>NC_091072.1:41867500-44367500 GCF_032405125.1 Capricornis sumatraensis | reverse complement strand
AGAAAAAGCCCAGACACTATGCTGGAGTCATTTTTCTATAAGTATTGAATATGCAGATAGTTTCTGATTTATTTTTACCTGATTCCTCTTCTATGATCATATGATAAAATGAATAAATAAATAATAAAGAAAATGGCACAGCAAAACCCCCACAAAATTAGAAAATTCAATCATGCAGTTATGAAGGAACTTGTCAAGTGAATGAACAAAGTTTGCCTAGTAAACCTGTGAATGACAGTAGGCTCATGTGGTGTCCCAAAAGAAAGCTTATTTCTCAGGTAGTCAGCATATTCAGGTTGAAATATAAATGTTTCAAGATAACAGGAAAGGCTTCCCATATTCCTAAGAAAGCTGCATTTGGAAATATGTAAATTATGTTAAATAACGAAGTCCATATGATAAAACTTCCAATTGATATGCAAATAGTAAACAGAACATTGTATATATTTTACCAGGAAAATTGACCTGGAATGCAGGAAAAGTAGGCATATGTAAATAATGTTTTCTGCTCTTTTGGAAATGATTATAAATTGTAATGTACTCACTATTGAGGATAAACCCAAAACTAATGAAAACACAACCACACCAACTGCAGGTGCCTCCTTTGGTGTAAGGTGTGAAAAGAGGTGAGAGATTAGGATCCTCTGCCAGTAAACACTTCAGGAGGCCACGTGATCTTAAAGCCCTGTGTAAGTCAGCTAGTTGTGAAAGTTCCTCCTACACTTTATCAGATGCCTTGGAAGTTGCATCTTCTCCAGGGGAGTTTTTCGGCATCCATGTTCCTTAGACCTATCAAAAGACAGGCAAACCAGAGCTCAGGTTCAGGTTGGTTTTCTATATATTTGGTGTTCAGCTTATCCCTCAGTGAAACAGAGTAGTAATTAAATTCATTCTTGATAGGGTTTACGAAATGGACCACTGCTTTTGGTTATTAGTGGGATTTTTGTTGTTGTTGTTGTTGTTGTTGTTTTTGCTTCATTGTCTGTTTCTTTTACTTGAATTTGTACTATTATATAATCTTAGATAGGAATCACTGGTATTATACAAGTATAATTTTAATATAAAGTAAGATATGGGGATCTTTTTCCATACACACATTCCACTCAGATTGCTACATTCTTTGGGACACCATAATCTTAACTGCTCCCCCCCCCCCCCGCTTCCTCCTCCCTAAACAGCTTTTTTACACTCATGCCCTATTCTCTTCTATGGCCATAAAACAACATTGAAATCAATAATGTGCTTTATAAATACCCCTTAAAGAGTCCAGATACAATGCTGGAGTCGCTTTTCTATAAGCATTGAGTACAAATAATTTTGCGTTTATTTTTACCTGAAACCTCCTCTATGATCATAAGGTAAAGAATAAATAAATAATTAAGAAACTTGCAAAGGAAAATAGAACACAAGATTAAAGATTTCAAACAGACAGTTATGAAGGAACTACCTGAGCAGAGGAGAGAATTTTGCCTAGGCAAATCTGTGCTTAAGAGTAGACTTATCTGGTGTCCCATGGAAAAACCTATGTTTCAGGAAGTCAGCATACTCAACATGATATACATATATATATATATATGACTGTGCAAAATATCAAGAAAGGCTTCCCATATTCCTAGGAAAGCTGTATTTGGAAATATATAAATTATGTAAAATCATGTTACATAAAAAGTCCAATAGGAAGAAACTGCCAAGTGATGTGTAAGCATTAAATAGTTTATTATGTATGTGGAATCCAGAAAAAAATAGTCATCAGTTCAGTTCAGTTGTTCAGTCACGCCTGATTCTTTGTGAACCCAAGAATCTCCGCACTCCAGGCCTCCCTGTTCATCACCAACCCCCGGAGTTCACTCAGACATCATAGTGTCAGTGATACCATCCAGCTATCTCATCCTCTGTCACCCCCTTCTCCTCCTGCCCCCAGTCCCTCCCAGCATCAGAGTCTTTTCCAATGAGTCAGGTCTTCACATAAGGTAGCCAAAGTACTGGAGTTTCAGCTTTAGCATCATTCCTTCCAAAGGAATCCCAGGGCTGATCTCCTTCAGAATGGACCGGTTGGATCTCCTTGCAGTCCAAGGGACCCTCAAGACTCTTCTCCAACACCACATTTCAAAAGCATCAATTCTTCAGCGCTCAGCTTTCTTCACAGTCCAACTCTCACATCCATACCTGACCACTGGAAAAATTATAGCATTGAGTAGAGGGACCTTTGTTGGCAAAGTAATGTCTCTGATTTTCAATATGCTATCTAAGTTGGTTATAACTTTCCTTCCAAGGAGTAAGTGTCTTTTAATTTCATGGCTGCAGTCACCATCTGCAGTGAACCTACTAAATGCATAGAAACAAAAACAGAAAATTAGGCAAAATGAGGTGACAGAGGAACATGCTCCCAGTGAAGAAATTATATTAAACCTCCAAAAAAGAATTAAATGAAGTTGAGGAATTAATCTACCCAATAGAGTTCAGGTAATGTTTGATGATGAAGGTGGTCAAAGAAATCCAGAAAGAATTGGACAAACGGAGTAAGAAATCATAATTTTTAACAGAGCTGGAAAATATAAAGAAGAACAAAATACAAATGAAGAATACAATAACAGACCAAAAAAAACTAAAAAGAATCAATGGTAGATTGGATGATACAGAGGAACAGATCAGCGAGCTGGAAGGCAGAGTAGTGGAAATCACTGAAGCTGGAGATTAAAAGGAAAGAGTGAGGATAGTTTGAGAGACATGTGAGATAACATCAACCACATTAATATTCACATTATTGAGTATAGAGTTGCCAGAAGAATAGAAAGAAAGAGGCAGAGAACATATTTGAAAAAGTCCCCAAACCTGGGAAAGGAAATAGGTATTCAGGTTCAGGAAGCCCATAGAATCCCAGAGAGGACTGTGACTTACAAGACACACTGTAATTAAAATGGCAAAAACTAAAGATAAATATAAAGAAAGAATATTAAAAGCAAGAAAAAGAAAAAGCAAGAAGTTACATACAAGGGAATTCTCTTAAGGCCATCAGCTGGCTTTTTAGCAGAAACTGCAGGCCAGAAGGGAGTGGCATTATATAGTTAAAGTGATGAAAGGGAAAACTTACAACCAAGAATATTCTGGCAAAATTCTCATTTAGATTTGGTGGACATAAAGAGTTTTAGAGACAAGCAAAACCTCAGAGTTCAGCACCACCAAAGCAGCTTCACAAGAAATGTTAAAGGAACTTCTCCAAATAAAAGAAAAAAGGTCAAAACTAAAAAAGGAAAAGGCCCACTGGTAAAGACAAATAAATAGCAAAGGTAGTAAACTAACCATGAACAGAGATAGCAGCATGATTAAGAACTAAAATAGGATGATTAAGAACTAAACAGTCTCTTGAAGAAAGTCAAAGAGGAGAGTGAAAACATGGCAAATAAATGGGGATTCAGTGGAAACCGTGACAAACTTTATTTTCTTGGGCTCCAAAATCACTGCAGATGGTGACTGAAGCCATGAAATTAAAAGATGCTTACTCCTTGGAAGAAAAGTTATGAACAACCTAGACAGCATATAAAAAAGCAGAGACATTACTTTTTCAACAAAGGTCCATCTCGTCAAGGCTATGGTGTTCCCAGTACTCATGTATGGATGTGAGAGTTGGACTATAAAGAAAGCTGAGTGCAGTAGAATTGATGCTTTTGAGCTGTGGTGTTTGAGAAGACTCTTGAGAGTCCCTTGGACTGCAAGGAGATTGAACCAGTCCATCCTAAAGGAGATCAGTCCTGGGTGTTCATTGGAAGGACTGGTGTTGAAGCTGAAACTCTAATACTTTGGCCACTTAATGCAAAGAACTGACTCATTTGAAAAGAGCCTGATTCTGCAAAAGATTGAAGGCAGGAGGAGAAGGGGATTACAGAGGATAAGATGGTTGGATGTCATCACTGACTCAATGGACATGAGTTTGAGTTAAACTCCAGGAGTTGGTGATGGACAGGGAGACCTGGCGTGCTGCAATCCATGGGGTCACAAAGAGTCGGACGTGAATGAGCAACTGAACTGAACTGAACAGATCCATCAATAATTACTTTAAATATACATGGACTAAATGCTCTTATCAGAAGATTTAGAGTGGCTGAATAGATGAAAAAGCAAAATCTACATACATGTTACTTACAAGATACTAACTGTGCTGCCTATGGGACACTCACTTCACGTCTAAAGATACACAAAGACAAAATGAGCTGATAGAAAAGTTATTCCATGAAAAGTGGAAGTGAAAAGAAAGCTGGGGTAGCAATACTTATATTAGACAAAATAGAATTTAAAACAAAGACTGTAAAGAGACAAAGAAGGATTTGAGGTCAATAAGAAGATATAACTGTAAATATGTGTATATCAACATAAACACCTAAATACACAAAGCAAATATTAACAACATAACTAGAGAAATTGATAATAAAACAATAATAGCGGATGATTTTAACACTCTACTTACATCAATGGAGAGATCATCCAGACAGAAAGCCAATAAGGAAACATTGGCTTAAATGACACAATAGACTATACAGACTTAATAGATATGCACAAAACACTCTACCCAAAAGCAGAAAACTACACATTCTTTTCAAGTGTACAAAGGACATTTTCCAGGAAGGATCACATATTAGGACACAAAATATCTCTGAGTAAATTTAAGAACAATGAAATCACAGCAAGAGTATTTTCTGACCATAACACTATGAGATTAGATTCAACTACAAGTAAAAAAAAAAAATGTAAGAACACAAACAAATAAAGGCTAAACAGTACGTTACTAAACAACCAATGGATTGCTGAAAAAAATCAAATAGAAAATTTTAAAAAATGTATATGTGTAGACAAATGAAAATGAAACACAATTCAAAATCTATGGAATACAAGAAAAGTGCTTTGAAAGTTGAAGTTTATAGTAATACAAGTCTACCAGATGGTGACTACAGCCATGAAATTAAAAGACGCTTGCCCCTTGGAAGGAAAGCTATGATCAACCTAGACAGCTTATTAAAAAGCAGACACATAATTTGCTGACAAAGGTCAGTCTAGTCAAAACTATGGTTTTTCCAATAGTCATGTATGGATGTGAGAGTTGGACTATAAAGAAAACTGAGCACCAAAGAATTGATGCTTTTGAACTGTGGTATTGAAGAAGACTCTTGAGAGTCCCTTGGACTGCAAGGAGATACAACCAGTCCATCCTAAAGGAAATCAGTCCTGAATATTCATAGGAAGGATTGATACTGAAGCTGAAGCTCTAATACTTTGGCCACCTGATGAAAAGAATTAACTCATTGGAAAAGACCCTGGTGCTGGGAAAGATTGAAGGCAGGAGGAGAAGGGGACAACAGAGCATGAGATGTTTGGATGGCATCATGGACTCAATGGACATGAATTTGAGTAAGCTCTTGGAGGTGGTGATGGACAAGGAAATCTAGAGTGCTGCAGTCCATGGGGTCGCAAATAGTCAGACATGACTGAGCAACTAAACTGAAGCCTAACTTCGGAAACAAAAATAAAATCTCAAAAAAAAAAAGAAAAAATGCAACAAATTTAATCCTACACCTAGAGGAATTTGAAAAATAAAAATGAAGAAAAAATTTAGTAGAAGGAAAAAACATAAAGATCAAAGCAGAAATAAATGAAATAGAGACAAAAAAAAAGAAGAAACACTTTAAAAAGTCAGTCTATTTCACTTCAAGTGATTGGTCTGTTCATTCAGTTTTGACAGGCTGTATGTTTCTAAAAACGTATCCATCTTATCCATTTCTTCTGGATTGTCCAATTTGTTGGCATATAATTGTTCATCACATTGTCTCTTTCCATCTATTCTTTCTGTATTTTTGTGGAATTGGTTGTTATTTTTTACTTTCATTTCTTTCTTTTTTTCTTTTTTCTTTTCCTTTCTTTCTTTTTTTTTTTTTTTTAGGGGGCATGGTCCACTGTCTTTTCTTCTTGGTGAGTTCTTCAGTTTGTTAATGTGGTTTTTCACAGTGATTAATTTGTGGATATTGGACAATTTCTGCATCCTGGAGATGAATCACACTTGATGAAGATATATGATACTTTTAATGCATTGTCGAATATGACTTGCTAATACTTTGTTGAGGATTTTAACATTTATATTTATCAGTGATATTGGTAAGTAATCTTTTTAATTATATCTTCGTCTGACTTTGGTATTAGTGTGATACTGGCCTTATAGAAGGTGTTTAGAAGCATTTCTTCCTCTGGAATTTTTTGGAATAGTTTGTCAAAGATAGATGCTAACTTAAAAAAAAATAATTGGTAGAGTTCACCTGTGAAGCATCTGGACCTGGACTTTTTGCTTGTTGGATTTTTTATTACTATTTTAATTTCACTGCTGGTAATTGGTCTATTAATATTTCTGCTTTTTCCTGATTCAGTCTTGGGAGTTTCTGCATTCCTTGGAATTTGTCCATTTTTTCCTCATTGTCCATTATATTGGCTTATAGTTGTTTATAGAAATCTCTTAGATTGTATTTCTGTGGTGTTTGTAACCTTTCCTTTTTCATTTCTGATTTTACTGATCTTAGCACTCTGCCCATGCTCTGCAATAAGAGAAGCTGACACAATGAGATATCCATGCACTGCAACTATAAGTAAACCCTGCTTGCTACAACTAGAGAAAGCCCCTGTGCAGCAACAAAGAGCCTATGCACTGCAACAAAGGCTCAGTGCAGCCAAAAAGAAATAAGTAAAAATTTTTAAAAGATTGAAAAGAAGAGAACACTCAAAAGGTTACTCTATGAAGTCACCTTAACAGTGATACTAAAAATAGACACTGCCAAAAAAAAGAAAATTACAGGCCAATATCTTTGACTAATATAAATGTAAAAATCCTCAACAAAATATTAGCAAAGCAAATACAACAACACATAATAATCCCTTTTCATACACCATGATCAAGCTGGATTCATCCCAGGGTCTCAAAGATGGTTCCACATATGCAAATCATCAATGTGGTACACCATATCAACAAAAGAAAATTGAAAAAAAAAAAGATCATTTCAATGTTCATGCATGTTAAGTTATTTAGCCATGTCCAACTCTTTGAGATACTATGGACTGTAGCCTGCCAGGCTCCTATGTCCATGGGATTTCCCAGGCAAGAATACTGTAGTGGGTTGCCATGTCCTCCTCTAGGGGATCTTCCTGACCCAGGGATCAAACCCATGTCTCTTGTGTCTCCTGCATTGGTAGCAGGTTCTTTACCACTAGCGTCACCTGGGAAGCCTTTGATAAACCCTTGATAAACATCACTTATTATCACAGAAATGCAAATCAAAACCATAATGAGGTATCATCTCACGCCAGTCAGAATGGCTGCTATCAAAAAGTCTACAAACAATAAATGCTGGAGAGTGTGTGGAGAAAAGGGAATCCTCTTACACTGTTGGTCGGAATGCAAACTAGTACAGCCACTTTGGAGAACAGTGTGGAGATTCCTTAAAAAGCTGGAAATAGAATTTCCATGTGACCCAGCAATCCCACTGCTGGGCATACATACCAAGGAAACCAGAATTGAAAGAGACACGTGTACCCCAATTTTCACCACAGCACTGTTTACAATACCCAGGAAATGGAAGCAACCTAGATGTCCATCAGGAGACTAATGGATAAGAAAGCTGTGGTACATATGCACAATGGAACATTACTCAGCCATTAAAAAGAATGCATTTGAATCAGTTCTAAAGAGGTGGATGAAACTGGAGCCTATTATACAGAGTGAAGTAAGTCAGAAAGAAAAACACCAATACAGTATATTAACACATATATGTGGAATTTAGAAAGATGGTAATGATGACCCTATATGCGATACAGCAAAAGAGACACAGATGTATAGAAGAGTCTTTTGGACTCTGTAGGAGAAGGCAAGGGTGGGATGATTTGAGAGAATAGCATTGAAACATGGATATTATCATATGTGAAACAGATCACCAGTCCAGGTTCGATTCATGAGACAGAGTGCTCAAGGCTGATGCACTGGGATGACCCTGAGGATTGGGATGGGGAGGGAGGTGGAAGGGGGTTCATGATGGGGAACACATGTACACCCATGGCTGATTCATGTCCATGTATGGCAAAATCCACTACAATATTGCAACATGGCCTCTAATTAAAATAAATAAACTAATTTAAAAAAATATTTGATAAAATTAAACATCCATTCATGAAAAATAGTCTGACTAAAGTGGATATAGAGGTAAAATCAGTTCCGTTCAGTCACTAAGTCATATCCGACTCTTTGCAACCCCATGGGCTGCAGCACGCCAGGCTTCCGTGTCCATCACCAACTCTCAGAGCTTTCTCAAACTCATGTCTTGACTGGATAGAGGTAACATAATTCAGCATAATAAAAGCTATTTATGACAAACTTACAGTCAACATGGTATTCAAAGGTGAATAGTTGAAAGCCTTTCCACTCAATTCAGGGAACAAGGATGACCACTCTCATGACTTTTATACAACATATGAAATGCAAAAGCAGTCAGATAAGACAAAGAAATTAAAGGTATCCAAATTGGAAGGAAAGAAGTAAAACTGTCATTATATGCAGATAATATGATGCTATCTATAGAAAACCCAAAAAAATCCACAGAAAAATTCCTAAAACTGATAAGAAAATTCAGCAAGTTATTAAGGTACAAGTTTAACATACAGAAATTGGTCACATTTCTTTTAAATAACAATAAAATATCAGAAGAAGGCAGTCTTTTTTTTTTTAATCTCTTTTTAAATTGTGCCAAAAAAAAAAATACTTAGGGATAAATCTGACCAAGCAGGTTTATATACTGAAAACTTATACACTGAAAACTATAAAACATTGATAAAGGAAATTGAAGATGATTCAAAAAAATGGAAAGACATTGCATGATCTGGGATTATAAGAATTAATATTGTTAAGATGGCCATATTACCCAAAGCAATATACAAATTTCATGCAATCTCTATCAAGTTACCCATGTTCCCAGAACTAAAGTAAATAATCTTAAAAATTACATGGAACCACAAAAAGACCCAGAATTGCCAAAGTAATCTTGAGTTGAAAAGAAGAAATCTTGAGACATAACCTCCCAGCCTACAGAAAATACTACAAAGTTACAGCAAACAAAACAGTATGGTAAAGACTTAAAAATCAATGGAATAAAAGCGAACCCAGAAATAAACCCACATATTTATGGCCAATTAATCTTTAACAAAGGAGGCAAGAAAATAAAACAGAGAAAAGAAAGTTGTATTGGGAAAGCTGAATAGCTACATGTAATTAAATGAACTTAGAACACACCCTCAAACAGCAAACAGTAATAAACACAAAATGGCCTAAAGACTTAATTATAAGACACAATACCATAAAACCCCTAGAAGATAACACAGCATAACGCTATGACATAAATTGTACCAATATTTTTTTGGATATGTCTCTTAAGGCAAAAGAAATAAAAGCAAAAATATACAAATGGGACCTAATTAAACATAATCTTTTACATCAAAAGAAACAAAAGAACAACCTATAGACTGAGAGAAAATATTTGCAAATGATGTAACAGACAAGGAAATAATTTCCAAAATATACAAATAGGTCATATAGATCAATAACCAACCAGGCAAACAACCCAATCAAAAATGGGCAGACCTAAATTGACATTTCCCCAAAAAGGACATAAAGATGGCCAAAAGACACATGAAATGATGCTTAATATTGCTTACTATTTGAAAAATGCAAATCAAAACTACAATGAAATATCACTTTACATCAATCAGAATGGCCATCTTCAAAAGTCTGTAAATAATAAATGCCCCCAAAAATAAAGTCTGACACTGTTTCCCCATCCATTTCCCATGAAGTGATGGGACTGGATGCCATGATATTCGTTTTCTGAATGTTGAACTTTAAGCCACCTTTTTCACTCTCCACTTTCACTTTCATCAAGAGGCTTTTTAGTTCCTCTTCACTTTCTGCCATAAGGGTGGTGTCATCTGTATATCTAAGGTTATTGATATTTCTCCCAGCAATCTTGATTTCAGCTTGTGTTTCTTCCAGTCCAGCGTTTCTCATGATGCACTCTGCATATAAGTTAATAAGCAGGGTGACAATATACAGCATTGAAATAATCCTTTTCATATTTGGAACCAGTGTGTTGTTCCATGTCCAGTTCTAACTGTTGCTTCCTGACCTGCATACAGATTTCTCATGTGGAAACAGTGGAAACAGTGTTAGACTTTATTTTGGGGGCCTCCAAAATCACTGCAGATGGTGACTGTAGCCATGAAATTAAAAGATGCTTATTCCTTGGAAGAAAAGTTATGACAAATCTAGATAGCATATTCAAAAGCAGAGAGATTACTTTTCCAACAAAAGTCCATCTAGTCAAGGCTATGGTTTTTCCAGTAGTCATGTATGGATGTGAGTGTTGGACTGTGAAGAAAGCTGACCGCCGAAAAATTGATGCTTTTGAACTGTGGTGTTAGAGAAGACTTCTGAGAGTCCCTTGGACTGCAAGAAGATCCAACCAGTCCATTCTGAAGGAGATCCGCCCTCGGTGTTCTTTGGAAGGAATGATGCTAAAGCTGAAACTCCAATACTTTGGCCACCTCATGAGAAGAGTTGACTCATTGGAAAAATCTCTGATGATGGGAGGGATTGGGGGAAGGAGGAAAAGGGGACAACAGAGGATGAGATTGCTGGATGGCATCGCCAACTTGCTGGACGTGAGTTTGAGTAAACTCTGGGAGTTGGTGATGGACAGAGAGGCCTGGCATACTGCAATTCATGGGGTCTCAAAGATTCGGACACGACTGAGTGACTGAACTGAACTGAGCTGAACTGCATTGCTATGAACCTTCCCCTTAGCACTGCTTTTACAGTGTCCTACAGGTTTTGGGCTGTGTTGTTTTCATTTTAATTTGTTTCTATGCATATATTAATTTTTTAAATTAATTCTGTGATTTGTTGGCTTTTCAGCATCTTGTTGTTCATCCTCCATATGTTGGAATTTTTAATATTTTTTCTCCTGTAATTGACATCTAATCTTAATACATTTTGGTCACAAAAGATGCTTGGAATGATTTCAATTTTTTTTTTAATTTACCAAGGCTAGATTTATGCCCCAGGATGTGATCTATCCTGGAGAAAGTTCCATGCGCACATGAAGAAAAGGTGAACTTTATTGTTTTAGGGTGAAATATCCTATAGATATCAATTATATTGATCTGGTCTATTGTATCATTTTTTTTTTTTTACAATACATCCTTTTTTTTAAATTTTAAAATCTTTAATTATTACATGCATGTATCATTTAAAGTTTGTGTTCTCATTAATTTTCTGTTTAGTTGATCTATCAATAGGTGGGAGTGGGGTATTAAAATCCCCCACTATTATTGTGTTATTTTTAATTTCCCCTTTCACACTTGTTAGCATTTGTATTACATATTGTGGTGCTCCTATGTTGGGTGCATATATATTTATAATTATTATATTTTCTTCTTGGATTGATCCTTTGATCATTATATAGTGTCTTTCTTTGTTTCTTTTCACAGTCTTTGTTTTAAAGTCTATTTTATCTGATATGAGTATTGCTACTCCTGCTTTTTTTGATCTCTGTTTGCATGGAATAACTTTTTCCAGCCCTTCCCTCTCAGTCTGTATGTGTCACTTGTTTCAAGGTGGGTCTCTTGTAGACAACATATATAGGTTTCTTGTTTCTATATCCATTCAGCCAGTCTTTTGGTTGGGGCATTCAACCCATTTACATTTAAGGTAATTATTGATAAGTTTGATACCATTGCCATTTACTTTATTGCGTTGTGTTCGAGTTTATACACCTTTTCTGTGTTTCCGGGTGGCTCAGATGGTAAAGCATCTGCCTACAATGCGGGAGACCCAGGTTTGATCCCTGGGTTGGGAGGATCCTCTGGAGAAGGAAATGGCAATCCACTCCAGTATTCTTGCCTGGAAAAATCTAATGGACGGAGGAGCGTTGTAGGCTACAGTCCATGGGGTCGGAAAGAGTCGGACATGACTGAGCGACTTCCCTTTCACTGTGTTTCCTGTCTAGAGAAGATCCTTTAGCATTTGTTGGAGAGGTGGTTTGGTCGTGCTGAATTCTCTCAGCTTTTGATTGTCTGTAAAGCTTTTGATTTCTAGTTCATATTTGAATGAGATCCTTGTTAGGTACAGTAATCTGGGCTGTAGGTTATTTTCTTTCATCACTTTCAGTATATCTTCCCATTCCCTCCTGGCCTGAAGAGTTTCTATTGAACGATCAGCTGTTATCCTTATAAGAATCCCCTTGTGTGTTATTTGTTTTTCCCTTGCTGCTTTTAATATTTGTTCTTTGTGTTTGATGTTTGTTGATTTGATTATTATGTGTCGTGGGGTGTTTTGCCTTGGATTTATCATCTTTGGGACTCCCTGGGTTTCTTTAACTTGGGTGATTATTTCCTTCCCCATTTTAGGGAAGTATTCAACTATTATCTCCTCAAGTATTTTCTCATGGCCTTTCTTTTTGTCTTCTTCTTCTGGGACTCCTATGATTTGAATATTGGTGTATTTAACATTGTCCCAGAGGTCTCTGAGTTCATCATCATTTCTTTTAATTTGTTTTCCTTTTTTCTCTCTGTTTCATTTATTTCTTTCATTCTATCTTCTACCTCACTTATCCTACCTTCTGCCTCTGTTATTCCACTGTTGGTTCACACTAGAGTGTTTTTTATTCTCATTTATTGCATTATTCATTATATATTGACTCTTTTTTATTTCTTCTAGGTCCTTGTTAAACCTTCCTTGCATCTTTTCAATCCTTGTCTCCAGGCTACTTATTTGTAACTCCATTTTGTTTTCAAGATTTTGGATCACTTTCACTATCATTATTTGGAATTCCTTATCAGGTAGATTCTCTATCTCTTTCTCTTTTGTTTGGTTTGGTGGGCATTTATCCTGTTCATTTACCTGCTGGGTATTTCTCTGCCTTTTCTTCTTGTTTATATTACTGTGTTTGGGATGGCCTTTCCGTATTCTGGCAGTTTGTGGTTCCTCTTTATTGTGGATGTTCTTCACTGTGGGCAGGGTTGGGTGAGTGGTTTGTCAAGGTCTCCTGGTTAGGGAAGCTTATGTCGGTGTTCTGGTGGGTGGAGCTTGATTTCTTCTCTCTGGAGTGCAAGGGAGTGTCCAGTAATGAGCTTTGAGATGTCAGTGGGTTCAGTGTGACTTTGGGTAGCCTGTATATTTAAGCTCAAGGCTATGTTCCTGTGTTGCTGGAGAATTTCCATGTTATGTTTTGCTCTGGAACTTGTTGGCTCTTGGTGGTGCTTGGTTTCAGTGTAGGTATGGAGGCATTTGATGAGCTCTTATTGGTTAATATTCCCTGGAGTCAGGAGTTCTCTGATGTTCTCAGGATTTGGACTTAAGCCTCCTGTCTCTGGTTTTCAGTCTTATTCTTACAGTAGCCTCAAGACTTCTGCATCTATACAGCACTGATGATAGAATATCTAGGTTATAGATGAAAAGTTTCTCCAAACTGAGGGACACCCAGAAAGGTACACAGAGTTACATGTGGAAGAGAAGAGGGAGGAGGGAGGTAGAAGTGACCAGGAGGAGAAGAGGGGGGATCAAAAGAGGAAAGAGAAAGGTAGCCAGTAATCACATCCCTATGTGCTCTCCACAGTCTGGATCCCTCAGAGACGTTCACGGTATTACACAGAGGATAGCAGGGGGAGAAAGGAGACAGGGGTGGCCAAGAAGATAAAAGGGAGAATCAAATGGAGAGAGACAGATCTAGCCAGTAATCAGTGACCTAAGTGTTCTCCACATCCCAGAACACACAAAGAGATTCACAGAGTTGAGTAGAGAAGAGAAGGGGGAGGGAGGAGATGGAGGCAACCTGGTGGAGAAAAGGGACAGTCCAAAGGGGGAGAGAGCAATCAAGCCAGTAATCTCACTCCCAAGTCAAAATGGGTACTGAAGATTGGGTTCTTAAAGGTGCAAAATTGATAAGAAATAGCAAAAAAACAAAGAATAAAAATCTAGAGTAGAGGTTGGATTCTCAGAAATACAATATTAAATAAAAAAACAAAGTCACAAAAATTATAATATATATACCTATATATATGAAGTTTGCTTTAAACAGTAGGGTCTTTTTTTGTGCAAAGTAATAGTAGGTTATAAAAATGAAAACTAAAGGAGTAATAGAGGGCTTAATTTTTTTTTAATTTAGAAAAAGATAATGGTAAAAATATATCTAGGACTTTGGTGTTGTTGTGGACAGTGTGGGGTCAGTTCATTTTCAGATAGGTCCTTAATCCGGCTTATACTTCTCAAGATCTATAGCCCCCTTCCTATGTAATTGGTGCTAACTACAGGGTTTTAATCTATTGCACCTGTCACTTCCAAAGTGATTCCCTTTGTTGTTTTAGCTTTTTCTGTTTGCTGGTCTCTTCAATGTCTAATTTCCGCCCTGACCCAAGGGGGCGGTGGTGGTCACATTTTTAGGCTCACTTGTTCGGTCCTGCTGTGGAGAGGGAGGAACACTGCAAAAAAACATCACTGGTATGTGTGGGTAGTGCTCACAGTGTCTCGGCCACAATGGGTTTGCCCCCGCTTATGGCATGTGTGCTTTCCCAATCTACACTGCTTAGGCTCTAGGTTGCTCTGCCAGGAACTGTCTGAGTTGGGTCCTGAGTTTTATGCACTTCCCAGGTCTAAGCCACTCAGGTTCAAATTCTCAGGTGCTTAGGCTCTAGGTTGCTCTGCCAGGAACTGTCTGAGGTGGGCCCTGAGTTGTATGCACTTCCCAGGTCTAAGCCACTCAGGTTCAGGTTCTCAGTTACTCCAGAGGCACAGACTTGGTTGGGCCAGCATTTTGTGCCCTTCCCAGTTCCAAGCAGCTCTGGTGAGCAGATGCTTGGTGAGCAGGGTCGCCCCCAGGTGGGGACTGGGACTTATTGCCTCCCCTGTCCCTGCCACTCGGTTTTCTGGGTGTACAACTAG
Source organism: Capricornis sumatraensis (assembly GCF_032405125.1). Lineage (NCBI taxonomy): Eukaryota > Metazoa > Chordata > Mammalia > Artiodactyla > Bovidae > Capricornis > Capricornis sumatraensis. The sequence continues at coordinate 44,352,490 of NC_091072.1, read as the reverse complement.
CACACCTTCTCAGGTGTGCAATATGTCTCTTCTGGGGAGCTGATCTCTGGTTGTGACCCTCCCGGCAGATCTGACCGTCCAGAATCCCAAGAAGTCTTGGTTAGTAATGAAGCCTGATTGCAGTTTAGTAGAGGATGCCTCTCTGGGGCCACAGTTGTCCCCCTTCCAGCCCTGGCTGCCCTCCCCTGCCTGTCTCCGGTGGGGGATGGGCTGGTCTGCAGCCGGCTAGCTCTGCTCAGTCCTTTGTTCTGTGAGTGGGCCTGGTGGTGTCTTAGGTTAGGGCTTTTCACTGGATAGCTATCCCACAATCTGGTTTGCTATCTTAAGTTAGTTCCCTCATATTGCCCTCGGGGCATTCAGGCCTGGTCCTTACCCTAAGCAATGCAGCCTGTACCTCCCTGTCTGGCCCCTGCTTGCTAGTGGTGGATACAAGCATCTGCACTGCTTCTCTGCTGGGAGTTGCCATTAGGCACATAATCTGTGGGTTTTAATTATTTATTCATTTTCTTCCTGATTATGTTGCCCTCTGAAGTTCCAAGGCTCACCATATACTCACCAGTGAGAGTGTTCCCTGGTGTTTGGAAACTTCTCTCCTTTTTAGGACTCCCTTCTGAGACAGATCTGTCCCTACCTCTTTTGTCTCTCTTTTTATCTTTTATATTTTTTCCTACCTCCTTTCGAAGACAATGGGCTGCCTTTCTGGCTGCCTGATGTCCTCTGTCAGCATTCAGAAGTTGTTTTCTGGAATTTACTCAGTGTCCAAATGTTATTTTGAAGAATTTGTGGGGGAGAAAGTAGTCTACCCATTCTATTCCTCTGACATCTTAGGACCGCCCCCCTCAATAAAATTTTTCAAATAAAAAGATGTGATATATATATATATATATATATATATATATATGTATATACACATATATATATACACACACACACACAATGGAATTCTACTCAGCCACTTAAAAAGAATATAATTCTGTCATTTGCAGCAACATGCTTGAACCTAGAGATTATTATACTCAGTGAGATAAGTCAGGTAGAGAAAGACATGTACTATATAACATCACTTATATGTAGAATCTAACCAATAATACAAGCAAATGTATATGTGAAACAGAAACAGATGCAACAGACACAGAAAACAAACTTACAGTTACCAAAGGGGAGTGGAAGTGATGAGGGACAAATCTGAATTATTGGATTAACAGATACACACTACTATATGTGAAATAGATAAGCAACAGGATATACAATGTAACACAGGGAATTATACCAATGATTTTGTAATAATGTTTAATGGATTATAATCTGCAAAAATAGAATCACTTTGCTATACACCTGAAGGTAACACAATATTGAAAATCAATTATATGTCAATTAAAAAACTATTAGTGCTTTAAAGCATGGTAAAAATGCACATGGATTTATAATCACATGAAACACAGAATGTGGTATATGTGTGGGTGTATATATATTATATATATACATAAAATATAAAATATATATATAAATATTCTATTGTGTGTATACACACACAATAGAATATTTTTAGCATTAAAAGGAAGAAAATCTCATTTACAATGACATAGATGAACCAGAAAGACATTACTCTAGTTGAAATAAGCCAGAGAAATTTAAAAAGGAGATGATTCTATAGAAATAGAGAGTAGAATGTGGTTGCCATGTGCTGGGCAGGGGTGAGAGGGGAGAAAAGGAATGATACAGGTAAAAGGGAATAGATTTTCAGTTTTGAGAAGAGGAAATTATGAGCATCTAATAGTGACTACAGTTAATAACATGTTATTGTGTACTAAAAAGTCCTAGAGAGTAGATATTAGCATTCTTAGAACAACAAAGGGTTAATTATGTGAGGTGACAATTTTTTAAATTATATTGATCTTGATAATCATTTCACAAATGTATATCAAATCATGTTATGTACTTTAAACATATACAATTATATTCGTTAAATTTTCCCAATTACTCTTCCATAAAGTTTAAAAAAAATCGTTTAAAGACAAAGTCAGAATGACTTAATAATTATTGAGAAAAATAATAACAACTATTATCATTAATTCAGCATATTTATTAGGATTCTGTAAGTCTGTTCCTAAAGGAGCAGGGGAACAATGGTGAACAAAACAGCCTAAAGTTTTACTGTTGGGGAGTTTGTATTTTAGTGGGAGACACATGATACACTAATTAAAATACAACATAATGACAGAGAAAGCCAAGCACTATGAAGAGATTAAAGGGATAGAGTCTGAAAAAGGCTGCTACTTGGGGTGGGTGATCAGGATAACCTCTCTATAGAAAGGACATTTAACAGAGAGCAGAAGGAAGAAAGCCAGTGAGCAGTTGCTCTACCAAGTGGGCAGATAAACTTTCGAAATCTAAAGTACAGCTAAGGGGGAGGGTTTTGGGGTGGGATGGTTTGTTACAGTGGGAGGGAGAAATTTCCTTTATTATATTGGGTTAGTCAAAAAAGTTCATTTGGGTTTTTCCATAAGAGCCCATGGAAAAATCCAAACGAACTTTTTGACCAATCCAATTGCATCTTGGGAAAAACTATGACAAACATAGGCAGCATATTAAAAAGGTGAGACGTCATTTTGCTGACAAGGGTTCATATAGTCAAAGCTGTGGTTTTCCCAGTAGTTATGTATGGACGTCAGAGTTGGATCATAAGGAAGGCTGAGCACTGAAGAATTTATGATTTCAAACTGTGGTGTTGGAGAAGACTCTTTAGAGTCCCTTGGACTGCAAGGAGATCAAACCAGTCAATCCTAAAGGAAATCACCCCTGAATATTCATTGGAAGGACTGGTGCTGAAGCTGAAGCTCCAATACTTTGGCCACCTGATGTGAAGAGCTGACTCATTGGAAAAGACCTTGATGTAAGGAAAGATTGAGATCAGAAGAAGAAGGCAACAGAGGATGAGATGGTTGCATTGCATCATCAACTCAATGGACATGAGTTTGAGCAAACTCTGGGAGATACTGAAGGACAGGGAATCCTGGCGTGTTGCAGTCCAATGGGTTGCAAAGAGTCAGACACAACTGAGAGACTGAATAACAATAATGTTATCTCCATTGTTTCAGGTTCTGGTCATAATCATACAAGTAGTGGATCACTCATTAGTATATGTTTCTTGTGATGCTATAAACCACACTCTGGGCTCAGTGCTGGGGATGGTGGCCTATGACAAAATAAATATAAAAGTTCACCTTGTGAAGGATGAGTGCATGGTGTGTGTAGGCCAGCGACATCCTGTCCTGTTTGGGGGAGTTTGCCTGAGGAGGCTGTGTTCTGGCTGAGAGGTAAAGGGTAAGAAGAGCTTGCTGCTGCTGCTGCTAAGTCGCTTCAGTCAATCCGACTCTGTGCAACCCCATAGATGGCAGCCCACCATGATCCCTCTTCCCTGGGATTCTCCAGGCAAGAACACTGGAGTGGGTTGCCATTTCCTTCTCCAATAAGTGAAAAGTGAAAGTGAAGTCGCTCAGTCGTGTCTGACTCTTTGCGACCCCATGGACTGCAGCCTACCAGGCTCCTCCATCCATGGGTTTCTCAAGGCAAGAGTACTGGAGTGGGGTGCCACCACCTTACCAGCTGAAAGATGGGAAAGGCAGTATCCCAGGCAGAGGGAGCACCACATGTGAAAGCCCTGTGGTCACAGGGAACACACAGGGTGCAGCTAAGAGCAGTGAAGTCTGGCTGGAGGGACAGCAGGATGCTGTGGCAAAGGCAGGGAGCAGGGCTGTCCACCTGCAGCCTGATTGAGGACTCGAACTGGGTTATATTTTAAATGGGGCAAGTGAGGCAAGCGTCTTTTGTGGCTTCATTAATATCACCCCACCAATATTGCTTCCTGTAGCCTGTCATTTTTGTCAATAGACCAATGGTTTAATACAGGCACAGTGGTAAGAAGTGAGAATTTTAGAGTCTTTAGTAGGACTGGGTTATTTGGTTCAAACCAGAGCTTCCTCTTTTATCAAAACTTTGAAGCTACCAAAGTATTTTAGGCCAGTTAGGAGTCTCAGAGCTCAGAGATTCCTTAAGACCTTGGGAAGAACAGTCAGTAGCTAGGCAGATTTCAAAGTGTCTCTACTTGTTCAGGTTTTCCTACAGATTTATTTTGATCCATCCAATGAAAAATTTGCCAGCTTTTAATTATTTAATGTAATAACATGAATGGGATTACACTAACCAATAAAGTCTAAAATAATTCCCATTCCAAGATTAGTCCAAGTTATCTGTTTTTATGAGATCATACTTGTTTATTATCCAGAAATTCCAAATATATATTCTACGAAGAACTAGCCAGTGGTGCTAGTGGTAAAGAACCTGCCTGCCAATGTAGGAAAAGTAAGAGACACAGGATTGATCCCTCGGTTGGGACGATCCCTGCAGGAGGGCATGGCAACCCATTCCCTTATTCTTGCTTAGAGAATCTCATTGACAGAGGAGCCTGGCAGGCTACAGTCCATAAGGTTGCAAAGAGTCAGAGACGACTGAAGCAGTTTAGCATGCTCACACACATGAAGTAGCCTAAAATGTTTCTCAGAGTTTCAAACTCAACACGTGTACACCCGTGGTGGATTCATGTCGATGTATGACAAAACAATACAATATTGTAAAGTAATTGGCCTTCCAATTAAAACAAATAAATTTATATTAAAAAATAAAATCTGCTCTGAAAATGAAATTGAAGGAATTATACAGTTTTAGACTCTGGAATTGGAGTAAAACAGAGATTAAAAAAAGGAACCAAAGATTATATTTGGAGAGTATTTTCCATGAAAAGGATAATAAAGAACTGCCTAATAATATATCCAATCATGTAAAGAAATTTTATGAAAATTCTGTTCCATCACAGTCAATCCAGTGCCCACAACCACTTATCTAGCAGCTGAGATTCAGAATAAAGAATGCTCTGAGGCACTTTCTATAAACATTGAGAAAGAACTTTCTTCTATTAAATAAATTAATACCTGAGCAAACAAAGGCAAAAAGAAATAGCAAACTGATATGGGAAGATCAAGCTCATTAAACTCAGGGAAGCTTGCATGAGGCATTCCAGGTCAAATTAATTAGCTCAGAGGAGCTAATAAAAATTACACAGAGATTACAGACTATCAACAACTTCAGATATGTAAATGGCACCACTCTAATGGCAGAAGGTGAAGTGGAACTAAAGAAACTCTTGATGAGGGTGAAGGAGGAGAGTGGAAAAAACCTGCTTAAAACTAAATATTCAAAAAACAAAGATCACAGCATCCAGTCCCATCACTTCATGGAAAATAGAAGGAGAGAAGATATAAGCTGTGACATATTTCCTCTTTTGGGGCTCTAAAATCACTGCAGATGGTGACTACAGCCATGGAATTAGAAGATGGCTGCTTCTTGTCAGGAAAGCCTAGACAAACCTACACAGCACCGGTGGTCTTCCCAGTAGTCACATACAGTTTTGAGAGCTGGACCATAAAGAAGCCAGAGCAACAAAGAATTTATTATTTTGAACTGTGGTGCAGGAGAAGACTCCTGAGAGTCCCTTGGGGAGTAACGACATCAAACCAGTCAGTCTTTAAGGAAATCAACCTTGACTACTCATTGGGTCACCACAAACTGTAGAAAATTCTTCAAGAGATGTGAATATCAGACCACCTGACCTGTCTCTTGAGAAATCTGTATGCAGGTCAGGAAGCAACAGTTAGAACTGGACATGGAACAACACACTGGTTCCAAATAGAAAGAGTACAAAAGCCTGCATATTGTCACCCTGCTTATTTAACTTCTATGCAGAGTACATCATGAGAAATGCTGGGCTGGATGAAGCACAAGCTGGAGTCAAGATTGCTGGGAGAAATATCAATAATCTCAGATATGCAAATGACACCATCCTTATGGCAGAAAGCAAAGAAGAACTGAAGGGTCTCTTGATGAAAGTGAAGAAGGACAGTAAAAAAGTTGGCTTAAAGCTCAGAAAACTAAGATCATGGCATCCAGTCTCATCACTTCATGGCAAATAGATGGGAAAACAGTGACAGACTTTATTTTGGGGGGGGGCTCCAAAATCACTGTGGATGGAGACTGAAACCATGAAATTAAAAGACGCTTTCTCCTTGGAAGAAAATTTATGATCAACCTAGAGAGCATATTAAAAAGCAGAGACATTTCTTTGCCAACAAAAGTACATCTAGTCAAGACTATGGTATTTCCAGTAGTCATGTATGGATGTGAGCATTGGACTATAAAGAAAGCTGAGCGCCAAAGAATTGATGCTTTTGAATTGTGGTGTTGCAGAAAACTCTTGAGAGTCCCTTGGACTGCAGGGAGAGCCAACCAGTCCATCCTAAAGAAAATCAGTCCTGAATGTTCATTGGAAGGACTGATGTTGATGCTGAAACTCCAATACTTTGGCCACCTGATGTGAAGAATTGACTGGAAAAGCCCCTGATGATGGGAAAGATTGAAGGCGGGAAGAGAAGGAGATGACAGAGGATGAGACGGTTGGATGGCATCACTGATGCAATGGACACGAGCTTGGGAAGACTTTAGGATATGGTGAGGGACAGGGAAGCCTGGTGTGTTGCAGTCCACAGGGGTCACAAAGAATCAGATATGACTTGGCAACTGAACAAAAACAACAACTGCAGAATGTGGAGGGGAATAGGCATGAAGGTGAAAGTATCAAGGCAGAGACTGTGAAAGATATTGGTTTTACTTTTGTCCAATTCACAAACTCAGAGAAAACCTGAAGGATATATTAAAATACAAAAGTAGCTGGACTTGTGAAATGATGTATTAGGAAAAATCTTAAATTTGGAACAATAAAAATTTAAGAGTTTATACAGACATTTCCAGTGCATATCCTTAACATCACATATGACTCTCTACCTGGGGGCTTCCTCCCAGCCCCCACCCCAGGAGGCCAGGAGTGTCTAAACGTCAGTGGAGTAGTCCTCAACCAATTGTGGCTGGGAAAAGAAAACAAAAATTCCTACCTTTAATCTGGCATATAGAACCACTCTGAAATATCTCATGTACTATATCCCAGATCATAATCTACAGATCTGATTATTAATACTTCCTTATTGGCTACTTTCTCTTCTCTGTCTCATTCTCTCCCCAGCCTCCTAGTATTTCATGGGACCACCTGCTAAATAAACTATTTCACTTAGATCCTTGTCTTTTGGAAAAACCCAAAGTAAGAAAGCAATGGAATGTAATTTAAAACTGAATTCTTTTGATGCTGAGCTCAGTTTGAAGACATCAAAAACTAAGAAAAATGGCTTGTGAGCCTAAGTTTATTGTAAAACCTATCAAACAAGGGGCATTTCTAACAACCAGGAGAGAGGAAAGTGGGATAAGGGAGTAGAAGTAAAAATTTTAAAGCAATTAAAAAGAAAAAGAGCTTTATGTTCATATAGTTGTGATTTTCTTAAGTGAAACAATAGCTTAACCATATTAGGAGGTTCAGCTTTCCTAACTATATAGTTAATTTAAAAATTAAAAGGAAATGTGAATCTATCTTTGGGCTAATAAGACAAAATAATGTTCATGTTTTAGATTTCTTCTTATATACTGTGCAGATCTCCTTGTTCCCCCCCCCACCTCAACATACACACAAAATTATCATATTAGCAATTCTAAATTTATTAATTCACAGTCTTGGGAATAAATCTGCTTACTTTTAGTTTGACCAACAAATCTTTTCAGGAATATATAATTACTTAACACTTTTGTTATTCAGTTTTTATTATTTCTGAAAAAGAGTAAAAACTAGAATAGAACAAAAGAAAATTATTCTACCAGCAACATGTAATAGTTGAGTCATATCCTTATTATTAACAGATTAAGTGCACAGATAAACCTTCAGTTTTCAAGGTACAATCGTAGACTGGTCCACCATCTATGCATCTTCTCATGAAGCTACTTTCAGTAACACTAACCAAATAAATGAAAATCCATCCCTCAAAAATACTGCTTGGCATATTCTTGTATGAAAGGACTTTGTAAAAAAGGGTTGTTATTTCCAACTTCCACCCTCCTTGGAAAAGACTTATTCTGAGCCCTATCCCCAAGGCTCTGTTGTGCAATAGACTAGATTTTAAAAAGGAAGATGGAAGTGTCTTGATTGCTTGACCTGCTGAGGTTTCAGAATATTTCCCTGAAATCTACTGCATCTACAGACTAAAACATCTGTTTGACAGATTCAGGCAAATGATATGTGATTAGCAAAAGAAGATTCTCACTTCATGATAATTAATAAATTGCAAAGGAACCCTAAAAGCTTGTGAAAGAGTCTCAATTCATCAAAATAACACTCATTTACCCAAGAAGCTACCAACTTTGTAAATATGTGTCTAAGTATATATGTCAACATTTATTCATTCATATAATACAATTTATTCTAAACCTATTATTTGACAGATGCTAGGACAAGCATTGGAGAAGGAAATGGCAACCCACTCCAGTGTTCTTGCCTGGAGAATCCCAGGGATGGGGGGAGCCTCGTAGGCTTCTGTCTATGGGGTCACACAGAGTCGGTACAACTGAAGTGACTTAGCAGGACAAGCATTAGGACTTGAAAAAGCCTTTCCTTGACCTTGAATATCTAGAGATGGAAAGAGCATAAAAGTATCATATATACAATAGATGCAATTAAATGTTCCAAGTGTCATGTTGCAAACCAAGTCTACTAGTTCATTCACAGATTCATTCAACAAGTTTTGTACACCTGTTGTGTGCTGAGGATAATTTCAATTACAAGTAATTGAGTGGCAGAGCTACGGTAAAGGAAAGGTAGTTGGTTATTTTAAATATGTAATGGCACGATTCTACACATGTGTATTACCTGGCTAATTGAATAAAACTTATTAGAGGTAAATGTCTTTCCTTTGCACAACAAAAAAGAAATGAAAGACCAAACCAGTTAAGAATGATGTTTGAGAACCATAAAATAATTGTCCTTACTAGGAATACAGAATTGTTCCCACAACAGACGTTAAGTCTACTGCTTTCTTGTTTTTGCTTTTCCAGGCCAAAGTCAGCTACATTTTTTTAAAAAGCAATTTTAATATAGTTTCCCAGAATTAGCACTGCTCCTTAGCTTTTAACATTCTACAGAACACAAAATAACAACAACAACAACAACAAACTATTACAATTCACTAGAGAAAGTTTTTCTTGTCTTTCCCTGTCAAAATGCCCAAGTACAATATTCTGAACCATTCCCAGCTTTCATTAATGATGTACATACATTATGCAATTGACATAATGAAATTTATCAGTAAAAATATTAAAATAAGTCTTGCTGACTGAAAGATAGGACAAAGTACATACTGAACTTGTGATTCTACTTTTTAGATTATTCTTTACAATTTTCAAATAAATAAAGTGAACCTAATGTTTTGGCCACAGGACTGGAAAAGGTCAGTTTTCATTTAAATCCCAAAGAAAGGCAATGCCAAAGAATGCTCAAACTACTGCACAATTGCACTCATCTCACACGCTAGTAAAGAAGTGCTGAAAATTCTCCAAGCCAGGCTTCAGCAATACGTGAACTGTGAAATTCTAGATGTTCAAGCTGGTTTTAGAAAAGGCAAAGGAACCAGAGATCAAATTGCCAGCATAAGCTGGATCATCGAAAAAGCAAGAGAGTTTCAGAAAAACATCTATTTCTGCTTTATTGACTATGCCAAAACCTTTGACTGTGTGGATCACTATAAAATATGGGAAATTCTTAAGGAGATGGGAATACTAGACCACCTGACCTGCCTCTTGAGAAACATGTACGCAGGTCAGGAAGCAACAGTTAGAACTGGATATGGAATAACACACTGGTTCCAAATAGGAAAAGGAGTATGTCAAGGCTGTATATTGTCATCCTGCTTATTTAACTTATATGCAGAGTACACATGAGAAACGCTGGGCTAGAGGAAGCCCAAGCTGGAATCAAGATTGCTGGGAGAAATATCAGTAATCTCAGATATGCAGATGACACCACCCTTATGGCAGAAAGTGAAGAGGAATTTAAAAGCCTCTTGAGGAAAGTGAAAGAGAAGGGTGAAAAAGTTGGCTTAAAGCTCAACATTCAAAACACTAAGATCATGGCATCTGGTCCCATCACTTCATGGGAAATAGATGGGGAAACAGTGGGAACAGTGTCTGACTTTATTTTAGGGGGCTCCAAAATCACTGTAGATGGCGATTGCAGCCATGAAATTAAAAGATGCTTACTCCTTGGAAAGAAAGGTATGACCAACCTAGATAGCATATTAAATAGCATATTATATAGCAAAGTAATATCTAACAAAGGTCCATCTCATCAAGGCTATGGTTTTTCCAGTAATCATGTATGGATGTGAGAGTTGGACTGTGAAGAAAGCTGGGTGCTGAAGAATTGATGCTTTTGATCTGTGGTGTTGGAGAACATTCTTGAGAATCCCTTGTACTACAAGGAGATCCAACCAATCCATCCTAAAGGAGATCAGTCCTGAGTGTTCATTTGTAGGACTGATGTTGAAGCTGAAACTCCAATCCTTTGGCCACCTAACGCAAAGAGCTGATGCATTCCAAAAGTCCCTGATGCTGGGAAAGATTGAGGGCAGAAGGAGAGGGGGATGACAGATGAGATGGTTGGATGGCATGACTGATTCAATGGACATGAGCTTGGGTAAACCTTCAGAGTTGGTGATGGACAGGTAGGCCTGGCGTGCTGAGGTTCATGGGGTCACAGAGAGTTGGACACGACTCAGCAACTGAGCTGAACTGAACTGAATATTTTGGCATATGGTAGTCATCATCTCATGGGCTAAAACAAATAAGTAAATATGCTAAACCTAAATAATCACCAGGAAGATCTGAAAACCTGACATTAATGGCGTCTCTCTGTATGAAGTCATAGTAAATACATTGTTCACAGTCAAATCAAAATATTTATGTAATAATATACTCAATGTTAATATAAATGATTCTAATTTTTAAACTATAACACTAAATGTTTATATTTAACATTATTCCTAGCTAAATTCTTCCAAGAACCTTTAAATACTTCTTTTTTCCCTTTTTAATATATACATTTATTTTAACTGGAGACTAATTGCTTTACAATATTGTAGTGGTTTTGCAGGAGAAGGCAATGGCACCCCACTGCAGTACTCTTGCCTGGAAAATCCCATGGGCGAAGGAGCCTGGTAGGCTGCAGTCCATGGGGTCTCAAAGAGTCAGACACGACTGAGCAACTTCACTTTCACTTTTCACTTTCATGCATTGGAGAAGGAAGTGGCAACCCACTCCAGTGTTCTTGCCTGGAGAATCCCAGGGACGGGGGATCCTGGTGGGCTGCCGTCTATAGGGTCACACAGAGTCGGACACGACTGAAGCGATGAAGCAGCAGGAACAGCAGCAGCAGCAGTGGTTTTGCCATACATTGACATGGATCAAATATTTCTCTTTTTAAGCCAATCAACAACTAAGATGAAAGTGGTAGAAACAGTTACTGTTCCTTTTATTATTCTAAGGATTTGCAAACTTCTCAAGAAGTTTAATTACTAGAATTACACAAAAGGGCAGAGTTGAACTAGGGCAAAAATTCATGTTGCTATTCCTATTAAGGTTCGATGTTCACAATATCACTTTTTAAAGTGCACTAAATATGTATGGAATTTCACTGTGATAAATTTTCAATACAATGTACTTGATTGCCTATAATAAAATGTCTTTTACAGGTTGAAAATATTTTGAAGTACTTGACTTTGTTCAAAGTAATATTAATTTGTCTTATGAATAGCAATCAGTTCAGTTTAATCACTCAGTCATGACTCTTTATGACCCTATGGACTGTAGCATGCTAGGCTTCCCTGTCCACCACCAACTCCCAGAGTTTACTCAAACTCATGTCCATTGAGTCAGTGATGTCATCCAACCATCTCATCCTCTGTCATCCCCTTCTCTTCCTGCCTTCAATCTTTCCTGCCTTCAATCTTTTCAAATGAGTCAGTTCTTCGCATACCAGTTTACTAAACACCAACCTTGAACTAGCACAGATTTAGTTCTTACATATATTACTCAAAAATACTCAACAATGAGTTAGCAATTATTATAGTGAGTGCCTCTTAGTGATTAAAGGCAAGGACTGTGGAACCAGACAGGCTCAATTCAAATCCTGGCCTCATTATGTGCTACCTGAGTAGCCCTGGGGAAGTTATTTAATTTCCGTTTGTAATAGTTTTCTTATCTGTAAAAGTAGTAAGTACTATAATACTAAAATATGAAGAAGTTAACATATACAAATGTAGTATAGCACAGTGATAATCAACTGATGTATATTGTTATTTCATCTCGCAAGGACCCATTTTACAGATGAAGAAACTGAGATTCAAAGAGAATATAGGGAGAAATGAATAGTTACACATGAATTTGAGGTTGGTCAATTCTAAAGCTCCAAATCCTCATCAAAACACAATACAATACTGCCAACAAAGGAAAATCAGGCCTAGGTAATTTCATTTACAAAATCAACCAAACATTTAGAGAATAAATGTCAGTCATGCCCAAGCTCTACTAGAAAACAGAAGAGGGAGAACACTTTCCAGCTCAGTTATGAAATCAGTATTACCAGGAACCAGGTCCAAACAAAGATATTATAAGAAAAGAAAACCTCAGGACATTTCCCATGAGAATAAATGCTAAAATTATCAATAAAATATAAGTAAATTCAATCTAAAGGTATATTTAAAAGGATAACACATAATAACCAAGTGGAGTTTATGCTAGAAATACAAGGCTGATCCAACATTTAAAAATGAATCAATATTGTTTCCCAGATCAGAACACTAGAGAAGGAAATCATATGATCATCTCAATTGTTGTGTAAGAAGAATTTGACAAAATTCAGCATTTATTATTTTTAGCAAAATGGGAAATATAATTTCATTAACACAATAAAGGGCATCTGTGAAAATCCTACAGCTACCTCTCTACTTAATGTTAAAAGACTGAATGTCCTTCCCTTAAGATCAAAAACATGGCTGGATGTTATCTCAACTTATGATGATCATTTCACAATATATAACAAATATCAAATCATTGTGTTATATACTTGAAACAAATATAATTTTGTATGTCAATTAGATCTCAAAGATTTAGTTGTCTTGTTAATATACTGAGAGATATTGTGAAGAGATTGTCATATAAGCACAATTTTGCTGTGCCTTGATAACCAAATTTTAAAAATAAATCAGAAATATTATTTTCTCTTTCCTTTCAAAAAAAGAAAACATGCTAATTATACAGAAGCATAGAAAAAAATACCTAGCAGAACATGACAAAAGATATAAAAGATCTATGCAGGGGAAATTATAAAATTTTGTTATAGAGTCAATAAAGGCTAGAATTATTGGAGAGAAAGTCCAAATTTATGTATTGGAATTTGCAATAATATATAAATTTCATTCTTACTAAGTTAATTTATGTAATTCCAATTATGATTCTTCATATTTGGGGTAGAACTTCACAAATTGAGTATAAAATTAATATAGAAATAGAAAGAGCCAAGTGGAGCCATGGATTGTGATAGAAAAGAAAACATAGCTTTTTACAGTGTATTAAGAATTATTACAAGGGTATAGTAATTAAGACAAGGTTGTGTAAAGTCAAGACTACAAACAAAAAGGCAAGAATATCCACTTTCACCATTCCTATTAACTTTTATATTACAAACCCAAGTGAGCACAATAATTGCACACAAATTTTTCTGCAAAGATTAATTTTTATTTCTCTTTGATTCCTTGGAGTGACATTACTAAATACTATGATAAGTATATGTTTAATTTCATTAAAATGTTACCAAGCCAAAATATTTTCCAGTGTGTTCTCACCAGACATGCATTAGAGTTCTAGTTGTTTCTGCCTCTTAATCAGCATTTGGAGTTGTCAGGATTTTTTAATTAGCCATTTTAATTATTATGTAGTGATAGTTCAGTGTAGCTTTAATTTTCATTTTCCTAATGATTAATGGTGTTGAACAATTTTTATGTACTTATTTCCCATCAGTGCATCTTCTTTTTTATTTTTAAAAATGTATTTATTTTTTTTGAAACTTTAGCTTGCTTTTCTTTTTTTTTTAATTTTAAAATATTTAATTCTTACATGTGTTCCCAAACATCAACCCCCCTCCCACCTCCCTCCCCATAACATCTCTGTGGGTCATCCCCATGCACCAGCCCCAAGCATGCTGTATCCTGCGTCAGACATAGACTGGCGATTCAATTCTTACATGATAGTATACATGATAGAATGCCATTCTCCCAAATCATCCCACCCTCTCCCTCTCCCTCTGTGTATAAAAATGTATTTATTTTAAGTGGATGCTAATTATTTTACAATATTGTAGTGGGTTTTGCCACACATTGACATGAATCAACAATGGGTGTACATGTGTTTCCCATCATGAACCTCCCTCCCACCTCCTTCCGCGTCCCATCCCTCAGGGTCATCCCAGTGCACCAGCCCTGAGCACACTGTCTCATTCTTCAAACAAGGACTGGCGATCTGTTTCACATATAATATACGTATTGCAATGCTATTGTCTCAAATCATCCCACCCTCGCCCTCTCCCACAGAGTCCAAAAGACTGTTCTATACATCTGTGTCTCTTTTGCTGTCTCACATATAAAATCACCATAACCATCTTTCTAAATTCTGTATATATGCATTAGTATACTGTATTGGTATTTTTCGTTCTGATTCACTTCACTCTGTATAATAGGCTCCAGTTTCATCCACCTCATTAGAACTAATTCAAATGTATTCTTTTTAATGGCTGAGTAATAATGCACTGGGTATATGTACCACAGCTTTCTTATCCATTCGTCTGCTGATGGACATCTAGGTTGCTTCCATGTCCTGGCTATTATAAACAGTGCTGTGATGAGCATTGTGGTACATGCATCTCTTTCAATTCTAGTTTCCTTGGTGTGTATGCACAGCAGTGGGATTTCTGGGTCATATAGAAGTTCTATTTAAAGTTTTTTAAGGAATCTCCACACTGTTCTCCATAGTGGCTGTGCTAGTTTGCATTCCCACCAACAGTGTAAGAAGATTCCCTTTTCTCCACACCCTCCCCAGCATTTATTGCTTGTAGACTTTTGGATAGCAGCCATTCTGACTGGCATGAGATGGTACCTCATTGTGGTTTTGATTTGCATTTCTCTGATAATGAGTGATGTTGAGCATCTTTTCATGTGTTTGTTAGCCATGTGTATGTCTTCTTTGGAGAAATGTCTATTTAGTTCTTTGGCCCATTTTTTTTTGATTTGGTCATTTATTTTTCTGGAATTAAGCTGCAGGAGTTGCTTGTATATTTTTGAGATTAATTCTTTGTCAGTTGCTTTGTTTGCTATTATTTTCTCCCATTCTGAAGGCTATATTTTCACCTTGCTTATAGTTTCCTTCACTGTGCAAAAGCTTTTAATTTTAATTAGGTCCCATTTGTTTATTTTTGCTTTTATTTCCATTACTCTGGGAAGTGGGTCATAGAGGATTCTGTTGTGATTTATGTCAGAGAGGGTTTTGCCTATGTTCTCCTCTAGACGTTTTATAGTTTCTGGTCTTATGTTTAGATCTTTAATCCATTTTGAGTTTATTTTTGTGTATGGTGTTAGGAAGGGTTATACTTTCATTCTTTTACAAGTGGTTGACCAGTTTTCCAGGCACCACTTGTTAAAGAGATTGTCTTTTCTCCATTGTATATTCTTGCCTCCTTTGTCAAAGATAAGGTGTCCATAGATGCGTGGATTTATCTCTGAGCTTTCTATTATGTTCCATTAATCTATATTTCTATCTTTGTGCCAGTACCGTACTGTCTTGATGACTGTGGCTTTGTAGTATAGCCTGAAGTCAGGCAGGTTGATTCCTCCAGTTCCATTCTTCTTTCTCAAGATTGCTTTAGCTATGTGAGGTGTTTTTTTTTTTTTTTATTTCCATACAAATTGTGAAATTATTTGTTCTAGTTTTCTGAAAAATACCGTTGGTAGCTTGATAGGGATTGCATTGAATCTATAGATTGCTTTCAGTAGTATACTCATTTTCATTATATTGATTCTTCCAGTGCATGAACATGGTATTTTTCTCCATCTATTTCTGTCCTCTTTTATTTGTTCATCACTGTTTTATAGTTTTGTATATATAGGGCTTTTATTTCCTTAGGTATATTTATTCTTAAGTATCTTATTCTTGTCATTGCAATGGTGAATGCCATTAATTCCCTTAATTTCTCTATTTTCTCATTGTTAGTGTATAGGAATACAAGATATTTGTGTCTGTTGATTTTATATCCTGAAACTTTACTGTATTCATTGATTAGCTCTAGTAATTTTCTGGTGGAGACTTTAGGGTTTTCTATATAGAGAATCATGTCATCTACAAACAGTGAGAGTTTTAATTCTTCTTTTCTAATCTGGATTCCTTTTGTTTCTTTTTCTGCTCTGATTGCTGTGGCCAAAACTTCCAAAACTATATTGAATAGTAGCGGTGAGAGCAGGAACCCTTGCATGTACCTGACTTTAGAGGAAATTCTTTCAATTTTTCATCATTGAGGATAATGTTTACTGTGGATTTGTCATATGTAGCTTTTATGATGTTGAGGTATGTTCCTTCTATTCCTGCTTTCTGGAGAGTTTTTATCATAAATGGACATTGAATTTTGTCAAAGGCTTTCTCTGCATATATTGAGATAATCATATAGTTTTCATCTTTCAATTTGTTAATGTTGTGTATTACATGGATTGATTTGTGGATATTAAAGAATCCTTGCATCCCTGGTATAAAGCCCACTTGGTCATCATGTTTTATATTTTTAATACGTTGTTGGATCTGTTTGCTAGGATTTTGTTAAGGATTTTTGCACGTAGGATCAACAGTGATATTGGCTTATAGTTTTCTTTCCTTTTTTTTTTTTTAGTGGCATCTTTGTCAGGTTTTGGTATTAGGGTGATGGTGGCCTCATAGAATGAGTTTGGAAGTTTATCTTCCTCTGCAATTTTCTGGAAGAGTTTGAGTAGGATAGGTGTTAGCTCTTCTCTAAATTTTTGGTATAATTCAGCTGTGAAGCCATCTGGTACTGAGCTTTTGTTTGCTAGATTTCTGATTAGTTTTGATTTCTCTGCTTGTGATGGGTCTGTTAAGATTTTCTATTTCTTCCTGGTTCAGTCTTGGAAAGTTGTACTTTTGTAAGAATTTGTCTATTTCTTCCAAGTTGTCCGTTTTGTTGGCATATAGTTGCTTATAGTAGTCTCTTATGATCCTTTGTATTTCTGGGTTGTCTGTTGTGACTTTTCCATTTTCATTTCTATTTTTGTTGATTTGATTTTACTTCCTTTGTTTCTTGATGAATCTGGTTTGTCAATTTTACTTATTTTTTCAAAGAACCAGCTTCTGGTTTTGGTGATTTTTTCTAAGGTCTCTTTTGTTTCTTTTGCATTTATTTCTATCCTAATTTAAAAAATTACTTTCCTTCTACTTAGCCCAGGGGTTCTTCATTTCCTTTTCTAGTTACTTTGGGTGTAGAGTTAGGTTTTTTGTTTGAATTTTTTCTTATTTCTTGAGGTAAGCCTGTATTGCTATGAACCTTCCCCTTAGCACTGCTTTTATAGTGTCCCACGGGTTTTGGGTTGTTGTGTTTCCATTTTCATTCCTTTCTACGCATATTTTGATTTCTTTTTTAATTTCATCTCTGATTTGTTGGTTATTCAGAAGTATGTTGTTTAGCCTCTATATGTTGGAAATTTTAATAATTTTTTCCTCTAATTTATATCTAATCTTACTGCATTGTGATCAGAAAAGATACTTGCAGTGATTTCAATTTTTTTTTAAATTTACCAAGGCTAAATTTATGACCCAGGATGTGATCAATCCTGGAGAAGGTTCCGTGTGTGCTTGAAAAAAAGGTGAAATTCATTGTTTTGGGGTGAAATGTCCTATAAATATCAATTAGTTCTAATTGGTCCATTTTATCATTTAAAGCTTGTGTTCCTTGTTAATTTTCTGTTTAGTTGATCTATCCCTAGGTGTGAGTGGGGTATTAAAGTTTCCTACTATTATTGTGTTATTGCTAATTTCCCCTTTCATACTTGTCAGCATTTGCCATATTGCAGTGCTCCTATGTTGGTATATATGTGTGTGTGTGTACATATATATGTATATATATATATATATATATATATATATTTATTTATAATTGTTATATTATCTTCTTGGATAGATGTTTTGATTATTATGTAGTGTCCTTATTTGTCTCTTTTCATAGCCTTTATTTCAAAGTCTATTTTATCTGATATGAGTATTACTATTCTTGCTTTCTTTCAGTCTCCATTTGTGTGAAATATCTTTTTCCAGCCCTAATTTTCAGTCTGTGTGTCTCTTGTTTTGAGCTGGGTCTCTTGTAGACAGAATGTATAGGGGTCTTGTTTTTGTATCCTTTCAGCCAGTCTTTGTCTTTTGGTTGGGGCATCCAACCCATTTACATTTAACATAATTATTGATAAGTATGATCCCATTGCTATTTCCTTTATTGTTTTTGGTTTCAAGTTTATACACCTTTTCTATGTTTCCTGTCTAGAGAAGGTCCTTTAGCATTTGTTGAAGAGCTGGTTTGGTGGTGCAGAATTCTGTTATTTTTGCTTGTCTATAAAGCTTTTGATTTCTTCTTCATATTTGAATGAAATCCTTGCTGGGTACAGTAACCTTGGTTGTAGGTTTTTCTCTTTCATCATTTTAAGTATGTCCTACCAATCCCCTTCTGGCCTGAGGAGTTTCTATTGAAAGATCAGCTGTTATCCTTATGGGAATCCCCTTGTGTGCTATTTGTTGTTTTTCCCTTCCTGCTGTTAATATTTGTTCTTTATATTTGATTTTTGTTATTTTGATTATTATTTGTCTTGTGGTGCTTTGCCTTGGGTTTATCCTATTTGGTACTCTCTGGGTTTCTTGAACTTGGGTGACTATGTCCTTTCTCATTTTAGGGAAGTTTTCAACTATTATCTCCTCAATTATTTTCTCATGGCCTTTCTTTTTGTCTTCTTCTGGGAATCCTATGGTTCGAATGTTGGGGTGTTTGATATTGTCCCAGAGGTCCCTGAGATTTTCCTCATTTCTTTTATTTTTTTTTCTTTTTTCCTTTCTGCTTCATTTATTTTCACCATTACATCTTATACCTCACTTATCCTATCCTCTGCCTCTGTTATTCTACTGTTGGTTCCCTCCAGAGTGTTTTTGATCACATTTATTGCATTATTCATGATATATTGACTCTTTCTTACTTCTTCTAGATCCTTGTTAAACATTTCTTGCATCTTCTCAATCCTTGTCTCCAGGCTATTTATCTGCAACTCCATTTTGTTTTCAAGATTTTCAATCATTTTTATTATCATTATTCTGAATTCCTTTTCAGATGACTCCCTATTTCCTCCTCACCCTCTTGGGGGGCCCATGCTTCCCAAAGTTCCAGCTCTTTTGTTTGTCCCCAAAGTTATTGGTAGACATCCCATCTGTATTCTCTCTTCCCCCCAACCAAAATCGCCCCCCTCCCCAACCTCCATGGTTCAACATCCCAGGAAAGGAGACCTGAAAGTGGCTCGGGGGAGAAGGTGCCCCTTCCTTCCTCTCCCTCTAAGCCTGAGGGCCTGGGAAGCCTGGCAGCATGTTAAGGAGGGCCTGGTATTCATCCTTACTGAGGGGTACTTCCAGGAATGCCTCAACTCCTTCCTCCACAGCGGCCCCCGGGTAAGACCGGGGTATGTCCTTGATGGACTTGGCAGCCACGATTTCCTCTAGGAGGCTGGGTGACCCGGGGAGGGCTGGATGGCCCCCTATGAGGACAGTCAAGGACCCCAGGAAAGGATCCAGCAAGCCCGGGATGCTCGGCAGCCGGGAGCTCGTATTGGAGGCTGGGTGAGTCTGAGAGGGCGAGGTGTGCTTGTGCATCTGCAGAGGGCCCCAGGGAAGGCCCCATCATGTCCAGGATGCCCATTGGCACTAAGAGCTAGTCTAGGAAGCTGGGTGCACCTGGGAGAACAGGGTGTGCTCTTGCATATCTGCAGTAGCCCCCAGGAAAAGTGCCTGCTTGTCTGGGACACCTGTGGCCGCCAAGAGCTCAACTAAGAGGCTTGTCGAGTTTGGAAATTTGCGGGACTGGGGCTGTGGCTGTAGCAGAGGCACTGTGCTTTCACCATAGGGTCACTCAGGCCACCATGGGATGTATGTCTCAGGCTGTGCAGGCGGCAGGATGGCCCCTCACCAGGCTGCCAAGGGGCCGTGACAGCAGGAGAGCACTCGGCTCAGAGAACTCTACCTGGGGAGGAGGTGGTGGAGGACACAGATGCCAAGGGAAAGAAGCCAGTCCTCGGAGGACTGTGCCTTCACTGGGGCTCCTTCCTCTGACATATGCCTCATTCTCGTCAGGATGCTCTGTTGGCTGGGATGGAGGGGGAACTGGAGGGTGGCTGGCAGATGACCTGGAGGTCAGCTAGCCTTTCCTCTTCAGGTGGCATGGCCTTGAAATTGGCTTGCCAGTGCTCAGGTCTTCCCTGATAGCTCAGTTGTAAAGGATCCAGCTGCAATGCAGGACACCAGTTCAATTCCCGCATTGGGAAGATCTGCTGCAAAAGGGAGAAAACTACCATCTGGCCTCTAGAACTAGTCCACGGAGTCGCAATGCGTCCGACAAGATGGTGTGCATGTGTTCGTGTGTGTGCAGGTGCATGCGCTTGTGCACAAAGCGAAGCTGGGAATAGACCTTTTGCCCTGGCTCTATCCTGGGGAGGGGGTAGAGAGGGAACGTAGCTTGAACAAACCACAACACCACACCCATAGCCATCGTTAGGAATGTATTCTTTGGCCACCAAAGCTTCTAAACCCAACCATGGGATTCACATGAGAACAGGCAGGGTTTTGAATGTACTTCAAAACCACTGGGTCTATAAATTCAGGAATGGGTTTGCAAATACATAACGTCTGTATGTCTGTGGGTGACGGGAGGATGTTGGTGGCAGGGTGAGCTCAGTCACTATACTCCGTGGGTCAGAGAGAGACACGGAGATGATTGGCTTTTGCAGATATACTGGGCATGTGTGTTCACATGGGCATGGATTATGGTCGTGAAAGTGGTTGTGTGGGTAGGTCCCTACTGCTGGCTCAGAGGATCTGACCATGAGAAACCCGCCCTGAACAGGCATCTTGAAACCAGGGGAAATGTGTCCTTGATGCAGCATTTTAAGGATACCTGCAGGGTTTGCAGGTGGCTTGAAGCTGAGTCCCAGAAGCAGGCTCAGCCCCCACTCCCTGAACAACCCTCTCCCTCCCCTTGTCCCCAAATCTTCCTGCTTCCCTTTCCTCTCTCCCTCCCTCCTTCTCCCACTCAGCCTTCCCAAACTCTCTCCCTTCACTCCCACTCTCTCCCTTCACTCCCACCCTCTCCCTCCACTCCCACCCTCTCCCTCCACCCACTGGGCCCCTCCCACCTGCATCTCCCAAATTTCCACCTCCCCACTCCCCTGTCTCCCTCTCCGTCTCCCCCTCCCTCTGCTGCCCCTGGCATAGGGAAGGAGTTCTCCTGTGTGGACTGCTGAAAAAATTGGACCAGAAAACAGAGGAGCCAGACCAAAAGAACCTGTGTGGGGCAGGGGGTTTCTTTATTGGCTCCATGGCATGTCCCCTGTTAAGCACCCTCTTGATCACTGCAATACTTGGGTTCCTTGAGGCTTCAGGTGGGATGTCCCTCTTGGGGTGGGGGGTGGTGAGGCACAGCTTTCCAAAGATCCAGCTCTCGGGTTTGTCCCCAAAGTTGTTGTTAGACATCCTGTCTGTATTCTCTCCTACCCCCACCCCAAACCGCCCCCCACCACGAGCTTCATGGCTCTGCATCCCAGGAAAAGAGAACTGAAAGAGGTTCAGGAGAGAAGGTGCCCCTTCCTTCCTCTCCGTCTAAGCCCGAGGGCCTGGGGAGCCTGGCAGCATGTCGAGGAGGGCCTGGTAATCCTCCTCACCGAAAGGTGCTTCCAGGATTTCTTCAACTCCTTCCTCCTCCACAGCAGCTCCTGGGGAAGATGAGGGCATGTCCTAGATGGCCATGACAGCCAAGATTTCCTCTAGGAGGCTGAGTGTCCCAGGGAGTGCTAGGTGGTCCCCTGTGATGACAGTAGAGGACTCCACAGAAGGCGCCTGTGTGTCCAGGATGCCTGTGGCCAGGAGCTTGTCTTGGAGGCAGGGTGAGCCTGGGAGTGCAAGGTGTGCTCCTTCATTGGCACAGGATCCCAGGGAAGGCCCAGTCCTGTTGTGGATGCCTGTGTCAGCCAAGATTTCCTCTAAGAGGCTGAGTGTGCAGGAGAGACCTGGCTGTTGTGTTTTGAATACAGAGGCTCCCTTTGAAGACCTCTATGCATCACGGGCCAGCTGTGCTGAGGTCCGCGCACGTGGCTGTGGGCAGGGATGCAGTGGCTGGTGGTGGAAGTCGGGGCTGTGGTCTGTGGGGCACGCTGTGCCCCTTGCCCACCTCCTCCTTTCCAGTTACTTAGTGCGTCCTGGTGAGGAGGTTTAAAGACCCCTGGGGGGCTTCACTGCCTTGGGGTCAGGATGGTCGGGCCCACGGGAAGTTGGGAGGTGCCTCCAGTCTCCCCTGGACTCAGCCATCCCCTGAAGGGCCGGGATGGTGTGGTGCATCATGGTCACTGCCGCCATGGCTTTTGGGAGGGGGCTACCCTGTAGTCCTCGTGTAGGCCGTGACTGTGTGAGGTGCATGCGTGGCTCCTCCATGTCCCTGGGGGAGGGTTGGAACCCCCCCCCCCACCTGGGGGCCTGTTGGGTGTCCAAGCACACCCTGCTCCATTGCGTGAAACCTTTCCTGTCCCCTCCAGTCTGCTGTTTTCTGTCTGACTTGGCTGGCCAGAGGCAACCCCTGCCCAACTCTGGGGAGGGAGGGAGAAAGGGTGGGATGTGCCATGCCAGGGGTGGGTCTCCTGTGGAAACAAAACCCTTGAAAACCTCCTACTACTCTTAGTGCTGGATCACTCAGCTCTTGTGTCAATGAAGAACGCAGCTAGCTATGAGAATTAATGTGAATTGCAGCACACATTGATCATGGACACTTTGAACGCACTTGCGGCCCTGGGTTCCTCCTGGGACTATGCCTGTCTGAGCATTGCTTGATGATCAACCACCCCTCTGGGGTGCTCATGTCGTGTGCTCGCCTTCCTGGATGTCCCGTGGCTGGGGATTGTCCTTGAAGGGCCTCTGGTCCCTCTGTCCCCCTAAGTGCAGACACAGTGTCCCCTGCCTCTGTGGCTGGGTGGACGCTGCCCGCAAGAGGGGAGAAGGGGACGTGAGGTTGCACTGAGTCCCCTGGCCTGCCATGCCTCTGTGGTTGGTCTCCCCTTTGAGAGCTTCCTCGAGCCTCAAGCGGCCTTTGGGTGTTGTTGCCCTTGGGGTGTCGGGGTTTGGGGATGGTCTTGCGCCACGCAGCAGGGGCCCACCAGTGTGGTAGGGTGGGGTCACATCTTCAGTTCTTCATTCTCTATCCTGCCCTTGGTGGTGGTGTTTCCCGGCACCCGGTCGCCACCCCCTGCGGTGCCTTCCCAGCCTTACATCCGTGGCCCATGCCCGCTTCCCGCCCCCCGCGGCTCTCACCCTAGTGGGACGGGCGGCTCAATCCTGAGGCCCAGTCTGCGTGCATGTCCTGGCCCCAGGGACATGTGCCCCAGCGGCATCTGCCCGCTGCTGCACACTCTCCCCCTGGGCTTCAGCCTTGCCGCTGTTCGCACCCCAGAGCCCCCGCCACGAGGGTGAAGTCTGTTGGGGGGAGAAAGGCGGTGTACTGTGGGTCCTTCGCCCATTTGGGCTTTGGCTCCTGAGAGTGCACCCGCCCTCCACTCCCCCTCCCTGTCCACCTCTCCGCCGTCCCCGCCTCGTGCATCCCATGATCGCTGGCTTGTGCTCCCATCCCGCCCCTGCCTTGGCGTCTCCCTCCCTGCCCACCATCTGCTGCCGCCGCTGCCGCCTCCCTGAGGGATGACACGTAAGCGGTGGGTGGTAGGGTGCTGTGTGTGCATGGGGAGGGAGCCCGGGGCAGTAGGCTGCAGGTCTCTCCATTCCCTTCTCGGACTATCCTCACGGTGCCCTCGGAGACTCGACCTCAGATCAGATGTGGCCACCCTCTGAATTTAAGCATATTTGTCAGTGGAGGAAAAGAAACTAACCAGGATTCCCTCAGTAATGGCGAGTGAACAGGGAAGAGCCCAATGCTGAATCCCTGCCCCGTGGTGGGGTGCGGTACATGTGGTGGGTGGAAGACCCACTCCCCATCGCTGCTTATGGGGGGCCCAAGCCCTTCTGATCGAGGCCCAGCCCATGAATGGTGTGAGGCCAATAGCAGCCTCTGGTGCGCTGGGTCTTCCCGGAGTTGGGTTGCTTGGGAATGCAGCCCAAAGCGGGTGGTAAACTCTATCTAGGGCTAAATACAAGCACAAGACTGATAGTCAACAAGTACTGTAAGGGAAAGTTGAAAAGAACTTTGAAGAATGGGTTCAAGAGGGCGTGAAACCGTTAAGAGGTAAACGGGTGGGGTCCACACAGTCCGCCTGAAGGATTCAACCTGGCGACAGGTCCAGCAGTGCCGGTGGCCTGGTGGAGCTTTCCCGCTCCCCGTTCCTCCCAATCCCTCCACTCTCCCTCCCTCCACCCCTTGCAGCTCTTCCCTCCGTCTCCAGGTGGAGGTGGGCGGTTGGGGGATGGTGGGGGTGGCAGGGAGGGGCCAGGGTGGGGTCGGCGGGGGACCGCCCCCTGGCCAGTTGTCACTGGCTCTGGGATGGCTGGAAAGGACAGCGGGGAAGGTGGCTCTGGGGTCCCCTCCGTCATGGCGGTGGGTCCATCACAGCCAAGTGTTACAGCCCCCCTCCCCCAGTCACCCCCGGCAGAAGCGCTTGCTGAATCTCGGGGCCAAGGGAGCCAGACCTGTCGCTGTGCTCTCTCCCCTCCCGACACTCCCCACTGTGGGTCACGCCAGTGTTTTTTGGGGGGCCGCCCCTCCATGGGAGCGACCGCTTTCCCACCCCGGCCCGCCCCCAACCAGGTGGGTCGGTGTGGGGTGGACTGTCCCCAGTGTGCCCTGGGGAGGTTGTACCATTGAGCCGGAGGGTTGTTTTTCGGTCACGCCTGTCGGTGAAGCGAGGGCACGGGGTTAGCGACGATGTCAGCCACCCACCCGACCTGTCTAGAAACACAGACAAAGGAGTCTAACACGTGCATGAGTCAGGGGCTCGCACGAAAGCCGCCATGGTGCAATGAAGATGAAGGCTGCCTTAGTCAGCAGCCGAGGTGGGATCCGGAGGCCTCTCCAGTCTGCCAAGGGTGAACTACCGGCCTCTCTCACCCGCCGCACTGGGGAGGTGGAGCATGGTCACACGTGTTAGGACCTGAAAGATGGTGAACTATGCCTGGGCAGGATGAAGGCAGAGGAAACTCTGGTGGAGGACCATAGCAATCCTGACGTGCAAATCGGTTGTCTGACCTGGGTATAGGGGCGAAAGACCAATCAAACCATAGAGTTGCTTGTTCCCTCCTAAGTTTCCCTCAGGATAGCTGGCGCTCTCTCAATGAACCCACGCAGTTTTATCCAGTAAAGTGAATGATTAGAGGTCTTGGAGCGGAAACGATCCCAACCAATTCTCAAACTTTAAATGGGTAAGAAACCTGTCTCCCTGGTGTGGAGCCAGGTGTAGAATGCGAGTGCATACTGGGCCATTTTTGGTACGCAGAACTGGCGCTGTGGGATGAACGGGACGCTGGGTTAAGGAGCCTGATACTGACACTCATCAGATCCCAGAAAAGGTGTTGGTTGATATAGACAGCAGGACAGTGGCCATGGAAGTCAGAATCCACTAAGGAGTGTGTAACAACTCACCTGCCGAATCAACTACCCATGAAAATGGATGGCGCTGGAGCGTCGGGCCCATACCTGGCTATAGCCAGCAGTCGGAGAGGCTCGAGAGGGATGTGAGCTCGGGAAGGAGGTCACCCCTCCCCCCACCTCACCCCCACAGACGGTATGCCGCGATGAGTAGGAGGGCCACTGCGGTGAGCCTTGAAGCCTAGGATATGGGCCCTGGTGGAGCCGCTGCAGGTGCAGATCTTGGTGGTAGTAGGAAATATTCAAATGAGAACTTTGAAGGCAGAAGTGGAAAAGGGTTCCATGTGAACAGCCGTTGAACATGGGTCAGTCTGTCCTGAGATATGAGCAAGCACCATTCCAAAGGGACGGGCGATGGCCTCCGTTGCCCTCAGCCAATCGAAAGGGAGTTGGGTTCAGATCCCCAAATCCGGAGTGGCAGAGATGGATGCCGCGAGGCGTCCAGTGCAGTAACTCAACTGATCCCAGGGAAGCCTGTGGGAGCCCCGGGGAGAGTTCTCTTTTCTTTGTGAAGGGCAGGGCGTCATGGCAAAATTAGTGAGTATAAGGTGTAGAATAAGTGAGAGGCCCCCGGCGGGCTGCCCCACCCCCGCGTTTCTTGCGAGGGGGCGGGGCGGGATCTGACAGCCTTGTGGGCAGCCAGTGAAATACCACTACTTTGATCCTTTATTTTTCACTGACACAGTGAGGCATGGGGAGGGGTCGGGGGTCCGGGGCGATCCCCTAGGGGTTCTCACTTCTGGAGCCAAGCACCCGCGCAACCGGCTCTGGGGACAGTGCCGGGGGCAGTACACCTGTCAAATGGTAACGCAGATGAGCGTTACCAGTAAGGTGAGCTCAGGGAGGACAGAAACCTCGCATGGTGCAGAAGGGCAAAATCTCGCTTGATCTTGATTTTTAGTAAAATACAGACAGTGAAAGCGGGGCCTCACGATCCTTCTGACCTTTGGGGTTTTAAGCAGGAGGTGTCAGAAAAGTTCAGTTCAGTTCAGTTCAGTTCAGTCGCTCAGTCGTGTCTGACTATTTGCGACCCTATGAATCCCAGCACGCCAGGCCTCCCTGTTCATCACCATCTCCCTGAGTTCACTCAGACTCACGTCCATCCAGCCATCGCATTCTCAGTCGTCCCCTTCTCCTCCTGCCCCCAATCCCTCCCAGCATCAGAATCTTTTCCAATGAGTCAACTCTTCTCATGAGGTGGCCAAAGTACTGGAGTTTCAGCTTTAGCATCATTCCTTCCAAAGAAATCCCAGGGTTGATCTCCTTCAGAATGGACTGGTTGGATCTCCTTGCAGTCCAAGGGACTCTCAAGAGTCTTCTCCAACCCCACAGTTCAAAAGCATCAATTCTTCGGGGGGTTCTCACTCCTGGAGCCAAGCACCCGAGCAACCGGCTCTGGGGATAGTGCCACGTGGAGAGCCTTCTTCACAGTCCAACTCTCACATCCATACATGACCACTGGAAAAACCATAGCCTTGACTAGGCGGACCTTAGTCGGCAAAGTAATGTCTCTGCTTTTGAATATACTATCTAGGTTGGTCATAACTTTTCTTCCAAGGAGTAAGCGTCTTTTAATTTCATGGGCAATCACCATCTGCAGTGATTTTGGAGCCAAAAAAAACATAAAGTCTGACACTGTTTCCGCTGTTTCCCCATCTATTTGCCATGAAGTGATGGGACCAGATGCCATGATCTTCGTTTTCTGAATGTTGAGCTTTAAGCCATCTTTTTTGTTCTCCTCTTTCACTTTCATCAAGAGGCTTTTTAGCTCCTCTTCACTTTCTGCCATAAGGGTGGTGTCATCTGCATATTTGAGGTTATTGAGATTTCTCCCGGCAATCTTGATTCCAGCGTGTGCTTCTTCCAGTCCAGCGTTTCTCATGATGTACTCTGCATAGAAGTTAAATAAGCAGGGTGACAATATACAGCCTTGACGTACTCCTTTTCCTATTATGAACCAGTCTGTTGTTCCCTGTCCAGTTTTAACTATTGCTTCCTGGCCTGCATACAGATTTCTCAAGAGGCAGGTTAGGTGGTCTGGTATTCCCATCTCTTTCAGAATTTTCCACAATTTATTGTGATCCACACAGTGAAAGGCTTTGGCATAGTCAATAAAGTGGAATACAGTGGAAGCGAGAAATAGATTGAAGGACCTAGATCTGATAGACTGCCTGATGAACTATGGAATGAGGTTTGTGACATTGTACAGGAGACAGGGATCAAGACCATCCCCATGGAAAAGAAATGCAAAAAAGCAAAATGGCTGTCTGGGGAGGCCTTACTAATAGCTGTGAAAAGAAGAGAGGCGAAAAGCAAAGGAGAAAAGCAAAGATATAAGCATCTGAATGCAGAGTTCCAAAGAATAGCAAGAAGAGATAAGAAAGCCTTCTTCAGCGATCAATGCAAAGAAATAGAGGAAAACAAGAGAATGGTAAAGAGTAGAGATCTCTTCAAGAAAATTAGAGATACAAAGGGAACATTTCATGCAAGGATGGGCTCGATAAAGGACAGAAATGGTATGAACCTAACAGAAGCAGAAGATATTAAGAAGAGGTGGCAAGAATACACGGAAGAACTGTACAAAAATGATCTTCATGACCCAGATAATCATAATAATGTGATCACTAATCTAGAGCCAGACATCTTGGAAAATGAAGTCAAATGGGCCTTAGAAAGCATCACTACGAACAAAGCTAGTGGAGGTGATGGAATTCCAGTGGAGCTATTTCAAATCCTGAAAGAGGATGCTGTGAAAGAGCTGCACTCAATGTGCCAGCAAATTTGGAAAACTCAGCAGTGGCCACAGGACTGGAAAAGCTCAGTTTTCATTCCAATTCCAAAGAAAGGAAATGCCAAAGAATGCTCAAACTACTGCACAATTGCACTCATCTTACATGCTAGTAAAGTAATGCTCAAAATTCTCCAAGCCAGTCTTCAGCAATACGTGAACCGTGAACTGCCTGATGTTCAAGCTGGTTTTAGAAAAGGCAGAGGAACCAGAGATCAAATTGCCAACATCCACTGGATCATGGAAAAAGCAAGAGAGTTCCAGAAAAACATCTATTTCTCCTTTATTGACTATGCCAGAGTCAGAAAAGTTACCACAGGGATAACTGGCTTGTGGTGGCCAAGCGTTCATAGCAACGTCACTTTGTGATCCTTCGACGTTGGCTCTTCCTATCATTGTGAAGCAGAATTCACCAAGCGTTGGATTGTTCACCCACTATTAGGGAATGTAAGCTGGGTTTAGACCATCGTGAAACGGGTTAGTTTTACCCTACTGATGATGTGTTGTTGCCATGGTAATCCTGCTCAGTACGAGAGGAACCGCAGGTTCACACATTTGGTGTATGTGCTTGGCTGAGGAGTCAATGGGGCGAAGCTAATATCTGTGAGATTATGACTGAACACCTCTAAGTCAGAATTGCGCCCAGGTGGAACAATATGGCAGCGTTGGAGGAGCCATAGTTGGCCTTGGATAGCCAGTCCCCCGCAGTCCCTGCCAGTGGGCCATCACCCATGTCCCCTCGCCTCGACCTGGGACTGGAGTCCGGTGCTGAGAACTCTTTCTCCCAGGACATGGGGCGTGGCTGGAAAGGGGGCCTCCCCCTTGCCCGACACGGACAGCACATTCGTGGGAACCTCGTGCTAAACCATTCACAGATGACCTGCTTCTGGGTCGGGGTTTCCTACGTAGCAGAGCAGCTCCCTCGCTGCGATCTATTGAAAGTCAGCCCTCGACACATACGTTTGTCGCTCCATCTGTGCCACCCTCGCTCTTTTCCCTCCACGAGCTCTGCCTCTCCGTGGGCGGGCGGGGGTGTGTCCTTGGCCCTGGCCCTGGCTTTGGTGGGTCCCTGGGCAGTCGAGGGGCTGCCATCCTCCGCGGAGCAGGAGGGTCGAGAGGTAGAGGAGGGGTGCTCCTGGCGGCACCTCCCGGCCTCGGAGTGTGCACCCTCCTCTGCTCCCCCGCTGCGGGCCCTAGCCTGAGGGCTGGGACAGGGAACAAGGGAGAGATGTGGCACAGACAAGAGTCCACGGACATCGCAGGGCGACCCCACTCAGTCGTGTTTGACTCTTTTCGACACCATGAATTGCAGCACGCCAGACCTCTCTGTCCATCACCAACTCCTGGAGTTCACTCAGATTCACATCCATCGAGTCCCTGAAGCCATCCAGCCATCTCATCCTCGGTCGTCCCCTTCTCCTCCTGCCCCCAATCCCTCCCAACATCAGAGTCTTTTCCAATGAGTAAACTCTTTGTATGAGGTGGCCAAAGTACTGGAGTTTCAGCTTTAGCATCAATCCTTCCAAAGGAATCACAGGGCTGATCGCCTTCAGAATGGACTGGTTGGATCTTCTTGCAGTCCAAGGGACTGTCAAGAGTCTTCTCCAACATCACAGTTCAAAAGCCTCAGTTCTTTGGCGCTCAACCTGCTTCACAGTCCGACTCTCACATCCATACATGACTACTGGAAAAACCACAGCCTTGACTAGGTGGACATTAGTCGGCAAAGTAATGTTTCTGCTTTTGAATATTCTACCTAGGTTGGTCATAACTTTTCTTCCAAGGAGTAAGCGTCTTTTAATTTCATGGCTGCAGTCACTATCTGCAATGATTTTGGAGTCCAAAAAAATAAAGTCTGACACTGTTTCCACTGTTTCCCCATCTATTTGC
This sequence comes from Capricornis sumatraensis, assembly GCF_032405125.1. NCBI lineage: Eukaryota > Metazoa > Chordata > Mammalia > Artiodactyla > Bovidae > Capricornis > Capricornis sumatraensis. The sequence continues at coordinate 44,321,855 of NC_091072.1, read as the reverse complement.
CATGAAGTGATGAGACCAGATGCTATGATTTTCATTTGCTCAATGTTGAGCTTTAAGTCAACTTTTTCACTCTCTTCTTTCATTTTCATCAAGAGGCTTTTTAGTTTCTCTTCACTTTCTGCCATAGGGTGGTGTTATCTGCATATCTGAGGTTATTGAGATTTCTCCTGGCAATCTTGATTCCAGCTTGTGTTTTTTCCAGTCCAGCGTTTCTCATGATGTACTCTGCATTTAAGTTAAATAAGCAGGATGACAATATACCGCCTTGACGCACTCCTTTTCCTATTTGGAACCAGTGTGTTGTTCCATGTCCAGTTCTAACTGTTACTTCCTGACCTACATACAGATTTCTCAAGAGGCAGGTCAGGTGGTCTAGTATTCCCATCTGTTTCAGAATTTTCCACAGTTTATTGTGATCCACACAGTCAAAGGCTTTGGCATAGTCAATAAAGCAGAAATAGATGTTTTTTCTGGAACTCTCTTGCTTTTTCCATGATTCAGCGGATACTGGCAATTTTATCTCTGGTTCCTCTGCCGTTTCTAAAACAAGTTTGAACATCAGGAAGTTCATGGTTCATGTATTGCTGAAGCCTGGCTTGGAGAATTTTGAGCATTACTTTACAAGCATGTGAGATGAGTGCAATTGTGCGGTAGTTTGAGCATTCTATGGCATTGCCTTTCTTTGGGATTGGAATGAAAACTGAACTTTTCCTGTCCTGTGGCCACTGCTGAGTTTTCCAAATTTGCTGGCATATTGAGTGCAGCACTTTCACAGCATCCTCTTTCAGGATTTGAAATAGCTCCTCTGGAATTCCATCACCTCTGCTAGCTTTGTTCGTAGTGATGCTTTCTAAGGCCCACTTGACTTCATATTCCAGGATGTCTGGCTCTAGGTGAGTGATCATACCATCTTGATTATCTGGATCGTGAAGATCGTTTTTGTACAGTTCTTCTGTGTATTCTTGCCACCTCTTCTTAATATCTTCTGCTTCTGTCCTTTATCAAGTTCATCTTTGCATGGAATGTTCCCTTGGTATCTCTAATTGTCTTGAAGAGATCTCTAGTCTTTCCCATTCTGTTCTTTTCCTCTATTTCTTTGCATTGATCGCTGAGGAAGGCTTTCTTCTCTCCTTGCTATTCTCTGGAACTCTGCATTCAGATGCTTATATCTTTCCTTTTTGCGTCTCTTCTTTTCTCAGCTATTAGTAAAGCCTCCCCAGACAGCCATTTTGCTTTTTTGCATTTCTTTTCCATGGGGATGGTCTTGATCCCTGTCTCCTGTACAATGTCACGAACCTCCATACATAGTTCATCAGGCACTCAACCATCAGATCTAGGCCCTTAAATCTATTTCTCACTTCCACTGTATAATCATAAGGGATTTGATTTAGGTCATACCTGAATGGTCTAGTGGTTTTCCCTACTTTCTTCATTTTAAGTCTGAATTTTGCAATAAGGAGTTCATGATCTGAGCCACAGTCAGCTCCTGGTCTTTTTTGCTGACTGTATAGAGCTTCTCCATCTTTGGCTGCAAAGAATATAATCAGTCTAATTTCGGTGTTGACCATCTGGTGATGTCCATGTGTTGAGTCTTCTTTTGTGTTGTTGGAAGAGGGTGTTTGCTATGACCAGTGTGTTCTCTTGGAAAAACTCTATTAGCCTTTGCCCTGCTTCATTCTGTACTCCACTGCCAAATTTGCCTGTTACTCCAGGTGTTTCTTCACTTCCTACTTTTGCTTTGCTATTGCTGAAAGAGCCTTCATCGGGAGTCACAAATATGTTTTCTCCTGGCATGCCCAAAATGTGGTGACAGGGACAGGAATGATGGTGAGTTATTTCTCCGGGCGGGTGCTCACACCACCTGACGTTGGCCTGCAGTCCCCCTCAAATGCATTCCCTGCTCCGTGGGTCGGGAGTCAAGAATCCTTCCCTTCCCCTCCTGTCCCTCCGTCTGTTGTACCTCACCTAGGGACATTCTCGAGAAGTGCTGGCCGGTCCTGTTCTCCTGTCCGCGTTGGTGACTGAGCAGAGAAACTGTGCCCTAGGATGGGCTCTGTCTAGCAACGAGTCCGTGCAGGTCTCCCCGGGAGCTCCTATGCTGCGGCCGGCTCTCTGGACAGCGGATTGGTCCTCGGTCGCCACCTGCCTGTTCGCTTTTTAAGATAATCCTGCAGGGGAGTGGGGGTCCACAGATGGAGCAGGCCAGGCCGGCCAACTCTTGAATTTCCCAGCACTGTGGAAGGAGGCTGTGTGGGAGGGGCACCTTGGGCCAGAGGTCAGTTGGGCGGGGATGGGTAGCCACTGGGCTTTTTGGTTTGGACTGGAAATCTCTCGTCTTGGAAACCTGATTGATTTGGAGAACAGCTATTTGAACCCAAGGGAGTTGATTTCCTTCCTTTTGGCCTTGTCCCTTGGCATGGAAGAATCTTCCTTCTCCCGCAAGGATTTCAAACAAACCCATGACAGATCACGCGGATCGACTTGCTCCAGTCAGGTTCAGGGGCAGAACGCAAGGATCAAAGCTGGCCTGGTGACAGCAAGTCGCACCCCCTCCCCCTCTCCAATTCGGAACACACCCCTGTCTGCCTGCCCAAAGACAAGTGCTAGCTGGTGACTGAGGTGAGTGTGGCAGACTCACATTTCATGGGAGTGGTCTTGATCATGGAGGTGATGAATAAGCTCAGAAAACACAAGCAAATTATGTGGAATATCCATCCGTGTACTTTGTCCTTTGCCTGACTGTGTCTCTTTGTCTCTGCCCGAGCCCCACCCTCCCACACACCCATACACCCCACACACTGCACACATGCCCACACACACCACACACATACTACACACACACCGCCTTGTCCTTTGCCTAGCTGTGTCTCTCTGCCTGTTTCTGCCTGCACCACCCACAGGCACACCTCACACACACCACGCATAACCGCACACATACCCCACCTGCACACACTACACACACCCTGACCCGACCCCATACACACACACACACAGCCCATATGCACCCTGCCCCCACACACCACACACCCCGCCCACACCACACACATCCCCTCACACACACCACACACATCCCCTCACACACATGGCCCTACACACCAGCCACACACACACACACACACACACACACACACACACACACAGCGTTGTCCTTTGCCTGGCTGTGTCTCTCTGCCTCTGTCTCTGCCCACACACCACATGCATACCCACACACACCCTGCCCCCACAAGCCACACACTGGCCACACACCACCCACCCTGTGTGCACATGGGTACACACACACACACACTGCATTGTCCTTTGCCTGGCTGTGTCTCTCAGCCTGTGTCTCTGCCCGCCCCCCCTCACATCCGCACCCACAGGCACAACCCACATACACACACCCATGCCGCCCACACGATACACACACGGCCCCACGAGGCACCTGTACAAGCTACACCCACACCACACTCATACCCACACACAGCACACACACCCCACACACACACACGGCCCCACACACCACCCACGCAGCACCTGTGCATGCCACAGACACACCACACACTGCACCCCCCCCACACACACACTGTGTATGTTCCTGTCCCTCTTTCTCCTTCCCTTTGTCATCTTCTCTCTACCCCTTCCCTCCCCTCCTTCCACCTTCACAGGACAGGTTGCCTTTAAGATTAGTCTGCCTGTTGTTAATACACTGTTGACATGAAGATTGCTATAGTCTGACCTGTCACGCCTGTAACCTGGGGCAACGAGGTGGTCAAACATCCTTGGTACGCTAGGTATAGCTTTGTCTGTGGAAGGTAGAAGCCTTCCTTCCACCCCTCGCTGCAGACAAGCAAACTGACCACAACTAAAAACAACGGTGTTTGCCACTTGAGGCATACCTTACACAGTCTCTACTGACTGACATGCCACCCACTTCACTGAGCAAATCCTAGGAGCCTTCACCCAAAGCTCTTGCAAAATTCTTCAGAACTGTCAGTCTACCAGTCACCCACCATCATCAGGTGAGGTGTAGAGAACTGATGGAAAAACTGGAGGAATGACTTCTTCCATGGGGTTGATGAACTGAGGAATAGGATGCTAAAGTGGATGCCTGACTTCTTGAGGGAAAGAGGATTTGGGGAGAGGGGCAGGACTGTCAACTTAGAAGGCTGAGTTGAACATGTACACATAAACTACGTCAAAACAACCAAAAAGCACCTACTATGCCAGCACAGGAAAGTAGACTTATGACTTTGCATTAACCCCTAAGGGAACATAATCTGAAAACCTGAAATGAACGCGACTTTGTAAATCCACCCTATACTTCATTTCTTCCATAAGGATGGTGTCATGTGCATATCTGAGGTGATTGATATTTCTCCCAGCAATCTTAATTCCAGCTTGTGCTTCATCCAGCCCAGCGTGTCTCATGATGTGTACTCAGAATATAAGTTGAATAAGCAGAGTAATGATATACAGCCTTCATGGACTCCTTTCCTTATTTGGAACCAGCCTGTTGTGTTCCATGTCTATTTCTAACTGTTGCTTCCTGACCTGTAGATATGCAGATTTCTCATTTTTTTAATTAATTTTTTAAAATTTCCTAACCTGAGTGAAAAGCGAGAGAGACAGAGAGAAGACAGACGGAGGGACAGGCGGACAGGCAGGCAGGAAAAATAAATAAATAAATAAAATAATAAAAGGACCTATGGTTCAATCTGTTGCTTTCCAGATACAAAGAGAAAACAAAGGACTGAAAGGACACAATGTTTAAAATGTGAATTTTGAAAGATGGACATCCACTTGGTCACTTCATATAACACCCCTGTCAGCAGAATGGAATCGTTTCTCTTTTTCTCTCAACCTGGTCCTTCCAGACTTCAGAAACTCTCAGTGAGGATTCTTATCTTCTTGGCGATAGTGATTTCCACACATTCCTTAGGGGCCCAGAGGATGTTTCTGTGAAACGGGGATACACACTTCTGGATAGGAGAGTCCTGTGCTATGTGTGTTTGTTCCTTTGCGTGCGGTTCTTCACCCGAAAGGGGGACTGGATCCTGAAGTTTTCCGAGTTGCCTCCACTATCTGAAGACAACCCTCTCTAGGGGGGAACATTTCCCATGTTCTCTTGCCCTTCTGATGGAGGATTTAAAGGGGGACCCCTTGTACCTGAAGCCCTGCGGATGGAGGCTAGAGGATTTGGTGAATCTTTCTGACAGGAGCCAGCATGGGGAATCCTGCCCGTGGCAAAGGTCATGAGGAAGGGACCTGATATGCAAAGGCAGGATCAGGCCTCATGGGGCCCCCTGGGACTTCTCAAGCATCCACCCCAAAACCAGAATCTGTCTGTCTTATTATTTTATGACTATCACCAACTCCTATGATATTAACAGGGGGCTATCCCCGACCAGCTTTCGCTGGAAAAAGTTAACTTAGAGCTCCAGTTAACAGTCTCCTGCATATAAAAGGAGTGTCTCGGCTCAAACCCCTCTGATGGCTCTCTAACTTGCCTGACAGGTTTACCCGGACTTTTACAACTACACATGTGATTGTTTATAGCCCCCCAACAGCGAGAGGCATGAAGCTTAAAACATCTTAAAGATATAGAGCCCTTTTGAAAGAACTAGGAATTATATTGATGAAGGGTTTCATTGTTGAGTTAATGATTGCAGCCAGGCCTCCGTATCCTTTATCTTTTAGGCACCTGGAGGATATTAATCAATATAATTGGGATGTAGAAAAAAGAATATAGCAGTTTTGATGTCAGCAATACTAGAATTTTTTAATGAATTTTCTCTTTGTTATAAATCACTGTACTCCTCTTTCCTTGTTATAAATTGTTGTGTCCTTGCTATGTAAGAATGTAACCTTAATTAGTGCTTTCTGAGAGTGGCACCAGACTTTAGTAAGAACAACACTTTTAGGGCAAATTAGTTTTCTGGTTGACAGACCCTTATCAGAAAAGGGCCATAAAATGCTAATAGGCCTCCTGGCCAGAAGATGATGTAAATCACCTAAGACCTGTGTATACAGCTAAGTATGCAGAGAGAAAGCCTGGTCTCAATAAGGGTCAGGGCTGCTGACCCTGCATGACTTTGTATTATCCATTGATCTCTATGTACAACTTAAAGTATAGAAGCTTTCTTGGAAAATAAAGAGACGGACCAGTTTCCTGGAAAGACTGGTTTCCGTCTTTTCTTCTCCTTTTTCAGGCTGAATTCCTGTCTGGAACACAAAGCCTCGCCTTTTCTATGAATTTGGCCTGGGCTTCTAAGACCCAAACAGGGAGGCGCTTTGCGTCTCCTTTCCTTTGGGAGACTGGGAGGGCGCCTGTGGCCTAACGTAGATGGTGCAAGTCCCTTGTTTCAGGACTTTATTGGCTTCTTGTGTAAACCAAGGAACCTCAGCCCCTTTTTCTCTACTACATTATTCTCTTCTAATCTCTCTTTATATCTCTAAATAAACAATTCTTTCCTGATCGCTGATGCCATCTCCCCTTGGAATTACCCTGGATCCACCAGGGCTGGACCCCGGCAGGCTCACATGATCAAGAGTCTTCCTGCAATGCAGGAGACCCGAGTTCCAGGAAGGCCCACTCCAGGACCCAACCCAACCCTGACGCTTAGAAATCAATCTCCTTGACTGACTCCCCCTCCACCGACTGGTTTCAAATCCACTCCAGGAAACCTGTGTGTTTCCTTGGTTTCCCTAAAAGTGCCTCTGAGGAAGAAATAGCTAATTGCTTGCACCGCAGGCCTGCTTTCCCGAACCTGTCCATCAACATCACAAAGATATGATAACTGTTTCACTGAGCGGAGGATCTGTGCTCAGAAAATCTTTCCATGACATGGAGGCCCAAACTAACTAACCTATTTGGTCCCTCCCTCCTCCTTCCTTCCTTCCTTTGGGATTTTTTTCTTTCCTTTCTGTCCTTTTTTCTTTGTGTCTCACGTCCATGCACACGCACATGCACATGCACCGTTTCTCACATACACACGTACATGCACACACAGTCACCAGCTCAGCTTTTCATGGGTTCCAGGCAAGTGTCAGAGGAGGGAATTGCTGGGGTCTGGAGTAGGCCGCCATCCCCACCCCACCCAAGCCCACCCCAATGCATGTGAACCTCCGTGCCCTATAGAGTGTTTTGGATTCAAGTGACTTAAGAACCAGCCAGCGCCAGAGGAAAGCTCTCCCCCTCCCTCCTTTTCTGTCTCTCTGAAGGCAGGCAGGAATGAAAATCTCCTCCTACGGAGGGGAAGACGTCATGTGACATGTGACGATGGCTGCTTAGACACATGTCCATGATCTTCACATGTTTGAGCAGGGTTTCCTGAGTTACAAAAAGGAGGAGACTCCTTTGGCCTGACACGAGGTGAGTTTGTCCCTCAGCCTCCCTCCCCACTCCCAGTCACTTTCCTCTGTGGGGTGCCAAAGGGGCAGTCTCAAGGTGGAGAAATGGGATGGGGGGATGGGGGGATGGGGATGGGGATGGAGTGGGTGGGGCAGATCACCATTCAGTAGAGAGAAACTCCAGGCAAGTCAAAGGCTCTGACTTGACTGGAAAGCTTTATGCATTTGAATGAAGCTATCTGAGGAGGCCCTGCAGGGGGAGAGTGAGGGTGGGACCCACAGACAATAGCCCCTGCCTGCCTGCCTGCCTGACTGCAGGCCAACCTGCTGGGCTGAAGAGGCCCTCTAGCGGCAGCAGGGGCACACCCGACTCCTGCAACTCGATCCTTTCAAGGAAACTTCTGGGGTGACTCCCGTCCAGGGAATCATCAAAATTGGCCTGTTTCTGAAAAAGGCCCAAGTCACAGCTGTGACAGATTCTCTGGATCTCTTGACACATGGATTCACCTTCACCCTCCCATCCTGTCATATCCTTTGGACATGCTGAAAGAGGTCTTTGGCCTTGGCCAGGAAACAAGCCAAGATAAACAAATACTTTTTTATTTTTTCTTTTCTTTTTTTTTTTTTTTTTGAACAGGGTGAAAACAATGCATGGCTGTGGATTGGAGAGAAACCTGCTCCTCTCACATGCCTGAAGGCAGGAAGTTATCAGCTGGACAGAACCTGCCTTCACGTCTCAGGGGAACCTGGACAGTCCCCTTGCCTCAAGTGCCCCCAACCCCTAGCCCAGTTCCCCACCGCATCCCCCATCTCCCCAACCTCACCCCTTCACCAGGCTCTAGGCTGAGATGCCAGATTGCTGCCCTGCTGCTTGGTGCCCATCTCCATTAGCCATGCCTGAAAGGCATGTGAAATAATGGACAGCAAATAGTGCACCCAGAAAACACAAAATGATTCTCTTGAACACAAAACGGCCATTTTTATGGATCCAAGTAGAGGTCGTTGATATCCTCATTTGATGCATGAATAGGATTCACACAGACTCGATTTATTTTAGCTTTGATTGGTGCCCTATCCAGAGAAATCATGTGGGTCTGAAAGCAAAAACAGAACAGAACAAAATCAAAACCACAGCCAAGTCGAGGGAGTGCTGAACCAGAGGGACTCACCAATCCTGTAGCATCATTTGCCATACACATCCTTTCTCTATGGCAAAGAGAGATTTTGAATTTATCCCCATATTGGTTTTTAGTGCCTGAAACCACACAACAGATATTGATCATGTCTAATTCTGATAATCTCTAAAAATATAAACCAGATCTCTTTATAAAATTACTTAATGATATCTTTAAATGCAAAAAGGTATGAGATGTGAAAGAAAAATCAAAGTGCAATGAGCATTGTTAAGAGAACTCGTGAAAATAGAGACAGGAGGCCATTGAGGAAGAGGTCTGTGTCTCTATCTGGGCGGAATGCAAACTTTGAGCACTTACTGTGTAACAGAGAACTCCAGATCCTCTAAACAGTGTTCCTGAAATTCAAAATACCTGTCATACCCTCCCCTTTCCCTAAATAACTTGTTACAGTCTACTCTTTAAGAAGGAATATTTCCTGTTTCGCATGACAGCAAATCATAATTGCTCTCAGATGGCTTTACAAGCTCATGAGTTTCAGCTTTCTAAGCCCCTGACTCTTTCCTGTGGAACATTCCCTTGGTTTTATTGAAATCTGTGCCCCTGAATGGCAATATCTAAGACCCCCCAAATAAAGTTTTCTTTTTTTTTTTTTGCAGCTAATACTGACTATTAATTGAAATATAATAAAACTAGGTGATTTTATTTCATTTTTTAAGTTCCAGGCATATTGAAATATAGTTTCCTTAGTTAAGGACATATAACATCCTTAGTTCTAATGTGAACAGAATGTTGACTTGATGCACTTGTATGTTCCAAAATAATTACCACCAAAGCGGTAGCTAATAGTTTTATCACAACCCATAAATATTATTGCTGTATGTGAAAGAAACTGAAGTCACTCAGTCATGTTAGACTCTTTGCGACCTCATGGACTGTCGCCTACCAGGCTCCTCCAACCATGGAATTTTCCAGGCAAGAATACTAGAGTGGGTTGCCATTTCCTTCTTCAATTGTATGGGAAGAGAATTATTCATGTCAACTGTCATGGAAACTTTCTAATATTATAATGCTATAATAATAATACTATTCATTATAATCACAATGCTATTTGTTACTTATACAGTATATATTTACATTATACATGACACTTTCTTCCCCTTACATCAACATCTTCCCATTTCTCCCTCCCCCAGCAGCTCTGTTATTGTAGTTTTCATTTCTTTAAATTGCTATGACATGTAAGTGACAATAGAAACTATTTTTCTTTCTCTACCTGACTTATTCATGTGGCATCACTCCCTAAGTAACATCCATGCTATAACAATATAATGATTTTTTTCATTCCTGTTGCTTAATTTTACAGCTGTATCTACCTATCAAACTATCTCTATCTGGATCATGTATCTTCTTTATCTATTCTTCTGTTGATGGACACTTAGGCTGTTTCCATATCTTGACTATTGTGAATGATGCTGCAATGGACATGGGAGTGTAGATATCTCTCTGAGATTCTGTTTTTATTTTCTTTAGATGTACACCCAGAAGTGAGATTGTTGGAAGGATCAATAATTTTTTAACCACTACTATTTTCTAAGTCCTTCTGAGGTTATACAATTAATTATTCATTATTTTCAAATATACGCCATTTGAATCAAAGCTATGGCATATGTATTAGGGAATACAGCTAAAACGACAACTAAACACTCCCATGAACACTACGGTAGCAGAGGGTGTGTCCACAGTGCCAGCTTTCCATGGCACATAAACTTCCACAAGCCCCCTGCAGTCGGCAAGTCATTCAATAAACACTGAACGACTGTTTTCATGGACCAGGGTGGCCTAGGTGCCAGTCAATCCCCAGACAAATGGAGTGATTACAGACTACTTAAGGAACAAAGTGGAGAAACATATATTATTTCAACAAGACGAGCACTATGAGAAGAGAAGAAAGATGTTAAGTTGTGCCTGGGGAGCTAGAATTATTCAAACAGAAAAGAAAACATGTCAGACAAGGGGTGAGAATGGTTCAAAGTTAATGGAGCAAAATGGTGGAGACAGGCCTAGAAGATGCTAGCAGATGCTGGGGGCACAGCACACCTGGACCGGTGAGCATGCAGTGAGCTGAGAGCGATGGACATACATCATCTGCAGGTCTGCATGGGCCGATCTCCAGAGCCCAAAGTGTGAAGGACTTAATGATAACAGGCATGCTCACGGTCCCCACTGGTATGTTTCAACTGTGCTCTCAGCACTGTACAGAGAGCTTCGCACACTTCTGATGGCACAGTGAACTATGATTTCTTTATTTTGTCTACAGAAGATTCAGTAAGCTTCCCAAGTGATAGTACTAGGTATTGGCCAATTGCATTCAATCTTAGACTGTATTGCTTTAAAATGATTTAATTTATTTCTTTTGGGGTGTGCTGTGTCTTCATTGCTCTGCAAGCTGTTCTCTGTGGAAAGAGGGGGCCACTTCATGATTGTGTGTCTTGGCTTCTCATTGCTGTGGTTCCTCTTGGGAGCATGGGCACTGGGGCACGTGGGCTTCAGTTGCTGCTGGGTGTGGGCTCAAAACTTGCAGTGGCCAGAATCTAGAGCACAGACTCAATAACTGAGGCATACAGGCTTAGTTGCTCTGTAACATGTGGGATCTTCCTGGACCAGGGATGAAACCCATGTCTCCTGCATGGGCATGGGATTGTTTACCACGGAGCCACCAGGGAAGCCCCAGTCCCAAACTCAAGACTGATGTGTTTACGTCACCATTTTTTATTGGAGAGTTTTTAAACGATCAGATCAGGACTGGAAAAAGAACATAACATGTACGTACTTTCAATGTGATCATTGAGGCCAGGAGGAGTCATGCAGATGCCGATAAGGGAGTAAGGTTTTTTTCCTTACTTAATTTTTCCTTATTTGCCTTTTCATAAGGTGATGATTTGACTCGTAGTCCACACTCCTGCTCCCACTGTTCCCCTCCGTGAACTGGAGTTTGAACCTAGGTGGGCCTCTGAGCACACACATCGCTGGGTTCTGTCATGCTGGTTTGACTTTTGGTTCTCACAATCTGGCACTCTTGCTGCTTCTTGAAGTGACCTAGAGAAGAAGACATTAAATTCCATATTAGATCAGCTTCTTTGACTAGCGATGGTGGCACAACAGCCACAACAAGTGGGATGGATAAACACAAAAGCTGGTTTCTTTTGGACTATGAGCCTACCTCTGTTCTTGTGTGTGTGTGTATGTGTGTGTGTGTGTGAGAGGCCTTTGTGGTTCTAAAGCAAGAAGCACTGAGAAGATAAGACTTTCTTTAACTAATATATTTTCCTTCATTTCAATCTTGATGGTCCAATGATTTGGGGGACGACATTCAATGGGTAGATGATTTTAGAAAGCTGTGAAGGGACTTCCCTGCCTGGTTGTTTAGTGGTTCATAATCCACCTGCTGATGAGGCAGGGGACAGGGTGTTTTCGATCAATCCCTGATCTGGGAAGATGCCACTGGGCTCCGGGTAGGTTCTATATAAACCTACAGAACGGACAGTGCCAGGCGTGAAGGTGAGGGCACACAGATGGGGGACTATGGATGAGGGTGACTGATACTGACTGACACTGACATCTCCATGTAGGTGGGTTGTGGCCAGCACACTCCTCTGGGGCAGGCTGTTCCTAGGGCTGCTTGGGAGCACGTGCTAGCCGGAGGAGCAGGGGACCTAAGGGAACTCTCTGTCCTTTCTGCTCGATTTTGCCCCCGGAATCCTAATCTGCTCAAAGAGAGGATTCATCCTATGGAAAGACAAACCCACAAGTGGGTGAACCTCATTTCTGGTTCACTTTGATTCTAAACGTGCAATGGTCAGATTCACTCAACTCTCTGGATTTCTGTTCTCCCTGAGATCCTGGCCTACTCACTGGAAGAACACATGGAGCTGGATGAGATCTCCCTCTGCACGGCAGCTCCAGTGTGTACACATTTCAATGGCTATGGCTTGTGGACGTCACACTGAAAGCCTGAAACCGCCAGTGTTTCAGACACCTGTTTCCGCAATGAGTGAACAGTTCTAGCTGCGGGAAGCCCAAAACTTGCCACGAACTGCTCCTCTTCCTCCTCCTCCTCTCTGTCCCTATCCTTCCCCCTACATGCAGGCTCCCCCACCTAGCCTGGCCCCGGACCGTCTGGGTCTCAGCCATCCGTGGAAAAGGCCAGGAAAAAATGGTCCCATAACGATGCAGCCAAGAAACAGCGGAAGTCCACTTGGATGCAGTTAGGAGACACCTGAGTATACCTAGGCCAACATTGCCACCGTGTGGGGTGAAAGGTGAAGAGAGCTCAAGACTTCAGAGGAGGAGGAAGAGAAGCAGGAGGGAGGGAGGGAGGCAGGGAGGCAGGGAGGCAGGGGGTGGGGTGGGAGGGAGGGGTGGGGAGGGACAGGCTGAAGCTGTCTCAGGGCGATGATGTGGGTGAAAATGTTCCCGTTCAGAAGGGTGCTTGAAGAGATAGTTCCACGACCATGAGAGCACAAAGCGCTTAGTTTTGCAGGCTGATCTTAAAGCTGGGAGTGGGGGATGGGGGAGGGAATCATCCAGACATAGGAAAGACACCAGCCTGAGAAGGCAAGACAGAGTCTTTACAAAAGTGAATTGGATGCTTTTCTGTCAATGGTTTCCATAATCAGAACATCATGGAAATCCATCCGTCCATTCATCCACCATAGTTTTGCTCCTTTTCTGTTCTCTACATTTTTAATGGCGAGTGAGTGAGAGAGTCTTTCAATGCTTTGATAGGATTTTTGAATGTCGTGGGACCATGGTACTTTTCAGCCATGGATGAACGTGATAGCTTCTTTTGTCCACTTCAGCTTTCAGTGTTATCCTGAACTCCCTGCCAAGTGAGGCCTGTGTGTTGCTGTGTGCTGGAGGACACCGTGCTACCCACATCTTGATCTTAGACTGAACAAAACCACCATTGGGAGTGTGTTCATTGGCTTCATTTCCTTTCCCTATGGCACTCACCTGACTGTCCTGTCCACTCTTTGGATCCCTTCTCTCTCCCTCCCCCTCAAGGTAATTGGTTCTTTTCTTTCTCCTCCTGCTCCTCTTCCTTCTCACCCTAGTTTCTCTCTCCCCACCTCTTCCCCTCCAAATCCCACTCTTTTCAAATTGACATCTAACTGACTGACAACGTTTTCTTTTGCCTTCTTTTCTTCCTTCCTTCTTCTTTCGTTCCATTTTTTTGTTTGTTTGTTTTGTCTTTTTTGGTTCCCCCATTAATTTTCAGCTGTATAGAAGAGATTTTTTAGTGTAGTGTGTGACACAGCGATCACCAGGATACATCTAGTTAGTGACTGTCTGTCACCACTTGGTGTCATGGCAAATGATATTTGGTGTCATGACTTACCCGTGACTCATTTATTTCATAAGTGGAAGGTTGCACCACTTTGTCCATCTCCCTCACTAGTGGCACTCACTCATTCTCTCCCCTACCCCATCCCCACCACCAGTTCCCCCCTCCCTCCTCTGGCCACCACCCATGTGTTCCTTTGTGGTAGCTATGAGCCTGCTCCTGTTTTGTTCTGTTCTGTTAACTGTGTATCGTTTGGTAGGTTCTGCATGGAGAGAAGTGATCTGAGGTATTTCATTTAGCATAATACCCTCTAAAGATCTCTCCAAGTTCCTGCAGACTGTGAGATTTCATTCCCTTCTGGTGGTTGAGTCCCATTCCTCTATGTGTGTGTGTGTGTGTGTGTGTGTGTGTGTGTGTGCATGAGCATGTGCATGTGTGCACAACATGAATAGGACAGATATAGGCATAGGCACACAGACAGAGATTTCTCTCATTATGTTCGTACCGATGTCTACCTCAGTACAGGTGTCGATACCACACATACATACATCCATTTTTTCTTTGTCCCCTCTTTGGGCACTCCGTACAGTTGCTGGATTGGGTTGAATGGGCAATCTTTGGTGGAATGTTCCGAGGGATCACAAGACTCTTTTCCCTAGTGATATGGTTTCTCTCTGTGTGAGGTTCCAGGTGCCTGGACACACACACCCCTCCACAGCCCCCTCCCCCGCAGCTCTGCCACCCCAGACCGCTGGGCCTCCCGCCATTCCGGTGTTTGTAGCCAGTTATTTTGAAATCCATGTTCTCCTAACCTCAAGTGCACTTTCCCCACCCACCCTCGCATGCTTGGGTTTGTTGTCTTTGGACTTTGTCATGGTCTCTACCTAGGTTGAGTTTTGCTTTCTCTTGTTGGGGGTCCAAGTGTCTCATTTTCCTTTCTTGCTCCTGGGCTTGCATGTCTGTGTCTGCTTTTGAAAGTCCTGCTTCGTTCTCTGAGCAGCGCTTGCCTGGTTTCGCTTCCCCGGTCCCTCCCTCCCTCTTTCGGGGGAGGCGGGCCGGGAGAGCTGAAATGTCACTGGTACCCCTCTCTCCGGCGACATCGCCCCGTGCAAGCCCTGCCGCCGGCGTCTCTGTGGAATGTCCTGCCACCCACCCTAGAATCACGTGGGGGAGCACGTCTCTTTCATGTAAGCCTCCTGAGGAGATATTTCCCAGCTCCTCTCCCTTCTTGTGTGGCCGGGATCGCGTCGCATCGCGTCCCGTCGCTCGGCAGCGGCGGCTCTGGGCTGCGCTTGGGCGTTTGGGCTGCCGGCGCTGTGGCACCCTCGGCGGCCAGAGAATGAGAACAGTCCTCGGGACGTTCTAGCCGGTTGTCGGGAGCTACCTGGCGGCCGCTTTTATATTGTTCCTCCCCTCTGGAGCTTCGGCGAGACCTTCAGGAGGGTTGTGACTCAGCCGCCGGGCCCAAGGCAGAGCTCCCAGACACCAGCTACACTGGCAGAGACAGTCCCGGTGGAGCCGAGACCTAGGGAAGTCCTGCTGTCACCAGAGATTGGTTCTCTAGGTTTCCAGGGAGGGTGACGGTCGCGGCACTCCAGATGCAGGCTCTGGGGTGGCCTGACGAGGTCGACCAGCATCTCCCCGTGCCCCTGCAGCCTCGAAGACAGAAATGCTGGACCCTACCTGGGCCGGGCTGCACGGTGGGCAGGGAGAGGGCCTTTCCTGCCTGGAACGCATGGACTCAGACTCGGAGGTCTGGCCTCCTCCTGGGCCGCCCTCAGGAGCATTCGCTTCGGCCTCGGCCCTCACCGGAGGTGGCACTGGCCCAGACTGTGGTGTGGAGGTCACTGGAGGGCGCGCCTGGTTCCGGGCCTTCGGGTTCTTTCTGACCCAGGTGTTATCCGTGTCGCACTCCGGACGTAGGGACCCGGCCAATGGACTTGTGAGGGTTGATCGGGAGAGGCTGGCCAGCGCGGGATTGTGTGCGGTCCCCTGTGGGGTCCGATCGCCCGAGGCGTCTCCTCACACACATGCTTTTTGTTTTTCAAAGTCCCGATAGGCCCGAAGATGTGGATGGACCAGACCCTGCTTCCTCCAGTGGCCAGGGAGGGCACACTCAACACTTCAGTGTGCCCTCGTGGCTCTCGGTCATCGGATGTGACTTTTTGTCACCCCTCCCAAACTCCCTGATTCCCGCTCAGGAGGTGTGGACCGGCTCGGGCTCTCTATCTAAGATGGTCTTAGACCTGGTGCAGTCCCTTGTCAGGGCCCACTCTTCTCGTTGGAGGCACCTCGCTGATTCTTTTTGCACATTGAAGCCAAAACCTGTTCTGAGACTCGTACTAAATGGTACACCTACACGTGTGGGCGAAGAAGGGAGGGCGTCTCTGGCCAGCTTTGTCTCCCTTGGCGTCCGTGTCACCACTTTTGCCAACACGCACCCCCTTCCCCTTCTCACCTCTGCCCCATCCTGGGCGAGCAGATGAACCACCAAGAACTCCAGGCCTGGTGTTTATGGGGTACTGCTGGAGACAGGTGGGTGAGCCATGGTTCCGGGTTCCCTCCCTGTGAGTCATAGATGGGCCCTGCTATCGGCTGCTGTCATTTTGTCGCCCTTAATGGGCCTTTTTTTATCACCAGGTGAGTGCTGATATGGTGTGCTTTAGTGTCGGCTATCAAAGACCTTGGGTCTCTGGATGCACATGGGGTTCCAGGCTTTTGGGCCACCAGCTGGTGCCTGATTAGGCCTTTGCTACTGAAGCCATCTATGGGGGCTTATGTGCTAGCTCCTGTGGGGTGTCTGAACCAACTTGTGGTGCTATCCCCGGTCTGAGAGTGGCAAGGAGACTGTACCCTGCTGCAGGCACCTGGTGGTGATTGGAACAACTCTTGTTTTGTGGGATGTGCTACATGTCAGGCATTATCCTGGGGATTTGGCTGTTCTTGCCTGAGGTGAGATGGTGGGGAGGTTGTTGGTGAGACTAAAAGTGGGCCCTTCTGGTGATTGTTTTTGCCATGCCTCCTCCAGCTCCACCTTGGCTCAACTGATTGATGTGGTATGGTTGTGTTTTCTGGGGTGAGCCTAAGCTGTGCTGGATGAGAAATGAGTGTCCTTGGTGATGGTGTCTGCTTTTCTTGGTCTGTCCATGTGGTCTGTTGCCTGTTTTCCCCCCTGCTTGCTAGGGTGAGTGAGGAAACCAGCGGGAGGGGGATGAAAGTAGCGGTTGGGTGCAGCCTCTGGCCCTGATGTTTGGTCTCCTGCCCTACATGTTGGGGCATCATTGACGCCACTGGTTTTCTGATACAGCAGATGCTGTTTTGCCTTCATGGTGTGTGCCTTGTGAACAGTCCTCTCCATGCTCTCTATATTGGGAGGGCTGCACTGTGTGCTCTGTGTAGGTGTGTGAGCATGCCTCATTTGACCCTTGGTGGTGTCCCTAGAGTGTGCCAGGTCATCCACCAGGTACCTGAGGTTGAGGGGTGGTTTCATTGCCCTTAACCCTGTCTTATCCCTTGGGTCCCTGCCATGAGGGTGTGTGGCCCATCAGTGGGTCTCTTTAGGGGTGGGTGGTTCAGACAGTAGAAAAGGAATGCCTATTCCTCTTGTGGAGGCAGATAGATGAGACCTTGTAGGGGGTGGGTTGTGGGTTCTGCTCTGGCCCTGACTGTGCATGTGTTCCTGTGTTGTTGTTTACTTCTACTGCAGACTCCACCAGACCCCGCAGTATCAAGCACCAAAACATGTGGGCAGAAAGCCTCTCTTTTCTGTGGGGTGGGTGGGTGCACTGGCCCTGTGGTGAGATTGTGTGTGGCTCATTGCCTACTGTGGCTTGTGCCTCCCTGCTTGGAGTTAGGAGAGGGTCATGCTGGGCATTTGGCAAGTGGGAGGTTGTGCCTGTGCTGTGTCCATGTGTGGCTGACCCTGTGGTATCAGCCCAGGGGGAAGGGGACTATGGGGTGCAGTGTTTGGTTGGCCATGGCTTCCCCAGTCCTATGGTGGTGGTGAAGAGAAGCCTATACCTTCCCTTGCCCCTGAGCTTCAGCCAGTGACAGTGAATGGTTATGGTCCGGGCTAAGTTGTTTGAGAGCATGTCCTCAGGATGTTGAGCCTTGGGGTCAGCCTGGATGTAAGATGGGTTTGTTGAGGACGGATGGATGTAGCTGGGTAGATGGCATGCAAGCCCTGGTGGAAAGGCTAGGTTGTGGGGCCTTGTCTGGTGATGGCAAGGATTGGCTGGTGTCCCAGGTATTGCAGGACATCCTTTGTGTGGGTGATGGTGGGATCTTGTGATGGTTTTCCTGGTGGTCTGGCTGTGTTCCCAGTGTTTTCTGGTCCCCAGAAAGTGCCTGTGCACCTGTCCTATGGCCCCTGCTGTGTGTGCCTGCTGGCCCTTCCCTGCTACTGCTGGCTTTTTCTCATCCTGGATGTCCAAAGCCACTGTGGTGGTGGTGGGTGTGAGCCCTATGAGGGTGGGGGTACTAGTCTGTTCTCCTGGGTCTGCTGTGGGACTGCCTGTGTGCTGGGAAGATGGGTGTGCTGTGAGACTACTCATGCTTGGAGGCCTCTGGTGGTGAGATCCAGTGGTGTGACTCATGTTTACTGTGTTGATTTGAGCCATTCCCCTTGCAGTGTTGTGTGGCCACCCTAGCTCCACTGCCAGCTCCATGGTATTGTCATGTGGCTATACTGTTGGTGCCCTTTTGTGTCCATCGGCCTCAGAATGCTCCTTGTACACTGCTCCCTGGGGCTGTGCCGTTGGTCTCACTTCCTGTGCCTGCCATGGCCCTGATCCATTGCTCATTTTGCTGCTACCTGTCTGCCACTGCTACTGCAAGCTGGATAAGGGGTTGAGTGTTCATGAACCCCAGTCCCACACTGAGCCCTTGCTATGGTACACTTGGCTCAGTGTGGCTTGGGTCCTTGGTTTGCCCCCATTGAGCCAATTGCCCTGTCCTTGCTAAACACAATCCCTTATACCTCTGGGGTGGGTGGAAGGATGGATAACAAGGGTGTGTTGGCAATTTGACTGGATGGTGGTCTGTGTCCTGGCTCACAAGGCCAACAGGATGGATGGGTTTGTAAGGGGGTGGTGTGGAGGAGCACTCCATGCCATACACCTCACTGTGGTGATGGTAACCCCCTGTGAACCTTGGGGTCTTGAGAGTGTGATCATATGTGGCAATGGCAATAATTGGTGGTTTCTTGCCTTACTGAGCACATATTTGAACCCTTCTCATATGACCTGATGGGACATTTGGCTAAACTGATTCAATGCACTGAGTGCAGGGCTAATCCCACACCTCCTAGCATGGTGTACTCCTTGTGATTGGTTTCCTATGTTGATTGTGCAAAAAGATTTGAGCCGTGAATGTCTTGAGATGAATAGCTGGGGTGTGAAACTAAAAGGGTGAGTTGGGCTTAGAGGGCTCTGCTGAGGGACTGCTGAGCTCTTTGCGTTTTGAAACCATGTCTAGGAGCAGACCAGGGAAACTAACATCAGAAGCTGTGCCTATCCACATCATCTTGCACAAGGATCCTTGTTTGGCAAGGGGAGATGACTGTCCTCTTTCTCCGGGCCTCTCGGGCCGAGTCTCCTACCAAAGAGAGAACACACCGAGAGGAGAGGACGTTACGGCCCGTGGAATGGTCTCAGCACAGATACCCTAGACGGTGGGCAGGGGAGGGAGAGTCCCACACACCTGAATCACCGCAGGTGGCTCTGCAGCCAGGGCAGGGCTCTAAGGAATACAGGGACAGATGGATCGGGTGCCTGCATCCATCGTGGATGCGTGCGAGCGTGCATGTGTGTGTGCGCGCGCACCCTCCACACCCATGCGTGTCCCTGTGTGTCTCTTTCCTCCTCCGCCCTTGCCGCCGAGTGCCCTGAAGCATGCCCCTCGGCCAAGGTTGCCTGGGCAGCCGGAGCCTAAAGTTCCCGATGGGGGCTGGGGGGGGGTGCCAAGGAAGGGGGACCCAGTGCTGCCCGCCCACGCCGACTGGGGGCGTCGTGCCCCAATCTGATCTGGGACACTGACGGGGGCGGCAGCAACAGGATAGCCCTGTTTCCTCCTCTTCCCCGTGCCGCCGCCCCCTTGGTTTTTCTGGGCCTCCTGTGGCCATCCACCAGCAGAGAGAATTCTCTGGCAAGAGGGGGAGGGTCCGGGACCCCTCCTGGGGGACTTGCTTTCAGGAGAACGCTGGCTAAATTACCTGGAGAGGAAGACTGAGGTCGAGGCAGGGGCGAAGGCGGCGTGGGCGTGGACGTTGGCCCCGCTCCCCCTTTCTTGGTGCACATATTCAGAGGGCAATCGGCTCTGCTTTAAACGTCTTCTTCGTTGGTAGGGCAAGGTCAAGGTCAAGTTCAAGGTCAAGGTCAGAGTCAAGGTCAAGGTCAAGGTCAATGTCAAGTTCAGTCTAACACTGTCTTCCCAGGAAAGAGAACAGAGAAGCCATGTGTGTGCCAAAGGAGCAAGACGAACGAACGATGCCCCCCCTCACCTTTGGGCACACCTGACGCCTGGGAACCCCGGGCCCGGCCGATGGGTCCCCGCCGTTCTCGGGCGGGAGTGGGGGTCGACACGTTGGCTGAGAGCCCTTGCCCGGGCCACCCGCAAATTGTGCAGCAGCTTGAATATTCTTTGTCATTGCCCTTCTTTGGGATTGGAATGAAAACTGACTAGATGTTTTCAATTGCATAGGCTGAAAGAACTGGCTGTGCAGTTTTGAAGAAAAAAAATCATTTTAACCCATTTTCTCTGAAGTGCAAGGCATATCATGGCCATCCTGAATCAAAAAGTCACCTTTTCTTTATGTAGTCATAGTTTCATGCCTAAATTATAGGCCAACTCGTGCTCAAATTGACTCTGATATCAGGGGCAGATCAACTGATATAAAGGTTGGATTGTCCCTCTGGAGGAAAGTGAGATCTTGGTCCCACGAGAAGAATCTGAAGGGTTAAGGGAACTTGCAAGAGTGGGGAAAGCTTAGTCCATCCTACATGTACCAAAATCTTAAATAAGGCTTATTTGCTTTACCAAAGTAAAAAAAAGAGATGATGAAAACAATTATAAATCAGTGAAAGGTAAAGAAACTCATAGTCTGTTATCAAAAATTGCATTCTAAGGAAACTTTGTTCTCTTAACCTAGAGAGAAGACTAAATTCCATCTGGTACCAGCTTACCAGAAGACAAACAAACAAACAAAAAATTATCGGTAAGCTTAAAAAAGTATTTTCCATATATCTTGAAGTAGCAGTATTTTTGCAAAGGCATCAGTGTGAAACCATAGAGGGCATGGTTAAAACCTGATTAAATAGAAATTGACAAAGTAATCTGGTCACTGCTGCGACTTGAAATGCTTTAATATGATAACTAGAATTATAACTGACAGCATTTTACCAGGACATATCAGATTTTCACGGATATCACATAATTTCTAGGATATCTATATTAGGAACTGAAGGAATCTTTGAACCTAGGAAAGAAAACAACAGTCTCAAAGGCCCTTGCTGAATCATCTATCAGCAAGGAATGTCTTTGCAAGGATCACAAAGTGAAGGGAAAATACACCAACCTGCCTCTGCAACTTTGGTCCTCTGAGCAGATCTGGAGGTCTCCCTTTGTATAAGCTAACCTGTTCCTTCCAAATAGAGGTTTGCAACACAAAACAAGTGGCCGCCTATTCTTCCCCGAAGGAGGCTCTCTTTCCCCACATCCTGCGAACTCCCTTTCCCAGCCTCCTGGAAAAGCGCTTCTTGCAGTTCCTTTCAGAAAGTCCTATGGACGGAGAAGCCTGGTAGGCTGCAGTCCATGGGGTCGCTGAGGGTTGCACACGACTGAGCGACTGCACTTTCATTTTCACTTTCATGCATTGGAGAAGGCAATGGCAACCCACTTACTGTTCTTGCCTGGAGAATCCCAGGGACGGGCGAGCCTAGTGGGCTACCATCTATGGCGTCGCACAGAGTCGGACATGACTGAAGCAACTTAGCAGCAGCAGCAGTTCCTTTCTTAGGGGCAGTTATCCCTGAGATTGGGACCATAGGGAGTAGCCCCACACACATATGGAAAGGCAGAGCCACCTCCACACACACATCCTTTCTGTCCCCTTTCCTCTGGAGGAGAGCTCTAGTGAGCCTAGGTGTGTCAGGAAATTTCTTGGCTTTGACGGGATCGCACCCGGTGTGTGAACCTGCATACCCGACCTAGGGGCCACAGGGCACCTGTTTTGCTCGAGTGGGTCCTGGAGGGGTGCAGCATAGCAAGAGCTTAAAAATCCATCCAATTTGTCTTTTTTTACCTCAGAGAGAACGAGTTTGCTCCACCTCCACCCTTTGGCAGTGTGGAGGGAAGAGGGCACAACCCTCTCCCAAAGGGGACATAGGGCCTACCAGGAGAGAAAGGCCCCTTGAGGAGCTGAGCCCAGGTAGGCAGCCAGTTATGTCAAACACACTCCCGCTGCTTGCTTCTTCATGGGCACTCCCACGATCTGCTAGGAATGTCTTTGCAAGGATCTCAAAGGGAAGGGGAGATACATGGCCCTGTCTCTGGAGCTTCAGTCCTCTGAGCAGATCTGGAGGTCTTGAGTTGTATAAGCAAACCTGTTCCTTCCACATAGAGGCTTGCAAACACACGCCCGGTGGTTGCCTCTTCTTCCCCGAAGAAGTCTTTCTTTCCCCACATGCTGCGAACTCCCTGTCCCAACCTCCAAGAATAGCGCTTCTTGCCATTCCTTTCTTAGAGGCAGTTATCCCTGAGCTTGGGGCCGTAGGCAGTAGCCCCACACTCACAGGGAAAGGCAAAGACTTCTCCATACATCTCCTCTATCCCCTTTGCTCTGGAGGAGAGCTCTAGTGAGCCTAGGTCTTTCAGGAAAATTCTTGGCTTTGACAGGATCTCACCCTGTTTGTGAACCTGCATTCCCAACCAGGGGCCACAGAGCACCTGTTTCAGTAAAGTGGGCCCTGAAAGGGTGCAGCCTAGCAAGAGCTTGAAAATCCATTCAATTGCTGTTTTTGTACCTCTGACAGAGCGAGCTTTGCTCCACCCTTTGGCAGTGTGGAGAAAAGAGGCATAACACCCTCCCCAAGGGGACATGGGGCCTACTTCGAGAGGAAAGGCCCCTTGTGGAGTTGAGGCCAGGAAGGCACACAGTCGTGTCAAACACACTCCCACTGCTTGCTTCTTCATGGGCACTCCTGCTATCAGCTAGGAATGTCTTTGCAATGATCACAAAAGGAAGGGGAGATACACGGCCCTGCCTCTGGAACTCCAGTCCTCTGAGCAAATCTGGAGGTCTGTTGTTGGTCAAGGTCAAGGTCAAGGTCAAGGGCAAGGGCAAGGCCAAGGCCAAGGCCAAGGCACTAGGCAGAAGGCACTAGGCCCCTGTGCAGTGGAAGCCACTGAAGGCGGCAAAGCCACAGAGCTCCCCGACTCCCGTTCCCACAGGAAGATGTGAGGATAAAGGGCCTCATCCCAGCACAGCACCCGCTCCCACCACTCCCGCACCCCGGCCCCCACCCCCCGCAGTGCGCCTCCTGACACAACACCGTCTTCCCAGAAAAGAGAACGGAGAAGCCATGTGTGTGGTGCCAAAGGAGCAAGACAAACGAACGATGCCCCCCCCCCCGCCCCGCCTTTGGGCACACCTGACGTCTGAGAACCACGGGCCCGGCCGATGGGTCCCCGCCATTCTCGGGCGGGAGGCAGGGGTCGACACATTGGCCAAGAGCCCTTGCCCAGGCCACCCGCAAATCCCCTGAGACGTGATCCTACCCCAGGGACCGAGGGCAAACGTACCACTTGAGGTGCTGGAGGAGCCAGACGAAGCCATGGTGGGAGAGGCACACGGGCGCACTGCAGACTGCTGGCTGAGTGGGCGGGGACCCAGCAGCTCAGGACTCTGGAGAGCGGGAGGCGGCTCTGCCCCCATTGATGTCAATAGGGTTTGGGTGCGTAGATGGAGGGGGCCACCCCTGGGGCCTCTTTCCAAGCAGAGACCCTGGACGGAGTCCCGTGGAGCGAGTGGGCTTTTCCCGGGCATGGCCCGTGCCCCGGACCTCCAAGATCCCCATCGGGGTGGGCGGGCAGTTTGGGGGCTTTGGTTTGTGGCCTTCCCTCGCAGCGGGGGGTGGGATCAACCCCGGGTGGATCAATCAGGGGCCCTCAGCAGTGCCAAGGGAGCTCACCGCCCGGGAAACACCCCTAGGTCCCTTTGAAGTGGCCGCCCACGCCCCCTTCCCCAGCCTCCCTTGCCTTCCAAACCGCTCTGGGGTTTCCCGCCTTTTCACATTCCACAGATCCCTGGGCCTCGACTGTCCCCCGCCGGCTCCTCCGAGGCATTCCGGGACACCGGACGCTCTCTCCAGCACCTCCACCTAGATCCCTCGCTGTCCTCGCCTCCGTTTCCACCCTGCCCCCCCCCCAACTCCTCTGTGGCCTCTTGGCGTCCTTTCCCTACAGCAGTCCCAGAGCGCCACCCCGGAGGGCTTTGAGTTGCCTGGAGCCCAAGGCTCCGGCCAGAGACCTGAGGGGCCAGCGTCTGGAACAGCAGCTAATGCCATTTGGGGCTTTTCTCATGTGGAGCCTGAGGCCCGCACCTCCCCAGGCAAACCCCCAGCGCGAGTGCCCTGGAGATACCCACCCAAGGGGACAGTGTACCCCCTATTGTGGGGAAGGAGGTTCCAGAGAGCCAAGGAAGCAACACGGGGGATGGACGATGAGAGGCACTTCTCCTTTCGCTGAGAACAGGGTGAACCCACGACGGGAAGAGTGACACTGCTGCTACAGCTCGAGAGGAAAGCGCATGTGCATGCCCCGACTCCAGACGAGTACTGACTCCCCTGTGGAGATTCCAGAAGTACCCCAAGATCCATGTCAGCACTGGAGAGGATAACTCAGGTTCCGGCCCCGAATCCACACAAGGTCTTAGGCTGCAGCATCGACTGGAGAGGAATCCCGAGAGGCCCTCTAGCAACTCGCATGGGGACTGGCCTTTCCTGAGGCCACCAGAGCAGGTTCTTGAGGTCCCCGTTGGAACCCGAGAGCACCTGCCGCAACTCGAGAAAATCCTGGAGATTTTCCCCTCCAGGAGAGGTGAGGGCATTTCCGATGAGACGTCTCGAGGCTGATCACACCTGACCTCTGGAATTACGAAAGGGTCCTTCACACCCCTGCTGCAACTCAAGTTCCCCGACAAACCCGTCTCCACTCGAGAGGAAGCACGAGGGTCCGGCCCACATCCAGAAGAGCCCCATTTCCGCCTCGTAGCACGAGATGAGGGATCCTTTCCCTGCGACGTCGGGAAAGAATTCCCGGCATTCCC
Source organism: Capricornis sumatraensis (assembly GCF_032405125.1). Lineage (NCBI taxonomy): Eukaryota > Metazoa > Chordata > Mammalia > Artiodactyla > Bovidae > Capricornis > Capricornis sumatraensis. The sequence continues at coordinate 44,296,723 of NC_091072.1, read as the reverse complement.
ATCGCATCTCAAAAGGAGGCGCTCTCAAAAGGAAAGGCGAGAGGAGCTCCAGGGTCGTGCCACCATTCCAAGAGTCCCCCAGATTTCTCAGTCCATTCCAGAGGAACCTGTTTTCCCTCCACTGCCTCGACTTTCATGCCGATGATGGACTCACACCACGGTGGCTCGTGGGACAGCCCTGTCGGAAAGCCTCGTGGGAAACCCTCAAGGGAAAGCCACAGATCCCTTGATCCACGCGACGGGAAGTATGACACAGCTGCTACAGCTCAGGAGGAAAGCGCACGTGCATGCCCCCACTCGAGACGACGAATAACTCCCCTGTGGAGACTCCAGAAGTACCCCAAGATCCATGTCAGCACTGGAGAGGAATCCTCAGGTCAGGCCCCGACTCCACAAAAGGTATTACGCCCTGGCATCAACTGGAGAGGAATCCCGAGAGGCCCCCTAGCAACTCGCATGAGGACTGGCCTATCCTGAGGCCACAAGAAGTGGATCCCTGAGGTCCCCGTCATAACTCGACAGCACCTGCAGCAACTCGAGACAATAAAGGAGGTTCTCTCCTTCAGGCGAGATGAGGCCAATGTCCGCTGAGGTGTCTCGAGGCTAATCACACCTAACCTCTGGAACTTCAAAAGGGTCCTTCACACCCGTGCTGCAACTCAAGAAGTTCCCCGACATACCCGTCTCCACTCGAGAGGAAGGACGAGGGTCCCGCCCTCATCCAGAGGAGCCCCGTTTCCGATTCTTAGCTCGAGATGAGGGATCCTTTCCCTGCTTCATCGATAAAGAGTTCCCGGCGTTCCCGTCACATCTCAAGAGGAGGCGCTCTCAACAGGAAAGGCAAGAGGAACTCCAGGGTCGTGCCACCATTCCAAGAATCCCCCAGATGTCTCAGTCCATTCCAGAGGAAACTGTTTTCCCTGCACTGCCTCGACTTTCACGCCGAGGATCGACTCACACCACGGTGGCACGTGGGACAGCCCTGTGGGAAAACCTCGTGGGAAAGCCTCGAGGGAAAGCCACAGACCCCATGATCCACGTGACGGGAAGCGTGACACTGCAGCTACAGCTCAGGAGGAATGCGCACCTGCATGCCCCCACTTGAGACGAGGACTGACTCCCCTGGGGAGACTAGAAAAGTATCCCAGGTTCCATGTCAGCACTAGAGAGAAATACTCAGGTTCCAGCCCCGACTCCACACAAGGTCTTAGGCCCCGGCATCGACTGGAGAGGAATGCCGAGAGGTCCCCTAGCAACTCGCCTGGGGACTGGCCTTTCCTGAGGCGATCAGAGCGGGTCCAAAAGGTCCCCCTTGTTACTCGAGTGCACCTGCCGCTGCTCGAGAAAATCCTGGAAGTTCTCCCCTCCAGGCGAGATGAGGCCCATTTCCGCTGAGGCGTCTCGAGGCTAATCACACCTAACCTCTGGAACTTCGAAAGGGTCCTTCACACCCTTGCTGCAACTCAAGAAGTTCCCCGTCATACCCGTCTCCACTCAAGAGGAAGCACGAGGGTCTCCCCACATCCAGAGGAGCCCCGTTTCTGTATCCTAGTGCCCGATGAAGGACACTTTCCCATCAGCAGAACTTTTGGGATTACTCTCCAGCCGATGCCAAGGCCTAAGACATTGTTTTGAGTCAGGGCCAAAACCTGAGTATTCTCCTGGAGGGGAGAACCTCCTGGATTATCTTGAGTTGGGGCATGTGCTCTCGTGTTACGACGGGGACCTCAGGGACCCACTCTGGTGGCCTCAGGAAAGGCCAGACCCAATGCGAGTTGCGAGGGGGCCTCTCGGCATTCCTCTCCAGTCGATGCCGGGTCCTAAGACCTTGTGTGGAGCCAGGGCTGGAGCCTGAGGATTCCTCTGCAGTGCAGACATGGATCTTGGGGTACTTCCAGAGTCTCCACAGGGGAGTCAGTCCTCGTCTGAAGTGGGGTCATGCACGTGCACTTTCCTCCCGAGCTGTAGCAGCATTGTCATGCTTTCCATCTCGTGGATCAAAGGATCTGTGGCTTTCCCTCGACGCTTTCCCATGAGGCTTTCCCACAGGGCTGTCCCACATGCCACCATGGTGTGAGTCGATCCTCGGCGTGAAATTCGAGGCAGTGCAGGGAAAACAGGTTCCTCTGGAATGGACTGAGACATCTTGGGGACTCTTGGAATGGTGGCACGACCCTGGAGCTCCTCTCACCTTTCCTGTTGAGAGCGCCTCCTCTTTTTTTTTTAATTTTATTTATTTATTTATTTAAATTTTAAAATCTTTAATTCTTACCTGTGTTCCCAAACTTGAACCCCCCTCCCACCTCACTCCCCATAACATCTCTGTGGGTCATCCCCATGCACCAGCCCCAAGCATGCTGTATCCTGCATCAGACATAGACTGGCGATTCAATTCTTACATGATAGTATACATGATAGAATGCCATTCTCCCAAATCATCCCACCCTCTCCCTCTCCCTCTGAGTCCAAAAGTCCGTTAGACACAGCTGTGTCTTGTTTCCTGTCTTGCATACAGGGTCGTCATGCCATCTTTCTAAATTCCATATATATGTCTTAGTATACTGTATTGGTGTTTTTCTTTCTGGCTTATTTCACTCTGTATAATCGGCTCCAGTTTCATCCATGTCATCAGAACTGATTCAAATGAATTCTTTTTAACGGCTGAGTAATACTCCATTGTGTAAGTATACGAGAGCGCCTCCTCTTGAGATACGACGGGAACGTCGGGAATTCTTTCCCGACGAAGCAGGGAAAGGATCCCTCATCTCGAGCTACGAGGTGGAAACGGGGCTTCTCTGGAAGTGGGCGGGACCCTCGTGCTTCCTCTCGAGTGGAGACGGGTATGTCGGGGAACTTCTTGAGTTGCAGTAAGGGTGTGAAGGACACTATCGAAGTGCCAGAGGTTAGGTGTGATTAGCCTCGAGACGCCTCAGCGGAAATGGGCCTCATCTCGCCTGGAGGGGAGAACTTCCTGGATTTTCTCCAGTTGCGACAGGTGCTCTCCAGTGATGGGGACCTCAGGGACCCGCTCTGGTGGCCTCAGGAAAGGCCACTCCCCATGCGAGTTGCTAGGGGGCCTCTCGGGATTCCTCTCCAGTCAATGCCGGGGCCTAAGACCTTGTGTGGAGATGGGGCCACAACCTGAGGATTCTTCTTCACTGCTGACATGGATCTTGGGGTGCTTCTGGAGTCTCCACAGTGGAGTCAGTCCTCATCTCGAGTGGGGGCATGCACGTGCACTTTCCTCCCGAGCTGTAGCAGCAGTGTCACACTTCCCGTCGCGTGGATCAAGGGATCTTTGGCTTTCCATCGAGGCTTTCCCTCGAAGCTTTCCTACAGGGCTCTCCCACGTGCCACCGTGGTGTGAGACGATACTCGGCTTGAATTTCGAGGCAGTGCAGTGAAAACAGGTTGCTATGGAATGGACTGAGAGATCTGGGGGACTCTTGGAATAGTGGCACGACCCTGCAGTTCCTCTCACCTTTCATGTTGAGAGCACCTCCTCTTGAGATGCGACGGGAACCCCGGGAATTCTTTCCCGACGAAGCAGGGAAAGGATCCCTCATCTCGAGCTACGAGGCAGAAACGGGGCTCCTCTGAATGTGGGCAGGACCCTCGTGGTTCCTCTCGAGTGGAGACAGGTATGTCGGGGAACTTCTTGAGTTGCAGCAAGGATTTGAAGGACCCTTTCCAAGTTCCAGAGTTAAGGTGTGATTAGCCTCCAGACGCCTCAGCAGAAATAGGCCTCATCTCGCCAGGAGGGGAGAGCCTCCTGGATTTTCTCGAGTTGCGGTAGGTGCTCTAGAGTGAAGACGGGGAACTCAGGAACTCCCTCTTTTGGCGTCAGGAAAGGCCATTCCCCAAGCGAGTTGCTAGGGGGCCTCTCGAGATTTCACTCCAGTTGATGCCTTGGCCTAAGACCTTGTGTGGAGTCGGGGCCGGAACCTGAGTATCCTCTCCAGTGCTGACATGGATCTTGGGGCACTTCTGGAGTCTCCACAGGGGAGTCAGTCCTCGTCTCGAGTGGGGGCATGCAGCTGTGCTTTCCTCCCGAGCTGTTGCAGCAGTGTCACGCTGCCCATCGCATGGATCAAGGGATCTGTGGCTTTCCCTCGAGGCTTTCCCACGAGGCTTTCCCACAGGGCTGTCCCACGGGCCACCGTGGTGTGAGTTGATCCTCGGCGTGAAAGGCGAGGCAGTGCAGGGAAAACAGGTTCCTCTGGGAAGGACTGAGACATCTGGGGGTCTCTTGGAATGGTGGCACGACCCTGGAGTTCCTCTCGCCTTTCCTGTTGAGAGCTCCTCCTCTTGAGATGCCATGGGAATGCCGGGAATTCTTTCCCAACGAAGCAGGGAAAGGAACCCTCCTTTCGAGCTATGAGGCGGAAACGGGGCTCCTCTGGATGTGGGCGGGACCCTCGTGCTTCCTCTCGAGTGGAGACGGGTATGTCGGGGAACTTCTTGAGTTGCAGCAAGGGTGTGAAGGACCCTTTCCAAGTTCTAGAGGTTAGCTGTGATTAGCCTCGAGACGCCTCAGCGGAAATGGGCCTCATCTCGCCTGGAGGGGAAAACCTCCTGGGTTTTCTTGAGTTGTGGTAAGTGCTCTCGAGTTAAGACATGGACCTCAGGAACCCGCTCTGTTGGCCTCAGGAAAGGCCAATCCCCATGTGAGTTGCTAGGGGGACCCTGGGGATTCCTCTCCAGTCGATTCTGGGGCCTAAGACCTTGTGTGGAGTCTGGACCGGAACCTGAGGATTCCTCTCCAGTGCTGACATGAATCTTGCATAATTCTGGAGTCTCCACAGGGGAGTCAGTTGTCGTCTCGAGTCAGGGCATGCACGTCGGCTTTCCTCCGGAGCTGTTGCAGCGGTATCATGCTTCCTGTTGCCTGGATCAAGGCTCTGTGGCTTTCCCTCGAGGCTTTCCCACGAGGATTTCCCACAGGGCTGTCCCACGTGCCACCATGGTGTGAGTCGATCCTCGGCGAGAAAGTCTTGGAACTGCAGGGAAAAACGTTCTTCTGGAATGGACTGAGACATCTGGGGGACTCGGATGGTGGCACGACCCTGGAGTTCCTCACCCTTTCCTGCTGAGCGCGCCTCCTCTTGAGATCGAAGGGAAAGCCGGGAGTTCTTTCCCGACGAAGCAGGGAAAGGATCCCTCATCTCGAGCTACGAAGCGGAAACGGGGCCCCTCTGGATGTGGGCGGGACCCTGGTGCTTACTCTCGAGTGGAGACGTGTATGTCAGGAAACTTCTTGAGTTTCAGCAAGGGTGTGAAGGACCCTTTCGTAGATCCAGAGGTTAGGTGTGAAGAGCCTTGAGACGCCTCAGCAGAAATGGGCCTCATCTCACCTGGAGGGGAGAACCTCCTCGATTTTCTCGAGTTGCGGCAGGTGCTCTCGGGTTATGACAGGGACCTAAGGGATCAGCTCTGGGGGCCTCAGGAAAGGCCAGTCCCCATGCGTGTTGCTAGGGGGCCTCTGGGGATTCCTCTCCAGTCGATGCCGGGGCTTAAGAACTAGTGGAGTAGGGGCCAAAACCTGAGGATTCCTCTGCAGTGCTGACATGAATCTTGGGAAATTCTGGAGTCTCCACAGGGGAGTCAGAAGTCGTCTCGAGTCGGGGCATGCATGTCGGCTTTCCTCCCGAGCTGTAGCAGCAGTGTCACGCTTCCCATCACTTGGATCAAAGGATCTGTGGCTTTCCCTCGAGGCTTTCCCACAATGATTTCCCACAGGGATGTCACACGTGCCACCATGGTGTGTCGATCCTCGGCGTGAAATCTTGGCAGTGGAGGGAAAACAGGTTCCTCTGGAATGGACTGAGACATCTGGGGGACTCGGAATTTTGGCACAACCCTGGAGTTCCTCTCGCCTTTCCTGTTGAGAGCGCCTCCTCTTAAGATGTGACGGGAATGCCGGGAATTCCTTCCCAACAAAGCAGGGAAAGGATCCCTCATCTCGAGCTATGAGGCAGAAACGGGGCTCCTCTGGATGTGGGCGGGACCCTCGTGCTTCCTCGCCAGTGGAGACGGGAATGTCCTGGAACTTCTTGAGTTGCAACAAGGTTGTGAAGGACCCTTTCGATGTTCCAGAGAATAGGTGTGATTAGCTTCGAGACACCTCAGCGGAAATGGGCCTCATGTCGCCTTGAGGGGAGAACCTCCTGGATATTCTCCAGTTTTGGCAGGTGCTCTCGAGTTACGACAGGGACTTCAGGGAGCCATTCTGGTGGCCTCAGGAAAGGCCAATCCCCATGCGAATTGCTAGGGGGACCCTCTGGATTCCTCACCGTCGATGCCAGGGCCTAAGACCTTGTGTGGATTCTGCACTGGAATCTGAGGATTCCTATCCAGTGCTGACATGAATCTTGGGTAATTCTGGAGTCTCCACAGGGGAGTCAGTCATCGTCTTGAGTGGGGGCATGCAGGTACACTTTCCTCCTGAGCTTAAGCAGCAGTGTCACGCTTCCAGTCGCGTGAATCAAGGGATCTATGGCCTTCCCTCGAGGCTTTTCCACGAGGATTTCCCACAGGGCTATCCCATGTGCCACCTGGTGTGAGTCGTTCCTCAGCGAGAAAGTCTTGGCAGTGCAGGGAAAAAAGTTTCCTCTGGAATGGACTGAGATATCTGGGGGTCTCAGATGGTGGCATGACCCTGGAGTTCATCTCGCCTTTCCTGTTGAGCGCGCCTCCTCTTGAGATGCGACCAGAATGCAGGGAATTCTTTCCCGACGAAGCAGGGAAAGGATCCCTCATCTCGAGCTACGAGGCGGAAATGGGGCTCCTCTGGATGTGGGTGGGACCCTCGTGGTTCCTCTCGAGTGGAGACGGGTATGTTGGGGAACTTCTTGAGATGCTGCAAGGGTGTGAAGGACCCTTTCGAAGTTCCAGATGTTAGGTGTGATTAGCCTCTAGAAGCCTCAGCGGAAATGGGCCTCATTTCGCCTGGAGGGGAGAACCTCCTGGATTTCCTCGAGTTGCGACAGGTGCTCTCGAGTTACGATGGGGACCTCAGGGACCCGCTCTGGTGGCCTCAGGAAAGGCCAATCCCCATGCGAGTTGCTATGGGGACCCTCAGGATTCGTCTCCAGTCGATTCCGGGGCCTAATACCTTCTGTCGAGTCTGGACCGGAACCTGAGGATTCCTCTCCAGTGCTGCCATGAATCTTGGGTAATTCTGGAGTCTCCACAGGGGAGTCAGTCATCGTCTTGAGTGGGGGCATGCAGGTACGCTTTCCTCCTGAGCTGTAGCAGCAGTGTCATGCTTCCTGTCGTGTCGATCAAGGGATCTGTGGCCTTCCCTCGAGGCTTTCCCACGAGGATTTCCCACAGGGCTGTCTCACGTGCCACCATGGTGTGAGTCGATCCTCGGCGAGAAAATCTTGGCAGTGCTCAGAAAAAAGGTTCCTCTGGAATGGACTGAGACATCTGGGGAACTCGGATGGTGGCACAACCCTGCAGTTCCACTCGCCTTTCCTGTTGAGCACGCCTCCTCTTGAGATGGGACAGGAAAGCCGGGAATTCTTTCCCGACGAAGCAGGGAAAGGATCCCTCATCTCGAGCTACGAGGCGGAAAAGGGGCCCCTCTGGATGTGGGCGGGACCCTCGTGCTTACACTCGAGTGGAGACGTGAATGTCTGGGAACTTCTTGAGTTTCAGCAAGGGTGTGAAGGACTCTTTCGTAGTTCCAGAGGTTAGGTGTGAAGAGCCTCAAGACGCCTCAGCAGAAATGGGCCTCATCTCACCTGGAAGGGAGAACCTCCTCGATTTTCTCGAGTTGCGGCAGGTGCTCTCGAGTTATGACGGGGACCTCAGGGAGCCGCTCTGGTGGCCTCAGGAAAGGACAGTCCCCATGCGAATTGCTAGGGGGCCCCTAGGGATTACTCTCCAGTCGATTTTGGGGCCTAAGACCTTGTGTGGAGTCGGGGCTGGAACTTGAGGATTCCTGTCCAGTGCTGACATGAATCTTGGATAATTCAGGAGACTCCACAGGGGAGTCAGTTGTCGTCTCGAGTGGGGGCATGCTGGTCTGCTTTCCTCCCGAGCTGTAGCAGCAGTGTCACGCTTCCCGTCGCGTGGATCAAGGGATCTGTGGCCTTCCCTTGAGGCTTTCCCACGAGGATTTCCCACAGGGCTGTCCCACAGGCCACCACGGTTTGAGTCAATCCTCGGTGTGAAAGTCGAGGCAGAGCAGGGAAAACAGGTTCCTCTGGAATGGACTGAGACATCTGTGGACTCAGAATGGTGGCACGGCCCTGGAGTTCCACTCGCCTTTCCTGTTGAGCCCGCCTCCTCTTGAGATGGGACGGGAAAGCCGGGAATTCTTTCCCGATGAAGCTGGGAAAGGATCCCTCATCTCGAGCTACGAGGCAGAAATGGGGCTCCACTGGATGTGGGCGGACCCTCGTGCTTCCTCTCGAGTGGAGACGGGTATGTCGGGGAACTTCTTGAGTGGCGCATGGGTCTGAAGGACCCTTTCGAAGTTCCAGAATTTAGGTGCAATTAGCCTCGAGACGCATCAGCGGAAATGGGACTCATCTCGCCTGGAGGGGAGAACCTCCTGGATTTTCTCGAGGTGCGGCAGGTGCTTTCGAGTTATGACAGGGACCTCAGGGACCCACTCTGTTGGCCTCAGGAAAGGCCAGTCCCCATGCGAATTGCTAGGGGGCCCCTACGGATTCCTCTCCAGTCAATGTCGGAGCCTAAGTCCTTGTGTGGAGTCAGGGCCGGAACCTGAGGATTCCTCTCCAGTGCTGACATGAAATATGGGGCACCTCTGTAGTCTCCACAGGGGAGTCAGTCGTCATTTCGAGTGGGAGTATGCACGTCCGCTTTCCTCCCGAGCTGTAGCAGCAGTGTCACGCTTCCCGTCGCGTGGATCAAGTGATCTGTGCCCTTCCCTCGATGCTTTCCCACGAGGATTTCCCACAGGGCTGTCCCACGTGCCACCGTGGTGTGAATCGATCCTCGGCGTGAAAGTCGAGGCAGAGCAGGGAAAACAGGTTCCTCTGGAATGGACTGCAACATCTGGGGGACTCTTGTTATGGTGGCACGACCCTGGAGTTCTTCTCGTCTTTCCTGTTGAGAGCGCCTCCTCTTGAGATGCGACGGGAACGTCGGGAAAGAAGCAGGGAAAGGATCCCTCATCTTCAGCTAAGACGTGGAAACGGGGCTCCTCTGGATGTGGGCGGGTCCCTGGTGCTTCCTCTCGAGTGAAGACGGGTTTGTCGGGGAACTTCTTGAGTTTCAGCAAGGGTGTGAAGGACCCTTTCGAAGTACCAGAGGTTAGGTGTGATTAGCCTCGAGACGCCTCAGCTGAAATTGGCCTCATCTCCCCTGGAGGGGAAAACCTCCTGGATTTTCTCAAGTTGCAGCAGGTGCTTTCGAATTATGTGGGGACCTCAGGGAGTTGCTCTGGTGGTCTCAGGAAAGTCCAATCCACATACGACTTGCTAGGGAGCCCCTCCGGATCACTCTCTAGTCGATGTGGGGGCCTAAGACCTTGTGTGGAGTCGGGACCAGAACCTGAGGATTCCTATCCAGTGCTGACATGATTCTTGGGAAATTCTGGAGTCTCCACAGGGGAGTCAGTCGTCGTCTCGAGTGGGGGCATGCACGTCGGCTTTCCTCCCAAGCTGTAGCAGCAGTGTCACGCTTCCCGTCGTGTGGATCAAAGGATCTGTGGCTTCCCCTCCATGCTTTCCCGCAATGATTTCCCACAGGGATGTCACACGTGCCACCATGGTGTGAGTCGATCCTTGGCGTGAAATCTTGGCAGTGGAGGGAAAACAGGTTCCTCTGGAATGGACTGAGACATCTGGGGGACTCGGAATTTTGGCACGACCCTGGAGTTCCTCTCGCCTTTCCTGTTGAGTGCGCCTCCTCTTGAGATGTGACGGGAATGCCGGGAATTCTTTCCCGAGGAAGCAGGGAAAGGATCCCTCATCTCGAGCTACGAGGCGGAAACGGGTTCCTCTGGATGTGGTCGGGCCCCTCGTGCTTCCTCGCGAGTGGAGACGGGAATGTCGGGGAACTTCTTGAGTTGCAGCAAGGGTGTGAAGGACCCTTTTGATGTTTCAGAGAATAGGTGTGATTAGCCTCTAGAAGCCTCAGCGGAAATAGGCCTCATCTCACCTGGAGGGGAGAACCTCCTGGATATTCTCCAGTTTTGGCAGGGGCTCTCGAGTTATGATGGGGACCTCAGGGAGCCGTTCTCGTGGCCTCAGGAAAGGCCAGTCCCCATGCGAATTGCTAGGGGCACCCTCGGGATTCCTCTCCATCGAAGCCGGGGCCTAAGGCCTTGTGTGGACTCTGGACCGGATTCTGAGGATTCCTCTCCAGTGCTGACATGAATCTTGGGTAATTCTGGAGTCTCCACAGGGGAGTCAGTTGTCGTCTCGAGTGGGGGCATGCACGTGCGCTTTCCTCCCGAGCTTTAGCAGCAGTGTCACGCTTCCCGTCGCGTGAATCAAGGGATCTATGGCCTTCCCTCGAGGCTTTCCCACGAGGATTTCCCACAGGGCTATCCCATGTGCCACCGTGGTGTGAGTCGTTCCTCGGCAAGAAAGTCTTGGCAGTGCAGGGAAAAAAGTTTCCTCTGGAATGGACTGAGACATCTGGGGGTCTCAGATGGTGGCATGACCCTGGAGTTCCTCTTGCCTTTCCTGTTGAGCGCACCTCCTCTTGAGATGCGACGGGAACGCTGGGAATTCTTTCCCGACGAAGCAGGGGAAGGATCCCTCATCTCGAGCTATGAGGCAGAAATGGGGCTCCTCTGGATGTGGGCGGGACCCTCGTGCTTCTTCTCGACTGGAGACGGGTATGTCGGGGCACTTCTTGAGTTGCAGTCAGGGTGTGAAGGACCCTTTTGAAGTTCCAGAGGTTAGGTGTGTTTAGCCTCGAGACGCCTCAGCGGAAATGGGCCTCATCTCGCCTGGGTTGGAGAGTCTCCTGCATTTTCCCGAGTTGTGGCAGGTGCTCTAGAGTTATGACGGGGACCTCAGGGACCCGCTCTGTTGGCCTCAGGAAAGGCCAGTCCCCATGCGAATTGCTAGAGGGCCCCTACGGATTCCTCTCCAGTTGATGCCGGGTCCTAAGACGTTGTGTGGTGTCGGGCCGGGACCTGAGTATACCTGTCCAGTGCTGACATGAATCTTCGGTATTTCTGGAGCCTCAACAGGGGTGTCAGTCGTCGTCTCGAGTGGGGGCATGCACGTCTGCTTTCCTCCCGAGCTGTAGGAGCAGTGTCATGCTTTCCTTCGGGTGAATCAAGGGATCTGTGCCCTTCCCTCGATGCTTTCCCATGAGAATTTCCCACAGGGCTGTCCCACGTGCCACCGTGGTGTGAGTCGATCCTCGGCGTGTAAGTCGAGGCAGTGCAGGGAAAACAGGTTCCTCTGGAATGGACTGAGACATCTGGGGGACTCTTGTTATGGTGGCACGACCCTGGAGTTCTTCTCGTCTTTCCTGTTGAGAGCGCCTCCTCTTGAGATGCGACGGGAACGTCAGGAAAGAAGCAGGGAAAGGATCCCTCATCTCGAGCTACGAGGTGGAAACGGGGCTCCTCTGCATGTGGGCGGGACCCTCGTGCTTCCTCTCGAGTGGAGACGCGTATGTCGGGGAACTTTTTGAGTTGTCGCAAGGTTGTGAAGGACCCTTTCGAAGTTCCAAAGGTTAGGTGTGATTAGCCTCGAGACACCTCAGCGGAAATGGGCCTCTTCTCGCCTGGAGGGGGAAACCTCCTGGATTTTCTTGAGTTACGGCAGGTGCTCTCGAGTTACGTTGGGGATCTCAGGGACCCGCTCTGGTGGCCTCAGAAAAGTCCAGACCCCATGCGAATTGCTAGGGAGCCCCTAGGGATTCCTCTCCAGTCGATGCCAGGGCCTAAGACCTTGTGTGGCGTCGGGGTCGGAACCTGAGGTTTCCTCTCCAGTGCTGACATGAATGTTGTGTAATTCTGAATTCTCCACAGAGGAGTCTGTCGTCGTCTCAAGTAGGGGTATGCACGTCACATTTCCTCCCGTGCTCTCGCAGCAATGTCACACTTCCCGTCGCCTGGATCAAGGGATCTGTTGCCCTATCTCAAGGCTTTCGCACGAGGCTTTCCCACAGGGCTGTCCCACGTGCCACCGTGGTGTGAGTTGATCCTCCGCGTGAAAGTCGAGGCAGTGCAGGGAAAACAGTTTCCTCTGGAATGGACTGAGACATCTGGGGGACTCTTGGAATAGTGGCACGACCCTGGAGTTCCTCTCGCCTTTCCTGTTGAGAGCGCCTCCTCTTAAGATGTGATGGGAATGCCGGGAATTCTTTCCCGACGAAGCAGGGAAAGGATCCCTCATCTCGAGCTACGAGGCAGAAACGGGGCTCTTCTGCATGTGGGCAGCACCCTCGTGCTTCCTCTCGAGTGGCAGCGGATATGTTGGGGAACTTCTTGAGTTGCTGCAAGGGTGTGAAGGACCCTTTCGAAGTTGCAGAAGTTAGGTGTGATTAGCCTCGAGACCCCTCAGCGGAAATGGGCCTCATCTCGCCAGGAGGGGAGAACCTCCTGGATTTTCTCGAGTTGCAGTAGGTGCTCTCGAGTTATGACGGGGACCTCAGGGAACCGCTCTGGTGGCCTCAGGAAAGGCCAATCCCCATGTGAGTTGCTAGAGGGCCCCTTGAAATTCCTCTCCCGTCAATGCCGGGGACTAAGACCTTGTGTGGACTCTTGACCGAAACCTGAGGATTCCTCTCCAGTGCTGACTTGAATCTTAGGTAATTCTGGAGTCTCCACAGGGGAGTCAGTCGTCGTCTCATGTGGGGGCATGCAGGTCGGCTTTCTTCCCGAGCTGTAGCAGCAGTGTCACGCTTCCCGTCCCATGGATCAAGGGATCTGTGTCTTTCCCTCGAGGCTTTCCCACGAGAATTTCCCACAGGGCTCTTCCACGTGCCACCGTGGTGTGAGTCGATCCTTGGTGAGAAAATCTTGGCAGTGCAGGGATAAAAGGTTCCTCTCAAATGGACCAAGCCATGGGGGACTCGGATGGTGGCACGACCCTGGAGTTCCTCTCGCCTTTCCTGTTGAGTACGCCTCCTCTTGAGATGCGACCAGAACGCCAGGAATTCTTTCCCGACGAAGCAGGGAAAGGATCCCTCATCTCGAGCTACGAGGCAGAAACGAGGCCCCTCTGGATGTGGGCGGAACCCTCGTGCTTCCTCTCGAGTGGAGACGATTATGTTGGGGAACTTCTTGAGTTGCAGCAAGGGTGTTAAGGACCATAGGCAGAACACTCGATGACACAAATCAAAGCAGGATCATCTGTGACCCACCTACTAGAGTAATGGAAATAAAAACAAAAGTAAACAAGTGGGACCTGATTAAACTTAAAAGCTTTTGCACAGCAAAGGAAACTATAAGCAAGGTGAAAAGACAGCCCTAAGAATGGGAGAAAATAATAGCAAATGAAACAACTGACAAAGGATTAATTTCCAAGATATACAAGCAGCTCATACAACTCAATACCAGAAAGACAATCCAATCAAAAAGTGGGAAAAAGACCTAAATAGACATTTCTCCAAAGACAACATACAGATGGCTAACAAACACATGAAAATGTGCTCAACATCGCTCATTATTAGAGAAATACAAATCAAAACTACAATGAGATATAATGTCACACCACTCAGAATGGCCATCATCAATAAGTCTACAAGCAATAAATGCTGGAGAGGGTGTGGAGAAAAGGGAACGCTCTTGCACTGTTGGTGGGAATGTAAATTGATTCAGTCACTATGGAAGGCTGTATGGAGATTCCTTAAAAAACTAGGAATAAAACTATCATATGACCCAGGAGCAATCTCACTCCTAGGCATATACCCTGAGGAAACCAAAATTGAAAAAGACACATGTATCCCATCATTCATTGCAGCACTGTTGCTATAGTTAGAACATGGAAGCAACCTAGATGTCCATTGATAGATGAATGGATAAAGAAGTTATGGTTCATATACACAATGAAATATTACTCAGCCATAAAAAGGTATGCACTTGAGTTGGTTCTAATGAGGTGAATGAACCTAGAACCTATTATACAGAGTGTAGTAAGTCAGAAAGAGAAAGATAAATATTGTATTCTAACACATATATATGGAATCTAGGAAAATGGTACTGAAGAATTTATTTACAGGGCAGCAGTGGAGAATCAGACATAGAGAATAGACTTATGGACTTGGAGCAAGGGGAAGAGAGGTTGAGATGCATGGAAAGAGAAACATGGAAACTTACATTACCATATGTAAAAAGATAGACAATGGGAATTTGCTGTATGGCTCAGAAAACTTAAACAGGAGCTCTGTATCAACCTAGAGGGGTGGGATGGGGGCGGGGAGATGGGAGGCAGGTTCAAAAGGCAGGGGATATATGTATAACTTAGGCTGATTTATGTTGAGGTTTGACAGAAAACAACAAAATTCTGTAAAGCAATTTCATTCAATTAAAAAATAATTTGAAAAAAAGAAAAAGACAAAACATTTAACCTTTCTTGGTTTTGCTCCTATTTCTGGTAAATAATGGGGCTACAATAGACAATTATTTCTATACCCTCTAGCTATAAAGTTTGTTGGTTATTGAATGTGGAATTGGGAAGCATTATTTATATTCCAGAATTCCACACTAACAACTCGTCAGTTTCACTCTGCTCCTTGTGTTTTGGTAAACTTTGGTTCATATATTTTAGTGAACACCATCACTTTTTCATTATATCCTGGATCCAAATGAACAAAGAAATGTAAAAGGCAGTGGGGAAAGAATAGCTTTAGTGTTTTTGAGGCACTAAGGTGTCACATCCTCTAAATCTGTCTGTTTAATGGAAAATCCAGGTGGTAAAGACTAAAGAGGACAGATTTTGTGTGTTTTGTCTTTTTATTTCTCTGTCTCTGCAAGTTAGATGGGGAAGACTGGGGATAAATAATTGCATCATCTTAAGGAAGCTTTTTTTGAAATTTTGGGAATTTTGTTTCTTTTTGTCAAAAAAGGAGAAGTAGGATTTACAAATATTTCAGTGACTTGTTAATGACAAAATTCAAGTAAGCACAAAAAGATTTTTTTATCACTTAAAATCAGGCCAAACCCTGAGTCAAATAATAAAATTAATGAAAACAAAAAAAAGATGTTTATAATTAAGTAACAGAATTTCTTACTGTCAAACTTTCATTAAAGTTTGAAGAAGAAAAGAAGAAGCACAAAAGTAGTGAAGTGGAAGTATCAGACAATGTATGTGATACTGCTGATGAGAGTGGATTGATTGAGCAGGGAAAGAACAAGCAGGAGTTTGCTGCTATGGAGAATGAAGGTTCTGATAGGTAAGCCTATTTAACAGCAGGTCATTTGTTATTTTTCTGTTAAATAAGTTTGGATGTGAGAGTTGGACTATAAAGAAAGCTGAGCACGGAAGAATTGAGGCTTTTGAACTGTGATCTTGGAGAAGACTCTTGAGAGTTCCTTGGACTGCAAGGAGATCTGACAAGTCCATCCTAAAGGAGATCAGTCCTGGGTGTTCTTTGGACGGAGTTATGTTGAAGCTGAAGCTCCAATACTTTGGCCACCCGATGCAAAGAGCTGAGTCATTGGAAAAGACCCTGATGCTGGAAAGGTTGAGGGCAGGAGGAGAAGGGGAAAACAGAGGAGGAAATGATTGGATGGCATCACTGACTCAATGGACATGAGTTTGGGTAAACTCCAGGAGTTGGTGATGGACAGGGAGATCTGGCGTGCTGTAGTCCATGGGGTCACAAAGAGTCAGATATGACTGAGTGACTAAACTGAACTGAACTGTGATGATCATAATTTACATTTTGCTAGAGATATAGTTGTTTTTATTTTTTTGTCCTTTAGAAATAATACTAAAGTTAATTTCTTAACATACCGCCATATTACAGTATTAGAGTATTCTGAATTTGACTGCCTACTTGCCTTTATCAGTGTGTGGTATATTTAAATATATTTTATGTCACTACTTAGCATCTTTTCATTTCAGTGTGAGGACTTCTTTCAGCATTTCTTATGGAACAGGTCTAGTGGTGAGGAACTCCCTCAGCTTTGTCTTTTCTGGGAAAGTTTTTATTTTTCCTTCATTTCTGAAACATAAGTTTTCTGGATAGAGTATTCTTGGTGGGCAGGGTTTTTTTTTTTGTTTTGTTTTGTTTTGTTTTTTCTCATAGCACTTTGAGTATGTTCGTGGATGGAAGCCAAATTGTTGTGGCGGGGGAGCTGATGAGGTACTGGTCTTTCAGCCATAATGCTGAAATCACCCCATCATGTGGGTGGTTTAAAAGTAAACTGCCTTGCCGCCTGCCCCCCACTAACCCCAAATATTTCCTTGATTTTTTCTTTCATGTTATATGTGCCTCATGTCATTTAAAAAGTCACCCAAATTAAGCGTTACTTTTTTTTGAGTTTTTTTTTTTTCTGTTTGTGCTGGTTCTTTGCAGCGGCAGTGCTTGGGCTTCTCACTGTGGTGACTTCTCTTGATGCTGAGCATGGGCTCTAGGGTGCTGGCTTCAGCAGTTGTGCAGCACGGGTTTAGTTGCCCCATGGCATGTGGGATCTTCCTGGACCAGGGATCAAACCAGTGCCCCCTCATTGGCAGGCAGACTCCTAAGTACTGGACGATCAGGGAAGTCCCTAAATTAAGCATTATTGTATTTAAAAGCAAAACAGAAAATAAAGTGTAAATCTAATTATGACTCCCATGGATAAGAGTCATTGTGTTAGGCAGCGAACTCTAGGTTTCCAGTGTAGCCCTTGAGGTTCTTCCCAATGTCTTTCCAAAGATGCACCTCCCTGCTTTCTTTCATGTGTTTCATACTTTTCCTTCCAGATTCCTAGGAAACAGCCTAGATGCCACGTGCCTGATCTTTGTGCTCTGTACTCTAGTCTCCAAGTAGAAAGATTTTCTCCCTTTTTTCTTCTTTGTAACCTTCTCTCTTCACTTCTTCTGTAAAGCCTTCCTTATTTCACTGATCACTTTCATATATCAACTCTTACATATCACATCAAATCATAATTGTATATCTGTCTTTGAGGCAAGAATTTGTGTTTTCTTGCATATGGTTGGTACTTAATAACTACTTTGTGAATTAGTCAATGATTTAAGATGGGTAAGAGTAGGAATTTTACAAGAATTGCTTTCTTATTCTTTATCAGTTGAATTATTAGAAAACATTGGCTTTTTTGTGGATTTTTTTTTAAAGTAGCGGTCCTGGCATGCATAGGAAGGAAGTAAAGAAAAAGGACACTAGCAAATGGACACCAGAATAATGTGTGATTGCACCAATATTTGAAAACACCGATTCACAGACTGGTGGCCTGCTGCATGTTAATGATGACAGCATTTTAAGAGAAGTGGATCAGGAGGATGACAGGTATTATCTACAAATTCTTTATTTCTAGAGGAAGAAATAAGCACTGAATACTTCTTCTGGAAATAGAGCAGCATAATACAGTATACAGGCCAAGACAAGAGATTCCTCAACTATAGTGGACAAACACTGCTGAAAGATTAAAGTGAGGACCAGTGCCTTTGGCCAGAAATCGTTTCAGTAAATAGTCTCCTTGAAAGCTGGACTGTAGTGAGTACATGTAAACAGCCCTGTAGGGAATATTTGCTGGGACAGGCCATAGAGAACTAGATGGTAACTGAAGAGGAATGTGGAGTTCAAAGGAGTTTCTTGTTTTATGTTAAGATGGGAACTTTTAAAGTATGTATGCTGTTAGAAATGAGCCAGCAGTGGACGTGTTTATTCGGTTTAATCTTGTTTGCATTTCCAATATTAGAAAGCTTATTGATTGTATGGCATTATCTTTAAACTATTACAGCAAACTAATTGTACATAATACTTCTGTTATATATAGTTTTATGGTAAGGGCTTGTTTGTTGGTTCTGAAGTGTAATATTCCTATGTAATTGCATGCATGGATGATTAGTTCAGCTAATCCTATCCTACATAGATTTTAAAAAATTATATAATCATGAACTTACAAATACTTAGGTATACTGAATAGGATTTGATCATTCCTTGATGATTCTAGTTGATAGCAACATCGTGAGTACCTATGATTTTGTAAGGTACTCTGAAATATTACATCATATCAACGTCATAGTTGTTTGCCGATTCTAAGGAAAAGGGAAATTTTTTGTTTATATTCAACAGGAAAAAAACCTTCTAACAATCTTTCACAAATTATTAATTTTGGTTTATAAAGTTCTAAATTAGAAAAAATATGCTTCCCATAGTAAGAGTTTTATTAACACATATTGTGTGCTCAGTAAATGTATATCAGATTCATGAATAAACAGCAGAATGGTTGAATGAATGCCTACTGATAAATTCCTTTACAAAAGCATGTGTTTAGTGAAAGTAGATTTCCAGCATTGCCTACCTCTAAAGTATTTTAGTTTTTTGAGAAATGTGTTAAGATTCAGAAATTATTATTTATAGTTATAACTGGACATGGAATAATAATATAGATTAATTTGCTATCATATTACTTAAGAAGACATTAAATTTTTTACTCTTTTTAATTATTTATTTTTTTAATTTTTATTTTTACTTTATTTTACTTTACAATACTGTATTGGTTTTGCCATACATTGACATGAATCTGCCACGGGTGTACATGAGTTCCCAATCCTGAACCCTCCTCCCACCTCCCACCCCATATCATCTCTCTAAAGCATCCTCGTGCACCAGCCCCAAGCATCCTGTATCCTGCATCAAACATAGACTAGCGATTCGTTTCTTACATGATAGTATACATGTTTCAGTGCCATTATCCCAAATTATCCCACCCTCTCCCTCTCCCTCAGAGTCCAAAAGTCCGTTCTATACATCTGTGTCTCTTTTGCTGTCTCACATACAGGGTTATCATTACCATCTTTCTAAATTCCATATATATGTGTTAGTATACTTATTTAAATATTACTTTCTCAGCGTATTTTCGAACCACAGTGTTGAAGCCAGATTTCCTGAGTTTGAACTCTGGGTCTGTTGGTGACCTGCTGTGTGGGCTTGGGCAACTTTCAGCCTTTCTGTGCTCTGTTTCTTCCTATGTAGAGGATCTAATGTGTTTCCTATCTCCCAGAATGTTTGTGAGGATTAAAATGCCGTTAAGACATACAAAGTGCTTATAATAATGCACAGCAGTTGCATAGGAAGTCCTTGGAAGGCTAATATCATGATTATTAAAACTGGGTTTCTTTCTTATATGGACTTAAGGAATACTTCCCAGATAGGTTTTATTGCTGTAAAACATAGTTCCTATAGATGAAAATAATAACTGCAAAAAATCCTGGTATATTCCCTTCATATAATACAAGTAATGTTATGTTGCTCCTTTTCTTTGATCTAAATTAAATGCCTTATTAGTATTATAAATGTATTTTGTTTGTCCTTTAATGTTACTCTTCTTGATTGTTTTAATCCTTTTATAAAACATTACTTACCAATGCAAATGCAAAGATTTTATATAAAAAAACAAAGTTTAGGTATTTGTATTTTTAAGTATTTAATATTAACCTGAAAAGAATCATTTGTTTTTTTAGGCCTGCAAAGAAAACATCTAATGAAAATAACAAGGTATAGTCAAAAAGTTAACTATAAAAAATATTTTCCTAATAAAAAATACTTTGTAAAAGGAATAGTAGCAAAATATAAAATCTTCCTTTGTTGTAGAGACATATACTTTGCCAACTTAATTTAGAAACACTATTGATAAAATTATCCTTTTGATAAAAAAATCTGTCCTTTTAAAAAGTGTCTGGTTTTGCTTTAATGAAGAGATGATTATCACCTTTGTACAATTAGTATGTTCTATAAATATTTTAAGGACATTATGAAATAGTGTTATTTATGTGTAAGTCAAAGAACAAATTAATTCTGTGGATGACCTTAATGACTTAACTCAGTCATCTGAAACAGCTCCCAAGGATGGTGAGTTGCTTTACTATGAGAATTCCATGTTGTTAAGATCAGTGCAAAGAAATAGAGGAAAAAACAGAATGGGAAAGACTAGAGATCTCTTCAAGAAAATTAGAGATACCAAGGGAACATTTTATGCAAAGATGGGCTCGATAAAGGACAGAAATGGTCTGGACCTAACAGAAGCAGAAGATATTAAGAAGAGATGGCAAGAATACACAGAAGAACTGTACAAAAAAGATCTTCACGACCCAGATAATCATGATGATGTGATCACTAATCTAGAGCCACACATCTTGGAATGTGAAGTCAAGTGGGCCTTAGAAAGCATCACTACGAACAAAGCTAGTGGAGGTGATGGAATTCCAGTTGAGCTATTTCAAATCCTGAAAGATGACACTGTGAAAGTGCTGCACTCAATATGCCAGCAAATTTGGAAAACTCAGCAGTGGCCGCAGGACTGGAAAAGGTCAGTTTTCATTCCAATTCCAAAGAAAGGCAATGCCAAAGAATGCTCAAACTACCGCACAATTGCACTCATCTCACATGCTAGTAAAGTAATGCTCAAAATTCTCCAAGCCAGACTTCAGCAATACGTGAAACATGAACTCCCTGATGTTCAAGCTGATTTTAGAAAAGGCAGAGGAACCAGAGATCAAATTGCCAACATCCGCTGGATCATGGAAAAAGGAAGAGAGTTTCAGAAAAACATCTATTTCTGCTTTATTGACTATGCCAAAGCCTTTGACTGTGTGGATCACAATAAACTGTGGAAAATTCTGAAAGAGATGGGAATACCAGACCACCTAACCTGCCTCTTGAGGAATCTGTATGCAGGTCAGGAAGCAACAGTTAGAACTGGACATGGAACAACAGACTGGTTCCAAATAGGAAAAGGAGTACATCAAGGCTGTATATTGTCACCCTGCTTATTTAACTTCTATGCAGAGTACATCATGAGAAACGCTGGACTGGAAGAAACACAAGCTGGAATCAAGATTGCCGGGAGAAATATCAATAACCTCAGATATGCAGATGACACCACGCTTATGGCAGAGAGTGAAGAGAAGCTAATAAGCCTCTTGATGAAAGTGAAAGAGGAGAGTGAAAAAGTTGGCTTAAAGCTCAACATTCAGAAAATGAAGATCATGGCATCCGGTCCCATCACTTCATGGGAAATAGATGGGGAAACAGTGGAAACAGTGTCAGACTTTATTTATTTGGGCTCCAAAATCACTGCATATGGTGACTGCAGCCATGAAATTAAAAGATGCTTACTCCTTGGAAGAAAAGTTATGACCAACCTAGATAGCATATTCAAAAGCAGAGACATTACTTTGCCAACTAAGGTCTGTCTAATCAAGGCTATGGTTTTTCCAGTGGTCATGTATGGATGTGAGAGTTGGACTGTGTAGAAGGCTGAGCACCAAAGAATTGATGCTTTTGAAGTGTGGTGTTGGAGAAGACTCTTGAGGGTCCCTTGGACTGCAAGGAGATCCAACCAGTCCATTCTGAAGGAGATCAGCCCTGGGATTTCTTTGGAAGGAATGATGCTAAAGCTGAAGCTCCAGTACTTTGGCCACCTCATGCGAAGAATTGACTCATTGGAAAATACTCTGATTCTGGGAGGGATTGGGGGCAGGAGGAGAAGGGGACGACCGAGGATCAGATGACTGGATGGCATCACGGACTCAATGGATGTGAGTCTGAGTCAACTCCGGGAGATGGTGATGGACAGGGAGGCCTGGCGTGCTGCGATTCATGGGGTCGCAAAGAGTCGGACAGGACTGAGCGACTGAACTGAACTGAACTGAACTGAATTGAACAACTTGACACAGGCACAATGCCTGTTTGTGTATGGTGTAGTAGTAATACATGTACACCTTGTCTAGTACTGCTCTAGAGCCAGGGATATGTTACAGTGCTGTGCATCTCAGAAGTAGGTTCTGTATTAAAAGAACATAAACGTGAGTGTATACTCTGTGCCACAGGTCTATGATCATTCTCACTCACTGTACCTTCTGTTGCCTCTTCTTTCCTGTGCCTTCACCCAAGGTCAAGTTAGCATCACTTTCCTCGTAGAATAACTGAAATAATCTCAGGACTTCTTTCCCTGCCATTCTACCTCTCGGAACCTCAGTCCACACAGAAACTATAATTATTATCTATTTTTAAAAGTTCAGATCTCATTATGTTATCCCTTGCTTGAAGCCCAACTGTTGCTTCTCTTTGCTTCATGGTTAAAGGTCACAGTTGTCTAGCTTCATCTTGTTTTATTTTTTACCCTTCTTTCCACATGAATTTTAGCATCAGCATGTCAATTTCCTAAAATTGGTCTTACATTTTCATTTTCATTCAGTTCAAAATACTTTGTAATTCTTCTTTTCATTACCTCTTTGATCCAAGGGTTATTTAGATCCATGTGATTTAGTTTCCAAATATTGAGAGTTTTCCAGAGATCCTTCTGTGCTCTTGCTTCTTATGATTTGTTAGGTGTATCCAGAGGGACCCTGGGGCTAAGGCTGTTATTTACTGTCTTGGAGGGAAGACCTTGCTGACTACCCTGTTCATTCTGCTGGTACCTAGGAGTTTTTCCAGCCTGGCTCATGAGAATAGATAGAATTCCTGGGACTGAGTGAGCACCAGTCACAGGTTCCTATAGTCTTTTCAGATTGTTTCTCCCTGGTCTCAGGTGGTTTCTCCCAGATGGGCTGTATTCGTTCCTCTGCTGAATACCCGAGGGGCTCCTCCTCACATCTCCAGGGTCCTTTTTCTCTCTGTTCCACTCTCTCCTCTCTGTGGTTCTGATCTGTGATCTCTGCCCACTTTGGTTTCACCAGACTGTCAGCTTTATCACCTCCTTTCAGCGAGTCTGGCTGACTCAGCTTCCATTCCTTCTCCCCGTGTCAGAGCCTGGAAATTCTCTCAAGGCAGTGATTTGGGGCGTTCCTTAGGCTAACCTCATGTGTTTCCAGGATCATTGTCTCTCATTCCTTGAAGTCCTTTGCCATGAAAATCATTGTTTAATGTATTTTATCGGTGTTGTTTTTGCTCACTCCACTCAGGAAGGTAAATCAGTAGCTGTTCACTCTGTCTTGGTTAAAAACATAATGGCAGCTGGAGACTGTCCATGGGGTTGTTCCTCCTTCTCTACTTACTACTTCCTGCTCATCCTTCATTTCTCAGTGTGACATCTCTTCCCCAGGGAAATCTTTACTGGACCCAGTCTATGTCAAGTTCTGTTATGTGATCATAGAACTCTCTTTCCTTAGAATATCCTTCTGAGTTCATATTATTTTATTTATCATTCTCTTCTACTAGACTCCAAGCTGAACAAGAGCCAGGGGAGTCTGTTTCATCTGCAGAGCTTAGAATAATGTCTTACCATTATAGACACTTAATATTTATTCAATGCATGGATGTGTGAACATGAGAGACAGTCCTTTATACTCAAAAATTACTCACATGAACTTTTTTTTTGTTTTTATCTTTGTTTTCTTCATCATGCAGATTCTGTTAGCTTGTTGAAAATCTGGTATGATTCTTTCATATGACGGATTAGTAGAATTTAAAAAAAGCCACTGTGAACTGCTTAGAGGAAAGATTAAAAAATGGAAAGTAAGGTTCGTGGGCTACAGAAAGAGCTGTCAGAAACCAAAGAAGTAAAATCACAGAGCATCAGAAAGTGGAGTGGGAACGAGAGCTCGGCAGCTTGAGGTACTGTACACCTCGATTTTAAAGAAATATTTGAACTATTGTTTCCTTTAATACTGCAGCGATGTAGACGTGTTATAAGGACTAGGTTATCCTCTAGGATTTTACAGAGGAGAAATTGTTACTAGTATTGTGGAGTGTGAAATTCTTGGAAATAATATAGCAGTTTCTTAACAGTGAATGCTTCTAATAACTTAATGTATGTTTTTCCAAATCATCATTTTCATGACTGTACAGAAGTCCACCGTAATGGAAACCTTATTAATTATTTAGCACATTGACGTTCAGTTGTTTCTCACTTTTCTGTTTTATATTTAATACTACAAGAAACTTTTTTTCCTATAAATTCATTTCTACCTTTCTCATTATTTTGAATACAGTTTCTTTAATAATATCGTATTATTTGGTCAAAGTATAAGAACTTAAAAAAGATCTTTGATCTATATTTGACATTTATATTCCTTTACATTCCCATGCAAAGATGTATACAGTAGTCCTTTTTCTCAAGACAGAAAACAAAAATGGATGCAGTTTTATTCTTAACCCTCATGTGTGTGGACCGTGTGTGGTCCACCATCGACTGCACATGAAAACTGTGAGGATTATTAAGTGTTTTTCATTATATTTTCCCCCATTTTACTATTTGAAACATTATGTAGAGGGAATGAAAGTTATTGTAGCAGTGGATAATCTCATGATTTTCTAAGAAGAGCTATATAAATTTTGCAGATTCACCTTAAAGCAAGAAGAAGAGCAGAGAAGAAATGCTGATATGTTGTATGAAAAAATTAGGGAATAGTTAAGAAAAAAAGACCAATATAGTAAAGAAGTTGAAATGAAACAGCAACTTGAACTCACTCTCAGAGCACTAGAAATGGAACTGAAGACTGCGAGAAATGATCTGAATCAGGTAGCGCAATCTTTGGTGAAATTTTCAATTTTCTGATACTATCTCATCAATATTATGTATAGCATCCCTTTAATTTAATATGTATTTTTAGGTTTAGAACAAAATTGTTATCTTAAGTATGAACTGTGACATTTAGAGCTTAAGTTATTAATTTCTTGCCATTCTTGGCTTCTCATAGATGGTCTGTGTATGTTTTCTGAGTGGAGGAATGGACATAAATCAAGCTTAATCATTAACATAATGGTTAGCATTTTTGATACATTAGGCAAAGTAGTATTCTTAATTCCAATCCACGTATTAATTTTGATTTTTATGTTAAAATACAGGCTAACTTGTGTTGACAGTGTGAAGAAACTAATTAAGTGCTTTGTAAAGAAATTTTCCTTCACAGTACTATGTCTGCCTATGATTTTGCTCTGTGATAAATTTAGCAGGCATTTAAATTAAGATCTGAGTTATTAATGTGGGAATAAGGCTACTTCATTTAAACAGTATTTATTTTTATTTTAAATTCTTCTCCTAAGCTTTTAACTTTTTTTTTTTAATGGTATAGGCCCAAAACTTCATATAATGTCTCTCCAGGTTATAGAAGAGCAAAATGACACTCAGAAGCAGCTTTCTCAAGAACAGAATGGCAGAATGTTATAGGATGGAATTCTGGCCAATCACCTTGCCAAACAAAAAGAGACAGAAATGGCTAATAAGGAAATGAACTCTGAGGTATTTTCTGTAGTCATTTAAAAATATGTGTATATGTTTCTGTGTATGTGTATATTTTAAAAACCAACACTATACATCATAGAAAATGTAGAGAATTTTGAAAGCCTATATATCTATGTTTTGAGGAGGGAAACATTTTCCATCTGTTGGATAAAGTAATATTTGTAATTCAAATCCGTTTGTCTGCTGCAGATAGGGAGTGACACACGATGGCCTCATCCAAGGAGAGGCCTTTAGTATTTTCCATAGGAATCGATCTCAAAGTTTTTGCAGTTGTCTTGGAAGAGCCGGCACCCTGATTGTGGTTTAGGCGAGGAAGACCGTGTGTGGTCTAGCATCGACTGTGCTACCCGACCAAGTCCCTCTGCTTTGGAGTGAACGTGTTGATCACTCCACACACGTCATCACTTTCAGTGTCTGAATCAGAGTCCGTTTTTGGCTCCACTGTCATTTCTTTAACCAATACCCTATCAACGACCTTTTCACATCATTTACAGGTTTTCGATTTGTAAAAACTGTGCCATCATTTGTTAAAACACTTTTGAACACCTTAAAAAGTTGTTTCTATAGAACAAACTTATAAAAGCCCCCCTCCCCCTCTAAAGAAAACAAATTTTGCTACTGACAGTAGATATTCTGGTTGTTGGTAGTGATGTCATTTCCTCGAAAGATCACTAGGTTAGTTTATCACTTCCCTGATGGTAAGGAGGAATCTATAGGCAGTTCTGAGACCACATTTTGGATGTCATTCTTCTACTTGTGAGAAAATGAGCACTCTGCTCTGTGAGTGTCCTGTTTCAGTACAGGGAATTTTGAAAACAGTGATAGATATGCCATAATACATATTAGTGATGATTATTGTGTTTTTCATTGTATTTCCCCCATGTTACTATTTTAAACATTATGAAGAGATAATGAAAGTTATTGCTGTAGCAAATAATCTCATGATTTTCTAAGAAGAGCTCTCTACATTTTACCTTATTTACCATTAGTGTGTGTATCATGAGTGAAATAAGAGGCTTACTTTGTATGTTTGTACTAGAGAAGTAACTGTGGTTTGATGTAAGAGGACTACTAAAGTCAGAAGACCTGGCGAAAAGCCTGCAGCTTATTTATATTTTTAACTTCTTCCTTTCCAGAGTTATAGCTAATGAGTTAATTGATATTTGTAGAAGTGCTTAGTACAGTTATCAATAGGGATAATTCTTCTAATTGACTGTTAAAATGTTAGAAATATAGCATAGTCTCAAAAAAGTTTTTTTAATGAAATTTAGTCTGTTTAAATGTATAGAGAGCTAAGGCTCTTACTGTGAGGTAACTGTATAGGTTAGGTATCAGATGCAGTGTTTTTAAAGCTAGCAAGTAGTGCTGTTTATTGAATTATAGTTGATTTACAGTATTGTGTTGTTTCAGGTATTCAGCACAGTGGTTCAGCAATATATGTATATGTGTGTGTGTATATATATATATATATATATATATACACACACACATATATAGGGCTTCCTTGCTGGCTCATACAGTAAAGAATCCGCCTGCAATACAGGAGACCTGGGTTTGATCCTTGGGTTGGGAAAGTCCCCTGGAGAAGGAAATGACTACCCACTCCAGTATTCTTGCTTGGAGAATTCCATGGGCAGAGGAGTCTGATGGGCTACAGTCCATGGGGGTTAAAAAGAGTCAGACATGACTGAGTGACTAACACACACGCATACACACACACACACACACACACACATTCCTTTTCGATTTTTCTTGTAGAATATTAAGTGTAGTTCTTTATGTTGATCCTTGTTGGTTATTTTATATATCAGTTCAGTTTCAGTTCAGTCATGTGACTCTCTGCGACCCCGTGGACTGCAGCACACCAGGCCTCACTGTCCATCACCAACTCCCGGAGTTGACTCAAACCATGTCCATTGAGTCGGTGATGCCATCCAACCATCTCATCCTCTGTCGTCCCCTTTTCCTCTTGTCTCCAGTCTTTCCCAGCATCAGGGTCTTTTCAAATGAGTCAGTTCTTCCCATCAGGTGGCCAAAGTATTGGAGTTTCAGCTTTACCATCAGTCCTTCCAATGAACATTCAGGACTGATTTCCTTTAAGATGGACTTGTTGGCTCTCCTTGCAGTCCAAGGGACTCTCAATAGTCTTCTCCAACACTACAGTTCAAAAGTATCAATTCATATATTTCATATATACTAGTGTGTATATATTAATCCCAACATCCTAATTTCTCCCTTCCCATACCTCCCTTTCACCTATGGTGACCGTAAGTTTGTTTTCTATGTCTGTGAAGCTTTCTGTTTTGTAAATAAGTTCATTTTTAGATTCTACATGTAAGCAGTATGATATAATACTTGTCTTTGTTTGACTTACTTCACTTAGTGTGATAATGTCTAGGTCCAGCATCCCTGTTGCTACAAATAGCATTTAATTTTTATATGGTGTAGCAGTATTCCATTGACCCACTCCAGTGTTCTTGCCTGGAGAATCCCAGGGACGGGAAGCCTGGTGGGCTGCCATCTATGGGGTCACACAGAGTCGGACACGACTGAAGTGACTTAGCAGCAGCAGCAGTAGCAGTATTCCATTGTACAAATATACCATGTCAGATGCAATTTTTAAGTGTAGTCCGATCTATACATCTTTTGTTTAAGCCTTCCCAAGTTTGTTGTAATTCAAAGAAAAGCCTTTCCAGTTCTGAGCTTCTTGAAAAGTCTCTTGGGGTTTCTTTTATACTTTCATGGATTTGTTTTCTTCAATTAAATTTTTGAACTTTTGGGTACTTCTGCTTGTATAAAGTCTGAGATTTGTATCGAACCTTATTTTTTCCATTTGGAGACACACTTGGTGACGTCTTTTCATTGTATAAACATAGAGGTTAGTTTTTCATTTGAGAGGAAATCATGGAATGTCACTGTATTGAGTACTAGCTAAAAGTCTCCTTTCTTTCACTTAGGTTTCTGATAGTTGTGAAGAAGCAAAAGACCTGTTGTGCAAAAACCACGTGCTGCAGGATGAACTTGCCATGCCAAGACTGGAGATAGATGCAGTGAAAAATCAGCACCGGGGAAAAGGAAAAGAAATATTTTGATGACATTGAAATTGTAAAAGGAAAGAATGATATCTTCAAAAGGCAATAAAACTGGATGAGGAATCATCAACAAAGACTATGTCCCAATACATTAAGCCAGCTTAATGCTCTGACAGCTGAGAATACAATGCTAAACTCTAAGCTGGACAATGAAAAAGAAAGCAAACGAAGACTGGAAATGGAAGTGGAATCCTACTGTTCTAGACTGGCTGCTGCCTCAGACAATCATGATCAAAGTCAGACATCAAAAAGAGACCTGGAACTTGCCTTCCAGAGAGCAAGAGATGAGTGGTTACACTCACAGGACAAAATGAAGACCGATGTGGCTAACCTGAAAGATAACAAGGAGATGCTTTCCCAGCAACTTTCTAGAGTGGAAAGTAAGTTCATTAACCTAGAAATTAAGCTGCATCACACAAGAGATTCTCTAAGAGAAAATATTTTGATATTAGAACCTGTCCAGAGAGACCTAAGCCAAACAGAGTGTCAAAAGCAGGAAATTGAACACACGTATCAGAATGAACAAGGCAAAGTGAATAAATATATTGGAAAGCAGGAATCCTTAGAGGAGAGATTATCTCGACTCCAGAGTGAAAATATGTTGCTCCGACAGCAACGGGACGATGCACAAAACCGAGCTGACAGTAAAGAGAAGACGGTCATTAGCGTCCAAGACCAGTTTCAGCAGATCGTGAGAAAACTTAAGGCCAAACGTGAGAAAAAAGGTCTGATGCTGGAGGAAAGAAACAAGGAGTTAATCAAGGAGTGTATTCATTTAAAAGAGAGAATGTGTCAGTACAAAAATGAGAAAACAGAAAGAGAAGTGAGTATCCAAAAGAAGAAATTCTCAGACTTCCTGAAAGAAAGTTCACAGTGATTCTTGATTCTGGCTAAATGTTGAATCTAGTTGAACATAAAAAATACGTAGGCTGTGAATCTATGGTCTCTACACCAGCCTAAAAGCGCACCTTGCATCCAGCAAATAAAAATTAGAAAAAAGAGATGCTTTACTTTGAGTAGAGACATCGTATTGCTTATGAAATGTTAAGAGATTCAGTTCTAAATTATTAATATAGATAGTATTAGTAATTTACTCTTTTAGGATAAGAATTTTAATCTTTATGTTACCACATTTCAGTATCATGATGAAGCAGAGAAATGAAATGCTCAAACCTAAAATGAATATTTCAAAATTAGGTTTCAGTTACATGGATTACCTTGACAGTCAATTCCAGATTTCCCAGATGCTATATTTTATATATTGTACTTTGGCTTCAGTAGTTTGTCATACCTTTTTGACATATTTGTTGGTATAATTTTAATTTTATTTACATCAATTTGAATTAACTTGGGAAAATTTCAGCCTTGAATCATTTTTATTATGGCCTCTCAACACTTTAGAGGCATCTATTTGTCATTGAATCATAATTTGGGACTCGAGTGGTGAGCTTTAACCAAACTATTCCTGATTTAATCTTCCCACTGCTATTTATGTTATTTACTTAGAGCATTTTTACAAACAGTTTGCTCATAATTCTCATTTTAAGGATCAATTAGTATCATTTGAATACAAGTTTGTCCACTAAAAATGAAGGATGGCAGGATTCATGAGCAGCAGGAATAGAGTGAGTCAGGGAGAGGGTCGTAGGGGCTGCGGTCTGGAGGCAGGTGGAGGTTAGGATATCGAGGCTCCTTGAAGGCTATGGCAGCAACCGTATTTCTTAAATTTCATTTTTCTTTTATATTGGAATATTGCTGATTTACAATTTTGTGTTAGTTTCAGATGTATAGGAAATTGATTCAGTTATTCCCACACATATATCCATTCTTTTTCAGTTCCTTTTCCCAGGTAGGTGACTACAGAATATTGAGTAGAGTTCCCTGTGCTCTCCAGTAGGTCCTTACAGTTAGCCAAGGGCAAAGGTGGGGAGGAGGGATAAATTAGGAGTTTGGGATTAATATAGACATACTCAGTTCAGTTCAGTTCAGTCACTCAGTCGTGTCCGACTCTTTGTGACCCCATGAATCGCAGCACGCCATGCCTCCCTGTCCATCACCAACTCCCAGAGTTCACTCGGACTCACATCCATCGAGTCAGTGATGCCATCCAACCATCTCATCCTCTGTCGTCCCCTTCTCCTCCTGCCCCCAATCCCTCCCAGCATCAGAGTCTTTTCCAATGAGTCAACTCTTCGCATGAGGTGGCCAAAGTACTGGAGTAAGCAACAAGGGAATGGCTTCATTTTTCTGCTGAGGTAGGAATCTATTGGAAAGATCTGAGCACTGGTTGGAATATGTGAAGATCTCTGAGTTAATGAAAGCTTCTAATAAAGAAGGAAATGAAAATGTTTCCACAGTGTGGAATTTTCCATCACTTTTCCCACCTACACACTCATTTCTGGACATGAGGTGGTGAAGCTGTGCAGATTTATTGGGAGGGGCAGGGCATGGACAGTGGGGCCGCATCCTTTGTCTGAGTAACTTAATATCAGGAAGGCTGGAGGGTGGCCCCTTCTGTGTCTGTAACCAAACTCAGTGAGGAGGAAAAAGAAGGTGAGTTGCTATCTGTGGTGATAATTTTCAAAGTACATATGTTGGAGTTATCTATTATTAACATAATGTAATCGTAAAGTGATTTGATAAACTCAGTGACAGAGCATCTTATTAGGCAGTTGTGAGACAACTTCAACAAGAACTGGCTGATACCCTCAGAAAGCAGTCTATATCAGAGGCGTCACTGGAGGTCTTGTCACATTATCGTGCCAACTTAGAAGTTGAGGCACAGGATTTAAGGAAGAACTTATGTCAACTCACAAGTCAGGTATGTATGAAAGTGAATGTGTTGACTGTTTATATGTAGGATAAAGTGTTTTAGGACACTCGTTTTCCTGGACAGCTTTCTTTTGTATTTTCATTGCAAGTAATTTACTACAATTTTATTTTCTTTATAATGCACTCATTTCTAAAACTTGACTTTCATTCTGCCATTTGCATTATATATATTTTTTCTTATATTATTTATGCTTAGGAAAGTTAAGAATTGTGCAGCATTCTTCACAGAAGTTGAGAGACTGTTTCTTTGAAACAATACTATTTTGGTGTGATACCTGTATTGCCATGATAAGGCAAGCCAGATAAAATCAGAGAATGTTTAATGGAATGTTTCAGGAAATTATCATTTCTCATTTTCACTTATGTCAGTGACTGTAGAGTTATATATATATTTATTTCATAGATTTCAGAATAACTTATGCAGAAAGGGTATTATACAAACTAGTTGAAGTTAAGCTTTGCCTTCTTTTCATTTTAGATATATTATAAAAGCCTGGAGGTACTCAGATGTTGTATAGTATGTACATCCAAAATAGATAATTAAGAAGATTATTTAGACCCTGCCATTGGATTTTTTAAAAAGCTATTGAAATATAATTCATGTATCATATAATTCACCCACTGAAAATGTGTAGTTCACTATCTCTTAGTGTAGAAAGGTGTCACCTGTGACCAATTTTAGAGCCTTTCCATCACCCCAAAAAGGAAACCCCATATCCCTTAGCTGCCCCTCATGGCCCCCCATCTCCCTCAGCCCCAGGCAAACACCAGTGTAGTATCTGTCTCGGGCTTTCATATAAATGGAATCACACAGTGTGTGCTCCTTTGTGATGAGCTTTTCTCATTTGGTGTCATGTTTTTGGGTTTCATCCATGTTATAGCACGTTATCAGTTCTTCTATTTCTGTTAATTGTCAAACAATACACAGTATGTGGCTAAGCCATTTATCCATTCACCAGTTAATGAAGCTTTGGGCTGTTTCCACTTTGAGGCTATTAATAATGCTGCTGTGAACACTGATTTACAAGTTTCTGTGTGGACACACTTTTCTTTTCCTGTGGTTGAATTTTATCCTCAGAGTTAACTAGCTGATTTCGCCTTTTCTTGGCCTTTGCTCAGACTGTCCTTTTGGTGTTCACAGTTTTGTTTTCTCTTGGGTAGTCCTCCATTTATTCAGACCTGGTGCCCAGTCTCTTATCCATGGAGTTTTTCTGACGGTCCAGTTCTCATTGAGCCTTTTCTCTTCAGCCTTTCTCATCTAGTCTGTGAAGAATACTTTAGCCCTTAATTTTATATTGTCCTTTTTTTCATGAGGGAGGATCTTGTCTACAAGAGCCATTGGTTTAACAGGGAATACTTATTGATATGCGCAATACTTGTCTGCATAAATGGAAAATATTTTAGCTTAGCAGTTGTTAGGACATAACTAAGTACTTTTTACGACATCAATAATTTCTTCTTGGAGATACTGGTATAGTAAAACTTTTATTAAGAAACTAAATTCTATTAGTCTAATAGAATAGAATTGTTCAATTAAACGCTCATTTTTTTTTCCCTGACTCTGGAATAAAAATGTAAAATTTCCTTCTTTCATTATGCAGCCAGAAGTGGGATTTATGGATTTCTAGCCTTTCACCAACTGTGAGGTTCTGGAGTTGGCTTCTCTGATATCCATAGCTTGTAACCTTAATTTTCTCATCCGAGTACTTGCTAGACATTAACAGTTCCTGGGAATGAATTGATTCAGAAAAGTTTGATTTAGCAGTAGGGTAATATTTCCATGGCAGTGACTTCACCCTTCCTCTGATGGCCATGTAAGTTCTGTACCTCTCCACCCAGGAGGTGCTATTTGCATATTAACCAGTGGTCATTGTCCACTGTATAGTACAGAGAGGAAGTAAGTTACAAATTATTATAAGTGGAGAACACTGCTAGTTGGTTAGTGGAGTCAGTGAACATTCTTGAAGTACTGGATGCACATGTTCTGGGCCCCGTGCTCCCCCTTACTGCCATTTGCGATGGTATGGAGAGGGATTTCAGTGTGACTTGTGTTGAAGACGATTTCTGTTGGCATGACATCTGCCTGATATATCAAATTGTTTTGCAAATAAAATACAGAGACCGTAATAACGCCATTTACAAACAGTTCTTATTCTATGCCACTTCCTCTTCTAAATAGTTTATGTGTGTGGTTAGTCACTCAGTCGTGTCCAATTTTTTGTGACCTCATGAACAGTAGCACACCAGACTCCTCTGTCCATGGGATTCTCCAGCCAAAAATACCGCGGAGCGGGTTTCCTTCTGGCAATACTGGAGCCATATGCTTCTCTAAAGTACATTATGTAAACTCCTCAATATAATCTTCCAAAAATCCCACTGAGGTTGATGCTACGATTATCTCCATTTTATGGATGGAGAAACTGAGATACAGAAAGGTTAAGTGATTTGCTCTAGACACGCAGCTCAGATCTGATGGAACTCTGACAGAGGCCCATGCATTCTGGCTCCTGTGTAGCTACTGCCTCTCACACCAGGTTGTCACCAACAGCAGTGTTAGCTCTCATAACTACTGTAAGATCTGTGGTCATTTACATATGTGAATATTTAAAGTGATGGCCTATGTGGAGCCTGGATAAAATATATATATATATTTGTTTACCATAAGGTAGTTTTCTGTCTTTCCCCATTTGAGTAGTTTATAAATTTGTGTGTTTATTTGAGAAAATCTGATTTAAAGCATGGATGATGTTGTGTTTGAGTGCTGGAGGAGAGGTCAGTAACCTGTAGAGGGCAGACAGGAAATATTTTCACTTTGTGGACTGTAAGGTGTCTGTTGTAACAACTCATCTCTGCTGCATGGCAGGAAAGCAGCTGTTAACAATATGCAGACAAAAGTGACAAAAGCCAATGATGGCAGATTTACTAGGTTATTAGTAGTTAAAACAGTTGTTTTTTCTTTTTTTTTTTTTTTAGTTGCAAGAAGCACAGGATCAACTTACAGAGGCTGTGAGATGTGCTGAGAAAACACAGGATCACGTCCAAAAGTATGACTTAAAGCAGGGTAGAAAATAAGTATAAAGCAGATAAAGAGTATAATATGAGAATAGATCAACAGTGATAATAAGCATATTATCATGAAGCTGTGTAACATTTCAGCTTTGAGCTTTTGTGAGATGCATAATTTCCCCCCATTATTTCCATATTTTGCACATTATCCACAAGTAAAAAGTGAAAGCTTTAATTGCTCAGTCGTGTTTGACTCTTTGCAACCCCATGGGCTCTAGCCTTCCAGGCTCCTTTGTCCATGGAATTCTCCAGGCAAGAATCCTGGAGTGGGTTGCCATTCCCTTCTCCAGGGGATCTTCCTGACACAGGGATCCAACCTGGGTCTCCTGCGTTGCCAGCAGATTCTTTACCATCTGAGCCACCAGGGAAGGCGATTAGTCACAAACAGAAAAACAGTACAGTTGCCAAATCATCTACTTTGCAAAATTCTAAGAACCTATGTAATTGAACCTGCAGATATTTGTTCAAAAACAGTGTGATATTTTAAAAATCTATGTGTGAAGGAATGCCGTGACAGTCCAAGGGTTAAAACTATGCCTTCCAAGGCAGAGGGTGTGGGTTTGATCCCTGGTTAGGGAGCCAGGACCCCATGTGCCTCACAGCCAAAAAACCAAAACATAAAACAGAAGCAATATTGCAGTCAATTCAATAAAGACTTTAAAAATGGTCTATGTCCAAGAAAAATCTTAAAAAAATAATCTTATGTGTGAGAATAATTATTTTTAAATCTGCATTTTAGGCTTGAAATTGAAAATGCCGAGTTACAAACTACAGTCAAAAAGCAAGCGGGCAAAATTGAACAGCTTCAGAAAAACCTGTTAAGTACAAGATTGGTGAGTCAACCTCTTAATTTCTGTCATACTGAGAAAGGATTTTAATTTTTTTACTAGTAATATATAAGGATATTTTGGACAATGTGAAAAGTTTCA
Source organism: Capricornis sumatraensis (assembly GCF_032405125.1). Classification (NCBI taxonomy): domain Eukaryota; kingdom Metazoa; phylum Chordata; class Mammalia; order Artiodactyla; family Bovidae; genus Capricornis; species Capricornis sumatraensis. Next base: position 44,261,498 of record NC_091072.1, on the reverse strand, counting down.
TTCATTAGCTTATTGTAGTTTTATTGATACTGCTTGCTACTAGTACTGTGGTTCCTCTATAGAAGAAGTCGACTGAATTCATAAAATTAATGATTTTTATAGTAAGATTTTAATTTAAAAAATTGTGACAGTCCAAAAGCAATATTTTATATAGACCACATTTTGTTTGTTCATTCATCTGTCAATGAAATTCCACCTTCTGACTATTGTTAATAATGCTGCTTTGAACATTGGTACACAAACATCTATTTGAGTCCAGAAATTTGAGTAATGATTTGATTGAGAATTTTGAGTTTCTTTTGTAATCCAGATCTTTCTGTGAGATTTTTGAGAATGAATCATTTTAAATATTGTAGTTTGTTCTCTTCATTAAGAATGAATACTATAATGTAAGAAATGAATCACCAGTCTAGGTTCGATACAGGATACATGATGCTTGGGGCTGGTGTACTGGGATGACCCAGAGAGATGATATGGGGAGGGTGGTGGGAGGGGTGTTCAGGGTTGGGAACTCATGTACTCCTGTGGCGGATTCATGTCAATGTGTGGCAAAACCAATACCATATTTTAAAGTAAAATAAAAAAAAAGAATGAATACTATGTCTGTATAGAACCATTTTTCTGAATGGATGTATTTTTCATTTGTTGGATTTTTTTTTTAAGAGATGAGATTGCATGGGAATTTTTCAAAGATTATTTTAGTAAGGTGTGACTTAACAAAACCTGGAATACCTTGAACAGTTATGAAAATTATTTTAGAACATCTCTAGAAAGTAAAATGTAAACATTGGCAGTCTTTTAAAAAACTGTCATTAACATTTAGTATTTTATATGTAAAGGGCTCTATTTTTAACAAATAAATGTTGGCAATTTAAATTTCAGAAAAATGATGAAATGAAAAATAAGAAAAGTCATCAATTTTGAAATCTGTTATTGACATCAATCAGTTTTAATAACTGTGTTTACTATAAATTCATATTAGTTTGTGAACTCATGAGAAATAATATTTTTAAGAAAGAATATAAAGTCTCTCTAGGTATTTAAAAATAATTTTCTCAAATTGTTTTTTCCTAAGTCTGAGGATGAAAAGGAACAATTAAAGAAATACATTGAATTAAAATAATCTCTGGAAAATAGCTTGGACCAAGAAAAGAAGAAAAACAATGAGTTAGAAAAAAAGATTGCTGGGTAAGATTTTAATATTTCTGATAACCTCAATTATTTTATTTTATTTAAAACCTTAGACACAAATTCAATTTTTTGTGTAGTTTCATAATTATATCCTATTTCAAAGTTTACTGTGGAAAGTCAGCACAATCTGAAATGTTTTTGAGTGCAGCAGTGTTATACTTATCTGTAATGATTTCTGAAACAGTAACAACTGTGCCTCTGCATATAGTAATGTCACTCTCTTCCTCATCATCTATGCTGAATTTTTACTTCTGCTAAGTATCTTTGTTCTTTTTGGTAATCCTGCCTTCTTTTAATTGTGTTCCTTCCCTTCATCATTCAAGTAATTTATTATCTAAAAACCTACCTGTGTTATTGTTGAACAACATTTAACAGTATCTTGATTTGGCTTATATTTTCTTTTTGCCCCAAAATTTTAGTTACAAAATGTACATACAAAAATCTATGTGTAACTTAAAGAATAATAAAATTAGTGACCATGTTTTGATCAGTAAGATAAAAAACTGCTTCTGTTTTTCTTGCTGAGTACGGTTAATTCTCATCATCTACAGATTCAGCCAACCCAAGATAAAAAGTATTCAGGGGAAAAGATTTGAGAAAGTTCCAAAAAGCAAAACTTGGATTGGTCTCAAGCTGGTGACTATTTCCATAGTGTTTACACTGTATTTATAACTATTTACAAAGTGTTTACATTGTATTAGATAATGTAAGAGATCTAGGGATGACTGAAAGTATAGGGAAGATGTGCTTAGGGAGACTTGAGCATCCGTGGATTTTGTATCCACTGAGTGTTGGGGGATTTTTGAACCAGTCCTCTGTGGATGCCAAGTGATGATTATACAAAGAGTTCTTCTGTGATTCTCATTGATATTTTTCTCTTTTAATTTTCTCTACATTGCTTTGCATTTTGTTAACAATGTGCTGGGCAAGATTTCTACATCTCTTAAAACAGTCTTGAAGAGACTGGTACACTCTCTTTTCTGACTTCCTTTCTTCTAAAACTCTCAGCCTGGGTTATTTCCTGCTTAACTCAGGCTCCAAAGGCTTTTCTTTTTTTTCAATTTTGAGTGAGACTCTTGTTGGTTTTTTGTATCTACTTTCTTTTCTTTTTGTAGAGGCTGTGGTCAGTAGGAACAAATGTGTCTTGTGTCTTTTCAAATAACATTCATAAATCATATCTCTTCATCTTTAGCTTGAATACTAATCTCTGGTTTATAACTAATATTTAATAATAAATTAATATTTCACACTAGCATGCTAAAAATTGATGTTAACTTAGTTATAAGAACTCATATATTACATATATCACACATAGTATATTTAAGTGTGATAAAATTTTTCTTCATAATATTTATCTAAGATTAGAATTTAGTTATGCTTTCAAGGAATATTAAATTTGAATAATGAGAAAGGATTATAATTTATACATTTGTTTGCTTTATCTGATAGAACATATATCTGTTTAATTATTAAATATCTGCTCTTAAAGAACTTACTCATTCTATACATTTCTACAGATTTAAGAAACTTTTAAAAAGGACAAGAAGGAAGTTAAATGAATAAGAAAATGGAGAGCTTAGTTTCCATGGAGATTTAAAAACCAGTCAACAGAAATGGATATTCAAATTAATATGCTAAAACATAAGGTAATTTTTAATCAGTTTTAGAACCCCAAAATCACTTAATTTGGGGAAATATAATCATTCCATGCTTTGAACAGTGAAACACAGATTTGTCTATTAATTTTTTAGGTTGGACACCAGTAAAAAAGACAGCTTTTCCCCATATCATTTTTAGATAAAAAGGGCACACTCTTACTCTCTCTGTCTTGTATCCTGGCTGGTGATCTGAAGCTGAGCAGCACAGCATTAATGACCCCAAAGTATCCGTTGTTTTTGGTGAAGGTTTGTGAAATCTAATGAACATACCATGCAGTTCTTTCATTTAAACTGTACAGTTCAGTAACTTAATTGTGTTTAAAGGGTTATACAGGCATTACCACATTAGAACATTTTCATCACCCTCCAAAGAAATCACCCTGTGCCAGTTTTCCCTTCCTGATCTTCCCAGCCTGAGGGAACCATGACTCCACTCCCTGACTGTGTAGATGTCCCTTTTCTGGACATTTCGTGTCAGTGGAATCACACAATATGGGATCCTTTGTGACCGCCTTCTTTCATTTAGCATAATGTTTTCAAGGTACGTCTAATATGTATCAGTATTTCCTTGCTTTTATTGCTCAATAATTGCCTTTGACTGTGTGGATCACAATAAACTGTGGGAAATTCTGAAAGAGATGGGAATACCAGACCACCTAACCTGCCTCTTGAGAAATCTGTATGCAGGTCAGGAAGCAACAGTTAGAACTGGACATGGAACAACAGACTGGCTCCAAATAGCAAAAGGAGTACATCAAGGCTATATATTGTCACCCTGCTTATTTAACTTCTATGCAGAGTACATCATGAGGAACGCTGGACTGGAAGAATCACAACTGGAATCAAGATTGCAGGGAGAAATATCAATAATCTCAGATATGGAGGTGACACCACCCTTATGGCAGGAAGTGAAGAGGAGCTAAAAAGCCTCTTGATGAAAGTGAAAGAGGAGAGTGAAAAATGGCTTAAAGCTCAACATTCAGAAAACTAAGATCATGGCATCCGGTCCCATCACTTCATGGGAAATAGATGGGGAAACAGTGGAAACAGTGTCAGACTTTATTTGTTTGGGCTCCAAAATCACTGCAGATGGTGACTGCAGCCATGAAATTAAAAGATGCTTACTCCTTGGAAGAAAAGTTATGACCAACCTAGATAGCATATTCAAAAGCAGAGACATTACTTTGCCGACTAAGGTCTGTCTAGTCAAGGCTATGGTTTTTCCAGTAGTCATGTATGGATGTGAGAGTTGGACTGTGAAGAAGGCTGAGCGCCGAAGAATTGATGCTTTTGAAGTGTGGTGTTGGAGAAGACTCTTGAGAGTCCCTTGGACTGCAAAGAGATCCAATCAGTCCATTCTGGAGGAGATCAACCCTGGGATTTCTTTGGAAGGAATGATGCTAAAGCTGAAGCTCCAGTACTTTGGCCACCTCATGCGAAGAGTTGACTCATTGGAAAAGACTAATGCTGGGGGGCAGGAGGAGAAGGGGACGACAGAGAATGAGATGGCTGGATGGCATCACGGACTCAATGGACGTGAGTCTGGGTGAACCATGGGAGTTGATGATAGACAGGGAAGCCTGGCATGCTGCAATTCGTGGGGTCGCAAAGAGTCGGACACGACTGAGTGACTGAACTGAACTGAACTGAATATTCTTTTGTATGGATGTTCCACATTTTATTTATCCATTCATCATCTGATGGACCTTTGGGTTTGTTTCTAATTTTTGGCTAATGTCAGTAATGTTGCTGTGAACATTTATGTGTAAGTTTTGATGTGAACATATTTTTTCACTTCTTTTGGGAATACAGTTATGAATAGAATTGCTGTATTACACAGCAACTCTGTTTAACCTTTTGAGGACCTGCCATACTGTTTTCCAGCATGGCGGCATCATTTTATATTTTTATCCAAGTTATGTAAATCGTTCCCATTTCTATACATTCCTGTCAACACTAGTCATTACCTGTCTGTGAGTGTAGCCATCCTAGCAAGTATGAAGTGGCATCTCGTGGTGTTTTATTTCTCTCTCTGACGAGAGGACAATGAAGATTGAGTTCTAGATTAGTAACTACTCAAAGCTACCCACCTCTTTTAGAATTTCAGTAAATTGAGATGAGGTCAAAAGTCTGATTTTGGTAATTAAACTATTTCTAGTTACTTCTTATAGTTCAAATCATATGTCTCATTGCTTACTAGTCTTCATTGTTTTCAAACTTGAGCAGAAATTCTGAGTCACACCTGCCTATTTGTAAGAAATTGTAATTGAAGGGAACTCTGAAAAAACTTCTTCCTGAGTAGTTCTTAAGTCTTTCTTCTAGTTATATGCTTCTTCTCCTCAACATTGTCATTAAAACTCTTACCCTTTATTATATTCCAGTTTATAAGAGATCAGTTTCTACCTGCATTTAAGTTATGCTTTTATTTTCTCTTTTTCAAAAATCCATTTTTCTGTTTTTTCCTAATCAGCTTTAAGTTTAGTGGCTTCAATAAACAACAGTGGTTTCGTTCAAAATCTGCACTTAGGAAACGGTGGCCAGGACAGCTGGCTTCTCGTCCCCTTGGCTTCAGATGGGGCAGCTTGAGGGCTGGGGACTAGAATTGGGTGAAGGTGTGTTCATTCCTATGTCTGATAGTTGGTATCTGTGGTTGGCTGGACTTCGGTGAAGGCAGACAAGTGAAACACTTACACTGAACACCTAGGCTCTCTTTGCAGCCTGGGCTTACTTGCAACATGGAGCCTGGTTCCCAGGTTGAGAGCCAGGCAAAAGCTCTGCTGCCTTGTCTAACCTCACTTTGCAGTTCACATGGCATCACTTTCATCATCTTCTGTTCAATAGGAGCAAGTCAGTTATACTTGGCCTATATTCTACCTTTTTTACAGGATAAAGTTTTAAAAACTAATGGGTACATTTAAAAACTAGCACAGTAACTCACTGGCCACAATTTTTTATATTCCTTCCAATGAAAAATACCCTTTTCCCTACTCATTCTCTCACAAATCTCAGTTGTTAAGTGTGAGGCCCAGGCTCAAGTAGAGGTCTTACCATCTTCATCAGGTACAGATGGCACATGGAGATGAGGTTTCTGGGTGTGATTTCTAGAGTGTGACCCTGTGAGCACAACCCTCTCAGTACTAAGACTTGAGAACTAAAGGGGCAAGTTATCTGCCACCCACAGCCCCACCATTCTGCTGAATGACTAGACTCTCCCGTCCAGAAATGGGAAACGGGAGGCACCGTAGTCCATGGCAGCTCTGAGGTCCAGTTTGGTGCTGCCAGCTCTTTGATGAGGACTTGGTCCTGCCCATAGGAGTGCTTCTCCTTTGCTCTACCCTCTGAGCTCTGTGTGCTGTCCTTTCCATAAGAAATGACCTCTATCTGTAGCTGAGTCATGTTTCTTAAGCCAACTTCCTCTTTATTGAACTTCAAAGAAAATCCCAAAGGCCTATTCTCATTTGTATGTCGTGGTCTCTGTTAGGCCAAGCACTGTTTTTTGCTGTCAAGGTTCTCTTTAAAGCTTTTAGTGTCCTGTGAATTGGATTGGGATTCACATCATTGGAAAGGCTACCCTCACAAATCTTTTTTGAGAGAAGCTCTGCACCTTGGGCTTCTTATGAAGCTTTGTAGGATAATGCCTTTAAAATTCTTATGCCCTTAGAATATTTAAAGGAATTTGAGGCACCACCTTAAGTCTTTTCAGGGTCTTAATGAAGGGTTTTACAGTCTACAGGCTTCACCTTTAGACCATGTTTTCCTGGCAGCACCCTAGATTTGATCTTAGCCCAGAAGCTGTTTCTCTCTTTTAGCATCATGTGACCACTGGACATGTGGAGATGCTGTAAAGGAGATATCAGATATTGAACCCAAATATAATTAAGCCTTGTTCCTTTATATTTAATAATCCTCCCCTTTTTTTTGATAGCTTATCCCTCTCATTGATGTTACTTTCAGCTGGTTCTTAGCAAGAATTTCCTTTCCCCTGTGTTTCAGTGTCGTTTTCTTCTCTTGCCTAGAAGCTGTCACCAGCAGCCTCTTTCAGGGCCATCAGGATTCAGTTTACCATGTCATGAAGCCCTTTGGGTTTTCATTTCTTTCTTTGCATCCATTCATATCTCACCTACCTCCAGGTTGAAAGGCATTCTCACATCTTTTAGTTCTTTTTTAATGGTACTTTTAATATCAGTATCTGTGCCAGGTATTTATTGCCAGCAAATTGTATAATAAACCACGTCAAAGCCTAGTGGCTCAAAACAGCATTTACTTTGTTCACAAATTTGTGTTGAGGCAAGGCTCAGTGAGTGAGGCCAGCATGTTTCTTTTCCAGTTGGCATCAGCTGGGATGTCACGAAGGTGGGGACCAGAGTCATCTGAAGATTAGTTCATGCACATGTCTGGCAGTTGGAGCTGGCTTTTGGATGAGACATTAGTTGGGGGCGGTCAGTGGGGGCACTGACAAGGTGCTCAGTAGGTGGTCTGGACTTCTTCACAGCGTAGTGACTGATGCTAAGGGTGGGCTTGCCCACAGAGCAAAAGTCAGTTTCCCCAGACTCTGTCCAGTAGAAATCAGTTACTAAGGCCAGCACATATTTAAGGGGAGGGAATTTCAGAGAAAAGTGTCAAAGAATTTGTAGACAGTTTCAATACCACCACCTCCACTCACCTTGACTTACCGAGTAATCATTCTGTCTAAAGGAAAGTTCTTTGCAACTCAGCGTCACTGAAATTCCTGCAAATTTTGTTTGTTGTTTTGTTTGGTATGTTCTGTTCTGTGAAAAGTAACAAATGGTTACCAAAATGAGGCGTTTGTTGTTGTTGTTGTTCAGGAAAATGTATGGATCATCTCACTAAGCTATTAGGAGATGGGATTTCTTTAACCTTTTGAATTATTTTTCTTTGGAATGCAGTTCAAATTAGCAAAAACTATTCATAGTTCAGAAAAAGACTTATGGGATTAGAATCCATATTTATAATATTTATTAATGAAAGTCTTATTTTCACAATCTTCTTTTGGGAAGTGTTTATTAACTCAGCCCTAGGTAACTCAATACAGTATCCCTCAAACTTCTTTAAAACATGGGGCATTAAGATGGGGGGAAGGAGTAAAAGACATTCTACTAAGAGGTGACTTGTAGTCATTTTATGGAAAAAAAATACAAAAGAGTATAAAATCAAGTGCAAATGTTCTGTGACAAAGATGATGACAGTGAAGAATATATTTTGTGCCTCTTGGTGGTTTGAACTTCTTTCTTGATTCTCTGAGTAATCCCTGGTCCTACATTCTACAATACAAATACCATCATATCTATTTGATCCTGGGTTTTAGTTAGGCTGTGCTCAGTCCACTTTCTTCATTAGCAAACAGTATCATTTTATTCTTGAAGACTGATAATCCTTGAAACTGCATCTTCAAAGTGTCTGCACCTGGATGCAAAAAATTAAGTTCTTCGAGAGGAGTTATTATCTATGAAAGGAATGCAAAAGAAATGTGAAAAACTAGAGAAGAATAAAAAGAAGTTGGAGCAAGAAGTAGTGAACCTCAGAAGTCATATAGAAATGAATATGATAGAACACAGTCAAGTAGAGCAGTATAAAGGGGAGATTGAAGAAAGGGTGAGACAGGATCTCGTAGAGAAATTAAAGGAAGTCAACCTATTTTGCAGGTTAATTTGTTCATCTGTCATGTGCTTGAATTCACCTCATTGTAAATTACATTTTGGATCTATACAGCTTACGGGTTTCCTCTACTTCCCTTAGAGCAGTTGGTTTGGTAGTTTTCTGGAAGGAAGGGGACACTTGTTTCTCCCTTTAAATATTTCCGTTTCCATCACGGTTATCACCAAATTGACCTATCAGAATGATTCTCACTAGAGAATCCTTTCATTTATAAGACCAATTGGTATAAAACAAGACTACTAGGAGGAAAAGAAAATATTGTGGTTTAGAACTGGTACCATCCTCTTGAATTATTTTTAAGTTGTCTTGTTCAGTTTTTAAAATGTTAAGTTGATCCTCTTGTTCTTTGAATTATCAGATTATATAAGCACCACTATAACAATAATTCCACTTTCATTTTATAATTCCAATGTAATTCACTTCACATTGATGATAATTGTTTTAAACTTCTGCTTTTTTTCTTTTTAACCTTTAAAATTGCTTTCTGAATCACTGGCTCAAAACTAAAGGGAGCAAATATCATTTTCCAGGTTAATGATTATTTTTTATTTTTATTTATTTATTTATTTATTTTTGATTATTTTAAAAATGTTATCTTTTAAAATGTGCCTTAGATACAAGCAGCTCTCAGGAGAACTTAGAGCAGTTATAAGAGAAGAATAATGCTTCCATAAGAAGTCAGCTGGAACTCAGAATTAAATAAAGACTTGGAATCTGAACTCCCCAAGGTGAAAACTTTGCAAGAAGATTCTCATAAAGCAGAATTGGAAAAATATAAGCAACTCTACCTAGTAGAACTAGAAGTTAGAAAGTCATTGGAAGGTAAACTAGACAGGTAAGTCAAAACACAGAATCACAGAACGTAAATTTAGTTAATTAATTTGTCTCTAAATCCTAATTTTTCTAGAGCGCAGTTCATGAGATTAGTAGGAAGTGAAGGCTAACTAGATGGTCACTGCTAGAGGGAGCCCTAAGACAAACAATTAATACTGTGTCCTTTTAAGTTTTACCACACAGAGTTGGAAACGACTGAAGTGACTTAGCAGCAGCAGCACACTGCATAAAGGCATGCTTGTGAAATTGGGGGCAATTAACATAACACAGGAGTGAAAGACACGATAATTCACAGAGTGGCTAGAAATAGTATGGTGACCTGACCGGGGGGGGGGGGGGGCGTGTGGAGGATGGAAAGGACAGATGGCACTTCCAGTGCCTAGTCCAGGTTTCCCCACTGTCTGAAAGCAGAGCATTTCTAGGAAGCCTTTCATAAGCCAAAACAGCATACAGGACAGAAGTAGGTACCCGAGGGCACGTTCTGCTAGTTGAAGCCTAAGACTTGACACTGAGATGTGGGGTGTGGCTTCCAGGGAAGGAGCCCAGTTGGGCCAGTATCCCTGCTTGGGGAGCATGATGCCTTTTACTGTAAAATGTACACTGAACCTTTTTATATGAAATCAAATAGTCTCTTAAATTTTTTTTTTAAATTATCAAAAACAGATGCTGATGTAGGCCTTTCCTAGAAGTAAAGTAACATAAAGTGAACTTTGGAAAAGCAGGGGATACTTGTAATTGTTCTTGGTGCCGTTTTAGCTCTTTTCAATCACCTATTGACTTTCTTGTCCTCCCCTCTAGATTGTGACTCTAGATGATTCCTCAGAGCCAAAAGCTTAATTTCTCCAAGGTCAAGAGTGAAACGTGTATACAAGGGTGGTGAAAGCAAATGCTTGAAAGTGGCTTTGTGGGATGGGGTGTTTCTTCATCCCTGAACTGTTTCCTGGAGGCAGGTGTGTCCCAGAGCACAGCAGGTGTCACTGTGAGGCCACCTCCCTTTCTCTCTGATGCCATTTCTCTCCTCTCCCAACTGTGACTTGTTACTTGAAGAGCCCTAGACACGTGTGTACTTCTTTAGAACAAGGTTACAACTATCAGTCTGAGTGAACTCTGGGAGTTTGTGATGGACAGGGAGGCCTGGCATGCTGTGATTCATGGGGTCGCAAAGAGTCAGACACGACTGAGCGACTGAACTGAACACTAAGTAAAAGTCATAATTAGCTGTGCTAATAAAGGAGACATAAATTTTATGATTTTTTTGTCCCAGAGTTCTTGATTTTAAGAGATACTTACTAAATTATTAAATTTCTTGAAAAGCTGTGTTTAAATTCTACTTTAGAAATGAAATCTTATAGAAAGGGTGTTTCACTTCCTTTCTAATTGATTTCAGTTGGCAATGGTTCATAATCATTTTCAAGCTCTGCTGTACCCAACGAAGTTTTTCTGCCTCTAAGCATAAGTGAATCACTGGTGTCTAAACACTAACCATAAATAGATGCTTTTTGTTTAAAGGAATCCTAGATAAATCCTTTTTATGAATTAAATAAACTTACAATACTAAACCAAAACATTAATTTCTAGTTTTAGCTTAACATTTTTTTGTCATTTTCTTACATAAATTTTGTAATTTCTTACAAAAATGACATTTTCGTCATTTTCTTTAATTGCTATTTTACCTATAGCATTTTTATTTAAAATTAAAAAAAAACAATCTTGCTGAGCATTTGTAGAATATTTCTAGATTTGTAGTTAATTCAAACATTTAAACATTATGAATGAAGCTTACTTTATCTCTATCTTGACATCACCTGGATGAATGGTATCTAAGATGGCAATGATGGGGAGTCTTGAAATTGCAACCAGTTTTCACTGTTCAATCATTGTGATTAAAATATCCATTTCAGTCAATGCACACAGGTTTATGATTTTGATGGTGTTTTCCTGATGTTTGTGATGTACGGAAAAGTAACCCTTGTTAAATTCAGTCTCAACCTTTTTTCTCATTTGGCTTCTTGCCATCATAGGAGAGCAATTAAGGTTTCTTTCACAGCACTGCATCTACACTGGGTCTTAGTACTTGAGAGCTGTGAAACTGGAGGACGTGCTGTAGCTGTGCGGTCACAGCGGGCCTCTGAACACTTCATCCCAAGTCAGACACTTCACTATGCAGGCCTAAGAGGAGGAAGCAAATGCTTGACCCCCGTCCCAGACACAGGCTGCCTACTGCACACCCAAGTTCACAGTGCTGTGGGCACATACATCTTTTCAAAGTAGGGATCTGGAACCAAGCAAGCACTTTGGGAGAAGTTCTTTCTCCCAAACTCACTGGTTAGGTAAATCTCCTCACCTCTCATAAGGAGGGTAGGAGTATAAGTCCTTACCTTGAAACTTTTCTCCTTCAAGTTCCCTGTCATGTTTTTTTTTTTTAATATACTTTATAAATTAACTATATCAACTGACTGCTACATATAGGAGTTTGACAATAATTTATTCTTGTTCTTGCTTTAAAACATGATTTAGTTAAAAAGCTACTATGTCATGCCATGCCACAAGCATTATTGAACTATGTAAGAAGGTTTTACATATTCATTTTCTCTGTGTTATAGTTAAAAATCTATGTATTTTTTCTTAATCTGAGGAAGTAGCTGGCATAGGACTCTGGACTCAGTAAGAAAGTCATTGGCTTTCTTACTTCTTTTGTAGAATTATGAACTTTGCCTAAATCATGACTCTCATACCTTAAAAAAAAAGTTGTGTTTTTTTTCCAAAGTAAAAGCCTTTCTTAAAAAACAAACAAACAAACAAACTTTTGTGTGGAACCATATTATATAAAACAGAGACAAGTATAAAGCCTTTAGCCAAAGGAGTGGCCAGAGGTCCTGTGTTTTTGTTAAATGGAAAAGTTTAAAGAAAACTGCAGATGTGTTCTTCTTAATAACATTCAACTCAAACTATTGCCTCCATTTGAACAGGATCCTCACCTAGAAATCAAAATAAAGGTGTATTTAGAGCAGGAGCTGTTAGGGGGAAAAGATAGTAATCTTGTGGGTCACTCCTAGGATCGTGGGTCATTCTGTAATTCTTTGAAATTATGTGTACTCAATAGACTGATATTTATTGTACTTTTTATCAGATTAACGTTCCATATATAGGTTCTCTGTTATTTATAAGTGGAATAAGTAGGAATACATTTTCTTTTATTTATATGATTATTTTTCTACTTAAGTAATCTTCAAATTAGGTCTAGTCTCTAAAAGTATTATTTAAATGTCACATTTAGTAAGTTGTATAACATTCCTATGATAAAGTCTCTTGCTTAAGTTAAAGATAAATAATATTTGACTTATTTTGGATGTGGCAGGAGTTGGACAGGAGTATAACTAGAGAACTAAGAAAAGGTATGTTGCCAAAATGTATGAATTAAATTTAGATATTGATTTCTGAAATAAACAATAAATGGCATCTCTTTCCATTGTTTGGATAACAGATGCTATGTTAAATGTTTTCTTCTTATACATAGCTAATGAAAAATGTGAAAGCATGAGCAGTCATAGTGAAAAATATTCTTCTTCCTCATTTATTCATCATGTTCCATAATTTTTAAAAAAAATCTCAAATGTTCTATGTATTTCTATTTATTTCTGGCTGTATCCTTTCTCTACTACTGCCATCGCTGTGGAACTGTCCATCTTCACCCGGACACCATTCTCAGAAAGCATGGAGTTCATCAATGTCTCAAGTGTCTGGTAGTGGTTAAGGCTAGAACACCCAGACTCAAACAGTCATGTTTGCATAGCTGTCACTTGGTGGGTGACTTTATAATTTGTGTCATTGACTTTGTCACTAGTTTATCTCTTGCCCTCAGGAAAAGCTCCAAATACCTGCATCAATTTGGGTCCTTCCAAAGTAGTTGGCCTTATCTCTTTACCACATTACTCTGTCCCTTAGCTGTGCATCTAAACAGCCAGACTGTGTAGGATCCCACAGATTCGTTTCCTCACCTCTGGTCTTTGTACGTGCTTCTCTCCTCTGACTCTTGTACTTTTTCCTGTCCTTCAGGCGGCTACTTCCATAGCACCTCCACCAAAAAGTTGGCAGTATTGACACAAAGCCGGCTGTCCCTTCTGAGTGTTCCTCGTGCCATCTTGTATACCTGTCTTAGTATTTATGACTCCATATGGAAATTGTCTGTTCATCTATTTTTACAGTTTATGGCATTATCATTTCTCAGGGTGAATGGGTCACCTTCATCTTGTAATTCCAGTGTTTGTCACAACACCTTAGCAGATAGTCATTGAGTAAATGAATGAAGAATGAGAAAGCCAGAAGCTCTGATACTTAGCCACATGTGGGACCATGGGCTGATTATATAATTGTAATCTTGTATTTTGTTTTCTGTCATTTATAGATATGTTTCATTTTTCAGAGCACTTAGAAATATCTCAGGTTTTTTTTGTTTTGTTTATTTATTTCTTTTTTTTACTAATACTGAGTTAACTCAAGTATTTTAGAGAAAGAATGTAATCCTTTTTCTTTCCAGCTGCTGCTGAATTTAAATCGAGTCCTATGGATTATCTCCTCTAGGAGCTACAGATGGGTCAAATCTGTCTCAGGACCTGCTTTTGAAAACATCACAAGAATATGTACAGATTTTGAAGAAAAAATAAATGATCTGAAAGATAAATAGTAAAAATTTCCCTTCTGGACTGTTCTCATGACATTTTAGTTATTTCTCATTAAACATGATGAGAAAATCTTTATTAAAGGGAAATATTTTTGTGCGTATGATGAAAATTTATATGGTATTTTAAAAATACTACTTTTAAGTAGTATTAATACTACTTTTAAGTAGTATTAATACTACTTTTAAACAGTAGTATCTAAGTACTTTTGATACTAAGTATTTTCTCTGCAGCTAACTTGAGTGATTTAAAAACCAGCACTGTTAAGTTTTCCATATTCAAAGTGAACGTGTTAGTCACTCAGTCGTGTCTGACTCTGTGACCAATAGACTGCAGCCCGCCAGACTCCTCTGTCCTCCACTATCTTGTGGGGTTAGCTCAAAGTAATGTCCATTGAGTTGGTGATGCTATCCAACCCTCTCGTCCTCTGTTGTCCCCTTTCTCCTCCTGCCTCCCATCTTTCCCAGCATGACGGTCTTTTCTGATGAGTCAGCCCTTCACATCAAGTGGCTGCAGTATTGGAGCTTCAGCCTCAACATCAGTCCTTCCAATGAATATTCAGGATTGATTTCCTTTAGGATTGACTGGTTTAATCTCCTTGCAGTCCAAGGACTCTCGAGAGTCTACTCCCAACACCACAGTTCAAAAGCATTAATTCTTTTTCAGTCAGTCTTCTTTATTGTACAGCTCTCATATCCATACATGACTACTAGAAAATAGTGTATATATGTTAATCCCAATATCCTAATTTGTCCTTCCCCTCATGTTTCCCCTTTCATAACCAGAATTTGATTTTGAGATCTTGTGAGTTGGTTTCTGTTGTGTAAATAAGCTTATTTTTATTAAATTCCACATGTAATTGATGTGATATTTGTTTTTCTCTGTCTGAGTTACTTCACTTAGGATTATAATTTAGAGATCCATCTGTGTTGCTGCTAATGGCATTATTACTTCTTTGTATGGCCGAGTAATATTCCATTTTCATTGTGTGTGTGTGTGTGTGTGTGTGTGTGTGTGTGTGTGTACCACATCTTCTTTATCCATTCTTCTATTGATGGACATTTAGGTTGCTTCAATGTCTTGGCTATTGTAAATAGTTCTGCAGTGAACACTGGGGTTCATATACCTTTTTGAATTATGGTTTTCTCCATATATACACCCAGTAAGCAACCTTTATAGAGTTTTCTACAGTGGGTGTACATAGTTGCATTCCATAAGCAGTGTAGAAGGGTTCCCTTTTCTCCACACTCTCTCCAGCATTTATTGTTTGTATATTTTTTGATGGTGACTATTCTGATTGGTATGAAATGATACCTTATTATAGTATTTCTGCATTTCTATACTAATTAGTGATGCGGAGCTTCCTTTCTGAGCATCCCTCGTGTGCTTTTTGGTCGTCTGTAGGTGTTCCTTACAGAAATGTATATTTAGATCTTATACTCATTTTTTGATCAGGTTCTTTGTTTTTTGCTGTTGAGCTCTTTGAACTATTTGAATATGTTGGAGATTAATCCCTTGTCAATTGCATCATTTGCAAATAGTCTGTGGGTTGTCGTCTGTCTTGTTTATGATTTCCTGCACTGTGGAAAAGCTTTTAAATTTAATTAGATACCATTTGCTTATTTCTGTTTTTATTTTCATTACTCTAAGAGGTGGATGAAAAAAGATCCTGCTGTAATTTATGTCAGAGTGTGTTCTGCCTATATTCTCCTCTGAGTTTTACAGGACCTGTCTTATATTTAGGTGTTTAGTCCATTTTGAGTTTATTTTTGTGTATGATGTTAGGGAGTGTTCTAATTTCCTTCTTATACATGTAGCTGTTGAGTTTTCTCAGCATCACTTATTGAAGGGGCTGTCTTTTCTCCTTTGTATATAGTCTTGCCTCCTTTATCCTAGATTAATTGACCACAGGTACGTAGGTTTCTCTCTGGACTTTCTGTCTTGTTCCATTGATCATTCAGTATATTTCTGTTTTTGTGCTAGTACTGTGTTTTGATTACTGAAGCTTGCAGAGTAGTCTGCAGTCAGGGTACCTGATTCTTTCGGCTCTTGCTTTTCTTTCTCAAGATTGCTTTGTCTATTTGGAGTCTTTTGTTTCCATACACACTGTGAAATTTTTTGTTCCAGTTGTGTGAAAAATGCCATTGGTAATTTGACAGAAATTGCACTGAATCTGTATATTGCTTTGGAAACTATAGTTATTTTGACAGTTATACAGTTATAATGTCACTTTCATTTCTGTATTTCAGTTTCCTCTCTTTCCTTCTTAGTTTAGGTAAGGGTTTATTGATATTGTTTGTTTCTTTCAGGAAATGAACTTACAGTTCTTGCATATGAGCACTGGGCTGGCACACCAGGCCTCTGTGTGCATGGGCAATGTGTTTAGAGGTGTTGCTTAGCAATGATCATTCTGGGATGAAAGATTCCAAACCGTTGAGCTTCCCAACTGGGAGGTTGTGGCAGGACGGCTCTGGCTTACCTTGTAGTGCTCGTGTTGGGTTTAGGGGACTGTGAAGAGCCGAGGGAGAGATGAGGTGTGTTTAGAGTCCATAGGCTCTGCGATTAAGAAGATTTTTGGCTTCGGGAGCAAGAAGATTGTGTCACCCTTTGGCTCCTCCATCAACCCGGTGAGAGATAGTGGTCATGGAATCAACTTCCAGCCCAGGTACCACATCCGAGACAAAGACCTCAGAAAGATCCACAAAGCTGCCATTGTGGGCAACATAGCCAAAGTGCAGCATGTTCTCTTTGGAAAAAAATGGCCTGAACGACAGGGACAAGATGAAGAGGCAAGCGAGGTGGAAGGACCTGGCAGAGATCCCTCCTGTGAGTTTCCCTTCCAAGGCTCCTGGATGCCTTCCTGGGATCCAGCATCCCACAGACTTTATAGGCAGCGAAAAGCCTTAGCTGGTTTTGGACCCACTTATAATTCCTCTTATAGAGCTTTACTGATAGTTTTGAAGTCATTTAACTGCATGTCAGTAATCACAGAAATGAAATGAAACATGAATAGCATCTGTTTTTCCTTTCTTCCTCCTGCTTTTATTTGCATGGGTTAGCATGATGTAATCATGAGTAAAAGCTCTTAAGTTATATAGCCTTCAAGAAATCATCTGAACTTTCTGGCTCTCACATTTTTTCTCATGTGATTTATGAAAGCACTTCTTCATGGATGGCCTATTGTGGATCATGGCAGTGGAGAGATTTCTGATGTTGTCAATATCTTATTTTTAATGTATATATTTTTTATACCATAAGGTTATATATTACAGAAAACTGCATAGTGAGAAAAATAATTCCCATGCCAAATCAACTTCTGGATTAAAAATTCTTCAGATACAATTCAATATCCATTTTATATCAGTGTACACTTAGGTATATGTGTTCTTTGATGAAGGACCTTAGAAGACAGCTTTGAAGTTGGAAGCTGGCTGTGTCCTTGCATAGGAAGGCATTTTCTTAGGATGTATGGTCTTTCTATATTTAAAGCAAATCAACATTTCATGGTTTTAAAGATTTTGGGTTACATATGCTGTCTTTAATTGTTGTGATGAAATTAAAAGTTTTGTATAGTAGAGGAAGATTTGCCCTTCTAGATATCAAAATGTGCTATAAGTGCCCACAAAGTGTTCACTTACTAACGACTGAAAAGATAGATAAATGAATGGAACAGAATGCCCAAACACCCAAATGTATATAAAACTTTAGAACTTGAAAATGATGACCTTTTCTGTGGGAAATGATAAACTGTGTGTAGATGGTGGAGAAATAACCTGGTAAAAGAGAAAAGTAACTCAATTTTTATCTCACCAAAATGTTTCAGGTAGAGTATGTATCAAACATTTCAAATATGCACAGTGAGAAAAGTACCAGAGTAAAACTCAGATTCCTATTTATACATTTTTTATCTGCTGACAGAGACATTCTGTTTTTTCTATTTCTACTGTTTCTTAACCTTAATTTTTTTAAATTGGAGAATAATTGCTTTACAATGTTGTGTTGTGTTCTGCTGTATAACATCATAAATCAGTTGTAAGTATACATATATCCCCTTCCTTGTGAGCCTCCCTCCCACCCCAAAGACCTTTCTAAGAATGATTTCAGAAGTAAGAATTCTGGAGTTTCCTGGATTTTGGCACACACACACACACACACAAAGAAACAAAAGAAAAGAAATCTGGATGTTGATTTAACATTTTAACAACACAAACAATTTAAAACTCTTTGTAGATCAAGCTGTCTATAGGCAAGTCAGATTAGCAGACAGGGCTTATCATTTTGGCACTAATAGGAATGTGGCACAGATAAAAATGATTTCTCACTTTCAATTTTTTTTAAGAATTTTTTTTGAGGATTGATATTTTCTGACAACTTTCAGCCTTTTCAGAAGTCAAGGGAATCTAGGGAGTTCCTTGGTCATCCAGTGGTTAAGACCTGCTGCTGTGGGCCCAGGGTTCGATACCTGGTGGGGAAACTAAAATCCTGCCAGCTACTGGGATATATTGTACAACATGGGGAATATAGAAAATGTCATATAATAACTTTAAATGGAGTATGACCTATAAAAATTGTGAATCACTATGTTGTGTACCTGTAATATACAATAGTATGTAATATCCACCATCTATATTTTAATTAAAAAGAAGAAACCTTAGACAAAAAGACCTTATGGTAATTAGATCAACAGGAAAAATGATAAATGAGCAAACAAAAATGCTACCAATTATAGTTGTACAGACATTGTGAATTATACATTTCGTTCCAATGTCAGAGACATTAAAATGTCAGAAAATGAATGTATTAGAATCATTGAAGTACAGTGTTGTCTCTAATCCTCAAACTGTATCTGCAAAGGAGGTATGATATCCTTTGACTTTATTGAGATGTTGTCCTTGTAAAAGAGTAGTAGTAATAATAAGTATGATTATATTACCTAACAGTTACTGAGCTGTTACCTGTGCCAGGAACAGTTCTAAACTCATTGCATGGATCTCATTTAAGCATCGCACTGCTGTCCTGTGAGAGAACTACTACTCTCTCTCCATTTTGTTGTTGAGGAAATTGAGGCACAGAGAGGCTGAGCGACAGCTAAGTGACAGAGTGAAAGTCAAATTCAAACCCAAGTTGAGCTGAATCTCAAGGTCATGGTCATTCAATTCAAGTAAATTGTTCTTTCATTACTGTGTTAAGAAGAGCTAATGCTAATATATAATGTTCTTTCTCCAGAAGGAAACGAAATATTTGTTTTAGAGCGATAAGAATAGCATGCTACTGAATGTTTTCAATCACAAGAACAATTGTTTGTTTTGAAACAGTAACACTACAGTTTCCTGAAAACTCCTCTTTCTTTCATAGGACTGCCCTCCACTTGGCCTGTGCCAATGGCCATTCAGTGGTGGTAACTCTGCTCCTGGAGAGAAAATGCCTGCTTAACCTCTGTGACAATGAAAACAGGACAGTGCTGATAAAGGTATGGGGCAGCGAACCGTGTCCACACGAGGTGGATGTGATTTAACTGCTGAGACTAAAGTGAATGCACCTCATTTATTTTTTTTCTTTTTTTTTTTTGAGGGAAACAGTGACATTTTATTTTATTTATTTATTTATTTTAAATTTTAAAATCTTTAGTTCTTACATGTGTTCCCAAACATCAACCCCCCTCCCACCTCCCTCCCCATAACATCTCTGTGGGTCATCCCCATGCACCAGCCCCAAGCATGCTGTATCCTGCATCAGACATAGACTGGCGATTCAATTCTTACATGATAGTATACATGATAGAATGCCATTCTCCCAAATCATCCCACCCTCTCCCTCTCCCTCTGAGTCCAAAAGTCCGTTAGACACAGCTGTGTCTTTTTTCCTGTCTTGCATACAGGGTCGTCATTGCCATCTTTCTAAATTCCATATATATGTCTTAGTATACTGTATTGGTGTTTTTCTTTCTGGCTTACTTCACTCTGTATAATCGGCTCCAGTTTCATCCATCTCATCAGAACTGATTCAAATGAATTCTTTTTAATGGCTGAGTAATACTCCATTGTGTATATGTACCACAGCTTTCTTATCCATTCATCTGCTGATGGACATCTAGGTTGTTTCCATGTCCTGGCTATTATAAACTCATTTAGATATAGCAAACCAGTGAAGCTTGTGGACCGTTTATTTTGAATTCCTAGAATTTACACTCTGTTTCTTGGTGCAACACTGACAGGCCTTAGAATGCCAAGAAGAGGAGTGTGCGACTCTTCTGCTGGAGCATGGTGCCGACCCAAATGTCACGGATATCAGTGGGAACACCGCTCTCCTCTATGCTGTCTTTTGCCAGAATATATCACTCGCAGCAAAGCTGCTTTCCTGTGACGCCAATATAGAAGCCAGGAACAAGGTGTATCTCAACTAACTTTATTTACAAAATATTTGCAAAGCATTTTTTTAAACTAGAAGTGTTTCATTTCTAACTATGTAAATAGGTAAACTGAATAGTGTCCATCAAGCCCTGTTACCATGGAAACAACTCCAAAGCCACTGCAGGGGGTGGGGGAAAATGTTGGAGCCCACAGAGAGGGCAAAGCTCTGTCTCCCAGCCAGCCGTCTATCCCAGAAGGAAGATTTCCCATCAGAACGTGCCGGAGAGTGGGTGGTTGGCTCAGAGCCCACAAATGATGAAG
This sequence comes from Capricornis sumatraensis, assembly GCF_032405125.1. NCBI lineage: Eukaryota > Metazoa > Chordata > Mammalia > Artiodactyla > Bovidae > Capricornis > Capricornis sumatraensis. The sequence continues at coordinate 44,240,789 of NC_091072.1, read as the reverse complement.
GCCTGAGGGAAATGAAGTGATGTGAGGAGTGGCTGCTTCCAGGGGCCCAGGGAATGGGTGCCCCTGGAGGTGGGTGGGAGGAGGAAGGAGACCTAGTGTCCATGAGGGGGAGCCAGGTGAGTGCAAATGGCCCTGGGAGGCAGCACGCCTAGAGCCCTGAGCACTCCAGGACCCTGGTTCTGAGATCCAGCCAAGAGGGTCAGGTCATGTTTGACACCCAGCAAGGGCGTTCACTTGTGCTGGTGACCACTTGGTTTGCGATGTACACCTCGGGGTCTCCTGCACTCAGCCCCGGGGAGCTGCTTGGTGGGGTTGCAGCTGTGCGTGTGGAGCTGGTGGTGGAGAAGCTGCCCCTCTTGCTTTATCCAGGACACACGTGACGTCCTGCAGCTGCAGCCCCACCAGGAACTCCCTCCACTCTCACAGGTGGGCTCAGTTTTTCGTCTTTGAAAGCTCCAGCCGTCCCTGTGTGAAAGTATTTTGAAAGAACCAAATTGTCTATGATTTCACTTGAAATCATGATATTTCTCAAGCATTAGAAAGTAAAGCATTCCTTTATGTATTTATGGCTGGTATTCATGATAACACTGCACTTGTTAAAGGTAAAACATTTTCCAAACATTTTACCCCACTTAAGTTTTTTTTTTTTTTTGGTAATCAGTCTAAAATAACAGAGTAAAGCAAAATTTGCCTCAGTAGACTTTGTCTTGAAATTCAAACATAATGAAAGCATTTTACAACATATTAGAAATCTTGCTGCTGTTCACAAATTCCCATTTTATGAAAAATGGTTTATATAAACACAGTTTCTCTCTCATTGCCCAAGTCTTAAGAGGGTAAAAGGAAAAGAAAAGGAGCAAGCATGTGAAAAGTGCAAGCCAAGCTGGAATTTTGGCACTTGAGAAATGCCAAGAAGAGGATTTATTTATTTTAATATTTATTTATTTGGCTGAGCTGGGCTTAGTTTCAGCATGTAGGATCTAGTTTCCTGACCAGGGGTGGAACCCAGGCCCTCTTTCCTGGGAGCACTGAGACCCAGCCATGGGACCACCACGGAAGTCCCAAGATTTTGTTTTGTGCTTTTTATTCCCTTCAGTTTATATATTTCTTATATGCTTTTCAGTTTTCAGGGATAATAGTTGTTATTTTGAAAAAGAGTGTGAATGAATTGTAAACTTGCCTAGGTGCCAGTTTTAAGAAGACTCTGATCCAAACAGACTGACAGTGAACAGGTGGTGATTAAGTGGGAATTAAGAGAGAAGAGCAAATAGCTCCCTGATATTACCCTATTCTGGCAGAACCATCCACTTAGATAAGAGTCTAGACTCTGCTCTCCCATCTAGAATGTCTTGATGGGAAGGAAGTAAGGGGTTTATAAATAATGAGATCAGGTTGCCTTTTGGGTTTACTAGTCCCTGTTCTACCACTGTTTACCCAGGAAAATTTTAAAAAATGCAGTTTTGATGACTCTTGCCTCTTACACTTTTCTTTTTTATTCAGACCTTCACATAAGAGAAAGAATTGGCCGTGTGAGTAAGAGATGAGACTGGACTGGTTGCTGCACTAATTTTCAGCTATATTCTGCTGGTGAACCAGTTATTTGGGAAAACTTATTTTTAAAATGTATTAGCCTAGGCTGTTCGCTGTAGATTTTGACTGAGTAAATTGAGGAACGCTTGGGCGTGTGTATTTAGAACTATTCTCTTGAGATTCTGATCCAATCCTTGATGAATAACTATGGAGTGAATACATGTAATTTCTAAATGCACACTTCACAAAAGAAAGTAGTCTCCTGAAGTGTTGGAGTTTGATCAATGCTAGCTACTTCCATCAGCTCCCTCCTTTCCAACAATATTAGCCTGACTTTTTCTCTGCCCCTGTGTTTAAGACATTAAAAGGAATATCTTTGGCAGTATCTATGTGCTTGAACAATAACTCCTTTTTCTTCCAACCACTCATCATTCAGTGACACTCTGAGAGTCTTTAGCGATTTGCTCATGGCGAAGTCACTTCATCTGTAGAGTCTGACCCTTCAAGGATTTTGCACCTTCACTTATCATCCAGGTCATTAGGTCAATGGATGTTTGTTATCAACAGGGTTTTCCTGACTGCAGTAATAGTAACTCATGAGCCTTTTTTTGGTGTCAGCTGCAGGACAGACTCTTGCAGTGTGTCTGTTAGAATTGCTGATCCCTGGCATAAGCAGATGAGAGCTTTAAAACCCATGAAGTTAGTAACAGCACAGAGGGGAATTGTTTTAAGCATTTATTTTCAGCAGGCTTGGTAACTCATGATCCATTTTATTAACAATCTAGAAGAATTCTAGAGATAGACTGTAGTTTCAACAGGCAGTGGAAATATTCTTGACTGTGAATTATGAGTCTTTTTAAAAGAATTTATGTTTACTTGAATTATGAGCCTTAATAGCCATATTTATTACATATTGGGACCCACACTTTTTGTGAAACATATGATACTAAAGAAAGGAAAGGTTTCACATACAAATATTTGCTTTATACCCACCTGTTTGGAAACAGCAAACAAAAAATCAAAAGTGGACCATAGACCAAACATGGCCCTTGGATATGTTTAGTTTGCCTCCACACACTGAGTCAACATTTCAAATTTAGGAGCCCCATGCAGAAGTTCAGGCTTCTCCAAGGACCAAATCTAGACCCCCTTGAGCCCATCCTACTGTTTGGTCTGTGTGCAGAGGCTACCCCTTCTGTTTGGGGCATGTGTTTTTGGGGTTACTGGTCTCACCTGGCTTTTTCACTTACTCAGGTCATCAGCTTTCCATCCATAAGCATTTGAGTTTCCAATTTTTGATTGCTAGTTTATTTTGATAAATATTTGAAGGTTTTTAAAGACAGTCTAATTAATCTATAATTGATTTCATATTTTAAAAAATCTTAAGAATGGGATTGAATTTTTCAAATTAGAATTGTTAAGTTGGTTGTGGCAGTTTCGCACTGAATAACTCTCACAAACACACAAAATTATAAGAGACAGCGCAGGGAGAGCTGGTGGAAGAGCAACTCCTCGAGAAAATGTTGAGCATGTACTTTTTGGTAATTTTATGCTGCAATCTTTAACTAAGAGCAGTAAAGCAAGACAAACACGAGAACTCTAGGATTTTGGAAGCTTCCTCCTGGTCGTCTGGAGGTAATCACATGAGAGTCATCAAGAAGGGTCTTTGAAGATAAGGTGGGGAAGGCACTCATTCTGCATGCAGTTAGTAGCTAGCTAATGCTGACCTCTCAGCCAGAACATCTAACTTAAGGAAGGGCGGTGGAAAGAGCAAGCAAGGAAGAGAGAATGAGTAAGATTAAATTCCAGAAGACATTTCTGAGAAAGCAGTAAAACAGGGTTCCCACAGTTGATTTTTTGAAAAAAAAAAAAAGTTTCTCTCTTTGCATGTTCATGTAGAGAGTAATGTTCCTGCTGGAATGTCTGTAAACCTTTTGAGTTTACTCATGGTCATCCTTGGATAGGTTATGCATGCTACAGATAGTATTATATATTTCTGCCTCACCATTGTCCCTAAAATACGCAATTGATACAGTAGCTAAATGATACCCGCACTCCTTGCATTGGGAGCTTGATACTTAGCCACTGGACCACCAGGGAATGCCCAGAGGAGGAGCATATTAAAGAGAAAGAAGGTGCACAGGGCAGTGAGGAGGGGGTTCTCTCTCATTTACTTTCTGACTTTTATTCTTAAGTTCAGAGAATCTATTGCATGATTTTAATTTCAATTTAGAAATAGGTTAACTATGTACATTAGAAATGGTTTTCCCTGTTTTACAGGATGATCTGACACCACTGTTACTTGTGATATGTGGAAGGAGAGGGCAAATGGTAGAGTTTTTAGTAAAGAAAGAAGCGAATATACATGCAGTTGATAAGATGAAAAGGTACTGTTGTTCTTTTTCTTTTGAAAACCCTTAGTGCTGTTCTAGGATGGTAATATCAAGATTAAATGAATAAGAGGATTCATTTGTGATCAACACATCATCACTTAGGTAGAAAATCAATTATTCTGACTGGGAATCATGAACAATATATAGCAGGAATGTATAGCAGGTTTCATATTCCCTTGTAATATTGACTGATGTCATATGCAACCTCTTTTTGTTTGGTTGGTTGATCTTGTAATAGCTGAGGGATTTCAAATTAGTTTTATTAGCTTTGTGAAATATGGATTCTGCTTTTTAGTTTACCTCATGACAATATCGAGTTTTTAATTCATTTAAAAGAATTCTTTAACCTCTACTTTGTATGTATATATTTTTATAAGATGCATAGTAAACCTAAAAGACTTGATTTTGTCTCTTGGATAACTCTTTGTTTTAAATTACTTTGTTTGAAGAATGCTGATGTTACTAGGTTGCAAAAGAGTCAGATACAACATAGTGACTAAATAACAACAGCCACAAAAAGGTAATTATTACTCACTGTCACCAGATCCTGTGGGCTCATCAATTTTTATCATTTTTCATTTTAGTACATTTTGATATTTTTATCAGGTAATCCAAGCATATGCCCCAACCAGTAATGCTGAAGAAGTTGACATTGAATGGTTCTATGAAGTCTTTCAAGACCTTTTAGAACTAACACCCAATAAAGTTGTCCTTTCCATTCTAGGGGACTAGTATGCAAACGTAGGAAGTCAAGAAACACCTGAAATAATAGGCAAACTAGGCCTTGGAGTACGGAATGAAGCAGGACAAATAATAGCATTTTGCCAAGAGAACGCACTGGTCATAGCAAACACCCACTTCCCACAACACAAGAGAAGACTGTACACATGGACATCATCAGATGGTCAACACGGAAATCAGACTGAATACATTCTTTGCAGCCAAATGTGGAGAAGCTCCATACAATGTGCAGAAACAAGAAGGGGAACTGACTGGCTCAAATCATGAACTTATTGCTAAATTTAGACATAATTTGAAGAAAGTAGGAAAAACAACTAGACAATTTACATATGACTTAAATCTAATCCCTGATGACTATACAGTGGAAGTGAGAAATAGATTTAACGGATTAGACCTGATAGACTTCCTGATGAACTATGGACGGAGGTTAATAACATTGTACAGGAACAGGGATCAAGACTACCCCCATGGAAAAGAAATGCAAAAAAGGAAAATGGTTGTCTGAGGAGGCCTTACACATAGCTGTGAACAGAAGAGAAGAGAAAAGCAAAGGAGAAAAGGAAAGATATAAGTATCTGAACGCATCGTTCCAAAGAATAGCAAGGAGAGATAAGAAAGGCTTCAGGAGCGAACAATGCAAACAAATAGAGGAAAACAACAGAGTGGAAAAGACTAGAGATCTCGTCCAGAAAATTAGAGATACCAAGGGATCATTGCATGCAAAGATGGGCTCGATTAAGACAGAAATGATATGGACCTAACAGAAGCAGAAGATATTAAGAAGTGGCAAGAATTCACAGAAGAACTATACCAGAAAGATCTTCACGACCCAGATAATCACGATGGTGTGATCACTCACGTATTATCAGACATCCTGGAATGTGAAGTCAAGTGGGCCCTAGCATCATAACAAAGAAACTAGTGGAGGTGATGGATTTCCAGTGGAGCTCTTTCAAATCCTGAAAGATGATGCTGTGAAAGGGCTGCACTCGATATTCCAGCAAATTTGGGAAACTCAGCAGTGGCCACAGGGCTGGAAAAGGTCAGTTTTGATTCCAAGGCCAAAGAATGCTCAAACTACCGCACAGTTGCACTCATCTCACATGCTAGTAAAGTAATGTTCAAAATTCTCCAAGCCAGGCTTCAGCAATACATGAACCGTGAACTTCCAGATATTCAAGCTGGTTTTAGAAAAGGCAGAGGAACCAGAGATCAAATTGCCAACATCTGCTGCATCCTGGAAAAAGCAAGAGAGTTCTAGAAAAACATCTATTTCTGCTTTATTGATTATGCCTGTGTGGATCACAATAAAGTGTGGGAAATTTTCAAGAGATGGGAATACCAGACCACCTGACCTGCCCCTTGAGAAACCTATATGCAGGTCACGAAGCAAAAGTTAGAACTTGACATGGAAAAACAGACTGGTTCCAAATAGGGAAAGGAGTACGTCAAGGCTGTATATTGTCCCCTTGCTTCTATAACTTATATGCAGAGGCATCATGAGAAAGGCTGGGCTGGAAGAAGCACAAGCTGGAATCAAGATTGCCAGGAGAAATATCAATAACCTCAGATATGCAGATGACACCACCCTTATGGCAGAAAGAGAAGAGGAACTAAACAGCCTCTTGATGAAAGTGAAAGAGGAGAGTGAAAACATTGTCTTCAAGCTCAACATTCAGAAAACTAAGATCATGGTACCTGTCCCATCACGTCATGGCAAATAGATGGGGAATTATGGAAAGAGTGTCAGACATTATTTTGAGGGGGCTCCAAAATCACTGCAGATGGTGATTGCAGCCATGAAATTAAAAGACACTTACTCCTTGGAAGGAAAGTTATGACCAACCTAGATAGCCTATTCAAAATCAGAGACATTAATTACTTTGCCAACAAAGTTCCATCTAGTCAAGGCTATGGTTTTCCCACTTGTCATGCATGGATGTGAGAGTTGGACTGTGAAGAAATCTGAGTGCCAAGGAATTGATGCTTTGGAACTGTGGTGTTGGGGAAGACTCTTGAGAGTCCCTTGGACTGCAAGGAGATCCAACCAGTCCATTCTGAAGGAGGGAAGCCTTGGGATTTCTTTGGAAGGAATGATGCTAAAGCTGAAACTCCAGTACTTTGGCCACCTCATGCGAAGTGTTGACTCATTGGAAAAGACTCTGATGCTGGGAGGGATTGGGGGCAGGAGGAGAAGGAGACGACCGAGGATGAGATGGCTGGATGGCATCACTGACTCGATGGACATGTGTCTGAGTGGACTCCGTGGGTTGGTGATGGACAGCAAGGCCTGGCATACTGTGCTTCACAGGGTCGCAGAGAGTCGGACACGACAGAGGGACTGAACTGAACTGAAATGAATATGTAAAGGAAGAGAGGAGGCCCATTGGGGCTATTTTGCACCTATTAGGAAAGTAAGTTGGATCCCTGCCTCACAAAAAACACCACCATAGCAATTAAGACACCTACGAAAAACTAACAATTGAAAGGAAAACTTGAGAAATTTTATAATTTGTGATGATTGAATACCTTACTTTAGAATCGAGGTATCATGTATTTTTAAAGATGTGTTAGTTTAAGCCATACAGCAAGGTGATTGAGGGATTAAGTGTCTCAGGGGCTTCTTTGAACAAAATTCACTCCATTTGAGGGGCCCCTGGAACATGTCTTCTATTCAGAACAGGAAAGAATCCTGAAAACCCAGAGCAGCATGTGGTGGTGCTAGTGGGCATTTTTTCACGGAATCAATTATTCTACCATGACCCACAGAAAAAGCCTAGATGCTAGGATGGTGATCTCGAAGCCTATCTTCAAACAGGAAGACTTGCTCCCTTGAATAGTGTTGCGTGAAACTATTCCTGGGCAGGGAAGAGGTGTGTCATGAATATTTTGTCTGCAGAGAACAAAGTGCTGTGTAGAGACATTGTGCAAGCTCGTCCCAGGACATGGAGCACAAGGACACAGTGACCTGATTCTCAGCCCTGCTCTTGGGGCATCACGCTGTTTCTACCCTTACATATGGTGAGGCTCTCACAGGTGTCCTGAAGAGTATGGCCACACGACCCGAAAATGTCCAATCTGTGTGTTCCATCCTCCCTGGCTACTGTGATGGGCTCAGGACTTGGGCAGTGACAAATCAGGACCCAGGGCCCATGGACTCAGGCTGCAATCAAAGGGAAGAGGAGCTCTGGTTCTGCTGGAAGGGGCGGGGCTGGTGAGGTCAGTCTACAGCATTGGGAGGAGTGTGAGTTCAGCCTGGGGCGATTGGTGACCTTTCTGCTCCCGTCAGGGCAGAGGCACTGGCTTGAGAATGAGGGCGCTACTGAGCCCAGGTTTTGAGAGCGCTGGCTCCTGCTGTGGTCCTGAAGCTCCACCTGAGCCTGGAGGGAAGCTGTCTACCGGTGCGTCCCCCTGCTTATCTGTGAGCTTGTGGAACCACGCTGGTTTTCTGTCCAGGGGGCTAAGTGGAGACCCTGCAAATGCAAGTGTGTGGGTTTTGGCTGGCTTCAGGAAAGAGACGCCAGATGGCACTGGGAGACTCCAGTCTAATCTGGATTCAGGCGATATCTCTTGAAAGTGAAGGGACAAGTCCTTCTGTCATGTCCGACTCTTTTCGACCCCATAGACTTTGGATCCATGGAATTCTGCAGACAAGAATACTGGAGTGGGCAGCCTTTCCCATCTCCAGGGGATCTTCCAAACCCAGGGGTCGAACCCAGGTCTCCACATGCAGGCAGATTCTTTACCGCCTGGGCCCCAAAAAGGCCCAAGATTATTGGACTGGGTAGCCTGACCGTTCTGTAGCAGATCAGGATTTCCTGACCCAGGAACCGAACTGGACTCTCCTGCAATGCAGGAGTTTATGTCACCAGCTGAGGTATCAGGGAAGCCCAATAACTCTTAACACCAGCTACTAATTGTAGGATTACCCTAAAGAGTTTTCACAGGTTTAAGGTACCAACCTGCTAAGGTAGCAATCAATGGCCTTATTCTAGAGGACAAAACTGGGGCTCTAAGAAGGGGGTAACTCAGCTATAGCAAGGAAGTGTGTACCCAGACAAACCCCGCCATTCCTGCTGTTAGAACTCAGGGAGGCCACATGGTGTAGCTTGTCCCTGTGACAGACGCTAAGGCACCCAGCCCACACTGGGTGCTGCGGGGACCTGACTTGGTAACTGCCGTCTGGCAGCTCGGAGACTCACAAAATCAGTTTGCAGTGAAGAAAGGAATGGCACCTCCCTTCATCCACTCTGCTACACTCTCTGTGTCCTCCCACACCCTACTCCCTTTCTCTTGCTTTCTGAGGAAATTAGAGTCATGCTCATGTGACCACATTGCCTGTCCAATGTTCACAGGCTGCCACTGGAGCTGCTAAAACAGAGGCCAAGAGCCTTTGCCACTGAGTATCTCTCTTTCCTTTGCACCATCGAAGCCCTCCTCCACCCTTGCACACCAGAGGCCTTTTCTGAGACGTGCAGGCATCCTCCCTCATTTTGCAGCAAGTGGTATCCACTGCTGTCCTTTCAATGCCTCCCTTGACTCAGCTCATGTGTTCTCTTCCCTGCATGGCAGCCCACCTGGCGGCCATGGGAGGGACAGAGCTGACTGTGAATCCAAAGCTCAGATCTGACAGCTGGGCATCTGTGTATAGAGGACCTGATTATTCACAGTGTAAAGGCGGAAGGAGGCTCCAGGGGTCCAGAACTAGGGCTTGGGCCAAAGTGACTCCACAGGCTTAAGGATGCCTGGGGAGGCTTCTGACTCTAGTGAGGATGGGGCGAGTTTCTTGAGGTTCTGAAGGACCACTGTGTGCAGGTTCATGGTGCATAGAGAAGAAAAGGTGGAGTCTACCCTGGAGGTGGTCGCAGCTCATGGCTGAGCAAGACAGGCAGGCAGGTCCTAAAAGCACCTGAGCTGCCTTCCTGAGGGAGGGATGTGGGGCAGAGGAAGAGACCCAGGTCTCCTCTCTCGTGTGGTACCCGGGGCATGCTGACACCAGACTAAACACTTACACCATGATGACCATCTCTGCTGTCTGTAAAGGGTTTACACTTGCATGTGTCTTCATCTGAGAGGTCAGGCAGTCTCAAAACTACACTGGCCATGGGCATGGCCTGTCCACCTTCACATGTTTCTTCTCTTCCTTAGTGAACATTCATTTCCAAGAGGGTTTTTGGGCCATAGGATGTTGGGTTTTCTCTAGATTTGTCCTATGAGGAATGCTTTTTGGTTGTTGGTGTTGTTCATTTTCCAGCTCTCTCTTTTGGCCTCTTCTGTGAATTTGTTTGTGGAACAGGAAGAGCTCTGCATATCCCTTTGGTTGAGATGTCACATTTACAACAGGAATGCCTACCTGGAGGTTCGGATTACATTTGCTGAAGGGGCTTGGTTTTTTAGATGACATCCTGAAAGTACCTACACTGTCCTCTCAGTTACCCAAAGGCTACTTCAAGTGAAATAAAAACAATAATTCTCAAGCTTAGTCTTACAATATGTGAAGAGTCAGAAAAATCCCCTGGAGAATGGAATAGTTACTCAGTCCAATATTCTGGCCTAGATAACTCCATGGACTGTAAAAACCATGGGACTGCAAAGTGTCTAACAAGACTAAGCACCCATAACGTTCCCTTTCTGTCAGAAAAATAATCAAATTTTCTATCATTTCAGTGATTGGCATTGATTGCGGACACCCAAAGAATGGGAAGAAATGGAGAAAGAAGAAGACTGAATGTTGTCAGCTGGGGGAGGGAGGAATGGGGAGTGCTTGATATGAATCTAGGCTTTGCTGGGAAGTGGGGGAATAGAATGAGAAGATGCGAATGTAGACATTGATGATGGTTACACAGCATTGTGAAGGCCTTAATATTCCCAAATTACATCAATTAATGTAAAATTTATTAACAAAAACTTAATAGAAAAAAATACATAAAGCCATAAAAAAATAAAACATCACAAGAAAGCTACACACACACCAGATGCAAATAAGCTCAGGGGAAGGGCACTCAATCTGCCCTGGGTGGGGAGCGAGTTGATGGCGTCCACGGGAAGCAGGCAGGGACAGAGGCTGTAGAACCAACCGCTCCGCTGGACGAGGTGTTTCCAGAAAGTACTTCGGGTCTCTGTCCAGAAAGGGGGCCCATTCTCCCTGAAGGGATGTGTCAGTCATCGTGGGCATATGTGTATTGGGCAGGAGGCAGGGCAGTCTCTCCCTGCAGAGGTGGTGACTCATCCCCTGACTCGGGATCTCCTACCAAAACCCTAGCAGGTACAGGTGCAAGTGGAAGTGGATGTTCTCGCTGAGGGGGTGGGACATCGGTGCCTGTGGCTGGGGGTCCTGCAGGCACAGAGGTCCAATATGCCCAGTGTGCTGACCAGTACCCAGCTGGCTTGGTGTCTTTGGGATGGGAAGTCTCAGGTCTTGATCTCCCCTCAGTGAATACCTGGGTCCTGGACCTGTAGCACCCACTGCTGTAGGGACAGGACTTGGAAGTGGAGTCTGGTTGTAATGAGAGGCCAGCGCTAGAGCTGTGAGAGAAGAGAAGGTTACCCATTGCCAGCATTTTGATGTGTGTATACAGGGACAGAAAGCTACCCAGAGATTCACAAAGAATACCCAGTGTAGGATGCACTCTGACTGCAGTGTGAAAGATGGGTGGTATGAGGCCAGGCTTTGTTCCACGCCCAGACCCAGCTATGGGCGACTCCTCCCACCTTCCCTCTTGAGCCTCGAAAGGGTTCTTCACACCCTCTAGGCAACTCAGGAAGTTCCCCGACATACCCATCTCCACTCGAGAGGAACAACGAGGGTCCCGCCACAACTCAAGAAAAGCCCCATTTTGCTTCCTTATATCGAGATGAGGGTCCATTTCCCTGCTTCATCAGGAAAGGAATCCCGATGTTCCCGTCGCATCTCAGTAGGAGGCCATCTCAACTTGAAACTCGAAAGGAACTCCAGAGGTCATGCCACAATTCCAAGAGACCCCGATGTCCTAATCCACTCCAGATAAACCTGATTTCCTGCACTGCCTTTACTGTCACCCTGAGTATCGGCTCCAAACATGATGGCAGTTGTGACAGCCCTGTGGCACCACGAGAGAAAGCCACTGATCCCTATGTCAACTTGACAGAAGGCTGACACTGCTTTGACAGCTCGAGAGGAAAGTTGACTTGCATGTCTCCACACGAGACGAGGACTGACTCCCCTGTGGAAACTCCATAGAAACCCCAAGTTCCATGTCAGCACTGGAGAGGAAACCTGAGGTTCTGGCCTCAACTCCAGATGAGGACCTCGGCCCCGGTCCTGACTGGAGAGGAATCCCAAGAGGCCCTTCGCAACTCGCATGGAGACTAGACTTTCCTGAGGCAACACAAGTGGGTCCCTGAGGTCCCCGTCCTAACTTGAGAGGAACCCCAAGTTTCGTGTCGCAAATCGAGAAAAACCAGGAGATTCTCTCCTCAACGCGAGACGTGGCTCTTTTCGGCTGTGGAGTCTCGACAGAAATCCCACCTACCCTCTTGAGCCTCGAAAGGGTCCTTGACACCCTTGATGCAACTCAAGAAGTTCTCCGATGTACCCGTCTCCACTCGAGAGGAACACCAAGGGTCTCGCCACAACTCAAGAAGAGCCCTGTTTTCCTTCCTCCTCTCGAGATGAGGGTCTATTTCCCTGCTTTGTTGGGAAAGGAATCCCGATGTTCCCATCACACCTCAAGAGGAGGTGGTCTCATCTTAAAACTCGAGAGGAACTCCAGGGGTCGTGACACAATTCCAAAATATCCCGATATCCCAATCCACTCCAGGTAAAGCTGATTCCCCTGCACTGACTCGACTGTCATCCCGAGTATAACTCGAAACATGATGGCAGGTGTGACAGCCCTGTGGCACCTCGAGAGAAAGCCACTGATCCATTTGTCAAGTTGGCAGGATGCCTGACACTACATTTACAGCTCGAGAGTAAAGCGGACTTTCATGTCTCCACATGAGACGATGTGTGACTCCCCTGTGGAAACTCTGTAGGAACCCTGATGCCCAGAGCCAGCATGGGGAATCCTGCCCATGGCAAAGGTCATTTTGAAGGGGGCCTGGCAGAAGTCAAAGGCTGAGATCAGCCCTCCGGGATACCCCGGTTTTTCTTGAGTGTCTACCCCCAAATCTAGAGTCTGCCTGCTTCATTGTACTGTGCTTTCCACTCTTCTGACATAACAGGGGGCCATCCCTGACCACCTTTCTCTGGAAAGAGTTAACTTAGAGCTCCAGTTAACAGTCTCCTGCATATAAAAGGAGTGTCTCAGCTCAAACCCCTCTGATGGCTCTCTAACTTGCCTGACAGTTAGAGACTTTTACAACCTGTGATTGTTTACAGCCCCTCAACTGCGAGAGGCATGAAGCTTAAAGCATCTTAAAGATATAGAGCCTTTTCTAAAGAGCTAAGAATTATATTGGTTATGGGTTTCACTGTTGAGTCAATGACTGCTGCCAGGCCTCCATATTCTTTCTCTTAGGCACCTGGGGGATATTAATCAATGTAATTGGGATGCAGAAATAGGAATATAGTAGTTTTGATGTTAGCAACACTAGTCTTTTGAGTTAATGAATTTTCTCTTTGTTATAAATCACTGTACTCCTCTTTCTTTGTTATAAATAGTTGTGTCCTTGTTATGTAAGAATGTAACTTTATTTAGTGCTTTCTGAGAGTGGCACCAGACTTTAGTAAGAACAACACTTTTAAAGCAAATAAGTTTTCTGGTTGATGGACCCTTATCTGAAAAGGGCCATAAAATGCTAATAGGCCTCCTAGCCAGAAGATGATGTAAATCACCTAAGACTTGCGTATACAGTTAGGTATGCAGAGAGAAAGCCTGGTCTTGTTAAGAGTCAGGGCCACTGACGCTGCATAACTTTGTATTATACATTGATCTCTATATACAACTAAAAGTATAAAAGCTTTCCTGAACAATAAATGATGGGTTAGTTCCTGGAAAGACTGGTTCCCCCATGTCTTCTTTTCTTTCTTACTCTATTTTCTGGCTGATTCCCATCTGGGGCATAGAGGCTAGCCATGTCTACTTATTTGCCCAGGCTTCTAAGACCCACGTGAGAGGGAGCCCAAGGCGGGGCACCCTCTGCTATTCAAGTGGGCGCCTGTGGCCCTACATAGATGGTTCAAGTCCCTTGTTTTGGGGCTTTATAGGTTTTCTATGTAAACCAAGGAATATAGCCTCTTTCCTCCTCTAAATTTCCTACTACACTATTCTTTCCTAATCTCTCTTTATATTTCTAAATAAATAAGTTTTTCCTTGCTGACTCCGTCCCTGCTTCGAATTCTGTGGATCCACTGGGGCTGGACCTTGGCACGCTGAGATACACGTCAGCACTCGAGAGGAACCCTGACGTTCTAGCCTCAACTTCAGATGAGGTCTCGGCCCGGACAACGACTGGAGAGGAATCCCGAGAGGCCCCTCGCAACTCACATGGAGACTGGGCTTTTCTGAGGCAACACGAGAGGGTCTCTGAGGTCCCCGTTGTAACTCGAAAGGAAAATCAAGTTTCCTGCCACACCTTGAGAAAAACCAGGAGATTCTCATCTCAATGCGGGATGGGTCCCTTTTCAGGTGAGGTGTCTCGAGAGAAATCCCACCTTCCTTTGAGACTCAAAAGGATCCTTGACACTCTTGATGCAACTCAAGAAGTTACCCAACATACCCGTCTCCACTTGAGAGAAGCACCGAGGGTCCTGCCACAACTCAAGAAGATCCCCGTATTTCCCTCCTCATCTCAAGTTGAGAGTCCATTTCCCTGCTTCATCGGGAAAAGGAATCCCGGTGTTCCTGTTGCACCTCAAGAGGAGGCACTCTCAACTTGACACTCGAGAGGAACTCCAGGGGTCGTGCCACAATTCCAACAGACCCCAATGTCACAATGCATTCCAGATACACCTGATTCCCCTGCACTGACTCGACTGTCACCCTGAATATCGACTGAAAACATGATGCAATTGTGACAGCCATGTGGCAGCTCGAGAGAAAGCCACAGATCCTATGTCAACTCGACAGGAAGCCTGACACTACTTTGACAGCTTGAGAGGAAAATGGACTTGCATGTCTCAACGAGAGACGAGACCTGACTCCCCTGTTGAAACTCCATAGGAACCCCAAGATCCATGTCAGCCCTGGAGAGGAAACCTGAGGTTCCAGCTTCAACTCCAGATGAGAACATATGCCCCAGAACTGACTGGAGAGGAATCCCAAGAGGCCCCTTGCAACTCGCACGGACACTTGACTTTCCTGAGGCAACATGAGCGGTTCCCTGAGGTCCCAGTCGGAACTAGAGAGGAACCCCAAGTTTCCTTCCACAACTCGAGAAAAACCAGGAGATTATCCCTTCAATGCGAGATGAGGCCCTTTTATGCTGCGGCATCCCGAGAGAAAATCCACCTTCCCTCTTGAGCCTCGCAAGGGTCCATGACACCCTGGATGCAACTCAAGATGTTCCCCGACATAACCATCTCCACTCGAGAGGAACACCGAGGGTCCTGCCACAAACTCGAAAAGAGGCCCGTTTCTCACTCCTCATCTCGAGATGAGGGTCCATTTCCCTGCTTCGTCAAGAAAGGAATCCCAACGTTCCCGTCGCATGTCAAGTGGAGGCTCTCTCATCTTGAAACTCGAGAGGAACTCCAGGGGTCGTGCCACAATCCAACAGACCCTAATGTCCTCATTCACTCCAGATAGACTTGATTCCCCTGCACTGACTCAACTGGCACCCCGAGTATTGACCCACAACACGATGGCAGGTGTGACAGCCATGTGGCACCTCGAGCGAAAGACACAGATCCTTATGTCAACTCGACAGGAAGCCTGACACTGCTGTTACAGCTCGAGAGGAAAGCGGACTTGCAAGTCTCCACACGAGATGAGGACTGACTCCCCTGTTGAAACTCCATAGGTACCTCAAGATCCATGTCAGCACTGGAGAGGAACCCTGAAGTTCTGGCCTCAGCTCCAGATGAGGACCTAGCACCCGGCACTGACTGCAGAGGAATCCCGAGAGGCCGCTCGCAACTCACATGGAGACTGGACTTTCCTGAGGCAACACAAGTGGGTCCCTGAGGTCCCTGTCTTAACTCGAGAGGAATTCCAAGTTTCCTGCTGCAACTCGAGAAAAACCAGGAGATTCTCCCCTCAATGTGAGATGAGGTCTTTCCCACTGTGGCATCTTGAGAGAAATCCCACCTTCCCTCTTGAGCCTCAAAAGGGTCCTTGACACCCTTGATGCAACTCAAGAAGTTACCCGACATACCCATCTCCACTCAAGAGGAGCACCAAGGGTCCCGCCACAACTCAAGAAGAGCCCTGTTTTTCCTCCTTATCTCGAGATGAGGGTCCATTTCCTTGCTTCGTAAGGAGAGGTATCCCGGCTTTCCCGTTGCACCTCAAGAGGAGGCATTCTCCACTTGATAGTTGAGAGGAACGCAAGGGGTCGTGCCACAATTCCAAAAGAGGCTGTTGTCCCAATCCAGTCCAGATACACCTGATTCTCTTCCACTGACTCGACTGTCACCCCGAGTATCGAGTCACAGCACAATGGTACGTGTGACAGCCCTGTGGCACCTCAAGAGAAAACCACAGATCCCTATGTCAACTCCACAGGAAGCCGGACACTGCTGTTAACAGCTTGAGAGGAAAGTGGACTTCCATGTCTCCACAAGTGATGAGGCCTGATTCCCCTGATGAAAGTCCATAGGAACCCCGAGATCTATGTCAGCATTAGAGAGGAATCCTGAGGTTCTGGCCTCAGCTCCTGTTGAGGACCTAGGACCCGGCACCGACTGGAGTGGAATCCCGAGAGGCCCCTCGCAACTCGCATGGAGAATGGACTTTCCTGAGGCCCCACAAGCAGGTCCCTGAGGTTTCCATCGTAACTTGAGAGGAACCCCAAGTTTCCAACCTCAGCTCGAGAAAAATCAGGAGATTCTCCCCTCAACGCGAGATGAGGCCCTTTTCTGCTGCAGTGTCTCGAGAGAGATCGCACCTTTTCTCTTGAGCCTCAAAAGGGTCCTTGACGCCCTGGATGCAACTCAAGAAGTTCCCCAACATACCCTTCTCCACTCGAGAGGAACACCGAGGGTCCTGCCACAACTCAAGAAAAGTCCCGTTTTCCCCTCCTCATCTCGAGATGTTGGTCCATTTCCCTGTTTCTCAGGAAAGGAATCCTGGCATTCCTGTCACACCTCAAGAGGAGGCAGTCTCCACTTGAAGCTCGAGAGGAACTGGGGGCAGGCTACCGGGGTCCAGCGCCAGTTGGTTCCAGGGTATCCGAAGCGTGACGGCTAGGCCAGAGAGGTATATAGATATAGATTTATAGACAGAGTTATAGAGTGAGGTAAGACAACCGTTAAGATATTAGAGGAGAGAAAGAGGCTGATATTCCTTGGTTTATACAGAAAGCTAATAAAGTCTCAAGACAACAGACTTGCTCTGTTCTCGTAGGCTGCAGGCGCCTGCTTGAACAGTGGAAGATGCCCTGCCTTGGGCTTCCTCTTGCATTGGTCTTAGATGCCCAGGCAGAAAAGTGAACGCAGAGAGCCTTTGTGTTCGAATGTATCAGCCTGAAAAAGAGAGGGAGTGAGAGGGAGAAAGAGAGAAAGAATTGATATGTGGGATATCTAGCTTGTGCAAAAACCCCATAACTTTATTTTCAAAAGGTGCTTATATACCCTAAGTTTTACATAATAGAAGATGCAGAGTCATGGAGGGTCAACAGTCCTGACCCTTATGGATTCAGGCTTTCTTTCTGCATACCTTTCCGAATACAAAAGGTCTCAGGTGAGTTACATTATCTTCTGGCCAGGAGGCCTCTTAACATTTTATGGCATTTTTCCTTGATAAATGTTAATCAACCAAAAAACTCATTTTCCCTTGACGTGTTTTCCTTTAATCTGCATCACCCTCAAAATACTAAATAAAGTTACATCCTTATAGAACAAAGATTCAATGGGTTACAACAAAGAAAGTACTTAACTCAAAGATCTAATGTTGCTACTGGTTTTTTCTATATACAAACTATATTAATTAATGCACTCCCAGGTACACAACAAATAAAAGATATGAAAACTTGGCAGCAAGTATTGGCTCAACAATGAAACCCTTAACCGGTTCTATTCTAATGAATTTTTAACTCCTCAAAAAGCTCTACATTCCTAGATTTTTAAAAGCATCCTGTGCCTCTCGCAGTTGGGTGGCTGTAAACAATCACATGTGTAGTAGTAACAGTCTGGATAAACCTTTCAGGCAAGCTATCAGATAGTTCTGAATTGAAACACTCCAATTAGGCCCAGGAGAGTTATTAACTAGAGCTCTAAGTTAATTTTCTTTAGAGATAGTGGTCGAGGATAGCCCCCCCCGCCCCCCCCCCCCCGTTAATGTCAGAGGTGTTAGTGAGAGACATGAAATAATAAAACAGACAGATTCTGGTTCCTGGGTAGATGCTCAGGCAGAGGACCTCTAGAGACCTGATCTGCATTGCCATGTCAGGCTCTTCCACATGACCTTGTCATGAGTGGGATCTCTCGTATGGGCTTCCGGCATCGTGCCACAATTCAAAAAGATCCCGATGTCCAAATCAACTCAAGATAAACCTGATTCCCCTGCACTGACTCGACTGTCACCCCAAATATCAACTCAAAACACGATGGCAGGTGTGACAGCCCTGTGGCACCTCGAGAGAAAGCCACAGATGCTTATGTGAACTCGACAGGGAGACTGACACTAATTTTCCAGCTGGAGAGGAAAGCGAACTTGCATGTTTCCATAAGAGACGAGGCCTGACTCCCCTGTTGAAACTCTATATGAACCCCGAAATCCATATCAACACTGGACAGGAACCCTGACATTCCGGCCTCAACTCCAGATGAGGAGCTAGGCCCTGACACCAACTGGAGAGGAATCCTGATAGGACCCTTGCAACTCGCATGGAGACTTGACTTTCCTGAGGCAACACGAGTGGGTCCCTGAGGTCCCCGTTGTAACTTGAGAGGAACCCCGAGGTTCATGTTGCACCTCGAGAAAAATCAGGAGATTCTCCCCTCAACGTGAGATGAGGCCATTTTACGCTGTGGCATTTTGAGAGAAATCCCACCTTCCTTCTTGAGCACCAAAAGAGTCCTTGACACCTTGATGCAACTCAAAGAAACTCCCTGACATACCCGTCTCAACTCGAGAGGAACACAGAGTGTCCTGCCACAACTCAAGAAGGTCCTCGTTTTTCCCTCGTCATCTCGAGGTGAGGGTCCATTTCCTGCTTCGACAGGAAAAGAATCCCGGCATTCCCATTGCACCTAAAGAGGAGGCGGTCTCCACTTGAAACTCGAGAGAAACTCTGCTGGGGTCCAGCCCTGGTGCATCCAGGGTAAATCAAAGTGGGGATGGACCCAGCGTCTACAGGAAAATTGTTTAATTAAAGATATGGAGAGAAATTAGGGAAGAATAGTGTAGTAGGAAAACTAGTGGAGAAAAGAGTGAACATCTTGGTTTATGCGGAGAACCAATAAAAACCTGGGACAAGGGGTTTGCACCACCTATGTAGGCCGCAGGCATCTTCCTGGTCTCCCAGAGGAGTGGAGACACAAAGTGCCTCCCTGTTCAGATCTTAGAAGCCCCGGCAAAATTAGTAGTTCTGGCGAGCTTCCACACTCCAGATGGGAATTCAGCCAGAAAAGAAGAGAGCGAGAAAACACGACATGGGTAAACCAGTCTTTCCAGGAACTGGTCCCATTTCTTCGTTTTCCAAGGCCGCTTCTATACTTTAAGTCATACATAGAGATAAATGGGAAATACAAAGTCACATGGGGTCAGCAGTCCTGACCTTTATTGAAACCACTCTCTCTTTCTGCATTCCTTCCGATATACAAAGTTCTCAGGTGATTTACATCATCTTCTGGCCAAGAGGCCTGCTAACATTTTATGACCCTTTCTGATGATGATTAGTCAACCAGAAAACTTATTTTCCCCAAAGGTGATTTTTCTTAAGGCAGGCACCACCCTCCGAAGGCACCAGATAAAGTTTCATTCCTACAGGGCAAAGGTGCAGTGGGCTATAATCAAGAAAAGAATTTACTTAGCCTAAGGTCTAATGTGATTAAGGTTAATACTTATTTCTCCTATATGCTAGTTATATCAATAGATCTGTATAAGGGGAAGGGATATGGAGTCTTAGCAGCAAATATTGGCTCAACAATGAAACCATCCACCGGTATAATTTCTAAGTAACTCGCTAATACTATATTCATAATTTTCTACTTTCAAAAAAATCTGTATTTAGAAAGTTTATTGCATTGCGTGCCTCTCACAGTTGGGAGGCTGTGAACAATCACATGTGGCTGGACAAATCTATCAGGAAGGCTAGAGATTCATCAGAGGAGCTTGTGGACTGAAACACTCTTGTTACACTCAGGAGTTTTATTAACTGGAGCTGTAAGTTAGCTCCTCTTCAGAGAGACGTGGTGGGGGATATCCACACACCTCCCCCCCCACCCCCCGTAATGTCAGAAGTGTAGGTGAAAGTGTAATGCAGTAAGGTAGGCAGACTCTGGTTTTGGGGGTAGATGCTCGAGAATGTCCATAGGGACCCCGGAGACCTGATCCTGCCTTTTCGTATGTCAGGCCTCCTTCCTCATGACCTTTGCCATAAGCAGAATTCCTCACACTGGCTCCCAGCATCTCCCCCTTTTTTATTTCTTAAAATAGCCAGATGCAGTTCAGTCGCAAGCTTATGAATGCTCTGCCGAAGGATCCTGACAATACAAGGAAGAATGATTATGAGAAGCTAGATTAGAGCACCCACAGGAGCGTAACTGAAAATAGTAGACAGAATGTTCTTTCCAGAAATGAAGTTAGAGAAACTGTGGAAAAAGTCATTAGCTCCTCCAGCAGCAGTAAAATCCAATCGAGAATGTTCCATGGTCTGTATCAGATTATGAAGTTTCCCTATATCCATGTCAGAGCTGTTCCAAACACCTGAAATATGATTTTTAATTTTTTCCATTCATAATCTGTCTCATTTACTCTCAAGGATGTAACCCATATCCACTGGTAGTCGTCGTGACAAGACAGAGCCATTTTTACTTTTAGGGCTTGCTGTTCAATCTCAATAGCATTATTGCCTCTTCTAAGGCACCTACCCTCATCTTTAACTTCCTATCTATAGCTTTTTTTCCTTAGGGGCTAAATATTTTATTCATTTATTTTTAATTTTAATTTTTATTTTTACTTTAAAATACTGTATTGGTTTTGCCATACATTGACATGAATCCGCCACGGGTGTACATGAGTTCCCAATCCTGAACCCCCCCCCCCACCTCCCACCCCATATCATCTCTCTGGATCATCCCCGTGCACCAGACCTAAGCATCCTGTATCCTGTATTGAACATAGACTGGCGATTAGTTTCTTACATGATAGTATACATGTTTCAATGCCATTCTCCCAAATCATCCCACCCTCTCCCTCTCCCTCAGAGTCCAAAAGTCCGTTCTATACCTCTGTGTCTCTTTTACTGTCTCACATACAGGGTCATCATTGCCATCTTTCTAAATTCCATATATATGTGTTAGTATACTGTACTGGTGTTTTTCTTTCTGGCTTACTTCACTCTGTATAATCGGCTCCAGTTTCATCCACCTCATTAGAACTGATTCAAATGTATTCTTTTTAATGGCTAATACTCCATTGTGTATATGTACCACAGCTTTCTTATCCACTCATCTGCTGATGGACATCTAGGTTGTTTCCATGTCCTGGCTATTATAAACAGTGCCACAATGAACATTGGGGTACATGTGTCTCTTTCAATTCTGGTTTCCTTGGTGTGTATGCCCAGCAGTGGAATTGCTGGGTTATAAGGCAGTTCTATTTGCAATTTTTTAAGGAATCTCCATACTGTTCTCCATAGTGGCTGTATTAGTTTGCATTCCCATCAACAGTGTAAGAGGGTTCCTTTTTCTCCACACCCTCTCCAACATTTATTGCTTGCAGACTTTTGGATCACAGCCATTCTGACTGGTGTGAAGTGGTACCTCATTGTGGTCTTGATTTGCATTTCTCTGATAATGAGTGATGTTGAGCATCTTTTCATGTGTTTGTTAGCCATATGTATGTCTTCTCTGGAGAAATGTCTATTTAGTTCTTTGGCCGACTTTTTGACTGAGTCATTTATTTTTCTGGAATTGAGCTGCAGGAGTTGCTTGTATATTTTTGAGATTAGTTGTTTGTCACTTGCTTCATTTGCTATTATTTTCTCCCGTTCAGAAGGCTGTCTTTTCACCTTGCTTATAGTTTCCTTTGTTGTGCAGAAGCTTTTAATTTTAATTAGATCCCATTTGTTTATTTCTGCTTTTATTTCCAGTATTCTGGGAGGTGGATCATAGAGGATCCTGCTGTGATTTATGTCGGAGAGTGTTTTGCCTATGTTCTCCTCTGGGAGTTTTATAGTTTCTGGTCTTACATTTAGATCTTTAATCCATTTTTAGTTTATTTTTGTTTGTGGTGTTAGAAAGTGATCTAGTTTCATTCTTTTACAAGTGGTTGACCAGTTTTCCCAGCACCACTTGTTAAAGGTATTGTCTTTACTCCATTGTATATTCTTGCCTCCTTTGTTGAAGATAAGGTGTCCATAGGTGCATGGATTTATCTCTGGCCCTTCTATTTTGTTCCATTGATCTATATTTCTGTCTTTGTGCCAGTACCATACTGTCTTGATGACTGTGGCTTTGTAGTAGAGCCTGAAGTCAGGCAAGTTGATTCCTCCAGTTCCATTCTTCTTTCTCAAGATTGCTTTGGCTATTCGAGGTTTTCTGTATTTCCATACAAATCTTGAAATTATTCTAGTTCTGTGAAAAATACCGCTGGTAGCTTGACAGGGATTGCATTGAATCTGTAGATTGCTTTGCGTGGTATACTCGTTTTCACTATATTGATTCTTCCAATCCATGAACATGGTATATTTCTCCATCTATCAGTGTCCTCTTTGATTTCTTTCATCAGTGTTTTATAGTTTTCTATATATAGGTCTTTAGTTTCTTTAGGTAGGTATATTCCTATGTATTTTATTCTTTTCATTGCAATGGTGAATGGAATTGTTTCCTTAATTTCTTTTTCTACTTTCTCATTATTAGTGTATAGGAATGCAAGGGATTTCTGTGTGTTGATTTTATATCCTGCAACTTTACTATATTCATTGATTAGCTCTAGTAATTTTCTGGTGGAGTCTTTAGGGTTTTCTATGTAGAGGATCATGTCATCTGCAAACAGTGAGAATTTTACTTCTTTTCCAATTTGGATTCCTTTTATTTCTTTTTCTGCTCTGACTGCTGTGGCCAGAACTTCCAGAACTATGCTGAATAGTAGCGGTGAAAGTGGGCACCCTTGTCTTGTTCCTGACTTTAGGGGAAATGCTTTCAATTTTTCACCATTGAGGATAGTGTTTTCTGTGGGTTTATCATATATAGCTTTTATTATGTTGAGGTATATTCCTTCTATTCCTGCTTTCTAGAGAGTTTTTATCATAAATGGATGTTGAGTTTTGTCAAAGGCCTTCTCTTCATCTATTGAGATAATCATATGGCTTTTATTTTTCAATTTGTTAATGTGGTGAACTAAATTGATTGATTTGCAGATATTGAAGAATCCTTGCATTCCTGGGATAAAGTCCAGTTGGTCATGGTGTATGATCTTCCTAATGTGTTGTTGGATTCTGATTGCTAGAATTTTGTTGAGGATTTTTGCATCTATGTTCATCAGTGATATTGGCCTGTAGTTTTCTTTTTTTGTGGCATCTTTGTCAGGTTTTGGTATTAGGGTGATGCTGGCCTCATAGAATGAGTTTGGAAGTTTACCTTCCTCTGCAATTTTCTGGAAGAGTTTGAGTTGGGTAGGTGTTAGCTCTTCTCGAAATTTTTGATAGAATTCAGCTGTGAAGCCGTCTGGACCTGGGCTTTTGTTTGCTGGAAGATTTCTGATTACAGTTTCAATTTCCGTGCTTGTGATGGGTCTGTTAAGATTTTCTATTTCTTCCTGGTTCCGTTTTGGAAAGTTGTACTTTTCTAAGACTTTGTCCATTTCTTCCACGTTGTCCATTTTATTGGCATATAATTGCTGATAGTAGTCTCTTATGAGCCTTTGTATTTCTGTGTTGTCTGTTGTGATCTCTCCATTTTCATTTCTAATTTTATTGATTTGATTTTCTCTGTTTGTTTCTTGATGAGTCTGGCTAATGGTTTGTCAATTTTATTTATCCTTTCAAAGAACCAGCTTTTGGCTTTGTTGATTTTTGCTATGGTCTCTTTTGTTTCTTTTGCATTTATTTCTGCCCTAATTTTTAAGATTTCTTTCCCTCTACTCACTCTGGGGTTCTCCATTTCTTCCTTTTCTAGTTGCTTTAGGTATAGAGTTAAGTTATTTATTTGACTTTTTTCTTGTTTCTTGAGGTATGCCTGTATTGCTATGAACTTTCCCCTTAGCACTGCTTTTATAGTGTCCCACAGGTTTTGGGTTGTTGTGTTTTCATTTTCATTTGTTTCTATGCATATTTTGATTTCCTTTTTGATTTCTTCTATGATTTGTTGGTTATTCAGAAGCGTGTTGTTCAACCTCCATATGTTGGAATTTTAAATAGTTTTTCTCTTGTAATTGAGATCTAATCTTAATGCATTATGGTCAGAAAAGATGCTTGGAATGATTTAGATTTTTTTGAATTTATCAAGGCTAGCTTTATGGCCCAGGATGTGATCTATCCTGGAGAAGGTTCTGTGCGCACTTGAGAAAAAGGTGAAATTCATTGTTTTGGGGTGAAATGTCCTATAGATATCAATTAGGTCTAACTGGTCTATTGTATCATTTAAAGTTTTCATTTCTTTGTTAATTTTCTGTTTAGTTGATCTATCCATAGGTGTGAGTAGGGAATTAAAGTTTCCCACTATTATTGTGTTACTGTTAATTTCCCATTTTATACTTGTCAGCATTTGTCTTACATACTGCGGTGCTCCTATGTTGGGTGCATATATATTTATAATTGTTTTATCTTCTTGGATTGATCCTTTGATCATTTTGTAGTGGCCTTCTTTGTCTCTTTTCACAGCCTTTGTTTTAAAGTCTGTTTTACTGGATATGAGTATTATTACTCCTGCTTTCTTTTGGTCTCTATTTGTGTGGAATATCTTTTTCCAGCCCTTCACTTTCAGTCTGTATGTGTCCCTTGTTTTGAGGTGGGTCTCTTGTAGGCAGCATATATAGGGATCTTGTTTTTGTATCCATTCAGCCAGTCTTTGCCTTTTGGTTAGGGCATTCAACCCATTTATGTTTAAGGTAGTTATTGGTAAGTATGATCCCGTTGCCATTTACTTTATTGTTTTGGGTTCGGGTTTATACACCCTTTTTGTGTTTCCTGTCTAGAGAATATCCTTTAGCTTTTGTTGGAGTGCTGGTTTGGTGGTGCTGAATTCTCTCAGCTTTTGCTTGTCTGTAAAGCTTTTGATTTCTCCTTCATATTTGAATGAGATCCTTGCTGGGTACAGTAATCTGGGCTGTAGGTTATTTTCTTTTATCACTTTAAGTATGTCTTGCCATTCCCTCCTGGCCTGAAGAGTTTCTATTGAAAGATCTGCAGTTATCCTTATAACTGGGAATCCCCTTTTGTGTTATTTGTTGTTTTTCCCTTGTTTCTTTTAATATTTGTTCTTTGTGTTTGATCTTTGTTAATTTGATTAATATGTGTCTTGGGGTGTTTCACCTTGGGTTTATCCTATTTGGAACTCTCTGGGTTTCTTGGACTTGGGTGATTATTCCCTTCCCCATTTTAGGGAAGTTTTCAGCTATTATCTCCTCAAGTATTTTCTCATGGTCTTTCTTTTTGTCTTCTTTTTCTGGGACTCCTATAATTCGAATGTTGGAGCATTTCATATTGTCCTGGAGGTCTCTGAGATTGTCCTCATTTCTTTTAATTCGTTTTTCTTTTTTCCTCTCTGAATCATTTACTTCTACCATTCTATCTTCTATTTCACTAATCCTATCTTCTGCCTCTGTTATTCTACTATTTGTTGCCTCCAGAGTGTTTCTGATCTCATTTATTGTATTATTCATTATATATTGACTCTTCTTTATTTCTTCTAGGTCCTTTTTAAACCTTTCTTGCATCTTCTCAATCCTTGTCTCTAGGCTATTTATCTGTGATTCCATCTTGATTTCAAAATTTTGGATCATTTTCACTATCAACATTTTGAATTATTTCCCAGGTAGATTCCCTATCTCTTTCTCTTTTGTTTGGTTTGATGGGCAATTCTCCTGTTCCTTTACATGCTGGGTATTCCTCTGTCTCTTCATCTTGGTTATATTGCTGCATTTGGGGTGGCCTTTCTATATTCTGGGAATTTGTGGAGTTCTCTTTATTATGGAGTTTCCTCACTGTAGGTGGGGTTGTTTCAGTGGCTTGTCAAGTTTTCTTCGTTAGTGAGGCTTGTGTTGGAGTTCTGGTGGCTGGAGCTGGATTTCTTCTCTCTGGAGTGCAATGAAGTGACCAGTAATGGGTTATGAGACATCAATGGTTTCGGAGTAACTTTGAGCTGCCTGTATATCGAAGCTCAGGGGTGTGTTCCTATGTTGCTGGAGAATTTGCATGGTATGTCTTGCTCTGGAACTTGTTGGCCCTTGGGTGATGCGTGGTTTCAGTGTAAGTATGGAGGCATTTGATGAGTTCCTATCGATTAATGTTCCCTGGATTCAGGAGTTCTCTGATGTTCTCAGGATTTGGGCTTAAGCCTCCTGCTTCTGGTTTTCAGTTTTATTTTTACAGTAGCCTCAAGACTTCTCCATCTATAGAGCACCGATGATAAAACGTCTAAGTTAAAGATGAAAAGTTTCTCCACATTAAGGGACTCCCAGAGAGGTTCACTGAGTTACATGGAGAGGAGAAGAGGGAGGGGGTAGTTAGAGGTGACTGGAATGAGATGAGGTGGGATCAAAAGAGGAGAGAGCAAGCTAGCCAGTAATCACTTCCTTATGTGCACTCCACAGTCTGGACCAGTCAGAGGTGTTCACGGAGTTATACAGGGAAGAGGAGAAGGAGGAAGTAGACAGAGGTGGCCAGGAGGATAAAAGAGGCAAATGAAAAGGAGAGAGACAGATCCAGCCAGTAACCAGTTCCCTAAGTGTTCTCCACCGTCTGGAACACACACAGATTCACAGAGTTGGGTAGAGAAGAGAAGGGGGAGGGAAGAGACAGATGCCACCTGGTGGAGAAAAAAGAGAGTCCAAAGGAAGAGAGAGTGGTCAAGTCAGTAATCTCACTCTCAGGTAAAATTGGGTACTGAAGATTGGGTTTTTAAATGTACAAAATTGATAACAAATACAAAAAAGCAAAGATTAAAAATCTAGAGATTGGATTTTCAAAAATACAATATTAAAGAAAAGAAGAAGGAGAAAAAAAACCAAAGCCACAAGAATTATTAAACAACAACAACAACAACCACAAAAAGAATATATAGGGCATTTGCTTTAAAAATAGGGTCTTTTTTTTTTGAAAAGTAATAGTAGGTTATAACAGTAAAAATTAAAGGAGAAATAGAGGACTTAAAAATTTAAAAAGGTTAAAAAAAGAAGAAAAATAAAAAACAATCACACAACAATATCAACAACAACAAGAACAACAAAAAGAATGATCGTAAAAATAGTAAAGATATATCTGGCCCTTTCTCTGGTGGTGTTGGCAGTGTGGAGTCACTTCCAAGGCAGTTCCCTCTGTTTAACTTCTTCTGTTTGCTGGTCTCTTCAGTGTCTGTTTTCCGCCCTGACACAGGGCAGGCGGTGATGGACACATTTTTTTTTTTAGGCTCACTTGTTCTTTTGAGCTGTGGGGAGGGAGGGATGCTGCAAACAAATAACACTGGCGTGTGCTCGAGTGTGTCAGCCCCGCTGGGCCTGCCCCTGCTCGTGGCACTCACCGCTCAGGCTCTACGTTGCTCCACCGGGAACCGTCTAAGGCCGGCCCTAGGCTGCATGCACCTCCCCAGTCTAAGCCGCTTAGGCTTGGTGCTTAGGTAGCCCTCAGAGGTGCAGATTCGGTTGGGCCTGCATTTTGTGCCCTTCCCAGGTCCAAGTAGCTGAGGTGTTTGGCGAGCATGGTCACTGTGACTTATCGCCTTTCCCATCTCTGCTGCTCAGTTTTCTGCATGTATTGCTGGTGTCCCTTCTCAGGCGGATGATGACTGTCCAGAACCCCCAGAAGTCTTAGTTAGCAAAGAAGCCTGATTGCATTTTGTTAGGTAATATCTCTCTCGGGCTGCGATTGCCCTCTTCCAGCCCTTACGGCTCTGGCTGCCTGTCACTGGAGGGGGATGGTCTGCAGCCGGCTATTTCTGTTCCATCCTTTGTTCTGTTCCCGGTCCTGGTGGTGTCTTATGTTCGAGCTTTTTGTGTGGTAGCTATCCCACAGTCTGGTTTGCTAGCCCAAGTTAGTTTGCTCTGGTTACGCGCAGGGCGTTCTGGCCCGAATCTTGCAAAGCACTGCATCCCATGCCTCCCACGCCTCCCTGCCCAGCCCCCACTTGCTAGTGGTGGATGCAGGCATCTGCGCTGCTTCTCCACTGGGGGAGTTACTATTAGGCTCATAATCTGTTGGTTTTAATCATTTATTTAGTTTTCCTTCCTGTTATGTTGCCCTCTGTGCTTCCAAGGCACACCACAGACTCAGCAGTGAGAGTGTTTCCTGGTGTTTGGAAACCTCTCTTCTTAAGATTCCCTTCCCGGGATGGAGCTCCCTCCCTACCTCCTTTGTCTCCTTTTTTGTCTTTTATGTTTTTTCCTACCTGTTTTTGAAGACAATGATCTGCTTTTCTGGGTGCCTGATGTCCTCTGCCAGCATTCAGAAGTTGTTTTGTGGAATTTACTCAGCGTTGAAATGTTCTTTTGATGAATTTGTGAGGGAGAAAGTGGTCTCCCTGTTCTATTCCTCCGCCATCTTAGGATGGCCTCTATCTATAGCTTCTTGTGTTGCCAGTATTAAAGAAACATTTTTAGACATAGTATCAACATATTGAGCAGTATGCACTTGTTGAGTTAATGATATTGCTGCCACAGTAACAGAAGTGATTGCGGCTATTAAAGCTGATATCCCTAAAATAAGTAAGCCCACAAATCGCTGTTGTTGCATCAAATCCTGTAGTTGTTGTAACACAGCAAGACCATAATTATCATACCAATGAGTAGCTACAGTTACAGGTATCATGAGACAGGGTGGACGTTTCAACACTACAAAAGAACAAACATTGTACTGAGAGGTTAAACAAGATGAAAGCATACATTGTTCACAAGTCACTACATTGGGTCCACCTGAATAATTCATTTGTATATTAAGTTTTCCAGAATTGTTAGCAAAGAGAAAAACATAAGGAGAGGGTAGACAAGCAAAAATAGAGTAAATAGAATTATTTTTTTTCCTCCCAGTATTCTGTAATCAATCCTTGAATTATAAGTACAAGATTTCCTAATTGGATACCCTGAATGATCATCTATAGTGTTCCATATGACATCCGAGGGAGAAACCGAGGAGGTCCTGAGGCACCAGCCCATGGACTTGCTGGAGTTTGCACTGCAGCAGCTCTGTCAGTCCCGCAGGGATCTTGATGTTTATCTTGCCTCTCTTGCCAGCAGGTGCCCGGGCGCCGCCCTTGCCCCCTTGCTAAATTGGCCTCAGGCCCAGTGGCGGCCAAGCGAGCACAGACAGACGCTGGCAGGGCCACTGGCTGCTAGTGCGGCACACTGGGCCCCGGCAACCAGGCTGGCCCCACCCGTGGCTCCTGCACGCAGCTGTTTCATGAGGCTGTGGTGGTGGCAGGGTCAGAGGAGTGCTCTTCCTCTTTTGTGATTGAAGCAATGGGGGAACTGGATGTCTGGGGGACTGCAACATGGTGAATCAGTCTGTCTGGGATCCAAATTGGCGAATCTGTGTCCTGTGGAAAAATACAAGCACATCCTCAACAGCTAGTTTGTATTTTTATTTGTATTTTTATTGTCTGATGTGCTCTTTCCACTATGGCTTGTCCCTGTGGATTTTAGGGGATGCCTGTGTTATGTTTTATTTGAAATTTTATACAAAATTCTTGGAAAGACTTAGAAGTGTAAGCAGGAGCATTATCAGTTTTTAAAGGTTTTGGCAGACCCAAATATGAAAAACAAGTAAAAAGATGTTTTATTACATCCTTATAAGAAGCTTTTCCATTAGCCGACCCATCAGTAAAAGCTATCTGAGCATCTGGAATAGGGAACTTTTTGCATCTAACAGGAAAAATGACTGGGTGTCTAGATATAAAATTTAAGAAGACATGTGAGGGTAAATGATGCAAAATTTGACCAAAATAATTTCCTATAGCAATCTGCCAAATTTCATCAAACATTAAAAGAGCATCAAGCTGTTCCTTATTATATGGAATTGCAATTTCTGATGGCTCTTTACCAAATAACTCAATGCTCTGCTTTCTTCCTTTTAATATCAGTGTAGCTATGAAGCCTGGATAAGAAGCCACTACTTTTTTTAGCTTGAGTGGTAAGATGGACCCATTCTAGGGGGCTGTTTTGCCATAAAACTCTCGTAGGTACAGTAGGGGTTGCTAGGCAAAGGAATTGCCAGTTTGCTGCTAAATCAATTCTTTTTACATAGCTATCAGATGAGGCTTTTTCTACTTTGCCTAGGGTTTCCTGAGCCTAAGCAGTTAATTGTTTTTTTGAAGTTGGATTGGGATCCCCGCGCAAAATGTTAAAAAGAGGCTTTAATGTGGCAGTGGTTAATTTTAAATAGGGCCTAATCCAAGTAATATCACCTAAAAGTTTTTGATAATCATTTAAAGTAACGAGATGGTCTTTTCTTAATTGTAGCAGGACATGAGTCACTGTTTCTGAATTTATAACCCTTCCTAAGTAAGTTATGGGTGGGTTAGTTTGAATTTTCTCTGGAGCAAGTTTTAAGTCTCCAGCTGACAATGCCTGAATTAAATCTTGGAGGATGGTTTGTAAATGAGCTCTATCTGGATGAGCTATTAAAATGTCATCCATATAGTGAATCATATATACTTGTTCATATTTAGCTCTAATGTTTTCTAAAGCTGCATTGACAAATTTTGACATAAGGTAGGGCTATTTTTCATTCCCTGAGGTAACACTTTCCACTGAAACCTTAAATAGGCTGTTTAAGATTTTCTGATGGCAGACTAAAGGCAAATGGCTTTATATCCTCAGCACTTAAGGGAATGGTGAAAAAAACAATCTTGTAAATCAATTACAATTATATTATATTCCTCTGGAACAGCTACTGGGGAAGGGAGCCCAGGTTGTAAGGCCCATATATCCTCCATGGTGGCATTAATTGTGCTCAAATCCTGTAAAAGTGGCCATTTACCAGATTTTTTCTTAACAAAAATAGGAGTGTTCCAGGGGCTATTGGAGGGGTCAATATGTCCCGATTCCAGTTGTTCAGAAATTAACATTTTAGCTGCCAGTAATTTTTCTTTAATCAGAGGCCATTGTTCCACCCACACTGGGTCTTGAGATTTCTATGTAATGGGGTTGGCAGCAAAAACAATGGCCTCCATTATAAATTTGGATACCCCAAATCCAGTTCGTAGCTGTTGATGAGTTGGGCAAATTGGCTCAATTATTCCTGTCTGTTGTTTACTGATTCCTTTTGATGGATCATAGCCCATTTGCAGCATTTGAGAGGTCACTTTATCATCGGGGCTAAAAAGTAACACTCCCATTTGAGACAGTACGTCCCTCCCACACAGGGTAAAGGGGAGTGAAGGAACTACATACGGTTGGAAAGTTCCACGAGTATCATCAAATTGCCAATCTAAAATTTTTGCTCAATTAGCTACTGCAGGGGCCCTTCCAAATTCCACCAACTCACTTTCAGTACAATGAGTGGGCCAGGAACTGGGCCAGTCTTTTCCTGAAATACAAGAAACATCTGCTCCTGTGTCTAGTAACTCCACAATAGACTTGCCACTGACCGGAAGAGTTTCCATAGGGCATTTCTGAATAACTTTTGTTACCCAAAAAACCATGTCACTAGACCCAAATCCTTTGTCTTGCCTTTCATTCTGAGTAGCTGTATGCCCAATTGCAGTGTGGTAAGGCAAAAATAAAAGTTGAGCTATTCTTAGTTCCTGATGTGTTTGTAAGGTTTTAGTTGGGGGTGAAATCATTATCTGAATTTCTCCTGTATAGTCTGAATCAATTACTCCAGGGATAATTGTGAGGCCTTGCATGGCTAAAGAGCTTCTGCCTAATATAATTCCCACCAAACCTGTCGGTAATGGACCTTTAACCCCTGTACGGATTTTAATAGTGGGGCTGTCTGGTGATAATATTGTTGAGGTGGTGGAACTGAGGTCCAGTCCTGATCTACCTGAACTTGATTGGCATGGCTTGTTGTCTCTGTTTAGCAGGACATTGCCGGAAAAAAATGCCCCATTTAGCTATAAGAGAAACATTTTTTATTTGTAAAATCCATTTTATTACGATTATTTTCTTTCTTTTTTTCTTTTCTCTCTCTCTCTTTTTTTTTTTTTTTTGCTTGGGTGAGGTCTCCCTGAGGGGGTTTTCTGCAAGGAGCAGGTTCTATTTTAAAAGCTCCTTTATTATTATTTTTTTAATCTCTTTATATTTTTCAGCCTTAGGCAATGCTCTGGGAGGCTTTGAAGGCAAAGTGGGGAGGTGCAAGCGGAGGTGGCATTGGGGTGGTCGCTTTAAATCAGAAAGTGGTGGATAAATTTTTAAAGGTTTGTGTAGAGTGGGAGGGGGCTCGCCAGGGCACCCAGCCACTGTGTCCTGTAAGCCCTCTCCTTCCTCAGGAGGTAGAGCATGGTCTCCCTCCTTTTCTTCATCAATGGAAGAAAATATGATCTGCGTAGAAGGTGGAGAGCCACCATCATCCACCGCTATAGCCTCTCCCATAGGATATCTAACAGCCTCATGACAGGCGTCCAGAACATTTCTTATATTTCACAGAGCAAAAGCATCTAGAGGCCCATGCAAAGTATAATAAGTTTTCAGTTGTTTTCCTAGCTTCATCCAAGAATCTAAATTAACAGTGCCCTCTTCTGGAAACCAAGGATATTGTTCTTATACAAATGTAAAAAGGGATTGAATATTGGCTTTCTTAACTTTAATTCTATTTGGGCGCCACTTGCCAGGGACCAGCCCGAGTGGAACCAGGGTAATTTGAAGCGGGGACAGAGTCGGTGTCTAGAGGAGAATTGTTTAATTAAAGATATGGAGAAAGATTAGGGAAGAATAGTGTAGTAGGAAAACTAGTGGAGAAAAGATGCTGAATAACTTGATTTACACAGAGAACCAATAAAACCCCGGGATAAGGGGTTTGCACCACCTACGTAGGCCACAGGCATCTTCCTGGGCTCCCGGAGGAGTGGAGACACAACGTGCCTCCCTGTTCCGATCTTAGAAGCCCAGGTAAAATTAGCAGGCTCTGCGAGCTTCCACCCTCCAGATGGGAATTCAGCCAGAAAAGAAGAGAGCGAGAAAACATGACACAGGGGAAACCAGTCATTCCAGGAACTGGTCCTGTTTCTTTATTTTCCAGGGCCGCTTGTATACTTTAAGACATACATAGAGATAAATGGGAAATGCAAAGTCACATGGAGTCAGCATTCCTGACCCTTAATGAAACAACACTTTCTTTCTGCATTCCTTCCGATATACAAAGTTCTCAGGTGATTTACATCATCTTCTGGCCAAGAGGCCTGCTAACATTTTATGACCTTTTCTGATGATGATTAGTCAACCAGAAAACTTATTTTCTCCAAAGGTGATTTTTCTTAAGTCAGGCACCACCCTCCAAAGTCACCAGATAAAGTTGCATTCCTACAGGGCAAAGGTGCAGTAGGCTATAATCAAGAAAATAATTTACTTAGCCAAAAATTAGAGATACCAAGGGAACATTTCATGCAAAGATGGGCTTGATTAAGGACAGAAATGGCATGGACCTAACAGAAGCAGAAGATATTAAGAAGAGGTGGCAAGAATACACGGAAGAACTGTACAAAAAAGATCTTCACAACCCAGATAATCATGATGATGTAATCACTAATCTAGAGCCAGACATCTTGAAAAGTGAAGTCAGATGGGCCTTAGAAAGCATCACTACGAACAAAGCTAGTGGAGGTGATGGAATTCCAGTTGAGCTGTTTCAAATCCTGAAAGATGATGCTGTGAAAGTATTGCACTCAATATGCCAGCAAATCTGGAAAACTCAGCAGTGGCCACAGGGCTGGAAAAGGTCATTTTTCATTCCAATCACAAAGAAGGGCAATGCCAAAGAATGCCCAAACTATCGCACAATTGCACTCATCTCACATGC
Source organism: Capricornis sumatraensis (assembly GCF_032405125.1). Taxonomy (NCBI): domain Eukaryota; kingdom Metazoa; phylum Chordata; class Mammalia; order Artiodactyla; family Bovidae; genus Capricornis; species Capricornis sumatraensis. Next base: position 44,206,710 of record NC_091072.1, on the reverse strand, counting down.
TAGTAAAGTAATGCTCAAAATTCTGCAAGCCAGGCTTCAGCAATACGTGAACTGTGAACTCCCTGATGTTCAAGCTGGTTTTAGAAAAGTGAGAGGCACCAGAGATCAAATTGCCAACATCCGCTGGATCATGGGAAAAGCGAGAGAGTTCCAGAAAAACATCTATTTCTGCTTTCTTGACTATGCCAAAGCCTTTGACTGTGTGGATCAAAATCAACTGTGGAAAATTCTGAAAGAGATGGGAATATCAGACCACCTGACGTGCCTCTTGAGAAATCTGTATGCAGGTCAGGAAGCAACAGTTAGAACTGGACATGGAACAACAGACTGGTTCCAAACAGGAAAAGGAGTATGCCAAGGCTGTCAATTGCCACCCGGCTAATTTAGCTTCTATGGAGAGTACATCATGAGAAACGCTGGACTGGAAGAAACACAAGCTGGAATCAAGATTGCTGGGAGAAATATCAATAACCTCAGATATGCAGATGACACCACCCTTAGGGCAGAAAGTGAAGAGGAGCTAAGAAGCCTCTTGATGAAAGTGAAAGAGGAGAGTGAAAAAGTTGGCTTAAAGCTCAACATTCAGAAAACGAAGATCATGGCATCTGGTCCCATCACTTCATGGGAAATAGATGGGGAAACAGTGGATACAGCATCAGACTTTATTTTTGGGGGCTCCAAAATCACTGCAGATGGTGACTGCAGCCATGAAATGAAAAGACGCTTACTCCTTGGAAGAAAAGTTATGACCAACCTAGATAGTATATTCAAAAACAGAGACATTACTTTGCCGACTAAGGTCTGTCTAGTGAATGCTATGGTTTTTCCTGTAGTCATGTAGGGATGTGAGAGTTGGACTGTGAAGAAGGCTGAGCACTGAAGAATTGATGCTTTTGAAGTGTGGTGTTGGAGAAGACTCTTGAGAGTCCCTTGGACTGCAAGGAGATCCAACCAGTTCATTCTGAAGGTGATGAACCCTGGGATTTCTTTGGAAGGAATGATGCTAAAGCTGAAACTCCAGTACTTTGGCCACCTCATGTGAAGAGTTGACTCATTGGAAAAGACTCTGATGCTGGGAGGGATTGGGGGCAGGAGGAGAAGGGGACGGCCGAGGATGAGATGGCTGGATGGCATCACCGACTCGATGGACGTGAGTCTGAGTGAACTCTGGGAGATAGTGATTAACAGGGAGGCCTGGAGTGCTGCGATTCATGGGGTTGCAAAGAGTCGGACACAACTGAGCGACTGAGCTGAACTGAAGGTCTAACGTGATTAATATCAAGTTTAATACTTATTTCTCCTATATGCTAGTTATATCAATTGGTGTGTATAAGGGGAAGGGATATGGAGGCTTAGCAGCAAATGTTGGCTCAACAGTGAAACCCTCCACTGGTATAATTTCTAACTAACTTGCTAATACTATTCTTATAATTTTCTAACTTTTCAAAAGAATCTGTAATTAGAAAGTTATAGCATCTTGTGCCTCTCACAGTTGGGAGGCTATGAACAATCACATGTGACCAGATAACCTGTCAGGTAGGCTAGAGAGCCATCAGAGAAGCTTGTGGACAGAAACACTCTTGTTACACCCAGGAGATTTATTAACTGGAGTTCTATGTTAGCTCCTTTTCAGAGAGAGGTGATGGGGGATAGCCCCCAGTAATGTCAGAAGTGTAGGTGAAAGCATAATGCAGTAAGGTAGGCAGACTCTGGTTTTGGGGGTAGATGCTCGAGAATGTCCAGGGGGGACCCCTGAGGCCTGATCTGGCCTTTGAGTATGTCAGGCCTCCAACTTCATGACCTTTGTCATGGGCGAGATTCCTTAGGATTGGCTCCTGGCAGAACTCCAGGGGTCGTACCAGAATTCAAAAAGACTCTGATGTCCCGATCCACTCCAAATACACCTGATTCCCTGCACTGACTTGACTGTCATTCTGAGTATCGACTCCAAACACAATGGCAGGTGTGACAGCGCTGTGACACCTCGAGAGAAAGCCACCAATCACTATGTTAACATGACAGGAATCCTGAAACTACCTTTACAGGTCGAGAGGAAACCGGACTTGCATGTCTCCACACCAGATGAGGCTTGACTCCCCTGTTGGAACTCCATAGGAACCCCGAGATCCATGTAAGCAATGGAGAGGAACCCTGAGTTTCCAGCCTCAACTCCAGATGAGGACCTCGGCCCTGGCACCGACTGAACAAGAATCCTGAGAGGACCCTGGCAATTCACATGGAGTCTTGAATTTCCTGAGGCAACACGAGCGGGTCCCTGAGGTCCCAGTCATACCTTGAGAGGAACTCCAAGTTTCCTGCTGCAACTCGAAAAACCAGGAGAGTCTCACCTCAACATGAGATGAGGCCCTTATCCACTGTGGTGTCTCGAGAGAAACCCCATCTTCCCTCTTGAGCCTCACAAGGGTCCTTGACACCCTGGCTGCAACCCAAGAAGTTTCCCAACATAACCGCCTCCACTTGAGAGGAACAGCGAGGATCCTGCCACAATGCAAGAAGAGCCCCGTTTTTCCCTCCTCATCTCGAGATGAGGGTCCTTTTCCCTGCTTCGTTGGGAAAGGAATCCCAGCGTTCCTGTCACACCTCAAGAGGAGGTGGTCTCACCTTGAAACTCGAGAGGAACTCCAGCGGTCATGCCAGAATACAAAGAAACCCCGATGACAAAATCCACTCCATATAAACCTGATTCCCCTGCACTGACTCGACTGTCACCCCGAGGATTGACTCAAAACAAGATGGCAGTTTTGAAAGTCCTGCGGCACCTTGAGAGAAAGCCACTGATCCCTATGAAAACTAGACCAGAAGCCTGACACTACTTTAACAGCTCAAGAGGAAAGTGGACTTCTATGTCTCTACACGAGACGAGGCCTGACTCCCCTGTTGAAACTCCATAGGAACACCGAGATTGACGTCAGCACTGGAGAGGAACCCTGAGATTCCGGCATAAACTCCAGATGAGGACCTCGGCCCATGCACCAACTGGAGAAGAATCCCGAGAAACCCCTCACAACTCGCATGGAGACTGGACTTTCCTGAGGCAACACGAGCGGGTCCCTGAGGTCCCCATCGTAACTCGATAGGAACCCAAAATTTCTTGCCACAACTCGAGGAAAACCAGGAGATTCTCCCCTCAACTCGAGACGAGGCCCTTTTAGGCAGTGGCATCTCGAGAGAAATCCCACCTTACCTCTTGAGCCTTGAAAGAGTCCTTGACACCCTTGATGCAACTCAAGAAGTTCCCCGACATACCCATCTCCACTCGAGAGGAACACCGAGTTTCCCGCTACAACTCAAGAAGAGCCCCGTTTTTCCCTCCTCCTCTTGACATGAGGGTCTGCTTGGAGCCAGCACCGGAGATCACACCCATGACAAAGGTCAAGAGGACGAGGCCTTACAGGCAAAGCCGCCTCAGGACTTGAGGAATCCTCTGGGCAAGCTAGAGCATCTACCCCAAAACCTGAATCTGTCTGTCCTGCCACTTTTCACCAACACCTCTGTTACCAATGGATGAGTGTCCCCGACCACCTTTCTCTGAAGAAAATTAACTTAGAGCTCTAGTTTATAGGTCTCCTGGGCATGTAATTGGAGTGTTTCAATTCAAACAACTCTGATAGCTTTCTAACTTGCCTGACAGGTTTATCTGGACTTTTTCAACTCCGCATGTGATTGTTTACAGCCTCCCAACTGTGAGAGGCACAGGAAGCTTAAAACATTCTAGGAATGTAGAGCCTTTTGAGGAGTGAACAATCATTAGAATAGAACTGGTTAAGGGTTTCATTGTTGAGCCAATACTTGCTGCCAAGTTTTCATATCTTTTATTTGTTGATATAGTTGGTATATAGAAAAAACAGGTAGTAGCCCTGGCATCAGCAACCTTAGATCTTTGAGTTAAGTAGTTTGTTGTAACCCACTGCACTTTTGTTCTATAGGAATGTAACTTAACTTTATTTAGTACTTTGAGGATGATGCAGATTAAAGAAAAAACACTTCAAGGGAAAATGAGTTTTCTGGTTGATTAACATTCATCAAGGAAAAGAGCCATAAAATGTTAACAGGCCTCTTGGTCAGAAGATAATGTAAATCACCTGAGACGTTTTGCATAGGGAAAAGTATGCAGAAAGAAAGCCTGGTATCTAGAAGGGTCGGGACTGCTGCCCCTGCATGACTCTGCATCTTTCACTATGTACAATGTAGGGTATAAAAGCTCCTTTTGAAAATAAAGCTACGGGTCTTGCACAAGCTTGGCCTCCCCGTGTCATACTTTCTTTCTCTCTTTACTTCCTTTTCAGGCTGATCCCTTGGGGTGCAGGGGTCCTCCATGTTCACTTCTCTGCCTGGGCTTCTAAGACACAGGTAAGAAGGAGCCCAAGGCAGGGCACCCTCCGCTATTCAAGCAGGCGCCGGTGGCCTATGTGAACAGTCTAAGTCCCTAGTCTTGGGGCTTTATTAGCTTTCTGTGTAAACCAAGGTATATCAGCCTCTGTTCTCTCCTCTATTCTCTCAACTGCAAATTCTTTCCTTATCTTTCTCTATACTATATATCTCTCTCTCCTCGCCATCCATGCTTTGGATACCCTGGATCTAACTGGGGTTGGACAGGGGTTAGCGTCCATTTCCCTGCTTCGTTGGGAAAGGAATCACGGCGTTCCCGTCGCAACTCAAGAGTAGGCAGTCTCAACGTGAAACTCAAGAGGAACTCCAGGGGTCGTGCCACCATTCCAAAAGAACCTGGTGCCCCAATCCACTCCAGATAAACCTGATTCGCCTGCACTGACTTGACTGTCTCCCCGAGGATTGACTCAAAACATGATGGCAGGGGTGACAGCCCTGTGGCACCTCGAGAGAAAGACAGAGATCCTTATGTCTACTCAACAGGAAGCCTGATACTACTGTTACAGCTCAAGAGGAAAGCGGACTTGCATGTCTCTACATGAGACGAAGCCTGACACCCCTGTTGAAACTTCTTGGGAACCCCGAGATGCATGTCAGCCCTGGAGAGGAATCCTGAGGTTCTGGCCTCAAATCCAGATGAGGACATAGGCCCCGACACCGACTGGGGAGGAATCCCAAGAGGCCCCACGCAACTATCATGGAGACTTGAATTTCCTGAGGCAATATGAGTGGGTTTCTGAGGTCCCCATCGTAACTCGAGAGGAATCCCAATTTTCCTGCTGCAACTCGAGAAAAAACAGGAGTTTCTCCCCTCAAGGCAAGATGAGGCCCTTTTCAGCTACGGCATCTTGAGAGAAATCCCACCTTCCCTCTTGAGCCTTGAAAGGGTCCTTGACGCTCTTGATGCAACTCAAGAAGTTCCCCGACAAACCCATGTCCACTCGAGAGGAACAGGGAGTGTGTCGCCACAATTTAAGAAGTTCCCAGCTTTTCCCTCCTCATCTCAAGACGAGGGTCCATATCCCTGCTTCGTCGGGAAAGCAATAATGGCATTCCCGTCTCACCTAAAAAGGAGGCGGACTCAACTTGAAAGTCGAGAGAAACTCCAGGGTTCGTGCCACCATTCCAAAAGAACCTGATGTCCCAATCCACTTCAGATACATCTGATTCCCCTGTACTGACTTGACTATCCACAAAAGCATCAACTAAAAACACGTTGGTAGATGTGACATCCCTGTGGCACCTCGAGATAAAGCCAGAGGTCCCTATGTCAAATCGACAGAAAGCCTGACACTACTGTTACAGCTCAAGAGGAAAGCGGAGTTGCATGCCTCCACACGAGACGAGGCCTGACTCCCCTGTTGAAACTCCAAGGGAACCCCGAGTTTCACGTCATCATTGGAGAGGAAACCTGAGGTTCCGGTCTCAGCTCCAGATGAGGAACTAGGACCCGGCACAGACTGGAGAGGAATCCCAAGAAACCCCTCTCAACTTGCATGGAAATTGGACTTTCCTGAGGCAACACGTGTGGGTCCTTGAGGTCCTTGTTTTAACTCTAGAGGAATCCCAAATTTCCTTGTGCAACTCGAGAAAAATCAGGAGATTCTCCCCTCAACTCAAGATGAGGCCCTTTTCTGCTGCGGCATCTCGAGAGAAATCCCACCCTCCCTCTTGAGCCTTGAAAGTGTCTTTGACATCCTTGATGCAACTCAAGAAGTTCCCCGACATACCCCTCTCCACTTGAGAGGAACCCCGATTGTCCTGCCACAACTCAAGAAGAGTCCCGTTTTTCCCTCCTCATCTCAAGATGAGGGTCCGTTTCCCTGCTTTGTCGGGAAAGGAATTCAGGCATTCCCATCGCACCTCAAGAGGAGGCGGTCTCCACTTGAATCTCGAGAGGAACCTCAGGGGTTGTGCCACAATTTGAAAAGACCCTGATGTCCCAATCCACACCAGATCAACCTGATTCCCCTGCAGTGACTCGACTGTCACCCAGAATATCAACTCATACACAATGGCAGGTGTGACTGCCCAGTGTCACCTCAAGAGAAAGCCACAGATTCATATGTCAACTCGGCAGGAAGCCTGACAGTACTTTGACAGCTTGAGAGGAAAGCAGACTTGCATGTCTTCGCATTAGAAGAGGCCTGACTCCCCTGTTGAAACTCCATAGAACCCCGAGATCCAAGTCAGAAATGGAGAGGAACTCTGAGCTTCCCGCCTCAACCCGAGATGAGGCCCCAGTCCCCTGTACCACTCGAGAGGAATCCCGAGAGGCCCCTCACAACTCAAAAATATTCCTGACTTGCCAGAGACAAGATTAGTGGCTCCCTCAGGTCCCCGTTACAACTCGACGGAATCCAAACGTCCTGCGGCAACTTGAGAAACATGTTGAGATCGCCCCTTCCATGCAAATTGAAGCCTGATTCCCCTGCCGAGACTCCAGAGCGATCCCGCGCTCCCCCTCGCAACTCGAATGGAGACTTGACTTCCCTGAGGCAACACCTGAGGCTCCCTGAGTTTCCCAGGGTAGCTGCAGATGAATCCCAAGCCTCCTGCTGCAACTTGAGGAAAACAAGGAGATTCCCCAGCCCTTGTGACATGAGGCCCTTTGTTCCTGCAGCACCTGGAGAGCAATCGCGAGTGCCCTCTCCAAACTTGAGAGGAGGCTTGACTCCCTTCATTCAACTCAGTTGGGCCCAAAGATCCCCGTCACACCTCGAGAGGAAACCCTAGCGAGTTTCCCACCACAACTCGACAAGAGCCCCACATTTCCCAGCTCATCTGGAGATGAGGGCTCATTCCCTGCTTCAACTCAAGAGGAATCCCAACTTCCCCTCACACCACCAGGCATGGCCTGTCTCACGTATTGAATCTCGATTGGAACCCCATGGCTCCTGCTGCAAGGAGAAAGGACACCGAGTTGCCCCTCAACTTGAGATAAGTCCTGATTCCTGTGCACCAGCTCCAATGCGACACAGAGGATCCCTCACAACATGATGGGAGGCCTGACACCCCTGCTGATCCTCTTGAAAAAGCCTTGATTTCCCGCCTGAACTTGACAGGAGGCTTGAAAAACCTTTGACAACTCTAGAGGAAAGCCAAGTTCCATGCCTCGACACCAGACGAGGCCTGACTCCTAGTTGAACCTTGAGAGGAAACCTCGGATCCCTGTCGCCGCTGGACAGGGATGCTGAGTAGACCGACTGAACTTTAGACACGGCCCTCTTCTCTGACAGTGACTCAAGAGCAATTCCGATGTCCCTCTCGAATCTCAGAAAGAGACCTGAACTCTTGGAGGCAAAGCGAGCAGGTCCCTGAGGTCCTCGTCGCAACTCGAGAGGAACCCCAAGCTTCCTGCAGCAACATGAGAAAAACCATGAGATTCTCTCCTCAACGCCAGATGAGGCCCCTTTCCAGAGCAGTGTCTCAAGAGGAATACTACGTTCCCTCTGAAACATGAAAGGGTACCGGACACCCTTTCTGCAACTCAGCAAGTTTCCCGAGATACCCGTCCCAACACGAGAAGAACCCCGAGGTTCACGCCTTAACTCCACAAGCGCCCCATGTTCCCCCTCCTCAAATAGAGATGAGGGTGGATTCCCCTGCTTCGTTGGGAAAGGAATACCAACGTTTCTGTTGCACCTCAAGAGGAGGTCGGTCTCACCTCAAAACTCTAACACATACCTGGGAATCGAGCCTAAATTCTAAAAGACCCCGATGTCCTGATCCACTCCAGATCATCCTCATTCCCCTGCACTGAATCGACTGTCACCCTGATCATCGACTCAAAACATGATGGCAGATGTGACAGCCTTGTGGCACCTTGAGAGAAAGACACCATGGAACTCAGGGAACCACTCATGTTGCCTCAGGGAAGTCAAGTCTCAATGCGAGTTGTGAGGGGCCTCTCAGGATTCCTCTCCAGTCAATACAGGGGCCTAGGTCCTCATCTCGAGTTGTGGCTGGAACCTCAGGATTCCTCTCCAGTGCTGACATGGATCTCAGGGTACTTATGGAGTTTCAACAGGGGAGTCAGGCCTCGTCTCGTTCAGAGTCATGGAAGTCCACTTGCCTCTCAAGCTGTCAAAGTAGTGTCAGGCTTCCTGTCAAGTTGACATAGGGATCTGTGGCTTCCTATCGAGATGCCACAGGGCTGTCACAACTCCCATCTTGTTTTGAGGTGATACTTGGGGTGACAGTCGAGACAATGAAGGGGAATCAGTTTTACCTGGAGTAGATTGGTACATAGGGTTCTTTTTGAATTGTGGCACAACCCTTGGAGTTCCTCTCGAGTTTCAAGTTGAGACTGCCTGCTCTTGAGGTGCGATGGGAATGCTGGGATTCCTTTCCCGACTAAGAAGGGAAATGGACCCTCATCTCGAGATGAGGAGGGAGAAACGGGGCTCTTCTTGATTCGTGGCGGGATACTCGGTGTTCTTCTCTAGTGGAGATGGGTTTGTCATGGAACTTCTTGAGTTGCATCTAGGGTGTCAAGGACCCTTTTGAGGCTCATGAGCGAAGGTGGGATTTCTCTAGAAACACTGCAGTGTAAAAGGGCCTCATCTCACGTTGAGGGGAGAATCTCCTGTTTTTTTCTAGGGTTGTGGCAGGAAACTCGGGGTTCCTCTTGAGTTATGATGGGGACCTCAGGGAATCGCTTGTGTTACCTCAGGAAAAGCAAGTCTCCATGTGAGTTCTGAGGGGTCTCTCGGGATTCCTCTCCAGTCGGTGCAAGGGCCTAGGTCCTCATCTCGAGTTGAGATGGGAACATCAAGGTTCCTCTCCAGTGCTGACATGGATCTCGAGGTTCCTATGGAGTTTCAACAGGGGTGTCAGGCCTCGTCTCGTGTGGAGACAAGGAAATGCGCTTTCCACTCGAGATGTAAAAGTAGTGTCAGGCTTTCTGTTGAGTTGACATAGGGATCTGTTGCTCTCTTCTGAGGAGCCATAGGGCTTTCACACCTGACATGGTGTTTTGAGTCGAAACTTGGGGTGACAGTCGAGTTAGTGCCAGGGAATCAGGTTTATCTGGAGTGGATTGGGACAATGGGGTCTTTTTCAATTGTGACACGATCCTTGGAGTTCTTCTCGAGGTTAAAGTTAAGACCGCCTCTACTTGAGATGGGATGAGAACGACCGGATTCTTTTCCCTACGAAGTAGGGAAATGGACTCTCATCTCGAGATGAGGAGGGAAAAACGGGTCTCTTCTTGAGTTGTGGTGGGACTCTCAGTGTTCCTCTAGAGTGAGGAGGTTTATATCGGGGAATTTCTTGACTTGCATCAAGAGTGTCAAGGACCTTTTCGAGGCTCAAGAGGGAAGGTGGGATTTCTTTCGAGATGCCGCAGAGGAAAAGGGACTCATTTCGCATTGAGGGGAGAATATCCTGGTTTTTTCTCGAGTTGTGGCAGCAACCTGGGCTTTCTCTCCTGTAACAATGGGAACCTCAGTGACCCGCTCGTGTTGCCTCTGTAAAGTGAAGTCTCCATGTGACGTGCGAAGGGCCTCTCGGGATTCCTTATCAGGTGGTGCAGGGGCCTAGATCCTCATCTGGAGTTGAGGCCGGAACCTCAGGGTGCCTCTCCAGTGCTGACATGGATCTCGGGGTTCCTATGGATTTTCAACAGGGGAGTCATGCCTCATCTCTTGCGGAGACATGGAAGTCCTCTTGCCTCTCGAGCTGTCAAAGTAGTGTCAGGCTTCCTTCGAGTTGCCAGAGGCATCTGTGGCTTTCTCTCGAGGTGCCACAGAGCTGTCACAACTCTCATCGTGTTTTGAGGCGATACTTGAGGTGACAGTCGACTCAGTGCAGGAGAATAAAGTTTACCTGGAGTGGATTTGTACATCGTGGTCTTTTTGAATTGTGGAAGGTCCCCTGGAAATCCTCTCGAGGTTCAAGTAGAGGCAGCCTCCTATTGAGTTGTGAGGGGAATGCCGGGATTTCTTTCTCGACCAAGCAGGGGAATGGACCCTCATCTTGAGATGAGGAGGGAAAAACGGGGCTCTTCTTGAGTTGTGGTGGGATCCTCGGTGTTCCTCGCGAGAGGGGACGGGTATATCGGGGAGTTTCTTAAGTTGCATAAAGGCTGTCAAGGACCCGTTTGAGGCTCTAGAGGGAAGATGGGATTTCTCTCGAGACAATTCAGTGGAAACGAGCCTCATCTTGCATAGGGGAGAATATCCTGGGTTTTCTCGAGTTGTGGTAGGAAACTTGAGGTTCCTCTAGAGTTATGACGGGGACCTCAGGGACCCGCTCGTGTTGCCTCAGGAAAGTCTAGTCTCCATGTGAGTTGTGAGGGGCCTCTCGGGATCCCTCTCCAGTCGGTGCAGGGGCCTAGGTCTTCATATAGAATAGAGGCTGGAACCTCAGAGTTCCTCTACAGTGCTGAGATGGATCTCGGGTTTCCTATGGACTTTCAAGAGGGGAGTCAGGGCTCACCTCGCATTGAGACAAGGAAGACCACTTTCCTCTCGAGCTGCAAAAGTAGTGTCAGACTTTCTGACAATTTCCCTGACCTTTTCCTAGGTCCTAGAGCCCATCCAGGCCTGTTTCTGACCCATTCTGTGCTAGGTCAGCCATGTATTGAATATTGCCTTTGGGAAGTCCCAGGGCACAAGCTCCATGTGATACCAGCCCCAGGTTGAAAGGCCTGTAGGTGTTGTAGGCTGACAGACCAAGGAAGTAGATGAGAGATTGACCCCACTCTGCAGATGAAGAGACTAGGGAAAGCCTGAGGGGCATATGGCTTGTCAAGGGCCACATCACAGATGAGAAGAAGGAGCCTGTCTGAAAGAACTGTGTCCTCAGAGCTCAGGCCCTGGCTGCACCCAGGCCTGCCAAGCTGCGGGGTGAGCAGTTGTGGGTGTCACTGTGCCTGCACATGGCCTAAGGGGGTGGGTGAACAGACAGAAATCCAGAGGTTCGCTTGGGGAGCTTTGTGTAAGGGACCTCAGCAAGGAACCCAGGAAATGACGTCACTTCCTGGCAACAGAACCCAACAGAACATGGAAACTGGATTTCCAGGCCTCACAGCAGAGAGGAGCCCCCAGCCAGTTCGCAGGCAGCCAGGATGTTTTGCTGTTTGCTCCTTCCCAGAGGCAGGGCCTCTGAGGTGTGTGGGAACACAGTCGGTGCTGCCTAAGGATCCCCCTGAGAGGCCTCTGGCCCCTTGCCTGAAGAAACAGAAAGGTAACACGGGAGCTCCAGCCCTGGCCAGGTCCCCTCTCCCATCCCACCCGGGTAACCCTGAGTCCTTTCCCTGTGTGTGTGGATGGGGGCTTCCTGGGGTATCTCTGCCTCAAGCAAGGCCCTGCGGATGTGGCTCAGAAGTCTGTGGGCTGGGTGTGTCCACACCCCAGGGGAGAGCAGGCTGGGCAGGATGGGGAGAGTCCAGGCAGCACCGGAAGACCCCACACGCTCAGGGGCATCTCCTTCATCCAGGGTGAGTACCTGAACAGACACATGTTTCTGTTGGCAGCAGAATTTCGAGCAGGCAGAAGCAGCCACCATACTGGTCAGGCCCATCTCAGTAAACTTCAGGCAGGGCTGGCTGACGGTCAGTGTCATTTCAGAGCTTCCCAGTTGATGTGGCTGATTACGGGGGCACCCCGTTCAGCTCCCTGAGGGAGGCATCGGATCACCATCCCCTGCTGGTGAGGCCCAGTGCAGGCTCCAGGTGAGTGTGTCCATGGGGGATCAGCCCAACTGGAAATGAAGAGGAAGCGGGGAAGCCCTGCTCCACACACACCACCCAGGACACACCCCGGGGCCCAGTCTCAGGCTGCCATGGAGCTCAGCACACCTGGCTCTGACCCTGACCCTGAGAAACCCTGCCTCTGAGGCAGCAGGAGGACCTGGAGCCCAGCACGGCAGAGCACAGAGGTGAGGAGGCTGGAGTTATGGATGTGAGTGTGTGGGGAGGGGGTGCTGAGCTACACAGGGAGGAGTCCCACAGACCTGGGTCTGGGCCTGGAACAAAGCCTGGCCTCACACCACCCATTTTTCACACTGCAGTCAGAGTGCATCCTATGCTGGGTATTCTTTGCGATTCTCTGGGAAGCTTTCTGTCCCCGTAAACACACATCAAAATGCTGGCGATGGGTAACCTTCTCTTCTCTCACAGTTCTAGCACTGGCCTCTCATTACAACCAGACTCCACATCCAAGTCCTGTTCCTACAGCAGTGGGTGCTATAGGTGCAGGACCCAGGGATCCACTGAGGGGACATCGAGACCTGAGACTTCCCTTCCCAGACACCAGGCTAGCTGGGTACTGGCCAGCACACTGGGCATATCCGACCTCTGTGCCTGCAGGACCCCCAGCCACAGGCACTGATGTGCCACCCCCTCAGCGAGAACATCCACCTCTACCTGCACCTGTACCTGCTCGGGCTTTGGCAGGAGAAACCAAGTCATGGGATGAGTCACCACCTCTGCAGGGAGAGCCTGCCCTGGCTCCTGCCTCAAACCCAGATGCCCACGATGACTGACCCACCCCTGCAGGGAGAACGGGCTCCCATTCTGGACAGAGACCCGGACCCCTTTCTGGAAACACCTCGTCCAGTGGAGCAGGTTGGCTCTGCAGCCTCTGTCCCTGCCTGCTTCCCGTGGATGCCATCAACTCACTTCCCACCCAGGGCAGATTGAGTTCCCCTCCTCTGAGCTTATTTGCATCTGGTGTGTGTGTAGCTTTCTTGTGATATTTTATTTTTTTTATGGCTTTATATATTTTTTCTGTTAAGTTTTTGTTAATAAATTTTACTTTAATTGATGCAATTTGGGAACATTAAGGCCTGCACAATGTGTACCATCACCAATATCTACATTCGCACTTTCTCATTCTATCCCCCCACTTCCCAGCAAAGGCTGGATTCTTGTCAAGCACTCCCCGTTCTCCCCTTCCCCACCTGACAATATTTAGTCTTCTTCTTTCTCCATTTCTTCCCATTATTTGGGTGTCCATAATCAATGCCAATCACTGAAATGATACAAAAATAGATTTTTTTTTTTCTGACAGAAAGGGAACGTTACAGGCTCTTAGTCTTGTTAGACTCTTTTCAGTCCCATGGATTTTACAGTCCATGGAGTTATCTAGGCCAGAAAACTGGAATGGGTATGTTTTCCATTCTCCAGGGGATTTTCCTGACTCTCCACATATTGTAAGAGTAAACTTGAGAATTCTTGTTTTTATTTCATTTGAAGTAGCCTTGGGTAACTGAAAGGACAGTCTAGGTACTTTCAAGATGTCATCTGCAAAACTATACCCTTTTGGCAAATGTGGTCCGAACATTCCAGGTAGGCATTGCTGTTGTAAATGTGACATCTCAGCCAGAAGGGAGATGTGGAGTATTTCCTGTTCCACAAACGAGTTCACAGAAGAAGCCAAAAGAGAGAGCTGGAAAATGAACAACACCAACAACCAAAAAACATTCTTCACTGGACAAAGCTAGAGAAAACCCAACATCCTATGGCCCAAAAGCCTCTTGGAAATGAATGTTCAGTAAGGAAGAAACATGTGAGGGTGGACAGGCCATGCCCATGGCCAGTGTAGTTTAGAGACTGCCTGACCTCTCAGATGAAGACACATGCCAGTGTAAACCCTTTGCAGAAAGCAGCGATGATCTTTACTGTGTGAGTGTTTAGTCTGGTGTCAACATGCCCCGGGTACCACACGAGGGAGCAGACCTGGGTCTCTTCCTCTGCCAAACATCTGTCCCTCAGGAAGGCAGCTCAGGTGCTTTCAGGACCTGCCTGCCTGTCTTGCTCAGCCATGAGCTGCGACCACCTCCAGGGTAGACTCCACCTTCTCTTCTGTATGCACCGTGAACCTGCACACATTGGGCCTTCAGAACCTTAAGAAACTTGCTGCATCCCCACTAGAGTCAGAAGCCTCCCCAGGCATCCTTAAGCCTGTGGAGTCACTTTGGCCCAAGCCCTAGTTCTGGACCCCTGGAGCCTCCTTCCACCTTTACACTGTGAATAATCAGGTCCTCTATACACAGATGCCCAGCTGTCAGATCTGAGCTTTGGATTCACAGTCAGCTCTGTCCCTCCCATGGCCGCCAGGTGAGCCGCCATGCAGGGAAGAGAACACATGAGCTGAGTTTCAAGGGAGGCATTGAAAGGACAGCAGTGGGTACCACTTGTTGCAAACTGAGGGAGGGTCCCTGCATGTCTCAGAAAAGGCCTCTCATGTGCAAGTGTGAAGGAGGGCCTCAATGGTGCAAAGGAAAGAGAGATACTCAGGGCCAAAGGCTCTTGGCCTCTGTTTTAGCAGCTCCAGTGGCAGCCTGTGAACATTGGACAGCCAGTGTGGTCACATGAGCATGACTCTAATTTCCTCAGAAAGCAAGAGAAAGGGAATAGGGTGTGGGAGGACACAGAGAGTGTAGCAGAGTGGATGAAGGGAGGTGCCATTCCTTTCTTCACTGCAAACTGATTTTGTGAGTCTCTGAGCTGCCAGATGGCAGTTACCAAGTCAGGTCCCCGCAGCACCCAGTGTGGGCTGGGTGCCTTAGCGTCTGTCACAGGGACAAGCTTCACCATGTGGCCTCCCTGAGTTCTAACAGCAGGAACGGCGGGGTTTGTCTGAGTACACACTTCCTTGCTATAGCTGAGTCACCCTCTTCTTAGAGTCCCAGTTTTGTCCTGTAGAATAAGGACATCAATTGCTACCTTAGCAGGTTGCTAACTTAATCCTGTGAAGACTCCTTAGGGTAATCCTACAGTTAGTAGCTGGTGTTAAGAGATATTGGGCTTCCCTGATACCTCAGCTCGTGACGTATCTTCCTGCATTGCAGGAGAGCCCAGTTAGATTCCTGTGTCAGGAAATCCTGATCTGCTGCAGAAGGGTCAGGCTACCCAGTCCAATTATCTTGGGCCTCTCTGTGGCTCAACCGGCAAAGAATCTGCCTGCATGTGGAGACCTGGGTTTGACCCCTGGGTTTGGAAGATCCGCTAGAGAAGGGAAAAGCTGCCCACTCCAGTATTCTTGCCTGCAGAATTCCATGGATCCTAAAGTCTAAGGGGTCGTAAAGAGTCGGACATGACAGAAGGACTTGTCCCTTCACTTTCAAGAGATATCCCCTGAATCCAGATTAGACTGAAGTCTCCCAGTGCCATCTGGCATTTCTTCCCTGAAGCCAGCCAAAACCCACACACTTGAATTTGCAGGGTCTCCACATAGCCCGCTGGACAGAAAATCCAGCATGGTTCCACAAATTCACAGATAGGCAGGAGGACTCACAGGCACATGGCTTCCCTCTGGTTTCAGGTGGAGCTTCGGGACCACAGCAGGAGCCAGTGCTCTCAAAACCTGGGCTCAGCAGCGCCCTCATTCTTAAGCCGGCGTCTCTTCCCTGACGGGAGCAGAAAGGTCACCAATCGCCCCAGGCTGAACTCATGCTTCTCCCACTGTGTTGACTGACCTCACCAGCCCCGCCCCTTCCAGCAGAACCAGAGCTCCTCTTCCCCTTGTTTGGAGCCTGAGTTCTGGCCCTGGGTCCCGATTGGTCACTGCCCAAGTCCTGAGCCCATCACGGTAGCCAGGGAGAATGGAACACACAGATTGGACAGATTCAGGTCATGTTACCATACTCTCCAGGACACCTGTGAGGGCCTCACCATATGTCAGGGGTGGAGACAGTGCAATGCCCCAAGAGCAGGGCTGAGAATCAGGTCACTGTGTCCTTGTGCTCCATGTCCTGGGACGAGCTTACACAACATCTCTACACAGCACTTTGTTCTCTGCAGACAAAATATTCATGACACACCTCTTCCCTTCCCAGGAGTAGTTTCACGCAACACTATTCAAGGGAGCCAGGCCTCCTGTTTGAAGATAGGCTTGGAGATCCCCCTCCTAGCATCTAGGCTTCTTCTGTGTGTCATGGTAGAATAATTTATTCCGTGAAAAAATGCCCACTAGCACCACCACATGCTGCTCTGGGTTTTCAGGATTCTTGCTTGTTCTGATTAGAAGGCATTTTCCAGGGGCCCCTCCAATGGAGTGAGTTTTGTAGAAGGAAGCCCCTGAGATAGTGAATCCCTCAATCACCTTGCTGTACGCCTTAAACTAACAAATCTTTAAAAATGCATAATACCTTGATTTAAAGTAAGATATGCAGATGACACCACCCTTATGGCAGAAAGTAAAGAGGAGCTAAAAAGCCTCTTGATGAAAGTGAAAGAAGAGAGCGAAAAAGTTGGCTTAAAGCTAAACATTCAGAAAACCAAGATCATGGCATACGGTCCCATCACTTCATGGGAAATAGATGGGGAAACAGTGGATACAGTGTTAGACTTTATTTTTGGGGGCTCCAAAATCACTGCAGATGGTGACTGCAGCCATGAAATGAAAAGACGCTTACTCCTTGGAAGAAAAGTTATGACCAACCTAGATAGTATATTCAAAAGCAGAGACATTACATTGCAGACTAAGGTCCATCTAGTCAAGGCTATGGTTTTTCCTGTGGTCATGTATGGATGTGAGAGTTGGACTGTGAAGAAGGCTGAGCGCCGAAGAATTGATGCTTTGGAACTGTGGTGTTGGAGAAGACTCTTGAGAGTCCCTTGGACTGCAAGGAGATCCAACCAGTCCATTCTGAAGGAGATCAACCCTGGGATTTCTTTGGAGGAAATGATGCTAAAGCTGATACTCCAGTACTTTGGCCACCTCATGCGAAGAGTTGACTCATTGGAAAAGACTCTGATGCTGGGAGGGATTGGGGGCAGGAGGAGAAGGGGACGACTGAGGATGAGATGGCTGGATGGCATCACAGAATCGATGGACGTGAGTCTGAGTGAACTCCGGGAGATGGTGATGAACAAGGAGGCCTGGCGTTCTGCGATTGATGGGGTCGCAAAGAGTCGGACACGACTGAGCTACTGAACTGAACTGATTCACTCATCAAAAATTATTATAAAATTTGTCAAGTTTTCCTTCCAAATTGTTTGTCCTTTGTATGTGTCTTAATTGTTATGGTGGTGTTTTGTGAGGCAGGGATACTAGTTACTTTCCCAATGGGTGCAAGCCCCAATGGGCCTCCTCTCTTCCTTTACATATTCATTTCAGTTCAGTTTAGTAGCTCAGTTGTGCCCGAATCTCTGCGACCCCATGAATCACAGCACGCCAGGCTTCCCTGTCCATCACCAACTCCTGGAGTCCACTCAGACTCATGTCCATAGAGTCAGTGATGCCATCCAAGCATCTCATCCTCTGTAGTCCCCTTCTCCTCCTGCCCCCAACCCCTCCCAGCATCAGGGTCTTTTCCAATGAGTCAACTCTTCACATGAGGTGGCCAAAGTCCTGCAGTTTCAGCTTTAGCATCATTCCTTCCAAAGCCATCCCGTGGTTTCCCTCATTCAGAATGGACTGGTTGGATCTCCTTGCAGTCCAAGGGACTCTCAAGAGTCTTCTGCAACACCACAGTTCCAAAGCGTCAATTCTTCGGCACTCAGCTTTCTTCACAGCCCAACTCTCACATCCATGCATGACAAGTGGGAAAACCATAGCCTTGACTAGACGCAACTTTGTTGGCAAAGTAATTAATGTCTCTGCTTTTGAATATGCTATCTAAATTGTTCATAACTTTTCTTCCAAGGAGTAAGCATCTTTTAATTTCATGGCTGCAATCACCATCTGCTGTGATTTTGGAGCCTCCTCAAAATAATGTCTGACACTGTTTCCATAATTCCCCATCTATTTGCCATGACGTGATGGGACAGATGCCATGATCTTCGTTTTCTGAATGTTGAGCTTTAAGCCAACTTTTTCACTCTCCTCTTTCACTTTCATCAAGAGGCTGTTTAGTTCCTCTTCACTTTCTGCCATAAGGGTGGTGTCATCTGCATAACTGAGGTTATTGATATTTCTACTGGGAATCTTGATTCCAGCTTGTGCTTCTTTCAACCCAGCCTTTCTCAGTTTGTCCTCTGCATATAAGTTATAGAAACAGGGGGACAATATATAGCCTTGACGTACTCCTTTCCCTATTTGGAACCAGTCTGTTGTTCCATGACAAATTCTAACTTTTGCTTCATGACCTGCATATAGGTTTCTCAAGAGGCAGGTCAGGTGGTGTGTTATTCCCATGTCTTGAAAAATTTCCAACACTTTATTGTGATCCGCACAGTCAAAGGCTTTGGCATAGTCAATAAAGCAGAAATAGATGTTTTTCTAGAACTCTCTTGCTTTTTCGAGGATGCAGCCGATGTTGGCAATTTGATTTCTGGTTCCTCTGTCTTTTGTAAAACCAGCTTGAATATCTGGAAGTTCACGGTTCATGTATTGCTGAAGCCTGGCTTGGAGAATTTTGAGCATTACTTTACTAGCATGTGAGATGAGTTCAAATGTGTGGTAGTTTGAACATTCTTTGGGATTGGAGTGAAAACTGACCTTTTCCAGCCCTGTGGCCACTGCTGAGTTTTCCAAATTTGCTGGCATATCGAGTGCAGCCCTTTCACAGCATCATCTTTCAGGATTTGAAAGAGCTCCACTGGAAATCCATCACTTCCACTAGTTTCTTTGTTATGATGCTAAGGCCCACTTGATTTCACATTCCTGAATGTCTGATACTAGGTGAGTGATCACATCATCTTGATTGTCTGGGTCGTGAAGATCTTTCTGGTACAGTTCTTCTGTGAATTCTTTTCACTTCTTCTTAGTATCTTCTGCTTCTGTTAGGTCCATACCGTTTCTGTCTTGATCGAGTGTATCTTTGCATGCAATGATCCCTTGGTATCTCTAATTTTCTTGACGAGATATGTAGTCTTTCCCATTCTGTTTTTTTTTTTCCTCTATTTCTTTACATTGTTCTCTCCTGAAGGCTTTCTTATCTCTCCTTGCTACTCTTTGGAACAATGCATTCAGATACTTATATCTTTCCTTCTCTCCTTTGCTTTTCTCTTTTCTTCTGTTCACAGCTAATTTTAAGGCCTCCTCAGACAGCCATTTTGCTTTTTCGCCTTTCTTTTTCTTGGGGATGGTCATGATCCCTGTTCCTGTACAATGTCACGAACCTCCGTCCATAGTTCATCAGGCACTGTATCAGATGTAATCCATTAAATCTATTTCTCACTTCCACTGTATAATCATCAGGGATTTGATTTATGTCATACCTGAATTGTCTAGTGTTTTTTCCTATTTTCTTCAATTTAAGTTTAAATTTAGCAATAAGAAGTTCATGATCTGCGCCAGTCAGCTCCCCGTCTGGTTTCTGCACACTGTATAGAGCTTCTCCACCTTTGGCTGCAAAGAATGTATTAAGTCTGATTTCCGTGCTGACCATCTGATGATGTCCAGGTGTAGAGTCTTCTCTTGTGTGGTGGGAAGAGGGTGTTTGCTATGACCAGTGCATTCTCTTGGCAAAATTCTATTATTTTCTCTGCTTCATTCCATACTCCAAGACAAAATTTGACTTTTATTTGAGGTGTTTCTTGACTTCCTACGTTTGCATTCCAGTCCCCTAGAATGAAAAGGACACCTTTATTGGGTGTTAGCTCGAAAAAATGTCTTGAAAGACTTCATAGAACCATTCAACGTCAACTTCTTCAGCATTACTTTTTGGGGCATAGTCTTGAATTACCTGATATTGAGTGGTTTGCCTTAGAAAGGAACTGAGATCATTCTGTCTTTTTTGAGAGGACATCCAAGTATTGCATTTTAGATTCTTTTGTTGACCATGATGGCTACTCCATTTCTTCTAAGGGATTTCTGCCCACAGTAGTAGATATAGTGGTCATCTGACTTAAATTCACCCATCCCAGTCCATTTTAGTTTGCTAATTCCTAGAATGTAATGTTCACTCTTGCCACCCCCTATTTGACCACTTCCACTTTGCCTTGATTCCTGAACCTAACATTCCAGGTTCCTATGTAATATTGCCCTTTACAGCATTGGACCTTGCATGTTTCACCAGTCAGATCCACAACTGGGTATTGTGTTTGCTTTGGTCCATCCCTTCAGTCTTTCTGGCATTATTTCTCCACTGATCTCCAGTAGCATATTGGCCACTTACTGACCTGGGAGTTCCTCTTTCAGTATCCTTTAATTTTGCCTTTTCAGACTGTTCATGGGGTTCTTAAGGCAAGAATATTGAAGCGGGTTGCCATTCCCTTCTCCAGTGGACTACATTCTGTCAGCCCTCTCTATCATGACCTGTCTGCCTTGGGTGGCCCCTCATGGCGAGGGTTAGTTTTATTGAGTTAGACAAGGCTGTGGTCCATGTGATCAGATTGGCTAGTTGTCTGTGATTATGGTCTCAGTGTGTCTGCCCTCTGATGCCGTCTCACAACACCAACTGTCTTACTTGAGTTTCTCTTACCTTGTTCGTGGGGTATCTATTCATGGCTGCTCCAGCAAAGCGCAGCCACTGCTCCTTACTTTAGACGAGGGGTATCTCATCAGGGCCGCCCCTCCTGACCTTGAACATGGAGTAGCTCCTCTCGGCCCTCCTGCACCCGCACACAAACTTTAGTGGTGTTGAAACTTCAAATCTGAGTGCCAGCCACAAGTACACAAAGTGAAGTCGCTCAGTCATGTCCAAATCTTTGTGACTCCATGGACTGTAGCCCACCAGGCTCCTCCATCCATGGAATTTTCTAGGCAAGAGTACTGGAGTAGGTTGCCATTTCCTTCTCCAGGGGATCTTCCCGTCCCAGGGATCAAACCAGGGTCCCACACTGCAGGCAGACGCTTTACCATTTGAGCCACCAGGGAATCAAGCTTTCACAAATCAAAAGGTAGTAAACTGAACATAAGAGACGACTTGCAAGTGATGTGTCTGATAAGCGGTTCTTATGTAAAATAGACTAAGAACAAACAGCACTCAAGTCTCCAAGAAAAAAACACACCAGCCTTGTCCATCCCCCAGCATCAACTCCAGCCTAAAGACTTGATCTCAGTCTAACCTATCCCTAAAATCTAACCCTAAACTAACAATGTCCATGTGCATTAAAGGCATCCATCCATCCACAGGAGAGACAGAGAGAAAGAGAAAAAGGAATACAGACAGAATTTCAAAAGGAAAAGAATGACATGTCTAGAGAGAGACACTGAACAAGAGAGATGAAATGAGTAGATTTTACAGACCTCTTCATAAATCTATCTGGAAGTTAGAAGCAATGACAGTGCCCATCCACTGCAGAAGTGGGAAAATGACCCAAGCTTATGAGAGTAAAGAAGAATGCAGGGAGCCATTATAGGCTCAGCCACCCATGGAAGCCGAGATGGGGCACTTGAATCAGAATCTCAATGGAAAAAAGAGGACCAGAAAGTTGGGTCCTCTTTTAAATAAGAGAAGTTGACCTTCCAGTCTCCCTTTCAGTCCTCCATTGGACTGGATGGAGTCCCAAAATAGGCAGCAAAGGGAGAGCGGTAGAGTTTCCATAGGGATCTGTGGCTTTCTCTAGAGGTGCCACAGGGCTGTCACACTTCCCATCGTGTTTTGAGTTGATACTCGGGGTGACAGTCGTGTCAGCGTGGGAAATAAGGTTTCTTTGGATTGGACTTGGACATCGGGGGTTTTTTGAACTGTGGCACGACCCATGGAGTTCCTCTCAATTTTCAAGTTGAGACCGCCTCCTTTGAGGTGTGACAGGAACGCCGGGATACCTTTCCCGACGAAGCAGGGAAATGGACCCTCGAGATGAGAAGGGAAAAACGGGGCTCTTCTTGAGTTGTGGTGGGACCCTCTGTGTTCCTCTTCAGTGGAGACGGGTATGTCAGGAAACTTCTTGAGTTGCCTTAAGGGTGTCAAAGACCCTTTCAAGGCTCAAGAGGGAAGGTGGGATTTCTCTCGAGAGGCCACAGTGGAAAAGGGCCTCATCTCGCGTTGAGGGGAGAATCTTCTGGTTTTTCTTGAGTTGCAGCAAGAAACTTGGGGTTCCTTTTGAGTTATGATGGGGACCTCAGGGACCGATTCATTTTACCTCAGGAAAGTCAAGTATTCATGTGAGTAGAGAGGGGCCTCTCGGGATTCCTCTCCAGTCGGTGCAGGGGTCTTGGTCCTCATCTTGATTTAAGGCCAGAAGCTCAGGGTTCCTCTCCAGTGCTGACAAGTATCTCAGGGTTCCTCTGGAGTTTCCACAGGGGAGTCAGACCTCGTCTCGTGTGGATTCATGGAAGTCCGCTTTCCTCTCGATCTGTAAAAGTAGTGTCTGGCTTCCTGTCGAGTTGACATAGGGATCTGTTGCTTACTCTAGAGGTGCCACCGGGCTGTCACAGCTGCAGTGTGTTTTGAGTCGATACTCGGGGTGACAGTCGAGTCATTGCAGGGGAATCAGTTTTATCTGGAGTGGATTCGGACATCAGGTTCTTTTAGAATTGTGGTACGATCCCTGGGGTACCTCTCGATTTTCAAGTTGAGACCACCTCCTCTTGAGGTGCGATGAAGCAGGGAAATGGACTCTCATCTCGAGATGAAGAGGGAAAACCGGGGCACTTCTTGAGTTGTGGCGGGACCCTCGGTGTTCCTCTCGAGTGGAGATGGGTATGTTGGGGAACTTCTCGGTGGCATCAAGGGTGTCAAGGACCCTTTCGAGGCTCAAGAAGGAAGGTGGGATTTCTCACAGACACCGCAGCTGAAAAGGTCCTCATCTCGCGTTAAGTAGAGCATCTTCTGGTTTTTCTCGAGTATCTGGAGTGGATTGGGGCATCAGGTCCTTTTGAAATGGTGGCACGACCCCTGGAATTCTTCTCGAGTTTCAAATTGAGACCGCCTTATCTTGAGTTGCAATGGGAACTCCGGGATTCTTTTCCCTACGAAGCAGGGAAGTGGACCCTTATTGGGGTCCAGCCCCGGTTGGATCCAGGGAGTCCAAATCGTGGACGGCAAAGTGAGAGAGATATATAGAGAGATACGGAAAGATTTTTCAGATAAGAGAATAGAGGAGAGAAAAGAGGCTGATATTCCTTGCTTTACACAGAAAGCCAATAATGTCCCAAGGCCGCAGGAGTCCGCTTGAATAGCAGAGGGTGTCCCGCCTTGGGCTCCCTCTCACGTGGGTCTTAGAAGCCCGGGTAGAGAAGTGAACACGGAGGACCACTGCACCCCAAGGGATCAGCCTGAAAAAGAAGTAAAGAGAGAAAGAAAGTATGACAAGGGAGGTCAATTTGTGCAATACCTGTAAACTTATTTCAAAAGAAGCTTATATACCCTAAGTTTTACATAATGGAAGATGCAGAGTCATGCAGGGGCAGCAGTCCCGACCCTTCTAGATACCAGGCTTTCTTTCTGCATACTTTTCCCTATGCAAAACGTCTCAGGTGATTTACATTATCTTCTGGCCAAGAGGCCTCTTAACATTTTATGGCTCTTTTCCTTGATGAATATTAATCAACCAGAAAACTCATTTTCCCTTGAAGTGTTTTTTCTTTAATCTGCATCATCCTCAAAGTACTAAATAAAGTTACATTCCTATAGGACAAAGGTGCAGTGGGTTACAACAAACTACTTAACTCAAAGATCTAATGTTGCTGATGCCAGGGCTACTACCTGTTTTTTTTTTTCTATATACCAACTATATCAGCAAATAAAATATATGAAATCTTGGCAGTAAGTTTTGGCTCAACAATGAAACCCTTAACCAGTTCTATTCTAATGATTGTTCACTCCTCAAAAGGCTCTACATTCCTAGAATGTTTTAAGCTTCCTGTGCCTCTCACAGTTGGGAGGCTGTAAACAATCACATGCAGAGTTGAAAAAGTCCCGATAAACCTGTCGGGCGAGTTAGAAAGCTGTCAGAGGTGTTTGAACTGAAACACTCCAGTTGCATGCCCAGAAGACTTATAAACTAGAGCTCTAAGTTAATTTTCTTCAGAGAAAGGAGGTCGGGGACAAACCCCCATTGGTAACAGAGGACTTGGTGAAAAATAGCAGTACAGGCAGATTCTGGTTTTGGGGTAGATGCTCGAGCAGGTCCAGAGGGTCCCTGAAGCCCTGACTCGTCCTTGCCAGTAAGGCCTCACCCTCATGACCTTTGTCATGGGTGGGATCTCCTGTGTTGGCTCCGGGCAGACCCTCATCTCGAGATGAGGAGGGAAAAACGGGTCTCTTCTTGAGTTGTGGCAGGACACTCGGGGTTCCTCTCGAGTGGAGACAGATATGTCCAAGAACCTCTTGAGTTACATCAAGGGTGTCAAGGACCCTTTGGAGGCTCAAGAGGGAAGTTAGGATTTCTCTCCAGACTCCACAGTGGAAAAGGGCCTCATCTCGTGTTGAGGGGAGAATCTCCTGGTTTTTCTCGAGTTGTGGCAGGAACCTTGGGGTTCCTCTAAAGTTAAAAAGCAGACTTCAGGGACCCACGCGGATTGGCTCAGGAAAGTCAAGTCTCCATGTGAGTTGCGAGGGGCCTCTCGGGATTCCTCTCCAGTTGATGCCGGGGCTTAGGTCCTCATCTGGAGTTGAGGCTGGAACCTCAGGGTTCCTCTCCAGTGCTGACATGATCTTGGGGTTCCTACGGAGTTTCAATGGGGGAGTCAAGCCTCATCTTGTGTGGAGACATGCAGGTCCACCTTCCTCTCGAGCTGTCAGAGTACTGTCAGGCTTCCTGTCGAGTTGACATAGGGATCTGAGGCTTTCTCTCGAGGTGCCACAGGGCTGTCACACCTGCTACCGTGTTTTGAGTCGATCCTCGGGGTGACAGTCGAGTCAGTGCAGTGGAATCAGTTTATCTGGAGTGGATTGGAACATTGAGTTCTTTTGGAACTGTGGCACGACCCCTGGTGTTCCTCTCGACTTTCAACTTGAGACCACCTCCTCTTGATATGCGACGGGAACTCTGGGGTTCCTTTCCCAAAGAAGCAGGGAAATGGATCCTCATCTCGAGAGGACAAGGGCAAAACGTGTCTCTTCCTGAGTTGTAGCAGGACATTCGGTGTTCCTCTCGAGTGGAGACGGGTATGTTGGAGAACTTCTTGAGTTGCCTCAAGAGTGTCAAGGACCCTTTCAAGGCTCAAGAGGTAAGGTGGGATTTCTCTCGAGATGTCGCAGTGGAAAGGGGCCTTATCTCGCGTTCAGGGGAGAATCTCCTGGTTTTTTTCGAGTTGCGGCAGGAAACTTGGGGTTCCTCTCAAGTTACAGCGGAGACCTCAGGGACCTGCTTGTGTTGCCTCAGGAAAGTCAAGTCTCCATGTGAGTTGGGAGAGGCCTCTTGTGATTCCTCTGCATTCGGTGCTGGGGCCAATGTCCTCATCTGGAGTTAGGGTGGAACCTCAGGATTCCTCTCCAGTGCTGACATGGATCTCGGGGTTCCTATGGAGTTCCAACAGGGGATTCAGGCCTTGTCTCGTGTGGAGACATGCAAGTCTGCTGTCCTCTTGAGCTGGAAAAGCAGTGTCAGGCTTCCTGTCGAGTTGACATAGGGATCTGAGGCTTTCTCTCGAGGTGCCACAGGGCTGTCACACCTCCCTTCCTGTTTTGAGTCAATAGTTGAGGTGAAAGTCGAGTCAGTGCAAGGGAATCTTATTTAACTGCAGTGGATTGGGACATCAGGGTCTTTTTGAATTGTGGCACTATCCCTGGAGTTCCTCTCGAGTTTCAAGTTAAGATCACCTCCTCTTGAGGTGTGACGGGAACACCGGGATTCCTTTCCCAAAGAAGCAGGGAAATGGAACCTCATCTCGAGATGAGGGGGGGAAAACTGGAGTTTTCTTGAGTTGTGGCGGGACCCTCGATATTCCTCTCGAGTGGTGATGGTTATTCGGGGAACTTCTTGAGTTGCATCAAGGGGGTCAATTACTCTTGCATGGCTCAAGAGGGAAGGTGGGATTTCTCTCCAGACACTGTAGCGGAAAAGTGCCTCATCCCACGCTGAGAGGATAATCTCCTGGTTTTTCTTGAGTTGCAGCAGGAAACTTGGTGTTCCTCTCGAGTTACAATGCGGACCTCAGGGACCTGCTTGTGTTGCCTCTGTATAGTCAAGTCTCCATGCGTGTTCCAAGGGGCCTCTCGGGATTCCTCTCCAGTCAGTGCCAGGGCAGAATTACTCATCTGTATTTGAAGCCAGAACGTCAGGGTTCTTCTCCAGTGCTGACATGGATCTCGGGGTTCCTATGTGCCTGGGTCCAGCCTCCGTGGGATCCAGGGTTACCCTCAAAAATAAGGCATTGGCGAAGAAAGATAGAGATTAAAAAAATGTTGCAAATAAGAAAATGGAGGAGAGAAAGAGGCTGACATTCCTCGGTTTCACAGAAAGCCAAAAAAGCTGCAAGAGTTGCTCTGTTCACGTTGGATGCAGGTGCCCTCCCATTCTCCCAAGGAAGTGAAGACACAGAGCACCTTCCCATTTAGGTCTTAGCAGCCCAGGCAGGAAAGTGAACGCAGAGAGCCTTGTGCTCCAAGGGATCAGCATGATCCCTTGTAAGAGGAGAAAGAGAGAAAGAAAATAAGACATGGGGTGACCAAGCTTCATTGAGCAAGGTTCGTAACTTTATTTTTAAAAAGAACTTTTATAACTTGACTTTACATAGAGGGAAATAAAAGATGCAAAGTCATACAGAGTCAGCCCAAACATTACATCTGTTTTGTTTTTATCGAAATCATGATTTTTTTCTGCATAACTTTCCCATAAACAATGTTGTGTACATTATCTTCTGGTCTTGGAGCCCTGTCAACATTTTATGACCCTCTTTTGATAAAAGCCTGCTCAACCAGAAACCTCATTTTCCCTTGAAATGTTTCTTCTTTATATTTTTAATCTTTGTCAGCGTCAGAAAGTTTAAACAGAATTGCATTTCCATGGAGCAAAGGTGCAGTGAGTTACAACAAAGAAAGAACCAATTAGTTCAAAGTTCTGATATGATTTATTCCAAGGCTATTGCTTGTTGTTCTTAAATTCCAACGACATTAACTATTGCACTCCCAGGTGCACAGTGGAGAAGATATATGGGAACTTAGCCACAAGCATTGGCTCAACAATGAAATCCTAAACCAGCACTACTCTAATAGCTTAACTCTTTGAAAGGCTCTATATTTTTAGAATGTTTTAGGCTTCCTGTGCTTTTCACAGCTGGGAGGCTATGAATAATCACACGCATAGTTGCAAGAGTCTGGATATACCTGTCAGACAAGCTAGAATGCCAACAGAGGGGGGTTGAATTTGAAAGATTCCTTTCATGTCCAGGAGACTTTTTAGCTAAAGCCCTAAGTTGATTTTCTCCAGAGAATGGTGGTTGGGGATAGTCCCCTGTTAATGTCAGCAGAGTTGGTGAAAGGCATAAAATAGTAAGACAGACAGATTCTGGTTTTGGCATAGATGCCCGAGCAGGTCCAGTGTGTCCCTTGAGTCCTTATCCGCCTTGCTCGTCAGGTCTCTTCCACATGACCTTCTCATGGGTGGGATCTCCTGTACCAGCTCCCGGCATCTCCCCCTTTTTTATTTTTTAAGACAGCCAGATGTAATTCAGTCGCAGGCTTCTGAGTGCTCTGTTGAAGGGTTTTAAGAATGCAAGGAAGAATGATTATGAGAAGCAGAATTACAGCGGCCACAGCAGCATAGCTAAAAATAGTACACAGAATGTTCTTTCTTGAAATAAAGTTAGAAAATGTATGGAAAAAGTGACTTGTTACTCCTGTGGCAGTAAAATCTAATCAGGAGTGTTCCATGATCTCTATCTGACCATGAAGTTTTCCCAAATCCAAACTGATGCTGGAGCCATTCCATATCCCTGAAACGTGATTCCCGATTCCCTCCTAGCCACAATCCATCTTGTTTACCCTTGGTGGTGCCACACAAATCCACTGCAGTTGGCATGACAGGACAATGCCAACTCCAATTTCAAAGCCTACAATTCAGTGCCAACATGCATCACTGCCTCCTCCAGGGCATCCACCCCCACCTCTTGCTTCCCATCTACAACCTTCTGTGTTGCCAACGCCAAAGAAATATTCTCTGACATAGTATCAACATACTGGCCAGTGTGTACCCGTTGAGCCAATGACATCGCTGCCATAGCAACAGTAACGGTAACAGTAGTAATTGAAGTAACAGAAGGAATTGCTGCTATTAAAGCTGACATTCTTAAGGTAAGTAAGCCCACAAATCATCATGATGGCATTAAACCTTGTAGTTGTAACACAGCAAGACCATAGTTATCATACCAATAAGTAGTTACTGTTACAGACACCATAAGATAGGGTGGACGCTGTAACACCACAAAGGAGCAAACATATTGAGGGGTCAAATAAGATGAGAGCCTACACTGTTTACAAGATATTACATTAGGTCTAACAGAATAATTTATTTGTACATTAAGTTTTTTCCAAGATCTCTGGTGTCAGTCGTTTTAGAGTCTGTTGGACTTTTCAGGTGGGCGGTGGAGGCAGGAGCAGAGGAGTGTCTTTCTTCTTTTGTGGTCGAAGCAATGGGAAAACTGGATGCCTAGGGGGCTGTGACATGGCGAATCAGGCTGTCTGGGATCCAAACAGGAGAAGTGGAATCCTTTTGGGTCCCTGTTTGGGCACAACTTGCGGGGGACCAGCCCCCACAGGATATAGGGGTACCCTCAAGAGAGATGGTGTCAGCAAAGATATTTAGAGAGAGATAAAGAAAGAATGTTGCAGATAAGAATATAGAGGAAAGAAAGAGGCTGATATTCCTTGGTTTACACAGAAAGCCAAAAAAGCCCCAAGACAAGGGACTTGCTCTGTTCACATAGGCCGTAGGCACCCTCCTGGTTTCCCGAGGGAGTGAAGATGCAGAGTGCCTTCCCATTCAGGTCTTAGAAGCCCAGGCAGGAAAGTGAATGCAGAGAGCCTCTGTGCTCCAAGGGATCAGCCTGAAAAAGAGAGTAAGAGAGAGAAAGAAAGAAAGAAAAAAAAGACAGACAGACAGACAAACACGGGCTGACCAAGCTTCGGTGAGTGAGGCCCATAACTTTATTTTTCAGGGAAGCTTTTATACCTTGACTTGTACATAGAGGGAAATGAAAGATACAAAGTTATACAGAGTCAGCCCAAACATTACATCTGTTTTGTCTTTATCGAAACCAGGACTTTTTCTGCATACCTTTCCCATAAACAATGTTGTGTACATTACCTTCTGGCCTTGGAGGCCTGTAAACATTTTATGACCCTCTTTTGATAAAGGCAACTCAACCAGAAAAATTATTTTCCCTTGAAATGTTTTTTCTTTATATTTTTAATCTATGTCAGCCTCAGAAAGTATTAAACAGAGTTACATTTCCACGGAGCAAAGGTGCAGTGAGTTACAACAAAGAAAGAACCAATTAGTTCAAAGGTCTGGTATGGTTTATTCCAAGGCTATTGCTTGTTTTTCTTAAATTCCGACAACATTAACTATTGCACTCTCAGGTGCACAGTGGAGAAGGGATATGGGAACTTAGCCTCAAGCATTGGCTCAACAATGAAATCCTAAACCAGCACTACTCTAATAGTTTTTAACTCTTTGAAAGGCTCTATATTTTTAGAATGTTTTAGGCTTCCTGTGCTTCTCACAGTTGGGAGGCTGTGAATAATCACATGTGTAGCTGCAACAGTCTGGATAAACCTGTCAGCCAAGCTAGAATGCCAACAAAGGGGATAGGAATTGAAATATTCTTTTCATGTCCAGGAGACTTATTAGCTAGAGCCCCAAGTTGAGTTTCTCCAGAGAAAGGTGGTCGGGGATAGCTCCCTGTTAATGTCAGAATTGGTGAAAGGCACAAAATAGTAAGACAGACAGATTCTGGTTTTGGGGTACAGGCTCGAGGAGGTCCAGGGGGTCCGTTGAGTCCTGATATGCCTTGCTCTTAGGTCACTTCCACATGACTGTCTCATGGGTGGGATATACCGTGCTGGCTCCCAGCACCTACAGAGTTTCAACAGGGGAGTCAGGCCTCGTTTTGTGTGGAGACCTGGAAGGCCGCTTTCATTCTCAAGCTGTAAAAGTAGTGCCAGTTTTCCTGTCTAGTTGACCTAGGGTCTGTGGCTTTCTCTCGAGGTGCCACAGGGCTGTCACACCTGCCATCATGTTTTGAGTGGATACTTGGGGTGACATTCGATTCAGGGTAGGGGAATCAGGTTTATCTGGAGTGGATTGGGAAATCGGGATCTTTCTGAATTGTGGCACGACCCTTGGAGTTTCTCTCGAGTTTCAAGTGGAGACCACCTCCTCTTGAGGTGCGACGGGAATGCTGGGATTCCTTTCCCGACGAATCAGGGAAATGGACCCTCATCTCGAGATGAGGAAGGAACAACGGGGCTCTTCTTGAGTTGAGGCGGGACACTCGGTGATCATCTCGAATGGAGAAGTGTATGTCGGGGAACACCTTGAGCTGCATCCAGGGTGTCAAGGACCCTTTCGAGGCTCAAGAGGTGGGGTGGGATTTCTCTTGAGACGTCACAGTGGAAAAGGGCCTCATCTCGCTTTGAGGGGAGAATCTCCTAGTTTTTCACGAGTTGCAGCAGGAAACTTGGGGTTCCTCTTGAGTTACGACGGGGACCTCAGGGACCTACTCGTGTTGCCTCAGGTAAGTCAAGTATCCATGCAAGTTACGAGGGGCCTCTTGGGATTCTTCTCCAGTCGGTGGTGGGTCCTAAGTCCTAATCTGGATTTGAGGCCAGAACCTCAGGTTTCCTCTCCAGTGCTGACATGGGTCTCAGGGTTCCTATGGAGTCTCAACAGTGGAGTCAGTCTTCATCTCTTGTGGATACATGGAAGTCCGCTTTCCTCTCGAGCTGTAAAAGTAGTGTTAGGCTACTTGTCAAGTTGACATAGGGATCTGTGGCTCCCTCTCGAGGTGCCACAGTGCTGTCACACCTGCCACTGTATTTTGAGTCGATACTCGGAGTGACAGTCAAGTCAATGCAGGGAAATCAGGTGTTTCTGGAGTGGATTGGGTCATCTGGGTCTTTTTGAATTGTGGTACGATGCTTGGAGTTCTGCCGGAGCCAGTGTGAGGAATCTCACCCATGGCAAAGGTCATGAGGATGGAGGCCTGACATACGCAAAGGTGGGATCAGGCCTCAGGGGTCCTCCTGGACATTCTCGAGCATCTACCCCCCAAACCAGAGTCTGCCTACCTTACTGCATTATGCTTTCACCTATACTTCTGACATTACAGAGGTTATCCTCCACCACCTCTCTCTAAAAAGGAGCTAACTTAGAGCTCCAGTTAATAAATCTCCTGGATGTAACAAGAGTGTCTCAGTCCACAAGCTCCTCTGATGGCTCTCTAGCCTTCCTGACAGGTTTATCTGGCCATATGTGATTGTTCACAGCCTCCCAACCATGAGAGGCACAAGATGCTATAAACTTTCTAAGGACAAATTCTTTTAAGAAGTCAGAAGATTATTAGTATAGTATTAGCGAGTTAGGTGGAAATCATACCAGTGGAGGGTTTTATTGTTGAGTCAATATTTGCTGCTAAGCTTCCATATCCCTTGCCCCTTATACACACCAATTGATATAACTAGCATATAGGAGAAATAAGTATTAACCTTGATATAATCACTTTAGACCTTAGGCTAAGTAAATTCTTTTCTTGATTATAGCCCACTAGACCTTTTCCCTGTAGGAATGAAACTTTATCTGGGGCCTTTGGAGGGTGGTGCCTGACTTAAGAAAAATCACCTTTGGAGAAAATAAGGTTTCTGGTTGACTAGTCATCATCAGAAAAGGTCATAAAATGTTAGCAGGCCTCTTGGCCAGAAGATGATGTAAATCACCTGAAACTTTGTATATCGGAAGGAATGCAGAAAGAAAACGTGGTTTCAGTAAGGGTCAGGACAGCTGACCCTGGGTGACTTTGTATTTCCATTCATCTCTATGTATGACTTAAAGTATAAAAGCGAACCAGGAAAATAAAGAAACAGGACCAGTTCCTGGGAAGATTGGTTTCCCCCGAATCATGTTTTCTTGCTCTCTTCTTTTCTGGCTGAATTTCCATCTGGAACAAGGAAGCTCGCCAAGCCTACTAATTTTGCCTGGGCTTCTAAGATATGAACCGGGAGGCACTTTATGTCTCCACTCCTCCAGGAGACCAGGAAGACGCCTGTGGCATAAGTAGGCAGTGCAAACCCATTGTCCTTGGGTTTTTTTGGTTCTCCGCATAAACCAAGCTATTCACCCTCTTTTCTCCACTAATTTTCCTACTACACTATTCTTCCCTAATTTTTCTCCATATCTTTAATTAAACAATTTTCCTCTATACGCCGACAATACCAGGCTTCGAATTACCCTGGAACTACCGGGGCTGGACCCCGACAGAGTTCCTCTCGAGTTTCAAGCTGAGATCGCCTTCTTTTGAGGTGTGATGGGAACCCAGGATTCCTTTCCCAATGAATCAGGGAAATGGACCCTCATCTCGAGATGAGGAGGGAAAAACGGGGCTCTTCTTGAGTTGTGGCAGGACACTCTGTGTTCCTCTCGAGTGGAGACCAGTATGTCGGGGAACTTCTTGAGTTACATTAAGGGTTTCAAAGACCCATTCAAGGCTGAAGAGGGAAGGTGGGATTTCTCTGGAGACACCGCAGTGGAAAAGGGCCTCATCTCGCATTGAGGGGACAATTTCCTGGCTTTTTCTCCAGTTGTGGCAGGAAACCTGGGGTTCCTCTTGAGAATGACGAGGACCTCAGGGACCCGCTAGTGTTGCCTGAGGAAAGTCAAGTCTCCATGTGAGTTGCCAGGGGCCTCTCCGGAATCCTTTCCAGTCATTGCCGGGGCCTATGTCCTCATCTGGAGTTGAGTCCGGAAACTTAGGGTTCCTCTCCAAGGCTGACATGGATCTCGAGATTCCTATGGAGTTTCAACAGGGGAGTCAAGCCTCGTCTCGTGTGGAGATATGCAAGTCTGCTTTCCTCTCGAGCTGTAATAGTAGTGTCAGGCTTCCTGTCGAGTTGTCATAGGGATCTGTGGCTTTCTCTTGAAGTGCG
The DNA here is from genome assembly GCF_032405125.1 of Capricornis sumatraensis. Taxonomy (NCBI): domain Eukaryota; kingdom Metazoa; phylum Chordata; class Mammalia; order Artiodactyla; family Bovidae; genus Capricornis; species Capricornis sumatraensis. Next base: position 44,173,431 of record NC_091072.1, on the reverse strand, counting down.
ACAGGGCTGTCACATGTGCCATCATGTGTGGAGTCGATTCTCGGAGTGACAGTCGAGTCAGTGCAGGGGAATCAGGTTTATCTGGAGTGGATTGGGACATCGGGGTCTTTTTGAATTGTGGTTCGACCCCTGGAGCTCCTCTCGAGTTTCAAGTTGAGACAGCCTCCTCTTGAGGTGCGACGGGAATGCTGGGATTCCTTTCCCGATGAAGCAGGGAAATGGACCATCATGTCGAGATGAGGAGGGAAGAACGAGACTCTTCTTGAGTTGTGGCGGGACTCTCGTTATTCCTCTTGAGTGGAGAAGTGTATGTCGGGGAACTTATTGAGTTGCATTAAGGGTGTCTAGGACCCTTTCAAGGTTCAAAAGGCAAGGTGGGATTTCTCTCGAGAATCCGCATTGGAAAAGGTCCTCATCTCACGTTGACCCAACAATCTCCTGGCTTTTTGTCGAATTGTGCCTGGAATCTTGGGGTTCCTCTGGATTTACAACGGGGACCTCAGGGACCCAATCATGTTGTCTCAGGCTTTCTAGTCTCCATGCGAGTTGCGAGGGACCTCTCGGGATTCCTCTCCAGTTGCTGCTGGGGCCTAGGTCGTCATCTGGAGTTGGTGTTGGAACCTCAGTGTTCCTCTCCAGTGGTGACATGGATCTCGGGGTTCCTCTGGAGTTTCAACAGGGCAGTCAGGCTTCGTCTCGTGTGGAGACATGCAAGTCCGCTTTCCTCGCAAGCTGTAAAGTAGTGTCAGGCTTCCTGTCGAGTTGACATAGGGATCTGTGGCTTTCTCTCAAGGTGCCACAGGGCTGTTGCCGGGTCCAGCCCCGGTGGATCCAGGGAATTCGAAGCGGAGACGGAGTCAGCAAGGAGAGACTTATTTATAAACAGAGACTAGGAGAGAATAGTGTAGTAGGAAAATTAGTGGAGAAAAGTGGCTGAATAACTTGGTTTACACAGGAGACCCATAAAGCTCAGAGACAAGGGGCTTGCACCATCTACATAGGCCACTGGCACCCACTTGAATAGCAGAGGGTGCCCTGCCTTGGGTTCCCTCTTGAGTGGGTCTTAGAAGCCAGGGGAAATACATAGACACAGAAGGTCTCCGTGCTCCAGATTGGAATTCAACCAGAAAAGGGGAGAAAATAAGGACATGGGGAGCCTAGCATTGGTGCCAGACCCACAACGTTATTTTTAAAAGCAACTTATATACCCCAAGTGGTGCATAAAGAAATAATGGAATATGCAGAGTTATGCAGGGGCAGCAGTCCTATCCCTTATTGAAACCAGGCTTTCTTTTTGCATACCCTCTCCTATACAAGAGGTCTTAGGTAGTTTTACATCATCTTCTGGCCAGGGGGCCTGTTAACATTTTTATGGCTCTTTTCATAGATAAATGTCTATCAACCAGAAAACTCATTTTCCCTTGAAGTGTTTTTTCCTTAATGTGCATCACCATTAAAGTACTAAATAAAGTTACATTCCTGTAGAACAAAGATGCAGTGGGTTATAACAAAGACAGCACTTAACTCAAAGATCTAATGTGGCTAATTCCAGGGCTACTACCTGTTTTTTCTATATACCAACTATATCTAGAAATAAAAGATGTGAAAACTTGGCAGAAAGTATTGGCTCAACAATGAAACCCTTAATCAGTCCCTTTCGAATAATTTTCACTCCTCAGAAGCCCCTACAATCCTAGGATCTATTAAGCTTCCTGTGCCTCTCATGGTCCGGAGGCCACAATCAGATGCAGAGCTGTAATCGTCCAGACACACCTGTCAGGCAGGCTAGAAAGCCATCAGAGGGGTTTTTGGATTGAAACACTCTTATTATGCCCAGCAGACTTATTATCTAAAAGCATTAAATTAACTTTTTCCAGAAAAAGGTGGTGGGGTGACAGCCCCCTGTTACTGTCAGAAGAATAGGTGGAAAGCATAACACACTAATGCAAGCAGACTCTGGTTTTTGTTGTAGATGCTCAAGAAAAACCCGGGGGATACCTGAAGGCTGATCCTGCCTTTGCGTTTTATCAGGCCCCTTTCTTCATGACTTTTGTCTCGGGCGGATTCCCAATGCTGGCTCCGGGCAGGGTGTCACACCTGCCATCTTCTTTTAAGTTGATACTCAGGATGACTCGAGTCAGTGCAGGGGAATCAGGTTTACCTGGAGTGGAATCGCGACATCAGGGTCTTTTTAATTGTGGCACGACCCCTGGAGTTCCTCTCGAGTTTCAAGTTGAGACCGCCTCCTCTTGAAGTGTGATGGGAATGCCGGGATTCCTTTCCTGACGAAGCAGAGATAAGGACCCTCACTGAGGTAAGGAGGGAAAAGTGGGGCTCTTCTTGAGTTGTGGAGGGACCTCTGTATCCCTCTAGTGGAGACGGGTATGTCGGGGAACTTCCTGAGTGGCATCAATGGTGTCAAGCACCCTCAAGAGGGAAGGTGGGATTTCTCTCGAGACGCCTCAGTGGAAACGGGCCTCAATTCGCCTTGAGGGAAGAATCTCCTGGATTTTCTCGAGTTGCAGCAGGAAACAAGGGGTTCCTCTCGAGTTACGACGCGGATCTCAGGAACCCGCTCATGTTGCCTCAGGGATGTCAAGTCTCCATTGCGAGTTATGAGGGGCCTCTTGGGATTCCTATTCAGTCAGTAACGGGTCCAAGGGCCTCATCTGGAGTTTAGGCTGGAAACTCAGGTTTCCTTTTCTGTGCTGACATGGATCTCGGGGGTCCTATGGAGCTTCCACAGGGCAGTCAGGCCTCGTCTCGTGTGGAAACATGCAAGTCTGCTTTCCTCTTGAGCTGTAAAAGTAGTTTCACGCTTCCTGTTGAGTTGACATAGGGATCTGTGGCTTTCTCTCAAGGTGCCACAGGGCTGTTGCTGGGTCCAGCCCCGGTGGATCCGAGGAATTCGAAGCAGAGATGGAGTCGGCAAGGAGAGACTTATTTATAAAGAGAGATTAGGAAAGAATAGTGTAGTAGGAAAATTAGTGGAGAAAAGTGGCTGAATAACTTGGTTTACACAGGAGACCTATAAAGCTCCGAGACAACAGGCTTGCACCATCTACATAGGCCACTGGCGCCCACTTGAAGAGCGGAGGGTGCCCCGCCTTGGGCTCCCTGTCGCATGAGTCTTAGATTTCAGGGTAAATAGGTAGACACAGAGAGTCTCTGTGCTCCAGCTGGGAATTCTGCCTGAAAAGAACAACATGGGGAGAGAAAAGAACGACATGAGGGAGCCTATCATTGGTGCCAGACCCACAACTTTATTTTCAAAAGCAGCTTATATACCCCAAGTTGTACATAAAAAATAATGGAATATGTAGAGTTATTCAGGGACAGCCGTCCTATCCCTTATTGAGCCCAGGATTTCTTTTTGCATACCCTCCTGTATACAAAAGGTTTTAGGTGGTTTTACATTATCTTCTGGCCAGGGGGCCTGTTAACATTTTTATGGCTCTTTTCATAGATAAATGTCTATCAACCAGAAAACTCATTTTCCCTTGAAGTGTTTTTCTTTAATGCACATCATCCTAAAAGTACTAAATAAAGTTACATTCCTGTAGAACAAAGATGCAGTGTGTTGTAACAAAGAAAGTACTTAACTCAAAGATCTAATGTTGCTAATGCCAGGGCTACTACCTGTTTTTTCTATATACCAACTGTATCTATAAATAAAAGATATGAAAACTTGGCAGCAAGTATTGGCTCAACAATGAATCCCTTAATCAGTCCTTTTCTAATGATTTTGACTCCTCAGAAGCCCCTACAATCCTAGAATCTATTAAGCTTCCTGTGCCTTTCATGATCGGGAGGCTGCAAACAATCACATGTGCAGCTGTAAGGGTCTGGACAAACCTGTCAGGCAGGCTAGAAAGCCATCAGAGGGGTTTTTGGATTGAAACACTCTTATCATGCCCAGGAGACTTATTATCTAAAATCTCTAAATTAACTTTTTACAGAAAAAGGTGGTGGGGGGACACCCTCTGGTTACCGTCAGAAGAGTAGGTGGAAAGCATAAGACAGCAAAGCAGGCAGGCTCTGGTTTGGGGGGTAGATGCTCGACAAAATCCAGGGGGACACCTGAGGGCTGATCCCACCTTTTCGTTTTGTGTCAGGCCCCTTTCTTCATGACCTTTCTCACGGGCAGTATTCCCCATGCTGGCTCCTGGCAGGCTGTCACACATGCCATCTTCTTTTGAGTTGATACTCGGGGTGAGAGTCGAGTCAGTGCATGGGATAAGGTGTACCTGGAGTGGACTGGGACATCGGGGTCTTTTTGAATTGTGGCAAGACCCCTGGAGTTCCTCTTGAGTTTCAAGTTGAGACCGCCTTCTCTTGAGGTGCAGGGAAATGGACCCTCATCTCGAGATGAGGAGGGAAAACCGGGGCTCTTCTTGAGTTTTGGCAGGACCCTCGGTGTTCCTCTTGAGTGGAGATGGGCATGTCGGGGAACTTCTTGAGTTGCATCCAGGGTGTCAAGGACCCTTTCGAGGCTCAAGAGGGAAGGAGTGATTTCTTTCGAGACGCTGCAGTGGAAAAGGGCCTCATCTCACGTTGAGGGGAGAATCTCCTGGTTTCTCTCAAGTTGCAAAAGGACACTTTGGGTTCCTCTCAAGTTTCGACAGGGCCCTCAGGGACCCACTCATGTTGCCTCAGGAAAGTCAAGTCTCCATGCCAGATGTGAGGGGCCTCTCAGGATTCCTGTCTAATTGGTGAGTGTCCTAGGTCTTCATCTGAATTTGAGGCCAGAACCTCAGGATTCTTCTCCAGTGCAGACATGGATCTCGGGGTTCCTATGGAGATTCAACGGTGGAGTCAGGCTTCGTCTCATGTGGAGACATCCAAGTCCACTTTCCTCTCGAGCTGTAAAAGTACTGTCAGCCTTTCTGTTGAGTGGACATAGGGATCTGGGGTTTTCTCTTGAGGTGCCACAGGGCTGTCACACCTGCCATTGTGTTAAAGTTGATACTGAGTCGGTCCATGGGAATCAGTTGTATCCGGAGTGGATTGGGACTTTGAGGTCTTTCTGAATTGTGGCACGACCCCTGTAGTTCCTCTCAAGTTTCAAGTTGAGACCACCTCCTCTTGAGGTGTGATGCAAATGCCAGGATTCCTTTCCCAACAAAGCAGGGAAATAGACCCTCATCTCGAGATGAGGAGGGAAAAACGGGGCTCTTCTTATTTGTGGTGTACACTCGTTGTCTCTCAGTTGGAGACGGAGATGTCGGGAAACTTCTTGAGTTGCCTCAAGGGTGTCAAGGACCCTTTTGAGGCTCAAGAGTGAAGGTCTGATTTCTCTAGAGATGCTGCATCGTAAGAAGCCCTCATCTCGCGTTGAGGGGAGAATCTCCTGGTTTTCCTCGAGTTGTGGCAGGAAACTTGGTGTTTCTCTTGAGTTACGTCAGGGACCTCAGTGTCCCGCCTGCTACCCGGGACCAGTCCCGTTGGATCCAGGATACCGAAGCGTGAATGGCGTGGCGAGAGAAATATACAGATATAGAGAGAGATAAAGAAAAAAATTTTCAGTTAAGAGAATAGGGGACAGAAAAGAGGCTGATATTCCTTGGTTTATGCAGAAAGCCAATAAAGCCCTGGACAAGGGACTTGCACTGTTCACGTTGGCTGCTGGGGCTCTCTTGAATAGTGGAAGGTGCCCCCACCTTGAGCACCTTCTCGAGTGGGTCTTAGAAGCCCAAGCAGGACAGTGAACTCAGAGGGCCCATGTGCTCCATGGAATTAGCCTGAAAATGAGATAAAGAGAAAAAGAAATTATGACGGGAGACCAAGCTTGTGCAAGACTCGTAACTTTATTTTCAAAAGGAGTTTATATACCCTAAGTTTTACATAATGGAAGATGAAGAGTCATGCAGGGGCAGCAGTCTTGACCCTTCTTGATACCAGGCTTTCTTTCTGCATACCTTTCCGTATACAAAAGGTCTCAGGTGATTTACATTATCTTCTGGCCAGGAGGCCTCTTAACATTTTATGGCTCTTTTCCTTGATAAATGTTAATCAACCAAAAAACTCATTTTCCCTTGACGTGTTTTTTCTTTAATCTGCATCACCCTCAAAGTACTAAATAAAGTTACATTATTATAGAACAAAGGTGCAGTGGGTTACAATAGAGAAAGTACATAATTCAAGGATCTAATATTGGTAATTATTTTTTCTATACACCAACTATATTAATTAATGCACTTTATTTACACAACAAATAAAGGATATGAAAACTTGGTAGCAAGTATTGGTTCAAAAATTAAATCCTTCACCAATACTATTTTAAGAACTTTTAACTCCTCGAAAGGCTCTACATGCCTAAAATATGTATCTTGCAGTTGTGAGGCTGTAAACAATCACATGCATAGTTGTAAAAGTCCAGATAAACCTATCAGGCAAGTTCGAATGCTATCAGAGTGGTTTGAATTGAAATACCCCAATTATGCCCAGGAGACTTAATAACTAGAGCTCTAAGTTAATTTTCTTCAGAGAAAGTTGGTCGGGGACAGCCCCACATTGGTAACAGAGGAGTTTGTGAAAAATAGCAGGACAGGCAAATTCTGGTTTTGGGGTAGATGCTCGAGCAGGTCCAGGGGTTCCCTTGAGTCCTGCCTTGCCTTTGCCTGTCAGGCCTTTTCCTCATGACCTTTGTCATGGGTGGGATATCCCAAGCTGGCTACCTTTTTTATTTCTTAAGACAACCAGATGTAGTTCAGTCACGAGCTTCTGAATGCTCTGTCAAAGAATCCTGACAATACAAGGAAGAATAATTATGAGAAGCAGAATTAGAGCAGTCAAAGCAGCATAGCTAAAAATAGTAGACAGAATGTTCTTTTCAGAAATAAAGTTAGAGAAATTTTGGAAAAAGTCACTTGCTACTCCTGCGGCAGTAAAATCTAATCGGGAGTGTTCCATGGTCTGTATCTGACTATGAAGTTTCCCTAAATCTAAACTAATATCTGAGTTATTCCAAACACCTGAAATATGATTTTTAATCTTCTCCCAGTCATAATTGGTCTCGTTTACTTTCAGGGGTGTTACACACATCTACCAGTAGTCAGCACGACAGGACAGTGCCAATTTTACTTTTAAAGCCTGTAATTCAGTCCAAATATATATTATTGCTTCTTCCAGGGCATCTACCTTCATTTCTATTTTCCTGTCTATAACTTCCTGTGTTGCCAACATTAAAGAAACATTGTTAGACATAGTATCAACACATTGGGCAGTATGCATTGGTTGAGTCAATGATATTGCTGCCACAGTAACAGAAGTAATTGCAGTTATTAAGGCTGATATTCCCAAAATAAGTAAGCCCCAAAATCGTCATGATCACATTAAATCTTGTAGTTGTTGCAGCACAGAAAGACCACAATTATCATACCAATGAGTGATTACAGTCACAGGTACCATAATATAGGGTGGACGTTGCAACACCACAAAAGAACAAACATTATATTGAGGGGTCAAACAAGATGAGAGTATACATTGTTCACAAGATACTACATTAGGTCCATCTGAATAATTCATTTGTATATTGTCTTCCGGAGTCATTAGTGAAAAGAAAAACATAAGGAGAGGGTAGACAAGCTAAAATAGAATAAATATAATTATTTTCTGGTGGGGTTAAAGTAATAGGGACAGTAGCGGCAAGGGCTCTCCAAATTTCTGGCTGCCAAAATGTTTTACCCTTAGCCGTATAAGACAGCATAGGGTGAACAAATTGATTATGATGCCATCTGGTGGCGCCCAATGGCCAAGGAACTGAATATTCTTTCCAATTGTCCAATCTATTGATAAAATCACCATTGGACAGTGGGTCCAGACTTGGATTTGGGTTGCTCCAGTCCTGAATTGTATAATTTCCTCCTCCTGATATTCCATAATCAGTTCTTGAATTATAAGTACAAGATTTCCAAATTGGATACCCTAAATGATCATCTATAGTTTTCCATATGACATCTGAGGGAGCAACATTGTCACAATTTGGATATTCTGGTGGAGCTTTGAGAAACAAGGATCTATAGGGGTCAAGGACTTCAGGCATACCAGCTTGTAATATCCAAACTGAGATCCCCTTTAAATGCAATTTTTGAGGTTGGGGAGTCTATTCAGAACTGCTTTTTTAGAGGCTCCAACACATCCTTTTTGGCGGGAGTAATAAAGTTTTTTGTATGACCAGAGGGAAAATTTAAGAAAACAGGAAGATCATCTGTTAGTCCCCTAAAGGTATAACTAAAATTAATAGGGTATTGGTCTTTTACATAGGAAATATAAGATCCTCCCAGAAGGCGAGGTTGGTTTGTATTAACCCTTATAGGGTCACTACTCCACGTGACTACTTGAAAAGTTGGAGGACCAGGAAAATATGCCCAATAATTTTCTGGAGTGGGAGCGGAGACGCCTACCTGACAAGATAGTACGGCAAGCATAGCAATAAACACATTCTCAGGGGAGGTTGAAGATCCCTGTAAAGAAGCTATCCCTGTGCCAGGCGACAGAACATTTTAATCTGTCCCCAGGTGGGTATGGAGGCTTGCTGAGTTGCCCAAGTAGGACGTCCTGACACCTCCCTGCAGGGTAAAGGATTAGGGGGAGCAATATCTCGTATATGGAGTTGTGACATCTGTCTGGTAGGTGGGTCCACTCCCTGCTCATCTGGGATCTCTGATGTCAGTCGTCCTGAGGTCAGCGGCATTTCTCATATTGGCAGAGGGAGTGGAGGTAGAGGAGGCCGCTTCCTTTTTTTAGATCATGACAGTGGAGGAACCAGGTGTCTGGGAAGCTGCGACATGACGAATCAGTCTGTGCGAGATCCAAAATGGTGAAAATGCGTCCTGTGGAAAAATACAAGCATATCCTCAGCCACTAGTTAACAATGGATCGGGACATTTCCATTGTCTGGAGAGTAGGTCCTTCCACTTTACCAACGGCTTTACATTTTGTTCTGGACACCAATGATGAAGCATTGCAGTGGTTCTGGACGAATCAGCATTCAGGTTATTTATTACAAAAAGAACATGTTGTAAAATCTGATGGGGGAAACTATACTTAAATTCCCCTTCCTTTAATTTTTGAATTTGTATTTTTAATGTTTGGTATGCTCTTTCTACTATAGTTTGTCCCTGGGGATTATAGGGGATGCCTGTGTTATGTTTTATTTGAAACTTTGTACAAAATTCCTGGAAAGACTTAGAAGTGTAAGCAGGGGCATTATCAGTTTTTAAAGCCTTAGGCAGACCCAAATATGGAAAACAAGTAAAGAGATGTTGTATTACATCCCTATATGCCTGTCCAGTGCGAGCAGTGGCAACAATAACATGAGAAAAGGTATCTATGCTTACATGAACAAAATACAGTTTTCTAAATGAGGAGACATGAGTTACATCAATCTGCCAGAGTGCATTAGGTCTGAGACCATGAGGGTTAACTCCTATATACAAACTATTTATAGGAGTGAGACAATGTGAACAGGAACAAACAATCTCTCGAGAAGATACTTGAGGAATCCGAAATTGATATCTTAATGCAGTAGCATTTTGATGATGAAGTGACTGAGAGGCTCAGACATCTTCAAAAACAGAGGCCACCGTAAACCTGGTAAGTGAATCTGCCAAATCATTTAAAGAATTTAAAGGTCCAGGAAGTCCGGAATGAGCTAGAATGGGGCCAATAAAAAATGCTCAGTTACATTTGCAAATTTGCTGCTGCAATTTAGTTAACAAGTGAAAGATAGTAGCTTTGTTTTCGGGCAGAACTGCAGTCTCAATGTGCATAAACAGCCCGACCACATACTGAGAGTCAGAGTAAAGGTTAAATTCCTCGTCTGCAAACATAACAAAAGCGTCTATGCCCCAATCAGTAATGCTGAAGAAGCTGAAGCTGAACGGTTCTAAGAAGACCTACACAACCTTTTAAGAACTAACACCTAAAAAACATGTCCTTTTCATTATAGGGGACTGGAATGCAAAAGTAGGAAGTCAAGAAACACCTGGAGTAACAGGCAAATTTGGCTTTGGAATGCAGAATGAAGCAGGGCAAAGACTAATAGAGTTTTGCCAAGAAAATGCACTGGTCATAGCAAACACCCTCTTCCAACAACACAAGAGAAGACTCTACACATGGACAGCACCAGATGGTCAACACCGAAATCAGATTGATTGTATTCTTTGCAGCCAAAGATGGAGAAGCTCTATACAGTCAGCAAAAACAAGACCAGGAGCTGACTGTGGCTCATATCATGAATTCCTTATTACCAAATTCAGACTAAATTGAAGAAAGTAGGGAAAACCGCTAGACCATTCAGGTATAACCTAAATCAAATCCCTTATGATTATACAGTGGAAGTGAGAAATAGATTTAAGGGCCTAGATCTGAGAGATAGAGTGCCTGATGAACTATGGAATGTGGTTTGTTACATTGTACAGGAGACAGGGATCAAGACCATCCCCATGGGAAAGAAATGCAAAAAAGCAAAATGGCTGTCTGGGGAGGCCCTGCAAATAGCTGTGAAAAGAAGAGAAGTGAAAAGCAAAGGAGAAAAGGAAAGATATAAGCATCTGAATGCAGAGTTCCAAAGAATAGCAAGAAGAGATAAGAGAGCCTTCTTCAGCAATCAATGCAAAGACATAGAGGAAAAGAACAGAATGGAAAAGACTAGAGATCTCTTCAAGAAAATTAGAGATACCAAGGGAATATTTCATGCAAAGATGGGCTCGATAAAGGACAGAAATGGTATGGACCTAACAGAAGAAGAAGATATTAAGAAGAGGTGGCAAGAATACACAGGAGAACTGTACAAAAAGTATCTTCACGACCCATATAATTATGATGGTGTGATCACACATCTAAAGCCAGACATCCTGGAATGTGAAGTCAAGTGGGCCTTAGAAAGCATCACTATGAACAAAGCTAGTGGAGGTGATGGAATTCCAGTTGAGCTATTTAAAATCCCGGAAGATGATGCTGTGAAAGTGCTGCACTCAATATGCCAGCAAATTTGGAAAACTCATCAGTGGCCACAGGACTGGAAAAGGTCAGTTTTCATTCCAATCCCAAAGAACGGCAATGCCAAAGAATGCTCAAACTACCACACAATTGCACTCATCTCACACAGTAGTAAAGTAATGCTCAAAATTTTCCAAGCCAGCTTCAGCAATAGGTGAACCGTGAACTTCCTGATGTTCAAGCTGGTTTTAGAAATGGTAGAGGAACCAGAGATCAAATTGCCAACATCCGCTGGATCATGGAAAAAGCAAGAGAGTTCTAGAAAAACATCTATTTCTGCTTTATTGACTATGCCAAAGCCTTTGACTGTGTGGATCACAATAAACTGTGGAAAATTCTGAGAGAAATGGGAATACCAGATCACCTGACCTGCCTCTTGAGAAATCTGTAGGGAGGTCAGGAAGCAAAAGTTAGAACTGGATATGGAATAACAGACCAGTTCCACATAGGAAAAGGAGTACATCAAGGCTGTATATTGTCACCCTGCTTATTTAACTTATATGCAGAGTATAACATGAGAAACACAGGACTGGAAGAAACACAAGCTGGAATCAAGATTGCCGGGAGAAATATCAATAACCTCAGATATGCAGACGACACCACCCTTATGAAAGAAAGAGAAGAGTAACTAAAAAGGCTCTTGATGAAAGTGGAAGAGGAGAGTGAAAAAGTTGGCTTAAAGCTCAACATTCAGAGAATGAAGATCATGGCATCCGGTTCCATCACTTCATGGGAAATAGATGGGGAAACAGTGGAAACAATGTCAGACTTTATTTTTGGTGGCTCCAAAATCGCTGCAGATGGTGACTGCAGCCATGAAATTAAAAGACGCTTACTCCTTGGAAGAAAAGTTATGACCAATCTAGATAGCTTATTCAAAAGCAGAGACATTACTTTGCGACTAAGGTCTGTCTAGTCAGGGCTATGGTTTTCCCAGTATTCGTGTATGGCTGTGAGAGTTGGACTGTGAAGAAGGCTGAGCGCTGAAGAATTGATGATTTTGAAGTGTGGTGTTGGAGAAGACTCTTGAGAGTCCCTTGGACTGCAAGGAGATCCAACCAGTCCATTCTGAAGGAAATCAACCGTGGGATTTCTTTGGAAAGAATGATGCTAAAGCTGATACTCCAGTACTTTGGCCACCTCATGAGAAGAGTTGACTCATTGGAAAAGACTTTGATGCTGGGAGGGATTGGGGGCAGGAGGAGAAGGGGACAACAGAGGATGAGATGCCTGGATGACATCACTGACTCGATGGACGTGAGTCTGAGTGAACTCCGGGTGTTGGTGATGGACAGGGAGGCCTGGCGTGATGCGGTCCAGGGGGTTGCACAGAGTCAGACACGACTGAGTGACTGAACTGAAGTGAACTAAACTGATAACAGCTGTGAGTTCAGGTCTTTCAGCTGAAGTTTCCTGTGTTTGTGGAACCTTATGCTGATTTTTTGTAACTATAGAAGCTTTACCATTAGCCAACCCATCAGTAAAGGCCATTTGAGCATTGGGAATAGGAAATTGTTTGCACCTAATAGGAAAAATAACTGGGTGTCTAGATATAAAATTTAACAAAGCTTGTGAGGGTAAATGATGCAGAATTTGACCAAAATAGTTTCCAGTAGCAATCTGCCAATTTTCATCAAACATTAGGAGAGCATCAAGCTATTCTTTGTTATATGGAATTACAATTTCTGATGGCTCTTTACCAAATAATTCAATGCTCCACTTTCTTCCATTTAATATCAACGTAGCTATCAACCCTGGATAAGAAGCCACTACTTTTTTAGCTTGAGCAGGAAGATGGACCCACTCTAAGGGGCCGTTTTGCCATAAAACTCCCATAGGTGAAGTTGGTGGTAGCCAGGCAAAGGAATTGCCAAGCAGCTGCCAATTGAATTCTTTTTACATAACTATCAGATAAAGCCTGTTCTACTTGCGTAAGGCTTCCTGAGCCTCAGCGGTTAATTGTCATTTTGCAGTTGGGTCAGGATCCCCACGCAGCATGTTAAAAAGAGGCTTTAGCTCAGCAGTGGTTAGTTTAAGACTAGGCCTTATCCAATTAATATCACCGAAAAGTTTTTGATAATCATTCAGAGTAACAAGATGGTCCTTTCTTAATTGTAGAGGGGCATGAGTCACTGTTTCTGAATTTATAACCCTTCCTAAATAAGTTATGGGTGGGTTAGTTTGAATTTTCTCTGGGGCAAGTTTTAACCCTCTAGCTGATCTGGATGAGCTATTAAAATATCATCCATGTAGTGAATCATATATGCTTGTTCATATTTAGCCCTAATATCCTCTAAAGCAGCATTGACAAATTTTTGACATAAGGTAGGGCTACTTTTCATTCACTGAGGTAACACTTTCCATTGAAACCTCAAATAAGGCTGTTTAAAATTTTCTGATGGCAGACTAAAAGCAAATCACTTTTTATCTTCAGCACTTAAGGGAATGGTGAAAAAGCAGTCTTGTAACTCTACTACAATTATGTTATATCCCTCCAGAATGGCTACTGGGGAAGGGAGCCCAGGCTGTAAAGCCCCCATGTCCTCCATAGTGGCATTAATTGCTCTCAAATCTTGTAGAAGTCGCCAATTGCTGGATTTTTTCTTAATGACAAAAATAGGAGTGTTCCAGGGGCTATTGGAAGGCTCAATAAGTCCCAATTGTACTTGTTCAAAGATCAACACTTTAGCTGCCAGTAATTTTTCTTTAGGCAGAGGCCATTGTTCCACCCACACTGGATCTTGAGATTTCCATGTAATGGTCGGCACCAAAAACAATGGCCTCCATTATAAATTTGGATACCCCAATCCAGTTCGTAGCTGTCGAGGAGTTGGGCAAATTGGCTCAGTTATTCCTGTCTGTTGTTTACCTAATCCTTTTGATGGATCATAGCCCATCTGGAGCATTTGGGAGGTCACTTTGTCATCAGGGCTGAAAAGTAGCACTCCCATTTGAGACAGCACGTCCCTCCCCCATAGGGTAAAGGGGAGCGAAGGAACTACATAGGGTTGGAAAGTTCTGCAGGTATCTTCAAACCGCCAATCTAACATTTTTGCACTTTTAACTACTGTGGGGGCTCTCCTTAATCTCACCAACTCATTTTCAGTAGTATGTGTTGGCCAGGAGCTGGGCCAGTCTTTCCCAGAAATGCAAGAGACGTCTGCTCCTGTATCTAATAACCCCACAATAGACTTGCCACTGACCAGAATAGTTTTCATAGGGTGTTTCTGAGTAATTTTTGTTATCTAAAAAACCATATCACTAGACCCAAATCCCTTTTCCTGTCTTTCATTCTGAGTAGCAGGATGTCCTGTGGCAGTGTGGTAAGGCAAAAGTAAAAGTTGAGCTGTTCTTTGTCCCTTATGAATTTGTATAGTTTTAGTTGGGGGTGAAATCATTATCTGAATCTTTCCTGTATAATCTGAATCGATCACTCCAGGGATAATTGTGAGACCCTGCATAACCAAGGAACTTCTGCCTAATATAATTCCCACCAAGCCTCTTGGTAATGGACTTTTAACCCCTAAAAGGATTTTTATAGTGGGGCTATCTGGTGTTAATATTGTTGAGGTGGTGGAACAGAGGTCCAGTCCTGCGCTGCATGGGGTTGCACAGAACTCATCAGAGATGGGATGAAGGATATGAACGGGTTCATTGTCATTGCCCCAATTGTAGTCGGGGCCTGGGACTGGCCCCTCAACCCGTTTCCCAACTGCTGGTTAGAAACTAGCAAAATTCCGTTTTTATGAAATCTTGACTTGCAGTCCTTTACCCAGTGATAGCCCTTCTGACAACGAGGGCAAGGAGACCTAGGGAGATTAGCAGACACAACCAGGGGGGCAGAATTTGGCGGATAAGAACCAGCTGTTTTTTGAGGGCAGGTGCGGATAATGTGTACCTCTTGGCCACAGGAGAAACAAGTTTTAGACAAGCTAGTATTTCGGCCTTGGTTACTTGGGTAACTCTGCGATGGGTTGTTCCTGTTTGTAAAAAAGGGTTGAACTGTCTGTTGATAAGAGTTCCCCTTAATCGCTGCAGCTATGGCAACGCCCTGCAGCATTGCTGGTCCTACATCTGCACGTTGCCTGATGTAATCTACTATTTGCCCAGATTTTTTTATAGGACATAAAATGGCTTGGCAGGTAGAGTTAGCATTCTCAAACGCCAGTTGTCTTATTCCAGCTGCCTCAAAATTAGAAATTACTCTATGAGAGGGCGGTCCTAAGATGGCAGAGGAATAGGATGGGAAGACCACTTTCTCCCTCACAAATTCCTCAAAAGAACATTTCAACGCTGAGCAAACTCCACAAAACAACTTCTGTAGGCTGGCAGAGGACATCAGGCAACCAGAAAAGCAGACCATTGTCTTCAAAAACAGATAGGAAAAATACAAAAGACGAAAAAGGAGACAAAGGAGGTGGGGAGGGAGCTCCGTCCCAGGAAGGGAAGCCCGTCCCGGGAAGGGAATTTTAAGAAGGGAGGTTTCCAAACACCAGGAAACACTTCCTGCCGAGTCTGTGGCAAGCCTTGGAAACACAGAAGGCAACATAACAGGAAGGGAAAAATAAAGAAATAATTAAAACCAAGAGATTACAAGCCCAACAGTAACTCCCCCAGTGGAAAAGCAGCACAGACGCCTGCATCCACCACTGGGAAGTGGGGGCAGGGCAGGGAAGCGCGGGCTGCAGTGCTTTGTAAGGATCGGGCAGGAACGCCCCATGCACAACCAGAACGATCTAACTTGGGCTAGCAAACCAGACTGTGGGATAGCTACCACGCGAAAAGCTCGAACATAAGACACCTCCGGGACTGAGCACAGAACAAAGGACGGAACGGAATAAGCTGGCTGCAGACCATCCCCCGCCAGGGACAGGAAGCCAGAGCCGTAAGGGCTGGAAAGGGGCAATTGCAGACCTGGAGAGACTTCACTTACCAAACTGCAAGCAGTCTTCTTTGCTAAGACTTCTGGGGGTGCTGGACAGTCACCATCTGCCTCACAAGGGGCGCCAGCGATCCACCCAGAAAACTGAGCAGCAGAGGCAGAAAAGGTGACAAGTCGCAGCTATCGTGCTCGCCAAACTCCTGAGCTACTCGGACCCGGGAAGGGCACAAAATGCAGTCCCAACCGAATCTGTGCCTCTGAGGGCTACCTGAGCGCTGAACCTGAGCGGCTTAGACCGGGGAAGTGCACGCAGCCTAGGGCCGGCCTCAGATGGTTCCCGGCTGAGCATCGTAGAGCTGGAGCGGTTTGTACACCGCGAGAAGGGACAGGTCCAGCTGGGCTGAGACACTGTGTGCACATGACAGCGCTATTTGTTTGCAGCATCCCCCCTCCCCACAGCGCGACTGAACTAGTGAGCCTAAAAAACCAGCATAAAGAAGAAATTAAACAGAGGGAACCGCCTTGGAAGTGACCCCACAATGCCCACAACATCAGAGAAGGGCCAGATATATTTTTACTATTTTTAAAATCATTCCTTTTTTTTTATTTTTTTCTTTTTTCTGACTTTTTTTTAATAGTTAAGTCTTCTATTTCTCCTCTAATTTTTATTTCTATAACCTATTATTAATATTCAAAAAAAACACAAAAATTTAAGGCAAACACCATATATAGTCTTTGGGTGGTTATTGGTGTTTGTTTTTTGTTTTTTGTTTTTTTAATAATTCTTGTGGCTTTTTTTCTTTTTTCATTTTTCCTTCTGCTTCTTTTCTTTAATATTGTATTTTTGAAAATCCAACCTCTTCTCTAGATTTTTAATCTTTGCTCTTTGGTTTTTGTTGTCAATTTTGTACATTTAAAAACCCAAACTTCACTACCCAAGTTTACTTGAGAGCGAGATTACTGGCTTGACCACTCTCTCCTCCTTTGGACACTCCTTTTTCTCCACCAGGTGGCCTCTGTCTCTTTTCTCCCCCATCTCTTCTCTATCCAACTCTGTGAATCTCTGTGTGTTCCAGATGGTGGAGAACACCTAAGGAACTGGTTACTGGCAGGATTTGTCTCTCCCCTTCCCATTCCTCTCTCTTATCCTCCTGGCCACCTCTGTCTACTTCCTCCCTCTCCTCTTCCCTGTATAACTCCGTAAATACCTCTGAGCAGTCCAGACTATGGAGCACACATAAGGAAGTGACTACTGGCTAGCTTGCTCGCTCCTCTTTTGATCTCACCGCATCTCATTCCAGTCACCTCTAACTCCCCCCTCCCTCTTCTCTTCTCCTTGTAACTCAGTGAACCTTTCTGGGTGTCCCTCAATGTGGAGAAACTTTTCATCTTTAACCTAGATGTTTTATAATCAGTGCTGTATAGATGGAGAAGTCTAGAGGCTACTGTAAAAATAAAACTGAAAACCAGAAGCAGGAGGCTTAAGTCCAAACCCTGAAAACATCAGAGAACTCCTGAATTCAGGGAACATTAAGCAATAGGAGCTCATCAAATGCCTCCATACTTACACTGAAACCAAGCTCCACCCAAGGACCAACAAGTTCCAGAACAAGATATACCACACAAATTCTCCAGCAACACAGGAACACACTCCTGAGCTTCAATATACAGGCAGCTCAAAGTTACTCCAAAACCTTTGACGTCTTATAACCCATTACTGATCACTCCACTGCACTCCAGAGAGAAGAAACCCAGCTTCACCCACCAAAACTCCAACACAAGCCTCCCTAACCAGGAAACCTAGACAAGCCACTGATACAACCCCACCGACAGTGAGGAAGCTCCATAATAAAGAGAACTCCACAAATTACCAGAATATAAAAAGGCCACCCCAAACGCAGCAATATAATCAAGATGAAGAGATAGAGGAATACTCAGCAGGTAAAGGAACAGGAGAAATGCCCACCAAACCAAACAAAAGAGGAAGAGGTAGGGAATCTACCTGAGAAAGAATTCCAAATATTGATAGTGAAAATGATCCAAAATCTTGAAATCAAAATGGAATCACAGATAAATAGCCTAGAGACAAGGATTGAGAAGATGCAAGAAAGGTTTACCAAAGGACCTAGAAGAAATAAAAAAGAGTCAATATATAATGAATAACGCAATAAATGAGATCAGAAACACTCTGGAAGCAACAAATAGCAGAATAACGGAGGCAGAAGATAGGATTAGTGAAATAGAAGATAGAATGGTAGAAATAAATGAATCAGAGAGGAAACAAGAAAAACGAATTAAAAGAAATGAGGACAATCTCAGAAACCTCCAGGATGATATGAAACGCTCCAACATTCGAATTATAGGAGTCCCAGAAGAAGAAGACAAAAAGAAAGACCATGAGAAAATCCTTGAGGAGATAATAGTTGAAAACTTCCCTAAAATGGGGAAGG
The DNA here is from genome assembly GCF_032405125.1 of Capricornis sumatraensis. Taxonomy (NCBI): domain Eukaryota; kingdom Metazoa; phylum Chordata; class Mammalia; order Artiodactyla; family Bovidae; genus Capricornis; species Capricornis sumatraensis. Next base: position 44,155,095 of record NC_091072.1, on the reverse strand, counting down.
AAATAATCACCCAAGTCCAAGAAGCACGGAGACTTCCAAATAGGATAAACCCAAGGCAAAACACCCCAAGATACATATTAATCAAATTAACAAAGATCAAACACAAAGAACAAATATTCAAAGCAGCAAGGGAAAAACAACAAATAACACACAAGGGGATTCCCATAAGGATAACAGCTGATCTTTCAATAGAAACTCTTCAGGCCAGGAGGGAATGGCAAGACATACTTAAAGTGATGAAAGACAATAACCTACAGCCAAGATTACTGTACCCAGCAAGGATCTCATTCAAATACGAAGGAGAAATCAAAAGCTTTACAGACAAGCAAAAGCTGAGAGAATTCAGCACCACCAAACCAGCTCTCCAACAAATTCTAAAGGATATTCTCTAGACAGGAAACACAAAAAGGGTGTATAAACCCGAACCCAAAACAATAAAGTAAATGGTAACAGGATCATACTTATCAATAATTACCTTAAACGTAAATGGGTTGAATGCCCCAACCAAAAGACAAAGACTGGCCTAATGGATACAAAAACAAGACCCCTCTATATGCTGCTTACAAGAGACCCACCTCAAAACAAAGGACACATACAGACTGAAAGTGAAGGGCTGGAAAAAGATATACCACGCAAATAGAGACCAAAAGAAAGCAGGAGTGGCAATACTCATTTCCGATAAAATAGACTTTAAAACAAAGGCTGTGAAAAGAGACAAAGAAGGCCACTACATAATGATCAAAGGATCAATCCAAGAAGAAGATATAACAATTATAAATATATATCCACCCAATATAGGAGCATGACAATATGTAAGACAAATGCTAACAAGTATAAAGGGGAAATCAACAATAACACAATAATAGTGGGAGACTTTAATACCCCACTCACACCTATGGACAGATCAACTAAACAGAAAATCAACAAAGAAACGCAAACTTTAAATGATACATTAGACTAGTTAGACCTAATTGATATTTATAGGACACTTCACCCCAAAACAATGAATTTCACCTTTTTCTCAAGTGCTCATGGAACATTCTCCAGGATAGATCACATCCTGGGCCATAAATCTAAACTTGATAAATTCAAAAAAATCGAAATCATTCCAAGCATCTTTTCTGACCATAATGCATTAAGATTACATCTCAATTACAGGAGGAAAACTATTAAAAATTCCAGCATATGGAGGTTGAACAACACACTTCTGAATAACCAACAAATCACAGAAGAAATCAAAAAAGAAATCAAAATATGCATAGAAACTAATGAAAATGAAAACACAACAACCCAAAACCTGTGGGACACTATAAAAGCAATGCTAAGAGGAAAGTTCATAGCAATACAGGCATACCTCAAGAAACAAGAAAAAAGTCAAATAAATAACCTAACTCTACACCTAAAGCAACTAGAAAAGGAAGAATTGGAGAACCCCAGAGTTAGTAGAAGGAAAGAAATCTTAAAAATTAGGGCAGAAATAAATGCAAAAGAAACAAAAGAGACCATAGCAAAAATCAACAAAGCCAAAAGCTGGTTCTTTGAAAGGATAAATAAAATTGACAAACCATTAGCCAGACTCATCAGGAAGCAAAGAGAGTAAAATCAAATCAATAAAATTAGAAATGAAAATGGAGAGATCACAACAGACAACACAGAAATACAAAGGATCATAAGAGACTACTCTCAGCAGTTATATGCCAATAAAATGGACAACGTGGAAAAAATGGACAAATTTCTAGAAAAGTACAATTTTCCAAAACTGAACCAGGAAGAAATAGAAAATCTTAACAGACTCATCACAAGCACGGAAATTGAAACTGTAATCAGAAATCTTCCAGCAAACAAAAGCCCAGGTCCAGACGGCTTCACAGCTGAATTCTACCAAAAATTTCGAGAAGAGCTAACACCTATCCTCCTCAAACTCTTCCAGAAAATTGCAGAGGAAGGTAAACTTCCAAACTCATTCTATGAGGCCACCATCACCCAATACCAAAACCTGACAAAGATGCCACAAAAAAGAAAACTACAGGCCAATATCACTGATGAACATAGATGCAAAAATCCTCAACAAAATTCTAGCAATCAGAATCCAACAACACATTAAAAAGATCATACACCATGACCAAGTGGGCTTTATCCCAGGGATGCAAGGATTCTTCAATATCCTCAAATCAATCAATGTAATTCACCACATTAACAAATTGAAAAATAAAAACCATATGATTATCTCAATAGATGCAAACAAGGCCTTTGACAAAATTCAACATCCATTTATGATAAAAAACTCTCCAGAAAGCAGGAATAGAAGGAACATACCTCAACATAATAAAAGCTATATATGACAAACCCACAGCAAACATTATCCTCAACGGTGAAAACTTGAAAGCATTTCCCCTAAAGTCAGGAACAAGACAAGGGTGCCCACTTTCACCGCTACTATTCAACATAGTTCTGGAACTTTTGGCCACAGCAATCAGAGCAGAAAAAGAAATAAAAGGAATCCAAATTGGAAAAGAAGAAGTAAAACTTTCACTGTTTGCAGATGACATGATCCTCTACATAGAAAACCCTAAAGACTCCACCAGAAAATTACTAGAGCTAATCAATGAATATAGTAAAGTTGCAGGATATAAAATCAACACACAGAAATCCCTTGCATTCCTATACACTAATAATGAGAAAGTAGGAAAAGAAATTAAGGAAACAATTCCATTCACCATTGCAACGAAAAGAATAAAATACTTCGGAATATATCTACCTAAAGAAACTAAAGACCTATACATAGAAAACTATAAAAAACTGGTGAAAGAAATCAAAGAGGACACTAATAGATGGAGAAATATACCATGTTCATGGATTGGAAAAATCAGTATAGTGAAAATAAGTATACTACCCAAAGCAATTTACAAATTCAACGCAATCCCTATTAAGCTACCAGCCATATTTTTCACAGAACTAGAACAAATAATTTCAAGATTTGTATGGAAATACAAAAAACCTCGAACAGCCAAAGCAATCTTGAGAAAGAAGAATGGAACTGGAGGAATCAACTTGCCTGACTTCAGGCTCTACTACAAAGCCACAGTCATCAAGACAGTATGGTACTGGCACAGAGACAGAAATATAGATCAATGGAACAAAACAGAAAGCCCAGAGATAAATCCACACACATATGGACACCTTATCTTTGACAAAGGAGGCAAGAATATACAATGGAGTAAAGACAATCTCTTTAACAAGTGGTGCTGGGAAAACTGGTCAACCACTTGTAAAAGAATGAAACTAGATCACTTTCTAACACCATACACAAAAATAAACTCAAAATGGATTAAAGATCTAAATGTAAGACCAGAAACTATAAAACTCCTAGAGGAGAATATAGGCAAAACACTCTCCAACATAAACCACAGCAGGATCCTCTATGATCCACCCCCCAGAATACTGGAAATAAAAGCAAAAATAAACAAATGGGATCTAATTAAAATTAAAAGCTTCTGCACAACAAAGGAAAATATAAGCAAAGTGAAAAGACAGCCTTCTGAATGGGAGAAAATAATAGCAAATGAAGCAACTGAAAAACAACTAATCTCAAAAATATACAAGCAACTTATGCAGCTCAATTCCAGATAAATAAATGACCCAATCAAAAAATGGGCCAAAGAACTAAATAGACATTTCTCCAAAGAAGACATACGGATGGCTAACAAACACATGAAAGGATGCTCAACATCACTCATTATTAGAGAAATGCAAATCAAAACCACAATGAGGTACCACTTCACACCAGTCAGAATGTCTGTGATCCAAAAATCTGCAAGCAATAAATGCTGGAGAGGGTGTGGAGAAAAGGGAACCCTCTTACACTGTTGGTGGGAAGGCAAACTAGTACAGCCACTTTGGAGAACAGTGTGGAGATTTCTTTAAAAATTGCAAATAGAACTGCCTTATGATCCTACAATCCCACTTCTGGGCATAGACACCAAGGAAACCAGAATGGAAAGAGACACATGTACCCCAATGTTCATCGCAGCACTGTTTATAATAGCCAGGACATGGAAACAACCTAGATGTCCATCAGCAGATGAATGGATAAGAAAGCTGTGGTACATATACACAATGGAGTATTACTCAGCTATTAAAAAGAATACATTTGAATCAGTTCTGATGAGATGGATGAAAATGGAGCCGATTATACAGAGTGAAGTAAGCCAGAAAGAAAAACACCAAAACAGTATACTAACACATATATATGGAATTTAGAAAGATGGCAATGATGACCCTGTATGCAAGACAGCAAAAAAGACACAGATGTGTATAACGGACTTTTGGACTCAGAGGGAGAGGGAGAGGGTGGGATGATTTGGGAGAATGGCATTGTAACATGTATACTATCATGTAAGAATCGAATTGCCAGTCTATGTCTGACGCAGGATACAGCATGCTTGGGGCTGGTGCACGGTGATGACCCAGAGAGATGTTATGGGGAGGGAGATGGCAGGGGGGTTCAAGTTTGGGAACGCATGTACACCCATGTTGGATTCATGTCAATGTATGGCAAAACCAATACAGTATTGTAAAGTAAAATAAAGTAAAAAAAGAAAAAAGAAATTACTCTAGGAACTGCCTCTATGTCGTGAAATAAAGTGCTCATATGGCTCTTCTGGTTTGTGTTTGATGTTTGAAAAGGAAGAAGTTGATTCTTTCCCTTCAGGTAACAATTGCCAAACTGCAAGGGTGCAGGCGGTTACTTGGTTTAGAGTAATTTTGTCTAATCCCATCTGATCTTTAAGTGCTCCAAATTCATTAGTCCCTGTCAACATACTTTTTACAATACATTTTGGACCATATTTTTGGTTATTGGCTTGTTTTTGGACAAGATCATCATATTCAGCTTTCCAAAGTGCATATTGCCCTCCAGATAGACAAGCCTTAGCGACCTTCTTCCAGTCATAGGGTGACATCCATCTGACTGCTAAGGCCTCTACCAATTGTATAGTGTATGGGGCTTTAGGCCTATACGAAGCACAAGCCTATCTGAGTACTTTAACCATTTTCATTGGAATGGGTTCCCAGTGGAGAGCCCTTCCCCCACCGCTTTTGTCAAATATTACAGGAAAACAAGCCTCAAGGTGGGGATCAAATTCATCTTCAGGGCTAGAAAAAACCCTTCGCTGGGGAGTTTCTAGTGGAGGCCACTCACCCCTATAAGGACGGGGGGCGGGGGGAGGGCCGGAGTGTCCCACGTCTTTCTCTTCAGACTCCAGAGATCTTTTAACTGTTTGATGTTTAAATCTTATGGATGGTCTAATCGCGGATACTTCCCTTAAGCTCCTGGGAGTGGATGGCCTGACTGGGGAGGTTTCTCTTAAACTCCTGGGAACAGATGGTCTGATTGGGGAGGTTTCTCTTAAACTCCTGGGAGCATCTTTATCTAAGAGAGGCCAGTCTTCATCAGAATGGTATAGAGCTGTTTCCTCTAAATCTTCCTCATGATGAGAGGAAAGCTGATCTTTTTTCTCATCCCTATCTTCTACATGTTCATTGGCAGTGATAGCAGCTAGCATTTCATTTAACTGCTGATAAGTAGGTATTGCCTCTTTTTCCTCATCTTCCTCTTTTACAAGTACCTTTTTTCCTTCACTTTCCTCTTTAACATGTACCTTTTCAGACTCGGGAGCAGGGTCTAAAGCATCTCTAATTATATTCCATAAGGAAAAGGCATCAGTAGGCACCTTTTCCACACCATGTTCAGTATAGTAAGTTTTTAGCTGTTTTCCTACTCTTTCCCAAGTTATCTAAGTTAACAGTGCCCTCTTCTGGAAACCAAGGACATTGCTCTTGTACAAATGCAAAAAGGAATGAATATTGGTTTTCTTAACTTTAATTCCTCTTTTGTTTAACAATTGCAAGATTATTCCTGTAAAAAGCTGTCTTTCTTTTGACTCACTGTTATCCATGTCAGAAATTTAAGTCTTGTAAAGGTTTCATTTCAACCTTTGTAAAGAGGGGTTTCTTTTCAACCCTTAGAAAGTAGGTTTCTTTTCAACCCTTTAACACTTTAACCCTTCCCACTCCTACTTACCCTACCTATCTTATGCAGAGGGGTCCCGGACACCGAGTGTGGTCCTAACTGTCCCGAAAACTGAGCACTGGGGGAGACCTATCTTCGAATAGCCTGTTCTGGGCGCCACTTACCAGGGTCCAGCCCCAGTTGGATCCAGGGTATCCGAAGCGTGGACAGTGAGGCGAGAAAGGTATAGAGATATAGATTTATAGACTTACAGATATATAGAGAGATAAGAACAGTTAAGAAAATAGAGGAGAGAAAGAGGCTTGATATTCCTTGGTTTGCACAAAAGCTAATAAAAGTCTCAAGACAAGAGACTTGCTCTGTTCACGTAGGCCACAGGCGCCCACTTGAATAGTGGAGGGTGCCCCACCTTGGGCTCCCTCTCGCGCGGGTCTTAGAAGCCCAGGCAGAAAATTGAATGCAGAGAGACTCTGTGTTCCAAGGGATCAGCCTGAAAAAGAGAGGGAGGGAGAGGGAGAAATAGAGAGAGAGAATTGACATGAGGGAGGCCAAGCTTGTGTAAAAACCCCATAACTTTATTTTCAAAAGGTGCTTATATACCCTAAGTTTTACATAATGGAAGATGCAGAGTCATGCAGGGGCAGCAGTCCTGACCCTTATCGATATCAGGCTTTCTTTCTGCATACCTTTCCATATACAAAAGGTCTCAGGTGATTTATATTATCTTCTGGCCAGGAGGCCTGTTAACATTTTATGGCTTTTTTCCTTGATAAATGTTAATCAACCAAAAAACTCATTTTCCCTTGAAATGTTTTCTTTAATCTGCATCACCCTCAAAGTACTAAATAAAGTTACATCCTTATAGAACAAAGGTGCAGTGGGTTACAACAAAGAAAATACTTAACTCAAAGATCTAATATTGCTACTTGTTTTTTTCTATATACCAACTATATTAATTAATGCACTCCTGGGTACACAACAAATAAAGGATATGAAAACTTGGCAGCAAGTATTGGCTCAACAATGAAACTCTTGGGCAGTTCTATTCTAATGATTTTTAACTCCTCAAAAGGCTCTGCATTCCTAGAATATCTTAAGCTTCCTGTGCCTCTCATGGTTGGGAGGCTGTAAACAATCATATGTGTAGTTGTAAAAGTCTGGATAAACCTGTCAGGCAAGTTAGAAAGCTATCCAAGGGGTTTGAATTGAAACACTCTTATTATGCCCAGGAGACTTATTAACCAAAGCTCTAAGTTGATTTTCTTCAGAGAAAGGTGGTTGGGGACAGCCCCGTTAATGTCTGAGGTGTTGGTGAGAGACATGAAATAATAAAATAGACAGATTCTGGTTTCGAGGTAGATGTTCAGGCAGAGGATCCCTTGAGACTTGATCCGCCTTGCCCTGTCAGGCTCTTCTGCATGACCTTGTCATGGGTGGGATCTCCCATGCTGGCTCCTGGCACACAAGGTTCCCCAAATTATTGTCACCAACTTAGAGGAACCCTGAGTTTTCCACCACAACTCAAGAAGATCCCTGTGTTCCCCAACTCATCTCGAGATGAAGGCCATTTCTCCTGCTTGGACTCGAGAGGAATCCCGAGTATAACTTAGCACCTCAAAAAGAGGCCTGTCTCACCTATTGAAACTCGAGAGCAAACATGATGTTTCTGCTTCAATTTGAAAGGACAGAGTTCCCTCTCAACGTGAGATAAGGCCTGATTTCCCTGCATCGACTCGAATGGAACCCCAAGAAGGCACTAAAAACACGTAGGCAGGTCTAACTCCCTTGTTGCACCTCTAGGAAAAGCCCTAGTTTCCCACCTCAGCAGGACAAGAGGCCCAACACCCCTTTTATAACTCAAGAGGAAAGTGGAGTTCCATGCTGCAACACAAGCTTAGGTCTGACTTCTGTGTTGAAACTCTATGGGAACCCCAAGATCCCTGTCACAACTGGAGAGGAACCCTGAGTTTCCCTCTTCAAATCGAGATGAGGCCCTGTTCCCCTGCAGTGACTCAAGGAATCCCGAGGTGACCCTTGCAATGTGAAAGGAGGCCTGACATCCCTTAGGCAACAAGAGAGGTTCCCTGATGTGCCCATCTCAACTCTAGAGGAACCCAGAGCTTTCCACTGCAACTAGACAAACACCATAAGATTTCCCCTCAATGGGAGATGAGGACCTATTCCCCTGTAGTGACTCGAAAGGAATCCATATGTGCCCCCTCGCAGCTTGAAATGAAGCTTGACTTCCCTGAGGCAACATGAGAAGTTCCGTGACGTCCCAGTTGGAACTCGAGAGGAACCCAACGCTTCCCATGGAAACTCGAGAAACATCACTAGATTCCCAACTCAGTGCAAGACAATGCCCAATTCCCCTGCAGTGACTCGAGAGCAATCTTGCACCTCCCTCACGTCTCAAAAGGAGACTTGACTTCTCTGAGGCAATACACGAGATTCCCTGAGGTACCCGTTGCAACTCGAGAGGAACACCAAGCTTCCCGCTGCAACTCGAGAAAACACGAGATTTCCCCCTCAATGTGAATGAGGTCTGTTTCCTCTGCAGGGCCTTGAGAGCAAGCCCGAGTTCCCTCTCTAAACTCGAAAGCAGGCTTGACTCCCTATGTGCAACTCAAGAGGTTCCCCAAGATACCTGTTGCAACTCAAGAAAAAAACCCAAGTTTGAGTTTCCCTCCTCAACTCGAGATGAGGCCCTCTTCCCCTGCAGTGACTTGAGAGGAATCCTGAGGTTCCCCACGCAACAAGAAAGGAGGCCTGACTTCCCTGAGGCAACATGAGAGGTTCCCTGACATCCCCATCACAATTCTAGAGGAAAACAAATCTTCCTGCTGCATTGCAAGAAACACCATGAGATTCCCCCCTAAATGCAAGATGATGCCCAATTCCACTGCAGTGACTTGAGAGCAATCCCTCACAATACGAAAGGATCATCGACTTCACTAAGGCAACACTAGAGGTTCTCTGAGGTCCCTGCCACAAGTCAAGAGGAACCCAAACTTCCCGCCACAACTTGAAAAAGACAAGGAGATGTCCCCCTCAACGCAGGGTGAGATGAGACATTTTTCCTCTGCAGTGCCTTGAGTGCAAGCCCGAGTTCCCTCTAGAAACTTGAAAGGAGACTTGACTCCCTTTGTGCAACTCAGGAGGTTCCCCAAGATACCTGTGGCAACTCAAGAAGAAACCTGAGGTTCCCTCCACAACTCAAGAAGAGCCCTGTGTTCCCCAACTCATCTCGAGATGAGGGCAGATTCCCGTGCTTCAACTCGAGAGAAATCCCGACTTTACCCTCGCGCCTCAAGAGGAGGTCTGTCTCACCTACTGAAACTTGAGAGGAACCCCTCAGTTCCTGCCACAATTCGGAAGGATCCCGAGTTCCCACTCACCTGGAGATAAGGCCTGATTCTCCTGCACTTACTAGAATGAAACCCTGAGTAGCCCCTCACAACATGAAGGAAGTTCTGACTCCCTTGTTGAACATATAGAAAAAGCTCAAGTTCCCCTCCTCAACTCGAGAGGAAGCCTGACATCCCTTTTACAACTCAAGAGGAAAGCTGAGTTCCATGTTTCAACATGAGACGAGGCCTGACTCCCCAGTTGAAACTCGATAGGAACCCCGAGATCCCCGTCGAAACTGGAGAGTAACCCTGAGCTTGGCGACACAACTTGAGAAGAGCCCCGTCTTCCTCAACTCAACTCGAGATGAGGGCTGATTCCTCTGCTTCCATCTGAGAGAAATCCTGACGTTAGCCTTGCACGTCAAGAGGAGGCCTGTGTCACATAATGAAACTCGAGAGGAACCCCAGGATTCCTGTAAGAGTCAAAAGGACACCGAGAATGCCCTCAAGTAGAAATAATGCCTTATTGTCCTGCATCGACTCAAAGGGAACTCCGAGTATCTCCTCATGAGAACAGAGGTCTGACTCCCTTGTAGCATCTCTAGAAAAAGCCTAAGTTCCCCAACTCAACTGGACAGGAGACCTGACAGCCTTTTGACAACTCGAGAGGAAAGCAGAGTTCAATGCCTCAACACAAGACAAGGCCTGAATTCCCCTGAAACTCAATATGAAACCCTGAGATGCCCATCGAAACTGGAGAGGAACCCTGAGTTTCCTGCCTCAACTCGAGATGAGCCCCAACCCTATTCCTCTGCAGCAACACAAAAGAAAATCAAGCTGCCCCTTGCAACTTGAAAGGAGACTTCACTTCCCTGGGACAACAAGAGGGATTCCCCAAGGTCCACGTGGCAACTCAAGAGGAACACCAAGCTTCCCACCACAGCTCGAGAAAAACCATGAGATTCCTCCCCTCAATGTGACATGAGGGCATTTTCCCCTGTAGCACCTCCAGAGCAATTCTTAGTTCCCTCTCAAACTGGCAAAGAGGCCTGACTCCCTTTATGCGACTCAAGAGGTTCCCTAGATTCTTGTCGCAACTCGAGAGGAACCCCAAGGTTCCTGCCAAAACCCGAGAAGAGCCCCGTGTTCCCCACCTCATCTTGAGATAAGGGCAGATTTCCCTGCTTCGACTCAAGAGGAATCCCAACTTTCCACGCACACTATTCTCACCTATTGAAGCCCCAGAGGAACCCCTCAGTTTAATGCTGCAATTTTAAAGCACACCGAGTTCCCACTCAACTCAGGATAAGGCCTGATTCCCCGGGCCCTACTCAGATCGAACCCCGAGTATCCCCTCACAACACCCAGGGACATCTGTCTCCCTTGTTGCACCTCTAGAAAAAGACCAAGTTCCCACCTGAACTCGACAGGAGGCACTTTTACAACACGAGAGGAAAACACAGTTCCATGCTTCAAAACAAGACGAAGCCTAATTTTGCTGTTGAAACAATATAGGAACCCTGAGATCTCTGTCACAACTGGAGAGGAACCCTGAATTTCATGCTTCAATTCGAGATGAGGCACTATTCCCCTGCAGAGACTCAAGAGGAATCCCGAGGTGCCCCTTGCAATTTGAAAGGAGGAGTGACTTCCTGAGGTAACATGATAGATTCCCTGAGGTCCTCATCGCAATTCAAGAGGTACCCCGAGTTTCCTTCCAAAACTTGAGATGTACTCCATATTCGCCAACTGATCTCAATATGAGGGCCAATTCCCCTGCTTTGACTAGAGAGGAATCCCGACTTTACACATGCTCGTCAAGGGGAGGCCTGTCTCACCTACTGAAACTCAAGAGGAACCCCACAGTTTCGGCCACAATTCGAAAGCACACAGAGTTCCACCTCAACTCAAGATAAGAAATTATTCCCCTACACAGAGCAAATGGAAACCCGAGTATCTCCTCAGAACACGAAGGGAGGTCTGACTCTCATGTTGCAGCTCTAGACAAAGCCCCAGTTCCCTGCTTCAACTAAACAGGAGGCTTCACACCCCTTTTACTACTCGAGTGGAAAGTGGGGATCCATGCCTCAAAGTGAGACTAGGCCTGACTCCCCTGTTGAAACTCAGTAGGAATCCCGATATCCCTGTCACAATTGGAGAGGAACCCTAATTTCCCTCCTCAACATGAGATGTGGCCTTACTCCACTGCAGTGACTCTAAATGAATCCCTAGGTGCCCCTGTCAACGTGAAAGGAGGCCTGACTTCTCTGAGGCAACATGAGAGGTTCCCTTATTTCCCTGTCCCAACTCGAGAGCAACCCACATCATCTTGCCGCAACTCGAGAAAAACCACAAGATTCCCCCTTCAATGTGAAATGAGGTCCAATTCCCCTGCACTGACTTGAGAGCCATCCTGTGCTCTCCCTTGCAACTTGAAAGGAGTCTTAACGTCCCTGAGGGAACACGAGAGGTTCCCTGAGGTCCCCATTGCAACTCCAGAGGAACCTCAAGCTTCCTGCCACAACTCGAGAAAAACCATAAAATTCCCCCCTCAACACGAGATGAGGGAATTTTCCCCTGCAGCGCCTCAAGAGCAATTCCGAGTTCCTTCTTGAGAATTGAAAGGAGGCTTCACTAGCTTTATGATACTCATGAGGTTCCTTGAGATACCCATCCCAACTCCAGAGGAAACACATGTTTCCTGTCACAACCAGAGAAGAGCCCCGTCTTCCCCACCTCATCTCGAGATGAGGGCCAATTTCCCTGGTTCGAGTTGAGAGGAATCCTGACTTTCCCCTTGCATCACAAAAGGACACCTGTGTCACCTATTGGAACTCGAGAGAAACCCTGAGATTCCAGCTGCAAGCCTAAAGGAACCCGAGTTTCCCCTCAACTAGAGATAAGGCTTGATTAGCCTGCAGCAACTCGAATGGAACCACGAGTTTCCCCTCACAACATGAAGGGAGGTCTGACTCTCCTGTTGCACCTCTAGAAAAAGCCCAAGTTCCACGGCTCTACTTGACAGGAGACCTGACCACCCTTTTACAATTCGAGAGGAAAGTGGAGTTCCATGCCTCAAGGGGAGATGGGGCCTGACTCCAGTGTTGAAACTCAATAGGAACCCCAAGCTTGCGCAAATGGAGAGAAAACCCGAGTCTCCAGCCTCAATTCGTGTGAGGCCCTATTAACCTGGAGCAACTCGACAGGAGGCCTGACATCCCTTTTACAACTTGAGAGGAAAGTAGAGATCCATGTCTCAACATAAGACGAGGCCTGACTCCCCTGTTCACACTCGATAGGAACTCTGAGATCCCTGTCAGAATTAGACAGAAACCCCGACTTTCCCTCTCAACTCGAGATGAGGCCCTATTCCCATGCCACGACTTGAGAAGGATCCCGAGTTTCCCCTTGCAAATCGAAAGGAGGCCTGACTTCCCTGAGGCAACATGAGAGGTTCCCTGAGGTCCCTGCCACAACTCGAGAGGATGTCCAAGCTCCTCGTCACAACTCGAGAATAACCACGAGACTTCTTCCTCAAGGCGAGATGAAGCCCAGTTTTCCTGCAGTGATCGAGAGCAATCCCTCATACCCCTTATAACAGGAAAGAAGGCTTGACTCTCTTTATCCAATGCCAGAGGTTCCCCGAGATACCCGTTGTAACTTGAGAGCAACCCAGTGTTTCCGGCCACAACTTAGAAGAGCCTCGTGTTCCCTACATCAACTCTAGATGAGGGCAAATTCCCCTTCGTGGACTTGAGAGAAATCTGGGCTTTACAGTCACACCTCAAGAAGAGACCTGTCTCAGTCAAGAGGAACCCCGAATTTCCCGGTGCAGGTTGAAAGGAAACAGAGTTCCTCCTCAACTTGACATAAGGCCTGATTCCCCTGCAGCAACTTGAATGGGACCCCGAGTTTCCCCCTCAAAACACAAAGGGAGGTCTGACTCCCCTGTTGCATGACTGAAACAAGTGCAAATTTCCCACCTCAACTCAACAGGAGGACTGACACCCCTTTTTCAACTAGGGAGTAAATCGGAGTTCCACATCTCAATAAGAGACTAGGCTTGACTCCCCTGTTGAAACTCGATATAAACCCCGAGATAGCTGTCCCAACTGGAGAACAACTCAGTTTTCTGCCTCAAATGGAGATGAGGCCCTATTTCCCTGCAGCGACTCGAGAGGAATTCCGAGGTGCACCTCACAACTTGAAAGGAGGCTTGACTTCCCTGAGGCAACACGAGAGGCTCCCTGAGGTCCCCGTCTCCCTCTCCCTTGGGGAGAGGAACTCAAGCTTCCCTCCACAACTTGAGTAAAATTACAACATTCCCCCTTCAGCACGAGATGTGGCCCAATTTCCCTGCAGTGATTCAAGAGCAAACCTGCAATCCCCTTCACAACTCAAAAGGAGGCTTGACTCCCTTTATGCAACTCCAAAGGTTCCCCGAGATACCCGTTGCAACTCGAGAGGAACCCTGTGTTTCCCGCCACAAATTAAAAGAGCCCCGTGTTCCCCACCTCATCTTGATTGAGGGTGGATTCCCCTGCTTCAACTCGAGATGAATCCCGACGTTCCCCTATCATCTCAAAAGAAGGCCTGTCTCAACTATTGCAACTCAAGAATCCTGATATTCCTTCCTCAAGTCGGAAGGACACCAAGTTCCCCTTCAACTCGAGATAAGATCAGACTGCCTTGCAGGGTCTCAAATATAACCCCAAAGTTCCCCTAACAAAAAGAACGGAGGTCAGACTCTGCTGTTGCATGTCTAGAAAAAAGCCCGAGTTCCACACCTCTACTCGACAGGAGGCCTGACACCCCATTTATAAATCCAGAGGAAAGTGGAGTTCCATTCCTAAACTGAAGATGAGGCCTGACTCCCGTGTTGAAACTCAATAGGGACCCCGAGATCCCTGTCACAACGGGAGAGGAACCCGAGTCTCCCACCACAATTCGGTATGACGCCCTATTACACTGGAGTAACTCGAGAGGCACCCCGAGTTTCCTGCCAAAACTCAAGAAGAGCATGATGTTCCCCACCTCATCTCTAGATGAGGGCCAATTCCCCAGCTTCAATTCGAGAGGAATCCTGAGTTTCCCATTGCATGTCAAGAGGATGCCTATGTCACTTATTGGAAATCGAGAGAATCCCTGAGGTTCCTGCTGCAGTTCTAATGGATCCCAAGTTTCCCCTCAACTAGAGATAAGGCCTGATTCCCCTGCAGCGACTCCAATGGAACCAGGAGTTTCCTCTCACAACACGAAGGAACATGTCTGACTGCCATGTTGCACCTCTAGAAAATTCCCGAGTTCTCTGCCTCAACTCGACAGGAGGCCTGACACCCAGTTTATAACTAGAGAGGAATGAGGAATTCCATGCATCAACAGGAGACGAGGCAAGACTCCACTATTGAATCTTGATAGGAACCCAGAGTACCTTGTTGCAACTGGAGAGTAACCCTGAGTCTCATGGCTAAACTCGAGATGAGGCCCTATATCCCTGCAGTGACTCAAGTGCAATCCTGCAATATCCATTGCAACTCAAAAGGAGACTTGATTTCCCTGAGGCAACACGAGATGTTCCCTGATGTCCCTGTCACAACTCGAGAAGAACCCCAAGTTTCTCACCACTACTCGAGAAAAACCACGAGATTCCCCCCTGAACACAAGATGAGGTAATTTTTCCCTGCAGTGCCTCGAGAGCAATCCCAAGTTCCCTCTCGATACTCGAAAGGATGCTTCACTACTTTTAGGAAACTCAAGAGGTTCCCTGAGATACCTGTTGCAAATCTAAAAGAAACACGTGTTTCCCAACACAACTCGAGAAGAGCCCCATATTCCACACCTCATCTCGAGAAGAGAGTCAATTCCCCTGCTTCAACCCAACAGAAATCCCAACTTTCTTCTCGCACATCAAGAGGAGGCCTGTCTCACCTATCGAAACTCGAGAGAAACCCCAGGTTTCCTGCCACAAGTTAAAAGGACACCGAGTACCCCCTCAACTCGAAATTATGCCTGATTCCCTTGCACCAACTCAAACGGAACCCCAATTATCCCCTCACAACAGGAAGGGAGGTCTGATTGCCCTGTTGCACCTCGAGAAAAAGCCAAAGATCCCTGCCTCAACTAGATAGAAGGCCTGAGACTTCTTTGACAACTTGAGAGGAAAGCGGAGTTCCATGCCTCAAAATGAGACAAGGCCTGACTTCCCTGTTGAAACTCTCAACTAGAGATGAGGCCATATTCCACTTCAGCAGCTCCAGAGGAATCCCAAGGTGCCCCCTCGCAATTTGAAAGGAGGCCTGACTTCCCTGAGGCAATATGAAAGGTTCCCTAAGTTCTCTGTTGCAACTCCAGAGGAAGCCAATGCTTCCAGCTGAAACTGGACGAAACCGTGAGATTCCCCCCTTCAATGCAAGATGATGCCCATTTCAACTGCAGTGACTCAAGAGCAAACTCGAGCCCTCCCTCACAACTCGAAAGGACACTTGACTTCCCTGAGGAAACATAAGATATTCCCTGAGTTTCCCATCGCAACTCGAGAGGAACCCCGACCTTATAACTTCAACTTGAGAAAAACAAAGAGATTTCCCCCCTTAAATGCGAGATGATGCCCTTTTCCTCGGCAGCGCCATGAGTGCAAGCCCGAGTTCCCACTTGAAATATGAAGGAGTCTTGACTCTCTTTATTCAACTCAAGAGGTTCCTGAATATACCCATCACAAGGTGAGAGGAACCTCGAATTTCCCATGACAATTAGAGAAGAGTCCCATGCTCCCAACTGATCTCGAGCTGAGGGCCAATTCCCCTGCTTCAACTCGAGAGGATTCCCCACTTTCCCCTCTCAACTCAAGAGGAGGCCTGTCTCACTGATTGAATTTTGAAAGGAACCCTGCAATTCCTGCTGCAATTTGAAAGGACACCAGTTACGACACAACATGAGATAAGGCACCTCAAATCGAGATAAGGCCTGATTTCCCTGTGCTGACTTGAATGGAACCCGAGGATCCTCTCACAAGGTGAAGGCAGCTTTGAGTCCCCTGTTGCACCTTTGGAAAAGGCCCAAGTTCCCCATCGCAACTTGAAAGGAGACCTGACACCCCTTGTCCAACTCGAGAGGAAAGTTGAGTTCCATGACTGAAAACGAGACGAGATCTGACTCCCCTGCTGAAACTTGATAGGAACTCCAAGATTACTGTTGCAACTGGAGAGGAGCCCTGAGTAACCCATCTCATTTCGATATGACACACCTTACAATTCTCCAGCAGCGACTCAAGAGGAATTCCAAGGTGCCCCTTGCAACTTGAAAGGAGGCCTGATTTCCCTGAGGCAACATGAGAGGCTCCCTGACGTCCCCATTGAAGCTCGAGAGGAACCCAAAGCTTCATGCCAGATACCCACCTCAATTGGAGATGAGACCCAAATTCCTTGCAGTGACTCGAGAGAAATCCTGTGCTCCACTCGCTGCTTGAAAGGAGTCTTGACTTCCCTGAGGCAAAACAAGAGGTACCCTGAGGTCCTTGGTGCAACTCGAGAAGAAACCCCATCTTCCCGCCACAACTCGAGAAAAACCACAACATTCCCCCTTCAACGTGAGATGAGGTCCTTAACCCCTGCAGCGCCTCAAGAGCAATCCTCAGTTCCCTCTTGGAACACAACAGGAGGCTTGACGTCTTTTGGGCAACTCAAGAGCTTTCCCAAAGTAGCCATCACAACTTGAGAGTCACCCCAAATAGCCTGCCTCAAATTGAGATGAACCCCGTATTCACCACCTCATCTTGAGATGAGCACCGATTCCCCTGCTTCAACTTGAGAGGAGTTCTGACTTTCCACTCACACTTCAAGAGTAGGAATGTCTCACCTATTGAAACTGGAGAGGAACCCCTGGGTTCCTGCCACAAGTCAAAAGGACACCGAGTTTCCCCTCAACTCAAGAAAAGGCCTGAATGTAACCCCAAAGATCCCTCAGAAAATGAAGAGAGTTCTGACTCCCCCATTGCAGCTCAGAAAAAAAGAACAAATCCCCTCCTGAACTCGACAGGAGGCATGACACCGCTTTTGCAGCTCAAGAGGAAGGCACCGTCCCATGTCTCAAAACGAGTCAAGGCCTGACTCCCATGTTGACACTCGATAGATCCCTGAGATCCCTGTCACAACTGGAGAGGACCACTGAGTGTTCCGCCTCAATTTGAGATGAGTCCATATTCCCAAGCAGCGACTGGAAAGGAATCCCAACATGCCCCCGCAACGTGAAAGGAGGCATGACACTTCTGAAGGGACCATGAAAGGTTCCCTCAAGTCCCCAACACAACTGGAGAAGAACCCAAACTTCCCACTGCAACTCGAGAAACCGCGAGATTCCCCCTTCAACGCAAGATGAGGCCCTATTGCCCTGCAGTGCCTCGAGAGCAATCTCGCGTTCCCCCTCACTGCTCGAACAGAGTTGAATTCCCTGTGGCAATACGAGAGGTTCTGTGAGGTCCGTTGCAACTCAAGAGGAACATAGAGCTTCATGCTGCAACTCGAGAAATGCCACCAAATTGCCTCTCAATGCGAGATGAGGTCCAATTCTCCTTCAGTGACTTGAGAGCAATCCAGCATTGCCCCTTGCAACTCAAAAGGATCCTTAACTTCCCTGAAGATACAGCAGTCCCCGTGGCAAGTTGAGAGGAACCCTACGCTTCCAATGCAACTCGAGAAAACCATCCAATTCACCCCCTCAATGCGAGATGAGGCCCAGGTCCCCTCAGTGCCTCGAATGCAATCCCAAGTGCCCTCTCAAAACTCGAAAGGAGTCTTGATTCCCTTTACACAACACAAGAGGTTCCCACAGATATGCAACGTAATTCGAGAGGAACCCCAACTTTCCCACAACCACTCAAGAAGGGCCCCCGTGTTCACCAACTCATCTCGAGATGAGTGCAGAAACCCCTGCTTTGACTTTCCCCTCACACCTCAAGAAGGGGCCAGTCTCACCTATGAAAACTCGAGAGGATTCCCGCAGTTCCTGCCAAAAGTCGAAAGGACACCGAGTTTGCACTCCACTCGAGGAAAGGCCTGATTCCCATGCAGTGACTTGAGTGGAACCCCAAGGATCCCGTCACAACACAAAGGGAGGTCTAACTCCCCTGTTGCACCTCGACCAAAAGCCCACGTTTCCTACCTGAACTCGACAGGAGTCCTGACACCCAGTTTACATCTCCAGAGGAGAGCAGCCTTCCATGCCTCAGAATGAGACGAGGCCTGACTTCCCAGCTGAAACTCGGTAGGAACTCCGAGATCCCTGTCGCAATTGGATAGGAACCCTGAGTGTCCCGCCTCATCTCGAGATGAAGTCCTATTCCCCTGGAGCGACTCGAGAGCAATCCCGAGGTGACCCCCACAACTTCAAAGCATGCCTGACTTCCCTGAGGCAACATGAGACATTCCCTGAGGTCTCCATCGCAACTCGAGAGGAACACAAAGCTTCCCGCCACAATTTGAGAACAAACACGAGATTCACCCCTCAAGGCAACATGAGGCCCGTATCCTCTGCAGCTCCTCGAAAGTAATCCAGAGATCACTCTCAGAATTGAAAGGAGGCTTGAATCCCTTTATGCAACTCAAGAGGTTCCGCGAGCTACCCGCCACATGTGGGGGAAAACACGAGTGTCCCACCACAACTGGAGACGAGACACGTGTTCTCGAACTTGCCTCGAGCCGAGGGCCAATTGCCCTGCTTCGACTCGAGAGGAATCTCAATGTTTCCCTCGTACCTCAAGAGGAGGCCTGTCTACCTATTGAAAGTCGAGCAGAATCCCTCTATTCCCGGCATAAGACAAAAGGACACTGAGAACCCCCATGACTCGAGATGAGGTGTGATCTTCCTTCACTGCCTTAAATGGAACACCGAGGATCCCCTCACAAGATGAAGGGAGGTCGAACGCCCCTGTTGCACTTCTACACGAAGCCCAAGTTCCCAGCTTCAACTCGACAGGCGGCCTGACACCCCATTTACAACTCCACAGGAAAGCGGCGTTCCATGCTTCCACACGAGTTGATGCCCAAGTCCCCTGTTGAAACTGCATAGTACACCCGAGATCACTGTCACAAATGGCGAGGATACCTACGTTTCCCGCCTAAACTCGAGATGAGGCTCTATTCGTCTGCAGCAACTCGAGGGGAATCCCGAGGTGCCCTTTGCAATGTGAACAGAGGCCCGACTTCCCTGAGGCAACACGAGACGTTCCCTGAAGTCACCGTTGCAATTCTAGTGAAACTCAAAGCTTGCCCCTGCAACTAGAGAAACACCACGGGATTCCCTCAATGTGAGATGAGGCCCTTTTCCCCTGCAGCATTTCGAGAGCAATCCCAAGTCCCCTCTCCCAACGAGAAAGCAGACTTGACTCTCTTTATGCAACACAAGAGGTTCCCTGAGTTACACATCAAACTCAAGAGGAACCCTGAGTTTCCCGCCAGAACTCGAGAATAGCCCCCATGTTCTCCACTTCATCTCGAGATTAGGGCTGACTCCTCTGATTCGACTCAAGAGGAATGCCGACTTTCCCCCTCGCACCTCCAGAGGAGTCCTGTCTCACCAATTGTAACTCAAGAGGTACCCTGCGGTTCCTGCCGAAAGATGAAAGGACAGCTTGTTCCACCTCAACTCGAGATAAGGCCTGATTCCCCTGTGCTGACTTGAATGGAACCCAAGGATCCCCTCACAGGCGAAGGGAGCTTTGAGTCTCCTGTTGTACGTTTGGCAAAGGCCCAAGTTCCCCGCCTCAACTCGACAGGAGACCTGACACCCCTTGTCCAACTCGAGAGGAATGCTGAGTTCCATGCCTGAAAACAAGATGAGGTCTGACTCCCCTGTTGAAATTTGATAGGAACCCCGAGATCCCTGTTGCAACTGGAGAGGAGCCCCGAGTTACCCACCTAATTTCGATATGAGACCCCCCCTATTCCCCGGCAGCAACTCTAGAGGAATTCCGAGGTGCCCCTCACAACTTGAAAGGAGGCCTGATTTCCCTGAGGCAATGTGAGAGGCTCCCTGACAGCCCTGTCGAAGCTCGAGAGGAACCCAAAGCTTCATGCGGCAACTCGAGAAACACTACCAGATTCCCATCTCAATTGGAGATGAGGCTCAGTTTCCTTGCAGTGACTCGAAAGAAATCCCGTGCTCCACTCGTTGCTCGAAAGGAGCCTTGACTTCCCTGAGGCAATACGAGAGGCTCCCTGAAGTCCTTGGCGCAACTCGAGAATAAACCCCATCTTCCTGCCTCAACTCGAGAGAAACCACAACATTCCCCCTTCAATGGGAGATGAGGTCTTTGCCCCCTGCAGGGCCACATGAGCAAGCCCGAGTTCCCTCTTGGAACATGATAGGAGGCTTGACATCCTTTGGGCAACTCAAGATCTTTCCCGAAGTACCTGTCACAACTCCAGAGTAACCCGGAGTTGGCTGCTTCAAATCGAGATGAACCCTGTATTCACCACCTCCACTTGAGATGAGGGCTGATTCCCTTACTTCAACTTGAGAGGAATCCCCACTTTCCACTCGCACTTCAAGAGTAGGAATGTCTGACCTGTTGAAACTAGACAGGAAGCCCGAGGTTCCTGCAACAAGTCGAAAGGACACTGAGTTTCCCCTCAACTCGAGAAAAGGCCTGATTCCCCTGCACCGACTCAAATGGAACCCCAAGGATCTCCTCGCAACATGAACAGAGTTCTGACTTCCCCGTTGCAGCTTGAGAAAAAGCACAAGTCCTCTCCTAAACTCGACAGGAGGCCTGACAGCTCTTTTGCACCTCGAAAGCAAGGTAGCATCCCATGCCTCAAAACGAGTCAAGGCCTGATTCCCATGTTGACACTCAATAGGAACCCCAAGATCCCTTTCACAACTGGATAGGACCACTGAGGGTTCTGCCTAAATTCGAGAGGAGTCCGTATTCCCAAGCAGCAACTGGAGAGGAATCCCAACATGCCCCCGCAACTTGAAATGAGGCATGACTTTTCTGAGGCAACAGGAAAGGTTCCCTGAGGTCCCTGACACAACACGAGAAGAACCTAAACTTCCCACTGCAACTAGAGAAACATCGCAACATTCCCCCCTCAAGGTGAGATGAGGCCCTATTCCCCTGCAGTGCCTCAAGAGCAATCCCTCGTTCCCCCTAGCTACTTGAAAGGAGTCTTGAATTCCCTGAGGCATCACGAGAGGTTCCTTGAGGTTCGTCGCAACTCAAGAGGAACCCAGAGCTTCATTCCACAAAGCAAGAAACACCACCAAATTACCTCCCAGTGTGACATGAGGTCCCATTCTTCTGCAGTGACTCGAGAGCATTCCAGCGTTACCGCTCGCAACTCAAAAGGCGCCTTAACTTCCCTGAAGCAACACAAGTGGTTCCCTGAAGTCCCTATGGCAAGCCGAGAGGAACCATATGCTTCCCACTGCAACTCGAGAAAACCATCCAATTCACCCCCTCAATGCGAGATGAGGCCCAGGTCCCCTCAGCACCTCGAATGCAATCCCAAGTGTCCTGTCAGAACTCGCAAGGAGTCTTGACTCACTTTATGCATCTCAAGAAGTTCCCACAGATATGCGACATAATTTGAGAGGAACCCCAACTTTCCCACAACCACTCGAGAAGGGCCCCCTTGCTCCCCATCTCACCCCGAGATGAGTGCAGAAACCCCGGCTTTGACTTTCCCCTCACACCTCAAGAGGGGGCCAGTCTCACCTATGAAAACTCAAGAGGATTCCCGCAGTTCCCGCCAAAAGTCGAAAGGACGCCGAGTTCGAGTTCGCACTCCACTCGAGGAAAGGCCTGATTCTCATGCAATGACTTGAGTGGAACCCCAAGGATCCCGTCACAACACAAAGGGACGTCTAACTCCCCTGTTGCACCTTGACAAAAAGCCCAAGTTTCCCACCTGAACTCAACAGGAGTCCTGATACCCAGTTTACATCTCCAGAGGAGAGCGGCCTTCCATGCCTCAGGAATGAGATGAGGTGTGACTTCCCAGTTGAAACTCGGTAAGAAATCCAAAATCTCTGTCGCAACTGGATAGGAACCCTGAGTTTCCCGCCTCCTCTCGAGATGAAGCCCTATTCCCCTGGACCGACTTGAGAGGAATCCCTCTCAAAACTCACAAGGAGTCTGACTCACTTAGCACAACTCAAGAGGTTCCCGGAGTCATTCAATATAATTCGAGAGAAACCCCGAGTTTCCAACAACTCAAGAAGGGCCCCATGTTCCCAAACTCATTGCGAGATGATGGTCAATTCCCTTGCTTCCACTTAGAGGAATCCCGATTTTCCTCTGGCACCTCAAGAAGGCCTGTCTACCTATCGAAACTCGAGAAGTTTCCCACTGTTATTGCTGCAAGACTAAAGGATACCATGTTCCCCTTCCACCTGAGATGGGGCCTGATTTTTCTGCACCGCCTTAAATGGAACCCCGAGGATCCCCTTACAACACGAAGGGTCGTCTGACTGCCCTGTTGCACTTCAAGGCTAAGCCCACGTTCCCCACCTCAACTGGACAGATGGCCTGACACCTCCTTTACAACTCTACAGGAAAGAGGAGGTCCACGCTTCAACATGAGTTGATGCCTGCCTCCCCTCTTGAAACTCGATAGGAAACTGGAGATCCCTATTGCAACTGGAGAGGAGCACTGAGTTTCCTGCCTCAGCTCGAGATGAGGCTTCTGCAGTGACTCGAGAGGAATCCGAGGTGTCCCTCACAACAAGAAAGGAGAACTGATCTCCCTGAGGCAACACGCAAGGTTCACTGAAGTCGCCATCAAAACTCGAGAGGAACTCCAAGCTTCCTGCCGCAACTCGCAACTCGTGAAAAACCATGAGATTTCTCCTCAATGCAAGACGAGGCCCTTTCCCAGCAGCACCTTGAGAGCAACCCTGAATTCCCACTTGAAAATCAAAATGAGTCTCGACTCCCTTTATGCAACTCAAGAGGTTCCCCCACATACCTGTCACAACTTGAGGGGAACCCTGAGTTTCCAGCCACAACTCATGAAGAGATCCATTTTCCCCAACTAATAGAGATGAGGGCCAATTCCCCTGCTTCGACTCAAGAGGAATCTGACTTTCCCCTCATACTTTAAAAGGAGGTCTGTCTCGCCTATTAAATGTCTGAGGAACCATACATTTCCTGCCAAAGTCTAAGGGACAACAAGAAGCCCTCATCTCGTGATAAAGCCTGATTTCCCTGCATTAACTTGAATGCAACCACGAGATTCCCTCCACAACGTGAAGCGAGGTCTGACTCGACTGTTGCACCTCTAGAAAAAGCCCAGGTTCCCCATCTCAACTTTACAGGATGCCTGACTCCCCTTTTACAACTCGAGAGGAAAGCACAGTTCCTTGGCTCAACACAAGAAGAGGCCTGACTCCTCTGTTGAAACTCAATAGGAACCACGAGATACCTGTCAGCTAAAGAGGAACCCTGAGTTTCTCGCCTCATCTCGAGATGAAGTCCTATTCCCACTCAGCAACTCAAGAGGAATCCCAAGGTAACCCTTGCAACTTCAAAGGATGCCTGACTTCCCTGAGGCAACGTGAGATGTTCCTTGATGACCCCGCTGCAACTCGAGTGGAACACAAAGCTTCTTGCCACAACTCGAGAAAAAACATAAGATTCACCCCTCAACACGATGTGAGGCCCGGTTCCTCTGCAGCTACTCGAGAGCAATCCAGAGTTCCCTCTCAGACTCAAAAGGAGGCTTGACTCCCTTTTTGCAACTCAAGAGGTTCCGTGAGATACCCGTCGCAAGTGTGGGGAACCACGAGTGTTCCATCACAACTCGAGAATAGACCCATGTTCCAAAACTCATCTTGAGATGAGGGCCAATTCCCCTGCTTTGACTTGAGAGGAATTCCTATTTTCCCCTCGCTCCTCAAGAGGAGGCCTGTCTACGTATCAAAACTCGAGAAGAACCCTGCTGTTCCTGCCACAAGATGAAAGGACACTGAGTTCCCTCTCAACTTGAGATAAGGCATGATTTCCCTTCACCACCTCAAATGGAACCTGGAGGATCCCCTCACAACACGAAGGGAGGTCTGATGCCCCTGTTGCACCTCTACAAAAAGCCCAAGTTCCGCACCTCAGCTGAACAGGCAGCCTGAGAGCCCTTTTACAACTCCACAGGAAAGCAGAGTTCCACGCTTCAACACGAGTTGATGCCTGACTCCCCTGATGAAACTCGAAAGGAAACCCAAGATCACTGTTGCAACTGGAGAAGAGCCCTGAGTTTCCCGCCTCAACTTGAGATGATGCCCCATTCCTCTGTAGCAACTCGAGATGAATCCCGAGGTTTCCCTGAGGCAACACTAGAGGTTCCCTGAAGTCACCATTACAACTCAAGATGAACTCAAAGCTTCTGGCCGAAATTCGAGAAATACCATGGGATTCCACCCTCAATATGAGAGGAGGCCCGATTCACCAGCAGTGACTCGAGAGCAATCCCGCACTCCCCCTCACAACTCCAAAGGAGACTTGACTTCACTGAGGCAACATGACAGGTTCCCTGAGGCCCGCTTTGCAAGTCGTGAGCCCAAGCTTCCCACCACAACTCCAGAAAAACCACAATAATTCTTCTCAATGCAAGATCAGGCCGTTATCTCCTACAAGCCCTCGAGAGGAATCCCAAGTTCCTTCTCAAAACAAAGAGAGACTGGACTCCCTTTATGCAACTCAAGAGATATTTGCATATCTCTTCCACAAGATATCGGTCAAAACTCGAGAGAAACACTGATTTTCCCGCCACAACCGAGAAGAGCCCCATGTTCCCCACCTCATCTCGAGATGAGGGCCGATTCCCCTGCTTCGATTCGAGAGGAATCCTGGCTTTCCCTTCGCATCTCTAGAGGAGGTCTGTCTCACCTAATGAAATTCGAGTGGAAGCCCGCACTTCCTGCCACAAGTTGAAAGGACACCGAGATCACCCTCAACTCAAGATAAGGTGTGGTTCTCCTTTACAGACTAAATGGAACCCCGAGTATCCCCTCACAACACGAAGAG
Source organism: Capricornis sumatraensis (assembly GCF_032405125.1). Lineage (NCBI taxonomy): Eukaryota > Metazoa > Chordata > Mammalia > Artiodactyla > Bovidae > Capricornis > Capricornis sumatraensis. Next base: position 44,129,699 of record NC_091072.1, on the reverse strand, counting down.
AGGTTGCAATCCCCTGTTGCACCTCTAGAAAAAGACCAAGTTCTCTGTCTGAATTAAACAGGAGGCTTAACACTCCATTTACAACTCGAAATGAAAGCAGAGTTCCATGCCTCAACATGACACGAGGCCAGACTCCCCTGCTGAAACTCGATAGGCACCCTGAGATCCCTGTCACAACAGGAGAGGAAGCCTGAGTTTCCTGCCTCAACTTGAGATGAGGCCTTATTCCCCTCCAGTGGTATGAAAGGAATCCCGAGTTTCCCTTCACAACACGAACTGAGGTCTGACTCTACTTTTGCACCTCTAGAAAAAGCCCAACTTCCCCACCTGAACTTGACAGGAGTACTGACACCCACTTTACAACTCAAGAGGAAAGCGGAGTTCCATGCTTCAACACGAGACAAGGCCTGAAACTCTTGCTGAAATTCGATAGGACCTCCGAGATCTCTGTCAAAATCATAGAGGAACTCCTTGTTTCCCGTCTCATCTACAGATGAGGCCCTATTCCCCTGCAGAGACTTGAGAGGAATCCCGAGGTGCTCCTTGCAATCAAAAGGAGGCCTGACTTCCCTGAGCCAACATGAGAGGTTCCCTGAGGTCCTCGTCGAAACTCAAGAGGAACACCGAGCTTCCCACCACAACTCGAAAAAAACGACGAGATTCAGCCCTCAATGCGAGATGAGGCCTGTTTCCCCTGCATACCCTGGACAACAATTCTGAGTTCCATTTTGAAACTTCAAAGAAAGTTTGACTCCCTTTATGCAACTCCAGAGGTTCCCTGAGATACCTGCCGCAACTTGAGAGGAACCCCAATTTTCCCACAGCAATTTAGAAGAGCCCTATGTTCTCCACCTCTTCTCGAGATCAGGGCCGATTCCCCTGCTTCAATTTAAGAGGAATCCTGACTTTCCCATCGCACCTAAAGTGGAGGCCTGTCTCACCCATTGCAACTCGAGAGGAACCCGGAGGTTCCTGCCACAAATTGAAAGGACACTGAGTTTCCTGTCAACTCGAGATTAGGTGAGATAACCTTGCAGTGACTCCAATGGAACCCCGAGTTTCCCCTAACAACATGAAGGGGGGTCTGACTCCCCTGTTTGCACCTCTAGAAAAAGCCCAAGTTCCCTGTCTCAACTCAATAGGAGGCCTGACACCTCTTTTTCAACTTAAGAGTTAAGCGGAGTTCCATGCCTCAACACGAGGTGAGGCTTGACTTCCCTGTCGAAATTTGATAGGGACCCCAAGAATCCTGTTGCAAATGCAGTGGTACCCCATGTTTCCCGCCTCAACTTGAGATGAGGTCCTGTTCCCCTGCAGCGACTCAAGAGGAATCCCGAAGTGCCCCCTCACAACTTGAAAGGAGGCTTGAATTCGCTGAGGCAAAAAGAGAGGTTTGTGATGTCCCCGTCACAATTCGAGAGGATCCCCAACCTTCCCACAACTCAAGATAAACCACAAAATTCCCCCCTCAACACGAGATGAGGCCCGATTCCCCTGCAGTGATGCGAGTGCAAATCCACATTCCCCCTAACAACTCTAAAGGAGGCTTGACTCCCTTTATGGAACTCCAGAGATTCTTCCATATACCCTTTGCAACTTGAGAGTAACCCCAAGTTTCCCAGCAACACATGGAAAGGCCCCGTGTTCCCCACCTCATCTTGAAATGAGGGCCAGTTCCCCTGCTTCAACTTGAGAGGAATCAATACTTTCCCTTCACACCTCAAGTAGAAGCCTGCCTCACCCATTGCAACTTGAGAGGAACCCCTCATTTCCTGCTGCAAGTCAAAAGGACACCAAGTTCCCCCTCAACTCGAGATAAAGGCCAGATTCCCTTGCAGAGACTCCAATGGAACCTCAAGTTTCCCCTAACAACATGAAGGGAGGTCTCACTCCCCTGATGCATCTCTAGAAAAAGCCTGAATTCCATGCCTCAACTCCACAGGATTGCTGAGAACCCTTTTACAACCCGAAAGAAAGCGGAGTTCCATGTCTCAAAACGAAATGAGGCCTGATTCCCTTGTTGAAACTTCAGAGGAACCCCAAGATCCCTGTCACAACTAGAGAGGAAACCTGAGTTTCCCACCTCAACACCAGATTAGGTCCTATTCCCCTGCAGCGACTTGAAATGAATTCCGAAATGCCCCTCGCAACTCGATAGGAGGCCTGACTTCCCTGAGGCAACATAGAGGTTCCCTGAGGTTCCCCGTTGCAACTTGAAACAAATCCCAAGATTCCCGCCGCAACTCGAGAAAAACCACTGCAACAAATGATGGAGGGGCTCTTTGGCTAAAACTGAAGCAGATTCCCCCGGTCCAACTCGAGAGGTGTCCCCCAGGATATAACACGTAGAGAGAAGACCTTCTTCCTCCAATGGAGACAAGCTCCCTGAAGGAAGTCGAATGGAGGTCCTCACAACTAGAGCACAGCAATCCCATGAATAGATGTGAGGACCCAGAGTGCCAAAAACACAAAGGACCTCCCCCATGGAGACATGCATACCCCAACTAGAGAGGACACAGACCCACCCCTCGAGAGGAGCCCTCCACCACAACTTGAGAGGAGCCTACTGGATATCACAGGCAGAGAGGAGCCCCTCTGCTGCTAATACAGATGAACCTCACACCACAAGGGAAGGGGAGATTGCACACTACCCCTAGAGAGACTCTAAACCCCCACCACTACAGAGTGGACCCCAACAACAATGATAGAGTAGTCCCTTGCCATAACTATGGAGCAGCCACCCATCATTGCAACAAGACAGGAGCCACCCTGCACATCCCTGCTTAGAGATGAGTTGCCCCAAGAGAACTCGACAGGAGGCTCCACTGCAAATCACCAGGAACCCTGAGTACCAACCAAGCTCCAGGAGAACCCCAATTTCCTCACCACGATTCCAGGGCAATCTTGCATCCCATGATGCAAATCCAGAGGATTTCTTGCTGCACTTCGAGAGGAGCTGTCAATCACCTGTGGCAACCCTCAAGGAAACACCGAATGTCCAGCAACAAATTGAGAAGAACACCGAGTTTGTTCTGCAACTCAAGAGGAGGCCCGACACCCCTATGCAATTCGAGATGAAACAATATTTCCCCACCTCAACTCGAGTGGAGTCCTGACTCCCATGTTGCCACTTGAAAGGATCCCCAGATCCCCATTGCAAGTCTAGAGGAACCCTGTGTTTCTCACCACAAGTGGAAAGGACAGTGAGTAACGCCCTCAACTAGAGGTAACACATGATTCCCTTGTGGTGACTCAAATGGAACATAGAGTTTCCCCTCACAACGTGAAGGGAGGTCTGACTCTCCTGTTGCAACTTGAGAAAAATTCTGAGTTCCCCTCCTTAACTCGACAGGAGTCATGACACCCCTTTCACAACTCGAGAGGAAAGTAAAGTTCCATGCCTAAACACGAGATGAGGCCTGACTCCCCTGTTACAACTCGAGAGAAACTCCGAGATCCCTGTTGCAACTGGAGAGGTGTCCCGAGTTTCCCGCCTCAACTCGAGATGAGTCGCTGTTCCCTTGCAGCGACTCGAGAGGAATCCTGAGGTTCTCCTTGCAACTCGAAAAGAGGCCCGACTCCCCTGAGGTAACCCGAGCAGTTCCCTGAGATCCCCATCAAAACTTGAGAGGGACCCCGAGATACCAGTCCCAACTCGACAGAAAACCCAAGGATCCAACCTCAACTCAAGATGAGGCCTGATTCTGCTACAGCGACGCAAGAGCAATCCTGAGGTGCCTCTTGAAACTCGGAAGGAGGCCTGACTGCCCTGAGTCAACACAAGAGGTTTGCTGAGGTCCCCATCGCAACTCGAGAGGAGCCCTGAGCTTCCCACCAAGCTGAAAAAAACCATGAGATTCCCCACTCAATGTGAGATGAGACCAGATTCCCCTGCAGCAGTTTGAGAGCAATCCCAAGTTACCCCTTGCAACTCGAAAGGATTGTTGGCTGCCTTTTGGCAACTCGAGAGATTTCCTGAAATTCCAGTTGCAACTAGAGAAGAATCCGGAGTTTCCCACCTCAACTTAAGAAGAACAGTGTGTTCCCCACCTCATCTCTAGATGAGGGCCGATTCCCCTGCTTCAACTCAAAAGGAATCCCGAACTTCCCCTCACACCTCAAAAGGAGGCCTGTCTCACCTGTTGCAACTCAAGAGGATACCCGAGTTCACTGTCGCAACTAGTGAGAAACCCCATTTCCCGCCACAACTCAAGAAGAACCTCGACTTCCCCGCTTCAGTTTGAGATGTGGCCCGATTACCATGCAGTGACTCAAGAGGAATCCCGAGTTCCCTGTTCCAACTCGACATGAGCCCCCAAGACCCTAATACAAAGGCAGAGGATTCTCAAGAGAAGCTTATCCCACCACAATTGGAGAAGAGCCCTCTACCGGAACCAGAGGAAGCCTCATATCACAAATAAGCAGGAGGCCCACCCTGCCATAAATAGCCAGTAGCTTCCTGCACTTTGCAAGTAGAAAAAGCGTCCCTTCTTATTACAACCATAGAGGAGACACCCACCTCCCAATTTGAGAAAATCAATCTACTGCATCTACAGAGGATCCCAACTACAACAAGTAATGAGTTCTCCTGCCACAACGAGAGAGGTGGCTGTAAACGTCAACTAGAGATGAGATGACACACAGCAAATAAGGAGTGGATACCCATTGAAATGAGAGTGGAACCCAACCCATATCTAGAGAATAGTCTCCCTCACGTTGCACTTAGACAGGGACCAGCTTGCACATAGCTACTAAAGAGGATCTCCCCCAGTGTAGCTCACAAGTAGTCTCCACCTCAACTTTAGAGGAACCCCGAGTGATATGGTGCAACTCAATAGGCACCCCGAGTTGCCCACTGCAATATCACAGCATCCTTAGGCTGGCCCAAGAAAAGGGGGCACTGCATCAAATGATGGAGGGGCTCCTGGCCAATACTGAAGTCGATTCCCCAGGAACAACTCGAGATGTGTCCCCCAGGACATCACACCTAGAGAGAAGACCTTCTGCCTCCAATGGAGATAAGCTCCCTGAAGGAAGTCGAGTGGAGGCCCTCACAACTAGAGAGCAGTGATCCCATGAATTGAAGTGAGGAACCCATAGAGCCAAAAGCAGAGAGGACATTCCCCATGGAGACACACACACAGCACCCAGAGAGGACACAGCCTCACTCATCTAGAGGATCCCTCAGCCAAATTTCAGAGGAGCCTGTTGACATCACATGCAGAGAAAAGCCCCTCTTCTGGTAATACAGACAAACCCCATAAGACAAGGAGAGAGGGCTTGCACACCACCACTAGAGATATTCGAAACTCTCACAATTACAGAATGGACATTGACCACAACGATAGAGTAGTCCCTTGCCAAATCTAGTGAGCACTCACTCGTCATTGCAACAAGACAGGAGCCACCATGCACATCCCTGTTACAGAAGAGGAGCCCCAAGAGAACTCAACAGGAAGCCCCACTGCAAGTCACCAGTAACCATGAATACAAACCAAACTCAAGGAGACCCTGAATTCCCCACCACGACTCCAGTGCAATACTGCATTCTATGCTGCAAATACAGAGGAACACTGATTTGTCACTTCACTTTGAGAGGAGCTCTCAGTCCCCTGTTGTAACTTTTGAGGAAACCCCGAGTTTCCAACAACAACCAGAGAAGAACCCCGAGTTTTTGCTGCAACTCGAGAGGAGGCCCAACTCCCCTGCTGCAATTGTAGAGGAAACATGACTTCCCCAACTCAACTCGAGAGGAGTCCTGACTCCACTGTTGCCACTTAAGAGGTATCCAGACATCCACATCGCAGCTCAAGAGGAACCCCATGATTCCTGCCACAGGTCGAGAGGACACCGAGTTCCCGCTCAACTCAAGATAAGGACTGATTCCCCCACAGTGACTCAAATGGAACCCCAAGTTTCCCCTCACAAGATGAAGGGAGGTCTGACTCCCTGTTGTAACTTGAGAAAAATCCTTAGTTCCTCCTTTGAACTCGACAGGAGGCCTGACATCCCTTTTACAATCTAGAGGAAAGTGGAGTTCCATGCCTCAACATGAGACAAGTCCTGACTCCCCTGTTACAACTCGAGAGGAATGCCGAGATTCCTGTCACAACTGAAGAGGAACCCCGAGTTTCCTGCCCTAAATTGAGATGAGGCCCTATTCCCCTGCACCAACTTGAGAAGAATCCCAAGGTTTTCTTTGAAACTTGAAAGGAGGCCTGACTCCCCTGAGGCAACCTGAATGGTTCTATGAGATTCCCACAGCAACTTGAGAGGATCCCCAAGATACCCATCACAACTCAAGGGGAGCACCAAGTTTCCTGCCTCAACTCGAGATGAAGCCCTATTCCCCTGCAGTGGCTTGAGAGAATCCCAAGGTTCTCCTTGCATCAAAAAGGAGGCCTGACTCACCTAATGCAACTCGATAGGATCCTTGAGGTCCCCATCACAACTTGAGTGGAAACCCAAGATACCCATCGCAACTGTAGAGGAACCCCGAGTTTCCCACCTCAACTAGAGATGAGGCCTGGTTCCCCTGCAGTGACTCGAGAGCAAGCCTGAGTTCCTCCTGACAACTTGAAAGGAGTCCTGACTCCCCTGAGGCAACACAAGAGGTTCCTTGAGGTCCCCGTTGCAAGTGGAGAGGAATCCTGAGCTTCCCACCCCAACTCGAGAAATCCATGAGATTCCCCTCTCTACGTAAGATGAGTCCTAATTACTCTGCAGTGACTTTGGCAGAATGCCAAGTTCCCCATCCCAATTTGACATGAGCACCAAGAAACTGACAAAACTGCAGAGGATTCGCAAGAGGAGCCTACCCAACCCCAACTGGAGAAGAGCCCTATACCACAACCACCCACCTCTCAATTTGAGAAGAGCACTCTACCGCATGTAGAGAGGATCCCAACTAGCACAGTTAAAGAGGAGTTCCCCTGCCACAACGAGAGAGGTAGCTGCAAAAGACAACTAGAGACGAGCTGATCCATAGCAAATAAAGAGTGGACACCCACTGCAATGAGAGTGGACCCCAAGCCGTATCTAGAGAGTAACCTCCCACACATTGCACTTGTAAAGGGACCGCTTGCACATCACTACTAGAGAGGGTCTTCCCCACTCTAGTTCAATAGGAGTCTCCACTACAACTTTAAAGGAACCCCAAGTTATACACTGCAACTCAAGAGGAACCCCAAGTTCCCCGCTGCAATTTCACAGGATCCCTAGGCTGGCACAAGAAAAGGGGCCACTGCACCAAATGACAGAGGGGCTCTCCAGCCAAAACTGAAGCAGATTTCCCAGGCGCAACTTGACAGGTGTTCCCCAGGATATCACATCTAGAAAGAAGACCTTCTGCCTCCAATGGAGACGAGCTCCCTCAAGGAAGTTGAGTGCAGGTCTTCACAACTAGAGAGCAGTGATCCCATGAATAGAGGTGAGGAACCCATAGCACCAAAAGCACAGAGGACCTTCCCCTTGGAGACAAACACACCGCAACCAGAGAGGACACAGCCTTGCCACTCGAGAGGAGCCCTCCACCACAACTTGAGAGGAGCTGGCTGGACATCACACTCAGAGAGGAGCCCTTCTTCTGCTAATATAGACAAACCTCACATGACAAGGAGAGAGGAGCTTGCACACCACCACTAGAGAGACTTGAAATCCCCACAACTACAGAGGGGACCCCGACCACAATGATAATCCCTTGCAAAACAAGTGAGCTGCCACACATCACTGCAACAAGACAGGAGCCACTCTACATATCCATGCTAGAGATGAGTCTCCCCAAGAGAACTCGATAGGACACCAACTGCAAGTCTCCAGAAGCCCCAAGTACCAACCAAGCTCGAGGAGAACCCTGCCTTCCCTACCACGACTCCAGTGCAATCTTGCACCCCATGCTGCAAATCCAGAGAAACAGATTTCTCGCTGCACTCAAGAAGTTTCAGGTGCTGTGGCAACTCTCCAGCAAACCAAATTTCCAGCAACCAGTAGAGAAGAAGCCTGAGTTTCTGCTGCAACCTGAGAGGAGGTCCAACTTCCCTGCTGCAACTCGAGAGGAAACACGACTTTCCACCTCAACTCAAGGGGAGTACTGACTCCCCTGTTGCCACTTGAGAGGTATCCCCAGATCCCCATCTAAACTCAAAAGGAACGCCATGTTTCCTGCTACAAGCCGAAAGGACACCAAGTACCTCCTCAACTGAGATAAGGACTGATTCCCCTGCAGTGACTCGAATGGAATCCTGAGTTTCCCCTCACAACATGAAGGGAGGTCTGAATCCCCTGTTGCAGCTCAAGAAAAATCCCGAGTTCCCTGCTTCAACTCAACAGGAGGCCTGAAACCCCTTTCACAACTTGAGAGGAAAGCGAAGTTCCATGCCTCAACAAAAGACGAGGCCTGACTACCCTTTTGAAACTTGATAGGAACCCCGAGATCCAAGTCACAACTGGAGAGGAACCCCGAGTTTTCTGCCTCCACTTGTGATGAGGCCCTATTCCCCTGCAGCGACTTGAAAGGAACCCCGAGGTTCCCCTCACAACTCGAGAGGAGGCCTGACTCTCATGAGGAAACACGAGAGGTTCCCTGAGGTACCAGTCACAACTCGAAGGGAACCCTGAGTTTCCCGCCTCAACTCGAGATGAGGTGAGGTTGGATTCCTCTGCACCTACTTGAAAGGAATCCCGACTTTTCCCTCGCAACTCAAAGGATGCCTGACTCCCGAGGACACATGAGAGATTCCCTGAAGTCCCCGACACAACTCAAGAGGATCCGCGATTTTCCGCTGCAATGCGAGAAAAACCAAATTCACCCCTCAGTGTGAGATAAGGCCCGTTTACCCTGCAGCGACTCGAGAGCAATCCCGAGTTCCCTCCTGCAACCAGAACGGAGGCTTGACTCCCTTTTTGCACCTCAAGAGATTCCCTGAGATACCTGTTGCAACTCGTGAGGAACCACGAGTTTCTCGCCGCCACTCGAGATGAACCCCATGTTGCCCACCTCGTCTTGAAATGAGGGCCGATGCCCCTACTTCGAGTTTAGAGGAATTCCAACTTCCCCTCACACCTCAAGAGGAGGCCTGTTTCACCTATTACAACTCTACGTGATCCCTGAATTCTGCATCACAACTCGAGAGAAACTCCGAGTTTCCCGCCTCAACTCAAGAAGAACCCCGAGTTCCCTGCCTCCATTCAAAATGTGGCCTGATTCCCCTGCAGTGACTGGAGAGGAATTCCAAGTTCCCTGTCCCAACTGGACACGAGCCCCAAGACCCTCATGCAACTGCAGAGGATACCCAAGTGATTACCCCACCACAATTGGAGCAGAAACCTACCAAAAACAGAAAGGAAGACTCATACCACATCTAAGCAGGAGGCCCGCCCTGCCACAAAAAGCCAGTAGCTTCCTGCACTTCACAAGTAGAAAAAGCTCCCCTTCCCATCACAATCATAGAGGAGTCACCCACCTCCCAATTTGAGAAGAGAACTCTACTGCATCTAGAGAGGAGCCCAGTTCAGTTCAGTTCAGTCACTCAGTGGTGTCTAACTCTGTGACCCCATGAATTGCAGCAAGCCAGGCCTCCCTGTCCATCACCAACTCTCGGAGGTCACTCAAACTCATGTTCATCGAGTCGGTGATGCCATCTAGCCATCTCATCCTCTGTCGTCCCCTTCTCCTCCTGCCCCCCAATCCCACCCAGCATCAGAGTCTTTTCCAATGAGTCAACTCTTTGCATAGGGTGGCCAAAATATTGCAGTTTCAGCTTTAGCATCAGTCCTTTGAAAGAACACCCAGGACTGATCTCCTTTAGAATGGACTGGTTGGATCTCCTTGCAGTCAAAGGGACTCAACTACCACAATTAAAGAGAAGTTCCTCTGCCACAACTAGAGACATGGCTGCAAGTGAAACTAGAGATGAGCAGACCCACAGCAAATAAACAGTACACCCCCACTGTAATTAGATTGGAGCCCGTGTGGTATCTACAGAGTAGCCTCCCACACATAGCACTTAGATGGGGACAAGCTTGCACAAGACTAATACAGAGGATCTGCCCCAGATCATGAATCTAATTCAAGAGGAGTGCCCTCTCGAAACTCGAAAAGAGACTTAACTCCATTTATGCAACTCAATAGGTTCCCCAAGATACCCATTCCACCTTAAGAAGAACCCCACGGCTCCTGCCACATGTGGAAATGACCTTGAAATCCCCCTCAACTAGAGAGAAGACCTGATTCCCCTGCACCCACTTGAATGGAACCATGAATATCCCTTCACAATACGAAAGGAGGTCTGACTCCAGTGTTGCACCTCTATAAAAAGATCAAGTACCCTGCCTGAACTCGACAGAAGGCCTGACACCCATTTTACAACTCTACAGGAAAGTGAAGTCCCATGCCTCAACACTACACGAGGCCTGACTCATCCACTGAAACTTGATAGGAACACTGATATCCCTGTCGCAACTGGAGAGGAACCCTGAGTTTCCCACCTCTATTCGAGATGAGACCCTATTCCTCTGCAGCGACTCGAAAGGAATCCCGAGTTTTCCCTTGCAACTTGAAAGGAGGCCTGACTTCCCTGAGGCAACATGAGAGGTTGCCTGAGTTCCCCGTCGCAACTCAAGAGGAACCTGAAGCTTCCCGCCGAAACTCCAGAAACATCCCGAGATTCCCACCTCTATGTGACATGAGGCCCGATTCACCTGCAGTGACTCGAGAGCAACCCTACACTCCCCCTCCCAACTCGAAAGGAGAATTTATTTCACTGAGGCAACACGACAGGTTCCCTGATGTCCCCGTTGCAAGTCGTGAGCCCAAACTTCCTGCCACAACTCTAGATAAACGACGATATTTTCCCTCAACGTGAGATCAGGCCCTTATCCCCTGCAGGGCCTTAAGAAGAATCCCGAGTTCCCTCTCAAAACTCAAAAGGAGACTTGACTCCCTTTATGCAATTCAAGAGGTTCCATGAGATATCTGTCAAAACCGAGAGGAACCCCGATTTTCCTGCTGCAACCAAGAAAAGCCCCATGTTCCCCACTTCATCTTGAGATGAGGGTGATTCCCCTGCTTCGAACTGAGATGAATCCCGACTTTCCCCTCACACCTAAAGAGGAGGTCTGTCTCACCTATTGAAACTTGAATGGTATCCCCACAGTTCCTGCCACAAATTGAAAGGACACCGAGATCACCCTCAAGTCAAGATAAGGCAGGATTCTCCTGAATGGACTCGAACAGAACCCCGAGTATCCCCTCACAACACGAAGGGATGTCACAATCCCCATTGAACCTCTAGAAAAAGCCCAAGTTCTCCGTCTGAATTAAACAGGAGGCTTAAGACCACATTTACAACTCGAAATGAAAACGGAGTTCCATGCCTCAACACGATACAAGGCCAGACTCCCCTGTTGAAACTCTGCAGCCACCCTGAGATTCCTGTTGCAACTGGAGAGGAACCCTGAGTTTCCTGCCTCAACTCGAGATGAAGCCTTATTCCACTGCAGCAGCTCGAGAGGAGTCCCGAGGTGGCCCTTGCAACTTTAAAGGAGGCCTGACTTCCCTGAGGCAACATGAGAGGCTCCTGAGGTCATCGTCACAATTGGAACCGAGCCCAAAGCTTCCCGCCGCAAGTTGAGAAAAACCAAAGATTCTCCCCTCGGTGTGAGATGAGGCCGGTTTCCCATGCAGTGCCTTGAGAGCGAGCAATCCCGCTCTCCCACTCACAGCTTGAAAGGAGACTTGAATTCCCTGAGGCAACACGGGAGGTCCTCTGAGTTCCCCTTCACAAGTAAAAAGAACACTGAGTTCCCCCTCAAATAGAAATAAGGCCAGATTGCCCTGCAGCGACTAGAATGTAACTCTGAGTTTCCCCTCACAACACGAAGGGAGGTGTGACTCCCCCGTTGCACCTCTAGAAAAAGACCAACTTCCCCATCTCAACTCGACAGGAGGCCTGATGCCCCTTATAAACTAGAGAGAAAAGCAGGGTTACATGCGTCAACACGAGAAGAGACCTGACTCCCCTGTTGAAACTCGATAGGAACCCTTAGATCCCTGTTACAACAGGAGAGGCACCTGAGTTGACCACCTCAAATGTAGATGAGGGCCGACTTCCCTGCAGCGACTCAAGAGGGATCCCAATGTATGCCTTGAAACTCGAAATGAGGCCTGACTTCCCTGAGGCAACACGTGTGGTCCGCTGAGGTCCCTGTCACAACTCAAAAGGAACCCCAAGCTTTCCCTTGCTACTTGAGAAAAACCACAAGATCCCACTCTCAACATCACATGAGACCCAGTGCCCCTGCAGTGACTCTAGAGGAATCCCACATTCTCCCTCACAACTAGAAAGGAGGCTTGCCTTCTTTTTATGCAACTCCAGAGGTTGCCCGAGATATCTGTTGCAACTTGATAGGAACCCCAACCGTCCCACCGCAACTCAAAAAAACCCACAATATTCCCCACTCAACGTGAAATGAGGCCCAATTCCCCTAGTGACTCGAGAGCAATTCTGCAATCCCCCTTGCAATTCAAATGGAACCTTGACTCCCTTTATTCAACTCCAGAGGTTCCACGAGAGACCCATTGCAGCTTAAGGGGAGTCCCGAGTTTCTGGCCTTAGCCTGAGAATAACAGCATGTTCCCCACCTCATTTCGAGTGAGGGCTGATTCCCTGACTTCGACTCCAGAGGAATCCCAGCTTAACCCCCCAACTCGAGAAAAACCACGAGATTCCCCTCTCAATGCAAAATGAGACCCGAGTCCCCTTCATTTACTCCAGAGTAATCCCCTGTTCCCTCTGGCAACTCAAAAGGAGGACTGACTTTTTTATGCAACTCCAGAGGTTCCCTGAGATACCAGTCGCAATTCAAGAGGAGGCACAGGTTTCACTGCCACAACTCGAGATGTGGGCTGATTCCCTTGCTTTGACTAGAGAGGAATCCAGACTTTCCCTTCATGCCTCAAGGGGAGGCCTGTCTCACCTATTGCAACTTGAGAGGAACCCCTAGTTTCCTGCCACAAGTCAAAAGGACACCGAGTTCCCCCTCAACTCGAGATAAGGCCTGGTTCCCCTGAAGCGACTCGAATGGAACCCCAAGTTTCCTTCACAACATGAACGGAGGTCTGACTCTCCTGCTGCACCTCTAGAAAAAGCCCAGGTTCCCTGCCTGAACTCGACAGGAGTCCTGACACCCCTTTTACAACTCAAGAGAAAAGTGAAGTATCATGCCTCAACATGAGACAAGGACTGAATCTCCTGTTGAAACTTGATAGGAACCCTGAAATCCCTGTTGAACCTCTATAGGAACTCCATGTTTCCCGTCTTATCTCCAAATGAGGCCGTATTCCCCTGCAGCAACTCGAGAGGTATCCCGAGGTGCTCCTTGCAATCGAAAGGAGGTCTGACTTTCCTGAGCCAAAACGAGAGGTTCCCTGAGGTCCCTGTTGAAACTCGAGAGGAACCCCAAGCTTCCTTCTGCAACTCGAAAAAAAACGATGATATTCACCCCTCAAAGCAAGATGAGGCCTGATATCCATGCATCGCTTTGACAGCAATCCTGAGTTCCATCTCAAAAATTGAAATGAGGCATAACTCCGCTTATGCAACTCCAGAGGTTCCCTGAGATACCTGTAGCAACTCGAGAGGAACCCCGAGTTTCCCACCACAACTCAAGATTAGGCACTATTCCCCTGCAGTGACTCTAGAGAAATCCCGATGTGCTCCTCGCAACTCGAAAGGAGGCCTGACTTCAATGAGGCAACACGAGAGGTTCCCTGTCGCAATTAAGAGGATTCTGTGCTTCCTGCTACAACTCAAGAAAAACCATGAGATACCCCCCTCAATGTGCGATGAGGACCGATTCCCATGCATTGATTTGAGAGCAATCCCACGTTCCCCCTCAGAACTCAAAAGGAGGCTTGACTTCTTTTATGCATATCCAAGGGTCCCCTGAGAAACTGGTGCAACTTGAGAGAAACCCCAAGTTTCCCTCTGCAACTAGATAAGAGCCCCATGCTCACCACCTCATCTCGAGATGAGGGCCAATTCTGCTGCTTCGATTTGAGAGAAATCCCATCTATCCCCTCACACCTCAAGAGGAGGCCTGACTCACCTATTGAAACTTGAGAGGAACACTAATTTTCCTGCCACAAGTCAAAAGGATACTGAATTACCCCTCAACTTGAGATATGTCCTGATTCCTCTGCAGCGACTCGAATGGAAGCCCGAGTTCCTCTGACAACATGAAGGGAGGTCTGACTCCCCTGTTGCACCTCTAGAAAAGCCTGAGTTACTCTCTTCACGACGACAGCAGACATGACATCTCTTTTACAACTCCAGAGGAAAGTTCCATGACTCAACACGAGATGCGGCCTGACTGACCTCTTGAAACTCGATAGGAGCCCCAAGATTTCTGTTGCAACTGGAGAGGAACCTCGAGTTTCCCATCTAAATGCGAGTTGAGGTCCTATTCCACTGCAGTGACTCAAGAAGTATCCCGAAGAGTCCCTTCAACTTGAAACGAGGCCTGACTTCCCTGAGATAACACGAGAGGCTTCCTGAGGTCCCAGTCACAACTCAAAAGGAACCCTGAGCTTCCTTTGAAACCTGAGAAAAACCACGAGTCTCCCCCCTCAACATGAGATGAGCCCCGATTCCCTTGCAGGTACTCCAGAGCAATCCCACATTCCCCCTCGCAACTCGAAAGGAGGTTTGACTTCCTTTATGCAACTCTAGAGGTTCCCCGAGATACCCGTCAAGAGGAATACCAAGTTTCCTGCTGCAACTCAAGAAAAACCTCTAGATCCCCCCCTCCACTCAAGATGAGGACCTAGTCCCCTGCAGACAATCAAGAGTAATTCCAAGGTTCCCCTCACACCTTGAAAGGAGGCCTGACATCCCTGAGGCAACACGAGAGGTTCCCTGAGATCCCCATAACAACTCAAGAGGAACCCCGAGCTTCCTGCTGCAACTCTAGAAAAACTATCTGATTCCCCCTCAACACAAGATGAGGCCTGATTCCCCTGCAATGCCTGGACAGCAATCCTGAGTTCCCTCTTGAAACTTCAAAGGAGGTTTGACTCCCTTTAGACAATTCCAGAGGTTCCACAAGATACCCATCGCAACTCAAGAGAAACCCAAATTTTCCCACAGCAATTTATAAGATCCCTGTGTCCCTCACCTCTTCTCGAGATCAGGCCGATTCCCCTGCTTCGATTCGAGAGGAATCCTGACTTTCCCTTCTCACCTAAAGTGGAGGCCTGTCACCCATTGCAACTTGAGAGGAACCCCAAGGTTGCTGTCACAAGTCGAAAGGACACAAGTTTCCCTTCAACTCAAGATAAGGCCAGATACCCTTGCAGCGACTTCAGTGGAACACCGAGTTTCCCCTAACAACACGAAGGGAGGTCTGACTCCCTTGTTGCCCCTCTAGAAAAAACCTGAGTTCCCTGCCTCAACTTGACAAGAGGCCTGACATCTCTTTTTCAACTCGAGAGGAAAGTTGAGTTCTATGCCTCAACACGAGGCGAGGCTTGATTCCTCTGTTGAAACTTGATAGCAACCCCGAGAATCCTGTTGCAAATGCAGTGGTACCCCATGTTTCCCACCTCAACACGAGATGAGGTCCTGTTCCCCTTCAGCGACTCAAGAGGAATCCCAAAGTTCCCCCTTGCAACATGAAAGGAGGCTTGATTTCCCTGAGGCAATAGAGAGTTTCCTGACTTCCCCATCACAACTTGAGAGGAACCCCAACCTTCCCACCACAACTCGAGAAAAACCATGAGATTCCCCCATCAACGCGATGAGGCCCGATTCCCCTGCAGTGACTCGAGAGCAATCCCACGTTTTCCCCAGCAACTCGAAAGGAGGCTTGACTCCCTTTATGGAATCCCAGAGGTTCCCCGGTATACCCTTCACAACTCAAGAGGAACCCAGAGGTTCCCAGCAACACATGGAAAGGCCCGATGTTCCACACCTTATCTCGAAATGAGGGCCGATTCCCTTGTTTAAACTCAAGAGGGATCCACACTTTCCCCTCGCACCAGAAGGGGAGGCCTGTCTCACCCATTGCAACTCAAGAGGAACCCCTTGTTTCCTGCCGCAAGTCAAAAGGACACTGAGTTCCCCCTCAACTCGAGATAAGGCCAGATTCCCTCGAAGCAACTCCAATGGAACCCCCAAGTTTCCCCTAACAACATGAAGGAAGGTCTCACTCCCCTGTTGCACCTCTAGAAAAAGCCCAAGTTTCCTGCTTAATCTCTACAGGATGCCTGAGAACCCTTTTACAACCCGAGAGGAAAGCAGAGTTCCATGTCTCAAAATGAGACGAGGTCTGACTCCACTGTTGCAACTTGATAGGAACCCCAAGATCCCTGTCACAACTAGAGAGGAAAATGGAGTTTCCTACCTCAACACTAGATGAGGCCCTATTCCCCTGCAGTGACTCGAAATGAATTCTGAGATGCCCCTCACAACTCGATAGGAGGCCTGACTTCCCTGAGGCAACATGAGAGGTTGCCTGAGGTCCCTGTCACAACTCAAGAGGAATCCCAAGCTTTCTGCTGCAACTCGAGAAAAACCACTGCAACAAATGATGGAGGGGCTCTTTGGCCAAAACTGAAGCGGATTCCCCAGGCACAACTCCAGAGGTGTCCCCCAGGATATAACCCGTAGAGAGAAGACCTTCTTCCTCCAATGGAGACGAGCTCCCTAAAGGAAATGGAGTGGAGGTCCTCACAACTAGAGCACAGTAATCGCATGAATAGATGTGAGGACCCAGAGTGCCAAAAGCACAGAGGACCTCCCCCATGGAGCCACACACACCCCAACCAGAGGGGGCACAGACTCGCCCCTCGAGAGGAGCCCTCCACCACAACTTGAGAGAAGCCCGCTGGACATCACAGGCAGAGAGGAGCCCCTCTGCTGCTAATACAGATGAACCTCACACCACAAGGGAAGAGGAGATTGCACACTACCCCTAGAGAGACTAAACTCCCGCCACTACAGAGTGGACTCCAACCACAACAATAGAGTAGTCCCTTGCCATAACTATGGAGCAGCCACCCATCATTGCAACAAGACAGGAGCCACCCTGCACATCCCTGCTAGAGATGAGTTGCCCCAAGAGAACTTGACAGGAGGCTCCACTGCAAGTCACCAGGAACCCTGCATACCAACCAAGCACGAGGAGAATCCCAACTTCCTCGCCATGACTCCAGAGAAATCCTGCATCCCATGACGCATATCCAGAGGACAACTGATTTCTTGCTGCATTGCGAGTGGAGTTGTCGGCCCCCTGTGGAAATTCTCGAGGAAACACCAAGTGTCCAGCAATGAATAGAGAAGAACCCTGAGTTTGTTCTGCAACTCAAAAGAAGACCCAACACCCCTCTGCAGTCCGAGATGAAACATGACTTCCCCACCTCAACTTGAGTGAAGTCCTGACTCCCGTATTGCCACTTGAAAGTTATCCCCAGATCCACATCGCAAGTTGAGAGGAACCCCGTGTTTCTCTCCGCAAGTGGAAAGGAGAGTGAGTGCCCCCTCAACTCGAGATAATGCCTGATTCCTTTGCAGTGGCTCAAATGGAACCCTGAGTTTCCCCTCACAAGATGAAGGGAGGTATGACTCCCCTGTTGCAACTCGAGAAAAATTCTGACTTCCCCACCTTAACTCGAGAGGAGTTGTGACATCCCTTTCACAACTCGAGAGGAAAGCGGAGTTCCATGCCTAAAGACAAGATGAGGCCTGACACCCCTGTTGCAACTCGAGAGGAACCCCAAGATCCCTGTCACAACTGGAGAGGTATCCCGAGTTTCCCGCCTCAACTTGAGATGAAGCCCAATTCTCCTAGTGACTCAGGAGCAATTCCGAGATACCCCTCACAACTCGAAAGGATTGTTGACTCCCTTTTGGTAACTTGAGAGGTTCCCTGAGATTCCCATCGCAACTCAAGAGGAAGGCCGAGTTTCCCACCTCAGCTCGAGAAGAACCCCATGTTCCCCCCCGATCTCAAGATGAGGACCAATTCCCCTACTTCAACTCAAGAGAAATCCCGACTTACCCTCGCACCTCAAGAGAAGGCCTGTTTCACCTGTTGCGACTCAAGAGGATCCCCGAGTTCCCCAGTGCAATTCACAAGAAACCCGATTTTCTTTTTTTTTTTTCCCTTAAATGGAAAGTATTTACCTGTATTTTAAATTTTTTTTACTATGACCTCATCTTTTTTTTTTAATTTTATTTTATTTTATTTTTTTAAAATTTTAAAATCTTTAATTCTTACATGTGTTCCCAAACATGAACCCCCCTCCCACCTCCCTCCCCATAACATCTCAGTGGGTCATCCCCATGCACCAACCCCAAGGATGCTATCCTGCATCAGACATGGACTGGCGATTCAATTCTTACATGATAGTATACATGATAGAATGCCGATTTTATTCCACAGATTGAGAAGTACTGCGACTTCCCTGCTTCAATTTGAAATGTGGCCTGATTACCTTGCAGTGACTCGAGAGGAATCCCAAGTTTCCTGTCCCAACTCGACACGAGCCCCAAGACCCTGATGCAAAGGCAGAGGAGTCTCATGAATTTCAGTTCAGTTCAGTCGCTCAGTCATGTGTGACTCTGCAACCCCATGAATCGCAGTACGGCAGGCCTCCCTGTCCATCACCAACTCCTGGAGCTTACTAAGACTCACTTCCATCGAGTCAGTGATGCCATCCAGCCATCTCATCCTCGGTTATTCCCTTCTCCTCCTGCCCCCAATTCCTCCCAGCATCAGAGTCTTTTCCAATGAGTCAACTCTTCACATGAGGTGGCCAAAGTACTGGTGTTTCAGCTTTAGCATCATTCCTTCCAAAGAAATCCCAGGGCTGATCTCCTTTAGAATGGGCTGGTTGGATCTCCTTGCAGTCCAAGGGACTCTCAAGAGTCTTCTCAAGAGTTTACCCCTCCGCAATTGGAGAAGAGCCCTCTACCAGAATCAGAGAGGAAGCCTCATACCACAACTTAGCAGGACACACTATGCATAGCAAATAGAGTGGATACCCATTGAAATAAGAGTGGACCCCAAGTTGTATCTAGAGACTAGCCTCCCATACATTGCACTTAGACAGAGACCAGCTTGCACATAGCTACTAAAGAGGATCTCCCCCAATGTAGCTACTAGGAGTCTCCACCACAATTATAAATGAACCCTGAGTGATATGGTGCAACTCAAGAGGCACCCCGAGTTCCCCACTGCACTTTCACAGCATCCTTAGGCTGGCCCAAGGAAAGGGGGCACTGCATCAAATGATGGAGGGGCTCCTGGCCAATACTGAAGCGGATTCCCCAGGCACAACTCGAGAGGTGTCCCCCAGGACCTCACACCTAGAGAGAAGATCATCTGCCTCCCATGGAGATGAGCTCCCTGAAGGAAGTCTAGTGGAGGCCCTCACAACTAGAGAGCAGCAATCTCATGAATTGAAGTGAGGAACCCATAGCGCCTAAATCAGAGAGGGCATTCCCTATGGAGACACACACACACCACCCAGAGAGGACACAGCCTCACTCATCTAGAGGAGCCCTCAACCAAGCTTCAGAGGAGCCCGCTGACATCACACACAGAGAGGAGCCCCTCTTCTGGTAATACAGACGAACCTCACACGACAAGGAGAGAAGAGCTTGCACACCACCGAGAGACTCAAAACCACCACAATTACAGAGTGGACCCCGGTCACCATGATAGGGTAGTCTCTTGCCAAATCTAGTGAGCACTCACTCGTCACTGCAACAAGACAGGAACCACCCTGCACATCCCTGCTACAGAAGAGGAGCCCCAAGAGAACTTGACAGGAGGCCCCACTGCAAGTCACCAGGAACCCCGAGTACCAGCCAAGCTCAAGGAGAACCCTGACTTCCCTGCTATGACTTCAGTGCAATCCTGCATTCCATGCTGCAAATCCTGAGGAACACTGATTTACCACTGCACTTTGAGAGGAGTTCTCAGTCCCCTGTTGTAACTCTCGAAGAAACCCCAAGTTTCCAGCAACAACCAAAGAAGAACATCGAGTTTTTGCTGCAACTCAAGAGGAGGCCCTACTCCCCTGCTTCAACTCAAAAGGAAACACGACTTCCCCACCTCAACTCGAGAGGAGTCCTGACTCCACTGTTGCCACTCAAGAGGTATCCCCAGATCCACATTGCAACTCGAGAGAAACCCTGTGATTCCCACCACAAGTCGAAAGGACACTGAGTTCCCCCTCAACTATAGATAAGAACTTATTTCCCTGCAGTGACTCGAATGGAACCCTGAGTTTCCCCTCACAAGATGAAGGGAGGTCTGACTCCCCTGTTGCAACTCGAGAAAAATCCCAAGTTCCCCATCTGAACTCAACAGGAGGCCTGACACCCCTTTCACAACTCGAGAGGAAAGTGGAGTTCCATGCTTCAACACGAGACAAGTCCTGACTCCCCTGTTGCAACTCCAGAGAAACGCTGAGACTCCTGTCACAACTGAAGAGGAACCCCGAGTTTCCTGCCTTAACTCAATATGAGGCCCTATTCCACTGCAGCAACTCGAGAGGAATCCCAAGATTACCCTCACAAGTTGAAAGGAGGCTTGACTCCCCTGAGGCAACCTGAGCAGTTCCGTGAGATTCCCGTCCCAACTCAAGAGGATCCCTGAGATACCCATCCCAACTAAAGAGGAACCCCGAGTTTCCTGCCTCAACTCAAAATAAGGCCCTATTCCCCTGCTGAGACTCAAGAGAATCTCAAGGTTCCCCTTGCATCTAAAAGGAGACCAGACTCCCCTGATGCAAATCAATAGGATCCCTGAGGTCCCCATCACAACTCGAGTGGAACCCCGAGATACCCATCGCAACTCTACAGGAACTCCGAGTTTTCCACCTCAACTAGAGATGAGGCCCGATTGCCCTGAAGCGACTTGAGAGCAATCCCAAGTTCTCCCTGGCAATTTGAAAGGAGTCCTGACTCCCCTGAGGAAACATGAGAGGTTCCCTGAGGTCAGTGTTGCAAGTGTAGAGGAATCCTGAGCTTCCCACCCCAACTCGAGAAAAACCATGAGATTCCCCTCTCATTGTGAGATGAGTCCTGATTACCCTGCAGTGACTTGTGTGGAATGTTAAGTTCCCCATCACAACTTGACACGAGCACCAAGAAACCAACACAACTGCAAAGGATTCACAAGAGGTGCCTACCCAACCCCAACTGGAGAAGAGCCCTATACCACAACCAGAGAGGAAGTCTCATACTGCAACTAAGCAGGAGACCTGCCCTACGACAAATAGCCAGTAGCTTCCTGCATTTCACAACTAGAAAGAGGGCCCCTTTTCATTACAACCATAGAGGAGTCACCCACCTCTCAATTTGAGAAAAACACTCTACTGCATCTAGAGAGGATCCAAACTAGCTCAGTTAAAGAGGAGTTCCCCTGCCACAATGAGAGAGATGGCTGCAAAAAACAACTAGAGATGAGTTGATCCACAGCAAATAAAGAGTGGACACCCACTGCAATGAGAGTGGACCCCAAGCCATACCTAGAGAATAGCCTCCCACTCATTGCACTTAGAAAGGGACCAGCTTGCACATCGCTACTAGAGAGGATCTGCCCCACTCTACTTCAATACGAGTCTCCACCACAACTTTGAAGGAACCCCAAGTCATATACTGGAACTCAATAGGAGCCCCGAGTTCCCCACTGCAATTTCACAGGATCCCTAGGCTGGTACAAGAAAAGGGGCCACTGCACCAAAAACAGAGGGACTCTCCAGCCAAAACTGAAGCAGATTTCCCAGGCACAACTTGACAGGTGTCCCCTCAGGATATCACATCTAGAGAGAAGACCTTCTGCCTCCAGTGGAGATGAGCTCCCTAAAGAAAGGCGAGTGCAGGCCCTCACAACTAGAAAGCAGTGTTCCCATGAATAGAGGTGAGGAACCCATAGTGCCAAAAGCACAGAGGACCTCCCCTTTGGAGACAAGCACACCCCAACCAGAGAGGACACAGCCTTACCCGTCTAGAGGAGCCCTCCACCACAATTTGAGAGGAGCCTGCTGGACATCACACACAGAGAGGCACCCCTCTTCTGCTAATACGGACAAACCTCACATGACAAGGAGAGAGGAACTTGCACCCCACCACTAGAGAGACTTGAAATCACAACTACAGAATGAACCCCGACCACAATGATAATCCCTTGCAAAACTAGTGAGCTGGCATACGTCACTGCAACAAGACAGGACTTACTCTGCTTATCCTTTTTAGAGATGAGTCTCCCCAAAAGAACTTGGCAGGACACCCCACCGCAAGTCTCCAGGAACCCTGAGTAGCAACCAAGCTCGAGAACCCCAGCTTCCCCGCCACGACTCCAGTGCAATCCTGCATCCCGTGCTGCAAATCCAGAGAAACAGATTTCTTGCTGCACTTCAAACAGAGGTCTCAGGCGCTGTGGCAACTCTCCAGCAAACCCTGAATATCCAGTAACCACTAGAGAAGAAGCCCTTGTTTCTGCTGCAACCGGAAAGGAGGACTGACTCCCCTGTTGCAACTCAAGAGGAAACACGACTTCCCCACCTCAACTAGAGAGGAGTCCTGACTCCCCTGTTGCCACTCGAGAGGTATCTCCAGATCCCCATCTAAACTCGAAAGGAACACCATGTTTCTGGCTGCAAGTCAAAAGGACACTGAGTTCCCTCTCAATTGAGATAAAGACTGATTCCCATGCAGCGACTCAAGTGGAATCCTGAGTTTCCCCTCAAAACATGAAGAGAGGTCTGAATCCTCTGTTGCAACTCAAGAAAAATCCCGAGTTCTCCACCTCAACTAGACAGGAGGCCTGAAATTCCTTTCACAACTCGAAAGGAAAGAGAAGTTCCATGCCTCAATATGAGACGAAGCCTGACTACCCTATTGAAACTCTATTAGAACCCCGAGATCCACGTCACAACCAGAGAAGAGTTTCCCGCCTCAAGGATGGATTCCTCTGCACTGACTTGAAAGGAATCCAGAGTTTTCCCTCTCTAATCAAAATGATGCCTGACTCCCATGTGGACACGAGAGGTTCCCTGAGGTCCCCGTCGCAACTCGAGAGGATCCCCAATTTTCCACTACTATGAGAGAAAAACCACCAAATTCATTCCTCAATGCAAGATAAGGCCTGTTTACCCCACAGCGACTCGAGAGCAATCCTGAGTAGCCTCCTGCAACCGGAACAGAGGCTTGACGCCCTTTTTGCAACTCGAGAGGTTTCCCGAGATACCTGTCACAACTCGAGAGGAACCACGAGTTTCCCACTGCAACTAGAGATGAATCCTGTGTTGCCTACCTCGTCTTGAGATGAGGGCCAAGGCCCCTGCTACGAGTTGAGAGGAATCCCGACTTCCCCTCACACGTCAAGAGGAGGCCCGTCTCACCTATTGCAACTCCACATGATCCCCGAATTCCACATCGCCACTCAAGAGAAACTCTGAGTTTCCCGCCTCAACTCAAGAAGAACCCCAGGTTCCCCACCTCAATTCGAAATCTGGCCCGATTCCCCTGATTTGACTGGAGAGGAATCCAGAGTCCCCCGTCACAACTCGACAGGAGCCCCAAGACTCTCATGCACTGCAGAGGATGCCCAAGTGATTACCCAACCACAATTGGAGAAGAACCTTCTACCACAAACAGAGAGGAAGCCTCATACCACACCTAAGCAGGAGGGCCGCCCTGCCACAAATAGCCAGTAGATTCCTGCACTTCACAACTAGAAAAATCTCCCCTTTTCATTACAACCATAGAGGAGTCACCCACCTCCCAATTTGAGAGAGCACTCTACCGCATCTAGAGAGGAGCCCAACTACCACGATTAAAGAGTTCCCCTGCCACAACTAGAGAGGCGGCTGCAAACGAAACTAGAGAGAAGCAGACCCACAACAAATAAAGAGTGCACCCCCACTGCAATTAAAGTGGAGCCCATGCTGCATCTAGAGAGTAGCCTCCCACACGTTGCACTTAGAAGGGGACCAGCTTGCACATGGCTAATACAGAGGATCTGCCCCAGATTCGTGAATCTAATTCATGAGGAGTCTCCACCACAACTCTTAAGGAACCTCGCGTCATATACTGCAACTCAAGAGGCACCCCAAGATCCCTGCTGCAATTTTACAAGATCCCTAGGCTAGCACAAGGGGCCCAGGACCAAATGATGGAAGTGCTCTCTGGCCAAAACTGAAGCGGGCACAACTAGAGAGCTGTCCCCAAGGATAACACACCTAGAGAGACCTTCTGCCTCCAATGAAGATGAGCATCCTTAAGGAAGTCAAATGGAGGCCCTGACAACTAGAGAGAAGAAATCCCACGATAGAAGTGAGGAAGCCATAGCACCAAAAGCAGAGAGGACCTCCCAACTGGAGACACTAACACCCCAACCCAAGAGGACGCAGTCTCGCCCCTCAAGAGGAGCCCTCTTCTGCAACTTGAGAGGCACCTGCTGGACATCATACACAGAGAGGAGCCCCTTTTCTGCTAAGACAGATGAACATCACACCACAAGGAGAAAGGAGCTGGCACACCACCACTAGAGAGAATTGAAGCCCCTGCAAATACAGAGTTGACCAAGACCACAATGATAGAGTAGTACCTTTTCAAAACTAGTGAGCAGCCACCCATCATTGCAACAAGACAGGGGCCACCCTGCACATCCCTGCCACAATGAGTCGCCCCAAGAGAATTCGACAGGATGCCCACCGCAAGTCACCAGGAACACTGAGTACCAACCAAGCTCAAGTATAACCACAGCTTCCATGACAGGACTCCAGTGGAATCCTGCATTCATGCTGAAAATCCATAAGAACACTGATTTCTTGCTGCACTTCAAAAGGAACTCTCAGGCACTGTGGCAACTCTCCATCCAACCCTAAGTTTCCAGCAACCACTAGAGAAGAACCCCGAGTTTCTGCTGCCACTCAAGAGGAGCCCCAACTCCCCTGCTGCAACTCGAGAGGAAACAGGACTTCCACACCTCAACTCCAGAGGAGTCTTGACTCCCCTGTTTCTATTCAAGAGGTATTCCCAGATCCCTATCACAACTTGAAAGGAACACCATGTTTCCTGCTGCAAGTCGAAAGGACACTGAGTTCCCCCTCAACTCAAAATAAGGCCTGATTCCCCTGCAGTGACTCAAATGGAACCCCGAGTTTACCCTCAAAACATGCAGGGAGGTCTGAATTCCCTGTTGCAACTCGAGAAAAATCCCAAGTTCCCTGCCTCAACTCGAGGAGGCCTGACACCCCTTTCACAACTCAAGAGGAAGGCGGAGTTCCATGCCTCAACATGAGATGAGCCCTGACTACCCTGATGAAGCTGGATAGGAACCCCAATATCCATGTCACAACTGGGGAAGAACCCCGAGTTTCCTGCCTCAACTTGTGATGAGGCCTTATTCCCCTGCAGCAACTTGAGAGGAATACCTAGGTTTCCCTTACAACTCGAAAGGAGGCCTGATTCCCCTGAGGCAACACAAGAGGTTCCCTGAGGTCCCTGTTGCAACTCAAGTGGAACCCTGAGTTTCTTGCCTCAACTCAGAATGAGGTGAGGCCCGATTCCCCTGCAGTGACTCGAGAGGAATCTGGAGTGCCCCTTCACAACTCAAAAGGATGCCTGACTCCCCTGGGGCAACAGGACAGGTTCCCTGAGATCAACGTTGCAACTCAAGTGGAACCTTGAGCTTCCCTCTGCAACTCGAGAAAAACAACCAGGTTCATCTCTCAAAGCGAGATGAGGCCCGATTCCCCTGTGGCAACTTGAAAGCAATCCCGACTTCCCCTGGCAAGTTGAAAGGAGGCTTGACTCCCTTTTTGCAACTCAAGAGGTTACCCAAGATATTAGTAGCAACTGGAGAGGAACTCCGAATATCCCACCTCAACTCGAGATGAGGCCCAATTCTCCTGACCCTGACAACTGAGGTGCCCCTCAGAACTAGAAAGGAGGCCTGACTCCCCTGAGGCAACCAGAACAGTTCCCTGAGGTCCCAGTGGCAACTCAAGGGTAGCCCCGAGATACCCATCGCAACTCGAGAGGAACCCTGAGTTTCTGGCCTCAATTCGAGATAAGGTCCAATTCCTGTGCAGCGACTTGAGAGGAATCCCAAATTCCCCATTGCAACTCGAAAGGAGGCTTGACTCCCTTTTTCCAACTGGAGATGTTCCCCGAGACACCCGTCGCAACTCGAGAGGAATCCCGAGTTTCACGCCCCAACTGCAGAACACCATGTTCTGCACCTCATCTCAAGATAAGGACCGAGTCCCCTGCTTAGACTCGAGAGGAATCCTAACTTTCCCCCTCGCTCCTCAAGAGAAGGACGGTCTCACCTATTGCTCCAAGAGGTACTCCTAGTCTTTGTCCTTATCACCAGTGACAAAGAAGCTGAAGTTGATGAGTGCTATGAAGACCTAGAAGACCTCGAAGACCTCCTAGAACTAACACCAGAGAAGATGTTCTATTCATCACTGGAGATTGGAATGCAAAAGTAGAAAGTCAGGAGATACCTGGAGTAACAGTCAAGTTTTGCCTTGGAGAAGAAAATGAAGCAGAGCAAAGGCTAACTGAATTCTTCCAAGAGAATGCACTGGTCATAGAAAATACCTTTTCAACAACAGAAGAAACAAATTTACACATGAGCATCACCAAATGGTCAACACTGAAATCAAATTAATTACATTCTTTGTAGTTGAAGATGGAGAAGCTGTATACAGTCAGCAAAAACAAGACCTGGAGCTGATTGTGGCTCAGATCATCAGCTTCTTGTAGCAAAATGCAGTATTAAACTAAAGAAAGCAGGGGAAACCTCTGGGCCAGCTAGATATGAATTAGATCAAATCCCCTATGAATATGCAGTGGAAGTAATGCATAGATTCAAGGGATTAAATCTAGTAAACAGAATGCCTGAACTATGGACAGAGGTCTGTATTATTGCACCTGAGGCAGCAAACAAAACCATCCTGAAGTAAAAATAAAGCAAGAAGGCAAAGGGGCTAGCTGAGAAGGCTTAGCAAATAACTAAAGAAAGAAGTGAAAAGCAAAGGAGAAAGGAAAAGGTATGTCCAGCTAAATGCAGAGTTCCAAACAACAACATGGAGAGACATGCAGGGCTTCTTCAATGAACAGTGCATAATACTAGAATAAAACAACTGAAGGGGAAAAACTAGAGATCTCATCAGGAAAATTGGAGATACCAAGGGAATATTTTGCCAAAAGATGGGCACAATAAAGGACAGAAACTGTGCAGACCTAGGAGATGCTGAAGAGATCAAGAAGAAAGGGAAAGAATACACAGAACTGTGCAAAAAGATCTAATGAACTGGATTACTACGATGGTGTTGTCAGTCACTCAGACCCAGACGTTCTGGAGTGTGAGGGCAAGTGCGCCTTAGGAAGCACTGCTGTTAATAAAGCTAGTGGATATGATGGAATTCCAGTAGAAATATTCAAAACTCTAAAGGATGATGCCATCAAGGTGTTGCATTCCATATGTCAGCAAATCTGAAAGACTCAGTAGTGGCCACAGTACTGGAAAAGGTCAATCTTTATCCCAATTCCCAGGAAGGGTAGTACTAAAGAATGTGCAAACCATCAGACAATTGCACTCATCTCCCATGCTGGTAAGGTCATGCTTAAAATCTTGCATGCTAGGCTTCAGCATTAGGCAAACCTAGAACTTCCAGATGTCCAAGTTGGGTTTAGAAAAGGACAAGGAACCAGAGATCAAATTGCCAACATTCACTGGATCATAGAGAAAGTTAGTGAATTCCAGAAAAGCATCTACCTCTGTTTCATGAGCTATGCTAAAGCCTTTGATGGTGTGGCTCATAACAAACTGTGGAAAGCTCTTCAGAGATGGAAATACCAGACTATCTTACCTGGCTTCTGAGAAACCTATATGCAGGTCGAGAAACAATAGTTAGAATCCTCTGTGGAACAACCAACCATCTTGGTTCAAGACTGAGAAAGGAGTAAGACAGGGCTGTCTGCTGTCACCTTGTTTGTTTAACCTATATGCTGAGTATATCATGAGAAATGCCAAGCCAGAGGAGTTACAAGCTAGAATCAAGATAGAGAAACATCAACCTCAGCTATGTGGATAATACCACTCTAATGGCAGAAAATGAAGACGAACTAAAGAGCCTCTCGGTGAGGTGAAGGAGGAGAGTGAAAAAGTTGGCTTAAGACTAAATATTGAATAAACTAAGAACATGATATCCAGCCCCATTACTTCATGGCAAATAGAAGAGAAAAAAGTGAAACTAGTGACAGATTTCCTCTTCTTGGGCTCTAAAATCACAGTGGATGGTGACTATAGCCATGAAATCAGATGATTGCTTCTTGGCAGGAAAATGGTGACAAACCTAGACAATGTGTTGAAAAGTTCGGCTTTTCAGAGACACTGCTCTGCTGACAAAGGTCTATTTAGTCAAGGCTATGGTCTTCCTAGTGGTCATGTACAGTTGTGAGAGCTGGGCCGTAAAGAAAGCAGAATGCCAAACAACTGATTCCTTTGAACTGTGGTGCTGGAGAAGACTCCTGAGGGTCCCATGGACAGATAGGAGATCACTGAAGTGACAGTATTTTGGTCATATGATACAAACAACCAACTTAATGGAAAAGTCCCTGATGCTGGGAAATATTGAGGGCAGAAGGAGAAAAGGGCATCAGAGGATAAAATGGCTGGATGACATCACCGATGAAATGGACATGAACTTGGGCAAATTTTGGGAGATGGTGAGGGACAGGAAGGCCTGTGTGCTTCAGTCCATGGGGTTGCAAAGAGTTGGACATGACTGGATGACTGAACAAAAACAACCATAAATTATGATGAATTACTTTTATAGTTAGTATTATGAATCAATCCTGACTTAAGATGATATGAATAATCATAATACTGGGAAAACAATGACTCCCTTAAAGTATCTGTAACATTTTTAAAGGAGGAAAATGTTATTCTCTTAAAGGTTTGGTAATTATGTATACAGTTAACCTAAGCAAATTTGTAGAAAAATATATTAACAAACACAATGTTTTTATAACAGCAAACGACAAAAAGCATATGATAGGGTTTTAATTTGTTGGAACTTGTGTTAGTCTTCTTGAATTGTTCATTGACCCCTGGTTACATTTCCCACTAGTTTCATTTCTATTTCCCCTCATTACAAATTAAATTATTACTTTGAACTTCTTTCTATCCCCTTGATAGATCATTCTCACTTGCATCAGTGTATAGGAATGTTCTGGGATCATATCTTAACCACGTTCTCCAGGAAGCTTTCCGTGACCTCTGAAGCTTGGGTTATTTGCCTTCCATAACCATTCTCATAGAACTAACATTCAGGACTTCTTTAACCAAAAATTTATGATATTGTAATTGCTTATTTAGTACAATCTTTACACCCTCAAAGACAACAAACTCTTGAAGGCCAAGGACCATAGCTTTGCTCTTCACAGATAGAAAACCTGTATCTGGCTCAACAAATATATTATGAACTTGGGTATTTGTGTACTCAGTCACTCAGTCATGTCTGACTCTGTAGCCCTGTGGACTGTAGCCTACCAGGCTCCCCTGCCCATGGAATTTTCCAGGCAAAAGTACCGGAGTGGGTTGCCATTTCCTACTGTACTGGATCTTCCCAACCCAGGGATTGAACTTGCATTTCTTGTGTCTCCTGCATTGGCAGCAAGATTCTTTATCACCAGTGCTACCTGGAAAGCCTTGAGTTGGAGACAAAAGGGAAATAGACACATAAGTTTATAAGGGTGACAAATTCTAATATATACACACATTTGTTTACAAATTTGGAAAAATGTTTTTCATAATGTAGTAAAAAGTTTTTATCATTTCAGCTTGAATTTTCATCAAATTTCAGGAAGTTTTTCTTAGGGTAATATATACAACTGGTGTTTCTAGTACAATTATATCATCATGAAAGCATAAGCTTCCTTCTTTTCACAAATACCTCTTATTAGTTGGTAGGGGAAGCACAGTTCTTGCTTATGTAACAAAAGTGATGAAACTTGAAATGAGTTATCAGGATAAATAGCAACTGAATACAGCAAATACATTTCCAGACACATTTGTATACACACATTTATGCTGCCAAATAGAATGAAATACATTTCTTAAGAAACAGCTAAATGGACTTATGAATTCAGAGAATAGAATGATCAGTTCTTGCTGGAAAGAACAGAATAGATGCATCTTCATGGAATGTGTGGCATATAATTTTAGCCTTAAATAGGAGTGATGGCAGAACAATTGGTGACTAGTCTGTGAAAAATGTAGCTAAAATAGAGATTATGATGGTGGAGAAAGGAGGAAGGTTAAAGATGTATTTGGGAATTTTGAAAGGTGTAGGTGTCATGCAGAAATATGACAAATAAACCACAAATACAAGTTTGATTTGAAACAGGGACAGTTCTGAAGAGTAAGGGTTTTGCATCCCATAAGACTATTTGAAGGCTTCCCTAGTGGTTCTATGGTAAGGAATCTGCCTGCCAAAGCAAAAGGCACAAGTTTGATAACTGGGCAGGGAACATTCCCTAGAGAAGGAAATGGCAACCCACTCCAGTATTCTTGACTGGGAAATCCCATGGACAGAGGAGTCTGGCAGGCTACAGTCCATGGTGTCTCAAAAAAGTCAGACACAACTTAGTGACTAAACAACAACAAAAGACCATTTGAACAGAGAAGGGATGTCATTAGAGATTTCTTAGTGAGAGTTTTTCTTTTGAGAAGTTTTCTTTTTAAAGCAGAAAAGGAATTAGAAACTGCAAGATGTTTAAACTAGTGCTTCTGATAAATACTCACAGCTTGCTGTAAAAAACGTGGTGAAGGGGTTAAAATCTCAATAAGAACAATATCATATTCAAACACATTATTATATAAACCACATTAGGGATGGATCATGTACCATGTAAAAACAGGTTTTACTCTAATCTTAGAGAAATTTTCTCATCTATAATTTTCCTCTCTGACTCCCACCATCCATATCAATTTACTTACTTGTTCAATTCCCATTTACATGTAAAACAGTTATTTAATTGTTAAGCTGTACTACCATGAGAAACAAATTTCTCGGTTTGAATACAATGTTTACATACAGTTCCTTTAGTCTTTAGCCTGACAGTTTCCAATTAATGCACCATTTTTCCAAAGTTATGAGTACATTTTAATGACTACAAAGAATGCTAGAATTAACATCTGTCTTCAGGTTTTGGTATGAATATACATTTTCAAAGGAAATGAGACACTTACAGAAATGGTAAAGGCTTAACCATCCTGGGATGACATATGAAGAAACAAGATAATTTATTGGTTTGGATTAGATTTTGGTTGCAAGAGAATAGTTCTGTAAATCAAACACAAATTATTAATTTTTCTCATGGAAGATCCTGGAGATGTTGGTCCCAGGGCTGGTGTGCTCTGTGGAACCAAGCATCTTCTTTCTTACTAATCAGACATTCAAGCCTCTTTTTTCAAGTGACCATAGATGCCCCAAAAGCTGCTTCAACTCCAACCTTCATGTTGTCATTCTAGCTAGCAAGAAGAAGGAAATAAAATTAGAAGAAAGTTACTTTTTAGGAAAATCACCAGAATCTGCACATGTCATCTTCATGGATATTTCAGAGGCCAAAACCTAGCCATGTGGACACACTCAGCTCCAAGGTACCTGGGGATGTTACTGTACTCTTGTCATCCATATGCCTGCTTAAAGTTTGGCGAGTATAGCACTGCTAAAGGGGAAAGAACAATTTTCTAGTTTTTTGATGTCTACAACATAAATAAGCTAACTCAAGTGTATCGATAAATTTGTCCATAAAGAGAATTTAGGAAGAAAACCTCCCACAATGGTTTTTGTGAGTCACAGGATACAGCAATGAGATATCAGTTGTCAATCCATGATTGAGCTCTTCCAGGGTGTTTCTTGAGACAGAAATTAGCTTCTGTCTCTTGTATGCTATTGTTATTTTTTCTGACAAAAGCAAACCTAGTCCTACATGATATAGAGAAAAAAATCACCTGTTTCTTTCACAATACCTTCATTCAAATTGCTGCCACAATAGAGAGACTTGTTTTGAAAGTTTTCAAAAGTAAAACTAGGACTACTTGGTGAATTCACAAAAACAGATTTCAATTCATAGATTGCTTACTGAATTTTTTTTTTACTAAGTACCAGAAAGTGTGCTAAGACAACAGGAGTGCAGTTTGAGCTGATCTTAACATGGCCCAGCCTTCCTGAAATTTTCTGTCTACTTAAGGGTAAATATTTTAATAAGGTAATTTTACAAAAAAAAAAAGTATATGTATAATTTTGGAAAGTAATACCAAAGAAAAGAAGAGAAAGAACTTTTAGATGAACTTGCCCGTATGATGGAAGCATCACTACTTATTGTTGCTTTTTTAATTTTATTTTCTTTAAGCACGAGGTAGATGACAGCTTTGGAATATGGTGGCAAAAGTCTGTATGGAAAAGAGACCTTGTGAAATTAAAGGTCCCACACAGAAATTATGCTATAAATCCTAAGGGTGTTTTTAAAATATATTCTAAATTTCTAAAAAGCTCTGTTTCACATGCTATCTTATATATCACGTGAAATGAGCCTTTGATAGATTTCATGCTGTTGAAAGGATCATATTTAATTGCAAATGCATTCTTCAGCCTCCTCAGAAATTATGATGTCATATATTATCTTCTTCCATGAGGCTTGATGAAGTTGTTTCATATATTAACTGCTTGACAATTACATGTTGCTGAGTAACTCATTTGGTCTCAAGCTGATGCTCAATTAAACCTCTAGGAAGACAAATAATTCCCAAAAAAAAGGTATTAGTTCCTGGTTTGTGATGTAAATGCTTTGGGGAACTTAAAGAATTTTAAGAGAGCAATATAACAATCTGATAAGGTAACTGCCTTATTAATCCTAGACGGTTCCTCATTTTACTGCAAATAGCACAGAGCTTCACAAACATCTAATATGAATTTTTAAAAAGCATTCTTCTGCAACATTAGAATGGAGATATATACTGAGGTCTTCTTATTAATTCTGAAGTTAGTGTGTTTGCTCTCCTTAAGTAATCTGATTATTCCACATTGTGAAGCTATTTTAAATTTAGGTTGGCAGTCAAAAGTAGCATAAAAGTGATCTCTAGTTTTACTTTCAGAAGCAATGTTTATCTTCAAATGCCTTTCTGTAGCATTTCATCACTGTCTCCAAGTAAAGCTGTTTCCATTTTTCATTAAAAACTAAACTTTAAAAATGGTGACAATATGATTAGTTGACTTATAAAAGAAGTTCTAATGCTTAAAAATTAAAATGAGAAAATTATATTAAAGTTTTGAGAGCATCTGATAGCACAGATACTTCTGAAAGCAAAGCACAATTCACATTAAAAATATCCCAATCTTGAGAGTTCAAGATGGCAGTGCTGAAGCTAAGTACCTCCTCTCATGGATACAACAAATCTACAATGATATATGGAATAATTCATGCAGAAAGGGACCTGAAAACTGAATGAACAAAGTGTCCACAACAAAAGGGGGAAAGTATAACATTAAGACGGGTGGAAGAGGCAGAGAGACAGTCTTGCCAAGAAAAATGCAACAGTCTGATCAGTGAACCACAACTGAGTGGGATCACAAAGGGTTACATCTTTCTCCTAACCAGCAAAGGATTCAGGCTCCACATCAGGAATCCCAACCCCTAATCCTGTATGGGAAGGACTAGCCCCCAGAACACCTGAACCAGAACTGCCTTTGAGTGTTTGTCTCCTCCAGAGGCATGGGTTAGCAGTGGCTTGCCACGGGGACAGGGGCTCTGGCTGCAGCAGACCTGGGTCATGCAGCATTACCCCATGTAGAGCCACAATGCAGATGACCACAAACTGCATAACAATTATAAAAAATAAATCTCACACTGTTAAGAAAGCTTTAGGACCCACAACAGATTTCCCAACCTAGGGATGTGGTAAAGGGACTGAGAACCCCCAGGAAATTTGACTTAGGGCACCAGTTGGATTTGACTGCAGAACTTTCACAGGACTGGGAGAACAGACTCTTGGTGAGCACAAACAAAACCTTGCATGTACCAGGAGCCAGGAGAAAGGAGCAGTGTCCCCACAAGAGACTGAGTCAGACTTGCCTGTGAGTATCCATGAGTCTCCTGTGGAAGCATGGGTCAACAGTTCAGCCTCAGGCCAAACAAGAGGGAGGGAACACAGCCCAATCCATCAACAAATAATTGGATTAAAGATTTACTGAGCATGGCTCCCCCCATCAGAATAAGACCCAGTTTCCCCCACAGTCAGTCTCTCCCATCAGGAAGTTTCCAGAAGCCTCTTATCATTATTCATCAGAGGGAAGACAGAATGAAAACAACAATCACAGAAAACTAACCAATCTGATCACATGGACCACAGTCTTGTCTAACTCAGTGGAACTATGAGCCATGCCATGTAGGGCCATCCAAGATGGATGAGTCATAGTGGAGAGTTCTGACAAAATGTGGTCCGCTGGAGAAAGGAATGGCAAGCTGCTTCAGTATTCTTCCCTTGAGAACTCCATAAATAGCATAAAAAGACAAAAAGAGATGACACTGAAAGATGAACTCACCAGATCAGTAGGTGCTCAATATGCTACTGGAGAAGAGTGGAGAAATAATTCTAGAAACGATGAAGAGACAAAGCCAAAGTGAAAACAACACCCAGCTGTGTATGTGACTGATGATGGAAGTAAAGCCCGATGTTGAAAAGAACAAATTGCATAGGAACTTGGAATGAATTGCATAGGAACCTAGTCCATGAATCAAGGTAAATTGGAAGTGGTCAAACAGGAGATGGCAAGAGCGAACATTGACATTTTAGGAATGAACTAAAATGGACTGGTTTTAAGTTCAGTTCAGTTGCTCCAACTCTGATCCATGGACTGCAGCATGCAAGACCTCCCTGTCCATCACCACCTCCAGGAGTCTACTCAAACTCATGTCCATTGTGTTGGTGATTCCATCCATCTGTCTCATCCTCTGTCATCCCCTTTTACTGCCTTCAATCTTTTCTAGCATCAGGGTCTTTTCAAATGAGTCAACTCTTTGCATCAAGTGGCCAACGTATTAGAATTTCAGCTTCCACATCAGTCCTTCCAATGAATATTCAGGACTGATTTCCTTTAGGATGGACTGGTTGGATCTCCTTGCAGTCCAAGGGACTCTCAAGAGTCTACTCCAACACCACAGTTCAAAATCATCAATTCTTTGGCACTCAGCATTCTTTATAGTCCAACTTTCACATCCATACATGACCACTGGAAAAATCATAGCCTTGACTAGCCGGACATTTGTTGGCAAAGTAATGTCTCTGCTTTTTAATATGCTGTCTAGGTTGGTTATAACTTTTCTTCCAAAGAGCAAGCGTCTTTTAGTTTCATGGCTGCACTCACCATCTGCAGTGATTTTTGATCCCCCCATAATATAAATCTGTCACTGTTTCC
Source organism: Capricornis sumatraensis (assembly GCF_032405125.1). Classification (NCBI taxonomy): domain Eukaryota; kingdom Metazoa; phylum Chordata; class Mammalia; order Artiodactyla; family Bovidae; genus Capricornis; species Capricornis sumatraensis. The sequence continues at coordinate 44,094,187 of NC_091072.1, read as the reverse complement.
ACTGTTTCCCCATCTATTTGCCATGAAGTGATGGGACCAGATGCCATGATCACAGTTTTCTGAATGTTGAGTTTTAAGCCAACTTTTCCATTCTCCTCTTTCCCTTTCATTAAGAGGCTCTTTAGTTCTTTTTTCTCTTTCTGCCACGAGTGTCATGTTGTCTGCATATTTGAGGTTATTAATTTTTCTGGGAAATCTTGGTTCTAGCTTGCACTCCATCCAGTCCAGCATTTCTCATGGTGTACTCTGCATATAATTCAGATGACCATTATATCTAGTACTGTGGGCAAGAATCTCTTAGAAGAAATGGAGTAACCCACACAGTAAACCAAAGAGTCTGAAATACAGTACTTGGGTGCAATCTCAAAAATGAGCAAATGATTTCTGTTCACTTCCAAGGCAAATCATTCAATATCACAGTAATCCAAGTCTATGTCCCAAACAGTAATCCTGAAGAACTGAAGTTGAATGGTTCTATGATGACCTACAGGACCTCCTAGAACTAAAACCAAAAGATGTCCTTTTCATGATAGGGGACTGGAATGCAAAAGTAGGAAGTCAAGAGACACCTGGAGTAACAGGCATGATTGGCCTTGGAGTGCAAAATGAAGCAGGGCAAAGGCTAACAGAGTTCTGGTGTGAAAATGCACCAGTCATAACAAACAACCTCTTCTAATAGCCCAAGAGACGACTCTACAAATGGACATCTCCAGATGGTCAATACTGAAATCAATTGATTATATTTTTTGCAGCCAAAGATGGAGATCTACCAGTTCAGTTCAGTCGCTCAGTCGTGTCCGACTCTTTGTGACCATATGAATCTCAGCACACCAGGCCTCCCTGTCCATCACCAACTCCTGCAGTTCACTCACGTCCATCAAGTCAGTGATGCCATCCAGCCATCTCATCCTCTGTCGTCCCCTTCTCCTCCTGCCCCCAATCCCTCCCAGCATCAGAGTCTTTTCCAATGAGTCAACTCTTCCCAAGAGGTGGCCAAAGTACTGGAGTTTCAGCTTTAGCATCATTCCTTCCAAAGAAATCCCAGGGCTGATCTCCTTCAGAATGGACTGGTTGGATCTCCTTGCAGTCCAAGGGACTCTCAACAGTCTTCTCCAACAACGTCAAAGCAAAAACATCTTCAAAAGCATCAATTCTTCAGCGCTCAGCCTTCTTCACAGTCCAACTCTCACATCCATACATGACCACAGGAAAAACCATAGCCTTGACCAGACGGACCTTAGCCGGCAAAGTAATGTCTCTGATTTTGAATATGCTATCTAGGTTGATCATAACTTTTCTTCCAAGGAGTAAGCCTCTTTTAATTTCATGGCTGCAATCACCATCTGCAGTGATTCTGGAGCCCAAAAAAAATAAAGTCTGACACTGTTTCCACTGTTTCTCCATCTATTTCCCATGAAGTGATGGGATCAGATGCCATGACCTTCGTTTTCTGAACGTTGAGCTTTAAGCCAACTTTTTCCCTCTCCACTTTCACTTTCATCAAGAGGCTTTTTAGTTCCTCTTCACTTTCTGCCATAAGGGTGGTGTCATCTGATATCTGAGGTGATTGATATTTCTCCCGGCAATCTTGATACCAGTTTGTGTTTCTTCCAGTCCGGCGTTTCTCATGATGTACTCTGGATATAAGTTAAATAAGCAGGGTGACAATATACAGCCTTGACATACTCCTTTTCCTATTTGCAACCAGTCTGTTGTTCCGTGTCCAGTTCTCACTGTTGCTTCCTGACCTGCATACAGATTTCTCAAGAGGCAGGTCAGGTGGTCTGGTATTCCCATCTCTTTCAGAATTTTCCACAGTTTATTGTGATCCACACAGTCAAAGGCTTTGGCATAGTCAATAAAGCAAAAATAGATGTTTTTCTGGAACTCTCTTGCTTTTTTGATGATCCAGTGGATGTTGGCAATTTGATCTCTGGTTGCTCTGCCTTTTCTAAAACCAGCTTGAACATCAGTAAGTTCATGGTTCACATATTGCTGAAGTCTGGCTTGGAGAATTTTGAGCATGACTTTACTAGCCTGTGAGATGAGTGCAATTGTGCTGTAGTTTGAGCATTCTTTGGCATTGCCTTTCTTTGGGTTTGGAATGAAAATTGACCTTTTCCAGTCCTGTGGCCACTGCTGAGTTTTCCAAATTTGCTGGCATATTGAGTGCAGCACTTTCACAGCATCACCTTTCAGGATTTGAAATAGCTCAACTGGAATGCCATCACACCCACTAGCTTTGTTCATAGTGATGCTTTCTAAGGCCCACTTGCCTTCACATTCCAGGATGTCTGGCTCTAGGTGAGTGATCATACCATCGTGATTATCCGAGTCATGAAGATCTTTTTAGTACAGTTCTTCTGTGTAGTCTTGCCACCTGTTCTTAATATCTTCTGCTTCTGTTAGGTCCATACCATTTATGTCCTTTATCGAGCCCATCTTTGCATGAAATGTTCCCTTGGTATCTCTAATTTTCTTGAAGAGATCTCTAGTCTTTCCCATTCTGTTGTTTTCCTCTATTTCTTTGCATTGATCGCTGAAGAAGGCTTTCTTATCTCTTCTTGCTATTCTTTGGAATTCTGCACTCAGATGCTTATATCTTTCCTTTTCTCCTTTGCTTTTTTTTTAAATTTTTATTTTTACTTTATTTTACTTTACAATACTGTATTGGTTTTGAAATACATTGACATGAATCCACCACGGGTGTACATGCAAAAAGAATACCTTTGAATGAGTTCTGATGAGATGGATGAAACTGGAGCCGATTATACAGAGTGAAGTAAGCCAGAAAGAAAAACACCAATACAGTATACTAACACATGTATATGAAATTTAGAAAGATGGCAATGATGACCTTGTATGCAAGACAGAAAAAAAGACACAGATGTGTATAGTGGACTTTTGGACTCAGAGGGAGAGGGAGAGAGTGGGATGATTTGGGAGAATGGCATTGAAACATGTATACTATCATGTAAGAATCGAATCTCCTTTGCTTTTCACCTCTCTTCTTTTCACAGCTATTTGTAAGGCCTCCCCGGACAGCCATTTTGCTTTTTTGCATTTCTTTTCCATGGAGATGGTCTTGATTCCCGTCTCCTGAACAATGTCACGAACCTCATTCCATAGTTCATCAGGTACTCTATCAGATCCAGGCCTTTAAATCTATTTCTCACTTCCACTGTATAACCATAAGGGATTTGATTTAGGTCATACCTGAATGGTCTAGCGGTTTTCCCTATTGTCTTCAATTCAAGTCTGAATTTGGCAATAAGGAGTTCATGATCTGAGCCACAGTCAGCTCCTGGTCTTGTTTTTGCTGACTGTACAGAACTTCTCCATCTTTGGCTGCAAAGAATATAATCAATCTGACAGAATGTGGTCCACTAGAGAAGGGAATGGCAAACCACTTCAGTATTCTTGCCTTGAGAACCCCATGAACAGTATGAAAAGGCAAAGTGATAAGATACTGAAAGAGGAACTCCCCAGGTCAGTAGGTGCCCAATATGCTACTGGAGGTCAGTGGAGAAATAACTCCAGAAAGAATGAAGGGATGGAGCCAAAGCAAAAACAATACCCAGCTGTGGATGTGACTGGTGATAGAAGCAAGGTCCGATGCTGTAAAGAGCAATATTGCATAAGAACCTGGAATGTCACGTCTATGAATCAAGGCAAATTGGAAGTGGTCAAACAAGAGATGGCAAGAGTGAACATCGACATTCTAGGAATCAGCAAACTAAGATGGACTGTAATGGGTGAATTTAACTCAGATGACCATTATATCTACTACTGCAGGCAGGAACCTCTCAGAAGAAATGGAGTAGTCATCATGATCAACAAGAGAGTCCGAAATGCAGTACTTGGATGCAATCTCAAAAATGACAGAATGATCTCTGTTCGTTTCCAAGGCAAACCATTCAATATCACGGTAATCCAAGTCTATGCCCCAACCAGTAATGCTGAAGATGCTGAATTTGAATGGTTCTATGAAGACCTACAAGACCTTTTAGAACTAACACCTAAAAAAGATGTCCTTTTCATTATAGGGGACTGGAATACAAAAGTAGGAAGTCAAGAAACACCTGGAGTAACAGGCAAATTTGGCCTTGGCATGCGGAATGAAGCAGGGCAAAGACTAATAGAGTTTTGCCAAGAAACTGGAGCTCTATACAGTCAGCAAAATCAAGACTAGGAGCTGACTGTGACTCATGCCATGAACTCCTTATTGCAAAATTCAGACTTAAATTGAAAAATGTAGGGAAAACCCACTAAACTCTTCAGGTATGACCTAAATCAAATCCCTTATGACTATACAGTAGAATGACAAATAGATTCAAGGGATTAGATCTGATAGAGGGCCTGAAGAACTATGCACAGAATTCAATTTCATTGTACAGGAGGAGGCAGTGATCAAGACAAGTCCAAGAAAAAGAAATGAAAAAAGGGCAAAATGGTTGTCTGAGGAGGCCTTACAAATAGCTGAGAAAAGAAGAGAGGTGAGAGGCAAGGGAGAACAAGAAAAGTATATCCATCTGAATGCAGAGTTCCAAAGAATAGCAAGGAGAGATAAGAAAGCCATCCTCCGTGATCAATGCAAAGAAATAAAGGAAAACAATATTATTGGAAAGACTAGAGACCTCTTCAAGAAAACTAGAGATACCAAGGGAACATTTCATGAAAAGACAGGCATAATAAAGGACAGAAATTGTATGGAGCTAACAGAATGAGAAGACAGTAAGAAGAGGGGGCAAGAATACACACACACACACACATATATATATATATATATATATATATATATATATATATATATATATATATATATATATATATATATATATATATATATATATATATATATATATATATATATATATATATAAGCTTAATGATCCAGATAAGCATGATGTTGTGATCATGCACCTCTAGCCAGACATTCTGGAATCTGAAAAAGCTTAATGATCCAGATAAGCATGATGCTATGATCACCCACCTCTAGCCAGACATTCTGGAATCTGAAGTCAAGTGGTCCTAAGAAAGCATCACTGTGAACAAAGGCAGTGGAGGTGATGGAGTTCCAGCTGAGCTATTTCAAATCCAAAAAGATGATGCTATTAAGTGCTGCACTCAAGATGCCAGCAAACATGGAAAACTCAGCAGTGGCCACAGGACTGGAAAAGGTCAGTTTTCATTACAATCGCAAAGAAGGGGAATGCCAGAGAATGCTCGAACTACCACACAATTGCACTCATCTCTCATGCTAGCAAAGTAATACTCAAAATTCTCCAATCCAAGCTTTAACAGTACATGAATCATGAGCTTCCAAATGTTCAAGCTGGTTTAGAAAAGGCAGAGAAACCAGAGGTCAAATTGCCAATATCCATTGGATCGTCTGAAAAGCAAGAGAGTTCCAGAAAAACATCTACTTCTGCTTTAGTGACTATGCCAAAGCCTTTGACTGAGTGGAACACAGCAAACTATGGAAAATTTTAACTAGATGGGAATGCCAGACTACCTGACCTGCCTCCTGAGAAATCTGTGCAGGTCAGGAAGCAACCGTTAGAACTGGACATGGAACAACAGACTATTTCCAGATCAGGAAAGGATTACATCAAGGCTGCATATTGTCACCCTGCTTATTTAACTTACATGCAGAGTACATCATTTAAAATACTGGGCTGGATGAAGCACAAGCTGGAATCAAGATTGCTGGGAGAAATATCAATAACCTCACATATGAAGATGGCACCACCCTTATGCTAGAAAGTGAATAAGAACTATAGAGTGTCTTTATGAAAGTAAAAGTGGAGAATGGAAAAATTGGCTTAAAACTCAACATTAAGAAAAGTAAGATCATGACATCTGGTCCCCTCACTTCATGGCAAATAGATTCAGGAAACAATTGCAACAGTAACAGACTTTATTTGGTGGGGGGGGGGGCTCCAAAATCACTGCAGATATTGACTGCAGTCCTGAAATTAAAAGACGCTTGTTCCTTGGAAGAAAAGTTTTTACTAACCGAGACATCACAATGGCACCCCACTCCAGCACTCTTGCCTGGAAAATCCCACAGATGGAGGAGCCTGGTGGGCTCCATGGGGTCGCTAAGAGTTGGACACAACTGAGGGACTTCACTTTCACTTTTCACTTTCATGCATTGAAGAAGGAAATGGCAACCCATTCTAGTGTTTTTGCCTGGAGAATCCCAGGGAATGGGGAGCCTCATGGGCTGCCATCTATGGGGTCACACAGAGTTGAACACTACTGAAACGACTTAGCAGCAGTAGCAGCAGACATCATATTAAAAAGCAGAGATATTTCTTTGCCTACAAATTCTGTCTAGTCAAAGCTATGGTTTTTCCAGTAGTAATGTATGGATGTGAGAGTTGGACTATAATGATAACTGTGCATGGAAGAATTGATGCTTTTGAACTGTGGTGTTGGAGAAGACTCTTGAGAGTCCCTTGAACTGAAAGAAGATCCATCCAGTCCTAAAGGATATGAGTCCCGAATGTTTTTTGGAAGGACTGATGGTGAATCTGAGACTCCAAACTTTGGCCACCTGATGCGAAGAGCTGACCCATTGAAAAGACCCTGATGCTGGGAAAGACTGAAGGCAGGAGGAGAAGGGATGACAGAGGATAAAATGAATGTTTGGCATCATCGAGTCTATGGACATGAGTTTGAGTAACCTCTGGGGGTTGGTGCTGGACAGGGAAACCTGTCATGCTGCAGTACATGGAATCATAAAGAATCAGACACGACTGAATGACTGAACTGAACTGAAGGGGACTAAACAACATGCTTCTGAATAACCAACAGATCATGGAAAAATTAAAAAAGGAAATCAAAATATCCATAGAATCAAATGAAAATATAAACATGACAACCCAAATGTATAGGATTCAGTAAAAGCAGTGCTAAGAGGATGGTTCATAGGAATACAAGCTTATCTCAAGACCCAAGAGAGAAATCAAATAAACAGCCTAACTTTACATCCAAGTTAACTAGAAAAAAGAAGAAATGAAGAACCCCAAAGTTAGTAGAAGGAAAAACATCATGAAAATCAGAGTGAAATAAGTGATAAACAAACAAAGGGGACTATGGCAAATATCAGCAAAACTAAAAGCTGGTTCTTTGAGAAGATAAATAAAATTGACAAACCATTAGCCGTATTCCTCAAGAAAAAGAGGGAGAAAAATCCAACCAGCAAAATTAGAAATGAAAATGGAGAAATTACAACAGACAGACAGCACAGAAATACAAAGGATCATAAGAGAGTAGTATCAGCAACTATATGCTAATAAATGGGCAACTTGGAAGAAATGGATGAATTCTTAGAAAAGTATAACCTTCCAAAACTGAACCAAGAAAAAGTAGAAAATCTTAACAGACCCATCACAAGGACGGAAATAGAAATTGTAATAAAAAAAAATCTTCCAGCAAACAAAAGTCAAGGACCAGATGGCTTCATAGGTGAAATCTACCAAAAATTTAGAGAACAGCTAAGCCCTATCCTACTCAAACTCTGCCATAAAATTGCAGAGGAAGATAAACTCCCAAACCCATTCTATGAGGCCACCATCATTCTAATACCAAAACCAGACAAAGATGCCACAATAAAAGAAAACTACAGGCCAATATCACTGATGAACAAAGATGCAGAAATCCTCAACAAAATTCTAGCAAACAGAATCCAACAACATATTGAAAAGATCATACATCATGGCCAAGTGGGCTTTGTGCCAGGGATGCAATAATTCTTCAATTTTCACAAATCAATCAATGTGATACACCACATTATCAAATGAAAGATAAAAACCATAAAATTATCTCAATAGATACAGAGAAAGCCTTTGAAAAAATTCAACATTTATGACACAAACTCTCCAGAAAGCAGGCAAAAAAGGAACATACCTTGACATAATAAAAGTCATATACGATAAACCCACAGCAAACAGTATCCTCATTGGCAAAAAATTGAAAACATTTCCTCTAAAGTCAGGAACAAGACAAGGGTACCCACTCTTACCACTACTATTCAACATAGTTTTGGAATTTTTAGCCACAACAATCAAAGAAGAAGAAATGAAAGGAATCCAGATTCGAAAAGAAGTATAACTCTCACTGTTTGCAGATGACATGATCCTCTATATAGAAAAACGTAAACACACCACCAGAAAATTACTAGAGCTAATCAATGAATATGGTAAAGTTGCAGGATATGAAATTAATACACAGAAATCCCCTGCATTTCTATACACTAGCAATGAGAAAACAGAAAGAGAAATTAAGGAACAATCCTATTCACCATTGCAATGAAAAGAATAAAATACTTAGGAGTAATTTTACATAAAGAAGCAAAAGACCTATATATAGAAAACTATAAAACATTGATGAAACAAATCGATGACACAAATAGATGGAGAAATATGCTATGTTCATGGATTGGAAGAATCAATATAGTGAAAATTAGTATACTACCCAAGCAATCTATAGATTCAATGCAATCCCTATCAAGCTACCAACAGTATTTTTCACAGAACTAGATCAAATAATTTCACAGTTTGTATGGAAACATAAAAAACCTCGAATAGTCAAAGAAATCTTGAGAAAGAATAATGAAACTGGAGGAATCAATCTGCCTGAGTTCAGGCTATATTACAAAGCTACAGTCATCAAGACAGTATGGTACTGGAACAAAGACAGAAATATAGATCAATGGAACAAACTAGAAAGCCCAGAGATAAATCCATGCACCAATGGACAACTTATCTTTGACAAAAGAGACAAAAATATACAATGGAGAAAAAAACAATCTCTTTAACAAGTGGTGCTGGGAAAACTGGTCAACCACCTGTAAAAGAATGAAAGTAGAACATTTTCTAACACCATAATAAAAATAAACTTAAAATGGAATAAAGATCTAAATGTAAGACCAGAAACTATAAAACTCCTAGAGGAAAACATAGGCAAAACACTCTTTGCCATAAATCACTGCAAGATCCTCTATGACTCACCTCCCAGAATAATTTAAATAAAAGCAAAAATAAACAAATCAGACCTAAATAAACTTAAAAGCTTTTACACAACAAAGAAAACTGTAAGCAAGGTGAGAAGGCAGCTTTCATAATAGGATAAAATAAGAGCAAATGAAACAACTTACAAAGAATTAATCTCCAGCTACAAGCAGCTCATGCAACTCAATACCAGAAAAATAAGCAACCCAATCAAAAAACTGGCCAAAGAACTAAACAGAATTTCTCCAAAGAAGACATACAGATGACTAACAAACGCATGAAAACATGCTCAACCTCACTCATTATCAGAGAAATACAAATAGAAACCACAGTGAGGTACCATCTCATGCTGGTCAGAATGGCTGCCATCAAAAACAACAAACAATAAATGCTGGAGAAGGCGTGGAGAAAAAAGAAACCCTCTTACACTATTGGCGGGAATGCAAACTAGTACAGCCACTATGGAGAAAAGTGTGAAGATTTCTTTAAAAACTGGAAATAGAACTGCCATACAACCCAGCAATCCCACTGCTGGGCATACACACCAAGGAAACCAGAATTTGAAAGAGATACGTGTACCCCATTGTTCATTATAGCACTGTTTACAATAGCTAGTACATGGAAGCAACCTAGATGTCTTATGGCAGATAAACAGATAAGAAAGCTGTGGTACATATACACAACGGAATATTACTCAGCTATAAAAAAGAATGCATTTGAATCCGTTCTAATGAGGTGGATGAAACTGGAGCCTATTATACAGAATGAAGTTAGTCAGAAAGAAAAACACCAATACAGTATATTAATGCATATATATGGAGTTTAGAAAGATGGTAACAATGATCCTATATGCAAGACCACAAAAAAGACACAGAGCTAAAGAACAGACTTTTGGAGTCGTGGGAGAAGGCGAGTGTGGGATGATTTGGAAGGATAACATGGAAAGATATATATACCATATGTGAAATAGATGATCAGTCCATGTTTGATGCATGAAACAGCACTCAAAGCCAGTGCACTGGGACAACCCAGAGGGATGGGATGGGAAGGGAGGTGAGAGGGGTGTTCAGGATTGGCGGAGGTGGGGGGGGACACATGTACACCTGTGGCTGATTCATGTAAGTGTATGGCAAAAGCCAGCACAATATTATAAAGTAATTAGCCTACAATTAAAATAATTCAATTTTTTTTTAAAGAAAGTACCAAACAAAATTTTAACTCAACTAAGAAATACACTGCATGGGTTCAGCATCAGACTGGATGAGGAATAAAAACAAATCATGATCTGGAAGACGAAACAATGGAAATCACTCAGACAGAGTAACATTTTTTTTTTGAAAGCAAAACAAATTAAGATACCTTTGGGACATCAACCAAAATACTAATAACATTCATATTCTAGGGGTCCTAGAGAATAAGAGAGAAATAAAGAACTAAAAAAATTTCAAGAATTCATGATGGAAACATTTCCTAACCTTGGGAAGGACATAGGAATCCAGGTTGAGGAAACCCAGAGGGTTCCAAGTTAGATGAAGCCAAAGAGATATACTCCAAGACATATTATAATTAAAGTAGTAATTAAGAGGGACTCTGAGCAGCAGTAAGTGAAGAATAACTTGTTACATATAAGGAAAACCCCATAAAGTTTTCAGAAGACTTTTCAGCTGAAAATTTACAGGCCAGAAGGGAGCAACATGATTTATTTAAAAAGCTGAAAGAAAAAAGAATCAACCAAGAATTCTTTACCTAACAAAATTATCATTCAGAATTAAAGGAGCTGTAAAGAGGTTCCCAGATGTACAAAACCTAAAGAAGTGTGTAATCACTAAACTAACACTACAAGATATGTTAAAGGGAGTTCTTTCAGCTGAACTAATTGCTAATAAAAAAACATACAAAAGTAAAAATCTCACTGGAAAAGGCAAATATATAATAAAGGTAGTGAATGAGATCACTTATAAAGTAAGCATGAAGATTATAAGAAAACAGTAGTAAAGTTAAATTACAAGGATGTGTAAAATAAAAAGAGGTAAAGTATGTCATTGCAAGCATAAAACACGGAGGATGAATTAAAAAAAAGATAGCTTTGGAATGTGCTACCAACTTAAACTACTACTAATACAGAATATTAAATGTGAACCTCACAGAAACCACAATTTTAAAAGTCTTATCAGTTCAGTTCAGTTGCTCAGTTGTGTCTGACTCTTTGTGACCCCATGAATCGCAGCATGCCAGCCCTCCCTGTCCATCACCAACTCCTGAAAGTCTTATAGTAAATATCAAAAAAAGTGAAAGGAATCTAAGCTTGGCATTAAAAACACACAAAAGAAGAGAGAAAGAGAGGAAAGGAACCGAGAGGAATAATAAAAATAGAAGACAATTTAAAAAGGTGATAGGTGTTGGTAAATTCTGTACATTTATATCTATACCTAGTAATAATTACTATAAATAGAGATGTACCAAATTTGCCAACCAAAAAGCATAGAGCGGTTGAATGGATAAACAATTCTGTCAATATATTGCCCACAAGAACTCACTTCAGAAGAAAGGATACACACAAACTGAAGGTGAAATAACATGAAAAAAATAAGTAAATAGAAATGAAAAGAAAGCTGGAGTAGTCAGACAAAATAGACTTTAAAACAGAAGCTATAACAAAAGGAAAAAAGATATTAAAGATATGATAAAGGGCTCGATCCAGCAAGAAGATATAACTTTTATAATATTTATGCATCCAACAGAGGAATGCCAAGATACATAAAACAAATATTAATGGATTCAGTGCAAGAAATTGAAAGCAATACAATAATAGTAAAGAGCATTAATATTGCACCTACATCACTGGATGTATCATCCAGACAGATAATGAATAAGCAGTCATTAGGTTAAATAATATGCTAAATCACACTGACTAATAGATGTAGCAAAGTGTTAGTCACTCAGCCATGTCCAACTTTTTGCAACTCAGTGGACTGTAGTCTGCCAGGCTTCTCTGTCCATGGAATTCTCCAGGTAAGAATACTGGAATGGGTTGCTGTTCCCTTCTCCAGAGGTATCTTCCTGACCCAGGGATCAAACCTGTGCCTCCCACATTGTCAGCAGATTCTTTACCATATGAGCCACCAGGAAACTACAGAACATTTTATTTAAAAGTAGCAGAATACACATTCTTTTCAAGAGCATAAAGAAAATTCTTGAAGAAGAATACCTATTAGTTCACAAAACAAATCTCAAATAAAATCAAGAATTTGAAAATAATATCAAGTGCCTTCTCTGACCAAAATAGTATGAAACTAGAAATCAATCAAAGGAAAAAATAGGAAAATTCACAAATATGTGGAGATTAAATAAGATGTGACTGAACAACAAGGGGGTCAAAGAAATCAAGGGAGAAATCAAAACATTCTTAGGGAAAATTAAAACAGAAATATAGCATACCAAATTCTACGTAACACAGCAAAAGTAGTTCTAACAGGGAAGTTGTTAGTTATGTAGGCCTGACTCAAGAATGAAATAAAAAGATTCGAAGTAAATAATGTTACACCTAAAGAAACTAGAAAGAGAACAAAGTTCAGAATTAGTGGAAAAGATATCAAGTAGGAAAGAGGGATAAAATGAGAGTGAAAATAAGAGTTTAAATAAAGACTGAAAAAAGAAAATAGGTTTGATGTAATTGAAATTTGATTCTTTAAAAATATAAGCAAAAATCAACAAACCTTTAGTCAGACTAACCAAAGAAAAAGGAAATTCAAATAAATAAAATCAGAAATAAAAAAGAAGTTACAACTGATACCACAGAAATGCAAAGGATCATGAGAAATTACTAAAATAATTATGCACTATGGAAACTGTACAACCTAGAAGAAATGGAATTCTAAATTCCTAAAAATATACATGCTCTCAAAACGAACTCATGAAGAAAAGGAAAATCTCAATAGGCCACTTATTCAAAAAGAGATTGAAAGAGTAATCTAAAATTTTCCAACATGAAAAACTTGAGAACCAGAAGACCTCACTGGCAAATTCTATAATATATATATATACAAGATCTTGTATGTATTTTCTTGAGCTTTAAAAAAAAAAAAAAAAACTGAAGAGGAGGAAAATCTTCCAAACTCAATTTATGAAGAAAGCATTATGCTGGTTTCAAAACCAGACAAGGATATCTCAATAAAAGAAATCTGATAAACATTTGCAAAAATATTCAATGAAATATTAGCAAACTAAATCCAACAATACATAAATGAATCATGCACCATTTTAAAGTGCAGTTTGTTTTGGGATGCAAAGATGGCTCAAAAATCTGCAAGTCAATCGAAATGAAACAACACACATTAACAAAATAAAAGATAAAAATCATATGGTCATATCAACAGGTGTGGGAAAAGCATTTGACAAGATCAACCAACCATTTATGGTAAAAACTTCAAAAACCAGTTACCAAAGGAACATGCTTCAATAAAATAAAGGCTGCAAATGACAATTCCATAGCTACCACCATCGTCAACAGTTAAAAGCTAAAAGATTTTTCTCTAAAATCAGGAAGAAGATAAGGATCCCCACTGTGATCATTTTCATTCCATATGCAATGCAATGAAATGTATTTCATTCCATATCCAATTGTTAGGCTCAGTTTGCTAATAGGATTAGAAGTCCTAACCACGTCAGTTGGAGAAGAAAAGGGAATTAAAAAGCATTAATATAGGAAAACATTATTTAAAACTCACAAAATTAAATATACAGATATCTGTTTTGTTTTTCTCTGTACGTGTAACAAACTATCATAAAGAGAAATTAAGAAAATAATCCATTTACTATTGTGTCAAATGCAATCAAGGTAGTGAAAGATCTGATACCAAAAATTTTAAAATACTAGTGAAAGAAATTGAAGAAGACACAAATAAATTAAAAGATACGCTATGTCCATGAATTGAAATAATTCATTGTTAAAATGCCCATACCTTCCAAAGCAATTGGAAGATTCAATGCAGTCACTATAAATATTTCAATGACATATGTCACAAAAATTGAAACAGGTGATTCTAAATTGTTCATGGAATCACAAAAGATCACAAGTAGTCAAAACATTTTTTAGAAAGAAGTACAAAGCTGGGGGTATTAAGCTCCCTGATTTTCAACTATACTACAAATCTATAGCAATCAAAAATTGACATATACACAGATACACGGATGAATGGGACAAAATAGAGAGTTCAGAAATAAGTCCATATGCATTTGGTCGATTAATTTATGAAAAAACAGTCAATCTTAAAGGAAATCAGTCCTGAATGTTCACTGGAAGGACTGATGTTGAAGCTGAAACTCCAATACTTTGGCCACATAATGGGAAGAGTCAACTGATTGGGAAAGACCCTGAAGCAGGGAAAATTGAAGGCAGGAGGAGAAGAGGATGACAGAAGACAAGATGGATGGCATCACTGATTTGATGGACATGAGTTTGAGCAAGCTTAGGGAGTTGGTGATGGACAGGGAAGCTTGGTGTACTGCAGTCCATGGGGTCTCAAAGAGTCGGACACAACTGAGCAACTGAACTGAACTTATGACAAATAAGCAAAGATCATACAGTGGAAAAACAAGAGTCTTTTCAGTAAATGATGTTGGAAAAACTGGACAGTCGCATGCAAAATAATGAACCTAGACAACTCTTATGCCATACGCCAAAATTAACTCAAAAGAAGGTAAAGACTTGAGTGTGGGGATTTTCCCTGGCAGTCCAGTGGTTAGGACTCCATGCTTCCACTTCAGGGACTTATGTTTGACCCCTGGTCAGTGAACAAAGATCCCACATGGCATGTGATGCTTCCAAAAAAATTAAAAACCAACAAACAAAAAAAGACTTCCATGTAAGACCTGAAACCATTAAATTCCTAAAAGAAAACGTAAGTTTTTATTTCACTGATATCTTTTATTTTATTTTTTATTATTATTTTTTTTTACCTCTGAATCTTTAATTCTTCAACTGTAAAACAGGATTAATTATGCATACCTACGAGGGTTGTTGCCAGAAGAAAATGAGGTAACATTTGAAAGCATCTAGCTTGTAGGAGAAATTCTGATGAAACATTAGCTTCATTGAGACAAAAAGATGGTTACCTCTTTCTGCATCTCTAGCAAGGAATTTTTTAAAAATTATTGTTTCCATTCTGAATTTACTGGTTGATTGCTGACCCTTGGCTTCATTTTATCTGTATATTTTTGTGTATTTTTATTTATTTACAATACTGTATTGGTTTTGCCATACATTAACATGAATCCACCACAGGTGTACATGAGTTCCCAATCCTGAACCCCCCTCCCACCTCCCACCCCACATCATCTCTCTGGATCATCCCCGTGCACCAGCCTCAAGCATCGTGTATCCTGTATTGAACATAGACTGGCGATTCGTTTCTCACATGATAGTATACATGTTTCAATGCCATTCTCCCAAATAATCCCACCCTTGCCCTCTCCCTCAGAGTCCAAAAGTCCGTTCTATACATCTGTGTCTCTTTTGTTGTCTCACATACAGGGTTATCATTACCATCTTTTAAAATTCCATATATATGTGTTAGTATACTGTATTGATGTTTCTCTTTCTGGCTTACTTCACTCTGTATAATCAGGTCCAGTTTCATCCACCTCATTAGAACTAATTCAAATGTATTCTTTTTAATGGCTGAGTAATATACCATTGTGTATATGTACCGCAGGTTTCTTATCCATTCATCTGCTGATGGACATCTAGGTTGTTTCCATGTCCTAGCTATTATAAACAGTGCTGTGATGAACATTGGGGTACACGGATCTCTTTCAGTTCTGGTTTCCTCGGTGTGTATGCCCAGCAGTGGGATTGCTGGGTCATAAGGCAGTTCTATTTCCAGTTTTTTAAGGAATCTCCACACTGTTCTCCATAGTGGCTGTACTAGTTTGCATTCCCACCAACAGTGTAAGAGGGTTCCCTTTTCTCCACACCCTCTCCAGCATTTATTGCTTTGTAGACTTTTGGATCACAGCCATTCTGACTGGTGTGAAATGGTACCTCATTGTGGTCTTGATTTGCATTTCTCTGATAATGAGTGATGTTGAGCATCTTTTCATGTGTTTGTTAGCCATCTGTATGACTTCTTTGGAGAAATGTCTATTTAGTTCTTTGGCCCATTTTTTGATTGGGTCATTTATTTTTCTGGAATTGTGCTGCATAAGTTGTTTGTATATTTCTGAGATTAGCTGTTTCTCAGCTGCTTCATCTGCTATTATTTTCTCCCATTCAGAAGGCTGTCTTTTCACCTTGCTTATAGTTTCCTTTGTTGTGCAGAAGCTTTTAAGTTTAATTAGATCCCATTTGTTTATTTTTGCTTTTATTTCCAGTTGTCTGGGAGGTGGATCATAGAGGATCCTGCTGTGATTTATGTCGGAGACTGTTTTGCCTATGTTCTCCTCTAGGAGTTTTATAGTTTCTCGCCTTACACTGAGATCTTTAATCAATTTTGAGTTTATTTTTGTGTATGGTGTTAGAAAGTGATCTAGTTTCATTCTTTTACAAGTGGTTGACCAGTTTTCCCAGCACCACTTGTTAAAGAGATTGTCTTTACTCCATTGTGTATTCTTGCCTCCTTTGTCAAAGATAAATCCACACACCTATGGACACCTTATCTCTGGGCTTTCTGTTTTGTTCCATTGATCTATATTTCTGTCTCTGTGCCAGTACCATACTGTCTTGATGACTGTGGCTTTGTAGTAGAGCCTGAAGTCAGGCAAGTTGATTCCTCCAGTTCCATTCTTCTCTCTCAAGATTGCTTTGGCTATTCGAGGTTTTTTGTATTTCCATACAAATTGTGAAATTATTTGTTCTGGCCCTGTGAAAAATACCATTGGTAGCTTGATAGGGATTGCATTGAATCTGTAGATTGCTTTGGGTAGTATACTCATGTTCACTATATTGATTCTTCTGATCCATGAACATGGTATATTTCTTCATCTATTATTGTCCTCTTTGATTTCTTTCACCACTGTTTTATAGTTTTCTATATATAGGTCTTTAGTTTCTTTAGGTAGATATATTCCTAAGTAGTTTATTCTTTTCGTTGCAATGGCAATTGTTTCCTTAATTTCTGTTTCTACGTTCTCATTATTAGTGTATAGGAATGCAAGGGATTTCTGTGGTTTGATTTTATATCCTGCAACTTTACTATATTCATTGATTAGCTCTAGTAATTTTCTGGTGGAGTCTTTAGGGTTTTCTATGTAGAGGATCATGTCATCTGCAAACAGAGTTTTACTTCTTTTCCTATCTGGATTTCTTTTATTTCTTTTCCTGCTCTGATTGCTGTGGCCAGATCTTCCAGAACTATGTTGAATAGTAGCAGTGAAAGCGGGCACCCTTGTCTTGTTCCTGACTTTAGGGGAAATGCTTTCAATTTTTCACCATTGAGGATGTTTGCTGTTGGTTTGTCATATATAGCTTTTATTATGTTGAGCTATGTTCCTTCTATTCCTGCTTTCTGGAGGGTTTTTTTTTTATCATAAATGGATGTTGAATTTTGTCAAAAGCCTTCTCTGCATCTATTGAGATAATCATACGGCTTTTGTTTTTCAATTTGTTAATGTAGTGAATCACATTGATTGATTTGCGGATGTTGAAGAATACTTGCATCCCTGGGATAAAGCCCACTTGGTCACAATGTATGATGTTTTTAATGTGTTGTTGCATTCTGATTGCTAGGATTTTGTTGAAGATTTTTGCATCTATGTTCATCAGTGATATTGGCCTGTAGTTTTCTTTTTTGTGGCATCTTTGTCAGGTTTTGGTATTAGGGTGATGGTGGCCTCATAGAATGAGTTTAGAAGTTTACCTTCCTCTGCAATTTTCTGGAAGAGTTTGAGTAGGATTGGTGTTAGCACTTCTCTACATTTTTGGTAGAATTCAGCTGTGAAGCCGTCTGGACCTGGGCTTTTGTTTGCTGAAGATTTCTGATTACAGTTTCAATTTCCGTGCTTGTGATGGGTCTGTTAAGATTTTCTGTTTATTCTTGGTTCAGTTTTGGAAAGTTGTACTTTTCTAAGAATTTGTCCATTTCTTCCACGTTGTCCATTTTATTGGCATATAATTGCTGATAGTAGTCTCTTATGATCCTTTGTATTTCTGTGATGTCTGTTGTGATCTCTCCATTTTCATTTCTAATTTTATTGATTTGATTTTTCTCTCTTTGTTTCTTGATGAGTCTGGCTAATGGCTTGTCAATTTTATTTATCCTTTCAAAGAACCAGCTTTTGGCTTTGTTGATTTTTGCTATGGTCTCTTTTGTTTCTTTTGCACTTATTTTTGCCCTAATTTTTAAGATTTCTTTCCTTCTACTAACTCTGGGGTTCTCCATTTCTTCCTTTTCTAGTTGTTTTAGGTGTAGAGTTAGGTTATTTATTTGACTTTTTCTTGTTTCTTGAGGTATGCCTGTATTGCTATGAAATTTCCTCTTAGCACTGCTTTTATAGTGTCCCACAGGTTTTGGGTTGTTGTGTTTTCATTTTCATTAATTTCTATGCATATTTTGATTTCTTTTTTGGTTTCTTCTTTGATTTGTTGGTTATTCAGAAGGGTGTTGTTCAGCCTCCATATGTTGGAATTTTTAATAGTTTTTCTCCTGTAATTGAGATGTAATCTTAATGCATTATGGTCAGAAAAGATGCTTGGAATGATGTTGATTTTTTTGAATATATCAAGGTTAGATATATGGCCCAGGATGTGATCTATCCTGGAGAAGGTTCCGTGAGCACTTGAGAAAAAGGTGAAATTCATTGTTTTGGGGTGAAATGTCCTATAGATATCAATTAGGTCTAATTGGTCTATTGTATCATTTAAAGTTTGCATTTCTTTGTTAATTTTCTGTTTAGTTGACCTGTCCATAGATGTGAGTGGGGTATTAAAAGTCTCCCACTATTATTGTATTGTTAATTTCCCCTTTCATACTTGTTAGCATTTGTCTTCCATATTGTGGTGCTCCTGTGTTGGGTGCATATATATTTATAATGTTATATCTTCTTGGATTGATCCTTTGATCATTATGTAGTGGCCTTATCTCTTTTCACAGCCTTTGTTTTAAAGTCTATTTTATCAGATATGAGTATTGCTACTCCTGCTTTCTTTTGGTCTCTATTTGCGTGGAATATCTTTTTCCAGCCCTTCACTTTCAGTCTGTATGTGTCCCTTGTTTTGAGGTGGGTCTCTTGTAGGCAGCATATATAGGGATCTTGTTTTTGTATCCATTCAGCCAGTCTTTGCCTTTTGGTTGGGGTATTCAACCCATTTATGTTTAAGGTAATTATTGATAAGTATGATCCGTTGCCATTTACTTTATTGTTTTGGGTTAGGTTTTATATGCCCTTTTTGTGTTTCCTGTCTAGAGAATATCCTTTAGCATCTGTTGGAGTGCTGGTTTGGTGGTGCTGAATTCTCTCAGCTTTTGCTTGTCTGTAAAGCTTTTGATTTCTCCTTCATGTTTGAATGAGATCCTTACTGGGTACAGTAATCTGGGCTGTAGATTATTTTCTTTCATCACTTTAAGTATGTTTTGCCATTCCCTCCGGCCTGGAGATTTTCTATTGAAAGATCTGCAGTTATCCTTATGGGAATCCCCTTGTGTGTTATTTGTTGTTTTTCCCTTGCTGCTTTGAATATTTGTTCTTTGTGTTTGATCTTTGTTAATTTGATTAATATGTGTCTTGGGGTGTTTCGCCTTGGGTTTATCCTGTTTGGAACTCTCTGGGTTTCTTGGACTTGGGTGATTATTTCCTTCCCCATTTTAGGGAATTTTTCAACTATTATCTCCTCAAGTATTTTCTCATGGTCTTTTTTTTTTTTTTTTTGTCTTCTTCTTCTGGGACTCCTATAATTCGAATGTTGAAGCATTTCATATTGTCCTGGAGGTCTCTAAGATTGTCCTCATTTCTTTTAATTCATTTTTCTTTTTTCCTGATTCATTTATTTCTGCCATTCTATCTTCTCTTTCACTAATCCTATTTTCTGCCTCCATTATTCTACTATTTGTTGCCTCTAGAGTGTTTCTGATCTCATTTATTGCATTATTCATTATGTATTGACTCTCTTTTATTTCTTCTAGGTCCTTGGTTAAACCTTTCTTGCATCTTCTCAGTCCTTGTCTCCAGGCTATTTATCTGTGATTTCATTTTGATTTCAAGATTTTGGATCATTTTCACTATCAATATTTGGAATTCTTTCTCAGGCAGATTCCCTACCTCTTCCTCTTTGGTTTGGTTTGGTGGACATTTCTCCTGTTCCTTTACCTGCTGGGTATTCCTGTCTCTTCATCTTGGTTATATTGCTGCATTTGGGGTGGCCTTTCTGTATTCTGGGAATTTGTGGAGTTCTCTTTATTATGGAGTTTCCTCACTGTGGGTGGGGTTGTATCAATGGCTTGTCAAGGTTTCTTGGTTAGGGAAGCTTGTGTCGGAGTTCTAGTGAGTGGAGCTGGATTTCTTCTCTCTGGAGTGCAATTAAGTGTCCAGTAACTTTGAGCTGCCTGTATATTGAAGCTCAGGGATGTGTTCCTGTGTGGCTGGAGAATTTGCATGGTATGTCTTTCTCTGGAACTTGTTGACCCTTGGGTGGTGCTTGGTTTCAGTGTAGGTATGGAGGCATTTGATGAGCTCCTACCAATTAACGTTCCCTGGATTCAGGAGTTCTCTGATGTTCTCAGAATTTGGACTTAAGCCTCCTGCTTCTGGTTTTCAGTTTTATTTTTACAGTAGCCTCAAGACTTCTCCATCTTTACAGCACCGATGATAAAACATCTAGGTTAAAGATGAAAAGTTTCTCCACATTGAAGGACACCCAGAGAGGTTCACTGAGTTACATGGAGAAGAGAAGAGGGAGGGGGGAGTTAGAGGTGACTGGAATGAGATGAGGTGGGATCTAAAGAGAAGAGAGCAAGCTAGCCAGTAATCACTTCCTTATGGGCTCTCCACAGTCTGGACCACTCAGAGATGTTCACAGAGTTATAGAGGGAAGAGGAGAGGGAGGAAGTAGACAGAGGTTGCCAGGAGGATAAAAGAGGGAAATGAAAAGGAGAGAGACAGACCCATCCAGTAACCAGGTCCCTAAGTGTTCTCCACCATCTGGAACACACAGAGATTCACAGAGTTGGGTAGAGAAGAGAAGGGTTAGGGAAGAGACAGAGGCCACCTGGTGGAGAAAAAGGAGAGTCCAAAGGAGGAGAGAGTGGTCAAGCCAGTAATCTCACTCTCAGGTAAAATTGGGTACTGAAGATTGGGTTTTTAAATGTACAAAATTGACAACAAATACCAAAAAGCAAAGATTAAAAATCTAGATGTTGGATTTTCAAAAATACAATATTAAAGAAAAGAAGAAGAAAAAAAAGTCACAAGAATTATTTAAAAACAACCACAAAAAATATATATATGGCATTTGCTTTAAAAATAGGGTCTTTTTTTTGAAAATTAATAGTAGGTTATAAAAATAAAAATTAAAGGAGAAATAGAGGACTTAAAAATTTTTTAAGTTAAAAAAGAAAAAACAATCACACAACAACATCAACAACAACAAAAGAATGATCATAAAAATAGTAAAGATATATCTGGCCCTTCTCTGGTGTTGTGGGCAGTGTGGGGTCACTTCCAAGGTGGTTCCCTCTGTTTAGCTTCTTCTGTTTGCTAGTCTCTTCAGTGTCTGATTTCTGCCCTGACACAAGGGGGGCGATGGTGGACACTTTTTTTTTTTTTTTTGGCTCACTTGTTCAGTCGCGCTGAGGGGAGAGAGGGATGCTGCAAACAAATAACACTGGTGTGTGCTCGCACTGTCTCAGGCACGCTGGGCCTGCCCCCATTCACGGTGCACACTGCTCAGGCTCTATGTTGTTCCACCGGGAACTGTCTGAGGCCGGCCCTAGGCTGCATGCACCTCCCTCGTCTAAGCCACTCAGGCTTGGTACTCAGGTAGCCCTCAGAGGCACAGATTCGGTTGGGCCTGCATATTGTGCCCTTCCCAGGTCCGAGTAGCTCAGGTGTTTGGTGAGCACGGTCGCTGCAACTTATCGCCTTTCCCGTCCCTGCTGCTCAGTTTCCTGGGAGTACCACTGGCGTCCCCTCTCAGGCCGATCGTTGACTGTCCAGAACCCCAAGAAGTCTTAGTTAGCAAAGAAGCCTGCTAGCAGTTTGGTAGGTAACATCTCTCTAGGGCTGCGATTGCTCCCTTCCAGCCCTTCCGGCTCTGGCTGCCTGGCACCAGAGGGGGATGATCTGCAGCTGGCCATTTCTGTTCCGTCCTTTGTTCTGTGTGTGGTCCTGGCAGTGTCTTATGTTAAAGCTTTTCGCGTGGTAGCTATCCTACAGTCTGGTATGCTAGCCCAAGTTAGTTCGCTCTGGTTGCGCTCGGGGCATTGCGGCCCGATTCTTAAAAAGCACTGCAGCCCCCGCCTCCCTGCCCAGCCCCCACTTGCTAGTGGCGGATGCAGGCTTCTGCGCTGCTTCTCTGCTGGGGGAGTTACCATTGGACTTGTAATCTGTTGGTTTTAATTATTTATTTATTTTTCCTCCCTGTTATGTTGCCCTCTGTGCTTCCAAGGCTTGCCACAGACTCAGCAGTGAGAGTGTTTCCTGGTGTTTGGAAACTTCTCTCTTAAGACTCCCTTCCCGGGACGGAGCTCCCTTCCTACCTCTTTTGCCTTTTTTTTCATCCTTTACATTTTTTCCTAGCTGTTTTTGAAGACAATGATCTGCTTTTCTGGGTGCCTGCTGTCCTCTGCCAGCATTCAGAAGTTGTTTTGTGGAATTTACTCAGCGTTGAAATGTTCTTTTGATGAATTTGTGAGGGAGAAAGTGGTCTCCCTGTTCTAGTCCTCTGCCATCTTCGATATCCATCTTTAGTGATGCTTATGTAGCTCTGACTCCAAAGTCAATGGAAACAAAGCAATAATAAACAAATGGGACTACATCAAGCTAAAAAGATCTGAATAGTGAAGGGAAACATCTCAAAACAAAAGGTATTTTACAGAATATGAGAAGATATTTACAGATCATATATTCAATACAGGGTTAACATCTAAAATATAAAAAGAACTCATATGACTAAAGAAAAAAAGACAAAACCCACTTAAAAATGGGCTGAGGTCCTAAAAGAGTTATTTTTCCAAGAAAGGACATATGGGTAGCCAAGAGGCACATGAAAGGATGCTCAACATCCCTAATTACTAGGGAAATGCAAATCAAAAGCACCATGAAATATCACCTCACATGTGGTAGAATCAGTTCAGTAACTCAGAATGGCTATTATTAAGACAATAAATAACAAATGTTGGATAAAATTTGGAGAAAAGGGCACCCTTATCCAGTTACTACTAAAAGCTGATGATGTCACTATGGGAAACAGCATGGAGAGAGCTCAAAAAATTAAGAACTATCATATGACCAAGTTATTCTATCATAGGTATTTATCTGAAGAATATGAAAACACCAATTTGAAAATATATATGCACCCTTGTATTCATTGCTGCATTATTTACAATTGCCAAGATATGGAAGCAAACTGCCTGTACACTGATGGACAAATGAATAAACAAGATGAGGTGTATATACACAATGGGATACTACTCAGTCATTAAAAAAACATGAGATTCTTCCATTTGAAACCTGGATATATCTTGAAAGTATTGGATTTGCCAAACAGTTCGTTTGGATTTCTGTAGTATCTTAGAGAAAAACCCAAATGAACTGTTTTGCTTATCCAATATTATTTTATGTGATGTCAGAGGAAAACAAATATGCCTGGTGTTATTCATATATAAAATCAAAAAAAAAAAAAGCAAAACAAAAACAGATGCATGGAAACAAGTATCAAATCAGTGTTTATCAGAGGAAGAGAAAGTTGGGGGTCCAGAAAAATAAGTAAAGAGAGCCAACTGCGTGATAATGGATGGTAACTCGACTTGTGGGGTGATCCGTTTGTAGTGCATACACATGTCAAATTATAATGTTGTACACCTGAAGCTTTAATGGTAATAATATCATCTCCAAGGAAAAAATTAAGGTGTTATTTTCAACTAAATCTCTTAAAATAAGAATGTGTTAATGAACATCTTGGACACAGTTTTAATGAACAGAAACTCAAGATAAAGGTAATTCAGTGAGGCAGATAGGTGACTAATCTCATTCAATATTTTCCAAAGATCCCTAGCTATCCAACACAGCAGTGTGTAACACACATACCAACAAAAACACTCTGTGATCTCAAAACTTTGGGAAGTGCTGGGTAATGTAAAATAATTTTGTAACATTGTGCTGTTTATTTTTGCAAAGTGTCTCAGGTGGCAAATGTTGAACCCATCAAAATGAAGCAGGTTTTACTTCATTTTAGGAATTTGGGACTTGAAAACTTATGCATTTAAATTTCTTCAGTGATTGAATTACTCATAGTATTATGTGAAGAGTGTGTTATTGTGGAAAGAACTGTGTAATAAACTAAAAATGAGTTCAAATATTTCACTATCATTTACTAGTTTCATGACCTTTAGCTGCTTAATTAAATTTTATGAATTTTAGTAATATCTTTGGTAAAAAAGAAAACTTTTAAAAATTCACCTGATGTAGTTTATGTAACTTTAAGTTAGATAATGCATTCAATGACTAAGAATAATTTTAAATAAATTATGCATGAAAAGTTCATCATAGCTATTATTTACCTTATTTTTATGTTTATGACTCTTTAGATAAACATATAAAACATTTATTTAAACATATTTGGATAAACATATAAAAACATATTTCCAAAATGATATGGGTTTTTCTTTCTTGTTATGCTTTGTAGTGAATTTAATTTTAGGGGACAGAAGGGATCCCATGATTGTTATGCAAATGCCAGAAAATACATGTACACAAAAAATGCTTACATAATTCAAAGATGATGTGTAAGTCAGAGTGGAAACCTCCAACTCTTGAAAGTCTACCCTATACCACAGTGCTCAGTATTTTTGTGTCCAAGTTTGATGAGGGATAAAAACAACTTTTAGCAATATTTTTGGCTTTTGACTCTAAATGGAAGACCATAATTTTGAATATGTGTGGGCTGGTGAAGGAGGATTAAGTGATAATTATGTGAGTGTAGAAAAGACTTTGTATCTGATTCTGATAAGCTTTCCAAGTTCAGTGAAAGGTTCTATAATTATAGAGCCATGGACTTACAAATCCATTCTAAATTAATCATCATAGGCTTTTTAATACTCAAAAGTTATGACTCATCTTTGTGTAAAACACACTAGCCATATTGAATCAGGAACAGTTTATAAAGAAAAATAGCTATTTAGCTAAGCTTTTGAGTGAAAAGGAAAATGTTCATATAGAGTGATCTTCGCAGAAAATGATTCAATATATTCAATATATGAAAGTATAAGGCACAAGATATTAAGAGTTTCATGCTCTACTGACTGAGCTAGTTGGGCATTAAGGCACAAGATTTTAAAAATAATTTTTCATGTTTAAAGAGAAAGAATGAGAAATTACTGGTCACTATTAAGAGAAAATCTAAAGAGAAGAAGAGCAGCCCTTTAGAGATTTTATGAAGAAAAAAACATAATGGATTTGAGCCACTTGTAGAAAAAAAATGGCCTTAGTCTTTAAAAACCAAAAGGGACTCAGGAAATTGAGAGCTTAAAAGGGACTTTTTGTGTTAGTGTGAAATTACTGTAGCTGCTCATTGTGACATTATCTCAGTAATGGAATCAACTGCATATTCCCACAAATATGTTAAACTTCTGTTAATACTATATTCATAGTTTCACTGAATTTTGAAATTTAAAAGTTTGCATGGGTGTATCACTTAGCAGTTGCTTTAGAACATTATTTAATTTACTGGTAAACCAGTCCATAGAGAAGATTCATTTGTAATGAATTTTAGCTTGAGTTAATAAATAAAACCACCTATCTCTGAAGAAAGATAATGGTTGTAAGGGGAAAAGTCCCCCTTTGCCAAACACCTATTGATTAATACAAGATTTCAAGAATCAAATCAAATGTACTTTCTCTGTAAAACTTTCTTTCATTAAAATACTCTTATCTATTAAAATCATTCATTCATTGGATATTATCAACATCTGTGTGTTACCCATTTTATTGTGTTGGAGATATTCATAAACACTGTTTTTAGGAAATCTAAATTCTAAAATGGAGGAAAGACAGGTATATTGCATTTACAGGTCATTTTCTCTCTCTCTAAAAAAAAAAAAGAAATAGTGAATAGAGACTTCAATGGGAGAGTGTGCCTTTTGAGCTGGTGGTGATGAGGTGTGAGAAGAAATGATTGCAAATAATTTTTCAGGGAGGAGAAGGTGTCTGCAACAAGTTCTGAAAAAAAGTAAAGGAATTACTTGGTAAGCAAGGTGAAAAGAACCTATGTGTATTTAACATGTTGAATTAAAAGTCTTTGTTAATACTTCTAATCCATATACCATATCCTAAACTTGAGAGCAATGATAGGTATGATAAATTATTTCCTTATTCCACTAGCACTTAGAAAAGAACCTGAGTTTCAGATGGCATTCAACAAATTATCACTAAGTAAGGTCTTCCCTGGTGGCTCAGATGGTAAGGAATCCGCCTGCAATGAGGGAGACCTGAGTTTGGTCCCTGGGTTGAGAATATGCCCTGAAGAATGGCACAACAACCCACTCCAGTATTCTTGCCTGGAGAATCCCATGGATAGAGGAGCCTGGTGGGCTACAGTAGACAGGGGTCACAAAGAGGCAGACACAACTGAACGATTAAAAACAAACACAAGCAATGAACATACACACAAAAAGATAACATAGTGACCTTGATGCAAGAACTTATTTGGACTATAGGAACATCAAGGGCAAAGATGGAGGTCCTTTAATAAAACATTGGAAATAGAATTCAAGCTAGAAAGCGGGAGTGGCAGCATAATTTCTGAAACTGTTTAAATCCTCCAATAAAATCAAACAAGAAAACTGAAAACTCATAGAAAATGCATATAATAAAATTAGGTAGAAACATTCTCATATAACACAAAAAGCATGAGTGGAAGGAGTTAAGTCACCACCAACTACAGAATCTACATGAAATCAGCGTTTATACGTGAGGAATTAGCAGGAACTATTGTATTATTTAAAGTGAAGTGAAGTCGCTGTCGTGTCCGACTCTTTGCGACCCGTGGACTGTAGCCCACCAAGCTCCTCCGTCCATGGGATTCTCCAGGCAAGAGTACTGGAGTGGGTTGCCGTTTCATTCTCCAGGGGATCTTCCCGACACAGGGATCGAACCCAGGTCTCCCACATTGCAGGCAGACGCTTTAACCTCTACACCACCAGAGAAGCCCTTAAATACAAGAATCCAAGTACTAACATCAAAGATTTCAAGGGGGGAAAGGAAGCCAGGTTGAAAGAAGAAGGGGGAGGAGTCTGGAGGGGGCGGGGGCAAAAGGGGTGGCCTTACAGCCGTCTCCTGCCACCTACAGATGCCCAGGCATTATGGGACTTTTCCCTGGGCCTCCAGAGAAGGGAGGACTGGAACTTGGCCCTACTAGAAATCAGACCAGACCAGAACCAGAATTCGAGTTCTCTGCCAAGAGGAGGTGATCAGTCTCCAGTCCTCAGCTCAGGCTGAGGGCCCTTCGACCAGATTCCTGCATCCAGGACCTGGGGACTAGAAAAACAGGGAAGGATAGGAAGGGTTAAGGAGAGGAAATAGAGAGGGAAGGGGAGAGAGGTCAATAAAGTCTCTTGTTCCTTACTAGCCAGGGCACTCTGGCCAGTTGTCCACATCAGGAGGAGACCAGGGACAAAAGGATCCCAGTTCCAGCCGCTGGGTCTGGTCCACTGGCAGGCAAGCTGGCCCCTGAGTACCCCGAGTGGTCAGGATGTCAGTCTCAGTGAAAAAGAG
Organism: Capricornis sumatraensis; assembly: GCF_032405125.1. NCBI lineage: Eukaryota > Metazoa > Chordata > Mammalia > Artiodactyla > Bovidae > Capricornis > Capricornis sumatraensis. The sequence continues at coordinate 44,066,246 of NC_091072.1, read as the reverse complement.
TCCCACTAGAGTCGCCATTTGTTGCAGGAAGGTGGACTTTCCAGGGCCCAAAACTGGGCTTTTGTCTAACACTTGGAAATGAATTGTCTGAGGAGACACATCTTCTGACAAAGTAAGAGATTTTATTGGGAAAGGGCACCCGGGTGGAGAGCAGTAGGGTAAGGGAACCCAGGAGAACTGGTATTATCCAAGAGACCTAAAATTTTCAGGATAATCACCATTCCCTCAAAATCTCAGTGAGCTGACTTGAAAACTGTAAGTGGTTAACATTCCAAAAGCAAGTAGGAATAAAGGGCTGTGATGAGGTTTGAAGGAGAAAAAAGTAGTTTGTGCCTTATGAATTCTCAGAACTAACTAGACTGTAAGTTAGAGAACAAGATTTCTCCTGGTTTTCAGGAGAAAGCATCTTTGAGGGAAAAATTGTTAAACATAGGTTCCAAATGTAACACAATGGGACAATAGAAACAAAGGGAAGATCCAGATAAAGTGGGGGAGGGAACAGGGCAAGGAAGACCCAAGAAACCTAGCCACATATATTTAAAACTTTTTTAGAAGAGGAAGCTCTAAAATTACGAAATTAGGAAAAAAAAAAGTCTTATGCCTTCAATCTAAAAGTTCAGAAAAATAATTATGCACACAAATAAGAAAAGGAACAGCAATGAAGCTAAATACCATAGAATGTTCATAATAAAAAATAAAAGTGTAAACTAGAGAAAACAAAAACAAGTACACACATAGATTATGCATTATAAAGTAGAAGAAAAATGATACAACATTTACTGTATAATAAAAAATTAAAGAAATAAACTAGATAAAAATGAAAACATTGAAGACAAGCAAAGTATATATCCAACTTCCATATATTAGGAACAGCAGAGCAAAGAGGAGGGGAAGCAAGTAATCAGATCAGGGCTAAATATTCCCAAATGTTTATGAAATCAAAATTAAAGAAGTGGGGGTGGTCCTCAGATGGCAGAGGAATAGGACAGGGAGACCACTTTCTCCCACAGAAGTTCATCAAAGGAACATTTGAACGCTGAGCAAATTCCACAAAACAACTTCTAAATGTTGACAGAGGACATCAGGCACCAAGAAAGGGTAGGAAAAAAATATAAAAGATAAAAAGAGAAACAAAAGAGGGACGGATGGAGATCCATCCCAGGAAGGGAGTTTTTAAAAAGAGAGAAGTTTCCAAACACCAGGAAATGCTCTCAGTGGCGAATCTGTGATGAGCCTTGGAACCTCAGAGGGCAACATAACTGGGAGGAAAAATAAATAAATCATTAAAACTCACAGATTACATGCCTAAGGCAACTACCAGTGGAGAAGCAGTGCAGAGGCTTGCATCCACCACTAGCAAGCGGGAGCTGGGCAGGGAGGTGCAGGCTGCATTGCTTAGAGTAAGAACCAGGCCTGAATGCCCTGAGGGCAATCTGAGGGAATTAACTTGAGATAGCAAACCAGACTATGGGATAGCTATCTCGCAAAAAGCCCTAATCTAAAACACTGCCAGGCCTGTTCACAGAATGAAGGACTGAGCAGAGCTAGCCAGCTGTGAACCTGCCCATCCCCCGCTGGAGACAGGCAGGTGAGGGCAGCCAGAGCCAGAAGGGGGCAATCATGGCCCCAGAGAGGCATCATCTACCAAACTGCAAGCAGGCTTCATTGCTAACCAAGACTCCTTGGGATTCTGGACAGTCTACATCTGCCAGAAGGATCACAGCCAGAGACACATGGCACACCTGAGAAGGCATGCCCATTTTACACCCAGAAAACTGAGTGGCTGGAAGGAGGGAGGCGATAAGTCTCAGCTCGCCAAGTACCTGGTCTCCTGAGCTGCTCGGACCGGGGAAGGGCACAAAACGCAGGCTCAATCAAGTCTGCGCCTTTGTGGACTACCTGAGAATCTGAACCTGAGCGGCTTTGATTTGGGAAGTGCACTCAACACAGGACCAGCCTCAGACAGTTCCTGGCAGAGCAACCTAAAGCCTGAGCAGTGTAGACTGGGAAAGCATACAAGCCGTGAGCAGGGGCAAACCCAGTGTGGCCAAGACACTGCGAGCACTCCCCACAGATGCCAGTGATATTTGTTTGCAGTGTTCTTCCCTCCCCACAGCACAACTGAAAAGTGACCACCACCACCCCCTTGTGTCAGGGTGGAAATTAGACAGTGAAGAGGCAAGCAAAAATAAGCTAAAAGCAACAGAGGGAACCGCTTTGGAAGTGACAGTTGCAATAGATTAAAACCCTGCAGTTAGCACTAACTACATAGGAATGGGCCTATAGATCTTGAGAAGTGTAAGCCAGATCAAGGAACTATCAGAAAATGAACTGACCCCACACTGTCCACAACAACACCAGAGAAAGTCATAGATAGATTTTAATCATTATCATTTTTTAATTTTTTAAATTTTAAGTCCTCTATTACTCCTTTAATTTTCATTTTTATAACCTACTATTACTTTGCAAAAAAGACCCTATTTCTAAAGCAAACTTCATATATATATATATAATAATTTTGTGACTTTTTTTAATATTGTATTTTTGAGAATCTAACCTCTAAATTTTTAATCTTTGCCTTTTGGTATTTGTTATCAATATTGTACCTTTAAGAACCCAATCTTCAGTACCCGTTTTTACTTGGGAGTGAGATTACTCACTGGATTGCTCTCTCCCCCTTTGGACTCTCTTTTTTCTCCACCAGGTCACTGCTATATCCTCCCTCCCCCTTCTCTTCTCTACCCAACTCTGTGAATCTCTTTGTGTGTTCCGAGCTGTGGAGAACACTTAGGGAACTCATTACTGGCTGGATCTGTCTCTCTCCTTTTGATTCCCCCCTTTTATCCTCCTGGCCACCTCTCTCTCTTTCCTCCCTCTTCTCTTCTCTGTGTAATTCCGTGAATATTTCTGAGGGGTCCAGACTGTGGAGAGCATATAAGGAAGTGATTACTGGCTAGCTTGCTCTCTCCTGTTTTGATTCCCCCTCTTCTCTTCCTGGTCACCTCTATCTCCCTCCTCCTTCTTCTCTTCTCCATGTAACTCTGTATTCCTCTCCAGATGTTCCTCACTGTGGAGAAACTTTACAACATTAATCTAGATGTTTCATCATTGGTGCTGTATAGATAGAGAAGTCTTGAGGCTACTGTAAGAATATGACTTTAAACCAGAGACAGGAAGCTTAAGTCCAAATCCAGAGAACTCCTGACTCCAGGGAACATTAATTTATAGGAACTCATCAAACACCTCCATACCTACACAGAAACCAAGCACCACCCAAGGGCCAACAAGTTCCAGAGAAAGACATATGGCATGAATTCTCCAGCAACACAGGAACATAGTCCTGAGCTTCAATATACAGGCTACCCAAAGTCACATCAATCCCATTGACATCTGAAAACTCATTACTGGATACTTCAATGCACTCCAGAGAGAAGAAATCCAGCTCCACCCACCAGAACACCGACACAAGCTTCCCTAAGCAGGAAACCTTGACAAGCCACCTGTCCAACCCCACCCACAGTGAGGAACCTCCACAATAAAGAGGAACCACAAGCGGCCAGAATATGGAAAGGCCACCCCAAACACAGCAATATAAACTAGACAAAAAGGCAAAGAAATACCCAGCAGGTAAAGGAACAGGAGAAATGTCCACCAAACCAAATAAAAGAGGAAGAGATAGGGAATATACCTGATAAAGAATTCCGAATAATAATAGTGAAAATGAGCTAAAATCTTGAAAACAAAATTGAGTTACAGATAAATAGCCTGGAGACAAAGATCGAGAAGATGCAAGAAATGTTTAACAAGGACCTAGAAGAAATAAAAAAGAGTCAATATATAATGAATAATGCAATAAATGAGATAAAATCTCTCTGGAGGGAACCAACAGTAGAATAATGGAGGCAGAAGATAGGATTAGTGAGGTAGAAGATAGAATGGTAGAAATAAATGAAACAGAGAGGAAAAAAGAAAAAAGAATTAAAAGAAATGAGGACAACCTCAGAGACTCTGGGATAATGCTAAATGCCCCAACATTCAAATCATAGGACTCCCAGAAGAAGACAAAAAGAAGTACCATGAGAAAATCCTTGAGGAGATAATAGTTGAAAACTTCACTAAAATGGGGAAGGAAATAATCACCCAAGTCCAAGAAACCCAGAGAGTCCCAAACAGGATAAACCCAAGGCGAAATACCCCAACACACATATCAATCAAATTAACAAAAACCAAACACAAAGAACAAATATTAAAAGCAGCAAGGGAAAATCAACAAATAGCACACAAGGGGATTCCCATAAGGATAACAGCTGATCTTTCAACAGAAACTCTTCGGGCCAGAAGGGAATGGCAAGACATACTTAAAGTGATGAAAAAAAAAATAACCTACAGCCCAGATTACTGTACCCAGCAAGGATCTCATTCAAATGTGAAGAAGAAATCAAAAGCTTTACAGACAAGCAAAAGCTGAGAGAACTCAGCAACAGCAAACCAGCTCTCCAACAAATGCTAAAGAATCTTCTCTAGACAGGAAACACAGAAAGGGTGTATAAACTCGAACCCAAAACAATAAATAAGTGGTAACGGGAATATACTTATCAATAATTACCTTAAATGTGAATGGGTTGAATGCCCCAAAAGACAACGACTGGCTGAATGGATACAAAAACAAGACCCCTATATATGTTGTCTACAAGAGACCCACCTCAAAACAAGGGACATATACAGACTGAAAGTGAAGGGCTCGGAAAAGATATTCCAAATAGAGACAAAAGAAAGCAGGAGTAGCAATACTCATATCAGATAAAATAGACTTAAAACAAAGGCTGTGAAAAGAGACAAAGAAGGCCACTACATAATGATCAAAGGATCAATCTGAGAAGAAAATATAACAATTATAAATACATATGCATCCAACATAGGAGCACCACAATATGTAAATGCTAACAAGTATGAAAGGGGAAATTAATAATAACACAATAATAGTGGGAGAATTTAATACCCCACTCACACCTATGGATAGATCAACTAAACAGGAAATTAACAAGGAAACACTGCCGGGGTCCAGCCCCTGCAGGATCTAGGGGAACCTGAAGGAGAAACGGCATTGGCGAGGAAAATGATTTAGAGAGAGATAAAGAAAGAATGTTGCAGATAAGAGAATAGAGGAGAGAAAGAAAGAAAAAGAAAGACACGGGGGAACCAGGCTTTCTTGGAACTGATCCTGGTCCTTCACTTTATTTTTCAGGGAAGCTTTTATACCTTGACTTGTACATAGAGGGAAATGAAAGATGCAAAGTCATACAGAGTCAGCCCAAACACTACATCTGTTTTGTCTTTATCAAAACCAGGATATTTTCCGCATACCTTTCCCATAAACAATGTTGTGTACATTATCTTCTGGCCTTGGAGGCCTGTGAACATTTTGTGACCCTCTTTTGATAAAGGCTGCTCAACCAGAAAGCTTATTTTCCCTTGAAATGTTTTTTCTTTATATTTCTAATCTATGTCAGCCTCCGAAAATGCTAAACAGAGTTACATTTCTCATGGAGCAAAGGTGCAGTGAGTTACAAGAAAGAACCAATTAGCTCAAAGGTCTGATATGGTTAATTTCAAGATGACACTTGTATTTCTTACATTCCAACTATGTTAACTAATGCACTCTCAGGTGCACAGTGGATAAGAGATATGGGAACAACAAGCACTGGACCAATAATGAAATCTTACACCAGCACTACTCTAATAGTTTTTAACTCTTTGAAAGGCTCTATGTTTTAGGCTTCCCATGCCTCTCACAGCTGGGAGGCTGTGAACAATCATATGCGTAGCTGCAAGAGTCTGGATAAACCTGTCAAACAAGCTAGAATGCTAAAAGGAGTTTGATTTGAAATATTCCTCTCATTTCCAGGAGACTTATTAGCTAGAGCCCTAAGTTGATTTTCTCCAGAGAAAGGTGGTTGGGGATAGCCCCCTGTATGTCAGGAGAGTTGGTGAAAGGCACAAAACAGTAAGACAGTCAGATTCTGGTTTTGGGGTAGATGCTTGAACAGGACTAGGGAGCCCCTCGAGTCCTGAAGCCTTGCTTAACAGTTCTCTTCCACATGACCTTGTCATGGGGGGGGGATCTCCCGTGCTTGCTCCCAGCAAAACACAAACTTTAAATGATACTATAGACCAGTTTGACATAATTGATATCTATAGGACATTTCACCCCAAAAAAATGAATTTCACCTTTTTCTCAAGTGCACATGGAAACTTCCCCAGGACAGATCACATCCTGGGCCATAAATCTAGCCTTGATACATTAAAAAAAAAATGAAATCATTCCAAGCATCTTTTCTGACCACAATGCAGTAAGATTAGATGTCAATTACAGGAGAAAAATTATTAAAAATTCCAACATATGGAGGCTGAACACGTGGCTGAACAACCAACAAATTGCAGAAGAAATCATAAGAGAAATTAAAATATGCATAGAAATGAATGAAAATGAAATAACAACACCAAACCTATGGGACATTGTAAAAGCAGTGCTAAGGGGAAGTTTCATAGTAATACAGGCTTACCTCAAGAAACAAGGAAAAAGTCAACTAAATAACATAACTCTACACATAAAGCAACAGTTAGAACTGGACATGAAACAACAGATTGGTTCCAAATAGAAAAGGAGTATGTCAAGGCTGTATATTGTCACCCTGCTTATTTAACTTCTATGCAGAGTACATCATGAGAAACCCTGGGCTGGAAGAAACACAAGCTGGAATCAAGATTGCTGGGAGAAATATCAAGAACCTCAGCTATGCAGATGACACCACCTTTATGGCAGAAAGTTAAGAGGAAGTAAAAAGCCTCTTGATGAAAGTGAAAGAGGAGTGTGAAAAAGTTGGCTTAAAGCTCAACATTCAGAAAACGAAGATCATGGCATCCGGTTCCATCACTTCATGGGAAATAGATGGGGAAATAGTGGAAACAGTGTCAGATTTTATTTTGGGGGGCTCCAAAATCACTGCAGATGGTGATTTCAGCCATGAAATTAAAAGATGCTTACTCCTCGGAAGGAAAGTTATGACCAACCTAGACAGCATATTGAAAAGCAGAGACATTACTTTGCCAACAAAGGCCCATCTAGTCAAGGCTATGGTTTTTCCAGTGGTCTTGTATTGATGTGAGAGTTGGACTGTGAAGAAAGCTGAGCACTGAAGAATTGATCCTTTTGAACTGTGGTGTTGGAGAAGACTCTTGAGATTCCCTTGGACTGCAAGGAGATCCAACCAGTCCATTCTGAAGGAGATCAGCCCTGGGATTTCTTTGGAAGGAATGATGCTGAAGCTGAAACTCCAGTGCTTTGGCCACCTCATGCGAAGAGTTGACTCATTGGAAAAGACTTTGATGCTGGGAGGGATTGGGGGCAGTAGGAGAAGGGGATGACTGAGGATGCGATGGCTGGATGGCATCACTGACTTGATGGATGTGAGTCTGAGTGAACTCCGGGAGTTGGTGATGGACAGGGAGGGCTGGCATGCTGAGATTCATGGCATCTCAAAGAGTCACACACGACTGAGCGACTGAACTGAACACCTAAAGCAACTAGAAAGGGAAGAAACGAGAAACCCCAGGGTTAGTAGAAGGAAAGAAATCTTTAAAATGAGGGCAGAAATAAATGTGAAAGAAACAAAAGAGACCATAGCAAAAATCAACAACGCCAAAAGCTGGTTCTTTGAGAAGTTAAATAAAATTGACAAACCATTAGCCAGACTCATAAAGAAACCAAGGGAGAAAAATCAAATCAACAAAAAATGAAAATGGAGAGATCACAACAGACAATACAGAAATACAAAGGATCATAAGAGATTACTATCAGCCACTATATGCCAAAAAATTGGACAACTTGGAAGAAATGGACAAATTCTTAGAAAAATACAACTTTCCAAAACTGAACCAGGAATAAATGGAAAATCTTAACAGAAAATCTTTCCATCAGAAGCATGGAAATTGAAATTGTAATCAGAAATCTTCCAGCAAACAAAATCCCAGGACCAGATGGCTTCACAGCTCAATTCTACCAAAAATTTAGAGAAGAGCTAACACTATCTTACTCAAACTCTTCCAGAAAATTGCAGAGTAAGGTCAACTTCCAAACTCATTATATGAGGCCACCATCACCCTAATACCAAAACCTGACAAAGATGCCACAAAAAAAAAGAAAGAAAACAACAGACCAATATCACTGATGAACTTAGATGCAAAAATCTTTAACAAATTTCTAGCAAACAGAATCCAACAACATATTTAAAAAATCATACATCATGACCAAGTGGGCTTTATCCCAGGGATGCAAGGATTCTTCAATATCTGCAAATCAATCAATGTAATATACCACATTGCTGCTGCTGCTAAGTCACTTCTGTCGTGTCTAACTCTGTGCAACCCCATAGATGGCAGTTCACCAGGCTCCCCTCTCCCTGGGATTCTCCAGGCAAGAACACTGGAGTGGGTTGCCATTTCCTTCTCCAATGCATGAAAGTGATGTCTCTCAGTCATGTCCAACTCTTAGTGACCCCATGGACTGAAGCCTACCAGGCTCCTCTGTCCGTGGGATTTTCCAGGCAAGAGTACTGGAGTGGGGTGCCATTGCCTTCTCCAATACACCACATTAACAAATTGAAAAATAAAAACCATATGATTATCTCAGTAGATGCAGGGAAAGCCTTTGACAAAATTCAATATCCATGTATGATAAAAACCCTCCAGAAAGCAGGAATAGAAGGAACATAGCTCAACATAATAAAAGCTATATATGACAAACCCACAGTAAACATTATCCTCAATGGTGAAAAATGGAAAGCATTTCCCCTAAAGTCAGGAACAAGACCAGGATGCCCACTCTCACCACTACTGTTCAACATAGTTTTGGAAGTTTTTGCCACAGCAATCAGAGCAGAAAAAGAAATAAAAGGAATCCAGATTGGAAAAGAAGAAGTAAAACTCTCACGGTTTGCAGATGACATGATCCTCTACATAGAAAACCCTAAAGACTCCACCAGAAAATTACTAGAGCTAATCAATGAATATAGTAAAGTTGCAGGATAAAATCAACACACAGAAATCCCTTGCATTCCTATACACTAATAATGAGAAAATAGAGAAATTAAGGAAACAATTCCATTCACCATGCAATGAAAAGAATAAAATACTTAGGAATATATCTACCTAAAGAAACTAAAGACCTATATATAGAAAACTATAAAACAGTGGTGAAAGAAATCAAAGAGGACACAAATGAAGAAATATACCGTGTTCATGGATCAGAAGAATCAATATATCGAAAATGAGTATACTACCCAAAACAATCTATAGATTCAATGCAGTCCCTATAAAGCTACCAATGGTATTTTTCACAGAGCTGGAATAAATAATTTCACAATTTGTATGGAAATACAAAAAAAAATCTCGAATAGCCAAAGCAATCTTGAGAAAGAAGAATGGAACTGGAGGAATCAACCTGCCTGACTTCAGGCTCTACTACAAAGCCACAGTCATCAAGACAGTATGGTATTGGCAAAAAGACAGAAATATAGATCAATGGAACAAAATAGAAAGCCCAGAAATAAATCCACACACCTATGGTCATCTTATCTTCAACAAAGGAGGCAAGAATATTCAATGGAGAAAAGACAATTCCTTTAACAAGTGGTGCTGGGGAAACTGATCAACCAGTTGTAAAAGAATGAAACTAGAACACTTTCCAACACCATACACAAAAATAAACTCAAAATTGATTAAAGATCTCAGTGTAAGGCCAGAAACTATAAAACTCCTAGAGGAAGACATAGGCAAAACACATTCTGACATAAATCACAGCAGAATCCTCTATGATCCACCTCCTGGAATATTGGAAACAAAAGCAAAAATAAACAAATGGGACCTAATTAAAATTAAGAGCTTCTGCACAACAAAGGAGACTATAAGCAAGGTGAAAAGACAGACTTCAGAATGAGAGAAAATAGCAGCAAATAAAGCAACTGACAAAGAATTAATCTGAAAAATTGCAAGCAACTCCTGCAGCTCAATTCCAGATAAATAAACGACTAATCCAAAAATGGGCCAAAGAACTAAACAGACATTTCTCCAAAGACGACATACAGATGGCTAACAAACACATGAAAAGATGCTCAACATCACTCATTATTAGAGAAATGCAAATCAAAACCACAATGAGCTACCATTTCATGCCAATCAGAATGGCTGTGATCCAAAAGTCTACAAAGCAATAAATGCTGGAGAGGGTGTGGAGAAAAGGGAACTCTCTTACACTGTTGTGGGAATGCAAACTAGTACAGGCACTATGGAGAACAGTATTGAGATTCCTTAAAAAAACTGGAAATAGAACTGCCATATAACTCAGCAATCCCACTGTTGGGCATACACACCGAGGAAACCAGAATTGAAAGAAACATGTGTACCCCAATGTTTACTGAAGTACTGTTTATGATAGCCAAGACATGGAAGCAACATAGATGTCCATCAGCAGACGAATGGATAAGAAAGCTGTGGTACATATACACAGTGGAATATTACTCAGCCATTAAAAAGAATGCATTTGAATCAGTTCTAATGAGGTGGATGAAACTGGAGCTTATTATATAGAGTGGAGTAAGCCAAAAAGAAAAACACCAATACAGTATACTAACACATATATATGGAATTTAGAAAGATGGTAACAATAACCCTGTATGCGAGACAGCAAAAGAGACACAGATGTATAGAACAGTCTTTTGGACTCTGTGGGAGAGGGCGAGGGTGGGATGGTTTGGGAAAATGCCATTGAAATATGAATAATATCATATGTGAAATGGATCACCAGTCCAGTTTCGATGCATGATACAGGGTGCTCGGGGCTGGTGCACTGGGATGACCCCGAGGGATGGGATGGGGAGGGAGGTGGGAGGGGGCTTCAGGATGGGGAACACATGTACACCCGTGGTGGGTTCTTGTCAATGTATGGCAAAGCCAATACAATATTATAAAGTAATTAGCCTCCAAAAATAAATAAATAAATAATTTTTTTTTAAATTAAAGAAGGTTTGAAACCCCATATTGAAGAAGTACAATGACACATACTAGAAAAGTCTACATAAAATGTCTAACATTAAGAAATATTCTAGTAAATTTTGGTTGTTACATGAAAGGAATAGAAAAGAAAAATCCTTTAAGTAACTTCAAGCAAACAGGTAAACAAAGAAGTGAATTGGAAGGTTAAGAAAATTCAGATGTAATAAAATTTCTCACTAGAAGAAATTGTGAACATTATATGATATTTATAAAATAAAAAAGACAATTACTCAAAGGTTTCACTTACACCTAAACTGCATTTCAAGAATAAATACTGCAAATAAACATCTTCAGTATGCAAATTTTCAGGGAATATATTTCCTAGAAATCTTCCAAAGAATGACTTGGGAGTAAAAGATTAAAAAATTATTGACATAAAATGGTTAATGGTAAATCTATATTCATATGTAGAATAGAATAAATTAGGAGCAAAGATGGAGAAGCTCTATACAGTCAACAAAAACAAGACCAGGAGCTGACTGTGGCTCAGATCATGAACTCCTTATTGCCAAGTTCAGACTTAAATTGAAGAAAGTAGGGAAAACCACTAGACCATTCAGGTATGACCTAAATCAAATCCCTTATGATTATACAGTGGGAATGAGAAATAGATTTAAGGGACTAGATATGATAGATATAGTGCCTGATGAACTATGGACAGAGGTTCATGACATTGTACAGGAGACAGGGATCAAGACCATCCCCATGGAAAAGAAATGAAAAAAAGCAAAATGGCTGTCTGAGGAGGCCTTACAAATAGCTGTGAAAAGAAGAGAAGCAAAAAGCAAAGGAGAAAAGGAAAGATACAAGCATCTGAGTGCAGAGTTCCAAAGAATAGCAAGAAGAGAAAAGAAAGCCTTCTTTAGTGATCAGTGCAAAGAAATAGAGGAAAAGAACAGAATGGGAAAGACTAGAGATCTCTTCAAGAAAATTAGAGATACCAAGGGAACATTTCATGCAAAGATGGGCTCGATAAAGGACAGAAATGGTATGGACCTAATAGAAGCAGAAGATATTAAGAAGAGGTGGCAAGAATACACAGAGGAACTATACAAAAAATATCTTCACAACCAAGATAATCACAATGGTGTGATCACTCACCTAGAGCCAGACATCCTGGAATGTGAAGTCAAGTGGGCCTTAGAAAGCATCACTATGAACAAAGCTAGTGGAGGTGATGGAATTCCAGGTGAGCTATTTCAAATCTTGAAAGATGATGCTGTGAAAGTCCTGCACTCGATATGCCAGCAAATTTGGAAAACTCAGCAGTGACCACAGGACTGGAAAAGGTCAATTTTCATTCCAATCCCAAAGAAAGGCAATGCCAAAGAATGCTCAAACTACCGCATAACTGCACTCATCTCACACGCTAGTAAATAATGCTCAAAATTCTCCAACCCAGGCTTCAGCAACACATGAACGGTGAACTTCCAGATATTCAAGCTGGTTTTAGAAAAGGCAGAGGAACCAGAGATCAAATTGCCAACATCCTCTGGATGATGGAAAAAGCAAGAGAGTTCCAGAAAAACATCTATTTCTGCTTTATTGACTATGCCAAAGCCTTTGACTGTGTGGATCGCAGTTAACTGTGGAAGATTCTGAAAGAGATGGGAATACCAGACCACCTGATCTGCCTCTTGAGAAATCTGTATGCAGGTCAGGAAGCCACAGTTAGAACTGGACGTGGAACAGCAGAGTGATTCCAAATAGGAAAAGGAGTCCGTCAAGGCTGTATATTGTCACCCTGCTTATTTAACTTCTATGCAGGGCACCTCATGAGAAACGCTGGGCTGGAAAAAGCACAAGCTGGAATCAAGATTGCTGGGCGAAATATCACAAACCTCAGATATGCAGATGACAGCACCCTTATGGCAGAAAGTGAAAAGGAACTAAAAAGCCTCTTGATGAAAGTGAAAGGAGAGTGAAAAACTTGGCTTAAAGCTCAACGTTCAGAAAACGAAGATCATGGCATCCGGTCCCATCACTTCATGGGAAATAGATGGAGAAATAGTGGAAACAGTGTCAGACTTTCTTTTGAGGGGCTCCAAAATCACTGCAGATGGTGATTGCAGCCATGAAATTCAAAGATGCTTACTCCTTCGAAGTAAAGTTATGACCAACCTAGAAGCATATTGAAAACAGAGACATTACTTTGCCAATAAAGGTCCGTCTAGTTAAGGCTACGGCTTTCCCAGTGGTCATGTATGGATGTGAGAGTTGGACTGTGAAGAAGGCTGAGCACCGAAGAATTGATGCTTTTGAACTGTGGCGTTGGAGAAGACTCTTGAGAGTCCCTTGGACTGCAAGGAGATCCAAACAGTCCTTTCTGAAAGAGATCAGCCCTGGGATTTCTTTGGAGGGAATGATGCTGAAGCTGAAACTCCAGTACTTTGGCCACCTCATGTGAAGAGTTGACTCATTGGAAAAGACTCTGATGCTGAGAGGGATTGGGGGCAGGAGAAGGGGACAACAGAGGATGAGATGGCTGGATGGCATCACTGACTCGATGAACATGAGTCTGAATGAACTCGGGAGTTGGTGATGGACAGGCAGGCCTGGCATGCTGCAATTTATGGGGTCGCAAAGAGTCGGACATGACTGAGAGACCTAACTGAACTGAATGGCTACAACTATATTTAAATTTGAAGTAAAATTTAATTAAAACTAATAAAAATAAAAAAATATTCGCAGCAACAAAATATCTGAGTTTTATGTTACCAACTAGGAATGTTTTATTTGTAATGTAGAAAATATAATTTCATCGTGTTTTTATAATATCTCCCTTTGGGTCCTTGATAATGATGATTCTTTGAGGAAAAAAAGGAATAAAAGATATGAACTGAAGAGTTATGTAAATACTGTTGAGTCTAGACTTTCATTTGGCAATAACAGTTTGAACACATGATGTATTTTATAAAAAAGGAAAATACTTTATACTTAACAAATATCTTTTCTAGCTCTGTCCACCTAAAATACCTAGGCAAAATAATGTATCTGGTGTCAGTGATTGTCTCCATCAGCCAGATTGAAATGCCATTTCCTACTAAAATGAAACATGTCATTTTAGAGAAATGACTGATTTTAAGTCTGGAATAGAAAATGGACCAAATGATCTACAAAACTTTATTTTAAATTAAGTACATGTGTGTGTGTGTGTGTGTGTGTGTGTGTGTGTGTGTGTGCCTTTTTAAATAACATAAATCACAGCAGGATTCTCTATGACCCACCTCCCAGAATACTGGAAATAAAAGCAAAAATAAACAAATGGAACCTAATTAAAATTAAAAGCTTCTGCACAACAAAGGAATCTATAAGCAAGGTGAAAAGACAGCCTTCTGAATGGGAGAAAATAATAGCAGATGAAGCAACTGACAAAACAACTAATCTCAAAAATATACAAGCAACTCCTGCAGCTCAATTCCAGAAAAATAAACGACCCAATCAAAAAATGGGCCAAAGAACTTAATAGACCTTTCTCCAAAGAAGACATACAGATGGCTAACAAACACATGAAAACACATCACTCATTATCAGAGAAATGCAAATCAAAACCACAATGAGGTACCATTTCATGCTAGTCAAAATGGCTGCAATCCAAAAGTCTACAAAGCAATAAATGCTGGAGAGGGTGTGGAGAAATGGAACTCTCTTACACTGTTGCTGGGAATGCAAACTAGTACAGCCACTATGGAGAACAGTGTGGAGATTCCTTAAAAAACTGGAAATAGAACTGCCTTATGACTCAGCAATCCCACTGCTGGCCATACACACCGAGGAAACCAGAATTGAGACATGTGTACCCCAATACTCATCGCAGCACTGTTTGTAATAGCCAGGACATGGAAGCAACCTAGATGTCCATCAGCAGACGAATAGATAAGAAAGCTGTGGTACATATACACAATGGAGTATTACTCAGCCATTAAAAATAATACATTTGAATCAGTTATAATGAGGTGGATGAAACTGGAGCTTATTATACAGAGTCAAGTAAGCCAGAAAGAAAAACACCAATACAGTATACTAACGCATATATATGGAATTTGGAAAGATGGTAACAATAACCCTGTATGCGAGACAGCAAAAGAGACACAGATGTATAGAACAGTCTTTTGGACTCTGTGGGAGAAGGAGAGGGTGGGAGGATTTGGGAGAATGGCATTGAAACGTATAATATCATATAAGAAATGAATCACCAGTCCAGGTTCGATGCAGGATACAGGATGCTTGGGGCTGGTGTGCTGGGATGACCCAGAGGGATGGTACAGAGAGGTAATGGGGAGGGGGGTTCAGGATGGGGAACATGTGTATACCCCTGGCGGATTTATGTTGATGTATGGCAAAACCAATACAATATTGTAAAGTAATTAGCCTCCAATTAAAATAAATTTAAATTAAAAATAAATAAATAAATGTACATTCCTGTATTTGAACACGTGTATGGAGTTCTATCAGCACCTCCACAATCAGGATACAGAGCACTATAATATTCTCAAAACTCCTTCATATCTCTTTATAATCACATTTACTCCATCTGTAACTCGGCAACCACTGACCTGCTCTCAATCACTATATTTTGTCTTTTTGAGAATGTCATATAATGGACTTATATAAAATGTAATCAGTCAATATTGGCTTTTCCATTCAGTATTGTTGTTCAGCTATTCAGTCGTGTCTGATACTTTTGACCCCATGGACTGCAGCACACCAGGCTTCCCTATATCCTTTGCTATCTCCTGGGTTTGCTCAGACTCATGTCCGCTTAGTCAATGATGCCATCCAGCCATCTCATTCTGTCACCCCCTTCTCCCCCTGCCCTCAAGCTTTCCCAGAATCAGAACTTTTTCCAATGAATTACGGTTTGCATCAGATGGCCAAAGTATTGGAGCTTCAACTTCGGCATCAGTTCTTCCAATGAATTTTCAGTATTGATCTCCTTTAGGATTAACTGGTTTGATCTCTATGCTGTCCAAGGGAATCTCAAGAGTCTTCTCCAACTCCACAATTCAAAAGATCAATTCTTCAGTGTTTAGCCTTCTTTATGGTCCAACTCTCATATCCATGATTGTGGTTTTCCTTCTGTCTGCCCTGTGATGGCAGAGAAGGCAATAGCAACCCACTCCAGTACTCTCACCTGGACAATCCCAAGGCTGCAACCCATGGGGTCGCTAAGAGTCAGACACAACTGAGCAAATTCACTTTCACTTATCACTTTCATGCACTAGAGAAGGAAATGGAAACCCATGCCATTGTTCTTGCCTGGAGAATCCCAGGGACAGGGGAGCCTGGTAGGCTACTGTCTATGGGGTAGCACAGAGTCAGACATGACTGAAGCGACTTAGCAGCAGCAGCAGCCCTCTGATGGATGAGGATAAGAGGCTTGTGCAAGCTTCCTAATGGAAGGAATTCTCTGTGGGGAAAACTAAGTCTTGTTCTGGAGGGCAGGGCTATGCTCAGTGGATCTTTAATGCAATTTTCTACTGGTGTGTGAGGCTGTGCTCCCTCCCTGTGGTTTGGCCCGAGGCAGCACAATCCTAGGGTTTGCAGTCTTTGGAAGGCTACAGGCTCTATCATAATGTTAATGGCAACCTCCTTCAAAAGAACTTAGGCCAGCAGGCCATGACTCCCAGGACTGCTGCTCCCAGTGCCCCTGATCCCACAGCAGGCCACTGTTAACCCATGTAGCTGCCAGAGACTCCCACTCACAGGCAAGTCTGGCTCAGTCTCTTGTGGGGTCACTGCTCCTTTGTCCTGGTCCCTATAGTCAAAGCTATGGTTTTTCCAGTAATCAAGTACAGATGTGAGATTTGGGCGTGGTGCTGGAGAAGATGCTTGAGAGTCCCTTGGACAGCAAGATCAAACCAGCCAATCCTAAAGCAAATCAACCCCACATATTCATTGGAAGGACTGGTGCTGAAGCTGAAGCTCCAATACTTTGGCCACCTGATGCAAAGAACTGACTCATTAGAAAAGACCCTGATGCTCAGAAAGATTGAGGGCGGGAGAAGAAGGGGGTGACAGAGAATGAGATGATTGGATGGCATCACCGACTCAATGGACATGAGTTTGGGCAAAGCCGAGAGACAGTGAAGGACAGAGAAACCTGGTATGCTGCTCTTTGTGGGGTCACAAAGAGTTGGATACAATTGAGAGGCTGAACAACAGCTCACATCTGTACATGCTGCTGCTAAGTCGCTTCGGTCACGTCCAACTCTGTGCGACCCCATAGACAGCAGCCCACCAGGCTCCTTCATCCTGGGATTCTCCAGGCAAGAATACTGGAGTGGGTTGACATTTCCTTCTCCACATCTGTACATGATTACTTTAGAAATCATAACTTTGACTAGATAGATCTTTGTGGGAAAAGTGATGTCTCTGCTTTTTAATACAATGTCTAGGTTTGTCAAAGCTTTTCTTCCAGGAGCAAGAAACTTTTGATTTCAGAGCTGCAGTCACTGTCTGCACTTTATATTCCTGGAGCCCAAGGAAATACATATTATAATATATATAATATATATAAAATAATGATATAAAATATACTAATAATAATTTAAAGCAATATATTATACTAATATATAATACATTATAATATGCATTATATATAATACATATTATTAATTATATTAAATACATAATATCAAAGAGTATATAATAATATAACTGTAATATACTATCATACAATATAAAAATAATATACAATACATATAACATAGAATGTATCACATAAAATATATTATAACCTTAATTAAAATATAACCAATATATTATACTAATAATTATGATATAACACCAATAATATCTTAAATAATTATTAACAACTATTAACTAATTATTATTAATAATTTTCTAATTTAATTATTATGTAATAATTATTTTAAAATAGAAATAATGTAAAATATTTTGATATTTAAATGAATATTAAATTTTAAATTTTATTATAATATTTAATATTAATCATAGTATTATATTAGTTAATATAATTAATCTTAATATTAATTTTGATTAGTGATAATTTAAATATTAAACAAATTAATTATTGAATAATTTAATTTATAAATTTTTCAATAGTTAAAAATAGTTATTTAATTAATGAATAATAAATAAAATATTCAACTAGAAAATAAATAATTCATTAATATTAAAATTAATAAAATAAAATTTAATTTAGTTAAAGAATAATTAATAATATTTAATTAAATATTTAAGGTAAACAAATTAATTACTATTCAGTTCAGTTCAGTCACTCAGTCGTGTCCGACTCTTTGTGACCCAATGAACTGCAGCACGCCAGGCCTCCCTGTCCATCACCAACTCCCAGAGTTCACTCAAACTCACGTCCATCGAGTCGGTGATGCCATCCAGCCATCTCATCCTCTGTCGTCCCCTTCTCCTCCTGCCCCCAATCCCTCCCAGCCAAAGTACTAGAGTTTCAGCTTCAGCATCATTCCTTCCAAAGAAATCCCAGGGCTGATCTCCTTCAGAATGGACTGGTTGGATCTCCTTGCAGTCCAAGGGAATCTCAAGAGTCTTCTCCAACACCACTGTTCAAAAGCATCAATTCTTCGGCACTCAGCCTTCTTCACAGTCCAGCTCTCACATCCATACGTGACCACAGGAAAAACCATAGCCTTGACTAGACGGACCTTAGTTGGCAAAGTAATGTCTCTGCTTTTGAATATGCTATCTAGGTTGGTCATAACTTTTCTTCCAATGAGTAAGTGTCTTTTAATTTCACGGCTGCAGTCACCATCTGCAGTGATTTTGGAGCCCCCAAAAGAAAGTCTGACACTGTTTCCATTGTTTCCCCATCTATTTCCCATGAAGTGATGGGACCAGATGCCATGATCTTCGTTTTCTGAACGTTGAGCTTTAAGCCAACTTTTTCACACTCCTCTTTCACTTTCATCAAGAGGCTTTTTAGCTCCTCTTCACTTTCTGCCATAAAGGTGGTGTCATCTGCATATCTGAGGTTATTGATATTTCTCCCGGAAATCTTGATTCCAGCTTGTGTTTCTTCCAATTCAGCATTTCTCATGATATACTCTGCATAGAAGTTAAATAAGCAGGGTGACAATATACAGCCTTGATGTACTCCTTTTCCTATTTGGAACCAGTCTGTTGTTCCATGTCCAGTTCTAACTGTTGCTTCCTGACCTGCATACAGATTTCTCAAGAGGCAGGTTAGGTGGTCTGGTATTCCCATCTCTTTCAGAATCTTCCACAGTTTATTGTGATCCACACAGTCAAAGGCTTTGGCATAGTCAATAAAGCAAAAATAGATGTTTTTCTGGAACTCTTGCTTTTTCCATCATCCAGAGGATGTTGGCAATTTGATCTCTGGTTCCTCTCCCTTTTCTAAAACCAGCTTTAATATCAGGGAGTTCATGGTTCATGTATTGCTGAAGCCTGGCTTGGAGAATTTTGAGCATTTCTTTACTAGCATGTGAGATGAGTGCAATTGTGCTGTTGTTTGAGCATTCTTTGGCATTGCCTTTCTTTGGGATTGGAATGAAAACTGACCTTTTCCAGTCCTATGGCCACTGCTGAGTTTTCCAAATTTGCTGGCATATTGAGTGCAGCACTTTCACAGCATCACCTTTCAGGATTTGAAATAGCTCAACTGGAATGCCATCACCTCCACTAGCTTTGTTCGTAGTGATGCTTTCTAAGGCCCACTTGACTTCACATTCCAAGATGTCTGGCTCTAGATTAGTGATCACATCATCATGATTATCTGGGTCGTGGAAATATTTTGTACAGTTCTTCTGTGTATTCTTGCCACGTCTTCTTAATATCTTCTGCTTCTGTTAGGTGCATACCATTTCTGTCCTTTATCGAGCCCATCTTTGCATGAAATGTTCCCTTGGTATCTCTAATTTTCTTGAAGAGATCTCTAGTCTTTCCCATTCTGTTGTTTTCTTCGATTTATTTGCATTAATTCCTGAAGAAGGCTTTCTTATCTCTTCTTGCTATTCTTTGGAACTCTGCATTCAGATGCTTATATCTTTCCTTTTCTCCTTTGCTTTTCGCCTCTCTTCTTTTCACAGCTATTTGTAAGGCCTCCCCAGACAGCCATTAATTTTAATTAATCATTTGTAGTTAATCTATTCATAAACATCTATTAATTAATTAAAATAATTACTAATGAGCCATTGATTAATGAGTATTTATATTACTAATTTTAAGACATAATGATTGATATTGATAATTATTACTTCTTACATATTAATAGTTACAAGCATTTTAATATGTAAATAATTTTATTATTCATTATTCTTAACTGTTTAATTTTTATTCACTTAATTATTCGTTTAGTAATTTAATTATCCATTTAATTATTTGATTGATAATTTGAATGATAATTGGTTTAAAAATGTGATTATCCAGTAAATATTTGATTCATAATTTTATTACAGTTTTGTTAATTATTTGATTATCCAGTTGATTATTTGATTTAAAATTCAGTTAATAATTTGATTAATAATTTAATTATCCAGTTAATTATTTGATTAATAGATTAATAATTTTGCTAATATTTTTATCTGATTAGTAATTTGATTAATAATGTAATTAAGCATTTGATTATTTTATTAATAAAGTCATTAATAATTTCATTAGATATTTGACTATCCAGTTATTTTATTAATAGACTTATATTCTTATTAGTTTTTCCTATTAATTATTTGATTAATAATTTAGTAATTTTTAGTTATTTGATTGATAATTTAATTATGTAATTAGTAACTTAATATTTTTATTATTTAGTTATTTATTTGATTAATTGATTATTCTATTTATTATTAAAAATAAAATAATTTTAATATAGATAATATGTTAATAATATTAATGTATGTATTATATGCAATGTAGATTATATAAATATATTAACATATTTGTTGACATATATAACTATATATATTTTATACATATATATGTATGCATATACAGATATATACAAACATTAGTTGACATATTTAACTATATATTTTATATATATATTATATATCTATGTATATATATACATAGATATATACAAACATATATATAACCTCTGCAGAGGTTCTCTGAGTTTCCTGTCACAACTCGATTGAAACCCTGAGTTTCCCACCCCAACTTAAGAAGTCTGTGCTCCCCATCTCAACTTGACACCTCTTTTACCTTCGACAAGAAAGTACAGTTCCAAGCCTCAACAAGAGATGATGGCTGACTCCCCTGCTGCAACTCGAGAGGAACCCCAAGATCTCTTTCACAACCAGAGAGGAACCCTGTGTTTCCAGCCTCAATTTGAGGTGAGGCCCGAATCCCCTATAGTGACTCAAGAGGAAACCAGAGTTCATCCTTGAAACTTGAAAGGATGCTTGACTACCCTGAAGTAACACGAGAGCTTTCCCAAGGTATCTGTTGCAACTCGAGAGGAACCCCTATCTTCACATCACAACTCAAGAAAAACCACAAGATTCATCCCTCACCACCAGATGAGGCCTGATTCCCCTGCAGCTACTCGAGAGTAATCCTGAGATCGCCCTCGCAAGTCGAAAGGAGGCTTGAGTCCATTTTTTCAACGCAGGAGGTTCCCTGAGATACCTGTTGCAACTCCAGAGGAACTCCGAGATTGTCGCAGCAACTGGAGAAGAAGCCCGTGTTTCATATCTCATCTCGAGATGAGGGTGGATTCCCCTGCAGCGACTCAAGAGCAATCCCATGTTCCCTCTCTCATCTCGAAAGGAGAATTGACTTCCTTTTTGCAACTCGAAAGGTTTCTGCAGATACAAATGACAACTAGAGAGGAACCCTGAATTTCACGCAGCAAGTCAAGAAGGACCCCATGTTCCCCACATCGTCTCAAGATGAGGGCCAATTCTCCTGCCTCAACTCGAGAGGAATCCCGACTTCCCCCTCGCACCTCAAGACGAGGCCTGTCTCACCTATTGTAACTCAAGAGGATCCCCGAGTTTCCTATTGCAACTCAAGAGAAACCCCGAGGTTCCTGCCACAACTTGAAAAGTACCTCAAATTCCTCATCTCAATCCAGATGTGGCCCTATTCCCCTACACTGACTGGAGAGGAACCCCACATTCCCCATCCCAGCTCAACATGAGCCCCAAGACCCTGATGCAACTGCAGAGGATTCCCAAGAGGAGCCTCAGTTCAGTTCAGTTCAGTCACTCAGTCGTGTCCAACTCTTTGCAACCCCATGAATCACAGCACACCAGGCCTCTGTGTCCATCACCAACTCCTGGAGTTCACTCAAACTCATGCCCATCGAGTCGGTGATGACATCCAGCCATCTCATCCTCTGTCATCCCCTTCTCCTCCTGCCCCCAATCCCTCCCAGCATCAGGGTCTTTTCCAATGAGTCAACTCTTCGCATGAGGTGGCCAAAGTATTGGAGTTTCAGCTTCAGCATCAGTCCTTCCACTGAACACCCAGGGCTGATCTCCTTTAGGATGGACTGGTTGGATCTCCTTGCAGTCCAAGGGACCCTCACCCCAAGTCGAGAAGAACCCTCTGCTGCAACTAGAGAGGAAGCCTCATACCACAACTAAGCCAGCCCTGCCACAAAAAGCCAATAACTCTGCACAATTAGAAAAAGCATCCCTTCTCATTACAACCATAGAGGAGTCACCCACCTCCCAATTTGAGAGAGCACTCTACTGCATCTAGAGAGGAGCCCAACTACCACAATTAAAGAGAAGTTCACCTGCCACAGCTAGAGAGGTGGCTGAAAATGACAACTAGAGACAAGCTGACCCGCAGCAAATAAAGAGTGCAATCAGAGTGGAGCCAATGCTGCATCTAGAGAGTAGCCTCCCGCACATCGCACTTAGACTGGGACCAGGTTGCACATCAGTACTACAGACAATCGGCCCCAGATTCATGAATCTAGTTCAAGAGAGTCTCCACCAAAACTCTAAAGGAAACCCAAGACATATGCTGCATCTCAAGACGCACCCCGAGTTCCCCACTGCAATTTCACAGGATCCCTAGGCTGTAACAAGAAAATGGGCCACTAGACCAAAGGACAGAGGAGCTCTCCAGCCAAAACTGAAGCAGATTACCCGACTTCCATGACACGACTCCAGTGGAATCCTGCATCCATTGTTTCAAATCCAAAGGAACACTGATTTCTTGCTGCACTTCCAGAGGAGCTCTAAGTCACCTGTGGCAACTCTCAAGGAAACCCTGAGTTTCCAGCAACAACTACAGAAAAACACCATGTTTCTCCTGCAATTCGAAAGGAGGCCCAACTCCCCTGCTGCAACTCAAGAGGAAACACCACTACCCCACCTAACTCCCCTGTTGACATTCAAGACATATCCCCAGATCCCCAGTGCAACTCGAAAGGACCCCGAATTTTGTGCTGCAAGTCAAAAAGTACTGTTACCCCTCAACTCAAGATAAGGCCTGATTCCCCTGCAGTGACTCTAATGGAACCCCAAGTTTCCCCTCACAACACAAAATGGAGGTCTGACTCCCCTGTTGCAACTCAAGAAAAATCCCGAGTTCCCTGCCTCAGGGACAGAAGGCCTGACACCGCTTTTAAAACTCGAGAGGAAAGCAGAATTCCATGCCTCAACAGAAGATGAGGCCTGACTCCACTATTGCAACTTGAGAGGAATCCTGAGATCCTTGTTGCAACTGGAGAGGAACCCTGAGTTTCTTGCCTCTACTCAAGATGAGGGCTTATATCCCTGCAGCCACTAGAGAGGAATCCTGAGGTGCCTCTCACAATTTAAAAGGAGGCCTGACTCCCCTGAGCCAACTTGAGTGGAGGTGCCCCTCACAATTCGAAAGGAGGCCTGACTCCCCTGAGCCAACCTGAGTGGATCCCTGAGATTCCGGTCGCACCTTGAGAGGAACCACGAGATGCCCATCGCAATTCGAGAGGAATCCCGTGTTTCCTGCCTCAACTCGATTTGAGACCTGATTCCCTTGCAGCGACCAAGAGGAATCCCAAGTTCCCCCTCGCAACTTGAAAGGATGTCTGACTCCCCTGAGGCAACACGAGAGCTTCCTTGAGGTCCCCATCGCAACTCGAGAGGAACCCTGAGCTTCCCATCCCAAATTGAGAAAAACCACCAAATTCATCCCTCAAGGTGGGATGAGGCCCAATTCCCCTACAGCGACTCGAAAGCAATCCTGAGTTCCCCCTCACAACCCAAAAGGGGGCTTGACTCCCTTTTTGCAACTCAAGCGGTTCCGAGAAACCCATTGCAACTCTAGAAGAAACCTGAGTTTCCTGCTGCAAGTCAAAAGGACACCGAGTTCCCAATCAAGGTCTTATTGCCCTGCAGCTACTCAAATGGAACTCCGTATTTCCCTCAAAACATGAAGGGATGTTTGATTCCCTTGTTGCAACTCGAGAAAAATCCCGAATTCTCCACCTCAACTGGACAGGAGGCCTGAGACCCCTTTGACCACTCAAGTGGAAAGCAGAGTTCCATGCCTCAACACGAGACGAGGACTCACTCTCCTGTTGCAACTCAAGAGGAACCCTGATATACCTGTCACAACTCGAGAGGAACACCGAGTTTCCCGCCTCAACTTGAGATGAGGCCCAATTCCCCTGAAGCGACTTGAGAGCAATACCAAATTTCCCCTCCAAACTCGAAAGGGTGCTGGACTCCTCTGAAGCAACACGAGAGGTTTCCTGAGGTTCCCATTGCAACTCGAGAGGAACCCCGAGCTTCCCCTCCCAACTTGAGAAAAACCACCATATTCTTCCCTCAACATGAGAAAAGGCCAGATTCCCCTGCAGCAACTCGAGAGCAATCCCAGGTTCCCCCTCGTGACTCAAAAGGAAGCTTGACTCCCTTTCTAAAACTCAAGATGTTCTGCAAGATACCCGTCCCAACTCGAAAGGAACCCTGTTTTCCCGACCTCATCTCGAGATGAGGGCAGATTCCCCTACTTCAAGTCGAGAGGAATTCTGACTCACCCCCCAACCCCGACCTCAAGAGGAGGCCTGTCTCACCTATTGCAACTCAAGAGGATCTCTGAGTTCTGCATTGCAAATCGAGACAAACCCCGAGCTTCCCGCCGCAATTCGAGAAGAACTCTGTATTCCCCATCTCATTTGTTCCTGAGGGCCGATTCTCCTGCTCCAACTCGAGAGGTATGCCGACTTCCCCCAGTTCCTCAAGAGGAGGCCTGTCTCACCTATGGCAACTCGAGGGGATCCCCGAGTTACCCATCACAACTCAAGAGAAACCCTGAGTTTCCCGCCACAACACGAAGTGAACCCTGGGTCACCACCTCAAATTGGGATGTGGTCCAATTCCCCTTTGGTGACTGGAGAGGAACCCTGAGTTCCCCTTCCCACACGACACTAGCCCCAAGACCCTGATGCAACTGCAGAGGATTCCCAAGAGGAGCTCAACCCACCACAACTGAAGAGCCCTCTGTGGCAACCAGAGAGGAAGCCTCATATACAACTAACCCAGAGGCCCACCCTGCCACAAATAGGCAGTAGCTTGCTGCACTTCACAACTGGAAAAAAATGCCCCTTCTCATTACAACCATAGAGGAGTCACCCACTTCCCAATTTGAGAAGAGCACTCTACTGCATCTAGAGGGGAGCCAAACTACCACAGTTAAAGAGGAGTCCCCCTGCCACGAAGAGAGGGGGGGCTGCAAATGACAACTAGAGATGAGCAGACCCACAGCAAATAAAGAGCACACTCCCATTAGAGTGAAGCACATGCTGCATCTATAGAGTAGCCTCCTGCACATTGCAGTTAGACAGGGACCAGTTTGCACATTGCTGCTACAGAGGATCTGCCCAAGAGTCATTAATCTAGTTCATGAGGAGTCACCACCTCAACTCTAAATGAACCCCGAGTCATATGCTGCAACTCAAGAGGCACCCCGAGTTCCCTGCTGCAAGTTCACAGGATCCCTAGGCTGGAACAAGAAAAGGGGCCACTCGACAAAATGACAGAGTGGCTCCCCGGCCAAAACTGAAGCAGATTCCCCAGGCAAAACTAGTGACATGTCCCCCAGGATATCAGACCTAGAGAGAAGACCTTGTGCCTCTAGTGGAGATAAGCTCCCTGAAGGAAGTCGAGTGCAGGCCCTCACAACTAGACAGCAGGAATCCCACGAATAGAAGTGAGGAATCCATAGCACCAAAAGCAGAGAGGACATCCCCCGTGGAGGCAGGCACACCCCAACTGGAGAGGACTCGGGTTCAACCCTTGAGAGGAGCCCTCAAGCACAACTTAAGAGGAACCCCTGGATATCACAGGCAGAGAGGAGCCCCTCTTCAAGGAGAGAGGAGCTGGCACGCCACTGCTAGAGAGCTTCATAGCCCCTGCAACTACAGAGTTGACCCCAGCCACAATGATAGAGAAGTCCTTTTTCAAAATTAGTGAGCAGCCACCTGTCACTGCAACAAGACACAAGCCACCCTGAACATCCCTGCTAGAGATGAGTCGCCCCAAGAGAACTTGACAGAATGCCCCACCACAAGTTGCCAGGAACCCTGAGTACCAACGAAACTCAAGGAGAACCCCGAATTCTGTGCCACGAATCCACTGGAATCCTGCATCCTATGCTGCAAATTCTAAGGAACACTGATTTCTTGCTGCAGTTCGAGAGGAGCTCTCAGTCCCCTGTGGCAACTCTTGAGGAAATCCTGAGTTTCCAGCAACAACCAGAGAAGAACCCCAGGTTTCTGCTGCAACTCCAGAGGAGGCCCAACTCCCCTGCTGCAAATTGAGAGGAAACATGGCTTCCCCACCTCAGCTCAAGAGAGTCCTAACTCCCCTGTTGCCACACAAGACATATCCCCAGATCCCCATCACAACTCGAGAGGAACCCCGAGTTACCTGCTGCAAGTGGAAAGGACAGTGAGTTCCCCCTCGACCCGAAATAATGCCTGATTCCCCTGCAGCAACTCGAATGGAACCCTGAGTCTCCCCTCACAACATGACAGGAGGTCCAACTCCCCTGTTGCAACCCTAAAAAATCCAGAATTCCCCCACCACAACTCGACAGGAGGACTGACACCCCTTTTACCACTCGAGAGGAAATTGGAGGTCCATGCCTCAACATGAGACAAAGCCTGACTCCCCTCTTGCAACTCTAGAGAAACGCCAAGATCCCTATGGCAACTGGAGAGGAATACCGAGTTTCCTGCCTCAACTTGAGATGATCCCCTATTCCTGTGCAGTGACTCAAGAGGACTTATGAGGTCCTCCTCACAACTCAAAAGGAGGCCTGACTCCCCTGAGGCAACCCAAGCATTCCCTGAGATCCCCGTTGCAACTCGAGAGGGACCCTTAGTTTCCCACCTCAACTTGAGATGAGGTGAACTCGAGTGGAGGGCTTCAAAATTAGAGCAGAGCAATCCCACGATCTTTGGCCACCTGATGTGAAGAGCTGACTCATTTGAAAAGACCCTGATGCTGGGAAAGATTGAGGGCAGGAGGAGAGGGGGACGGCACAGGATGAGATGGTTGGATGGCATCACCAACTCAATGGACATGGGTTTGGTTGGACTTTGTGAGTTGGTGATAGACAGGGAGGCCTGGTGTGCTGCAGTTCATGGGGTCATAAAGAGTCGGACATGACTGAGCAACTGAACTGAACTGATTCCCATGAGAAACTAGTGAGGAGATCCCAGTGCCAAAAGTAAAGAGGATGCCCCACTTCACTGAGACTACCCACCAGTACTGAAAAGGAGGCATCACCGCAATTCAAGAGGAGCTCTCAGTTCACTGCCTCAACTCAAGAGGAGCCTTCCACAGCGACCTGAGAGGAACTCAGAGTTGTGCGCTGTACTCAAGAGGAACATTAAGTACCT
The DNA here is from genome assembly GCF_032405125.1 of Capricornis sumatraensis. NCBI lineage: Eukaryota > Metazoa > Chordata > Mammalia > Artiodactyla > Bovidae > Capricornis > Capricornis sumatraensis. The sequence continues at coordinate 44,038,330 of NC_091072.1, read as the reverse complement.
GCTGCAAATTGAGAGGAGCCCCGAGTCCTCTGTTGCAACTCGAAAGGGACCCCAAGTTCCCCACCACAACTCGAAAGGATCCCAAGACACCTGCTGCAACTTGAGAGGAGGCACCAGCAGAACTCAAGAGGACCTCTGAGTCCCCTGCCTCAACCCAAGAGGAGCTTGCTCAGAAAATAAAGATAAGACCTCAGGACAAATAGAGAGGAGCACCACACCACCACAAGAGAGGAGCCCAGGCATACATCTCTATGAGAGAGGAGCACCCAAGACACTATTATATGCAATGCAGCTCGCCACAACTAGAAAGACGCTCACACACCATATCTGGAGAAGAGCTCCACCACACATTTCAGCTATTGAGGAAAAGCCCTGCCCAATGTACCTAGAGAAGAGACCCCCACCACAATTAGAAATTTGACCACTTACCACAACTTGAGAGTTGAACCCCACTGCAACTAAAGAGGAGCCCTTTGGATAAAACTAAACTGGAAACCCCACCACGACTACAGATCAGCCCCTTGCACACAAATAGAGTAATGACTGATCACAACTAAAGAGAAACCCCAAGTACAGTGCAACTACAGAGAGCCCCTGGCCACAACTTGTGTGTTGACCATGCATCACAATGAGAGAGGAGCATGCAAACTACAGTGCAACTAGAGAGGAACCACTGAGTCCTTTGCTGCAATACAAGAGGAGCCACTGGCCCCAGTGATAGAGGAACCCCCACCAAAACTGGAGAGATTTCCCTTGCCACCTGGAGAGAGGTGACCAGCAAGACATCACACATAGCGTGGAGCCCCTCTGCTGCACATAGAGATGAGCCCCATGAAGTAACTCGAGAGGAGGCCCTCATAAGCAGAGAGGAGCATCCATGCAAAAATTTGTGAGGAACACCGAGTGCCACAAGAAGAGAGGAACCCCCTTCACAGCCACCCATCACCACCTAAGAGGAGGGACCACTGCAACTCTAGAGGAGCCCCGAGTCCACAACCACAACTGAAAAGGACTCCACTGCTATTAGAGAGAAGCCACCGGCCACAAGGTGAGACCATGCCCACAGACACCATACCTGGAGAGGAGTCACTCTGCGGGAAATATAGATGAGTCTCCCAACCACAATAAGGAGGCCCTGCACATTGCAATGAGAGTGGACTATGCTCAGATATTTCAGCTGAAAAGCCCCTCACCATAACTAGAAAGGAGCCTGCACACCACAACTAAAGAGTAGGCCACTAGCACACCGCAACTAGAAAAGAGAAGCCACACCACAGCTAGAGATAATCCCTAACCACAACTAGAGAGGAGCTTGCACATCACAATTAGAGAGAATCAAACCCACCAAATACAGAGTTGACCCCAACCACAACTAGAGTAAAGACGCATGCCAAAACAAGTGAGTAGTCACTGGGAAATCGCAACAAGAGAGGAGCCATACTGCACATTCCTGCTAGAGAAGAGTCAACCCAAACAACTCGTGAGGAGGCTGCCCTGCAACTCAAGAGGAACCCTGAGTAACCTCCAACTAGAGAGGAACCTCGAGTTCCCTGCCACAGCTCTAGAACCCTGAAACCTGTACTGCAACTTGAGAGGAGCCCTGAGTTTCCACTGCAACTCAAGAGGAGTTGTGAGTACACTGCTGCAACTGGAGAAGTACCTAAAATTTCTCTATGCAACTCGAGAAGAAACCTGTGTTCCCAGCTGCAACTCAACTGGAGCCCCAGGTACCCTGTTGCCACTTGAGAGGAACCCTGAGTTCCCCACCGCAACTTGAGAGAAACTCCAAGTTGCCTGCCTCAACTAAAGAGGAGGCCCAACTCCTCAGGTGAAACTGGAGAGGAACCCCAAATTAGCCCACCATAACTCAAAAGCACCCTAAGCACCCTGCTGCCTTTCAACAGGAGGCACCACCACAACATGAGAAGAGCTCTGAGTCCCTTGCCTCAACTCAAGAGGAGCTTTCAGGGCAAACTGAGATAAGACATCAGCAAAACTAGAGGAGCAACATGCCACTACAAGAGAGGGACTCAGGCACACATTACTACAAGAGAGGAGCACCCATGGCACAATGGGAGAAGTGCAGCTCGCCACAACTTGAGAGGAGCCCACATACCACACCTGGACAACAGCCCCACCTCACATTGCAACTATTGAGGAAAACCCCTGCCCAATGCAACTAGAGCGAGACTCACTGCCACAACCAAACAGTGGACCCCCACTTCAATTAGAGAGGAACCTTCTGGATAAAACTAGATTGGAAACCCCACCATAGCTAGAGAGTATCCCCTTTCCCACAGCAAACAGAGTAACAACTGCAACTCAAAGGAGCCACCACACCACAAACAGAGAAACCCCTAGTACAATGCAACTAGAGAGAGCCCCAGGCCACAACTAGTGTGTTGAACATGCTCCACAATGAGAGGGGCCGGCACCCTGAATCTGGACAAGCGTCCCCCATATACCACAAAGACTAAAGAACACCACTCCCCAATGCAACTAGAGAGGATCAACCGAGTTTTTTGTTGCAACATGAGAGGAACCACTGGCCACAATGACAGAGGAGACGCCCACCAAAACTAGCGAGGTTTCCCCCGCCACAAGTAGAGAGGTGTCCACCAAAACATCATACAGAGAGAATCCTCTCTGTAGCAAATAGAGAGGAGCATCCTGAGTTAACTTGAGAGGGGGCCCTCACAATTTGAGAGGAACAACCATGATAAAAATTGTGAGGAATAACTAGTGCCAAAAGAAGAGAGGAACCCTCTGCAGAGCCCCCAATCACAACCTAAGAGAAGGGACCGCTGAAAACCGAGAGTAGCCCTGAATCCACAACCACAACTCAGGAGGAGGACTCCACCACTTAAGAGAAGCCGCTGGCGACCATGTGAGTATGCGCACAGACATCATACCTAGAGAGGAGTCACTATGCGGAAAATGTAGATGAGTAACCTCCAACTCAAGAGGAAACACGAGTTCCTTGACACAGTCCAAGGGGCACCCTGAGTCCCGTGCTGCACGTCTAGAGGAACCCCAAGTTCTTCGGTGCAACCCGAGAGGAACCCTGAGTTCCCCACCTCAACTCAAGAGGAGGCCTGACTCCGCTGCTGCTACTCGAGAGGAACCCCGTGTTCCCCGCTGGAACTCAAGATGAGCACCAAGCCCCCTGAGGCACCTTGAAAAGATTCCCAAGACCACCACTGCAACTCAAGAGCAACCATGAGAGTCCAGCTCAACTGAAGAGGAACCTTATTCCCTATCACAAGGACAGCCCCCGGAAACAACGACAGAGGAACTCCCCCACCAGAAGGAGAGAATCTCACCATAACGAGAGCAGAGTCTTCATGACATCGCACCTAAAAAGGAGTCACTTGGCCACAAATAGAGATGAGCCCACTGTAGTATCTCAAGAGGAGCTCTGCAAAATTAGAGAGGAGCAACCCTGTGAAAAATTAGTGAGGAGACTCAGTGCCAGAAGTAGAGAGGATGCCCCACCCCATGGAGACAACCCACCACAACTTGGGAGGAAGCATCACTGCAACTCGAGGAGCTCTGAGTCCCATTACTCAACTAAAGAGGGGCTTTCCATGGCAACTGGAGAGGGACTCCTAGTTCCTCAGTACTCGAGCAGAACACCGAGTACCCTCCACAACTCAAGCGGAACCCCGAGTCCACTGCTGCAACTCTTGAAGAACCCTGAGTTGCCTGCCACAATTCAAAAGGACCCCGAGCTGACTGCTGCAACTCGAGAAGAGACAGCACCAGAATTCGAGGAGCTCTGAGTTCCCTTCCTCAACTCAAGAGGAGGTCTCATGGAAAATCGAGATAAGAACTCAGCACAACCAGAGAGGAGCACCACGCCATCATGAGAGAGGGGCCCAGGTCATATCACTACAAGAGAGGAGCGCCCACGGCACAGTTAGAGAAGTGCAGCTCACATATCTAGTGAGGAGCCGACACACCACAGCACTGCACATTGCAAATATTGAGGAAAATCCCTGCCCATTGCTAATAGAAAGGAGACCTCCACCACAACTAGTGAGTTGAACCCCACTGCAAATACAGAGGAGTCTTCTGGATAAAACTAGATTGGAAAACCCACCACAACTAGAGAGGAGCCCCTCACTGAAACTCGAGAGGAGCCCCCTGATTCATCTCTACAGGAACCTCTGCCCCCTTTTAGAGGAGTCCTGAGCTCCCGCAGCATATTGATATGCACTTCCTGAGACAAATAAAGAAGAGCCCACAACCTCAAGTACAGAGATGCCCTCACCACAACTCGAGAGCCCCATGAACACCACAATTAGCTTGGAGTCCCCTGCCACAACAATAAGTTTCACCCTGCCACAATTAGAGAGCAGTGCTCATATCACAACTAGAAAGAAGTTACCCACAACTAGCCAGGAGCCCCTGGAAATCAACTTAGAGGGGAGCCCGCCAGAACAACAACAAACACCTCGCCACAACTCCAGATGAGCCTATATTCCTCATGTGGAGAAGAGCCACATAGACATTCCACCCATTGAGAAAAAGCCCCTTCCAAGGCACCAGGAGAGAAGCGCCCTCAACACAACTACAACACAACCCATCACAACAAGAGAGGGTCAACCCCAACAAAATTACTGAGGAACCCCTAGCACCAAAGGTGGATAAGACCTCCCCTGTGGAGCCACCCACACCCCAACCAGAGAGGACACATCCCCGCAACTCAACAGGAGGCCTCCACCACAATTCAAGAGGAGCTCACTGGACATCACACATAGAGAGGAGTCACTCTGCTGCTAATAAAGATGAACCTACCACCACAATTAGAGAGAAGCTTGCACACTAAAGAGAATCAGACCCACCACAACTACAGAGTTGACCCCAACCACAATGATAGAGAAGTTCCAGGCCAAAACTAGTGAGCAGCCACCCGACACTGCAGCAAGACAGGAGCCCCCCTGCAAATCCCTGCTGGAGATGGGTTGCCCCAAGACAACGTGAGAGGAGGTCCCACCACAAGTCGAGAGGGACTCTGAGTACCCCTCCCAAACCTAAGAGAAACCCCAGGTTCCCCACCACAGCTCAAGTGGAATCCTGAGACCCATGCTGCAACTCGAGAGGAACACTGAGTTCCCATTTCATCTTGAGAGGAGCTCTGAGTCACCTGCTACAACTCGAGAGGAACCCCAAGTTTCCCTCCACAACTCAAGATAAACCCTGAGATCCCCACTACAACTCGAGAGGAGCCCCTGCTCCTCTGCTGCAAATTGAGAGAAATCCCGAGTTACCCAGAGCAACTCAACAAGAGCCCTGAGCCCACTGATGCAGTTCGAGAGGCTTTTCAAGCAGAGCCAACCCCACCACAATTTGAGAGGAGCACTCTACCACAATAGGAGAGGAAGCCCCATACCACTTGTAAAGAGTAGACCCCCGCCCCTGCCACAACTAGGGAGAAGTCTGCAAACCACAACTAGAGAGGAGCTGAAACAAAAACGTCAGTTGAGCCCACTGCAACTAGAGTGGAGCCCAATGCATAACTATACAGTAGCATACCACACATAACAATGAGACAGGAGCCAGCTGCTAATCACTACTAGAGAGGAGTTGCCTCATGCAGCTCAAGAGGAGGCCCAATCACAACTATAAAGGAACCCCAAGTCACCTGTCCCAACTCGAGAGGAACCCTGAGTCCTCTACCATAACTCTACAGGAGCCCTATATTGTCACAAAGAAGGAGCCCTGGTGACAAACAGAGGAGCCCCCTGCCAAAATTGGAAATGATTCCCCTGCCAAAATTAGAGAGGAGCCCTCTGGCTCATGGCTCCTAGAGAGGTGGCCCTCTGCCACAGAGACCCAGACCCTGACAGAACTCGAGATGAGCCTCTCACCATTAGAGTGGAGCAATCCCAGGATAACTAGAAAGGAACCCCCAGTGCCACAAGTAGAGAGAACACTTTCTCAGTAGAGAACCCCCAGAGGTTACACCACCACAATTAGAGACGAGCCCAGAATCCCTACCTGAACTTGAGGGAAGACCTATGCCAAAACTCAAGAGAAACCTATAGCCACAATGAGAGAGGAACCCACCCGCCAAAACCGGAGATTGTCCCACCACCACAACTGGAGAGAAGACCCAGGACATTGCACCTAGAGAGGGCCCCCTCCACCACAAATAGAGATGAGCCTCTGCTGCAAGTCGAATAGAATCCCCTACCACTGACAGAGAGGAATAACCTCAACAAAACTAGAGAGTAGAAGTCACACGCAACTAGAGAGGAGCCCCCTGAATGTCGACAATTGAGAAGAGCATTTGGCACATCACAATTAGACAGAAGCCTCCTTTCAAAACTAGAGAGGAGGCTCCCATGCCAAAACTAAAGAGGAGGGGCCATGTGCTAATTAGAGAGTAAACTCATGGATATCCCACCTGGAAACAGTGCCTGTGCACATTGCTACCAGAGAGTAAATCCTCTCCACATTTCAAAAGGAACATTCGACCCCAACTCTAGGGGTGACTTCTGCACACCATAACTAGAGAAGAGCACCACTAACATAACTCGAGAAGAGACTGCACAACACAACTAGAGAGGAGCCCACCAACACAACTAAGAGTTAACCCCCCACACCAACTAGAGAGGAACCCCTTGCCACAGGTAGTTTAGCCACCAACACATTGCAACTAAACGGAAGCCACCCTGCACATTGCTACTAGAGAGGAGCCACTTCACTACAACTCGAGTGGAGGCATGACCTCAACTTGAGGGGAACACCAAGTTCCATGACGCAACTCAAAAGGAGTCCCTCACCACAACTAGAGAGGAGCCGACACACTGCAACTAGATAGGAGCCCACCCAGACACCACACGAAGAAAGGAGGCCCTGCACCCTGCCCCTAGAGAGGAGCAATCTCATATCATGTCTAGACAGGAGGCTTAAAATACTACTAAAGAGTTGCCCCTCAAGCCACAAATAGAAATGAGCAAGGAAACTGCACCGAAGAGCCTCACAGCATTATGCAAGAAGACAGGAGTTCCCACTCCACAACTAGAGAGGACTTCCCCAGGCACAGCACAGTTAGGGAGGTGCACCCCGACACATCACAACTTTGAGCCCAACCACCAAAACCAGAGAGCTGAATACATGCCACAGCTAGATAGTTGATCCCCAGGTTCAATTAGTGAAGAGCACAATGCTGCAACTAGAGAATAGCCCTCATCCTATATATCACATCTAGAGTGTAGAACCACTGCCACAACTGGACACCTCTGCCACAGGTAGATAGGAGCCAGCACCACACATCACAATTAGAGACAAGTGCCTATCCACATCAAAACTAGAGCAGAACTCCCACACGGATCATAACAAAAGAGGAGGCCAGCACTGCAATTAGAGAGGAGACCCATGCCATCATTAGAGATAAGCCCCCGTGAACATTGCCATTGGAGAGGAGCATACCCACACATCCCAATTAGACAGAAGCCCCCTGCCATGAGTAGAGAGGAGCCCACCATGCTGCAAGTAAAAAGGACTCCTTCTGCCACAACTATAGGCAGCCTCCTGCAAATCACAACAAGAAAAATGTCCTCTTCACATCACAATCAGAGAGGAGCCATCCCCATCACAATTTGAGAACAGCACTCTACTGCAGTAGAGAGGAGCCTAGCTACCACAACTAGAGGAGCCTCCCCTGCCATAACTAGAGAGGAGTCTGCAAACGACAACTAGAGAGGAGCAAACTTACCACAAATAAAGAGGGCACCCCCACTGCAACTAGAGTAAAGCCCCATGCCACGACTAGACAGTATCCTCCTGCACATTGCAACTAGAGAGGATCTGGCCCACTGAAGCTTGACTGGAGGATCCACCACAACTCTCAAGGAAGCCCAAGTCACCTGTGGTAACTCAAGAGGCACCAGGAATTCCCTGCTGCACTTTGACAGAAGCACTCAGCTGTAACAAGAAAAGGACCCACTGGCCAAAATTACATAGGGGCTCCCCTGCCAAAACTGAAGTGGATTTCCCCAGTAAAACTGAGTGGAGTCCTGCAGGACTTAGAGAGAAGACCCTTCTGCCCCAAATAGAGACAAGCTCCATGAAGTAAGTCAAGTGGAGTCCCTCACAACTAGAGAGCAGCAATCCCCCTAATGTTAGTGAGGAACCCCTAGCACCAAAAGTAGAGAGAACCTCCCTCGTGGAGGCACCCATACCCAAACCAAAGAGGACAGAGCCCTGCAACTCAATAGGAGTCCACTGGACATCAGAGAGAGACAAGCCCTCTGCTGCTAATAGAGATGAACCTCACACCACAAAGAGAGGAGCTTGCACACCACAACTAGAAGAAATCAAAAGCACCACAACTACAGAGTTGACCCCAACCACAACGACAGAAAAGATCTGGGCCAAAACTATTGAGCAGTGAATCAACATTGCAACAAGTCACGAGACCCCCTGCACTCCGTGCTAGAGACGAGTTGGCCCAAGACAACTTGAGAGGATTCCCCACCGCAAATCGAGAGAAACCTTTAGTATGCCCCCAACTCGAGAGGAACACGGAGTTCCCCATTATGGCTTGTAATGGGTGCTCCTCTCTTGTAGTGATGTGTGCCTGAGCTCCTCTCTTGTTGTGGCATGGGCTACTCTTTAGACCCCTGAGTCTTGTGGTGCAACACAAGAAGAACACTGAGTTCACGCTGTGACTCGAGGGGAGATCTGAGTCTCCTGCTGCAACTCCAGAGGAGGCTGAACTCCCTGTTGCAACTCGAGAAGAACCATGAGAATCCGCCTAAATTCAAGAGGAGCCCTATTCCACATCACATTGAGAACTCCCGGGAACAAAGATAGAGGCACTCCCCTGCCAGAGCTGGAGAGGATACCCTCATCACAACTAGAGAGGTGCCCCCAGGACATCGCACCTTAAAAGGAGTCACTCTTCCACAAACAGAGATGAGCCCACTGAAGTAGCTTGAGAGGATACCTGCAAAATTATAGAGGAGCAATCCCGAGAAAAATTAGTGAGGATTGCCCAGTGCCAAAATTAGAGATGGTGCCCCACCCCACAGAGACCACCCACCAAAACACAAGAGGTGGTATCACTGCAACTCAAGAGGACCTTTGTGTCCCCTGCCTCACCTGAAGAGGAGCCTTCCATGGCAATTCAAGAGGAACTCCTAGTTCCACACTGTAAATGAAAGGAACACTGAATACCCACCACAAATTGAGAGGAGCCCCGAGTCCACTGCTGGAACTCGACAAAAAGCCCAAGTTCCCTGCCACAACTCAAAAGATACCCATGCAACCTGTTGCAACTCGAGAGGTGGCACCACTAGAATGAGTGGAGCTCTGAGTGCCCTTCCTCAACTCAAGAGGCTCTCTCACAGTAAATCGAGAATAAGACCTCACCAGAACTAAAGAGTAGCACCACGCCACAACAAGAGAGGAGCTCAGGCACACATCACTACAAGAAAGGAGCACCCACAGCACAATTGGAGAAGTTCACCTCACCACAACTAGAGAGGAGCTCACACACCACACATGGAGAAGAGCCCCACTGCACATTGCAACTATTGAGGAAATCCCCTGCACAATGGAACTAGAAAGGAGACCACCACCATCACTAGAGACTTGACCACCCACCACAACAAGAGTGTTGACCCCCACCCTGCAAATAGAGAGGAGCCTTCTGGATAAAACAAGATGGCAAACCCCACCACAACTACAGAGTAGGCCCTTGCCCTCAGCATATAGGGTAGCAACTGCAACAACTCGAAGGAACTACCACAGCACAACTAGAGAGAATCCCCTAGAACAGTGCAACTAATGAGAGCCCCTGGCCACAACTAGTGTGTTGACCTCATGCCACAGCATGAGAGGAACTTGCAGGCTGCATCTGGAAAAGAGTTCCCCACAAACCACAATGATTAAGGAACACCATTGCCTAATGCAACTAGAGAGGAACCACCAAGTCCTCTGCTGCAACACGAGAGGAGCCAATGGCCAGAATGACTAAGGAGCCCCCCACCAAAACTGGAGAGGTTTCCCCCATCACAAGCAGAGAGGATAACACAAGATATCACACAGAAAGGAGCACTTCTGCTGCACGTGGAGACATGACTCCTGAAATAAATTGAGAGGAGGCCCTTACAAGTAGAGAGGAACAACCACGCTAAAATCTGTAGGAACATCCAGTCCCAAAAGAAGAGAGGACCCCCTTCAGATCCCCTCATCACAACCTTAGAGGAGGATCCACTGCAACTCAAGAGGAGCCCCGAGGCCAGTGCCACAAGTCAAGAGGAGGACACCATCGCTTCTTAAGAGAAGCCACCAGCCACAATGTGAGAGGAGGCCCCCAGACATTATGCATAGAGAGAAGTCACTCTGTGGCAAAGATGAGCCCCACAACCACAACAAGAAAGGAGGCCCCTGCACGTTGCAATGAGAGAGAACTCTCCACAGATACTGCAACTAAAGAGCCCCTCACCATAACTAGAAAAGAGACCACACACTGCAGCTAAAGAGTAACCCACCAGCAAACCACAACTGGAAAGGAGCAGCCACACAACAGTCAGAGATAATTGCCCATGACAGCTAGAGAGGAGCCCCACTGATACTGAAGAGGAGATCACCAGCACACTGCAACTAGAAAGAAACACCCACGCCACACGTAGAGAGGAGTCCTCAACCACAACTAGAGACCCCCACTGAAATTCAAGAGGAGCCCCCTGTTTCATCTCAACAGGATTTGTTGCCTCTTTTTAGAGGAACCCAAATCCCCATAGTAAATTGATATGTGCCTCCTGACATAAATAGAGAGGAGGCCACCACCTCAAGTACAGAGATACCCACACAACACAACTGGAGATTCCCATGAAGACCAAAACTAGCATGGAGTCCCTGTCACAACAAGAAACTTGCACTCTGCCACAACTAGAGTGGAGTCTGCACATCACAACTAGAGAGAAGTCCCCCACAACTAGACAGGAGCCTCTGGAATTTGACTTAGAGAGGAGCCCACTGGCACAACAATATACAAAGCCTCCCACCACAACTCCAGAGGAACTTGCATTCCTCATGTGGAGGAGAGCCCCATACAAACTGAAACTATTGAGGAAAAGCCCCGCCAATGCAACTAGAGAGGAACTTCCTCACCACAACTAGAAAGATGATCACCGATCACAAAGAGAGAAGTTAAACCTCAAAATTAGTGAGAAAACTCTAGTGCTACAAGTAGAGAAGACCCATTACCATGAAGCCCGCACATGACAAACGCGATAGCAGGCACAACAGCAACTCAAGAGGAGGCCCAAGTACCTGCAGCAACTCTAGAGGAGTCCCACAATGAAACTCGAGAGATGCCCCATGCAGCAACTCAAGAGATGCCTCCTACTACAACTAGAGAGGATCCCCAGCCACAAATTAAGAGCACCATGCGCCCTGTAACAAGCTTAGAGCCCCCTGCCACAACTGGAAAGGAGCACCCGTTCACAACTAAAGATGAGCCTGCAAACCACAACTAGGGAAGATGTCCCCCCAAATGGAGAGGAGCTCCCAACTGGACTGGAATAAGAGCAGAGCCAAACACCACAACTTGAGGGCGGAACTCCACCACAAATAGACATTAACCTCGCGGAACTTCACCACTAGAGCTGAGCACATCCATATATCACAATTAAATATAAACCCCCTGTGATGAGTAGAGAGGAGCCCAACATGCCACAACTAATGAGGATGCCCCCTGCCACAGTTAGAGTGTTCTCCTTCACTTCATAACTGGAAAATGCACCCCTTCACATGACAAACAGAGAGAAACCACCCCAACCACAGTTCGAGAGGAGTATTCTACCACAACTAGAGAGGAATCCCCATATCACAACTAAAAAAGAGTTCCCCCACCACAACTAGAGAGGAGTCTGAAAACCACAACAGAGGAGCAGGAAAAAGAAAAATAGCCGTCAGTCTAACTCCACTGCAATTAGAGTGGATCGTGCCTTAACAATATAGCAGCCCACTGCACATCACAAGTACACAGAAGCCAGCCTGCTAATCACTCCTAGAGAGGAGCTGCACCATGTGAGAGGGTAACAGGCAGGAAGGCCAGGGGTCTGCAAACGGAGGAAATAGCCTGCAAGTGTCAGACATTTTTCTCTCTCTTAAGTGGCAGGAGGAAACAAACTATCGATATTTTTTCCTTTTCTATACAAATTTAAAAGGAGGTTCCTCTTAAAATTCTGTGTTGCCATGACACCTGGTTTCACCTGAGGTTAACTATTCTCAAACCTAGAGATAACCAATGCCTTTTTCTTATGGAAATGTTTATCTTAAGCTATGCTAATTATACACTTACCCCAAACTCTGTCTTCAAGTCGGTTCCACCTTTTGGCTCAGAACCCACTTGACAAACCAGTATGTTATACTCAGATATTGTTCCTCTAATCTATGTAAATGAAACTATTTGTATGGTGATCTGCCCTTCTTCAAGATTCAATTTAATCATTTTATGGCCCAAGATGAACCATTTGGTGCCAAGATTATCACAAAATGCATCTTATGGTTGAGGGGCCTTGTGCCATTCTGAGTTTTAAGACATTCCTTTCTTTCATTAATGGACTGCTAGTGACTATATAACATCCAGCTGAAGACTAGCAGGGGGGTACTCTTTCTGTACCCTTCTGATGCCTATGTCAGAAGCTTTCTCTATCTCCTTTATACTTTAATAAAACTTTATTGCACAAAAGCTCTGCGTGATCAAGCCTCATCTCTGGCCCTGGATTGAATTCTTCTCCTCTGGGGGCCAAGAATCCCAGCGTCGTGATTCAACAACAACCTTTCACATGCAGCTCAAGATGAGGCCCCATCACAACTATAAAGGAACACCGAGACACCTGTGGAAACTCGAGTTGATCCCCAGGTCACCCAATGCATCTTGACAGGAGCCCAATGCTGTCACAAGGAAGAAGCCTTCTGCAACAAAGACAGAGGAGTTCCCATCAAAACTGGAAAGGATTCCCTGGTCAGAACTAGAGAGGAGCCCTCTGGCACATTGCACCTAGAGAGGAGCCCCTCTGCTGCAAATAGAAATAAGGCCCCAGAAGTAAATCAAGATGAGCCCCTCACAACTACAGCACAGCAATAACCTGAACACTAGTGAGGAGCCCCCAATGCCACAAGTAGAGTTAACAACCTCCCCACAGAGAACCCCCAGAGGTGGAACTACTGCAACTAGAGAGATGCCCCTCCTGAACTTGAAAGGAGACCTATGTCACAACTCAAGAGAAGCCCATGGACACAATGACAGAGGAGCTCATCCAGCAAAACTGGAATGTCCCCAAACCACAACTAGAGAGGTGATCCTGGACATTACACCTAGAAATGCTCCCCTCCACCACAAATAGAGATGAACCCCTTCTGCAAGTTGAGTAGATTCCCCTATCACCATCAGAGAGGCACACCCTTGCCACAGCTAGACAGTAGACTCCATGCTACAACTAGAGAGCAGCCCCCTGAACATTGACACTTGAGAGGAGCATTCCCGCACATCACAATTAGACAGAAGCCTCCTTTCACAACTAGAGAGGAGGCTCCCACACCATAACTAAAGAGGAGGGGCCGTGCCAAAATTAGAGAGTAGGCACGCACATATCGCGAAAGAGTACCTGTGCACATCACTACCAGAGAGGAAACCCCCACCACAATCAGAAAGGAAAAATCCACAGCAGCTCTAGAGGTGCCCATCACACACCACAAGAGGAGCCTGCACACCATAACTGGAGAGGAGCACACCCGACACAACAGCTGACCCCCACACCAACTAGAGAGGAGCCCTATGCCACGTGTTGTGTAGCCATCCACACACCGAAACTAAACAAGCAACCCGGCACAATGCTACTAGAGAGGATCCACCCCACCACAGCTTAAATGGAGGCTCCACCACAACTCGAGAGGAACACAAATTCCCCCAATGTACATCGGGAGGAGTCTACCACTAAAACTAGAGAGGAGCCCACCCAGGCACTGCATGTAGAAAGGAGGCCCCACACCATGTAACTAGAGAGGAGCAATCTCGCACACCACAGCTCTACACCACAACTACAGAGTAGCACTTCAAATTACAAATAGAAATGAGCCAGCAAATTGAACCTGGAGAAGGGCTGCACAGCACAATGCAACAGGACAGGAGTTCCCACTCCACAACTAAAGAGGACTTCCCCAGGCACAGCACACCTAGGGAGGACCTCCCTGGCACATCGCAACTAGAGAGAAGCCCAACCATCAAAACTAGAGAGTTGAATACACACCGCAACTAGGTAGTTGACCCTCAGGCACAACTAGTGAGGAGCACACTGTGAACAACTAGAGAGGTTCCATCTTCCCCCATATATCACAATTAAAGTGGAGCACCACCGCCACAACTAAATGGACACCCCTGCCCAGGTAGATACAAGCCCTCCCCACACATCACAATTAGAGAAAACTGCCCATGCACATCACAACTAGAGTGCAACTCCCACACAGATCATTATGATAGAGGAAGGCAACACTGGATCTAGAAAGGAGACCTCTTCCACAACTAGAGAGAAATCCCCCTGAACATCATTAGAGAGTAGCACATCTACACATCACAATTAGACAGAAGGCCCCTGTGATGAGTAGACTGGAGCCAACCATGCCACAGCTAGAGAGGATTCCCACTGCCACAACTAGACAGTAGCCTCCTGCTATTGTAACTAGAAAAGGCATCCCTTCACTTCACAACCAGAGAGGAGCCACCCCCAGCACAATTTTGAGACGAGCACTCTACTGCAATTAGAGAGGAGCCCAACCACCACAACTAAAGAGAATTCCCCCGGCCACAACTAGAGAGAAGTCTGCAATCAAGATTTAGAGAGGAGCCACCCCACCACAAAGAATGGGCCCACATGCAACTAGAGTGGACCCCCATGTAGCAACTAGAGCGAACCCAGCCTGCATTTCTCTTCTAGAAGGATCTGCCCCACTGCAGTATGACAGGAGGCTCCACAGCAACTCTAAAGAAACCCTGAATAACCTGCTGCAACTCAAGGGGAACCCCAAGTTCCCCAGTGCAATTCGAAAAAAGCCTTATGCTGAAACAGGAAAGGAGCCCCTGGCCACAATGACAGAGGCGCCCCTCTGCCAAAACTGAAGTGGATTCCCCCGGCACAAATAGTAGAGTCACCCAGGACATAACACTTACAGAAAAGCCCTTTCGTCACAGAGATGAATTCCCTTCAGTAAGCTGAGTGGAGTCCCTCACAACTAGAGAGAAGTGACCCCACTAAATATTAGTGAGGAACCCCTAGCAACAAAAGTAGAGAGGACCTCCCCCGTGGAGCCACCCACACCTCAAGAGAGGAGCCCTCCACCACAGCTCGAGAGAAGCCCAGTAGACATCACATATAGAAAGGAGCCCCTCTGCTGCTAATAGAGACGAACCTCACACCACAACTATAGAGAATCTTGTACACCAAAACTAGAGAAAATAGAACCCACCACAAAATACAGAGTTGACCCTGACCACAACTATAGAAAAAATCCATGCCAGAACTAGTGAATAGCCGCCCACACATTGCTGCAAGACAGGAGTCATCCTGCACATCCCTGCTAGAGACGAGTTGCCCCTAGACAGCTCTAGAGAAAGCCCCACTGCAACTGGATAGGCACACTGTATTCCCCACCATAGCTCTAGTGTAACCCTGGGTCCTGCGCTGCAACACGAGATGAAGCCTGAGTTTCCACCGAAACTCCAGAGGAGTTCTGAGTCCCTGGCTGCAACTCCGAGTTTCCCACCACATCTCGACAGGAACACCAAGTTCCCCGCCTCAACTCAAGAGGAGGTCCGACTCTGCTGCTGCCACTCGAGAGGAACCCCGAGTTCCCTTCAAGACAAGCCCCAATCACCCTCATGCAATTCGTGAGGGTCCCAAGACCCCTACTCCAAATCAAGAGTGAGAATCTGCCTCAATTTAAGAGGAGCACTATTCCGAATCAAGAGGGGGGGCCCTGACAACAAAAACAGAGGCACTCTGCCAGCAGAGCTGGAGAGGTTCCACAAGTAGAGAGGTGCCCCCAGCACATTGCACCTATAAAGGAGTCCCACTGCCACAAATAGAGCTGAGTAAACTGAAGTAACTCGAGAAGAGCCCCTCAAAATTAGAGAGTAGCTATCCCACCAAAAACTACTGAGGAGACCCCTGTACCAAAAGTAGAGAGGAGTGCCCACCCCATGAAGACACCCCCACAACTCAAGAGGAGGCATCACCACAACTCAAGAGGAGCTCTGAGTCCCCTGCCTCAACTCAAGATGAACCTTGCACAGCAAGTCGAGAGTTGTGTGCTGTACTCGAGAGGAATATCAGCAAGCGCCACAACTCCAGAGGATCCCCAAGTCCACTGCTGAAACTCAAGAGGAACCCAGAGTTCACCGCTGTAACTCTAAAGGACCCGGAGCCCCCTACTGCAACTCGAGAGGAGGCACCACCAGAACTCGAGAGGAACTCTGAGCCCCCTTCCTCAACTCAAGAGGAGGTCTCATGGAAAATGGATATAAGACCTCAGCACAACTAGAAAGGAGCACCACGCCACCACAAGAGAGGAGCCCAGGCACACATCACTACAAGAGAGGAGCAACCACGGCACAAATATAAAAGTACAGCTCGAGACAACTAAAGAGGAGCCCACGTACCACACCTGGGAAAGTGCCTCACCCCACACAGCTAATGTTGAGGAAAACCCCTGCCCAATACAACTAGAGGAGACCCACACCACAGCTAAAGACTAGAACACCTACCACAACTAGAGAGTGGACCCTCAGTGAAACTAGAGAGGAGCGTTCTGGATAAAACTAGATTGGAAAACCCACCACAACTAGAAAGGATCACCTTGCCAACAGCAACTAGAGTAACAATTGCAACAATTCAAAGGAGCCACCACACCACAACTAGAGAGAAACCCCTGGTAAAGTGAAACTAAAGAGAGCCCCTGGCCACAAATAGTGTGTTGAACCAGGGCCACAACCAGAGGGTAGCCTGCACATCGCATCTGGAGATGAATATGAAACATACCACAAAGATTTAGGATCACCACTGCCCAAGGCAACTAGACAGGAACCACCAAGGCCTTTGCTCCAACAGGAGAGGAGCCAGTGGCCACAATGACAGAGGAGCCCCCCACCAGAACTGGAGAGGTTTCCCCCACCACAAGTAGGGAGGAGTCCTTCAAGAAATCACACAGAGGAGTCCCTTTGAAGCAGATAGAGACAAGCCACCTGAAGTAACTCTAGATGAGGCCCTCACAAGTAGAGAGGAGCAACCACATTAAAATTTGTGAGGAACACCCAGGGCCAAAAGAAGTGAGGACCCCCATTGCAGAGACCCTCATTGCAACCTAAGAGGAGGGACCACTGCAACGCAGGAGATGCTCCAAGTCAAAGTTATAACTCAAGGGAGTACTCCATCCCTACTCAAGAGAAGCCACGGACCACAATGCGAGAAGATGCACCCAAACATAATACCTAGAGAAGAGTCACTCTGTGGCAAATCTAGCTGATCTCTCCCACAACAAGAAAGGAGGCCCCTGTATACCGCAATGAGAGTGAACTCCTCTCACATATTGCAACAAAAGAGCCCCTCACCATAACTAGAAAGGAGCCCACACACCGCAACTAGAGAGTAGCCCATCAGCACACCACAACTAGAAATGAGCAGCCACACCACAACTAGAGATAATTCCCCACCACAACTAGAGAGGAGCCACCACTGATACTTAAGATGAGCTCACCAGCACACCACAACCTAGAAAGAAATCTCCATGCCACAAAAAGAGAGGAGTCATGAAGTAAAACTAGAGGAGTTCCCCAGCACTGAAACTCGAGAGGAGGTCCATGCTTCCTCTCCATACAATCCACTCCCTTGTTTTAGAGGAGCCCTGTGCCCCCACAGCAAATTGATATGTGCCTCCTGAGACAAACATAGAGGAGCCCACCACTGCAAGTACAGAGATGCCCCCACCACAACTCGAGAGCCCCTTGAACAGCACAACTAGCTTGCTATCCCCTGCAACAATAAGAAAGTTGCCCCTTGCCACAACTAGAAAGGAACCTAAACATCCCAACTAGAGAAATGCTCACACAACTAGGAGCCCCTAGAAATCGACTTAGAGAGGAGCCTGCCAGCACAATACACAAGCCTCCCACCACAACAGCAGAGAAGCCTGCATTCCTCATATGGAGAAGAGCCATATACACACTGCAATTATGAGGTAAAGGCCCACCCAACACAACTAGAGAGGGTCTTCCTCTCCACAACTAGAAAGTTGACCACCATCACAACTAGAGAGTGCCAATTGCACCAAAATTAGTGAGGAAACCCTAGCGCTAAAAGTAGAGAAGGCCCCTCACCCTGGAGCCCCCCCACATGACATACACGAGAGGAGGCCCAACCACAACTCAAGAAGAGACCCCAGTACCCCCCAGAAACTCTAGAAGAGCCCTACAACACAAGTTGAGAGAAATCACTGTCTACAACGAGAGAGGAACCCTCTGGACATCACATCTAGAGAGGAGCCAATCCACTTCAAATACAGACAAAGTGCACACCACAACTAGAGAGAAGATCCCCTGCACATCACAATGAGAGGAGTCCCCTCAGACATCACAACTAAAGAAGAGCATCTCACCTCAACTAGAGTGGAGCATGTGCACTGCAACTAGGAACAGGCCACCGTTTCACATCTATAGAGAAGTCCACCACCGAACTTAGAGAGGAGCTGCCCACTGACTTAAGAGGAGCTCACCAGCAGACCACTAGTAGAAAGGAGGCTCTATACCACAACTAGAGAGGAGTCCCCCACCACAATTACAGATTGTCCCCCACAAAAACTCGAGAGGAGCCACCTACAGCAAAATGAAAGGTGCCTCCTACTACAACTAGAGAGGAGTTCCAGCCACAAATTGAGAGCTGGCTGTACCCTGAAACTAGCTTAGAGCCTCCTGCCACAACTAGAAATGAGCACCCCTCCAAAACTAGAGAGGAGCCTGCACACCACAACTAGAGATAAGGTCCCCACAACTAGAGAGGAGCTCCCACTCACATCGTAATAAGAGAGGAGTTCCACACCACAACTAGAGGGCAGAACCCCACTGTAAGGAGATATTAGACCCACTGAACTTTGCCACTAGAGAAGGGCATATCCACACATCACAATTAAATGTAACCTCTCTGCCTTGAGTATAGAAGAGCTCAACATGCCACAACTAAAGAGGGTGCCCCCTGTCTTAACTAGAGAGTATGCTGCTTCATATCACAACTGGAAAAAGTGCCCCTTCACATCACAAGCAGAGAGGGCTATCCCCATCTCAATTTGAGAGGAGCACTCTACCACTACTAGACAGGAACCCTCATACCACAACTAAAGAGGAGCACCCCACCACCACCACAACTAGAGAGGAGTCTGCAAACCAAAACTACTGACAAACTGAGACAAATACATCATTGGCCCCCACGACAAATAAAGTCGAGCCACATGCCATAACTATACAGTGAAAGTGAAGTCACTCAGTCGTGTCTGACTCTTTGTGACCCCATGGACTGTAGCCTACCAGGCTCCTGGAGTGAATACTGGAGTGGGTTGCCATTTCCTTCTCCAGGAGATCCTCCCAACCCAAGGATTGAACCCGGGTCTCCTGTATTGTAGGCAGATGCTTTACCATCTGAGCCATCAGGGAAGATTATACAGTAGCCTACCGCATATTACAAGTAGACAGGAGCGAGCCTGATGATCGCTATTAGAGAACAGCTGCCCCACGCAGCTTGAGGAGTTTCCTCCACAATTTTAAAAGAACCCCAAGTTACCTGTCACAACTCAAGAGGAACCCTGAGTCCCCCACTGCAACTCGACAGGAACCGTATGCCATCACAAGGAAGGAGCCCCAGGCGATAAAGATAGAGGAGGGACTCACCAAAATTGGAGAAGATTCCCCTGCCAAAATTTGAGTGGAGCCCTCCAGCTCATTGTGCCTAGAGAGGAGCTCCTCTGCCGCAAATAGAGACAAGGTCCCTGAAGTAACTTGAGAGGAGCTCCTCACAACTCCAGTGGAGCAAACCCATGAAAACTGATGAGACTCCCCCAATGCCACAAGTAGAGAGAATACCCTCCCCAGAGAACACCCAGAGGTGGCACCACCACATCTAGAGACATGTCCCGAGCCCCCTCCTGAAATTAAGAGGAGGCCTACGCCACAACTCAAGAGAGTCCCATGGCCACAACGACAGAGGAGCCCACCTGGCAAAACTGGAGAGTGTCCCCCCACCACAACTAAAGAGATTATTTCAGACATCACACCTAGAAAGTGTCCCCTCCACCACAAATAGAGACGAACCCCTCCTGCAAGCTGAGTAGATTTCCCTACCACCATCTGCCAGGAGCCAGCATGGGGAATACCGCCCATGGCAAAGGTCATGAGGAAAGGGGCCTGACAAAACGCAAAGGCGAGATCAGGTCTCAGGGGTCCCCCTGGACTTTCTCAAGCATCTACCCCCAAAACCAGAGTCTGCCTGCCTTACTGCATTATGCTTTCCACCTATTCTTCTGACATTACAGGGGGGCTATCCCTGACCACCTTTCTCTGGAAAAAGTTAACTTAGAGCTCCAGTTAATAGTCTCCTGCATATAAAAGGAGTGTCTCAGCTCAGACCCCTCTGATGGCTCTCTAACTTGCCTGACAGGTTTACCCGGACTTTTACAACTATGCATGTGATTGTTTACAGCCCCCCAACTGTGAGAGGCATGGGAAGCCTAAAACATAGAGCCTTTCAAAGAGTTCAAAGTTATTAGAGTAGTGCTGGTCTAGGATTTCATTATTGGGCCAGTGCTTGTTGCTAAGTTCCCATATCTCTTATCCGCTGTGCACCTGGGAGTATGTTAGTTAACATAGTTGGAATGCAAGAAAACAAAATAGTAGCCTTGAAATTAACCACATCAGACTTTTGAGCTAATTGGTTCTTTCTTTGTTGTAACTTACTGCACCTTTGCTCCGTGAGAAATGTAACTTTGTTTGATACTTTGAGGTTAACATAGATTAGAAATATAAAGAAAAAACACTTTGAGGGAAAACAAGTTTTCTGATTGAGCAGCCTTTATCAAAAGAGGGTCATAAACTGTTTCACAGGCCTCCAAGGCCGGAAGATAATGTACACAACATCATTTGTGGGAAAGGTATAAAAGTCCTTTTTGAAAATAAAGTAATGGGCCTCACTCGAAGCAGCTTAGTCACCCCATGTTTTTCTTTTTTTCTCTCTTTCTTTCTTTCTCCCTCTCCCTCCCTCTTTTTCAGGCTGATCCCTTGGAGCATAGAGGCTCTCTGCATTCACTTTTCCTGCCTGGGCTTCTAAGACTTTATTAGCTTTCTGTGTAAACCAAGGAATATCAGCCTCTTTCTCTCCTGTATTTTCTTATCTACAACATTCTTTCCTTCTCTCTCTCTAAATCAATTGCTGATGCCGTCTCCACTTCAGATTACCCTGGATCCACTGGGGCTGGGCCCCGGCAAGATCAGAGAGGTGCATCCTTGCCACAGCCAGAGTAGATGCTTCACCACAACTCAAGAGGAACACGAAGTCCCCTGACACACATTGAGAGGACTCTCCCATCACAATTAGAGAGGAGCCACACATGGGAACAAGAGTGGAGCCCACCACATGTAGGAAGGAGGACAGGCACCTCATAACTCAGTCAGTCAGTCAGTTCAGTCGCTCAGTCGTGTCCAACTCTTTGCGACCCCATGAATCACAGCACACCGGGCCTCCCTGTCCATCACCAACTCCCAGAGTTCACTCAGACTCACGTTCATCGAGTCCGTGATGCCATCCAGCCATCTCATCCTCGGTCGTCCCCTTCTTCTCCTGCCTCCAATCCCTCCCAGCATCAAAGTCTTTTCCAATGAGTCAACTCTTCGCATGAGGTGGCCAAAGTACTGGAGCTTCAGCTTTAGCATCATTCCTTCCAAAGACATCCCAGGGCTGATCTCCTTCAGAATGGACTGGTTGGATCTCCTTGCAGTCCAAGGGACTTTCAAGAGTCTTCTCCAGCACCACAGTTCGAAAGCATCAATTCTTCAGCACTCAGCCTTCTTCATAGTCCAACTCTCACATCCATACATGACTAGAGAGGAGCAATCTCGAACACCACATCTAGTGAGGAGGTTCTACACCACTACTAGAGAGTAGTCCCTCAAAGTACACATAGAAATTAGCCAGCAAATTGACCCTGGCGAAGACCTGCACAGCATAATGCAACAAGACGGGAGTTCCCACTCCACAGCTAGACTGGACTCCCCCAGGCAGAGCCCTAGGGTGGACCACCCTGGCATATCTCAACTAGAGGGAAGCCCAACCGCCAAATTTAGAGACTTGAATGCATGCTACAACTAGATAGTTGACCCTCAGGCACAACTAGTGAGGAGCACACTGCCACCATACATTGAAACTAGAATGTAGTACCACCACCACAACTAGAGTGGACACTCCTGCCACAGGTATATATGAGCCCTCCCCACGCATCACAATTAGAGAAAAGTGTCCATGCACATCGCAACTAGAGTGAAACTCTCACATGGATTATAATGATAGAAGAGGGCAACACTGGAACTAGAGAGGAGACCTCTTCCACAACTAAAAGATAAGCCCCCATGAACATCGCCAGTATAGAGGAACATACCCACACACCACAATTATACAGAAATCCTCTGCAACGAGTAGAGTGGAGCCCACAATGCCACAACTAAAGAGGACTTCCACTGCCACAACTAGACAGTAGCCTCCTGCATATCGCTACTAGAAAAAGACCCCCTTCACATCACAATCAGAGAGGAACCACACCCAGAACATTTTGAGAAGAGCACTCTACCACAATTAGAGAGGAGCCCAACTATCACAACTAAAGAGATGCCCCTGCGCCACAAATAGAGAGGAGTCTGCAAAGGAGACCTAGAGAGGAGCCGCCCCACCATAAATAGAAAATGGACCCCCAATGCAACTAGAGTGAAGCCCCATGCTGCACCTAGGCAGGATCCAGCCTGAATTTCACTACTAGAAAGCATCTGCCCCACTGCAGTTCGAGAGGAGGTTCCACCACAACTCTACAGAAACCCCATATAATCTGCTGCAACTCAAGGGGAACTCTGAGTTCCTCACTGCATTTGACAAAAGCCCTATGCTGTAACAGGAAAGGAGCCCCTGGTCACAGTGACAGAGTAGCCCCTCTGCCAAAACTGAAGCAGATTCCCCTGGCACAAATAGTGGAGTCACCCAGGACATTACACCTAGAGATATGACCCTCTGCTGCAAATATAGATGAGCTCCCTGAAGTAAGTCAATTGAATTCCTCGAAACTAGAGAGAAGCAACCCATTAATATTAGTGAGGAACCCCTAATGCCAAAAGTGGAGACTACCTTCCCTGTGGAGCCACCCACATGCCAAGCAGAGAGGACACAGCCCCACAACTCGAGAGGAGCCCGCTGGACATCACACATAGAGAGGAGCCCCTCTACTGCTAATAGAGATGATCATCACATCACATCTATAGAGAATCTTGTACACCAAAACTAGAGAAAAATCAGTCCCACCACAAGTACAGAGCTGACCCCGACCACAACTAGAGAAAAAAAAAAATCCATGCCAGAACTAGTGAGTAGCCACCCACACGTTGCCACAAGACAGGAGCCATCCTGCACATCCCTGCTAGAGATAAGTCACCCCTAGACAACTCTAGAGGAAGCCACACTGCAATTCAATAGGCACACTGCATCCCCCACCATGGCTCTAGTGTAACCCTGGGTCCAGCACTGAAACTTGAGAGGAAACCTGAATTCCTGCCACAACTTGAGAGGGTCTCTGAGTTCCCTAGCTCAACTCAAGAGGAGCATTCCATGGCAACTCCAGAGGAACTCCAAGTTTCACGCTGTACTAGAGAGAAACACTGAATTCCCACTGCAATTCGAGAGGAGACGTGAGTCCACTGCTGTAACTCGAGAGGAACCCAAGTTTCCTCCCCTCAACCTGAGAGGAGGCCCAACTTCCCTGCTGCAACTTGAGAGGAACACTGACTTCCCTGTTGCAACTCAAGATGAGCCCCAATCCCCATGATGTAACTCGAGAGGATTCCTGAGACTGCCAATGCAACTAAAGAGGAACCATGAGAATCTGCCTCAATTGAAAAGGAACCCTATTCCACATCATGAGAGCACCCGGTAACAAAGAAAGAGGAACTCCCCTGGCACAGCTGGAGAGAATCCCATCATCACATCTAGAGAGGAGCCCCCAGGACATTGCACATAAAAAGGAGTCACTCTACCACAAATAGAAATGAGTCCACTGAAGTAACACAAGAGGAGCCACGAATGCCCTGGGGCAACTCGAAGGACCCTGAGCCCCCAGCTGCAACTTGAAAGGCAACACCAGAACTCGAGAGAAGCCCCGAGTGCCCTACCTCATCTCAAAAGGAGCTATCACAGCAAATCGAGATAAGATCTCAACACAATTAGACAGGAGCATCACACCACCACAAGAGAGAAGCCCAGGCCCACATCTCTACAAGAGAGGAGACACCCATGGGACAATCAGAGAAGTACAGCTTGCCACACCTAGAGAGGAGACCACACACCACATCTGGAGAAGATGCCCCGCACCCCCACACATTGCAACTATTGAGGAAAACCCCTGACCAATGCAACTGGAGGGGAGACCTCCACCACAACTAGAGAATTGACCCACACTGCAACTAGAGAGGAGCCTTCTTGATTAAACTTGATTGGAAAGCCCACCACAACAAAAGAGTAGCCCCTTGCACACTGCAACTACAGTAACGACTACAACAACTCAAAGGAGCTACCACATCACAACTAGAGAGAAACCCAAGTATAGTGCAAGTAGAGAGAGGCCCTGGCCTCAAATAGTGTGTTGACAATGTGCCACAGTGAGAAATGAGCCTGCACACAGCATCTGAAGAAGAGTCCCCGCATACCGCAGTGACTGAGGAACACCAATGCCCAACACAACTTGAGAGGAATGACCGAGTCCTTTGCTGCAACACAACAGGAGCCACTGGCCACGATGACAGAGGAAAACCCACCAAAGCTGGAGAAGCTTCCCCTGCCACCAATAGACAGGAGACCACTGAAACATCAAACAGAGAAGAAACCCTCGGCCACAAACAGAGAAGACCTCTGTGAAGTAACTCAAGAGGAGGTCCTCACAAGTAGAGAGGAGCAACCACGCTAAAATTTGTGAGGAACACCTACTGCCAAAGAAGAGCAGAGGCCCCCATCACAACATATGAGGAGGAAACACTGCAACTCGAGAGGAGCTCCAAGTCCACTGCCACAACTCAAGAGGAGGACTCTGCCACTACTTGAGAGAAGCCAGTGGCCACAATGAGAGAGGATGCCCCTCAGATATCACACCTAGAGAGGAGTCACTCTGTGACAAAAATAGAAGAGCTTCCCACCACAACACGAAAGGAGGCTGTTGCAGATTGCAATGAGAGAGGAAGCCCCTCAGATACTGCAACTAAAGTGTCCCTCACCATAACTAGAAAGGAGCCTGCATATCGCAACTAGAGATTAGCCCGCCAGCATACAACTAGAAAAGAGCAGCCATACCACAGCTAGAGATAATCCCCCACCACAACTAGAGAGGGACCACCACTGATGCTTGAGATGAGCTCACCAGCACACCACAACTAGAAAGAAACACCCATGTCACAGGTGGAGAGGAGTCCCTGACCACAACTAGAGAGGAACCCCCCCACTGAGACTCGAGGGGAGCTCCCTGCTTCATCTCAACAGGATCCACTGCCTCCTTTTAGAGGAGCCCGGAGCCCCTACACAAAATTGGTATGTTCTGCCTGAGAAAAACACAGAGGAGCACACCAGCACAATAACATAGTTGTGCCTACCACAACTAGAGAGCCCTTGAACATCCCAAGGAGCTTGGAGTACCCTGCCACAACAAGAAACCAGCACCCAGCCACACCTAGGGCAGAGCCTGCACATCAAAACTAGTGAGAAGCCCCTGACAACTAGACAGGAGCTCCGGGAAATCGACTCGGAGACGAGCCTGCCGGCACAATAGGCAAGCCTCCAGCCATAGCTCCAGAGGAGCCTGCGTTCCTCATGTGGAAAACAGCCCCATACACTGCAACTATTGAGGAAAAGCCCCTCCCTACATGACTAGAGAGGAGGTCACTCACCACAACTAGAGACAGAGCACCCATCACAACTAGAGAAGGTAAACTCCACCAAAATTTCTGAGGAACTCTTAGCGCCAAAGGTAGAGAGAACCTCCACAATGCAGCCACCCACTCCCAAACCAGAGAGGACACAACCCCGTAAATCCAGAGGAGCCCCCCACAACTCGAGAGGAGACCACTGGACTTATAGAGGAGCCCCTCTGCTGCTAATAGAGGTGAACCTCACACCACCACGAGAGAGGAGCTTGCACACCACAACTAGAGAATCGAACACAGCTACAGACTTGACCCTGACCATTTCTGGAGTAAAGACCCATGCCAAAACCAGTGAGTATGCACCCACACATTGCAACAAGACAGAACCCACCCTGCACATCCCTGCAAGAAACGATATGCCCCAAGAGAAGTCGACAGGAGGCCCCATGGGAACTCGAGATGAACCCTGAACACTCCCCCCAACTCGAGAGGAACCCCAAGTTCCCCGCCATGGCTCGAGTGAAACCCTGTGTCCCATGCTACAACTTGAGAGGAACCCTGAGATCCCGCCACAACCCTAGAGGAGCTCCGAGTCACCTGCTGTAACTTGACAGGAACCCTGAGTCTCCTGTCACTACTCAAGAGGAACCCTACATTCCCACATGCAACTCGAGTGGAGCCCCAAACCACTATTTCAACTCAAGAGGAACCCTGAGTTTCCCACCGCAACTATAGAGGAAACCCGAGTTCCCAGCCACAATTTGAGAGGAGGCCCGACTCCCCTGCAGCAACTCAAGAGGAACCCCGAGTTCCAGATCACAACTGGAGACAAGTCCCAAGCCTACTGATGCAACTTGAGAGGATTCCCAATGTCCCCAATGAAACTCAAGAGAACTGTGAGAATATACCCTAATTCAAGAGGAGAAATATTCCACATCATGAGGGGAGCCCCCACCAACAAATCAGTGACACTCTCCCACCAGAGCTGGAGAGGATACCCTCACCACAACTAGAGAGGAGGCCCCATACCTAAAAACGAACCACCGTGTCATAAATAGAGATGAGCACACTGAAATAACTGGAGAGGATCTGTCACAATTATGGAAGAGGAATCCTGCAAAAAGCTAGTGAGGAAATCCAGTGCCAAAACTAGAAAAGACTTCTCACCCACGGAGACAATCCACCACAACTTGAGAGGAGACACAACAAAATGACAGGAGCTCTGAGTCCCCTGCCTCAACTCAAGTGGAGCCTTCCATGGCAACTCAAGAGGAACTCTGATTTCCAAGCTGTAATTGAGAGGAACACCAAGTACTCACTGAAAATCAAGAGAAGCCCTGAGTACACTGCTGCAAATGGAGAGGTGGCACAAAAAGAACTCGAGAGGAGCTGAGTCCCCTGCCTCAACTCAAGAGGAGCCGTCTTGGCAAATCCAGATAAGACCTCAGCACAACTAGAGAGGAGCACCATGCCACCACAAGAAAGGAACCCAGGCACACATCACTACAAGAAAGGATCACCCTCAATTAGAGACATGCAGCTCACCACAATTAGAGAGGAGCCCACACACCACATCTGGAGAAAAGCCCCACAACACATTGCAACTATTGAAGAAAACCTCTGTCCAATGCAATTAGAGAGAAGACCTCCGCCAGAAGTAGAGACTTGACCACCCACTCCAAATAGAGAGTTACCCAACTCTAACAAGAGAGGAGCCTTCTGGATAAAACTAGACTGGAAACCCCACCACAACTAGAGAGCAGCCCCTTGCCAATAGCAAACAGAGTAACAAGTGTAACAACTCCAAGGAGCCACCACACCACAAATAGTTAGATGCCTCTGGTACAGCGCTACTAGAGAGCCCCTGGCCACAACTAGTGTGTTGGCCAGGTGCCACAATGAGGGAGGAGCCTGCATACCACATCTGGAGAAGAGGTCCCACATCCCACAATGACTGAGGAGCAACACTGCCCAACACAACTATAGAGGAACAACCAAGTCCTGTGCTGCAACATGAGCAGAGCCACTGGCCACAATGACAGAGGAGCTACCCACCAAAACTGGAGATGTTTCCTCAGCCACAAGTAAAGAGAAATCCACCATGACATCACACACAGAGAGGAGCCCCTCTGCTTCAAATAAAGATGAGCCCACTGAAGTAACTCAAGAGTAGGCCCTCACAAGTAGAGAGGACCAATCATGCTACAATTATGAGGAACACGTAGTTCCCAAAGAAGAGAGAACCCCCCTGAAGAGCCCCCCATCACAACCTAAGAGGAGGCCCCAGTGCAAGTCAAGGAGCCCCAAGTTCACTGCCACAACACAAGAGGAGGACTCCACTGCTACTCGAGAGAAGCCACTGGGCACAATGGAAGAGGATGCCCCAGACAGCATACTTAGAAGGAGTCACTCTGCAGCAAATATAGATGAAACCCCCCACCGAAAAAGAAAGGAGTTCCCTGAACATTGCAATGAGAGAGGACTCACTGAAGATATTGCAGCTAAAGAGCCCTTCACCATAACTAGAAAGGACCCAGCACACCGCAACTATAGAGCAGCCCACCAGCGCATCAGAACTAGAAAGGAGCAGCCACACTGCAGCTAGAGATATTCCCCCACCACAGCTAAAAAGGAGACCTCACTGATACTCAAGAGGAGCTCACCAGCACACCGCAACTATAAAGAAACCCCCAAGAAACAGGTAGAGAGGAGTTGCCAACCACAACTAGAGAAGAGCCTGCCACTGAAACTTGAAAGAAGCCACCTGCTTCATCTCGACAGGACCCACTGCCTAATTTTAGAGGAGCCCTGAGGCCCCACAACACATTGTTATGTGCCTGCTGAGACTATTAGAGAGGAGCCAACCACCTCAAGTACAGAGATACAACCACCACAACACAAGAGGCCTGTGAACACCACAACTAGCTTGGAGTGCCCTGCCACAACTACAGAGGAGCCTGCACACCACAACTAGAGAGAAGACCCACACAGCTAGACAGGAGCCGCTGGAATTCGACTTTGAGGAGAGCCCACCGGCACAACAATACACAAGCCTCCTGCCGCAACTCCAGAGGAGACTGCATTTCTCAGGTGAAGAGCCCCACACATCACATAACTGTTGAGGAAAAGCCCCACCCAATGCAGCTAGCCAGGTGCCCCCACAACCCAACTAGAGACTTGACCACCTGTCACAAGAGAGAGGGTCAACCCCACCAAAGTTAGTGAGGAACCCCTAGTGCTAAAAGTAGAGAAGACCCCCCTCACTGTGGAGTCCCCCACAAGACAAACCTGAGAGGAGGCACACCTGCAACTCAAAAGGAGACCTGAGTGCCCTGCAGAAACTCTAGAGGAGCCCAACCGTGCAACTTGAGAAAAGCTACTGTCCTCAACGAGAGAGGAGCTCTCCAGACATCACATCCAGAGAGGAGCTCCCATGGAACAATTAGACAAGTGCAGCTCACCACATGTAGAGAAGAGCCTGCACACCACATCTGGAGAAGAGTCCCACTCATATCACAATGATTGAGAAACACCACTGCCCAAGGCAGCTAGAGAGAAACCACCGAATCCTTTGCAGAAACATGAGAGGAGCCACTGGCCCCAGTGACAGAGGGTGCCCCCACCAAAACTGGGGACGTCTCCCTCACCACAAGTAGAGAGAAGCCCACCAAGACATCACACATAGGAATGCCTCTGCCGAAGATAGAGATGAAGCCCCCGAAGTAACTCGAGAGGAGGTCCTCACAAATAAAGAGGAGCAACCACACACAAATTTGTGAGGAAAACCTAGTGCCGAAAGAGAGGACCACCCTGCACAGCCACCCATCAGAATATAAGAGCAGTGACAACTGAACCTCGAGAGGAGCCCCAAGCCCACTGTCACAACTCAAGAGGAGGATGCCACTGACACATGAGAGAAGTCACAGACCACAATACAAGAGGATGTGCCCAGATATAATACCTAGAGATGAGTCACTCTGTGGCAATTATAGATGAGCCCCTCAACCACAACAACAAAAAAGGCCCCTGCACATTGCAATGAGAGAGGACTCCCCTCAGATATTGCAACTAATGCGACCCACACCATAACTAGAAAGGAGCCCACACACAAGAACTAGAGAGTAGCCCACCAGCACACCACAGCTACAAGGGAGCAGCCACATCACAGCTGGAGAAAATCCCACACAACTAGAGTGGAGCCCTCTCTGATACTTTAGAGGAGCTCACCAGAATACCGCAACTAGAAAGAAACCCCCATGCCACAGGTAGAGAGGAATCCCCAACCACAACTAAAGAGGAGCCCACCACTGAAACTCGAGAGGAGCCATATGCTTTATCTCAACAGGATTCACTGCCTCCTTTTAGAGGAGGCTGAGCCCCCACAGCAAATTGATATGTGCCTCCTAAGACAAATAGAGAGGAGTCCACCACTGCAAGTACAAAGAGGCCCCCCACCACAACTCGAGAGCACTGTGAATACCACAACTGGCCTGGAGTCCTTTGTCACAATAAGAAAGTTGCACCCTGCCACCACTAGAGAGGAGTCCAAACATCACAACTAGAGAGAAGCCCCCCCGCAACTAGACAGGAGCCCCTGGAAATTCACTTAGAGAGGAGCCTGCCAGCACAACAGTCTTCTGCCACAACTCCAGAAGAGCCTGCATTCCTCATATGGAGAAGAGCCACATATACACTGCAACTATTGAGGAAAAGCCTCAGCATCAGAGAGCCACCCACTGAAACTTAAGCAGAGATCACCAGCACGCCATGAAAGGGGGCCCCACACCACAGCTAGAGAGGAGTCCCCCATCATAATTACAGATGAGCCCCACACAAAATCTCAAGAGGTGCCCCCAACAGCAACTCGAAAGATGCCTCTCTACAGCTAGAGAGCAGCCACAGCCACAAGTGGAGAACCTACAACAAACTTAGAGCCCACTGCCACAACTAGAAAGGGCCAACCCTCCACAACTAGAGAGGGCCAACCCTCCACAACTATAAAGGGCCAACCCTCCACAACTATAAAGGGCCAACCCTCCACAACTATAAAGGGCCAACCCTCCACAACTATAAAGGGCCAACCCTCCACAACTATAAAGGGCCAACCCTCCACAACTAGAGAAGATCTGCACACCACAACTAGAGAGGAGCCCACCTGACATAACTTAGTTGACATCCGACACCAACAGGAGAGTATCCCCATGCCGCAGGTAGTGTAGCCACCTACACATTGCAACTAAACAGAAACCACCATGCACACTGCTACTTCAAAGGGTCACCCCACCACCACTAGAGTGGAGGCCCCACCTCCCCTTGAGAGGAACACCAAGGCCCCTGATGCAACTCCAGTGGAGTCCCCCACCACAACTAGAGAGGAGCCCACCTGGACACCACATGTGGAAAAGGGAACACAGACCCTGCAACTAGAGGGGAGCAAATTTGCACACCACATCTTAAGAGGTGGCTCCACACCACTACTAGAGAGTAGTCCATCAAACCACAAATAGAGATGAGCCAGCAAACTCCACCTAGAGAAGAGACACAAAGCAAAAAACTACAAGACAGGAGTTACAACTCCACAAATAGAGAGGAGTCCCCTAGGCACAGCACATCTAGGGAGGAGCACCTGGGCACATCACAACTAGAGAGAAGCCCAACCACCAAAGCAGAGAGTTGAATACATGCCACAACTAGATAGGTGATCCTCAGGTGCGACTATTAAGGAACAAACTGCTGACACTAGAGAGGTGCCCCCCATACATGGCATCTAGAATCTAGAACCACTGACACAACTGGAGTGGACACCCCTGCCACAGGAAGATAGGAGCCTGGCACACACATCACAATTAGAGAAAAGTGCCTATGCACATCAAAACTAGAGTGAAACTCCCACACAGATCATAACCAAAGAGGAGGCCAACACCACAACTAGAGAGGCTACCCCTGCTTCAGTTAGATATAAGCCCTCCTGAACATCACCACTAGAGAGGAGCATACCCACACATCCCAATTAGACAGAAGACCCCTGCCATGAGTAGAGAGGAGCCCACCTTACAATGAAAAAGGACTCCCACTACCACAACTTTAGAGTAGCCTCCTGCACACCAAAACTAGAAAAAGTGCCCCTTCCCATCACACCAGAGAGGAGCCACCCCCATCACAATTTGAGAAGAGCACACTACGCAACTAGAG
The DNA here is from genome assembly GCF_032405125.1 of Capricornis sumatraensis. NCBI lineage: Eukaryota > Metazoa > Chordata > Mammalia > Artiodactyla > Bovidae > Capricornis > Capricornis sumatraensis. Next base: position 44,005,920 of record NC_091072.1, on the reverse strand, counting down.
AGGAGCCCAACTATCAGAACTAAAGAGGAGCCTCCCACCCCGCCACAACTAGAAAGGAGTCTGCAAACGAAAACTAGAGAGGAGCTGACACACCACAAATGAAGAGTGGAAACCCACGGCAACTAGAGTGGAGCCCCATGCCACAACTAGAGAGTAGTGTCCTGCATATTCCCGCTAGACAGGAGCCAGCCTGTACATTACTACTAGAGAGGATCTCTCCCACTGCAGCTAGAGAGGAGGCTCCAACACAACTCTAAAGGAACCCTGAGTCACCTGCTGCAGCTCAAATGGGACCCTGAGTACCCCGCTGCAATTCTATTGGAGCCCTGTGCTATAACAAGGCAGGAGACCCTGGCAAAATGACATAGGAACCCCCTGGCCATTAGTGAAGTGGATTCCCCTGGCACTATCAGAGTGGACACCCAGAATATCACACCTAGAGAGAAGCCCCTCTGCCACACATACAGATGAGCTCCCTGAAGTAAGTTGAGTGGAATCCCTCACAACTAGAGAGAAGCAGCCCCACTAATATTAGTAAGGAAGCCCTAGCACCAAAATTATAGAGGACCTACCCCATGGAAATTCCCACACCCTAACCAGAGAGGACACAGACCCACAACTTGAGAGGAGCCCTCCACCACAACTTGAGAAGAGCCCACTAGGCCTCACACATAGGGAGTAGCCCCTCTGCTGCTAATAGAGATGAACCTCACGACACAACTGAAGAGGAGTTTTCACACCACAACTAGAGAGAATCAAACCCACTACAACTACAGAGTTTACTCTGAAAACAACTAGAGAAGAGACAAATGTCAAAACTAGTGAGTAGCCACCCGCATATTGCAACAAGACAGGAACCACCCTGCACATCCCTGCTAGAGATGAGGTGCCCAAGGCAATTCAAGAGGAAACCCCACCATAACTTGAGAGGAAGCCACACTGCAACTAGAAAGGAATCCTGCATATCACTCAACTTGAGAGGAATCCCGACATGTCCCCTTGGTTCAAGTGGAACCCTGAGTTCCGTGATGCAACTAGAGAGGAACACATGTTTTCACCACAACTTGAGAGGAGCTCTGAGTCCCCTGCCTCAACTCAAGAGGAGCCTTCCACGGCAACTAGAGAGGAAATCAGAGTTGTGCACTGTAACCAAGAGGAACACAGAATATCTGCTCCAACTTGTTAGGGGCCCGAATTCCACTGGTGCAACTTGAGAGGAACCCTGAGCTTACCACCACAACTCAAAGGGATCCCGAGCCCTCTGCTGCAACTCTAGAGGAGACACCACCAGAACTTGAGAGGAGCTCTGAGTCCCCTGCCTCAACTCACGAGGAGCTCTCACAGCAAATTGAGCTAAGACCTCAGCACAACTAGAGAGGAGCATCACACCACCACAAGAGAGGAGTCCAGGCACACATCATTACAAGAAAGGAGCACCCATGGCACAATTTGAGAAGTGCAGCTCAACACAACTAGAGAGGCTCTCACACATCACATCTGGAGAAGAGACTCACCTCACACAGCAACTGTTGAGGAAAACCCCTGCCCAATGCAACTAGAGAGGGGAATCCCACCACAACTAGAGACTAGACCACTCACCAAAAATAGAGTGTTGACCTCCACTGCAACTAGAGAGGAGCCTTCTGGATAAAACTAGGTTGGATATCCCACCTCAACTCGAGAGTAGAACCTTGCTCACAGCAACTAGAGTAATGACTGCAACAACTTGAAAGAGCCACCCACCAAACTAGAGAGAAACCCCTAGTACAGTGCAACTAGAGAGAGCCCCTGGCCACAGCTAGTTTGTTGACCACATGCCAAAATGAGAGAGAAGTCTGAACACTGAATATGTATAGAGTCCCCTGCACACTGCAATAATTGAGAAACACCACTGCCAAGGCAACTAGAGAGGTACCACAGAGTTCTTTGCTGCAACACGAGAGGAGTCACTGGTCACAATGACAGAGGAGACCTCCACCAAAACTGGAGAGGTTTCCCCCACCACAAGTAGAGAGGAGTTCACCAAGACATCACACAGAGAAGAGCTCCTCTGCTGCAAATAGAGGAAGCCCCCTGAAGTAAATTGAGAGGAGGCCCTTACAAATAGAGAGGAGTAACCATGCTAAAATTCGTGAGGAACACCTAGTGTCAAAAGAGCAGAACCACCTGCAGAGCCCCCCATCGCAACCTAAGAGGAGGGAATACTGCAACTCTGGAGGAGCTCTGAGTACACTGCCACAACTCAAGAAAAGAACTCCACCACAACACCAAAAAGCCACTGGACACAATGCGAAACGATGTCCCCACACATCATACCTACAGTGGAGTCACACTGTGGCAAATATTGATGAGCTACCCCACCACAAGAAAGGAAGCCTTTGCACATTGCAATGGGAGAGGACTCCCCTCAGATATTGCAACTAAAGAGACCCTCACCATAACTAGAAAGGAGCCTGCACATCCCATCTAGAGAGTAGCCCACCAGCACACCACAGAAGAGAGGACCTTTCACTCAGATCGTAATAAGAGAGGAGCCCTACACCACAACTAGAGGAGAGAACCCCATGGGAACTAGACTTTAGCCCCACTGATCATTGCCACTAGAGAGAAGCACACCAACACATCACAGCTAAACATAAGCCCCCTGCTGTGGGTAGAGAAGAGGCCAGCACACCACAACAAAAGAGGATGTCCCTTGCTACAATTAGAGAGTATATTCCTTCAACTCACAACTGGAAAAAGTGCCCTTTCGCATCACAAGCAGAGAAGAAGCACCCTCACCACAGTTCAAGAGGAGTGTGTTACCACATCTGGAGAGGAATCCCCATACCACAACTAAAGAGGACCCCCCCACACCCTGCCGCAATTGTAGACAAGTCTGAAGACAACAACTAGAGGGGAGCAGAAACAAAAATGTCAGCTGACCCCCACTGCAACTAGAGTGGAACCCTATGCCGTAACTATACAGTAGCATACCATACATCACAACTAGACAGGAGCCAGCCTGCTAATTGCTACTAGAGAGGAGCTGCCCCACACAGCTCAAGAGGACGCCCCTCTACAACTCTAAAGGAACCCCAGGTCGCCTGTCACAACTCGAGAGGAACACCAAGTCCTCCACCACAACTCAACTGAAGTCCTTTGCCATCACAAGGAAGGAGCCCCCAGCGATGAAACTAGGAGCCCCCCCCGCCCGACCAGAACTGGAGAGGATTTTCCTGCCAAATCTAGAGAGGAGCCCTCTGGCACACTGCACCTAGAGAGGAGCCCCTGTGCCACAAACGGTGATGAAGTCAACTGAAGTAACTCAAGAGAAGCCTGTCACAACTAGAGTGGAGCAACCCCATGAAAAACAGAAGCCCCCAAACAACAAGTATAGCGAACACCCACCCCACAGAGAACCCCCAGATGAGGCACTCTGCAACGAGAGAGGAGCCCCAAAACCCCTCCTGAATTTGAGAGGAGGCCTATGCCACAACGAGAGAGAAGCCAATGAGAGAGGAGCCCACCCACCAAAACTGGAGAGTATCACCCCTACCACAGCTAGAGAGGAGACTTCTGACGTTGCACCTAGAGTGGGTCACCTCCACAGCAAAAAGAGATGAACCCACTCCTGCAAGTTGAGCAGATGCCCCTACAAATGTCAGAGAGGAACAAACTAGCCAAAACTAGTAAGTAGACCACCCGCCACAAATAGAGAGCAGCTCCCTGAACATCGACACTTGAGAGGAGCATTCTAGCACAATGCAATCAGACAGAAGTCTCCTGCCAAAACAAGAGAGGAGGCACAGACGCCACAACTAAAGAGAAGGGGCCATGCCAAAATTAGAGAGTAGGCTCACGGATATCACACCTGGAAAGAGTACCTGTGCACATCACTCCCTGAGAGCAAACCCCCACCACAATTTGAGAGGAACACTCCACCACAACTCTAGAGGTACCCCTCAAACTCTACAACTAGGGAAGACCTCCCTTAACACAACTTGAGAGGAGCCTGCACATCACAACTAGAGAGGAGACCCCCGAACACAACTAAGTGTTGACCCCCAACACCAACTAGAAAGGAGCCCCATGCCACAGGTAGTTTAGCCACCCACACATCAAAACTAAACAGAAGCCACCCTGCACACTGCTACTAGAGAGGAGCCACCAAAAACAAACAAACAAACTCGAGTGAAGGCCCTATGTCAACTTGAGAGGAACAACAAGACCCCCAACACAACTCAATTGGAGTCCCTCACCACAACTTGGGAGGAGCCCAACACTGCAACAAGAGAGGAGCCAAACCTGACACGGCATATAGAAAGGAGGCCCTACACCCCGCCCCTAGAGAGTAGCAGTCTTGCACACCACATCTAGAGAGGAGGATCCATTCCAGTACTAGACAGTAGCCACTCAAACCACAGATAGAGATGAGCCAGCAAACTGCACCTAGAGGAGCAGCGCAGCACAATGCAACAAGACAGGAGCTCCCACTCCATAGCTAGAGAGGACAACCCCAGGAAGAGTACAGCTAGGGAAGAGCACCGCAGGACTTCACCGCTAGAGTGAAGCCCAGCTGCCAAAACTAGGGAGTTGAATACACGCCACAACTAGATAGCTGACATTCAGGCCTAAGGAGCATATCGCTGCAACTACAGAGATGCCACCCCCGCCTTAAATCGCAACTAGACTGGAGCACCACTGCCATAACTAGAGTGAATAACCCTTGCACAGATAGATAGGAGCACGCCCAACACATCACAATTAGAGAAAAGTGCCCATTCACACCAAAACTAGAGTGGAACTCCCACACAGATCAAAACGAAAGAGGAGGCCAACACCACAACTAAAGACGAGAACCCTGCCACAACTAGAGATAACCCTCCCTCAACATTGCCATTAGAGAGGAGCATATCCACATATATCCACATATCACAATTAGACAGAAGCCCCTTGCCACGAGTAGAAAGGAGCCCACCATGCCACAACTGAAGAAAACACACACTACCACAACTAGAGAGTCGCCTCCTGCACATTGCAACTAGAAAAAGGCCCCTTCACATCACAACCAGAGAGGGGCCATACCCATCACAATTTGAGAAGAGCTCTTTACCAAAACTAGAGAGGAGCCCAACCACACAACTAAGGAGGACACCCCTACCACAACTGGGGAGGAGGAGCCCCCCTGCCAAAGCTAGAGAGGAGTCTGCAAGTGACAACTAGAGAGGAGCTGACCCACCACAAATAAACAGTGGGTCCCCACTGCAACTGAAGTGATCCCCATGCTGCAACGAGAGTAAAGTCCCACAAATTGCAACAAGACAGGAGCCAGCCTGCACATCACTTCTAGAGGATCTGCCCCAGTGCAATTCAAGAGGAGGCTCCACCACAGCTTAAAGGAACCCTGAGTCCCCTGCTGAAACTCAAGAGAAATCCCAAGTTCCCCACTGCAATCTGACAGGAACACCATGCTGTAACAAGAAAGGATAACCTGGCCAAATTACAGAGGAGCTCCCTTGGCAAAACTGTAGTGGATTCCCTCGGCATAAATAGAGTGGAGTCCCCCAGGACATCACACCTAGAGAGAAGTCCCTCTGCAGCGAATAGAAATAAGCTACCTGAATTAAATTCAGTGGAGTCACAACTAGAGAGAAGTGAGCCCCCTAACATTAGGAACCTCAGGCACCAAAAGTAGAGAGGACCCTTCCCATGGAGCCACCCACACCCCAACCAGAGAGGACACAGTCCCACATCTTGAGAGAAGCCCTCCACTACAACTCGAGAGGAGCCTGCTGGACATCACACACAGAGAGGAGTTTTTCAACTGCTAATAGAGACGACCCTCACAACACAACTAGACAGGAGCTAACAGACCACAACTAGAGAGAATCGAACCCACCACAACTACAGAGTTGACCCCCGACCATATCTACAGAGAAGTCCCATGTCAAAACTAGTGAGTAGTCACCCGCACATTATAACGAGAGAAGCCAACCTGCACATCAGTACTAGAGACCAGTCTCCCCAAGACGTCACGAGAGGAGGCCCCATCACAACATGAGAGGAACCATGTGTAGCCCCCCAACTTGAGAAGAAAATGGAGTTCCTCACCAGAGCTCAAGTGGAACCCTGAGTCCCGCACTGCAACTCAAGAGGAACCCTGAGTTCTTGCCACAACTTGAGAGGAGCTGAGTACCCTGCAGTAACTTGAAAGAAACCCCGAGATTCATGCTGCAACTTGAGAGCTACCCAGTGTTACCAGCCGCAACTCGAGTGGAAACCCAAGTCCCCTGCTGCAACTAGAGAGGAACCCCGAGTTTCCCCTCACAACTTGAGAGGAGGCCCGACTCCCCTGCTGCAACTCGACAGGAAATCCAAGTTCCTTGACTCAACTTGAGAGGAGACCCAACTCCCCTGTTGCAACTCGAGATGAACCACAAGTTTCCCCATCACAACTCAAAAGGAAGTCTCAGTTTCCCGCTGAAACTCGAGAGGAACCCTGAGTTACCCACCTCAGCTGGAGAAGAGGCTTGATTCCTCTGCTGTGACTAGGGAGGAACACCGAGTTCCCCATCGCAAATCGAGGCGAGCCCCAAGCACTGAGGAAACTTGAGAGGATTCCCAAGAGGAGTCACCCCCACCACAATTGAAGAAGAGAATGCTACGGCAACAAAGAGGTAGCTTCACACCACAACTGAAGGGGAGTCCTACCCTGCCACAACTAGAGAGGAGTCTGCAAACCACAACTAGAGAGGAGTCCAGACCACAACTCTAGAGGAGTGGAAACAAAAACGTCAGTTCACCCCACTGCAACTAGAGTGGAGTCCCATGCTGTAACTATACAGTAGCCTACTGCACATCACAAGCAGACAGGAGGCAGCCTGCTAATCGCTACTAGAGGGGAGCTGCCCCACGCAGCTCAAGAGAAAGCCCCAACATAACTCTAAAGGAACCCCAAGTCACCTGTCCCAACTTGAGAGGAACCCTGAGTCCCCCACCACATCTTGAGAAGAGCCCTATGCCATCACAAGGAAGGAGCCCCCAGTGACAAAGCAAGGAGCCCCCAGTGACAAAGCTAGGAGCCCCCAGTGACAAAGCTAGGAGCCCCCAGTGACAAAACTGGAGAGGATTCCCCTGCCAAAATTAGATAGGAGCCTTCCAGCACATTGCACTTAGGGAGGAGCCCCTCTGCTGCAAATAGAGACGAAGCCCACAAAGTAACTTGAGATGAGCCTGTCACAACTAGAGTGGAGGAACCCCTTGAAAACTAATGAGGAAAAAAAATAAAAATAAAAAAAGAAAACTAATGAGGGACTCCCAATGCCACAAGTAGAGAGAACAAGCTCCCCACATAGAACCCTCAGAGGAATCACCACCCCAACTAGAGAGGAGCCCCGAGTCCCCTCCTGAACTTGAGAGGAGGCCTACACTGCAGCTCAAGAGAAGCCCATTGCCACGATAGAGGAGCTCAGCTACAAAAACTGGAGTGTCCCCCCATCACAAGAGGGGAGGAAACCCTGGACACTGCACCTATAGAGGGTCCCCTCCACCGCAGACAGAGACGATCCCCAGCTGCAAGTCGAGAACATCCCCTACCACCGTCAGAGAGCACTATTCTCACCACATCTAGAGAGTAGACCTCGTGTCACAACTAGAGAGCAGCCCCTTGAACATCACCACTTGAGAGGAGCAGTCCCAAACATAGCAATTAGACAGAAGCCTCCTTTCACAACGAGAGGAGGCTCCCATGCCACGACTAAAGAGGAGGGTCCATGCCAAAACTAGAGAGTAGGCTCACAAATATCGCACCTGCCAAGAGTGCCTGTGCACATTGCTACCAGGGAGGAAACCCCCTTCCCAACTCAAGAGGAACATTCCACTGCAGCTCTAGAGGTGCCCCCTGAACACCATAAATAGAGAAGAGATCCCTATCACAACTCGAGAGGAGACAGCACACCACAACTAGAGAGAAGCCAAATCAACACAACTGAGAGTTGGTCCCCCACACCAGCTAGAAAGGAGACCCATGCCCCAGGGAGTTTAGCCACCTACACATCACAGCTAGATAGAAGCCACCCTGCACAGTGCTACTAGAGAGGAGCTACCCCACCAAGACTCAAGTGGAGGCCCTAGCTCACCTCAAAAGGAATACCAAGTCTCCCGATGAAACTCGAGGAGTCCCCCACCACAACTAGAGAGGAGCCCACACACTGCAACAAGAAAGGAGCTCACCCAGACACCACATGAAGAAAGGAGGCCCCGCACCCCACCCATAGAGAGGAGCAATCTCGTACACCTTATCTAGAGAGGAGGCCATCAAACCACTACTAGAGAGCAGCCCATCAAACCGGAAATAGCGATGAGCCAGAAAACTGCACCTAGAGAAGAGCTGCACAGCTTAATGCAACAAGACAGGAGCTCCCACTCCACAGCTAAAGAGGACTTCCACAGGCATGGCACACCTATGGAGGAGTGCCCGGGCACAGCGCAACTAGAGAGAAGTCCAATCGCCAAAACTGGAGAGTGGAATACATGCCACAACTAGATAGTTGACCCTCAGGAGCAACTAAAGGAGCACACCGCCAAAACTAGAGAGGTGCCCCGCCCTCCCTTACATTGCATCTAGAGTGGAGAACCACTGCCACAACTAGAGCGGACACCCCTCCCACAGGGAGATGTGAGCACGCCCGACACATCACACTTAGAACAAAGTGCCCATGCACATCACAGCTAGAGTGGAATTCCCACACGGATCAAAACGAAAGAGGATGCCAACACTGCAGCTAGAGAGGAGACCTCTGCCACAATTAGAGATAATCCCCCCCTTAACATTGCCATTAGAGAGGAGCATAACCACACATCACAATTAGACAGAAGCCTCCTTCCACAAGTAGAGTGGAGCCCACTGTGTTACAACCAAAGAGGCCTCCCATTGCCACAACTAGAGAGTAGCCTCCTGCACATTAAAGATAGAAAAAGTGCCCCTTCACATCACAACCAGACAGTAGCCACCCCTATCACAGTTTGAGGAGAGCCCTCTACCACAACTAGAGAGAAGCCCACTACCACAACTAAAGAGGAGCTCCCCCTCCCCCACCGACACAACTAGAGAGGAGTCTGCAAGTGACAAGTAGAGAGGAGCTGACCCGCCACAAATCAAGAGTGGACCTCTACTGCAACTAGAGTGGAGCCCCGTGCCACAACTAGAGAGTAGCCTCCCACACAATGGAGGTAGACAGGGACTAGCCTGCACAGTGCTACTAGAGAGGATCTGCCCCACTGCAGCTTGAGAGGAGGCGCCACCACAACTCTAAAGGAACCCCGAGTCACCTGCTGCAACTCAAGAGGCACACCGAGTTCCCTGCTGCGATTTGACAGGAGCCCTAGGCAATAACAAGAAATGGGGCCTCTGGCCATAGTGATAACAGGGGCTCCCTGGATAAAACTGAAGTGCATTCCCCCAGAAAAACTAGAGTGGATTCCCCCAGGACATCACACCTAGAGAGAAGCCGCTCTGCCACAAAGAGAGATGAGCTCCCTGAAGTAAGTTGAGTGGCATCCTTCACAACTAGAGAGAAGCAATCCCACTAATGTTAGTGAGGAACCCCTATCGCCAAAAATAGAGGCCCTTCCCCATGGAGCCACCCACACCCCAACCAGAGAGGACATTGCCCTGCACCTCGAGAGGAGCCCTCCACCACTACTCGAGAGGAACCCAATGGACATCACACATTGAGAGGAGCTCCTCTGCTGCTAATAGAGATGAACCTCACACCACAACTAGAAAGGAGCTCGCATACCACAACAAGAGAGAATTGAACCCACCACAACTACAGAGTTGACCCTGACCACAACTAGAGTAATCCCATGCCAAAACTAGTGAGTAGCCACCCTCACATTGCAACAAGAAAGGAGCTACTCTGCACATCCCTACTAGAGATGAATTGCCCCAAGGAAACTCGAGAGGAGGCCCCACAAGTCGAGAAGAACCCTGAGTAACCCCCAACTCGAGAGGAACCTAAGTTCCCTGCCACACCTCAAGTGGAACCCTGAGTTCCATGCTACAATTGGAGAGGAACACCGAGTTCCTGCCACAACTAGAGGGGAGATTTGAGTCCCCTGATACAATTCAAGAGAAATCTTGAGCTTCCTGCTACAACTCGAGAGGAACCCCATGTTCTCCACTACAAATCTAGAGGAACCCTGGGATCAGATTTCCACATTCTCCAGAGTGACACCCTTCACAGATTCTGAAGCGGGGTCACATGTCCACATTCACCAGGTTTTAACCCCTTCAAGTTCATGCACCTGGTCTCACAAGTCCCCAGGCTCCTGGTTAACACCCTTCCCATTTCTTGTACCTGGCTCACACATCCACAGTCTCCAGCATGACCCCAATCTCAGGCGCTGCACCTGGGGTCACATGGCCACAGTCACCTGTGTGATATCACTTCCCAGATACTGAACCTGTGGTCACAGGTCCACAGGCTCCAGTGTAACCCCCTTCCCAGACTCTGTAATTGGGATCACATGTCCTCAGTTTTCAATGTGACCCCACCTCTCATAATCTGTACCTGGGGTGAGTTATTCAGTTTCCAGGGTGAACCCCCCTGCCAGACTCTGTACTTGTTTCCACACATCCACAATCTCCAGGCTGACTGCCCTCCCCTACCCTGCAGCTGGATTCACATGTCCGCAGTCTCCAGCATGAACTCCATTTCACACACTGCACCTGGGCTCACATGTCCACATTCTCCACGGTGACACCCCTTGAAGACCCATTCAGTTCAGTTGCTCAGTCGTGTCCGACTCTTTGCAACACCATGAATCACAGCACGCCAGGTCTCCCTGTCCATCACCAACTCCTGGAGTTCACTCAGACTCACATCCATCGAGTCAGTGATGCCATCCAGCCATCTCATCCTCTGTCATCCCCTTATCCTCCTGCCCCCAATCCCTCCCAGCATCAAAGTCTTTTCCAATGAGTCAACTCTTCCCAAGAGGTGGCCAAAGTACTGGAGCTTCAGCTTTAGCATCATTCCTTCCAAAGAAATCCCAGGGCTGATCGGTTAAAAGTCTGCTGTCTCCAGAGTGATCCCCCCATACACTGTACCTGGGGTCACATGTCCAGAGACTCCTGGGTAATTCCCATCCCAGACCCTGTACCTGGGGTCAGATATCCAAGTGTCTAGGGTGACCCCATTCAGACCCTGTATCTGTGGTCACATGTCAAGTCTCCAGGATGATGTCCCTCCCAGACAGTGCACCTGGGGTTACATGCCCACAGTCTTCAAGGTGACCCATCCCCTAACCCTGCACATTTGTCACTCGTCCACAGTCTCCAGAGTGACCTCATTCCAGACCCTGCACCTGGGATCACATTTCCACAATCTTCAGGGTGACACCATCACACCAGACCACACACCTGGGGTCATAGTTCCACAGTCTGCAGGGTGACACTCTCCTAAACCCTATACCTAGGGTCACATAGCTACAGTCCCCTGGGTGATCCCTCCCAGACACTGTACCTGGAGTCACAGGTCCACAGTCTCCAGGGTGACCTCCTCCTGACCATTCCCCTGGGGTCACGTATCCACAATCTCCAGAGTGACCATACTAGTCCCTGTCCATGGGGTCACATATCCACAGTCTCCAGGGTGACACTCCTCCCCGACCCTGAAGCTGGGGTCACACGTCCACACTTTCCAGGGTAACACTCTTCCAGACCCTGAAACTGGGGTCACATGTCCACAGTTTTCAGGGTGACTGCACCCTCCAGACCAGAACCTGGGGTCGCACATCCACCGTCTTCATGGTGAACCATCTCCCTACACCCTGCAACTGGGATTACACGTCCACAGTCTCCAGGGTGACCCACACTCAAGACCCTGTTTGTGGGTTCACACATCCACAGTCTCCAGGGTGACCCTACCACCCAGATCCTGCACCCAGGGTCTCGTGTCCATTGTCTCCAGGGTGACACCCCTCCCAGACTCTGAACCTGGAGTCACAAGTCCTCAGTCTCTGGGGTGACAACACTTCACAGTGCCTCCACCTGAGGTCAAATTTCCAGTCTCCAGGGTTACCCCCATCCAGACCCTGTAACTGCAGACACATGTCCACCATCTCAAGTGTGACCCCACACTCCAGACCCTTTTCCTGGGGTCACACATCCAGTCTCCATGGTGAAACCCTTCCCCAGCCCCTGCACCTGGGGGTCACACATCCAGTCTCCAGGATGACCCCACCCTCCGGACCTGTACCTGGGGTCACATATCCACAGTCTCAAAGGTGACACCCCTCCCCACATCCTGTACCAGTGATTACATGTTCAGTTTCCAGGGTGATCCCACCCTCAATACCCTGTACCTGGCTCCACAAGTCCACACTCCCGGGTGACCCCACCTCCCAGACTCCACACCTAGGCTCACATGTCCACAGTCTCTGGATTGACCCCACCTCCCAGTACTGCACCTGGGGTCACACATCCACAGTCTCAAGGGTGACCGCACCTTCTAGACCCTCTATTGGGGTCACAAGTCCACAGTCTCCATGGTGAACCCACCTCCCAGAACCTGCACCTGGGTAGTGGTTGCAGCAGACAATGCAGAAATACAAATGACTATAATAGACTATTATGGACAACTATATGTCAATAAAATCAATAAATGTGAGAAGTGGACAGATTCTTAGAAAAGTTCAATTCTTCAAGACTGTATCCACAGTATCCAAATTTGGTGAAGACTGAAACACATACCTGGCTAAAGAAGATGAAGAGCTTGTAAATAAGCATACAAGAGTATACTCAAGATGCTGGTGGAATGCATGTACAGTCAACTTTTGGAAGACAGTTTGGCACTTTTCTCCAAATCTGAAGAGTCTCACCTTAAGAATCAAGAAGTGCACCTCTTGTATTTAGACAACTGCTTTGGAAAACTGAAATAAATCTAGCATCAAGTAGTGTATGAGAGCACTATTCATAATTCATAATAATTAAAAACTTTAAAATATCAGGATATCCTTCCTTAGATGTGCATTCGTAGGTAAATTAGGGCACAGACATTTCAAGGGGAGCACAAAACAGCACACCCAAAATATGCCCATTTGGCAAAAGGATTATTTTAGACTGATTAATTTTATTTTTTAATTTAAATTTATTTATTTTAATTGGAGGCTAATTACTTTGCAATATTGTATTGGTTTTGCCATACATACATCAACATGAATTCGCCATGGGTGTACACATGTTCCCAATCCTGAACCCCCCTCCCACCTCCCTCCCCATAAAAAACAGCAGCCACCAGAGAATCTTTGAAAACCAAGTAGAAATGCCATTTTATGAAGTAGATTTACATTTATTAAGGATATCTCCATCTGTAAGGATGTGTCCCTTTCTGGACAAGGAAATGGATGACGACTAAATATCAATAATGACTTGACTTGACAATATATCAAGATCTATGGAAAGAACCTGGATGTTAATCTGCATAACCATCATACCTTTGTTTATGGTGCTTCACTTAATAATCTCTTAAATGACTTCTTCCATTCCCTAATCTTCTTTCCTTCTTAGCCAATGATAGCATTTAAGGTAAAATATTGGACCATTTCAGGAAGTGATGCAGTTTTCCCAGATATCTTTCAAATATACAGGGGGCATGTATGGCATATATTAAACTTCTGATTGTTTTTCTCCAGTCCATTTCCCTTTCATTATCAGCATCTCAATGAAGAACATTGAGGGTAGAAGGGAAATTATTTTTCCTCTCATATAATGCAATACAATAGTGTTCAGAGATATAAAGGAATGACCAACCAACCCATTTATTAAAAAAAAGAAAAGAAAAGAAAAGCATGAATCTAACACTTATATTACTAAGTGAAGGAATCCAGCCTCAAGTGCTACACACTGTATGACCCTATAAGACATTCTAGAAAAGGTAAAACAGACATGATGGAATATGGAATATGCGGCTGAAATATTTCACATGGTATTTTAGTGATGGGTACCTGCCACTATCCATTTGTCTAAGCACATAGATTTTTGTTTTCAGAACCCAACAAGTAAGTTATTACCTATTAACATTTATTTATTTATGGTATGAGAGTGTCAAAGACTGGAATGCAGAATTTAACAAAGAATCTAAAAGACTGAGAAATATATGAAAAGCTTCAGATTTCCCTGGTGGGCCAGTGGTTAAGACTCCACGTTGCCAATGCAGGAGAAGTGGGTTCAATTCCTAGTCAGGGACCTAAAATCCCACATGCCACAGCACAGCCAAGAGATTAAAAAAGGATTTTTTTTAAGCCACTCTTAGTGTTAGGACAAAATTATCTGACCTAAATTCACTGTGGAAGTGAATAGAATCTGCAGGCAAAAGGCAAAATGTACCAAACATAAACAATGGGCTCTGTAAGATCTTTCCACTGCAGGTTGTAGCTAACAGGACTGAAACTACCATATCAGTCATTGAATGGAACAAGCACTGAATTTGATAAATGACAAGTAGTGGAAGCCAGGTTTCTTACCACTGGAGTGGGAAGTTACAGGCAGACAAAGAGAGAAGGATATAATACCTGTCATAAGAAATCAGGTTGGAGACATCATTGTAAACTATCTCTAGCCTAATACAGAAACACATAGCTCCATGTGAAAATCTTCATAACCGTGTGTATGCATAGTCTTGGATACATGCATATGTATTTCCATGCATTTTTTGCTGAAATTAAGTCCCCACATGCAAATTTTATTAATATTTAATAAAAAGAAACAAAGACTCTTTAAATATGTGGCTTATACTAGGACTGAGACAGTAAATATGTAAAGCAGCATAATCTTAAAATATGAGAAAGAAGAACCAAAAAAAAAAATAACCCATGAAAGCTGAATTATGTAAAATAAAAGCAGGAGAGCATGGAAAAGGCTCTCAATAGCCAAAGCAAGACTGAACTAAGCTGTCTAATTGGCTGGATTAGAGTCAAAAGAAAGTGAAAGTGAAGTTTCTCAGTCATGTCTGACTCTTTGTGACCCCATGGACTGTAGCCTACGAGGCTCCTCCATCCATGAAGTTTTCCAAGCAAGAGTACTGGAGTGGGTTGCCATTTCCTTCTCCAGGGGATCTTCCCCACCCAGGGGTTGAACCCAGGTTTCCTGCATTGCAAGCAGATTCTTTTACAGTCTGAACCACCAGGGAAGCTCCCAAAAGTTTAAAATAATTTTCAAGGGTCCAAACAGGTGAAAAAAACAAACAAACTAAAAACATAGGTTTTATGAGTAGTGCTGAATAAAAATCTCTATGCAGAAAGATTCTAAATAATTGATACAGACACTCAGCTGTCCATCATGTATGTGAAGCTAACTCCCCTCTCTTCAAATGTGGGTCCTGCATTATGACTTCCTCCTTAATAAGGCACTCAGGATGGACGTGGGGGAAAATCAACAATAAAGACAAATAACAAATGTTGGGGAAAATGTACAGAAATTGGAATGCAAACTTTACTTGTGGAGATGTAAAATCTATGTGTGCATCTATATGTATGATCCATGTGTGCAAAACCAGCCTTTTCTCAAAAACATAAAAATGCAATTATCATATCACTCAGCAGTGGCCACAGGACTGGAAAAGGTCAGTTTTCATTCCAATCCCCAAGAAAAGCAATGCCAAAGAATGTACCAACTACCGCACAGTTGCACTCATCTCACATATTCGCAAAGTAATGCTCCAAATTCTTCACGCCAGTTTCTGGTCTTAGGTTTAGATCTTTAATCCATTTTGAGTTTATTTTTGTGTATGGTGTTAGAAAGTGTTCTAGTTTCATTCTTTTACAAGTGGTTGACCAGTTTTCCCAGCACCATTTGTTAAAGAGATTGTCTTTTCTCCATTGTAGATTCTTGCCTCCTTTGTCAAAGATAAGGTGTCCATATGTGCGTGGATTTATCTCTGGGCTTTCTATTTTGTTCCATTGATCTATATTTCTGTCTTTGTGCCAGTACCATACTGTCCCAATGTTCATTGCAGCACTGTTTATAATAGCCAGGACATGGAAGCAACCTAGATGTCCATCAGCAGATGAATGGATAAGAAAGCTGTGGTACACACACACACACACACACACACACACACACATATATATGTATATGTATATAAGTATATATACAATGGAGTATTACTCAGCCATTAAAAAGAATACATTTGAATCAGTTCTAATGAGGTGGATGAAACTGGAGCCTATTATACAGAGTGAAGTAAGCCAGAAAGAAAAACATCAATACAGTATACTAACGCATATATATGGAATTTAGAAAGACAGTAACAATAACCCTGTATGCGAGACAGCAAAAGAGACAGATGTATAGTACAGTCTTTTGGACTCTGTGGGAGAGGGAGAGAGTGAGATGATTTGGGAGAATGGCATTGAAACATATATAATATCATATAAGAAACGAATCACCAGTCCAGGTTCGATGTATGATACTGGATGCTTGGGGCTGGTGCACTGAGACGACCCAGAGGGATGGTACAGGGAGGGAGGAAGGAGGGGGATTCAGGATGGGGAACACGTGTATACCTGTAGCAGATTCATGTTGATGTATGACAAAACCAATATAATATTGTAAAGTAATTAACCTCCAATTAAAATAATAAATTTATATTTTTAAAAAAATTCAAGCCAGGCTTCAACAGTACGTGAACCATGAACTTCTAGATGTTCAAGCTGGATTTAGAAAAGGTAGAGGAAAAAGAGATCAAATTGCCAACTTCTGTTGGATCATTGAAAAAGCAAGAGAGAAAAACATCCAGAAAAACATCTACTTCTGCTTTATTGACAACACCAAAGCCTTTGACTGTGGAGAACCACAAAAGACCACCTTACCTGCCTCCTGAGAAATCTGTATGCAGGTCAAGAAGCAATAGTTAGAACTGGACATAGAACAGACTGGTTCCAAATCAGGAAAGGAGTATGGCAAGGCTATATATTGTCACCCTGCTTATTTAACTTATATGCAGAGTACATAATGTGAAATCCCAGAGCTGGATGAGGCACAAGCTGGAATCAAGACTGCCAGAAGAAATATCAATAATCTCAGATACACAGATGACACCACCCTTATGCAGAAAGCAAAGAACTAAAGAGCCTCTTGATTAAAGTGAAAGAGGAGAGTGAAAAAGTTGGCTTAAAGTCAGTATTGAGACAACTAAGATCATGGCATCTGGCCCCATCACTTCATGGTAAATAGACAGAGAAACAATGGAAACAGTGACAGACTTTATTTTGGGGGGGGGCCTCCAAAATCACTGCAGATGGTGACTGCAGCCATGAAATTAAACGACGTTTGCTCCTTGGAAGAAAAGTAATGACCAACCTGGACGGCATATTAAAAAACAGAGACATTACCAACAAAAGTCCATGTACTCAAAGCTATGGTTTTTCCAGTAGTCATGTATAGATGTTAGAGCTGGACTACAAAGAAAACTGCGGGCCTAAGAAGTGATGCTTTTGAACTGTGATGTTGGAGAAGACTCTTGAGAATCCCTTGGGCTGCAACCAGTCAATCCTAAGGGAAATCAGCCCTGAATATTCATTGGAAGGACTGATGCTAAAGCTGAAACTGAGATACTTTGGCCACCTGATGTGAAGAACTGATTCGTTGGAAAAGACCCTGATGCTGGGTAAGACTGAAGGTAGGAGCAGAAACAGATAACCAGGATGAGATGGTTGGATGGCATCACCAACTCGATGGACATTAGTTTGAGCAAGCTCTGGGAGTTGGTGATGGATAGGGATGCCTGGTGTGCTGCAGCCCATGTGGTCACAAAGAATTGGACATGACTGAGTGACTGAACTGAATTATCATATATTTTGGCAACTCCACTCCTAGATATGCATCCAAAGAATTTAAAACAGGTGTTCAAATATAAATTTATACACCAATATTCCCAGCAGCAGTGTTCTTGAGAGCCCAAGTTAAAAACAATGAAAATGCCCACCAAGAGGTGAATGGAAGAGCAAATAGGGTAGATCCATTCATAAGATGAATTACGCTGCCATATAAAGGAATACAGTAAAATAGCGCCACAGCCACAGAAAACAGTAGGGGGCTTCTCAGAAACTTAAACACAGAGTTAACATAGAATCCATCAATTCCGGTCTAGGGTATACACCCAAAATATTTTAAACCAAGAACTGGAACAGATATTCAAACTCCATATTCATAGCAGCACTATTCACAGTAGCCAAAAGATGGAAGCAACACAAGTGTTCAACAGATGACTGGATAAGCACAATGTAGTATAAACACAATGGAATATGATTCAGTCTTTAAAAACAAGAATATTTTCATATATGCTATAATGTGGATGAAACTTCAAGTCATTATACCAAGTGAAAGAAGCCCAACACAAAAGGGAAAATGTTCTATGATTCCACCAGTGTGAGATATCCATATAAGGCAAATTCCAAGTAGAATAAGATGGCCAGGGATTGAGGGTAGTGAGTGTTTAATGGTTACAGTGTAACTTCAGGAAAAGGAAAAAGATTCTGGAGATGAATGGTGGGGAAATTTTTACAACAATGTGAGTGCAGTTAATGCTATAGAAGTGCATACTTAAAATGACTCAAATGATAAATGTTGTTATATGTTTGTAAGTGCAATGAAAAAATGACACATGGCACAACACGGAAAAGCACTGAAAACATTCTCAGTGAAAGAAACCACACAGGAAAAAGCCACCCATATCACAGTCATCTTGTCACTTTAAATTCATGAAGGTTTTTAATATGAGGGAAAGCCCCAGTGATTGCTCCAGAAAAAGAAAACTACATTCGAATGGAGAAAGATATTTGCACAAAACTTGGGCAGCTGATGAAAGCTGAACTGGTCCTATGGATAGGATTGTAATATGGAAACCATAAGTATCCAGTTTTGGGGTTATAGGCTGGTTCCCCAGGAAATTGACCCTGTTTTGGGTAAAACACATTGCAGTATTTGGTGTGAATGTAGAACATTTTGTACCACTATTTAAAGTTGAAGCATTTGAAATTTTATTAGAAAGTAAATTACTTTTCAATACAACCATGTATGTCACATGCCAGAAAATCAGAGATGACATCAAGCATTGCAATAGAGGCGAGACTTAACCAAACCAAATTCAATGAAAGTAGTGATGCTAATTGCCTTGTACTAGTCCACATGGTATTAAAAGGCACTGTAGGAAGAGGATATTAGTAGACACCATGCCCTGGGTGCTGTGAATGACCCAGATGGAGCTGAAACTAAGATGTCTTAATTCTAGTTTTCCACATAACACTACACCAAAGCAATGGTCAGAACTAAAAAGTAAATTCATGGACTTGCCTGTAAGTTCAGTGGTTAAGACTGCACTTCCACTGCAGAGGGTGCGAGTTTGATCCTTTGTCAAGGAACTAAGATTCAACATGTCGAGCTGCAGGGCCAAAAAAAAAAAAAAGTCAGTAGAACTGCAAGATCATTTGTGATTCTCTACACTAACAATGAACTATTAGAAAGAGAAATTAAGAAAATAATCCCTTTTGCAACTTCATCCCCCCCGCCCCCTGGCAAAAAACTAGAAATCTAACCAAGGACTTGAAAGACCTGCGAGCTAAAACTACAAGACAATGATTGAAGAAACTGAATTGACACAAGTAAAAAGATATCCCATGTTTAAGGGTGAAAATACCATTAAAGTATCCATTCTAACCTAAGCAACATACACATTCATGCAATCACTGCCAACATTTCAATGACATTTTTCACAGAAACAAAAGCAATCTTCACATCTGTGTGGAGCCACAAAGGAACCAGAAGAGCCAAAGGGACCCTGAGAAAGCAGAACAGGCTGTGGCATGTCTATCCCTGACTTCAATCTAGAGTATGCTCCCAAAGTCACCACAAGATGTGTGGAATTGGCACAGAAATAGGCACAGAGATAAGAGAGCTCAAAAGTAAACCTAGAGGTACATGGCAATTAATTTACAATAAAGGAACTAAGAACATGCAGAAAAGGACAGTCCCCCCACCAATAAACCATGCTGGGGAAAAATGGAATAATATAGGGCACCATCTTATACCACAGACAAAAACTGACTAAAATCCCACAATGTTCCACATCAAGCCCTAACAGTTCTGGGTCCTCGTAAGACAGACTTTCAGCAACAGCCACACACAGAAATCTTCCCAATTTTCCTCACATTTTCCTTCAGCAGCACCACCTCCTTGCAGGTCTTGAGGAAACTAGACTCCCGTCAAACTCGACTGAATCCCACAATGTCCTAAAGCTGAAGCCCCAGCAGGTCTTGAGGAGATCAGAGTCCTGTCAGCTTCAACTGAACCCCACAATACCTGAAAACTGAAGCCCAAGTGGGTACTGAGGGACCAGGCTCCCATCAGCCTCAACTGAACCCCACCATGCCCCAAAACTGAAGCCCAAGTGGGTCCTGAGGGGACCAGATTCCATCAGCCTGAAATGAACCCCACAATATCCCAAAGCCAAAATCACATGGGTCCTGTGGTGACCCATCTCCTATCAGCCTGAACTGAACCCCACAATGTCCTGAAGCTGAACCCCCATCAGGTCCTGAGAAGACCAGATTCCATCAGCCTGAACTGAACTCCATAATGCCCCAAAACTGAAGCTCCAGTGGGTTCTGAGGAGGCAAGACTTCCCTCCACCTGAACTGAATCCTACCATGTTCCAAAGCTTAAACCACATGGATCCTGTAGTGACGCATTTCCTGTCAGCCTGAACTGAACCTCACACTGTCCTGAAGCTGAAGCCTCAGCGGGTCCTGAGGAGACCAGAGTCCTGTCAATGGCGACCCACAGGCACTGGAAGTGCTCCAGAAGAGCGGGGAGTTCCCCTTGGGGTGGGGGGTTGTCAGGGAGGCGGGACCTACATTATCACGGACAGGCGTGATCAAGCAGGTTTGCAGGGGCCAGGACAAGGGTGAGGGAGGCAAGCTCCAGCTTCGAGTATTGTAAGTCCCCACTTTCTGAGACTGCATGACCTACATGATCCAGACTTTGCAAGGAGCAAGCTGAGTTAGAGAGGCAGTAAGAGCAGGAGGTGATGTAAATTTTTTAACTTTTCCTCTTCAGGTTCAGCAACACGGAGCCCCCCTCAACCCCCAGGTTCCCAGTTCCTTGTCCCCCAGTGACTGTGAGCTCCTTCTCCAGGGCATATGGCCAAACCTCCCCCCGCCCCACTAAGTCCCCTTGAATCCACAGTCCTGGCCCAAGCCTAACCCCTCCATCAGGCCCTGACAAAGCTCCCTGCCCCCATGGTGCAACTCACATCCCCCAACGTGGTCTTTTTGAAGCCTGAACAAGACCATGCCCCTCTTCTCCCTGTAATTTCCCTCACCTGATGAAGCCAGGCCTTCATCCATTCCAGGTGACTCCAAGGGCCTCTTTCTCTCCAGACTCCATGTGTGTGGCCACTGTCTGCGCCCATCTACATGGGCCTGTGGTGATCTCCTAAAATGAGGGTTATTTGATACACAGAGAATGGGGTGAATGGTGGCCACCAAAGATGTGTCCCTGTAGAACAGGGCCATATCTGGGGAAAGGGTCTTTGTAGATATAGTTAAGGATATCAAGGTAAGGTCATCTAGGGTTAGGGTGACCTTCAATCCAACTGACAGAGTACTTCGAAGAGACGAAAGAGGACACAGAGGAGAAGCCTCCTAAAGGCAAAGGCAGAGATGGGAGGGAGGGGCCACAAGCCCAGGGACTCCTGGAGCCCCTGAAGCTGGAAAAGGCAGGAAGGACCCTATCCTGGAGCCTCTGGAGGGACCTCAGCCCTGCGCCACCTAGATCTCAGGTGTCTGGTCTCAAGGACTAGGGGAGGATGAACTCCTGTTGTTTTAACCCACCCAACTTGTGATCACTTGTTAAAGAAGCCACAGAGCAGCCACACAGACCCTGCTCTGTAGGATCCTAGAAGTGTGGGTCTCACTAAATGCAGATGGAGCCTGGATTAAAGAACCCTTAGAGTCAGCACTGGGCCCTCATAAACGCTAAAGCAGTAGCTGGACGTCAGAATGTTGAGGGGTCAAGTCTGAAGCCTGTCCCTAGGGTTACTGGCTGCACACACTTCCCCAGGTTCTTACACTGGTACATGTTGTAACATCTCAGCCCTGACTGAGGACATTTTTTTTTTATCACTGTTCACATTGCTAATTAAGAAGCCACTAGTTACACAGGTGAAACCCCAGTTAGGATGTTTGCTCCAGGGATGAGCAATTCTGAGGATGGTCAGGGGTGGGGACTTATGCACGTGCAGCCAGCAGCCCTTCCACACTCCCTACCCACTTCCCTCCAAACAAGGGTCTTCAGTGGGTAGCCAGGAGACCCCACAGAGTCATCTCTAAGTAAATCCTGGCTGACCCCCAGGCTAGCCGCTCCTGAACCTCATCCACGCTTCCCAGGTAAAACTCTTGAATACATGCAAAGACCTCACAGGCTGTAGAAAAGTGTTTGGAGCCATTCCAGCAACAGCAAGCTTACCGAGTTGGCTCCTGTAGGTCAGGCAGGATAGTCCTGGCCTGAGTGATCTTTTGGAAGCTTTCCATTTTCCTACCTGAGATACTACTCCTGTCCTGCTTCCACTGCCTGTTTTCTTGCTTCCTCACCTCTGTCTGAAAAGATTTCCAACAGCAGGAACAGGCGACACAGCCCATCCTTAGCAAGTGACCGCCTAGCACCTCCTGAAGAAGGTCCAGCAGAGCCCCACACCAACCAGATCCCCTGAAATGCCATGGCCCCTCACTCTCACCAAACCAGCCCTGCAATGTCTAAGCAGAAAAGACGGCATCAAGTACAGCTTCAGGTACTTGAGGGGGGTTTATATAGACCTCAACCCATGCACACGTGCAAAGGGCAGGCCAGCCAGGTCAGCGAATCATTGCCCATTTGGGCTTGTGGTTTCAGAAAATGGGCCTCATTGTGCTGGCCAAGGTTCCAGGAGCACCTGTGGGTCCTGAGGGTAAGGATGGATATGGGGCTGCAGCTCTGACTTATTTTCTAATCATTTTATCTGGCCCACAACTGGGAGAGAATTTCAGGAAGGACTTCTAATGAGAGGGACTCAGGGGTCAAGGAGAGGAGGGGTGGTGGGTGGAGACAGGCTCAGTGCCCAGGTGCAATGGAAGCCTCTGGAAACCTGCTGGAAGAAGGGCACACACAGTGAAGCCTAGCGTCACAGACCTGTCCAGAAGCTGCTGTTTGTTACCTCAGGTCCTTCTCTGAGGGGCTCAAGGTCAGATCTGTCCAACAGAGGGGCTGGGGGTGCTCTGCAATGAGGGCTTTGTGGACAGTTCCTGGGTGCTGAGCCCTGTGGGATACCTGCCCAGGTGAACCCCATATGCTGGGAGGCACCTGCCCATAAGAATCCCGTGCTCCTGGGAGGTGCGAGTGAACAAGTATTCTCTCTGTGCAGTCATCACAGAGTAGCTTAGTGACTCTCACGTTGGCAATACTGGGATTAGATGAGGACAAGGACGTGTTAGGGGACACCCCCTGAAACACTCCAGCCCATCCAGACCGAAGGGGTCAGTAGCGGAGTACTGGTTGCTGTGCTGGTGTGGGAGACCTCATTAGTTCAGTACAGTTCAGTTCAGTTGCTCAGTCGCGTATGACTCTTTGTGACCCCATGAATTGCAGCACGCCAGGCCTCCCTGTCCATCACCAATTCCCAGAGTTCACTTAAACTCACGTCCATTGAGTCAGTGATGCCATCCAGCCATCTCATCCTCCATCGTCCCCTTCTCCTCCCGCCCCCAATCCCTCCCAGCATCAGACTCTTTTCCAATGAGTCAACTCTTCGCCAAAGTACTGGAGTTTGGCCAAAAGCACTGGAGTTTCAGCTTTAGTATCATTCCTTCCAAAGAACACCCAGGGCTGACTTCCTTTAGAATGGACTGGTTGTATCTCCTTGCAATCCAAGGGAATCTCAAGAGTCTTCTCCAACACCACAGTTCAAAAGCATCAATTCTTCGGTGCTCAGCTTTCTTCACAGTCCAACTCTCACATCCATACATGGCCACTGGAAAAACCATAGCCTTGACTAGACAGACCTTTGTTGGCAAAGTAATGTCTCTGCTTTTGAATATGCTATCTAGGTTGGTCATACAAGGAGTAAGCATCTTTTAATGTCATGGCTGCAATCACCATCTGCAGTGATTTTGGAGCCCCAAAAAATAAAGTTTGACACTGTTTCCACTGTTTCCCCATCTATTTCCCATGAAGTGATGGGACTGGATGCCATGATCTTCGTTTTCTGAATGTTGAGCTTTAAGCCAACGTTTTCACTCTCCTCTTTCAGTTTCATCAAGAGGATTTTTAGTTCCTCTTCACTTTCTGCCATAAGTAGGTAACTCTTGTTTCTTCCACCTGACACCATGGAGGACTCTCCGGGACACAGAAGACAGCCTGCCCAGGAATGGTGGGAGCTCCTGGTGACCAGGCACGGCACATGAGAGGGAAGGACCAGGCCAAGGGAGCCTTTCTGCTTTGAGCTCGGAGTGGACAACAAGTGGTGAGTGAGTGTGATCCAGGAAAGTGGCCCTGGTGATGGGAGTCTTGCTGAGGTAGTCTGAGCACGAGTTGGAAAAGAATTTCCAGACATAGAGCATTCCAGAAGGGAGTGAGTTTTTATTAAGAACAAAGAGCAGAGATAAAGTGGGCACTGTGAGCGCAGCAGGCCAACCTGCTGACAGACTAGGGAAAGTCAACAGCTTTCATGGCTTCAAGACAAAGAAAATTCCTGCTGAAAGGCTGATGTTAGATGATTGGTTGGCCTCTTGCACCATAGGCTGTTTACTGGAGTGGGCATCTTTGCCTGGTAGGGAGTCAAGAAGCTTGTTAGTGATGATCAGGTGCTTTTGGCAACAGCTGCAAAAGGACTCAGTCAGATTCACAGGTGACTTTGGTTCTGGGCTCCACTTCTGTGGCCTTGGTGTGAGGCCTCCCAGCTGTGGCCTTGGGGAAGGACTCACCTCAACAACACTCACCCTTCAGAGTAAACGTTCCATCAAGTTATCTCTGTAGAAGAGATCCAGTGATCCTAGGTCTGTTTGGAAAATTCTTGGAAACTGCAGGGACACACACTGAGTATGAGCCTGATTATTGAACCTTGTTGGCAAAATTCGCATTTTCTCTCTGTTGATGCTAAAAGGGTGTGGGCTGGCAGCTGCCTGATAATCCACTCAAATGATGTTTTCCTACTTATGACATCAATAGGTTTGGTCAAACTTTTTCGATTTCTGGTGCAAGCAGGCAGCTTGCAACTCCTTGCTTCAGGATCATTTCCATTAGAATGTCAACCAGTCAAGGTAACAACAGTATGCACTCACTACTTTAGACAATTTCCCAAGCCTGTTTCCTCAGGGGAAGACCCAATATGAACTAGGAATGGGTTCACAAGGCTCAGAAAATGCAGGGAAATATACTGCCTATGCCTCTGGAAATTAGGGCCTCTTGCAAACCTGGAGTTCTCGCATCTTAGAATCTAGACAGTTGTTGATAGATGTCTGAAAAGCACTCTGTTTTTATGCCTTTCATAAGGACTGTGGGTGTGTGATTCAAAGTGCAGATTTGGGGGAGGGTGCTCTCCTTGGAGACTGTGGACATGTGATCCAAGGTGCATGCTTTAGGAGGGGGTCACCATAGAAACTGTGGATGTGTGACTCCAGGTATAGGGTCTAGGAAGTGGGGTTGCCCTCCACCGGGGCAGGGTCTGGGGGATGGGGTCATCCCAGAGACTGTGCCTGTATGACCCTAGGTACAGAGTCTAGGGAGAAGTGTCAGCCTAGAGACTGTGGAATGTGACCCCAGGTGCAGGGTTGGGCGCGGTCACCCTGGAGATAGTCATCTTGTGATCCTGGATGCATGGTCTAGGAGGGAGTCACCGTGGATACTATGGATGTGTGGCTACAGGTTTAGGCTTTGGGGTTACCCTGGACTGTGGATATGTACTCCTAGTTGTTTGGTCTGGGGGGTGGAGTCATCCTGGAGACTTTGGACAGGTGACCCCATGTACAGTGTCTGCAGAGCGGTGTCACCCTAGACAATGGAAATGTGACCCCAGGTCCAAGGTCAAGAGGGTTCACCCTGGATATTGTGGACATGTGACCCTAGGTGCAGGGTCTAGGAGGTGGGATCACACTGGAGACTTCGGACATGTGACCCCAGATGCAGGATCTCTGAGGTGGGGTCTCCCTGGAGACTGTATACATGTCCCCCAGTACAGGTTCTGGAGGTGGGTTCATTAGGAGACTATGAACATGTGACCCAAAGTGCAGTGTCTGGGGAAGAGGCTGACCCTGGAGACTGTGGACTTATGACAATATGTATATAGTCTGGGAGGGGGTAACCCTGGACATTATATGCTTGTGACCACAGGTGTAGTTTTGGGAGGGGTTTCAACTTGAGTCTGTAGATGTGAGAACCTGGGTGCAGAGTCTGAGAGCTGGAATCACCCTGGAAACTATGGATATTTGACCCCAGGTGGAGAAGGCAATGGCACCTCACTCCAGTACTCTTGCCTGGAGAATCCCATGGATGGAGGAGCCTGGTAGGCTGCAGTCCATGGGTTTGCGAAGAGTCACACATGACTGAGTGACTTCACTTTCACTTTTCACTTTCATGCATTGGAGAAGGAAATGGCAACCCACTCCAGTGTTCTTGCCTGGAGAATCCCAGGTACAGAGGAGCCTGGTGGGCTGCCGTCTATGGAGTCGCACGGAGTCGGACATGACTGAAGCAACTTGGCAGCAGCAGCAGCAGCAGGGTCTGGGGGATGGGGTAAGCCTGGACACTGTGGATGTGTGACCCAATGTGCAGGTTATGGGGAGGGTCTCACCCAGGAGATTGTGGACATTTGACCCCAGATACATGGTCAGTGAGATGGGGTCACTCTGCAGACTGTGAATATATTACCTCAAGTACTGGTTCTGGGAGGGGTTTACCTTGGAGACTGTGGTCATGAAAACCCAGGGGCAGGGTCTGTAAGATTAGGTCACCTCCAGACTATGGTCCTGATACCCCAGACCAGGTCACTCTGGAAAATGTGGACGTGTGTCCCCAAATATACAGCCTGGGGAAGATGATCACCTTGGAGACTGTGGACATCTGGATGCCAGGTGCAGGGTCTGGCAGGGGGGTGTCACAATGGAGACTGTGGACATATGACCCCAGGTGCAGGGTCTGGGAGGGGTGTCAACCTGGATACTGTGGACCTGTGAACCGAGGTGCATGGTCTGGATGGGGTCACATAGGAGACTTTGGATATGTGAACCCAGGTGCAGTGTTAGGGAGTCATCACTCTTGAGACTGGATATATGAGTAACCCCAGGTACAGGGTCTGGGAAGGGTGTCACCCTGGAGACTATTCATATGTGACTCCAGGTGCAGGGTGTGTGAGAGGGGTCACCTTGGAGACTGGATGTATGACCCTAGGTACATGGTCTGGGAGGGAAATAACACTGGTGAGTGTGGACATGTGACACCAGGGATAGAATCTGGGAGGAGGGGTCACACTGGGGGCTCTGGACCTATGACCCCAGGTGATGGGTCATGGAGGGGGCTCACCCTGGGATACATGGATGTGTGTTCCCAAGTACAGGGTCAGGGAGGGTTTCAGCCTGGAAACTGCAGATATTTGACCCCTGTGCAGGGTCTGGGAGGGCAGTCACACTGGAGATTGTGCACAGGTGACACCAGGTTCAGGATCGGGGGGGGGGGGTGGTGGTGGGCGCAGGGAATGTCATCCTGGATATTTTGTAAGTGTGACCTCAGGTACAGGGTATGAAGGGTGTCCTCTGGAGATGGCAGATATCTGACCCTAGGTACAGGTTCTGGGTGGGGGTTCACACTTGAGACTGTGGACATGTGACCCACATACAAATTCTGGGAATAACATCACCCCAGAGGCTATGGACATGTGTTACCAGGTACTGGGTCTGGGAGAATACACACGGTAGAGACTGGATATGTGACCCCAAATACAGTGCCTGAGAGAGGTCACCCTGGGGAGTGAAGACATGTGATCTCAGATACAGGATCTGGGAGGGTGTTACCCTGGAATCTGTGGACATGTAACACCAGCATATGGTCTGGGAGGGGATCTCACAATGGGAATTGTGGCCGTGTCATCCCAGGTGCTCAGACTGATGTGGTAGTGTCACCCTGAAGTCTGTCGACTGTATCCACAGGTACAGGTCGGGGGGGGGGGTGTCACCCTGGAGACTGGAAATGTGACCAGATGTTCAAAGTCTGGGAGTGGTGGTCACCCTGGAGACTGTGTACATGTAACCAAAGGTAAAAGTTCTGGTGAGGTGGGGTCACCATGGAGAATGTGGATGTGTGATCCCAGGTGTATGGTCTGGGAGAGGTGGTTACCCTGGAAACTGGAAATGTGACCCCAGGTACAGGGTCTGGGTGAGGTGTCACCAAGGAGACTATGGACATTTGAACCCGGGTGCTTGTATTTCAAAGGAGTCACCCTTTAGCCTGTGGATGTGTGACCCCAGGTGAAAGATCTGGGAGTAGGAGTCACCCTGGACTGTGGTCGTCTAACACCAGGTGCAGGGTCTAGGGAGAGGGCTCTCTGTGGACATGTGACCGCAGGTGCAGGGTCTGTGAGGTGTTTTCTCCCTGCAGAAAGTGGACAGGTGACCAAAAATGCAGTGTCTGTGGTAGAAGCTGACCCTGGAGCCTGTGGATGTGTAAAGCCAGGTGAAGTGTCTGGGAGGTGTGGTCACTGTGGAGACTGTGGATGTGTGAACCCAGGTGCAGGGTCTGGGAGAGTGTTCACCCTGGAGACTGTGGACATGTGACCCTATCAATAGGGTCTATGAAGGGGTTCACCAGGGAAGCTGTGGCCATGTGACACCAGGTAAAGGATCTGATGTGGGGTATGAATGTGGAGACTGTGTTCATATAACCCCCAGTTCAGGGGGGAAGGGGGGGTCACCCTGGAAACTGTGGGTGTGTGATCCCAGGAGCATGGTCAGGGAGGGGTTCATTATGGAGACTATGGATGTGAAATTCCAGGTATAGGGTCTGGGAGGTGGGGTTACCATGCAGATTATGTGCAGGTGTTTCTGGTTACTGGGCCTGGGTTGTGGGGTCACCGTGAGGGCTATGGACATGTGACCCAAAGTGCAGGGTCTGGGGAGGGGGATCTCCCTGCATACTGTGGATGTGTAATCCCAGATGCAGGATCTGGGACATGGGATCACTCTGGGAATTATGGACATGTTGCATCAGGAGAACGGTCTGGGAGGGGTTTACCCTGGAGACTCTGGACATGTTACCCTAAGTGCAGGGACTGAAAGGTGGTGTCACCCAAGACACTGTGGTCATGAGACCTCAGTTACAGAGTCTGGATATTGGCTCATACTAGAGACTGTGGACATGTGATCCCATGTATATGGTCTGAGAGGGAGTCACCCTGGATACTACTGAAATTTGACCCCAGGTACAGGGTCAAGAGGGGGTTACCCTGGGGACTTGTTTATGTGTGACCCCACATGCAGTTTCTGGGAGGTGGAGTCACACTTCAGACTGTAGACATGTCAACCTGGTCCAGGGTGTGGAGGGAGTCACCCTGGATCTTGTGGACATGGGACCTTAGTTGCAGGGTCTTGGAAGAGGTGTCACTCTTGGGATTGTAGACATGTTACTCCAGGTGTATGATCTGGGAGGGGTTCATCCTGGAGACTGTGGATGGGCAACCCTAGGTGCAGGGACTGAGAGGAGATGTCATACTGGGCACTTTGGTCATGTGACCCCAGGTACATAGTCTGGAGGTGGTCTCATCCTGGAAACTGTTTATGTGTGACCCCAGGTGCAGGGTCTGGGAGGTGGGTCACCCTTTAGACTCTAGACATATGACCCCAGGCACAGGGTCTGGGAGGTGGGGTTACCCTGAGGACAGTGGACATGTGACCCAAGGTCCCAGGTCTGGTGAGCAGTCACACCAAGGAGACTGGATGTGTGGCCACACAGACAAGCTCTGGGAGGATGTCACCCTGATGAATGTGGACTTGTGAATCTGATAAGATGTAGTCACCCTGGAGACTGTGGACATGTGAACCCAAGTGTGGGGTGAGAGTGGTATCATCAAGGAGAATTTTGACACGTGACCCCAGGTGCAGATACTTTGAAGCAGTCAACATGGAGCCTGTGGATGTGTGAACCCAGGGTAAGGGTCTGGAAGGTGTGGTCACCCTTGACACTGGATGTGCGACCCCAGGTGCAGGGTCTTGAGGAGGGTTCACCTTGGCAACTGTGGATATGTGACCCCAGGTTCAGGGTCTTGGAGGACATTCACCCTGCAGAATGTGGACATGTGATCCTATGTACAGGGTCTGCAAAAGTGTTCACCAGGGAGACTGTGGCCATGTGACACCGGGTATAGTGTCTGAAGAAGGGTGTCAGCATGAGGACTGTGGACATGTACACTAGGTGCTTGGATGTGGGCTGGGGTCACCCTGGAGACTATGCATGTGTGACCCAGTTTCAGTGTCTAGGATGTTTGTCACCCTGGAGATGATGGACCTTTGACTTCTGGTACAGGTTCTGGGGGGTGCTGTTACCCTGGGAACTGTGGACATGTGACAGCAGGTACAGGGTCTGAGTGATGGGGTCACCCTATGGACTGTGGACATGTGATCCCACATGTAGGGTCTGGAAGGGGGCCTCTGTAGAGACTGTGGATGTCTTACCCTAGTTGCTGGGTCTGGGAGGAGGTCACCATGAACACTGTGGATGTGTGACCCCAGGTACTGGGTCTTGAGGGCAGGGTCACCCTTCAGGCTAACCATGAAGACTGAATATGTGATTCCAGGTGCATGGTCTGGGAGGGTGTAACCTTGGAGATTGTGGATGTGTGACTCCACATATAGGGTATAGGAGGTGGGGTCACACTTTAGGTTATAGACATGTGACCCCAGTCCAGAGTCACTCTGGAGATTGTGGACATAGGATCCCAGGTACAGGGTCTGGGAGGTGGCTCACCCTGGAGATTGTGACATCAGACCCCAGGTACATTGGGAGCTGGATCACCCTGGAGACTGTGGACACGTGTGACCCCAAGTGCAGGATTTGGGAGAGGGGTCACCCTGTTGACTGGATATATGTCACCAGGTGCAGGTTATGGGCAGGAGGGACACCCTGGATATTGTCAAAGTGTGACCCCAGGCACAGGGTCTGGGCATTCCCTCATAGCTCAAAAGCTTCCCCCACAGCTCAGTTGGTAAAGAATCTACCTGCAATGTAGGAGACCCTGGTTCAATTCCTCGGTCAAGAAGATTTCCTGGAGAAGGAAATGGCAACCCATTCCAGTATTCTTGCCTGGAGAATCCCATGGATAGAGGAACCTCGCTGGCTACAGTCCATGGGGTCACAAGAGTTGGACACAATTTAGTAACTAAACCACCACCACTAAGGACTGTTAAGGGGCGAGAGGTTAGTAAACAGAAAATAAATAGAGTCTGGGGAGGGGGTCACCATGGAGACTATATACATGTGACCCCAGGTACAGTGTTTGGAAAGGGGGTCACCCTGGTGACTGTGGACATGTGACTCCAGGTACAGGGTCTGGAAGGAGGGTCACCATGACCCCAGGGACAGGGTAGGTGACGTGAGGTCACCGTGGAGACTGTGGACATGTGACGCCAGGTGTAGGGTCTGGGAGGGGTTTACCTTGGAGACTGTGGACAAGTGACATAATGTGTAGGGTCTGGGTGTGGGGATTACCCTGGAAACTGGAAATGTGACTCCAGGTACATAGTCTGGTAGGTGGGGTAATCATGGAGACTGTGAACTTGTGACAACATGTATATGGTCTGAGAGTGGTTAACCCTGAGATTATGTACATGTGACCACAGGTGTAAGCTTGTGAGTGATTGTAAGAGTGTGTGAGGGTGTGAGAGGGAATGTAAGAGTGTGCAAGGGAGTGTAAGAGTATGCGAGGGTGTGTGAGGGAGAGTAAGAATTGTGAGGGCATGCGAGGGAGTGTAAGAGTGTATGAGAGTGTGTGAGAGTGTGCAAGGGAGTGTAAGAGTGAGTGTAAAAGTGTGCAAGGGTGTGTGATGGAGTGAAAGAGTGTGGAGGGTGTGCAAGGGAGTGTCAGAGCATGTGAGGGAATGTAATAGTGTGCAAGGGTGTGTGAGGGAGTGTAAGTTTATCAGTTTGTGCCATGGAGTGTAAGAGCATACAAGGGAGTGTAAGAGTGTGTGAGGGTCTCCGATGGAGTGTAAGGGTGAGCAAGGATGTGCAAGGGAGTGTAAGAGTCTGCAAGGAAGTGTAAGAGCATTTAAGGTTGTGAGAGGGAGTATAAGAGCATGATAGGGAGTGTAAGAGTGTGCAAGGTTGTGGGAAAGTGTGTAAGAACGGGTGAGGGATGGTAAGAGTGTGTGAGGGTGTGCAAGGGAGTGTAATAGCATGTGAGGTAGTATAAGTGTGAAAAAGTGTTCAATGGAGTGTAAGGGTGTGTGAGAGTGGGCAAGGAAATGCCAGAGCATGTAAAGAAGTGTAACAGTGTGTGAAGATGAGTGAGGGACTGTAAGAGTGTGTGGGTGTGCAAGGGAGTGTAGGAGGGTGCAAGGCAGTGTAGTATCAAGCGAGAGCGTGTAAGAGTGTGGGATGGTGTACAAGGGAGTGGAAGAGCATGTGAGGGAGTGTAAGAGTGTGTGAGGGTCTGCAAAGGAGTATAAGAGTGTGTGAGGGTGTGTGAGAGAGTGTAAGAGTGTGCTAGGGTGTGAGATGGTATGTAAGAATGTGAGAGGGTGTTCCAGGAAGCTTAAGAGATATCCCAGGTGCAGAGTAGGTTGGGGGTCACTTGGAACTAGTGGTCGTTTCAGGGATTGAAAGAACATGGGAGGAAGTATAAGAATGTGCAAGGGTGTGCAAGGAGTGTAAGAGTGAGCAAGGCAGTGTAAGTGTGTGAGGGTGTGCAATGGAGTATAAGAGTGTGTGAGGGCATGAAAAGGGGTGTAAGAGTGCCCAACGGTGTGTAAGGGAGTGTAGAGTCTGTGACAGTGTGTGAGGGAGTGTAAAGGTGAACAAGGAAGTGTAAGACTGAAAAGGTGTGGGAGGAGTGTAACAGTGTGTGAGGTAGTGGAAGGGAGTGTAATAGTGTGCAAGGGTGTGAGAGGGACTGTAAGAGTGTATGATGGTGTGCAAGGGCAGGAGAGGTCATTTGAGGGTGTGCGAGGTTGGGCAAGAGTGTGAGGGTGTGCAACAGCATGTGAGGACATGGAAGGGCATATGCGGCCATGTGAGTGCATGCGAGGGCATGTGAGGTCATGTGAAGGCATGTGAGAGTATGCACAGATGTGTGAGAGTGTACGAGAATATGTGAAGGCATTCGAGGGCATGCAATAGCATAAGAGGGCATGCAAGGACGTGCCAGAGTATGCAGGGGTGTACAGGGCCGTGCGATGGTGTATGAAAGCATGTAAGGATGTGAGAGAATGTGTGAAGATGTGTGAGAGTGTGCAAAGACGTGCAAGGGCATGGGAGGATGTGCAAGTACATAGAGGGAGTGTGAGAGCATGTGAGGCCCTGTGAGAGCCTGCGAGGACATGTAAAGACATGCGAGGGTTTCCAAGGGTGTGTGAGAGTGTGTGAGTATGTGCAAGATTGCGTGAGAGTGTGCGAGGGCATGCGAGACCATATGATGGTGTGCAAGAGCAGGCGAGGGCATGCAAGGGCATATTAGGGAGTGCAAGGATGTGTGAGGTCATGTGAGAGTGTGTGAGGATATGCAAGGGCATGCAAGGGCATTTTAGGGCCTGCGAGGGCGTGGGAGGGTGTGGGAGGGCGTGGAAGTGCATCTGAGACAGTGCAAGTGGGTGTTAGAGTATGTGAGTATATGCAAGGGGATGTGAGGGCATGCAAGGAATTGCGAGATTGTGTGAGGATATTCGTGGGAGTGCGAGGCTATGTGAGAGCATGTGAAGGCATGCAAGCACATGTGAGAGGGTCCAAGGACATGCAAACCCATGCGAGGATGTGCACAGGTGTGAGAGGCTGTGTGAGTGCATGCAACTGCATGCAAAGAAATGTGCAAGGGAGTGCGAGGCCATGTGAGAGCATGTGAGGGCCTATGAACATGTGCAAGAGGGTGCAAGGATGTGTGAGGGAATGAAAGGACATGCAAGGGCGTGCTAGGGCGTGCGAGTGCATGTGAGGGCATGGCAGGGCGTGCATGAGGTCATGTGAGGGTGTGTGAGGGTGTGTGAGATTGTGCAAGGATGTTCAAGAGGGTGTGAGGGCATGGGAGCATGAAAGGGCATGGGAGCACTTGAAAGGGCATGCGAGGATGTGCAAGGGCATGTGAGGAGGAGTGTGCGAGGGCATACAAGGCCATTTGAGGTCATGCAAGTGCATGCCAGGATGTGTGAGAATGTGTGAGCATGGGCGAGAGTGTGGTAGGGCCTGCAAGGGTGTGTGAGGGCGTGTGTGGTCATGTGAATGCTTGGGAGTACGTTTGTGGCTGTGCAAGAGTGTGTGAGTATGTGCAAGAGCCTTTGAGGGCAAACAAGGTTGTGAGAGAACATGTGAGGCCATGCAAGGGCATCCTCAGCTCAGTTCAGTTCAGTCACTCAGTTGTGTCCGACTCTTTGTGACCCCATGAACTGCAGCACGCCAGGCCTCCCTGTCCATCACCAACTCCCAGAGTTCATCCAAACTCATATCCATTGAGTCAGTGATGCCATCCAATCATCTCATCCTCTGTCGTCCCCTTCTCCTTCTGCCCTCAATCTTTCCCAACATCAGGGGCTTTTCAAAGGAATCAGCTTTTCGCATCAGGTGGCCAAAGTATTGGAGTTTCAGCTTCAGTATAAGTCCTACCAATGAACACTTAGGACTGATCTCCTTTAGGATGGACTGGTTGGATCTCCTTGCAGTCCAAGGGACTCTCAAGAATCTTCTCCAAGTCTTGCCTTCTCCAGTATGAAAAGGCAAAAAAAAAGATGGTTATCAAGAAAACAGAAAACAGCAAGTGTTGGCAAGGTTGTGGAGAAACTGGAACCCTCCTACATGGCAGGTAGGGTGAAGAATGACACACTGCTGTGGAAAACAGCTTGCCAGTTCCTCAAACTAGTAAACACAGGATTACCATGTGACCCAGAAATTTCACTCCTAGTTTTACATCCAAGAGAACTGAAAACACATGTCCACACAAATACTTGTGCAGAGATGTTCATTGTTTATTGATAAAAGCCTAAAAGTAGAAAAAATGCAAATATCTATCAATTGATGAACAGATAAACAAAATGTTACATATCCACAGAATGGAACATTACTCAGCAAGAAAAAGAAATGAAGCAGTCATACTCCTCACATCATAGATGAGCATGTAAAACTGCTCACCTATGTTGGATGTGACTGGTGATGGAAGCAATGTCCGATGCTGTAAACAGCAATATTGCGTAGGAACCTGGAATGTTAGGTCCATGAATCAAGGCAAATTGGAAGTGGTCAAACAGGAGATGGCAAGAGTGAACGTCAACATTTTAGGAATCAGCAAACTAAAATGGACTGGAATGGATGAATTTAACTCAGACAACCATTATATTTGCTACTGTGGGCAAGAATCCCTTAGAAGAAATGGAGTAGCCACCATAGTCAACAAAAAGAGTCCGAAATGCAGTTCTTGGATGGAATCTCAAAAATGACAGAATGATCTGTTTGTTTCCAAGGCAAACCATTCAGTATCACAATAATCCAAGTCAATGCTCCAACCAGTAATGCTGAAGAAACTGAAGTTGAATGGTTCTATGAAGACCTACAGGACCTTTAAGAACTAACACCCAAAAAAGATGTCCTTATCATTATAGGGGACTGGAATGCAAAAGTAGGAAGTCAAGAAACCCTGGAGTAACAGGCAAATTTGGTCTTGGAGTACAGAATGAAGCAGGGCAAAGGCTAATACAGTTTTGACAAGAGAACACACTGGTCATAACAAACACCCTCTTCCAACAACGCAAGAGAAGATTCTACACATGGACATCACCAGATGGTCAACATCGAAATCAGACTGATTATATTCTTTGCAGCCAAAGATGGAGAAGTTCTATGCAGTCAGCAAAAACAAGACCAGGAGCTGACTGTGGCTCAGATCATGAACTCCTTATTGCCAAATTCAGACTTAAATTGAAGAAAGTAGGGAAAACCACCAGACCATTCAGGTATGACCTAAATTAAATCCCTAACGAGTACAGAGTGGAAGTGAGAAATAGATTTAAGGGACTAGATCTGATAGAGTACCTGATGAACTATGGACACTGTACAGGAGACAGGGAGCAAGACCATCTTCAAGGAAAAGAAATGCAGAAAAGCAAAACGGCCTTACAAATAGCTGTGAAAAGAAGAGAAGCAAAAAGCAAAGGAGAAAAGGAAAGATATACCCACTTGAATGCAGAGTTCCAAAGAATCTCAAGGAGAGATAAGAAAGCCTTCCTCAATGATCAATGCAAAGAAATACAAGAAAATAATAGAATGGGAAAGACTAGAGATCTCTTCAAGAAAATTGGAGATATCAAGGGAACTTTTCATGCAAAGATGGGCTCGATAAAGGACAGAAATGGTATGTATGGACCTAACAGAAGCAGAAGATATTAAGAGGTGGCAAGAATACACAGAAGAACCGTACAAAAAAGATCATCATGACCCAGATAATCACGATGGAGTGATCACTCATCTAGAGCCTCAGACATGTCCTCACTCTGGTCCTCACTAAATCCTCTCTCTGATCTGCTCTACAGCCTCACTCTGGTCCTCACTAGGGCCTGACCCTCATCTTCAGTAGGGCCAAACTCTTGTCCTCACTATGGCCTGACTCTCATCCTCACTATGGCCTGACTATGTCCTCTATGGCCTGACACTTTGCATCACTATTATCCGACTCTGACTCACTGGTTCATGAATCTTGTCCTCACTGGAGATTGATACTTTTCTTCCCTGGGGCTGACTCTGGTACTCTCTATGGCCTGAGCCTGTACCTGTCTGCGACCTGATCTATTGCCTCACTGGGCCTCACTCTGGTCCTCACTAGGCCCTGATTCTGGTCCTCATACAGACTGACCCTGCCTCATATACAGCATCATTCTCATCATCACTAGGGCCAAAGGTCGTGTCTACTAGGGCCTGACTCTAACCCTCACTAGGGACTGATTTCGTCCTCACTATGGCCTCACACATGTCCTCACTCTGGCCTCACTCGGGTTCTCTCTGGCATCACTCTGGTTCTCATATTGGTCCTCTCTACAGCCTCACTCTGTTCTTCACTATTACCTGACTTTGGTCCTCACTGTGGCCTGATTTTTGTCCTCATTACAGTCTCAATCTAGTCCTGTCTATAGCCTGACACTTTGCCTCGCTGGGACCTAACCCTTGTCCTCACTGGGCCCTGATTCTGTTCCTCACTGGGCTCTGATGCTAGTCTTCACTACAGCCTGGCTCTGGTCCTCACTATTCCCTGACCTTTGTCCTCACTAGGGCCTGACTCTCGTCTTCATATTTTTCTGACTCTTGTTCTCTCTACTTCCTGAATCTTGTCCTCATTAGTCACTGACTCAGGTTTTCACTGTGCCCTGGGTCTTGCCCTAACTGAGCTCTGATTATGGTCATCACTAGGGCCTGACACTCTTCCTCAATTTGTCCTGACTCTTGTCCTCAACAGGGCCTGACTCTGTCCTCTGCCTGACCCTTTGTGTCACTACTTCCTGACTCATTCATTCACTGGGCCATGAAACTCGTCCTCCCTGGAGACTGACACTGCTCCTCACTGGGCTCTGATTTTGGTCCTCATTACAGTCTGACTCCTGTTCTCACTATGGCATGACTCTTGTTCTCAGTAGGGCCTGACTCTCATGCTCACTAGGACATGAGTTTCCTCTCAGTAGGCCCTGAGTCTGGTCCTCACCAGGCACTGATTCTCTTCTCACTGGCCTCTGCTCCTGGTCGGCTCTACAGCTTGACTCTGGTCCTTTCTACATCCTGAACCTGGTCCTCTGTAGGCCCTGGCTCTGGTTCTCTCTATGGCCTGCCATTTTGCTTCACCTTGGCCTGACATTCTGTTTCACTGGGCTTGACTCTGGTCCTCCCTGTGCCCTGACTCTTTGGCTCACTAGAGCCTGACTCTTTGCTTCACTGGGATCTGACACTGGTCCTCCATGGGCACTGAAAGGTTGTTGTTGACCCAAGAAAAGATGCCAGGATTCTTGGACTCCAGAGAAGAATTCAATCCAGGGCTAGAGACAAGGCTTGATTGTTCAGAGCTGTTGTGTAATAAAGTTTTATTAAAGTATAAAGGAGATATAAAAGCTGCTGACATAGGCATCAGAAAGAGTACCCCCCTGCTAGTCTTCAGCTGAATGTTATATAGTCACTAGTAGTCTGTTAATGAAAGAAAGGAATGTCTTAAAACTCAGAATGGCACCAGGCCCCTCATCCATAAGATGTATTTTGGGATAATCTTGGCACCAGATGAGTCATCCCGGGCCATAAAATGACTAACTTGAATCTTGTAGAAGGGCAGATTACCATACAAATAGTTTCAATTACATAGATTAGGGGAACAATGTCTGAGTATAACATACTGGTTTGTCAAGTAGGTTCTGAGCCATTAGGTGGAACCGACTTGAAGACAGAGTTTGGGGTAAATGCATAGTACATTAACATAGCTTAAGACAAACATTTCCATAGAAAAATGCATTGGTTAACTCAAGGTTTGAGAATAGTTAACTTCAGGCGAAACCAGGTGTCATTATGGCAACACAGTATTTTAAGAGAAACCTCCTTTCAAATTGATATAGAGAAGGAAAAAAATATCGCTAGTTTGTTTCAACTCCTGCTGCTTTAGAGAGATAAAAATGTCTGACACTTGCAGCCTATTTCCTCCATTTGGAGACCCTGGCCTTCCTGCCTGTTACCCTCCCAGCACTGATGCTGGACATCGCCTAGCCTGAATATGGTCCCCACTCTGTCCTGATTCTGGTCCTCACTAGGGTCTGAGCCTCATCCTCACTAGGGCCTAAGTGAGCACGAAGGTCAGGCCCTACTGAGGGTGAGTCACCCATAGTGTGGACCAGTCAGATCATACTTAAGACCATATCAGGGCCCAGTAATGAACAGTGTCAATGTGCAGTGAGGACCAGAGTCAGGCCATATTGAGGGTCAGAGTGAGGCACAGTGTGGACCAGACACAGGTTCCAGTGAGGAACCAACACAGGGTCCTGTGAGGAGCAGAGTCCTATGCAGTGAGGCAAAGCACACTGCACCCTGACACTCGTCCTCACTAGACGCTGACTCTTGACCTCAGGGTGCCCCAAGTCTCCTCCTCACTGGGCAATGATTCTGGTCTACATGTTGACTGTGAACTTCACTAGGGCTTGACTCTGTCCTCACTTTGGCCTGATTCTCATCCTCACTAGTGCTTGACTCTCATCCTTACTTTGGATGACAATTTCCAAGTAGTGGGTTACTCTCAGCAGACAGAATGCTGGGAAACCTATGTTCCTTCGTTGAATGAATGGCAATAAATACAGTGGTTTTCAGGCATGTTATTTCAGCAATAGTCTAGATTCTAAGGTGTGAGGTCACCACGTTTCCACAGAGGCCCTGATCTCCAGAGTCACAGTCAGGATATTTCCTCGCACTTTCTGAGCCTTGTGAACACATTCTTGAGTCATATTGGGACTATCCATGAGGAAACAGGCTGCAGGAGTGAGTCTGACAGAGCTGAGTGCCAAACTGTTTTTACCTAGTTTAATTGACATTCCACTGGAAATGATCTTGCTGCAAGGAGTTGCAAGCCGCCTGCTTGCTTCAGAAATCCCAGTGTTTTGACCAAAGATATTGCTGTCATAAGTGGGAAAACAGCAATTGGACTGATTTTAAAGCAGCTGCTAAGCCCCAGCCTACTATGGCAAACAGAGAGAAAATGCTAATTTTGCCAACAAGGTCCAGTATCCACATTCATACTCAGTATGTGTCCAAGCACTATCCAAGAATTTTCCAGACAGACTTAGGATAACTGGATCCCTCCTACAGAGAGCTTCATGGAACAGATGCTTTGATGTTTGTTTGCTTTTCTCTGTGAGTGTGGGGGCCTTCCCTATGGGAACACAGGGAAGGGGAAATTGGTACTTAGAAATGACCTTCAAGCAAGAATTTCCAAGCAGTCTGTTACTCTTAGCAAACAGAATGCTATGAAATCTATGTTCCTTCAATGAATGAAAGGCAAAAGAAAAAAAAAAGTGTTTTCAGGCATCTATCAGCAACTGTCTAGATTCTAAGATGTCAGAACTCCAGGTCTGCATAGAGGCCCTAATTTCCACAGTCACAGCCAGTATGTTTTCTCGCACTTCTGAGCCTTGTGAACCCATTCCTATGTGATACTGGGCTTGCCCATGAGAAAACAGGCTGTAGGAGTGTGTCTGTGAGTGCTGAGTGCCTTCTAGTGTTGTTACCAAATGAGTTGCCACGCCACTGGAAATGATCCAGTGGCAACGAACTGCAAGTTGCCTGCTTGCTTCAGAAATCCCAAAGGTTTGACCAGATATTGCTGTCACAAGTAAGAAAAGAGCAATGGGATGGATTTTCAGGCAGTTTCTAGGCCACATGGTTTTAGGGCCAACAGAGAGAAAATGCTAATTTTGTCAACAAGGTCCAGTATCCAGGTTCACACTCAGTATGTGTCCCTGCAGTATCCAAGAATTTTCCAGACAAACCTAGGATCACTGGATCTCTCCTACAGTGAAAACTTGATGGAACAGACTTCTGGATGTTTGTTTGCTTTTCTCTGTGAGTGAGGGGCCTTCCCTATGGTAACACAGTCAGGGGAAATTGTTACTGAAAAATGACCGCCAAGCAAGCATTTTCTAGCAGTGTGTTACTCTCAACACACAGAATGCTGGGAAAGCTGTGTTCCTTCAATGAATGAAAGGCATGAGAAGAGTGTTTTTCAGGCATCTATCTATTAGGAACTGTCTAGATTCTAAGATGTGAGAACTCCAGGTTTGCACAGAGGCCCTAATTTCCAGAGTCAATACCAGTATGTTTCCCTGCACTTTCTGAGCCTTGTGAACTCATTCTTAGCTCATATTGTGTCTGCCCATGAGGAAATAAGATTAGGAAATTGTCTAAGGGTCCTGATTGTCATACTATTGTTACCTAGATTAGTTGACATTCTAATGGAAATGATCTTGACCCAAGGAGTTGCAAGCCACCTGCATGCATCAGAAATAGGAAAGGTTTGAGCAAACCTGTTGATATCATAAGCAAGAAAACATCAGTTCGATGGATTATCAGGCAGCTGGTAGCCCACACCCTTTTAGGGCCAACAGACAGAAAATGCTAATTTTTCCAACAAGGTCCAATATCCAGGTTCACACTCAGTATGTGTCCCTGCACTATCCAAGAATTTCCAGATAGACTTAGGTTCACTGGATCCTTCCTACAGAGAAAACCTGGATGGAACTGACATTCTGATGTTTGTTTGCTTTTCCATGTGAGTATGGGGCCTTCCTTTGGAGAAGGCAACAGCACCCCACTCCAGTACTCTTGCCTGGAAAATCCCATGGATGGAGGAGCCTGGTAGGCTGTAGTCCATGGGGTCGCTAAGAGTTGGACACGACTGAGCAACTTCACTTTCACTTTTCACTTTCGTGCATTGGAGAAGGAAATTGCAACCCACTCCAGTATTCTTGCCTGGAGAATCCCAGGGACGGGGGAGTCTGGTGGGCTGCCGTCTATGGGGTCGCACAGAGTCGGACATGATTGAAGCGACTTAGCAGCAGCAGCAGCATGAGGCCTTCCCTACTGTAACACAGCTGAGGGGAAATTTTTACTTAAAAATAACCTCCAAGCAAGGTTTCCAAGTAGTGTGTTACTCTCAGCAAACAGAATTCTGGGAAACCTATTTTCCTTCAGTGAATGAAAGCCAAAATAAGAGAATGTTTTCCAGGCATCTGTCAATAAGCAACAGTCTTGATTCTAAGATGTGAGAACTCCAGGTTTGCACAGAGGCCCTAATTTCCACAGTCCCAGTCAGTATGTTTCCAGACATTTCCAAGCCTTGTGAACCCATTCCTAGGTCATACTGGGACTGCCCATGAGGAAAGAGGCTGTGGAAGGGTATCTTTGAGAACTGAGCTGTAGTGAGAGAAGTACTCTGCTCAGTGTTCTCCCAGGAAGACCCAGGGGGCCCTGTTTGTGTCTTCACATTCTGATTTGGAAACATGATGTGCATGAACCTTGAAAACCAAGTTTTTGGTTCAAGCTCTATTTCCTGCCTCAGGCAACTAGCATCTTCCAACACGTCTCACTTCGGTTTTCTGGAGATTGACAACTTCCTACTCTAATCCTCAAGCTTTCTGAACTGAATGAGATGCTTGCAACTCCTCACTAGGAGCTCATCTCAGAGTACATTTTCACCTATCCAGGTTAGTTATAGGTAGAGAACTAGCAAGTCACAGAACTCTCTTCTCAATCCAGTCTACCCAGAGAGGAATCCAGAGTGCCCTGTCTTTCCCTTCCTCAGAATCAGGCTGTGTGGGAACCTAACAAACCAAGCTTTTGACTCAAGCTGTACATTCCAAATCAGAAATCTAGTTGGTTTTATTCACCTTTGTTTTATTCAGATTGACAACTTCCTACTTTAATCCCTGAGCTTTCTGAAAGAAGCTGCTTGTCACGCCTTGGTAGGAGTTCTTCTCAGAGGTCAAGTCCACCTAGAAAGGTTAATTATAGTTAACTGTCTGCTCAGACAATGATTGTCCCAGAAGGTTCCACTCAGCCCTACTCAGCCCTTCTGTGTCTTCACATGCTTCAGAAACATGCTGTGTGTAATCCTTGAACCCCAGCTTTGAGTTAAAGCTCTCTTTCCTGCATCCAAAACCTAGGTGCTTTTACATTGAAAGTTACTTGGAAAACACTTTGCTTACTTTTGCGTTATTCGGTTCCACAACTTCCTTAGTCAAATCCTGTTGGTTTTGGAAACCGAAGCAAGCTGCTTGCAACTCCTTATTAGAGGGTCGTCTCAGAGTACATTTTCACCTAAGCAGGCTAGGTAGACTTTTGAGTACTCTCTCTTCACAGAACTCTCTGTTCCAAGCCAGTGTTCTCACAGGAGGATCTGAGCGCCCAGGTTGTGTCTTTACACTCGTCCGAATCATGCTGTGAACCAGGAAATCCAAACTTGCTTTCTAAAGCCTCTTTTCTACCTCAGAAAAGTTAGATTTTACAGTGTAAGTTACTGTCAAACCCTTTGGTGGCTTGGCTTTGCTTCTGATCGATCACTTCCAGGTCTGTTTCTTTTCTCGAAGAAAGAAGCTGCTTGCACCCCCAACTATGTGTCCAAAGTGTGGACTAAGAGTGCTGTCTGCCCTGTCAGTAAATGAAGGGTGTGGCAGTGATCAGCAACTGCATCCACCTTGAAGGTATGTCCTGAGGGAACTCAGGATGGAAACAATAAATGCCCTTCCTCTTACAGTGACCCACTGCAGTCACCCCAGCTCAGGTGCAGCTGAGGAGATTCTGATGAGAAGCACAGGACACTGGCCTCAGGCAGCTGAGGTCATGTCGGAGGAGTGAAGTCAGTGAGCTCAGACTCCTGTATCCTCCCATATATGGACAGCACTAAATTCCTTGACATGTCTCGCTTTCCTTTAGTAACAGTGATCTTTTGATGTTCCCACTACCTAGCTTTTTGTTGCAAAAACTCTTATATGTCCTGACTCTATCCTCGCTTCCTTGGAGTGGTTTTCCAGTTACCTGAGGTGCTGTTCCCCAGGCTTAACATCCCAAGACTGTCCACCAAAAAACATAATTCTCAAATTTAAGGTTGTGCAGTTCTGGTTTTTGTTTCAGCCTACTAAATCTAACCCGCATTTCCTTTGAGAGGTGACTAGGTCATGAGGGTGGGACTCCCATGATGGAATTAGTGCCATGATGACAGAGCCCTCACAGAGCCCCTAACCCTTCCCCCTCGTGAGGACACAGCACAGAGATGCCATCTGTGAACCAGGAAGGGGCTTCACCAGACAGGGAAGATGCCAGCGCCTCCATCCTGGATGTCCCGCTTCCGGAACTGAGGAACAGAGAGCCCTGTGGCTTACAGGCACCCAGGTCAGGGCATTCTCAGAGCAGCCAGAATGGACTAAGACATGGCCAGTCAACCCACGTGGTCCCACAGAACTCTGAGGGCTGAGTGACAGGTGGCACTGGCTTGCTGGGTAAGAATTTGGGGAAAGTCTGTACTGAGGCAGATTTTTCCTCCAAGCTTCTCCAAGCAGCCTGGGTGAAGTCTGCTGTCATGGGCAGGAAGGGTCTCAGCTGACTGCTGTAGCTGGTGGTCATGAGTAAGGCCTGTCTATACCCACTGAAAGTCACAGGAATGAAATTCCGGGTCCAGTTAAATTGCTCATCCCAATAGGTGTGAAAAATGAATAATTTTATCTGCAGCACAAAGACACTCACTCCTAAAAAAAAAAAAAAAAAGGAAGAAAATGCTTTTGTTGTATCATTATTTTTTCTCTTTCAACTCTGTTTGTTACGATCAGAAGAGAGAAAAAGGAATACATTAAAATCAATGGAGATCATGTGGATAAGCCAGGTATGATCTTCCCAGTCAGTGTGAAATACAAGCTTTTTGTTCTAAACAAAAGGACTCCAAGGTACTTTCCAAGGTACTTTTAATAAAGAGTTAACAACACAGAGCAGCACAATTCAGTGCTCACCCCTAAGACATGGGGGAGGGGGCACTGAGAGAACAAGGTACTTGAACATGAATCAGCTA
Organism: Capricornis sumatraensis; assembly: GCF_032405125.1. Classification (NCBI taxonomy): domain Eukaryota; kingdom Metazoa; phylum Chordata; class Mammalia; order Artiodactyla; family Bovidae; genus Capricornis; species Capricornis sumatraensis. The sequence continues at coordinate 43,961,101 of NC_091072.1, read as the reverse complement.
TTTGTCTGACAAACTGCAGAGTTTGAAAGATGGATGATTAATATCTTTGCAGGTTTGTCAAATCATTTATTAACGTTCACTCACTTAGGTAATAAGATTTGTATTTATATAATTTCCAATTTTAACTTAAAATGAGATAACAGCAAATGTAATCTCTAAAGCAGTAAAGGTTTGTGCATAGGCTTGCACAAAATCTATAGAATGCACAAAAGAAACTGTTATTTGAAGAATGAATCATGAACTTCATTACACAGATAAAATATATGTGAAGTGGAAAATATACCAAATGTGAAACAGAGTATTTTTCATTAGGTAAAGCCAAAATGTTATACCGAAGGTATATTTTATTTGTTTTTTAAATTTTTATTTTATTTATCAAAGGTATATTTTAAATGTATTAGTCTTTCTTATGTGAGAAAATTTAAGGTATAAGAATGCCTAAGTTGTTGAATTTTATATATGTAGATACAACGAATATTTTTTAAACAGAAATTAAAGATTAATGAGACTCAATCTAGTAAATGTGTAAAAAGGAAAAAATATACAAAGGTAAATGATAAGATCTTAGTCAAAAGTGATGAATAAAAAAATCATAAAACATTTGGCAAATAACACCTCACTTCTTTGGGCCTTTGTTTCTTTATCTGTGATTGGCTAAGAGGTTACCAGGGTGGAATAAAACTCCAACTGGATTGAAAATGTTGCAGTTTGTATGAGTTGATTGGTTACTCATTCCCTTAGGAAATTTCCCAAGGGAAATTCCCTTGTCAAGTACGCTAGCACACACAGACAATGCCGGTTATAAAAGAGCTCATGGCATTTGATTTTCCCATGACCAAATCCACGTACTCAGTCATTCCTTTTGCTCTGATGAGACAGTTGGTCAGAGCTCCCTTTCAAAGCCTTGTTACTGATGATGAGGGATCAATGACCAATGCACTAAAACCTTGATATTGTTGTTCAGTAGCTTATTTGTGTCTGATTCTTTGAGACACCCATGGACTGCAACACACCAGGCTTCCCTGTCCTCCACTATCTCCCGGCGTTTGCTCAAATTCATGTCCATTGAGTTGGTGATGATATTCAACCATTTCATCCTCTGTTACCCCTTTCTCCTCCTGCCCTCAATCTTTTCCAGCATCAGGATCTTTTCCAATGAGTTGACTCCAAATGTCCTTTCCTAAATGATGATGCTGTTAAAGTGCCACACTTAATATGTCAGCAAATTTGGAAAATTCAGCAGTGGCCACAGGACAGGAAAAGGTCAGTTTTCATTTCAATTACAAAGAAAGGTAATGCCAGAGAATATTTAAGTTCAGTTCGGTTCAGTCACTCAGTCATGTCCGACTCTTTGCGACCCCATGAATAGCAGTACACCAGGCCTCCCTGTTCATCACCAACTCCCGGAGTTCACTCAGACTCACATCCATCGAGTCAGTGATGCCATCCAGCCATCTCATCCTCTGTCATCCCCTTCTCCTCCTGCCCCCAATCTCTCCCAGCATTAGAGTCTTTTCCAATGAGTCAACTCTTCGCATGAGGTGTCCAAAGTACTGGAGCTTCAGCTTTAGCATCATTCCTTCCAAAGAAATCCCAGGGCTGATCTTCAGAATGGACTGGTTGGATCTCCTTGCAGTCCCTTGGAGTCCCTCTCAAGAGTCTTCTCCAACACCACAGTTCAAAAGCATCAATTCTTCGGTGCTCAGCCTTCTTCACAGTCCAATTCTCACATCCATACATGACCACAGGAAAAACCATAGCCTTGACTAGACAGACCTTAGTCGGCAAAGTAATGTCTCTGCTTTTGAATATATTATCTAGGTTGGCCATAACTTTTCTTCCAAGGAGTATGCGTCTTTTAATTTCATGGCTGCAATCACCATCTGCAGTGATTTTTGAGCCCCCCAAAATAAAGTCTGACACTGTTTCCCCATCTATTTCCCATGAAGTGATGGGAGCAGATGCCATGATCTTCGTTTTCTGAATGCTGAGCTTTAGGCCAACTTTTTCACTCTCCACTTTCACTTTCATCAAGAGGCTTTTTAGTTCCTCTTCACTTTCTGCCATAAGGGTGGTGTCATCTGCATATTTGAGGTTATTGATATTTCTCCTGGCAATCTTGATTCCAGCTTGTGTTTCTTCCAGTCCAGCGTTTCTCATGATGTACTCTGCATAGAAGTTAAATAAGCAGGGTGACAATATACAGCCTTGACGTACCCCTATTCCTATTTGGAACGAGTCTGTTGTTCCATGTCCAGTTCTAACTGCTGCTTCCTGACTTGCTTACAGGTTTCTCAAGAGGCAGGTCAGGTGGTCTGGTATCCCCATCTCTTGAAGAATTTTCCAGTTTATTGTGATCCACACAGTCAAAGGCTTTGGCATAGTCAATAAAGCAGAAATAGATGTTTTTCTGGAACTCTCTTGCTTTTTCCATGACACAGCAGATGTTGGCAATTTGATCTCTGGATCCTCTGCCTTTTCTAAAACCAGCTTGAACATCTGGAAGTTCACGGTTCACGTGTTGCTGAAGCCTGGCTTGGAGAATTTTGAGCATTACTTTACTAGCATGTGAGATGAGTGCAATTGTGCTGTAGCTTGAGCATTCTCTGGCATTGCCTTTCTTTGGGATTGGAATGAAAACTCACCTTTTCCAGTTCTGTGGCCACTGCTGAGATTTCCAAATTTGCTGGCATATTGAGTGCAGCACTTTCACAGCATCATCTTTCAGGATTTGAAACAGCTCAACTGGAATGCCATCACATCCACTAGCTTTGTTCATAGTGATCCTTTCCAAGGCCCACTTGACTTCACATTCCAGGATGTCTGGCTCTAGATGAGTGATCACACCATCATGATTATCTGGGTCGTGAAGATCTTTTTTGTACAGTTCTTCTGTGTATTCTTGCCACCTCTTCTTAATATCTTCTGCTTCTGTTAGGTCCAGGCCATTTCTGTCCTTTATCGAGCCCATTTTGCATGAAATGTTCCTTTGGTATCTCTAATTTTCTTGAAGAGATCTCTAGTCTTTCCTATTCTGTTCTTTTTGTCTATTTCTTTGCATTGATTGCTGAGGAAGGCTTTCTTATCTCTTCTTGCTATTCTCTGGAACTCTGCATTCAGATGCTTACATCTTTCCTTTTCTCCTTTGCTTTTTGCCTCTCTTCTTTTCACAGCTATTAGTAAGGCCTCCCCAGACAGCCATTTTGCTTTTTTGCATTTCTTTTCCATGGGGATGGTCTTGATCCCTGTCTCCTTACAATGTCACGGACCTCATTCCATAGTTCATCAGGCACTCTATCTATTAAACTACCATACAATTTTGTTCACTTCACATGCTAGTAAGGTAATGCTCAAAATTCTTCAATCTAGACTTCAGTAGTACTTGAACAGAGAACTTGAAGATGTACAAGTGGGATTTAGCATTTTAACAGCATCATCACTTAGGATTTTAAATAGCTCAGCTGAAATCCCATCACCTCCACTAGCTTTGTTCATAGTAATGCTTCCGAAGGCCCACTTGACTTCACACTCCAGGATGTCTGGCTCTAGGTGAGTGACCACACCATTGTGATTATCTGGGTCATTAAGGCTATTTTTGTACAGTTCTTCTGTGTATTCTTGGCACCTCTTCTTAACATCATCTGCTTCTGTTAGGTTCTTGCCCCTTCTGTCCTTTATTGTGCCCAGCTTTGCATTAAGTGTTCCCTTGGTATCTCTAACATTCTTGAAGAGATCTCTAGTCTTTCCCATTCCATCACTTTCCTCTATTTATTTGCATTGTTCATTTAGGAAGGCTTTCTTATCTCTCCTTGCTGTTCTCTGGAACTCTGCCTTCAACTGGGTATTATCTCTCTCTTTCTCCTTTGCCTTTCACTTCTCTTCTTTTCTCAGCTATTTGTAAGGCTTCCTCAGACAATCATTTGCCTTCTTGCAATTCTTTTACTTCGGGATGGTTTTGGTCACTGCCTCCTGTACAATGTTACAAACCTCTGTCCATAGTTCTTCAGGTACTCTGTCTACCAGGACTAATCCCTTGAATCTATTTGCCACCTCCACTGTATAATCAGGGTTTTGATTTAGGTCATATCTAAAAAGTCTGGGGCTTCCCTGGTGGCTCAGATGGTAAAGAATCCACTTGGAATTCAAGAGATCTGAGTTCATTCCCTGGGTTGGGAAGATCCCCTGGAGAAGAAAATGGCAACTCACTCCAATATTCTTGCCTGGAGAACCCCACAGACAGAAGAACCTGATGGATTACTGTCCATGGGTTGTAAGGAGTTGGGCTTGACTGAGAGGTCTAGTGGTTTTTCCTTACTTTCTTCAATTTAAGTCTGAATTTTGCAATAAGGAGCTCATGACCTGAGCCACAGTCAGCTCCAGGTCTTGTTTTTGCTGACTGTATAGAGCTTCTCCACCTTCACCTGCAATGAATATAAACAATCTGAGTTCGGCATTGATTGTCTGGTATGTTCATGTGTAGAGTCATCTCTTATGTTGTTGGAAGAGGGTGTTTGCTATGACCAGTGTGTTTTATTGCAAAACTCTGTTAGCATTTGCCCTGCTTCATCTTGTACTCAAGGCCAAACTTGCCTGTTACTGCAAGTATCTCTTGACTTCCTACTTCTGTATTCCAATGATGAAAAAACATCTTTTTTTGATACTAGTTCTAGAAGGTCTTGTAGATCTTCATAGAATCATTTGATTTCAGCTTCTTCGGCCTTACTGGTTGGGGCACAGACTTGGATTACTGTGATACTGAATGATTTGCCTTGGAAACAAACCAAGATCATTCTGTTGTTTTTGAGATTGAACCCAAGTACTGCATTTCAGACTCTTTTATTGACTATGTGGGCTACTCCATTTCTTATAAGAGATTCTTCCCCACAGTAAATATAATGGTCTGTGAACTGCAAATGCATGGAAAGCACTGTTACATGTACCAACAGTCATAACTTGGTGGTTTATGACTCTGTAGAAGTTAATAGCTTGTGCCCTAAATTATCTCTTTAAAGGTACCTCCTGTCCTACATCTACAAATACTGTTCAAGTGATAATTTAATAATACTCTCTGACTAATTGGAGGGGGAAGGTGTCTTGTCTGCATCTATTTGGATTCCACCAGGGAGCCGGGCCTCATACATCCTCATCTTTGTGTGAGGGAGCCTTCCCTCTGCTTCTGGCCCAGTGCTGCTCTCCTTGGTCCTGCCCACATCCCTGCTGAATGATTGATCGATGGAGGGAACAAAGTCTCACTTGTGTCTCTGACAGCATTAGCTCCTGATTTTCCAAGAGGCTCCCCTTGTAGCTTTGGTTTCCCCAGAAGATATACTGCTTCTTTTATCTTAAGTTTCTGTCTTTTGCCCAGAGTTCTCTGGGCCTCTGTAAAGGCTGAGGAATGCTGGGCAGTGCAGACTCATGGCCCAGGATCCCACCCCAGTCTGCCCCAGGCCTGCCTTCTCCCATTTCCACCTTACCAACTCCAGGGCAGACACAGCCCAGCAGGAGCCAGAAGACCCAGGGCAAAACACACCTGTCCCCTAACCCCACGCCTCTTTGGTAAGAGGGCCATCATGAGCTGAAGGTGACTGGGGGCAGTGGCTCCCCACCCTACTTTCTAGAAGCAGGACAGAAATGCCCAGACCTGACTCCAGCTCTCCCCAACTATCACGGCCACCCAAACACACCCACATCCTCTGTGATCCCTCCCCTCCATCGAGGCCTTCCCTAGGCTCCGCCCCAACAGGGCTAACACAGAACAAGTGCAGGAAAGGTTTCTGGAGCACCAAGCAAACCTCTGCAAGTTGGATGAGAGGGGAAAGCAGGCAGCACAGAGCTCAGAAAACTCGGGAAGGACGTCCCAGGATGCAGTGCAGCCACCCAGCTCACGTGGGCCTCCCAACAAGACGTCTCTGCAACGTCTGACTCTGCTCTCTTGCTCAGGCACTGAAGCCTGGGTCCTTGCTCCCCTTTTCAATGCTGGCTAGTAATTTTATGAATAAAGGTTGAATCTCCTAATTCAAAATTGGGACTAATTCAAAATTCAAGCATTGGGACTTCCCTGGTGGTCCAATATTTAAGACTCTGACCTCCCCATGCAGGGAGCGTGATCAGGGAACTAAGATCCCAAATGCTGCAAAAAAAAAAAAAAAAAAAAGTTATGTGCATAGATAAAACATATCTTATAAAAAAAATAAGAATGCACACTGGAAACATGAGTGGCATCTGAAGGAAATTAAACAGTCAACAATTTACCAACTTGGCCAACTTGGTGTTTTAATTACTGTTAGTTACAGATTCCCTTCACCCACGGTTGCAGCAGCCGCTGAGAAGGCAGAGGAACCAGGAAAGCAGATGCAATCTGCTCATGGTCCCCAAAGAGCCTGGGCTACACCTGGGCTGCGGCAGGAGCCCTGCCGGACACGTGTTCGTCTTCAGGGCGAAAAGCAGCGCTGGCCTGCTTCTCCTCCAGGCCTAGACCTTCTAATAGACAAGGCCTCTGTGGTCTCTAGACAGGAGATGACACGCCACAACTTACAGTGATAAACCCTGTTTTATTCTCACACTCAAACCCCAAAGCTGCAGGCATGCTGTAAGGGCATCAAACATAGCAAATAATGAAGCCTGCAGAGAAATGTATGTGTGTGTTAGCACAGCCAGGAGTCTCATGATCTTCTGACATTTAAAAAAATCTAGCATGAATTTCATTAGTGTTCTTTTGCCCTTTGCTCACATGGACTTCAATTTTTACAAAAGTATGGATTTCATGTTTCAATTACAAGTGCTCTGGTGCACCAAATACCCACCCACACTGAGTAGCTAGTCTTTTCTTTGTTGAGGTTGGTTGTCTGGTTGTGCAGTTGGTTGTGTGGTTGTGCTGTTGGTTGGTTTAGTTCATTGTAAATTTGGTTGTGTGGTAGGTTGTTTAAGTGATTGGCTGGTTGAGTGGCTGTGTTATTGATTGCTTTAGTTGGTTGTATGGTTGGATTGGTTGTTTGAGTGATTGGCTGGTTAAGTAGCTGTGTTGTTGACTGGTTTCATTGGTTGTGTGGTTGGCTGAGTTGTTGGTTTGGGGGTTGGTTATTGAGCAACTGGAGGGCTAAGTATCTGTATTGCTGATGGGTTTAGCGGGTTGCATGGTTGATCGGTTCTTTTACCATCCCAGCTGCTGAATTAATTGTGCTGCTCACTTTTCCCCAAACGACCTCTCCTGATCTGCACATGGTTGATCTCTGGTGTGCTTTCTATTCTCATTCATCCTCTTTTCTCTACTCCCTCTCCCCTCTCTCTGCCACAGGCAGTCTTTCTACCATGGGCCTTTTTACATGAATACATTCTTGCAAAATTTCTTCTATTGTTTTATGGGCATGGATTTTTGTGAAAATGTTTTATTGGCCATGTCATCATCATGTTTCTTACTTTCCCTCTGAGCATGTTCTTTTAGCACTGCACCTGTGAGGCTACATGTCCATCTAATTTGCTGCTTCTAACACACACACGACATCCCCATCCACAGATGGACACCAGGCAGCCTTCTGCTTGCAGACACCACAAGTGATGCTGACACGAGGACCTCCGTGGCGAGCTCGAGGACCTGTGTGAACTTCCCTGAGCAATGTGCCCAAAGCAGAGCTGCAGAGCCACAGGTGAGGCCGACGCTTGACTAAAGTGGTTCTTGGGTCCTCTCCAGGCTGGCTGCCCTGCCCACACCTCCTCCAACGCCTGGGCTGAGCCTGCTTTCCAAACTCTCCTGGTTGCTTTCGTTTGTTCTCCCACGAGACTTAGAAGTTCTGTGTGCTCAGCTCTGGGGGGTTACGTTTGCACCGGAGGAGCCCCTGTGCAGTTTTCTTCCTGTGCTTCAGAAGCTGGGGGTCCTCCCGAGCTCAACCGCCCATCCTGTTTTTGGCACTCCCGTCTCTCACTTCTGTCCATAGCAGCCTCAGACCTGCCTTCCCTCCTCACGCCCTGCGCTGAGTCCCTGGCCATCATCCACTCTTCCACTCAGGAAGTGTTCACTGAGTCCCACTGTGTACCGAGCCCTGACCCACTGCTGAGGACACAATGTCAACAGCAGGTGACACACTCCCAGCCCTCCTGGAGGGTCCTGGCACCTGCAGGCGGGCTCAGTCATAGGTCACACAGACACGCAGCGGGCTAGCCTGCATGGTGAGAGCCAAGAAGGATGAGTTCAGGGGCTGGCAGAGCTGGGGACCAGCTGGGGGCCCAGAGGTGTGAGGAGGAAGTGGGCTGAGGGATGAGCAGTGAGCGGAGAACAGGGAAGACAGCCCCATTACCCACTGTTGGGAGGGGAGTCCTGCTCGAGCTGCACCTGGCCCCATCCATGGAACCTCTACTGTATCTTCTCCAGAGACCCAGGAAAGGCACAGATGCTGGGCAGGGCTCAGGGTTCAGAGCTTCTTAACTCATCCTCATCTCAGCCATGACCTTCACCTTCTTTGCAGGACCTGATGTGGCCAAGTCCTGAGCATCTGGGCTTAGTCAGCATGGGCTGTCAGTTGCTCAGGCCATGTAACAGTGGACCACAGACTGTGGGCATGTAAACCATAGACATCTATTTCTCAGTCCTGATCAAGTGTCGGAAAGGTATAGTGATTAAGAGCTTCCTGGTTCACAGATGGCATCTCCTCACTGTGTCCTCATGTGGAGGAGTGCCTGAGAGCTCTGCGGAGTCTGTTATCAGGGCAATGATCTCTTGCATGGGGACCCCACCTTCATGACCCTATCACCTCCCAAAGGTGCCCACCCAAAACCATCACTTGGGGGTTAGGATTTTTGGAGGGTCACAGATCATAATAAGTTACAGTAACGAGATGCATAGATGAATTTGGGTGGGGAGAGGGCAAACGTCAGTCCACAACACTGGCTGCTCTTCCAGGTAAATCGTGTTGGTTCCTGTTTCTTATACCAATAGACCAGAATTAGAGCTTCCAGTTCTGCCTTCCCTGTTGCTGTAGGTCATGAATTCATGCCTTTAAAAAGCCTCTTCACTGCGCTTTGCGTGGGGGTGGTGGGTGGGGAATTCAGAATAGGGAGGGAAGAGAAGGGAAGGGGAGCTGTCTGAACACCATTTCCAAGCTTCCTTCCTAGCTTCCTTCTGCGACACCTATTCCTGGCAGCCTTGTGTCTGTACTGAGTGCAGCTGACCAGTCCACCTGCTACACCAGATGCTCACGTCTACCTTGATCACGACCCAGTCGTCCTCACACATGGCATCCAATCAGGCCTCTCAGCAGCCCCTCCTGTGAGAATAGATCCCCTGGGGGGGGGGGGCCCATCGTGCGACACTCCCTCAAGCAGGCCTGGCTCTGAGGAGGAACCCTCTCTGTTCTCTCTACATCGAGGGCAGGGCGGAAACTGATACTGACCTTTGGTCACATGGGTCTGTCCTGCCCCAGAGCCCAAGAAGGCGGGGGCTGCTGGGGTGGTGACACTGATGTAATTTAAACTTGGTTTCCGTTCCAGGTTCCTGACACAGAGCCTCCAAGACCCTGGATTCTCCAGCATGACATGTGACTTTTTATGTGCAAGGAGGTGACTCTTAGTGAGGTCCCAGGATTGCACGATTGGGCTGGTGGCCATGGGACCGTCCTGTGACTAGAGGGCTGGGCTTTTCAGCCCTAACCTGACCTCCCTGAGGAGAGCAAAGAGCTCCTCCCCCGCCTCCCCATTCTGTCCTTAGTGCCACTGGTATTACTATTCATCTGTTTATATCACTGTTCTCTTGAAAATTTACATTAGTCCCAATCTGCTGAGTGGGAGGCTCTTGAAGCTGTTTTGCTGTCACTACGATATGTCCTTTCACAGCTGTGAGCATCTACTTGCTTCGGGAACAAGATACTCCGCACTCACCTCACACTTGTCTCCACACCTGGAACTGGCTGCTTCTCCAAGGAGCCTGGTTAACCGGGCAGAAGTGGGGGTGGCAGCGGTTCTTAACTCTGCCTCTCAGGGTCCTGGATACACTGGAAAGTGCTGAGGACACTGTGAGCTGTGCTTGTGTGTATCAACATTTACCACGCTAGAAATTAAACAGAAATTTTAAAATACATTTATTAATTTTAAAAGAACAGTAATAAACCCCTCATATGTTAACAGGAATAATACACTTAAGTAAAAAGTATAATTTTAAAAACAACAGTTTTAGCAAATTTACTATAGAATGAGAAAAGAGAGGAGTATGTTAATATTCTTTCCTGATAATTATGGGTAATTTTTATACAACAGCCAACCTCAACAAGTGGAAGTTTCTTAAAGGCTGGCTGTAATTGGAATATGAAAATCACATCAAATTCAAGCTTTCAGGTAAAGATCTGAATTTTGTCACAGGCTACAAGTACTGTCAGTATGTATTATATATCACACAACATATAACGTTGTATATATCACACAACATGTAACACTGCACACATGGCATGTGATACACAATACTGCATACGACATGCAATGCATGTGTGTACATACATATATATATACATATATACATGTGTTTGTATAACCTGTCTTTAACCTTTGCAGATGGAAGCTTTGGCTGGGTTCCAGGTGGTGAGGGCTTGCTGGGTTATTTCAAGACCTTCCGTGGTGCCCACGTCTCCCACCAGCCACCTCTCTTCCCTCACAGCTTTACTGGCAAAGTTTTGTTTGTTGTGAAGTGTTTGAATTTCTTTGTAACCTGACTTGGGAGGACAGTTCAAGCACTTTCGTTCTGTGTGTTTCCCTTCACCCAGCCAGCCAACCAAAAACTTGTCACGATTTCCTTTTTTATCGTTTTCCTTCTCATCTGCATTGATGACACCAATGAGACCCTCCACCAAGAGGCTGCCCAGTTAGGCTGCCCAGTTGGGCTAAAAGAGGCTCAGACCTTTGAGAACAGGACAACAAGCCTTCTCGCAGCATCTGTGCCCTGCCCCGCTGGGAGGCCTGAGCGCACCGAGCCCTCCAGCCTGGGGGCTGCGTCCATCCTGACACAAGTGTCTGGCCCGGAACGCAGTCAGAAGAGCTACGTCCACATGCACGGCTCATCCCTCCTGCTGCCTCTGTGACCTCTCTCCTGCTCAGGACTGGAGGAAGCACGGAATGCTGCTGGCTGATCCTTCCTCTTCTTCCCAAGAGCACAATTACCCCTCACTTCTCAGTCTTCTGCCTGGAATGCCGCGTCTCATCTAACGGCAGACACTTGGGACCCCTGACCCTCCACACCCCACCCAGGCCCTGACCCCACACCCCTGGACCCAGACCAGGCACTAAAGGCAGATGAGCCCGTGCCCTTGGTCGATCCCCCTCACAACACCATGGATGTGGAGGGAGAGGGGCACTCACCGTACCTCCAGGGGCTGTGCTTCCTCGGGCCCAGGGTGCACAGGCCTCCCAAGGTGGGAAGAATGAGCCTGGCTTGCCTTGACCTCTGGGGGCACCACGTTGCCACCCGTGGGCCCCAGAAGTGTGGGGGCCAGCACCGAGAAGCACCTGTGTCCCCTCCCCAACCTGTGTAAAGTATCCGGGGCCCTTCCGAGCCTCTCCAACCTCCAGGACCAGACATCTCTTCCACAGGCCTCTCCTCACCTCCTGAGCCTCACCTCTCTGCCTCTCTCTTCTCTGTTCTCCCCACAAACCCCAGGTGAACAAACCTAGGGAGACCTCGCCCTGGTGGGCTTCTCAGGAGCTGGGCCTTTGGGAGTAGATTAAGGTCAGAGGAGGTCACAGGGCAGACCCTACTCTGACGGGGTTGGGTTCCCCTCTCCCCACAGAGGAAAGGCCAGGTGAAGACCCAGAAGGTGAGCCTGCAGGCCAGGCAGAGGCCCTCGGCACCCAGCAGGCCTGGGTTGGGACTCCAGCCTCCAAGATGGAGGGGTCAGCGTCCACCTGACATCGTGCAGCTGCAGGTGCACACGGCTCTTGGTGAGGTGTCCTGAGGGCTGCCCACTGGCCCCCAGCCCTGCACTCCAGCTGTGCCACCTCCTCATCTTCACCGGCCACCACTCTGCTCACGCCAAGTAATCACATGTGGGCCAAGTTCTACTGATGACCCGGGCAGGCAGGAAACCCCCTTTCCTACTGACAGTTTGCCAAGGCACACTTCAGCCAGATTGAAATGCTTAACTCCATCAGGTAACAGGAGCTGAAGTGGGGTGTTTACCAATAGCCTCCTGGGGTTCACACTAAGCCTTCAGGGGACAGATAATCAGGAAAGGGAATCATGGCATTTTAGGAAGGCTTCTTATAGCATTTCATTGGCGGCTGCGGCGCTGGAGATGCGGGCCTGACAAGCGACCTGGGCTCCACCCTTTGGCTCTGGACCTGGGCCAAGGGTCAGGGTCCGTATAACCTGAGTGACCCCATGTGGCACTGACCCTCCACACACTGCCACCCAAACAAGCACAGCTTCTGCCTAAAAGCAGACGTTTCCCCTAAAAGGCAGCACAGACACTCCTCCTCAAGGTCTACAGGGTGTGGGATCCCCAAGGCTGCCCCGATGGGCCAACACCAGGGAGCTCAGCCCACACAGGATGGGCCATCTGCATGCATTGGGTGATCTGTCTGTCTGTAGCATCCATCACAATCGTCTTCCTACTTCAGTTGTGCTCTCCTGGTATCTTCCCCTCCCCACCTGATGGTGACTTAGCAACACAAGTTGCCATGGGGACTGATCTGCAGAGAAGGTGAACAGTTCTTGGTACAAAAGTCACATGTGCCATGTGTATGATAGACCATGGCAATCCTGAAACCTGCAGGGAACACTGCAGTTGTGTGAAAACTGCCTTGTGTTCATACGTGAAACCAAGGTGGTACTGAGCTCAGATGGGGTAAACAGCTTTCTCACCTGCATACCTGTTGCTGGAACACCTGCAGGTTAGGTGCCACCTGGGGAAATTGCAGGATGGACTTCCAGCATGGGGGCTGGTCCCCCCACTCTCCTTTAATGCCGACTGACCACCCAATTTCTCTGATGTCCAGAGTTCCCCAAATTATAAGGCTCCTCTTTGGAGTTTGGCCCCCCAGAGAGAACAACTGTAAGGACCTTTAGGAACTATATTCTTTGGGAGAAGTGTTTTTGCCAAGCTCAGCACCTCCTTTAATATGGTTTCAGTGTCTTTCTCTTGAATATACAATGTTTTACTTATTGAATCAAGTAGAAGGAAATGTAATGCCTGTTAGTTTTAACAGGCCCATCTTCCTTTGAGTCTTTTACTATAAAATTCTTCCCAACCATCAGCATAGCCGTCATCCTCCACTATCTCCCGGAATTTGCTCAAATTCATGTCCACTGAGTAGGTGATGCCATCCAGCCATCTCATCCTCTGTCCCCCCACTTCTCCTTTTGCCCTCAATCTTTCTCAGCATCAGGGTCTTTTCTAGTGAGTTGACTAGAAACATGAGATTATCAGGTGGCCGAAGTATTGGAACTTCAGCTTCAGCATCAGTCCTTCCAATGAACATTCAGGACTGATTTCCTGTAGGATGGACTGGTTTGATCTCCTTGCAGTCCAAGGGACTCTCAAGAGTCTTCTCAAGCACCACGGTTTGAAAGCATCAATTCTTCAGCACTCAGCTTTCTTTATAGTCCAACTCTCACATCCATACATGACTACTGGAAAAACCATAGCCTTGCCTATACAGGCCTTTGTCAGCAAAGTAACGTCTCTGCCTTTTAATACACTGTCTAGGTTTGTCATAGCTTTCCTTCCAAGGAGCAAGAGTCTTTTAATTTCATGGTCATAGTCACCATCTGTAGTGATTTTGGAGCCCAAAAAAATAAAAGGTCCGTCACTGCTTCCACTTTTTCCCTTTTATTTGCCATGATGTGATGGGATGCCATAATCTTAGTTTTTTGAATGTTGAGTTTAAGCCAGCTTTTAACTCTCCTCTTTCACTCTCATCAAGAGGTTCTTCAGTTCCTCTTGGTTTTCTGCCATTGGGTGGTATCATATGCAGTATATCTGAAGTTGTTGATATTTCTCCTGGCAATCTTGATTCCACCTTGTGATTCATCCAGCCTGGCATTTCACATAATCTACTCTGCAAATAAGTTCAATAAGCAGAGTGACCAATAGACAGACTTGACTTACTCCTTTCCCAGTTTTGAACCAGTCTGTTTTTCACGGTCAATTACGGTCAAGCAAACATTTCTTCATCCACAAAGTGGGGATGATAATAACTGTTAAATTCTTGATAGATTGTGAGAACAGAAGAATATTAGATGTAAGGGATTTATCACATACCTGGCAGACAGTAGGTGCTCAATAAATATTAGTTCCCCTCTTCTTCATTCTCCATTATGAATATAATAAAAAACTGGATGAGCACCTAAATCTGCAATGAGAATACTGCAGAGAAGAAAATGGATTATACTGTGGAGTCTGTGAGGATGAGTTGATGAGGCTGCCCTCTGATTTCTGCAGACATATTTACTTGATGTTGGTTCTGTGATCACTGCCTTGATGGCGGATTCCTGGCAGTTGTTGTCAGTTAAAACATTTATTATTTTAGGACATTTCTAGTAAGGGTATTGTTTGGTTGCTAAGCCATGTCCAACTTTTTACAATCCCATGGACTGTAGCCCACCAGGCCCTTTATGTCCATGGGATTTCCCAGGGAAGACTACTAGAGCGGGTTGCCATTTCCTTCTCCAGGGGATCTTCCCAATGCAGGGATCGGGAACTCATGTCTCTTGAGTCTCCTGCATTGGCCAGCAGATTCTTTTACCACTGAGCTACCAGGGAAGCCCTAGAAAGGGTAGTGGTGACTAAATCTGAAGAGGAGATATTCTTGGGCATAACTGCCAGTAGAAATGTATCAAAATTTTGAACCAACAGCATAGCTGCTGACTGAAATATCTCCTTGTTGGTGCAGACAGAATATAGCCACAAGGTGAAGCACCTCCCTCTTTCATCTGCTGTCACCTCCCAGCATTTCTGCCTTCCTCCTATATTTCCAGACATCCTTGTCCTATCTCTTTTAGCTCAGGTATCACCTTTATGAAGCCCTCTCTCTCTTGATTCTTCCACAAAGGTAATTTCTCTCCATCTAATTCTGATAACATATCACCTATACATTCTCACCAACACCTTGCTCATCTCACTTTCTACTTTCTATCTTTAAAAGTGCTGTGTGATACTAAGCAAGTCCCCTAAATTCTCTGGTCATGAGAGAATTCTCTCTTGCAAAATGAAAGGAGATGAATGATTCCATCTGAACATCCATGGGGCCTAGAAGGTGAAGGTGAAAGGGCATCTGGTCTACCCTGGTGACTGAAGACATCTGGTCTATGTAGGACATTGATCTGAAGGGCTGGCAGCAGCTAACCACACTAACAGCAGGTCCTTTGGAAGGAAGACCTAAGTGGTCACCTTAAGTGGCCTGTTAAGTGACCAGTGCAAGATCTGTGCCAGGTGCTATGGGCCAAGATGGTACCAGAAGGGTCACTGCCAGTGGCTGCATGCAAGGACAAAGGACTTGAAGCCCCGTAACCAGTTGGTTTTAAATGAACCAGAAGGGAGACAATCCTGGCAGCTTGACTCTACCAGGGGAAGCCTTCCAGACCCTGGTCTTTCCCAGGTCTCCTACTGGCCTCCAAGGAATTGCTGGCAGGTGGGCAGAGGCTCAGGGGGAGCTGGGGCTTGTGGGGGCCTCAGCGAGGTGAGAGTAGCCTCCACTGGCAGTCAACAAGAAAACTAGGACCTTGGTCCCATAGCCACAGGAACAGAATCCTGTGCACAGCCTCTAGGTCCCAAACCCAGGACACAGCTGGCCAAGCCTGGGCCTGACCCATGGGCACTGGGATGCAATGAAAGATGCTGTTTTAGCCACTAAAATTGTGGTAGTCTGTCACGTGGAGTGGGTTTTGGGGACCCTGCAACTCCTCGAGTTGTGCAGTGTCTCCGTGTGGGGTGGGGAAGCTCTGCGCACCCTTCATACTTTGGAGGGGACCCAAGTTTTCACCAGACTCTCTGAATGAAAAGACAAGCCCCACAGAAAAACTGGGCACTGACAGGAAAACCCAGAGCCGGCCAAGTGGGGATGAATGAACCCAGGACAATTTCTTCTGAAAACACTGAGCCTCCGGGTCTGGGGGGCAGTGGTGAGACTCGGCCACCTCTTCCACTCACTGAGGCTCTGGGGTTTAGGAAAGCCTGGGGCGTTTGCCTGGCACACCCACCTCACTGTCAGCAAGCTGATGAGCACTCCTCATATTCTTGAGAGCTTCCTCTGTCTGCATTAATTGGTATGGTTTACAGAAAACAAGTGGCACGGACTGAATAAGCATCCTGCATGATTGTAAAAGATAAGTTGATCTAATTATCATCCAACTGCAATCACAGTGGGAGAATCAGATTATTGTATTTATGCTGACACAGAGACATGATTTATTTGTTTTCTAGACGAGGCATTTTTCTTCTTGAAATTAGGATGATCCACAAAACTGATTAACCCCAACTACCCTACCTGTTCAGTTACACCCTTGTTCCTCTGTACCTCTAGGGTGTGGTCAGAGAGACTTGTCCTGGTTGGTGGCCCATCCTGGTTGGTGGCCCGGCCTGGTTGGTGACCTGTCCTGGTCTACCAGTGAGCTGATAGAAGGGTTTACAGGGATTCTGTGCTGATACCAGAAAGAATCAAGTAAAGGTCAAGTCCTATCTGCAAATAAGTTTCCATCAACAGTGTGTCCACCTGCTGGGCATGGAAAAGATGTAAATTGTGTATAACTAAAAGATGCAAATTGGAGGTGGAGAAATAACAGGAAATTATGAATCAGCCAATACTTTATTTTCATACCGGCAAACGCGTCATTAATTGGGAGGCATCTTAATAGAAGAATTACAGCCTGGTGAATCAGAAAGCCAGGTGTCCTGCCCAAGGCAGTGGGATGTTCTGGAGAGGAGGCAGCAGGCTGACATCACTTGCCTGCCAGTGACCTCTCAACCCTGCGGTGAAGGGGACATGATTCCCCGGCCTCTGACCTCACCAATGTGACATCTCAGGGAAGGAGGAAGAGGCAGTGGCAGCAGCTAAGTATGTCTCCATTGAGGGGTAAGTGAAGGCTGTTGTGGGTGTAGACAGGAAGCTGCCACAGCTCCTACTTCGGGGTATGGCTGTGTTCTTTTTCCATCTCCATGGGGAAAATGGATCATCATCCAGTCTCAAGGAGGCAGCCCCTGGGGTACCCATCCTGCTTGGTGGCCCATCCTGAATGATGGACCTCTCCTGGTTGGTGGCCTGTCCTGGTTGGTGGATTTGTCCTGGTCGGTGGACTTGTCCAGGCTAGTGACTCACCCTGGTCAGTGGACCTGACCTGGTCGGTCACCTCTCCTGGTTTATGGCCCTGTCCTGGTTGGTGGCACATCCTGGTTGGGCCTGTCCTTGTCCAGGCCTGGTTTGCAGCTCCACTTGCCAACTTTTATTAAGCCTGGGGAGCTTCACAGAAACCAGTCTTAAGTTGACAGATCTCCAGAACCAGTAGGGCATCCTTGCTGATTCATCTGCCTCTAGGAGGTTCCACTTAGTGGGACAGACACCTCTTAAGAACACAGGGAGGTGAGGGAGAAACGGAGCCCTGGAGAATGGTTCATCTATGGTGGAAGGAAAGAAATAAAATTATCTTTTCCACAGATGATATGATCTTATATGTAGAAAACTCTAATGATTACATACATACACACACACACACACACACACACACACACAACTGTTAAGAGCTAATACATGAATTCAACAAACTAGTGGGATACAAAATCAATATGAAAAATCAGCTTCATTTCAAAAAGCAGTTGCATTTCTATATACCGGCAATGAACAATCTGAAGAGAAAATAAAAACAATTCCATTTATGGGACCATAATGGAAACTCAATATAATAATAGATATTTATAACAAACTCACAGCCAACATAACATTCAATGGTGAAAAGTTGAAAGCCCTGTCACTAAAATCTGGAACAAGACAAGGATGCCCACTCTTACTACCACTTCTATTCAACAGTGTTGAAGGTCCTCACCAAAGCAATCAGACAAGAAAAAGGAAAAGTATATAAACTGGAACAGAAGAGGTAAAATTATCATTATATGCAGATGGCATGACACCATATAAGAAAACCCTAAAGACTCCACACAGAAACTACTAGAACTGATAATTTCAGCAAAACAGCAGGATGCAAGATTAACATATACAAATTGGTTGCATTTCTTTAGACTCACAATGAAATGTCAGAAAGGGCAAGTAAAACAAACAATTCCTTTTAAAATTGCATTAAAAAAATACTTGACAGAAAACAACAAAATTCTGTAAAGCAATTATCCTTCAATTAAAAAAATTAATTATTAAAAAAACAACTTAGGAATAAACCTGACCAAGAAGGTGAAAGACTTACATGCTGAGAACTATAAAACATTAATAAAGGAAATTGAAGATGATTCAAAGAAATGGAAAGATAACCCATATTCTTGGATTAGAAGAATTAATATTGCTAAAATGGCCATACTACCCAAAGCAATCTACAGATTGAATGTGATCGCTATCAAATTACCCATGACATATTTCACAGAACTAGAACAGATAATCCCAAAACTTATATGGAACCAAAAAAGACACAGAATTGCCAAAGCAATTCTGAGGAAAAAGAACAGAAAAGGAGGATAACCCTCCTGGACTTCAGACAGTACTACAAAGCTGCTGCTGCTGCTGCTGCTAAGTCACTCCAGTCATGTCCGACTCTGTGCGACCCCATAGACGGCAGCCCACCAGGCTCCTCTGTCCATGGGATTTTCCAGGCAAGAGTACTGGAGTGGGGTGCCACTGCCTTCTCCAACTACAAAGCTACAGTAATCAAAACAGCATGGTACCAGAACAAAACACATATATGGATCAATGGAACAGAACAGAGAGCCCAGAAATAAAATCCACATACATATAGTCAATCTTCACCAAAGGAGGCAAGAACATGTAATGGAGAAAAGACAGTGTTGGGAAAGCTGGACATCCACATGTAAATCAATGAAGTTAAGGACACACCCTCATACAAAAATATACTCAAAATGTAAGACATGACACCATAAAATTCCATGGACAAAACATTCTGTGACATAACTTGTACCATTCAGTCTCCCAAGACAATAGAAATAAAAGCAAAAATAAACAAAGGGGACTCAATCAAACTTATAAGCTTTTGTACTGCAAAGAAACCATCAATAAAACAAAAAGATAGCCTATGGACTGGGAGAAGATATCTGCAAATGACGTGACTGACAAGGGCTTAATTTCCAAAATGTATTATACAAACAGCTCATACAGCTCAATATTAAACAACCCAATCAAAAGATGGACAAAAAACCTAAATAGACATTTCTCCAAAGAAGACATATAAACGGCCAACAGGCATATGAAAAGATGTTCAACATCACTAATTATTAGAGCAAAGCAACTCAAAACTACAATAAGGTACCACCTTACACTGCTCAGAATGGCCCTGATCAAAAAGTCGACAAATAATAACTACTGGAGAGGGAATGGAAAAAAGGGAACCCTCCTACATTGCTGGTTGGAATGTAAGCTGGTACAGCCACTATGGAGAACAGTATGGAGGTTCCTCAAAAAACTGGAGTTGCCATATGACCCAGTATAAAGAGCTCATAATTCAGTGACAAAAAGCTAATAATCTAATTCACAAATGGGTAATAACTTCAAGCATGTCTCCAAAGAGGAGAACAGCTAATGAGTACATGGAATGTAAACTGAAACTACCAAGAGATGCCTTTATACAACCACGAGGATGACTGTTACCAGAAAAGTGGAAAATAACAAGTATTGGTGGGGACGCAGAGAACTCAGCACTTCTGTTTGGCTGGTGGGGATGAAGATAGCACACCTCCTGTGGACCACAGTCTGGAAGTTCCTCAAAAGGTTAATGTAGAATTATCATCTGACCCAGCTATTCCACTCCCAAGAGAACTGAAGAAAATGTCCACACACAATTTTGTACATAATGTTCACAGCAGCATTATTCATAAGAGGAAACAGGGGCAACAACCCAGTGTCCATGGACAGATGGTAGATAAACAGTGAGGAACATCGTTCAGCCTAAAACAAGGGAAGATAATCATGATGACCTCATGATGCTGTGAATGTACTTAATGCTACTAAATTACATACTTCAAAATGGCATATTTATGTTACATATATTTTACCACAATAAAAAATGTATATTTTTATAGATAGAGACAATGTTGTCCTATAACACTGCATTTACTGGTGTTTTGAAAACCCAATCTCACTGAAAACTGGTGATGGCTTCCACAACAAGAGGAAACAGGGGAACGGTCGTAAGATGGTGGAGGAATAGGACAGGGAGACCACTTTCTCCCCCACAAATTCATCCAAAGAACATTTCAACGCTGAGTAAATTCTACAAAACAACTTCTAAATGCTGGCAGAGGACATCGGGCACCCAGAAAACCAGATCACTGTCTTCAAAAACAGCTACGAAAAATATAAAAGACGAAAAAAGAGACAAAGGAGGTAGGGAGGGAGCTCCATCCCAGGAAGGGAGTCCTGTCCCGGGAAGGCAGTCTTAAAAAGAGAGCAGTTTCCAAATACCAGGAAACACTCTCGCTGCCAAGTCTGTGGTGAGCCTTGGAAGCACAGAGGGCAACATAACAGGGAAGAAAAATAAATAAATAATTAAAACCAACAGATTACGAGCCCAACGGTAACTCCCCCAGCGGAGAAGCAGCGGGGGCTGGGCAGGGAGGCACGGGCTGCAGCGCTTTTTAAGAATCGGGCCAGAATGCCTTGAGTGTAACCAGAGCGAACTAACTTGGGCTAGCACACCAGACTGTGGGATAGCTACCACGCAAAAAGCTCTAACATAAGACACAGCCAGGACCGCACACAGAACAAAGGATGGAACAGAAATAGCCAGCTGCAGACCATCCCCCTCCAGTGACAGGCAGCCAGAGCCGTAAGGGCTGGAAGGGGGCAATCGCAGCCCTGGAGAGACTTTACCTACCAAACTGCAAGCAGGCTTCTTTGGTAAGACTTCTTGGGGTCCTGGATAGTCACCATCCGCCTGACATGGGGCACTAGGAGTACACCCAGAAAACTGAGCAGCAGGGACGGGAAAGGCGATAAGTCGCAGCGACTGTGCTCACCAAACACCTGAGGTACTCGGTTCTGGGAAGGGCACAAAATGCAGGCCCAACTGAATCTGCACCTCTGAGGGCTACCTGAGCATCGAGCCTGAGCGGCTTAGACTGGGGAGGTGCATGCAGCCTAGGGCCGGCCTCAGACGGTTCCCGGCAGAGCAACGTAGAGCCTGAGCGGTGTGCGCCGTGTGTAGGGGCATGCCCAGCGTGGCTGAGACACTGCGAGCACACACCAGTGTTAATTGTTTGCAGCATCCCTCCCTCCCCACAGCATGACCGAACAAGTGAGCCTAAAAAAAGAAGTGTCCACCACCGCCCCCCTTGTGTCAGGGCGGAAATCAGACACTGAAGAGACCAGCAAACAGAAGAAGCTAAACAGAGGGAAACGCCTTGGAAGTGACCCCACACTGCCCACATCACCAGAGGAAGTCACAGAAAAATCTTAACTATTTTTATGACCATTCTCTTTTTTTTGTTGTTGTTGATGTTGTTGATTGTTTTTTCTTTTCTTTTTCTCTTTTTTTTTACTTTTTAAAATTTATAAGTCCTCTATTTCTCCTTTAATTTTAATTTTTATAACCTACTATTACTTTTCAAAAAAAAAAAGACCCTATTTTTAAAGCAAATGCTGTATATACATTTTTTTGTGGTTGCTGTCGTTTTTTAATAATTCTCATGACTTTTTATTCTTCTTCTTCTTTTCTTTAATATTATATATTTGAAAATCCAACCTCTACTCTAGATTTTTAATCTTTCCTTTTTGGTATTTGTTGTCAATTTTGTACATTTAAAAACCCAATCTTCAGTACCCAATTTTACCTGAGAGCGAGATTACTGGCTTGACCACTCTCTCCTCCTTTGGACTCTCCTTTTTCCCCACCAGGTTGTCTCTGCCTCCTCCCTCCCCCTTCTCTTCTCTACCCAACTCTGTGAATCTCTGTGTGTTCCAGACAATAGAGAACACTTAGGGAACTGGTTACTGGCTGGGTCTGTCTCTCTCCTTTTCATTTCCCTCTTTTATCCTCCTGGCCACCTCTATCTCCTTCCTCCATCTCCTCTTCTCTGTATAACTCTGTGAACATCTCTGAGCGGTCCAGACTGTGGAGCACACATAAGGAAGTGATTACTGGCTAGCTTGCTCTCTCCTCTTTTGATCCCACCTCATCTCATTCCAGTCACCTCTAACTACCCCCTCCCTCTTCTCTTCGCCATGTAACTCAGTGAACCTCTCTGGGTGTCCCTCAATGTGGAGAAACTTTTCATCTTTAACCTAGATGTTTTATCATTGGTGCTGTATAGATGGAGAAGTCTTGAGGCTACTGAAAAAATAAAACTGAAAACCAGAAGCAGGAGGCTTAAGTCCAAATCCTGAGAACATCAGAGAACTCCTGAATCCAGGGAACATTAATCAATAGGAGCTCATCAAACACCTCCATACCTACACTGAAACCAAGCACCACTCAAGGGCCAACAAGTTCCAGAGCAAGACACACCATGCAAATTCTTCAGCAACACAGGAACACACCCCTGAGCTTCTATATACAGGCAGCTCAAAGTTACTCCAAAACCACAGACATCTCATAACTCATTACTGGACACTTCATTGCACTCCAGAGAGAAGAAATCCAGCTCCACCCACCAGAACTCCGACACAAGCTTCCCTAACCAAGAAACATTGACAAGCCACTGATACAACCCCACCCACAGCGAGGAAACTCCATAATAAAGAGAACTCCACAAACTACCAGAATACAGAAAGGCCACCCCAAACAAAGCAATATAACCAAGATGAAGAGACAGAGGAATACCCAGCAGGTAAAGGAACAGGAGAAATCCCCACCAAACCAAACAAAAGAGGAAGAGATAGGGAATCTACCTGATAAAGAATTCCAAATAATGATAGTGAAAATGATCCAAAATCTTGAAATCAAAATGGAATCACAGATAAACAGCCTGGAGAAGATGCAAGAGAGATTTAACAAGGACCTAGAAGAAATAAAAAAGAGTCAATATATAATGAATAATGCAATAAATGAGATCAGAAACACTCTGGAGGCAACAAATAGTAGACTATCAGAGGCAGAAGATAGGATTAGTGAAATAGAAGATAGAATGGTAGAAATAAATGAGTCAGAGAGGAAAAAAGAAAAACAAATTAAAAGAAATGAGGACAATCTCAGAGACCTCCAGGACAATATGAAATGCTCCAACATTCTAATTATAGGAGTCCCAGAAGAAGAAGACAAAAAAAAAAGACCATGAGAAAATCCTTGAGGAGATAATAGTTGAAAACTTCCCTAAAATGGGGAAGGAAATAATCACCCAAGTCCAAGAAACCCAGAGAGTTCCAAACAGGATAAACCCAAGGCGAAACACCCCAAGACACATATTAATCAAATTAACAAAGATCAAACACAAAGAACAAATATTAAAAGCAGCAAGGGAAAAACAACAAATAACACACAAGGGGATTCCCATAAGGGTAACTGCAGAATTTCAATAGAAACGCTTCAGGCCAGGAGGGAATAGCAAGACATACTTAAAGTGATGAAAGAAAATAACCTACAGCCAAGATTACTGTACCCAGCATGGATCTCATTCAAATATGAAGGAGAAATCAAAAGCTTTACAGACAAGCAAAAGCTGAGAGAATTCAGCACCACCAAACCAGCTCTCCAACAAATTCTAAAGGATATTCTCTAGACAGGAAACACAAAAGGGGCATATAAACCCAAACCCAAAACAATAAAATAAATGGCAATGGGATCATACTTATCAATAATTACCTTAAACGTAAATGGGTTGAATGCCCCAACCAAAAGGCAAAGACTGGCTGAATGGATACAAAAACAAGACCGCTATATATGCTGCCTACACGAGACCCACCTCAAAACAAGGGACACATACAGACTGAAAGTGAAGGGCTGGAAAAAGATATTTCACGCAAATAGAGACCAAAAGAAAGCAGGAGTAGCAATACTCACATCAGATAAAATAGACTTTAAAACAAAGGCTGTGAAAAGAGACAAAGAAGGCCACTACATAATGATCAAAGGATCAATCCAAGAAGAAGACATAACAATTATAAATATATATGCACCCAACATAGGAGCACCACAATATGTAAGACAAATGCTAACAAGTATGAAAGGGGAAATTAACAATTAACACAATAATAGTGGGAGACTTTAATACCCCACTTACATCTATGGACAGATCAACTAAACAGAAAATTAACAAAGAAACGCAAACTTTAAATGATACAATAGACCAGTTAGACCTAATTGATATCTATAGGACATTTCACCCCAAAACAATGAATTTCACCTTTTTCTCAAGTACTCACGGAACCTTCTCCAGGATAGATCACATCCTGGGCCATAAATCTAACCTTGATAAATTCAAAAAAACTGAAATCATTCCAAGCATCTTTTCTGACCATAATGCATTAAGATTAGATCTCAATTACAGGAGAAAAACTATTAAAAATTCCAACATATGAAGACTGAACAACACGCTGCTGAATAACCAACAATCACAGAAGAAATCAAAAGAGAAATCAAAATATGCAGAGAA
Organism: Capricornis sumatraensis; assembly: GCF_032405125.1. Classification (NCBI taxonomy): domain Eukaryota; kingdom Metazoa; phylum Chordata; class Mammalia; order Artiodactyla; family Bovidae; genus Capricornis; species Capricornis sumatraensis. Next base: position 43,936,376 of record NC_091072.1, on the reverse strand, counting down.
ACGAATGAAAATGAAAACACAACAAGCCAAAACCTGTGGGACACTATAAAAGCAGTGCTAAGAGGAAAGTTCATAGCAATACAGGCATACCTCAAGAAACAAGAAAAAAGTCAAATAAATAACCTAACTCTACACCTAAAGCAACTAGAAAAGGAAGAAATGGTGAACCCCAGAGTTAGTAGAAGGAAAGAAATCTTAAAAATTAGGGCAGAAATAAATGCAAAAGAAACAAAAGAGACCATAGCAAAAATCAACAAAGCCAAAAGCTGGTTCTTTGAAAGGATAAATAAAATTGACAAACCATTAGCCAGACTCATCAAGAAACAAACAGAGAAAAATCAAATCAATAAAATTAGAAATGAAAATGGAGAGATCACAACGGACAACACAGAAATACAAAGGATCGTAAGAGACTATTATCAGCAATTATATGCCAATAAAATGGACAACGTGGAAGAAATGGACAAATTCTTAGAAAAGCACAACTTTCCAAAACGGAACCAGGAAGAAATAGAAAATCTTAACAGACCCATCACAAGCATGGAAATTGAAACTGTAATCAGATATCTTCCAGCAAACAAAAGCCCAGGTCCAGACGCCTTCACAGCTGAATTCTACCAAAAATGTAGAGAAGTGCTAACACCTATCCTCCTCAAACTCTTTCAGAAAATTGCAGAGGAAGGTAAACTTCCAAACTCATTCTATGAGGCCACCATCACCCTAATACCAAAACCTGACAAAGATGCCACAAAAAAAGAAAACTACAGGCCAATATCACTGATGAACATAGATGCAAAAATCCTCAACAAAATTCTAGCAATCAGAATCCAACAACACATTAAAAAGATCATACACCATGACCAAGTGGGCTTTATCCCAGGGATGCAAGGATTCTTCAACATCCGCAAATCAATCAATGTAATTCACCACATTAACAAATTGAAAAATAAAAGCCATATGATTATCTCAATAGATGCAGAGAAGGCCTTTGACAAAATTCAACATCCATTTATGATAAAAACTCTCCAGAAAGCAGGAATAGAAGGAACATAGCTCAACATAATAAAAGCTATATATGACAAACCCACAGCAAACATTATCCTCAATGGTGAAAAATTGAAAGCATTTCCCCTAAAGTCAGGAACAAGACAAGGGTGCCCACTTTCACCGCTACTATTCAACATAGTTCTGGAACTTTTGGCCACAGCAATCAGAGCAGAAAAAGAAATAAAAGGAATCCAGATTGGAAAAGTAAAACTCTCACTGTTTGCAGATGACATGATCCTCTACATAGAAAACCCTAAAGACTCCACCAGAAAATTACTAAAGCTAATCAATGAATATAGTAAACTTGCAGGATATAAAATCAACACACAGAAATCCCTTGCATTCCTATACACCAATAATGAGAAAGTAGAAAAAGAAATTAAGGAAACAATTCCATTCACCATTGCAATGAAAAGAATAAAATACTTAGGAATATATCTACCTAAAGAAACTAAAGACCTATATATAGAAAGCTATAAAACACTGCTGAAAGAAATCAAAGAGGACACTAATAGATGGAGAAATATACCATATTCATGGATTGGAAGAATCAATATAGTGAAAATGAGTATACTACCCAAAGCAATCTACAGATTCAATGCAATCCCAATCAAGCTACCCGCGGTATTTTTCACAGAGCTAGAAGAAATAATCTCACAATTTGTATGGAAATACAAAAAACCTCGAATAGCCAAAGCAATCTTGAGAAAGAAGAATGGAACTGGAGGAATCAACCTGCCTGACTTCAGGCTCTACTACAAAGCCACAGTCATCAAGACAGTAGGGTACTGGCACAAAGACAGACATATAGATCAATGGAACAAAATAGAAAGCCCAGAGATAAATCCACACACCTATGGACACCTTATCTTCGACAAAGGAGGCAAGAATATACAATGGAGTAAAGACAATCTCTTTAACAAGTGGTGCTGGGAAAACTGGTCAACCACTTGTAAAAGAATGAAACTAGAACACTTTCTAACACCATACACAAAAATAAACTCAAAATGGATTAAAGATCTAAACGGAAGACCAGAAACTATAAAACTCCTAGAGGAGAACATAGCCAAAACACTCTCTGACATAAATCACAGCAGGATCCTCTATGATCCACCTCCCAGAATACTGGAAATAAAAGCAAAAATAAACAAATGGGATCTAATTAAAATTAAAAGCTTCTGCACAACAAAGGAAACTATAAGCAAGGTGAAAAGACAGCCTTCAGAATGGGAGAAAATAATAGCAGATGAAGCAACTGAAAAACAACTAATCTCAAAAATATACAAGCAACTTGTGCAGCTCAATTCCAGAAAAATAAATGACCCAATCAAAAAATGGGCCAAAGAACTAAATAGACATTTCTCCAAAGAAGACATTCGGATGGCTAACAAACACATGAAAAGATGCTCAACATCACTCATTATCAGAGAAATGCAAATCAAGACCACAGTGAGGTCTCATTTCACACCAGTCAGAATGGCTGCGATCCAAAAGTCTACAAGCAATAAATGCTGGAGAGGGTGTGGAGAAAAGGGAACCCTCTTACACTGTTGCTGGGAATGCAAACTAGTACAGCCACTATGGAGAACAGTGTGGAGATTCCTTAAAAAACTGGAAATAGAACTGCCTTATGACCCAGCAATCCCACTGCTGGGCATACACACCAAGGAAACCAGAACTGAAAGAGACATGTGTACCCCAATGTTCATCACAGCACTGTTTATAATAGCCAGGACATGGAAATAACCTAGATGTCCATCAGCAGATGAATGGATAAGAAACCTGTGGTAGATATACACAATGGAGTATTACTCAGCCATTAAAAAGAATACATTTGAATCAGTTCTAATGAGGTGGATGAAACCGGAGCCTTTTATACAGAGTGAAGTAAGCCAGAAAGAAAAACAGCAATACAGTATACTAACACATATATATGGAATTTAGAAAGACGGTAATGATAACCCTGTACGCGAGACAGCAAAAGAGACACAGATGTTTAGAACGGATTTTTGGACTCTGTGGGAGAGGTAGAGGGTGGGATGATTTGGGAGAATGGCATTGTAACATGTATACTATCATGTAAGAAACGAATCACCAGTCTATGTTCGATACAGGATACAGAATGCTTGGGGCTGGTGCACAGGGATGATCCAGAGAGATGATATGGGGTGGGAGGTGGGAGGGGGTTCAGGATTGGGAACTCATGTACACCCGTGGCTGATTCATGTCAATGTATGGCAAAACCAATACAGTATTGTAAAGCAAAATAAAGTAAAAATAAAATTAAAAGAAGAGGAAACAGGAAAAATAGGTTCTTGATATTATCCCCAAAGTAGAGAAGAGGAAAAAAGAGAAGAAAACAATAAATAAATTCAATTACTGTAGAATCAAACTACTTAAAATGGACATTTTAATACCCAGACAACATTCTTAAACTGTCAGACACAAGTGATTTAAAACTTTATAAAAAAATATATATATAGCTTCAAACTATACAGTTTACTCAGTTTAACAGAATTTCCATTTTAAAATTTAAGACAATACAAAATTTCAAAGAAATTTTCAATTTTTTCCCAATTTATCACTTGAAGTCTCAGATTACATTTACCTATTATGTACAAACACATAAATAAATAATATGGCAGAAACGTCCTCAGAGTTCCCAGGGTCTGGGTTATAAAGAAAGCTTAGAAGAGAATTTCATCTCCTCTGTGTATAGGAAGTAAGTCACAGACCATTTCATACCTGTCTTTTCTAGTTTCTTGTCAAATATTAGCTCTTTTTAAACAGATACACTGATTTCATTCATCATTTTTCTCAGGAAGGATATGTGTGATCCAGTAATTAAAGAAAGCTGAGATTACTCGGGCATATTCTGAAAAGCAGAAAGACAACAGAACGAAAAATAAAACAAAAAGAAAAATTATAAATTATTATTTTGCAACTATTAGTTCTTAGGCCAAAAGTAAATCCTGAATTAATCAAATGAAACAGAACTTAGGAGTTGAAATGACACTAATAGCACACTTGTAAATCACACAAACGTATAGGTCAGTCTGGAATGTTTGTATTTCACTTTACAACATCACACCCAATACTACATGCTTAACACCTGAGCTTGAAAAAACTGCATATGAAGTGAAAGAGAAACATAAGTTTACACCAAAGGTGGACAAAGCAGCAGGAAATTAGAAGCATACTTCTAAGTGAAATGAGCTGCACTCAGGTTGGCACTGGCAATGGATGGCACTCAGGTTTCAGGAACTGTCCCAGGAACGACTTAGCAAATGCCTGAGCTGAGGGCACAGCCCCTCGTTTCAGGCCTTGCTCTTTGTAAAGACGCTCACGGCAGGGAATTCCAGGTCCAAGGCTCCAACCCCAAGGCTTAGACCTTGGTGCCCTCGGGACAGCTGATTGCTGCAGAGGCTGAGATGCATTTCTGAGAAGAGGCTGGGACTGTGGGCTGGGGTCCATCTCGTGCTCCATACAGAAGTGTGCCAAGATGCCTCCAAATGCATGGTCTGTCCTGCCCCAGGCAAGCCCCCTGGCCCTCCAGCCTCACGCATGATGATGCCTAATATGGACACAGAGGACTCAGGAGGGTTCAGGCGGGGATGCCCGCAGGGTCTTCATGGTGTGCAGAGAACAATACAAACCCCACAGATGGTAACTGTATGTACACGCAGATGACAGAATGTAGCATGTCAGACCAACTGTAGAAACACGTGCACTGGCTATGGATATGCTGCCACACCCAGTTAATGAAACACCCACAAACTAGGAAAACTAACTGCTGAGGCAGCAGAGAGAGAAAGGGCCCGGTGTCTGCTATTGAAATGCTACTATTTCCAGGCTGATCCCATCGACAGGAGAGATGCAGCTACTGATTAAGCTTCATAAGCTAGTTGTATGAAAAAGAAAACAATTTCAGAATTCTAAAGCTGACTGAATTAGACAGAACCCATATTTGAAAATAAAGCTTCACTATTTGTAAGATTTTATTATATAAAGTAGCATGACATGGAAATACTTCTAATGCATATCCTACACAGACACACAAAAAAGGAATTTATTTTCACAGAGAAGTGCTTCAAACCTAAATTTTAGTTCCATCAATTGATTAAATAAGTGCTTCCAGGCAAAACTTGTCCAGTGATTTTCACTAAAGCCCCCAGCTCTCCCCCTGCTCCCCTGACGCATCTCAGCCATGCGCGGGGAGCACCTTCAGTGTGAGGAACTCAGCTGGACTATAAATCATTTGTTTTCATATCTTATAAAAACACTCTATTAGTTTAACTTAATAAAATTGGCCTTTTGCAAAAACTTCCTTGTGGAAGTAAAAATGCTAAAACACTGAATACAATGGGCCCAACAACCAGCAGGAAGGAAGAATGCAGACATGGGGTCATGGGTTTGGGGTCCTGAGCGGCCAGGGCCCCCCCCCCCCCACTGGTGGGACCCCAGCTCTCGAGCACTCGGCCCATACCTCAGGACCTCCTTTTGGAGCTGCTCCCATAAGAAGTGCGCCCACTCCCTTCCTTGGCACATACACCCTCGAAGGCACCATCTTCACCCCCCAGCTCTCCGCTTCACACTCCAGATCCCACCAGGACAAAGCCCCTGTCCCCCAGGCCCCACACTGCCCCGTGCAGGGGACTGGCAGCGGCTTGCCGGCGCATGAGCCCCACCCTGGACAAGGACAGGCACCTCCAGCCAGTCCCGGACCCTCTGACTGCCTCTCCTGCTCATGATGGGCTCAGGCCAAAGAGAGCTCTCGCCCAGGGAGCAGGGAAACCCGAGTCCACCTTCACATCTGGCCCAAATCTGACCACGCTTGGGGATGGCCCTCTTGCTGGGAGCATGACCAAAGCCCCCGCTGCCCCCAACCCCTTCTCCAGTCTGAGCACAATGGCCCAAGAGGCCCTGCTCAGTGCAGCCACATGCCACGGGCCTCCCAGTGGCCCCGTCTCCCAGGACGAGGGCCAACACACTCAGCACACCCACCAGGGCCCAACATAACCAGGCCCCAGCTCCTCCCCGACCCTCTCCTGCTCATCCTGTGTCTCCTCCAGGGGCGTAGCTGTACAAAGCACACCTCGCTGACTTCCCCATCCCCACAAGAACACGACCCTGAAGGGCAGGGAGCTCCTCTGCTCTCTCCACTGAGGGCCTGTGGTGGGACCAGTGTCACAGGTGGGGCAGTTAAGGCCCCTTATGGATCAGCTCTGGATCAAAGTGGAGGCAGGTCCTCCTGAGGACCCTGACTCAGGGTGTTGTCAATCCCCCATCCACCTGCTAATTGTATCAGTGACACACTGCTTTACCATTGGCTTTACTATCAGCTTTACTGTCATTTCATGTGATGAAACGTGGCATGTAGCTTTTTCAACATGTCGGTCTGACTCCTCAGCTGTACTCTGGTTTCCGACGAGGAAAGCCGTGCACTACACTCACTCGGAGACCACTGCCCTAAGGTGACCTGCAGGAGCTTCTGCCCACTCAGCTGGCTGTCTGTCCTATGCCTATCCGGGTCTGACAGGGGCTCTGCTCCACGCTGCTCCCAAACACAGTCCCGATCCTTTGATCCTCAGTGTCTGCACACTTTGGCCCATTTCAAGCTGCTAACGTGAAGGCCCCACCCCATGGCGCTGTGAACACACAAGCACAGTCAGCCCCAGTGCCTGACACTTTGCATGGAACAGGTATCGAACAAAGGTTGAGGAAGAAAACAAAAGAGAAATCATCCAATGGTTCAACTCCCCCTTTTAACTTCAGGGGTTCAGGAAGGCAGACCAAGATACCTGGGGGACAGAAAATGGACCATCTTCACATCTAGCAGAGGAAAAAGAAAAGGGAAAAGAAATGAACTCTTCCACTTCCATTTAAACCAGTAAAAATTCAGTCCTAAGAGTGGAGCTCACAAGTCTGGAAAAGTAGATTGCACATGCATGTCTGCATATATCAGGAGATATTTTTACAGCAAGAGAGATGCAAGGCGCATAACCCTCTGTGGGAACCTACTCCTGAAGCATATGTGCAGCCTTACATTTTCTGATACAGGACTGTTTCGGTGAAGAAAGTTTTTCAGAGGTGAGCCCGAGACAAGTTTCTAAAGCAGCACAATGAACCAAGGGCATAATGAACAGAGCACATACCGAGTGGCATCCTGCAGTGTTCCGGGAACACGTCCAGGGCACTCTTCAATCTCTTGGTGTCATGCAAAAGTAGCAGCGTTTTCATGTGATCCAGAATGAACACGTCTGAGGGGGACACACTGTGAGTTTCCAGTTGTTTAAATAGCTTGTTGGTGCTTTCCATAAAGACACCAGAATCGGAATCCTTGGAGACACCTAAAGAAAGACAGGGTCACTGAGAATTGCATTTTTACTCTTGTAAACTGAAGATAAGCTTTTACGTCTTAAAGAAAGCCTCAAACGTATATTTCTACCTAAGAGTGACGTGTTTGGGATACAAAAAGTCGCCATGAGGGACATTCAGAGCAGAACTCTGAAAAGTAAGCAACAAAATACAATTATTGAAGTGCAGTGGAAACGTGGTGTCTGTTAAGGCACTGACTCATAAAGCATCTGGATGTTCCGTGTCCTAGAAGTCACACACAGAGCACAGGGGACAGACACTGCACCAAGCTCTCTGACGGCATCAGAAACTGCAGACAACAAAGCTGCTGGGCATCTACAATGCTTTGGGGAAGCCCAGGAGGTGACCGTGGCTCTTCTGTTGCTCACAAGCCACAGCACCCTCCCCATCACATCGTGCTGAGGCTGTTTCTGCATCAGCCCCAGCTGGCACTCATAGAATGTCCAGAGCCTATAACTCTGTGGCCTTTTCCAACTCCGAAAAGCTCCTGGCTGCCACCTCTTCCCATCCCACTGCCCAGTCCCATGGCGAGCCTCTTTCTGACCTATGTGGTTGCTATGCCTAGAAGCTCCATTTGGTTATCCTAATAGGTTCAAATTTTCTCGTGAAAGTCTCTGATTTGTACCCTTGTCCACCTTCTCCCCACTTCTTGGACATCTCAGTCACAGCTGTGTTAGATCTGCCATCTGGTAACAGCAGTGTCTCTACTCCATGGACCCTTTCTACTATGCTGTTCCTCATGGTTTAGGTCGTGCCATCCTGTCTCTTGCTGCACCTCACACACTCCATCGAATGCAGAGAAAATCTCAGGAGCTCAGCTCATGGCATTCTCCTTGCCTCTGCTTGGCAGACAGAGAAGGAGCCATGGACAGAGCTGACAGCAGGGGGTTGCATGTATGGCCAGCAGAAGTCCAGCTGCACCTGAGCGTGTGGCCAGCATGCTGTGCAGGAGGGTCAGTTTAGCCCTGTCTGCTTGGTCCCCAAGACACCAAAGGCTGCCCTCCTCCCATCCCACAGTTCAGGGCTGAGCCACGACTTTAAAGGGGACCAGTGTGGCTCTGCTTCTGATCTTTGACCTTCCTTTGTCACAGAGCTGCCAACTCTGGGCGCTCCACCTTCCTTCCCAGACCTGGGCAGCCCCAGGGCTCTGGTAGACACCCTGCTCCCCAGGGCTGCACTGGCCCTTCCCCTGGACGCTCACTCGAGCCCGTCTGGACGGGCAAACACCTGAGGGGCAGAGGACAAACACCCGAGGGGTGGAAGGCAAGCACCTGGAGGGAGGAGGGCAGCAGGTGTCTGGCTCCCCTGGCCTGTGCTGCGCCTTCTCTGGGACCTGCCCTTGGCCTCCTCAGCAGCTCCTGAAACCCCAAGTTCACCTTACACATTAGACTCCTTGGCAGGAGAGTCATCTGCCAGAAGCTACTCTCTCAGGCAGAGATCATCTACTGAAATCTCTCTGAATCCTATTTCTGTTCTGCAGTGTATCCACCTCCTCCTCCCATTAGTGTCATGCAGATATTTGCTAAGGATGTTTTCAACTTATTATCAATACAAAGTGTGGGGAAACAAGCAAAGAGAGAAAGGGTTAATCTTCTTGGTTAAAATGGATCCACTAAGCACAGGTTTTTTTGCATCATTGTTTAAGTCCATTCTTTACCCCTCCAGTTATTATATAGTCAGCATTTCTCATCTCGTCTGTGCTACAGTCTGGACGCACTGAACCACTGGATTGCCAGAATCTACCCGGAACAGATCAGAACCAGGGGAGGTGGAAGGTAACTCAGCACTCTGCTCTTGGCTCCTGAACCTTAGGGCTGCTGTCAGACTCTATCTAAAGGTAAGGAATCATCACCCATCAGAACCAACTTCAGAATAAATTTCATCTCCTATATCAGTACAAACAGGGTTCAAGTATCCTGAACACAGGAAAATCTCAAATCACTGAGTCATACATTGGGGAGCAAATCAATGTGTACACTTCCTTCACGACTCTACCAGCTGATGAAAACGAGCAAGAGTTCATCAGTCCAACCTGGATTTATATTCTCTGCAGACATACAGCTGAGAATACCAACATATTCAGAGAAATGAGGATGAGGAGACCACCCTCATCTGGACCCACACCGCTAATGGGCTGGCTATTAACCCTGGTAAGCCTCAAGCAGGGGGTGAGCTGAGATCTTTGATGGGATGAATTTAAATATTTGCATTTTTGCCTCAAAACTAACAACTTATTTTGAATACTGAATATTTTAATGTATTTTGTATTTTAAACATTTTAAATTTGCTCGTTTTTTCCAAGTGAGTGGATGCCATTATTCAACAGAACAACAGGAAAAAACATACCATCATAAAAATAAATTTCTTGTGTTGACTTCAAAAAGTTCAGGATACCATCTGCCTTTTCATTGGTACTTTTCACCTCTTCCTCCTCAGCATCTGGGACTCCTCCCTCGTCAAGGGGTAGGACCTGCTCCTCCACAGCGCCCGCAGCCCCGCCCCCTGTGGCACCCCCAGCATTCTCTCCGTCAGTCGCTCGCACATCCTCCTGCTCACTGCTGGTCTCTTCAGGCTGGTACATGAAGTGCACGCTAGAGGTTCCTGTCAGTGAGCCAGCTGCTTTCTTCCTTTGCATTTGCTGTTTCTTTTTGAGTTTCCTTTTTTTATTTTTGCTTATTGTGGAGCCATCTGTGTGCCGTGGCTGCAATTCTTGCAGAAGACTCTGCTGTTTCTCTGATTCTGCTGGTTTTACATGGGTGTTATTGGGATTTCTAAATTTTTTCTTTGATTTATGCTTTCTAATTCTTCTTCTCTTTGGCAGATCGTGAAGATCCTGATCTATAAAAATAAAAATTCAAATACAACAATTTTCTGTAAAGTGGAATCATAACAAACTCACTAGGCTAAATAAATTTTCCATTAGGATTTTGTAAATTTAGTAGAAAAGGAACTTAAGACATTTACTTCAGTGATTATTAATTTTATTCAAACCAAGTACACTATCAAAGATCCTGGGATTTATCATAAGGTAAATTAACAACCTACCTGTTCTTCCAAAATAGGTATGTGTATGTCTGTATTTATTCATTATTGCAGTCATGACATATGGTGATTTTAAGGATGTAAGAGCTGTTGCAATTTTATCCAGAGTAAAATTTCACTCCTAGTTTTGGGGAAAAAACCATGAATTCTTATGCTTTTTAAATGTGCTTTAGTACCTTCTAAAGAGTTACTTGTATGTGGGGATGAGAAGCAAAGTGATGACTGAACCGTCCCAGTCAGCAATGGGTCACACCTGAATGAAGGGGAGATCTGGGCTCTCGGAGAAGTTGAAGGTCTGGAGTAGATGTGCGGCAGCAAGGCCTGTGGGAGGACATGGGGCCTGAGAGGAATAACCCCCTGCCAGTGCTGCCCTGGCCATCCTATTTTGGCACCCTGGTGGCAGTGCATGCCCAGTGCACACTCAGCACACACCCACTCTGCTCCAGCAGACGAAGGACAGCAGTGCTGCCACCCATACTCAGAGGCTCTTACGGGTGATCCCTGGGCCCATCACAGGTCATGGTGAAACTTCTGAAACACTGTGTCAGCCCATGGAACGAAAAGCCCTCTCCTGCAAAGTCCCACTCTGGAGCCTTGATCTGCCACTGATGTCAGACGGAAGGTGCCGTGGGGTCGATGAGGGGCTCGAGACTCAGAGCCCATGGGTCACCCTTGTGGTCCCCGAGGCTATGGCGACCCTTGTTCTGGGCTCCACATCCACCTAGGCGCCCACACGCCTCCCTGCCGCTCCCGGTGACATGGAGGCCCTGCCCTGCAGCCAGGAGTGGTCGCCACATCAGGCACTGCTGCTAGAGACAGGCAAAGAGTCCTCCCTGGCCCTGGTCCTTGATTTTCTCTTGATGTACGTGACAACTGAAGACCTGCTGCTGCCTGGAACTTCGCATGAAGCCCAAATCACTGCTCATAAAATCATGACATGAGAGTCATGCAGTCCCACACAAGCTGTATTTTCTCTCTCCTCAATCACAGTGGATGACTAAGCACAGCACTTTCCTATTTCATTTGAAAGGTGATGTTAACTGACATTAGGGACCTGCTTAGTGTAACAGGGCACAGCTGATTCACGAGCACTTCCAAATAGCTGGCCCTTGAGTTGGTCTTGTAAAATATTAATATTTGAAAAATGAAAGCAGCTTATGAAAATTTTTTAATTCTCCAGGTTCAGTTAAAAAAGGGAAACATCAGATTTCTCTTCATTAGGGTCTATTCTTGCCTTTATTTATTTGGAAAATAGTCACCTATAGGATGCTCCATCATGTCACTGTAAAGCCATCTGGGGACCAGTGTGCAGTCATTTGGGGGCATCCTCTCTGTCTACTAAGAGTGGTATTCAGGGACTTGCTCTCATTTCTCCCCAGTATCTGCATTCTTCAGGCCCATCCAGCCAAGCCATTTGCCTACATTATCCTCCAGTCACTTCTCTCTCCAAGCAGTGAGAGCGCAACATGAATGCAGCCCTGTGAAGATGGGGAGCCATCAGCCTGCTACTCTGACTATAAAACAGGGATCCAAGGAGGAGGATGTGGCAAAAAAGGCTGTAAAATGTAAGCGTATCATACTTTTTTATATAACTGTGGGTGTGCACTTCTTAAGAGGAAAACTTAATACGATACTAAGACAGTGAAGGTCCAGATGCTGGGGGTTAACTGTGGTTTCTGGGTGCTGTGATTGTACGTTATTTCCTTCACTGTACTTTTCTGATTCCCAACTGTAAGACATTGAGCAGATACAGCTTTCATAATAAGGAAAATTGAATATTTTAAACTTAGTGAAATTATAACAACTGAAAACATATGGGATGCCACTAAATTTTGCTTAATTTATTTATGATCTTAAATATGTCAGGAAAGAAAAAAGGCTAAAAATCAAGGATATAAGCAAGAAGCTGGAAAAACACAACTTACACCTGATGAAAGTAGAAGAAACAACAATAAGAGGCGCAGAAAAGAGAGGAAGAGGAAAGGAAAATCCAACAGAGAGGCAGCAGCCAGCACTGACACAGTGAAGAAAGACAAACAGCGCAAGACAGGACGGACTGGTAAACACAGCCTCGGTGAAGGCATGTGTTAACACCCTGACTGTGGACTCTAAAGGACCGGGAAGATGACCCTGGGAACAGCTCTGTGCAGATACATCAGCGAGCAATCCCACAGCCAGCTACAGGCCTAGGTGGAATCACCTAACTTCTGGGAAACATTTAACAAAGAAACAAACGCCACACATACACAAAACATTTCCAGAGAATAGCAACAGTGACAGTGACAGCGCTTTGTGAGGACAACACAGTGTTCATTTCAAAACCGGAGGAGGACTCCGCAGGAAGGGGAGCCTGCAGGGCAGCCCTCCCATAAATGTCAACACTAGAGAAACACGACTTCTAGACAAAGTATCAACTGATTGACTGAAGCCGCATGAAGGACTCAATCAGTATTAACATCACTACATCATGGAAACTGGTTGCAAACTAGAAACGGAGGGGAAATGCGAAATGTGACAGAGGGTGAGTAAAGCCCTCCCCCTGCCAGCTCTGAAGAATGCCCGGGCAGGGCAAGAGGGGAGCAGGAGGAGTGTCAGAGGTGGAAGGAGGTGCTTCTGGGACGCCAGCCTGATGGCACCTCCGTAAGCCCAGAAGGCCCCAGGCCCTACAGACGCGCTGCGGAGGAGCATGCAAACACAGAGGCGGGACGCAAGCTCACCCGCCCAGCAACCAGAGTGGCAAGACGACACCCAGAACCCCAAGTGCAGAGCCCCCACTGGGACAAGAACTGCAGCCCCAGAGCAGCAGGGTGCTTTGCTGCCCTGGGCCTCTCCATGAGGGCTCCAGACAAGAATGAAACCTGAATAACTCTTGAGTGTGACTGCTGGGCCCATGAGTGACTGTGGTGTGTGCTGACTGCAGCCCTAGATCAGAGTCTACACTGAGAGCCCACCTAGGACTCTGTCTCACCTTCGTGTGCATCTGGTAAAAGTCAAACTTTCTCAGTCAAACAGAGTGCCTGCTCTGCTCCACACCTGGGAAGCTCTGGAAAGCATGCATCAAGATTTCTTCAGCCCAGACAGAGTCAATAAGATCTGAAAACTGATCTGCCTCAGAACTGCGGCCTAAATCTGTCAAAACACATTGAAAGGATGGTTGTTTAACTCACAGTGAATCCACATTAGAATTGTGCAGTGAGCTCATGCTTCCAAAAGCCACGAAGTTAATAACTATTTCAATTGGAGCTTGCTATTAGAATAATAATCATAATAGCCTCCCATAAAAATGACTTGATTTTAATGACTCTGCAGCTTGATCTGAACACAAAAACCATGTCAATACAGTCAAACCACTTGTAATTATGAACGAGGAGAGAGGACTGGTGCTTCCTTACTGGCTGTTTTTATAAATATTCAACTTGGTCATCAAATATTGACTGAAGACTTAACTCCAGCAGGCGCCAGTGCCTTAGGGAATTAAGAGCTGGCAGTTCTCACATTTGTACAAGCTTTGCAACAAACCCAATCTGATTGGCACGGCGAGTGTGGGGTTTGCCAGTGCAGGATTATTACCATCAGGTAGTCAAGGAAACAGGTTGGAGAAGCAAGGAAGGCCACACATACATTCAGCAGTGGGGCTGCAGACCCCAGGCCCTTCCCACATCCCCAGCCACCTGGCAAGTTGGGGCTCCAGCCCCCAAAGTTGGAGGTGAGGCTGTGAGAGCAAAACGTTGTAGAAATAATCATGTACTGGATGGAAGGCAAGTGGGGGGCAACTGCATTTCTGAGGTGGGTGTGTGTGGGGGGCACCTGCATTTCTGAGGTGGGTGTGTGTGGGGGGCACCTGCATTTCTGAGGTGGGTGTGGGGTCAAGAAGGCCAAGAGAGGAAGCGGGGAAGGACCTTGTGAAGGAGAGGCCCCCACGATGGGGTGACCAGGCAGAGGGCAGAGGGCCGTGGCACCTGATGCTGCCTGCTGGCTGCACAGGGGGCAGGTCAGAACAGGGTGACAGCAGTCATGGCACGTCTCAGATGGACACAGGATGTGTGTGAGGTCAGCAAATGAGACACCAACCACTGCACAGCTGGGCCCCAGCAGGACTGACCAGCAAGAATAGGACTGGCAGGAGCAGACGGGAGCCCAGGGCACAGGAACCCAGGGGCTGTTTCTGCAGGCAGGGTGGAGGTCATGGGAGGAGCCCACAGGAGCCTGGCCAGGAGCTCCGTGTCCACCAGAGCCCGCTGGCCCTCTACTGAGAGCCGCATGGCCCAGGAGCCACTCCTGTCACAAACAGCATAGCGGAGGCTGCTGAAAGTGAGAGGGGGGCGTGAGAACCCTCAGCGGGAGAAACCACGCCACAGATGTCCACAGAGGAATTAAAACCAAAGCAAGGGAGATTTCGTAGGAAATCTGGAAAAGGAAGACATCTCCAGAGGATGATCCAAACAAGAGCCTAGCAAGGAGGAACCGGGAAACGGCCCAGACAGCAGGCAGTGGGAGAGTGTAGAAAAGACACCTGGAGGCACCTCACAGTCAGTGAAACCATAGACCTGAAAACAGATACCAGGGTGCCGGCACCCAGCAGAGAGCAAAACTGTCGCACTGATGACAGTGTTCATATGCCAAGGGCTTATCAAGCACCAGGGAAAGTTCTAGATGACTTTCAGTGTGGGAAAGGGGAGCCTAGTTATAAACAAGTTGCTTACATAAGACAGATTTCAGCTACTTAAAAAAAAATGATATAAATATATGCAATGAAATGGAAAAAAAAAATCTCCATAACACACCAAGTGTGGAAAATGGTTTATAACACAGGACGTATAATATGTACTTTTATAAAAGCTGCATGTGCACATACAACATGTACAGGGAGAATTTTCAAAAAATGTTTATTGAGATCTCGCCCAGGTGGTCTTAGGTAATGTTTTACTTCCTGTGTTTTCTATAATGCTCGACTTTTCTATAGTAAGTGTTTCTGTAGTCCAGAAAAACAAAATACTTTTCTTTAAAAAAAGGATTGGCGTAACAGAGAAGAAAAGGCCCTCTTTCCTAGAGGCTGGCCTGTTTTTCAGTTTATAAGAAAGTTGAGGTTCCTATTTCTGTGTAGAACATGTGAATGTAACGTCTCTCTGTAGAGGTCCCAGAACTTCACCTGCTGGCAGAGGCAGGCAGGGACTCCTCTTTTGCAGGATGAACAAAGGATCTTTGCAAAGCTGCTGAGGCACTGTTAGGACGGCAGGACATGAATGCCTACAGCAGAGGTATGTGCCTCTGGCTTCACAGGGTCTGACAAACCAGGGGTCTGGACAAGGCCTGAGGCGTGGAGGGGGCTGGCCTTGGGGGTCACCAGCAGGCCTGCCGCCTGTATCCAGGCTGAGCCAGGGGAGGCAGGACACCGTGGGCACATATGGGGCAACGACCTGCACTGATGCTTCCTCCTCAACTTCTTTAGAAGTAACTACTGAACTGACTTAATGGTGCTGTGCATTCAAATGGACACAAATGGTGGACACTGTCCCACTGGACTTTTCTTCTCTTCTGACTCCAGTCTTCACACTCTCTGCTTAAATTGCTAGCAACAAGACTGTGGAGCTCTCCCGGAAGGACACCCCTCTAGCTTAGCAGTGCACCCGGAAGGCTCTCAGCTGGGGTGCCGTGCACAGGCCCGCCTGGGGAGGCTCGGGGGTGGAGCTCGCTGTGGCAGCAGTTCCAGGGTAAGTCCGCACTTTGTTATTAAACACCCGAGGTACACAGCGAGTATGTCACCAAAGCGATTTATCTTTATAAGGACATAGCTTAATTTTCTAATGAAACAATCTATTTTTCCAATAATTATATTCCAAAGATTTTCAACAGGGCTTAAAAAGATAAATATATCACTCCTTAACTATCTCATTTTTGATTTTATGGTTTCTGATTCTTAGGAAGTCAGAAAGATCAATCTAGCAGAAAATCGTATTTGCTTAATATGCAAATTAATTAAGGCGTATGGTATAGAGTTTCATAGTTTATTACTTATTAAAAACCATCTGGGGAAAATTTTATCTGAAAATTCCAAATTCCTCTTAAATTTTAAAGCAATAAATTAAACAGAATTTTTAAGGCATGAATGTGACATGCAGCCTCCGTACCACCCCCAGTGCACCTCCTTCACTCATAAAACATCTGACAGCATTGTTCAGTTTTCTACCAGACATGCAACCTAAGTTATTTCCATGATTACAAAACTGATAACAATCTTGGAAATTTTGAAAAAAATTGGAAAGTAAAGAAAAAAAGTTCACTTAACAAGAGAAGCACTTTCAAGTTTAGACATATTAACGCCAGACTTCTCCTGATGTGTAATGTGTTAACAATGGGGCTGAGATCACACCCCAACCTGAGTCCCCTCCCAACCTGAGTTGGTGCTGTCACGCATCTTCACAAGTGTCTGTAATGACTGCAGGCCACATGGCCACGTGACACTCACCCCCATTAAAGTTCACGTGAGGTTGCGACCCTGGAAGTCCCTTAGGGCTGTCTGCTACCTTACCTCCTGTGTCCTCACTGTTGGAAGAGCTCTCTGAACTTGAGCAGCTCGGTGGCTCCAGCAGAGGGGGGACCCACCCCTTAGGAGGCAGGCCCACGGTATAGAGCCGCTGCATGGGCTGGACTCGAGTGTCACCACCTGCAGGAAGAGGCACAGACAGATGCTGTCAGATGTCCACGTGCTGAGCGGCTTCTCCAACCAAACTCACTGAAGACGGGAAGCCACGGCCATAACTGCCGACTTTAGTAAGCCGAGCATTTTGCCAGAACAGCCCCTCAGCTATATAACCAGCCAGGAAAAAGGCACAAGCTATGATTATTTAAATTTACATTAAGTTACTTATTATATAAATTTCTGAGTTTTATGACATGATATAAAAACATAATTCATGAACAAGAAGCAGAAAACAAAAAGACTCCACATAACATATCCCTCATTATCACAATATCAATCTCAACAGTGGTGCCTAACCTTTTGGAACTTTTTCTCTGTAAATGCTAACATGTACGTACTATGTGTCTGCACATACACCCACACAGACACACACTTAATAGGATCACACGATATGAGTTTGGGTGAACTCCAGGAGCTGGTGATGGACAGGGAGGCCTGGCGTGCTGTGATTCATGGGGTCGCAAAGAGTCAGACATGACTGAGCGACTGAACTGAACTGAACACATATTTTATCATTATATGTGTATATATTATATGTATAATATCTTTCAAAAGTGAATATGATAAAATATTAAGATGCATTTAACTCTGTATGCTCTTAATGGCTACATGATGTTCCATGGTATTGGCAAATTTAACTGTAATTTAACCACCGTCTTAAATTTTGCATACAGAAATTGACTCTAAATTTTCACTATCAGAAATGGCTGCCATGACCATCTAGGGTATATAAAACTTTGCACAGTCGACCTCACGGTTCCACTAAATAAACTCCTGGAAGTGGGCTGCTGGTCTGCATGGTCCAGAGCAGCATCAGTGCTGCTCCCCACACCTTCTCAGGGTAGGATCAGCGCTTCCATCTCCATATTTTCACTCAAAATATGGCAAAGTAACCTTTACCTAACACAAGGGGATATCCCAATTACTCTTTCAAAGAAAAATGAATACTTTATTTTATAAATGACAATGACAAGGACTGAGAGAAATCACTAGTGCACATATAAAAGAATGTGTGGTTTCAAGACATTTAAATTGTAAAAGCCTTGTAACATTGTCAAATGCTTCTGCCATCAGTGTATTTCACTTTTGTGAAGCTGCGGTGCAAGAATGTAGTTCTTACGTTAGGCTTATCTGCCCGGTTGATTAATGACTGAGTTGTTCCCGCCGGGATTGAGGGCAGAGAAGAGACATGCTTCCAGGCAGACTGTCCCCTGTTGGGCAACATCAACGCTTGATCATTTTTCTTAGAGTATTTTTGGAAGCTTTTAATTGGCTAAATTTTTCTCAATAAGAAAATCAAACAGAACTTGGAAACGTTATTGCTCACCAAATTATCAGGATAAATATGGGTGATGCCAAGGAAGGGAGGCAGAAGGTGACTCCTGGGATGAAGGATACAGATGCTGGACACAGAGGGCAGAACTCTTTGTGAGGCTCCTGCTCTGACCATGCGCTGCCCTGAGGCCAGGCCTGTGGGCGGTGGATGGGAATCTGCTCGTGTGTAAGTTACAGTGGCTCAGAGCAGAGCACAACATCCAGGCCTGGCTTCTCTCGCCTCTTCTGGTAGCAGATGCTCACTGTCAGGATGGCGGTCAGGGTCATGTTCACCACTGAGTGTTCAGGGGACAGCAGGGCCAGGGTATCCCCTCGCCCCTACACTAGGCTGCAGGGTGAGGCTCAGGAATCTGGTGGGGGCAAGTTAGCACCCCGTTGCTGCTCACAGAGGCCAGTGCCTTCCCAGAAACACTGGCGTGGCCAAAAGGTTTCAGAAGAGGCGACTTCAAAGGCACTCCTCTCCGTGGCTGACTGGCTTTGATCGAGGTTCACCATTCTTACCAGATCAGGCTCTGGGTCTGATATGCAGGATACCCACTCGAGTATGCTTTCATTCCTAACCTCTGACTCCCCTCTGCACTGTGCTTGTCCACACGGGCCCCCTCTACCACCAGCACACATGTGCCCTCTGCCAGGACACCACCATCAGACTGCCCTTGGCTTGGCTGATGCCTTCAAAGTTGGTGTGCTCGTGTTGCCAGGCTCAGGGCACAATGACAATGTTTTTTATAACTCTTGTGGGATTATTTGGCTCTTTAAAATATATGCAGATATAATTGGCAAGTTAAAAACAATAATAAAAGCAATAACAAAAAAAATAGAGTCCAATATGCACTCTTGAGTGACAGAAATTCACCAAAACCCACACACAGGTGGTTGTGGCCATTTACAGATCATGTCCTTTTCTTTAAGCAACAGTTAGAACTGGACATGGAACAGACTGGTTCCAAGTAGGAAAAAGAGTACGTCAAGGCTGTATATTGTCACCCTGCTTATTTAACTTCTATGCAGAGTACATCATGAGAAACGCTGGACTGGAAGAAGCACAAGCTGGAATCAAGATTGCCAGGAGAAATATCAATAATGCCAGATATGCAGATGACACCACCCTTATGGCAGAAAGTGAAGAATAAGTAAAGAGCCTCTTGATGAAAGTGAAAGAGGAGAGTGAAAAAGCTGGCATAAAGCTCAACATTCAGAAAACTAAGATCATGGCATCCAGTCCCATCCCTTCATGGGAAATAGATGGAGAAACAGTGGAAACAGTGGCAGACTATTTCTTTGGGCTCCTGCAGATGGTGATTGCAGCCATGAAATTAAAAGATGCTCACTCTTGGAGGAAAAGTTATGACCAACCTAGATAGCATACTAAAAAGCAGAGACATTACTTTGCCAACAAAGGTCCATCTAGTCAAGGTTATGGTTTTTCCAGTAGTCATGTATGGATGTGAGAGTTGGATTATAAAGCAAGCTGAGCACCAAAGAATTGATGCTTTTGAACTGTGATGTTGGAGAAGATTCTTGAGAGTCCCTTGGACTGCAAGGAGATCAAACCAGTCCATCCTAAAAGAGATCAATCCTGAGTGTTCACTGGAAGGACAGATGTTGAAGCTGAAACTCCAATACTTTGGCCACCTGATGTGAAGTGCTGACTCATTTGAAAAGACCCTGATGCTGGGAAAGACTGAAGGTGGGAGGAGAAGGGGACGACAGAGGATGAGATGGTTGGATGGCATCACCGACTCAATGGGCATGAGTTTGGGTAAACCCCGGGAGTTGGTGACGGACAGGGAGGCCTGGCGTGCTGCACTCCATGGGGTCACAAAGAGTAGGTCATGCCTGAGCGACTGAACTGAACTGAACCAAAAGTGAACAAATAATTATCAGAATCACCATGCTGTGTCTTTTAACAGTACAGGGAACATTTTCTCAATCTCACCCAAGGGCTGACTGACAAAGGCCCTTTCCTCATTAGGCTGATTCTTCCAACACTAAAGAGACCTTGGCACTCTGATTATCAGCAAGCTGCCGCCTCCACAGGCATCAAGCCTTCAGGGGAATTCTCAAATGACCTTTTATTTGACCTGCACACAATTTTTGTCTATTTGATTGTGATTTTGTTGTTTTGTCTTCAGTCAAGTTTTCTCTTTTTCTAGCTGCAAATAAACAGTGTTTTTCCTTCAGAATTCCCAAGACATAGTGCTTCAAAAAAATACACTGTTCTTTCATGATTAAAAAATACTCAAGAAATTAGTATAGAGAGAACTTCAACATGACAAAGAGAAAGCATGAAAAGCACATGGTTGACGTCACACTCCACTGAGAAGGCCTGAATGCTCCCCCTAAGACCAGGAAAGATGAGAATTCACACTCATGCCACTTTGCTTCAACATTACACTCAAAGTTCCAAACAAGGCAATAGTCAAGAAAGAAAAGGCATCCAACCTGAATAGGGAAAAGTGAAATATCCCTGCTCACAGAGGATAAGATCTTATATATAGAAAATCCTGAAAACTCCACAGACACACACACACACACACACACACACACACACACACACACACACACACACACAAACTGTTAGTGCTAATAAGGTCAATATAAAAAAATCTGTGTTTCTATATTTAAGAAACCATTACCTAATCCAAGGTCAAAGGGTTTATTAGTATTTACATACACTAGCTAATCCAAAAAGAAAACAATTCCATTTATAATAGTATCAAAAAGAATAAAATACTTTGGGACAAACTTTTTTTAAGGTCACAAAGACTTGGACACAACTGAGAATGCATGGACATACCAAGCGTGGATGTACCTGTCTTATAATGAAAACTACAAAGCATTGTTTAAAGAATTTAAAAATGACAGAAATGGGAAGCTAGACTAAATTCATGATTTGAACAACTTAATATTGGTAAGAGAGCATTAATCTCCAGAATTGTCTGCAAATTCAACACAAAATTGTATCAAAATTCCAACTGCTTTTTTCCCCCAGAAATGGACAAGCTGATCCTAAAATTCATACATAACTGTGAGGGGCACTGGATAGCTAAAACAAAAACAATCTTGAAAATTAATGAAGTCAGAAGACTCTTACTGCAATTTCAAACCTTATGATAAATCTACAGTGATTAAAACAGTGTCATACTGGCACAAGGACAGACATAGAGACCAGTGGAATAGAATTGAAAGCCTAGAAATAAACCCAAACAACTATGGCTAACTGATTTTTTTTCTTCTTTTAATTTGGCCTCATGAAGTCTTAGTTGAAGTCCACGGGATCTTTGTTGGGGCATTCAAACTCTTAGATGTGATATGTGGGGTCTAGTTCCCTGACCAGGAATTGAACCCAGGCCTACTGCATTGAGCATAGAGTTTTTGGCTAACTGATTTTTGACAAGAGTGCCAAGTGGGGAAAAAACAGTCTCTCCAACAAGTGGTGCTGGTATGACTGAACATCCACAGACAAGGGAATGAATCTGGACCCTTACCGTACAACATATACAAACATCAACTCAAAATAGATAAAGGACTTGACTGTAAAAGCTAAAACCATAAAACTCATAGAAGAAAACTTAGATGTAAAGCTTGTGACCTTGGATTTGGTTTCTTAAATATGACACCAAAACCACAGGCAACAGAAGAAATAGGTATGATGGACTTAATCAAGACTAAAATATTCTATACTTCAAAAGACACCATCGAGGAAGTACAAAGCTAATCCATGGAGCAGGAAAAAATATATGTAAGCCATGTAACTGATAAAGCTCCATTGTCCACATTATAACTAACTTGTACAACTCAGCAACAAAAAGAAAAACAATCCAACTGAAAAATGGGCCTAGGATTTATATACACATTTCTCTACAAAAGATACACAAAAGTCCAACACGCATCATCAGGGAAATGGGAATCAATGAGGTGCAACCTCACCTACTAAGATGGTTATCAAGAAAACAGAAAACAGCAAGTGTTGGCAAGGCTGTGGAGAAACTGGAACCCTCCTACATGGCAGGTGGGGTGAAGAATGACACACTGCTGTGGAAAACAGCTTGCCAGTTCCTCAAACTAGTAAACACAGGATTACCATGTGACCCAGAAATTTCACTCCTAGTTTTACATCCAAGAGAACTGAAAACACATGTCCACACAAATACTTGTGCAGAGATGTTCATTGTTTATTGATAAAAGCCTAAAAGTAGAAAAAATGCAAATATCTATCAATTGATGAACAGATAAACAAAATGTTACATATCCACAGAATGGAACATTACTCAGCAAGAAAAAGAAATGAAGCAGTCATACTCCTCACATCATAGATGAGCATGTAAAACTGCTCACCTATGTTGGATGTGACTGGTGATGGAAGCAATGTCCGATGCTGTAAACAGCAATATTGCGTAGGAACCTGGAATGTTAGGTCCATGAATCAAGGCAAATTGGAAGTGGTCAAACAGGAGATGGCAAAAGTGAACGTCGACATTTTAGGAAGCAGCAAACTAAAATGGACTGGAATGGATGAATTTAACTCAGACAACCATTATATTTGCTACTGTGGGCAAGAATCCCTTAGAAGAAATGGAGTAGCCACCATAGTCAACAAAAAGAGTCCGAAATGCAGTTCTTGGATGGAATCTCAAAAATGACAGAATGATCTCTGTTTGTTTCCAAGGCAAACCATTCAGTATCACAATAATCCAAGTCAATGCTCCAACCAGTAATGCCGAAGAAACTGAAGTTGAATGGTTCTATGAAGACCTACAAGACCTTTAAGAACTAACACCCAAAAAAGATGTCCTTATCATTATAGGGGACTGGAATGCAAAAGTAGGAAGTCAAGAAACCCTGGAGTAACAGGCAAATTTGGTCTTGGAGTACAGAATGAAGCAGGGCAAAGGCTAATACAGTTTTGACAAGAGAACACACTGGTCATAACAAACACCCTCTTCCAACAACGCAAGAGAAGATTCTACACGTGGACATCACCAGATGGTCAACATCGAAATCAGACTGATTATATTCTTTGCAGCCAAAGATGGAGAAGTTCTATGCAGTCAGCAAAAACAAGACCAGGAGCTGACTGTGGCTCAGATCATGAACTCCTTATTGCCAAATTCAGACTTAAATTGAAGTAGGGAAAACCACCAGACCATTCAGGTATGACCTAAATTAAATCCCTAACGAGTACAGAGTGGAAGTGAGAAATAGATTTAAGGGACTAGATCTGATAGAGTACCTGATGAACTATGGACACTGTACAGGAGACAGGGAGCAAGACCATCTTCAAGGAAAAGAAATGCAGAAAAGCAAAACGGCCTTACAAATAGCTGTGAAAAGAAGAGAAGCAAAAGGCAAAGGAGAAAAGGAAAGATATACCCACTTGAATGCAGAGTTCCAAAGAATCTCAAGGAGATATTAGAAAGCCTTCCTCAGTGATCAATGCAAAGAAATACAAGAAAATAATAGAATGGGAAAGACTAGAGATCTCTTCAAGAAAATTGGAGATACCAAGGGAACTTTTCACGCAAAGATGGGCTCGATAAAGGACAGAAATGGTATGTATGGACCTAACAGAAGCAGAAGATATTAAGAGGTGGCAAGAATACACAGAAGAACCGTACAAAAAAGATCATCATGACCCAGATAATCACGATGGAGTGATCACTCATCTAGAGCCAGACATCCTGGAATGTGAAGTCAAGTGGGCCTTAGAAAGCATCACTATGAACAAAGCTAGTGGAGGTGATGGAATTCCAGTGGAGCTATTTCAAATCCTAAAAGATGATGCTGTGAAAGTGCTGCACTCAATATGCCAGCAAATTTGGAAAACTCAACAGTGGTCACAGGACTGGAAAAAGTCAGTTTTCATTCCAATCCCAAAGAAAAGCAATGCCAAAGAATGCTCAAACTACAGCACAATTGCACTCATCTCACATGCTAGTAAATTCTCCAAGCCAGGCTTCAACAATACCTGAACCGTGAACTTCCAGATGTTCAAGCTGGTTTTAGAAAAGGCAGAAGAACCAGAGATCAAATTGCCAACTTCTGCTGGATCGTCGAAAAAGCAAGAGAGTTCCAGAAAAACATCTATTTCTGCTTTATTGACTATGACAAAGCCTTTGACTGTGTGGATCACAATAAACTGTGGAAAATTCTGAAAGAGATGGGAATACCAGACCACCTGACCTGCCTCTTGAGAAACCTGTAAGCAAGTCAGGAAGCAACAGTTAGAACTGGACATGGAACAACAGACTGGTTCCAAATAGGAAAAGGAGAACGTCAAGGCTGTATATTGTCACCCTGCTTAACTTATATGCAGAGAACATCATGAGAAATGCTGGTCTGGATGAGGCAGAAGCTGGAATCAAGATTGTCAGGAGAAATATCGATAACATCAGATATGCAGATGATACCTCCCTTATGGTAGAAAGTGAAGAGGAACTAAACAGCCTCTTGATCAAAGTGAAAGAGGAGAGTGAAAAAGTTGGCTTAAAGCTCAACATTCAGAAAACTAAGATCATGGCATCCAGTCCCATCACTTCATGGCAAATAGGTGGGGTAACAGGTAACAGTGTCAGACTTTATTTTTTCCAGCTCAAAAATCACTGCAGATGGTGACTGCAGCCATGAAACTAAAAGATGCTTACTCCTTGGAAGGAAAGTTATGACCAACGTAGACAGAGTATTAAAAAGCAGAGACATTACTTTGCCAATAAAGGTCCATCTAGTCAAGGATACAGTTTTCCCAGTAGTCATGTATGGATATGAGAGTTGGACTATAAAGAAAGCTGAGCACCGAAGAATTGATGTTTTTGAACTGTGGTGTTGGAGAAGACTCTTGAGAGTCCCTTGGACTGCAAGGAGATCCAACCAGTCCATCCTAAAGGAAATCAGTCCTGAATATTCACTGGATGGACTGATGTTAAAGCTGAAACTCCAATACTTTGGCCACCTGATGTGAAGTGCTGACTCATTTGAAAAGACCCTGATGCTGGGAAAGACTGAAGGTGGGAGGAGAAGGGGATGACAAAGGATGAGATTTTTGGATGATATCACCGACTCAATGGACCTGAGTTTGAGTAAACTCCAGGAATTGGTGATTAACAGGGAGGCATGGTGTGCTGCAGTCCATGGGGTCACAAAGAGTCAGAGATGACTGAGAGACTGAACTAAACTGACAGAAGTCAGACACAAAAGGTCACCTATTATGCAATTCCAGTCATAAAATGTCCAGAATACACAAATCTGAAGAGACAGAAAGTAGGGAGGTCTCTTCTATACATCTGAGACTCAATTCCTGCTCTGCAAATAGGTTCATCAACACCATTTTTCTAAATTCTATATATGTGTGTTAATATATGATACTTGTTTTTCTCTTCCTGACTTTCTTCACTCTGTATAACAGGCTGTGTTTATTCACCACAACAGAACTGACTAAAATTCGTTCTTTTTTATGGCTAAGTAATATCCTATTGTACATATGTACCACAACTTTATCTCTTCATCTGTAGATGGATATCTAGGTTGCTTCCACATCCTGGCTATTGGAAATCATGCTGCAATGAACAGTAGGGTACATGTGTCCTTTACAACTGTGGTTTTTGGGGGAAGGAGAGAGTGGGACAAATGGAGAATGTAGCATCAGCATTATATACACTATTATGCATAAAAAAGATAGCTGATGAGAAGTTACTATACAACATAGGGAGCCCAGCCTGGGATGGGTGGAGGGGAGAGAGGCTCATGAGGGAGGCAAAAGTGAAAAGTGAAAGTGATGTCACAATCGTGTCCAACTCTTTGCAACTCCATGGACTATACAGCCCATGGAATTCTCCAGGCGAGAATAACTGAGGTGGGGGGGTAATGTATATATAATTATGGCTGATTCTAACTGTTGTACAGCAGAAATCAACTCAACATTGTAAAGCAATTTTCCTCCAATTATGAAATAAATTAAAGAAACAAAAAAGTAGGGAGGCGTGAGTGGGGATAACTGTAATGGATATGGGTTTCTTTTGGGGTGATAAGAATGTTCTGGAATTACTGATATGCTTATATAACATAGTAAGTATACTAACAATCACTGAATTGTACATTTTGAAATGGTTATGGTAAACTTTAGATTAAATGAATTTTATCTTTTAAAAAATATGTTGCTGCTGTACACTGCATGGAGTTTTCAGGAAGGCAAATAAGTTAGGCTCCTTTGCATCTGTAACAAAAATGAAAACTCCCAGAAATGCCTCCTCTACTCTTTGCCTGAAGCCGTGAGGAAGGTGTGGGGGATCCTACCCACCAGACTCTGCCCTCAACCCCCAATCCAAGGATCCTTGCGGCCAGAGGGCACTATGTAAGGGGAGGAAAGGCAGGATGTACAGAAACGGAGGGACCAGATGCCCCTCCAGGACCTGATGAGACCATCCTAGCCACACTGCATTCTTCTCACTGCTCCCCCGCCCTCTCCCAGCCAAGTTTAGGCCATGGTAGGTGACCAGTGTACCCTGCGTGGGGTACATAGAGGCTATGACTCAAATACAGGGTCTGCGGTCTAAGAAGCACACAGATGGACAGACACCAAGACCACGGCTGAATCCCACCTGCAGCGCCCTTGCATCTCTCCCGGCCTCGGCACCACGCTGGCCATGCAACCTCTCCCCGGACCCTGTCCTAGCTTCCAGTGGCACCACCCTGGCTCACATGGGCCTTCATATTGAACAACGACTGCCTGCTGGAATGATGTGATCCAACCTGGAGCTTCTAAGGAAAGACACTGCCCAAATTATCGCACTAATGAATGTGTCTGTCTGTGTCCTCAGTTGTGTCTGACTCTTTGTGACCCTGTGGACTGTAGCCCCCCAGGCTCCTCTGTCCATGGGTTTCTCCAGGCAAGAATACTGGAGTGGGTTGCCATTTCCTCCTCTAGGGAATCTTCCCAACCCAGAGACTGAACCTGCATCTCCTGCATTGGCAGGTGGATTCTTTACCACTGAGCCACCTGGAAAGCTCATTACTGAATAATCACTGTTAAAACCATCAGGTTAGAAGAGGAAAGAAAACTCAAATAAACCCTAAATACAAATTAAAGAAAAAAAAAAAAAAACTAAGAACATCAGCTCAGTCACATTTGGACAGATAACCAGGAATGCAGAGGGACGCCCACTCCAGCTGCACAGCATATCTCCCCCAGGGCGCCTGCCCTTCTAAGCTATGCTGCATTCACACAAAACCAAGCGTGTATCTTGCAGGTGGAACAGGTGTCAGGGTAGTTTTCTGGGCGGCACCACAGGTGGGCCTTGTTCATTCTCTCCCGATTCTGGGGGCTGGCTGTCCAAGATGGAGGTGTCACAAGACTGGTTCCTGAGGCCTCCTGCCTTGGCATGTGGATGGCCATCTTCTCCCATGCCCTCATATGGTCGTCTTGCTGTACGTGTCTGGGTCCTGATCTCTTCCTATCTCACCAGTCGCCCTAGATTAGGACACACCCTAAAGGTCTCATTTCACTCCATCTCCAAACATGGTCAACATCCTGAGGTTCTGTGGTCAGGACATCAACACATAAATTGCAGAGGGTACAGTCCAGCCCAGGACAGGACTGTCTTTGAAAGGGAAAAACACAGTAAACAGCAGCCACTATGCTTGATTGTGACTCCAGGGCTGAGAAGCTGAGAGTCCCTCCTATACCTCTGGCTCTCTGGCAGAACAGTGGCAGGAACACTGTGGGCAGAGGTCCTGGGGCAGCAGGGCCCAGTCACTGTACCCAGGAACAGCATGGAGTTGAACCCAACACCAGTGATGAACCTGACCCTGTCCCCAGCTGGGGGCACTTCTTCCCTCACAAGTGAAGTAACCATCCCCAAAAAATCTGAGCAGAATGACCCTGTTGCCCCCGTGAGGCAGGCAAATAGCGCTCACCTGTCTCAGGAGGGACACTCTGGCCCTTCTCTCTCTCAGGAGCCACTTTCTCAGATGGGTTTCTGGAGGCTGGAGTCACAGGCGCCTTCTTTTCTTGGCCGTGTGAAACCTCAGGGTAAAGTTTCTTCAGTACTTTTCCAACAAACACTACAGAGGCAATCAATTTGCAAAAGAAAGGAAAGTATTACTGATTGAAGTTTTATTTAAATTGCAAATGAATTCTATATAAAATAAGACGTATCATGACATCACCATCTCAGGGATAAGTGACTGCCCCTCCACAGGACACAACGAGAGTGGTGCCTACAAGACCCCCAGCACTGTCCCCATGAGGGTCACCCCCAGCACTGCCCATCACAGCACCCCCACTACTGACCCAATCACAGGGCCCCCAGCACTGTAGGCATCAGGGGACCCCCGGAAGTGTCCACATCTCAGGACCTCCATAGCACTGTCCATCAGAGGCCCCCAGCACTGTCCCCATGAGGGTCACCCCCAGCACTGTCCATCACAGCACCCCCACTACTGACCCAATCACAGGACCCCCAGCACTGTAGGCATCAGGGGATCCCCGGAAGTGTCCACATCTCAGGACCTCCATAGCACTGTCCATCAGAGGCCCCCAGCACTGTCCTTGTACTAGCTATCCCCGCAGGTGTGAGCACAGGTGGGGAGGGGGAGGCTGGGAACTGGTGGGGCACGTGGGCTCACAGTTCTGTTTTTCCTCCACCTCGTCACTGGTTGAATTTACACACAGAGCAGACTATGAGCTGTTTTCAGACCCTGGTTTGTGGTCCTGGGCTGCAAAGCAACCCAGAAGAGGCTGGGTCCATGCCAGTTCATAGCAGACAGGCTGGGCAGCCCCGGGGCCCCCTCTGGGGCCCCCACAGGGACAGCATAGTTGGCATAGCACCCACAAAGATGCAGATTCTTCACTTGGCTTATCTCAGGGCACTCTCTGCCCTGACTGGAGGGGAAGCGCTGCCACAGTGAATAAACATTTCTGTCCTGATTTAAGTGTGAACAACGAGCAGGGACAATCTCAAAAGAGCAGCCAAGAAAGATGAGGGGAAAGGTTAATCCAGTGAATCTCTTTTGAAGTGAAAATTGCTCAGTCGTGGTAGACTCTTTGTGACTCCATGGACTATAGCCCGCCAGGCTCTTCAGTCCAAGGAATTCTCCAGGCAAAAATACTGGAGTGGGTAGCCATTCCCTTTTCCAGGGGATCTGGGTCAAATCCAGGTCTCCTGCATTGCAGGTGGATTCTCTACTGTCTGAGCCATCAGGTAATCTGTTTTAACCTCGTTAAATTTAGAAACAAATCAACAGAGAGAAAGAAAAAACTGCTCTAGTGACCACGCACCATGGGGCAGAAACCAAGAGCAGGACTCTGGAGACAGGCTTGAGGTATTCAGACGACAAAGTAGGGGACAGACATTAGGGCCATTGAGGAGGTGGTGATGTGAGGAGGGGGAAGTGAGAGGTCAAGTGTGACGGGGTCGCTGAGCCCCCTGTGGGTCATGGAGGGCAGGCTGCTGTCCCCCAGAGGGAGCACAAGCCTAATGGCATAGACCACTCTTCCTTTCATCCTGTGCGCAGATGGCCCTCACTGCAGAAGTAAGCCCCTCCAATTGATGCTAGTTGGAAAACACACAATTTGGGTCTAAAAAACACAACAGGCCTCCTGAGAAAGCTACTCAACCCCAGGTGGTGCTTGGCCAGGCGCCTGGGGGAGCATGGGGTCCTGGTGTCACCTACCTGCCCAGCCCCCGGGAACCCCTGCAGGAAGAAGCCAGTCCTCGTGGGGATGCCCTCATTTCCCCCGCCACGCGGAGGCCCTGCCTCCCAGCTCTGCCAGGTTGGGCAGCACAGGCCTGTGAGCATGTTCCCCAGGCCACTGAGGACGGCCAGGGCAGCACCTGGGTCACAGGGAGGTGGTCTGTTCCATTAGACCAGCACTCCAAGACCTGTCCAAAGGGCAGGTTCCAAGTTTCCAATAGAAACTGAATGGTCACGTGCATTTCCTTAAATAGCAGAGGGGGAAAACTTCTACTCCAGAAGACCGGATGCAATTTCTGGGGGAACCAAAAGCAGTTGATAAAACCCTAACCAGTTATCCTGCTCTAAAGTGAACTTGGGGACACTTGGAGCCCGAGAGCCACCTGGGCTGGCAGCAGCTGATGCGGGCATTCCGCTGAGGTCACGGCTGAGCTCTGCACACACGTGTGTGTGAACACATGACTACACTACAGGAAAACCAGACATGGGTCATCACCAAGCAGCGCATGCATCCACTGTGGAGTACCACACAGCCTAAAGGAACCAAAATACACAGCAATCCCAGGGAGAAACCGGCACGGTCACCAGGAAACACTGAGATGAACCAGTCACCTGACAATTTTGCTTCCACTGGTGCCCTAACACAGTGGCGAGGGCGTGGCACATAGTAGGCCAGCCATGGGCGGACAGGCTGTGTGGCTGTGGCACTGTCCCTGAATTCAGCGTGTCACCTACACACATTGTATCTATGGCCTAACTGGCGGCCTGTCTGCAAAGCGGGTCTTGAGGCCCTCTGGTCTCCACTCACTGCCTTTCGGTGTCAAGGCATGACCCTGGGGTGTTGGGGTGGACCCAGGCCTGCAGGAGGTTCAGGATATGTGGTCCTTCCTCAGGGACAAGACTCAGCCCAGAGGTGAGGTTGGGAGCTCCAGGGCTAAGGTCCTGGGACCAGGCTCTGGGTCTCTGACTTGGGTGGGGTCTGGGTGCTTCAGGCTTGCCTCACACCTGGCTCTGGAAGCTGATAAATATACGTGTCTCATACGGGCTTCACAGGCAGCTCAAAGGCAAAGAACCTACCTGCCAATGCAGGAGACAAGGGTTCAGTCCTTTGGTTAGGAAGATCCCCTGGAGGAGGAAATAGCACCCTGCTCCAGTATTCCTGCCTGGGAAATCCCATAGACAGAGAAGCCTGGTGGGCTACAGTCCATGGGGTTGCAAACAGTCAGACATGACTTAGCGACAAAACAACAACAACACATGTCTAAATACTTTCAGCTGTCACAATTTAAAGCATAGTCTTTTAAAAAATGATATGATTTTAATTTTCCAAAATCAACTTTAAAACACCCATGCGTAACAAACAAAACTAAAGTAATACTTTCTACCAGCTAATACTGCTGGAGGATTCCACAGTGAATTTCACTTCTTATTCACAACACAGAGAATAAGACCACTCAATGCACAAACGTTGTCCTCTAAAGAAAACAAGCTGTCAGCGAGGACCTGCCCCCACCCCCACCCCCCATCAGCTCATCTGCTTTTCAAACAGAGGGTGGGGTCGCTCCAGTGCAGTCACAGAAGGAGCTCATAGTTTAAATAGAAATCACTAGCTATTAATATTTTATACCAAAAGAAATGTAGAGCCACTGGACTCTAACTTCTTGGAGCCTCTAGGGCTATGAGGAGATGGGTGCATGTGAACTGCCTACCAGTTTACTACAGATAGGGACTTGTGGCCACAGCTATGTAGGGATTCAAGTCAAAAGCAGAACAGAAATGAAAGGTTCCTTTTTTCAGGGTACTGGCATGCAGTAAAGCATCATTTTTAAAAAGCATCTGTCACCTTTGGTTTGTTGAAATGCACCTTGTGACTGTGTGTATTGGTGTTTGTGTGTGTTGCCTACTGCAAATGTAGCCCCAAAAAATCAATTTAGAGGTTAAAAATCTCTTTTCTGCTTAATTTACACTGTGCTCAAAAACAAACAAAAAAGAGCTGGGTGGTCAGGTTATGGAAGGCAGCTCTGTGTCACCACAGGGACCCAGTGACCTGCCTGCTCCTCCCCTCCTCACACCTCATCCTCTTGCTGTGCCCCTACCCCTCTCCCAGCAGCAGGAGCAGGTTCTAACTTGAAACTCTGGTGTCTGTCAAAAAATAATCAGTAGAACATAAGAAAGAAGAACGGACATAGATGCCCACAAGAGATGAGTACAATCACTATGCAGATGGGCGCCTGGAGTTGGGACACAAGAGACACAGCAAAAGGTCACCATGGAGAAAACCATCTCATCTGAAGTTAATATGGTGGAATACCAAACAGAGAGATCAAGTCTCTGTGTCACAGGGGAATCAAGCCATTTTGATATGATTTTCAGAGAGGACTGTCATCCACACTTGCTGTTTCAGGCTAAAGACATAAGACAAAGAAAAATAAATCTTCAGTCAAGTCTTCCTTGGAAATTAGATACCTGGGAAGAACTGTGAATACATGTACCTCAAAAGGAAATAGATGGCTTGATTGCTGGTGGTAAACTATTCAATTCTGACCTCTTCTTTCACACAGCTATATGTTTAGAATCTAATAGCTGGGGGTAAAAAAAGGCAGGGGTTTGCTCCATGTTTAACAGAGGTGTTAGTGGCAGTATTTCAAGTTATTAGGCCTCCTTTGCGGTGGTCTTAGGAAGGAGGGTTTAACAGGTCCCTGCCTAAGGGACTTGGCTCCCAGCACTCCTCCCAGAGGGGAAAGCCTCCTCATCAGGGGATCTGGGTGAACATATTTTCTATTAGAAAAGGCTCTCATAAAAACAAAAACAACAGAAATAGAATTTTTTTTTCCATAATGTTCCACTCTGAAAAAGAGACAAAGGAAAATGAAAACTGTGCGTTTAAAGAAAAAAACCCTCTTGAACTTTGAGGCCAGTAAGTTACCCCATCAACATCAGAAAGATTTTCCTTTTCCTTAAAAAAGTTCACTTTGATGGTAAAGTAACACACATTTCCCTCAACATCTATGTTCACATCTACATTCATACTTCATTTAACATGGATGTAAAACTACACATTTCTTTTTATTACATTTATACTAGAGAGCTTTCTGGTAATAGAAATGATATTCATTCATTTGTGATTCTCTTGCCATATCATCCCTATGAACCACTGTCTCTCAGAAAAGCACAATTCTCAGAGGACAAAAAACACGTGTAGAGCTAATCTGGAGACATGAGGAAAAGAATTAGCCAAAAAACTGTATTTTCAAGGGTGGATGTTAAATGGAAAGCAGTAAAACTGATGAGGCCACATATTTATGGAAATTACACAAAAATAAAGAAGACCCTAAGTATTAACAAATAACTTTAAAAATGTGATTTCTAGATATTTCATTATGAAAGAAAGCTACCAGAACAGGTTTATGACATACCTTTAAAAAGTGATTATCTAAATGGAGAAGTGATTATCTAGAACTTAAAACGAGAGTTGTCAGGCTTTCTGAAATCATATATAAATGAATAACTACTTCTGAAAATAAGATCAGAAATGGAATTTCATTCAAAGTTTCCCAGTGGCCAGTTTGATGACAGCCTCCCAACTATAGCCTGGCTTGATAGAGAACATCTCCCAAAACAAACACACACCAAGAAAATCATAAAGAGAAAGGAAGAGTTCCCCAACCTCAGTAAACAGTGACGCAGATGATTCCCTTTTCCACCTGATATCTGTATAGCTTAAGAGACACTTTAAATTTTCTTAAGTTTAAGGTATTTCTTGAAATCTTAAACAGTATTTTCAATTTCCTATTTTCAGTAAAGAGTATATTTATCTGCCAACCTCTCTATAGCTTTTTCCACCACAATATTCAATACAGGTTTTTTGTCCTGTAATATGAAAAAGCTGCCTAGGAATAAAAGAATACATAGATAATAGTACTGTATTAATTCACAAGAAAGAGAAGCTCAATATATATGCAAATTCAATGAATGATAGTTTCTTAATGAGTTTCATCATAGAATTATAAATGGAAAAACAATTAGCTAAGATTAAGCAAGAGTTGGCAAGCTTTCTGAAATATTAATTAAGAGGAAACTAGTTCTCAAAATAAGACTATAAATAGTATTCAAATGGAACATAACTGGAATCCTACGCCATGACCAATCTGAGGTGGCCTCCCCATCTAAGCAGTAGACTCTAAACACTCAGTTTCTTACAAAACTTTAACACTTAAAAACATTTCAAACTCTGTCCAAAATTGTTCCTCACAGTTTTTTAGCAGCAATTACTATTCCATTAGCCATTCTGAAACATTTTAAGTGCGTGTAAGGCTGTGATCATTTTGTGCGGAGAGCAAACACTGCTCTTGTTTTGTCACCAAGACAAAACAAGAATTCAAGGATGGGGCAAGGGATACCCGTATGCAAGGATGCAAGGGATCCGGCAGGGCAGGCTGAGGGGACACTTGAAGGCAACTCACAAAGTTGCCTCATCCCAGTTGAAGATAGAGAACCCGTTCCTTCTACTCCAGTACTGTTACTGAGGTGCAGTGTTCTCCTACAGAGGAAGCAGACTGGGAATGCTATCTACTTTTCTCCATATTCTGCCTTACAGAGAAATTAGTTACCTTATTTTATGCAAATATTAACTATAGTTGCCACTGGGCTTTTCCTTTCAAAGGGCAAAAACACATCTGTTTTAATGGAGAGAAGGAAAGAAAATAATCATGGCCTGAACTAATCCAAGTAAAATGAGAAGCATATCCAAAACCTTCACCTTTACTTGAAGCCACACAACTCCTAGAAGAAAACATAGGGAGAAAGTTCTTTGACAACAGGAGTCTTAGTGAAGATTTTTTTTTTTTTTTTTTTGGATTTGACACCAAAAGCAAAGACAACAGTAAAAACAAAAGAAACTAAAAAGCTTCTGCAAAACAAAACCACCAACAAATGAAAAGGTAACCTACTGAAGGGGAGAAAATATTTGCACACTATAAATCTGATAGGGGCTAATATCTAAAATATATAAAGAACCATACGATTCAGTAGCAAAAAGGCCCCAAATAATCTGAGTAAAAAATGGGCAAAGAAACTGAGCAGACATTTCTCCAAAGAAGACATACAGGTGGTCAACAGGTACACAGAAAAGATGCTCAAGATCACTAATCATCAGGGAAATTGAAATCAAAACACAATTAGATATCACCTCACACCTGTCAGAATGGCCATCATCAAAGAAGACAGGAAATAACAAATGTTGGTGAGGATGTGAAGGAAAGGAAACCCTGTGCGCTGCTTGTGGGAATGAAAATTGGTGCATCCACAATGGAAAAGAGTCTGGAGGATCCTCACAAAATTAAAAATTAAACTATGATACGATATGCAATTCCACTTTTGGATCTGGGTATTTATCCAAAGAAAATGAAAACATTAACTTGAAAATTCAGACACATGTACCTCAATGTTCACTGAAGCTATTCACAATAGCCAAGATATGGAAACAACATAAGTGTCCATGGATGGATGAATGAATAAGATGTGGAATACTATTCAGCCCTAAAGAAGGAAAGTGCCATTGCCAATAACACAGATAATCCTGAGAGCATTACGCTAAGTGGAATAAGCCAAAGAAAGACAAATACTGCAAGATCTCACTATTTGCTGAATCTTTAAAAAAAAAAAAAAAAAGAAAGGAGCTCACAGATACAGAGAACAGACTGATGGTTACCAGAGGTGATTGAGGGATGGGACAAATTGGTAAAGATGGTCAAAAGGTACAAGCTTCCAATCACAAGTAAATAAGTCCTGGGATGTAGCTGTACAGCATGGTGATTACTGCTAACACTACTGTGCTGCATATTTCCTAAGACAGAAAGTAGGTCCTAAAAGTACTTATCACAAGGGATTTTGTAACTATATGAGGTGATGGATGTTATCTTACTGGGTGATGGCTTTGTAATATATAGCCCATCATGTCACTATGCTGTACCCCTAAAACCCATACAGTGCTGTGTATTGATCATATCTGAATAAAACTGAGGAAAACATAATCTTCCCTTTTTTCTCATTTTAATGTTGATGATTAGGTAATGAGAAGTTCGCTGGGCTTTCCACAAGGTGTCTGAAGTTCACTGGGCTTTCCATGAGGTGTCTGAAGTTCCCTGTATCTCTGACATTCATTCTAAAGCATGTGCCAGGTTAGCCAATTAAATGTATCCATTCTGCCTTTGAGTGTTGGCTGCTCTGTCCTGTCTGACTCTGTGGGACTCCATCGAGGACTGTGGCCCATCAAGGTCCTCTGTTCATGGAATTCTCTAGGCAAGAATACTGGAGTGGGTTGCCATTCCCTTCTCCAGAGAATCTTCCTGACACAGGGGTCAAACCCCCCTCTCCTGCATTGCAGGTGAATTCTTTACAGTCTGAGCCACTAGGAAAGTCCCATTCTGCCTTTGGTGCTGGTTAAAAATATGCCATCACTTAATAAACACTAGTTATGTCCCCAGAAATTCAGGGTCCCTGCACTTAAATGGTTTGAGAGTCTGAATGTGGGGTTTTGGGCAAGTCTTCACACCCGTACTGCATAGTCCCAGGTCCCAGACTCCTACAGCCGCCGTCCGTCACAGTCCCGTATCCTCACAGTTCGCGTCCCCGCAGTCCCGAGGCCTCAGACTCCGAGTTCCTCACAGTCCCGGGTGCCCAGAGCCCCCGTTCCCAAAGCCCCGGATCCTCAGAGCCTCGGTCCTCACACTCCCGAGGCCTCACAGCCCCCGTCCCTCACAGACCCCCTCCCCGCCTCTCAAAGCTTTGTGTTCCTCACAGCCCCCATCCCCACAGACTTTGTCCTCAGAGCCCCCATCCTCACAGTCTCGGGTCCCGGCCCCCAGAGCAACCCCCACACCCCGCGCCATAGCCCCCATCTCTCACAGTCCTGGGTACCTCAGAGCCCCAGTCCTTACGGCCATTGTCCCTCACAGCTCCCATCCCCACAGCAACCCCCACGCCCCACGCCATAGTCCCCATCTGTGAGGACAGACTCCCTCGTCCCTCACAGTCCCCGTCCCCACAGCCTCGGGTCCCCACAGTTCCGAGGCCTCAGACTCCCCATTCCCCACAGCCCCGGGTCCCCTTTCCCCAAAGCCACCGGTCCCCCGACACAGCCGGTCCCGCCTACCGTGCCTTCGCAGCGCGGCCATGCCAGCCTCACGCCCCCGGGGACCCCAGCCCAGGCAGGAGCCAACTCTGCTGCACTTCCGGCCTCCGCCTCTGTAGACCCGCCCACAACAGCAGGCTTGCCCAATCAGGATCCGGAGCCTCTGCCCTCTGGACGCCAATCAGTCGCGCACCGGCTGCGGATTGGCTAGGATGCGCTCCGGCACGGCCCAGTACTCCGAGCATGCTCGGAGGGAAGGGCGTGAACCCGGCAAAGCTGACAGGGACCGTGGGGGAATCTGCTGGAGGGGATGAGGTGTTATGGGCTCATCAGAAGAGCGTCACTGGAAGGGGGTGGGTACGTCAGCGGGAGGTGGATGGGGTGTCAGCAGGAGGGGAGTCAGGGACTGGGTCATTGGGAGGAGGTCAGCGAGGGGCGGGATTGTGCTCCTGGGTGACCGCCTGCAGTGTCACTCTGGGTCCCAGCGCTGCACAGGGATGCGGGCAGTAGGAAGGGTCCGCTGAGCGCCCACTGGGCCAGGGCCCTGAGGTGCGAAAGAAACTGGGACCAAAAGCAGAAAGGAAACCGGGAAGAAGGGAACCCGGGAGCCGCCCACTGACCCCGGATCCCTGTGGCGCTGATCTCTTCTGTCCACTGTTAAGATTTGTGCTTTGTGCTCCCGTCCAACCATCTCACCTACTCCGGGACCTTGGTTTATAGTTTACTCCTCTTCCTTGAGTCCGTTTCTTGGAGAACATTATTTCCTGAGAGCTTGTCTGTGTGGAGCTCTGCTGTGGAAGCTGGGGTTCCTCCTTAAAAGCAGGGAAGGGGTTTCAGACTGGGTAGAAGGGGGTCAGGAAGGCCTCCTCGAATGTAATTTGAGAGAGCAAAACTCGCGATGTCCACGCAAAGGA
Organism: Capricornis sumatraensis; assembly: GCF_032405125.1. Taxonomy (NCBI): domain Eukaryota; kingdom Metazoa; phylum Chordata; class Mammalia; order Artiodactyla; family Bovidae; genus Capricornis; species Capricornis sumatraensis. The sequence goes on along the minus strand of NC_091072.1, from coordinate 43,898,137 downwards.
CACTCAGCAGAAGCCCAGCCCTGGAGCAGCAGGCACCGGTGCGACAGGAGCCCAGGGAGGAGGGACGGTGACAGTGCCCTCAGACAGGAAAGCAGGCAGTGCTGGGCGAGGTCGTGTAGGTGCAAGGGATTAGGGGGAGGATATGCTGGTTTGCAGCAGAGGAGTGAAACTATCTGACACCCACTTTGAAGAAGCTGGCCGAGCCACTGAGCTGAGAGCAGACTGAAGAAAGCAGGGGCACCTCGAGTCCACAGCAGTGAGAAGGCCATCGGTGGCTAACGCCAGGGTGGGGGCTGTGGGAAGAGGTGGTTGGATCTGGATTCGTGTGAAGACAGGGCAAGAGAGGTTTTCTGACTGACAGAGTGGCTGTGGCAGGAAAGGTGTGGCCTGGCTCCAGGTTTTGGTCTAGAAACTGGGAGGCTGGAGTGGTTCCCAGGAGTTGAGAAACCTCCTGGGGGTGGGGGGCAGTCACTGTTGGGTGGCGTGCAGTTTGGGGTGCTCCTTGGATGTGTGAATGTGGGCATGGATCAGGCAGCTGAGTGATTTTCGACGAAACAGAAAGGACCTGGATGGGATAGGCAGCTGGGCCAGTCGGCTGCAGGTGCATTTAAAGCCTTAAGGGGGAGTGTAGACAGAGAAGTAGTTCAAGTACAGCTCTGAGGGGTTCTAACTCCTGCAAGGTAGGGAGATGAGGAGGGAGTGGGCAGGGGGTAGGGAAGCACAGTGAACTGTCCTGAAGCCAAGCCATGTCATCACTGGTCGGAAGTGATAATGAGGACCCATCACAGACAACTGTACTCATCTAGTGAAAGTTCTCAGTGACCTTGATTATAGTCATTTTGTTGAAGTGGTAGAGGCAGAAGCTTGCTGGGAATTCAGTAGAGAGAATTAACTGCAGGAGAGAAACGCAAGATACTGGATGCAGACCTCTCTATTGGACCCAGGATGGGGCAGCAGCTGGAGGGTCCGTAAAGACAGAACACACGTACACACATATAATTGAAAGAGAGTTGTTTAGAAAATACACTCGCCGTACACACCAAATTTATGTGCTGAAAGGTCTGATTAAGTTGAGACTGAAAATGAATAATGGAATACAAATGACACAATTTAAAAATGGGCCAAAGACCTTAACAGACATCTCACCAAAGACAGACAGATGATAAGTAAGCATATTGAAGGTTGTTGTTGTTCAGTCCCTAAGTTGTGTCCGACTCTTTGCGACCCCACGGACTGCAGCACGCCAGGCTTCCCTGTCCTTCACTATCTTCCGAAGTTTACTCAAACTCATGTCCAATAAGTCAGTGATGCTATCTAACCATCGCATCCTCTGTTGCCCCCTTCTTTTGCCTTCAATCTTTCCCAGCATCAAGGTCTTTCCCAATGAGTTGGCTCTTTGCATCAGGTGGCCAAAGTATTGCTCCACATTATATATGTCATCACGGGTTGCAATTTAAAACAATGAGACACCACTACTCATCCAAGAGAATGCCCAGATCCAGACACTGACAACGTAAAGGGGGTGGAGCAGCAGGAGCTCTCATCATTGTTGGTGGTGCCACTCTGGAAGACAGTTTGGGGGTTTCTTACAAAATGAAACGTACTCTTATGATCCATCAATCTCATTCCCTGGTATTTTCCCAGATGAGATGGCAACTTATGTGCACAGAAAAACCTGCACACAGATATTTATAGCAGCTTTATCTATAATTGCCATAACTTGGAAGCAACCAAGGTGTCCTTCAGCAGGTGAATAGATAAATAAACTGAGGTGCATCCAGACAATGGTATATTATTCAGCTAGAAAGAAATGAGCTATCAAAAGACATGAAAAGACATGGAGGAAACTTAAATGCATATCACTAAGTGAAAGAAGCCAATCTGAGAAGGCTACAGATTGTATATGATTCTAACTCTATGACATTTTGGAAGACACTAAACTATGGAGAGAGTAAAAGGATCAGTGGTTGCAAGGGATTAGGTTGGGAGGGAAGACACAGAGAGGACTTTTAGGGCAGTGTAACTACTCTCTGATATTATAATGGTAGAAACATTATTATTCATTTGTCTAAACCCACAGAATATACAACCCCAAGAATGAAGCCCAGTGTAAACTAGGACTCTGGGTGATAGTGACATGTCAACAGAGGTTCATTAGTTGTAATAAATGGACCATGTAGTGGGGATGTTGATAGCAGGGGAGGATGTGCACATGTAGCAGAAGAGGGCATATAGGAAATCTCTGTACCTCTCCCTCAATCTTTCTGTGAACCTAAAACTACTCGAAAAAAATTAAGTCTATTTAACAATAGATGGTGTACGAGAGAGGGAATGTCCAGAATACTGTCCTTGATTAGGTCTCATCATGACCTTGTTCTCTACCTCAGCTTCCCAGCAGTGTCAAGCAGCTCTGGTCTTTCTAATCATACAACAAGATCTTCCCAGAAACCATCTCTCTTCCTCCAGCCCTGTTCCTTTCATCTCTTTTACACCCAAACTTCTCAAAAGACTTGACCACAAAGTCAGTCCCCACCTCCATCAAAGGTCAGTCTCAACCTTCAGTTGACTCTGCTGCCCAGCTGTGTCGCCATCCCCCACCACTGTAACTGCTCTTGCTGAAGTCATAGAACCTCACATTCCGGAGCTAGCCCACACTTGGCAGCGTCCACGTACCATTCAGTGGTCTCCCAGAAGCACCACCCACCCACCCAGCTGCAGAGACCTGGGATTCATTGGCATCCTCTCCTCTTTGTCTCTCCCCCATGACCCACTGAAAAAATCACAGCAAGTGTGTCCTTCCTACATCATTTCTTACTTACATTGCCTGGTTCATGTCTTCATCATCTCTCACTATGGTTTATCCAGGCATTTTTAAACTGATCTCCACAATCCCACTTTTGTTTCCTCACTCCCACCCCACTTCCGTCTCTTCTCCTCATAGTAGTTAAAATACCCTTTAAAAGATCTCATTGCTTTTCAAAAGTCAGTGGATGTAACCCATCACATTGACAAACTAAAAGAAAAATCATATGGTCATATTAATAGCTACAGAAAAAGCATTTGACAAAATCCAGTAAAAATCGCAAATTCATGATAAAACTGTTACCAAACTAGGAAGAGAAGGGAACTTCTTCAACCTGATAAAGAACACCTGCAGAAAACCTATAGCTAACATCATACTGGAATGGTTCTGGAGAAGACTCTTGGGAGTCCATTGGACTGCAAGGAAATCAGACCAGACAATCCTAAAGAGAATCAACCCTGAATATTCATCGGAAGGACTGATGTTGGAGTTGAAACTCTAAGACTTTGGTCACCTGATGTGAAGAGTACAATCACTGGAAAAGACACTGATGCTGGGAAAGATTGACAGCAAAAGGAGAAGGGGGCAGCAGAGGATGAGATGGTTAGAGAGCATCACCAACTCAGCGGACATGAATTTGAACAAACTCTGGGAGACAGGGGATGACAGAGGAGCCTGGCATGATGCAGTCCATGGGTTCACAAAGAGTCAGAGATGATTCAGCAACTGAAAAACAACAACAACATCATACTTAATGGTGAAAAACTAGATGCCACCCTGCCACCAACAGGGACAAGGCAAGGATACCCTTCTCACCCCTTTTCAACATTGTACTGGAGGTCCTAGGTAACGCAATAAGACATGAAAAGGAAAGAAAAGGTATATAAATTGATAAGGGAGAAATACAACTTTGTCCACAGATGACATGATTCCCTATGCAGAACATCTTATTTCCCTGCTAAAAATCCTACATCAAATTTCACCTTATATAAGATACAACTCAGAGTCCTTAAACTGTCCTTTGAACACCCCTGACTTGTTCTCCAGATGCACTCATATTTTCTCTCTTGCTCCCTCTGACTGTTCTTCCCCTAGGTCGTCACACCTGCTCTTCCTCCTATCTGAAAGCATTTCCCTGCCCTGCTCTCTTCTTACCTGAATCCCATTCCTTCTTCAGGGCTCTGGTAGAAGTGGCTTTCTGACTGCATGCTGGTTCTTCTGCAGAGACCCTTGCACTCACCTGTAGGCACTTTAAACCCTACAGGTCTTTCTCTGAAGCTGTGAGACTTACTCAGTCAAGGAACCTGGGGTGGGGGGAGCAACAGGCAGTTATTGGCAGATGGAAATCAGATGGAAAAATGTCCAGCCTCAACTGAAGGCAGGCACTTCTGAGGGGCATTCCATGTGGTGCCTTTGGGGATCCCCAGCCAGGTTGAGATCCCATTCTCCACAGGGATGGCCAGCTTGATAACACATCCTATTAACATTCCTTTGCTCCTTGTCTCACTCTTCCTGCTTTTCTCATCTCCTGCATCACCCTCCCAAATGAACTACCTGCACCCAAAGCCACATCTCACAACCTGCTTGTGAGAGAACCCAGAGGAAGATAAAGCCTTAATGAAGATTTCCACAAAAGGTTCTCCTCTCATCTTAGAGCTGCGTGATTGCCATTTATATATTGAATAGCACCCTCTACTCTCCTTTAGAAAAGTAATTATAATTTGTGATTGTATGTTACTGTGTTATTTTAAAAAATGGACATGTTGGGCACTCAGCACACTTTTCTTATTTTTGTTTTTGCTCTTGCATGAATGAATAAATGAATTTTTTAAAGATGAAAGGATGAAGGACCTACTGTATAGAGAGGGAGTTCAATATTCTGTGATAACCTATATGAAAAAGAATAAATACATGTATATGTATAACTAAATCACTGCTGTACACTTGAAACAACACTGTGAATCAACTATACTCCAATATAAAATTAATTCACTTAAAAAAGATGAAAGGATGAGGACAAATATGGAGAGGAGGGAACTAAAGGGAATGTATATTTTAAAGTAAAAAATTGATCTAGAATTTTGATTTGTGGTTGAGGTTTGAGACATACAATTCATTGGTTTTGACAGAGGAGAGAAGTTGGAAGATAAAAACTAATGAGAAATGTGACTGTGGGCAGGTTTTCTTGGTTCGTCTCGTATCCACTCCCTCAGCATTTGGAACTCTGCTGTGAAGATAAGCTTCAGTTGATTAAGGGGAGTGATCAATTATATGAAAAAATATTATGGAGACAGTGCTCTTATTTAAAGACCTTGAAATTTTCATAAAAGATTGGTTAGTCTTATCCCAAATAATTTTGGTCGCCTGATTCTCTATTCCTATTCTGTTTGTGTTTGTCGCTCAGTCGTGTCTGACTCTTTGCAACCCCATGGACTGTAGCTCTCCAGATTCCTCTGTCCATGGAATTCTCCAAGCAAGAATAATGGAGTGGGTTGCCATTCCCTTCTCCAGGGGGAAGGGATTCCTGATTCCTATTCTAATTCCTGTCCATTTTCCTATAAACTTTCTTCTTGGTGTTTTCTCTTATTCTAGCAGCTTTCACGTGTTTGTTTGTTTGTTTGTTTAATCTCATTTAAACTTCACAACAGCACAGTTAGAGACGTGGTAAGCTTCGTTTTGCAGGCTTATGGAAACCCGGGCTCCGGGACTTGCCAAGGTCAGGTAACACGCTGCCATAAGCGGGAAGGAAGCCAGGTGGTCTCCGGTTACCCGTGCCGCGGCTTCACGCTAGGCCGTGGTAACTTTCCTTCCCCCTGGCTATCCAAATAGACAACATGGCTAAATTTTCCAGTTCGCTGCAGGTTGTGAGAGCCCGTTTTCCACTGAACCATTCTCCTTCCTCATCCCTGGGCTGGTGCGGTCTGCGCTGGGAGCGGACGCGAGAAGGCGGCCAGACCCCCGTCGCCCCAGGTTTACCAACAGTGAGACGCTGCTCCTGGGCCTGGGGACGCCATGGGGGCCCTTCCTCCCTGCGAAAACAGGCGGCACGTTCCTCTCCGGGGAAGGGCGCGAGTGGAAAGGTGGGGGCCGGTTTAGACGCCTGCGATAGCAGGAGGGGCAGCCCAGCGACACTCGGGCCAGCATGTAGGATACACATGTCTCCGCGTCCTCTGCGCCGCACGAGCATCCTGGGTGTGGAGACTTCACCCCGTCCACGAAACCCTCGCTCCATGTGCCCGCGTGCCATTCCTCCCTCTCCCGAACCCACCGCGCTGTGCTAGGTGTCTTGGTGCGCGTCGGGCCCGCTCGCTGAATTTCCAGCGCTCAGAGCACCTGCTCCGCGCGCAGCCGGGAGGCCGCTGCCCCCGGAGACCGCTCTGGAGCCTCAGGTCCCCCGCCGTCCCCGCGTGACCCGCGGCTCCCCGCGCAACAGTTGGCGGGCCGGGCGGTGCGCGCGCTCCCCGGGCCGTGCGCGCCAGGCGCGCCGGGCAGCAGGGCGGCAGGCGCGGGCAGGGGTCGCGGCGCTGAAGCCTGGCACTCCCCCAGGCGCGGGCCCAGCCCCTCTCCAGATGCTGCCGCGCGCCGGCCGCCCCCCCCGTGCGCCAGTGCCTCCCCGGGCGCCCAGTGCGCAGGCGCCGGCCGTGAGAAGCGACCGTGCGCCGGGCTCCAGCGGGTCGGAGCGGCGGTAGCGGCGGGGACTCGGGGACTGGCGGACTGACGGGCGGACGGGCCATGTCGCCCCGCATCTGCTGAACTGGAGTGCCCGAGGATGTCTGCGCTGAGGAAGGTGCGAGCCGCCGGGGCCGGAACCGCTGGGACGGGGCTCGGGGCGCGAGAGCCGTCGGGGGTTGGGTGGGGGAGGTGGCGAGGGCGGCCCGGCGGGACGGACAGCTGGGACCCCGAGAGGGCGGCCGGGTGGGGGACGAAGAGCCCGAGGCAGCCTGTGCGCTGGGTCCCCTCATCCTGGGCTGCCGGGTGTGCGGGAACGGGCACAGAGCGGGGCTTCGCTGAGGGGTGACATTCTCAGCTCCGCCAGGCAACCTGGGGGACCCGCGGAGACCCGGGAGAAAGGTGCACGCCGAGCTCCGGCTGGGCACCGCGAGGAGATGGGGGCGGCAGGCAGCAAACGGCGCCCCCTCCCCCGCCGGGCGCAGGCGGGGGACGCCGACCGCCCCTGGGAAGGCGAGGAAGGCGCCGGGAAACCGGGCTGCGCGCAGGGGGCGCGGGGGGCGCGCAGCAGGGAGGCCGGAGGGGTCGTTCGAGCCGGGGTGCAGCGCCCGTGGCGCCCGGGGGGCTGGTGGAGCGCGCTGGGAGGGTGGCCGCCGGCTCTCCAAGTGGGAGCGGAGCGCGGGGGCTTTTTCGGGGCGGTTGCTAAGCGAGGCGCTACCCGGAGCTGGATTCTGCAACCAAGCCTCCCCCGGCAGCGGCTGTTGCCGTTCTGGGCTTGCTCGCTAACGGTAGCAGGAGAAATAAGGAAGATGTCATTATTACAGCCTGGGCGGCGAGGGGTGGGGGCGGCGGGCACCGGGGCCACCTGGAGGGCCAGCTGGGTGCCAGGCGCCCGGCCCCCCTCTCCAGCGTGCGGCGCCGAGAGACGCGGAGCAGAGTGGACGGGACCCGGCGGGGGCTGGGCGGAGAGTCGAGGGTAGCGAGGGGGCGGCGGGGCGCAGAGCCCCCGGCCCCGCGGGTGGGGAGGGCGGTGAGAATGCGCTCGGGGAGCGACCTGCGTCGGAAACTCAGGAGTCGCTTCTCCGGCGCTCGCGCTTCTCGAGAACGTGGTCGGGTCTCCTGCGTGTCGTTTCCACCCGGTGGATGGCGACTCGGCCGGGTTCGGGATTCGGAACTCGGGACTTGTCCGTGTGGCTGGTTCGTATTGATCAAAAATAAAGCGATCGGCAGCGAGTCCTTCCTGTGATTAATTCTGCCAGCATGGGCTGTGGGTGGTTTTGGAGCCGGAAATGTAAAGCGCACCTGCTGTTTCTGGCATCCGAAGAGAATTTCTGACTAGGACTCTCCTGAGGGGCCTCAGCCCCGGGGGTCTTGGGCCTGTGCCCACGGCTACCAACTCATGCGTCCTGTTGGCCAGTGTGTCTGATTGGAACTCGCGGGCCTGGTGATTATGACTTAAGGAAGACTCTTATTTGAAGATGTAAATCGATTTTTATTAGTTATTAGAAAATTCCCCGGCGTCTCAGCGTGGCCTGAGGGACCCCAGCCTCGTCCAAAAGGACCCTTTCTCTGCCTCGAAACCGGCACCACAGAACCCTCTCCCCTCCCCCCACACCTTGGAAGGAGCGTTTGGGTTTGAGTTAAGGTGCAACATCGTTTTCATTTTAACTTCCTTTATACTCTCCGCAAAAGATAATAGGTAACCAAGGCAAAAAATTGTGAAATGATGAAAAAATGGTAATTTTTGGCAGGTCAAGTTGTTACTCTGGTGTTTAAAAAAAATGTCATTAATCAGGATTTTCCAGTAGCCAAATTGTCTTGTGCAGGCGGCTCGGTGACTCACAGATTTGGCTCTGATAGTAATTGTAGAGTGTGTGTACCATTTCCTTTTAGATGGTGTGACTTTCTCATTGCTTGGAACGGAACAAATTAGAATGTTTTATGCCCCGCATCTGGCAGCAGGACCAGCGGGCTGTGGGGGACACTTTCTGCTCCGGCGCATCTGGGCTGGGAGAGTCCCGGCCCCAGTGGATGAAGACAGTGAGAAGCAACAGTGCTGTCCTGGAGCCCGAGGCCCCTTCCCCCCACCACGCCCAGGTCCCACTGGGCTGCAGTCAGTGTTCCACCTGTGGGGGCCTGCTCTGTGTGCGCTCGTGGCTCCTGTCCTCTCCTGCTTTCCATCCCCAGTCTCCTCTGCCCTTGGACCAATCCTGCTGTATCTGCATAGTACATTTCAAGTTAAAGAGCAAAGTGAATTCTATGTAAATAACCCGCAGTGATGAAGTAACTAGCAGCACAAAGATGTGTTCTGAAATATGTATTCTATTCGACTTTATACAAAGTGATGCTGCTAGAGACAGAAATAAACATGTATTTATTCACCAGCATGTTAGTGCCTTAGGTTTCTTGTGTTGTAGATGAATTAATAGGAATGTATCTTATTTTTAGAGAATTCACATGCTTTTGCATCATTTCTCCCCAGTGACAGAATGTGTCCCCCTATGGCAGGCTAATGCGTCTCTCATTTTTGCCTATTTCATTTTTGAAATTGGTGGAAATTTCACATTAAACACTAAAAGTGAAAAATCACTGCAAAACTTGAGTCACATTGGATTCCAGACACCCAGAATCCAACCAGTTCTGAAACTAAATTCTAATGTTGTGAAGACTGTGACAGGACTTGCTATCTGTGTGTTTAACAGAGTGTCTTCCATCATGTCCCTACGTGATGAAGTTGAAGAAATGTTGGCATTCTTTTATATTTGAGGAAAAACTTCATGATTTCTCAGTTCCTTAAGGAGCTGAGTGATACACACTTTGATCATAGATTTTAAAGGGAAATTAATTAAATGTATTATTTATTGACACTTGGAACGGATACGCCATGGTCATTCACTGATACAATAAAAGTAACAGTGATTCATCATTTTGTCCAGATGGGAGGCATATTTAAAGCACTGGCAGCATGTTTGTTATAAGAGAATTACAGGGGCAAAGCGTTCTCTGCAGTTAAAAATCATTTTGATCAACCACAGTTTTACATACAAGTTACTTTTATCTTGTAACCATATTCCCAGCAGATCACCAGCTTTTAACAGTAGGTGTTGTGGTCTTCTGGGCACACATGTCATGAAAACTGAGCCCGATAGCATCCTGTTTATTCATGGCAGACACTCTCATTTTCTGGGAGCTAATAATCACATGGGCTTTGGTGTTGCTGGGAAGGGCTGGGGGTGCAGAGCCCCCTAAATCCTGCGTCTGCGGCTGGGAGTGCCTTCCCCTTCGCAGCACCCAGGGCTTAACTACAAACTACAGTTTGGCGTCAGTTCTAATCTCCTGAGCAAAGAACAGTGGGCCCCCACGGCCGAGGCCAGCCCTTCCTTTCTGTAGGGGCCTGTGCGCTGGCCGCACCTGCCATGAAGAGCCGGTCAGGCGGCAGCCCCGGGGCCCTGGAGGGTGCCCTGCCGCCAGCACCTCCTGCTTCCAGCAGTTCCCACATGCCCACAGGAGCAGCAGCTGGGGTTACTCTTCAGCATACACACCCCTCTGGAATCATCCCCAGGACCTTTTCCCAATCATCCCCAAATGTTGGTTCCTGAACATGTGTCTTTCTTGCTGAGTCTCTGAGGAGTGTGACTGGCCGGGCCGCGTCCAGTCTCTGTCTGTGGACCATGTCTCCTGTTCTCTGGGATGACTGCGCACTGACTTCCTCAGAGCCAGCCTCACAGCTTTTACCGTTAGGCTGTGGGGCCCGCCCTCTGCTTGGAGAAGGCTCCTAGTTGATAAGGAAGTCAGGCCTCCACCCTTCTCTGAGGCAGACGTCTCTGGGAAGAGGATGGCATTTCTTCTCAGCTGAGAACAGTTTGAGGAGAGGAAAGCTTTGGGAGGTAAATCTGAAAGGATGTAGGTCCAACACCACGCAGCCTGGGGTGAGGGGGTGGGCGCGGGGGTAGCCTGCTGAAAGGGAAGTCAGTGTCCAGTGCCCAGGATGGCTGGGCCACGGTGGATGGATGCACTTAGTCCTAGGACGTCACTGGTGTCCAGAGTCAGGGAGGGCCTGAAACCATCGTTACTGCTTCATTTTCAGTTTCGTCAACCAAGAAATCCCCTTTTGAAGTGGGTTTCTGTCCCGACCACCCAATGGGATGTAGAGGTTTTAGTTTTCCTTCCAGTTCTCTCTTCAATGCTCTCATCTGTCCTTTACCCACTGATACCGTTCTCTGATATCCCTGTTTGTGTGTATATCCAGAAAAACAAACAAACAATAGAAGTAATTTTTGCTAAAAAGGAATAAATGTTTGCAACCAGCCCTGCATAAAATCTTATACCCATGCATAAAATCATATCAACATTGGTTAAAAAGTAAATCTATGTAAATAAGAGAGAAAGTGAAGTCGCTCATTCATGTCTGACTCCTTGAGGCCCCATGGACTATAGCCTACCAGGCTCCTCCATCCATGGGATTTCCCAGACAAGAATACTGGAGTGTATTACCATTTCCTTCTCCAGGGGATCTTCCTGACCCAGGGATCAAACCCAGGTCTCCCACATTGTAGGCAGACACTTTAACCTCTGAGCCACCAGGGATGAAATCTATGCTATGCCAAGTCACTTCTGTCGTGTTCAACTCTGTAAGACCCCATGGATAGCAGCCCACCAGGCTCCCCCGTCCCTGGGATTCTCCAGGCAAGAACACTGGAGTGGGTTGCCATTTCCTTCTCCAATGCGTGAAAGTGAAGTCGCTCAGTCATGTCTGACTCTTAGCGACCCCATGGACTGCAGCCCACCAGGCTCCTCCATCCCTGGGATTTTCCAGGCAAGAGTATGGAGTTGGGTGCCATTGAAGCCTTTGTAAATCTATGTACATATGTATGTGTTAGTTGCTCAGTCCTGTCCAACTCTTTGCGACCCCATGGACTGTAGCTCACCAGGCTCCTCTGTCCATGGAATTCTCCAGGTAAGAATACTGGGGTGGGTTGCCGTTCCCTTCTCAGGGGGATCTTCCCAACCCAGGGATCGAATCCTGGTCTCCCTCACTGCAGGCAGCTTCTTTACTGTCTGAGTCACCAGGGAAGCCCAATGGTACTTGTAAATCTAAGTGCCATTATCTTTTTAAAACATGGGCCATACTCTGCACGAATGAAAAAAGTACTGAAACGATCTCCTGGGGCCCATAGACTACACATTTTAAGCCAGGAAACATACAATTATTCTCTTGAGCAAAACGGAAACTTGTCCTACCAGTTTTGCACAATGCCGACCAACAGCTTTTTATATTGGCTGTAGGTAGCAGTAGGCTTCTGGAGTCAGAACCCTGAGTGGCTGAATGGCACTGGCAGCTTTTTTGCCCTCATTATATTTTCATCCCTCATCACTACATGAGGGCTACAGTATTAATGTGGTAGTGTTGTCAAGAGGATTAAATGAATTGATGAGCGTGAGGCAGTTGAAACAGTGTTCATAGTAAATGCCCAATACATGTCCACTGTTTTGATCATGAAAAAGTAAGATTGGGGCCCATGTTGAGCCATCCTGCATTGGATGTAATCAAGCCACTCTCCAGTTTCCCATAAAACTTAGATATTACTGTTTCTAGTCTTCTTTTACTTTCTTATATATCTGTTTTGCCACCTCTTTCCAAAAAGTTTTTTGACTCACCAATGAAAGGATGAGGTTGAAGAAATGAAATAAAATAGAAATAGACAGTCAGAGCCAACAAGTATGATAACCCCAGGGGTTAACACAGTCCTTTGAGTCTGAGTTTCTGGGATGTTCTTCAGTTGCTAAGTTGTGTTCAACTCTTTGCAACCCATGGACTGCAGCATGCCAGGCTCCCCCGTCCTTCACTGTCTCCTGGAGTTTGCCCATTGAGTCGGTGATTCCATCTAACCATCTCATCCTGTGTTGGCCCCTTCTCCTCCTGCCCTCAATCTTTCCCAGCTTCAGGGTCTTTTCAGGTGAGTCAACTCTTCCCATCAGGTGATCAAAGTATTGGAGCTTCAGCTTTGGCATCCTGGAAGGCAACTAGACAAAAGCAGAAGACATAGCCCTCGCTCCATTCCCTTATTGAGTGGGCACTGCAGACTTGGTTTCAGTGAAGAAAAGCTTTCTTGAGTGCTGAATCTTAAAAGATGTTCTCTTGCAAGACTTTGTGTACAGGAGCAGGGATATAGCATATACACCAGTTATACCAACACAGAAGTGTTTCTCACGATTACAACAGACTTTGAAGGAAACCAAAAGAAAACACACACCGACAACCCTCAAGAGGGGCAGTGACCTTTTCCTTGTATTTCCACATTCCCTCCATGACCAGATGGGAAACTGCGGGCTCAGGAGCCGTACTCTGGGCTCCAGACCTTTCCCTGGTCTGCTTCATGAACCATTGATATTGTGTTCACATTGTGTGTCTTAGGGACGATGCGGATTTCTTGGGTGGCCTTGTCTTATGTGCACGGTGCTTTCAGGTAGCAGCCCGGGTTTTGGGTGTGACTCCTGCAGGCGGAGGCGTCCTTGCCGCTTCTCCCTCTGTGCTGCCTGCTCCCAGTGTGCCCGGCCCACCACCCACTCGCCCGCCCTGGGGAGGGGAGCTCCAGCCCCCAGGGGCGTGGGAGCTGCATCAGCAGCCCTCCTGCTGCCTTCCCTGTGCGTCTGCGATGGGGGGGCCCCACACCCCTTGAGGGGACCCCTGTCCTTGTAGAAGGATGGCCTGCCGGCCCAGCGCTGCACCTGCCTGTGAGAGGACAAAGGGCGTTCTCCTCGCCGTGCCTTTCCCAGACCAACCTGGCGTGCCCTCCTCTCCTGTCACCACAGCCCCGGCTGGGTGGAAACACTCTCCCTCACCAGCTCCGGTTTTCCTTGTGTTTATCGTCTCAGACCTCAAGCTGCTTGTCCCCAGACCCTTGACGTCAGGACACGTCCGCCAGGAGAAGCAGGGAATGCACAGGTCCCCCCGTGGATCGCATCACTCAGTGAACTTTCAGGGGACACGAGAATCTGCAGCTGGCTGACCCCTTCACTCCCCTGAGAGACGGTCCTCAGTTACCTAGGGCTTCTCTGAGTTTTGCGAATCTCACCAAGATAGGAAACCTTACAAGCACGGCAGTGGATTTGCCTGTTTGATGAAATCTTTGGCTCTTTAAAAATAATTTCCAGGAGGGAATTCCCTTGTAGTACAGTGGTTAGGACTCTGCACTGCCAAGGGCCCGCATTTAATCCCCGGTGGGGGAACTAAGATCTCTTGAGCCACGAGGCATGCCCTCCCACCAAACCCAAATAATTTCCATTTTCTGACACTCTTTGTAATACTTTAACAGTTTCTAAAGAGATTTCTGAATATCTGTTTTCCAGTTCTATGAGAAACTTAGTACATTGCCTTCTCCATAGATACTTTAGAAGTTTTCATAAACAGGTGAGTGTTGTCCTTCAGGCTTCTGCTGTGGCCATTGTAGAAGACTCCTGTGTCTACTGCATAACTGTCTAGACTATTACTATGGTTATAAGTGAAAATGGAAGTGAAAGTCACTGAGTCGTCCCTGACGCTGGGACTCCATGGACTGTAGTCCGCCAAGCTCCCCTCTATGGGACTCTCTAGGCAAGAATACTGGAGTGGGTAGCCTATCCCTTCTCCAGGGGGCTCTTCCCAACCCAGGAATCAAACCGGGTTCTCCTGCATTGCACGTGGATTTTTTACCAGCTAAACTACCAGGGAACCTATGGTTATAAGCAATACACAGTAAAGTATGGCTCCAAGCTGTGAAAGGTTGGTTCTGCAGCTCTTTAAAGCAACTGAATAGTATTTCTAGTCTTCAATTCATCCATTTGCTTGTTTCTCTAGTGTTATTGTATTAAAAGTCATGGCAGGCATTCAATTAAAAAAAAAATCTTCTTTTGCATATAACTAGCCTCTACAGTTTCACGTCTGGAAGTGAAATTCACTTAGGATTATAACCTAAGAAAATAATCATGGATTTACAGGAAATTAGCTAAACAGAGGTTCACGTCAGGTTTGTTTTATAGTAAAATATTGGAAACTAGCAATAACCTGAGATTAGATAAATTCATTATGGTGTAGCACATTGTAACAAAATACACATCCATTAAAAAGGTGAAACTTAAATATTTGAGCAAACTGTGGGAGATGGTGAAGGACAGGGAAGCCTGGTGTGGTGCAGTCCATGGGGTCGCAAACAGTCGGACACAGTTGAATGACTGAACGACCACAGCAGGGTGTCCGGCTCCCGTTAAGTGAAGCACGCAGGTGGACAGACAGCACATGGGCCGTCCTTGTCCCTCTGCTTCCCTGAGGCTGCCGTGCAGGTGACACAGCAGGGCGTCTGGAAGGACCCAGCAGCTGGTGGAGAGGGGGCAGGGGGGTCACCCCATTGTATCGGCGCCTTGCTTGGGGTGCAGGCCTCTGCTGGGGTCTGCTGTCTGGGTCCCTCTGCTGTATCAGAGGCTCGTGGAAGCACTGGTGGAGTACTGTGGCTTGAGCTGGCTTCTGGGTCGTGTTGAATCGGGACAGATTTTCTTGGTCCCCAGCTAGTCCTTCCAGAGACAGGCTCTGTCTGGTGGCTCTGCCTCTGTCATCGTCACCAGCCAGAACGGGGAGAGGGTGGGGGACCCCGCAGCACGGTCCTGATCCCGTGGCCTCTGTCACGTGCCACGCGCATCTCAAGGGAGGTGGGAAAGAAGAGGAAAAGCTTTGCGGTCAGCTGACCGTTTCTGTGAAATGTTCCTCGTTTCTTTTTCTGGAACTTCTCCAGAACCTTTGCCTCCTATCCCATCAGCCCTGATGAGTTGCAGCAAGAAGGACGGACCTTGTTTGGGTTTACGTTCATCTTCAGCCGCTCCTCAGACCGTGTCTGATGTCCCTGAGGCCATGCAGACAAGGGGTGCCATGTGAAAAGCTGGGGAACAGCTGACTATGCTCAGAAATCACAGAGGATGGCTGTCTGGGCATCACCAGGGGTGTCTGTCACACGGCTTCTCTGAATTTTAAACTGCCTGGGACACATAATACTGTGATTTAATAATGTCTTAAAGGAATTTTGGTGCATCCATGCAGTAAAAGGTTGCAGTTAGTCAGTTCAGTTGCTCAGTCGTGTCCGACTCTTTGTGACCCCATGAATCGCAGCACGTCAGACCTCCCTGTTCATCACCAACTCCCGGAGTTCACTCAGACTCAGGTCTATCGAGTCCATGATGCCATCCAGCCATCTCATCCTCTGTTGTCCCCTTCTCCTGCTACCCCCAATCCCTCCCAGCATCAGAGTCTTTTCTAATGAGTCAAGTCTTCTCATGAGGTGGCCAAAGTACTGGAGTTTCAGCTTTAGCATCATTCCTTCCAAAGAAATCCCAGGGCTGATCTCCTTCAGAATGGACTGGTTGGATCTCCTTGCAGTCCAAGGGACTCTCAAGAGTCTTCTCCAACACCACAGTTCAAAAGCATCAATTCTTCGGTGCTCAGCCTTCTTCACAGTCCAACTCTCACATCCATACATGACCACAGGAAAAACCATAGCCTTGACTAGACAGACCTTTGTTGGCAAAGTAATGTCTCTGCTTTTCAATATGCTATCTAGGTTGGTCATAACTTTTCTTCCAAGGAGTAAGCATCTTTTAATTTCATGGCTGCAGTCACCATCTGCAGTGATTTTGGAGCCCCCCAAAATAAAGTCTGACACTGTTTCCACTGTTTCCCCATCTATTTCCCATGAAGTGATGGGACCAGATGCCATGATCTTCGTTTTCTGAATGTCAAAAGGTTGCAGAACTGTTATAAAGTGAACGGGACCCATTGGACTCTGGACCTAGTCCGCCTTTGATCAGTCATCCACCTCGGCATCATCTGATGGAATTCAAGTGTCAGTTTCTCAAGCGCCGGAAACAAGTGTGGCTCACTTCAGCACGATGGAGCCCACTGGCAGGACCTGGACTTGCTCTCGGCCCAGACGATGCTAAAGACGCTGGGGAGAGAGGAGCCCTGTGGCAGGCTGAGGGAGCCTCTCCAGCACCCGGGGGCTCTGTCCCTGCCTTGCCTTGCAAAGCCTGGCGTCCCGGGACTGCTCCTGCTCAGCTGTGTGAGTGGGGGTGTTGGTGGACCAGGGGACATATCCATGCTACCCTGTGACCCAAGGTGGGGCCAACTTGGCCTTTCCCAGGAAAGCAGTGGAGTCTAGCAGGGTGGGTGGGGGCGGGTGCAGACGAGAGATGGAGTGTCTCGTGTTATCCTCCAACATGCTTCTATTTTTACTCACGTAAGGGTATTGGGAGAAACCAAGGTCTGCACTGTTGGATGTCCAGCAGGGTCCCCAGAGATGACTCCAGTTATGAAGCGTGAGCAGTGCACACAACCCCTTCTCTGGCCCTGCCTCTGGGCCCCTGGTGCATCCTTCACAGCTTTCTCTGTTCTAGGTTTAGGATGTGCTTTGGAAAGTATTCAGGGTTCTCCCAGTAAGCAAGAATAGGCAAAACCTGAGGTCAGCACATTGTTGTCAGACTCGTAACGCATTTCCCTGGCTACCAGATCCTCTCTTTGTTATATTTATTCCACTGTTGGAGACTCATCTCTCCTGTGGTAGCTTTTGTTCTCTCATAGCTGGTGGTGGATTGCAGGCTGCTGGGCAAGTTTTCTTCTTTTTTTAATGGTCATCTACTCTGCTAAATGTTTAGAAATTACAGATCTGTACAAATGAATGACTTGGAGGTCACAACTCCATGACTTAGAAATAATTACAGTTTGTGTCTTGCTTCTTCCCCATCTCATTTTTTAAACCAAAATTGGGAACTAGCCTTTTTGTTTTTTCATTTTATATTCTTTTCTGAGAATTTATCCAAATTTTCAAAATATTCTTTGACAGCCTGATTTTTCTTAAATTTTTATTTATTTATTTATTTTTTGGGTGCGCTGAGTCTTTGTTGCTGTGCCAGGGCTTTCTCTCCTTGCAGAGAGCAGGGGCTACTTTCCGGTTGCAGTGCACTGGCTTCTTGTTGCGGAGCGCAGGATCTAAGATATGCAGGCTTTGGTAGCTGTGGCGCACCAGCTTTGTAGCTCCGAGGCATGTGGGACCTTCCTAGACTAGAGATCGAACTTGTGTCTCCTTGACAGGGATGAATTGCAAGGTGGATTCTTAACCGTTGAACCACCAGGGTAAATTCTTAACTATTGGATCAGCAGGGAAGCCCTTAGACAATTTGATTTCAGTTGAAGTATTAATATAATATTCTGGTATGCAGTATTATAGCCACTCCCCTATTGCTCAATGTTTAAGTTGCTTACAGAGATTTCTGGTCATCTGTGATTAGTATCTTTTTTAGTGTTTTCTGAAGGTCTATATAATTTTTCTCTAGTAAATTCCTAGAAACAGAATTATTGGGCTAATGGCTATATCAATAGGGCTGCTGTAATAAGTTACCATAAACTCAGGGCTTAAAACAATGCGAAACAAGAGAAGCTCCAAATCAAGGATCCCAGAGCTGCGCTCCCTCTCGAGGGAGCAGGAAAGGGTCCTGCCTGCCTCTGCTAGCCTCTGGTGCCTGATGAAGCTCCCGAGGCTACAGCATCACTCCCACCTCTGCCCATCTCCACAGCCCATCTCCTCTCTGTCTGTATCTCCCTTTCTTCCACCTTGAACCTCTCTTCGGTGGACACTTGTCATTGGATCTAGGACTCACTCAGATAATCCGGGACTTTCTCCTTCTGTCAATGCTCTTAATTTAAACACATCTGCAAAGACCTCTTTTCCAAATAAGGTCACACTTAGAGCATGGGGACACTCAAATACAGTGGGGATTAGTTCAGTTCAGTTGCTCAGTTGCATCCAGCTCTTTGCGACCACATGGACTGCAGCACACCAGGCCTCCCTGTCCATCACCAACTCCTGGGGTTTACCCAAACTCATGTCCATTGAGTCTGTGATGCCATCTAACCGTCACATCCTCTGTCTTCCCCTTCTCCTCCTGCAGTCAATCTTTCCCTGCATCAGGGTCTTTTCTAGTAAGTCAGCTCTTCACATCAGGTGGCTAAAGTATTGGAGTTTCAGCTTCAGCATGAGTCCTTCTAATGAATATTCAGGACTGATTTCTTTTAGGATGGACTGGTTGGATCTCCTTGCTGTCCAAGGGACTCTCAAGAGTCTTCTCCAACACCACAGTTCAAAAGCATCAATTCTTTGGTGCTCAGCTTTCTTTATAGTCCAACTCTTACATCCATACATGACTACTGGAAAAACCATAGCCTTGACTAGATGGACCTTTGTTGACAAAGTAGTGTCTCTGCTTTTTAATATGCTGTCTAGGTTGGTCTAACTTTCCTTCCAAGGAGTTTCATGGCTGCAGTCACCATCTGCAGTGATTTTGGAGTCAAAAAAAATAGTCAGCCACTGTTTCCACTCTTTCTCCATCTAGTTCCCATGAATTGATGGGACCAGATACCATGATCTTCGTTTTCTGAATGTCGAGCTTTAAGCCAACTTTTCCCCTCTCCTCTTTCACTTTCATCAAGAGGCTCTTTAGTTCTTCTCCACTTTCTGCCATAAGGGTGGTGTCATCTGCATATCTGAGGTTATTGATATTTCTCCCGGCAATCTTGGTTCCAGCTTGTGCTTCCTCCAGCCCAGCGTTTCTCATGATGTACTCTGCATATAAGTTAAATAAGCAGGGTGACAATATACAGCCTTGACGTACTCCTTTTCCTATTTGGAACCAGTCTGTTGTTCCATGTCCAGTTCTAACTGTTGGTTCCTGACCTGCATACAGATTTCTCAAGAGGCAGGTCAGGTGGTCTGGTATTCCTATCTCTTTCAGAATTTTCCACAGTTTATTGTGATCCACACAGTCAAAGGGCTTTGGCATAGTCAATAAAACAGAAGTAGGTGTTTTTCTGGAACTCTCGCTTTTTCGATGATCCAGCAGATGTTGGCAGTTTGATTTCTGGTTCCTCTGCCTTTTCTAAAACCAGCTTGAACATCTGGAAGTTCACCGTTCATATATTGCTGACGCCTAGCTTGGAGAATTTTGAGCATTACTTTACTAGCGTGTGAGATGAGTGCAATTGTGCCATAGTTTGAATATTCTTTGGCATTGCCTTTCTTTGGGATTGGAATGAAAACTGGCCTTTTCCCGTTGTTTGGCCACTGCTGAGTTTTCCAAATTTGCTGACATATTGAGTGCAGCACTTTCACAGCATCATCTTTCAGGATTTGAAATAGCTCAACTGGAATTCCATCACCTTCACTAGCTTTGTTCGTAGTGATGCTTCCTAAGGCCCACTTGACTTCACATTCCAGGATGTCTGGCTCTAGATGAGTGATCACACCATTGTGATTAACTGGGTTGTGATGATATTTTTTTTACAATTCTTCTGTGTATTCTTGCCACTTCTTCTTAACATCTTCTGCTTCTGTTAGGTCCATGCCATTTCTGTCCTTTATTGAGCCCATCTTTGCATGAAAAGTTCCCTTGGTATCTCCAATTTTCTTGAAGAGATCTCTAGTCTTTCCCATTCTATTGTTTTCCTCTATTTCTTTGCATTGATCACTGAGGAAGGCTTTCTTATCTCTCCTTGTTATTCTTTGGAACTCTGCATTCCAATGGGTACATCTTTCCTTTTCTCCTTTGCTTTTCACTTCTCTTCTTTTCACAGCTATTTGTAAGGCCTCCTCAGACAGCCATTTTGCCTTTTTGCATTTCTTTTTCTTCTGCATTGAACAGTGGGGATACCCACCTTCAGAGGGAGCCAACATTCCACGAACCTTGAAATTGCTGGTGGGCGGCTTTTTTGACCAGAGCCTCCCACTGGCACTGACTTCGATGCTCACCTTGCTGCTCCCTCACCAAGTACCGGAGAAGGGCTGTGAGCGTGGCCATGAATGTGGCACAGGAAAGGCTTTGTGCAAGCAGCCGAGGAAGGGTCAGCAGGTTCGACCAGAGCTCGCAGGAGTCTGTGCCCACCTGATAAAGCTCCAAGCTGAGTCGGGAGCGCCGTCCTTTGCAGCCTGAAAAAAATGGACTAATATACTCTATGTGCAAAGGTTGTCATGCCCGCGTAGAAATGGATGGGGAAATAAACTGGAAATTGATGAAGGGGTCCATAAGTAGTTCAGAATGAGAACCAGTAATGAATGGTAACAAAAGGGTGAGTTGAAACATCACTTGTAAAAAACTTATCAAATAGGTTTTTATTTTAAAAATGCTAACGACCACACATTTTCACCCTTGGATTTTCAAGGCATCCTCTGATTTGTGTCAGTCTGTCTTCCCATTTTGTTCCAGGTGCCCAGTTCCTCCTGGGCTTGCTGACCACAGAACCCTGTGCTCCAACTTTATAATGAAGGTAGATTTCTTATTTCAAAGGTTTAACGGGATAGCATTTTTAAAAAGAATTGAAGCTGGCTAAATTTAGTGTCTGAAAAATGTCCAGACCGAAAATAGCTCTATTCCAAAACATCCGTCCCCAGGCCCAGACTGCTGGGCTCGGGAAAGGTGGACATTTCTGCCTGTGTCCCACTAGCAGACTGGTGTCCCCAGCCATGAACCATCACTGAGCGGGTGTGTGTTCCTCGTGTGCCGGCCTGTTGCGTGATCGTCCCAGGTGCTAGGCTGCTTCTGACCCAGCCCTGATGAGCCATGAGGAGGATCACTCTTCCCCTTCTTCTCTTGCACCTCCTGCTCCTTACTGCTCCTCACTCTTTGCCCTTCTGAAGACATTAAAAAAGATGAATCATAAGGTTCAAAAACATAAGGCTTTTGCTGGGATTCCTTTCCCTTTCTTCATTCTTATACTACGTGTTAAATTCCTGCTTCATCTGATATTTTTTCAAGTTTAATATCTTTTTTCCTTTTTTTAAGAAGTAGCCTTCTGGTAGCCCAGGAGAAGGTTGTTCCTTCATATATGTGGCATGGGGCTCTCGGGAACCGGGTGTTTGCATAGAGGCTTTCATGTCTCCTCCAGAGGATGGGGAGCGGGAGAAGTAGGAGGAAGTGGAGGGGGAGGGCAGGAGGAGGCAGGGGAGGAAGAGTTAGAGGAGGTGAAGAAGGAGGTGGATGAAGACGTGAGCATGGGCACCATCCCCTTGGACGTCACTGGCACGGCTCCCTTCTCAGTCTTCTCTTGTGACACTCGTGTACTCAGCATGGACAGACCTGTCCGTGTTGCTGCCCAGCTGTGTAGCCAGAGGCAGAGGTGAGACCCGGTGAGTCTGCCATTGAGCTGGTTGTGGGGTGGGGTGCCCCCTTCACTTGGCTCACCTTTGGAAGGACCTTGTCTGCTGTGGGCCGTGCAGGATGTCCAGAGAGTCAGGGCAGTGTCCCCCATGCCTGGGCTTCAGGTGGGCACGGGGCCAGATGAGGGGCTGGGGGACCCTCAGCTGGCCGCCCTCCACCACATGCGGTCCAGGGGTGGGGATGAGCAGGGGGTATCTGGGAGCTGTGCTTCCTGTCTGCCTTGCTGGCTTCACACTCTGGTCCCTTGACTTAGTGCTGAGCACAGTGGACCCACGACGATGGAGGGGCCTGGATTCTTGGGAACCGATGAAGGGCTGCAGATGGTGGCTGGGAGGTAGTGGGCTGGTGGCGGCCTGTCTGGGCCCCTGCAATGGGTCCTGTGGGGTGCTCACGGCATATGCCCTTACTGCAGCCTGGTATGGCTACTGCTGCACCAGGCCTACCTCTCGGGTTGCAGGACAGCCTTGCTCTCAAGTGTGTCGGTCCTCTGTCCATTTCAGTAGATGCCTGCTTATCCTGTTTGCCAAGGACTGTTGTCAGAGTGTGGGCACACTCTCAGTCACTCTATTCTTGCTGTTTTCCCCTAAACCCCCCATCTGGAAAGAACACACTGATTACAGACAAGAGCATCCTTTGACTTATTTGGGTCAAGTATTATCAGCTCTCTGTCACTAACAAGAGAACAGGGGCCTGGAGAGTTGGGGATCCCTGGCAGCCAGGGGCCCCGGTGTAAGGCTCAGGTTGGAAGTAGCTGGCAGCCCTCAGACCCCATCGTCCTGGGGAGCCAGTACAGTGGTCACCTTGATGGAGCCCCCTCATCCTTCAGAAGCTGAGCTCTGCATGAGCACCTTCCAAGGAAGAGAGACATCAGATGAGGTCGGAATCCTGTCCCTTCTCCTAGTGTTCCTCTGGGCTTTGCGGCCACGACTTGTGGATAATTCGGCTTCTCCGTGTGGAATCGGGGTGTTGGATCTTGGGGAAGACTCCTGCGTCCGCCTGGTCTACTTTTCCTTCTGGGACAGCAGAGCCTGGAGAGTCTGCAAGATGCCAGGTGTCTCTCAAGGTGCTTGGAAGTCAGGATGGAGTCTTGGGGAGTGAGGCGTTCCTGCCGAGGCCGCAGGGAAGGTGCTGGGAGGAAGAGCCATCCACCAGCCCAGAAGCTTCTCTGAATTCTGATTCTCCTGCTCCAGTACTGTAGGTGTATAGAGGCTACCAATGTGCCAGGTGTGTCCTCTCAGATGATCCAAGATAATAAAATGACATAGATAATCATTATTTTCCTTGAGGCCTTTTAAAAAAGATGTACAGAGAACACTGTGCTTTAGGGCCTGCCTCAGGTGAGCTATGAGGGCATCTGTGTAGCTGTGAGGAAGAGAGTGTTGGGGAACCCTGACTTATGGGCCCAGCCCAAGTGGACACCTCATGGGGGACACTGTGTGCCTGAACTGGAGGAGGGACTAGTGGCGTTACGCCCCTGGGAGGATGTGGTCCTGTAGGGCTGTGGGGTGGTCCTGGGGGTGCAAGAGGCACTCATCAGTATATCTGAGCCAGCACCATGGCTGCTACAGGGGGGCCGCACCCCATGCTTCCAGCCCCTCTGTGCTCCTGGCGACCCTTGGGGTGTGGGCATCACTGCATGGCCTCCGTTGGCAGCTCGTCTTCTGGATTCTGCTGAGTGGCGCTCCTGAGACTTTGTGCCAACAGGCTTCACTGGACCTTACAGGAAGGGACAGGGCCCTGGTTGAAAAGTCAGGTCGGTGCAGTCAGGAGGGTGGTGACCCGAGATCTACAGAGACTCCTGCGTGGCTTCCCCACGCCCCATGTGTCCTGAGCGCCTGCACCTCCAGATGGAGCTGAGCCTGGCTAGAGAGGGAGCAGTTAGGTCCTTTGTCCCCAGGGAGGAATCATCAGTGCTCAGAGCAGGAGGCTGGAGGGGTGCCCACCTCCCCACCAGGATAGGATGCATGTCTTTAATTGTCTGGTAAATCAAGTAATTTGTAATAATCTGGGTAACTTTGGGTGAATTTCTGGAAACTTGCTGATCATACAGTCCTTTGAAAAATAACTTTTGGGTGCATAAAAAAGAGGACATTAATGTTTATTACTGATGAATAATTCATTCGATGTGTTTTCTTGTAAATTCTCTATGTGCCAAAATTGTGCTCCACATTATGTATATTTTAGTAAATAAACCAGAAAGAGTTCTGGTTGAGAATCTGTGGAGGGAGGTAAATATTAAATAAATATAGAGCAATCGTATTACTAAAAGTGTTTTCATGCTCGAGATTATAATTCAGCTCAAGGGACTGCTGTGCCCAAGTATTGGTTCTCTGACCCATGTGGGCGGCCTGGAGGCTGGGGGCAGAAGTGACACTTCTGGTTCTGGGAAGAATGAACGGGAGTCAGGGGCAGAATCAGGGAGTCTTCCAGACCTGAGGAATGGGGTGCAGGGGCATCAGGGATGAGCTGGGCTCTTGGCCTGAGCCAACAGGGGTGCAGGTCCAGCCCCTGAGGTTGGAGACCACCAAGTTCCTGTGTGGGAGAGTCCTCTGCTTTGTTTTCAAGTAGGATGAATGTAGTTTAATGTACTTAAGAGAAATTTAAGACAATAAAAAAATGCATGAATGTTAGTTTGCCAACCCAGCCTTGTTGTTTAGGTGTGAAAGTTGGGATCTACTTTTTCCCTACTCCCTGGATCCATCTTCACATCCAGCCCACCCAGACACCATGGGGCACTGGGAAGAGATGTCTGTTGGACCAAAAATGTGTCCAGTTGACATGTCCTCTGGTGAAGCCTCACATTTCTCAGATGGGGAAACTGAGGACTGGCCCAGAATTCCTTCTCCTCCCGACGGGGCTCTGTGCCTGGCCACACCCTCACCACACTGTGCTCAAATTAGGAGAACGTTCTCACAGCAGCTCCCCCACCCCACCCCGCCTCCAGTCTCTCTCAGCTTGAAGCCATCCTACACACAGCTGCTGGGGTAATCTTTCTAAAGCCATTTTTATCATGTCACTTCTCTGCATGCTGTTTTCTGTTGCCTTTTGTCAAATCCAGATTTCTCCTTCCTGGCTCTCAAAGCTTTCTGCAAAATGCCCCCTTTCTGAGGGTTTCCATTATGGGCCTTTATGGAACATTTGCCCCAAAGTGCTGCTCAGATTCCCTGTGGCTGTCTCACTGTTGCCTGCCACCGGGCCTTTGCACATGCCAGACCACCCACCTGGAAAATTTATCAGCCTGTTCCTTGTGTCCCTTTTCTTTCTTGATGTGTGCCCGTTCTGCTTTTCTAACTGCGAAACCCCTTTCCCCTTGGAACTGACCCCTGTAAATGCTTCCTTCCCTCAACTCCAACTGTTCGTTCGCTGTCTGCTTTCCTTTAGTAATTAGTTATTCATCTCATAACATTCAGAAGATGTCTTATGTAAGATACTTGAATCCAGCAAACCAGTCATCGTCTAATGATTGGCTGGATTTACAAAAATATACTAGGAAACCCCCGCCCTCCCCAGGAGCTTTCTTTAAAAAAAATAGCTTCCTTTATATACTGGCAGTAATGCAGTTACATGAGATTTATTTCACAGTGGGGTTAGGCTTGTTCTAAGAGTTGTCACACCCTTGTTTGATTGGCTGATGGGATATTTTGGCAGATCCCTGAGAGTCCTAAGCATGATACCCAGCTTGGACCCCCCCACTCCGCCTGCACCCCACGCTTTGCTGTGCCGACTTCCCAGGCAGAGCGGCCCCCAGCTGGGGGCAGCTTGCAGCCCTGCACTGCTGCGTCTCAGATCAGATGTCCTTGATTTAGAGACTGTGCGTCTTTGACTTCCCCGGTTAGGACTCATGCTTTTCGCAGAATCTAGATGGTGTTGAGGCTGGTGGGAAGCTGTATGCAGCTCCCTGGGGCTCTGCGTCAAGTTTGCGATGTGGTTACAGGCTGTCTGTTCTCTGTGCTTGAGGCCAGTAGGGTGAGCACACCAGGCTTCCTTGAGGGAACGCCTCGCAGCCTCGTTATTGTCACCCTGGTCGGGCAACTGCCTGGTGTGGTGGCTGCCGAGTGAGGACCAGAACCAGTTGAGTGCACTTGACCATGACATCTGGGCTCGGCCAACCCTCTCTGGGCCTCAGTGACGAATCTGTGAAATGGGGATGAAGATAATTTCTCACTTGACAGATGGTTGTGAAGATAAAAGTGGGGTTACTGAGGCCTGGGGGGCGGGCAGCAGGCTGGGGGGCATGGGGCTGGGACCAACACGCAGGCCTTTCCTTTGGCCGCACTCCCCATGGACAGCTCTGCCCTGCTCCTGAGTTCTGTTTGCACACTCATAGTGAAAGCACTTTTTACCATACAGAGAGCTATATTTATAAGTAACTCTGCATAGCCCGTATTTATGGCAAAGCAATTTTGAATAACTTTCCAAATTTTCTTCGTTTACATCTAATGATCTCTGACTTTTTTATTAGAATGTCTTTTATTTTTATTGTTTAAAGATACTATCTGTGAGCATTTTTGTTAGCAATAATGAAACAGCTTGTCCTCTGAACACATCAGAAGTTCACAGGCTGCACTGGGAACTTTCAGAAAACATGAGTTTCCAGGATTCTCTCAAGGCTCTAGCCTTGATGGCTTCGTCCTTAATGGGTGTTCACTGTGGGGCGTGGGACCAGGCCCACCTCCCTCAGCACCATCAAGGGGACAGTGAGCAGATGGGTAGGGGGTTGGCTTAAATTTCCTAGTGACCTTACAGCGGGTCTGGCTCCTGCGGGGCTGTGTGGGGTCTTCTCTTTGCAAGAGCATGCTTGCCCCGTCTTAGCACAGCCCTGCTGCGCTTGGTTGTCTGTCCACGCTTCCCACTCCAGGTGGGTCAGGGGGCTCATAGCAAAGATGGCTGAGTGTCTTCTGGTCACAGAAACCACTCACCTCTTCTGGTTATGTTAACTCATGCTTCCCACGTTGAGGTTATTTACTCACAACTGATCAGTCACTCTGCTGACGGCCCATAAGCACACCAGCCCCTTATTCTTCCTGGTCCCCACCTCCCCAGCCAGCTCACTGACTCTGGCTTCACACTCCATGTGCGTGGATGGAACTGGAGTAGATGATTCTGGTTGTTCAAGTTATAAACATACATTTCTCTTCCTCTGTAGTTCTCTGGGTTTAATTATTCATCAAGATCATATCTAGGTTACTTATACTGTGATCATTATTTTCCAACCTTGTTGTAGAGACACTGGGGGTTCTCGTTCCCCTGCTAAGCCAGCATGGCAGATGCCAAGTGGGCACATCCCCCGAGTCCACCAAGACAGGTGCCGCCCTTGGTAAGCCCTTAGCTAGGCCAGCGGATGAAAGGGAGAAGACTCAAGTCAGTAAAATCAGAAGTGGAAAAGGAGATATTATGATGGATGCCTAGAAATAAGAGGATCATTGGGGATTTTTTAAAAAAATAATTCTATGCCGACAAATTGGACAACCTAGAAGAAAATGGATAGATTCTTAGAAACATACAATCTGCCAGGACTGAATCAAGAAGAAATAGCCTGATCAGACCATTAACAATAAGGAGATTGAATCAGGAATCAACAACCTACCAGCAAAGAGAAGTCCAGGATCAGATGGCTTCATGGCTGAATTCTACCAGGTACTTGAAGAACTCAACCAGCTCTTTCTTAAAATTGTCTAAAAATGGAAGTAGGTGAAACATTTCCAAACTCATGAGGCCAGCAGCATCACCCCAACACCAAAGTCAGACAAGACCCCACAAGAAAAGCAAAGCAGGCTGCCTCTCTGTTGTTGTCCATGCTAAGTCACTTCAGTCGTGTCCAACTCTTTACGACCCCATGGACTATAGCCTGCCTGGCACCTCTGTCCATGGGATTCTCCAAACAAGAATACTGGAGTGGGTCGCCATGCCCTCCTCCAAGGGATCTTACAGACCCAGGGATTGAACCTGTGTCTCTTACGTCTTCTGCATTGGCAGGAGAGTTCTTTATCACTAGTGCCTCCTGGGAAGTCCAGCTTGATATCTCTGTTATAAAGCTGGCCTGAAGATGAAAGCCTGGACCTGTAGGTGCTGGAGGCTTCAAGGCAGGTTCAGGATTAATGGGTGGCTCTGGTCTGAGGCCCATGGTGCCAGGCACGGACAGGAGGCAGGATACTGTAACCGGGTGTCACCTGTATCAGAAGTCTTCTTAGTATTTCCTTCAAATAAACTCAGTGCTATGTCTGTACTTTCTGTATACACTTTGAAGTAATAATGAAGAATTTTCTTTAGGAGGAAACTCTCAACTCTATCTCCTTATTCTTGCGTCTCAGGTTTGTTACTTAATAAAAATTTAAAAACTAATTACTTTTAATATATATCTTTACATATGTCTTAAAGTAATATTTGCACATACTTAATATAGTCTTGCCTGGAAAATCCCATGGACGGAGGAGCCTGGTAGACTGCAGTCCATGGGGTCGCTAAGAGTCGGACACGACTGAGCGACTTCACTTTCACTTTTCACTTTCCTACATTGGAGAAGGAAATGGCAACCCACTCCAGTGTTCTTGCCTGGAGAATCCCAGGGATGGGGGAGCCTGGTGGGCTGCCATCTATGGGGTCGCACAGAGTCGGACACGACTGAAACGACTTAGCAGCAGCAGCAACATAGTCAAGGCTGTGGTTTTTCCAGTGGTCATGTATGGATGTGAGAGTTGGACTGTGAAGAAAGATGAGTGCTGAAGAATTGACGCTTTTGAACTGTGGTCCTAGAGAAGACTCTTGAGAGTCCCTTGGACTGCAAGGAGATCAAACCAGTCCATCCTAAAGGAAACCAGTCCTGGGTTTCATTGGAAGGACTGATGCTGAGGCTGAAACTTCAATACTTTGGCTACCTCACGCGAAGAGTTGACTGAATGGAAAAGACCCTGATGCTGGGAGGGATTGGGGGCAGGAGGAGAAGGGGATGACAGAGGATGAGATGGCTGGATGTGATCACCAACTTGATGCACATGAGTTTGGGTGAACTCCGGGAGTTGGTGATGGACAGGGAGGCCTGGCGTGCTGCCATTCATGGGGTCACAAAGAGTTGGACACGACTGAGCAACTGAACTGAACTGAACATATGGACAAACAGTGGAAAGTATGTGTTAGTTGCTCAGTCATGTCTGACTCTTTGCAACCCCATGGACTGTAGCCCACCAAGCTCCTCTGTCCATGGGATTCTCCAGGCAAGAATACTGGGGAGGGTTGCCATGTCCTTCTCCAGGGGATCTTCCCAACCTAGAGATCAAACCCAGGTCTCCTGCGTTGCAGGCAGAGCCACCAGGGAAGCCCCAGACAGAACACAGTGAAGGGCAGCAGGGTCTTACTCCACCCCTTTCAGCCCCAGGCCCAGGAGAATCAGTGGTAACTAGTTTTAAATAGACTTTATATTTCAAAGCAGTTTTTGGTTTACAGAACATTAAGAGGAAGGCAAGTGATTTCTCACATACCATACCGTTGTCCTGCCATGCACAGCGCCCCCCGCCATGAGTGTCCCCGCCAAGCAGTGCATCTTTACAACTGACGAAGCTCCATGCACGCGTCACTGCCGCCCAGAGCCTGTGGTTCCCATTAGGATTCTCTCTTGCCGTTGTCCATTCTGTGGGTTTGGACAAGTGTATAATGACATGTATTCATCATTATAGTGTCCCACAGAAGTTTCATTGTGTGACTCACTTTTTACTATGTATTTTCAGGTCTTCACAGATAATTTCCATGTCTCCTAATTAACCTACTCTAGAAGTTGTTAACTGTTTCCCGTGTCTTCCCCTTCCCTCCATATAACCTGGTTACTCCTGCTGGGTTCTTCTCTCTGCTGACTCATTAGCTTTCATGGATAAGCTCCACCTTCTTCCGTATTCTGTTGGCTCTGGTGGTGTCACTAGACATCCATTCTGTGCTGTGAGGCATCAGCACCACTCACTCAGTTACTCAGTTTCAGCAACATTTGTCAAGGGTGAGTCCATTTAAGTTCTGTTTAGAAATCATGGTTAATTTTCCTGCTTCTCCTATGAGCTGAAAACGGAAAATAGCCGTTTGGAGTTGATGTAAATGCTCCAGGGGCCATTGCTCAGAGAGAACCACCCTCCTTGGTCCTTCACCAACTGACTGGCAGGCTGGAGGTTTTCTTCCAGAATCTTTGTTCTGATTTTTTTCAGAACCAACTGCTTTCTGGGTGTGAAGTGCAGCCTCACCCTTTTAACTCTTCTCTTGGCTGTTTTGACCTACAATTCCTCAAAGATCTTGCCTTTCTCTGTCTCGACTTTTACCTTCCTTTAGTTGGTGCATGTCTTCAAATAATTTCCTGGGAAAATAAGAGTAGAAGATAACTTTTCTGTTCTTGCGCATCAGGAATGCTGCCCTCATTCTGTGTGAAAGTTCGGCTGGGTATTGAGTTCCAGTGTCAAAATAACTCTGTCTGAGAATTCTGAAGGCCTTTTCCCACTGTTCCCTGCAATTTAGTGTGGAAAGTCCAGGTCTGTCTCCTTTGCTGTAGCTGACTTCTTTCTGGACATTCTTCGCTTTCTCTTATGCTTGCGCTCTAAAGAGTCACATACATGGGTGTAGGTTTTCCCCTGTTTCAGTCAAAATGCTGGGCCATGTGGATGCTTTCGGTCTGAAATTATGATCCTGGCTTTTGTAAACTCTCATGTACTATGTCCTTGATAATCTATTACCTTCAGTTTCTATTACCCTCTATTTTTTTCTGTTATTTTTTTCCTTTCTTTTCTCTTCTCTTTTATCTTTCTGAAACTCTTCTTCAGATGTAGGACCTTCCCCAGATAGACTCTTTTTTTTTAATTTTTATTTTTACTTTATTTTACTTTACAATACTGTATTGGTTTTGCCGTACATTGACATGAATCCACCACGGGTGTACATGCAATCCCAAATATGAACCCCCCTCCCACCTCCCTCCCCACAACATCCCTCTGGGTCATCCCCATGCACCAGCCCCAAGCATGCTGTATCCTGCATCGGACATAGACTGGTGATTCAATTCTTACATGATAGTATACATGTTTCAATGCCATTCTCCCAAATCATCCCACCCTCTCCCTCTCCCTCTGAGTCCAAAAGTCCGCTCTACACATCTGTGTCTTTTTTGCTGTCTTGCATACAGGGTCATCATTGCCATCTTTCTAAATTCCATATATATGTGTTAGTATACTGTATTGGTGTTTTTCTTTCTGGCTTACTTCACTCTGTATAATCGGCTCCAGTTTCATCCATCTCATCAGAACTGATTCAAGTGTATTCTTTTTAATGGCTGAGTAATACTCCATTGTGTATATGTACCACAGCTTTCTTATCCATTCATCTGCTGATGGACATCTAGGTTGTTTCTAATGTCCTATGTCTTTTCTATTATATACTTTTGAGTCTTTTTTATATTTTTATATTACTTTCTGGTAAATTTTCTCAATACTGTCTCCTACCAAAATGTTATCCTCAGCAATTTTCAGTTTCTAAGACTTCTTTCTGCTCTGTTCCTTTTTTCATGGCCCCAGATCTTCTCAGATTTCTCTGTGGAGACTGACTTGCTGGGTTTTTCCTTCTACTCCGTTTCCTGCAATGTCTCTTTCACTTTTTCTGTCACTGTGGCTCTGGTTCTGTGTCTGGAGGTGGAGCTGGTCACCAGGGGGGCTTCTCTTCAGGGCGGTTGGGCACTGAGCTGGCTGTGTTGCTGGCGAAGTTCTAAATGCAGAGTTCAGGTCTTCATTTAGAGCAAATCAATTCTGGTTTTGAAGCAAAGAAGTTCCGATTTCCCCAGTGGGTTGTGGGCAGGCTGCTGGGCATCTTGCGTGAAGGGTGTGAGGACACTGCGGTCACTGAGTTTCCCGGGCCTCTCTGCCCTGTGAGCCGTCTGGGACCCAGGCCTCCCTGGGCAGCCGGGCTCGCGTCCTGGCTCTTGCCTGCTTTGTCATCACCTTGACTCTGCGTCCTCAGCCCCCTTCATGTGACACTTCACACGATACTCCAGCACCTACTTCTTTCATGTTCATAGATTTCCTTCTCCACAGAGCCCTTGGCGGTCACTTGGCGGGGTGGTGAGGTCTCAGAAGGAAGAGAAGGCTAGTAAATTAAATACCTGAGTACCTCAAGGCAGACGTGAACCACTTTTCAGTTTGAAAAGTAATAGGATTCTCTGGCATTGCTAAATGACATTGGCCAGAAGTTCACTAAGGTTACTGTTTCCCTGTCTCTCCTAAGCCCTTTGCCTGAAAGGTCCGCGTGTGTGTTTCACGTTGCGCAAGTAGGTTTCCGGATGCTAGGGGAGCAGAGTGCAGGGACTGATGGTGGTGGGAAGCCCTGTGATGTGTCCTGCGGTGAACGTGTCGCTTTGCTTCCCGAAGCAGGCATAATAGTGATGGAGGTGGACCATCGTCCTCCCATGTGTGAATGTGTATGTCTTTGACCTGTGTATGACCTTTCATTACCGACAACACAGTGACGTGCACAGTATGATACAGGTTCCCTTTCTCCTTAATACTGGTCCCGAGGCCCAGGGGCCCCACTCCTCAGTGTTCTCGTCCCATCTCTGTCCTCCGATACACTGCCCTGGCCCCTGGGGGAAAGGGTGTGTCCATCTCTGGGGGATGCTCAGGATGAGGGTGGGAGGGGAGAGCCTGGCACTAGGGGCCAGGCACCATGTGCTGGTACCAGTCAGGTGGTCCCAAGTTCTTCTTTCTCCACCAGACCTGAGGAGGACCCCTCACATTGTCATCTGGCGGATCATCAAGAGTAGTTTTGGATGGAAGATCGCTGTGACTTTGATGTAACACTTTCTGGGAATCAGTGGCTTGGGTCTCTGTGTGAAAAAGGTTTCTCATGCTTAAATCTCAGCAGATAAAACAGAGAACAGAAATATGCTGGACCCAGTTTCAGTACAGCAAGAAGTTGTATTTACTCACGGAAACATTTTGTAAAAGAACTCCATTGTGAAGTGGTAAAAGTTTAATCTTTATGTTTAAAATTGTTAATAAAAATTTGCACCAGCCCCAAGGATCCTGTATCGAACTGATACAATATTGTAATTAGCCTCCAATTAAAATAAATAAATTTAGATTAAAAAAAATTTTGCAGTATCTCTGAAAACACTTGGAACCTCATGGTCACAGGATGTCTTATTTCAATTCACATATATTTCTTTTTTGCAGGGAAGAATGAAGTGATGATCAATAAAAACTTTCAAGCGTAAAGTATATTACTTTAGGATGAAATCCTTTGGGGTAAATGGAGTGGAATTAAGAGTTGAAGGTGTAAAAGAAACAGTGTAAAATTTCTAACTGCTTGGTTCACACACAGCTCAGAGTTGGACTTGCCCCCTGCCAGGAGCGCAGTCTGTCTGTGGGGCTCGGTCGGTCTGCTCGGGCTCAGTATTGCAGCAGGCAGCCTGGAGCATGGCGGCCCCTGAACAGATATAGTCATTGTGAGGCCACTGGATGCATAGAGAAGAACAGGGGAGCAGGTTCATTTAATGGCAGTCAATATGCTATTCTAGGAATTAAATCATTTGCCATGCTCTAGTAGTCATTTAAAAATTTTCAAAGGGTGCTTGAGAAAAATCACGAAGACCACTAGTTTGGGGAACGGGAATCAGGGGTCTGATGTTCAGGGAGCATGGGGATGGATGGCAGGTAGGAGCAGTGGGAAGACCAGTTCTGGATGCAGAGGCTGGAAGGGCCCATGACCCCTACCCCCAGCTCTGGGGAAACGTCCCCTGCCTTGGCCCTCTATTATTATACTGATTTGAGAAACCTAGTTTTTAGAGAGAGAGTTACCTCTTATTTGAGCCGAGTGCAGTGCTACCATATTCAGATAATCCTTTTTGCACAGGGGGATAAAGGGCCCTCTGCTCAGGGAATTTATGAGTAGTGCTGCCTGAATCCGAGGGGCTGCAATGGGCCATGCTGTCCTGGTGAAGGGAGAGCCTCCCAAAGGAGTGGCATGGATGTGGCACCTTGAAGTGGGTCATGTTGGGCCAGGGGTCCATATCTTCGAGGCTGTTCCTGGGAGAGATTGTCTGAAGGAATCTGGGAAGAAAGAGAAATGGTTATGGAGATGAACGCATAGAGAATGGGCCAGGTGATCTGCAGAGGCACAGCTGGCATCAGGTCAGGCCACGTCCAGCATCAGGGCTGCTGAAGAGGGGTGAGCCTGCCTGGCGGGGCACTGGGTGTCCCTCCCCAGGGCACGCAGAAGTGTCACGGAGTGCCTCGTGCATGTGGAACTCACAGTAACCCCGTGCCTGCCGTGGACCTGGAAAAGGCTGACAAGAGTCAGGGCAGCGGAAACAGAAACCTTCCTTATTGCGGTGCTGAACTTCAGCTGATAAATCTCCTTGTTTAAAATAACAGGGAGGATGAAGCAGAAAGGAACCAGCTCGTAAGTAAAGCAGGGGTCTTACAGTACCAGACTTGTCCAGCCGTCCTGGATACGTCCCTGGCTTCTCACAGGACCATGCCTTCGTTCCCATGGTACGTTTGTATCTGCTCACTTCCCCATCTATGTTAGGGTGTAAGTACGTTAGAAGAGGGCTTCCCTGGTGGCTCAAATGGTAAAGAATCTGCTTGAAATGTGGGAGACCCGGTTCAAGACCTGGATTCAGTTCCCGGGTTTGGAAGATCCCCTGGAGGAGGGCATAGCAACCCACTCCACTGTTCTTGCCTGGAGAATCCACGGGCATAGGACCTCGTGGGCTACAGCTCACGGGATCGCAAAGAGTCGGACACCACTAGGCGACTGAGCAACACCACGTTAGGTGACACTGGGTGTGGGTCCCGTCCTCCGGGAATCCGCTGTCAGAACTCTGTCTGCACACGGTTCCCGGCCTTCTGAGGGGGGCCAGCAGCTGCCACTCACTCGCTTCCCTCTGCCTGGAGGGCCCTGGGCATGGCCCCTGAGCAGCAGCGTGCAGTGTGGGGCCGTGGTTTCATTTTAGGTCCTCTTTAGACAATGACTCCTTTCATAGCACCTTTTAAACACTCAGTAGTTTACGTATTTCCTTTGATGAGATTAAAACTGACCTAAACACTTATTATATATATTTGTCACTGTGGTGTTTAAAAAATAACTCTCAGTTTCATCTAAAATCCATTACTGTATCTTCTGAGACAATATTAACAAGATGCTAACTATGGAGTCCTCGAGTGCCGTCTGGCCTGGCACTGATCCTGAGCTCAAGCTGTTCTGTTTTATGATGAGTTCATAAAACTCATCTGCATGTTGTGGGCCAGTCAGTTTTCTAGCCATTGCTGATGTAGAAGCTGCAGCAAGTTATCCAGATCTAGAATTAGTGATTTTCAGGGTGGATGAAACACCCTTCTGTTGGAAGAAGATGCCATCTAGGACCTTCATAGTGAGAGAGGAGAAGTCAATACCCAGCTTCAAAGCTTCACAGGACTGACCCTCTTGTCAGGAGCTAATGCAGCTGGTGACTCTAGGTTAAAGCCAGTGCTCCTTGACCGTCTGAAAATCCTAGTGCTCTTGGGCTTATGCTAAATGTATTCTGCCTGCGCTCCTGTAAATGGAACAACAAAGCCTGGATGACAGCGCATCTGTTTACAACATGGTTTGCTGAATATTTTCAGCCGACTCTTGAGACCTGCTGCTCAGAAAAAAATATTCCTTTCAAATTATTCTGTGCACTGACAATGCCCCTGCTCACCCAGGAGCTCTGATGGAGAGGGACAGTGAGATGAATGTTGTTTTCGTGGCTGCTGATACAACATCCGTTTTGCAGCCCACAGATCAATCAGGAATTCCTACTTTCAAGTCTTATTATTTAAGAAACACATATCATAATGCTAAAACTGTATACTATAGACAGTGACTCCTCTAATGGATCTAGGCAATCAAATCAAGTCCATTGGAAATCTGCTGGAAAGGATTCACAATTCTTGGTGCTGTTAAGAACAGTCGTGGTTCACGGGAAGGGGTAAACATATCAACACTAACAAGAGGTTGGAAGAAGTTGGTTCCGACCCTCATGGATGACTTTGTGGAGGTCCAAGACCTCAGTGGAGGAAGGAACTGCAGATGTGGTGGAAACAGCAAGAGAACGAGAATCAGAAGTGGAGTCTGAAGATGGGACTGAACTCTGCATCTCCTGATGAAACCTGAAGGATGAGGAGTTGCTTCTTATGGACAAGCAAAGAGGGCGGCTTCTTGAGATGGAAGCTACTCCTGGTGAAGATGCTGTGACGGTGGTTGAAATGACAGGAGGATTTAGACTATTCAGTAAACTTAGTTGATAAAACAACAGAAGAGCTTGAGAGGATTGACCACAATTTTGAAAGATGTTCTGCTGTGGATAAAATGCTATCAAATAATGTTGCTGCTGCCGAGAAATTGCTCGTGAAAGGAAGGGGTCAATCAATACAGTGGATCTTGCTGTTGTCTTAATTTAAGAAATTGCCACCCCAACCTGCAGCAGCCACCACCCTGATCCATCAGCAGCCATCAACATCAAGGCCAAAACCCTCCACTGACAAAAATATTACAACTTGCTGAAGGTTCAGCATGTCTTTTTAGCAGTAAAGTACTTTTAAATTATGTATAATTTTTTTCATAGATAATGCTGTTGTATACTTAACAGACTGCAGTATAGTATGCAGACAACTTTTACATGCACTGGGAAACCAAAATTTCATGTGATTCACTTCATTGCAGTGGTCTGAGACCTCACCCCACAGCTCCTAGTGTCTCTGAACTATGCCTATATTGCAGAAAGAATTTGAAAATTAGGGGGAGTGGGTGGCACTCACATCTCTCCCCCCACCCCAGCTGCAATACAAGTTTGTCTATTTTTACATGCATTTTATATAAGGATTTTTGTGTATAAGTTTATATAATTCAAAGGCAAAAAAAAGAAACCGGTAACATGGACTACAAGATTTTCAGCTAGTCCTTCTATGACTAAGATGATTTGATAATTGATATATTTTAAGTACTGTGTTTGGTAAAGACCTTGTTTTCCTTTGGTATGTATGTAGTTTGTTGAGAATATTCTTAAGCCTGTTACACAGTGGCTGGAAAATGAAGACATTATTCACCAAGTAGCTCTAGAACAGTTGGGTCCCCCAGTTGGTAGAGGCAGTTTCTGTTGAGATATTGTGCTGGGAACAAACTAATCATTTGCCAAAAGCATGGCATTTGACTTGATTGACTTAAATGACATTGCAATACAGCAGCTCTTAGGGGCAGATGAATTTCAGTGTATATTAGGTTCTAACACAACATTTTAAAAAGATCCTGAAATAACAGTGAGTTATATATTTATTTATATATATACATAAACAAAAGCCGACCTGGGAGCATGCATGGCTCTGTGGACATTCCTTCAGCATCACAGATATGGACGTCCTCTAGCTTCTTGCTCTGCCTCTTTCAACTTGGGTCTTGTCTCACGTGCCAAGATGGATGCCAGTCATCATATAAACTTTCCACCCAGCACTAAGAAGGGCTATTATTAAGCACTCCCTGTTATTAAGCACCTGTCTTAGGGGTCACACAACATTTCTACTACCATCTTACCTTATGAAATTTAGTCAATGGCCATTCCTGTCTTCAAGGTAAGCTGGGAGAGGCAGTATTCACCCTAAAGCAGGAATATGCACGCTTCTATAAAAGGTCGGATAATAAATATTTTAGGCTTTTCAGGTCATTTCATCTCTCTTGCACTTCTCATCTCTGCCATTATCTTCTGAAAATAGCCCTGGCCACACATAAATGAATACATATTGCCATATTCCAAGAAAACTTTATAGATACTGAAAATTGAATTCCATATAGTTTTCACATGTCGTGAAACATTATTTTGGTTCTTAAAGTCACGTAACAATGTGAAGACCATTTTTAGCTTATGGCCCATATAAAAACAGGGAGTAGCAACTGATTTTTGACAGGAGTGTCAAGTCTATTCAGTAGGGAAAAAATAGCGCCTTCAACAATTGATGCTGGGAAAATGGGATGTCCGCGTGCACAAGAGTGAATCTGGACCCCTACCTCATACCATGTACAGACATTAACTCAATATGGATCAAATACTGTAAAAGTTGAAACCCTTAGAAGAAACTTAGGAACAAATTTTTTATACTGTTGGTATGGCAATGGTTTCTTAGATACAGCACCAGAAATATAGGTAACAGAAGAAAACTATATGTGTATATATGTATATCTTCTCTAGTGACTTAGTAAACAATCTGTATGTGTGCGTGTCTGTGTGTGTATATATATATATATATATATATATATATATATATACATATATATATAAACTGGGCCTTGTTTATATTATAAAACTTTTGTGCAAAAAAAGCATTATCAATAGAGTAAAAGAAAGTCCATTAACATGAGAGAATATTGGCAAATAACATATCTGGTTCAGTTCAGTTCAGTCGCTCAGTTGTGTCCAACTCTGCTACCCCATGAATCGCAGCATGCCAGGCCTCCCTGTCCATCACCAACTCCTGGAGTTCACTCAGACTCACGTCCATCGAGTCAGTGATGCCATCCAGCCATCTCATTCTCGGTCGTCCCCTTCTTCTCCTGCCCCCAATCCCTCCCAGCATCAGAGTCTTTTCCAATGAGTCAACTCTTCACATGAGGTGGCCAAAGTACTGGAGCTTCAGCTTTAGCATCATTCCCTCCAAAGAAATCCCAGGGCTGATCTCCTTCAGAATGGACTGGTTGGATCTCCTTGCAGTCCAAGGGACTCTCAAGAGTCTTCTCCAACACCACAGTTCAAAAGCATCAATTCTTCGGTGCTCAGCCTTCTTCACAGTACAACTCTCACATCCATACATGACTACTGGAAAAACCATAGCCTTGACTAGATGGAACTTAGTCGGCAAAGTAATGTCTCTGCTTTTGAATATACTACCTAGGTTGGTCATAACTTTTCTTCCAAGGAGTATGCGTCTTTTAATTTCATGGCTGCAGTCACCATCTGCAGTGATTTTGGAGCCCCAAAAAATAAAGTCTGACACTGTTTCCACTGTTTCTCCATCTATTTCCCATGAAGTGATGGGATCAGATGCCATGATCTTCGTTTTCTGAATGCTGAGCTTTAGGCCAACTTTTTCACTCTCCACTTTCACTTTCATCAAGAGGCTTTTTAGCTCCTCTTCACTTTCTGCCATAAGGGTGGTGTCATCTGCATATCTGAGGTTATTGATATTTCTCCCAGCAATCTTGATTGCAGCTTGTGTTTCTTCCAGTCCAGTGTTTCTCATGATGTACTCTGCATAGAAGTTAAATAAGCAGGGTGACAATATGCAGACTTGACGTACTCCTTTTCCTATTTGGAACCAGTCTGTTGTTCCATGTCCAGTTCTAACTGTTGGTTCCTGACCTGCATACAGATTTCTCAAGAGGCAGGTCAGGTGGTCTGGTATTCCTATCTCTTTCAGAATTTTTCACAGTTTATTGTGATCCACACAGTCAAAGGCTTTGGCATAGTCAATAAAGCAGAAATAGATGTTTTTCTGGAACTCTCTTGCTTTTTCCATGATCCAGCAGATGTTGGCAATTTGATCTCTGGTTCCTCTGCCTTTTCTAAAACCAGCTTGAACATCTGGAAGTTCATGGTTCACGTGTTGCTGAAGCCTGGCTTGGAGAATTTTGAGCATTACTTTACTAGCATGTGAGATGAGTGCAATTGTGTGGTAGTATGAGCATTCTTTGGCATTGCTTTTCTTTGGGATTGGAATGAAAACTGACCTTTTCCAGTCCTGTGGCCACTGCTGAGATTTCCAAATTTGCTGGCATATTGAGTGCAGCACTTTCACAGCATCATCTTTCAGGATTTGAAACAGCTGAACTGGAATTCCATCACCTCCACTAGCTTTGTTCGTAGCAATGCTTTCCAAGGCCCACTTGACTTCACATTCCAGGATGTCTGGTTCTAGATGAGTGATCACACCATCGTGATTATCTGGGTCATGAAGATCTTTTTTATACAGTTCTTCTGTGTATTCTTGCCACCTCTTCTTAATATCTTCTGCTTCTGTTAGGTCCAGACCATTTCTGTCCTTTGTCGAGCCCATCTTTGCATGAAATGTTCCCTTGGTATCTCTAATTTTTTTGAAGAGATCTCTAGTCTTTCCCATTCTGTTCTTTTCCTCTATTTCTTTGCATTGATCACTAAAGAAGGCTTTCTTTTCTCTTCTTGCTATTCTCTGGAACTCTGCATTCAGATGCTTACATCTTTCCTTTTCTCCTTTGCTTTTCACCTCCCTTCTTTTCACAGCTATTAGTAAGGTCTCCCCAGACAGCCATTTTGCTTTTTTGCATTTCTTTTCCATGGGGATGGTCTTGATCCCTGTCTCCTGTACAATGTCACAAACCTCATTCCATAGTTCATCAGGCACTCTTATCAGATCTAGGCCCTTAAATCTATTTCTCACTTCCACTGTATAATCATAAGGGATTTGATTAGATTCATACCTGAATGGTCTGGCAGTTTTCCCTACTTTCTTCAATTTGAGTCTGAATTTGGTAATAAGGAGTTCATGATCTGAGCCACAGTCAGCTCCAGGTCTTGTTTTTGTTGACTGTATAGAGCTTTTCCATCTTTGGCTGCAAAGAGTATAATCAGTCTGATTTTGCTGTTGACCATCTGGTGATGTCCATGTGTAGAGTCTTCTCTTGTGTTGTTGGAAGAGGGTGTTTGCTCTGACCAGTGCATTTTCTTGGCAAAATTCTATTAGTCTTTGCCCTGCTTCATTCCGCATTCCAAGGCCAAATTTGCCTGTTACTCCAAGTGTTTCTTGACTTCCTACTTTTGGTAAGGGTTTAATATTCAGGATGTTTAAATCCTGCAACTCAGCCACAAGACAACAAACAACCCAACCCAGTTAAAAATGGACAAAGGACAGTAATTGCTATTTCTTCAAAGGTGATATAAAATGGTCAAAACACATGAAAAGATGCTCAACATCATTAGTCATGCAGTTCAGTTCAGTTCAGTCGCTCAGTCATGTCCGACTCTTTGCGACCCCATGAATCGCAGCATGCCAGGCCTCCCTGTCCATCACCAACTCCCGGAGTTCACTCAGACTCACATCCATCGAGTCAGTGATGCCATCCAGCCATCTCATGCTCTGTCATCCCCTTCTCCTCCTGGCCCCAATCCCTCCCAGCATCAGTGTCTTTTCCAATGAGTCAACTCTTCACATGAGGTGGCCAAAGTACTGGAGTTTCAGCTCTAGCATCATTCCTTCCAAAAAAATCCCAGGGCTGATCTCCTTCAGAATGCACTGGTTGGATCTCCTTGCACTCCAAGGGACTCTCCAAGAGTCTTCTCCAACACCACAGTTCAAAAGCATCAATTCTTCGGCTCTCAGATCTCCTTCAGGGAAATGCAAATCAAAACCACAAAGAGATATCACTTCACACCTACCATGATGGCAAAAACAAACAAGCAAATC
Source organism: Capricornis sumatraensis (assembly GCF_032405125.1). Classification (NCBI taxonomy): domain Eukaryota; kingdom Metazoa; phylum Chordata; class Mammalia; order Artiodactyla; family Bovidae; genus Capricornis; species Capricornis sumatraensis. The sequence goes on along the minus strand of NC_091072.1, from coordinate 43,856,980 downwards.
AAGAACAACTAAAAACCCCAAAACAAAGCAAAGGAAAATAAGTTCTGGTCAGGATGTGGGGAAACTGGAACCATCATACTTTGCTGGTGGGAGTGGAAAATATGGTACACAGCTTGGCACACAGCTTGGCAGACCTTCAGAAAGTTCACAGAAATACCTTGTGACCCAATAGTCCCACTCCTAAGATGTACTTAAGTGATCTGAAAACAGCAACTCTAACTGGGACTCATATGCCGCTGTCCTAGCCTTTATTCACAGTTACTAGAAGGTGTAACACCCCACTGCCTATGGGTGATAAAGGGATAAACAATGTGGGCTATCTGTACAGTGGAATATTATTCAGCCATGAAAAAGATTCAGTCTGACACTGCTACAGGATGATGGATCTGGAAAACATTGTGCTGAATGAAGTAAGTCAGACACAGAAGTACTGATATTGAATGGTTCCAACAGTGGCTGACTATTTTTTTGGGCTCCAAAATCACTGCAGATGGTGATTGCAGCCATGAAATTAAAAGATACTTACTCCTTGGAGGGAAAGTTATGACCAACCTAGATAGCATATTCAAAATCAGAGACATTATTTTATCAACTAAGGTCCGTCTAGTCAAGGCTATGGTTTTTCCAGTAGTCATGTATGGATGTGAGAGTTGGACTATAAAGAAAGCTGAGCCCCAAAGAATTGATGTTTTTGAGCTGTGGTATTGGAGAAGACCCTTGAGAGTCCCTTGGACTGCAAGAAGATCCAACCAGTCCATCCTAAAGGAAATCAGTCCTGGGTGTTCATTGGAAGGAAGCTGATGTTGAAGCTGAAACTCCAATATTTTGGCTACCTGATGTGAAGGGCTGGCTCATTTGAAAAGACTCTGATGTTGGGAAAGATTGAAGGCAGGAGGTGAAGGGGACGATGGTTGGATGGCATCACCGACTCAATGGACACGAGTTTGGGTGGACTCTGGGAGTTGGTGGTGGACAGGGAGGCCTGGTGTGCTGCGGTTCTTGGGGTCGTAAGAGTCGGACATGATTGAGTGACTGAACTGATCTGAACTATGTGGAATACTCAGAACAGGCAAACTCAGAGACAGGACTGGGTTGGGGGAGAGAGAGAGGGTTACAGGGCACAGGGTTTCTTTTCAGGCTGTTGAAACATTTTGGAAACAATGCAGCTAATTGTAGGACATCATGAATATAATTAAGGGCCTTGAATTATACACTTAAAAATGGTTAAAATGGCAAATTTTATGTTATTTTGCCACCATGTTGGCAAATCTTTAAACTCAGGGCTTGTGTTATTAAGGATAAAAGAGTGAACACAGGACTTCTCTGGTGGTCCGTGGTTAAGACTCTGTGCTTCAACTGCAGGGCGAGCAGATTTGCTCCTGGTCAGGGAACTGGGATTCTGCACGGATATTAGGGGTAAGTGTTAGGGTCTCTGTAGGTCCCTGGACTCTGTAAGGCCCTGAGTCCCTTGGGCAGCAAAGAGATCAAACCAGTCAATCCTAAAGGAAATCAACTCTGAATGTTCATTGGAAAGACGGATGCTGAAGCTCCAAGACTTTGGCTACCTGATGTGAAGGGCCAACTCATTGCAAAAGACCCTGATGCTGGGAAAGATTGAGGGCAGGAGGAGAAAGGGGCAGCAGAGGATGAGATGGTTGGATAGCATCACCGACTCAATGGAAGTGAATTTGAGCAAAAAAAATTTGATAGTGAAAGATAGAGCAGACTGGCACATTGTAGTCCATGGGGTTGCAGAGAGTCAGACGAGACTTAGTGACTGAACAAGAACAAGGGTGGGCCAACTTTTTTAAAAGTAACAGCATGTAATGTTAGTGTTAAAAGCACTACACTCTTGGGTAATAACAGCTAAGGAATATAACAGTATTTCTTCATTCATTTAAAAACCTAAATATCTTAGTAATTTGGTAATACTCTTAAATACATTTAAAAATATATATTGGTACCTGTATACATTTTTGAAAAAATTATTTTTCAAATCTGCCAATTTTTAATATTTTGCCATATTTGCTTTGTTATCTCTCATGTATATATATATATATATATATATATATATATATCCATATATTATCCATGTATATAGTTTCCTGAAAAAATATTCTAAATAAGCTGAAATTACATTTTATTATGCTACTTTGTCTTTTAAAATTTAAAGTTTATTTCTTTAGACTAGGAAGGTATGTTATATATCCAGAGGAAATTAAATCACTATCTGAAGGCGATGTCTGTACTGCCTTGCTCATTGCCACATTATTTACAAGCCAAGATAGAAACAACCTAAATGTCCACTGATGGATGAATGGTTATATATACACAGCGTATACATACCTGATGGAATATCAATAAGCCTTTAAAAAGAAGGAAATCCTGCCTTTTGTGATAACAGGGATGGAACCTGAGGGTGTTATGTTAAGTGAAATGTCAGAGAAATATCAGTATGGTATGGTATGATCTCACTTATATGTGGAATTAAAAAAAGAAAACTAGAATAGAACCAGTTGAGCCCATAGAAGCAAATGATAGAATGGTGGTTGCCCAAGGCACCTGTGTTGGTCAAAGGTAAAAGCTTCCAGCTACAGGATGAACAAGTCTGGGGGTCTGACATCCAGCTAGGTGACTGGTTAGTTGTGTATTATACACCTGAAGTTGCTGTGAGTTTAGAGCATTGATGTTCTCATCACAACAGCAACAAGGGGTGGTAACCATGCGAGGTGAAGGACTTGTCAAGTAACACTTCACAATATATACGTGTCGGATCTTCATATCTAGACCTTAAATGCACAGTGCTGTGTCTATGTGCCTGCTGTATTTCAGTGTGTGCTCAGCTGTGTCCGACTCTTTGTGACCCCATGGGCTATGGCCCACAGGCTCCTCTGTCCATGGAATTCTCCAGTCAAGAATACTAGAGTGGGTAGCCATGCCCTTCTCCAGGGGATCTTCCTTGCCCAGGGATGGAACCTGTGTCTCCTGCAATGGCAGGGAGAGTCTTTACCACTGAGCCACCTGGGAAGCTTATGTTTCAGTAAAGGTGGGCAAAGAGAAGCCGTGCACCTGTCCCCCAGTCACTTGGTGGCAGTTCCCTGCGGTGACTCTGGTCCCCCAGGCTGCTTTGCCCATGGGCAGGCGCTCACCAGGCAGTTCACTGCTTTTCTGTTACTGCCTGATGAGTTATGAGTATGACCGTGTTCTGAACTGTGCTGGGTGCTCTGTGGGAAGGTTTAAAAAGTCCCCGAGTGCAGTGGCGCAGACAGGGCCATGTCAGGGTCCCAGCAGAAGGGAAACGTGTACCCTGAGTGATGCGAGGGACTCCGGGGACCAGGCGGGTGCAGAGCTGTCACCTCTGCAGACACGTCCCTAGCCATGGACCTTCGAGTGAACAGAAACACAGCATGGGGTGGGGGGGAGTGCAGCGTGCTGGGCTGGGGAGTCTGAGCCCCACTGTTAAATAGCTCTCGACAGAGGCCCTCGGAGTCCCAGCCACAAGTTGCCTCTTGTGGGGATCACTCTCTGAGGTGATGGCGGAGGTAGGGAGCCCCGAGAGGCTGGGTCCTGTGACCAGCAGCTCATGGTGAGTCCAGAGGCTAGGACCTGGATCGAGATCCCTGGTCCACATGAGGGGCTGTCTTGAGACCTGTTCCAGCCTCCTGTTGTTTCCTGAGCAGAAACCCAGCTGTTTGGACTTGTACCTGGTTTGTTCATATTTCCTTGTGTGTGTGCTAAGCCTCCTTACTGTGAATATTTTTAAAACTATGTAAATAAATAGTGTTTATGGTTGCACAACATTGTGACTGTATCTGTACTTAGTGACATTGAATTGTGTGCTTAAAAGAGGTTAATGTGGTAAATTCCATGTCTATTTTACCATAATAAAAAGTATGTAGGGAGATGCTGAGTATATGTTCCCTGACTAATATACTACTTTTAAAAAATGTTTTACTGATGCTGGAAGAGCCAACACATAAGGATTTCTCTGTCTTGGAAGCTCTACCCTGCACGGGTGTTTATAGTAACTGTAGGTATTTTCTGGTGGTGGTATAGATTTTTAAGAAGTGATGTGATTATAACACTTCATGTTTTCTCCTATGTCTTAGATTTTAAAGGATTGAAATACATGATTGTTGATATATTGGAGCTTCCAAAATATATTTTCTTAATATTGTTTAAAGATTTTTTGCTTGTATCTCACTGCAGGGATCTCTAGCATCTCTCATAATTAAAGATTATGGTTATAGTTATGTTTGTAGTCATCCTGAATTTTGTCCATCCATCACATACATTAAATGTGTTTTGTTAGAGGGCTTGTACTTCCTTTGTCTTGCCTGGAGATATGAAAATAATCCAAACCTATTTCAATTGAAATGATGGTAGTGCACCCAAATGGCCAATAGGAATAGGATTCTGCATCTTGGACCAGAAGCACAGAATATAAGGTAGAAATTGTCTTCAGGAGCATCGCCAGCAGCTCCTGCCCCACACTTTGCCTGTTATATTTAAAATGAAACTGACTTTGTGAAGTATCTGCACCCTAAAATGGAGAAGGAGCTTCTTCCCACCTCTGTCTCTGCTTCTAGAAGACTCTCCACCAGTACCTGCCCCCACTTCCCTGACCATCTTCCTCCTCCTGTAACTCACAGAGTTCACTGTTTCTAAGGAAACCCCCTGGAATCAACCCATCAGCTGTTAGGAGCTTGCATACTCAGATCCTCTGAGAGCTGGCTTTGAATTTATTTGCAGATTTTTTTTTTTCTTTCGTTGGTGGAACACTCGTGTGTTTGTGTGGCATAGCAGCAAGGAATATGAGTTTGGAGCCACATAAATCTAAATCTAATTATGACCTCACCCTTACTGTCTTATAGCAGCAGATGAGTCACTTGTCCTCAGTACTGGTTTCCTTACCTGAAAAGAGAGGCTTGTTCTAGTTCGCAGGGTGACTGTGTGTGTGGAGCCCACGGCGTGGCACACAGAGCAGATCAGGACACAGATGTGTCTGTGTCCCTCACCTCTGTGGTCTGTCCCCTCACGGGCCAGCAGCACTGCTCCGTCGATGTTCAGTGTATGATAGTTCTGCAGAACCTAGATTACTGAGCCAGGGGCCAGTGACACAGGAAAACCTGTGGTCTCTGATGATCATGACTTCCTCAAAAAGAGTTTCACTTTTAACACAGCCACATTGTTCTGCATCCCCGACGTATTGTTGTTATTGGTGTAATAACAACAGCTGTGTAACTGGTGTGTTGAAGTATAAATTTTCCTTTGTTTTGTGCTCTTTCTTCATTAATTACAGTATTCTCCCTCTAGAATGACAATTTGTAGTCCTGAATGGGGTCCCTGCTTTGCTGATGTGCAGCCCCGTCTGGTGGGGAGCTGGCGCAGGGAGGCCGTGATACACCAGCAGATCTGGGCTTATTAGGGTTCCACTGATGGTGCCAGAGCAGCGTTTCTCATCCCCAGTGGGGACTTTCCCAGATGCCTTTTAGACTCATAAAGGATGATAAAGACAAAGGGCCGTTGCCCGTAACTTGAACTTTGTGGGTCTTTCAGGAGGTGTACCGAAAACCTAAGTCCCTGTTCACTTCCTGTGTCTGCAGCTTTGACGCCACCTTGCTGGGCGGCTGGCCGGGCTGGTGTCCCTGTGGGCAGTGTCCTCGGTGTGTATGCTCTTTGAGCCTCCCAGGTCGTTCCTTTCACTAGGAAATACGCTTTCCTGCTGCTTCTCTGCAAGACCCCTCCCGCCTTCCTAAGTGTCACGTTTTAGTGCCTGTAGACATCCAGGGTTTGGGCTCTGCACTCCCACCGACACCTGCATGTTAAGTGGGGGGCGTGCACGTGAAGGGCTCAGGCCAGTCCTGCCCGCACACCCCCTGGCCCCCAGGCCCTGAGTTTCTGGGGGCTCTGTCTCCATGTTACTGCCTGCATCTTGGTCCCCAGTTGTACTAGTTGTCCTGGCAGTCATAGTGGCAGTGGTGCTCATTTGTGCCCGCAAGGTGGGCATGAAGTTCAAGGGTCAGTGCAGGGGTGAGGTGACTTGGTCAGGTCCGAGTAGCTGGTAGGTGGCGGGACAGGAACTGAAAGTCAGGTTTTTCTGGCATCGAGCCCATCCTCCTCTTGTCTTATGGTGCTCCCCACCCCCATCCTAAAATATCTCTAAGGCAGTGACAGTGAAGAGACTTGTGTGTTTTCCCCAGTTCAGCAGGTGAATGAACTCTGAGCTCTGCTGCCCCGTGTCCCACTGGCGGTCAGTGCTGTGCTGGACCTCGAATGGATCTCATATTAAGTGTTCTTTCCCTGACACGGTAAAAAAATCAGAATGTGGCACCCATCTACTTTATTTGGATCAAACTGCCTTTCAGAAACGCATCTCACTGTTTCATTTTCACATGCTATGAGCTTGTTTGTTTACAGATCACCTCCTTTCCAGGTTTGGTCTTGGGTGAAGATGCTTTGTGATGATTTTGGAGATGACCACAGAGCTGCCCTGTCACCGCTGTGGATGAGCCACACCGGAGTGAAGGATGGCTTCCTCTGATTCTGGTCAGAAGTGCTGTGTGTGAGCCCTGCGGGGCTCCAGCCAGAGGGCCCTCCAACAGGAGGGCTGGTGTCCTCTCCTGTCCAAAACACATCCTGGGGCTGGGGAGCAGGGGCTGGTCGTGAAGCTTCCACCAGCCCTAGGGAACGCATTTTGTCCTTTTAAATCAGGATATGAGAAACACTGATCTTAATGCCTTATGGAGAACTGTTTAATTGGTGACAGAAACATGGACTGCTTTTCAGATGATTTTTTGTTTTATAGTGATTTGGGCACAACATTGATGAAACTGAATAATTTGGCAAATGATAAAATTGATCATATCTTTCAAATTGAAAATTTACTTTATTCTTTCTGAGTCTTGTTTGTTCTTCATACATAATTGGCTGAAGCAGACTGTTTCATGGATTCCCAGGCAGAGTGATGGTGCATCAGCATGTATCTGTGTTTCTTTTCCTCTGACTGTTTTCAGCTGCCCTGGCTGCCAGAACAAGAGGCCAGGCCAGGGCTCCAGCGTGGGTGCCTGCTTCTCATTCTGGAGGCTGGCCATCTGGGCCCGGGGTCGGCGGGGCTGGATCCTGGAAAAGCCCCTTCCCCTCTCCTCGCCTGACCTCAGGGCTTCTGCCCTCCTCCTCCTGTCTCTTTTCTTATTAGGCCAAGAGTCCTGTCAGCTGGGGCTCCACCCTTAGGACCTTGTAGGACCTTAATTACGGCCTTAAAGGCCCTGTTCCCAAGCAGTCACATTGGTAGTAAAGGCTTCAGCAGATGCATTTTGCAGGGACATAGTCCACAACACTGGTTAAAACACACATGGAAACCTATCTTTCTGCAAATTGAAATGGTCATTGAGTTCAGTTGTGGGAAAACAAGTTCATTTATAGTATCATTGCTGATTCTCATGTTTTGGTAGAAGACTAATAATAGCTTATGTGACCAGACCAGAGTTAAAACAGGTAGTGGCTTAGTTTTTCATTGTTTTAATTTGTAGGTGTTACCAAGATGAATTAGTTGTTTTAAGTATGATGCAGACAATTCGAAAGGTAGAGGTATCGTTTCAGGACAGGCTAGTTCATTTCCTTGAGAATGTGGTTCAGGACCGCAGACTGGACAGTTCCTTAGCATTTGCAGGTAAAGCAGAGCAGAAAGCTGCCTTTGCTGACGTGCCCCTAGCGGGGCAGGCTGCTCAGTCAGGCTATTTGGTGACGGTCTACTTCCCTCCTTTTCACAGAAAAGTCCCCAGTGCTTGGAAAGCTTGCCTCTTGTCAGTACCACACAGTGGTGGTACCACTATTTGAATGTGGCCTTATTTTAAAATTTGATATGTGATCCAACTGAAGGATCTTAGAATTTCCAGTTGGAAACGCCCAACTGGAAATCTAAGTGAATCCAAGTGAATCCTTTCTAACTATGCTGTGTCTGTCTTTACAGTACGCTGCCATGAGTTCTGTATGGGTTGATTCTGCTTACACTTCTGTCCTGGGTATCAAGGGAAGACATGTTGCAGGATTTATGCTAGAAAGGAAGGTTCTACAAGTCATGGTTTCCAAGGAAAGCAGGTAAGGTGAGGCAGAGAGCTGTGGGTACTTCAAGTCTTCTTAGGAAACACTGCCAGGGGCAGACACCACCCAGAGGTCAGAGACATGGCTCGCTCTTCTACAAAACAAGAGTGCCTGGAAAATCAGAGAATGCTTGTGTGTTCAGTCCTTGATAAAACTAGACCAGGAATTTAGAGGTGGTACATCAGTACCAGGCTTCCCATGTGGTAAGTGGTCAAGAATCTGCCTGCCAATGCAGGAGACACTGGTTCGATCCCTTGGTCTGAAGATCCCCCAGAGGAGGAGATGGCAACCCACTCCAGTATTCTTGCCTGGGAAATCTCATGGACAGAGCAGCCTGGTGGGCTATAATCCATGAGGTCACAAAGAGTTGTTCACAACTGAACACAGGGCATACCCCTGGAACAGTGGCAGGAATTTGTGTTGGATGTAAACTTACAGCTGGAGGTAAGGCAGGACCACTGAGAAGCCCTATTTCCGGTCCTCAGATTAAGGCTTAAGTAGAAAAGAGATAACACCCCTCCTTCTGCACTCTAGTAATAGGCTACAAGATTCCCTACAGCCTGTGAGAGCTAAGAGGGAGATTCATGTATCAGTACGACCCAGTCCTCTGTAAGTAAAATGTTAAAAAGCAATTTGAGGACACGTGAAAAGTCTGCACACGCCCTGTTGAGCAGGACGGCCTACGAATCCCGCAGGTGTAGCTTGTCTGCGCGTGCACTGCGCGCTCACTGTGGCCCAGCGTGGGGTGGGCACGTGGCCGCACACGTGACCCTGCGCCCAGCCGCCGCAGCAACCAGGCCTCGCGGCTCCTCGCGGGGCGCCGCTGTCCCAGCTCTAACTGAAGGGGGCTGCCTGTGCCCAGGTTTCACAGTCACCCTGCTTTAAGGTAAAGGTTTCTGTTTTGTGGGGCGCTGGGGTCTGACTCTGGATTTCCGTTTTTCTCTTGGCCCGTGACTTAAGGGCCGGGTCACGGCTGCCTCCGGAATCTGTACTTCGGGCTCGAGGGCTCTCCTGGACCCTGGGCACCCTGAGGGGACGGGTTTTGAGGAGCACGGAAAACGAGGGGCCTGAGGGAAGCTGTTGTTGGAGATTCGGGCCGGCTGAGGGGGCACAGCCACCAGGGCTCCCTGTCAGGAGAAGCGGGCCGGTGTGCAGGGGGCCGGGGAGTAGGGCGCGGGTCGGGCGGCCGCGGGGACCAGGGAAGCGGCTGCTCAGTGCCCAGTCAGGAGGGATGCGCCCGCTGCCCACTCAGGACCCCTGTGAGGTTGCAGGTGCAGACAGTGAGGGCTGAGACCTGAGGACCTTAGTGACGGGAGAGGCGCTGGGTCGACACGGACCCCAGAGAGCCGGCCCGTGGGCCTCAGGCTGGTGCACCATTCGCTTCCCTCTCAGGGTTGGGCGCAGGGTGGCCGTGCGTTCAGCTCGAGTCCTCGCGGGTTCACCTTGCGGCCGCCTTGAGGCCAAATGTCAGCCCCTGGCGTTAGTCCCTAGGAGAGAAAGAGCTAAAGAATAGAATTAGCTCATTCGGTTTTCAACAGATATGGACACTCTTTATAGACCAGGGCCTTCCCTGCTCGCTCAGCGGTGGAGAACCCACCAGCAATGCAGGGGATGTGGGTTCGACCCCTGGGTCAGGAAGATCCCTTGGAGCAGGAAATGGCAACCCACTCCAGTATTCTGCCTGGAGAATCTCGTGAACAGAGGAGCCTGGGGGACTACAGTCCATGGGGTCACAGAGTCAGACAGGACTGAGTGACTGAGCACGTTATAGACCAGGGAGGGACTTTGGAAATGAGGTGGTTCCGCCCTTGGAAGGTTCAGACTGTTGGAACAAGACCCGGAATCTGGGGGACTCACATATCCCGTGTCTGCTGAGAGCTTGCTAGTTGGCAGATGACATCTCCTGCAGTGTCCTCACGTGGGGGGAGGGCTGGGGGCTCTTAGGGGTCTTTGTCATCAGGGCACTGATCCTATGCATGGGGGCTGCACCCTCATGACCTCTTCACCTTGGGGTGGGTTACTACATGGTGTTGGGAGGACGCAGGCGCTCAGTCTATAGCAGAGGCTCAGGACCCTGTGCTGCAGTCCCATGGGCTCCAGTGAAATGTTTCAGGAATCACATACACAGATCTGTCAGTTGCGTATTCCTACCTGAGACCGGGGTCACAAAGCAGAGCAGTCGTATCATAGAATCTCTTACCAAATGTGCAAGGTTTTTCTGTACGCAGAACTAGTGTTGACCAAATGTGATGTATTTTAATATTAGGAGAAAATTGTTGTTCAGTCACTCAGTTGTGTCCAACTCTGCAACCATGGACTGCAAAATGCCAGGTTCCCTATCCTTTACCATCTCCTGGAGCTTGCTCAAACTCATGTCCATTGAGTCAGTGATGCCATTCAACCATCTCATCCTTTGTCATCCCCTTCTCCTCCTGCCTTCAATCTTTCCCAGAATCAGGGTCTTTAATGAGTCAGCTCTTCGAATTAGGAGGCCAGAGTATTGGAGCTTCAGCTTCAGCAACAGTCCTTCTAATGAATATTCAGGATTTATTTCCTTCATGATTGACAGGTTTGATCTGCTTGCAGTCCAAGGGGCTTGCAGGAGTCTTCTCCAACACCAGATTTCAGAAGTATCAGTTCTTCAGAGCTCAGCCTTCTTTATGGTTCAACTTTTACATTTGTACACGACTACTGGAAAAAGCATAGCTTTGACTAGATGGACCTTTGTTGGCAAAGTAATGTCTCTACATTTTAATATGCTGTCTAGGTTTGTCATAACTTTTCTTCCAAGGAGCAAGTGTCTTTTAGTTTCGTGGCTGGAGGAAATAGGGACATATAAATAAACATCACATTTCCAAGGAATGTGTGATCTGACATTAATACCAGCTGCTGTTAATCATAACAGAGTTCTGTACTGCTAGTGACTGGGACACAGGAAACACGCCTGGGACATTTGCCTGTTCCCAGTGGTGTTCTGGAAACAGGTAAATGCCCAGGGTAACTTGGAATAGCTTTTCCTTTTGAAAAATAGCTTTGCTGGGCTATAGTTCACATACCCAGCAATTCACCATTTAAAGTGTTCTTGTTATATTCACAAAACTGCAGCCATCACCAAACCAATGTTGGAACATTTTCATCACCCCTCAAAGAAACTGCCCAATGGAAGTAACTCCAGCCCCTGCTCCGGCAGGGCTGATCTGCTTTTTGTCTCTGTGGATCTGTCTGCTCTAGAAATGAATCACACTGTCCCTGGCCTCTGGTGACCCGTGTTTTTCACTAAATGGTGTGTTTTCAGGTTTCACCATGTTGTGGATGTATTAGTACTTGTTCCTCTTCTTTTTGTGGTAAAATATACATAATATTTAGCCTTTTTACTATTTTAAATTCAGTGGCATTAAGTAACTTTATGATATGCAACCTCACCAGGGCTTCCCTGGTGGCTCAGGTGGTAAAGAACCCTCCTGCAGTGCGGGAGACCTGGGTTCGATCCCTGGGTTGGGACGATCCCCTGGAGGAGGGTCTGGCAACCCATTCCAGTATTCCTGCCTGGAGAATTCCCATGGATAGTGGTGCTTGGCAGGCTACAGTCCATGGGGTTGCAAAGAGTCAGACATGACTGAGTGACTAAGCATAGTACAACCTTCAAGAGTATCCATTTTCAGACTTTTTTTCCTTAACAACAGAACTTCATCCTCATTCAACACTGACTCAATCCCACTGCGCCCCACCACCACCTCCTCTCCCCCGCCCCACCCCTGGTGACTTCATTCTACTTTGTCTCTGTGAACTCACCTATTCTAAGTATGTCATATAAATGGAATCATACAATATTTGTCCTTCTGTGTCTGCCTTGTCTCACTTAGTGTAATGTTTTCACAGCTCATCCATGTTGTAGTATGTTTCAGAGCCCCCTTCACTTTTAAGGCTTCATAATATTCCACTGTATGGATTTACCACATTTTGTTTATCCATCATCTGTTGGTGGGCACTTGGGTTGTTTCCAGCTCTTAGCTACTGTGAGTAATGTTGCTCTGAGCATGTATATAAACATAATCTGAGCCCGTTTTCCATGTCAGGTGTATGACTCGGCACAGTAACACCATCCTAGTGGGTGTGACGTGCTATATCATTGTGTCTGATTTGCTTTTCTCTAATGACTAGTGATGCTGAACTTGTTGGACATCTGTATGTTTTCTTTGGAGAAATTCAAGTCCTATTTTTTGAATTGTGTTTTTTTCTTTTTGTTATTCCATTAAGAGTTTCTTTATATATTCTAGATATTAATTTCTTATCAATTGTATGACTTGCAAATGATTTCTGTCTCTCTCTCTTTTTTTTTTTTTTGCTGCACCATGTGGCTTGCAGAATCTTAGTTCCCCAATCAGGGATGGATCTGGGACCATAGCAGTGAAAGCACCAAATCCTAACCACTGACTGGACCACCCAGTTCAGTTCAGTCGCTCAGTCATGTCCAGCTCTTTGTGAAACCATGGATTGCAGCACGCCAGGCCTCATTGTCCATCACCATCTCCCGGAGTTCACTCAGACTCACGTCCATCGAGTCAGTGATGCCATCCAGCCATCTCATCCTCTGTCGTCCCCTTCTCCTCCTGGCCCCAATCCCTCCCAGCATCAGAGTCTTTTCCAATGAGTCAACTCTTCACATGAGGTGGCCAAAGTACTGGAGTTTCAGCTTTAGCATCATTCCTTCCAAAGAAATCTCAGGGCAGATCTCCTTCAGAACGGACTGGTTGGATCTCCTTGCAGTCCAAGGGATTCTCAGGAGTTTTCTCAAACACCACAGTTCAAAAGCATCAATTCTTCGGGGCTCAGCTTTCTTCACAGTCCTACTCTCACATCCATACATGACCACTGGAAAAAGCATACCCTTGACTAGACGGACCTTTGTTGGCAAAGTAATGTCTCTGCTTTTCAATATGCTATCTAGGTTGGTCACAACTTTTCTTCCAAGGAGTAAGCGTCTTTTAATTTCATGGCTGCAGTCACCATCTGCAGTAATTTTGGAGCCCCCCAAAATAAAGTCTGACACTGTTTCCACTGTTTCTCCATCTATTTCCCATGAAGTGATGGCACCAGATGCCATGATCTTCGTTTTCTGAATGTTGAGCTTTAAGCCAACTTTTTCCCTCTCCACTTTCACTTTCTGCTATAAAGGTGATGTCATCTGCATATCTGAGGTTATTGATATTTCTCCTGGCAATCTTGATTCTAGCTTGTGCTTCTTCCAGCCCAGCATTTCTCATGATGTACTCTGCATATAAGTTAAATAAGCAGGGTGACAATATACAGCCTTAACGTACTCCTTTTCCTATGTGGAACCAGTCTGTTGTTCCATGTCCAGTTCTAACTGCTGCTTCCTGAACTGCATATAGGTTTCTCAAGAGGCAGGTCATGTGGTCTGGTATTCCCATCTCTTTCAGAATTTTCCGCAGTTTATTGTGATCCACACAGTCAAAGGCTTTGGCATAGTCAATAAAGCAGAAATAGATGTTTTTCTGGAACTCTCTTGCTTTTTCCATGATCCAGCAGATGTTGGCAATTTGATCTCTGGTTCCTCTGCCTTTTCTAAAACCAGCTTGAACATCTGGAAGTTCATGGTTCACCTACTGCTGAAGCCTGGCTTGGAGAATCTTGAGCATTACTTTACTAGCGTGTGAGATGAGTGCAATTGTGCTGTAGTTGGAGCATTCTTTGGCATTGCCTTTCTTTGGGATTGGAATGAAAACTGACCTTTCCCAGTCCTGTGGCCACTGCTGAGTTTTCCAAATTTGCTGGCATATTGAGTGCAGCACTTTCACAGCATCATCTTTCAGTATTTGAAATAGCTCAACTGGAATTCCATCACCTCCACTAGCTTTGTTCGTAGTGATGCGTTCTAAGGCCCACTTGACTTCACATTCCAGGATGTCTGGCTCTAGATGAGTGATCACACCATCATGATTATCTTGGTTGTGAAGATCTTTTTTGTATAGTTCTTCTGTGTATTCTTGCCACCTCTTCTTAATATCTTCTGCTTCTGTTAGGTCCATACCATTTCTGTCCTTTATCCTGACTGCCCAGGAACTCCCCAAAAGTTTTATGTTGACCTTAAGTTTTCTAAGAATTTTATATTTTTGATTGTTTAGCTCTTTGATCCATTTGGAGTTAGTTTTTCAATGTGGTAGAAAGTGAGGGTCCAGCTTCATTTGTTTTGCTTGTGGATCTTCAGGTTTCCCAAGGACCATGTATTGAAAAGACCATCCTTTGCCCATGGAATGGCCTTGGCACCCATGGATTGTAGCCCATCAGGCTCTTCTGTCCATGGGATTTTGCAGGCAAAGATACTGGAGTGCATTGCCATTTCCTTCTCCGGGAGATCTTCCTGACCCAGGGTTTGAACCTGAATCTCCTGTGTCTGCTGCATTGGCAGGCGGATTCTTTACCACTGAGCCACCTGGGAATCCCTGTGTATAAGGTGAGGGTCCAGCTTCATTTGTTTTGAACGTAGACGTTCAGGTTCCCAAGGACTATGTTTTGAAAAGACACCTCTTTCCCCATTGAATTGTCTTGACACTCTTGTGGAAAATCAGTTGACCATACGTGTGAGGGTTTCTTTTCTGGGCTGTCTATTCTGTTTCATTGATCTGTTTATCTTTCTTTGTGCCAGCACCATGGTTTGATCACTGTTGCTTTGTAGGAAGTGTTTAGATCAGAGAGAGTTTCAACTTTTTTCTTCATCTTTAATATTGTCTAGGCTACTTGGGCTCCATTAAGACTCCATATGAACTTTAGGCTGGGTTTTTCTCTTTCTGCAAAAAACCACTATTGCAATTCTGACTGAGATTGCATTGAATCCATAGATCACTTCGGGTAATATCGTCATCTTTTTTTTAAAGTTTATTATTTGTCTATAATGTTCATTTTCTTTATTTATTTGCTTGCATTAGGTCTTAGTTGTAGCAGATGGGATCTTTGTTGTGTCATGCAGGATCTTCTATTGTGGCTTGAGGCCAGCCTGTGGGCTCTCAGGTTGCAGTTCAGGGACTTAGTAGCCTCTTGATGTGTGTAATCTTAGTTTCCCAACTAGGGATCAAACCCTTGTTCTTAGAATTGCAAGGCACATTCTTTACCGCTGGCCCAGAAGGGAAGTCCTGATATGGTCATCTTAACAATATTAAGTCTTCCAATCCCTGAATGTAGGATGTTTCCATTCATTAATGTCTCTTTCCATTTCTTTTAGCACTGTTTTGTAGTTTTCAGTGTATTAGTCTTTTGCTTCCTTGATTAAATTTATTTCTAAGTATTATATTTTATTTTTTGATGCTTTTGTAAATGAAAATTTTAAAAATTATCTTTTAATATTGTTCATTGTTATTATAGAGATGCAACTGATTTTTGTGTCGATTTTGTATCTGCAGTTTTCCTGAATTCATTTATTAGCACTTACAGTATTTTTAATCCAAATAAAAATGGGAGTTGAAAATAATTTAAGGCAGTATTTTTGGAACAGTTTAACATTCACAGCAAAATTAAGGAGAAAGTTAGAAATTTCCTGTGGTGCTTCCCAGGTGGCTCAGTGATGAAGAATCTACCTGCTAGTGCAAGAGATGCAGGTTTGATCCCTGGGTCAGGAAGATCCCCTGGAGGAGGAAGTTGCAGCCCACTCCAATATTCTTGTCTGGAAAATACCATGGACACAGGAGCCTGGTGGACTAAAGTTCATGGGGTTGCAAAGAGTTGGACACAATTTAAGGACTGAGCATGGCACTAGAGATTTCCTATACATCCGCTGCCCCTACACACCACACCGCACCCGCCCCCCCCATCACCATTCCTGCCTGATGGTCCACGTGTTACAACTGACGAACCTGCATGGACACATTGGCATCATGCCGAGTCTGTGGTTACATCACGATTACATCAGGATTCACCCTTGGTGTTGTATTTTCTGAGGCTTTGGACAAATATATAACGATGTGTTTCCATCATTATAATGTCACACACAGTAGTTTCACTGCACTAAGAATCCTCCATGCTCCACCTGTTCCTCCCTCCTCCAAACCTTGATCTTTCTCCTGTCTCTGTGGTTTTGCCTTTTCCAGAATGTCATAGAGTTGGAATCACAGTCTTTAGCCTTTTCTGATTGGCTTCTTTCACTCAGTGATAATGCATTTAAGGTTTTTCCATGTCTTTTTATGATTTGATAGTGCACTTCTTTTTATCGCTGACTAACCCTGCATTGTCTGGATGGACCACAGTTTATGTATCCAGTCACCTACTGAAGGGCATGTTGACTGCTTCCAAGTCTCAAGCAGTCCCACTTGTCTGTTTTTGTTCTGTTGCCTGTGCTTTTGGTGTCTTATTCAAGAAAGCAACGCCAAGTCCAATGATACAAAGCATTTCATCTGTGTAGGAGTTTTATGTTTGGGTACTTAATCCATTTTGGGTTAATTTTTGTAGGTGGTGAAGATAATAAGTAAAGTCCAACTTCATTTTTTTTTTTTTTGCATGATGATTTCCAGTTTTCTCAACATTTGTTGAAGAAATTGTCCTCTGCCTGTTGTGTGGTGTTGGTACCTCATTGAAAATCATTTGACCATGTGTGTGAGGGTTTCTCTCTTTGCTGTATTCCTCTCCTTGGGCTCTTTGTCTTCATGCTCTAAGACCAACTGGTTTTGATAATTACATGTATATAATTATGTGCATTATTAGTATAACCATATGCATATTGTCTTCTGCAATTGCTTTTCAAATCAGTTAAGGGAAGAAAGAAAAAATGTGTATTTATGTGGTATTTTTAATTGTTTTCTTTTATAATTGTTACCTTTACCAGCTGTATTAGTTTTCTGTTGCTACTGTAGCAAATTATCACAAATGAGGTGGCTTAAAGGACCACAGATGTATTATCTGGCATTTCTGGAGGTGAGAAGTCTGAAATGTCCTTGCTGGACTATAGTCAGGCTGTCAACAGTACTGTGTTCCTCCGGGAGGCCTAGTGTAGGATCCACTTCCCTGCTTGCTTCAGCTTCCAGCGGCTGCATGACTCAGGGCCCGTTCATCTTCAGAGCATGTAGACTTGGGACTAAGTCCTTGCACTGCCATCTTGCTTGCTGTCTTCTGCTTTGCTTTTCCAGTCATATGGACCTGGTGATTCCACTGGGCTTACTCAGATTATCCAGAATCATCTCTTGTCTTGAGATCAGCTAATTGCCAACCTTAATTCCATCTGCAGCCTCAACTCCCTTTTGCCATGTACCCCAATATAAGTCACAGGTTCTGGATATTAGGGTGTGGAGATTGGGGAGGACTGTTAATTTTGCCTACCTTACCGGTGTTCCCACCCACCCCACCCCCGCCAGGTATCTGAATGACTGGCTTGAGTCACTTGCTTTCAGTCAGAAAAATTTACTTTAGTATTTCTTCTAAGTTCTGCCAGCAGTACAATCTTTGCTTTTATTTATTGGGAAATTTCTTTATTTTACCTTCATTTTTGAAAAGTTAATTTTGATAATTGTAAGATTTTTGGCTGAAAGTTTTTTTCTTTCAGCACTTAGACTATGCTGTTTCCTTCTGAATTCATTGTTCCTGATGTAATTTCAGAAACAGTCTTCTTAGCGTTCACCTGTATGTGACAAATCGTTTCTCTTGCTGCTTTCCAGCTTTTCTCCTGGTGTTTAGCTTTTGTATTATGATGTGTCTGGGTGTGAATCTCTGCATTATCCTGGTTAGAATTTGTTGAGCTTCTTGGATATGTATATTAATGTTTTTCATCAAAATGTGGAACTTTGATTTCAGCCATTGTTCCTTTGAATATTTTTTCTGTTTCTCTTTCCCTTTTTTCCTCTTTTTCCTATTACATATATATTGATTTAGCTAATGACAGCCCACATTTTTCTTTTTAATATTCATTTATTTCATTTGGCTGTTTTGTGTCTTAGTTGTGGCACACGAGCTCTCCCGTCTTCACTGCAGCATGTGGGATCTAGTTCCCTGATGAGGGATGCACCCTGTACCCCTGCACTGGGAGCACAGAATGGTCTTAGCCACTTGACCAGCTGGGAAGTCCCGAGCCCACATTTCTTTAAGGCTCTCTTCGTTTTACGTCATCCCCCTTTCCCCTCATGTTGCATTGTCTCTACTGACCTATCTCAGGTTTGCTTATTCCCCGGCAATTCAGATTGATTTCCAAACCCGTCAGATGAACTTTTCAATTACCATACTTTTCAGTACAAGAATTTCCATTTAGCTTTTTTTCCAATTTCTATGTCTTTATTGATATTCACTATTTTCAGTTTTTTTTCCAAGCATGGTTTCCTTTAGTTCTACGAACATATTTATAATGGATGTTCTGGTGTCTCTGTTAAGTCTAAAACCTGGGTGCTCTCATAGGCAGTTACTTTTCCATTGCCGCCACCCCCCCCTTTTTCTTGTTTCTGCATGTGCATCACATGTTCCCGTTTGTGTGTCTCATAATTTTGTATTGAAATCTAGACATTCTAGATAACTTACTGTGACAGTCCAGGATGTTGATCTTCCCTCTGGGGCTTCCTTTTGACTTTGTTGCTTGCTTAATTTTTAATACTTGTTGACTGGACTCTCCTTTGCTTTTCATTCCCCTTATTTTCACAGCTATTTGTAAGGCCTCCTCAGACAGCCATTTTGCTTTTTTTTGCATTTCTTTTTCTTGGGGATGGTCTTGATTCCTGTCTTCTGTACAATGTCACAAACCTCCGTCCATAGTTCATCAGGCACTCTATCAGATCTAGTCCCTATTTCTCACTTCTACTATATAGTCATAAGGGATTTGATTTGGGTCATCCCTGAATGGTCTAGTGGTTTTCTCCACTTTCTTCAATTTCAGTCTGAATTTGGCAATTAGGAGTTCACGATCTGAGCCACAGTCCGCTCCCGGTCTTGTTTTTGCTGACTGTATAGAACGTCTCCATCTTTGGCTGCACAGAATAGAATCAATCTGATTTTGGTGTCAACCATCTGGTGATGTCCATGTGTAGAGTCTTCTCTTGTGTTATTGGAAGAGGGAGTTTGCTATGACCTTTGCCCTGCTTCATTCTGTACTCCAAGGCCAAATTTGCCTGTTACTCCAGGTGTATCTTGACTTCCCATTTTTGCATTCCAGTCCCCTATAGTGAAAAGGACATCTTTTTCAGGCATTAGTTATAGAAGGCCTTGTAGGTCTTCATAGTACTGTTCAATTTCAGCTTCTTCAGCGTTACTGGTCGGGGCATAGACTTGGATTACTGTGATATTGAATGGTTTGCTTTGGAAACGAACAGAGATCATTCTGTCGTTTTTGAGATTGCATCCAAGTACTTCATTTCAGACTCTTTTGTTGACTATGATGGCTACTCCATTTCTTCTAAGGGATTCTTGCCCACCGTAGTAGGTATAATGATCATCTGAGTTAAATTCACCCATTCCAGTCCATCTAAGTTCGCTGATTCCTAAAATGTCAATATTCACTCTTGTCATCTCCTGTTTGACCACTTCCAATTTGCCTTGACTCATGGACCTAACATTCCAGGTTCCTATGCAATATTGCTCTTTACAGCATTGAACCTTGCTTCTATCACCAGTCCCATCCACAACTGGATATTATTTTTGCTTTGGCTCCATCCCTTCTTTCTTTCTGGAGTTATTTCTCACTGATGCATATTGGGCACCTACTGACCTGGGGATTTCCTCTTTGAGTATCCTATCACTTTGCCTTTTCATACTGTTCATGGGGTTCTCAAGGCAAGAATTCTGAAGTGGTTTGCCATTCCCTTCTCCAGTGGACCACATTCTGTCAGACCTCTCCACCATGACCCGTCCATCTTGGGTGGCCCCACGTGGCATGGCTTAGTTCATTGAGTTAGACAAGGGTGTGGTCCGTGTAATCAGATTGGCTAGTTGTCTGTGATTGTGGTTTCAGTCTGTTTGCCCTCTCTCAGTGGCTACCATCAAAGCAAAGGGGAAAATGAAAGATATACCCATCTGAATGCAGAGTTCCAAAGAATAGCAGGGAGAGATAAGAAAGCCTTCCTCAGCGATCAATGCAAAGAAATAGAGGAAAACAATAGAATGGGAAAGACTAGTGACCTCTTCAAGAAAATTACAGATACTGAAGGAACATTTCATACAAAGATGGGCTCAATAAAGGACAGAAATGGTCTGGACCTAACAGAAGCAGAAGATATTAAGAAGAGGTGGCAAGGATACATAGAAAAACTGTACAAAAAAGATTGTCATGACCAAGATAATCACGATGGTGTGATCACTCATAGAGCCAGACATCCTGGAATGTGAAGTCAAGTGGGCCTTAGAAAGCATCACTATGAACAAAGCTAGTGGAGGTGATGGAATTCCAGTTGAACTATTTCAAATCCTAAAAGATGATGCTGTGAAAGTGCTGCACTCAATATGCCAGCAAATTTGGAAAACTCAGCAGTGGCCACAGGACTGGGAAAGGTCAGTTTTCATTCCAATGCCAAATAATGCTCAAACTACTGCACAATTGCACTCATCTCACATGTTAGTAAAGTAATGCTCAAAATTCTTCAAGCCAGACGTCAGCAATACGTGAACCATGAACTTCCTGATGTTCAAGCTGGTTTTAGAAAAGGCAGAGATAAAATTGCCAACATCCGCTGGATCATGGAAAAAGCAAGAGAGTTCAGAAAAACATCTACTTCTCCTTTATTGACTATGCCAAAGCCTTTGACTGTGTGGATCACAATAAACTGTGGAAAATTCTTCAAGAGATGAGAATACCAGACCACCTGACCTGCCTCTTAAGAAGCCTGTAAGCAGGTCAGGAACCAACAGTTAGAACTGGACATGGAACAACAGGCTGGTTCCAAGTAGGAAAAGGAATACATCAAGGCTGTGTATTGTCACCCTGCTTATTTATATCAAAAGTACATCATGAGAAACACTGGGCTGGAAGAAGCACAAGCTAGAATCAAGATTGCTGGGAGAAATATCAATAACATCAGATACGCAGATGACACTACCCTTATGGCAGAAAGTGAAGAAGAACTAAAGAACCTCTTGATGAAAGTGAAAGAGGAGAGGGAAAAAGTTGACTTAAAGCTCAACATTCAGAAAACTAATATCATGGCATCCGGTCCATAACTTCATGGCAAATAGATGGGGAAACAGTGTAAACAGTTCAGACTTTATTTGGGGGGGCTCTAAAATCACTGCAGATAGTGATTGCAGCCATGAAATTAAAAGACACTTAACTCCTTGGAAGGAAAGTTAGACCAACCTAGACAGCATATTGCAAAGCAGAGACATTACTTTCAACAAAGGTCCGTCTTGTCAAGGCTATGGTTTTTCCAGTAGTCATGTATGGATGTGAGAGTTGGACTATAAAGAAAGCTGAGCACCAAAGAATTGATGCTTTTGAACTGTGGTGTTGGAGAAGAGTGTCCCTTGGACTGCAAGAAGATCCAACGACTCCATCCTAAAGGAGATCAGTCCTGGGTATTTATTGGTAGGACTGATGTTCAAGCTGAAACTCTAATACTTTGGCCACCTGATGTGAAGAGCTGACTCATTTGAAAAGACCCTGATGCTGGGAAAGATTGAGGGCAGGAGGAGAAGGGAACGACAGAGGATGAGATGGTTGGATGGCATCACCGACTCAATGGACATGGGTTTGGGTGGACTCTGGGAGTTGGTGATGGACAGGGACAGCTTGTGTACTGTGGTTCATGGGGTCGCAAAGAGTCAGACATGACTGAGCGACTGAACTGAACTGACTGGACTTTCTAAGTGATGTCTACATCCCCTGCAGTGTGAGCTCTTCAGAGCACACAGCCTTGCACAGTTACTCAGATAACAGTAGTTTTACTAGATTTTTGTTTGTCTCAGTATTTTCTCTATCTTAACATTTCTGCCTCATTTGATATATCCAGCTGTTGTGTGAAGTAAAAGTCGCTCAGTTGTGTCTGACTCTTTGCAGCCCATGGACTGCAGCTCACCAAACTCGTCTGTCCGTGGAATTCTCCAGGCTCTGCTAATTGTCAGCTGATTGCTCTGTTGTTTTCTGTTATGCCCAGGGGAATACTTTGTGCCACACAGTCTGATCC
This sequence comes from Capricornis sumatraensis, assembly GCF_032405125.1. Classification (NCBI taxonomy): domain Eukaryota; kingdom Metazoa; phylum Chordata; class Mammalia; order Artiodactyla; family Bovidae; genus Capricornis; species Capricornis sumatraensis. The sequence continues at coordinate 43,834,781 of NC_091072.1, read as the reverse complement.
AGTTACATCTGGGCCCCCTTTCAAGGATAGTTTCTGAGGTCTCTCTTTGAGATTTGCTGCAACCCTAGGAAAGCTCTTCTTAGATGTGTATTTCCCTGCTTCTCTGTGGTAAACTCGTTTGCCTTTATCATTGTTGTCATACACTTACCATCCTCATCTTCATTCCTTCACCAAAATGTCCACTGTCTCGAGGGTGCTCTTGAGCTTGGATTTCTCATAGTTTGTTTCAAATGAAGTCAGTTCCTTTGGGGAGAGTCGGGGACTCTCAGTTCTCCTGGACTGCCTCTCCTGTGGGGCACAGGCTGTGGGCTGCAGTGCCAGGCTGCTTTGCTCTGAGTGACCCCTGCTCTAGGGGCAGGACCGGGCAGCTGCAGGTGTGTCTGGTCTTCTCGGCTTGCTTCTTGTCTTAGTTGTGCTGCTCCGACAAATCACCGTAGTGCAGGTGGCTTAAGTAACAAGTAAGTTACTTCTCATGCTTCTGGAGCCTGGAAGTCAGTTCCAGATGCTGAGGTGGTCAGGTTCTCGGAGAGGATTCTCTTCCCGGGTGTGGCCTTTTGCTGATCTGTTGAAGAGAGTGGGGAGGGAGGGAGGGAAGAAGAGAGAAACCAGTGTCAGTCTCTCGTCTTCTCCTCTTTATGCAGGACTGACCTGTCAGGGAGCTCCACCCTCATCTAAACTTGATCTCTTCCTGAAGACCCTACCAGTTATTACCAGCACACTGACGATTAGAGCTTCAAAATGTGAAATTGAGGGGGACACAAGCATTCAGTCGGTTGCGCCTCTCTTTATAGAACCTCTGTTTTATGGGCAAAGGACAGTAGAGGGGCCATCTGGCTTTCTGTATCTGGAGTAGAGCTTCCTCCCTGAGGGACGGACTGGGTTGGGGAAGGATGCTCTAGCCTGCTGGTGCATTACTAGAATTTTGGCCTTTGGAGTTTAGGAGAACGGGAGATGCCAGTGTCCTGGCCTCCTGGGCCCCTTCATTGACGCTGAAGGGAGGAGACCCATCTGCATAGCTGGAAAGGAACTTTCCAGACACCAGGCTGGGGACAGGGAGGGAGCTGGTTGTGTTTACTGAGACCATGTTTACTGCAGGCTGTTAATATTTCTTTATTTGTTACATGTTCTTAGGTCAATTTCCAGACTTTAAATGGTTGCTTTTTAATAAATAATTTTGACTCATGTGGTTGTTTGGCTGGGAACAGGGTTGAGGGAGGCTAGCTGGTCCATAACACAGTGACCAGGAGAATACAAATTAAGGTACTGGCTGTAGCTGGGCACCTGTCGCATCCACAGGCATTAACAAAGTGAATCATATCGAATGGTGAGGATGCGGGAGAAGGAGCCCACTCACACTGCATGTGGGAGGGTTAGCTGTGCGTCCAATTGCTAAGCAGCCTGGCAGCGTCCATTAGAGTGGAAAAGCTTCACCCGGCACCTGGAAAGCTCATCTTTTCGTGTCCATTCTAGAGAAACCCTCACGCTAGTGTTGAGCGCTTGTGGTGTTTATTTCAGTGTGGCCCATAGTCATCCATGTGGCACTTGGAAAGATTCTTGAGTAAAAATAAGAGCAGGTGTCGAAAAGATTGTTTCATAGGATGTCCCTGATGTATGTTTAAACATGTTTATAGTATATTTATTTGTGGATAAAGACAGGAAACCAACAACGACGTGAGTCTGGGCATGTTAGTGTCTCTGTGGGTGTGTGTATGAGGGCACAGTGGACACTCAGCATGAAGGTCTTACTTCTTAAGAAAATGTAGGCAATGTATGCCCAGTTTTGTTATATTGTCCTTTGTGCTTTCTCATATAAGAAACTCAAAATGAGAAACAAACATGCAAAATCAAGTTCTTAATAAAGAAAACATTCTAGTATTTTGAAGTAAAAGGCAGAGGGCATGTGAGTATCTAAGATAAGACGTGGCACTCATCAGGAACCGCCTCCTGACTGTCCGTGGGTCTGCCCAACTGGGAGTGCTGACGGGGTCTGTGTGAGTTCATCGAGTCACAGGCCAGGGACGCTGCCTCAAGAGGGTGACTTACCTCTGTTAGGAAATCTTTGTTTTTGTACTAGGTGTTTCCTTAGCCATCAGTTCAGAACAGCGCAGAGCTTCTGAAGCAAACACTGACAGATCCTAGATCCCTGCAGGGGCACTCCTGCTGTCAGGGAGCTCCCTGCATCAAGGCAGTCCCCTGCAGTCCCACAGCATCCGGGAGCTGTACAGGGCGTGTTCTCCTGGGCCTCCGGAGGAGGTTGCCGTGGTGACAGCTGTACCCCCGCCCCACCCCCCGACTGCAGTCAGGTGCCCACAGCTACTGCGGCTCCACTGTTCTGTGCTCATCTCCCCGCAGCGAGAAAGAGCATTCTGAGCTCAGTCACACAGCGGCCCCTCGTCTGCTCTCTGCCTGCACAGTCTGGGCCCAGCTTCCTGTTTGTTTGATTAGCTGCCCCCACTTAGGGTGCTGACTGAGACCCCGAGGGCTGGGTCCCTCCTTGTGCTGCCCATGGACCTACCCAGAGCCCTGGATGTGTGTACAGCTGAGGCTCCAGGCACAAGCCCGGCCCCGCAGTGCTCCAAGCTCTGCTCTCCACTGCTGCATTCAGGGAATGGGTGTCAGACATGCTCCGGGGCGATGCCCCGGGCCTCCCTTCCTGAGACTCGTCCTGCGCCTGATAATGAAGCATGTGGTCGATACCTCTTAAACTGCGTCACGGATGCTGCCCAGGCCCCTTCCCCACAACCAGTGCCATCTGAAGCTGCACCCTGATTAGAACCTGAAGGTACTAATTGGTACCTGATTAGTACCTGTTTCCCCACGTGTAGGTGTTCCTAAATTTGCTGGGATGTGTTATGGGTGTGTGGAAATGTTTCATGGATGGGCTTGCTGAGTCCTTGGGCCGGGCTGCTGTGGCTCCCACACCCCGACTCCAGCAGGTCCCAGCAGCTTGGCAGTTGGACTTCGTAGCGGCTTCATAGCGACTGGGCTTGCTGATGTGGGTTGGTGCTCCGAGGCCCACGTCAGACTCTGCAACTCTGAGTCTCTTCTCTTTCCTGAGAAGGAGGGTTTTACGTGGTTTTAATCAGATAGTGGTGAGCTCAGCTTAAACGGCGGTTTACTCAAACCTCAATTCTGATTTCTTTACCTACAGGAAGTGCCTTTGGGCTGTTGTGATTTATAACTTGGTTTTCTAGGGAAGGTGTGCATATTGAGATGATCTTTTCCCCAGTGGCATGTGTACAGCTCAGAGGGCTTGGAGCTGGTCTCTAGAGAAAGCGGTGTCTTCTCTTTGACTCATGATGAGCCAGGAGCTGAGCTTGTGTGTATACAGTGGGCGGGGGTGGTGGGGGTGGGCAGCAGGCGGGGAACGGGCCTGCCGAGCCTGGAGGTGATGGTTGGCACCACCCTCCATTCCCACCTCCCTGTGTCTCCTCCTCTGTCTCTTCGTGACCTTTCCCTTAGCAGTGCTGGCTGGCAAGATCATGAAATCAGAGCTCACTGACCACGGGACTAGAAAGGGACTTAAAAAATTGCCTATGAAACTGGCAAAACATTGTAAATCAACTGTAATCCAATAATTTTTTAAAATTGCCTGGTTCTCAATTGAAATTAAGTGCCTGCAGCTCTGGGAGCTGCGTCCTCCCTGTCCTCCACGGGGACTAAAGGGGACGCTTCTGCCGCTTGCTGGCTTAGGTCAGCGGTCGTACCCTGTCAGCGGTCGTTCGTGCTCTTCATGTTTGTAGGCTGAGATCAGGGCACTGAGACCAGGTTCCTGGCTGGTGTGAGTCTGGAGGGAGCACAGGGGAACCTGCAGGACCAGGACACATGGAGCCTTCCTCCTTCAAAACCATATTCCTGTGTCCCATTGCTCTAGTCTGCATGCTTTTTCTTGCAACTTAGCCTGTAGGCCAGTTTCAGAATTTTATACTGTGGAGTCTCTGGACTAAGTCAGACTTAGGGCAGAGGGGATGTCTGCAGTGGGGTCGTTTACCAGGTGCCGAAGCCAGTGCGATGAGGAGTAGACAGCTCCTGTCCTGGGTGTCAGCCATGGAAGGTGCTGGGAAGAAAAGGGCACAGGAGGTGCTGCCCAGAGACCCCAGGTTATCCCCTCAGAGGCACGGGTATCCCAGAGTGGGTTGGCCTTGTCCTGTCTGCAGGAGCAGGGTCTTCACACCCGTGGTGACGAAGGTCATTCCAGCCAGGTGTCACCTGTCCGTGAGGGGCGGGGGCATCCGGCTGTGCTCTGCCAGCTGAGTCGCCCACACCAGTGATTTTCAGAACCTTTTAAATTTGAGCTTTTGGACAAAGGGGTATGCACTTCAGCTGTATTTGCTCTGTTTGTGAGGGCAGAGGCAGCTGAGAGTGCAGGAGGGCAGGTGAGGGGGGAGAACCGTCAGGTCTCCCCTTCCTGTTCTGCCCCGTTTCTGGCACACGTGCACATGTGTGACACACACACATACATACACATGCACACAAGTGCACACACATAGGCACACATGCACAAGCAGACACACACAAGAACATATTCATGCACACACACAGGCACACACATGCACAAGCAATACACAACCACACATGTGCACAAGCACACATGCACAAGCACACACAGGCACAAATACATGCATAAGCAATGCACAAGCACACATGCAAAAACACATACATGCACAAGTACACACATGCGCACATGCATATCCTGGGTGTGGGGCTACAGCTCTCCTCTAGATCCTTGCTAGGTGGGCTACTTAGACTTGAGGTGTGGGCTGGGCCTCCCATGTATTAGGCTTATGTTGGGGACTGTTCTTGAGGTGAGTTATACTATTTGTTGTAATCAGTCAAATCAATCCCTCTAATGATCTCCAAAACCAAACTCTGGGGTGAAGTAAATTGTGCAGCAAATAAGTTTTGACAGTGGACTTGTCTGTGTCGTCTCTGAATCCACAGGCTCTGGTTGGGGGATTGGAGGTGAAGCTCATCCAGGTAAAAACACTTTCCTCTGGGCAGGGATGGCCCTGCAAGGGCCTTGGAGTCTCCTTTCACAGTTGCCAGAGTCCTCGCAGAGGATGAGGTCAACCAATTCTGCCCTGCCAGAGCCGAGCTCCAAAGAGCCAGTCACCCGAGAAGCCCAGCTGGCTTCATTCAGACAGTGGAATAATGAGGCGTGGGCGCAGGCTCTCTCAGGGCAGATTAAGACCTTACTCATGGGCTGCTTCATTTCTGCCCTCAGTACGTTGAATGGCCTGGAACTGTGAGTGTGAATGGTGGGCTGGCGAGGGCTGATGATATCTAGGGCTCGTGAGCAGCACACGCCTGGCCACGCCTCTCAGCTGTGACTGGTGGGTGTCATGGCAGAATGGAGATGGAATTGGGCCCTGAGATTGTGGATGATAAAGTGCCTTGAGCACGTTGACTTCTGCAGAAGAGAAGCTAGATTCAGGTCGCTGGGCCCAGCCCTACCCCAGTGGCTGCCTCTCCTCCCGTAGCTGTTTCTGAACCTGTGTTTGCAGAGGACACTTGTCCTGGCCAGGCCTGATCCACACTCTGGCCCTGCTGCTGATGCTGCGTGGCTCTCCCTCATCAGTCTTACCTCATTTCCAGAAAGGAACCAGAAAGCCACGCAAGTGTGAAAGCATCGTCTGGGGAAGAGGACGAGATGCAGGCCCAGCTGGTTAATCAGACAAGGGTCTGAGGTGTCAGGAGTTTTGTGCACTGTGTGTGCCCCTTACAGGAGAGAGCACACAGCACACAGCATTTTTTAAAGAAGTGGACACACTTGGAACACTGGACACTATTTGTGGGTGTAGCATAAGTATGCGGTGGGTGCTATTGGCAAGTAGTTTACATACTAGCAAGTGATTTTTTAATCAAGTTCAGAGGCTTGATCATCTGGAATAAATTTATTGGAGGAGAATGCGATCGTTTCTATTCTGTGATAGCCAAAGAGGTGCTGTCAGTGTGTGATCACCAGGTGTGGCTCATGAATATCGGTGTCACCAGCCAGGCCCTCTCAAGAAAGAAAATCCACACAAAAATCTTTAAGGTTAATAAATAGTGGTAAGCAGAAAAATCTCAAGGACTAATTTGGAATAATTGGAAGCTGAAATTCTATGAAGTGCAGACTTACAGAGACTCATGGTATCAGATCTCAGTAGGAAAGACATGTTGGCCTCTTGAATTCCCACATGGCGTCCCGTGAGGAAATGCTGGATGTTGTTTCACTGGACTGGTGGTGTCCTTGTCACATGGTTGGGACGGGTGGCCACAGTGAGAGCAGCCGCTGACCTGGACATGAACACTTGACTTAAAGTCAGGAAAGATGTGATATGACTTGTTCAGTGCAGTGGCACAGAGATAATTCCCATAAGCCTTCACATTCCTGTGCTGGCCCTTAAAAATGTTTCTTATGGAAATTTTCATGTTTTGGAAAGGTAGAGAGGAATGAAGCTCTGCTAATATTAGTTCAAATGGAAAAGGAAATGGCAACTCCAGCATTCTTGCCTGGAAAATCCTATGGACAGAGGAGACTGGAGGGCTACAGTCTGTGGGGTTGCAAAGAGTCAGACATGACTGAGTGTGTACACACATTAGTTCAAAAATCCTGAGTCACTGACATTTGGAGGGAAACACTGGACTCTGAATGACTTAGATGAAGTTTCCACATCCACTTCTGTGTGACCACATGAACCAGAGAACTGGTCAGGTTGGGGATGACAGGAGAACTTTATCTCTGCTCCATATCCTTCTAGGACAGAAGCCTGTGGATTCTAGGGGATTCTCCCATCAGAAATGACACAGAGGAGGCATTCCATCATGAATGACACCTGACAATCCTCTGGACTGAGCTGGTGCTGCAGCAAGTGTGGGTGCAGGTCACTGAGGCCCTAACGTGGCCACCTGGAATGTTTCTCCATGTCTGGAGCAGTCAGTAGCTGAGGGGAAGACATTTGTAGGTATGACTAATAATAGTGAAAGGCTTTTTTTCATGTGTCACTTTTTAACCAGTATCTTCAAGGCCTTTTCTAGACTATCTTTTTACATATTGTTTTCATATTATTACATATTTATTACATATTATTACATTTTCTAGAATATCTTATCTTATTACATATTACATATCTTATTACATATTTTGTTGTTGTTTTAGTTGCTAAGTCATGTCTGACTCTTTTCTGACCACATGGACTGGATTGCCATTTCCTTCTCCAGGGGATCTTCCTCATCAAATCTGTGTCTCCTGCACTGGCAGGTGGATTCCTTACCAGGAAAGCCCACATATTTTGTATGTTCCTGCAAGAAAAGTAACATACTATTACTATTATTTTCATTGATTTCCCCAGCACAAGGCTGTTAGAGACAGCCAGGGAGCTTAGTGGATGTGGATCCTGTGTGCTGGGCGCCCCACTCAGAGGAAACGTGGCTGCTGGGTCACCACGTGGCTTCACTGTTCTTTGCTGCCTCACCCTGGGGAGTAGGTTACACTTCTGATTTATTGAGTTATGGGATCGTATTCTGTCAATTTGTCTGTGACTGGAGACTTTCTGACTGAGGACTAAAAGCCTTTTTCCTCCTGGAAATTGAATTTGGGACCTGAGGGTACCTGGGTACATGCTGTTCGCTGCAGAAAGCCATCTGTTCTCAAGTGTTGCTGGATCTCCCTTGGTGAGTCTCTCTAATTCATACCTCTGCCTTGTTCTGTGGAGTCGGTGCTCTCCAGGGTGAGTGGTCCTCAGGGTGAGGACTGGATGAGCCTCCTTTGCCCATAGAGGTCTTTTTGTAGCTGTGAGTTGTGTTCACTTATTTGGCTGTGCTGCCACTGTCATTTCTGAAGATCGGTGAACTTTCTGAGCAGACCCGGTTGAAACTGGGGGTGGCGTGGGATGGGCAGCTCTGCTCTTGGGTTAGGTATTGTGTGATTGGATGAGGACCCGTTTCTCTTGTCCACTGCAGGACAAACATTCGACCTCTCAGCCCGATTTTGGCTTAGAAACTGTACTTTGTGAAAAGCACAGTGAGTTTCATAACTGGATCCACAGTCTTCACACCCAGTGGAAATGTGAGTCAGTTTTCTGTATGGCGTGTTGATCTCGTCTCCTTAGTCCTGGAAGGAACCATGACAAAAACTACCTTTAGAGGATCTTTTTATCTGGAAGCTCAGATTACGATCAACAAACGTATCGTCAGAGCAAGCCGTACCCTCTGAACCCAGCAATAGGACTTAAAGGTTGGATTGTCTCCTCTTGACTTCTGCCCTGGCCCTGATCTCGCCAGCATCCATGCTGTCACAGTGGGACCAGTACTTAGCTTCTGGTGACAATGGCTTAAATTCTTATAAACTCTAAAGGCATCATCATATGTATTTTTACTTTAATGGCCATTTTGTTGTTCATTCGCTCAGTCATGTCTGACTCTGCGTCCCCCTGGACTGCAGCACGCCACGCTTCCCTGTCCATCACCATTTCCCAGAGTTTGCTCAAACTCACGTCCGTTGAGTTGGTGATGCCATCCAGCATCTCATCCTCTGTTGTCCCCTTTCCTCCCACCCTCAGTCTTTCCCAGCACCAGGGTCTTTTCCAGTGAGCCGGCTCTTTGCATCAGGTGGCCACAGTATTGGAGTTTCAGCTTCAGCATCAGTCCTTCCAAAGAATATTCAAGACTGATATCCTTTAGGATGGACTATTTGGATCTCCTTGCAGTCCAGGGGACTATCAAGAGTCTTCTCCAACACCATAGTTCGAAAGCATCAATTCTTCGGCGCTCAGCTTTCTTTAAGGGTAAACTCTGACATTAAAAAATATTTAGTACTAGTCTGGGTGCTTTAGATGACGGTGATGGTGGGGGCGACGACGGCGGTGATGGTGGGGGTGCTGGTGATGCCGATGGTGACGATGCCACACCACCACCACCATCTGTCCTAAACGGCTCAAACATATTTAACAAAAGTTTTGACTGCATCTCTGGAGCTGCCGTAGCATTAGGTGAAACAAATTTATCTTCAGGAGCCCTTTTTCTCTGAAAATAACTTTGTTTAAAAATTCTGGAATTAATTCCTATTCACCATAAAAGTTAAAACAGCACAGACATATGTAAAGATTGAGAATTTCACCCTCTCCAGTCCAGTCTACAGCAAGTAGCTACTCGAAATCAGTGTCCAACAGAAATATAACAAGGGATGTTACCTGATTTTAAGTTCACTAATTAAAACAAATACAAACGAACAGGTGAAATTATGTTTAATAATATATTTTGTTTAAGCCAATATAATTTAAATTTATCATCTTATTTTATTATAATCTTTATAAAATTGCCAACAAAGGATTTTACTTTCTTTTTTGTACTAAACTTCTAAATTTGATGTTCCACACTATGATGCATCTCATTTGGACTAACCACACCCTGGGTGCTGGAGAAGCATGTGGCTAGTGGATGCTGTATTGGACGAGATAGTTCCAGACCTGGTCCTTTGCCCACAAATGGCTTTTTGTAGCATAAATGTGGTTATGTTTTCTTCAAATAACTTCATTTTCCATTGCACATTGGAGGGTTTTCTAAGTAAGTACATAAAGGTCTTTACGCCTTTTAGTGGATAAATAGCCTAGAGTCCATGTAGCACAACTAGAGTGCATGAAGGCATGAGCACAAGAGCATGCTCACACTCACACTCACACACTCACACACACCTGGGATTTCCAGTGTGTGTTTCACAGCAGCGTGACTGGGAGCATCGTAGGCATAGTGGGTGAAGGTGCAGGCACACCCGGCTCACTGTGCTTTTCGAATGCTGCCTTTCATTCCCCCTACAAATGGAGGGTTCGTGGCAACCCTGGATCAAGCAGTTTTATTGGTGGCATTTCTCTCACTGTATTTGCTCGCTTTGTATCTGTGTTACATTTTGGTAATTCTCACCAAAAAAAGTTCAAGCTTTTCTTTATGATTATATTTGTTATGGAATCTGTGATAAGTGATCTTTGATGTTACTACTATGTCTCCCTGAAGGCTCAGATGATAGTTAGCATTTTTTAGCAGTGAAGTATTTTTTAAATTAAGGTCTGTACATTTGTTTTAGACATAATGCTTGCTGTTGTTCAGTCACTCAGTCAGGTCCGACTCTGCGACCCCATGCTATTGTGCACTTACAGCTTCCAGTCTAGTGCAAGCATAACTTCATGTGCACTGAGAAACCAAAACATTTGTGACTGACTTTATCACGATGTTTGCTTTATTGCGGTGGTCTGGAGTCCAGAGCCTAGGATCACTGCAGAGCCTCCTGGCCTCTTTGCTTTCCTTTGGACTTGGATCTGTTTTTGCCGACAGTACTTCTGACACCAAATGTGTGGGTTTTCCTGCTCCAGCCAGTAATTCCTGACATCAGGTGGGTGTCCAGGAGTTTAGTTCATTTCTGACACCAGCTCCTGGGGTCACCTCAGACCTGCAGGTTAAGGGCTTGGCCCACAGGATGCCCCACCCCCAGATGCAGCAGCAAGTCCCAGGTTGTCACCTGTACCCCTGGCTGACTGGATGCAACCTGGGGTTCCCACCACCCCTTCTTTGGGCTCAGTAATTTGCTGGAACCCGCAGAACACAGGAAGGCAGTTTGCTCACGCTGACCAGGTTATTACAAAGGATACAACCACGAACAGCCCGACAGAAGAGAGGACAACATGCACAGATCATGGGGTGGGGAGAGAGTGGGGCTTCCCTGCCCTCTGGATGCACTGCACACCTCCCCCGCCCAGCCTTCTTGGGTCCACCAGGGGCCTCTGAACCTTCATTTAGAGCCTTTATGGAGGTTCCATTGTAGAAGCACGGTTTATTAAATCACTGGCCACTGGTGATTAAACCCAATCTCCAGCCCTCCACTCTCCCAGGGGTTGGGGGTGGGGTACTCAGCCAGTTCCCTTGACAACAGGCCCCTATCATCCCAGAATCACCTCATTAGCATAGCTCAGGTAGGTTGAAATGGGCTTGTTAGGAATAACAAAGACTCTTCTTTTCTGTGTCTCACTCAGAAATTCCAAGGGTTTTAGAAGCTCTTCTGGTAGCAGGTGGGATGGAGACCAGTTATGCATGTCTTATAATTTCACCATATCACTTCCCTTTCTACGGGCTGGAAGGACTCTCTCCTGTACCAGCGTGCCGATGATTGAAGATATCAACAAAGAGACAAAGATAAACCCACTGTGTTATATTGCGTGTTAGGGAAAACAGCATTTGAAGAGAAACTAGTGTTACCTCCGTCTAGTCAAAGTTATGGTTTCTCCAGTAGTCATGTACGGATGTAAGAGTTGGACTATAAAGAAAGCTGAGCACTGAAAAACTGATGCTTTTGAAGACACTTGAGAGTCCCTTGGACTGCAGGGAGATCAAACCAGTCAATCCTAAAGGAAATCGGTCCTGAATATTCATTGGAAGGACTGATGCTGAAGCTGAAACTCCAATCCTTTGGCCACCTGATATGAAGAACTGACTCATTGGAAAAGACCCTGATGCTGGGAAAGATCGAAGGCAGGAGGAGAAGGGGACGGCAGAGGATGCCATGGTTGGATGGCATCACCAACTCAATGGACATGAGTTTGAGCAGGCTCTGGGAGTTGGTGATGGACAGGGAGGCCTGGCGTGCTTCTGTCCATGGAGTCCCAAGAGTCGAACAGAACTGAGCAACTGAACTGAACTCTGAATGGTTACCTCCAGGCAGTTGTGTAGTGATTTGTGATTTTTTTAAATGGGCATATAGCATTATATTACCTTTAGGTATAACACATAATGATTCTGTATTTGTATATATTGTGAAATGATCACCACAATGTGTCTAGTTAACCATCCATCACCACACATGGTTACACTTTTTGTTTTTTAACTTGTGATGAGGACTTTAAGGGTCTGCTCTCTAAGCAACTTTCAGAAATACCATACAGTTTTTTAGCTATAGTCACCATGTAGTACATTACATTCCAGAACTTATTTATTTTGTAACTGGAAGTGTATACCTTTTGACCCCCTTCACCCACTTGGCCTGTTTATGATTTATGATTTGTAAAACACTTTTTAGTTTTGTTTCAGACTAGATAGGAAAATATGTACCTATAACCATTTTTTAGGCTTTTGTTATTGTTACATTTATTTACATAAGTGACATATCTATTAAGAATTCTATCAATTATTTGTTTTAGCACTTCATATTTACTGTTAAGTACTAAATTAATCCAGTAATCATGTACAGATGTGAGAGTTAGACCATTTAAATGGCTGAGCACCAAAGAATTGATACTTTTGGATTGTGGTGCTGGAGAAGACTCTTGAGAGTCCCTTGGACAGCAAGCAGATCAGACCAGTCAATCCTGAAGGAGATCAACATAGTCACTGAAAGGACTGATGCTGAAGCTGAAGCTCCAGTGCTTTGATCACCTGATGGGAAGAGTTAGCTCATTGGAAAAGACCCAAATGCTGGGAAAGTTTGAAGGCGAAAGGAGATTTGAGCGACACAGGATGAGATGGTTGGATGACATCACTGAGTCAATGGACATGAGTTCGAGAAGACTCCTGGAGATAGTTAAGGAAAGGGAAGCCTGTTGCATTGTGAGATCGTAAAGAATCAGAGATGACTTAGTGACTGAACAAGTACTAAATTACTTGGTCCAGTACACCTAATAGGGTCAGATTTGTATATGCATTATATTAATTGAATATTAAAATTTTGTGTTAAAATTTTTTGCCTATATTTTCTCCATAGTCTAAATGCCATTAATATTTTTTTCTTATTTCTTGACTCTTATTAATAAAGAGGTTTGATTCCTAATGATACTTATAGAAAGGCAAAAAACATTAAAGAAAACATTGATATTACCTCAGATCATGGGGTCACAAAGAGTCAGACACGGCTGAGCGACTGAACTGAACTAGGGTTCTTTAAAGTTAAATAGCTTAAAATGCAAGCAATGAATGAATACATGAAAACATTTGACACTCGCTACAACTGTGAGTAAGTGCTGTAATTAATTTTTTAGTGTTCACAGCCCTCTTTAAAATGAAGTGTTGTTTAAGTGCCACATTAATTCTGCGAATGGTGGTGGTTATGGGGCTCTAAGACCATTGACCCAAGAGGAAGAAGGGAGTTGATTGTGACGAAGGTTTTTGGTTGAACATTTAAATGACAGGTTAAGGAATTAGGTTACCTCTTAGAGTCAAACAAAACAAATGCACAGAATTGGTCTAAAGGCCCCTGTGGTTGTTGCTATGGGAACCACAGCCTCACTTCCTGACATGTGTTCGTTAGAATTTTCTGCAGCGGCAAATATTTAACCCAGTTTTTGTGCTATAATTTTTGTGTTGTTAAGAGTAAAGGGTTGAATGTGTTTAGGAGATAATAACACTATCGTTTGATGATAGAGGGCTGGCTCCTGCTCTTCAGAATCCAACAATAACTTCCAGTGACTGGTGGGATCTGGGTAGACATCAAATCCTTTCAAACTGTGTAGAGTTTCAGACTGGTGCTGAGATTGATGACAGATAATAAATACTGTCTCAGTTGACTACCAATTATTTCTAAATTCCTGAACACTGTAATATTGAGATGCTTGAGGTTATTTCATGTTCATCAGTATTTTAAAGTTAACCACTCTCAACTCCCAGTATTTATACACCAGTTAATTTTTTTCATATACTATATGTTGTTGTTATTATTTTTTGTTGTAATATTTATAAAAATTGATGTTCAGCCTTATATAAGTTACAGGTGTACTGTGGGGCTTCCCAGGTGGCTCAGTGGTGAGGAATCCTCCTGCCAAGTAGGAGATACAGGTTCAGTCCCTGGGTGGGGAGGATTCCCTGGGTGGGAAGGATTCTCTGGAGAAGGAAATGGCATCCCATTCCACATCTGGGAAATCCTGTGGACAGAGGAGCCTGGTGGGCTACAGTCCATGGGGTCGCTAGAGAGTTGGATGTGACTTAGGTACTAAACAATAACAACAACAAGTGTGAAATATAGTGATTCATGATTTTTGAAGATTTTACCCCATTTATAGTTATTATGGGCTTCCCTGATAGCTAAGTTGGTAAAAAATCCGCCTACGATGTGGGAGACCCCAGTTCGATTCCTGGGTTGGAAAGATCCACTGGAGAAGGTAGACTACCCACTCCAGTATTCTTGGGCTTTCTTTGTGGCTGAGCCAGTAAAGAATCTGCCTGCAATGTTTAGGAGACCTGGGTTCAACCCCTGGCTTGGGAAGGTCCCCTGGAGAAGGGAAAGGTTACCCACTCCAGTATTCTGGCCTGGAGAATTCCATGGTCTGTATAGTCCGTGGGGTCACAAAGAGTTGGACAGGACTGAGTGACTTTCACTTTCATAGTTATTATAGAATACTGGCTATATTCCCTGGGTCGAATAATATATCCTTATAGCTGATATTACAACTAATAGTTTGTACCTCTTACCCCCCTCCCACTGATCTGCCCCTTTCTCCTCCCCACTTGGTAACTAGTAGTTCTCTATGAGTCTGCCTCTTTTTTGTTATATTCACTAGTTGGCTGTAATTTTTTTAGATTCCACATATAAGTGATATTGTACGATATTTGTCCTTCTCTGGCTGACTAATTTCACACAGCATAATGCCCCCCAAGTCCATCATGTTGCTGAAAATGGGAAAAGCTCGTCTTTTTTCACGGCTGAGTAGTATTCCATTGTATGTATGTGCCACGTCTTCCTTATGCACTCATCTGTTGATGGATAATTCGGTTGCTTCCATGTCTCGGCTGTTGTGGATACTGCCGCCATGAACCCTGGGGTGCATGTGTCTGTCTGAATCAGTGTCTTTGTTTGTTTCACACATGTGCCCAAGGGTGGAGCTGTGGGCTCGTGTGGCAGCTCTGTGCTCAGTGTCTAGAGGGGCCTTCATACTGTTGCCCACAGTGGCTGCACCAAGTCATGCTCTTGCCAACAGTGTAGGAGGCCTCCCATTCATCCACATCTTTTCTAACATTTGTGATTTGTGTTCTTTTTGATGATGGCCATTCTGACAGGTATGAGGTGGTATCTCTGTGTGGTTTTGATTTGCATTTCCCTGATGATTAATGACGTTGAGTATCTTTTCAGTGCCTGCTGGCCATCTGTATGTCTTCTTTGAAAAAATTAAGTTTTTCTGCCAATTTTTTAACTGAACTTTTTAACATATTGAGCTGTGTGTACCGATTACATATGTTGGATATTAACCCCTTGTTGGTCATATTATTTGCAGATATTTTCTTCTATTCAAGTACATTATCTTTTCATTCTGTCAGTGGTTTCCTTTGCCATGCTAAAGCTTTTAATTAGGCCCCATTTGTTTATTTTTGCTTTTGTTTGCATTAGGATATAGATCCAAAAAAAATATTGCTACAGTTTATGTGAAAGAGTGTTCTTCGTATGTTTTCCTCTAGGAGTTTTATTGTATCTATTTTTACATTTGGGTCTTTAATCCATTTTAAGTTTAATTTTGTGTATGGTGTTAGAGAATGTTCTAATTTCATTCTTTTACTTATGGCTATTCAGTTTTCCTAGCATCACTTATTGAAGAAACTAACTTTTCCCCATGTGTATTGCCTGCTTTGTTGTAGATTAAATGACCATAAGTGTGGGTTTATTTCTGGGTTTTGTATTCTGTTTCAATGATCTATATGTCTGTCTTTATGCCAGTATTACACTGTTTTGATTACTGTAGCTTTGCAGTATAGTCTGAAGTCAGAGAGTGTGATTCCTCTAACCCTGTGTTCTTTCTCAAGATTGTTTTGGCTATTTAGGGTCTTTTATGTTTCCATACAAATTTTAGCATTATTTGTTCTATTTATGTGAGAAAATGCTATTGGTGTATTGATAGGGATTGAATTGAATCTGTAGATCTTGCACTACTTAATGCTCAGTAAAACATTTTAATTCTTTATAAAAAGAGTTGAGAAACAAATTTGGGTTAAATTATTGTTACAGAAAATTGAAATAAACACGTCAAAAACCTGAAGTTATACTTTATATGTCAAGGTAATCGAGGGCTGTTTGAGCATGAATTTTATCAACTATTTCTCTTAATTGATGACTGGTCTGATTTGTGCTGCTTACATGGATAATTCACAGGAATTTATGTCTACTTAATCACATTCCTGTCTTACCATATTTCTGTTGCAGAACTATTTCTGAGACTCTCCCTCGGGGACTCTGTGGGCACCTCAGATCCCATTCACCTCTCATGGTGTTCTCAGCTGTAGGTTCTCACCCCAGAAATCTTGGCTCTGACCCATGGCTCAGAAACTGTTCTTGGCTAACCCACTTTATCCAGGAGGTGCTGGGGTCCAGCCCCGGTGGATCCAGGGAATTCGAAGGGTGGACGGCGTTGGCGTGGAAAAACTCGTTTATTTATTAATATAAGATTAGATTAAGAAACTATAGTGTAGTAGGAAGATTAAGTGGAGGAAGAGGGCTGAATAGCTTGGTTTACGCGGAAGACCAATAAAATTCCAGACAAGGAATTTGCACCATCTACGTTGGGGCACCGGCGCCCGCTTGAATATCTAAGGGTGCCTCGCCTTAAGCTCCCTTTCGCGCGGGTCTTTACAACCACGGCAAGTAAGTAGACCTGGCGAGCCTCTGCGCCCCAGATGGAAATTCAGCCTGAAATTAAAGTAAAGAGCAGAGAGAGGGAAAGGGAGAGAAAATGAGAGAGAGAGAGACACGGGGGGGAGCCAGATCCCCAGAAACCAGGCCGAGAGACTAGTTCGAGAAGCTAGTCCGAGAAGCTGGTCCGAGAAACTGGTCCGAGAAGCTGGTCTGAGAACCTGGTCCCATCCTTTATTGTTCAGAAGGCCTTTTATACTTTTGATGGAGATCAATGGGCAACACAAAATTATGTAGCGTTCGCAGCCCAGACTCTTTCTATACATCATTTTGTATACAAAAGGTCTCAGGTGATTTACATTATCTTCTGGCCAAGAGGCTTGTTAACACTTTTTGGCTCTCTTCCTTAATGAATGTTAATTTTGTTTCCCCTGAAGTGTTTTTCTTTAATCTGCATCTCCTTAAAAGCGCTAAAGTTACATCTCTATAGAACAAAGGTACAGTGGGTTACAACAAAGAAGGTACTTAACTCAAAGATCTAATGTTGCTAATACCAGGTCTACTACTTGTTTTTTTAATATACCAACTATATCTAAAAACGAAGGATATGAAAATTTGGCAGCAAGCATTGACTCAACAAATGAAACTTTTAATCAGTCCTATTCTAAAGATTTTGACTCTTCGGAAGCCCCTACATTCCTAGGATGTTTTAAGCTTCCCGTGCCTCCTGCGGTCAGGAGGCCTCAAACAATCACATGCGCAGCTGTACGAGTCCTGCAGGCAGGCTAGAAAGCCATCAGAGGGGTATTTGGATTGAAACACTCTTTCAAATGCAGAAGACTAAAGCCCTGAGTTGACTTTTTCCAGAAAATGTCAGAAGAGTGGAAAAGCAGAGCACAAAAGCCGGCAGATTTTTGTTGGGGTACATGCTTAGGAATTTCCAGAGGGGTCCCTGAAGTCTGAGCACGCCTTGCGTATGTCAGCTTCCTTCCTCATGACCTTGTCACGGGCGGGATTCCTCACACTGGCTTCCGGCAAGGAGGGTAGAGCAGGGTGGTGGGGGCAAGTGGAGCGATTTGCCAGTTGTTTCAGAACTGAGTAAAACCGCCCAAATTCCTTGGGTTACACTCAAGACTCTGATTTTTCTAGAAAATAATTTAATAGTGAAAGAATCCTTTGACCAAGGAAAGTTTTCACTCTGCTTGCCAATGGTTCTGTTGCAGGAAGGAGGATCCCTTCCAGGCCCCAAAACTGGGCTCTTGTCTAACACTTGGAAATGAATTGTCTGAGGAGACACATGTGCTGACAAAGCAAGAGATTTTATTGGAAAAGGGCACCCGGGTGGAGAGCAGTAGGGTAAGGGAACCCAGGAGAACAGCTCTGTCATGTGGCTTGCAGTCTCGGGTTTTATGGTGATGGGATTAGCGTCCGGGTTGTCTTTAGCCAATCATTCTGATTCAAGAGTCCTTCCTGGTGGTGCACGCCTTGTTCAGCCAAGATGAATGCCAGAGAGGATTCTGGGAGGTGGTCGGACATGTGGTGTCTTCTTTTGACCTTTCCTGAACTCTTCCACTGGTGGAGGCTTATTAGTTCTGTGTTCCTTACCAGGACCTCCTGTCATAAAACAGCTTATGTAAATGGTTACTATGGTGCTTGGCCAGGGTGGGCAGTTTCAATCAGTGTGCTTCCCCTAATAGTTCCTTTAATGTCCCTACCTTATGAGTACAGTCACCTTGGCCTGTTGCTGCTATAGACTCTTAAACAAACTTTGAATTGCTCAGAAACACTGGAAGATGGCTTGCTGCGAGAAGCACATTCTAGGGGGAGAACATGGTGAAAGGAATTAAAATGCACATGAACATCTCTGTCATTTGTCTTGGTTTAGTGCTGTTTTCATATTTTTAAAGTAATCTCATGAGATAGTGTACCTAGGGAAATATCACTGTGACTGTTACCGAGTTTACAAAACTGATTGCAGAAGGCAGATACATTGTTGACATTTTAAGTAGGAAAGGGAATTTGTGTTATTTCTTAATTTTAATTCAGTGTCTTCAAACTGAGGTGCTCTGTCTGGCAGTGCATCAGGCTTCTTATGGAGAACATGATGGGAGCATTTTAAGGAAATTAGTTTCCTGAATGTAAGTTTCACATGTGCTTTTTCTTCTAAAATGTATTAATCTGAAAGGTGTTTGAGTTGTGCTTGTACAGCTCTTCTCTACCGTGGTCTCATTTCTGCCTTGCTCCTCCTTCATAAAGACAGCCTGCACCTGTCATTCTGAACCTTGGTGCTTTGCCACAGCAGTGTTGCTGTTAATACAGTTAATGACTCTAATGAGTGGGTAAAAATTATTTTTGGTGTCTCACTGCCTGCTTTCAGCATAATTAAAAGAGGGTATAATAAAGTTGTTAGCTAATTAACAAAGATATTTTTTGATGGTAGAATTGAGGGTCATTGCCATAACAAGGTATTGGTTACATTTTCATCTACTTGTTAATGTAAGTTTCTCCATGCTGATAGTTGTTAACAAAGTCATTGATGCTGAACAGTTTCATTCACTAAAAGTAGTACTCATCCGTGGATACATTAATGAATTGGAATAAGAAACTATCTCATTGAGATGCAGTTCTAATTGAGTTTTTAGTGTTAATATTTAATATTCATTAGGAACTTCCCTCGGAGAAGGCAATGGCACCCCACTCCAGTGCTCTTTTCCTGGAGAATCCCATAGATTGGAGGAGCCTGGTGGGCTGCAGTCCATGGGGTTGCTAAGAGTCGGACACGACTGAGCGACTTCGCTTTTACTTTTCACTTTCATGCATTGGAGAAGGAAATGGCGGCCCACTCTAGTATTATTGCCTGGAGAATCCCAAGGATGGGGGAGCCTGGCGGGCTACCGTCTATGGGGTCGCGCAGAGTCGGACACGATTGAAGCGACTTAGCAGCAGCAGGAACTTTCCTGGTGGTCCAGTGGTTAGGACTTGATGTTTTTCACTGCCAAGGGCCCAGGTTCAATCCCTGGTCAGGGAAATAAGATCCTGCAAGCCGAGCAGCCAAAAAAAAAAAAAACTCGTTCATCAAAATTTATAATATATTTGTATCTTTCGGTCAGTTATGCAAGTCTGAGAGAAATGAAAATTTAGTCAAGTAGAAAATTTTTATTATTTATAATCATGTCCAGAAAATTGAAGAATATGTTTCTGATTTTTACATTACATGTATATGTGTGCATGCGTGTGTGCATGTGTGCATCTGTACAGAGAAAGAAAGCATACTTTTGAACTTAAATCTGTGTTTGAGGAGGATTCAGTTCTGTGGGGAAGGTGGGAAGAAAATGAGAATTTGAGAACAAACCTGAGAATTATAAATCAGCTTTGTCACATGTTTTTATGTGGCTGATAGTTGGTAATTAAGTCTGTACAGCTTAATTAACGTATATGCAGAGTATATATGAGAAATGCTGGGCTGTATGAAGCACAAAATGGAATCAAGATTGCCAGGAGAAATATCAATAACCTCAGATATGCAAATAACACCACCCTTATGGCAGAAAGTGAAGAAGAACTAAAGAGCCTCTTGATGAAAGTGAAAGAGGAGAGGGAAAAAGTTGACTTAAAGCTCAACATTAAGAAAACTAAGATCATGGCATTGGGTCCCATGACTTCATGGCAAGTAGGTGGGGAAACAGTGGAAACAGTAGCCGACTTTATTTTGAGGAGCTCCAAAATCACTGCAGATGGTGACTGCAGCTATGAAATTAAAAGACGCTTACTCCTTGGAGGAAAAGTTATGACCAACCTAGGCAGCATATTGAAAAGCCAAGACATTACTTTGCCAACAAAGGTCCGTCTAGTCAAGGCTATTGAAAGGTTGTTGCTGAACCACGAAAAGATGCCAGGATTCTTGGCCTCCAGAGGAGAAGAATTCAGTCCGGGGCCAGATATAAGGCTTGATTGCTCAAAGCTGTTGTGTAATAGTTTTATTAAAGTATAAAGGAAATAGAGAAAGCTTCTGACATAGGCATCAGAAGGGGGCAGAAAGAGTCCCCGTGCTAGTGTTTAGATGGATGTTATGTAGTCACTAGCAGTCTGTTAATGAAAGGAAGCAATGTCTTAAAACTCAGGATGGCACCAGGCCCCTCATCCATAAAATGTATTTTGAGATAATCTTGGCACCAGATGAGTCATCCCAGGCCATAAAACGATTGACTTGAGTCTTGTAGAAAGGCAGATTACCATACAAATAGTTTCAAATACATAGATTCAGGGAACAATGTCTGAGTATAACATACTGGTTTGTCAAGTAGGTTCTGAGCCATTAGGTGGAACTGACTTGAAGACAGAGTTTGGGGTAAATGCATAGTATATTAACATAGCTTAAGACAAACATTTCCATAAGAAAAATGCATTGGTTAACTCAAGGTTTGAGAATAGTTAACTTCAGGTGAAACCAGGTGTCATTATAGCAACACAGTAATTTAAGAGAAACCTCCTTTTAAATTGGTACAGAGAAGAAAAGAAATATCGCTGGTTTGTTTCCTCCTGCCGCTTAAGAGAGAGAGAAAAAATGTCTGACACTTGCAGCCTATTTCCTCCGTTTGGAAACCCCTGGGCTTCCTGCCTGTTACCCTCTCACTGTGGTTTTTCCAGTAGTCATGTATGGATGTGAGAGTTGGACTGTAAAGAAATTTGAGCGCCGAAGAATTGATGCTTTTGGACTGTGGTGTTGGAGAAGACTGTTGAGAGTCCCTTGGACTACAAGGACATCCAAGCAGTCCATCCTAAAGGAAATCAGTCCTGAATATTCATTGGAAGGACTGATGTTGAAGCTGAAACTCCAATACTTTGGCCACCTGATGTGAAGAGCTGACTCATTTAAAAAGACCCTGATCCTGGGAAGGATTGAGGGCAGGAGGAGGAGGGGACGACAGAGGATGAGATGGTTGGATGGCATCACCAACTCAGTGGACATAAGTTTGAGTAAGTTCCAGGAGTTGGTGATGGACAGGGAGGCGTGGCATGCTGCAGTCCATGGGGTCACAAAGAGTCGGACATGACTGAGCAGCTGAACTGTCTGAAGTCTGTACAGCACTTAGACTCCAGCTGATATGAGTGACATAAAAACTTTCTCTCAAAATGTCCAATGTTAATTACATAAGATACTATGTCTGTCGACACTTAAATTTACAAAGGAAAATTTTAAATGCCAGTTTAAAAACATGTAAGGGTTGTGTATAATATTTTCTCTGAATCCTAGAGAAAGCCAGGGCCAAGCATCTTTGAAGCCCAGCACCGTGTATGAGCCTTATTTCCTGTTCACTGTGTCATGACCGCTGACGTGGGGAAGATGGAACCGACCTCAGTGCGAGGTTCTCCCTCTAGTTGAGTGTGTTTTGGACAATGTCTTGAGTTTCAGGCACAATAGCGTTCAGTCCTTCCTCCCTTGGGCCCTGGTGGTCCTGATCCCCACTCTAATACTTGTTACCCCTGACTGAAAGATAAAGACACACACAAAAGGGTGATTCTTAGAAAATGTCAAGAATGTGGAGAAGGAGTTGTGTGTGGCTTAAGGGGATAGAAGTGGTCCAGAAGGGGTTCTGGTTGTCAGCTTATTTCACATGGACAATCATAGAACTTAAACTCTAAAAATTGAGTGATTTTGAAAAATCATAAAACTAGTGTTAATATTTTAGGCACTGCCCAGGCACTTCCCGGAGCGAGGGACCTCCTCAGGTCAGACAGGGTCTCTCAGCGAAGCCAGAAGACAGGATCTGGTCTCTTGTGAGTTATAACTGGGAAGAATGGCTTTCTCTTTAGCTCTCTTTTTAAATTTTCTTTCTCTGTTCTGTTTCGTTATTAAAGTAGCCCCTGGACTTGATATTATTTTAGATACTTTAATCAAGCTGATCCTTTAATCTCACAGGCTCACGATTTTCTTTCAGGAAACGAATCTCCATCCTTTCTGCTTATCTGTCTTTCCTGATTCAGGTTTTGCCCAGTCTGTAGGACTGAGTGCTTCCTGAAGAGCTGGGCAGTTTCTTCTGTACTGCCCACGTCCATGCCCAATCACATCCTGATCCTGTTTCTGCACCCGTGTCCTGATGCTCTCCTGCCCCTTGTCTCTGTGTGTCCTGGGATTTTCTGCAAAATTAATACTATGAAAGTCTTAGGAACCTATTATGTTCCCCATGTTGTCTTCATAAATCAGGTGGGGAGGCCTGGTGTCCCCCCGCAGAGGACCAGTCCCCCATATCAGCACCTTGACCCTCCTCCTGAGACTGTATGGTCTCTGGAACTGGAAACCATACGCTTACACTATTTAAGAAAAGAAGTCATGTTCCCCCCTTCTGTCCGCTGTGTTCTCTGCTTGTTGGATTCCTGTTACCCCTCTCTTGATCTCCGTGTTCTTTGCTTATTGGAAGGAAGGTCAAGAGAGGTCCCATCAGATGGGTCTTTTGCTTAAATAGCTTGATGCTGCTCCACCCAGTTCTCATCCTCGAGTTTGGGTGAAGATACAGGTGGGAAGTGTTTGTGGGAAGCCGGGCTGGGAGGCCCAGGGTGGCTTTGCCCCACCTGGCCATTCGGTGCCTTGGCCCCTGCCTGGTCAGATCATTTCATGTGGGGACTTTATGAGGTGGTCCCCTCACAGTGAGTGTGGTGAAGCCCTGGCTAGTGTGATGTGACCTCTGGGAAGTGACCAGGGTTATGGGGTCACGAGTGGGATCAGTGCCCTTGTGGGGAGAGACACAGAACCGCCTCTGTACCTGGAGAAGGTGGAGTGAGAAGGCGGCTGCAAGGTGGGAGGGGGGCCTCACCTTGACCCCACTGCCAGCACCTGGATCCTGGCCTTCCAGCTGCAGAAGCATGGGGACGTGTGCTAGCAGCCAGAGCAAAACCAGATACTGCCGTCTCAGCCTCTGCTAGAATTTTCACCTTGGAGATTTATTTCAGAAGACACTTTTTAGGACACCCAGAACTGGCTGGAGCTGGCCGGTGGCGCCTGCGTGTGCACCTGCTTGGCCGTGAGGTGCTCAGGAGGAGCGGCGCCGGGGCAGGGCTGCGCCTGTTTGCTCTTCACCTGTTGGTCCAGACTGGCCTTGACCAGTGGGCAGCCTCACAGCTCTCAGAACCCTGGCACCCTTGACCCAGGAAGCTTGGTGGCTCAGAACTCTATCCATCACATCTGGGGAGATGGTTTCAGGGTTTGCCTGCCCCTCGCAGAGTGATCATGTTAGGTCTCTCTCTCTTCATCTTGAGTGAAACCCTCTTTATCAGTAAGATATCACCTGGTCAGATGTGTGCCCTTCAGTGATGAAATACAGTTACACCTGACAGGTTATGAAGCTGTTACTTTTCCCCAAAATCTAGAACCAAACCCTGTGTTTTCCTGTGACTCCTTTTTATCATTAATTCTGTAGAGAAATGGGCATTTCTGCGGTGCTGGCTGTCCGTCTTCAGTGGTCTGGCCATGGGAACCCTGGGGCCTCGGGAGTGTTCCTGGGTCATCTCACTGTTCCTGGGGTGGTTGTGAGGGACTCAGAGTTGTGTTTTCATCCTTCAGAGGAGTCAGGAGCTGTGTATAAATCACCCACCTTTGGTACTGTAGGTGTGCATTCCACAGGTCAGATCTTGCACCCTGAGGGACGGTGCTGGTGTGGCATGTGCAGCGCTGAGGGATGTGGTGTGCAGAGCGGACTCAGGGATGGGCTCTGCCTTCTTCTCACACTGAACTCAGCCTTCCTCACCCGAGGCAGCATTTTAGTCTGAAGCCTTTTTAATGTAACTGAATGGTATCAGTGATAGAGAAATTCACCAAGAGCCTCCTTTTTTCATCCAGTCATGACAGGCTCCATTCTGCTTGATCAGAAGGAATAGTCATCTTTGTGACTTTTTTCCCTGGGTTTTTATTATGTTTTCGTTGTTCCCTGTGGGATGCCTGTGGGCTTCAGGTGATGCCCAGGGTCGTCCCTGTCCCTTTAGGGGCCCTCGGTGCCCGTGGAGTCTGGATCCCATCAACCAGACCTTGCCTGCCACCAGTCGCCTTCTTCACCGACTCAGCAGGTTTTCACCTGCATTTGGGACTCAGGGTGTGTCCTTCCTACTGAGTGTCTGGAGCTCCTCACACGCTCGCAGGTCTCGCTGGACACGTGCCTGCAGTTGTCAGGCGGTGGGTCCCAGTCCTTGAGGGTGTCCTGCTGTGGGGGCTGGGTGGGGCCATGGGCCTGCCTGGGCAGGGCTGCCCCCCGGTCCCTCGGGACCAGCGGTGTGGCCAGCGGTCTGTTTCCTCCTGTGTGAAGTGGGGTGCTTGGGGCCCACAGAGCTTCCCGAGGGGCTGGGGCTGCTCCTCCTTCCCAGGGCCAGGGGAGGTTGTGAAAGAGGAAGGACATTCTCGGATCCCCAGGGAAGTTTGGGTCCTTCTTTGCAGCCTGTCAGGGTCACAGAGAAGAACAGAACCTTGATGGGGAGGCAAGGGGAGATAGTCGTTACTGGAGGTCTTGGGGGCCACATTTCCAGGACAATCAGTGAAGGGTGGCCTGGATGTCCAGGAATGGGGAGGGATGAAGGAGCCGTGACAGCAAGATGGGATGAGAAGACCAAACATGAGGAAGCTGAGCGGGTCTACATGGGGACTCATCTCCACTTCCCACCCTTTAGCACTGGAGTGCTTCCTTCCTGCTCCTTCCTGGTTTCCATCTGTGAAAGATGGAAACACTGTATGAACAGAGAGGCCTGGAGGTCGGGCATCCTGTGAGTGTGATGAGTCACACCTAGATGGTTGGTTTACCTGATGCCCAGGTTAAACTCGAACAGACCTCCTCTTGTGACAGATTTGCGTGTGGCCTGTGCTGCCAGAAAGCCAGTCATACGTGCCCCCATTCTCTATTTCTTTCTGGGGAAGAAAACCCATTTACTCTCTCCACTTTTCCACCTTCATTTGACACGTTTTTGAACCATCCTTTGTTATAATTGATGTTGAGATGTAATTACATTATTTAGTTCATATCATTTGCCTAATTTTCAAAGTAATAGAAGTACATCATAGAAATCTTGGAGGATATTGAGAAGTTGAAGGAAGAAAGTGATGATCAGTCATAACCGCAGCACCTGGCGTTTTGCAGGTTTTCTGGGAGAACGACGCCTCCACTCCCAACCTTGTGGGTGTGTGACCCCCGGGTGGTTTTCTGCAGTGAGAAGCTGGGGTGTCCTCAGTCCTCACCTTCCCCACAGTCTTCAACCCCCCACCCCACCCTTGCCAGTGTTGTCAAGTGCAAATAGTTCAACAAGGAGCATGTTCTTAAGAGAGTTGAAAACACTCTGGGAATTCATGGTTGAATGCAGAATTTCTAAGCCCTCAGGTTCTTGCCTCCCCCCGCCTGCTGTACTGCGTTTCTGGGTACTGGTGGGCATCAATGTAGCTGTTATGAGTGTGTATTTGTGTCCCTGTAGATTCTAACATAAATATGGTCGTGCTGTGCATCATATTCTCCAGCTAGTTTTCTCACTTAATGTGCTGAACAGCTTTCTGTTTTAATGTATGTGCATAAAATATGCTTTATTCATTTAAAGAAACCTTTTTATTCCAAACCTTTTAGTTTCAGACTGAGGAAAATTTCAGGAAAGGACCAGTAGAATCTCACCCCTGTTCACCCACGGTCACTGTTTCCCCTTGCTCTGCCTGTACTCGCTCTCCGTTCTCTGCACACGACTCACAAACACTGTATTTTTTGTGAACCACATGAGTGTAAGTGAGAACCGGTCTTTCGATGTGTTTCCTAGGCGTAGGGAGATCCAGTCCACAGGCCCGGCACAGGGATCAGTGTAAACTCCACACCAGACAGTTGCGTGCAGCTTGCCTGCCACCTACACTCCAGTCTCGTCAGTTGACCCAATACGTCTTTTCTGACCTTTCCCCTTTTGTGCAGACTCCAGGTGCGGATCAGTGTCACATTTAGCTCTCATGTCCTGTTAGCCCCGTTGCTCACAGCTTCATGTGCACAGTCCGATGTGGTGTGGATACACGGTGTCTGCTTATGTTCCCCTGGTGATGGACACACAGGCTGTTTCTGGCTTCCCCCCACCCCTTCCAACTCTGGAATAAGCAGTTTTGTAATAGTCGACCTTTCATGCTCGTCTTTTTGAATATGTGAAATTGCTTAATATGTGGAGTTGCTGAATCAATGAGTATTCAGGCATAAAACTGATAGGTAGTGTTTACCAGTTGAAACTATCCACTTTCCACAATTTCTACCCTGATGAAGAGGTGTCCTACCATTGTTTTAACTGAAATCCAAGATTACCGGTGATGTTGAGCATACTTACATAATTTTATTTGATATTAGTGTTTACGTGATATTTGGCATTATTTTATAAGTCACCTTTTGGTATTCTTTTCCTGTTTTTAGGATTGTGCTATGGTATTCCTTGTCTTATTGAAGAATTGCTTATTGGTTGTCAATTGATACCCTTGGACTTTCAGGTTATTTTGTCCTTCCTGCATGTCTTGTAGGACCTTCATTCCCTGACCAGAGACTGAACCTGAACTCTGGCTTGGAGTGAAAGCTTGGAGTCCTGGGAAATCCTTTTTCTTAAATGTTTTTTTTTTTTTTTTTTAATCTTTTTGGGGGAATTTTCTAAGTAGATAAATCCTCAGTGAGTGCTAATTTTGTTTTTTCCTTTCATTATTTTATTTATTTATTTGTCTTATGGCATGGCTTATGACAGGTAGTATTGTGTTAAATACCAAAATAATCATGATATCCTTTTCTTTTGGACACTCACAAAAAAGACTTTAACATTTCATCACAGCATGATTGTCATAGGTCTGAGTTAAACAACCTTTAACCAATTAAACAAATTTCCCCATTATCTTAGTGTGCAGAATATTTAAAAAGTCAGGAATGGTGTTAAACATTAAATACCTATTCAGAACCTGTGTGAATGGATTTCTCTCTACTTCTTTTATACCTTGTTTTCCTCCCTGAGGAATCTTCTTTTTTTATTGAAGCATAATTGACTTGCAATATTGTGTTAGTTTCAGGGGTATAGTACAGTTATATATTCTTTTCAGATTCTTTTCCATTTTAGGTTGTTACAGGATGTTGACTGTAAGTTCCCTGTGCTACACAGCAGGCCTTGTTGCTTGTCTGTTTTGTGTATAGTGGTGATGGTGCTGTGTGTCTGCTAATTCCATACTCCTAATTTACTTTCCCCTTAATGCCTTTTGTATAACCTGTATTCTAACCCTGAACCGCTTGGGGTATGTTGTGTCTACACACCTCAGGTGCGTTTGCTCCTGGTGTGTGGAGGGTTTTGTGTTTTCATTGATGGAGTGTAGTGTCTTTGAGTTCAGCTCATTTGACTGGTATTTTGTCAGTGTCTTCCCTGGACCAGCAGGACTCTGTCGTGCCCCCCACCCTGTATGGTGACAGAGCCTCAGCCCCGGGGACTCTCGGCCACAGGTTCGGGTGCAGCCGGTCTGCCGTGCCAGCTTCCTTCCCTGTTTCATTTGCTGCTGGCTTTTCTCCTGTGTCTCCTTCTTAATTTTTATTCATCTTTCACTTTGCTGGTATCTGTCTTCTGTAGAGAGCCTTTGTTAACATCTGTGAGTGGGAAAGCTTTCAGAATCCTCGGTGACTAAAAATATTTTATTCCCACATAAAATCTAATTTTACTGAGCATTGGAATGAAAATTCAGTCATTTTCCTTCACAACCGCTGCTGTGCACCTGCGAGCAGCCTGATGACAGTTTGTTTCTTTGTGGGTCCTCTTGGTCTTGTGGCGGTGGTGGCCGTGCTGACGTCTCTGGGGACCACTGCCCTTCTTCCTGGCCCCTCCTCCCTTAGCCCCCTGTCTCCCCGCCCCTCCTGCTGTGGTCCCATCCTCCCCACCATCGCCTCCCTCGCCCCCACCTCTCCTGTCCGCTGCTCCTCTGGCCCCTTCTCCCCACCGTTACCTCCTTCCCCAGCCCCCCCACCTCCCTAGCCCCCTCCCCCCACCCCCTCCTCGCCCCTTCCTTCCTCACTCTGATCTGATCTGGTGTGTTTATCACACCCGTGTCATTTGCAGTTTCCTAGTGGACTCCCAGGTGCCCGCCGGCTTGTAACTGCGCCTCAGGGCCCTCAGCCTGTCCTCCTGCTTTATCACCATTGTTACATTTTCACTTCAGATGCCTTTATTCAGGTCTTTTTCACAGAATTAGGGGCACCATTTCCTAGCACATGCCGTTGCCACGTTGGTGTTGCAAGGGCTGTTTCTCTGCTTCTCTCCTGTTGGTGGAGTCAGGTGCCCTTGCATCCTGTCATGATGTCCTCATGCTGAATGGCTGGTTGTCTGTCCATCTGTGCTTCTGAAATCCTTTGGGCCTGATGACAAGTATTGTTTCTAACAAACAGAATTTTCCCCGGTGATCTGAATCAGGCTGGAGCCGGCCGATACATGTCCTGTGACAGTGACCTGGGACGCTCTGCCCTCCCGCTGTCCTGAGTCACGCTAGCTGCCCTGAGACCCTCTGCGAAGCCTGGGGAGAGGTCCAGCTCCCCCAGGACTTAGCACAGCACACAGGGAGGGGCTGTTCAGAAGCTTCAGTGCTTCCTTCTTTGATGGCCGTGTTCTGTGAAGCCACTGAAGACAGAGTGGTGGGCTCGGCGTCATGTTTTTATTAGCCGATCAATATAGGACAGTGTTTATGTACGTGTCTGTTGAAAGGCACCTTATTAAATGTATGTTATTGATCTGCTCCTTGAACTTCATGGCAAACAGTGCTGTAACTTGCAGTTGAACAAACTTGATCCAACACACATACTTTGTCTGTTTTTTAAGACACGTTACAGTTTTCTTGCACTTGGGAGCCTTGGAGAGGACTTCAGCATGGGACATTTTCAGCAGTGAAATCACCTGTAAAAAGTGGGAAACTACCACAAGCCGAGTGTGATAAGGACACTAGTGGTGTGAGGGCCAGAAGGGGGAAGGCATGACTGAGCTCCGCGGGGGCACAGTGGAAAAGACCCCATCTGCCAACGCATGGGACAAGAGACACAGGTTCAATTCCTGGGTCGGGAAGATCCCTTGGAGGAGGAAATGGCCACCCACTCCAGTGTTCTTCCCTGGAGAATAGTACAGACAAGGGGGCTTGGCGAGCTACAGTCCATGGGGTCACAAAGAGTCAGACATGACTGAAGCAACTTAGCACAGCACCAGGGCTGTGTGCACCAGCGCTTTCTGTGTATTGTCACTCTGCAGATTACGCTAAGTCGAGTACCAGTTTTGGGATGCAACACAGATGAATTTTAACGGGTAGGTGAGTTCAGCCTCAGGGACCCTAAAAGTGAGGACAGGCTGTGTTGCCAGGGACCCACTCGGTCTCTGCATCCTCATCACCCCACTGGTCACTTCACATGGCCCCCAATCCGTCCAAATTGCCCTCTGCTCTTCAGGAAATTATCAGGATTTCTGTGTGGCTGGTTGGATTCTTTCTTGGTTTTTGCACCATTTGAGAAATCTTTCAGGGGACATATCGGGCTCTGGGGAAAATAGTCTCTCCTGCTGACTCTCAGACCCTCACTGCTGTTCTCTGGGCACTAATTCATGTCCATTGAGTCAGTGACACCATCCAACCACCTCTGTCATCCCTTCTCCTCCTGCCTCCCGTCTTTCCCAGCATCAGGATCTTTTCCAATAAGTCAGGTCTTCCTATCAGGTGGCTAAAGTATTGGAGCTTCAGCATTAGTCCTTCCATTGAGTAGTCAGGGTTGATCTTTTTTAGTATGGAGTGGTTTGATCTGCTTCCTTTCCAAGGGACTCTCAAGAGTCTTCTCCAGCACCACAGTTCAAAAGCATCAGTTGTTCAGCTCTCGGCTTTCTTTATGGTACAACTGTCACATCCATACATGACCACTGGAAAAACCATAGCTTTGACTATACAGACCTTTGTCGACAAAATGCCGTCTCTGCTTTTTAATATGCTGTCTAGGCTTGTCATAGTTTTCCTTCCAAGGAGCAAGCATCGTTTACTTTCGTGGCTGCAGTCACCATCTGTAGTGATTTTGGAGTCCAAGAAAATAAAATCTGCCACTACTTCTACTTTTCCCCCTTTAATTTGCCATGGAGTGATGGAACTGGATGCCATGATCTTAGTTTTTGAATGCTGAGGTCCAAGCCAGGTTTTTTCACTCTCCTCTTTGACCTTCATCCAGAGGCTCTTTAGATCCTCTTCCTTTGTGGCATTAGAGTGATGTCATCTGCATATTTGGGGTTGCTGATATTTCTACCAGCAATCTTGGATCCAACTTGTGGTTCATCCAGACTGGCATTTCACATGATGTTCTCTGTATATAAGTTAAATAAGAAGGGTGACAGATTACAGCCTGGTCACACTCCTTACCCAGTTTTGAACCATACAGTTGTTTCATGTCTGGTTCCAACTGTTGCTTTTTGATCCACATACAGGTTTCTCAGGAGACAGGTAAGGTGGTCTGGTAATCCCATCTCTTTTAAGAATTTTCCACTACTCAGCATCATTTCTGCTTTGGCACAGATGCTTCATTTCTTCTGGAGCTGTTTGTAATTGCCTTCCACTCTTCCCCAGTAGCGTATTGTACACCTTCCGACCTGAGGGGCTTACCTTCTGGTGTCATACCCTTTTGCCGTTTCATATGGTTTATGGCCCCTTCAAGGTGAAGGGGCTTGTGTAACTCAGTGAAGCTATGAACCATGTTGTGCAGGGCTATATATGGATAAGTCATAGCAGAGAGTTCTGATAAAACGTGATCTACTGGAGAAGGGAATGGCAAACTACCCCAGTATACTTGCTGTGAGAACCTCACAAACTGTATAAAAGGTCAAAAAGGTATGACACCAAAAGATGAGTCCCCCAGGTCTGAAGGTGTCCAGTATGCTACTGGGAAAGAGCAGAGGAGAATTACTGATAGCACCTGAATGAATGAAACGGCTGGGCCAAAGCAGATACAACACTTAGTTGTTACTGTGTTTGGTAATGAAAGAAAAATCTGATGCTGCAAAGAACAGTATTGCAGAGGAACCTGGAATGTTAGGTCCATGAATCAAGGAAAACTGGACATGGTCAAGCAGATGGTAAGAGTAAAGATTGACATTCTAGGAATCAGGGAACTAAAAGG
This sequence comes from Capricornis sumatraensis, assembly GCF_032405125.1. Taxonomy (NCBI): domain Eukaryota; kingdom Metazoa; phylum Chordata; class Mammalia; order Artiodactyla; family Bovidae; genus Capricornis; species Capricornis sumatraensis. Next base: position 43,803,080 of record NC_091072.1, on the reverse strand, counting down.
TACAGGAATGGGCGAATTTAATTCAGGTAACCATTATATCTACTACTGTGTACAAGAATCCCATAGCAGAAACAGAGTAGCCCTCATAATCAACAGAAGAGTCTGAAATACAGTACTTGGGTGCAGCCTCAAAAATGACAGAATGATCTCAGTTCGTTTCCAAGGCAAATCATTCAACATCACAGTAATCCAAGCCTGTGCCCCCACCACTGATGCCAAAGAAGCTGAAGTTGATAAGTTCTATGAAGACCTAGAAGACCTCCTAGAACTAACACTTAAAGAAGATGTTCTATTCATCATTGGGGACTGGAATGCAAAAGTAGGAAGTCAAGGTATACCTAGAGTAACAAGCAAGTTCGGCCTTGGAGAACAAAGTGAAGTAGGGTAAAGACTAACTGAATTCTGCTGAGAGAATACACTAGTCATAGCAAAGACCCTTTTCAACAACACAAGAGACAACGTTACACGTGGACATCACCAAATGGTCAATACCGAAATCAAATTGATTGCGTTCTTTGTAGCCAAAGATGGAGAAGCTGTATACAGTCAACAAAAACAAGACCTGGAGCTGACTGTGGCTCAGGTCATCTGCTTCTCATAGTTTAAAGAAAACCAGGAAAATCACTAGGCCAGCCAGGAATGACTTAAATCCCATATGAATTCATAGTAGAGATAATGAATAGATTCAAGGGACTAGATCTAGTTAGCAGTGTGTCTGAAGAACTATGGACAAAGGTCTGTAATGTACAGGAGGCAACGAACAAAACCATCCCCCAAAAAAGAGCAGGAAGGATACCTCCAATTAAACTCAGAGTTCCAAAGAACAGCTGGAAGAAACAAGAAGGCCTTTTTCAGTGAACAGTGCTTAATAATAGAGGAAAACAACAAAGGGGGAAAGACTAGAGATCTCTACAGGAAAATTGGAAACATCAAGAGTGCATTCTCCCCAAAGGTGGGCACAGTAAAAGGAAAAAAATGGTAGAGACCTAGTAGATGCTGAAGAGATCAAGATGAGATGGAAAGAATCTTAATGAAACCAGAAAAAGATCTTAATGAACCAGATTACTACGATGGTGTGGTTAGTCACCCAGAGCCAGACATTCTGGAGTGTGAAGTCAAGTGGACCTTAAGAAGCACTGCTGTTAATAAAGCTACTGGATGTGATGAAATTCCAGCAGAACTATTCAAATCACTAAAGGAGGAGCTATCAGAGTTTTGCATTCATTATTTCAGCAACTCTGGAAGACCCATTAGTGGCCACAAGACTGTAACAGGTCAATCCTCATCCCAATTCCCAAGAAGGGTAGTACCAAAGAAGGTGCTAACCATCGGACAGTCACACTCATCTCCCATGCTAGTAAGGTCATGCTTAAAGTCTTGCATGCCAGGCTTCACCAGTATGTGAACCAAGAACGTCCAGATGCCCAAGCTGGGTTTATTTATTTATTTTTTATTTATTTATTTATTTTAATTTTATTTTTGTGTGTGTGTGTTAAGATCTTTTTTTTTTTTAATTATTATTATTATTCTTTTTTTTGCCATACATTGACATGAATCCACCACGGGTGTACATGCGTTCCCAAACATGAACCCCCCTCCCACCTCCCTCCCCATAACATCTCTCTGGGTCATCACCGTGCACCAGCCCCAAGCATGCTGTATCCTGCATCAGACATAGACTGGCGATTCGATTCTTACATGATAGTATACATGTTACAATGCCATTCTCCCAAATCATCCCACCCTCTCCCTCTCCCTCTGAGTCCAAAAGTCCGTTATATACATCTGTGTCTTTTTTGCTGTCTTGCATACAGGGTCGTCATTGCCATCTTTCTAAATTCCATATATATGTGTTAGTATACTGTATTGGTGTTTTTCTTTCTGGCTTACTTCACTCTGTATAATCGGCTCCAGTTTCATCCATCTCATCAGAACTGATTCAAATGTATTCTTTTTAACGGCTGAGTAATACTCCATTGTGTATATGTACCACAGCTTTCTTATCCATTCATCTGCTGAATGGACATCTAGGTTGTTTCCATGTCCTGGCTATTATAAACAGTGCTGCGATGAACATTGGGGTACATATGTCTCTTTCAATTCTGGTTTCCTCAGTGTATATGCCCAGCAGTGGGATTGCTGGGTCATAAGGTAGTTCTATTTGCAATTTTTTAAGGAATCTCCACACTGTTCTCCATAGTGGCTGTACTAGTTTGCATTCCCACCACCAAGCTGGGTTTAGAAAAGGAAGAAGAACTAAATTGTAAACACTCACCAGATTATAGAAAAAGCAAGGGAATTTCAGAAAAACAGCTATCTCTTTTTCATTAACCATGCTTAAAGCCTTTGACTGTGTGGATCGTAACAAACTGTGGAAAGCTGTTAGAGAGATGGGAATATCAGACCATCTTACCCGTCTCCTGAGAAACCTGTATGCGGGTCAAAAAGCAACAGTTAGAACCCTGTATGGAACAGCTGATTGGTTCAAGATTGAGAAAGGTGTATGACAGGGCTGTCTGCTGTCACCCTGTTTATTTAACCTATACACTGAGTACATCATGAGAAATGCCAGGTTGAATGAGTTATAAGCAGGAATCAAGATAGGTGGGAGAAACATCAACAACCTCAGATATGTGGATGATACCACTGTAATGGCAGGAAGCAAAGAGGAACTGAAGAGTCTCTTTCTTGATGAGGGTGAAGGAGCTGGCTTAAGACTAAGTGTTAAAAAGACTAAGATCATGGTATCTTCCCCCATTACTGCATAGCGAATAGAAGGGGAAGAGGTGGAAATAGTGACAGATTTCCTCTTCTTGGGCTCCAAAACCACTCTGGATGGTGACTGCAGTCATGCAATCAGAAGACGACTGCTTCTTGGCAGGAAAGCGATGATAAACCTAGACAATATGCTGAAAAGCAGAGACAGTACTCTGCCAACAAAGGTCTGTATAGCCAGGGCTATGGTCGTCTTCCCAGTGATCATGTATGGTTGTGAGAGCTGGACCGTAAAGAAGGCAGAACGCCAAAGAATTGGTACCTTTGAACTGTGGTGCTGGAGAAGACTCCTGAAAGTCCCTTGGACAGCAGGGAGATCAAACCAGTCCATCTTAAGGGAGATAGCCCTGAATATTCACTGGAAGGACTGATCCTGAAGTTGCAGCTGCAGTATTTTGGTCATCTAATGCAAACAGACATCTCATTGGAAAAGTCTCTGATGCTGGGAAAGACTGAGGGCAGAAGGAGGGAAGGGCATCCGAGGATGAGATGGCTGGATGGCATCACCGATGCAACAAACATAAACTTGGGCAAAGTCTGGGAGATGGTGAGGGGCAGTCATGGGGTTGCAGAGTTGGACACAACTGGGCGACTGATGAAGGAACCAGCAAGTGAACTGTTTATGGGGTTCTTGTGGCAAGAATACTGGAAAGTGAAAGTGTGAAAGTGAAAGTTGCTCAGTTGTGTCCGACTCTTTGTGACCCCATGGATTATACAGTCCATGGAATTCTCCAGGCCAGAATACTGGAGTGTGTAGCCTTGCCTTTCTTCAGGGGATCTTCCCTACACAGGGATTGGACCCAGGTCTCCCACACTGCAGGCAGATTCTTTACCAGCTGAGACACAAAGGAAGCCCAGGAATACTGGAGTGGGTAGCCTACCTCTTCTCCAGGGGATCTTCCGGACCTAGGAATTGAACTGGGGTCTCCTGCATTACGGGTGGATTCTTCACCAACTGAGCTATCAGGGAAGCCAGTACTTGAGTGGTTTGCTATTCTCTCCTCCAGTGGATCACAATTTGTCAGAGCTGTTCACTGTGACCCGTCTGTCTTGAGTGGCCCTGCCCAGCATGGCTCCTGGCTTCACTGAGTTACGTGAACCCCTTCATCATGACAAGGCTGTGATCCATGAAGGGGAGGAGTCATTTACGTTCAATAAAATGGACGGATTTAAGTACGTAAGTTAAGCGATTTCTGACAGTCGTATGTGACCATGTAAACACCCCCCACACAAGATAGAGAGCAGGGCCCTAGAAACTCTTTTATGCCCATTTCTGGGAAGTTCCCCTGCTGAGGTCCCCAGAGGCGGTTACTTTCTGACTCTGTCACCTTAGGGTAGTTCTGCCTCTTTTAAAAAGAGTGGATCCGCATGGAATGCACATAACGGTTGTTTTTCACTCAAAATAATGTCTTTAAAGACGTACTCATGCTGTTGACAGGTCAGTCTGTAGCTGTCTCCTGTTATTACTGGTCAGGACTCCACCGTATGATTGTGAACAGACCATTGCCGTGTTTATCCCTTCTCCATGGGCTATTACCAGCGTTTGGCTGTCATGGACAAGATAAACCATCTGTGGATGGAGGTTTTCGTTTCTCTTGGGTAAATTCTGGGAGTAGAACTGCTGGTCCATGCTTGTGTGTTTAACTTTGAAAGGATGTGCACAGTCATCCTTGCGTTATGCTTCTTTATATCGATCCAACGGCACTGCGAGGTCCAGGCGTGCCCCACCCTCTGTGACACTTGGTGTCTCGGGGCCGGTGCCACATTTTCCGGTCATGGTTTCTGTATCAGGCTCTCGTCTATCACCTCCACGGCCTTCCTGTCAGGAACTGGGTCCCTGACTCTGGCCCTGATCCATTCAGGGCCTGGCAGGGGGTGCACCCATGAAAAACAGATACTTTTCCCATTGACACCAGAAGTAAATGTTTATTAATGGGCTTCCCACTGGATATTTCTCTGAGACTCTTGAGGTTGGTTGTGTGGTTTGACCTAGAATTTCAAGAGACTGGAGGCAGTGTATTGGGTTGAGGGTTCCCTGGAGACCCCCACCCGCAGACCTTGTCTGGAGTAAGCTGCTTCCTCCCTGCAGCCAAACGCTGGAGATTGACACAGAACCTTCTCTGGATGTCTCACCTCTTCCTGGACCCCTTCCCCTGAGAGCTGGTTGCTGCTTCCAACGCAAGATAAGTGAACGGGGCCGCGGGGACGCCTGGCTCTGGAGGGGGTGAGCTTGGTGCGGCAGGCGGGGTTGGGGGAGCAGTGACGTGACAAAGGGGCTTAGTTAGTGAGCAGCAGGAGGGAAGGATGAGGCCTGTCTGATGCTGGCTGAACTGGAAGTTGGAAGATAGGTCAGAAACTGGCGAATTCAGCTTGTGTGACACCTATTGCCGCTTGGCTCCGTGTTCCTAACAAAGTCATGAGAAGGATGAGGAGTCTTCTGCAAAAATGCGTTTTGCTAATGATGCATATCAAACAGTTGCTATTAACTGTGAACTCACTCTGGATTATTAAAAGAGCTTAAATATTGTGAATTAATGTTATAATTACTGTAATTGGGTAAGCATTGCTACTTGCTTTAATTAAAGCCTCTGCAGTGCTTACACGGAAGAAGCACATTGATAAGACCATGCCGTGGGATGACATTTAAAAAAACTTTTAAAATGGGGCCACTTTTTAAAGGAAGCCACCCTACTCCTGGTGCCTGCTTGTTAATCTCGTGTGCCCCACACACTGGCTGCTGTCTGAAGATCTCTATGCTATTAGACACTCTGAGGCTCCTTCCCATGTGAGGACGTTTGTGGGCCAGTGTCCTGAAAGGTTTTGAGCTGTTGAAGTTGTTCAGGGCTGTTGTTCAGAGGGAGTGTTTCTTTAGAGACAAGGTGATTTGTTGGAGGAGGAACGTTGTGTAATGTCCATTTATTCCTGATGCCCTGAGTCCGGTGGCTCTCTATGACTACATGGCTGCTGCCTCGGGACCCGCCGACCTGCCCCAGCCTGCAGCAGCTGATGCTCCCAGGTAAATAGCTGATCCCCTCCCCACCCCCAGTCTGGCAGGGCATTGTCCTGCTACCCGTAGAAGGAGAAACAGAGAATCGCTTGGCAGGACGCTTGCTCTGGTGTCCACCACAGGGAGACCTGTGTGTGCACCTGTGTGCCTGCACGTGTGTGCATGTTTTGTGCCCGTCTGTGTGTGTGAGCACGTGTGTTTCTCAGTGTAGACTTGCTGTGGCGTTGGTGATGTTTGTTGAGTAAAGTGCGTGGTCCTTCCCCTCATGACGGGATTCTTTTCCTCCCTGGCGGCTGGGAACTGTTCCTGTCCTCTCGTGTGCTTGCCCACTGCCTCTTGCTGGGTGACCCTCCGCCTCTTGTCACCTACTGACATGAAGCCTCTGTAAAGTCACAGTTTGTGGGTTCCCTGTGCCCTTTCCTGCTAACCCCTCTCCCTGTGTGCCTCAGCTTTTCCACAGATTATGGCTCTCAAACAGATGACAAGCAGCCTGGCCTTGTGCACGGTCTCCTCTGGACATTTTCCTTTCACTTCATAGAATTCTGGGCACACGTTTGGTGGTGAACATGTGTAGTTCTGATCCATAGTAAGCAGCCATTAAGTTGCATTATTACTAATGTATCTTTATTAAATTGGAAACACTGATTATTTGAATAATTTGACAAGGAATCTTATCATCTAGATAACATCTAATGCACATTATCTCCTTTTTAAAGAGAAACTGAGGACTGTCGTGTTTTCAGGAGACACCGTGGGTCTTGGTGGCGGTGGTTTAGTCACTAAGTCGTGTCCGACTCTTGTGACCCCATGGACTGTAACCTGCCAGGCTCCTCTGTCCATGAGATTCTGCCATTTCCTTCTACAGGGGATCTTCCTGACCCAGGAATCGAGCCCAGATTTTTCTGCATTGCAGGCAGATTCTTTACTGACTGAGCTACAAGGGAAGTCCTGCCATGGGTCTCAGTTCCCTGCAGAGCTCTGCAGGCAGCCTTCTTGCCTTAGGTAGAGAGGAATACAGATGCCGTTGGAGGGCTGTGCTTGCAGATGGGGGCCCTTTCCTGGAGCGTCGGTGGGAAACCAGGGTTTGAGTACTCTTACGCGTGTCAGGGCCCGCATGGTGGCTGACTGCTGGGGGCCCTCGTGGGAGCCCTGGGGTGCAGGTGTTTGTCTATCAGACACAGTTGTCCCACTGCTGACAAACGGAGCCTGGTGTCTGCCACAGTGGTGTCTGCGCCTCTCTGGCTCAGGGGCTACACGTGTCCCTCTGCTTCTCCGCCTCAACTGTGTGGTTGTGAGGTCGCATGATTGTGTGGTCATGTGGTCTAGTGGTGGTGCCAGGGCAGGGTCTGTATGTTGTCAGCCCATACCCTGGGTCCATCTCTGGGCTAAACACTGAGTGCGCCTGTGAGACTGAGAGTCACTGCGGGGGAGCTCACAGCTGATGGAAGAGCCTTTCTCCATCTTTTTTTGTGCGGCTCCCCATCTAAGCCACTTTTCCCCTGGTCGGCTGCACCTGCTCACAGACACTCTGGATGTTGGCTTCTGAGCTTCGGCCTCTGGGGGGCGGTCACGAGCCATTGTAGCACCTAAGGTTGACTCAGCCCTCTAAAGCCTACTGTCACCCTGGGGCTGACCCGTCCCCTTGAAGAGAAGTGGACAGAGAACAAGGATGTCCGCAGCTGCAAGCAGGGGCGAGTGGTCTTGTGTCCAGAGCTTGTTAAAATTGTAAACTCGGACCCTTCGGAAAAAGGAGAAATGTGTGGCACTGGAAGAGACAGAGAACATTTAGCAGCTCGACTGAGACGGTCGGGTGTGAGGGGTGAGCAGGTGAGGGGCACGGAACAGAGTGGCTGTTGGATCAGTTCTGGGGGCAGGGGCCCTGGAGGGCAGAGGCTGGATGGGGGTGACGGCCTCGTGGCCTGGCTCACACTGCTGTCTGGTTTGTGCCGGGTTTAGGCTTGGACCCTGAAGTCGTCCCTCTGGAACTGTGGCCCAAGGGCTGGAGAGGCCTGCCCTGCCCAGAGCCTTAGCAAGCACAGCTCAGCGAGTGTCCTGCTCCGCCCTGGTCCTCAGGAGGGAATGGCCTGTGCAAAAGGTGCCTCCTGTCTGCGCACCACTGCACAGCAGCCTCAGACGGCGGTATTCGGGAGCTGACCCCGCTTCCTGTCTGGTGTCCATTGTCCCCTGATCCAGCTCGACTGGCTGCTTCTCTGTTGTGCCCCCGATCCCAGCACATCAGAAGCCCTGGAGACCCTTCCCAGAGGGGCCCGATCCGGCCTTTCCCTGTGCATAAAGTCATTGGGGCTCCCAGCTTCGGGGCCTGCCACCTCGAGTGTGCACCACCAGTGCAGATCCAGTCGCTCTTCTTGTTTTTTCTGTTCACTTTCTCACACCAAGTGCTGCTGTGAAGGGGAGCACTAACTGTCCCTCTGACACTCGTGTCCTCTGCAGCCAGGGACCCCACCCCCAGCAGCACCTTCCAGTCCCCGCCGATCCAGCCTGGACGCCCTCACCTCATCAAGAGTCACTCTCTTGTCCTAAAACCCCCCTATATCTCACCCCATCTCACCTCTTAGAATCAGTGTTTTCCTTATATTGTAGTTGATTTTTACTCACAGTCTGTCCCCCTGCTATTTGTGTAAACAGTATGAAAAATAATGTCCTCGTGTGATTCCGTTTTTTTTTTTAACTTTTTATTTTGTATTGGGGTATAGCAGATTAACAATGTTGTAATGACTGCCGATGAACAAGGGGACTCAGCCAGTACATATACACGTATCCATTCTCTCCCACACTCTGCTCCCATCCAGCCACATTGAGCAGAGTTCCCTGAACTTTACAAAATTTATGCACTAATACATAATCTTTCATCCAGTATTTCTTGATTGAAAGTGAGAGCAGCTCTGAGACCCCCTCAGTCAACTCTTGCAGATGAGGAAGCAGGGCTGGAGGCTGAGTGACTGGGAGGGGGGGGCTTGGCTGTGGGGGAGGATTATGTAAGACCCTCAGAACTTGTTAGTTGTCCATTCTGTCTTTTATGAAACTCAGGCACCAGGTGTAATTAGTATGGAGAAGCTGTGTCCTCAGCTCCCTGGGAAGTGGGAGCACATGAAGCATGGCACGGCTCTCAGCTTCTGGAGAGGAAGGCGTCTCCCTGGGAACCTCGTGTTCCCGCTTTGCAGCCCTTATGCTGAGAAGGTGCACCTAATGCATGAGTATATTACACTTGCGTTGACTATCGATTGCAAATTAGCATTTTGCTGGCACTGGGAAGAAGTACAAGTCAAGGGCTTTCAAGGGAAGTTTGAGTTCAGTTATGGATGGAAAGATGGGTCCACCATAGACACACAACCTGCGGCTCTGGTGCGAGTGCTTGCTGCACTTCTCCCTGGGTTGGGAGGGTGCGGACAGTGAGTCTGGCGGGCTGCGAAGCCTGTGTTACAGGAGAGAACGCGCCAGAGCTGCTCACGCGGTTCCTGTGCTGTGTCTCCAACAGCGGGAGAGGACTGTGTGTTTGTTAATCCAGGTCATTGAGTGCAGTTTGGGGAGGCCTTGTGGAACTCTCTTCCTTGTGATTCTGGGACTTCCAGGGAGGCTTCTGCTCTTCACCTTCTTAGTGCTGTCCAGTTTTCAGAGTCTCACGTGTGTGGGCAGGAAGGTGAGCCTTCATGGGCCCTGCGAGTTTGGAAGGGGATCTCCGGTCCCCGTGGGCCTTGCATGTTCACAGGAGCTCCTGTTCTCAGCTTTGCCCCTGGAGTCATGACTGTCAGACATGCTCAGAGTGACGGTCCTCAGATAGCACTGCCCTGCCTGTGTCTCATCAAGGATGTGGCAACAAAGGACAGGTGGATGTATTAGAACCCGCTCATTGTACAGGAGACAGGGATCAAGACCATCCTCATGGAAAAGAAATTCAAAAAAGCAAAATGGCTGTCTGGGGAGGCCTTACTAATAGCTGTGAAAAGAAGAGAAGCGAAAAGCAAAGGAGAAAAGGAAAGATATAAGCATTTGAATGCAGAGTTCCAAAGAATAGCAAGAAGAGATAAGAAAGCCTTCCTAAGCGATCAGTGCAAAGAAATAGAGGAAAACAACAGAATGGGAAAGACTAGAGACCTCTTCAAGAAAATTAGAGATACCAAAGGAACATTTCATGCCAAGATGGGCTCGATAAAGGACAGAAATGGTATGGACCTAATAGAAGCAGAAGATATTAAGAAGAGGTGGCAAGAATACACAGAAGAACTGTACAAAAAATACCTTCATGACCAAGATAATCACGATGGTGTGATCACTCCCCTAGAGCCAGACATCCTGGAATGTGAAGTCAAGTGGGCCTTAGAAAGCATCACTACAAACAAAGCTAGTGGAGGTGATGGAATTCCAGTTCAGCTGTTTCAAATTCTGAAAGATGATGCTGTGAAAGTGCTGCACTCAATATGCCAGCAAATTTGGAAGCCTCAGCAGTGGCCACAGGACTGGGAAAGGTCAGTTTTCATCCCAGTCCCAAAGAAAGGCAATGCCAAAGAATGCTCAAACTCCCACACAATTGCACTCATCTCACATGCTAGTAAAGTAATGCTCAAAATTCTCCAAGCCAGGCTTCAGCAATACGTGAACCATGAACTTCCTGATGTTCAAGCTGGTTTTAGAAAAGGCAGAGGAACCAGAGATCAAATTGCCAACATCCGCTGGATCATGGAAAAAGCTAGAGAGTTCCAGAAAAACATCTATTTCTGCTTTATTGACTATGCCAAAGCCTTTGACTGTGTGGATCACAATAAACTGTGGAAAATTCTGAAAGAGATGGGAATACCAGACCACCTGACCTGCCTCTTGAGACACCTATATGCAGGTCAGGAAGCAACAGTTAGAACTGGACAAGGAACAACAGACTGGTTCCAAATAGGAAAAGGAGTACGTCAAGTCTGCATATTGTCACCCTGCTTATTTAACTTATATGCAGAGTACATCATGAGAAATGCTGGGCTTGAAGAAGCACAAGCTGGAATCAAGATTGCTGGGAGAAATATCAATAACCTCAGATATGCAGATGACACCACCCTTCTATCTTCTTCCCAAATTCTCACTCCTTCTGAGCAGTTGATGAGCTCCAGGGAGGCTGTTTCTGTGACCAGTGACTGAGCCATTTTGGCCTGCTGAGAAGGTGTCTGGATTAGAGCTGCTCGTCACCAGCTGCCTTCATCTTATTTTTTACATCTTCTTCAACTCACTCCTTCTCTACTGATCTTCTCTGAATCACAATCCAGACCCCAAATCAGGCTGGTCTGGTTTATAGGAGGGTAGTCTTGTGTCCATGGTCTTGAACTCCCAAAGCACCTGGAATTTCTAAGATTGCAGAGGTGTCTGTACTGTGAGTTTAAGCTGAAGTTTCCAGGGTCCTATGTACCGCTGTGGGCTAATCTTTTCTTGTTTGTTTGGATGGGAGCCAGTCTGGGAATCTTACCAACATTTATATTCATGTGTCTGTGGGAAACTGTGCAGATTTCATCCTGCTCTTAGTTCCTGCTGGGTTTACCCAGCTGGGTCTTCCACTTTGAAGAAGAAGAATGCTGTCTGTTGCTGATTTCCCTTGCATATGATCTTTGCCGAGTGTTTGTAAACCCCTTGGAAAACCAGGGATAAGGTATTGTCTTAGAACAGAAGACGCCAGACAGCCTTTTGCTGGGACAGAGTGGTACCTCAGTCCATAGTTACAAGTGCCAGATGCTCAGCTCATGGTGGGTCACGGATTCTCCAGGACCTTTGGGATCCAGTCGTTGAAGCAGGATTGAAGGGCTCCTATGAGGGTGTTGGGGCTGGCTGTCCAGCTCTGACCCTGCTCCAGATTGCTGTGGTCTTGCCAGGGCCTACTTCATGGGCAGCCTGTGGCCTGCAGCCTCCCCTCATCACATGCAGCCACTCCAGGAAAACTGTGACTGTCCTTTGGTCAGTGAGTAGCAGGCACATCCTGACCAGTTGCTGTGCTCAGGGGTGGACTGGCTGCATGAGCAGGTCTGGGTTGTGCCCACCCTGAGCATGGCAGAGTCCTTTGTGATGGCGGGCGGGGGGGCGGTCCTCAAAGGAGGATGAAGGCAAGACCCGAGGCAGAGGACTTCCTGCTCTGCAGACAGAGATGACACACTTGTAACTTCTTCCCAAGAAGTCGTTTCTAACCCCTTAGTTGTTTACTCTGTCTGGTACATGCTGCAATGTTAGAGGCACTTTTTTGCAGAGAGGTCATGATTGATCTAAACAGCTCTGCTTTCTGTACCTGCCACTAAGTGAGACAGCAAAGCATTCCTGTTCAATAACGGGTTTATGCTCATCATTCTTCTTATTAAAGAGGGTCTGTAAATTACATAGCAATACATAAATGAAAATTATCCTCTCTATGAGGTGACCTGGACACACAGAGCAAGACCAGGAGGAATGACAGGCCCTAATACCGAGTAGCTGTGACTGTGACATGGGGTCATGTGAACTCTGGTGTCCTGAGCACAGAGGGTCTCACTGTGGTCATAACAGGCACAGGCCTGAGTCCTGCATCTCCTGCTTGGGCAGAGAACCTTAGTCATTCTTGACTCAGAGAATTTCAGCAGCTTCTGCAAATGTTGGATTCTTCATACGCTTTGGGGGTTTTTATTTCCTTTTTGAGAGGCTTTGCCTACTGTGGGTTTGCCCGGCGTGCTAGTAGCACAAAGCATTCATGTTCTGTCGCTGAACCTAAGCTCTCCTCTGGTCTGGTGTCAGGGGACAGACTCTCAGCCTTACGCTCGAGCTTGCGCTCTGTCCTCCCGTCTCTGCCTCTTGCTCTTGTTTTATGCTCCTCCAAGCCCGAGGAGTGAGATAGCATCCGCCCAGGGATAGCATCTGGTTTATCTGTTTCCTGAGCGACCTCTGGTTGCTTTTACCCTGTAACCAAAAGGCAGTTTTCTTTTTTTCCCTTTTTACTGTTACCTGTTTTCCTTTTGATCTTGATGCTGCTTTTGAGACAAGGGGACAGTGGCTAAAAGGACTTTAAGGAGGGACCGGGGGATGAGTGAAGAGCTGACAGGGAGACCTGTGGGATGGGTGCACCGGGTCTGGTTGTCACCCAGGTGCAGAGTGGATTGGGGGCTTCCCAGGGCCCAGGGCACCAGGCAGTCCCTGCTCCTGACATCTAGGGCCCGAGTCAGGGTCCTGGCTGTGGCTCCTGTGGGCGTAGTGTTTCCTGCCCCTGTCTCAGCTTCTCCTGTTTTGTCGTGGGTGTGCTTCCCGCCCTTGGTTGCTGTGAAGGTCAGAGCAGCTTACAGGCTTTCAGTGTTGCTCTGCTGTCTCCACCTCTGGCCTAAGTCTTTTAATTCCTCCAATATCACTTATTCTTGCAATGCTTGGTAAGTTAATATGGTTCAAAGAGCATTTTGTTCTGAAATGCTTTCTTTTTCTCAGTGTTAATTAAAATATGAAGCAAATGTATAGGAAAGTGTCTGGTGCACACCTTACAGATCTTGTACTAATAGCAGCATAGTGATTGTAAAGCAGTCGCAGATACGAAGCCACAAGTGCCTGGTGTGCAGATAATTGGATCTCACACTTAGCGCTTTGCCACCTATCGTTTTTGAAGCACATTCTGTAAGTGAATCTTCGTTATACTGTAAGTTGTTTTTCTATAATCCTCATTTATGACATATGCCACATCATGATTTCCTATATCTTTGTTTATTAAGTGTATTTATTACTATTTTCAACATGATAATCAACTCTAAAAAGTTTAAATTGAGTTTTATTGTCCAGTTTTTTTATTCCTGATTTTTAAAAACGAGAGACAGAGGCTAAAGAATATTTCCCTTGGTTTGTGGATCAGCCTCCAGTGTTACTGTCTCCCTGAGGCTGGTTTTCTCATTTCTAGTGTTTCTGTTACTGCGGCACGCAAGTTTAGATGCAGCAGCAGAACTCGCTAAGACGAGCTTGTTAGTAGTGGATCTGGAGGTTGCTGCAGGACTGGAGCTCCTGCTTCAGAGCCTGTAGGAAAGGAAGGGCTGCTCAGGGCAGGTGAGCGTGAAGCTGTCAGCTTCAGGATGGCAGGACACAAGACCTGGGGTCCCCACCGGCTCTGTCTTCTCTGCTTTCTGTCTGAGAACACAACCCTGCTGGAGTGTCCATAGCATCACCACCACCTGGTTCCGCGGCCGTGCAGCCCAGGCCCCGGGGAGGAGGCTGCTTGCTCGTCTCTGGCCTGGCTCTGACGGTGCGCAGGGAGCTGCCTAGCCTTTGGGGCTGGAGGACGGGTTTCTGAGAAAGAGGCTTCCTGTCTCCTGTGAGGCAGCTTTCAGAAGTTCCACTCTCTCCCTGGAAGTGAGCACGATGTCTCTGGAGGACCGGGCAGCCCTGCTGCCTCCCTGGAGTGTGACCGATCAGCTGGCAGATGAGGCTTTGACCGTGGGACACCAGGCAGAGAGGTGGAAAGGAGCCAGTGTTGGGCACACAGAGCTGCAGAATTATCCTGGCCCCGAGGCTGGGGCTGTGCACCCGCGCCCATGGGGACCTTCACTGTTACACAAACACAAGGTGATAGACACGAAGTGAACTTCACAGAGACACGGGGAGTGGAGTCCCAGACTTCTGCCAGAATGTGTAGTGTCTGGAACTGTAGGCTGTGAATCCACTGCATGTGAGCTGTGGCAGAGGCTGGGGATAGGGAGTGTCGAGGGGCTATAGGTCTGAAGGCCAAGCCCCAGCCCCTGAACATGACTCAGTGCAGAGGGCAGTGATGCTGGTTCCGGGCATGTAGTTTGGTAACGGAGGTGGGGACTGTCTGCCCTGATGGACGCACAATGGTCTGTTGGCTTTCTTCCCAGGGAGGAAGGAGACAGACAGCAGAGGGTAACCGAGTTTGTGGAAAGAGAAATCAGGTGCAGGAGAGATGAGGAAAACCAGTTTGTGACAAAGAAAATGTAGTGTCATTGGAGAAGGCAGTTTAGAACCCAATTTGCTGGTAATGAGATGCCTATGACATTTCAATTAAATCTATAATTATAGAGTAAAATGTTATAAATGAATAGATAAAAACAGAATTAAACCAACTCCGTGCCCTTGCACTTGAAGCTAAACAGATTCCATCAAAGTGGTGATAAAGATGGGGATAAGAGATTATCTGTCAGATGCTGTGCAAGACCTAAACTTCTAAACTGGGCTGAGAAATCAGATTGAAGCCATACCACTCAGCTTTGGGGTACATGAACAGCTGAATCTATGGCACAGTTCTGATTGCACTAACAAGTGTGCGCTTCCCTGGTGGCTCAGTGGTAAAAAATCCACCTGCCAGTGCAGGAGACCTGGGTTCAGTCGCTGGGTCAGGAAGATTCCCTTGGAGAAGGGAATGGCAACCCACTCCAGTATTCTTGCCTGGAGAATTCCATGGACAGAGAAGCCTGGTGGGCTACAGTCCATGAGGTTGCAAAGAATCGGACACGACTGAGTGACTAACACTAACTTACATTCTTAAAACTTTGTTAGATGATCTCATTCTCTCAACATGGGAGCTCACTATTAAATGAGCACCTCTGATGTGATGCCCAGAGGAAAAATATTAAATTCTGATTGGAATTGATAATATGTATACTGGATCTTTTTCACCTCAGTGTGTGATATTTAGAAGAATACACCTCTGGGAACAAGCTCTGCTTCCTCACCTTGTCTGTGGATACGAGGAAGGTGGTTGGTTAATTGAGGTTTTTGGAAAATGAGGAAGATGCCGACTTTGGCTGCAGGGATTCAGTGAAGATTGGCTGACCCCTGTGTGTCTTATCAGGGATGAGATAAAAGAAGAACGCATGTGTCATCTCTGTGTTCCATTGTGCTTTGCCATGGCCTCTTCTTAGCTATCATAGAAGATGCCCTTATTTTAATACTATTTTGAATCAAGATTGTCTTGGGACTTCCCTGGAAGTCCAGTGGTTAGAACTCTGCACTTCCATTGCAGGGATGAGAGTTCAGTCCCTGGTTGGAGAACTAAGATCCCACAATCCACGTGACTTGGCCCAAAAAGAAAAAAAAAATGACCTTTTAACCAACTAAATAGAGTTTGATACATTTTTCTCATCTTGTTAAAGGATCAAGAGCACAAACACATATGATCTTCTGTTCCTGTTATCACATATGTATCTTGGTGGTTTATAGTCCTTTTTACAAGGCAAAAAAGAACTGAGGTATTTTGGGATGGTCAGTTGAAATTATTTGGATACCATAAAGTAGGTGAAGAGTAACTGGTGTAATGTTTATACTTATGTGCATATGTAATTAAGCAAATGTTATTTTGTGATTTGGAAAGTAGACTCCTATAATTTCATCTGTTTCTTTCTTAAGGAAAATATATAAAATATAAACATGAACCATGCTCTGCTTTCCATTCTTGAAGTGTGCAAGAGTTCTTAAAACATTCTTTTCAGCACTGAAGAATAAAAATGGAAAATTTTTACCTTGAAATTATACAGTGTCATTTTAAAGGAGGTTTCAGGCACCCCACTCCAGTACCCTTGCCTGGAGAATCCCATGGGCGGGGGAGCCTGGTGGGCTGCAGTCCATGGGGTCGCTAAGAGTCGGACACGACTGAGTGACTTCACTTTCACTTTTCACTTTCATGCATTGGAGAAGGAAATGGCAACCCACTCCAGTGTTCTTGCCTGGAGAATCCCAGGGACAGGGGAGCCTGGTGGGCTGCCGTTTCTAGGGTCGCACAGAGTCGAACATGACTGAAGCGACTTAGCAGTAGCCGTAGCAGGGCATAAAAAGCTTACTGACACTGCTGGTTGGACCCTCCTCTGGTGCGTGCTCTGCAACCTGAACCTGTTCCCTCTGGGTCTCCGGACTCAGCCAGAGTTGGGGGGTCACTCTGCCCCCCAGCGCTGAGCACTCAGAAGAGCTGGGGCTCTGAAGATCCTTCCCACACCCAACAAGGTATTGACACTTTTCTGGCCAACCCGTCCCAGGATGCCTCTTGTCCTTCTTGGGGGCTGCCTGCCTGTCCACCTTCTGAAGCCCAGAGGCTAGACTTGGGGTGCTTGGAGTGTGAAGGATGTGGGGAGCAGGTGGTTAAAAAAGGCCATTTGAAGGCAGTCATCACAAAGCACATTGAATTATGAATGGTGACCTCTTGTTAAAGTCAATCTAGAGGAGAAACCAGAAGAGAACTTAGAAAAAACCCTGGTATGTCTTTGAAGGGAGATTTCACATTTCATCTGTAAAGTAAAGCATATGCCATGAAAAAGGAAAAATTTCAGAATAGTTTTGTTTCCCCTTAGAATCAGTAGAGGCAGTGAAAAATTATGTGGATGGAGCTAATGTGACTGAAGTAGTTACTGGCTCAGGGGCATGGCACACAGGCTGCGTACATGCCTTTAGCCCCAGAGACCACACTTGTTTTTGTTATTTGTTGAGGTTTAAGATGTTTCTGTCAATGTTCTGAGGCGTTTACATGGGTAATAAGGGCTTAGTCTTTATAACCACCTCAAGGGTAAGTCCTGTTATTATCTCCAGTTTACTGATAAGCAAACAAGTGCACAGAGGATGTGTTACTAGTAAAGAATGAATCCTGGGTTCAGACCTCTGCTTCAGATCTTGGGTTTTTAGTGAATATGCCATTTGGGACACCTATAAAATAAAGATACTGCCTTATGACCCAGCAATCCCACTGCTGGGCATACACACCGAGGAAACCAGAATTGAAAGAGACAGCGTGTACCCCAATGTTCATCGCAGCACTGTTTATAATAGCCAGGACATGGAAGCAACCTAGATGTCCAACAGTAGATGAATGGATAAGAAAGCTGTGGTACATATACACAATGGAATATTACTCAGCTGTTAAAAAGAATACATTTGAATCAGTTCTAATGAGGTGGATGAAACTGGAGCCGATTATACAGTGAAGTAAGCCAGAAAGAAAAACGCCAATACAGTATACTAACACATATATATGGAATTTAGAAAGATGGTAATGATGACCCTGTATGCGAGACAGCAAAAGAGACACAGATGTATAGAACAGTCTTTTGGACTCTGGGAGAGGGAGAGGGTGGGATGATTTGGGAGAATGGCATTGAAACGTATAATATCATGTAAGAAATGAATCACCAGTCTAGGTTTGATGCAGGATACAGGATGCTTGGGGCTGGTGCACTGGGATGACCCAGAGGGATGGTATGGGGAGGGAGGTGAGAGGGGGGTTCAGGATTGGGAACACGTGTACACCCGTGGCATATTTATGTTGATATATGGCAAAACGAACACAGTATTGTGAAGTAAAATAAAGTAAAAAAATAAAATAAAATAAAATTTTTAAAAGAAATTAAAAATAAATAAATAAAATAAGGATACATAATTATGTAAAAGCACCAATTAGAAATATTACAATGATAGCCCTTGAGATGAAAACTTGGTAGATGGTCACAGATCAAGCATAGCTGGAAAAAAATTAGTGCACTACAAGATCAAGCTGAAGAAACTTCCTGGAGTTAAGCACAAAAACAGAGAACATGAGAAAACACAGTTTTGCAGTTGCTGCTGCTAAGTTGCTTCAGTCGTGTCCGACTCTCTGTGACCCCATAGACAGCAGCCCACCAGGCTCCTCTGTCCCCAGGATTCTTCAGGCAAGAACACTGGAGTGGGTTACCATTTACTTCTCCAGTGCATGAAAGTGAAGAATGAAAGTGAAGTTGCCCATTTGTGTCCAACTCTTCACGACCCCATGGAATGCAGCCTCCCAGGCTCCTCCGTCCATGGGATTTCCCAGGCAAGAGTACTGGAGTGGGTTGCCATTGCCTTCTCTCAGTTTTGCAGTAGACAGATCCAAAAGGCAAAAATGCATCTAATAGAAAAGCTGAAGAAGGGAATTACAGGAAAAAAAGTGGTTAATCAATATTTCTGATCAAATGGCTCATACATCTCCAAACTGAGGAAAATTGTTTTCAGAGAGAAAAATTGAACCACCTGTGAGGTTGGAATAAAGGCAAACAAAACCTGTCTTTGTGAAACACCACAGACTCTGGGATCAAGACAGAATCTCAAGAGACATGGTCAAGGAAATAGAAATTGCTTAAAGATTGACAGGATATGTCTCAACAGCAATAACAGGTGTCTGGAGATGTCTGTTAAATTTTTTGAATTCTACGTGCAGTATTGACAGTGAAATAAAGATGTTTTCAGGCATACAAGGACTTGGAAAGTTGACAACATAGAGACCATGTTTAGAGGAAAACAGGGGCATGTTTTTGAGAGTGAGGAAAAAAGAACCCAGAAAGATGCAAAACACCAAAGACACATTTATGAGTATTGATTTTAGAGTAAAGGATACATTTTCTCTGTTTTATAAGCAGCCATATTTGGTATTCACATAACACCAGACACCAGGTGGTATCAGAGAAGGTGTGTTCTGGAGGGGGAAGGGAACACTTGGAGGAAGGTGAGGGCATATGAAAGGTCTTTTGTTCAAGAGGATGTTAGAGGTACTGATTCATTGATAGTTTTGCTAGAAAAATATGTGTATAATTACATGCATTAGAACTTTAAGGGAGAAATAAAATATATAGGTACAAAAGAGTAGAGTGAAAATTCTATATATGATAATGCAGAAAAAAAAGTACAAAGGAAAACATAACATGAACTATCAGAACAAAATAAGTCCCAGTTTGTCAGTAATCACAATAAATATGAATGGAAAAAACTCAAACATTAAAAATAGGAAGTTCCCTGGTGGCCTAGTGGTTAAGATTGTGGGCTTCCACTGCCATGGCTTAAGTTCAGTCCTGGTTGGGAAACTGAGATCCTGAAAGATTCATGGCATGGCCAAAGAGAAAAACCAGACTCTCAGAGTAGATTAAATACAACACACAGTACTGTGAAGTGTACAAGAACATGCAAAAAATGTACTGAGAATAAATATACTTGTGGCGAGATTAAAATAGAGAAAATTAGGCCTCTTCTTGTGGCAAGATTAATAGAGAAAATAGGAAATTCAAGAATATAAAGAGTTAGAGATGAAAAAAGAACCATATGATAATTTGTAGGAAGTTTTGCAGAGAAGTTAGAAGATCAAGATGAAATGTTTGGTTTTCTTGTTGAATGTAAGTGTCATAAACTGACTCAATGAAAATTAGAAAATGTGACTGGAACAGTAACCATAGGAAAATTAGTTTTTCATAAATGTATTTTTATGAAGGGCTTCCCAGGTGGCACAGTGTTAAAGAATCTGCCTGCAGTGCAGGAGACAAAGGAGGCATGGGTTTGATACCTGGGTCAGGAAGATCCCCTGGAGAAGGAAATGGCAACCCACTCCAGTACTCTTGCTTGGGAAATCCCAAGGACAGAGGAGCCTGGTGGGCTGTAGTCCATGGGGTTGCAAAGAGTCGAACACAACTGAGTGACTGAGCATACATACATGCACTTGTATAAAAGGCACTGATTCCAATTAAAATAAATACATTTAAATTAAAAATAAGAAAAAAAGGCATTGACTCAATTTCAAAGGTAAATTCTACAAAAACCTTTTGAAAGTGATAATTCTATGTTATCTAAACTATTTCAGGAAAATGAGTATCACCCTTTTAAATGAATAATCCCATTATTTAGTAATGAATCAGAAAAGGGCTAATTTCAATTGCGACCAAATATAAATTTCATAAACACACTATTGAGTGAGTGAGTGAAGTCGCTCAGTCGTGTCCAATTCTTCACGACCCCATGGACTGTAGACTACCAGGCTTCGCTGGTAGTCCATGGGATTCTCCAGGCAAGCATACTGGAGTGGGTTGCCATTTCCTTCTCCAGGGGGTCTTCCCAACCCAGGGATCGAACCCAGGTCTCCCGCATTGCAGGCAGATGCTTTATACACTATTAGCACATTGAAATAACTGTTTATTAAATATGACCAGGCTTTGTTCCATAAATGTAAGATTATTTCAATAATAGAATCTCTGTTGTAAGAGTGCATATAATGAACATGTAACAAGAGAAAAATTAGTTATATCAGTAGATACTGAAAGACCTTGAAACAATACAGTAGCCATTTATGACAAATTCTAGGTGGAAGAGTGATGGGAGGGACCTTTCTCAATAGGAATGAGAGTTTGATTAGAAACCACAGCAAACATGGTTGTCCCAAGGAAATATTAAATATAGAACAAAGTAACATTGCCACAGTGATTTCTCTTAGTCCATAGTCCCCAACTAGAAACTGGGGTTTCTAGTTAAGTTTATATGGAAAAATAAAATCGGTAAAATATTAGAAATCAAGACTTAATTTCAGTGAAAAGGGAAGATATTATACAAAATCTGTTAGATCGGTAGGAACATTGATTATGTAGGGCATACAAAATTTGTATAAAAATCCTTGTACTGTATGTTATAAAATGATGTCATTTTTAATAACATTTTACCCATAGAACTTCTTTCAGAAATGAAGTTAATAAGCAACAAAGTCCTATTGTATAGCACAGAAACTATATTCAGTATCCTATAATAAACCCAAAATGGAAATGAATATGAAAAAGATTTTTTTTTAAAAAAAAGCAACGTTAAAGAAATTTAAAGTCAATCCTCTTAAGCCCTGCTGTTGTTTTATCAGCTAAGTTTAAGAAGTAGTCTAAATCCTCTTGTCATTTCAGCCACCGTCACAGCATCTTCACCAGGAGTAGCTTCCATCTCAAGAAGCCGCCCTCTTTGCTCGTCCATAAGAAGCAACTCCTCATCCTTCAGGTTTCATCAGGAGATGCAGAGTTCAGTCCCATCTTCAGACTCCACTTCTGATTCTCGTTCTCTTGCTGTTTCCACCACATCTGCAGTTCCTTCCTCCACTGAGGTCTTGGACCTCCACAGACTCATCCATGAGGGTCGGAACCAACTTCTTCCAAACTCTTGTTAGTGTTGATACGTTTACCCCTTCCCGTGAACCACGACTGTTCTTAATGGCACTGAGAATCGTGAATTCCTTCCAGTAGGTTTTCAACGGACTTGATTTGATTGCCCAGGGCCATCAGAGGAATCGGGGTCTATGGTATACAGTTTTAGCCTTTAATGAAATGTGTTTCTTAAATAATAAGACTTGAAAGTAGTGATTCCTCCTTGATCCATGGACTGCAGAATGGATATTGTGTCAACAGCCATGAAAATAACATTCATCTCATTGTCCCTCTCCATCAGAGCTCCTGGGTGGCCAGGGACATTGTCAGCAAGTGGAATAATTTGAAAGGACTATTTTTTTCTGAGCAATAGGTCTTAATGCATTCATGCATGCTTAGTCATTCAGTTGTGTCCAACTCTTTGCGATCCCATGGGCCGTAATCCGCCAGGCTCCTCTGGCCATAGGATTCTCCAGACAGAAATACTGGAGTTGGTTGCCATTTCCTCCTCCAATAGGTCTCAATGGTGGGCTGCAGATATTCAGTAAACCATGTTGTAAACAGATGTGCTGTCATCCGGGTTTTGTTGCTCCATTTACAGGAGTGCAGGCAGAGTACATTTAGCATAATCCTCAGAGCCCTAGGATTTCCAGATGGTCAAGGGGCACTGGCTTCAACTTAGAGTCACCAGCTGCATTAGCTCCTGACAAGAGGGTTGGTCTGTCTTGTGAAACGCTGAACCCAGGCATTGACTTTTCCTCTCTTGCTTTGAAGGTCCTAGATGGCATCTTCTTCCAATAGAAGGCTGTCTCATCTACACTGAAAATCTGTTATTAGTGTAGCCACTTTCATTTATGATCTTAGCTAGGCTTTCCAGATAACACTGAAACTTCTACATCAGCACTTGCTGCTTCACTCTGTGCTTTTATGTCATGGGAACGGCTTCTTTCCTTAAACCTAACCTCCCTCTGGGAGCTTCAGACTTTTCTCCTACAGGTTCCTTGTCTGTCTCAGCCTTCATGGAGTTGAAGAGAGATAGGGGCTTGCTCTGGAGGAGGCTTTGGCTTGAGGGGATGTTGTGACAGGTTTGATCTTCTAAGCAGACACTAAAACTTTCTCCACATCAGCAGTAAGGCTCTTTTTCTTTCTTAGCATTTGTGTGTTCACTGGAAGAGGACTTCTAATTTCCTTACAGAATTTTGCCTTCACATCTTGGCCAAATGTTTGGTACAAGAGGCCTAACTTTCAGCCTCTGTTAGCTTTTGACCTGCCTTCCTCTCTAAACTTGGCCATTTTTAGCTTTTGATTTATTTCTATTTTTTAAAAAATTATTTTTTTATTTTTTAAATTTTATTATTTATTTCTTTATTTTTTTATTTTACAATATTGTATTAGTTTTGCCATACATCAACATGAATCTGCCACAGGTGTACACATGTTCCCAATCCTGAACCCATCTCCCACCTCCCTCCCCATACCATCCCTCTGGGTCATCCCAGTGCACCAGCCTCGAGCATCCTGTATCCTGCATCGAACCTGGACTGGCGATTCGTTTCACATATGGTATTACACGTTTCAATACCATTCTCCCAAATCATCCCACCCTCACCCTCTCCCACAGAGTCCAAAAGACTGTTTATACACCTGTGTTTCTTTTGCTATCTTGCATACAGGGTTATCGTTACCATCTTTCTCAATTCCATAAATATGTGTTAGTATACGGTATTGGTGTTTTTCTTTCTGGCTTACTTCACTCCATATAATCAGCTCCAGTTTCATCCACCTCATTAGAACTGATTCAAATGTATTCTTTTTAATGGCTGAGTAATATTCCATTATGTATATGTACCACAGTTTTCTTATCCATTCATCTACTGTTGGACATCTAGGTTGCTTCCATGTCCTGGCTATTATATAAACAGTGCTGCGATGAACATTGGGGTACATGTGTCTCTTTCAATTCTGGTTTCCTCGGTGTGTATGCCCAGCAGTGGGATTGCTGGGTCATAAGGCAGTTCTATTTCCAGTTTTTTAAGGAATCTCCACACTGTTCTCCATAGTGGCTGTACTAGTTTGCATTCCCAGCAACAGTGTAAGAGGGTTCCCTTTTCTCCACACCCTCTCCAGCATTTATTGCTTGTAGACTTTTGGATCGCAGCCATTCTGACTGGCGTGAAATGGTACCTGATTGTGCTTTTGATTTGCATTTCTCTGATAATGAGTGATGTTGAGCATCTTTTCATGTGTTTGTTAGCCATCTGTATGTTTTCTTTGGAGAAATGTCTGTTAAGTTCTTTGGCCCATTTTTTGATTGGGTCGTTTATTTTTCTGGAATTGAGCTGCAGGAGTTGCTTGTATATATTTGAGATTAGTTGTTTGTCAGTTGCTTCATCTGCTATTATTTTCTCCCATTCTGAAGGCTGTCTTTTCACCTTGCTTATAGTTTCCTTTGTTGTGCAGAAGCTTTTAAGTTTAGCTAGGTCCCATTTGTTTATTTTTGCTTTTATTTCCAATATTCTGGGAGGTGGGTCATAGAGGATCCTGCTGTGATGTATGTCGGAGAGTGTTTTGCCTATGTTCTCTTCTAGGAGTTTTATAGTTTCTGGTCTTCCATTTAGATCTTTAATCCATTTTGAGTTTATTTGTGTGTATGGTGTTAGAAAGTGTTCTAGTTTTGTTCTTTTACAAGTGGTTGACCAGTTTTCCCAGCACCACTTGTTAAAGAGATTGTCTTTACTCCATTGTATATTCTTGCCTCCTTTGTCAAAGATAAGATGTCCATGGGTGCGTGGATTGATCTCTGGGCTTTCTATTTTGTTCCATTGATCTATATGTCTGTCTTTGTGCCAGTACCATACTGTCTTGATGACTGTGGCTTTGTAGTAGAGCCTGAAGTCAGGCAGGTTGATTCCTCCAGTTCCATTCTTCTTTCTCAAGATTGCTTTGGCTATTCGAGGTTTTTTGTATTTCCATACAAATCGTGAAATTATTTGGTCTAGCTCTGTGAAAAATACCATTGGTAGCTTTAGCTTTTGACTTAAAATGAGAGCTGTGCAACTCTTCCTTTCACTTGAATGCTTAGTGGACCTTGTAGAGTTAAGTGGTTTTGGTTCAATATTGCTGCATCTTGAGTGACAGGGAGCTGAGGAGAGGGAGAGTTGGGGTGGCTGGTCAGTGAAGCAGACAGAACATGCACTTTTTACAGTCAAGTTCCTGTGTTATATACAGGGACAGTTCATGTGTGGCCCCCATGCCCCCAATTACAATAGTAACATCAAAGGTCAACAGTCACAGATCACCATAACAAATACCATAATAATGAAAAAGTGTGAAATATTATTCAGTTCAGTTCAGTTGCTCAGTCGTGTCCGACTCTGCGATCCCATGAATCGCAGCACGCCCGGCCTCCCTGTCCATCACCAACTCCTGGAGTTCACTGAGACTCACATCCATCGAGTCAGTGATGCCATCCAGCCATCTCATCCTCTGCCATCCCCTTCTCCTCCTGCCCCCAATCCCTCCCAGCATCAAAATCTTTTCCAATGAGTCAATTCTTTGCATGAGGTGGCCAAAGTACTGGAGTTTCAGCTTTAGCATCATTCCTTCCAAAGAAATCCCAGGGCTGATCTCCTTCAGAATGGACTGGTTGGATCTCCTTGCAGTCACTTGGAGACCCTCTTAAGAGTCTTATCCAACACCACAGTTCAAAAGCATCAATTTTTCAGTGCTCAGCCTTCTTCACAGTCCAACTCTCATATCCTTACGTGACCACTGCAAAAACCATAGCCTTGACTAGATGGACCTTTGTTGGCAAAGTAATGTCTCTGCTTTTGAATATGCTGTCTAGGTTGGTCATAACTTTTCTTCCAAGGAGTAAGCGTCTTTTAATTTCATGGCTGCAATCACCATCTGCAGTGATTTTGGAGCCCAAAAACATAAAGTCTGACACTGTTTCCACTGTTTCCCCATCTATTTAGAATCATCAAAACGTGACACAGAGACACAGAGTGAGCAAATGCTGTTGGGAAAATGTTACCTACAGACTCACTTGATGCAGTGTTTTCACAAGCCTTCCATTTCTAGAAAACACAGTGTCTGTGAAATTCAGTTAAGTACATTAACAAGAGGTCTGCCTAAGTCTGGACTGAGATGGAGAACTCTTAATGATACAGTGAGTGAATACAAGAAGGACAGAATGTCAATTCTGGAAAGATAGGGCATTTTATCATTAAATAACTTGAAATTAAAATATACTGTAGATCGACAGTCACAAGTATGTTAACTGGTTGCCACAAATCAAGGCTGGGTTTCCAGTTTGTGTGTTGTAATCAGGTTTGCGGAGAGTGTTTGCTGGAGTGAGAAGTGGCGCGTTGTCTCCCTGTTTTAGGTTGTGCTTCTGAAAGTCAGTATGTGGCGTTAGTGGATGTGCTTGGACTGATGCTTAATCAGAGGTTTTGCTGACAAGACAGGATTTTCAGCAGATGGTACAACGTTCAGTTCTCCTGGATTTGTGGAAATTAACCTGATGTGACCACAGTGTTTTCGGGCCACATGAAGTACCTTGTGGGCCAGCGTTTGTGATCCAGCATGAAAAAGACACAGCACACTTTCAAGTGATGTTATAAACAAGTCTCCTCAAAGATGTGTGTCCCTCTTTCATCTGATTCATTTTGGGGAAACAGTCAAGCCGTGTATCAGTAAATGCAGTGAAGAAAGGAGCAGAGGTTTTATAATTTATCAAAGTGTATGAACTAGCACCTGTTTAGAATATGCAGTGCTCAGATTTATCTGGGGATAGCAATTTTTTTCCCAGAAATAAAATGATCAGTTATTAATATTCCCTGGGACTGTCGTTTTGTTTCTTGGAATCTGCCTGATTCTTTGCAGAACCAGTCTAAGTTCAAAAATATTGCTTTTGTCCTCAAGTTATATGAGGAATCATCACTCCTGATTTAAAGTATGACTTTATTATTTCTCTTTGGTTGAATATTTTGAAGTTGGGAAAGCTATTCATCATAACCTCAAACCCAGTTTGGGAAGAGACATACTTGCATAATATCCACGTGCTGTGGGTGCCTGCAGGGTTCTCTGTTCCATGGTTTTATTTAAAAATACCTGGTGTTATTTTTTATACACAGCATCTCTGCCTACTTAGTTCTTGCCATACTGCTGTTCTAGATGGATTTAATTATTGCTCAGTGTCATTTTTTTTAATGTACTTTCCATATGTTTCTTTTTCCATAGGGAGGTTATTTACCCCCTTTTTTATCATGTTTTCCCCATTTCTATCCATTCCTCATCATAGGCCTTCCCACCATCCGAGGCCCAGCCGTAGCAGCCCAGGTTCCCAGCAGCTGCCCTCGATCGCCCGGCCTGCGCCGGCTCTGCCGCCATGGGGACCGCTCAGGTACTGTGTGCCCGTCCGTTCTCCGGCCGCGTAGGTGTCAGTGGGAGGTGCTGGGGTAGTGGTGCTAGAGGTGATCAGGGGGATGGAGGTGATGCAGGGCATGCAGGGGATGGGAGTGAGGGGAGTAAGGACCCAGAGGGTGAGTGCAGGTGCTGTGGCAGCCTCCCAGCTCCCAGTGGAGAATTTTCTGGCTCAGATGGAGGCGTGTCTGTAAGCGACTCACAAATGCGGCACTTGTATGCTTGGTTGGGAAGCTGGAAGGGGCTGCTGGAGACCTAGGAAATGAGCATGAGATGAGGTCCGGGCTCTGGTCCTCGCAGCATCACCTGTCACGTGAGCTGGGAGAAGGGGTCTGTGGACACACGCACAAGGGCTTCTCTGGGGCACTGAGTGACCTTCCCGGGCTTGTGAAGGGCTTTCACATGCTTTTGGTGGTGGCTGTGCTTGTGGGGAGAGGGGCAGGAAGTCCCTCAGCTGATGATGAGCCAGATGCGCGGTCAGGGACCTTCTGCCACTGCTCGCTCCTAAAACCCCTGGGGCCCTGTGTGCTCAGGACACCCCAGGAGGGCCACACCCACTCACCCGTCCCTGCTCACATTTGGAGGGTATTTGGGAGCAGAGTTGTGACCTTTCACCTTCCCTGATGCCAATAAATAAAATACTCAGTTGAAGCCTTTGTAGAGAGTGACTTTTCATTTGATTTTTCAAGGCAAGATGTGGCAATTTATAGTATATCATTCTTTACTGCAGGGGAGATTTAAGCTGTGAAATATGGTCAGATTTCCAGTGGGCCCTTGTCCCTGCCCCTGATGACCTTCTCCCATCCCTTCTCTCCCATCTTGGGCCTCACCTGGTGACACCCCACATGTCTGCACCTTGCGTGTAACACCTTCTTTTACCATTCCAAAAATCTCAGGAAATGATGCTGATGTAGATTGTCAGGCTCCATAGCCAGGACACGGTTGCTTTTTGGTGGGAGTTTCATGTAAGAGCCTTGAGGAAACCAAGCCTTTTCATTCTCTCTTTTTAAAAATCTACATTCCCCTCTGGTTTAGCAAAGATGAGGCATGATGCCTCTTCAGTACTCTCATGAACTCTTCCATCAAATGCCCTGCAGCCCATGAGATGCAACTGCATATTTTCCCCATAGATTGGGTAAGGTGCTTAACTGCAAAGATGAGAATTCACTCTGGCTCATGTGAACAGAAAACGACTTTATTAAAAGAGATGCTGGGCACGTCATGGGCCTCTAGACGGGCCTGGACAGACAGGATCTGCACGAGGCCACCAGGGGACACTTGGGAGCCCACAAAGGAGCCCCTTCTCGGGGTGTTCACCCCACCTTAGGGCAGGGCCTGGGCCCAGATGTAGGGTCCTGCCTGTGTCTCACTGCGGGGAAGGCTGGAAAGCCTTTTTGTTGTACTCTGTGTTCCTGTTGCCCCTGGAGAGGGGTCAACCCCAGAAATGACAGTGTCAGTGGTGTACAAAGCGCTTCAGAAATGCGGGGTGCCCATGGTGCTGGGCCCTGGTCCTTACCCCCATGACACTGGACCCTGGTCCACTCCAGGGTCCCTCTGCTTGTCCCCACACAGCCATAGAACTCGGTGTTTTCATTGCACCGTCCTGTATGAAATGGAAATACACTTACTTTTGTCCCCAGTGGGGTCCCCTGGTCTCACTCATCACACGATCTCACTCCTGGTCAACAGTCTGGGGACAGAGTTCAGCCTGACCCGCCTGCTGTCTGTGCCCAATGTGATGACTATAGCCAACACAGCCTTGCAGACGGGTTGCTCAGATTGTTTCAGTTTTCATTATAAATATATACAGGACAAGAAAAGCTGGGGGAAGGGATGATGGGGGCTCTGGTCTCTGGGGGGCTCCCATCCCTGCCTCCCCTACTCCATGCCCCCTTGGTCCCAAGGCCAGCAGCTCTGCTCGCCTGAGACCCTGACCCTCTCGGCACCGGTGAGTGAGACTCATCGTTCAGAGGCCTGAGTTTGGGTGGTTCTGCCCATGTGGGTCTTTGCAGGTCCCAGGAGCTTTTCCAGTGGATGCAGGGGTGCCACTGGGGGATTCAGAGGACCTCTGGTCTGACCCTCTTCTTCCACTCGTAGTAGGAGCTCCACTATGTCCTGAGACTGTGGTCCACATGCATCCTTGCTGCCCATCAGTCAGCAGCCTGAGTCACTCCCAACTCTCTATCCCGACCCAGTCTCCAGGGGCATCCCCAGGTCTCCATGGATAACTCACTCCCTGCTGGATGGTCCTCCCCTGGGGACCTGCATGCCTAACACAGCAGACTGCGGTGTCCTGGGGACAGGAGCAGGGCTGCAGGGAGCTGGGCTTCTCTGGCCATAGGAGGGGTGTCATGCGTGGCCATGGTCCATGGCAGATCCAAATCTTGGAGGAACAGGCTTCTCAGGACAAATTCCAGCCGGCACATGGCCTGGAAGGGTCTACACAGCGCCTGCCCCCTGGAGTGACCCCAGAGGGACCTGTGACCACCCTCTGCTGCCTCTGCCATTAGCATGGGGGTTCCCACCCCCACCCCTGGAAGAGCAGCTGCCATGCCTTGGATTTACCTGCAGAATCACTGAGGGCAGTTTTTGTCAGATTCTGCCTTTGAGCAAATCTCTAAAACTGTAGGGCTAATGTTTAAAAGGAGCTCATCACTGTTATTGCTGTTTGGGTCAGATAATTCTGTGGGCAGGGCTGTCCTGGGTGCTGCGGGAGGCAGGTAGCATCCTGCACCCACCACCACCCTGTCGCCCACTGCTGCCAGAACCCTTCCCGCTTCCCCAGAAATGGCACCAGACATGGCTGGACACTGCCATATGCCCAGGGAGAGGCAGCCCCAAGCCTGCTAGAACACCTTAGGCATTATTAGGTTCGGTGGCCTCGAGCTGTTGTCTACGGTGCCTGTATCATCCGTAGAATCAGATATGATGTCATCTCTCTCATCTGCATGTTGTTAACTTCAGTCTTCTCTCCTTCCTCAGTCTCAGATTTGTCAATTTTATTGATCTTACTGAACCAGATTCTGGTTTTTAGTGGTTTGCATTGTTTTTTATCCTGTTTGACGACTTTTTCTGTTTTTATTTCCTGTCTTCTACTTACATTGGTTTTCAGTTGCTCTTTTTCAGTTTGTTTAAAGGTCAGAACTGAAGTCAATGACTTCAGACTTTCCCCTTTTCTGATAGAGGCACTGAGTGCTGAGATGTACCCTCCCTGGGTGTGGGAGGGTTTCATCTTTCTATAAATAGTCTTGACAAGCGTTTAAGTTACACAGACTCACGTGGCTTTTTGCTGGGTAGGATGTCAGGACCCCACTATCTGGACCCGTTTGCGGCAGTGGCGCCTGCCTGCTGCCTGGATGCTGCCCCGCCGCTCACTCTGATTCCATCCTTCTTCCTCATTCAGTTTAGTTGCTCAGTCACGTCTGACTCTTTGTGACCCCATGGACTGCAACATGCCAGGCCTCCCTGTCCATCACCAACTCCCAGAGCTTGCTCAGACTCATGTCCATTGAGTTGGTGATGCCATCCAACCATCTTATCCTCTGTCATCCCCTTCTCCTCCTGCTTTCAATCTTTGCCAACATCAGGGTCTTTTCCAATCAGTCAGTTCTTCACTTCAGGTGGCCAAAGTACTGGAGCTTCAGTTCCAGCATCAGTCCTTCCAATGAAAGACTGATTTCCTTTAGGATTGACTGGTTTGATATCCTTGCAGTCCAAGGGACTTGCAGGAGTCTTCTCCAACCCCACAGTTCAAAAGCATCAATTCTCTGGCACTTAGCCTTCTTTATGGTCCAACTCTCATATTTGTACATTACTGGAAAAACCATAGCTTTGACCATATGGACCTTTGTTGGCAAAGTAATGTCTCTGGTTTTTAATATGCAGTCTACGTTTATCATAGCTTTTCTTCCAAGGAGCAAGCATATTTTAATTTCATGGCTGCAGTCACCATCTGCAATGATTTTGGAGCCCCAAAGAATAAAGTCTCTCACTGTTTACATTCTTTCCCCATCTATTTGCCATCAAGTGATGGGACTGGATGCCATGATCTTAGTTTTTTGAATGTTGAGTTTTAAGCCAGCTTTTTCACACTTTGTCTTTTACCTTCATCAAGAGGCTCTTTAGTTCCTCTTTGCTTTCTGCCCTGAGGGTGGTGTCATCTACATATCTGAGGTTATTGATATTTTTCCCATAAATCTTGATTCCAGCTTTTGCTTCATCCAGTCCAGCATTTCTCATGATGTACTCTGCATGTAAGTTAAATAAGCAGGGTGACAATATATAGCCTTCATGTACTCCTTTCCTGATTTGGAACCAGTTGGTTGTTCCATGTCTAGTTCTAACTGTTGCTTCTTGACCTGCATACAGATTTCTCAGGAGGCAGGTCCGGTGGTCTGGTATTTCTGTCTCTCGAAAAATTTTCCACACTTTGTTGTGATCCACAAAACCAAAGGCTTTGGCATAGTCAATAAAGCAGAGGTAGATGTTTTTCTGGTGCTCTCTTGCTTTTTTGATGATCCAGTGGATATTGGCAATTTGATGTGTGCTTCTTCTATCTTTTCTAAATCCAGCTTGAACATCTGGAAGCTCATGGTTCGTGTACTGTTGAAGCCTGGCTTGGAGACTTTTGAGCATTATTTTGCTAGCATGTGAGATGAGTGCAATTGTGCGGTAGTTTGAGCATTCTTTGGCATTGCCTTTCTTTGGGATTGGAATGAAAACTGACCTTTTCCAGTCCTGTGGCCACTGCTGACTTTTCCAAATTTGCTAGCATATTGTATGCAGCACTTTCACAGCATCATCTTTTAGGATTTGAAATAGCTCACCTGGAATTCCATCACCTCTGCTAGCTTTGTTTGTCATGATGCTTTCTAAGGCCCACTTGACTTCACATTCCAGGATGTCTGGCTCTAGGTGAGTGATCACACCATCATGATTATCTGGATCATGAAGATCTTTTTTGTATAGTTCTTCTGTGTATTCTTGCCATCTCTTCTTAATATCTTCTGCTTCTGTTAGGCCCATGCCATTTCTGTCCTTTTTGTGCCCATCTTTGCATGAAATGTTCCCTTGGTATCTCTAATTTTTTGAAGAGATCTCTAGTCTTTCCCATTCTATTCTTTTCCTCTATTTCTTTGCATTGATTGCTGAAGAAGGCTTTCTTATCTCTCCTTGCTGTTCTTTGGAACTCTGCATTCATATGGGTATATCTTTCATTTTCTCCTTTGCTTTTCACTTCTCCTCTTTTCATAGCTAGTTGTAAGGCCTCCTCAGACAACCATTTTGCCTTTCTGTTTTGGGGGATGATCTTGCTCCCTCTCTCCTGTACAATGTCATGAACCTCCGTTCATAGTTCTTCAGGCCCTCTTTGTATCAGATCTAATCCCTTGAATCTAT
Organism: Capricornis sumatraensis; assembly: GCF_032405125.1. Taxonomy (NCBI): domain Eukaryota; kingdom Metazoa; phylum Chordata; class Mammalia; order Artiodactyla; family Bovidae; genus Capricornis; species Capricornis sumatraensis. The sequence goes on along the minus strand of NC_091072.1, from coordinate 43,770,602 downwards.
GTGGCACTTCTACTTTAGGATCCCCGTATTTTTGTTGTCTGGTAGTACAGTCTTGTTTTCCAGCGATCTTTAGGATATGTTCCTAGTTTTCTGCCGCTGTCATTGACATGGCTTTGGGGAAGGAGAGAGACTCATGTACCGTCATTCCCCCTGCCTGCCTCTGCTCCATGTTTCTCATGCCCACGCCCTCTTTGTTCTCTCTCATTAGAGACCCGGGGAGGCTGTTCCAACCCCACTGAGGCAGGGGACTCAGTCTCCCCTTATATCCATGATTCTCAAATGGGTCACTTTTGCCCCCATGGGACATTGGCAATGTCCAGATGGAGTTTTGGTTTTTATAGCTGGGGGGAGGGTGCTAGTGGCATTGAGGGGATTGAGACCACAATGCTGTGAACTGTCTTGCAGTGACCTCCAACAAAAATGACCTGTGTGGATGCCAACAGGCAAGGTGGTCAAACCCTGCTTCACTTTTATGGCTTAACCTATGGTACTTAGGTATCCTCAAGGGTTCGAATAAGAAACCTAAGGGAATCATATCATCCTAATGTATAACTGTTTTTCTTCAGTGTACGAATTTTGCATGGGGGATCTCAGGACACTGAATGGTGGCAGGATTGCATGCAAACTCATTTAAGTGGATCATATTGAAAAGACACATTTGTACTTTTTGAGATGACTGTAAACTATCTGAAACAATCTGCTGAGATTATTCAGATGGCTATTATTTCATGGGTATAGGTGATTCAGTGTGAGCAGTTGTACGTGTGACCCTCACGTGGGTAATTACTGTGATTGCATCCCTCACACCAAGGTTTGAAGAATATTTACATGGGCCTTCCCCAGTGGCTCAGATGGTAACAAATCTGCCTACAATACAGGAGACCTGAGTTTGATTCCTGGGTCAGGATGATCTGCTGGACAAGGGAATGGCAACTCATTCCAGTATTCTTGCCTGGATAGTTCCATGGACCTAAGAACCTGGGGGTTATAGTCCACAGGGGTCTCAAAGACTCAGACATGACTGAGTGACTAACATCTAGTATGTTCAAAGAAAGAAACAGGCTGCATTTTGATATTCTTTCTCATTTAAAATGAGATAAATTATAGAAAGAGTTAGCCCTGTCATGGCCCAGTCAAGCCATGACAATTACAAATTCAGACCCCTAATTTATTTTGCAGAAGAAAATTCACTTTCCTCAAGATAACTACAAATAGATATGTGTTTCTCAGAGACAAAGGTGTATAGAAAGAGAAACAAAATAATACCCATTTATGGTCCTAAGTGTCTATCTATATATGATAGATTTGTGCTTTGAGAGGCACCCATCTAAAGCCATACTTACTGTCACAGGGTGAAGAGTCACTTGTTTTTATTTTGTTTATTTTTTTAAATATAAACTTATTTATTTTATATTGGAGGTTAATTACTTTACAGTATTGTATTGGTGCTGCCATACATCAACATGAATTTGCCACAGGTATACACATGTTCCCCATCATGAACCCCCCTCCCTCCTCCCTCCCCGTACCATCCCTCTGGGTCATCCCAGTGCACCAGCCCCAAGCATCCAGTATCATGCATCGAACCTGGACTGGCGATTCGTTTCATATATGATATTATACAATTTCAATGCCATTCTCCCAAATCATCCCACCCTCTCCCACTCCCACAGAGTCCAAAAGACTGTTCTATACATCTGTGTCTCTTTTGCTGTCTCGCATACAGGGATATCATTACCATCTTTCTCAATTCCATACATATGTGTTAGTATACGGTATTGGTGTTTTTCTTTCTGGCTTACTTCACTCCGTATAATCGGCTCCAATTTCATCCACCTCATTCGAACTGATTCAAATGTATTCTTTTTAATGGCTGAGTAATACTCCATTGTGTATATGTACCACAGCTTTCTTATCCATTCATCTGCTGATGGGCATCTAGGTTGCTTCCATGTCCTGGCTATTATAAACAGTGCTGCGATGAACATTGGGATACACGTGTCTCTTTCAATTCTGGTTTCCTCGGTATGTATGCCCAGCAGTGGGATTGCTGGGTCATAAGGCAGTTCTTTTTCCAGTTTTTTAAAGAATCTCCACACTGTTCTCCATAGTGGCTGTACTAGTTTGCATTCCCAGCAACAGTGTAAGAGGGTTCCCTTTTCTCCACACCCTCTCCAGCATTTATTGCTTGTAGACTTTTGGATCGCAGCCATTCTGACTGGCGTGAAATGGTACCTGATTGTGCTTTTGATTTGCATTTCTCTGATAATGAGTGATGTTGAGCATCTTTTCATGTGTTTGTTAGCCATCTGTATGTTTTCTTTGGAGAAATGTCTGTTAAGTTCTTTGGCCCATTTTTTGATTGGGTCGTTTATTTTTCTGGAATTGAGCTGCAGGAGTTGCTTGTATATATTTGAGATTAGTTGTCTGTCAGTTGCTTCATCTGCTATTATTTTCTCCCATTCTGAAGGCTGTCTTTTCACCTTGCTTATAGTTTCCTTTGTTGTGCAGAAGCTTTTAAGTTTAAACTAGGTCCCATTTGTTTATTTTTGCTTTTATTTCCAATATTCTGGGAGGTGGGTCATAGAGGATCCTGCTGTGATGTATGTCGGAGAGTGTTTTGCCTATGTTCTCTTCTAGGAGTTTTATAGTTTCTGGTCTTCCATTTAGATCTTTAATCCATTTTGAGTTTATTTGTGTGTATGGTGTTAGAAAGTGTTCTAGTTTTGTTCTTTTACAAGTGGTTGACCAGTTTTCCCAGCACCACTTGTTAAAGAGATTGTCTTTACTCCATTGTATATTCTTGCCTCCTTTGTCAAAGATAAGATGTCCATGGGTGCGTGGATTGATCTCTGGGCTTTCTATTTTGTTCCATTGATCTATATGTCTGTCTTTGTGCCAGTACCATACTGTCTTGATGACTGTGGCTTTGTAGTAGAGCCTGAAGTCAGGCAGGTTGATTCCTCCAGTTCCATTCTTCTTTCTCAAGATTGCTTTGGCTATTCGAGGTTTTTTGTATTTCCATACAAATCGTGAAATTATTTGTTCTATCTCTGAAAAATACCGTTGGTAGCTTGATAGGGATTGCATTGAATCTATAGATTGCTTTGTGTAGTATACTCATTTTCACTATATTGATTCTTCCAATCCATGAACATGGTATATTTCTCCATCTATTAGTGTCCTCTTTGATTTCTTTCAGCAATGTTTTATAGTTTTCTATATATAGGTCTTTAGTTTCTTTAGGTAGATATATTCCTAAGTATTTTATTCTTTTTATTGCAATGGTGAATGGAATTGTTTCCTTAATTTCTCTTTCTATTTTCTCATTATTGGTGTATAGGAATACAAAGGATTTCTGTGTGTTGATTTTATATCCTGCAAGTTTACTATGTTCATTGATTAGCTCTAGTAATTTTCTGGTGGAGTCTTTAGGGTTTTCTATGTAGAGGATCATGTCAACTGCAAACAGTGAGAGTTTTACTTCTTCTTTTCCAATTTGGATTCCTTTTATTTCTTACTTGTGTTTAGAATGCCCTTTGATTTCTTAAAATGTCTTACTTAGACAAACCTAATTTTTACCTTATTAAACTCAGGAGACCACTTTAGTTTTGTTGTCTATGGGGCTAAACCCAGTGGTGGGTTCCTCCACTTGTTTCTCCCTTAGCAGCAGAAAGACCGGGAGGCCACTGGTGTCACCTGTTATGTTGGTGGAGAATCCCATATCTCATGCTACAGAGTGAAATACAGGTGGAATGTGTAAAAGTAATGAGATTTTCCTGGCTCAGAGGCAGCAGTAGACTCCTCCTTGACTGTGGCCAGGCTCCTTTCCCCACTTCCTTTCAGCCCCTGAGGGGCTTCAATCTCCTCATGTCTGTGGATAGGAAACACTACTCTGTGAGGAGTCCTGAGCTCAGAATGGTGAATGTCCATTGCTTTTATAAGTAAATACTTTTAACTGTTTTAGTTCACTTTATATTAAAAATAAGCCATGCAAATTATTTGTTTTTCTGGCTACTTCAGAGATTTCACTTGTGAATATTTTAATTTTTTTGTTAATTTTGCTGTCTCTTCTATTTTTAAAAATCCTACAAGCACTCTATCTTACCATGGAGAGATTAGCATAAACAAAACAAGATTAAAAAATGGTCATTGTTGATGTGTCCATGTTTTATGTCCTCACACAGGTATATATCCATAGTGTAGACTAATAAAATAATGTCAATTTTTTCAATAATAGTTTACAAATTAATATAGTATATTATAGCAACTATCCTGGTCAATAAAAATATGTTAAAATATTTATTTTTATTGAGTCATAATTATCATACAATATTATGTTAGTTTCAAGTGTACAGTACAGTGATTTAGTATCATTCAGTTCAGTTTAGTTTAGTTGCTCAGTCGTGTTCGACTCTTTGTGACCCCATGAATTGCAGCATGCCAGGCCTCCCTGCCAATCACCAACTCCCGGAGTTCAACCAAACTCATGTCCATCAAGTCGGTGATGCCATCCAGCCATCTCATCCTCTGTCGTCCTCTTCTCCTCCTGCCCCCAATACCTCCCAGCATCAGAGTCTTTTCCAGTGAGTCCACTCTTCACATGACGTGGCCTAAGTATTGGAGTTTCAGCTTTAGCATCAGTCCTTCCGATGAATACCCAGGACTGATCTCCTTTAGAATGGACTGGTTGCATCTCCTTGCAGTCCAAGGGACTCTCAACAGTCTCCTCCAACCCCACAGTTCAAAAGCATCAATTCTTCAGTGCTCAGCCTTCACAGTCCAACTCTCACATCCATACATGACCACTGGAAAAACCATAGCCTTGACTAGACAGACCTTTGTTGGCAAAGTAATGTCTCTGCTTTTGAATATGCTGTCTAGGTCGGTCATAACTTTTCTTCCAAGGAGTAAGCGTCTTTTAATTTCATGGCTGCAGTCACCATCTGCAGTGAATTTGGAGCCCCACAAAATAAAATAAAGTCTGACACTGTTTCCACTGTTTCCCCATCTATTTCCCATGAAGTGATGGGACCAGATGCCATGATCTTCGTTTTCTGAATGTTGAGCTTTAAGCCAACTTTTTCACTCTCCTCTTTCACTTTCATCAAGAGGCTTTTTAGTTCCTCTTCACTTTCTGCCATGAGGATGGTACCATCTGCATATCTGAGGTTATTGATATTTCTCCTGACAATCTTGACTCCAGCTTGTGCTTCTTCCAGCCCAGCATTTCTCATGATGTGCTCTGTATATAAGTTAAATAAGCAGGGTGACAATATGCAGCCTTGACATACTCCCTTTTCCTATTTGGAACCAGTCTGTTGTTCCATGTCCAGTTCTAACTGTTGCTTCCTGACCTGCAAATAGGTTTCTCAAGAGGCAGGTCAGGTGGTCTGGTATTCCCATCTCTTTCAGAATTTTCCACAGTTTCGAAAAGGCAGAGGAACCAGAGATCAAATTGCCAACATCAAATGGATCATCAAAAAAGCAAGAGAGTTCCAGAAAAACATCTATTTCTGCTTTATTGACTATGCCAAAGCCTTTGACTGTGTGGATCACAATAAACTGTGGAAAATTCTCAAAGAGATGGGAATACCAGACCACCTGACCTGCGTCTTGAGAAACCTATATGCAGGTCAGGAAGCAACAGTTAGAACATGGAACAGTTGGACATGGAACAACAGACTGGTTCCAAATAGAAAAAGGAGTACGTCAAGGCTGTATATTGTCACCCTGCTTATTTAACTTATATGCAGAGTACATCATGAGAAACGCTGGGCTGGAAGAAACAAGCTGGAATCAAGATTGCTGGGAGAAATATCAATAACCTCAGATATGCAGATGACACCACCCTTATAGCAGAAAGTGAAGAGGAACTTAAAAGCCTCTTGACGAAAGTGAAAGAGGAGAGTGAAAAAGTTGGCTTAAAGCTCAACATTCAGAAAACAAAGATCATGGCATCTGATCCCATCACTTCATGGGAAATAGATGGAGAAACTGTGGAAACAGTGTCAGACTTTATTTTATTTTGTGGGGCTCCAAAATCACTGCAGATGGTGACTGCAGCCATGAAATTAAAAGACGCTTACTCCTTGGAAGAAAAGTTATGACCAACCTAGACAGAATGTTGAAAAGCAGAGACATTACTTTACCAACAAAGGTCCATCTAGTCAAGGCTATGGTTTTCTCTGTGGTCATGTATGGATGTGAGCGTTGGACTGTGAAGAAGGCTGAGCGCTGAAGAATTGATGCTTTTGAACTGTGGTGTTGGAGAAGACTCTTAAGAGTCCCTTGGACTGCAAGGAGATCCCACCAGTCCATTCTGACGGAGATTAGCCCTGGGATTTCTTTGGAGGGAATGATGCTGAAGCTGAACCTCCAGTACTTTGGCTACCTCATGCAAAAAGTTGACTCATTGGAAAAGACTCTGATGCTGGGAGGGACTGGGGGCAGGAGGCGAAGGGGACGACAGAGGATGAGATGGCTGGATGGCATCACTGACTCAATTGACGTGAGTCTGAGTGAACTCTGGGAGTTGGTGATGGACAGGGAGGTCTGGCATGCTGTGATTCACGGGGTCACAAAGAATTCAACATGACTGAGCAACTGAACTGAACTGAACTGATTGTGATCCACACACTCAAATGCTTTGGCATAGTCAATAAAGCAGAAATAGACGTTTTTCTGGACTCTCTTCCTTTTTCCATGATCCAACAGATGTTGGCAATTTGATCTCTAGTTCCTGTGCCTTTTCTAAAACCAGCTTCAACATCTGGAAGTTCATGGTTCACATATTGCTGAAGCCTGGCTTGGAAAATTTTGAGCATTACTTTGCTAGCGTGTGAGATGAGTGCAATTGTGTAGCAGTTTGAGCATTCTTTGGCTTTGCCTTTCTTTGGGATTGGAATGAAAACTGACCTTTTCCTTTAGCATCCTTACCTATCATAAAATGATCACCATAACAAGACCAATCCCCAGCATACAAACTTGTTACAATATTTTTGGCTGTGTTCCCTATGCTGAAACTCATATCCCTGTGACTGAGTTTATAACTGAAATGTTGTATCTTTTAATCCCCTTTTCCTATTTTGTTTGTCCTCCCATCCTGTCCCTTCTGGAAACTACCAGTTTTTTCTCTTTATCTATGAATGTTTCTGTTTTATGTTTGTTTTCATTTTTAGATTCCACGTGTAAGGCAGATCATGGGCTTCCCAGGTGGTGCTAGTGGTAAAGAACCTGCCTAGCAATGCGGGAGACGAGAGAAATATAGGTTAAATCCCTGGGTCAGAAAGATCCCCTGGAGAAGGGCACAGTAGCCCACTCCAGTATTCATGCCTGGAGAATCCCATGGACTGAGGAGCCTGGCAGGCTATGGTCCACAGAGTCACCAAGAGTCAGACATGACGGAAGGGACTTAGCTCGTGTGCATAAGTCAGATCATATGGCATTTGTCTTTCTCTATCTGACTTATTTCACTTAGTATAATACCTCCAGGTCCATCCTTGCTGTCGTAAATGGCAGGATTTCTTTCTTTTTCATGACTGAGTAATATTCTTTTGTATATGTCATTTTCAGCTGGATGGGCTGGTTATGGTCACTGAGGTCTTCCCATATATGGTGCACTCTGTAGCTATTAAAATGTTTTCATCCACAGATGAATACCATTAAATTGGCACACCTCAACTGATTAGCTAGTCTGTCAAGTTGAAAAGGATGTCCAATCGTCTGGTAATATAAAGATTGGACTAATTACCTCTATTCAGTTACTTATTTCCTTAAATTTTTGGTCTTAACATGTTTCAAAAGATATGAACATTTTAAAGATTTTCAGTGTCTATTTCAGAAAAGTACACCTATTTGCCTTCCCACTAAAATTACACACAACAGTATTTGCTTTTAAATTCCTCTTTATAATTACTGATTTGACAGATGACAGTTGTAATTGACAATTTCATTTATTACTTAGGTTGGTGGTTCTGTTGAATATGTTTCTTCCTTTCCCCTCTTTTCTCTGTGTGAATTGCATGGTTGGGTATTTAACTCTTTTCATGTATTTATGATGGTGAAGGACAGGGAATCCTCAGGTGTTGCAGTCCATGGGGTCACAAAGAATTGGACACAATTTAGCAACTGAACAACAACAAATGATCCAAATATTTTTTGCTTCTCAGATTGCTCTGTGAGTTTCAATTTTTATAATTTATAATTGAAGCATAGTTGATTTACAATATTGTGTTAATTTCAGATATAGCAAAATGATTCAGTAATATATATATATATATAATAAATTTTAGATTATTTTCTATTCTAGGTAGTTATAAGGTACTCAGTATAGTTCTCTGTGCTTTACAGTACATCTTTGTTGTCTATCTTTTTAAAAATGATAGTGTTCATCTGTTAATCCCCAATTCCTAGTTTATCCCTCCCCCTCCCTTTCCCCTTTGGTAACCACGAGTTTGTTTTTTTTGTCTGTGAGCCTATTTCTGTTCTGTATGGAGATTTATTTTTTATTAATTTTTAGATTCTACATATAAGGGATATCATGTGATATTTGTCTTTGTCTGACTTACTTCCATCAGTATGACAACCTCTAGGTCCATTCATCTTGCTGCAAATGGCATTACTTTTTTTATCAGTTCAGTCACTCAGTCGTGTCTGACTCTTTGCGACCCCATGAATCACAGCACGCCAGGCCTCCCTGTCCATCACCAACTCCGGAGTTCACTCAGACTCACATCCATTGAGTCAGTGATGCCATCCAGCCATCTCATCCTCTGTCGTCCCCTTCTCCTCCTGCCCCCAATACCTCCCAGCATCAGAGTCTTTTCCAATGAGTCAACGCTTCGCATATAGTGGCCAAAGTACTGGAGCTTCAGCTTTAGCATCATTCCTTCCAAAGAAATCCCATGGTTGATCTCCTTCAGAATGGACTGGTTGGATCTCCTTGCAGTCCAAGGGACTCTCAACAGTCTTCTCCAACACCACAGTTCAAAAGCATCAATTCTTCAGCGCTCAGCCTTCTTCACAGTCCAACTCTCACATCCATACATGACCACAGGAAAAACCATAGCCTTGACTAGACGGACCTTAGTCGGCAAAGTAATGTCTCTGCTTTTGAATATACTATCTAGGTTGGTCATAACTTTTCTTCCAAGGAGTAAGCGTCTTTTAATTTCATGGCTGCAGTCACCATCTGCAGTGATTCTGGAGCCCCAAAAAATAAAGTCTGACACTGTTTCCCCATCTATTTCCCATGAAGTGATGGGACTGGATGCCATGATCTTCTTTTTCTGAATGTTGAGCTTTAAGCCACCTCTTTTGCTCTCCTCTTTCACTTTCATCAAGAGGCTTTTTAGCTCCTCTTCGCTTTCTGCCATAAGCGTGGTGTCATCTATATTTCTCCTGGCAATCTTGATTCTAGCTTGTGTTTCTTCCAGTCCAGTGTTTCTCATGATGTACTCTGCATATAAGTTAAATAAGCAGGGTGACAATATACAGCCTTGATGTACTCCTTTTCCTGTTTGGAACCAGTCTGCTGTTCCATGTCCAGTTCTAACTGTTGCTTCCTGACCTGCATACAGATTTCTCAAGAGGCAGGTTAGGTGGTCTTGTATTCTCATCTCTTTCAGAATTTTCTACAGTTTATTGTGATCCACACAGTCAAAGGCTTTGGCATAGTCAATAAAGCAGAAATAGATGTTTTTCTGGAACTTCTGTTGCTTTTCCATGATCCAGCAGATGTTGGCAATTTGATCTCTGGTTCCTCTGCCTTTTCTAAAACCAGCTTGAACATCAGGGAGTTCACGGTTCATGTACTGCTGAAGCCTGGCTTGGAGAATTTTGAGCATTACTTTACTAGCATGTGAGATGAGTGCAATTGTGTGGTAGTTTGAGCATTCTTTGGCATTGCCTTTCTTTGGGATTGGAATGAAAACTGACCTTTTCCAGTCCTGTGGCCACTGCTGAGATTTCCAAATTTGCTGGCATATTGAGTGCAGCACTTTCACAGCATCATATTTCAGGATTGAAACAGCTGAACTGGAATTCCATCACCTCCACTAGCTTTGTTCGTAGTGATGCTTTCTAAGTCCCACTTGACTTCACATTCCAAGATGTCTGGTTCTAGATTAGTGATCACATCATCATGATTATCTGGGTCGTGAAGATCTTTTTTATACAGTTCTTCCGTGTATTCTTGCCACCTCTTCCTAAGTGGTATTCAGCTGTATATTTACCACATATTCTTTTATCTGTTGATGGTTGACTTATAATTGTTTTATATGCAAGAAGTAAATTTTTTCACAGTCATATCTAGAAATGTATTCCTTTATGATTTCAAACTTTGGTGTCATGCTTAAAAAGCCTTCCTTTGCCAAAATTTGCATAAATATTCAGCTATATTTTACTTTAATATTTTTGTTTCATTTTTTTGCATTCAGATCTTTCATTCTAAATTCCTTGCAGTTGATGTATAAGTAAAGGCTGCACTCATTTCTGGCTCTCATTGGCCAGTGAGTTGCTGTGCTGTCATTTGCTGAGGAACAATACTGTTGCTTTTTCCAGGGTTGGGTTATTTCTGTATTTGGGGGAAATGCTAATTTGGGTCATGTTTGGACTCTGTTACTCCTCCTTCCCACTTACTTCTGATGGTAAACCTTTATGTTAAAGCTTTTTTTTTTTTTTCTTTTTGAAGTGTCTGTTGGAGTAGTAAGAGCTCTGTGTTGTGTAAGAATGCAGGCTAGAGTGCATACATACAAAGTCTCTGTTGATGCATGTATATGGAGTCTGAAAAATAATGCTGATGAACGTATTTTCTGGGCAGCATTGAGACGCAGACTTAGAGAATAGACTTGTGGACACAGCAGGATGGGGGAAGGAGAGAGAGTGGGACGAATTGAGAGAGCAGCTTGGAAATACACACTTTACCATACTTAAAACTGATAGCCAGTGGGAGTTTGCTGTATGACCTGGTGCTCTTCGTCGACCTGGACGGGTGGGATGAGGTGGCGGGTGGGAGAGAGCTTCAAGAGGGTGGGGACATATATATGTATACACACACATACATATATATATATATTATATACACACACACACATACATATAGCTGATTCACATTGATGTATGGCAGAAACCAGTGCAACATTGTAAAGCAGTTATCCTCCAATTGAAAATTAAGAAAAAACAACAGTCTCTGATGATCCCTAAATGAAGCGCTTTTGGAAAAACACTGTGGAATCAGGACAAAGGAAATGGCCTAGAAGGGGCGATGGAGAGAGGGCTCTGGGCCTGAGTCAGTTCCTTGGGGGGTGAAATGACATCTTCAGGGTACCTATTTCCTCAGACTCTGCATGTTAGCACTTCATCCGACTTTGAGGTTTATGGAGACACAGCGGCAAACCCAGTAAGCATCTCTGAGGGCACTTTGCCATCCTAGGAGCATGACTGGGGATTAGACAGAGTTGGTAGCTTGTTCTTCCTGCTACATTCAGTGGGCATTTTGTTTTTCTAGTGGTACCTGTGTACAGGTATTTGCAAGTGATATCAGACAGCAGTGACATTGCTCAGTTATCCATGGAATTGTGGAGTTGAAATAGTGCCCTTATCCTGAGAGATTCAGATGACCTCGAACTTGTTGGCTTAAACAGTACACATTCATCACTACAGATTCTGTAGATTGGGGATCTGGCATTGTCTCTCTGGACTAACACCAGAGCATCCACAGGGTAGGTCCTTGGAAGCTTTTAATGGACAGTCCAGACCTCACATCTCCAGCTTACAGAGGTACCATGCAGTTCTGGGTTCTTGTCCCTGCTCAAATCCAGAAACATTGGGGAGTCTCCCTGTGGGTCCCTGTCTCTGACCTCTGCTCTTAGGGATACGTTTGATGATTTGGGATTATCTACTTATCCCAGCATATGTACCTAATGCTGTCTGCAAAGCCCCTTTTCTGTGCCAGGCACATATACAAGAGTTCTGGGGACCAGGGCATGGGTTTCTTTGGGGCCATAATTGTGCTATCATGATGCTTATTTCTAATTTAAATTTATATTTAGCTTTCATCTTTAGAGGTTTTATTTTTACCATGAATTTCGGCAAAATTCCTACATTTCCTGGAAAAAAATAGTCAGAAAGTAAGTTTCTCATCTTCTATTTGTATGTCAGAGCATGACAAGTAAGATGAGCTCCTTTACCATTTGTAAAGCAGTAAAAAAATTATTTACTGAGGCTGCGGCCCCTCAGCAGGACCTGGGTTTGTGACTTCGCCACCAGTGCAGAGGACTTGCCCTCTTATTTGATGTATATAACTGTAGTTAAGATGTTGCTTTGATTAAACATGAACTAACCCAGTCAGTCTCTCCCATCTGGAACCTTCCACAGACCTCTTATCCTTATCCATCATAGGGCAGACAGAATGAAAACCACAATCACAGAAAACTAACCAAACCGAATACGTGGATTACAGCCTTGTCTAACTTGCTAAAACTATGAGCCATGCTGTGTAGGGCCACCCAAGACAGATGGGTCATGGTGGAGAGTTCTGACAAAACACTGTCCAGTGAAGAAGCGGATGGCAAACCACTTCAGTATTCTTGCCTTGAGAACCCCATGAACATTATGAAAGGGTAAAAACATACGGTGCTGAAAGAGGAACTCCCTGGGTTGGTAGGTGCCCAACATGCTACTGGAGAAGAGTGGAGAAATAACTCCAGAAAGAATGAAGAGACGGAGCCAAAGCCAAAACAACACTCAGTTGTGGATGTGACTAGTGATGGAAGCAAAGTCCAATGCTGTAAAGAAAAATATTTCATAGGAACCTGAGATGTTAGGTCCATGAATCAAGGCAAATTGGAAGTGGTCAAACAGGAGATGGCAAGAGTGAACTTCGATATTTTAGGAATCTTTGAACTAAAATGTACTGGCATGGGTGAATTTAATTCAGATGACCATTTATATCAACAAATGTCCATCTGGTCAAAACTATGGTTTTTCCAGTAGTCATGTATGGATGTCAGAGTTGGACTGTGAAGAAAGCTGAGGACTGAAGAATTGATGCTTTCAAATTCTGATGTTGGAGAAGACCCTTAAGAGTCTTTTGGACTGCAGGGATATCAAACCAGTCAATCCTAAAGGAAATCTGTCCTGAATATTCATTGGAAGGACTGATGCTGAAGCTGAAGTGCCAATACTTTGACCACCTGATGTGAAGAACTGACTGATTGGGAAAGGCCCTGATGCTGGGAAAGATTGAAGGTGGGAGGAAAAGGGGATGACAAAGAATGAGATGGTTGGATGGCATCACTGATTCAATGGACATGAGTTTGAGCAAGCCCTGGGAGTTGGTGATGGACAGGGAAGCCTGGAGTGCTGCAGTCCATGGGGTCTCAAAGAGTTGGACATGACTAAGCGACTAAAATGAACTACTTCTGTGGGCAAGAACCCCTTAGGAGAAATGGAGTAGCCCTCGTAGTCAACAAAAGAGTCTGAAATGCAGTACTTGGATGCAATCTCAAAAATGACGGAATGATCTCGATTTGTTTCCAAGGTAAACCATTCAGTATCACAGTAATTCAAGTCTATGCCCCAACCACTAATGCTGAAGAAGCTGAAGTTGAATGGTTCATGATGACCTACAAGACCTTTAAGAACTAACATCAGAAAAGATGTCCTTTTCATCATAGGGGACTGGAATGCAAAAGTAGGAAGTCAAGTGATACCTGGAGTAATGGGCAAATTTGGCCTTGTAGTACAAAATGAAGCAGGGCAAAGGCTAACAGAGTTTTGCCAAGAGAACACACTGGTCATAGCAAACAGTCTCTTCCAACAACACAAGAGATGACTCTACACATGGATGACATCAGATGGTCGATACCAAAATCAGATTGATTATACTCTTTACAGCCAAAGGTGGAGAAGCTCTATACAGTCAGCAAAAACAAGACCTGGAGCTGACTGTGGCTCAGATCATGAACTCCTTATTGCAAAATTCAGACTTATATTGAAGGAAGTAAGGAAAACCACTAGACCACTCAGGACTGACCTAAATCAAATCCCTTATGATTATACATTGGAGGTGAAAAATAGATTCAAGGGATTAGATCTGATAGACAGAATGCCTGAAGAACTATGGACGTTTGTGACATTGTACAGGAGGCGGTTATCAAGACCATCCCCAAGAAAAAGAAATGCAGAAAGGCAAAATAGTTGTCTGAGGAGGCCTTACAAATAGCTATGAAAAGAAGAGAGACTAAAGGCAAAAAAGAAAAGGGAAGATATATCCATCTGAGCGCAGAGTTCCAAAGAATAGAAAGGAGAGATAAGAAAGCCTTCCTCAGTAATCAGTGCAAAGAAATAGAGGAACACAATAGAATGAGAAAGACTAGAGATCTCTTCAAGAAAATTAGAGATACCAAGGGAATACTTCTTGCAAAGATGGGCACAATAAAGGACAGAAATGGTATGAACCTAACAGAAGCAGAAGATATTAAGAAGAGGTGGCAAGAATTCACTGAAGAACTATACAAAAAAGGTCTTCATGACCCAGATAACCATGATGGTGTGGTCACTTACCTAGAACCAGATATCCTCGAGTGCGAAGTCAAGTGGGTTTTAGGAAGTATCATGATGCACAAAGCTAGTGGAGGTTATGGAATTCCAGGTGAGCTATTTCAAATCCTAAAAGATGATGCTGTGTAAGTGCTGCACTCAGTATGCCAGCAAATTTGGAAATCTCAGCAGTGGCTACAGGACTGGAAAAGGTCAGTTTTCATTCCAATACCTAAAAAATACAATGGCAAAGAATGTTCAAACTAATGCACAATTATACTCATCACACACACTGGCAAAGTAATACTCAAAATTCTCCAAGTCAGGCTTCAACAGTACGTAAACCATGGAATTCCAGATGTTCAAGCTGGATTTAGAAAAGATAGAGAAAGCACAGATCAAATTGCCAACATCTGTGGAATCATAGAAAAAGCAAGAGAGTTCCAGAAAAACATCTGCTTTATTGATTGTGCTAAACCCTTTGATTGTGTGGATCACAACAAACTGGAAAATTCTTCAAGAGATGGGAATACCAGACCACGTGACCTGCCTCCTGAGAAATCTGTATGCAGGTCAGGAAGCAACAGTTAGAACTGGACATGGCCCAACTGACTGATTCCAGGTCAGGAAAGGAGTACTTCAAGGCTGTATATTGTTACCCTGCTTATTTAACTTATATGCAGAGTACATCATGCAAAATGCCAGGCTGGATGTAGCACAAACTGGAATCGAGATTGCTGGCAGAAATATCAGTAATCTCAGCTATGCAGATGACACCACCCTTATGGCAGAAAGCGAAGAGGAACTAAAGAGCCTCTTGATGAAAGTGAAAGAGAAGAGGGAAAAAATTGGTTTAAAACTCAGGATTCAGCAAACAAAGATCATGGTATCCAGTCCCATCACTTCATGACAAATAAATGGGGAAGCAGTGGATACAGTGATAGACATTATTTTCCTGGACTCCAAAATCACTGCTGATGGTGACTGCTAGCATGAAATTAAAGATGCTTGCTCCTTGGAAGAAAAGCTATGACCAACCTCAGTTCAGTTCAGTTTCTCAGTCGTGTCCTACTCTTTGCGACTCCATGCATCACAGCACGCTAGGCTTCCCTGTCCATCACCAACTCCTGGAGGTTACACAAAGTCACATCCATTGAGTCGGTGATGCCATCCAATCATCTCGTCCTCTGTCGTCCCCTTCTCCTGCCCTCAATCTTTCCCAGCATCAGGGTCTTTTCAAATGAATCAGCTCTTCACATCAGGTGGCCAAAGTATTAGTTTCAGCTTCAACATCAGTCCTTCTAATGAACACCCAAGACTGATCCCTTTCAGAATGGACTGGTTGGATCTCCTTGCAGTCCAAGGGACTCTCAAGAATCTTCTCCAACACCACAGTTCAAAAGTATCAATTCTTCAGCACTAGCTTTCTTTACAGTCCAACTCTCACATCCATACATGACCACAGGAAGAACCAAAGCCTTGACTAGACGGACCTTTGTTGGCAAAGTAATGTCTGCTTTTTAATATGCTGTCTAGGTTGGTCATAAGTTTCCTTCCAAGGAGTACTCGTCTTTTAATTTCATGGCCGCAATCACCATCTGCCGTGATTTTGGAGCCCAAAAAAAATAAAGTCAGCCACGGTTTCCCCATCTATTTCCCATGAAGTGATGAGACCAGGTGCCATGATCTTCGTTTTCTGAATGTTGAGCTTTAAGCCAACTTTTTCCCTCTCATCTTTCACTTTGATCAAGAGCCTCTTTAGTTCGTCTTCACTTTCTACCATAAGGGTGGTGTCATCTGCATATATGAGGTTATTGATATTTCTCCTGGCAATCTTGATTCCAGCTTGTGCTTCATACAGCCCAGCATTTCTCATCTGCATATAAGTTAAATAAGCAGGGTGACAATATACAGCCTTGACATTCTCCTTTTCCTATTTAGAACCTGCCTGTTGTTTCATGTCCAGTTCTAACTGTTGCTTCCTGACCTGCATACAGGTTTCTCGAGGCAGATCAGGTGGTCTGGTATTCCCATCTCTTTCAGAATTTTCCACAGTTTATTGTGGTCCACACAGTCTAAGTCTTGGCATAGTAAATAAAGCAGAAGTATATGTTTTTCTGGAACTCTTTTGCTTTTTCGATCGTCCAACAGATGTTAGCAATTTGATCTCTGGTTCCTCTGCCTTTTCTAGAGAGCATATTAAAAAGCAGAGATTACTTTGCCAAAGCTATGGTTTTTCCAGTAGTCATGTACAAATCTGACAGTTGGTCCATAAAAAAGGTGAGTTCTGAAGAATTTTGAACTGTGGTGTCAGAGAAAACTGTTGAGAGTCCCTTGGACTGCAGGTAGATCAAACCAGTCAATCCTAAAGGAAATCAGTCCTGAATATTCATTGGAAGGACTGATGCTGAAGCTCTAATACTTTGGCCACCTGATATGAAGACCTGACTCATTGGAAAAGACCCTGATGCTGGAAAAGGTTGACGATGGGAGGAGAAAAGGATGACAGAGGATGAGATGGTTAGATGGCATCAGCAACTCGATGGACATTAGTTAGAGGACACTCTGGGAGTTGGTGATGGACAGGGAAGTGTGGTATTCTGCAGTCCACGGGGTCACAAAGAGTCGGACACAACTAAATGACTGAACTGAACCCAACATAGGATTCGTTCCTGAGAATAGGGAAACCAGGTTGGATTTCTGGCCTGCAGTAAATCAGTGTTGCTGAATGTGGTAACATCTGTTCAGGATGTACATATCATACACATACCATGGTATTGATTCGCTTTGTGACCCCATACCCACAGAGACAAGCCCCTGCCTGAGGCCAGAGCCCAGCTGTATGTGCAGGATGCTGGCTTCTGGACAGTGGTACATTAGGACTTCAGAGGCCTGGTGACAAGGTTCAGAGACATGCCCGATACATTGTTTTCATTTGTGGGCTTTACAGTGAAAAAATATGAGTGCCCGGGGTGTTGTACGCATTGTCCAAGGGTGTCCAGCAGATCCTGAGGACATACAGGGTAACACAGCTTTTCTTGTCTTGAACCATTAGCCAGTACCTTTTTGTTGAATGGAAAGAATGATTTCTAGTTAAAACCATCAAAGCTTTCATTGCTGTGTACACTTCTCTGTATTTTAATTCGTGTTTCTTTAGAGCAGTTGGATCTTTTTATCTTAAGAAAAGCTACTTTCCTCTACGGAATTAGTGTAAAAAAAAAAAAAAAAGCTGCTCAGAAACACAGCTTTTGGGCCACATCCTTGTCATTGTCTGAATTTCCTGCCAGCGTGGCTTAGAATGCAATTATCATGATGGTTTCACTTGTAGATTTTTCCCAAATGTGCTTTACTTTACTTCTCAAAAAATCATTTGATGTAAATTAAAAACTTCCAACACTGAGACTTTGTTAACTCAAGTAGGTCTGTCCTGTTCAGTGTTACGTGTATTTTCTTTCTGTGTCTGTGCTTCTGTGTGTCTGGGCATGTGTCTCTCTCTCTCTCTCTCTCTCTCTCTCTCTCTCTGCATGTGGGTGTGTGTGTGTGGGGGGTGTCTCTGTCCATGTCTGTGCATTTGTGTGTCTGTGCATGTGTGTGTCTGTGTATGTAAACTTAGACCTGCTAGGACACTTCATAAACTTCGGGTATGAACCGAGTTACAGTTCTCTTCTCAGTGCTGGGCTGATCTTCAGATTCTTGAAGCCTTTAGAAAAGGATGGGACCATGGGCCTCTTTTTGTCTGGGGCTGTTTCCAGCCTCATGTGTAAACCTTTCTCCTGTGTCTGCCTGGCAAGTGGATTCGTGAATACTTGTCAGGTTATGTCAGACTCACTCTTGGGTTGGTCCTCATGCTCTGACACTTACATGTTCATCTCAGGGCTGAACTCAGGCCTTTCTCATCGTGTTTGAGACCTTGGGCTCTGGTCCGAGAATGTTTCCTCTGAAGGCTGTCTCCAGGTGGGTGACGGACCTGTCCTTACATAACAGATAAATGCCTGGGTTTACAGAACCATTTGTGAGAGCAGGACACCCCTTAACGCAGCAGCTGTGTGATTCTGAAGAATTTCTTCTCTGTCTTAAATTTAGACTTATCTGTCCTTCAGACACTCACGGGGGAACCAGAGATCAGAGCAAGAGGCCTGGATGGGCCTGTTTGAGGCAGACAGAGGGATGGGCTTAGCTGCCGTTCTTTCCTGTGAAACTGCTGATGTGCAGCGCTTGTTTCCCTTGAAAAGTCACTTATCTTTTTGTCTAAATGCCAAAGGACTTCAGTTTTCTTCAATGTTCAGTAATTGCATGATAATATAATATGTCATGGCATTAGTTCTGAGTCAGTTTCTCTTACATGGTGTGTCCTTTCAATGTGTAGTCAAACCTTTTTATTTGTTGTTAAATTCACTGGATTTTTCATAAATTATATCTGTGAGCATCATTCTTTTCTACTGCTTTAATTTCCATTAGTGATTCCTATTATCTGTTTTTTGTATCTTTGCCTGCCTTTAATATTTGCACTTCTTTTTTATTTTAAAATGTTCTTCCTTTCCCTTGTTTCTCTTGATGTGTCATTTATTGAAAGTGAAAGTCACTCAGGTGAATCCGACTCTGTGACCCCATGGACTGTATAGTCCATGAAATTCTCCAGGCCAGAGTACTGGCCTTCTCGAAGGGATCTTCCCAACCCAGGGGTCGAACCCAAGTCTCCCACCTTGCAGGCAGATTCTTTACCAGCTGAGCCACCAGGGAAGCCCAAGAATACTGGAGTGGCTAGCCTATCCCTTCTCCAGTGGATCTTCCCAACCCAGGAATCGAACCAAGGTCTCCTGCTTTGCAGGTGGATTCTTTACCAGCTGAGCTATCATTTCTGAAATGAAGTACCATTTATTTCTAGTTTTTTCTCTGAGTTTTTGTCCTTTGTTTCTCAGTTTTCCTAATTCTAATTTACATGGTTATTTCATGTCTGATATCATTTTCTCTGTCTTATAAGTTAGAGAAGCAGGTGGTATTTTTTATTTATTTTGTGGGTGTGTTTTTCTAGTGGATTTTCATTGTGTGCAGGGATGTTAATCTGCTCATTTGATTCTTTTATCTTTTTCCTCTTAAATTAATTTTCCCAGCTTTATTGAAATACTGCTTCTTTGTTTCTCATAATAACTTTATGTCAGACTTGACCCTGACCTTTGTTGCTTATTTTTGTGTGAACTGAATTTGGATGAACTTAGAGGAAAGTGGGGCCAGGAAGCTTCCCAGGTGCTTCTCTCTCCCCTCCTGCCATTTGCTTGGAGAGTTAACCTGGGGCAGCTGGATTTCTGAGGCTTCCTGGCTCTGTCCGCTCTTAGTTTTGTCCAGTTTCTTTCCTCGTCTCATCACCCCTATCCTGCTCAGTTCTGACTCCAGCCCTAGCTGGACCCTGCCCGGGATGCCAGGTCTCAAGTCTGCAGGTGCCCTATTGAATTCACCAGGGCTGATGGATTGGGTAAAACCCCAAAGGGCTCCAGTCCCTTCTGCTACTCAGACACTAGGGGCAGTGAACACACTGCTCAGCCCTGAAGCAGAGAGGGGGAGGGGCTGCTTGTTTCCTTGTATTTTGTATTTCATGTGGGGGTGGGGAGTGGGAGGCTCTCCTCACCTAGAAAGGGCATTCATGAGCTTTTTTCTCTTGCTGGCTTGTTACTTTGTTTGTTTTAATGTGAGGATTTGGGGAGACTAAAAACTATGCTGCTGTTTTTACAGTATTCACCAGATTATGAATATATTACTTTAAAGATTATTAATAATATTTTCATATAGAACTTAAAAAACAAAATCTTGTGTTTTTTTGGTCTCTTATATAATGTATTTGTATTTATTTCACATATATTCTCTTAAAAATAAATAAATGCTTTCAGTATTTGTTCAGTTCAGTTCAGTCGCTCAGTTGTGTCCGACTCTTTGTGACCCCATTAATTGCAGCACGCCAGGCCTCCCTGTCCATCACCAACTCCGGAGTTCACCTAAACTCATGTCTGTCGAGTTGGTGATGCCATCCAGCCATCTCATCCTCTGTCATCCCCTTCTCCTGCCCCCAATCCCTCCCAGCATCAGAGTCTTTTCCAATGAGTTGACTCTTCGCATGAGGTGGCCAAAGTACTGGAGTTTCAGCTTTAGCATCAGTCCTTCCAATGAACACCCAGGACTGATCTCCTTTAGAATGGACTGGTTGGATCTCCTTGCAGTCCAAGGGAGTCCAACACCACAGTTCAAAAGCATCGATTCTTCGGCGCTCAGCCTTCTTCACAGTCCAACTCTCACATCCATACATGACCACTGGAAAAACCATAGCCTTGAGTAGACGGACCTTAGTCAGCAAAGTAATGTCTCTGCTTTTGAATATGCTGTCTAGGTTGGTCATAACTTTTCTTCCAAGGAGTAAGCGTCTTTTAATTTCATGGCTGCAATCACCATCTGCAGTGATTTTGGAGCCCCCCAAAATAAAGTCTGACAATGTTTCCACTGTTTCCCCATCTATTTCCCATGAAGTGATGGGACTGGATGCCATGATCTTCGTTTTCTGAATGTTGAGCTTTAAGCCAACTTTTTCACTCTCCTCTTTTACTTTCATCAAGAGGCTTTTTAGTTCCTCTTCACTTTCTGCCATAAGGGTGGTGTCATCTGCATATCTGAGGTTATTGATATTTCTCCCGGCAATCTTGATTCCAACTTGTGTTTCTTCCAGCCCAGCATTTCTCATGATGTACTCTGCATAGAAGTTAAATAAGCAGGGTGACAATATACAGCCTTGACGTACTCCTTTTCCTATTTAGAACCAGTCTGTTGTTCCATGTCCAGTTCTAGCTGTTGCTGCCTGACCTGCATACAGATTTCTCAAGAGGCAGGTTAGGTGGTCTGGTATTCCCATCTCTTTCAGAATTTCCCACAGTTTATTGTGATCCACACAGTCAAAGGCTTTGTCATAGTCAATAAAGCAGAAATAGATGTTTTTCTGGAACTCTCTAGCTTTTTCCATGATCCAGTGGATGTTGGCAATTTGATCTCTGGTTCCTCTGCCTTTTCTAAAACCAGCTTGAACATCAGGAAGTTCACGGTTCATGTATTTTAGTTTTCTGAATGTTGAGGTTTAAGCCAACTTTTTGCTTTTTAGACTTATGTTGATCTCTTTTTTAGTAGATAAAATATTTTAAAATACTAGTAATGTTTTGGTTTGTCAGGTGCAAATGATTTTGGAGATGATTTTGTCATTTAATGGTATCTAGAATAGTCTTTTAAATTTCTCATTTATGTAAAATATTTTGTTACTTTGTGGGTGTAGCACAAATGCTAATATTTCCTCAGCATTTCCATGGAAATAAATGAAGTAGAAGGAAAGTGTGTTTGTAGGTTGAAGAGATCAATAATTTTTCTGTCAGAAAGTGGAATTGGATAGAAATAATAGGGTGGTTCATGTGTAAATCAATTTAAGTTTTTAAAAAGGAACTGCTTATTGAACTATAACATACCCATAGAAAGTGTGTAGTTGCTGAGTTGACAGTTCCCTGCTTTTTCATGGAGGAAATGTACCCAGGTCAGTAGGTGAAACCCTGCCAGATTCCCTGAGGGTCCCTGTGCCCCTCCCCACATCAGCCTTCCTCTACCTCCAGGGTCATCACTAGTCACACTCATAACAACTTAGATTAGTTTTGCTTTTATTTGCTTATATTTGAAGTTCATATAAATACGAGCTTCTTTATCCAGGTATGCTGCTGCTACTGCTAAGTCACTTCAGTCGTGTCCGACTCTGTGCAACCCCATAGATGGCAGCCCACCAGGCTCCCCCATCCCTGGGATTCTCCAGGCAAGAACACTGGAGTGGGTTGCCATTTCCTTCTCCAACGCATGAAAGTGAAAAGTGAAAGTGAAGTAGCTCAATCGTGCCTGACTCTTAATGACCCCATGGACTGCAGCCTACCAGGCTCCTCCATCCATGGGATTTTCCAGGCAAGAGTACTAGAGTGGGTTGCTATTACCTTCTCCATTATCCAGGTATACTTCACAATTAGCCTGTTTAAAGTTTGTAATGCAGCAACTTTAGTATATTATTTCATAGGTTCATGGAGATGTGCCGCCATCACCACAGTCTGTTGTGTAACATTTTTGTTACTAACAAAAGAAACTGCACATCCCTCAGCCATCCCCTTCCAACCCTTTTGCCCCTGCTCCAGCCCTAGGCCATCCTACCATCCTTCTTTGATCATCTTTTTTCTGGGTCCTTTATTCTATTCCTGTGGCATTTTACATTCATTTAATTCTGGATGTTAAACCAGCCTCGCATTTCTTGGATAAATCGGATGTGTATTTTCTTTGCTTTATTTCCCTCAGCGTTTTGTTTGTGGATTTACCTATGTTGCATTGGTTGTGAATTGTATCGTATTTATTCTCAGTTTGTTATTTCTCTTGTTGGTGGACACTTGTTGGGCCCAGAGGGTTTGCTTATTAGGAGTAGTGCTGCTTTGAACGTTCTCTTGTTCGTCCTTTAGTGAAAATATGTTTGCATGTTTTTGGTTTAGACTTGGATTTGGAAGTTACAGTCAATGTGGTTGCCTGTGTTCAGGTTGAATAGATACTTCAGAACAGTTTTCCAAAGTGGTTTTTACCAGTATTCACTTCCATCAACAGTGTGGGCAGTTTCTGTAGATCTGTCTTTTAGCCACCTCTTAGATTGTCTATGCTTTTTCGTTTAGTTATCCCGTGGGATTTATAATGGTGTCCTATGATAGTTTTAGGAGAAGGCAATGGCACCCACTCCAGTACTCTTGCCTGGAAAATCCCATGGACGGAGGAGCCTGGTGGGCTACAGTCCATGGGGTCGCTAAGACTCAGACATGACTGAGCGACTTCACTTTCACTTTTCACTTTCATGCGTTGGAGAAGGAAATGGCAACCCACTCCAGTGTTCTTGCCTGGAGAATCCCAGGGATGGGGGAGCCTGGTGGGCTGCCATCTACGGGGTCACACAGAGTCGGACACGACTGAAGCGACTTAGCAGTAGCAGCATGATAGTTGTATTGTGCATTATCTGATGACTAATGAAGTTAAGCACCTTTATATATATTTTGGGGGGTTTGGCTCATTTTCAAGGTGTTTATACTGTGTTCTGCCCATTTTTTCTAGTGAGTTATTGCC
Source organism: Capricornis sumatraensis (assembly GCF_032405125.1). Lineage (NCBI taxonomy): Eukaryota > Metazoa > Chordata > Mammalia > Artiodactyla > Bovidae > Capricornis > Capricornis sumatraensis. The sequence continues at coordinate 43,746,905 of NC_091072.1, read as the reverse complement.
CTTATATTTTATGTCTATAGTAACAGTTTATATATTCTGCATATCCATCTTTGATTTCAATTACTTTTTCTGTGATTGAATTTACTTTCTTAATGGTATGTTTTGATTAGCAGATGTTCCCAGTTTAATTATAATCCTTTTTCCTGTGTGTTAGCATTATTGTTTATATAATTTAATAGCTCTCTTCTTATGCAAAGGTCATAAGATGATCTCCTAGGTTTTTTTCTTGAATGTTTTCTTTTAACTTTTCTACTTATATTTGTTATCTATCTGAAATTGACTCTGTGTATGATATGTGAACTTACTTGAAAAGTAACACTTTCAAATTAGAAGCATCGTTTTAAGTAGCAGATGAACTCGGCAGTAATCATGCCTGTGTGTGCTGCTCCATGGCACCATGGCATACACATCATACATGTGCAGCGTTTCCCCAGTTTTACAGATCAGGCAATTGGTAATGAGGTGAAATAAGCAAATTGCTGTGAGTCTCCATGTTGGATCTGTCATTTGCCTGTAGTCCTTAGAGGTTAATAAAGCAGCCTGTGATGGTGGTGTGGTGCTGCCAGGGGACAGAGTGGGCCTGGGGCAGTCACAGAGGGCCTCGTGACTCACAGAGCAGCTGATCCTGTGACCCTCTCCATCCCCTGGTGAGTGCTGCAGGTGCAATAGGTTTGAGTGTCAGCTCCGGGACACACAGCTTGGGGAATCCCAAGCAGTAAGGAGTCCGGCTTGGTCCTGAGGGGAGCAGATTGCTGTCTGCAATCTCCATGCTATCTAGTTTACATATAGTAATGTAAGATTCCATGTCTGCAGTCTCCATATCTGCAGTCTACGTGCCCCAAGGAAAGAGTGTGGGTGCCTTGCATTCTCTGTCACCCAGCAGCACTGGGGTTACCTCTCTGAGTACATTGCTCCTTGATCCTGAGGGACCTGACCTTGTAATTCTTATTTCTGCTGCACCAGCCTGAATAATGGATATTTTTGTATGTGTTTAACCTATACCTTTTGTTAAGAACATGTGAAAAAAAAAATGTGTTTGTAAAAATGCCAGAGAATGCAGTTAGTCATCCAGGTTGTATCTTGGCAAGTCTGGCCATTAGGGGAGAGACAAAGGTCACTGGGGCCAGATGAAGGAGTCTCACAGTGTTACTGTGTCCAGTACTTTCCCTTTTTCGCTAAAGAAGAAGGAAATGTGTAGCTATTGTAACTTTCCTCTGCTGCTGCTGCTAAGTTGCTTCAGTCATGTTCGACTCTGTGCGACCCCATAAACGGCAGCCTACCAGGCTCCCCCGTCCCTGGGATCCTCCAGGCAAGAATACTGAAGTGGGTTGCCATTTCCTTCTCCAATGCGTGAAAATGAAAAGTGAAAATGAAGCACTCAGTCGTGTCTGACTCCTAGTGACCCCATGGACTGCAGCCCACCAGGCTCCTCCATCCATGGGATTTTCCAGGCAAGAGTACTGGAGTGGGTTGCCATTGCCTTCTCCACATATAACTAAACACTGATGTAATGCCCACTCCTAGTATAAAGGTGAAATAAAAGGAAAAGACTTTATAATAAAGTAATACATGTTTCAATAAGCATGTGCTTAGACATGTATGTAGTCAGTGACTTAACGGAAAAAGGAGAAGACTGTGCACATGAACGTGTTTATATGTAACTTTTGGTTGGTGCAAAAGTAATTGCAAGTTTGCATTGTTGAACTTTGCTGTTTGATATTAGAATACATTCTTTTTTTAATTTATTTTTTATTGAAGGATAATTGCTTTGCAGAATTTTGCTGTTTCTGTCAAACCTCAGCATGAATCAGCCATAGGTATACATATATCCCCTCCCTTTTGAACCTCCCTCCTATCTGTTGCCCCACCCCACCCCACCCCTCTAGGTTGATACAGAGCCTCTGTTTGAGTTTCCTGAGACATAACAGCAAATTCCCATTGGCTATCTATTTTGCATATAGTAATGTAAGTTTCCATGTTACTCTTTCCATTCATCTCATCCTCTCCTCCCTTCTCCCCATGTCCATAAATCTATTCTCTCTGTCTGTTTCTCTACTGCTGCTCTGTAAATAAATTCTTCAGTACCATTTTTCTAGATTATGTATATATGCATTAGAATACTGTATCTATCTTTCTCTTTCTGACTCACTTCACTCTAGAATGGGTTCTAGGTTCATCCACCTCATCAGAAATGACTCAAATGTGTTCCTTTTAGTGGCTGAGTAATATTCCATTGTGTATATGCACCACAACTTCTTTATCGATTCACCTGTCAATGGACATCTAGGTTGCTTCCATGTTCTAGCTATTGTAAATAGTGCTGCACTGAACATTGGGGTACATGTGTATTTTTCAGTTTTGGTTTCCTCAGGGTATATGCCTAGGAGTGGGATTGCTGGGTCATATGGTGGTTTTATTCCTAGTTTTTTAAGGAATCTCCATACTGTCTTCCGTAGTGGCTGTATCAACTTACATTTGCACCAACGGTGCAGGAGTGTTCCCTTTTCTTCACACCCTCTCCAGCATTTATTGTTTGTAGATTTCTTGATGATGGCCATTCTGACCTGTGTGAGGTAGTATCTCATGGTGGTTTTGATTTGCATTTCTCTAATAATGAGCAATGTTGAGCATCTTTTCATGTGTGTTAGCCATCTGTATGTCATCTTTGAAAAAATGCCTGTTTAAGTCTTTTTCCTACTTTTTGATTGAGTTGTTGTTTTTCTGTCATTGAGTTGTATGAGCTGCTTGTATATTTGGAAATTAATCCTTTGTCAGTTGTTTCTTTTGCTATTGTTTTCTCCCATTCTGAGGGTTGTCTTTTTGCCTTGCTTATAGTTTCCTTTACTGTGCAAAAGCTTTTAAGTTTAATCAGGTCCCACTTGTTTGCTTTTGTTTTTATTTCTGTTACTCTAGGAGGTGGATTATAGAGGATCTTGTTTTGATTTATGTCATCGAGTGTCCTACCTATGTTTTCCTCTATGAGTTTTATAGTTTCTGGTCTTACATTTAGGTGTTTAATCCATTTTGAGTTTATCTTTGTGTATGGTGTTAGGAAGTGCTCTAATTTCATTCTTTTACGTGTAGCTGCCCAGTTTTCCCAGCACCATTTATTGAAGAGGCTGTCTTTGCCCCATTGTATATTCTTGCCTCCTTTGTCAAAAATAAGGTTCCCATTGGTGCATGGGTTTATTTGTGGACTTTCTATCTTGTTCCATTGATCTATATTTCTGTTTTTCTGCCAGTACCATACTGTTCTGATGACTATAGCTTTGTAGTAGAATCTAAAGTCAAGAAGCTTGATTCCTCCAGCCCATTCTTCTTTCTCAAGACTGCTTTGGCTATTCGGGGTCTTTTGTGTTTCCATATGAATTGTGAAAATTTTTGTTCTAGTTCTATGAAAAATGCCATTGGTAGTCTGATAGGGATCACACTGAATCTGTGTATTGCATTTGGTAGTATAGTCATTTTCACAATATTGGTTCTTCCTACCCAGGAACATGGAATATCTCTCCCATCTGTTTATGTCATCTTTGATTTCTTTCATTAATGTCTTATAATTTTCTGTGTACAGTTCTTTTGTCTCCTTAGGTAAGTTTATTCCTAGATATTTTATTCTTTTTGTTGCAATGGTAAATGGGATTGACTCCTTAATTTCTCTTTCTGATTTTTCATTGTTACTACATAGAAATGCAAGTGATTTCTCTGTATTGATTTTGTATCCTGCAACTTTGCTAAATTCACTGATTAGCTCTAGTCATTTTCTGATACTATCTTTAGGGTTTTCTATGTATGGTATCATGTCATCTGCAAACAGTGAGAGCTTTGCTTCTTCTTTTCCAATCTGGATTCCTTTTATTTCTTTTTCTTCTCTGATTGCTGCAGCTAGGACTTCCAGAACTATGTTGAGTAATAGTGGTGAAAGTGGACACCCTTGTTTTGTTCCTGATCTTAGGGGGAATGCTTTCAGTTTTTCACCATTGAGAATAATGTTTGCTGTAGCCCTATCATACATGAATGGATGCTGAATTTTGTCAAAGGCTTTTTTTGCATCTTTTGAGATGATTGTATGGTTTTTATCTTTCAGTTTGTTAATATGGTGTATCACATTGACTGATTTGCATATATTGAAGAATCTTTACATTCCTGGAATAAACCCAACTTGATCGTGGTATATGAGCTTTTTGATGTGTTGCTGAATTCTGTTGCAAAAATTTTGTTGAGGATTTTTACGTCTATGTTCATCAGTGATACTGGCCTATGTAGTTTTCTTTTTTGTGTGTTGTCTTTATCTGGTTTTGGTATCAAGGTGATGTTGGCCTCATAGAATTTGGAAATGTTCCTTCCTCTGCAATAGTTTGAGAGAATTTTAGAAGGACAGGTATAGCTCTTCTCTAAATGTTTGATAAAGTTCTCCTGTGAAGATATCTGATCCTTGGCTTTTGTTTTTTTGGGAGATTTTTGATCAGAGCTTCAATTTGGAATACATTCTTAAATGTGGTTACATTATATATCATTTTAATGTGTGTTTCTTGCTTTTTTTTGCTAATGACATTACTTGCTATATATTTTATATTTATTTTAGACTATGGAAATAATGTTAAACAAAAAAGCAAATTTGGGCGATTTTCTTATTCCAGTTCAAAATGGGTCGTAAAACAACACAATCAACTTGCAACATCAGCAACTCATTTGTCCCAGGAACTGTTAATGAACATATAGTGCAGTGGTGGTTTAAGAAATTTTGCAAAGGAGAGGAGAGCCTTGAAGATGAGGAGCATAGTGGCCAGTCATTGGAAGTTGACAATGAGCAGTTGAGAACAATCATCAAATTAGCCTCCAATTAAAATAAATAAATTTATTTTAAAAAAAAAACTGATCCTCTTACAACACAAGAAGTTGCCAAAGAACTCAATGTCGGCCATTCTATGGTCATTTGTCATTTGAAGCAAGTTGGAAAGGTGAAGAAGTTGGATAAGTGGATGCCTCATGAGCTGACCAAAAATCAAAAAAATCGTTTTGAAATTCTGTCTTCTCTCATTTTATGCAACAACAATGAACCATTGTTTGATCGGATTGTGGCGTGTGACAAAAGTGGCTTTGATATGACAAGTGGTGATGACTAGTTCAGTGTCTGAACCAAGGAGTTCCAAAGCACTTCCCACACTTGCCAAAATTTGCACCAGAAAAAGGTCATGGTCTGTTGGTCTGCTGCTGGTCGGATCCATTACAGCTTTCTGAATCCGGTGAAACCATTACATCTGAGAAGAATGCTCAGCAGATCAGTGAGATGCACTGAAAACTTTAGTGCCTGCAGCCAGCATTGGTCAGCAGTTGTTTTTCAGTTGCTAAGTTGTGTCTGACTTTTCGTGACCCAAAGAACTGCAGGGCGCCAGGCTTCCTTGTCCTTCACTATACACTCAGCCTCCTTTATGGTCCAACTGTCACATTTGTCCACAACTACTGGAAAAACCATATGTTTGACTATACAGACCTTTGTCATCAAAGTTATGTCTCTACATTTTAATATGCTGTCTAGGTTTATCATAGCTTTCCTTCCAAGGAGCAAGTGGCTTTTAGTTTCATGGCAGCAGTCACCATCTGCAGTGATTTTGTAGCCCAAGAAAATAAAATCTGTCACTGTTTCCACTTTTCCCCCTTCTATTTGATCAACAGAAAGGGCCCAGTTCTTCTCCATGACAACGCCTGACCGCATGTCACACAACCAGTGCTTCAAATGTTGAACAAACTAGACTACAGAGTTTTGCCTTATCTGCCATATTCACCTGACCTCTCACCAACTGACTACCACTTCAAGCATCTCGACAACTTTTTGCAGGGAAAACGCTTCCACAACCAGCAGGAGGCAGAAAATGTTTTCTACAAGTTAATCGAATTCTGAGGCACAGATTTTTATGCTATAGGAATAAACTTATTTCTTGTTGGCCAAAATGTATCAGTTGTAATGGTTCCTATTTTGATTAGTAAAGAGATGTGTGAGCCTAGTTATAATGATTTAAAATTCACGGTCCAAAATCACTATTATGTTTGCACCAACCTAATAAATGGCACATTTCATTCACAGTTGTCATTAAAGGTAAGAGCTACATAAATGTATCCATGTTTAGAGAATCACTTTAAATGCAGCTATCTTGGCAGCTCTTATACCATCTTAGTGGCTTCCCTGGTGGCTCAGTTGGTAAAGAATCTGCCTGCAATGTGGGAGACCTGGGTTCAATCACTGAGTTGGGAAGATCCCTGGAGGAGGGCATGGAAACCCACTCCAGTATTCTTGCCTGGAGAATCCCCATGGACAGAAGAGCCTGGTGGGCTATATATAGTCCATGCGGTCACAAACCTGGCAGCTACAGTCCATGGGGTCACAAAAAGTCAGACATGACTGAGCACACATACCATTTTTAACATTTGTCCTTCATGAAATGATTTTCCAAAATAGTGAAAAAAAGGAAAAGAAAAGCAAAGCTCTTTGTAAGCCTTAAAAAAAAACAAAACCCAAAATACAGCCCTCTTTATATGTATGTGAGTCTGAGCATAACATATTAAGTATTTTTTCTTTTTGAATGACAGAGGTAAGTTCTCACTCAGATAATTATCTGTAGACTGGCCGACCCGAAAGTGTCTGGAGAACCATCTCAGTATCAGGCCAGGCAGGACCAGGCTTTGTTGTGCAGGGATGTCCTGAGTGTTACAGGCACTCTAGCATCAGGGGTTGTGTTCTTTAAATGCCGACAATAACCCCAGTCTTCATAACCAACAAAAGTGCTCTCTCAGACTTGCCAGACGCCCCGAGGACAGTGTCCCCTGAGAACCCTAGTCCTAGGGCACTGATCCTTTGCATGTTGAGTGCCCACCTCATGGAGGACCATCCTGGACCAGCAGGTAGGCGGCACTTAGCTGTGGCATTTTCCAGAATCACGGAGATCAAACTGTGCTGTCCAGCACACCTGCTGTATTTATTTTACCTCCTTTAAGTTCCCTGGACTCGCTGTCTTTCAAAGTGTTTTTTCAAGAAATTAGTTTACAATTATCCTTTGAATAGAAGCAAATGTTATGGGATCACCCATTCAGATGCTAATAATGTTTCCTGTTTGTGATGAATGATAAAAGAAATTGAAATGGTGGAAGCCTATTTTTCCCCTCTTATTGGTCGCTGGCTGTCATTTTGGGATTGACAGAAGGTTTTTAGGTTGTTAGACGTGTTTTTGTAGTGGCAGTAGCATTCTTTTTCATTTAAAATAGTTTCATTAAATGTTGTACAGATATAAAAATATTTCTAAAATATATATAAAGTGTGAAAAAATGATAAGAACTCAGTTTTTTTAAAAAAATTGAGACCTCATGATCTTACAGAGTTCTCTGTGGGCTCCTCTTTGATTTTTGTTCCTCACAGAAGTAATCCCTTACCTTTTACAAAAAACTTAAATAGTTTTGCTAAAAATATTTCTATTCCCTAAACAAAATATTGCTTAGTTTTCCAAGTATATGAACTTTATATTAATGGAATCATGATGTATTTTTCCTCTCTGATTTACTCTTGTGCCTTGCAGTTCAGTACTTTTGAGATTCGTCTTGTTTGCTTGTAGCCGAGCTTTGTTTGTTAGAAGTGAACATATCACAGTTGATTTCTGCCTTTTCAGCCATGTGAACATTTTCATTGTTCCTGGCTTTGTTGTCACAGGGATTCTGTGCATATTCGTGTTCGTGGCTCCTGGCACCTGTGAGCCCTTGTCATGGGGAAGACCTGTTTCACTGCTACTAGGCTGCGCTCAGCTGCTTTGCAGTCACTGCACCCTTCTCTACTCCCGCTAGTCGTGGTCAGGCCCTTGGTTTCCCTCAATTCTTGGCAGCACTTGTCATAATGAGATTGAAATATTTTTGCCCACCCTTTGAAAGTGACGTGATGTCTCATTTCATTTGTATTTTCTGATTTTTCTTGAGATTGACTATTTTTTATGTTTGTTGGCCATACATATTTCCTACTATGACAGGTGCTTATTGAAAAATTTTGTTGATTTTTCTACTTGGTTACCTTTTTATTGCTGATTTTTAGGAATCAGTGTTTTGGATGTAAATCTTATATCATTTATTTTATTTTTTATCATTTATTTTAATACATATTTCAAATTTATCTTCCCATTGTGTACTTGTCTTTCCATGCTTTTTATGGTTTCTTTTAATGAGGAATCCCCTTGTAGCTCAGCTGGTAAAGAATCCATCTGCAATGCAGGAGGCCCTGGTTTTATTCCTGGGTCAGGAAGATCCCCTGGAGAAGGGATGGGCTACCCGCTCCAGATTCTTGGGCTTCCCTTGTGGCTCAACTGGTAAAGAATCCATCTGCAATGTGAGAAACCTGTATTTGATCTTCCCAATGTGTACTTGTCTTTCCATGTTTTTTATGCTTTCTTTAAAGAATAGAAATTCTTACGTTTAGTTCAGACCAGGCCTTAATCTTGTCCTGTGTAGCTAGTGGTTATGTCACCGAGCTGTGGGTGAGCTGAAATGAGCGCAGTCTGGTGAAGGGACTGGGGAAGCCACTGCCCTCTGAATGGAAAGGGCAAGGAGCAGCCATGGGGAGCTGCTTGCCTAGCTGTAGTTGTTAGAGTTCTTGAGCAACTGAAAATTTGTTTGGAACCTAGACATCACCAACTCCCTAACCATCAAAGAGGGCACTGGGCAGCGAAGCCCCTAGACTCACTGTCTTCCTGCATGTGCCCATGTGTCCAGGGTGTCAGGACATGCAGCTGCTTGCCCTGAACATAATACACCTGAGGGCCCTCCCTGCTGCTGCTGCTGCACTGAGTTCAGCTGTAGCCTTGTGGAGCAGTGTTCCCTGGTATGACTGTGCTGGTTTCTTTCTTGATTCCATTGTGGAAACGCATCAGAGCTGTTTGTAGCTTCCAGTGACAATGAGTGAGGCTGCCCTGGATATCTTATGATTGTTTTTGTGTGAACCTCGTTTCTCCTGGAGGGTTTCATTTCAGGATCAAGATGGGGATGGTGGTTTGAGGGAAAAGTGTGTGTGAGCTTCTCTGAAAACAGCCAAACCCTTTCCCTATGTGCTGCCTCCCCCAGAGCACGAGGGGCCTCATGGCTCTGTGTCCCCATAGCTCTGGGTCCCTGTGGCTCTGTGTCCCCATATCTCTGGGTCCCCGTGGCTCTGGGTCCCTGTGGCTCTGGGTCCCTGTGGCTGGATCCCTGTGGCTTTGTGTCCCTATAGCTCTGGGTCCCGTGACTCTGTGTCCCCGTATCTCTGGGTCCCTGTAGCTCTGTGTCCCTGTGGCTCTGTGTCCCCATAGCTCCTGGTCCCTGTGACTGTTTGTCCCTGTGGCTCTGTGTCCCAGTGGCTCTGTGTCCCTGTGGCTCTGGTGCCTCTAAGTCTGGCTGGTTCTCCCAACTCTTCTAACAGTGGGTGGTTACATTTCTGTTGAGATTTTAATTGAATTTCCCCAGTAACTAATGACACTTAGCCTCTTTTCACATGCTTGCTTTTCATCTTTATTCTTAGATGAAGGGTCTGTTAATGTATTTGCCCACTTAAAAAAAAATAGGTTGTTTGTATTTTAATGTGTTATTTTGAGATTTCCTTGTGTATTCTGGGCATAAGTCTTTTTTCATAATATATTTATGATTTAGAAATATATTCTCCCAGTTGTGTGTTGTCTCTTTTTCTTAACAGTTTCTTTTGAACAACAGAGTGTTTTAATTTTAATATGTGCAGTTTATAATTTTTTTATGATTTGAGCTTTTGGAGTTGTGTCTAAGAACTCTTTGCCTGTCCCAAAGGCACAGAGGTTTTGACCTATGACTTTTGCCAAAAATTGTTTAAAGTTTTATGTTAAAGTCTCTTAGCTATTTTCGACTAGTTCTTGTGTAAGGTGTGAGGAATACTTTGAGGTTTATTTATTTGTTGCATATGATTCACAGTCTTTTAAAATATATTTTTTTAGCACAATCTTTTAAAAAGATTTTTGCAGCTATTTTGTTCTGAATGTCTGTTTCTGGTGTAGGTGTAATTAGAGTGTCTACCTAGCCACACTCTTTGATCTTCATGGACTCTCATTTTTCAGGGAGTTTTTGTTTGAGAGAGGACTATTGACCCAATTTTTATTTTGTTTAATACTCAATTTTATGCATTTATTAAGTAATTTTTATTTTAGCATTAAAGTTGACCTTCCTTTATATATTTTGGATGTTATATACATGATTAATTAATGCATTATGAATTTAACAAAGTTTTGTAAATTGTATTAAAAAATACCAGTTTAAGAAGTGTTGCACCATTTATCCACAGTTAATTCACTGTTCTCACAAAGTAGATTCTCATAATTACAGAGAATACTGCAATGATTATAAAACCAGTAAAGAAAGAACCCTTATATTTTGAGATGTTGTGAATGTTTCATTTATAGTTAGATGTTTTAAGAAAGTTCTCAAAAAAAAAGAAAGTTCTCATATTTCTTCTTAAGTAGTCTAGTTTTGTAACTTGTTGTAATTTTGGAATTTATGCCCTAGATCTTTTAGAATATTAGAGTTTTATTTTATTTTCTGAGATACCAAAAATTATTTTTTTTAATTATTTTGATTGAATTCATAGAACTAAAATACCAAATAATTTGAGTTATATAGAAATAAAACCTGAAGAAATATTGTTAAACATCATATGATATCCACCTCCCAGGCACATATTGTTTTGCAGGCGACTTTTATCAAACATTTAAGGAGTGAATAATTCTCCCTTCAAATGGAAGGGAAGGAAAGATGTGGGAATAGCTAACTAATTTTATGAGACTAATAAAATTCTATTACAAAATTAAATATGAGAAAAGAAAAAAGTTTATAGATTTAGGGCTCCTGGTTTCCAGTCAGGCACGTAAAGACCCTATAAGACACCACTTCATCCTAACAAGTAAAAAACTGAGCAATGGTTCTTAGATTCATCAGAGAAGAGAGGCCACAGAACAAATCACTGCCCCCCAAATCAGAGAGATAAAGAATCACAATTTCCTGGAGTAAAAATCCACTAGCAGAAACCTCCCTGGGAAGGCTGAACGGCAGTTGAGAAATGGCTGGAAGTTCAGTGTGGACAAGTCTAAGAGATAAAAACTTGAAGTGGACCCACCCAATCAGAGCAGAACATTTGAGTTTTAATTTCACTAGTCTTTGTAGAACCTGGAGAAAATGTTTGTTCCCCTCAAGCTCCTTTTTGGGTGTTGGGTTGTTGGTTTTTGGTTAAGTGGGTAATCAGGACAGTTCAGAAGCAAACTGTTGTTATTCAGCGGCGTCCCTTCTGTACAATCAAATTATTTGTGTGTTTAGATCCTTATGTTCCTATTTTTATGTGGTTTTAGATTTTTGAAAACTTGGTTTTATTTCTAGGAATTTGTTATTTTTTAAAAGGTTTGTTCATCCTGTATTCCTTATGGCATATTGACCTACTCTGTCAGTATTACTAAAAATGTATGTATTGCTTTAAAATCTTGCATTATAAATAAGAGGACTATTTACACAAGGGTTGGGTCTGTGTGGTTCCCTCTGCTCTTTAGAGTTTGGCTAATTTATTATTTCAAATTAAACCTTCTTCTTTTTGACAACTGGTACCCAGTAAACTTTTGGGGCCTTTCTCCCTGTTGACAGTGTGTGACCCACTGCTGGTTGATCCTCTCTGTTCTTGTCTAGTCCTGCATTTTCAGAATCTTATTTGTCTCACTCAAACTATTATTTACTTTTCTGTTTTCAAAGAGGGATTAAGGAACTTAAGTATACTTTACAAACAGACCAGTGCTCAGCAGAGGAAACAAGCTGTTACCACTTACACATATTTGTTTCTGTGTATTAGAATCAACAAGTAGATATTTAGATCTTTTTCTTGATACTTTTGTGTATTTGTCTTCAGTTTCGTTCAGTTTAGTCGCTCAGTTGTGTCTGACTCTGTGACCCCACGGACTGCAGTGCACCAGGCCTCCCCGTTCATCACCAACTCCCAGAGTTTACCCAAACTCATGTCCATTCAGTTGGTGATGCCATCCAACCATCCCATCCTTTGTCCTCCCCTTCTCGTCCTGCCCTCAATCTTTCTCAGCATTCTGGTCTTTTCAGAAGAGTCTGCTTTTCACATCAGGCGCCTTAAGTATTGGAGTTTCAGCTTCAACATCAGTCCTTCCAATGAACACCCAGGACTGATCTCCTTTAGGATGGACTGGTTGGATATCCTTGCAGTCCAAGGGACTCTCAAGAGTCTTCTCCAACACCACAGTTCAAAAGCATCAGTTCTGCAGTGCTCAGCTTTCTTTACAGTCCAACTCTCACATCCATACATGACTACTGGAAAAACCAAAGCCTTTAACTAGACGGACCTTTGTTGGCAAAGTAATGTCTCTGCTTTTGAATATGCTGTCTAGGTTGGTCATAACTTTTCTTCCAAGGAGTAAGCGTCTTTTAATTTCATGGCTGCAGTCACCATCTGCAGTGATTTTGGAGCCCCCCAAAATAAACTCTGACACTGTTTGCCCATCTATTTCCCATGAAGTGATGGGACTGGATACTATGATCTTCGTTTTCTGAATGTTGAGCTTTAAGCCAACATTTTCCCTCTCCTCTTTCACTTTCATCAAGAGGCTCTTTAGTTCTTCTTCACTTTCTGCCATAAGGGTAGTGTCATCTGCATATCTGAGGTTATTAATATTTCTCCTGGCAATCTTGATTCTAGCTTGTGCTTCATACAGCCCAGCGTTCTTCATGATGTTCTCTGCATATAAGTTAAATAAGCAAGGTGACAATATACAGCCTTGACATACTCCTTTTCCTGTTTGGAACCAGTCTGTTGTTCCATGTCCAGTTCGAACTGTTGCTTTCTGACCTGCATACAGGTTTCTCAAGAGGCAGGTCAGATGGTCTGTTATTACCATCTCTTTCAGAATTTTCCACAGTTTGTTGTGATCCACACAGTCAAAGGCTTTGGCATAGTCAATAAAGCAGAAATAGATGTTTTTCTGGAACTCTCTTGCTTTTTCCATGATCCAGCGGATGTTGGCAATTTGATCTCTGGTTCCTCTGCCTTTTCTAAAGCCAGCTTGAACATCTGGAAGTTCAGAGTTGATATATTACTGAAGCCTGGCTTGGAGAATTTTGAGCATTACTTTGCTAGCGTGTGAGTTGAGTGCAATTGTGCAGTAGTTTGAGCATTCTTTGGCATTGCCTTTCTTAGAGATTGAAGTGAAAACTGACCTTTTCCAGTCCTGTGGCCACTGCTGAGTTTTCCAAATTTGCTGGCATATTGAGTGCAGCACTTTCACAGCATCATCTTTCAATATTTGAAACAGCTCTACTGGAATTCCATCACCTCCACTAGCTTTGTTTGTAGTGATGTTTCCTAAGGCCCACTTGACTTCACATTCCAGGATGTCTGGCTCAAGGTGAGTAATCATACTATCATGATTATCTGGGTCGTGAAGATCTTTTTTGTACAGTTCTTCTGTGTATTCTTGACACTTCTTAGTATCTTCTGCTTCTGTTAGGTCCATACTATTTCTGTCCTTTATTGAGCCTTTGCATGAAGTGTTCCCTTGATATCTCTAATTTTCTTGAAGAGATCTCTAGGCTTTGTCATTCTGTTATTTTCTTCTATTTCCTTGCACTATCGCTGAGGAAGGCTTTCTTATCTCTTCTTGCTATTCTTTGGAACTCTGCATTCAGATGCTTGTATCTTTCCTTTTCTCCTTTGCTTTTCACTTCTCTTCTTTTCACAGCTATTTGTAAGGCTTGCTCAGGCAGCCATTTTCCTTTCCTATTTTCTTTTTCTTGGGGATGATCTTGCTCCCTATCTCCTGTACAGTGTCACAAACCTCCATCCATAGTTCATCAGGCACTCTGTCTATCAGATCTAGTCCCTTAAATCTATTTCTTACTTCTACTGCATAATCATAAGTGATTTGATTTAGGTCATACCTGAATGGTCTAGTGGTTTTCCCCCCTGTCTTCAATTTAAGTATTAATTTGGCAATAAGGAATTCATGATCTGAGCCACAGTCAGCTCCCAGTCTTGTTTTTGCTGACTATGTAGAGCTTCTTCATCTTTTGGCTGCAAAGAATATAATCAGTCTGATTTTGGTGTTGGCCATCTGGTGATGTCCATGTGTAGATGCTTCTCTTGTGTTGCTGGAATTTGTCTTGTATTTGGGTTGTTTTTGTCTCAAAACACTTTATATTCACTCTTCTTACCTGCATTTTGTTATGAACTCAGACTTTTATGCCAATCTGACTCACTCCATTTCCCTTGCTGCTAATATTATTATTGCTGTTACTGCTACTACTGACTGTGATGGGCACAACCTCTCTACCTCCTGCTGGCTCTCTGTCATTTTAGCCCCTGGCATCTTTGAGGTTGTTCTTGCTTTTTGGTAAAAAACAAGATGTTTCAAGTGTATCGATTTTTTGTTTGTCTCATAATATGGAACCACTGTCTTCCAGTAAGTCTCAGTAGAGGTAAATTCTGAGAGCCAGTGGGAGATGGGGGCAGGTCCAGGCCCCTTGCTCCTGGGATGCCCTAGTTAAGAGAGAGTGTAGAGCAGGTGGTCACCACGTCCAGCTCTGCTGAATGCTTCCTGTTTCCCACACACCATCTGCTTCTACCCAGCTTCTCATGCACATCATCCACATAAACTCCCCTGGGTTTTCCAGAGCAATGCCAGCAGTTCTGTGGAGAGCCCATGAACATTCCCAAAGATCTGTGTCATTTTGTGGGAAAATGGGGCCATAGCCCTTTTCTGTCCTTTTCTGAGGTGGCTGGTCAAAGTTAAAATACTTTTTAGGAAAAAAGCCCCATAATTTACTTCTTAGGTTTTTTGCTGTCTCACAGAAAGGTTAAGATAAATATTTAATAAAAATGTTTTAGAATAGGGCAGCTAATGTTTTAATGGTTTGACGTAATACATGTGTTGTTTTTGTTGTTCAGTTGCTGTTGTGTCTGACTCTTTGCGACCCCATGGACTGCAGCACACCAGGCTTCCCTGTCCTTCACCATCTCCTAAAGTTTGCTCAGATTCATGTCCATTGAGTTGGTGATGCTTCCTAACCATCTCATCTTCTGCTGCCCTCTTCTCCTTTTGCCTTCAACCTTTTCCAGCATCAGGGTCTTTTCCAGTGAGTTGGCTCTTTGTATCAGATGGCCAAAGTACTGGTGCCTCAGTTTCAGCAACAGACTTTCCAATGAGTATTCAGGGTTGATTTCCTTTAGTATTGACTGGTTTGATCTCCTTGCTGTCCATGGGACTCTCAAGAGTCTTCTCCAGCACCACAATTTGAAAGCATCAATTCTCTGGTGCTCAGCCTTCTTTATGGTCCAATTCTCACATGTACATGACTACTGGAACAACAGTAGCCTTGACAGTACAGACCTTTGTTAGCAAAGTAATGTCTGCTTTTTAATATACTGTCAAGGTTTGTCATAGCTTTCAGAGCAAGTGGCTTTTAATTTCATGGCTGCAGTCACCATCCACAATGATTTTGGAGCCCAAGAAAGGAAAATCTATACTGCTTTCACTTTTTTCCCTTCTATTTTTCATGAAGTAATGAGACCAGATGCCATCACCTTAGTTTTTATCATGTTGTGTTTTAACCCAACTTTTTCAGTCTCCTCTTTTACCATCATCAAGAGGCTCTTTAGTTCCTTTTCACTTTCTGCCACTAGAATGGTATCATGTGCATATCTGAAGTTGTTGGTATTTCTCCTGGCAGTCTTGATTCCAGCTTGTGATTCATCCAGTCTGGTATTTCTCATGATATACTTTGCGTATAAGTTAAATAAGTAGGATAACAGTATACTGCCTTGTCATACTCCTTTCCCATTTTTGAACCACAATTGTTCCATATCTGGTTGTAACCCATGCTTCTTATCCTGTATACAGGTTTGTCAGGAGACAGGTAAGGTGGTCTGGAACTCCCATCTCTTTTAAGAGTTTTCCATAGTTTGTTGTGATCCATAGTCAATGGCTTTTGCATAATCAGTGAAGCAGAAGTAGATGTTTTTCTGGAATTCCCTTGCTTTCTCCATGACACAAAGAATGTTGGCAATTTGATCTCTGATTCCTCTGTCTGTTTGAAACCCACCTTGTACATCTGGAATTTCTTGGTTCGTGTCCTGCTGAAGCCTGTTTTGATGAATTTTGAGCATACCTTTGCTAGCATGTGAAATGAGTGACATTGTATGCTCGTTTGAACATTCTTAGGCATTGCCCTTTTTTGGGGATTAGAATGAAAACTAAACTGACCTTTTCTAGTCCTGTGGCCACCACTGAGTTTTCCAATTTTGCTGACATATTGAGTGCTGCACTTTAACAGGATCATTTTTTAGGATTTTAAATAACTCTGCTGAAGTTCTGTCCCCACTAGTAGCTTTGTTCATAGTAATGCTTCTTAAGGCCCACTTAACTTCATACTCCAGAATGTCTGGCTCTAGGTGAATGACTACACTTTCATGATTGTCTGGGTATTAAGACCTTTTTTGTACAGTTCTTCTGTGTATTCTTACCACCTCTTCTTTTTGTTTTCTGCTTCTGTTAGGTCCTTACTGTTTCCATCCTTTTTTGGGCCCATCTTTCTTGATATGTCCAGTTTTCTTGAAGACATGTCTAAGTCTTTCCCATTCTATTCTTTTCCTCTGTTGCTTTGCATTGTTCATATATGTGTATCTTGATGTGTATGTATATTTGTGTGTGAGTGTATGTGAAGCATGTTTGCTGTGTTACCAGGTGAGCGTTGGCATGCTGAGGTTTGTAGTGAGCCCAGGATGGCCTGTGTTCCTCGGGACACCAGTGGAGCCCCGCCTGAGCACACACTGACTGAGGTGCGGTCAGCAAGTGTCCTTGCATCTGCCTCCGGTCCTCTCCTGTCAGTTTGTACTTAACCATTTTCTGTTTTATTTCTTTGCAAAATATGCAGACATGGCAAGTGTGCATTTGTTATTTATCCCACAAACGTTTCTTTGTCACTGGCGTGTCCCAGATATGTGTCTTGATGGGTGGTCAGAGACCTAAAGTCTAGGTGTTAAACTTGGAGAAGGAACTTATGACTGCCAGGGGAAGGATGTGCAAGAGATATTATACAAATGTATAACTTCTGTGAAGAGTAGGAAGCCGGAGCAGGGGAGGAGGCTACTGGGCATGTGGCTGTGGGTGCAATGGCCGCCTCGTCGCCCGGAGGCCCGTGGGGGCAGGAGAGCTCCTGTCAGACAGAGGAGCCCATGGGACACAGACTGAGAGCAGGCCTCCAGCCTCGGGAAGGACGCGGGGCCTGGCGTCCTGTTGGCGGCCTCTGGGTACGGGCAGGGAGCACGGGCTGGTGTGCGGTCCACAGCCTCCCTAGGGCATCTGTGTGCACAGGAAGCTACAGCCTCTGCCTGTCCAGCAGAGTAGGGGTGGTTTGGGGCAAGTGTGGGCAGAGAGACCAGGCGAGGGGGCACCTTCACAGCAGAGCAGCAGCTTAGTGATGAGTTTCCTAGGTGTGGTGTAAGAGGGAGAGTGTCGTCAGGGAGGCCTGGTCGTTGGCCTGAGGAAGGGGGAATAATGAGCCACCTAATGGACTCTCATCAGGGCTCGGTTTCCTCGGTTGTATGCTATTTTCTGCTCTAATGACCCTGTGTCAGAACTTGGCCTCCAGGTGGACAACCCACCCTTTCCTGACCCCCGGCACATATGCCCTCCTGTAGGCAATGACTGCCCCTCACTTCTTACCTGAGAGATCTCTCTTCTTCGTGAGATTTACTAAAAACCCACCTTTGTAAGTGGCCCCAGTCCTTGTTGACCCTCGTCTTCTCCCTCACGATGCAGCCAGTGGCCCTTATGGAGAGGGTCACTGGACTTACCTCTAAGCTCCTGGAGGGCCAGGTTCCCACGTGCCCAGCAGATAATAGGTGCCCACCTGACTGTGGACCACATTAGAGACTCAATGGTTGAAAAGCCCCCTTAGCTGCAAAGCCATGTGTTTGTGTCTGGACTTCAGATTTAATTTTGTTTACAAAGTTCAGTTGATTCTTAAGCAGTTCATATTGAGATATGATTTTCTTCACTTTATTAAAAACTATTCCAAGTACACACCTATGAATAGAGAACCACATGAACTCGTCACCATCACTCTTCAGGTTTATTGAATCTTAGCATCAAGTTGAATGTGCCTCATACTTTCCATCTTCCAAAAGTGAAGCCTTAAGGATGCGATTCCTCGAGGCTTCTGCATCCTCCCCTCACTTCTGGCACCCCGTCCCCAACTGGGACCAGTCTTCCCAGTGTGTGGCTCTTGGCATCGCAGGCGTGTTTCTGTCACAGACCACTTCTCTGTTCCCACTGCAAATAATAACATGTAGAGTTGTTTGCAGGTATGTAGTGCAGTGTTTACCCTTCCTCAGGCTGGTGGGCTCCTGGGTCGCGTCCAGTTTTTGGTGTGTTAGACCTTGGATGTGGTGAATTCCCACATCTCCTTGGGTGCAAGAGCAGCAGTCCCTTTAGCAGTGGTTCTCAAAGTGGGATCCCAGGCCCAGCAGCTCAGCACCACACGGAAACTTGATGGAAATGCAAATTCCTGGGCCCTGCCTCAGACCCTGGACAAGAAATTATGGTTTTGAGGCCCAGAAATCTGGCTTTCTGAAAACACTCCCAATGATTCTGATCCAAGCCAGAGTGTGAGAACCTGCTCTAGGATTTTCCCTGAAGTGGAATCTCTTGAGTCATAGGGGAAGATGATCTTCAGCTTGACTTTATTTTCGGTTTGATGTAAAGCATGGTTTACTGCCATATCCAGCCTGTGAAAATTCTGTCAGTTCCCCTTCTCATTCAGCTAATCGATACTGTAAGAATTCTAGTTTTTGGCATTTGAAGGCTGTGTTTTTATGTTTTTCTGTTTGCGAATCTTTGGTCACTAATGAGACTGGACAGACTTTCCTAAGCTGTACTGATTTTGTGTGTTTCCTTTCCTGTTATCATCTCTTCATATCCTTGGCTCATTTTTCCATTGGTTTATTTGTCTTTTCTGATTGATTTATGTTCTTCATATATTTGAGATACTAATCCTTTGAACTGTGGTGTTGGAGAAGACTCTTGATAGTCCCTCGAACAGCAAGGAGATCAAACCAGTCAATCCTAAAGAAAATCAGTCCTGAATATTCATTGGAAGGACTGATGCTGAAGCTGAAACTCCAATACTTTGGCCACCTGATGTAAAGACCCTGATGCTGGGAAAGATTGAAGGCAGGAGGAAAAGGGGACAACAGAGGATGAGATGGCTGGATGGCATCACCAACTCGATGGACGTGCGCTTGAGCAAGCTCAAGCTGATGATGGACAGGGATGCCTGGCATGCTGCAGGCCAAAGAGTGTCACAAAGAGTCGGACACAACTGAGCAACTGAACTGAACTGACTCCTTTGTCAACTGTGATTTCTTTTGTAATCTGTTTGTGGTGTCTATTGTGCATATGTTTTAAAATGTTAGTTAAGTTTTAAGTCTACTTTTTTTCTGTTTCGCAACTTTTGTTGTTAAATTTTGTTTAGAATACCTTCTACACATTACATATGATAAAAGATGCCAGTTATTTCTTCTTAAGGCTTTAAACTTTGCATTTTTCTGCTATATAATTTGCTCAGAGTTGGTGTAGGGTTTGGGGTGAGACAGGGATCTGATTTTAGTTTTCAGTAGAAATAGTCTGTTCTTCCAATTCAGCCGACTTTTTGTCAGTATGAACTACATCACTGTTACACGTCAAGTTCCCACGTGAGTACGGGTCTACTCCAGGGCTTTCTATTTTGTTTCTGTGGTCTATTTAGTAAGCCTTTTGGCAATAATTCATATTCTTAATGGTTATGCCTTTAAAGTATAAAATACTTGGTAGAGTAAGTCTACACATTTTTAAAAATTATTTAATTATCCTAGACCTCTTACTTTTTCCATGTGAAAACTACTTACCAAGTTTTCCAAAACACTATTGAGATGTCAATTCAAATCAGTTTGAATTTATAGGCTATTTGATGGAGAACTTATAGCTTTACTATATTTAATCGTCTCCATTACATGTACAGTGTATGTTTCCATATATTCAGGATTTCTTTTATGTTCTAAATAATATTTTTTACTTTCCCTACTCAGATTTTGGACATCCTTGATTAAGATTTATACTTGCAAAAGCATCTGCAGTTTCAGGTCCTGTTGTGAGTAGGATTTTAAAAACTTCCCTGTCTATTCTGGCTGGTCTCCTCTAGGGTGCGGACACTGCTGGGTTTTCATTGTTAACATCCCGATGTCCCGGCTGCTGTCTTAGTTTGTCAGTAGAGTCTCAGCTCCTTCACATGGCTCCTTGTATTATCTGCAAAATGCATTTTATCTCTTTGTTTCTATATTTTGTATTAACTTTGTAGCTTGTTAATTTTTTTCTTATTTGCTGTTTAAAGGTTTTCTTTCTCATTTTTAGTTAATGCATAGATAATTAAGAAGAGAAAATAGGCCATCTGCTCTTACTTGTGTGAATGTGGACCACAATTTCCACGATTCTCAGGTCAACTTGCTCTCTTGGAGGCAACAATTCTAACCAGAGTGTTCTTTATACTCAGAATTAATTTGTAAGAGAAAAGAAAAAAATTGAACACTAATCCACAGTTCATTTCTCTTACTTATTCTCTTACAGTTATAGCTTCGAAGTTGAATTCTTCTCTGTTCACTTGTGCAGTAGAAGTGCTGAATACTTGTGTGAGAAGTTTGAAGCCTTAACTCTAAATCTGCTTTGGACACTTTTTTAAAAAAGCAAATATTTATTGTGTCCACAGCCCCCAGAGCAGTTGTTGCTTTGTGCTTATTGGTGAAAGAATAAGTTAACAAGTAGACTCACAGATACTTGATCAACTTCATTCTCAACAGGACTTCTGCAAACTAAATAAGAATTCCAAACAAGCTGGGGAATTATTCAGAAAATTGCAGGAAATGAATCTGACAGCCTGAATGCAGCAGTGTTTGTGGACATGTTGGCCTGGTGAGCGTGTGCTGATCAGGCCCGAGATGGAGCAGCACCGTTTGCTTATCGGTATCATCCAGCGGCGGGATGCACCCCTCCAAGGCGAAGGGCGTTTGCTGGCTGATGCTCTGCTGTGTCGGCCAAGAGATTATTCTCTGAAGATAAATCATGTGCTTTTTTATTCCCCAGGTGATACTCTGTGGCTCTGAGTACATGAATGCCAGTTGTCCTCTTTGAAATCTTTAGGAAAGTATTTCAAAAGGCAGTTAAGTATAAATTCACTTCCCACCAACTGTTTAGAGTGGCAGGCTTTTTGAAAGAAAATCAACCTCTGCATCACTGTTTTCAACCATTTTCTGTAACTGTTCTGAAATATACATAGAAACAGTTTCACAAACTCCTCATGATTGTGGCTCTTCTAAGTAGATCTGCATAGAATTGAATTAGAAATAAATGAAAACCTGTCTTGAGTACTGCTGAAACTGTGAGAACATGTGATAGGCAGATGCCGAGGAGCTGAAGTGCTGAGAAATTAAGTAGCTCGCTTCCACCTATAACTGGAGTGAACCGTGGAGGATAGAGCACCCCTCACGTTGTGGCAGCAGGTTCTGCCCCAGTCTTGGGGAAACGTGGCCGCGGGCTGAGCCGTCACCCTTGAGGCTGCTCTCTGGCTGGGTGGGAAGCAGTGTGCCTGTGGAAGATGGACCCTTTCCTAGGGAGGAGCCTGGGCGTCCACAGTGATGGGAAGAGTAGCTGTGTGGCTTAGCAAAGTGAAAGTGAAAGTGGCTTAGTCATGTCCGACTCTTTGTGACCCCATGGACTGTACAGTCCATGGAATTCTCCAGGCCAGAACACTGGAGTGGGTAGCCGTTCCCTTCTCCAGCAGATCTTCCCTACCCAAGGATTGAACCCAGGTCTCCTTGGGAAATTGACTCAATTCTTCCTTTTCCTCAGGTTCTGCATCCATGAAGTAAGTGGCTTAGAAAAGACCATATCCAAGGGTTGCTTCTGAATTCACATTTTTAAAATCAAACATGGAAGTAATTTAATTTGAAGCCTCAGCTTTGGAAATGGTGATTTTCCCTGTTCCTGGAAGCCTGGTGTTGACACATACACACTGATAGACCCTGAATGGTTAGGGTCCTGGTGTTACTGGATATTTTACTCAATGGGTTATAAAATTGATGGACAAGATTGGGGAAATTAATCACAGTGCTTTTCCATTGTTGCAGAGAATCTGGGTCATTTGAGTGTGGGTATGTAGGCCCCTCAACGGATGTATTGACATAAAGTTGGCAGCCGAGCTAACTACAAATATTATGACCCCAAATCGTGTTTTGCTTTACTGTTTTTTAAGTTGTTTCTGCATGCACTGTTGGGTTTGAGTGTGTGGCTCTGGTGGGGTGTATAATTGGTGTGCTTTATTCCTGTTGTTGACAGTGTGTGGTGGGTGTATTCAGAGAGTGAGATGGTCATGTCAATGTATGGCAAAAACCACTACAATTTTGTAAAGTGATTAGCTTCCAATTAAATAAATTAAAAAAAGAAGTGGGATGGTATTGGAGTGAGAGTCAGGGTGTGCGCTCACCCTGCACCCCTCGACCAGGCCTGGACCAACCAAGGATGCCTTAATGCCAGTAGCATCATTTTCTCTCTGGCTCAAGGAGCCCAGCCCTAAACAGCAAATAATGGTTAAATCTCCAGTATTTAAGAGCTGACAGCCTTAGGTCCACTAGGGTTAAAGTTCAGGCCTGGGCTTCCCTGTGGCTCCGACAGGAAAGAATCTGCCTGCAATGCAGGAGACCACGGTTTGATCCTTGGGTTGGGAAGATTCACTGGAGAAGGAAATGGCTACCCACTCCAGTTTTCTTGCCTGGGGAATCCCATGGACAGAGGAGCCTGGTGAGCTGCAGTCCATAGGGCTGCAAAGAGTCAGACACAACCAAAGACTAACACACACATTTGAGACCCCTAAGAAGGGGCATCTCTTAGTTCTTACTTCAGGTAGACAGATGCATCATCTCATCACATTTCATTGTTTAATTATGCCCACACTTCTTGGAAACAAAATTTCAGTGTTCTGAAATCTGTTTTGGCCAGAAACACACAGAAGGGGTGATCTCCTGGCTGCAGGAGGCCCTCTTTGATTGTTGTTGGGATGCTTTGATACAGTATTTTAATTTGCATTCAATTAGATTAATATATTTCCACTCATTGGGAGTTAGTTATAAAATGTAGGATTTAAAGCTGGCAGTCAAAACAGTATTGTTGTCAATAAACATTTACAGGTATGAAATGATGAGCGTTATGTTTTGGGAGGCTCGTGGCACTTACTTATGGTCAGGTCCTGTGTTAACAGTGATAGTTTATTTTTTAGGAGGTAACTTGAAATAGTAAGACACTTTAAAATAAAAATTAATATTTATGTTACTCAGTGTTCTTGTCATTTATGAGGATAAGACAAAATATACACCTGCTTCTTTTCATATCTCTTTTCTTTGGAATTTGTATGGTTTGTATTTGCAGATATAGAAAAACTGCCAAGTGGATTTAGGAATCTCAAACATAAACATGCTGAAAATCTGAATCTTTTCTAGGTGGAGGAGCCTTGAATGGGTCCTTAAATCTGGAAATGATAGGTGCTCAGTGTCCAGTTGGGGTGGTCCTGAACACCATGTGGGCTGGAAGCTGGACAGCAGACTGACTTCGTGTGCTGCCTGACCTCTGCAGCGGCTGGACTGGGGGCCGGAAACCTCCCCAGTGGGCCTCCATCTGCACCTGATGGCGTCTGGTCGTGAAGGAGGACATGGGGTCCTACTGGCACCTCTAAACATGCAGCTCAGGCCCCTGGCGAGGCCCCGTCAGGCTCCCCTCAGCCCCGCGCTCCTCCACATTGCCACGGCTGTGCCCCCGGCCGGGCGCAGCGTGGCTGCCACGCGGTCACCCT
This sequence comes from Capricornis sumatraensis, assembly GCF_032405125.1. NCBI lineage: Eukaryota > Metazoa > Chordata > Mammalia > Artiodactyla > Bovidae > Capricornis > Capricornis sumatraensis. The sequence goes on along the minus strand of NC_091072.1, from coordinate 43,722,953 downwards.
ACGTCCTCCACGCTCTGCCTTCCCTGCATTCCTCCTGCCAGCACACGGCTTCACGGGGTGGTTGCTTGTGGGAAGATCAAGTTTACCTCAAGTGCGGCTTGGAGAGGGAGGGCCCAGCCCACCGCTTTCCTGCCTTCTCCAAGAGGCTGCCACTCAGCCTGGACCACCCTCTGGGCAGAGGGTGGGTGTGGGGAGGCCCAGTTGTCGAACTGTCCCTCACACAGGAGCACCCTTTCCCTCTGAGCCGCCTGTGCCATCCATTTGGAAACAGGCTGTGTGTGTGTGCTCACTCCGTCGTGTCTGACTCTGCGACCCCATAGACTGTAGCACACCAGGCTCCTCTATCCAGTGGGGGGTTTCCCAGGCAAACATACTGAATGGGTTGCCATTCCTCCTCCAGGGAATCTTCCCGACCCAGGAATCGAGTCTGTCTCCTGTGTCTCTTGCGTTGGTAGGGGGATTCTTTACCACTGAACCACCTGGGAAGCCCTGATTGAAATAGGTTGAGGGGGAAAGATATTGTAATAAGGCTCAGTATTCTACTCCATTGTCACGGATTTCCTCTTAATTTTTATATTGAAGAAAAAATATCTTAGGACCATATTTGGGGGTGTATGATAATTACTTAATTGCTGTAATTTAGGTGCAGGACGGAACCCTGAAGTCTTTAGCATGCTTTATTTTTCTCACCATGGGTCTATCAGCCCCTCTTTAAAAACTCCCAGAAACTGGAAACCAGGCCCCTGGTGAGGCTTCCTGGCCGTGTAGTTCAGAATCTGGCACCTGACCCCAGACCTCTCTCTCGGCAGCCTGATCTCGGTGGTGGGAGGCACTGATTCTGGCCCCATTTCCTCTTACTCCCCCACGTCCAGGAGACCTGGGAGCCCATCTAGGGCAGGTGCAGGGTTGCTGGAGGCTTGAGAGGGTCTCCATTCCCACTCCCCTCCTGGCTCCAGGCCAGGCTGTGGCCCAGCCTCACTCAGTGCCGCTGCTGCTCACAGACCCTCTTCCCGGATGTCCCGGGCGGGATGGGCTGTCCTTCGCCAGGGAAGCAGACGCTACTGACAGCCTGGCCATGGGGACCGGCAGCCCTCAATACCTGGGTCATAAGAGTCTCAAGGTCACGGCTGTGGCTTCGCAGTGTTTCTCCCCAGCATTGACCTGTGGGCCTCATAGGCATTACCCGGTTCATGCCTAGATTTGCCGTTTCCCCCTGCATATGAATCACCTGCGATTTGCATTCCTAATCTTCTGGGTCTCTCGGTGTCCCACGTGACTTTTCAGGAACAGCTGCTCAGAGATGTTTTTCCCTGGTTCCCATCCCACAGTGGAGAAGGAAATGGCAACCCACTCCAGTACTCTTGCCTGGAAAATCCCATGGACGGAAGAGCCTGGTGGGCTACAGTCCATGGGGTCACGAGGAGTCAGACATGACTGAGCGACTTCCCTTTCACTTTTCACTTTCATGCATTGGAGAAGGAAATGGTAAGCCACTCCAGTGTTCTTGCCTGGAGAATCCCAGGGACAGAGGAGCCTGGTGTGGTGCTTTCTATGGGGTCGCACAGAGTCGAACACGACTGAAGTGACTTTGCAGCAGCAGCAGCAGCACCCCACAGTGCTGGGACTGCTGGCTCTGCAGGCAGGCAGGTCTCTCTGGTTTTCACGACCTCAGTGATCTTGTTCACATGTTGTCTTGTTTTCTCTGTACCACAAGGGCTGTCCTCCACACCAGGCCATAGGAATGGAAACAGGCATTTCTGTCATCCTGGCCTCGTCCATCGTGCACTGTCCAAGTCCATGACTTCACTTACGTGTGCTGTTCATCTGCTGTTGCCACAGACTAAGCGACTATTGAAAGCTGGGTTCGGAGGCAGAATCTTCAAACTAAGTTTTGTCTCTGACTGTGAGGGTTTGCTCTGTGCAAGAGAAAGCCTGTCTTTCCTCTGGAGCAACCAGCTTTATTTATTTTCACAGTTTTATGTTGGAATGTTTTGAATTCAGCTGTTTTTAATCACCTGAACTTTGTGTCCCTGATCATTTTAATTAGCACACACAAACCCCTTAAGCTTGATTTTTCCACTTTGGTGGAGAAGGAGAGATGTCATTGAAGGGAGAAGATGTGATGTCAGGTTTATGCTTGTGGCAGTTGCTGGATCCTTATTATAGCGTTGATTCGTTGTGATATCAAGCTATTTGAGAGCTAAAGAAGGACGATGTTGTTATAGTTTGGTTGTATGGATTTTTTTGCTTTGTATTTACACTGAGCCTGGTGGCAATAATATTTGGCAGTAAATGCAAGGATTTAGCTTTGGGCTTTGATGATTATGAGCAAATCACACTGATACTGACAACATGTTAGAATCTGTGTCATGTAAGACTTAACCTCGTCATCTATGCCTGAGGATTTCTCAGTCTGTAATCCCCGTTCATGTTTCTTACTGGGAAATGAATCTTTGAATAATTCTGTTTGAGTAACATTCTAGGAGGTGAGCCCAGCACTTCTGTAAGTGATGTATTTTGCCTTCCACTCAAGTGTTTATTGAGAATGTGTTTTCTCAACTTTCTTATGACAATTGTACCAATAATTTTACACTCACTTTGAAAAAGTTTGTTAACATCTGAGAAGACAGTTCAACACTTAAAAGTTTATTTTTAAAGTTTCTTATCAGCTCCATCAGTTATGCCCATTGCTTCAAATGTGAATACTTGTCAGTTATTTAAAGGTGTCACAATGTTTGTATGTAAACTTTCAGCTAATTAAAAATATTTTTACATTTCTACCTTTATTATTTGTATTTAAGAAGTGTACATGACCTTAAGGACACACTGAAAAAAATGGGCCTCTACGAGAAAGAACGTTGTTCTTATTTATTCCGACGACGCTTTTTTCTGTTTGTCTTAGAGTGTCCCATGTATCATTGTCTGGCCTTGAGGTTGTGCCTATTAGGTGCAATCAAGGTCCGTCTCACCCTTGGGGCTGCTCTCAGCCCCACTCAGGATTCACGTGTGTGGCCTTTCACTGTCCACCTTCCTGTGCTTGTGGCTGCAGGACTGCACGTTCCTGTTCCAGTTTCTGACTCAGAAGCTCTCGTGACAGTCAATCCATGGGAGCTTTATCCACAGAGAAGTGAGCCACCTCGGTCGCTTGTGGAACTCACATGGCAGTGTCTCCCGGGAAGAGGCCCGTGTGCTGTGGAACACACAATGAGTCACGACTCTGGGGCCCACCATGGAGATGGAGGACCTGTCACAGTGGGAGTGACCCAGAGGAAGATTCTAAAGAGGAGCCCTGGACACGTCCAGTGATGCCGCCGTCGGGATGGTACTCTCTTTCCAGGGACGTGTGGTTTGAGGGCTGTGGTCAGCTGGGTCTGTGTATGTCCAACACGTGCCCATCCCGCCACCTCATGGCCGGTCACATGCCCTACCTATGGGTCGGTCCTCCTCTGGTTGTGAGGCGTCGCAGGCCAGCGTGTTCTGGAGGGGACTGGCTGGAAAGCAGCAGTGTCGGGCAGTCTGGAGATGCTGCTGAAGCGGCCTGTGTCCCCTGGCACTGCGATGGTGACGCTCAGGGACCTGGAAAGCAGTGATCCCGTGTGGTCTGATTTCATCGGCAGGAAAGGACACTCTGGTCTGCCCCCATCCCCATCACCTGCACGCTGACTCGGAGCCAACCACCCAGCAGCTGTGTGGTCCCCTGGCCCCAGCCTGCCTCTAGCAGTGCTCAGCTACCCCCTTCAGACCGCATGCACTTGTATGCTCTTCACTTCATTACTGTGCAGCTTTGTATAATTGAGAGCCAGTTGATTATTTTCCCCTTGTTACATCAGCCACCCCCAGACTGTTCCTGTGTGCTGGGAGTGACCGTCTTCACTGGTGCGCCCTTGGAGTAGCCGCACTGAGACCTGGACTGCGGTCGCTCTTCCCGCGTGCCCCCCATTCCCACCCAAGCAGTAGTGCCTGCCCTGTCCTGTGTCCTGGCCGACTCTGCAGCATTTCTTTCTCCAGCTCAGCCAATGCCACACAGTTGTCTTTTGCAGCAGAATTCCATTTATATTTGTACTCTGAGAGCTTGAATGTACAATAATTAAAATAAATGTTTCTTAATTTGCTTCATGGAAAGTGACCTCCAATCACTGATAATCATTAAAAGAAAACCATGTCTTAAGGCTCTTTGATCATCCGAGACTTCCGTCTGCTCCTGGGTTGGTGGCTGGGTAGAATTGAACTTAATAAACTTAATAAGAAAAGCCAATGGCTCTTGAGCTTCATAACGAGTGTATACATGTGGTCTCGAGTCACAGCTGGAACATTAGGAAGCAGAAGCCGGTCAGAGTCTGAGGTTGTTCCTTGGACTCTCAGGCTAATGACCTGGATGCGGTGGCATCTGAGAAGACCCAGTGAACCTCCAGTGCCCCTCGGGCTGGACATGTGCCTGACAGCCTGAACTCTGGCCCTGGGAGGGAGGCAGGGAAGGATTAGAGAAGGGGTCATGCTGGTTCTGGGGAAAGCAAGATTTACAGATGGCTGGGAACATGTCACCACTGATTTCCAAGACAATTTGATGTTAAAACTCAAGTTCAGGCCCTTACTCATTCTTCCTCACATCCTCGACCAGTCTGTATCCACACAACCATCGCTTCTGGCACATTTCCTCTCTGCCTCCTCTTAAACCCAGTTTTCCTTCTGTGGCTGTTTCTTTGTCAGTTTTCCCTCAGTGCAGACATTTTTCCAAGTTTCATCATCTCCCCTTCTCCCTTGATGGGCCCCTGGAGCCGCCGTCCACGTCTCCTGCTTTAAGCATCACTTGCCTGTAGGCGGATCTGGGGGCCTCTGTGCTTCCTGGGCCTGGCTCCCAGGGCTGTGTGCATCTTGGCAGGGCAGGGACAGTGCCCTGGGGGCGGCCTCTCTCAGTCAGCCTGTCCCTTCACTGTCTCCCCACTCCCAGGCCCCCGTGGTCTCCAGGTCATTCTCCGCACACTGTCATCCCTGGGTTTTCTGCCTCTTCTTGCTCTGGTCAGCCCCGCGTCTCACATCTTGTCAACTGTCTCAGGAAAGTCGAAGGCCGGTGACTCCTGAGCCATGGGGGGCTGTGCCCCCTATCGTCTCTTGCCCTCTTCCATGGGGTCAGTGTGATGGGCTAGGGAGTGGGCAGCCGAGCTGACCACATGGTGTATTTATTCTCTGGCCCTGAAATGCCAGCTGCACCTGACGCTCAGCACCAGCTCCTCACTCTCTGTCCTCTGATTCTTCAGAACAAATAGAAACCACCCAGAATCCCATAAAACATCCCATGGCAGCAAATACTGAGTGACCTCAGGCCTTTCCTTCCCCTGGCACCAGATCACCGGCGTCTCCTTGTGGTCGTTTCAGTAATTGTGCCACCCCGAGCCATAGATTCCAGTCCCCTTCTGCAGGGCACAGGGTCACCTTGATCAGTCACCCTGTCTGCAGACCAAATCAGATGAGAGATCAATTCCAGGATCAACTTATTTTCTTCAGGTGGCCGTCCAGCTGTCCACACCTAAGTTAATCCATTAAGCCTTCTTTGTCCATCTTTAATTGAGACACAGTATTTCCCACTCATACTTGTGGTTTATTTCTAGATTCTTCTTTGCTTCCATTGCTCCAGCAGTTTCATGTCGCATTCACAGTAAGCTTTGTAGTAACTGACAGGGTTATCCCCCTTTATCTCCCGACATGTTTATTCATCCAGGTAAACTTTAAAATCATGTTTCAAGTTTCCAAACAATCCTGTTTGAAATTTTGTTTAGGATTATGTTGGATTTACAGATAAAGTTGGGAAGAGCTGACACTCAGAGACTCTTATCACATAGCACTGTGCACGTCTCCATTTATTTGAACATACTAAATAATCTTTATTCATATTTTATTCAGTCTTCACAGCTTCACATTATTTACCGCCCTGAGATATTACATGAGATGGGAGGTAGCAGCCGTGTGCTACTGTGTTTTTGTTGACTTTATTCTTAAATATTCTACAGTTTTTGCTTTAGCCGTTCAGTACATGTGCATTCATGATAGATTTGGACTTTCAGTATTTATCTGTTGTGAAATCTCCTTTCTATTGAAAGTCTTGTCCTGAACGCAACTACAGTACATCTCAATTCTTGTTGATGTCTGTTTATTTGGGAGAACTTAAAGAGTTGGATTTTATTTTTTGACACAGTCCTCATCGTTCTCTTTCTGGGTGATTTTATCCTATTGAATATAGCATATATCTTGTAGTAGTGTTTAAGTTGATATCATTGCTTGTACATGCTTGAAAACTTTAAAAGATGATGTGCTTTGCTCTATGCTGTGTGTATTCTGTGAACTTTCTTCTCATTCTTCCCCAGAAATTTAGAAGAAATTTATTCTTCTGTTTTTGTTTTATTTTAAATAGTGTATGGAAGTCTCTGTTTCTTGATTACAGAATTTCAAAGCAAGAACTAATTGGAAAGGTGAGGAAGCATTACACTCTTGTAACTAAAAGCAGACTTGCCCTCTACCCAAGGAAAGGTTCCTCATTTGGAAAAGCCAACTCTGTTGAGAAATACTTCACACACTACACAGTTTACTCATTTGGAGTGTATAATCCCATGACTTTGAGCTTATACAACATCACTGCAATTTCAGGACATTTTCATCCCCTTGTCCTCCCAGCCCTCACCCCAGTCCTAGGCACCCCTGACCTACTTCATGTCTCTGTGGAGTTCCCTGTTCTGGACGATTCATGGAATCGTGTGACATGAAGTCTTAGGAATTTTTCACTTGAGCATAATGTTTTCAAGGTTGAGTTCATTCACATTGTGTTTGAACTTTATTCCTTTTAAAAACTATTTTTTTTAATCTTTAAAGGTTAAATTTTTTGTTACTCTAATTATGGCAAAATACATGCAACTTAAAATTCGTCATTTTAACCATTCTTAAATGTCCAGCTCAGTGGCATCAAGGACGTTCAAACTATTGTGCAACCATCACCACCATCATCTCCAGACCTTTCTCAGCATCATCAGTTTATTTCCAAATCCAAAGTCAATAAAATTGTGCCACAGTTTTTTCTTCTAAGAGTTCAGGTGTTTTATCCATTGTGAGTTAATCTTTGTGTGTGTGTGAGATTAGGGTCTTTTGTGCGTGGCTGCTGGTCGTCTCAGTCCCATCTGTTGAGAAGTCTCCTCCCCACGCTCAGTCATCTTGGCCCATTTGTTAAAGGTCATCTGACCGTGAAATATGTGAATTTACATCTGGAGTCTCAGTTCTATTACACTAATCAGTTCTGTGCCAGAACCACACTGTCTTGATTACTATTTTGTAGGAAGTTTCAAAATCCACATGTGGGTCCTTCAGCTATTTGTTGTTTTTCAAGGTTGTTTGGGCTCTTCTGGGTCTGTTGCAATTTCATGTGCATTTTTCAGTCACATTGTTGGTGTCTAAAAAGAAATCGGTGGTGCAGATAACATTGAATCTAATCAGTCTGAAGAGTGTTGCCACCTCGACAGTATTGTCATCTGATTCATAAACTTGAGATGCTTTTTTGTTTGTTTAGATATTTGATTTCTTTCAAAAGTGTTTGTATTTTTCAGGGTGTAAGGCTTTCTTTTGTTAAATTTATTCCTAAATATTTTATTCTTTTGATAGAGTTGTAAATGGAACTATTCTCATTTTTTGTGGGTCCTGTATTAATTTTTTGTTTCAGTATAATTGATTTAAAATGTTTTATTAGTTTCTGCTGCACAACAGAGGGAATCAGCCACACATACACTTGCATGCCCTCCGTCCGGAGCCTCCCTCCCAACACGCCTCATCCCAGCCTCTAGATCATCAGAGAGCACCGGGCTGAGCGCCCTGTGCTATGCAGCAGCCTCCCGTCAGCCACCTGTTTAGAATTACAGTTGACTTTTTATATCAATCTTGTATCCTTCAACCTTATAGAACTTACTTATTGGTTCTAATTGTTTTTAATGGATTTCTTAAAATTTTTTAGGTACAGGATTAGGTCAACAGCAAATAATGTTAGTTTTACTTCTTCCTTTCCAATCTGGATGCTTCTGTTTCTTTTCACTGCCTTTTGGGGGGCCTCCACCAGAGCACCTGACCTGCCTCTTGAGAAACCTATTTGCAGGTCAGGAAGCAACAGCTAGAACTGGACATGGAACAACAGACTGGTTCCAGATAGGAAAAGGAGTACATCAAGGCTGTATATTGTCACCCTGCTTATTTAACTTCTATGCAGAGTACATCATGAGAAATGCTGGGCTGGAAGAAGCACAAGCTGGAATCAAGATTGCCAGGAGAAATATCAATAACCTCAGATATGCAGATGACACCACCCTTATAGCAGAAAGTGAAGAGGAACTAAAAAGCCTCTTGATGAAAGTGAAAGAAGAGAGTGAAAAAGTTGGCTTAAAGCTCAACAGTCAGAAAACGAAGATCATGGCATCTGGTCCCATCACTTCATGGGAAATAGATGGGGAAACAGTGGAAACAGTGTCAGACTTTATTTTGGGGGGCTCCAAAATCACTGCAGATGGTGACTGCAGCCATGAAATTAAAAGACGCTTACTCCTTGGAAGAAAAGTTATGACCAACCTAGATAGCATATTGAAAAGCAGAGACATTACTTTGCCAACAAAGGTCCGTCTAGTCAAGGCTATGGTTTTTCCTGTGATCATGTATGGATCTGAGAGTTGGACTGTGAAGAAAGCAGAGCCCCAAAGAATTGATGCTTTTGAACTGTGGGGTTGGAGAAGACTGTTGAGAGTCCCTTGGACTGCAAGGAGATGCAACCAGTCCATTCTGAAGGAGATCCGCCCTGGGATTTTTTTGGAAGGAATGATGCTAAAGCTGAAGCTCCAATACTTTGGCCACCTCATGCGAAGAGTTGACTCATTGGAAAAGACTTTGATGCTGGGAGGGATTGAGGGCAGGAGGAGAAGGGGACAACAGAGGATGAGATGGCTGGATGGCATCACTGACTCGATGGATGTGAGTCTGGTTGAACTCCGGGAGATGGTGATGGACAGGGAGGCCTGGTGTGCTGCGATTCATGGGGTCACCAAGAGTCGGACATGACTGAGCGACTGACTGAACTGAACTGAGTGTTACATTGAATAGAAGAGGTGAAAGTGGGCATCCCAGTCTTGTTCTTGCTCTTTGGGAGACAGCATTCAGTCTGTCTCCATTAGGTACGGCGTTAGTTGTAGGTTTTTGTAGATGTCTTTTTCAGATTGAGGTAGCTCCTTTCTATCCCTAGCTTGCTGAGTGTCTGTCAAAAACTTATAATTATTTTTATATGTCACTGGATTAGTTCTGCCAGTATTTTATGGAGAATTTTGCATCCATGTTCATGAGAAATATTTATCCTTATCCTTCTTTTCTCATCAGGTCTTTGATTTTGGAATCAGGGTAAACTGATCTTATAAAATGACTTGGAAGTGTTCCCTTTTCTTACATTTTTTGGAAAGAATTCGTGTTAACTCTTCCTAAACTTTTGGAGAAGGCAATGGCAACCCACTCCAGTACTCTTGCCTGGAAAATCCCATGGATGGAGGAGCCTGGTGGGCTGCAGTCCATGGGGTCGCGAAGTCGGACACGACTGAGCGACTGCACTTTCACTTTTCACTTTCATGCATTGGAGAAGGAAATGGCAACCCACTCCAGTGTTCTTGCCTGGAGAGTCCCAGGGACGGGGGAGCCTGGTGGGCTGCCGTCTATGGGGTCGCCCAGAGTCGGACACGACTGAAGCGACTTAGCGGCAAACTTCTGGAGGAATTTGGTGGAGAAGCTATTTGGGTTTGGGCTTTCCTTTGTGGACACAGTTTGTTTGTTTGCTGGTTCATTGTCTTCTGTTACTGTAGGTCTGTTCAGATTGTCTGTTTTTTTTCTTGAGTGAGTTTTGGTAGTTTGTTTCATTTGAGGAATTTGTCCTTTTCATCTAAGTTATCTAATCTGTTGATGCAGGTTGATCATACTTTTCCTTTTTAGCCCTTAATCCTTTCCCCCTGAAAAGTTTGTATAACATCCCTTGTTTCATTCCTGACCCTGAAGGTCATTTGAACCTTCCTGTTTTTCTTGATCATTCTAGCTAAAGGCTTGTTTCATTGATCATTTCAGATTTCATTTTTCTTTTTTTGTTTTATGTTTTCTATTACACAAGTTTCTGCTTTAATCTTTATTATTTTCTTCCTTTGTGTTCACTTTGTTCTTCTTTTCCCACTGTCTTAAGCTGAAAGCGTAGCTTGCTTATCTGAGAGCTTTCTTTCTTAATAAAAGCCTTTGTAGCTATACGTTTTCCTTGAAGTATTCCTTTGGCAGTCTTTGTTTTCATCAATCCCAACATATTTTCTGATTTTCTTTTTGATTTTTTCTTTGCCCCATAGGTTATTTAGGAATACTTTGTTTAATTTGCACATGCTTGTCAGTTTCCCCATTTCTTTCCCATTATTGATATCTCATCTCATTTCATTGTGGTCAGAGAACATAATTTGTGTTAACACTCTGCTTTTAAATTTGTTGAGCTTTTTGTATGGAGTATTAGGTGGTCTGTTCTGGTGCTTGTTGCAGGTGTGCTTGAGAAAACTGAGTCCTTTGATGCTGTTGTTGGGGGAATGTTTTGTAGATGTTGTGTTAGGTCTGGTTGATGTATAGAGCTGCTTGAGGATTCTATACTGTTGATCTTGTGCCTAGCTGTTCTGCCTGTTATTGGAAATGAGGGATTGACATCTTTGGCTGTTATTGTTGGACACCTCACTTCATTCCTGACAGTCTCTGATTCATGTACTCTGGCGTTCTGTTATTAAGGTGCATACATACTTACAACTGTTATGTGTTCTGAGGGATTGGCACTCTTGTCAATATAAACTGTCTTCTTTTACGTCTAGCAGCGCCGTCTGTTTCCGTCCTTCATCTGGTATCACTGCTGCACCAGCTCTCTCTTGAATGCTGTTGGCTTGTTTGTGGCTGCGTCAGCCTTAGTCGCGGCACCCAGAGCTTCCTCACTGAGGCGGCAGGCTTCTCTCCAGCTGCAGGCTGCGGGCTCAGTAGCTGTTGCTCACAAGCTTAGTTGCCTTGTGGTTTGTGGGATCTTCGTTCCCCAACCAGGGATTGAACCTGCATCCTCTGTGTTGGAAGGTGGATTCTTAACCACTGAATTGCCGCAGAAGTCCTCTGCTCAAGCTTTCCTATGTTGCTGTTTGCAAGGTGTCTGTTTTTATCCTATTACTTTAAATCTATTTGTGGTTTTTTAACATATAGTATGTTTCCTCTAGACAGCATAGAGTTAGAGCATGTTTTCTTTTTTAATCCATTCGGACAATCTATGCCTTTGATGCGATTGTTTAATCCATGCGCATTTGCTGTTAGCGATGTAGTTGGAGTTATAACTGCTGTTTTCCTTTTTATGCTCCATTCATCTCAGTCTCGCTTGTCTTCCTCTCGCTATCCTCCCTGACCACTTTTTCTGCATAAACTGAATAGCTTTTCAGGGCTTCCCCAGTGGCTCAGCGGTGAAGAATATGCGCGCAGTGCCGGAGACACAGAAGACTCGAGTTCAATCCCTGGTTCTGGGAGATCCCCTGGAGAAGGGAATGGCAACCTACTCCAGTATTCTTGCCTGAGAAATCCCATGGACAGAAGAACCTAGTGGGCTACAGTCCATGGGGTCGCAAAGAGTCAGGAATGACCGAGTGACTGAGGAAACACGCATGAATATTTTTAATGTTGCATTTTAATTCTTTAATGTTCTTCACTGCATGTTTTTAGTCATTTCTTTTGTGGTGCCCCCCACCCTGCTCCAAGGCCCTCTTTCTGTTTCTTCATTCTGTTTGCTGTCCTTTCTTCAGTGTAACCTTTGTCAGCCTATTCTCAGGTTCATTCACTCTTTCTTCTCTTAGTGCAGACCTAGTGTTGAGCCCTTTAAGAGAGTTTCCATTTTAGCTATTTTACTTTGGACACCAGATTTTCCATTTCTTTGAATAATTTCTATCCCTGTATTAACATGTGTTTGTTTATCAACACTGTCCTCTTACTTTACTTCTGCAATCATGGTTTCTATCAGTTCTGTGAGCAGGTTTATAATGGCTACTTTGAAGTATTTTTCTGGTAAGTCTGATCACTGGTCCCTATTCTAGGTGGTTTCTGTTGCTTGCTTTTGTTTGGATGTATGGCTCGTACTTTCCTGTTTCTTTGCATATTCTGGAACTTACTGAAAACTACATTTTAATAATGTATTAATAGCAACTGTCAGCACCAGCCCCCTCCCTCCAGGCTTGTTGTTGTTTGTTTGCTTATTTGTTTAATGTCTGGCTGGATCATTTTAGTGACATCTGTCTCTACCCTCCAAGTTGAATGTCAGGTGCTGTTCCTCAAGGATGTACAGCTTTGGGTGTGCCCACATCGCCCTGATTGGGGAGGTTGGTTGGCAGGCGTCCCCTCCTCTTTCCTGCCCACCTCCATCTGTTAAACTCCATGACTCTTCTCTCGTGGGAAGATTTCTCTATTGTTTTAAACTGTGCTCTGGGGCATGAATTGCTCTAAGAATGAATCAGTCAGATTTTGGCTCCTTTGAGGGAAAAGTCTCCAAGGCTCTGATCTTTGTTTGGACCCCACGTGGGTTCCTCCTGGCTTCCTGTTCCCGGTTCTCCCCTGTAAAGTAGTCACGACAGCTTAGCTTGTGTGGGATGGCCTTTCACTGCAGCCTCCTGCTCCCAAAAGCGCCCTCAGGATGAAAGGCTTCTTCCTGTTCTGTGCAGAAGAAGTCAGGTTTGCGGAGAAGAGCCTGGAAGTTATCTTTTTCTTCTGCCCCAGATAGAATCTCTGAGGTGGGACTCTGGAGCCGGGAGTTGGGACAAAGGCAGACTTCTCTGCCACCAGCACAACTCCCTACCCTAGGATCTGTACAGCAGCACAGGGTCCCTACATACATCCAGCACGTTGCAGCAGGCAGAGCAGTCAGGGCCTCCTGTTCTCAGCCCACTGCCCACTGAGAAAAGCCCAGGTGCCATGCTTGGGCCTGGGGAATGGCAGGCCCAAGTCCCCAGGTGTTCAGCTGGCAGCCAGGGCTGGAAACCCTTCTCTCCTGTGGGAAAGCCCTGGGTCTGGGAGGGGTGTAGAAGGGAGCCTGGTCTGCCTGCCCTCCTAGGGCAGGCCCAAATCCCCAGGTGTTCAGCTGGCAGCCAGGGCTGGAAACCCTTCTCTCCTGGGGGAAAGCCCTGGGTCTGGGAGGGGCGTAGGAGGGAGCCTGGTCTGCCTGCCCTCCTAGTGCAGGCCCAGCATCGCTGAGCTGAGCTGGGGGCACAGGGTGAGTGGGAGCAAACTAGGTTCCAGTACCACCAACTCTCATCTTTTCCCCAAATTTCTGTAGACTTTCTGGAGATTTTCTTCACTATCTGTTTGTTCTTAGGACCACTTCCAGAGGCTGAAATGGTTTGTTTTTTTCTTTTTTTTGCTATAATCTCCATCATCTTCCCTGGGTGCAAGGAGTGGGGTTTTTGTACTGTCATGCTGGCAGTCAGTCTCATTTTTAACGATGGAGAGACCTGAGTATGTTTAAACGCTCCTGTGAAAAACTCAGTGGTGGGGGCAGATTGAATTTGTGGGCAGAGATGGGAAATCAGTGGACACAGATCCTTTTAGGAGAATGTGGAGTTGAGGACACATTGGGGGTGCAGAGTCAGGCACGTGGGATGCACCTCTGATATCACAGAGGTCAAAGGACCTCTCATTGGGGTCATGAAGTTCTGGAGCCCCTGAGGCTGGCTCTGCACTTCCTGGGAGAGGGACAGAGGTGGGCTGGGGGCTCAGTGGGGCAGGTAAGGTGGTGGCTTGTGAGGGTCTCGAAGCTGATAGGCAGTGAGAGGGAGCTTGCGTTTCCAGGAAAGCAGGTGGAGGGGAAGAGTCTCATCTTTTAATTCTGGAGTCTTCAGCAGATGGTTGTTATTAACTGGGCTCAGGATCCACTCTTAATCTTGTTACTGAAGGTGCATGGAGTCCCGGATGGATGGTGTGCTGGCTGATGGTGGCTTGAAGGGATGTGTTTCTCCACGTCCTCAACAACACTAGTTTCTTCTTGTCTTTTTGATGATGGCCATTCTGACGGTTGTGAGGTGACACCACATTGTGGTGTGATTTGCATTGCCCTGATGATTAGCAGTGTTGAGCATCTTCTCATGTGCCTTTGGCCACCTGCATGTCTTCTTTGGAAAAATGTCTGTTCATGTTTTTTTGCTTATTTTTTAATCAGTTCATTTGTTGGAGAAAAGGAAACTCTGGTACACTGTTGGTGAAAATATAAATTTGTACATCCAGTATGGAGGTTCCTCAAAAAATTAAATATAGAACCACCATATGGTCCAGCCGCCCTATTTCTGGGTGTGCATCCAAAGGAAGTGACATCAGTAGCTTGAAGGAGGGATCTTCTCTGCATGCTCATTGCTTTAGTCACAGGAACCAAGATGTAGAAGTAGTCTTAAGTGTTTGAAGACAGATGAATGGATAAGGAAGATGTAAGATTGGGGATGTCCTACCACTTTTGGTGACATGGATGAACCTGGGGGATGCTTTTCTAAGTGAAATAAGCCAGACAGAGATAAATGCTGTGTGGTACAACTTTTATGTAGAAACAAACACACACATATGCTTATGTCATTGAAGCTGAGGCTGGGGAAGGGGTGATATGAGACTTTGATCAGAGGGCATAAACTTCCAGCTGTAAGATGAGTACAAGTCTGGGAGACCCAACGTACAGCATGGTGACTGCAGCTAGCAGTTTTGTGTTGTGTCCTTTAAAGATGCTGAGAGTAGGTCCCGTATGTTATCAACACATTCGCATGCACACAAATGCAAGAGTTACCCCTGTGAGCTGAGGGACGTGTTCGTGAACTAGATGGTGATCATCTCACAATGTGCACATGTATCAACTAATCATGTTCATGCTTTAAACATATTACAATCTAATTGGTCAGTTTTCCCTCAGTAAACCCAAAATATATCTGGGGGCTTCCAGGGTCCATACTGATGAAAACTTGCTCATGTGTTAAAAAACTGAAGTTTATTATTTTAATGTTTCAGTTTTCATATGGATAGAGGTGCTGTCTGAACAACTACCATCTAGGATTCCAGAGGGAGTTTGAGTCTGACTCGGTTAATCCCTGGGCTAAAAGAATGAGGCAGAGGAGGCTTCCCGTGATGGAACTGGATGTGGGACAGAGGGACCTTTCACAGAGGGAGTCATGAAACACATCCTGGGACAAGGAGCATCACGCCCACCATCAACCTCAGGGCTGGGGAAGGACGGGAAGCATCCCAGCAGTTCTGCTAGGGGCCAGCCTGGGGGTGGGGGGTGCCTGAGCTGAGCTGGCCGTGGTGGCGCCGTCATGTGGCAGGGCATCCACAAGCGTTTGAGAGAGGAGGCTCCCTGTCAGAAAACCGGAGCCCGGTGGGCTCTGTCGTGGACGTGAAGCTGCCGGACACTCGTGCACTGGTGTTGGAAGGGCAGTTGGTGCAGCCGCTGTGGGGTCAGATGAAGAATCAGACCTCCCCAGAGCAGACAGAGCTCCCCGTGCAGTGCGGCGTTCTCCCCAAGTCTGCTTTGTGCATGGTGTCAGCCCCAGTCTCCCAGCTTCCTCTACCTCACCTTAGCCCCTTGCTGTTCTTGCAGTTCTCTCCTTCGGTGTCTCCGTTGCAAATAAGGACCTTTATAAATGGGTATGCATGCGTGTTCAGTCATGTCCAACTCTTTGTGACTCTGTGGACTAGAGCCCACCAGGCTCCTCTGTCCGTGGGGTTTCCCAGGCAAGAATGCTGGAGTGGATTGTCATTTCCTCCTCCAGGGCATCTTCCTGACCCAGGGATCGGACGCGCGTCTCCTGCATGTTCTGCATCGGCAGGTGGATTCTTTACCACCAGCACCACCTGGAAAGCCTTAAATGGGAGGGAAACCCAAAAGGGAAGGGGACATATGTATACATATGACTGATTTATTTTGCTGTGTGGTAGAAGCTAACACAATGTTGTAAAGCAATTGTACTACAATAAAAATGAAGAATGGAACTGCCGTACAGTCGAGAAATGAACCCAAAGTACCAAGAACAGAAACTCAGAGCCTTGTCACCATGTTCGTGCTGTGCCATTCAAGGCAGGAGAACACTGGGTTTATTATGAGGACTCAGCCACAGGATGGCAGGAGCTGGTAAACATACATTGTATGTTCACATACTGACGTGTATGCACACATGCACACACCGTGGTACCTCCTGTTACCCCGCTGATCTGCTTCCCTAAAGAACCCGGCCACACAGTGTTTATCTCCATCTGGAACAGTCCTGAAGGATGGTGTCATGCCTCTTAGCCCAGCCAAGGCCGTTGAGTAAATGAATGTGCACTTGTAATTTATCTCAGTCACACATGGTCTGTGCACTCAAATTTTTTATGCTGAAAATAAATTTAATTGCATTTAATTAAATAGATGGGACCAGTATGCATCTTTGTCAACAGTGGAAAAGTAGGAAAGATGTGTTGTGAGAAGAGAGGATAGAGGTAAAGCTAGCCTCAGGGGCCCCACAGGGTTGTCTGGAGCCTGGGGACCACAGCCCTCCTGAGTGGAGGCCAGTCCTGCTGGAGAAGGCTACAGTTTCCTGATGGAGCCCAGGACACTGTGGTCTGTGTCTGTGACCCTGAGGACTACTCTGCCTGCTCTGGACGGTGAGGGAGCCTACCCTGTGCCAGGCGCTAGCCAGCTCTGGGTCCCCTGCCTCCCTCAGGATCTCCCTCCCTTCGGCCCAGGGCTGCCCTGCTGGCCACTTCACCCTTGTCTGGGGCAGCTGATGAAGCCAGGGAAGGTTCCAGCCTCCCAGGAGGGTCTGTGTCCCCATGATCCGACAGAAGCTTTGAAGGTACAGAAGAGGTCAAGGTGAGGCTGTGGTCAGGGTGGTTCTCACCCCCTGACCACTAACCCGAGTGGGCTGCCCTCCCCAGTGCAGGGGCAGCTGAGGGAATGAGCTCTGTGTCCTCAAGGTGCCATGGAAACAGCTCGCCTTATGCTGGCACCCTGGGCTTCCATCCCCAGGGCCTCAGCAGCCTAGCCTGAGTGGTGAGGGCTCTTTGTGTGCCCCAGTCCTGACAGACAAGTGAGTGGGATATGCAGGAACTCTCTGTTACTCAACAGCAACTGCACTTTGTGTGTTACTGAGATTCTGGGAGCGTGCTGGTCATGGGCTTCCAAGGGGAATCATCCACTGAGCTCAGCTCCCTGGCAGACATGTGCTGCACCATCAGTGGGGCCTGAGCTCAGCCTCCCTCAGCCTTGGACCCTCAGGTTCAGCACCTTTGAACTGGGGCAACACAAGGGGCCTCACAGAACCTCAGGGGGCTTACTCAGATGGCGAGGGACAGGCACACAGCCTCACTGTTGGATTGTGGTGACCTCATGTTTAACCCTCACGTGTTCTTGGTCCCTGTTCCTGCCTCTTACATGTAGCCCTTGGGGTTCGTCTCAGGGAGGGTCATGCAGGGACCATGGAGGTCACCCCCAGCCACCGGGTTATCATGAACCCCATGTCTTAGACACACAGCTCCCTCCTCTCTAACAAGGAGCTTTTATTTGTTAAAAGGCCATAGGATCTACAAAAATACTTAAGACTCACTTTCATGTCTGTTAATCTGTAATCATTTCAACAGATTCAGGACCCCCAGCCCATGTGCTACCCACGGCTCTGGGGGCGGGATGCAGCCGTGGACCCAGCAGTGGAGCGGGGGCCCTGAGTTCTCACCAAGCAGGTGGAGGCGCCCGTGCAGACACTTGAGGTCTGCAGGTGCAGGTGTGGTTGGGAAGGGCCCATCATGCTGATTCTGAGTCCCCGCTGGGCATTTGGGGTGATGGCACGGAGGCAGTGATGGGGCTCTGAAGTCCCGGGAGGAGGAGGCTTATGGCTCAGGGGGTGTCCGTCCAGGGCCCAGTGAAGATTGCCAGGGAGACGCCCACAGATGGGGAGGCTGGGAGGCGGGGCGGGACCTGCAGCCAGCAGAGTGCAGAGGGGCCTGGCCTGGGACGCGGGGCGGGTTCAGGCGGGGACCTGACCTTTGCGTTCCCAGTTGGGTACCCCTGAGCAGAGTGAATGGGTTGGGGTCCTGGGAGGGAGACCTCAGGTTCCAGCTCACATGCTCTCAGGGAGGAGCAGAAAGGAGACAGGTAAGCATGAGTAACGTCGAATGTTGAACATTCTGGATTTTCAAACAAAGCAATTACTATTAGTTTCACAAGCACAATGGAGCTGTTTGAAGCTCCCAGAGCATTTAAAAATGTCAGTGACCTCCAGTTCCTTTTACATCTCTGAACTGAATTCTCTGGAGCCAGATGACCCACATCAAGAAGGACAGCCCACTAGTGGTCAGGCTACAGGATCTGAGCATCTGTTAGCCACCAGGGAAGCATGTTTGAACAGCTAGAAATGGTGTTTCTTCTCATCATTTAAATTGTCATGCCTTTTTAAGTCTGTTTTTATGAATATAAGTTCTTAATTAGTTCTTAACCTCCGCAACTAACAGTTTTTGAAATGTAGAAAAAGCTAATGTGACGCTAGGACTGTGAAACAGACAGTCCAAACTCATTCTGTGCCAATTCCTGCTATTTTTAGGCTCAGATGAATGTTCTGTAAAAAGTTACATGGTCTCTTTGATAAGAATGGAATCCTGGTCATTTTCAGCAATTACTTTTTCCTTTTTCCTGGCTGTACCTTGCAGAGTGTGGGATCCTTGTTCCCTGACCAGGGATCTAACATGTGCCCCCTGCAGTGGAAGCACAGAGTCTTGACCACTGGGCCACTGGACCACTGGACAGTCCCTTGGTCATTTTCCAATTTTAACGGGGACAATAATTTAGAAAAAGTGCATGTGTGTGTGTGTTTGTGTGTGTGAATGTGTGTTTGGAACTCCTACATGCGGCTTCCCCTCTGCAGACACAGGACATGATAATAAAGGACGTCCTGTGCTTGACATTCGGAATTGAATGTTTGATGGTATGAGGCTTGAAGTCAGGCTGTCACGGTGGGCATTCTTCTAAATCCTGGAGACCACATCACACACTATGGCCACTGGACGCTGGTTCTGAGCTCCATTAGGGGGAGGGATTCATGTTCAGATTCTCACTGCCAGGAAGAGGGAGGCCTCAGGGTGACCTTGTAACAAGAGTCACATTCTGTTTGCCTCCACCAAAAAATAGAGACTCTGATAGAAGGTGCCCAGGGGAGCTCCCCACTGAGCTGGACTCCCCATGAGGACAAGGAGTGTCGGTCCTGGGGGCCACAGATTCCTGCCACCTCCTCTTGAGTCCAGGTCCTCTGGAATTGGAGGAGGCTTCCGCACTGGAGAGGGTGACCTGCTTTACTGAGTCCACCAAGTCAAACTGGCTTCATCCAGAACCACCTGGAGAGGACGTTTAATGTGGGTGTTTCAGGCTTGGTCAAGTTTTGTATAACAGTCACAGTCACCCCTGCACAGAGCTAATCACAAGGGTGCCTCTGAGCAAAGGCGGATGCACAGGTTGGGCTGAGCACGGTCTGCCTGGGCTGGGGAGCAGGGTGGGGCTGGGCCTCGGAGGCTGAGTTCAGGGGTTCGCCCCTGCAGAACGGACATCGAGGAGAAAAGATGGCACTTCTGACCAGAGTCCTGAGGGTGCAGAGGTCACCGAAGGGCATCCCAGGTGCCCCCGTTTTGGACAGTGGTTCCCTGAAGACTGGGAAGTGCCCTGACCATGCACTCAACTGGTGCTGCACGATGGAAAATGCTGTGGAGCTAGTTAGTTAGTGCTGGGCTGGTTAGCGCTGGGGTGGATAGTGCTGGGCTGCTTAGTGCTGGACTAGATAGGCTGGAGTGGTTAGTGCTGGGCTAGCCATGCTTGGCTAGTTAGTGCTAACCTAGTTAGTGCTGGGGTGGATAGTGCTGGGCTGCTTAGTGCTGGGTTAGTCATGCTTGGCTAGTTAGTGCTGGACTAGGGCTTACCTAGTCACTGTCATTGTTTCCATTATTTCCCTGTCTATTTGCCATGAAGTGACGGGACTGGTACGTGAACCAGTAATATGTGAACTGAGAACTTCCAGATGAGGTTCAACATGAACTGAGAGCTTCCAGATGTTCAGGCTGGATTTAGAAAAGGCAGAGGAACCAGAGATCAACTTGCCACCATCTGTTGGATCATAGAAAAAGCAAGAGGATTCCATGAAAACATCTACTTCTGCTTCACTGACTATGCTAAAGCCTTTGACTGCGTGGATCACAACAAACTGGAAAATTCTTCAAGAGATGGGAAAACCAGGCCATCTGACCTGCAGGTCAAGAAGCACCAGTTAGAACCGGACACGGAACAACAGACTGGTTCCACATTGGGAAAGGAATCTGTTGAGGCTGTATATTGTCACCCTGCTTATTTAGCTTATATGCAGAATATATCATGTGAAACGCTGGGCTGGATGAAGCACCATCTGGAATCAAGATTGCTGGGAGAAATATCAACAGCCTCAGATATGCAGATAACACCACCCTTATGGCAGAAAACAAAGAACTAAAAAGGTGTTTTTTTTTAGTTTTTTAATATAAATTTATTTATTTTAATTGGAGGCTAATTACTTTACAATATTGTATTGGTTTTGCCATACATCAACATGAATCCACCACAGGTGTACACGTGTTCCCTATCCTGAACCCCCCTCCCATCTCCCTCCCCATACCATCCCTCTGGGTCATCCCAGTGCACCAGCCCCGAGCATCCTGTATCATGCATCGAACCTGGACTGGCAATTCATTTCACATATGGTATTATACATGTTTCAATACCATTCTCCCAAATCATCCCACCCTTGCCCTCTCCCACAAAGTCCAAAAGACTGTTCTATACATCTGTGTCTCTTTTGCTGTCTCGCATACAGTGTTATCGTTACCATCTTTCTGAATTCCATATATATGCGTTAGTATACTGTATTGGTGTTTGATGAAAGTGAAAGAGGAGAGTGAAAAAGCTGGTTTAAAACTCAACATTCAAAAAACGAGGATCATGGCATCCGATCCTGTCACTTCATGGCAGATAGATGGGGAAACAATGGAAACAGTGAGAGACTTTATTTTCCTGGACTCCAAAATCACTGCAGATGGTGACTGCAGCCATGAAATTAAAAGACACTTGCTCCTTCGAAGAAAAGCTGTGACAAACCTAGGCGGCATATTAAAAAGCAGAGATGTTACTTTGGCAGCAAAGGTCCATATAGTCAAAGCTGTAGTTTTTCCTGTAGTCATTTACAGATCTGAGAGTTGGACCATAAAGAAAGCTGAGCACCAAAGAATTGATGCTTTTTAACTGTGGTGTTGAAGAAAACCCTTGAGAATCCCTGGGACTACAAGGATATCAAACCAGTCAATATTAAAGGAAATCAGACTCAGTCCTGAATATTCTTCAGAAGGACTTATTCTGAAGCTGAGACTCCAGTACTTTGGCCCCCAGATATGAAGTGCTAACTTATTGGAAAAGACGCTGATGCTGGGAAAAATTGAAGGCAGGAGGAGAAAGGGATGACAGAGGATGAGATGGTTGGATGGCGTCACTGACTCGATGGACATGAGTTTGAGCAGGCTCTGGGAATTGGTGATAGACAGAGAAGCCTGGGGTGCCTCAGTCATTGAGGTCACAAAGAATCGGACACAACTGAGTACTGAGGGTTTCCCTGGTGGTTCATACAGTAAAGAATCTGCCTGCAATGCCAGAGACCTAGATTCGGTCCCTGGGTTAGGAAGATCCCCCGGAGAAGGGCATGGGGATTCCCTCATTGGGATGGAATACTGGAATGGGATTCTTGCCACTCCAGTATTCTTGCCTGGAGAATTCCATGGACAGAGGCTCCTGGCAGGCTACAGTCCATGGAGTCGCAAAAAGTCAGACATGACCGAGCAACTAGTACTTTCAGGTAATGCTTGGCTAGTTAGTGCCGGGATGGTGTGCTATCCTGGTTAATGCCTGACTAGGTAGTGCTGGACTAGTTAGTACTGGGCTAGTTAATGCTGACTAGACAGCCACCTTAGCACCTGCGTCCCCCTTCCTCTCTCCACAGTGTGAGTCAGTGTCCTGCCTGCCCCATGTGTGCCTCCTATTTACCCCACACCCCCCTCCAAAGCCCCCAAGTGTCACTCCATCAGCTCTCATGGGGACAACATTGTGGTCGCATGGCAGTGGTGGCAGGTCACAGGCTGTGACTTGATCTGCAGGTACTATGTCCACTTCTTCAAGGTGTAATCCTAGGAAAAGTCAGTGATCTGTTTGGCCCTGAGGACAGGCACCAGGGATCCCCTGGCATCCTGTTCTGCACTTTATTGTGGCTCATCTCTTGGCAGTAATTCCTTAGAAGAATAGCCTGGCAACAGTGCTTTCAGCTGTCCCCTGAGACAGAGGTGCACACACGGACACCCATTAGGTGAATGTTTTGATGGATCAGGCTAGCAGTTACCCCTTTGGGTGTTCATAGGCAGAAGGAACATGAGAGGCTTTTGTGGTCAAGTGACTTTAACTGCAGGACCTGGCAGAACTTTCTCACGATCACGAGTGTTTTCGTCCTCCATGTGGGCTGTATCATGTGCAGAATTGCCCCAACTTAAGGGCATCATAAGGGCGTGGATGGGAAGGGAGCCATTGTTCCAAAGGAAAACTGCTGCAAACATTGATAATACCTGCTCAAGTCTGTTGTTTGCTCAGCTGGACCCTGAGCTGGTCGAGGGCAGTGCTCGGTCTTTGCAGCACCCCTGGTCCCCCTCCGCTGGCTGAATGACTTGCTCAGAGAGGCTGGCGCTTGCTTCTTAGCTGAGGATCCTGAGGGTTTGTATCAGGGAGGAGGGTTGAGGAATGGTTGCAGCCTCGTTGGTGGATGATTTAAGACAGGAGTTCAGCTTTTGCCCTAAGTGAGGTGAGAAAGCATAATCATAAATTTCCCAGAGAGATCTCTTCAGTCCCAAGTTCTGTTTACGTCTGTGCTTTGCAGTTGCCTTATGTTGCTGTAGCCTCTTGGGGAAGCCTTTGCATGATAAGCCTTTCGTTTTGCTTATCAAACAAGGTATTTCCTGCACCTTTTACTACCAAACTGTGCAGGTAAACACAGGCTCTTCTTTCACATTTTCTTCTGACTCATTCGTGATAAAGGCTTCTCGACTAAGATCCTAGAAGATAGACTCAAGGTTCGACCCCAGCACCCTCCATTTTCAGGCTCTAATTGCATCTCATATTTTAAAAGCCATCACAAAATTGGTGGGCCATTTGCCTTAGTGTAGGAGCCCCCTGAGTGCAGCTTTCAAGGCACTTGGAGGACCCATTAAGGACATACATTAAACAGAACTGCATTACCATCCTAGGAGCAGCATATATAATCAGCACACTTACCTGATTAACCTTTTTGATGAAAAATGTATGTCGTCAGAATTTTTCAGTGCTGTTTAATTTGTTAGATCATTCTGGGTGTGATGACTATGCAGCATCAAATGACCTTATTAGAAAAACACTTGCAGTGGTTGATTAGATGCCTTTCTCTCCCTGAATGATAACCGCATGTCTTTTATTTATTTGTTCTGAAACAGGTTTTGCCTGGAATCCTGCAGAAGCATTGCTGTATCTTACCAGACAGGAACACAGGTAAATGCATTTGTTCTTCTGATTTGAGATTATTGGTTCTATATCTGTGCAAAGCTGAGAAATATGATTGCATAATTAGATACCTTGATTTTTTTTTTAAGATAGCTATTTCATATATTGACTGAAACAAGCAAAAAAAAAAAGGTTCGGTTCTATAGTGTGTTATGACAAGAACTCAGAGATCTGTTTTTATTTGATAAAGGAAATAGATGATTGTTGCTTTGAATTTTTAAGGGAAGCCAGTTATCTTATAAAGTTGAATATATTAATATTAATTTCAGTTGTTTCTTTTGTGGATGATATTTATTAAGGCAAACCACCATTGTTGGTTATCATGGAATGGATTTAGAGTCTTTTTGCTGTCGAGGCTTTTCTTGCTCTCAGGGTAGGACTGGCCAGTTGTTATGTCCTTAAAACCTTGAGGATCTTCGTGAATAAAACAACAGTATGCGTGTCTTAGAGAGGGAGATGCTATGACCCTGTGGTTTCTTGTTGTCGCACAGACGTATGTGGCTGCAGTTGTAATTAAGGTGGTTTGCATTACTTTTAAGGAAACACGATGGAGGGGAAAGCCTGAAAAAAAATCCTTTGGAACTTTGTTGT
Source organism: Capricornis sumatraensis (assembly GCF_032405125.1). Classification (NCBI taxonomy): domain Eukaryota; kingdom Metazoa; phylum Chordata; class Mammalia; order Artiodactyla; family Bovidae; genus Capricornis; species Capricornis sumatraensis. The sequence continues at coordinate 43,698,694 of NC_091072.1, read as the reverse complement.
TTTAAATTTAAACAAAGAAAATAATTGACATGGAGTGTTATCCTGCAGGTCTACACCTCAGTCACTCTCCTGTGCTTCTAATTTCCAGAATTTAATTCAGAGACTCAAGTCCTGAGGAGAAGGTAGAGTTGCTGGTTCTTTTGTGCACAGGGTTTTATTAGAGTTTATTCATTTCCAGAGTCAGTTGTCTCATGTCTGTCTGCATCTGGGATACTCTTGCTGGGTATGATACAGAGGTTTCTGACACTTCCTCGTGTATTTTCTAACTGAACAAAATGAATCCTAATGGACTGTTCTGTGATAATCAGAAGAGTGTAATCCACTGGGATTTTCTCTACTTTTATCATAAATAGTGTCTTGACTGGAGGTTATGTTTAATAGGGTCTCATTGGTACATGACAAGGCATTGTTTACACTGTACCTTCCAGTGTAAAATCCTGAGTATTCTGGAAAAATAAGATCTTCATTTTTTAAACTTATGATTATGGATAGATTATATTACTAACTATAATTTTTCAAAAAAAGTTCTTAGCCCTGTCTCTGTTTTGGTTTTGTCCAATCAGTTACATCTTAGCTGAAAATTTGAGCATATTTACTGCTTACAGGGAAGTTTGTGTAGGCATGGTTAGATTTTTTTTTTTTAAAGAGGAATATGTTTTTGTACATCAGCTCCTACACTCATTAACTTATTTGCAGCAATGGTGGTAGTAACTGAATGTTCTCTCAAGGTATGATTACATTTATCTATGAAATCTTATAACTCTTTGGGTCCTTGCACATTCTTAGGTAAGGGTTCTAAGGAGAAGGTAATGGGAGCAGGAAGAGGAGGGAATAATATCTGAGTCCACGATATCTGACTTCTCATGAGGGAAAAGTGATAGGTGGTTCCCTTCCATTATAAATTATCAATATGTGTTGGCCTTCCAGGAAAGGAGGTTCCTCACTGATATGTAGAAGTAGTTTCAACATCACTGGTAGCAATTCACACAAATTGAGGGGCTATTTCTAAAAGTATATGATAGAATTTAGGGAAGATAGTTCATTCACAGTGGTTGATGGAGTTCTCCAGTAAGCAGGCTCCCAAATGGGAGGTGTTGGTCCACATAGCAGTCCCTCAGGAGCCTTGTCACAGTCTATCAGTAAGTGGCTGTGATTTTTAGAGCACAAACAATGGTTGGATATTTATTGAGCCTGTTTCTGCTTCCTGAAGGTCTTGGTTAGTAATGAAAAATGTGAACAAGTCACGTGCAAAGAAAGATTTTGCAAACAGTGTCCATTGACAGCAGTGAGTACAACACAGTTTAAGGTGGAATTCAGTTTCCAGGTTAGTTTTTCTCTTTCAGGTGAGTCATTGTTGATTCTGAGATGCAAAAAAGAATAGTGGTAGAATTAATAAAAAGTACTGTTCTGTGGGAATCTAAATGGATTTTAAATATTGAGGTGAGTTTCCTATATTTTTAGAGAGTTCATTATGTAAAAAGTCTCAAGTTATTACAGAAAATATTTCCAGTTTGAGATGCGTGCTTTGTTTTTTATAAGAATCCAAGTAGCCAACCTCTAGAACTAAGAAAGCTTCCTTTCCACTGTGACTTGAGTGTTGAGGCCATTTGTGGGCAGTTTCCTTGAAAATATGTTTACATGATGGAGTATTTCTCTTTGAAGTCAGTGCTGAGGACCTGAGGCTGTGAATTTAGGTGTGGAAATGGGAAAGAATCATGTCAAGTGGGATGAAAGAGGAGTTGGCTGAAATTGTAGCTTTTAGAGGTGAAAGATTTGAGAATTCTGTTTTTTCCTACATAGTTCAGTCTAATATGTCTAATTAAGTTGCTTAATTATTTAGGAAATGTTTGGAAATTTTTTCAGGCTGAGACATGGTAGTTGTTGCTCTGGTATCTTAATGGCAAATAGGGTCTTTAGGAACCTAAATATGGTTTGTTTCACCTTCGTGGTTTTATAGGTAGAGGGCTTCATCGTGGGATGATACACATATTCTGCAGATGATACAAATATACTGTTATGGTCACACAACAACGTGAATGTACTTAATGCCACTGAATTGAACACTCAGAAATGGTTCAGGTGGTAAATTGTATGAAAGATCACCTTCGGGGTGAATCATGAGCACTGAGATACTGTCTCTTGAGTGGGTGGGTCGGAGCTTGGATCCTCCGTGTGAAACGCAGGGCGATTCATCTTCCCCCTGCTGCTCCGTGTCCCATGTGTCCGTACATGTCTACAAGTAGCCACCGCCACGTGATGCATCAGCTGTGCCTTCCACAGGGGAGACCATGGGTCCCAAGTGTGTGTCCCAGACAGGCTGCCTTTAACCAGTGAAGGGTCTGGTCTTGGTCCTTGGACCAGGGGTCCCCAACCTTCAGGATCTGATGCCTGAGATGACCTGAGGCAGAGCTGATGAAATAACTATAGAAATAAAGTACACAATGAATATAATGCACTTGAATCATCCCCAAACCATTCCCCACCCCTCCCCCGATCCGTGGAAAAATTGTCTTCCACAAAACCAGTCCCTGGTGCCAAAAAGACTGGGGACAGTTCCCTTAGATGGTCTGACTCTGTATCAGTTTGTCCATGCTGTTCCTTTGGCCTCTTCATGCCATTTGGGAAAAATCAAACTTAGGCAGGAGTGAGCTTAATAAATTGTTTTGCTGGGGTGACCCAATGGGCTGGGGTTCTGCCCCTGAGCTTGATGATCTCACAGCATTTGCACCCCACCCCCCTGACCCCCCACCTATCATGACATAGCCTGCTCAGCTAGCAGAAATGACTGGAAGTTATGAGAATGACTGATTTTGTGGTAAAGTAGCAATGGTGCTTAACTGTGCAGAGTTTCATAATAACAACTAAGTAGTGAAGTGTCCAGTGGATTAAGCACGTGGCAGTATTTGATGTTTGAGATGAATTTATAGCTCCACAGGGAATACAGAATGATTGTGAACCAAGTTGTATATAAGAACTGGGTGGAAAGATTTTGAGTACTTCCCATATATTCTGTGGCACTGGTCTTTGTGTTAGCCAACCTGTGGTGTGATATCCACGAAGACTTAGTGTGACTCTCACCTTGGGTTCCTCCCAGTGATGTGCTGTCTGGTGCTTAACTGCCAGCCTCCCATGCCCGGTGTAAGGGCGGCAGGAAGCCTGGCCCATGTTTGGGGTGCATACGCCACACCTGGGTACTGGACGTAGGTTGAGGAGGGACCTGATCGTCCCCAGGCCCCAGGAGCTGGTGAGCCTGGCTCCAGTGTGCTCCTGGCTCTTGCCCTCGCTCCTGTGTCTGACTCCTGAGGGGTTAATTCAGGATGCGGCCAGCAGGTGCTCCTCCATGCCCTCAGGGCTGGTTATCCCCTTGTGTGTGTTGGCAAAATAAAATGTGGGGTTAAAATAAGTACCTTTGTAATGGGTGCTTAATGTTAAGAAGCCTCCATAGGCCGAGTAAGCACTCTTGCATTTTTATTAGGATGCTGAACCTGTGTGCTTCATCAGGCAGGGTTTGGACGCCTGTGGGCACTGGACCCAATTACATGGTGTCGAATTGCAAGCAGGGCTGTTGACCTGTGGACAGCTGCTGGGAAGTTTGCATATTGAGGTCAGAGGCAAAGGGGATGTAACGGTGGAAACAGTGGAAATGTTTGTTCTGCTGCTGCTGCTGCTAAGTCACTTCAGTTGTGTCAGACTCTGTGCAACCCCTCCCCCGTCCCTGGGATTCTCCAGGCAAGAACACTGGAATGGGTTGCCATTTCCTTCTCCAATGCATGAAAAGTGAAAAGTGAAAGGGAAGTTGCTCAGTCGTATCCGACTCTTCGTGACCCCATGGACTGCAGCCCACCAGGCTCCTCCGTCCATGGGATTTTCCAGGCAAGAGTACTGGAGTGGGGTGCCATCGCCTTCTCTGAACATTTGCTCTGGGTAGTTCTAAACCCCCTAAGTTTCTTTTGAGCTGAAGGTTATAAAAAGCCTTTAATGTCACGATGGACTAGTGGAGGGAAATCAGTGAGTGAGCTGCCCTTCCTGCCACAGACATGCCTGAGAGCTTGTCCCCAGTGGCGGATCCAGTGAGAGTCTGGCAGTGAGTGTGTCTGTGAAGACAAAACCCTGCTTCGTTCTCTTCCACTTGACTTGTGCGGTTCTCAGATCTGTGTAGACAGTGCTGTCTACAGTGTGAACGATGGTTGTTACACCTTGTGCTTTTGCTGTATCTAGTTTGTAAGGCTTTCTCACATTCCTTCTGGCAAGTCCTCCAGCTTCCTCGTGAGATGGGAGGCAGTGCCTCCTGCCTGCAGATCAGAGCAGTGACGAGCCCTGGCACTGTGTGTTAGCGTCCCTGCCACACGGTTGCTGAGGATCTTGCCAAGACCCAGATGCGGATTTTCACTGAGTCAGTTTGTGATTCCATTATGACCTTTAGTAAGTCTTTAAGCTTCCCAGTGTCTCCTTCCTGGGAAACACGGTGAAAGCACAGAACAGTGAGAACTGGGCACCCTGATGCAGGGTCTTGGGGTTGGGTGGGGGGAAGCTACCCGCAGGGCCCCTGGAGCTTCAGGGCACAACATGGGTGAGCACATCAGGTGGGTCTGTTGCTGGAAAGATGTTCAGTGAAGTGGAGCAGTTACTTACCTGAGAGGCCTCGTGTTTCGAAATGCCAGGTGAATGGTCTTTTAACTTACTAGGTTAAACATAAGATGTCTTGTCTTTAGAAGACCAAATCCTTCAAGTGAGTTTCCTTTACCCAGAGACTGAAATTATTTATAATACCTTTTTTTCTTTCCAAAAAGAACGGCAGTTGTGGGAACGGGGTGCCAGATGATGTGATTCATAAACCAAGAATAACTCAGGCGGGGCTGCGGGGGAAGGGCGCTGGGGGAGAAGGCAGTGTCTCAGCCCTGATGGTGCTCTTCCTCCAGCCTGAGCCTTGATGACCAGCCACCCCGATCCACCGACAGGAGACGGAAACAGTCCTGTGCTTGAAGGGCTTTATTTTGCGCACTGAAAATGGCTTCATGAGAAAACTGGTCATGCTTGTTAACTGCTGCCAGAGTGCAAGGCTGTGAGTCCATAGTTTTGTCCGGTACCAGAATTGTCCTACACCACGTGGCTCATCTTAAACCTCAGGGCTGTTACAGCCTGGTGGCATCTTGGCGCCACGTAGAAAGGTCAGTGCTGTGGGAGGCCAGGACCCGGATTTGGTCCCTGCTTGCCCGGAGCAGGTGATTCTGTGCAGGGCAGACCTCGGACCCTGGTGATGCCTTCCTCAGGTCAGTGGTCTCTGCCTGGTTGAAGTGGAGGCAGAAGGCCCTTGGCTTGAGTCTGAATGCCCTGCAGCAGCGCCTGTGCTGAAGGTCTCTTGGGGGAACCTGACAGATGGCGTCGGGCTGAGTGGTGCCCAGCTCGTGCGGCAGGCTGGGCCGTGGGCTGTCTATCCCTAGGTGCTCTGTGGATCTGAGGCCGCTGCTTCAGGTGGACGGTCAGCTCTGTCTGCAGGACTCCCAGGGCTCACACTGGGGGCGGGGAAGAGCACCCCACTGCTGGCATACCCCCAGGACCTCATGTGGAGCCCCGTGCCCTGTCCAGCAAGCCTGCTTCCCAAGAAGACCTTCCCCAAACCTCTTGTTCTTTTTCTTTATCATCATCCCAGGATGGTAGCTACAAGGTACGCATTTCTTTTGTGCAGTAAGTTGGTCAGTGTGGATAAAACTACCAAGTTAATTGACGGTGTGACCATTTCCTGACTTCTAGGGACAAAATCTTGGTCAGTGTTGAGTCTGAAGCCATGGAGAACATGCATAGCTAAGGGCGAGGTGCAGGATGCGTCTAAAACCTCACTGAATTCTCTCAAAATCTAAGCTCTTCTGGACCTTGAATCTCAGTCTCCTCTGAATTCTCTCAGTATTCTATGTGCACACTTGTTTGTGGGATGTTCAGAAATGTCAGACTTGAGGCTCCTGATTTAAAAATCATTTGGTTGTCAGTTCAGTTCAGTTCAGGCACTCAGTCGTGTCCGACTGTTTGTGACCCCATGAATCACAGCACGCCAGGCCTCCCTGTCAATCAATAACTTCCAGGGTTCACTCAAACTCATGTCCATCGAGTTGGTGATGGCATTCCAGCCATCTCATCCTCTGTCATCCCCTCCTCCTCCTGCCCCCAATCCCTCCCAGCATCAAGGTCTTTTCCAATGAGTCAACTCTTCGCATGAAGTGGCCAAAGTATTGGAGTTTCAGCTTCAGCATCAGTCCTTCCAATGAACACCCAGGACTGGTCTCCTTTAGAATGGACTGGTTGGATCTGCTTGCAGTCCAAGGGACTCTCAAGAGTCTTCTCCAACACCACAGTTCAAAAGCATCAATTCTTTGGTGCTCAGCTTTCTTCACAGTCCAATTCTCACATCCATACATGACCACAGGAAAAACCATAGCCTTGACTAGATGGACCTTTGTTGACAAAGTGATGTCTCTGCTTTTGAATATGTTATCTAGGTTGGTCATAACTTTCTTTCCAAGGAGTACGCGTCTTTTAATTTCATGGCTGAAGTCACCATCTGCAGTGATTTTGGTCCCCAGATGGGACCAGATGCCCAAAAAAAATAAAGTCTGACACTGTTTCCACTGTTTCCCCATCTATTTCCCATGAAGTGATGGGACCAGATGCCATCTTTGTTTTCTGAATGTTGAGCTTTAAGCCAACATTTTCACCCTCCTTTTTCACTTTTGTCAAGAGGCTTTTTAGTTCCTCTTCACTTTCTGCCATAAGGGTGGTGTCATCTGCATATCTGAGGTTATTGATATTTCTCTCGGCAATCTTGATTCCAGCTTATGCTTCTTCCAGCCGAGTGTTTCTCATGATGTCCTCTGCATATAAGTTAAATAAGCAGGGTGACGATATACAGCCTTGACATACTCCTTTTCCTATTTGGAACCAGTCTGTTGTTCCATATCCAGTTCTAACTGCTGCTTCCTGACCTGCAAATAGGTTTCTCAAGAGGCAGGTCAGGTGGTCTGGTATTCCCATCTCTTTCAGAATTTTCCACAGTTTATTGTGATCCACATAGTCCAAGGCTTTGGCATAGTCGATAAAGCAGAAATAGATGTTTTTCTGGAACTCTCTTGCTTTTTAAATGATCCAGTGGATGTTAGCAATTTGATCTCTGGTTCCTATGCCTTTTCTAAAACCAGCTTGAACATCAGGAAGTTCACAGTTCACATATTGCTGAAGCCTGGCTTGGAGAATTTTGAGCATTTCTTTACTAGCGTGTGAGATGAGTGCAGTTGTATGGGAGTTTGAGCATTCTTTTGCATTGCCTTTCTTTGGGATTGGAATGAAAACTGACGTTTTCCAGTCCTGTGGTCACTGCTGAGTTTTCAAAATTTGCTGGCATATTGAGTGCAGCAGTTTCACAGCATCATCTTTTAGAATTTGAAATAGCTCAACTGGAATTCCATCACCTCCACTAGCTTTGTTTGTAATGATGCTTTCTAAGGCCCACTTGACTTCACATTCCAGGATGTCTGGCTCTAGGTGAGTGATCACACCATCATGATTCTCTGGGTCATGAAGATATTTTTTGTTCAGTTCTTCTGTGTATTCTTGCCACCTCTTCTTAATATCTTCTGCTTCTGTTACTGTTGGTTGTCAGGGTCCCTTAAAATTCTGAGCATTGGTCATTTCTCATCAGCCTTCACTAGGAATTAGGGTCTGTGGAGTTGGTTCAGTCGCTCAGTCGTGTCCAACTGTTTGCGACCCCATGAATCGCAGCACACCAGGCCTCCCTGTCCATCACCAACTCCCAGAGTTCACTCAGACTCACGTCTATCGAGTCAGTGATGCCATCTAGCCATCTCATCCTCTGTCGTCCCCTTCTCCTGCCCCCAATCCCTCCCAGCATCAGAGTCTTTTCCAGTGAGTCAACTCTTCACGTGAGGTGACCAAAGTACTGGAGTTTCAGCTTTAGCATCATTCCTTCCAAAGAAATCCCAGGGCTGATCTCCTTCAGAATGGACTGGTTGGATCTCCTTGCATCCCAAGGAACTGGAGTGGGCTTTTGTACCTTCCCTATTTAATTAGATTCTGTGGCTTGGGTGTCACGTGATCCCTTGTGAAAGATGGTAAGATGACATCTCTGCTCAGAGCTGCCAGCTGGATGCCACTTTAGATGAGAAGTCTGCTCTGTTCTTTGACCTGTGACCTGCTGACCGCTTCTGGGGTGTCATGGTGCCTGTATCCCCAGAGGAGGTGCTGTTCAGGAAGGGAGGACTCCAAGTTCCTGGTGTGGGAGGGGCTCCAGAAGTTACTCCAGCCTCACAGAACTGCTTGTTTTGAGGTTAAAGGCAGCTTTAGTATTTGCCAAAAACAACATTTTAAAATAATGCCAGAAAAAAAATAAAATAATGTCAGGAAATCATTTTATTGTAAAAATACTCAGTATTAAAGTTTAAAGCTTTTAAGAAATATGAGTTTATTTCATCTTGGGTAAAAACAATCAGGTTTTAAAAACAAGTAAAAAATATTTCTGAGTTCTACCTGAATACACAGGTGCAGGATTGTGTGTGTGCGTGCATATCTGAGGTGCTCTCATCACCTGCAGCCACAGGCCATATGCAGGTGGAGTGGGTTTGGTGTGTATTTTAGTTCCCTCACTTTAAAGTTTGATGGAAGCCCCAGGTGAAGACAGTGATCGATGTTTTCATTGAGAGTTTGCTTATTTAACAGTGCAATTTCACTGCTAAGCAGGCGTTTGTAGGACACGTAAATGGAGCTGCAAACACTTGATTTATAGCACGGTACTCCTGGCACAAGCTACAGTTAATATGCAAGAGTGTTGAGGACTCAAACACAGCCAGTGAGAGAGAAAGAAGGGGTACTTCCTGAGGCTGGGCTGCTGTAGGCCCTGCTGCGCCTCCGTGAGTTCTGGGGGCTGGGGGGAGGTGGCGCCTGGTGGTCCTGTGTGTGCATCCGGCGGGGACTGCTGGGGTGATGTGTGGAGAGCCCGACACCAGGACGGATTCGCCACACCCACCCCCGGGAGCCTCCCATTTATTTCTCGTTCGTGTCCACCCCCAATGGAATGAAAACTTGCCACTTTACACCCAGTTCCTCACATTGATGCTCATGTTTAGAGTGTTTCATAAGACGGACATGGTGGTGACTTGAATGCATCTTCATAAAGGTGTCTGTTGGTAGGATTCCCTGGGATCAGGACCACCTCTTACTGCTTCGGTGCCCCCAGCACAAATACTCAGTGGACACAGATAAAAGTGATTTTAAATTGAGCTGAATTGGATGTTTGCCTTTATTGGTGACTGGTGTCCTGTCACTGGAGAGGTAGCGTAGGAGAAAAGCATAAGCAGCTAAGGGGAGAGATTGCAGAGAGTAGTTTCACAACCAAAATTAAACACACAAAGCCAAAGGTCTGAGGCTTGTTAGACACACATCTGAGTAGTGTAGCTGCTGCGTGTAAGTGATTCCAGGGTCATTCAAGCAAGTGTTCCCTTCCAGAGGGATGACCCGTCAGTTCCTGGAATAGACCGGTGACGCTGTGGACCGTGTAGAGAGTTCTGTATAATGAAGTCACAGCATCAGGCCTGCCTTGAGGATGACCTGAGGAATGGACAGCAGTGCATGCACGTCAGAAGGGCCCCCCAGGCAGGCGGCCCTGGTGTTCAGTTAGGGCAATGTGTTTAAGTGTCCCGCTGGGTCCAGGTCAGCCGACACTCACAGCTCGTGGAGTGGTGAGCGTGGGCTCTCTCAACTGTGGATAGGAAGACAGAAGGACGGTGTCTGTGGATGGTGGGCCAGGAGCCAGCAACCAGGTGGCCTCAGGGATGGATGCAGAGACAGCTCTGAGGCACCTCTGGGCTCTCCACGTGAAGGACAAGAAACTCTGGCTGCAGTCCAAAAGTCTACAAGCAATAAATGCTGGAGAGGGTTTGGAGAAAAGGGAACCCTCTTACACTGTTGGTGGGAATGCAAACTAGTACAGCCACTATGGAGAACAGTGTGGAGATTCCTTAAAAAACTGGAAATAGAACTTCCTTATCACCCAGCAATCCCACTGCTGGGCATACACACTGAGGAAACCAGAATTGAAAGAGACACGTGTACCCCAATGTTCATCGCAGCACTGTTTATAATAGCCAGGACATGGAAGCAACCTAGATGTCCATCAGCAGATGAATGGATAAGAAAGCTGTGGTACATATACACAATGGAGTATTACTCAGCCGTTAAAAAGAATACATTTGAATCAGTTCTAATGAGGTGGATGAAACTGGAGCTTATTATACAGAGTGAAGTAAGCCAGAAAGAAAAATACAGTATACTAATACAGTATACTAATGCATATGTATGGAACTTAGAAAGATGGTAATGATAACCCTGTATGCGAGACAGCAAAAGAGACACATGTATAGAACAGTCTTTGGGACTCTATGGGAGAGGGAGAGGGTGGGATGATTTGTGAGCATGGCATTGAAACATGTATAATGTCATATAAGAAACGAATCATCAATCCAGGTTTGATGCATGATACAGGATGCCTGGGGCTGGTGCACTGGGATGACCCAGAGGGATGGTATGGGGAGGGAGGTGGGAGGGGGGTTCAGGATTGGGAACATGTATACACCCGTGGCGGATTCATGTTGATGTATGGCAAAACCATACAATATTGTAATTAGCCTCCAATTAAAATAAATTTAAATAAAAAAAAGAAACCCTGTGGTCTCCGTCTGAAGGTGTGGCCACCGGGGTTCCCCAGTGACAGAACAAGAGGGTATGTGTGTGTGTATAAATGCATGTATCTTTATATAGAAAGACTTAGATTTATTGTGGGGAACTTTGGCTCATGTGATTGTGGGGGCTGACACAGCCCATAATCTGCAGCCTCATGACCCAGGAGAGTCTGTGTCGCAATTCAAGTCCAAAGGTAGGGAAACCCACATCCCAATTTGAAGTCAGCAGGCAGAGAAGTCTCCCCTGAAGCCTTTGTGTTCCATCCAGGCCTTTGGCTGACTGGGGGGCCCCCACCCACCCCAGGAGGGTTGATCTGCTTTACTTAGCTCACCAGTTCAGATGACAGCCTCATCCAGGTCGTGTGTGGTACATACATGTGCTGTGGGTTGCACTGTGTGTGTGTGTGTGTGTGTGTATGTGTGTAGGTGGTACAAATGTGTGGTGTGCACATGTATATGCATGGTAGATGTATGTGTGCGGTGTGTGTATGTGTGCATGGTGCAGACGTGTGGTGCACACATGCCATATGCTGCATGGCACGTGTGTGTGCATTGGTGCATGTGTGTTCACGGTAGATGCGTGTGTGTGGTGTGAACGTGCTGCATGGCACGTGTGTGTGTGTTGGTGCATGTGTGTTCACGGTAGATGTGTGTGTGTGGTGTGAACGTGCTGCATGCTGCATGGCACTGTGTGTGCGTTGGTGCATGTGTGTTCACGGTAGATGTGTGCATGTGGTATGAACGTGCTGCATGCTACATGGCGCGTGTGTGTTCATTGGTGCATGTGTGTTCATGGTAGATGCGTGTGTGTGGTGTGAACGTGCTGCGTGGCACATGTGTGTGCATTGGTGCATGTGTGTTCACGGTAGATGCGTGTGTGGTGCACACGTGCTGCATGCTGCATGGCACATGTGTGCGTTGGTGCATATGTGTTCATGGTAGATGTGTGTGTGTGGTGCACACGTGCTGCATGGCACGTGTGTGTGCGTTGCTGATGGATGTGCACAGTCTCCACATGGGTGACAGAACATTTTGAGCCCGAGTCTGCAAGGCACCCCAGTGACCGACTGCTGCCTCCTCCTCCTGTTCCAGGTGAGGAGGCTGAGCCTGCTCAGGTGTCTCTTAGCCAGAGCAAGGCTGCCTGAGGCCTGTGGGTCTGAGGTGCCCCGACCCGAGGACATGCCATCAGTCTCTGGCTCTGTTCCCAGATGCCTGGCCTCCCGGGGGCCAGCAGCAGCACTTTGCAACACCAAGGGTTCTCTATGCGTTTCCCATTCATGTCACTAAGGCGTCCTTCCATGCTGCCATTTTTATTATCCCAACTTTAAAGGTGAAATGGAGACTCTGAGAATTTAAGTAAATGTCAAAACAGTCATAAAATAAGTAGCAAAATTCAAACATTAAGCTCGGTCTTCAGGCTCTAAGTCCCCTGGTCTTTCTGAGGCTTTCACGAAGTTCATTTAAATTCCAAGCATTCTTACTGCTTTAATGCAGCCAAAGGCATTTTTAATTTTAAAGAGGAAGCTCATGACTCCCTTATACTCCTGGCTTCTCTTTTATTGGCTTTGAGGGGCCTGGCGAGTACGCTGCTCAGACTCATGCACACACCAGTGATGCGCTGGGCGGCCCCTTACAGAATGACGGCCCGGGTCCCTCGGGCAGAGACTGTGTCCATCTGGGCACCGGGCTCCCCGGCAGGTCTGGGTCTGCAGCCGCCTCGTGGCCGTTGCTGCTCCTCCACAGGCTGACTTGCAAGGTCTCTGGACGTGACTTTCTCAGGCCGGGCTCCTTCGCTTCTGCCCTGTGTCCGCTCTTCCTTGGCCTCCAAGGTTCAGGACTGTTGCACCCACTGCTGTTTCCTCCACGTCTTCTCCCTGCAGCCCCTGCAGAGGAATGAGCCAAGGGCCTGGGGTGCCCCTCAAGAGGGCCCTTCTCCCTAAAATCCCGAGGCCAAGTGGGATGCAAGTGGGGCAGACCTGGGCTTCACCCCAGGTGCCCTCAGAGCCAGGATCCCAACCCGCCTGGCCCAGCACCCTGCCATCCAGGCATCTCATGTGGCACCAAGGAAGCAGGTGGCCTGGCTGGCAGCAGCCAAGATCCTCCCAGCCTTGGCCAGGCCCGCAGCCCTCTTCCTGTGTGCTCACCTTCCTGCGGACCCCAGGTGTCTGCTGTCTCCTCTGCCCTCGCTGGCCTCCCTTCTCACCTGTGCCTCAGCTCAGACTCCTTACACTCACACTCCTTAGCATCCCTTGGGCCCTCTTGGGGAAGCATCCCGGGCCGTCTCAGGCGGAAGCCAGCATGCAGGTGCTCCCGCACATATGTTCATCTTGCTTCAGGAGCAGATTGTGTCCTGGCCCCCAGCGCCCTGAGTTCTCTGCAAATGTGGGGAGCCTCGGACCTCCAGGGAGTTTAAAAACCATCACAAGGTGGCTACTTTCTGCTCCCCCCATTCATGAGTGTTTCCAGGAGGCAGAGAGGAGGTGGGGGCCTCCTTTGAGACTCCTGTGGAGGCCCTGCTTCCTGGCTAAGTCTCCACAGATCCAGGGAACTGATACAACCCAAGTACCCGCAGTCTGGAGGCAGTTGCACACAGCCCTGCTCCCTCAAGAGGCAGGTCCCGGCGACCCTGGTCCAGGGGGTCCGTGCAGCTCAGAGGCTCAGTTCCTCCCTCTCCACGTGTCCTGCACTCGCGTGTCTATCTGGCTGCAGGACTCCCCTTCTTTCACTACCCCATCCCGGTGAGACCCATTCTGTGGTCCTGTGGTCTTCCTTGGGGACTCCACCCTGCCATCCTTCAACCCATGCCCTGGAGCAGTCTGCACACTGCAGTCAGCACTGTTCCCAGAGGGGTTTCTGGGAGCCACACTCCCTTCCTGTCACACAGCACACTGGAGACTCACCTGCACGTCCCTGTTCTGACAGTGGAAGGGCCGTCCTCGTGGCCAGGGTCACTTTCTGTCGTAGTTTACACTCAGGCGCATCTCCCGCCCGTGTGTGGCTCTGGGGCTGCGTGCAGGCATCTCCATGGCCTGGGGCCACAGGAGGCTTCTGTCCCTGCACAGGCATGGCTCTGCCCCAGGGTCTCCTCTGTCAGCATGGATGCCTGCTGTCCTTCATCTCTGGGCCTTTGCGTGTGGTTCCTCCACGACCTAGATCACCTCTGTCTGCCTGGCCCTCTCCTCCTCATCTGAGGCTCAGATCCTTGTCCTCTGAACCTTTTTCTGCAGAGCATCCTCTGGTGGGTCATGGGTATCCCCCATCACACCAGAGCTGTCACCTTACATGCCTGGTACACACGGTGACAAGCAGAAAGCAGCCGTGACGGTCAGCAGGGAGGATGGCTCCGCTGGCTCCTCTCTTTAGGAAGGTGAGAGGCCATGTGGCATAGAGCTGTGCTGGTAGTACTTCTGCAAACGCTGTAAAAGAAGGTACCAGGATTTTCACGTGAGACTCAGGAGTCTTAGGCTTCGACCCAATGCAGACACATCAGGTAGTCTTGTTTGAGTGAAACGCACAGTGAAATCATGACACAAAGGCAGGCCAATCCATTCCTTCATCACGTGGAAAACCCACGTCACCATGGAAGGGAAATAACGGAGTTCTGAGATGTGAAAAGAGAACCTGATCCCAGCTCCTAGTGCACTGCATCCTGTCTGCGACAGGACAGCGACCTGGTGATGCTGCTAAATGTACCACACCCTGACCTTGACAGGATGGTGCCCTGGTGATGCTGCTAAACACGGGGAGAGGGGCACAGATGCTCAGGGCACCAGCACAAGACAGTGCCGCCCACAGTCCCACGGCAGATCAACGGCGCTCTGGGGGCTGGATCCAAACTGCCTTGTCCCCCGTGAGGGAACTTGGGACCCGCAGCCCAGTCCTTGCCCTCACTCTGGACTCAAGCCTCCTGAGTCACTGAGTCACAGCAGCCTCCTCAGTTTCATGATGGAGGCTCCCAGCTGCCTGCCCCGTCCCTGGACGCTTCTTTGTGGTCCAAGTCACCAGACACAGCCTGACCTTCCTCGTGGCCTGTCTCTCAGGGGTCCCCTGATGGGGAGTCAGAGCCCCCAAGGGCTTGTCATCTGAGGTATCAGCACTAGCCCAGTGTGGCTCTGGCCAGTGGGCTACATCCTCAGGGCTGAGGCCATGCTAGATAACTAGGGACCACCCAGCAGGGGCACCCCAAATGACACACCAGTGCCCTGGAAACCAAGTCTGCTGTGTAAGGTACCCCAGTCTGACCGTCAGATTCACAGGCCCCTTGTGGTGTTCCTCCTGGTCAGTAATCACCCGCTCCTGTCCCTGGGTTCAGGGGACCGCCTGCAGCAGTCAGTTCCAGATGGTATCCTTGTCTGTCACACCAGTTCACCCTCTGCTCAAGTTGGACAGCGTCTGGACTGGGCAGCCTGGAAGCTGCAGGAGCTGGTCAGCCCCACTGTCCGTGGTCAGCGCTGCCAGGCGCAGGCACTTTGAACTTGGGCACTGGCATTTGCTTCAAAAGGTGGTGTGGGGAGTTTCTTCATTTATCTTTTGGGGGAAGGTGGAGGGAAGACTTCAGGTGGGGCTTTGAAAACATGTCTATTAATGCCCCTCGCTCCCCCACCCCACTGTGTCTTTTGATCCTGGCGTTTTGGTTTTTCTCCTTTATTTTGTAAGCCAGTATGTCCCATTCAGTAATCATAGCTTTACAGTCTTGCACAGCTATTCCTTATTCTCATGCAGATCTTCATGAGAAAGGAATGGTTACAGTGGAGCACTTTGAGGTGCATTTTGACAAAGTAAATTTTCACATAATGTGACCAGACAGGTGCGTCCTGTTCAGGAGGGGTCAATGTGAAATCATGAATTTTTACAAAAGTTTAAAATAGCTTCACACAACCTGAGCCTTTTGCTGCAGTTATTTACCAGGAGCAGCCTAACACAGCCTGCCTGGGAACAGGGCGTTTAATAACCCGCTGCCCCGCAAGTGCTTGGTGGCTTGCGAGCCAGCTGTCAGGGGGCAAGGAGGATCACAGCCCTAGCTTGCCCACCCAGCCTGGCTGTCCATTTTGCAGGAATCATGCATTAGGCAGTTGTTTCTGAACCAGGATCGTACAGCTAATCTTCAGCCTGGTTTCTGGTGGTCAGAGAACATTCCTGTGGGCGGATGGATGCAGGTGACCCAGCCAGCCAGCACCCGCAGTGTTTTCATAGCCTACAGTTCACAGAGCAGCGTCCTGAACCTGCTGCTCCCTGGGTCTGAGTCTCAGCTTTTCTTGGGAGGCAGCCAGGCTGAGATGTGGCCTGACACTCTTGCCCACACCCACTGACCAGCAGGCTGGCCTCAGCCCTTCTCTCTGTCCATCTGCAGATCTGAGTCACTTGCTTAGAGGCTGGGAAGTCATCAGCCCAAAGGGGCAGACATCAGATTCAAGACAGCTCATTAGCAAACTAAAAACTGCTTTTGAAAACTCCAGAAAACCTCCAGGAGTGTGTCCCCTTGGAGAGTGCTTTTCTTCCTGTTGCATGTCTCTTCCACAAGCTTTGATAGAAAAAAATAATAGCAGCCATCACCAGTTATGGAAATTTGTTCTATTTCTAATATTCAAAGAGCTTAAATTCCAATCTGCCACCAGTGGTGAAAAGCTAGAAGCTGTGGCTCACCAATATTTTTTTCTTTTTGCAGCTTCTTTGATTGAGATGAGCCCTCTAGCATTGGCGAAATGGCAGCCATGCATTTGCATCAGTTTTCATTCTCATTCTGATGCCATAGCCACAGAGTGCAGCCTCCCCCTCTCCCTCTGTCTTCTCATTGCACAGTCACCCACATCCCCAGTGCTGAGCTCGCACTGACAGGGTTGGCTCTTCACGGCCTGGGGTCCTGGCTGGAGGGCAGGGCGGGGCTGGTGTAGTACCTGCTGCAGGGTTTGCCTCCCCCTCTCTTCCTGGTTCATGAAGCTCTGCTTCAGCCTCTGTAACCCAGCTAAACCTTGACTCCTCCCACACAAGGCTCATCCAGACTCACCTTTGGAAAGTCTGAGTCTTTCCCTCCCCACCTGACGGGAACAGAGAAGTTGTGTCAGGAGCTGCACTTGCTCCCACCTGCATCATCCAGACCAGCCAAGAACCGCCCGAGAATCTGCAAACCACGTCTCCTCGGCCGGGCGTGTCGCAGTTGAAGTTCATGGGAAACTTGATCCACTTACAGACGGTGCCTCTGCAGCCCACCAGGCACCAAAGGTCTTTCACCTCCACCTCTTCATCTTTCTTTTTCCAAACAAGCTTTCACCATATTTCACAGTCAGGATGGTTCCAGCAAATCCCACTTCTTTGACTCTAACTGTGCCCAGGCAGCCCCGGGGCTGGTGACTTCCTGAGGACTTGCAGCCTGTAGCCTTACACAGATGAGACTTACTCCCGGGAAAGGATACAGCATGCACTGTCCAGGGCAGGAGGTGCACAGGGGCCAGTCAGAGAGACCAGGTGCAGTTCCCATGGCCCTTCCCCTAGGGAAGCCCCACAGCAGTAAGTCAGGATGTGATGGGAGGTATCGTCCATCAGAGATGCTCACCCACACGTGGAGTCCAGGTCAAGCTGGCTGCCCAATGCCTGTGTGAGGACAGTGGTCACTAAAATTCCAGACCCCTAGAAGAAAAGCATGTTTTCTGGTGTCCAAGTGACTCAGACCCACAGACAGAGAGAAGGACTGAGGCAAGGGTGTGGGCAAGGCTGCCAGATCACTGCCCCCTCCCCCATTGTTCACACTAAGGCATAGTGAGCCACTCTTAGAGTTCAGGGGATGTTTGCAGCAGTTTACAGGGTGGGAGCTCTTCACCAGTCAAGTTCTCAGACATCCTTAAGGGTCAGGTTTGCAGGTAAGCCTTTCTGAAGATAGCAGCCCCAGGCCTGCTGTGTCCTGTCTTCTCTGCACAGTGTGTAATCAAGAGAGAAATGTTCAAGGAGACATTTGCAGTTGTGGGTTTTTTGTCCTTGGTCTTTGAAATCGAGTGTGTACTTTGACTGAGTTGGGCTTCCCTTGTGGCTTAGCTGCTAAAGAATCTTCCTGCAGTGCAGGAGACCTGGGTTGGATCCCTGGGTTGGGAAGATGCCCTGGAGAAGGGAACGGCTACTAACTCCAGTATTCTGGCCTGGAGAATCCCATGGACTGTACGGTCCATGGGATCGCAAAGAGTTGGACAAGACTGAGCGACTTTCACTTCACTGTCCCTTTAGGACAGCACGGATTCCCAAGGGCACGGTTGCTAGGTGTGACTGCGGCCGGGTCTGGAAACAGGGCAGCTGCAGAGGGTGTGCTTACTGACGGGGCTCCCCACCTCACAGACAGGGAGGGCCACTTGTGTAAGGTCACGTGAAAGAACTAGTAATATGTTTGCAGTTAATACATTATGTAGTGAAAGTTATCTGTTGATTAGATTAAAGTGACCAGAAGTTAATGGAATTGTATGAATTCTCTAAATATGCTTAAATTTCTCACTTAAACTCCAGGAAGTTAACCTTGGCTTCTGCTTTTCTGTGCTGAAAACACTGACATCTCCCTGCAAATGTTTAATCTTAACGTTGCGAATATAAACAAGCACAACACGACTTTTACACTGTGTGGTTGGTTTGGGCTTGGATGCCACTTGGCATGGCACTCACCTAGTCAGGAAGGTGGGAGGTGCAGCTGTGGGTCAGGAAGCGCTGGCTGCTGGTCTGTGGGGCAGTCTCCAGCCCTTTCTGGGTAGAGCCTCACATCCTCTGTACCTGGGGCAGAGCCCCTTCTTTATAACTCTCCCCACTCCATTTCTCATTTTAGAAGTTTCTTTGGGGGCTGTTGATGGAAGCTTGTGTTACAGAAACTTAGGATTCAGCGCACAAAATGCACTCTCACAGTGCGACTTCTGCTCATCTGACCGACCTCTCAGCATATGAGCCCTGCTTCACAGCCAAGGCCTCAGTTCTGTGGCTCCTGCCTCCCTAGGTGCTGTCTTCTTCCTCCCATAGTCTCCTCCTAGGCCTCACGCACAGACTCCATCCATTCTCCCCCGCTGGGGTTGGAAGCAGGCTTCTGTCTTCTGGTTATTGGCCTTTGAGAAAGAGAGTGAGTTTCTAGACCATCCTTGAAACTGTTGTCTTTGACCTTGAATAACGTGTAGCATTTCAGTATCTGTTGTTAGAATTTGCATTTTCCAAGTTTTCAGTATTGAACTCAGGAAGAAGCAAGGCTCTGAATGCACAGAGCTGTCACCTCCTTCCTCTGCCTTTCTTCTGCCTCAGCCCCAGAGGAGCTGAACATGACAACACAATTGTTTCTGTAAAAAATTCTTCTCCCAGAAAACCTGCAGAGCAGAACCTTGTGGGCTGTGTGGTTAAGGAGTGGGGGGTCTCGGGCATCTCTGGTGCAGCATCTTTGTTGGGAAGTTTACTGCTGGCACCTTTGGATTTTTCTCCAGGTGTTGTGCTCCCTCTGTCTCTCTCTCCCCTGGTTTATCGTATGATAGTTGACTGGAACCCACTCTGATCGTCTAGCTGGGAGAATCCCATGGACAGAGGAGTCTGGCGGGCTACAGTCGATGGGGTCTCAAAGAGTTGGGTACAACTGAGCAGCTAACACGTCTTTTTTCCACACTCACGATTCTGTCTGTGATGTGTCTGTGGAAACTCTTCTCCCGTGCTCCAGTTGAGGATGAGGAGTGAGACTGGCTTGTGGGGATCAGATAGTAGCTGCTCCCCCACTGCTCTGTAATCTCTGGGTGCTCGGCTCTCTCATTCTTCAATTGTCAGGAATTACCCCCTGCAGGGCTGTCACCCCCCTCCCACTCCACACACACACCCTGCCACTGACACCACCACCACCCCCACACCTGGCTCTTGTACCTTCTCGGAAGACCCCCGGGAAGCCAGCCTAGTCCCGGGGATGTGAAAACAGGACAGCGGCCCCCAGACCCTGGCAGGCCTGTCCGAGCCACAGGTGGCCTGGGCCTGTGGTTGGGGGGAGGGATTATGGCTGCCAGTATGGCCAAGACCTTGTCCCTGGGCAGTGCCTGCTCTGGCAGGACCTGTGACCGTCTGCTGTGGGCAAATCAATAATGTGTCTCATGCCCTGAAAATGTGCTGGGCTTCGCCTGAATAATTTAATGCCTCTCTATGAACAATGCTTGCTTTTTCACTCTCGCAAGCATGTGAGACACTGAACAGCTGGGTCAGCTTTCTTCCTGCTTCTATTTCCGGGTTAAATGGGCTTTAGCACGTCTCAGTGGAGAGCTGAGTGTGCCACAGTACCGTCCTCAGCATCAGGAGAGCCAGTCTCCATAAAGGCCTTGGAGAAATTCTGTTAACCCCATGGGTTCTAGACCCAATTTCTTGGCAGAAGAATGTGCCACCTTGATCATACCTGGAGATGGAGCAGCGGCTGCGCTTTGCTGAAGCAGCCGTAAAGAGATACCCCACGCCCAACGTAAGAGAAACCCAAGTAAAATGGTAGGTGTTGCAAGAGGGCATCAGAGGGCAGACACACTGAAACCATACTCACAGAAAACTAGTCAATTTAATCACACTAGGACCACAGCCTTGTCTAATTCAATGAAACTAAGCCATGCCCGCGGGGCAACCCAAGACGGGTGGGTCATGGTGGAGAGGTCTGACAGAATGTGGTCCACTGGAGAAGGGAATGGCAAACCACTTCAGTATTCTTGCCTTGAGAACCCCATGAACAGTATGAAAAGGCAAAATGATAGGTTACTGAAAGAGGAACGCCTCAGGTCAGTAGGTGCCCAACACACTACTGGAGATCAGTGGAGAAATAACTCCAGAAAGAATGAAGGGATGGAGCCAAAGCGAAAACAATACCCAGCTGTGGATGGGACTGGTGATAGAAGCAAGGTCTGATGCTGTAACGAGCAGTATTGCATAGGAACCTGGAGTGTGAGGTCCATGAATCAAGGCAAATTGGAAATGGTCAAACAAGAGATGGCAAGAGTGAATGTCAACATTCTAGGAATCAGCAAACTAAGATGGACTGGAATAGGTAAATTTAACTCAGATGACCATTATATCTACTACTGCAGGCAGGAATCCCTCAGAAGAAATGGAATAGCCATCATGGTCAACAAAAGAGTCCAAAATGCAGTACCTGGATGCAATCTCAAAAATGACAGAATGATCTCTGTTCGTTTCCAAGGCAAACCATTCAATATCACAGTAATCCAAGTCTATGCCCCAACCAGTAACACTGAAGAAGCTGAAGTTGAATGGTTCTATGAAGACCTACAAGACCTTTTAGAACTAACACCCAAAAAAGATGTCCTTTTCATACTAGGGAACTGGAATGCAAAAGTAGGAAGTCAAGAAACACCTGGAGTAACAGGCAAATTTGGCCTTGGAATGCAGAATGAAGCAGGGCAAAGACTAATAGACTTTTGCCAAGAAAATGCACTGGTCAGAGCAAACACCCTCTTCCAACAACACAAGAGAAGACTCTACACATGGACATCACCAGATTGTCAACACCAAAATCAGATTGATTCTATTCTTTGCAGCCAAAGATGGAGAAGATCTATAAAGTCAACAAAAACAAGACCAGGAGCTGACTGTGGCTCAGATCATGAACTCCTTATTACCAAAATCAGACTCAAATTGAAGAAAGTAGGGAAAACCGCTAAACCATTCAGGTATGACCTAAATCAAATCTCTTATGATTATACAGTGGAAGTGAGAAATCGATTTAAGGGCCTATATCTGATAAGAGTGCCTGATAAACTATGGAATGAGGTTCGTGACATTGTACAGGAGACAGGGATCAAGACCATCCCCATGGAAAAGAAATGCAAAAAAGCAAAATGGCTGTCTGGGGAGGCCTTACTAATAGCTGTGAAAAGAAGAGAGGTGAAAAACAAAGGAGAATAGGAAAGATATAAGCATCTGAATGCAGAGTTCCAAAGAATAGCAAGAAGAGAAAAGAAAGCCTTCTTTAGTGATCAATGCAAAGAAATAGAGGAAAAGAACAGAATGGAAAAGACTAGAGATCTCTTCAAGAAAATTAGAGATACCAAGGGAATATTTCATGCAAAGATGGGCTTGATAAAGGACAGAAATGGTCTGGACCTAACAGAAGCAGAAGATATTAAGAAGAGGTGGCAAGAATACACAGAAGAACTGAACAAAAAAGATCTTCACGACCCAGATAATCACGATGGTGTGATCACTCATCTAGAGCCAGACATCCTGGAATGTGAAGTCAAGTGGGCCTTAGAAAGCATCACTACAAAGAAAGCTAGCGGAGGTGATGGAATTCCAGTTGAGCCATTTCAAATCCTGAAAGATGATGCTGTGAAAGTGCTGCACTCAATATGCCAGCAAATTTGGAAAACTCAGCAGTGGCCACAGGACTGGAAAAGGTCAGTTTTCATTCCAATCCCAAAGAAAGGAAATGCCAAAGAATGCTCAAACTACCGCACAATTGCAGTCATCTTACAGGCTAGTAATGCTCAAAATTCTCCAAGCCAGGCTTCAGCAATATGTGAACCGTGAACTCCCTGATGTTCAAGCTGGCTTTAGAAAAGGCAGAGGAACCAGAGATCAAATTGCCAATATCCACTGGATCATGGAAAAAGCAAGAGTTTCAGAAAAACATCTATTTCTGCTTTATTGACTATGCCAAAGCCTTTGACTGTGTGGATCACAATAAACTGTGGAAATTCTGAAAGAGATGGGAATACCAGACCACCTAACCTGTCTCTTGAGAAATCTGTATGCAGGTCAGGAAGCAACAGTTAGAACTGGACATGGAACAACAGACTGGTTCCAAATAGGAAAAGGAGTACGTCAAGGCTGTATATTGTCACCCTGCTTATTTAACTTATATGCAGAGTACATCATGAGAAACGCTGGACTGGAAGAAACACAAGCTAGAATCAAGATTGCCGAGAGAAATATCAATAACCTCAGATATGCAGATGACACCACCCTTATGGCAGAAAGTGAAGAGGAACTAAAAAGCCTTTTGATGAAAGTGAAAGTGGAGAGTGAAAATGTTGGCTTAAAGCTCAACAGTCAGAAAACGAAGATCATGGCATCTGGTCCCATCACTTCATGGGAAATAGATGGGGAAACAGTGGAAACAGTGTCAGACTTTATTTTGTGAGGCTCCAAAATCACTACAGATGGTGATTGCAGCCATGAAATTAAAAGATGCTTACTCCTTGGAAGAAAAGTTATGACCAACCTAGACAGCATATTGAAAAGGAGAGACATTACTTTGCCAACAAAGGTCTGTCTTGTCAAGGCTATGGTTTTTCCAGTGGTCATGTATGGATGTGAGAGTTGGACTGTGAAGAAGGCTGAGCACCGAAGAATTGATGCTTTTGAACTGTGTGGTTGGAGAAGACTCTTGAGAGTTCCTTGGACCTCAAGGCGATCCAAACAGTCCATTCTGAAGAAGATCAGCCCTGGGATTTCTTTGGAAGGAATGATGCTAAAGCTGAAGCTCCAGTACTTTGGCCACCTCATGCGAAGAGTTGACTCATTTGAAAAGACTCTGATGCTGGGAGAGATTGGGGGCAGGAGGAGGAGGGGACGACAGAGGATGAGATGGCTGGATAGCATCACTGACTCGATGGACGTGAGGCTGAGTGAACTCCGGGAGTTGGTGATGGACAGGGAGGCCTGGCGTGCTGCGATTCATGGGGTCGCAAAGAGTCAGACACATAGTTCAGCAACTGAACTATGTAGCCAGTAGTAACTGTGATGTGTTGGAAATTTGTTCTGTTGCATGCAATTTCCTAAATAGTTTACTCATGTTATTTAATCCTCAAAACCTAGGAAGAACTGGGGATTGGTGATTCTGCACCGGAATTTCAGAGCATCCACACTTTGAATGTTTGGGGTCAGGTCACTATCTGCCCTGGGTGTCCTGTGCCCTGTGGGCTGTTCAGCGGCCGCACCCCCAGGCCCTTCCAACCAGAGATGTCTTGAGACTCCTGTCCCTGTGTGGTTGTGATGAGGGGGTCAGCTGCGACTGACCAAGAACTACTGAGCTAAAGGGCAGGGAGAGGAGGGAAGCGCAGTTCAGAAAGGACACTTGGGTACCCAGGCGAGGCTCGCTCCCTGAGGCCGAAGCCCTCGTGTGGATTTGTAGACACAAGTGATTTCCTGCCAAGCCTGCGCGTGTGCCCAGGAGGGTCTGTGATGTCTGAATGCCCTTTTCCATCACCAGCCTGCCCTAGCCTTTCAGTGACATCGGTAGCCTGATAAACCCCACCTAAGTAAAAGCAAGGGCAGAAGCAGCGGCTGCCTGCTGCCGCCAGTCCCTGGCCTAGAGAGCATGTCGGGCCGGGAGGGGCCTGTCAGGTCCGGTTTAGCCTGGAGGAGGGGGACCCCAGGGGGGTCCCAGCGCTGCTGTCTGGCCACGTCTGCCGCTGCCCCCCCCCGCCCCCCAACGTCCGCCGCTGCCCCCGAAGGGTTGGGCGGCAGCGCCACCTGGTGGCCGCGGCGGGAGGGGAGCCGCGCTGCGCCGCCAGGGCCTGGGGCGGGGCCTCAGTGCCAGCCCCGCCCCCGCCCCGCCCACAGGCGAACGCTCCTCGGGGAGGAGCGGAGTCCTGGGACTAAGGCAGCCCTGCTCTTAGAGAAAGAAGCCTCACTTGCAGGCTTCCGCCGCGTCCTGTTTGGCCCGCTGTGCTTTGGAGGGGCCGCGCAGAGGTTTAGGGTTTGTCACACAGGATATGTGACCCTGGGCCCAGAGGCGGTCTTGCGACTCTTGGTAATTTGGAGACAGAGCCCCCCGAGTCTCGCCTCCCTGGCCCCCATGTCCCACATGCTCTGCCCTTGTGCTCACAGGCTGAAGTGTCCATGGGGGCACTTCACAGGGCACCACAGGGCACTGTGCTCCTGTGGGGCTTGGTTCCTGAAAGCAGGCGGTGGCTGCGCGTGCTGACCCCTGACCTGCGGATTGAAGGCCTCTTTCTGCCCTGATTCTCCGCCCGGCCCGCGGTGCTGTCCGCCCCTGGATCACAGGCTGTGTTGGGGGCCCCGTCGTCCTGTATGCCCCTGCTCCCTACCTTCCTCCCCCTAGGGCCCGAGTCCAGGTGGGCCCCAAGTCTCCACTCCCTGCTCCCGCCCCCAGAGCCTTCCTGTCACCCAGCACCTCCTGACACCCAGGCCCCAGGGAGGAAGCTTTGCCCTTGTGTTCACAGCCCAGATCATCTGTCCACCTGCTCTGACTGCACTGTCCTTGTCCTGGACGGTTGTCCTGGAGAGCCTGGGGCCCTGGGGATGGCGGCACTCACGTGGTTTGTGAGCTGGTCACTGACTTCCCACCAGCACTGCTCAGGGTTGCTAGGGGTATGATTTGCTTGGATTTAGGATGTTGAGTGGAAAGTTTCAGCCCTGAATCAGGTATATGGGGCGTCCTGACACTCCTGGGGCTGTGATGCCACTTCTGTGTACCTGGGAAAACAGGATCCCTGAAGAGGAAGGGAAGACTGCAAGAGGTCTGTGTGCTCTGTGTGGAGGGTCTAGGGCCTCGGGGAGGGGTTCTTGTGTCATCTTCACCCAGAATCACCTTAGAAGTTGCTTCATTATTCACTCATCAAACACTGACTCACCACCACCTGCTGGGTGTGGCCTGGGTCCTGGGGTCACAGCAGGGCCAGAAGAGACATTCTTTGTTGGGGCAGAGCCAGTTTCCATGTGTAGGAGGTGGGATGATCAGCCTTGGATGGGCATGTTTCAGAAAGGCCCCATCTGGACTGTACTGGAGGAGAGGCCAGGATGAATAGGACAGGATGGGGGTTGCAGTGTTCCAGTGGGAGAAATAGGGTTCATGAGGAAATATTGGGCCCCCAGTCTGTGTCCTGAGGGTGTCCCGCTGTTCCCCAGACCTCACGGTGAAGGGCCAGCACCTGGTCCTCGTGGTCCTGAGCTGCCAGCCTCCACGCTGATGGGGCCATACTCAAGGAGGGCCTGCGCCGGGTCTCTGCAGGGGCTGAGGCATCAGTGAGGACCTTCAAGGATTCCAGGCCCAGGCCCCTCCTTCAATGTGCAGGTTCTTGGTCAATGAAACCATCAGTCACTTTCTGTCACACTGTTTCTTTAAAAAACAAAAAAGAGAAGAAAAGGGGAAAAGAGACGACTAATGGCAGGGGTTCCCTCCTGCAGAATCCTAGCTGGAGGTTGAAGTTGCTTCCTCCTAATCCTACCAGCAAGCTGTCAGGGAGCCGATGCTGGTGGCCGTTTACACATTTGCTTTATGAGGAACTGGAGGGGCAGTGACCAGCTGTGCCAGGTCTGGCGCAGAGCTCGGCTGACAGCTGGGAAGGGGCAGCCCGTGGAGGACCAGGCTGGCAGCAATCAGGAGCCAGTTGAGCCCTTTGAGTAAAGTGATGAAATACACAGGGAAATGGTGAGCTGGAAAACAGATGAGATTCTGGAGGCAAGAGCCTGAACATGACGTCTTCACCCCAACGGACCAGAAGCCTGGATGCAGTAACAGAACCGCAGCATCTTCAGTATCACAGAGCCCAGAGAGGAATCGCTCAAGTGTGGTGACTTTGGGGTTTGGGGAACCAAGAGCCAGAAATTCAGGGACTTGCCCCGAGTCAGGTCCTTCATGGTGCACGTTCTTCATGAAATCCGGGTCTCCCCGACCTGTGCTCGCTGTCACACATCGCGGTTCTTTGCTTATGTGCTCGTCTGGTCCACCTGTGGCCCCTATTGTTCTCAAGTTTGTCTCTCCTGGAGCTGCTTAACCCAGCAAATGGACTCGGAGTGCTGTAGTCAGGGCTTGTTCATGGTGCTGGGGAAGGGGCCTCAGACCCTCCAGGAGGGTGCCTGACAGGGGTGGGCTGAGAGCCAGATCTGTGGCTCCACGCCACTCATGCTGCAGCCCCAGCTGTGTGGTGAGGGCGTTTTTCTGGATGTGAGCTGGGGACTCAGGCAGAGAGGCCAGGCCGCAGAGGGACCCTGGAGTTACCACTTGCTGATGGGGCGCGGGGTTGGGAGGAGAACTGGGAGTGATTGTGGGCAGAGAAGAGAGAGACCTGGACCGTGAGCCCCATGCTGCAGCTCAGAGGATGCAGAAGACCCAGTGCAGGAGGCCAAGGAGCAGACACAAGCCTGCGCCTGGTTGCAGAGGAGAGTACCTGAGTGAGTGCGTGCACCCTTGAGGGCCTTCTGACTCGGCATTTCCATCATCAGACCCACGCTTTCAGCTTCTTCCCTTGGGCAGGCATGTTATCCTTCCTGGCGCCCCCCTTCCCCAGCGAGAAATCCTGTGTGTGGAGCCCGTCTTCAGAAGCTGGCTGCCCTGCCCTCCTAGACCGGCTCCCTGTGAGCAGCAGAGTGGTCTCTCGACCCAGGCCTCCTGGCCTTCCACGTGAATAAGAGCTTTGTGCATTTTCTGCCAACAGGAAAGTAGAAGTCACAAAAGTTATTGATCTGGGCACAGCAGTGTTTAATAGCATTTTTTTTTTAACAAGACAGCGGCAGTAAGGCCGATGGACACGTTTGGATCGTGGTCCCCTCTGGACTCTCCAGGGAGCCTTGAGCCCACGGGTTCCGTGCCCAGTGTCTGCTGCATCTGCCTCAGGACCTCACCTTCTGGGACACAAGGAAATACATTCAGAGCAAGAGAGCTGGTCGCCCGCAGAGGTCAGTGCTGGGTTTCCAGTCTCGTGCCTGGCTGAAGATACAGCTTCTTGATGCCCTGTTACCATCAAGTGAGAAATACAACATGGCCAATTTTGTTCCATTTGCATAATGAGAGAGGTCTTGATGAGGATGTTATTTACAATGGGACCTTTCCAGAGAAAGTGGTATCATTCCCCACTCCAACCTTTTTGTTATACGAGTAATACATAAAATGATACTGTTTATTGACCATTCATCCTCATGCATTGGAGAAGGAAATGGCAACCCACTTCAGTGTTCTTGCCTGGAGAATCCCAGGGACGGGGGAGCCTGGTGGGCTGCCGTCTATGGGGTAGCACAGAGTCGGACATGACTGAAGTGACTTAGCAGCAGCAGCAGCATGTGATTTTCACAACACTTTTCAGGTAGGAGCATTTTTTATCTTTTATATACGGGTTGAGAAAACATGTGTGGAGAGAAATACAACCAAGTTGGTAAAGTGCAGACCAAGAAGTGAAACTCAACTTGATCTGTACATGTGAGCATTGCTCTATATGCTCCTTGTAGAAAACATCATGTTTCTTATGGAAAAGTTAAAAGATTAAGTCAAGTCAGGGGGGAAGTGTATCTACGTCTTCTGCCCAGAAAGAATCACTGTTATTTGGGCTCTTAGTTCATTCATGTTTTCTACACGTAGATTATGTAAATAGGAAAGGAACATGCATACTGTTTTGTAACTTTTTACTTAACATTGTATTGTAAATATTTTTCTGTTTCTTTTTTCTAATGCATTATTTATCGTATTCCATTGTGTGCATAAAGCATAATTCAACTAATTTGGGGGATTTCTACTTTGTTTCCGATACTTTGTTGCTTCAAAAAAATACCACAAGGAATATTTTTGTCTTTTAGTGTCTTTTCGTGCACCACCTTTGTCCTTAGATCAGTCAGTTGGTAGGTAGCGCCTTTCTGTTTTACATGGTAAGCACACCTTTAGTACCTCTGATAGTTATTGCGTTCATGAAGTTTGTCCTAGTCTATACTAATCATTTTCAGTAATCCAACAGATATTTACTGAGTCGTGGGGCTCTCCTTGGAGCTATCCAAGGTGCTAGTGTCTCAAAATTTTTGAGAATTTGAAATGAGAAATTTACTCAAGGTTCTGGAATTGTGATGGTTATAGATATTTGCTTTTCTAAATATTTCTGTTCATTCTGATATTTTAATAAAGCAGATTCTTTCTGAAACTGTTTTAAAAAACTTAATTGTCATGAAAACTGATGTGACTCAGTAAAGAAACTCTGTATGTGTTTGATCATTGATTATTACGATAGACAGGCTGACAGACACGTGTTATACTTTCTCCAGAGTCGTCATATATGCCGCCAGGGCTGCTGCCTACGTGAAGATTCAATTGTTTAGTGACAGATGCAGTTAGAAAGACTAAAACTTAAATGTGTAAGGTTAACATTTGTGAAAGGACTTCTGTATCTTCTGATTATCTTAGTCATTGTCATACTTATGTCCCCTCATGGCTCACTGTTGTCTAATTTGTGTTCAGATTTTCATCATAGGATATTTTTACTGGATTCTGAAGGGTAGTTTTGCTGGTAAAAGAGTATTTCATTTCAGCTTGTAAAGTTACAGCTACACAGGTGAAAGGCGCATGGAGAAGTAAGGAAGGGCTTCTTCACGTGACCAGCAGAAGCTGGAAGGCTGTGCTGTGGCCTCCTCAGCCACCCCTTGGAGAGTCAGACTTAGGAGCAGAGGATGGGGGATGGAAGCTGGGGCTGGGGCTCACGGATGCAGAGCTTGCCTCCTGCAGGGGATTGTGTCTGGAGTCTGCTGCCACCAGCTGCCTTGCTCTCTGCACCTAACAGTTTCTAGGAAGGTGGGACATATGTTGTGTTCTTACCATGCCCACGAGCACACACAGTGATAATAATAATAATAATAAAGCGGTGGGAAGACGAGCTCAGAGGAGGAGGGGTTTGTCTGTGCCTTCAGCGGTGGCCATAGGTTGTATAGTTTCCCAGACTCATTGAGTCCTGCATGTTAAACATGTACACCACAAAGTTCATAATGTGATTTAAAAAGAAAAAGGAGGGCATTAGATAAACTAACCATTGGTTCTTTGGCTTATTTAGCTCTACCTGCGCCAGCCATTTGCTTTGGGAAGTTCATGGTTTCTGAGAGAAAACAGACACAAGGCTGGTATAAAATATCATTACATCATGACAGATACAGGGAGAGAGACGGCTGGTCTTAAACCCCAAAACTTAGAGCAGCCTGATGTGTCCAGGGATTCGCCTTAATGCAGAGTATCCTGTGACCTGGGCCTTGCTCTGTATCGGTTTTTAAGCAGCAGAAACAAAGTAACTCAGAGAACTTTGCACGTTTCCACCCTCCTTCCCTGTGTCCTCTGCAGAATTACCTGGTGAGAGGGCTCTTACTGCCCTGCTCTGAACACTGTCCACATGCACACAGGCAGCAGAATTGTGCCAGGACCCAACATCTAATGCAGAGCCGTCTAATTCAAGGGCAGTCATTTCTTTTTTCAAAAATTAAAAAAAAAATTTACATAATTTCTAAAGGTTAGGGTTGCAAAGAGTCAGACATAACTGAGTGACTGACACACACACTCCATTTAAGTTATTACAGAATATTGTCTATGTCCCCCTTGTCACGCAGTCACCCTGAGCCTGTCTTATACCCCATCCTTGGTACCTGCCCCTCCCCCACCCTAAGTTGTCCCTCCCCCCCACAGTAACCACTCATTTCCTCTCTGTATTTGTGAGACTACTTCTTTTTTGGTACATTTACTAGTTTGTTGTATTTTTAGATTCCACACGTAAATGAAATAACATACTATTTGTCTTTCTCTGTCTCATCTCACTGAACACAATAAGGCCAGTAATTTCTAACATACTTGACAGTATCTCAAAGCTCAGACCCTCATCTGGAACCTCAGCCCAGTCCTTGGGTGCCGACTGTGGACGTGGCCTGTTGGGACACAGGATCAGGAGTCAGAGGTCAGCATCCATTCCGGGCCTCCGTGGGTCATGCGTGGGCCTGCTGCCCCTCCCCTTTTGTGCCCTGGGTCTCTCCCATCTTCCTGCCTTGGTGGGCGGGCCCTGCTCCATCCCTGGGGGTGGCCCCCTCTGCTGCCCTGCTCCTGGGGCAGCTCTGGCCCCAGCCCCTGGGGCTGGACTTCAGTCCCTGGGACCCAGCTGGGGGTCTCACCTCCCCCGTGTGTCCCTCTTGGGGAGCTGCCCTGTTCACAGGGCCTGGGTCTTCCTTGCCGGGAAGCCTTCCCAGCTCAGAGGGTCCAGAAGCAGGCCTGGCTGCTGTCCCGGCCGGTCCTGGTGGCTGAGCACAGGGAGGGGCCATCCTGAGCTCCGACCCAGCCCTGCTAGGCTCCTTGCCTGCTCCTTCGCAGACGTGGAAGAGGACCCTCTTCTTATTACCTCCCGAGACAGGAGGATGGGAGGACAGCGGATGCTCATTTGCGACAGTCACAGAGGTCTTCCTGGGAGGGAGGTCAGCTGTATGATTGGACAGGAATGTTCTCAGCCTTGATTTCAGGCTTAAAAACTATTCTTACTTCCGTGCACATTCCATGACATAGATCAGACCCCAGATAATCTTACCATTGATAATGTAATTAAAGCTCTCCAAGCAAAAACAGAATTTCAGTGCTTAAATGATTTGCAGTATCATTTTACATTAGAGTGTAGGGTTAACAGATTTTAACCTACAGTGAGTATGTTTAACCACAAGCATCAGAGCACACCATCAGCAGTCTCTTTTTCTGTCAGTACCTCACCATGGTCCTAAGTCATGATTTGGGAATTTGAGAGAATGAGTTAAGATTTAGAACTTAGATAATTAGATTTTATTAAAGTAAAAATTTAAAAAACCTGCTTGTGTGCATCCAAGGACAGCAGCATAGAACAGAGAAAACAACCCAGAGAGGAGGAAATGATTGCATTCATTCATTCATAGGGGCCTTGTATCCCGAATTCGAAAAGACTCTTAACAAGTCACAGCTCCCGTACTGGCCCATTTCTCCCTGTGATGGTTATCCTAAAGAATGCCACCCACTGCCCCAGCTTCAGGTCCTCTGACGGAAGCTGAGGTCCACCTGGCTTCTTAACGTGCCCAGTGGTGAGTCCGCAGGCAGTGGGTGGTGGGCTCATCTACACAGAGGGCTCAGGGAGAGGAGACTTGGCCAAACCCCCAGGGTCCTGCCACCTGCAAGATAACACTTTCTAATGCAGCAAAATGTCTTTCTCCAGTAAAGTTCACTTGAAGCTCCTTCAGGTTATTGCTGGTTAATCTGTTGTATTTATTTTTGAATTCATGCATCTGTTGAGTTATTTTAGGAGTTGCAACAGAATATGTATTTTCATTCATACCTAGTGGATTCTGTGAAAGCCGTAAAGCTGTAGAGCCTATAAACTGTCTTTATTCTTTATAGAGTCTTAGAATATTTCCGTTTTTGTAGACATTTGCTTAGAGATTGTTGAGTCTCAGTGATGTAGGCAGGCAAGGTTATCTGGAATGGAGGGAGAGGCTAGGTTCTCGGTCACAACTCACATGGATGCTTTGGTAAGGCATTTTGAAGATGTGTTTTATTTTTTTCCTAAAACCAAAAAAAGCCTTTGCAGACAAGCATGTTTAATGGAACCAGGTTTCTTTAAGCTTTCCAAGATAAAAATGATGCTTATCCTGAATGCTATTAGCTGAAAGTATAAGACATCTTATTACAAAAATAACTTTGCAATCTGTCCTTCACCAGCAAATGTGCTGTTAATTTATAAATCAGGGATCCCTGTAGCAGTGCCGTTAATGGGAGGTCCTGGAGGAGGTTTTGAGCCACTGACTTCCTTCCCACTCCTCAGAGGATGTGACTGGAGTTGTTAAGAACTGCGAATCTGGGGCGTAGTGATGGCTGTCCTCATGTCTGGGTGGATTCAAAGTTATTACAGTCCTTCAAAAGCAGTCACTTCAACTCCACTGAGGACCATCATGGCAACTAGGCTGTCGTCTAATGGGGTTTTAATGACAAAGTAATAAAACTGTTACGCAAATGGAGATTAGAGCCTTTAATACAGTGATGTCCGAATAATTGGGAGAACAGATGCTAAGACCACCAACCCGGTGAACATCCTCCCCGAGGAGAGAAGTCGAGGGTTTAAACTGAGCGGGAGCGAGTGTGATTCTGAGTTGACACTTTGCTGAGCGAGTGCTGTCACTCGGTGAGCCCAGATCCTGTCATGACGGGAGAGAGCGGCCACGTGTCACAGGGAACCCTGACCACCGAGAGGAGGCGCTTGCTGGTTGTCCCTCGGTGAGCCCAGATCCTGTCATGACGGGAGCGAGCAGCTACGTGTCACAGGGAATCCTGACCACCAAGAGGAGGCACTTGCTGGTTGTCTCCTGTGGACAGGTCTTGGTCATCAGGTGAAATGCAATCCTACTTTCAAGTGAGGTAGCAGCCACTGGGGTCTCACACCCATGAGAATTGCTGTTTCCCTTGAAATTAACATTCTCTTGCCTTGCCCTGGTACCCCAGGGTGCCTTGGAGCACAGTTTGGGAATTGTGAAATTTATATTTCCATGCCCTCCGGTCTGGTGCATGGCCTCTGGCTGGACTCTGCCCCCACGCAGGTGAATTCACTTTCGCTGTGGCTCACGGTGCTGGATAAGGGAGTCTACCTGCAGTGGCTGTGCTCCCAAGGGTGTGCCGGCCAGCTTCTAGCAGCACCTGGGGAGGACAGAGCGTCCGGACAGATGGAGCCCTCAGTGCAGGGGGCCAGGAAGGATGCATGGATTTAGGGGCAGAGGGGCCAGCAGGGGGAGGGGACAGTGTCTGGTGGGGGGGCTCTGTCTGGTGGGGTGGTTGTGTCTGGGGGGGGCTGTGTCTGGTGGAGGGACTGTGTCTGGTGGGGGCGCTGTGTCTGGTGGGGAGACTGTGTCTGGGGGTGGGGCTGTGTCTGGTGAGGGGACTGTGTTTGGGGTGGGCACTGTGTCTGGTGGGGGTCTGTGTCTGTGGGGGGAGACTGTGTCTGGTGGGGGGACCATGTCTGGTAGGGGGGGCCATGTCTGGTGGGGGGACCATGTCTGGTGGGGAGACCGTGTCTGTGGGGAGACCGTGTCTTGGGGAGGACCGTGTCTGGGGGAGGACCGTGTCTGGTGGGGGGACTGTGTCTGGTGGGGGGACCGTGTCTGGTGGGGGCGCTATGTCTGGTGGGGGTGCTATGTCTGGTGGGGGGACCGTGTCTGGTGGGGGGACCGTGTCTGGTGGGGAAACCGTGTCTTGGGGAGGACCGTGTCTGGTGGGGGGACCGTGTCTGGTGTGGGGACCGTGTCTGGTGGGGGTGCTGTGTCTGGTGGGGGTACCGTGTCTGGTGGGGGGACCGTGTCTGGTGGGGGCGCCGTGTCTGGTGGGGGCGCTGTGTCTGGTGTGGGGACCGTGTCTGGTGGGGAAACCGTGTCTGGTGGGGGCGCTGTGTCTGGTGGGGGCGCTGTGTCTGGTGGGGGGACCGTGTCTGGTGGGGGGACTGTGTCTGGTGTGGGGACCGTGTCTGGTGGGGGCACTGTGTCTGGTGGGGGTACCGTGTCTGGTGGGGGGACCGTGTCTGGTGGGGGCGCCGTGTCTGGTGGGGGCGCCGTGTCTGGTGGGGGGACCGTGTCTGGTGGAGGCGCCGTGTCTGGTGGGGGCGCTGTGTCTGGTGTGGGGACCGTGTCTGGTGGGGAAACCGTGTCTGGTGGGGGCGCTGTGTCTGGTGGGGGCGCTGTGTCTGGTGGGGGGACCGTGTCTGGTGGGGGGACCGTGTCTGGTGTGGGGACCGTGTCTGGTGGGGGCACTGTGTCTGGTGGGGGTACCGTGTCTGGTGGGGGGACCGTGTCTGGTGGGGGCGCTGTGTCTGGTGGGGGCGCTGTGTCTGGTGGGGGGACCGTGTCTGGTGGGGGGACCGTGTCTGGTGGGGGGACCGTGTCTGGTGTGGGGACCGTGTCTGGTGGGGGCACTGTGTCTGGTGGGGGTACCGTGTCTGGTGGGGGGACCGTGTCTGGTGGGGAAACCGTGTCTGTTGGGGGCGCCGTGTCTGGTGGGGGCGCTGTGTCTGGTGGGGGCGCTGTGTCTGGTGGGGGGACCGTGTCTGGTGGGGGCGCCGTGTCTGGTGGGCGCGCTGTGTCTGGTGCGGGGACCGTGTCTGGTGGGGAAACCGTGTCTGGTGGGGGCGCTGTGTCTGGTGGGGGCGCTGTGTCTGGTGGGGGGACCGTGTCTGGTGGGGAAACCGTGTCTGGTGGGGGGACCGTGTCTGGTGGGGGCGCTGTGTCTGGTGGGGGGACCATGTCTGGTGGGGAAACCATGTCTGGTGGGGGCGCTGTGTCTGGTGGGGGGACTGTGTCTGGTGAGGGGACCGTGTCCACTGGGGGGGACTGTGTCTGGGGCGGAACTGTGTCTGGGGGGGGGACTGTGTCTGTGGGGAGACTGTGTCTGGTGGTTGAACTGTGTCTGGTGGGGGGATGGTGTCTCGTTGGGGGGCTGTATCTGGTGGGAGGACTGTGTCTCTGTGAGGGGACCGTGTCTGTTGCGGGGGACTGTGTCTGGTGGGGGGGAATGTGTCTGGGGCGGGACTGTGTGGGGTGGGGGCTGTGTCTGTGGGGGAGCTGTGTCTCGTGGGGTGTCCAGTGGCGCCATTGCCAGTGGAGAGAAACGTCTGCTGGAGGCTGTGCACAGCTGAGCTGGCTGAGCTGCTGGCCTTGTCAGTCACACGTCTTTGGGGATCCCCAGGCCGACAGAAATGTGAGTTAAATGTGAGTTGGATATTTTAGTACCTCAGCGTATGTGGTTTACCTGCTGTCACATGGTCATAAATGCTGCATCAATTGTACTTTCATACTTGAAGGGAAAATTAAAACTGAAACTCCTTCCCAGATGCCGAGAGGTGGAGAAAGAGGCCCTTCCAACCACCCACGCAGCTTTGTGGATGGTCCGGTTTGGAAGAAGGACCACAGGACGTGGGAGTGGAGAGCCTCACGCCCGCTGGGTGTCCACTGTCTGTACTGTGTCAGATGGTCTACCTGTGGTTTAATTCCAAGAGGAGGAAGTTTCAAATCATGAGCAAATTTCTGGAAAAATTGGTTCACATTTTTATTTTTTCTCACGCCTCCTCCAGCTGTGTCTTCTTCCTCACTTCCTTGGACAGGTCCTGCCTTCCAAGTCCTTCCTGCCCTCTCCCTACTGCAGACATGGTGACAGGTGGCCCTTGTGCTCTTGGGCATCGGGGATGCCTCGGGGGAGGGCGTCTATCTAGGTGCCCTGACGTCTCCTGAGGACTGGGCAGCATGGCCCGCAGCCGCGCCCTCCGCCTGGCTCTGCCGACCCCTTGCTGCAGGGGCGTTGTACTTTTTCTGACCCACCACTGTCCTGCTCAAATCCTAGCCTGTGACCTCTGTTCCCATCTCCCACCCCCTAACCATTGGTTTGTTCTTGGTATCAGTGAGTCTGTCTCTGTTTCTTGTTTGTAAACTTGATGCTGTAAAATACTCAAGTCATGGGGAGTGATATACATGCAGGGAGCACAGTCAGTAGTATTGTAGCAAGTTGGTATGGTGACAGATGGTGGCTGTTGCGATTGTGGTGATTATTTCATAAGGTGTAAAAGTATCAAATTACTGTGTTCTACTCCGGAAACTAATATAACATTGTATGCTAACTATAACTCTGCTAAAAAAAAAAAGTTTAAAAAAGAGTTCAGCTCATCAGTAACCCCACAGGAGGAAGCAAACCTGCTGCTTTAAAACCTGCTGGATACCCTGGCAGCCTCCATCATCTGTCATTGTGAGTGCCCTGGAAACCCGGCCAGCCGCCCCCAGGACAAGCTGTCTGTGCTGGGAGGCCCCCGGTCTCTGTAGCTCGAGGCAGCCTTGCCTCTCCCGTGGCGCTGCCTTGAGCTCCTCTGCCAGAAGCTGGAGACCAGTCTGAGTGGACAGCAGGCCTTGCCTCATTTCTAGGCAGATGCAGTTGCAGCAGGTCTCAGGTTTACTTGAAAGTGCTGCCGGATGTGGACAGGAAGTGGGGAGGAGAGCCTCGGTTGTTGAGCTGCCCGTTCCCTGCTCACGCGCACAGTCAGCAGTGGCGCAGCACCCCCGGGCGAGGGCCTGCTCGGCTGCAGGGCAGTGACGTGGGTCAGAAACACTTCCAGCCCAGTCGCAGCCTTGGGGCTCCTGGTGTTGGGTCTCATGAGTGCACCTTACCTTCGATCTCCTCAGTCGCCATGTCAGTACTTAATTGTAGGGCTCTTATGAGGAATATATTTCCTCTCCCTAAATATTCTCATGTATTAAGTGCCCTTTAGGATTCAGACCAAGCAGGAGGTACCACATCACTCTCAAATGCATACTGGAATTTTATATAAATGTGTGTATTTAAAAAGAATATAGCTTTTAGCTTCAGGATCTCTGTGAAACCTAGATGTATCAGTATCTGCAAACTAAAGCCCTGAAATCTCTTGACAAAGTGTAATTTTTCATTCTTGTCTCCAAAGCTTGGGCTAACGCTCAGCCTACAATTCTTTTATTACCTGGTGAACTCCGAGGGTTGATGATGGACAGGGAGGCCTGGCATGCTGCAAAGAGTCGGACACGACTGAGCGACTGAACTGAACTGACTGTTTCCTTAGCTACTCATTTCACATGAAGGACAAGAAGTGTGATTTCTTCTTCTTAATTTAAACTTTCTTTGGCAGCACAATAAAATGTCTACAAATTCCTTGGAAATCTTTCATTTTCAGCCATGATCCCTCCCTCCCCACTTCTTCCCTCTTTCCATCCTGCCTACTTTCCTCACGTCTGTTCCACCCTTGGCCTGAGCTCTGCTCCCCCCATGCCTTCCACTGGAGCTCTCTCTCACCCCTCTTCCCAGAATCTAGTCCTGTATAAACAGGAGGTAACATCGGCCATCTGACTTGACTGTCCGTGGGTGGAAGGATCTGAGCGCTCCACGTGCGATGCTGCAGAAGGATGCACACAGCGGGCCTTCCTCTGTCAGCTCTCGCCCGGCACAGGTGTGTGGTCGCCTCTGCTCAGGCATCAGCTTAGTTTAACCTTTCAGGTTTAGTTTAATTGTACGAGACAGTTGGTAGTGTTACTGGATTTGGGGATTCAGGAAGGAGGCCTCCTGTGGTCTCCTGCTGATCCTCGGCAGAGGAGGTCTGAAGGAAATCTTTTATAACAAGGTGCTTTTGCCATTTTAAAACTAATTCTTTTATCAATTACTTTTCTAATGCTTTTAAGAGTAACTGGATTATAACTTACAGGTAATAAAATATGGCTTTAACTGGACAGTGTGATGAGTTGTGAGGGATGCACTTTTTCATCAGCAAGTCCCTTGAGGCCCTTGTAGTCAGCACCACCCCCCAACCCGTTTTCAGGCAAACATCCCTCTAATTCCATCCCTGTGGTCTGGTCCCCGCTGTCAGATTTTGGGTGAATAGATCACCCTCGGGGGATTGTGTGCTGACTTTCTTCCAGTCGCCTTCCTGTTGGAGAGTCCCCCAGGCTGTCACTGTGTCGGTGCTCCCTTCCTTTTCCTGTTGAGTACGCTTCTCAATCTCCACCTGTTCTTTGTGTGTCATGATGCCGCCTGCCTTGGTACCTGAGTCCTCCAGTCCAGGGCGCCTCCTCATGTGTTTGCATGGAATTGTCTCGACATCCCCTGCCCACTCTGGAGTCCCTGCCGTCTACCTCCCCTTGGGAGTGTGCAGGTGGTTGAGGGGTCTGGTCACCTCCTGCTCAGAGTTTCTTTTCCTGTTGCTAATATATTAAATATGTCCTTTCTTCTTATATTTTATTATGATTTTTCTGGCTTGGTTTGTATATAATTTGATATGAAACACTGTGCAAGTAGAGGATATGTAACATGATGATATGATACCTTTACTGCAAAGTGAGCGTAACAGTAGGTCAGTTAACACACCATGCATCTCACACACTCACTTGTGGTGAGATCATTTGAGATCTACCCTCTTAACAAATCACAAGAACGTTAACCATGGTAACCATGCTCAGAGTCACATCCCCAGAGCTCCTGTGTCTCTGGCTGGAAGTTTGAGCTCTCTGTCCAGAATCTTCCCACCCCTTCCCCAGCTGCTGGCAACCTTTTCCCTTGATTAATCACCTTCTACATGAAAATTCCTGAAACGTGCCCCTAGAGGCTGTGGGCATCCACTTGTAGGCCTCTCAGGAATGCTTATATTTTAACATGCTCAAAGAACAGTTCTCTATATAGGGAATTTCAGACCCTAGGTCAGAAAGCTGACTGGCCATTTCCTTTGCTTGCTTCTGTTGTGAGGGTCTTTCTGGTGCCTTAGATGACCCAACACAGAGCCCGTAGTGTCACCCAAGGCCCTGGAGACCTAGCTCTGAGCAGTGGGTGAGTCCGGTGGTTTCCCTGTTGACGTGCGGCTTTTGGGGCGGATTTAGCCCAGATGGCGAGAGTTCCTCGTTGGTGCCTTTGGTCTCCACGCTGTGGCAGCACCAGATGTTGGTGGCCGGGGTGTGCTGCTGCTACCACTGCTAAGTCGCTTCAGTCGTGTTCGACTCTGTGTGACCACCAGGCTCCCCCGTCCCTGGGATTCTCCAGGCAAGAACACTGGAGTGGGTTGCCATTTCCTTCTCCAATGCATGAAAGTGAAAAGTGAAAGTGAAGTCGCTCAGTCGTGTCTGACTCTGTGCCACCCCATGGACTGCAGCCCACCAGGCTCCTTCGTCCATGGCATTTTCCAGGCAAGAGTACTGAAGTGGGGTGCCATTGCCTTCTCCGGGCCAGGTGTAGATGGTTTCAATAGTTAGCAACAATATCATTGCCAATTATTGGTGGAGACTCTGGGGAAGTCACCAGAAATTGTTTGAGCTGCACCTCAAGCAGTGATTTTTAGTAATGCTGTATTTCTGGAAGTCGTCTAAAAGACCCTGGTTTCCTCATGGGTGTGATCCCATCTGACTTGTGTGGTTTTGAAGCCTGAGCTTTCTCCCAGAGCAGAGTCGGCGAGTGTGGGTTTCAGAGGGACCTGCCCCCGCTTTTAAAGTGCGTTTCCCCCAAGCTGATGGTCCATGTGAAGCAAAGCCCGGGGTGCTGGGCTGACTGAAGTGGCAATGGCTCAGACGACTCGGTCTGTGGTGGAGAAGCAGGTCCCCACGTGTGAGGGATGTCTGTGCCAGACACAGAAAGCCATCCTGCTTCAGCCTAGAGACCTCCAGTGTATCCTAGCTTTGAGTGCATGGTGCTTTAACGACTTAGGAAACAGGAAGTTTAAAGCCAGTCAGACGGTGTGGTTGGTTTCACCCAGACTGTGTCACATATTTAGAACCTGAAACAGAAATGTGTTATTTCTCCAGCTACTGAGATAGATTCTGATGCTCTTTTGTTCAACGTGTTGACCTCAAAGGCCACAAACATGTCTCTGAGTGACTGAATAAATGGAGAGTACTTGATTAATATGAAAACCCACCTTTACCTGTGTGAGTACTGGTTTCTGGGAGTAAGAGGTACAGTTAGTTGGGCTATGGACAGTGCTCATACGAAGTTCTGCTGTTTCTCTGACATGTTAGTATTTTGATTTTAAGAAGTCCGTGGTGGATTCATGTCAATGTATGGCAAAACCAATACAGTATTGTAAAGTAAAATAAAGTAAAATTAAAAATTAAAAAAAAAGAAGTTAAGATGCATCTGCAACTGTTTGAAATGTTTCTTATTGAATATTGAATAAATTTTATAGTAATTTTGTGATTACCTCTTTTTACCTCTTAAACAATATTTCCAACTAATTATGATTAGTATGTCCTACAGTGGAAAACCATGTCTATTATAGTGTAACGAAGCTTTTCTTCTATAATTTGCACTGGTGAATTTTAGTATTCCCATCGTTTGTATGCCTGTTTTTTTTCCAATGGAATGTGTAATCCAGATGTTAGTCCTACGCTGCTCGTGTTACAGGAACAACCCCATCTCTCCCCCTAAAGGAAACAGCTGGCATCTGTTTCTGTTGAAGGTGGGAGGTGACTGGTAAAACAGAAACCAACAGTGGACACCAGGCAGCAGTAGCTATTGACAAACTAGGAAAATACGAAGATAACTCCAGTCACTTTTTAGATGCACGAGTGATGTGCCGTCAGCTCAGCTCAGCCTGGCTTGATGATCCTGATTTTCTGGAGTGGTAGCAGTAGAAACTGGAGACGGTGATGGCACCCCGCTCCAGTACTCTTGCCTGGAAAATCCCATGGATGGAGGAGCCTGGAAGGCTGCAGTCCATGGGGTCGTGAAGAGTCGGGCACAATTGAGCGACTTCCCTTTCACTTTTCACTTCCATGCATTGGAGAAGGAAATGGCAATGCATTCCAGTGTTCTTGCCTGGAGAATCCCAGGGATGGGGGAGCCTGGTGGGCTGCCGTCTATGGGGTCACACAGAGTCAGACATGACTGAAGCAACGCAGCAGCAGCAGTAGAAACATGTGTCTGGGAAGCGGTAAGCACTATGTTTTCTGCCCAGAGGGTCAGAGTTGCTACTTTAGAGGTGGGCTGGACGATTTGGAAGACCCGGGCAAGAAGGAACTCTGTTTTCTCCTGCTGTTGCCCACGGAGGTGGCCCTTGGCTCCCAGTACAACTGTCTCCTCCCTTTTTAGAATCGCTTCAAAGAGGCAGAGGGAGACCCACTGCTGCTGGAACCTCTGGAGCTGGACCCAGAGGAAATCACCAGCACACGCAGCCTTGAGAGAGTTCCGAGTTCACCCTGCTCTCTGCAGTGCTGAGGGCGCCCGGTGGGGAGGCCAGGGGGTCAAGAGGCCATTGGACCTCAGGGGGAGGAACTTACTTCTCTTTGGCTTTGAGACGGAGGACCACAGTGCCAGTCAACCCCCAGAACACCCCAGGTTGCTCTGGGGGGACAGCGCATGCTGCTCTGAGGAGTGTAGACCTCTCCTCAGGGGTTCTGTGGTCACCATGGGAACAGATAAGAAGTAGTGACTCTGACAGAGGTTTGAGACCCACTTCTTCAAAGCTCATCTCTGAACAGCAGCAAATGAAGACTGGGTGTCCTGGGCTGTGTGGGTCCAGCACTGGGGGAACTCTGCAAGGGTCTGGGTATTAGGTGCAAGGTGTCATACCTGCCATTGGCCACATGAACAAGATGCCTTGTGTGAACGAGTCTGTCTGTTCTTAGGAAGTGCCCTGATGATACAAGACGCGGTTTGTTATCCTTCGAGCAGAGATGCATCTTTGCAGAACGTTTCCTATGTTCAACAGTCTTCTGAAAATAGCTTGTGTGTAAAAGATCCTGTTTGAAACTGAGTCTCCTTGAGTGCATTGTAACTCGTGTTGGACCATCCTTTACTGGAATATTCAGACCCCAGCCTGTGTTGATTGTCAGCACAGTTTACAGTGAAGTGACAAAAGTCACGAGTCTGAGTTACCTATTACTCTGATTTCTTTTGAAACAAGCCTCCTAGAACTTGCATGTGTGGATTGAAGTTCACCTTCCCATGAGTGATAGCATTTTACGTCATCCCCAGGATTCCTTTTTGGACTCCTTCATGGCCTAGCCAAAGACAATAGTATTTGCCATAGATGAGGATCTTTGTTCAAAGCTATTAATAGCTGTGCTCTCCAGCAGTGGGAGAGTGGTTAAAGCGCAGTGTGCACGTGATGGACTTTCATTCACTGTGTGAAAGTTAACTGAAAACATCGTATGATTCAGAGTGGTATGATTCAGTTTTGTAAAAATGCCTCATAACTTAGCTACTGATTCAGCTCGGTTTCTAAGTTGACTTAGAAGCATCATGCTTTTTCAGATTGAAAGATGAATCCTTATCAGTTCACATGAAAAGTGAACCTAAATATTGTAATAAGTTCATGAAAATTACAAAATAAATTTAAAGGTCCTGTATAAACATCTGGGAAATCTGTATATTTTTACTTGATATAGTTTTTCATTTCTTTTTAGTTTATCTGTTTTTTAAGATGAAAAGCAGTACACATTTTAAAACATTGAACCTATATGGAAAACTAAAAGAAGACAGCATATGATCATCAAAACTCCTACCACTCAGGATAAGTATCATGATACAGCAAGTCTATTACAGGGAAAACTTTAGGAATGCTGTTATCAGTGGGATCATAGTCCACAGAGTGTTTTTCATGAAAATAGAAAATGTAACCATTTAATAGAATTGATAAGTTGATGTGAAACAAATTATTACTGTGTGCCACATAAATATTTCTTTATCAAAATAGACCATTCCTTAAGAGACTTTGTAATAATTTGAAAGGAAAAAAATGAAAAAAGCTTCAAAATATGAAAATAGTATTTATATATTTCCTGCTGTATTCTCTCCTCTACCACAGGAATTTAAGTACAGGTGTGTGCATATACAAACATACATGTGTGTACACACACGCATGTCATCTGTTGGGCAGGGTCTATAGTGTCTACATCAGGGAATCCAACCTCTGCAGAGGCTTCTTTTAGCCACTGGTGTGGACTCAACACCCACCTGCCACTCCTTTGATTGAGGCCTTTCCAATTTGACTTCTGTGTTTTGATCTCTTGGTTGGTTAATTTTGTTATCAGGTGGTTCTTTTCAACATGAGCCATGGGCATTTATTTTCTGATTTTTCTTTCTGGATGAGAATGCCTGTCTTTTGCCCTTACTCT
Source organism: Capricornis sumatraensis (assembly GCF_032405125.1). NCBI lineage: Eukaryota > Metazoa > Chordata > Mammalia > Artiodactyla > Bovidae > Capricornis > Capricornis sumatraensis. The sequence goes on along the minus strand of NC_091072.1, from coordinate 43,655,630 downwards.
CAAAGTAAAACGTGGCTGACATAAATTCTTGGATCGCACACTTCCTTTACTTCAGTGCTAGCTCCTAATTTTCTGTCCTGTTGTCTTCTGGCAGAAATGCTACAGTGATCCTCATACCACGATTTCCCTCTGGCTCTTTTGGGGCTGGATTTCATCATGACTCCCTGTCCCAGGAAGGCACATGAGCCCCACATTTCTGCACTGTTCATATGTGGGGAGGCCATGCACCTTGCTTCCACCTAAGGGGTGACCCAGCTGGTGTGGTGTCCATGGGTCACATTTTCCTGTAGAACCCCTAGGATGTGTCACTCCAGGTTAATTTCATCCTCTGCTTTATGCCTGTGTGATTGAGAACTTAAAAATACTTCTACTTAGTCCTTACTTATGAAAGATATTCCTTGGTATCTGTTCAGTTCAGTCACTCAGTCATGTCTGACTCTTTGCGACCCCATGAATCACAGCACGCCAGGCCTCCCTGTCCATCACCAACTCCCGGAGTTCAACCAGACTCGCGTCCATCGAGTCAATGATGCCATCCAGCCATCTCATCCTCTGTCGTCCCCTTCTCCTCCTGCCCCCAATCCCTCCCAGCATCAGAGTCTTTTCCAACGAGTCAACTCTTCACATGAGGTGGCCAAAGTACTGGAGTTTCAGCTTTAGCATCATTCCTTCCAAAGAAATCCCAGAGCTGATCTCCTTCAGAATGGACTGGTTGGATCTCCTTGCAGTCCAAGGGACTCTCAAGAGTCTTCTCCTACACCACAGTTCAAAAGCATCAATTCTTCGGTGCTCAGCCTTCTTCACAGTCCAACTCTCACATCCATACATGACCACTGGAAAAACCATAGCCTTGACTAGATGGACCTTAGTCGGCAAAGTAATGTCTCTGCTTTTGAATATGCTGTCTAGGTTGGTCATAACTTTTCTTCCAAGGGGTAAGCGTCTTTTAAATTCATGGCTGTTAATTCTGTTCAAATTTGTTTAGAATCCTGTGTCATGTCATATTTCTAATTGTGGTTTTCATTACTTCCTTTATGTCATAGATCCTCCCTCGCATTATGTCTTTGAGGTTATTTTGTTTCCTGTTTGTTTCTGTTCCATTTGGTGTCATTTGGTGCATCTTCTTCCATAACCAGCCAGTTGTCCTTGTACTGAATCGTCTTTTTCCATCCTGTTATCTATTCTGTAACTTTCCCAACCTCACTTCCCGCTCCTTTGATTTCAGTGTGATTGTCTCAAGTCTTCTGTGTCAGATTTTCTTTGATATATGTCTGCTTTGACAGCTGCTAGTCCTGCCTGACTTCTAGGTTTTGCGAGGCTGCTATTTTAATTCTCAGCTGGGGTTATGACCTCTACACTTCTCTGGGAGGGAGGGAGTGATTTTGCTGTTACCTCTTCTCATCTTGTTATGATTAAAAGACAGATATGCTGGGCATGGCTTTTCTCCACTTTTTGGCCCAGAAGCCTGCTGTGTGCTTTTTGATCAGAAATACAATTTCATGTTATTTTTTTCTAATGTTTATCATTTTTAGGCCAACCTTCAACAACAAAGTATTTAAATAACATTTACAAAAATTTTTCAAGTTTTTCATCTATTATTTATTATATTATACCGTTGTTGATCAAAGTGCTTCTGTTTATAAAGCACTCTGATACCTAAACTTTTGAGTTAAGTATATTGAAAATATGTTGTAGACACAAAAACAAACAAACAAAAAAACCAGACGATTTTTACAGATAAATAATATTTTAGAATTAATTAAGGCATGGCTGTTTTGTCTTAGCTATAGTTCAAAGTAATGTTGAAGCTCTAGAAGTTACTAGGGTTCATGAGTTTGGCAGCTAGCAATCTGTCTTTTTCTGTATTTCCCTAAAGTAGGTACAAATCTAAAATCTCCCCACGTGATTTTTGTCGCTGTTTCAAGACCAGGAAGCAAGGGCACGATCTTGTGATTTGGGACTTCACAGGTGCAGGCTGGAAGGGCGGGAAAGTCACTGCATGAGCTCCTGGGCTCGGTGATGGCCTTGGTTGGAAAGTGATGGATGCAAAGACTTGTTTGAACTTAGACAAGGATGCTAAGACAACCGACCTCGTTCAGCAAGGTGCTCGCTTGTCCTGGGGACGTTTGTCCTTGTAGGTTTTCTCAGCCCCGTCTATGTGTTTGCGGTGGCTGCTGTTACTACTTGTTTTACAGATGGGGAGTCTTGAGTTCAAGGGGTCAGATTTGGCTGCAGAGTTAACATGGGGTGAGTCCAAGATTATGTCCTCAGCAGTTGGAACCTGGAGCTCTTCAGTGTGTCCCTGCATTTAAGGAAAGACAGTGATAAACAAGTATCTTTCTAGCTGGTTTGCAGAGAACATTTTCAATAGTTCCTCAGGGTCCTATGACCTCATGCTATAAGGAGAAAGAAGTCCTATTGAAATGGCCACAGTTAACGTGTTTAACTAAATCCATGCTGAGAAAATTGACTACATGAAATGAATGACTTGCTGTTAAGAGAGTCAAGCTCTGAAAGAAGACCAGGTTTGAGTGGGGCCAATAATCAGGAAAACTACTCAACATTCACTTACAGAACGACGCCTGTCTGCACGGCCTGGAGGCAGGTGCCTGGAAGGTCTACAAGGCTGGAACCAGGTGACGTGTCTGGCTTCCCTTCCTGACACACGAGTACGGGGTTTGGTCCCCACAGGCTGGCTCTGATGACAGCTAGGAACCGAGTCTGGTTCCTGAGGGCTGCGGTCCCAGGATTCCCCAGTCCTTTGTTATTCTTTAAAGGGACAAGAAAGGACAAACCAGAATGAGAACGAGAAATTGTGAAGGACACAGGGAGGGTGGCTGATGGGAAGAGATGGCCTCAGGGAGCTGTGACAAGTGATGGGGGAGGGCTGTGTGGTAGGGAAGAGGTCACAGTGTCCACAGGGCCGGAGGCCTCCCAGCGACCCAGGCTGCTGCGGCCCTGCAGTGGTTCTGTGCTCCTCCAGGGCTTCTGCCGGGACCTGGACGCCAGCCTGCTGGGCGAGCTGACCTGCCCTGAGCAACCCCTGCTTCACCCCACATTGCAAGAGGCCTCGGGGGGGACATCCAAGGCCTGGGGAGTAGACCACCACTGTGAGCAGCACTTTCCAAAGGCTGGATCTCTAGCAAATCCATCTTGTTTGGTTTCTGTGACCGTGTGACAAGCCACTTCAGCAGCTAGAAGCAGCAGTCATTTCCAGGGACTGAAGGCCACCTGGCTCAGGTGGGTGGCTCTCTGTGTGTGACTGGGGGCTGTGGTCAGGGCAGAGGGGCCAGAGGTCCACCCCAGGGCTGCAGTGGTGCTGCCATCAGCCAGCCAGTCATCGAGGGCTGTGTCTGTTCCATGTCACCACCCACAAGGCTTGGCTTTGCCACGTGGCAGCTGGGTTCTAAGTGGAACCATTGGGTTAATGATCACATAACATTCTGTCAAGAGGCATTCCCAGACCCTTTCTCAACTGTGTCTTTATCATCATGTTTTAGTGAAATTATATTTTTATTTTGGTGTGCTCATCCCTCTCTCCAGTTATAAATTTTACCAGAACCAGAAATGTATTTACTTCAATCTTTTATACCCACTTTTACGCATGCGTGGTGCTTGGCACGAAGTGTCTAACGCACATCAGAACAGACATGACATTTAGATTGTTTCCGATCCTTTGGCTTTTAGTGTTAAAATGAAAACATAATTTTAAAATTTCCTGTTCTGATTAAAATTTCCCTAGAATTGTTCCTAGAAATGAAACTGCTGGCTCACAGTATCTGCCTGTTCCAGACTCTTGCTGTGTGCCTCCAAGCTGCATTCCTCAGGGCCCATGCAACCGTATATCACCACTGGCAAGACACCTTCATAGCAACGTAGCCAGCATTTGGTGATTTAAATTTTGTGTTTTATCTTCATAAATCTGATAAGCTAAAGTGACATTTCATTATTGCTTTAATTTGCATTTTTGATTCTTTTTACAATATAAAGTAGGTGAAGTCTAGCTTGTCAAGTACCTGTGTGATTTTGCTGTTGGTGTGGAGCTCACAGAGGTTGAAGGAGGGCTGTGGACTCTAGTGTGTGCTCTGGGACACTGGGAGTCTCCAGTAGTCTGACAGCTCCTCGTGTGGGGCAGCCAGGCTGTATTCACACTCTCCCACAGAGCCTCTGGGTCCATCAGAGAGTAGAGCTAATTGCTGACCTAACTTCACTTTCTTACGAATTTATGAGCATTTTCCCGTAAGTGCAGAAGCTTCTTCAATGTTGGGTTGACGTTATACCAGCGAAGTACAGCCCACCCTGCATCAAGCTCTGCCCTGTTTTGTAAGAGCTGCTCAACACAGCCTGTACCTGCTTGTCACGCTGTCAGGACAGTGTCGTGATGCCCAGTATCCTCCAAGTGTGTCAGAACATGGGTGTCACACAGTGACTGAGACTCACGGGCACAGCACAGGGAAGCGGGTCAGAGGCACCGCCGGGGCATGGGTCCCGATTGCGGGGGGCTGAGCCAGACTTCCCTGAGGGAAGCCACGGGCAGGGTGGGCTCCCTGGTCTGGGGCGGCCTGGCTGGACAAGGTGGGGGCTCAGGGGAAGCTTTGGTGGGAGCACACTGGGCACTCTGTGCCCCTGGACCCCCTGGGGTCTGTAACCCTCTCAGAGGAAACACGGCACGTCTGCAGAGTCAGAGCCCCTGGGCTGAAAGCAGCCGATGGCGCCGTTGTTGGGCACCTTTTCTGCTGCTTCCCTAACGGTTGACGGCGTGCACTCTGAGGGGACCGTCGTCAGCCTGCAGGCATGCATTGAGCCCGGCCCCGTGCTTCCCACTTAGGGGTCACAGCGCAGAGGAGGCCAGAGGCCCAGCCCCCCCGGCCTGTGGGGCAGCCTGCCCAGTGCCTGGGCCCCTGCCTGTCCCAGAGGACCACCCCTCACCTGGTTGGCACGGCACACCTCACATTCTTAGCGACTTCCCATCCTGGAATTTGGTGTCACAGATATTGTCTGGGAACGTGGTTTAGAAGTCTGACTGCTGGCGTGAGTCCTAGGACTTAGGTTTTAATTGAGCACAATTGAGGTCAAAGAGAAGTTGGGCAGAAAACCAGCCTGTGACGCTGTTTCTGAAGAGAAGGCTGCCTTTACAACTTGCGTTTCGCGTGGGCATTCTGTGTCTCAGGGCCTCGTCCGTTGTGGGTGCCCACCACCGTTTCTGCTGCTGTGGTCCCTGGGGGGCAGGCGTCATTTGCAGGAGGACCCAGGCGTCAGCTGTCCCAGGTCCGTGCATCTGGTGTGCTCACCCCTCTCTCCAGTTATAAAGACAAACACTTCCTTCATCTGCTGCTGGACCTAAGGACCTGGAGCCGTGCGGTCAGGGTGGCTCCAGGTATGCGGGGACCCCTGAAAAGGAGCAGGTGCAGGTGTGTTCTCTGCGGGTGTCTGGGGTGCAGGCAGCAAGCACCCCAGAGCTGGCCGCTCCACCCTCCGTGTGTGGGGAGCGTCAGGAAGGTGACTCATTCGGTTATGGGGCAAGACGTTTTGTCTCACCTAAAATCATGATTTTAGGGGACAACATTTTGGTTTGTTTGGGCTCAACATTCTGAGCCCAGAAACACGAGACTTTGTTTCTCAAACTCCATAGCAAAGGCATTTTAAAAGGCAAAATGTGCCACAGTGGTCAGGGTAGCACCTGTCCTTTGATGCTTGATGTTGGAGGAGATGTTACCTCTCTGGTGGGAAGCTCCCTCTGTTCAGGAGCTGATGTGTTCTTTTCCTGGTTCGGGTTAGAGAGGCTTTGAGTCTGTGCTCTCAGGTTGTGGGCTGAAAATGACATAACTCTTCAGGCTCAAATAAGTTTTTATTTGTGTCCCATTTTTCATCCAAATTGATCAGTGAAGCAAGGTCCTGATCTATTTTGCCTTTGGACATATTTGTTTTTTAATTAGGAAGCATTTAAGAAATTCAGGGTCAAGGTTTTGATTAAAGAGGTAAATGTCTCTTAGAAGAAAAACATCAATTAAAAAGGTCATTTGGAAATTTAATTGCAATTAGTTTCTATGAGAACATTAAACTATTTCAGCTTTCTTTGACACTGATTTTACAACTAGTATCTATTAATGTGAGAACTGACACCAGTTGCATCATAGTATTTTAACAGAATTATGGTCATATTCTAATAAGACGTTATTCAGAAATTGTGTTCTTGAAAAGGGAACAAAGTGAGTGTTTGCACATAAATGGTATTTTGTTGTTGATTTGCTGTAATTTCAAATGCAGTTGAACACACCGAAGACATGCCTTCAAGTCCTGCCGATGTGTAGGGGCCCTGCCCTGTGGTGGACGTGGCTGTCCTGCACAGCAAGGCTGTGCCTGCACGGTTGGTGAGCCGCCGTCCGCTGTCAGCAGTCAGCTGCCCTGCTTGGGGAAGGGTGGAGAGCCGCCGCCAGCCTCAGGCACCGCCTGGCTAGCCTTTGAGGGCAGCCTGGTACAGGCGAGGGGCTCTGCTGGGCCCCTCCTCCTGTGCGAGGGAGCCGGTGCCGACTGCTCACGCTGACCAGGGGCTGAGAGGAGCAGGAGAGGCAGCGAGCAGGGCCCGTGGGCACCCAGGGACAGGTGCTTCTCACAGTCCTCGTCTGCCAGGCCCCCAAGACCGTGGGCGGGGAGCCTGCATCCCACACCTCGCTTTATGTTTCAGGGGGTTTATGTGCTATGTGCCGTCAGCATGGAGGGGGGTCCCTGACGGGTGGCCCAGCGTCAGGAGACCCTCTTCTTTGTTTTGGTCTAAGGGCCTCCTTTATAGAATGTCCTGTCATCCGCACCTCCCTGTGTTGTTTGGGGTCTTGGCTCCTGGACTTACTGGCAATGCTGTTCTGTTTCTTGTGCCGCCTCTCATTCCTCCTCTCCTTCAGTAAAAGTGACTCACTTCCTGTTATAATTGAGGTCCACTTAGAAGATACGTCAGGAGCTGCCAGTTCCCATTTTATTAGAAAGTTCTGTAGACTTTGGGGAGGTGGCTGTGTAATTAATAGTGGTGGCTCTTTCTTATGGCAGTTGATTTGACCTGAGGAACAAATGATTTTTTTGAAGGCAGCTCCAGCCACTGAGGATTTGATGTCTTATTAGTCAGCCTGCTGGCTCCTGGCTGCTCTGTGGGTGGTCTCTGCCGTCAGGTCCAACCAGCCTCCCCCACCGTCCACCGAGGTCTGGGGGAGCGAGGGCCCCTCCAGTTCTGCACATACCAGGTGGTGAACACACATGCCTCTCTGCAGACATTAAAGTTAATTCCTCCCAAACTGAAGACTCCTTGATTTAGTAACCCGTGACATTTAAACATGGTTCAGTGTTTTCATCTTCATTGGCTACTTAATTCTAGATCTTGTTCTTTCTTAGAAATATTTTGTTAATTCAGAGGAAAACCCATTTCAACTGTCATTTCAATTCAAACATCATTGCTCTTTGGGATTTCCATTTCCTGTCTGTTAAAAACTATTTGGTGCCTCATTCTGTGGATTTACTTTGCAAACCCGTACGTCTGACTCGTGCAGCAAGGAGCAGCTGCAGCTGATGCAGTTGCTACTGAAGACAGTCCACAGGGCAGTCCTGGACCTGAGAGCTGGTGGACACGCTTCTGGGGAGCACTGGCCCGGCCCCTTCTTGTCTCCTCACGTCATGGAGGAAGCAGCGGAGAAGGTCAGTCCTGGTAAAATAGTCCTTGTCTCCCCTCTATAGGGAGTGTCTGAGCACCTCTCACAGGCCATCATAACCACTGTAGATGCTTGCTGTCATATAAGCCTTAGTCTTTCACAGTGAACACAAACAGCTTTTTCATATGGTACCTGGGAGGCGTGCTGTATCAAATGTCCCTCTTCACGTGTACACACAGGTGGCTGTCACACCTCCTGCTGTTTGGAGCTCAGACGTCTCTCCCCATCATGGTTCTGCATCTTGAGGTAATTGCACCAGGCTGAGAAGTGCCCGGACTGGAGCATCTCCATTGCGATAATTCCACAATGCAAGATTTCACCAGGAGTCTCAGGCAGGAGAGAGCCCTGTCTCCCTGTGTCTGGAGTATGGCCCTCCCATGTAGATGGGGACCGAGAAGAGTTTGCTGCCCTCCCCTGGTAGTGGAGACCATTTCTGGGTTGAAGGTGAGTCACTGGTGCCAGGATTTAGTGACTCTTTGGAACATGGCTGCTTCTCCTGTGGATTCTGCGAACGGTTCGCAGACTTGGCTTCGATGCGATTGTGCTTATAGAGATGGGAGCAGTTTACGTACTGTCATGTTCTCCCCCCTTAGTGTGCTGTGTGCTGCTGCTTCTGCCCACTGCGGTCGGACGCAGGGCCAGCGCTTCCGCGCGGTCCAGGGCGATGTGCACGTACTGGTTTCTGCTCTGAGTGTAGCCCACTGCCTCTTACCCTAGTTAATGGGAGCCTGCTCGTTGCAGCCCAGCAGGTTTCAGAAGCCTTCCACACATACTGTCTCTCCTGATGCTGTGCTAAAGCTAACAGGGCGACGAGGCCTCAGGGATCATCACCATGTGGTTTATTGGCTAAGTTGGGGTGTGTTTGAGAGTGAGAGGGATCCTGGTAACAGTGTGATTGGGGTCTGGACTGACAACAACTGGACGTCTGGTCACTGGTGTTAGGAATTGTAGGGTTTAAAGGGCCGAAAACCCACTCACACTGTCTGCAACAAAATGAGAGGCTGCTTGCCTGGATGTTGGTCCACACTGCCCTCCAGCTCTGGGCTCACGTGCGCATCCACGCTCCGGAGCTGGACAGAATCTCTCTGCAGATTTAAAGTTCCTAAGAGGGGTATCTGTTTGGCCCAGCATGGCCGGGGTCCACCCTGCTTCACCCTGTATCACAGGCTGCTCCCTGAAGCCCCGAGAGCAGACAGAGATTAATCAGTCTCCCACTGGGACAAGGTGTCCTTACACACATCTCCTAGGTGAAGAAACTTGGAGGAAGAAGTGTGGTAACTTGCCCAAGGCACCTTGTGAGCTCAGATGGAAAACCAGAGGGCTTGTTTGTCCTAGAAGTTTGTTCCTGTGATGGTCATGTGTTTACAGAGCAATTGATACTAATTTCAATATTAATTTATTCCTGAATAAAAGGAGCCAGTGAGGACGACATCTTAAATATTGAGAAGAGGTGGTTGTGCTTGATATTAGAAGCACAAGGAGGCTCCCAGTGCATGGGGTTTCCTAATTTTCTGGCAAGAAAAGATGAGAAGCTGCCAGCCACAAAGTACAATACATTTTGGGAAATAATCACAGAAGCAGAGCTGAGGTGACCTATTTCATTTCTAGGTGACAGGAATGCTCCCTGAGACACAGACAGGACTTGGCCTGTGGCCTGTGGTGTTCTCTTACTGACTGTCAGCCAAGACACCCTGTTGTCTGTGGGTTGGGTCTACTGTGCTGAGCTCAGCTAACATCTTTGGACTAGTCGTTGGAGTGACTTTCCCCTAATCATAGACCAACAAGTTACAGGCAGGCAGAAACCCGTGTGGGCAGCCAGAGGCCTGGGTAAACCACCTACTGATGTGGTAAAAAGAGTTCAGGAGTCAAAATAATTTGCTAAATTTGTAACTCAGCTTAAGACCCAGAAATACTTAGTGTCAAATGATTTTACCAAGTGTCCTTCCCTGGAGAAAAGGTCATGGAGCCAGGGCCTTCTCGTCCAGGATTCTCTGGCCCACCCGTTTGCCTGTGAGCTCCAGACCACCATGGGGTCAGGGCATGTGGGGCTGTGGGCAGAGGAGGGCGGCACTGTCCTCTCTGCAGTGTGGTCTCGGTGCTTCCTGTCTTGCACACTCCCCTCTCCACTCCCGGTTTCTCAGGAGCCTCCCCCAGCTCCCCGTCACTGCCGGTTTTAGGGAAGGGTCCTGAGACTGCTGTGGACAGCTCGGCAGCGTGGCAGAGTCATGGACACGTGGAGTGTGAGCGGTATAGGGCCTTTGTGGGAATGAATGGGCTCCCCTGACTGAAGAGACGGAGGAGAGTCCAAGTTGACGCACGGGCTGCCCAAGACGCTGCTCCCTGAGGGGCAGAGGCAGTCAAGACGTCCTGCCTGTCCCCCAAGACGGTGGATATGAGAAACAGAGGCCAGCGTGAGCACCTTGATCCTGAGTGGGTCCTGCCCAGGGGTCTCCAAGCAGAGGAGATAGGCTGCGAGTGTCAGACATTTTTTATCTCTCTCTTAAGTGGCAGGAGGAAACAAACTAGTGATATATTTTTCCCCTTCTCTATACAAATTTAAAAAGAGGTTTCTCTTAAAATATTGTTGCCATAATGACACCTGGTTCCACCTGAACTTAACTTTTCTCAAATTTTGAGCTAACCAATACATTTTACTTATGGAAGTGTTTGTCTTAAACTATGTTAGTGTACTGTCCATTTACCCCAAACTCTGTCTTCAGGTCAGTTCACCTAAAGGCTCAGAACTGACTTGACAAACCAGTATGTCATCCTCATACACTGTTCTCCTAATCCATGTAAACAGACCTACTTGTATGGTAATCTGCCTTTCTACAAGATTCAAGTCAATCGTGTTATAGCCCTGGATGACTGACATTATCTCAAAATGCATCTTGTGGATGAGGGGCCTGGTGCCAGTTCTGAGTTTTAAGACATTCCTTTCTTTCATTAACAGACTGCTAGTGACTATATAACATCCATCTAAAGACTAGCAGGGGGATATTCTTTCTGCCCCCTTCTGATGCCTATGTCAGAAGCTTTCTGTGTCTCTTTTATACTTTACTAAAACTTTATTACACAGAAGCTCTCAGCAATCAAGCCTCGTCTCTGGCCCCGGATTGAATTCTTCTCCTCTGGAGGCCAAGAATCCCAGCATCTTTCATTGTTCAGCAACAACCGTTCAATCAAGATGTTGAGGCTATGTGTGTGGTGTAAGGCCTTACATTTTACAAGGTTCTGCTTCTTTCCAGATAGTCTGTTCATCCTTCTTTCTGTGTCCGTTTATATACACTTACATATACATACACAAGCAGAGAGGAGAAATCAATATACACGTGTATGGACATGTGCACGTGTAGCAAGAAGCAACAGTTAGAACTGGACGTGGCACAACTGACAGGTTCAGAACTGGGAAAGGGCTGAAACAAGCCTGTATATTGTCACCCTGTGTATTTAACTTCTATGCAGAGTACATCATGAGAAATGCTGGGCTGGATAAATCACAAGCTGGAATCAAGATTGCCAGAAGAAATATCAATAACCTGAGATATGCATGCAGGTGATACCACTCTAATGGCAGAAGGTGAAGAAGACCTAAAGAGCCTGTTGATTAAGGTGAAGGAGGAAAGTGGAAAAGCTGGCTTGAAACTCATTATTGAAAAATTAACATCATGGCATCTGGTCCCATCACTTCATGGCAAACAGAAGGGGAAAAAGTGGAAACAGGGACAGATTTTTATTTTCTTGGGCTCCAACAAACTGGACAGTGACTGCAGCCATGTAATTAAAAGATGCTTGCTCCTGGGAAGGAAAGCTGTAATAAACCCAGACAGCATATTAAAAAGCAGAGACATCACTTTGCTGACAAAGGTGCATATAGTCAAAGTTATGGTTTTTCCAGTAGTCATGCAGGGATGTGAGAGTTGGACCATAAAGAAGGCTGAGTGCTGAAGAATTGATGCTTTTGAATTGTGGTGCTTGAGAGGACTCTTGAGAGTCCCTTGGGTAACATGGAGATCAAACTAGTCAATCCTAAAGGAAATTAACCCTGAATATTCATAGGAAGGACTGATGCTAAAACTCCAATACTTTGGCCATCTGATTGGAAGAGCCAACTCATTGGAAAAGACCCTGATGCTGGGAAAGATTGAGAGCAGGAGGAGAAAGTAGTGGCAGAGAATGAGATGGTTAGGTAGCATCTCCAACTCAATGGACATGAGTTTGAGCAAACTCCAGGAGATAGTGAAGGACAGGGAAGCCTGGTGTGCTGCAGTCCATGGAGTTCAAAGAAAAAGGCCAGTTTTCATTTCAATCAAAGGTAATGCAGATAATGTCCAAACTACCACAAAATTGCACTCATCTCATATGCTAGCAAAGTAATGCTCAAAATTCTGTTAAGTGAAGCTTCAATAGTATGTGAACCGAGAACTTCCAGATGTTCAAGCTGGATTTAGAAAAGGCAGGGGAACCAGAGATCAAATTGTCAACATCTGTTGGATCATAGAAAAAGCAAGACAGTTCCAGAAAAACAACTACTTCTCCTTTATCGATTATGCTAAAGCCTTTGACTGTGTGGATCACAACAAACTGTGGAAAATTCTTCAAGAGATGGGAATGCCAAACCGCCTGACCTGCCTCCTGAGAAATCTGTATACATGTCAAGAAGCAACAGTTAGAACTGGACATGGACCAATGGACTGGTTCCAAATTGGGAAAGAAGTATATCAAGGCTGTATATTATCACCCTGCTTATTTAACTTATATGTAGAGTGAAAGTGAAGTCACTCAGTCGTGTCTGACTCTTTGTGATCCCATGGACTGTAGCCTACCAGGCTCCTCTGTCCATAGGATTTTTCAGGCAGGAGTACTGGAGTGGGTTGCCATTTCCTTCTCCAGGAGATATACCTGACCCAGGGATTGAACCCAGGTCTCCTGGATTGTAGGCAGATACTTTACCGTCTGAGCCACCAGGGAAGTCAGAGTACATCAGAGTACGTGCAGAGTATATGCAGAGTACATCATGTGAAATGCCAGACTGGATGAAGCACAAGCTGGAATCAAAATTGCCAGGAGAAATACCAATAACCTCAGATATGCAGATGACACCACCCTTATGGCAGAAAGTGAACAGAAACTAAACAGCTTCTTGATGAAGTTGAAAGAGGAGAGCGGAAAGGTTGGCTTGAACCTCAACATTCAGAAAACTAAGACCATGGCATCTAGTCCCATCATTTCATGGCAAACAGAAAGGGAAAAAGTGGAAGCAGTGCCAGATTTTATTTTCTGGAGCGCCAACAAAATCACTGTGGATGGTGACTGCAGCCATGAAATTAAAAGACGTTTGCTTCTTTGAAGAAAAGCTATGACTAACCTAGAGAGCGTATTAAAAAGAAGAGATATTACTTTGCCAACAAAGATCCGTCCAGTCCAAACCTGTGGTTTCTGCAGTAAACATGTATAGATGTGAGAGTTGGACTATAAAGAAAGCTGAGTGCCCAAGAATTGATGCTTTTGAACTGTGGTGTTGGAGAAGACTCTTGAGAGTCACTTGGACTGCAAGGAGATCCAACCAGTCCATCCTAAAGGAAATCATATTCCTAAATATTCATTGGAAGAACTGGTGCTGAAGCTGAAACTCCAATACTTTGGCCACCTGATGGGAAGAGCTAACTCATTTGAAACCACCCTGATGCTGGGAAGAACTGAAGGCAGGAGGAGAAGGGGACGACAGAGGATGAGATGGTTGGATGGCATCACTGACCCAATGGACATGAGTTTGAATAAACTCCGGGAGTTGGCAGTGGACAGGCAGGCCTGGCGTGCTGCAGTCCATGGGGTCACAAGGAGTCAGACAGGACTGAGTGACTGACCTGAGCTGACCTGATGATGGAGGTGCTGCAGAGGGGCAGGGCAGGCCAGGCAGGAGCAGGGGGCCTGGGCATGAACAGCGAGGCCGCCAGGTCTTCCCAGCCGTGAGCATCGCAGGCCTAGCTGGAGCCGCCACGAGAAAGACAAAATCAGACGGAATTGGGTCTTCTAGGAAGCTCATAGGCACCCTGGGTGCTCACAGCGGATGTTCTCTCTGGACCAGATGGCCAGTGACAAGGGCAGGTGGCCTTGTGTACAGGTGCCTAGTGATGAGGGAGCTGCCTGTGCTAACAGTGCCCATGTACCCGGGACCTGCAGTTGACAGGCTAGTCCCCAGAGCCCTGGAGACCTCAGATCACCACTCCATCCTGCAAAGCAAGAGCTTGGGTCCTGGTGGCAACATGGGCAGCCATCACTTTCCTCGGCTCTAGCCCACCAGGTGTCAACACCTTTCCTTTGACGCGCACAGTGATCAGATTGCTGTAAACAGTGGAGCACTATGTTTGCTGAATGTTTCTCATTTGGTTCTATAGACAGTGATTCCCACTTCCTCGCTGCATCGTGCGCTGTATGACACCCAGACCCTCATCCTGTGATCTAAACCACTGGCTGTGCCACGGATTTTCTGACCATGTTTTCCTTTTCTTTGCAGGTCGCTTATATTAAAGACAGTTTTCTTCATTTGTCACTGCATTCATCTCCATATCTGGAAACTGAAAAAATTCACAATGGTGGAAGACCACAAGTTATGTTACTGTTTACATATTAATTTTGTCATTTTCAATCAAAAATGTTGAAAAGCGAAATTAAACTTAATAAAATAAATTGAAACAAATTATTTGGTATGACTCAGATTTCTTCTTTTTTAAGTTCAGCTGTATTTAGGTATAATTGGATATAAAATTGTGAGATATGTGTGTCTTGATGATTTGATACATCGTATTACCTCACCTACCACCTCACATATCAATATTCATATTTTTTGTTGGTGGTGGTGAGGACTTTTGTTATCATCTCTTAGCAAATGTCAGTGGTATGGCAGAATGTCATCATCTGTTTAAATTAGATCCTCAGTCTTTTCCGTCTCAGAGCTGAAGGTCTGACCTTTTTACCAGCTATTTCCCCAACCCCAGTAGAAACTCTCTGCTTCTAAAAGTTTGACTTCTTAGTTTTTGTTCTGAACGTAAGTGATACTGTGCAGTATTTGCCATTCTCTGACCTATTTCATTCAGCACAGTGCCCTCAGGTCCACGCACGCTGTCACAGTAGGAAGGTTTCTTCCTTTCTCCTGGCTGAATGTGTATACTGCATATGTATGAATAGACTGTACTTTTTCATCTGTTCATCCATCGATGAACACTCAGGTAGTTTCCATGATGGCTCAAACTTCTTTGAGCAAAATGCAACATTTATATATAAACTTCATTCATATGTAAGCTAACATTTAATGTCAATCTAATTATACTGGTATCTTATTCAGCTCAAATATTTGCTACAATACCCACAAGGGTAGTGACAAGTTTAAAACGGGTACTGTGACTGTTCCCCCAACAATTATGTGGTTGTTTCTCCCTGTTTTGGGGACTCTGTGGATGATCACTGAAACTAGAAATGTCCACTCTGTTTCGTTCATCGCCCCAAGTTTAACCAGCGTGAGCAGCTGGTGCGGGCTCCCCAGTCTCTCCTGGAGGAAAGAATCAGAATGCAGCCTGCCTCTGACCTCAGGAGGTAGAGGGTCTGAGCCCGACCCTCGGCAGAGCCACACAGCCTCCTGGGAACGGTGAGTTGTTTTTTGTTGTCTCAAAAATAGTAAAATTTTAAGAAAAGCTGTTTTCCTTCAAGGCCAGGGGCTCTTCTTCCTCCTCTGTTTTCAGAGCCCCACCCCCCGCACCCTGCCCTGCTGCCACATCACAGAGTCCCCCTGCTGTGTTGGGGTGCACCCTGTGCCCCATACGGAACAAGCTTGCCTGCTTCACAGATGTCCTGGGAAACCCAGGCAGCGAAGTCTGGGGCTGGAGACCTGGGCAGAGGGCACTGGGCAGGTGGAGGTGCCCAGAGCCGCCTGTTACTGCCAGCGAGATGGTCGGCCACCCTGCCGGTCTAGGCAGTCCTGCCTGTGAGGTAGTCCTGCCAGCCTCGCCCACCCCAGTCTTGCCAATATCACCAGCAGGATGCTCCTGTCAGCCCTGCCTGGTGTGGTCAGTCCTACCATCAAGGTGGTCCTGTCAGCACCCCTTCCTTAGTCTGGTCAGTCCTCCCAGACTACGTCAGCAAGCCAAGCACCCTTGAGTGGGACACTCCAATTCCTCTAAAATGTCCCGAAGTCATTTTCAAAGCATGTACAAAATCTGTGATCCCTTCAGAAAGTGCATTAATGCAAAAGACCGGAAGTGCTTAAATGAGTCTGTTTTTATTAAGAATAATCTTACCAAAAAAATAAAAATTCTGGTGCTTGAGTGATTTCTCCACTACATTTAAAACAAGGTTTCTAAAATAGTCCATGAATTCATTGCTCACCACCGTTTCAAGTCTGCATTTTCAGCCCTGAACAAGCAAGTCTGCCTGCTGAATGGGAGTCTGTGCTCCTGGAGAAGTCCCTGGGACTCTCAGCCCTGTTCAGCGATGGTTTTAAAGTCTGTGTCCAGCATGTGACTTCAGTTCAGTCGCTCAGTTGTATCCGACTCTTTGCAACCCCATGAATTGCAGCACGCCAGGCCTCCTGTCCGTCACCAACTCCCGGAGTTCGCTCAGACTCACGTCCATTGAGTCAATGATGCCATCCAGCCATCTCATCCTCTGTCGTCCCCTTCTCCTCCTGCCCCCAGTCACTCCCAGCATCAGAGTCTTACATGCATTTCTGAAAAGACCTCTGCCTCTGGGGCGTTTGGCCAGCTTCAGTCATTGCAGACTGGGCATTCTGTTTGGCCCATTTATTGAAAGTGAGCCTCTGGAGCCTGGGGTGTCTGCCTGCGCTGGGAGTAGCAGGTGCCAGGCCCAGGGGTGCTCTCCGGTGAGGGGCTCAGCAGGCCATGTCTCAAATCGAGTAGAGGTAGCCTCCATCTCAGGCTTGGCATGACCTTAGTGCTTGGCGTGCTAAGTACATGTTAGAGGACCCAGAGTGTGCGAGTGTTGATTTAAACATTTTCTGATTGGGTTTTCTTTTTAGGTTGCTGTGTGCTGGAAGGTTTTACTGAAGCCTAGAAGCCAGATGCTGGACATGGACAAGAAAAGACTGTTTCTGATGCTGGCATCAGCTCCTCCTCCTGTTAAACTGCGAGTCCCTCCTGAGGGTGGGAAAGGCCTCTGGAGAAACAGGCGTGTCCTGTTCTTCCTGGAAGTGGCCCTTTGTCGCCAGAATGTCATGGCTCTGAGGAGTGATGTACTTGCGCCCAGGCCTCAGAAATGAACCAAGTGTTGTTGATGATTGTGTACTTGGGGATGGCGACTTTTCAAGACAAAGTGTCGTGATGTCCTTGTCTGCCCTGCGTCCTTCCCTGAGTGCTGTGTTCTCGTGGCTGCCGGGCTGTTTCTCAGGAGACGAGTCTGTGCCGGGTGGTGAGTGCTTGGTGCCTGGAAGGTGACCCGGCTGAGCAGGGGGCAGGCTCGGGGTCACAGGGCAGCACCCCATCAACATGCGCAGGGTGGGCCTCGGAGCCCCAGCTCCTTGGTCCCTGGCCCAGGCTCCAGGCTCACACCACACGCTTCTCATAGCAGACACATGGCTCAGGCCACTTCTGTCCGTGTTGAGGGAGAGGGGAGGACAGGTGAGTGACACCCAGAAACACAGAGGAAGCTGGAAGCAGATCTGAGTGTGTGTTCAGAGCTCTCGCTCTTGCCCTGCACATTGGCCTGTTTGTCCAGGAGGTAAACAAACCCGATGCCAGAACCAGCTGCGGGCAGAGCAGCAGATTCCCGGTGCTGTGGAGCCCGTGCATCTGGTCTCCTGGCAGGTGTGTTCAGGGGCAGCGTGAGTTAATCAGGTGTGTGGGGAAGGCAGGTAACTGGTGAGGCAGTCACCTGTGAAAGATGTGGACGTGGCCTGGCTGCTTCGTGGAGACCTGGAGCTTGGTGCTGTTCTGCTCAGAGGAGTGACTGTGTTCTCGGAAGGCCCTCTGGATGGGAGGCTGGCAGCACGGAGGGGACGTGCTGGAGACTGTGAGGTCAGCCAGGAGGCCATCGAGAGATGGGGCCAGGGAGACGCAAGTAAGATCAGAGTGCAGGTGTGCTCAGCACAGGGACCCTCGGAGACTAGAGGAAGTGGTTGTCTGCCCGTGGCTGTGTCTGGAAGCAGCTCACTGTGCCTGGACATGGACTCAGCTCAGGCTCAGCTTCTCTTCCTCATCAGCCTGAGGGAGGCTCTGTGCCCTGTGCCGTGCCCTGCTGCCTGGACGTCATCTCCGGGCCGAGTCGCCTACACCGTTCCCACCTCGGGCAATGGGCAGGCAGAGGCATGGTGCTGCCTCCAGGACGAAGGAGCGGAAGGGGCTCAGGGCCCTGCCTCCCTGGGGCACAGGATGCCTCCCACCCCACCCCCTGCCGACTGCCCCATTCTGCTCCCTTTTCATTTACCACCTCTTGGGAAGCCTCGGTAAGCCTGTCTACACCTACACGTCTTACTCAAACCCTTCAGGAGAGTGAGCGGCCCATCCTTGGGGGCAGCGTTGCCCCCACTCTAATTTGGTTGTCAGGCTTTCGGGGTCTCTCCTTGACCCCTGCCCCCTGGAGCCCAGCAGGGCCTGCTTGTGTGGATTGAAGGGGATGGTATTGGCCCTGATGTCTCCTGGAGGCGGGACATGCCTGCGAGGGCCCCAGGGCCGCGTGTGTGTTACTCTCAAAGGCCTCGCTGGGGCGGGGGGGCACTTCTGCAGTGTCTTTAGTGCCTGTGGTTCCTGGGAGCTGCGTGTGTTGCTCAGCGAGCAACCGCCGGCTCCTTGGAGAGCTGTCATCCTAGAAGGTTAACCAAAGAGAGACACACAGACCTGGCTTCCGGAACCTCCTCAAGCCACTCAGGTGTTCAAGCCGACACCTCCCTGCTGGTCGGACAAACACTATCAGCCCCAGGCTCGAGGGGATCTTACTGTCACTCAGACAGCTGAGCCCCCCACCCCCGCAGTTGCTGATTCAGAAGGTTGGGTGGGGGGCACAGCGGCTGTGGTTTTGGTATGTTCCCAGGTGGCACCTGAATTGAGGGTCTGGTGACCACAGCTGAGAACTGCTGGGCTAAGCTGAGCCCTTGCAGACAGAAAGGTGGCAGGTTTCCCAGGCATGGAGCCAAGGGTTGATTCAGGGCAGGAGAACCCCGTGTGGAGCTGCAAAGCTGAGAGACTGCCAGGTTCATGTGCTTGTGAGCCACGAGTGGGTCGTGTCAGGTGGGCCGGGGGTGCATCCGTGGGCCAGGGGTGCATCCGTGGGCAGGGCATCGTGTGGGGTGGGCCAGGGGTGTGTCCGTGGGCAGGGCATCGTGTCGGGTGGGCCGGGTGTGCATCCGTGGGCAGGGCATCGTGTCGTGTGGGCCGGGTGTGCGTCCGTGGGCAGGGCATCGTGTCGGGTGGGCCGGGTGTGCGTCCGTGGGCCGGGGGTGTGTCCGTGGGCAGGGCATCGTGTCAGGTGGGCCGGGTGTGCGTCCGTGGGCCGGGGGTGTGTCCGTGGGCAGGGCATCGTGTCGGGTGGGCCGGGTGTGCGTCCGTGGGCCGGGGGTGTGTCCATGGGCAGGGCATCGTGTCAGGTGGGCCGGGTGTGCGTCCGTGGGCCGGGGGTGTGTCCGTGGGCAGGGCATCGTGTCAGGTGGGCCGGGTGTGCGTCCGTGGGCCAGGCGTGCGTCCATGGGCAGGGCATCGTGTAGGGTGGGCCAGGGGTCCGTCCGTGGGCTGGGGGTGTGTCCTTGGGCAGGGCGTCGTGTCGGGTAGGCCAGGGGTGCGTCCATGAGCCGAGGGTGCGTCCATGGGCCGAGGGTGCGTCCATGGGCCGAGGGTGCGTCCGTGGGCCGAGGGTGGGTCCGTGGGCAGGGCGTCGTGTCGGGTGGGCCAGGGGTGTGTCCATGGGCAGGGTGTCATGTCAGGTGTTCCAGGTGTGCGTCCATGGGGAGGGCGTCGTGTTGGGTGGGCCGGGTGTGCGTCCGTGGGCAGGGTGTCGTGTCGGGTGGGCCGGGCGTCGTGTCAGGTGGGCCGGGCGTGTGTCCGTGGGCAGGGCTTCGTGTCGGGTGGGCCGGGCGTGCGTCCGTGGGCAGGGCATCGTGTCAGGTGGGCCGGGTGTGCGTCCGTGGGCAGGGCGTCGTGTCGGGTGAGCCGGGGGTGCGTCCGTGGGCAGGGCGTCATGTCGGGTGGGCCAGGGGTGTGTCCATGGGCAGGGTGTCATGTCAGGTGTTCCAGGAGTGCGTCCATAGGCCGGGCGTGCGTCCATGGGCAGGGCATCGTGTTGGGTGGGCCGGGTATGCATCTGTGGGCAGGGCGTTGTGTCGGGTGGGCCAGGGGTGTGTCCATGGGCAGGGCGTCGTGTCGGGTGGACTGGGCGTGCGTCCGTGGGCAGGACGTCGTGTCAGGTGGACCGGGGGTGCATCCATGGGCAGGGCGTCATGTCGGGTGGGCCGGGTGTGCGTCCGTGGGCAGGGCGTCGTGTCGGGTGGGCCGGGTGTGCATCCGTGGGCAGGGCGTCGTGTCGGGTGGACTGGGCGTGTGTCCATGGGCAGGGCGTCGTGTCGGGTGGACTGGGCGTGTGTCCATGGGCAGGGCGTCGTGTCGGGTGGGCCGGGTGTGCGTCCGTGGGCAGGGCGTCGTGTCGGGTGGGCCGGGTGTGCATCCGTGGGCAGGGCGTCGTGTCGGGTGGACTGGGCGTGTGTCCATGGGCAGGGCGTCGTGTCGGGTGGGCCGGGTGTGCGTCCATGGGCAGGGCGTCGTGTCGGGTGGGCCAGGCGTGAGTCCATGGGCAGGGCATCGTGTCGGGTGGGCCGGGGTTGCGTCCGTGGGCAGGGCGTCGTGTCAGGTGGGCCGGGGTTGCGTCCGTGGGCAGGGCGTCATGTCGGGTGGGCCAGGGGTGTGTCCATGGGCAGGGTTGGTGGGTGCAGAGCCCATGTGGATGGGGAGACTGGTGGCTGGTGGTCCTCTGTCATATGCTCGATGAGGGTGTGTAACTGCTGGGACGGGTCTTCCAGGTCACCCTTCCCCTTTGTGTGCTGGTGGCCTGGTTCTAGCGAGTTCTGTCCAAGAATGGCCCCAGGCCCCGAGTGTGCAGTTTGTGTGTGCTGGGAGCTTCAGACAGCACTGAGGACAGCCCCCTGAACTTGAGGAAGGAAACAACAAGACTGCCATCGGCCGCCCGTGAAAGTACGATTTTCGCATCCCTGGAGGAGCCTCTGCTATACATCAGATAGGAAACCAAGTGACAGAACAGGATAATTCTTTAGGGCAATAAATAAATATTAAAAGCTAGCAATAATCCTCAGAAAGTAAGTCTCTTATGAGTTTCCTAATTTGGGTAAATTAAAAGACCCCTCTGGTTCATGATTTAATTTTGTGGCTTTCTTCCCTGTGGCCTCCATTTCTGCGTGAAATTAGACTTTTGGAAGAAATAACAGAACTGCAGCCAAACCTGAAAATAGGCGAGAGTCCGGACGATGGCGTGGGGCAGGACTGTTCACGTAGCCGTGAGCCAAGGTTAGTTTGCAGCAAACTTGGTCGTTTCTCAGAAAAGCAGACTGTTTAGCGAGGAGGTCTGATTCTGTGGGTGGTGTCACGTGCCTGCGAGCTTCTCAGGGGTCTCCATCTGCTTGAGGGACTAGTGTTTGTCTGTCTCATTACACCCACTTTTTATGCCTTCAAGGGCCTGAACTGGTGGAACGATCCCATGGTGAATATGTGTCTGTGATTTTCCAGAAATTCTGTCTTAGCCCTGATGTCCTCACTTGGGCCATGCTCCAAGCAGGGATGACCCCTGTGGAAACACCAGCGTCAGGATGGGCCAGACGGTAGCCGTGTAAATCCAGTAGAGAGCTGCTCACAGCCCTTGCCTGGTGACCCGGAGAGGCCTTTCCCTGGGGGGGTATCAGTGGGTCTCGGCGCCTGTGATCCAGGAGAACTTGATGCTCAGGATGCTGCCATAAACAAGGTGCGTAGGACGCACCCTGACCTTCACCTCGGGCAGTTTCTGTTACAGGCCGAGGATGTATTTCAAATTTTTGCCAGATCTGGGGAGAGGTGCAGAATTCTCTTCCTTCTCCTTTAGGGCAGGTACCTGCTATCTGCTCTTGACCCTTGATGTGGCTGATTTTAAATAAAATTGTAAGGTGAGATGTAACTGTAGGGTCACTGAAATTTGGGGAAATAAGACAGGCCCAGCATTAGCACCTATCAGCTGATTTTACCAGGGAATGGACATCTTCTTTCAGGACAGCTTCAAGCTCATCATGTCAAAGCCATGTTGTTATCCTTCATCCTAGAAATGCTGGGGGTCAGGCGCGTGGGCTTGTTAACACAGGTCTTGCCACATGTTCGGGCTCTGATCACAAGCTTCCTGAAGGGATTTGGTTAGAACCTGCCTCTCATGTTCCTGTCCCTCAGTGCCCGCTGGGGTCTCCCAGACCTGCTGTGGCTGCAGCCCTGCTTGTGTGCCTGTGGCGGCCTCGCACGCAGACCTGGCAGTCACCCCCGTCCCGACATGCAGCTGTCTTTCCCAGGCTTTCTCCCCACTGGAGTGAGGACCTGCGTGCTGGGGGGCTGGCCAGCACACCTGCACCTTGGGGCCTGGACGTGGCGGGGTGCTCCCCAGCTCAGCTCCTCTGTCGGCCACTCTCGGGACCTTCGAGTTCTTGGAACCTTTCCTCGTGTTTCCACACCACATCTTGCTGTCAGTGTGCCAAGAGGGTCCCCCCTCTTTAGAAAATGGGCGCCTCTTGTCTGGGGTGGAGCAGGGAGTCAGAGCCAGACCATGATGCTGATGTCGATGCCGGGAAGCATCACTGCAGAGTTGATTGCGTTCTGGACAGATGCGCTCGGCCCTTCCCCTGCTCCTGGGTTTTCCACAGAGTTGAGAGACGTGCCTGAGAGCAATAGGACAGTGGTGAGCTGGGAGGTGTCTGGGGGAGGCGGCCTGCCTGCGGGCGGGAGGGACTTCTTCCCAGCCCCATTTCTGCCGCAGAGCAACGGACTCCACGTCTCCTGTGGGGGCTGCTGGCGGATGGGGGCGAATCCCGGAGTGATGATTCTCTCCTGCCTGCTGTGGCTGCCCGGGACAGCTCCCTGAGAGCCCTGGTTAGGACGCATGTGTCCCCTAGGTGGAGCCGTCCACCTGCCTGTGGAGTCAGCACCGGCCCCAAAAGGGAGGGCTTCTGTACCGGCAGGCGGGGGACCCCACGGGCATTGCCCCCAGGTGGGCTCTGTCCACCTTGCTTTCCCCTCAGACCGGCCAGAGGCTGCAGCTGTGGCCATGCCCCCCACAGCACACTCGGCACAGCGTCCGTGTGGGCAGCTTCGTGCTCTGGGTCGTGGCCCGGGGATTGGAAGCCATCACGCAGCTCTGGCAGGAAGCAGGTCCAGGCTGGGTTCCTGTGAGTTCTCAAGAAACACTCTTTATGACTTGGGGTCTGTAATGGTTCAGCTTCTGATTGTGAGTCTCTGTTGGCTGCTTACTGTCTTTATCTCATGAAAGTGAACCCCACACAGAGAGCAGTGCCTGGCCCGGTCTGCTGCAGGTGCACGTGAGAGAGGGCAGAGAGCAGAGCCCCAGGGTGCCTCCTTGACGCTCACCCCTGCTGCCCCAGGAGCCTCCCGGACACAGGACCCTGAACCCTCCTTCCAGTAAACCCAGTCTCCCGTCTCCTGTGCTGGCAGAACCCAGGGCTGCAGCCCCCAAAGGCCTGACTCTGTGGCTGCTGCCTCCCTCCTCCCCAGGCCCTGGGGTCCTGGCCTCCAAGCTTATTCTCAGCCCCGTGAGCTCTCCTGCCCCTGCCCCCCAGGGCTCGCCTGTCACCTCACCCCATCCCCGGATCCCCTCCTTTAGTTTCGATGCTTTTATCTCTGTTTGACATGCATGTTCCTGACTGTGTCAGAAGCCGCAACACGTAAATCTATTTTCTTCCTTTTTTCTCCCCACGAAAGAGTGAGCACATTTGCTGTGTTCCTCACTTCCTCCAGGAGACCGTCAGCTCCGCGGGACACGCTCTCATCTGCCTTGCTGTCTGCTCTGTGGTGCACACAGAGGGCCTGGTGTGGGAGGGGCCTCCGGCCGTGTCCTGCGGGGAGCTTCTCGGCGCCGGGCCCCCCGCCAGGGCGTTGCCTGGGACTGTGCCTGGCCCCGCCGCCATTGTCCAGCTTCTCTGGGCCCGCATCCCCGCTATACAGTGAGGGGTGCAGGAAGTGAACGTGTTCAGGGTTTGGTTGGTGGAGGAGGACTAGGTGAGGAAGACTAGAAATTTGCTATTCAATTTTGTTGACTTATTCTATTAGAAATTATGACAAGCAACCCAGCAGTAGCAAAGCTGTCCAGTTGCCAGTAAATTGGTGATAAATAGAGTAATACCAGGCAGTTATTAACGAAAACATTACTTTTGAAGCATGATGTGAGTTTAATTACCTTTATTTCCCTAATGGTCTCGCTTCTGTTCTGCCTCTCCTGCAGTCTCTAACTCTGTATGGCGTAAAAGCATTTGCTTTGCTGTTTTCCGTCAAGAATGTCAAAATGTGCGTCTTACCCGGATGCACATTCCACGGCACCTCTAAGTTGGAAGTCTCTGCTTCTTTGAATTTGGATTTGTGACCTGAAACTCCCCCAAGCCCCCCCAGCCCTGTGTGTATGTGGCTTTGCAGGGGTGGGTGTGTCTGGAACTGGCTGCATGAAATGTCCTATGTTTAAAAGTTCACCAGAGACGCCCAAGTAATAATAGATTCAAATGTGGATGTTTGGGTGGGTTTTCACGATGTGTGTGTGTGTGTGTTTTCCCCACCTCGGTGCTCCAGAATCCCACGTGATGTGTGAGCACATACAAGTGAGCATGCGCATCTGGGCGTGCGTGAGTGCATGCGTGTGTGAGCGCGTGCATGTGATGAGCATGTGTGTGAGTGCATGCGTGTGAGCGTGTGTGTGTGAGCGTGCACACGTGTGAGCGCATGTATGAGTGCGTGTGCATGAGCACGTGTGTGAGTGCATGCGTGTGCTGTCGCCCTCACATCCGCATCTGTCCACATCCTCGGCTTCATGAGTGTCAGTGCAGTGTAACGCCTTCCACACCCTGAGTCACAGAGACGCCCAAGGACTGGGGTGGGATAGAGGCTGTCGGTCCTCTGCTCACCTTGTGGTTCACCCGGATGTCCAGGTGTCCAGTGAGCAGTCACTGGGTAAGCACCAGGCTGGGAGGCCCATGTGCGTCTGCTTTTCTTCTCTGTCATAACAGAATGTGAGGTTTGAAAACAGTGGCACTAAGATATAATCCACGTTCTGTAGCATTGACTCGAGTGCGCATTTCAGCAGACTTCAGCCTCCGTGCAGAATTGGCCACCGCACCAGCTGCACCACGATGGCACTCTTTCCAGGACAGTTTCTGTCACTGGTGGAGGAAACCTGTCCTCATGAGTGGTCTCCACCCACTCTCCCCTCCCTTAGCTCCTGGCAGCTAATAACCTACCTTCTGGTTCTGTATATTAGCTTATTGAGAGCATTTTATATAAAAAATTATATGATATGTGGTCTTTGGTATAGCTTCTTTCTCTTAGCAAGGCTTCAAGTTTCATCTGTGTTTTAGGACATATTAGCACCATTTATTGCCAAATAATAACCCATTGTATGGATATGCCATGTTTTATTTATCTCTTCATCAATGGATGGACGTTTGTGTTGTTTCTTTTTTTCTCTTACTGTTGTATTTTGGATAATGTTGCTGTGAACAACATGTATGTGGACATGTGTGAGTGCGTGTGCGTGATCACCCAAACGTGATTTCTTTTCTCTTGGATATAAAACCTGAAGGAATCACTGGGTCGTACGGTGACTCTGACTCCTGAGGAGCCCAGTGCTGGTCCCCACGTGACTGCACCATTTTGCATTCCCACCAGCAGACATGAGGATTATGCCCCGACATATTTGCCAACATTTGTTATCATCTGTTCCTTATGATAGACATTCTGTGAGTGTACAGAGGTATCTGTAGTTTTAACTTGCATTTGCCTGAAAGATATCATGTTGAGAATCTTTCCATGTGTTTCTTGGCCCCTTGTATATCTTCTTTGGAGAAATGTCTCTTCAGATCCTTTGCTGATTTTAAGAAATTACATTATTTGTCTTTTTGTTATTGATTTGTAAGAACAATTAATATATTCTGGATACAAGTTTCTTATCAGTTTATAATTTGCAAGTGTTCTCTCCCATGTTGAGTGTTGTCCCTTGGCTCTCTTGATGGTGTATCTTCAGCACAAGAGTTTTGAATTTTAATGAAATCCAATTTACCTATTTTTGTCTTTTGTCACTTGAGCTTTTTCTGTAGTGCCTAAAAAAAAATCATTGAATGTGGCCACAAAGAATTATTCCTATTAAGAGTTTTGTGGTTGCAGCTCTTACACATAGATCTACAGTCCATTTTGAATAATTTTTATGTATGGTGTGAGGTAGGGATCCAACTCCTTATTTTTAGTTGTGGAAATCTAGTTGTCCCAGGGCCATTGGTTGAAAATGCTGGTTTTTCCTGCAGTGAATAGTCTTGACATCCTTGTAGAAAATTTCTTGTAATGGTTTATTTTGGACCTCTCAGATTTTGTCCATGGATCTTCATGTCTGCCTTGTGTAAAGAGATGAAATGTAATCTTTCCTTCTTGATTGGACGTCTTAGAGTCTTAAGGCTTTCAGGAGTGGACTTGACATCTCTCCACTGCATTGTGTATGAGTAATTCAGGGTCTGGGGCCCCCCTGCATGGGTTAAAGTGCCAGCTAGGGACTGTTTGACCCAGGGAATGTCTCAGGTTCTTAATCTGCAAAGAAAAACCTCCCTGATAGGAATGGCATATGATTTAAGTGGGGACGTGTGTGTAACGCAAACAGATGGTGCAGGGTGGGCACGGTATGTGTTCCACCACCCCTCGCTGTCCCGTGAGGTTATTTATTGTTTTAAAGAGGAGGACACAGTCCTGGTTTAGCAGGAAGTAAGTGAAGAGGGTGGAAATTGGCTGTGCCACATCTGACTACAGAACCAGTGTTCTCTGTTCTGAGTTGGGCTCTCCTGGTATCATAACAACTGATTTTGAAACTTGCCTCCTTGTGGTGACAACGGTGACTGTTGAGTTATGCCTGCTTTCTATGAGCCAAGAGAGACCTGAGGCTGTCCTGTGAGGCACCCAGCACGTGTGGCTGCGTCTAACCTTTTCTGCTTAAAGTGATTTTTAACCGGAGAGCAGTGATGAATACTGGTCTTGTGTACTTAGACCGCACAGTCTGGATCTTTGGTCAAGTTAGATTCTTTGGGTAGAAATAACATGCTTGATTTGGGGCCCGAGACCACAGGGGTCTGAGACCAGACAGGGCGTCAGTGGGTGTGGCTTTGTCTACAGTTCTGCCACTGAAGCCCAAGGTCCAGGAGCAACTCCTTCCCCTCATGGGTCTCTTATTTTCTTCTGGAAAATGAGCAGCTGCCATGAGCTGTTCCCCTGGGGACTCCCTCTGGCTTTAAAACTCAGTGTACCTGTAACAGTGAGTAAGCCATTTCCCCAACTGTATTGATACAACATGAGCCATCTACAGATGAGAAAAGTGGAAAAAGAGCCACAAAGTTACTGTCTGAGTCACAATTGGAACTCAGCTTTTCAGGAAGTATCATAAATTATGGGCTTCCCAGGTGGTGCAGTGGTAAAGAATTTACCTGCCAATGCAGGAGATGCAAGAGACGCCTGGATTTGATACCTGGGTCAGAAAAATCCCCTGGACAAGGAAACGGCAACGCACTCCAGTATTCTTGCCTGGAAAACCCCATGGACAGAGCAGCCTGGCGGGCTACAGTCCATGGCATCACAGGGCCACACGTGACTTAACAGCTGAGCATGCACATGCATGCATGGTAAATTATAGAAGTTTCAGAATGAGATTGAGAAGAGATTGACAAAGTAAAGTCTCTGTCACTCAGAAGTTACATCCTGTTTTAGGATAAATTCCTATAAGTATGTCCCAGGGGAGAATGGTGATGAGGATGTCATCGATAATTTACTAAAAACCTATTGTGTCTGAGTCTTTATACTATAAGGATTTTACATCCATTTTCTCTTAAGTTACTGGGAAAATGTATGATAACACTGTGAGCAGTGTCAGAAATTTAAATGCTTTGAATATGAGGTCTCTTATGCCTGGACAATCTTAGGGCCTTTAAGGTTTGGGCACATTTTCCTTCTTGGTTCCCACCCAGGGTCCCCCCGCATAGAAGTATTCAACCAGCACAAGATGTCTGCACATCTTGCTAAACTCCTTACTTAATATTCCATGAGACTAATACTTAGCCTTTTCTCCTGTGTTAAAGTTAAATTCATTGTGACTTTCTCTCTGGTTTACTGTGGGAAAGGTAAGACACATCAGTTCAGTTCAGCTCAGTCACTCAGTCTTATCCGACTCTTTGTGACCCCATGAACCACAGCACACCAGGCCTCCCTGTCCATCACCAACTCCCGGAGTCCACCCAAACCCATGTCCATTGAGTCAATGATGCCATCCAACCATCTCATCCTCTGTCGTTCCCTTCTCCTCCTGCCCTCAATCTTTCCCAGCATCAGGGTTTTTGCAAATGAGTCAGCTCTTCGCATCAGGTGGCCAAAGTATTGGAATTTCAGCTTCAAAATTAGTCCTACCAATGAACACCCAGGACTGATCTCCTTTAGGATGAACTGGTTGGATCTCCTTGCAGTCCAAGGGACTCTCAAGAGTCTCCTCCAACACTACAGTTCAAAAGCATCAGTTCTTCAATGCTCATCTTTCTTTATAGTCCAGCTCTCACATCTAAACAGGACTACTGGAAAAACCATAGCCTTAACTAGACAGACCTTTGTTGACAAAGTAATGTCCCTGCTTTTTAATATGCTGTCTGGTTGGTCATAACTTTCCTTCCGAGGAGTAAGCATCTTTTAATTTCCTGGCTGCAATCACCATCTGCAGTGATTTTGGAGCTCAGAAAAATAAAGTCAGCCACTGTTTCCACTGTTTCCCCATCTATTTGCCATGAAGTAATGGGACCAGATGCCATGATCTTAGTTTTTTGAATGTAAGACACATAGAAGAAGAGTGTCCTCTGTGACCCCACACCCAGCTCTGACACACTCGCTGTCACCGAGGCTAAATGGCAGCCACTCCATGCAGCAGCAGATGCGGACCTGCAGGGCCGCAGCCATGCGTGCACAGCAGCACACGCACACTGGACTCCCACCTGCAGAGGGCGGGCTTGGGCTTGTGTGCGCCTAGGGCTCCAACCAGCTTTTAACGGTCAACCATAAATTGTAACATACAAGTGCAGCTGTTTTAAGTGTTACTAGCCAACTAAGGTCCGTCTAGTCAAGGCTATGGGTTTTCCAGTGGTCATGTATGGATGTGAGAGTTGGACTCTGAAGAAGGCTGAGCGCCGAAGAATTGATGCTTTTGAACTGTGGTGTTGGAGAAGACTCTTGAGAGTCCCTTGGATTGCAAGGAGATCCAACCAGTCCATTCTGAAGGAGATCAGCCCTGGGGTTTCTTTGGAAGGAATGATGGTAAAGCTGAAGCTCCAGTACTTTGGCCACCTCATGCGAAGAGTTGACTCACTGGAAAAGACTCCGATGCTGGGAGGGATTGGGGGCAGGAGGAGAAGGGGACAACAGAGGATGAGATGGCTGGATGGCATTACTGACTCAATGGACTTGAGTTTGAGTGAACTCCGGGTGATGGTGATGGACAGGGAGGCCTGGCGTGCTGCGATTCATGGGGTCACAAAGAGTCAGCCACGACTGAGCGACTGAACTGACTGATACTATATGAGTTTAACACTTATGAGTATTTCATGTACATACAATGAATTTTTTTCCCAACCCCATCCCCTTTTCTTGATCTTTAAAATTTTTCGCTGTTACATACAGCAACACCTAAGAACACATGTGTGTTGAAAAGCCGCAGTGTTTTCTCTGACTTGAAGTGCATATTCTCAGAGACCTTGATGCACTGGGTCCTGGGGGTGGAGACCCTGCATTTTGCGCGAGCTCCCTGACAGACTTGGATATGGGGCCACAGCTCAGATACAGGGCCACAGGGGCCACAGGGAGCCTGCAGCGGTAGTGGTGGCCGGAGCGCGGGAGCTAGGCACGGCCAGGGGTGGGCGTGCAGCCAAGCAGGGCGCTCCCCAGGTGACGCCCAGGTACCCACCAGTCTCAGAGCCTCCCAGGAGAGCTGGCCCCAGGGTCCACACAGCGTCTTCAGGAGCCACTTGGCTGAAGGCAGCTGCCCATGTTGTCTTGGTCACAAGGTGTCCTCAATACAAGACTATTTCATCCTTGATGTAAAGTGATCACACAGCAAGGGCACATGTGGAGACAGACGTTTCTTCAGTGTGCGGGCCCAGATCTTACTAGTCCTAATGCCTCTTTATAAGATGACACACTAAGAATAGTTTATTAAAAACACACACGAGAGAATTTTAGACTGATGTGTGTGTGGTGAAGAGTTTGCTCCTGCGTGATTCATCATAGCAGCGCTTCTTGAGTTCTCAGCTCCCCAATCACTGTGTGGACAGTAAAGCCAGATCCGGTCCCCTCGTCACTTGGGCTTTTCTGACTTAGTCTTGTTGGGGAGCCCTGCTTGTCCAGAGGTCTCCAGGAAGCCCCCGTGGCCCCTCTGAGGGGCCCTGGGCCTTGCTGGGCAGGGTTCCTTCCTCTCTGAATGGAGGTGGAGTGGAAGAGCTATTGTAGGCGTGTTTTGTTTTAAATTCTGACCTGCTAGGAACTCATAAAAGTGTAGGTGCAGATGTATTTATGATTTCCCATGCACACCGCATGAAGTCCCTAGGGAGGCGGAGAAACCAGGCTTGCCGCAGCTGACCCGTGTCCTCCAGAGTCCAGCTAGACTCCAGGCTGGGTTGTCGAGCACTGAGTGCCGCAGTTAGACGTGCCGCCAGCGGCTCAGGGCCCTCAGTGTCCATCAGCCTGTGCCTGACTCACAGCCCTACACCCTTCTCAGGTAGGACGCTGTGTAGAATGGGCTCCATCAACCGCCAAGGGATCTCTCTTTCTCTTTCTCTTCTTCCCTTCCCCTCAGGCCTTTATTTCGCCTCTGCACAAGCACTAAGGATTCATTTACATACAGCCGTTGTGGGGTGTTCTAAGTGGAAGAACTGTAATCGCTGACCTCAGGGATACTCGGAGGGAGAGAGCGTGTCACGGCTCGTAACACAGCACATCCTGTTCACCGGACAGTCAGTGCTGAGACTCAGAGGAGGGTGCTGAGGGGTACGGTTGGGGTGGCTGGTGCACCCGGGCACATGCAGAGGAAATAAGTCACTGGGCAGAGTCCTTGTAGGGGCCAGGTCACGAGGCTGAACCGGGGGCAGTGAGGGGCACTCGTGTGGGGCAGCCCCCTGCTCTGTGACTGGCCTTCCCTGGACCCCTGCCTGTTTTGGTGACCTGGTCACTTATGGGGTCTGCTCGGAGCTTGGCTCCATGTGATGGGCTTAGTTACAGTGTTCCAGAAAGGGGTTTTCGTTTCTGAGAGAGGACCTGCAGAAGCATCAGGTGCTTGCAGTTTGCTCCAGGAGACTAGAAATGCCTGTAGGTCTTCCATAGTATCAGATTTCAGACTCAGGGCCTTTCCCCAGATGCCTGTCTGTGCAGCAAGCCCAGGTGCCCAGGTTAAGCCAATGTGTGAACCTGGGAAGAGAACCAAGGATGTGGCATAATTAGTACATTTGTCAACATTCCTTCTCATTGTGGAGTTATTACACCATCAGACTGAGCTTCAATTCATACGTGGGTGTGTTTACAGACACAGGAAGTGGGTCTAATGTGCGCTGCTGTTTGCTTTTTTTTTCCTTCAAAAGTGATGAAGAGATCCTTTCTGTTTTTGCAAATGTGGGGTATTTGAAAGACTCAGAGTTAAATCGTGGGTGACCTGGAACCTTCTCTGTCCCTTTGGGTAAACTGTTTAGTCCTCAGGTTCCTAATCTATACAGTGCCTTCCTCATATGACTCCTGTGAGGTTTGAGGCAACATAAATGCCTCACACATACTCAGCAAGCAAGTTAGAAGCTCTCACAGGAGGGCAGGCAGGACCCCAGACTTTGTCCTGGCCCCGTGGCCAAGACGTCCTTGAAACCAGTCCTGAGAAAATGAGAAGAGAAATGATCTAGTTTAACATGTGTGGGCCATGAAGAATGTCTCAGAAGAACAAAACTGGAGTCCTGAGGACCAGCAGTCCTGAGCGCCAGGAAGCAGGATGATCCTGGATTGAGTTGGTTGATGGGTATTCCAGTAGGAAACAGGGTAATTCCTTGATTGAATTGCAAACGGCCCAAGTCATTCTGCCTGACATACTGGGAAGTAGCAGGATGTCGCCATAGCAACCAAGCCTGCAACCACTGAAGGTTGGCAAGTAGCAAAAAATCATTATAATATTGAACAACCAAACTTTAATATTTTATTTTCCATAATCATCACTGTAGTTTTCCCTTCTTAACAGAATGGATTCTCATTCTATTTATTGAAACTTGTTCCACGCTGCGCTGAGAGCAAGGACTGTAAGGTTTATATTTGCCAAAAGATGAAAAGGGGCCTTTTGAGGAATTTAACTTTTATTGGGGTCTTTTTGTGTAAAGAGCCTGTTGTTAGTGCTGCAACTAATTTGTTACACTCGGTTCATTTCCTGGTTTCAAGATTAACATTTGATTTCTGGGACCTGTTCACCATCAAAAGTGCTGAAATTGGTGGCTAAGAGTTTGCTGCAGTGTTTCTTGGAAGGTTTCTTCCTTTATTTATTTTTTATTTTCATTTTCCCAGTTAGAGCAGATGCACCTGCACACAGAGTAACACAAAAACACATGCATAAAGCCCTAGTAGTTACATATGTACTCAAACATAGTATTCAAAAACTGTGCCCTGCTATTCTTGTGTTGGTGTTAAGTGACCGAGCTTCATTCTTAGACAAAAGTCTTGAGTTTCTAGAGAGCAATTCCTCCTAGGATTTGGGGGCTGGTTTTACCATCACACACACGTCAGTCTTTGGATCACTGGATCATCAAGATATTCTAACTCACTGTATATTAGAATACATTATGTCAGTGCAGATGTTTATGTATCCATGGAATTCCTTAATTCTAGAAAAATTAAACATAACAATTTGTCATTTCCCCCAGGATTGAATGCTCAGCAATTGTCAGATAACGAATGACTGCTTAATTTAAATAAAACTGCAGAAATTAATTTCTCAGAAACTAAAATTATTTTGAACATTTATATTTACCCTTTTGCATTGTTGTAGTTTTGTTCTATTATAGTTGTCAAGATTTAAAACTGTTTTGCGGACTGAGAACAATCTCCTCCCAAATAATTAAATTGTAAAGAAGAGCCATAACTTACCTAGAAAGATTTTTCATCGTCAACTTTTTTCATTTATGCTTTTTCTTTGTCTGTTTTATATGAAGCACTGGAACAAAATAATAACAGCCCTCTTACCCCATGACACACAAAAATAGATTTTTCTTCACTGAGCATTTAAATTGCACATGCAAAATTAACAAGTTTCCTTTTACAGCAATACATGCTAAGGTGTCACATGCTCAGAAAAATAGTTACACATGTAGGATCAACTTTCCAAAACGTTTTACTGAGAAATCAAATCTATGAAACAGTTTGGTAGAGGAGACACTTTGTTACGTGTCTAATAATCTGATGAAGCTTAATACAATAGTTTCACAACATAAAGTGGTTGCTAGTGGATCAGGGCTGATAAGATCTATTCTAGGGGAGCTGGAAGGTGAGTTCATTAAGGACTTTAGCTTAGTAATCTGGCAAACTAATTTCTATTTTTCATTTTAAACTTTAAGGACTGTGACTTAGAATCATTCAAACTTTTTGAATCTCCTCCTTCTGCTCTGAGTATAATCCGATAAATGGTCAAGACTCTCTACCCATGTAATGTTTGGGCTTTATGTGGTTTAATGTTTGAGTTAGATAATAAATATGTTTGCATTACTGAACAGTCTTGTTGACAGACAGTTCTCCTTCAGAGTGTGCAGCCAGACGCCTGTCCTCTGTCAGAGCCACAGCTGCCCCAGGACAGTGGGCATGGCCCTCCTGGGGCTCACCCTCTGCTGGGCCCTCGTCCAGCCATGCCAGGAGCCCAACCGCAGCAGGCCTCCGATGTGGGACTGTGTGATGGCTGGTTCCACCCTGGAAGTTGCCAGGAGAGTCTGATAGAACTGGCCTTGACTCCAGTATGAACTGGATTCATACTTCATAGATGTGGGAAAAATATCTAGTCTATAAACCTCAGCTTCTCAATTTCTAAATGGCCATGTGAGTACAGAATAGAGGCTTTGGGCATACTGAGCTGGTGTGGTCTTGGTGAAGATGGTGTTGAGATGCAGACCTGAGTGGTGGGTTGTGGCAGGGAGGCAGTGTGGACAGCAGGCCTGCAGGGCAGCAGAGCTCCGTGTCTCCTCGGAGGAGGTTGTGGGGGGCCGTGGCAGGGAGCCAGTGTGGATGGTGGGCATTCACAGCGGGAGAGCTCCACGTCTTCCCAGTGGAATCATATCAGGACCAAGTTTCATCCTGAGGCCAACGCTTTGTATATTCCAGCTCTCTGCATCCCTCTGTTATTAAGCAACTCGTAATAACATTAGAGGATTTTTAAAAAATTATGATTCATGCTCCCCAGGCTGTTTCTTATGACAACGTTTGGAGTAAATGGTCCCTGTCAAGTGCATGATGTGGAATCATTTTCTGAGAGGCCTGGCCACTGGGTCATCCACTTATGATGTCAGAGCATGCACAGAGTTTGAAAGTCTGTGTGTTTCAGAGTTTTGTTTTGCTGCCTGAGTTGTGTCCCTGGGGAGGGGACTGGCTGTCCCGGCTCTGCCCATCTCTCTGCTCTGGCCTCCCCAGCTTGCTCCTAGTAGGCTCCTCTTTTCTGGCGGTATTTATTGTCTTGGTTTTGACTTCAGGGCTTTTCTGGTTTGGGGTGTGCATTTCAGGGAGTTATTCTTTTGTTCTCTTGGTTGCTGTTGGACAGAAAAATTGCATTCTCTTGCGAGCCAGCAGGACCCAACTCAGAGGTCCCAGTGGCAGCACGAGGAAGTGTGCAGAGAGACAGGGTGACTCAGGGCAGGTATGATTTAATGCTAGCAGTCCTGTTAGCATTGCTGTGGACGTGACATTGACTTTGGAGGCGGACAGAGCATGACCTGCATTGTGACCGGGCCAGAGAGCATCTCTGGAAGTCAATTTCTGACAGACCCGTGTCCTCAGTTGTAGACTGGAGCTATCACCACCCGCCAGACAGCCTGCAGTGAATAGAAGCAATCACACCCATGCAGCTTCTGAAAGCCTGGTGGGCAGCACAGTAACAAGTTATCCCCACTTAATCTCCTTCATTTTCCAATGAATACAGCCAGCCTAGAGATAATGTGCTGTAAAGAGAGAGCCCCTTGAAGAGGTGGAGACAGTTCTTCTGTGTCCAGGCTGAGGACTCAGGGTCAGCGGGAATAGTCAGACCCTGGTTTGATAAGCACCCTGTGAGATGAACACTTCACCCACATGAAAATGACTGGGAGTTGTGAGGTGATTCCTGCAAAGTTTCATCTCTAAGGTCTCAAAGTTTTCAACCCCAAAATAATTTTGACTGTGGGACCAGTGGAGTCCTTACTGGATAGATGTGTAGTTACAATGAATTGAAATTAGTAGTTTGTATCAATTTAGATTGTTAGGCAACATGCTGCTGCTGCTGCTGCTGCTGCTGCTGCTAAGTCCTTTCAGTCATGTCCGACTCTGTGCGACGCCAGAGATGGCAGCCTACCAGGCTCTTCTGTCCCTGGGATTCTCCACGCAAGAATACCAGAGTGGGTTACCATTTCCTTCTCCAATGCATGAGAGTGAAAAGTGAAAGGGAAGTTGCTCAGTCGAGCAACTTAAAATACATTCTAACACAGGTAAACTTGGATGACGTAGAGTTCATATTAACCCAAAGATTCAAGTGCTGCGTGTATTTGCAATTTTGCTGAGTTATTTCCATTTTGATAGCTGCACCAGCCAGGGCACAGGTCATCAGTGGACTAGTTGTGTCTCCCTTCTGTAGATAAAGACAGCATTGCTCTCAGGACTGCAGGCTCCTTGTTGTCCTTGAAACTTACTAGCTGGTCTGTCTCTTCACTCTTACGTCTGCCACTGAAGGAAGATTGGGACTCTCTATTCTGAACACCCACAAGATCCTCTGGAAGTTACGAACAGACCACGCAGATAAGAGAGCCTCTGGGATAATTTTCTCTGAATGAGATTTACTTGTGAACAGCATGTGGCCTTTCTTCCCAAAAGTTGTGACTATGTTCATTGATACCAACACTAGAGGTTAAAATGTGCGACCAAGAAAACAAAAAGAAAGATAATCTTTTGTGTAATTAAGCAAAGCAAAGTGCTTGTTGAGGCTGTGGTGCTGGGAGATTTAAAAAAGGCACTGCGCTCCTATTCACCTGTTTACCAATTTGCAGTTCTTCATCTCTGTTAGGGCTCTGGCATAGAGCTGCAGACAGCATGAAACTCATTCTTTGTGTTTTAGATTTGTGGTTCTGGATGAATTTATGATTTTGAAAAAAAAAAAGTCACTAGAAAGAGTATGGTTTCCATACCCACAGCTCCTTTGAGGAGGATGGGTGTTACGTGGCTTTTCCATGCCGCCATGTGAGCTAGATTGTGGCTATTCCATGCCGCCATGTGAGCTAGATTGGACACAGGGATAGGCTGCCATTGGGTGTTTGGTCTGATTTACTCACAGATTTTATTTTCTTGGGCTCCAAAATCACTGCAGACGCTGACTGCAGCCACGCAATTAAAAGATGCTTGCTCCTTGGAAGAAAAGCTATGACAAACCTAGACAACATATTAAAAAGCAGAGACATTACTTTACCTACAAAGGCCCATCTAGTCAAAGCTATTTTAAAGTAGTCATGTACAAAATCATGTACAAATGTGAGACTCTCTCCTGATTCCCCCTCCCCTCCTCCTCCCCCCTCCTCCTCCCTGGTTCTCCTCCTCCTCCTCTTCTCCTGGTTCTCCCCCTTCCCATCCCCCATGGGTTCTCAGCTTTTAAACTCAGATTCAATTGCTCCACCACAGTTCTGGGTCTGTGGGCAGCCGCTGATGGGACTTGGCGGCCTCCATAATCACGTGAGCCCATTCACTGTAAAAAAACTTTCTCTCACCTGTACACGGATCCATCCTCTATCAGATCTGTTCTTTGGGGGGCCCTGGCTGACACTACCCCCCTGCCAGGGACTGGCCGTGCAGCTGCAATTGTCCAGATACTGTGGAGCACAATCCAGTCTGTCCACAGGACTCACTCAGCATGGCTGTTGCTGCCCACTCGTGCGGCAGGTCTCACATCTTGGGTGGTACTGAGATAGCCCAGACACTGGAGTTGATGAAGAGGAGGTCTGTGGAGGTGACCAGCAGGTTGGGACTCATTAAAGTCCAGGGTTATGATGTCGCTGAGGGTGGACCCGTCTCAGATGTGGTTTCTGGGCTGGAGTCCCTTGGACACTTCTGAGGGGGAGGTCAGTGCTGGTCTGAGGCTGGTCCGAGGGCTGATCCTCGGGCAAAGGGTGGGATGTGGAGGGACTCTGACTGACTTGGCAGGTGACCTCACACCTGAGTCTGTTTTCCAGATGAGAGCACCTACCTGTGTCTACCCTCCCCCAGAACAGCTAACAGAACTGTGTTTGGAAGTTTGGTATGTGTACGACAGCTCAGCAAAGCTCTGTTTATGGACTGAGGGTTGCATGCAAAGCAGCCCTCATCCCCCACCGCACCTCCTCTCCCCCATCCCACCCCTCCTCCTTCCCCACCCCTTCTTCCTCACTGCTCTCTCCAGGGTCAGAGAAAACCTCAGAAAGAGGCAACACGCCCCATAGGAGGCACTCTGGGCATAGCACAGGAAGGCTTGGTGCCAAGACTGGGAATGCAGTGAGGATGTGAGTGATTGTTATTCAGAATGTCATCAGTAGTGTTAATCATGTGTATTGAATGCCAGAAATTTTGAGGTGTTTCTTGGTCCTGGGGCTCCAGGAAAGCCTGGAGAAGATGTCCAGACGGCAAACCAGTGATGCTGGCGAAGCTTGCTGCACCAGGCAGGAGGGTCTCAGGGAAGCAGGTCTGCCCCTGAGCTGCTCGTGAAGTCCACGTGAGACATCCCAGGGAGCTGACCCCTGAGTAGATGTGGGAATGTTCCAGGACACCTAGACTTGCATGTGCTTCCTGGGGCTTCACAGCCCAGGATGGCTGGTGGGGGCTGAGGCAGCAGGATTGTGCTGACCAGGGCCTTGACCAGCATCGTGGCATGGACAGGGCTTGTTTTTTCCGGGGACCCAAGGCCGAGCCAGCCATGCTGTCCCTTGGCCTCGGTGTGGCTGGCGGGGCCTGGAGGTCCCGGGCTGCCGACACGACACCCCAGGAGCCTGTCCTTGGACTTGGGGCCCATGCTGGGCCCGCGATTGCTGTGTCTCCAGGTCCTTGATCCGTCACGTTTGCATAGGTCCTGTTCCTGGGAAGGCTGTGTTCTGAGGTTCCAGGTGGACATGAGTTTAGGGCGATGGTGGTGAGTGCTGTCCACACAGGACACGCCTTGTGTTCAGCTCAGTGTGCCGGGCACCATCCTCCTTGAGGGCGTCTGCAAGGTCCCTGTCGGGGCCCCACAGTCCCCTGAGACCGACCCAAGCTCGCGCCTGACTCCGCGGCCCCTGTGCTGTTGCTCACGTTTGTGGGGACCTGTTATAACTGTGTTCTAAGTGTGGCAGGGTGGGCTGGGTGTGGATTCCACGCTCTGGTACTCCATGAGCTGCCAGTTCTGGGAGACAAGCCTCTCCCAGTCAGCAGCACTTGGGCTGGGAACTGGTCAGATACCAACTCGAGCCCAGAGACATGCACACAGGGTCCCCAGAGCCTTGGTGAACAGCCCAGGGCATGTGCAGTCGGTCCTGGTTCATGCTGTAAACCCTCAGTCTTCACACGCTGACCAGGCTCTGGAATAGGGAGCCCAGCGTGGATGGAATGCTTCTCCCGCATGAGGAGCTTCGACCCTGGGGAAGGGCAGGGAGATCCCGAGGGTCTGCGCGCAGGGTCTGCCGGCTCCTCCTGGGGTCTCCGCGGGGCAGCTTGACAGCACCTCTTGCTCTGCCCCGGGTCCTCGCTGTCCATGTTCCGAGGGCGCCAGCACTGACCCCAGCTCCCGGCCGCCCATGGCACCCCTCAGGACGGGCTTGGCCAGCTGGGCTTCCCTGCCCGGGAGCACCTCCATCCCGCCCTGCCTTGTCGCTCCAACTGAGTCCTGGAGAGTGAGGGCCATGGGGTGGGGCTCGGCTCCTGGAGGAGCGGGGCGATGGGCCCCAGGCCACTGCCGTCCGTAGAACACCTGCCCCAGGGCCCCTGACCGGCTGCCTGCCGGGCCGCTGGAAGGGCCTGTGGCCCGTGGGGCCGCCAGGTGGGCCCTGCCTTCGCACCTGGGAGGAGGGGGATGGTCTGGAGCCCTTGGGTGGCGGGCTTCCCCGGGCTGTAACTTTTCAGACCCCGGGGAGCCCAGCGGGACTGGGAGCTGCCTGGTGGCGGGGCCTCTGCTGGGCCGGCCCACTCGCTTTCCAGAGGCCGCGTCGGCACTGCTGACGCTCCCCAGGAAGTTGCCCATTTATGGCCACTAGAGCAAATGATATCATCACAAGAGGTGGCTTCTGTCTAAATGGGGATCATTTGTGAAATGAGATTATAGACGTTTTCTCTGGAAAACCAGGAGGCCAAACACCTGCCTTCTGGACCCGAGGTCCAAGGGCTGGGGCAGCAGCAGAATGAAGGCGCACCAGCCTGGGGCCAGTGCCCTCCCAAGCAGGGGGGCTCCCTTCCCTGCCTGGTACCAGGCGGCCCCCGCATCCACACGGAGTCGACTCCAGCTCCGTGTTTTCTGTGAGGCTTGAATATATGGGACATGCATCGCAGTCCCATGCCCGCCCTGCTGCAGTGCACTTGTCTGGCGGAGCCCCGTGGCCGCCTGGTCCACGCTGTGCCTTCCCGGCCCGGGAGCGCGCTGGGCCGCCTGCGGCCTCGCTCTCCTGCAGGGACGGTCCGCCCTCCTCCCCGCGCACATCACCCCGTTCGCTGAGAAGCCTCCTGCTCTTTGCATTCGGACGCTGCAGGCAGCACGGCCAGAGTCTTGCCTTGGTAAGTCCAGGGTGACTGGTCTCCACTTCCCGTTGGAGGTAGAGGCACTCCCACCCGTGTGGTGGCCTCAGGCAGGCAGCCAGAGCGGTTAGCACGACTAGTCAGTCTCCGGGAGCAGCTCGCCTCGGCACTTTGCAGCAGGCTCTCTCCCGTCCTCCCCGCAGCATACGTTGCTCTGCCTCTGTGAGTGGGACACTCATCTTCCCTAGACTGGCAGCAGCCCCGGGAGCACCCTG
The DNA here is from genome assembly GCF_032405125.1 of Capricornis sumatraensis. Classification (NCBI taxonomy): domain Eukaryota; kingdom Metazoa; phylum Chordata; class Mammalia; order Artiodactyla; family Bovidae; genus Capricornis; species Capricornis sumatraensis. The sequence continues at coordinate 43,615,457 of NC_091072.1, read as the reverse complement.
ACTGCCTTGGAGGCTGGGGGAGAGGGCTGGCCGGCAGCCCAGGACAATACCGCTATCATTCTAAGAAGACAGAATCAGTCTCCAATTAGCCCCGGTTCCTCTAATCACTGAGCACTGGAGCTGTGGGTAAGGCAGGCACAGTGCTGGCTGCCTCTCCGTTTATTAAGGCAAGGCTGCAGCAGCTGGGCTGCTGGCTTCAGTGTCCCTTTGGGAGCGAGTAAATCCAGGGACCTGCGGTTATTAAAACCTGTGTTTTCATGCAAGCCGTGGGGAGAAGAGCCTGTGAAGACAGCTTCCTTTGTAATGCCTGCTGCGGCCAGAGCCCCGCTGCTCCCGGCAGCTGCATTAAATAGGATGAAAGGAAGGGGAAGGTCTTTGAGATGCTGGGAAGCACTGCTTGTGTTTATGCCGTGAAAGCTGAAAGCCCCTTCAGAAGCAGAAGGTTTCGATCTGTAGCTGGCAAGCTGCCGTCCTGTCCTGACGGAGATGACAGTGCTGGGTGTGCAGGGAGTAGCTGAGGCTAGAGACAAAACCAGCTTCTGAGCGACATGCTGGCGGAGGGTCCCCACAAGCCAGGTCCCTAGAGGGCTACGGGCAGGGACGTGGTGGCAGTGCCCGGCAAGCCTTGAGCAGCGAGCTGAGGGCGTTCCTTCTTACGCTGCTGCCCTGTTCTGCTGATACTGTTCTGCTTTACCTTGTGCAGAACATGCCCCCTCTAAAGAGAAGCAGCAGCCCTTCCTAAGGAGAGGCTGTCAATGGGGTCATTATTCACTTGGCATCTGGGGAACTGGTTTACAAGTTCCTGCTGTGAACGGCCAGGATGCCTTGTGTGTAGACAGTACACTCTGTGAAGACCCGAGCACGTCCAATAAGAAGCACTTACTGGTTTGCCGTATTTAGGTGAATACTGACTGTTTCATTCATAATCTTGTCCCCAGAGCTCAGGTGCATCTCCACGCACAGACTCTGTGTCACTGTGGAGTATATGGTGACCTTTGACTCATCCAGGGAGCAGAACTGTCAGTGGAACTTTCTCTGGCTTGTGAATCATACTTTGTTCTCAGCAACAAGTGTTAGCGCAGGATCACCAGTCACAAATGTCACTCACTGAACTGGGGCCCTGCATAAAGGGACAGGGTCCCCAGGGAGTGATTTGGAAGGGGCCTTGGTGGGATTTGGGGCAATGCAGACAGTTTGATTTAGCTGCACGTGTGGAGAGGTCTGGACCAGGTGTGAGCAGATGCCACCCAGGGAGCAGATGACATCTGACCCTTTAATTCTCAGTCTGGGTTTGCAGCACTGACTCAACAAGTGTTGGCAAGTAACAAGTATCACTTTTTTTTTTGCCAACTCATTTTAATCTATTTATGGCTAAAACAAAATGAATAGCCTGAAAATAAGTCTGTATAGTAACACTGTTCAAATTGGAAAACTGTGAGGTTATACCCAGTTCTGTGAACATGACACAGAACAGACCTGCAGTCACAGTAGAGATGCCCTCGGAGGCTGGCGTGTGTTTGGCGGGTAAACGCTGGCTTTCTGCTCTGGTCAAAACGCTGGCTTTCTGCTCTGGTCAAACCGGCAGCAAGAACTTCAAGGTGCTTTTCGTTTTCTAAGCAACATTGCCTCATTTAAATGCTGTTTAATTTGGTAGCTTTCTTTTTCTAAATGAGCAAGTCTTAACAGTAGAGGACCAGATTGACTGCCTCTAAGGATACAGACTCGACGCAGGCTGGATGGCACCCTTCCATATGCTGGGCTCTGTCTGAGACAGGAGTGCTTGAGACAGACAGCTTCCTCTCCTCTGGGTCCACTGCAGGCTGCTCGGGCCTGGGTGCTCATTAGGAAGAAGGGAGTAAGAACAGGACACAGACACTGCCCCGCCCCTCAACACGCACACGCCGGCTCCAGCACCACACACACACACACACCCCTGCTCCAGCATCACACACACACCCCTGCTCCAGCATCACACACACACACCCCTGCTCCAGCATCATACACACACGTGCGCGTGCACACACACACACACACCCCTGCTCCAGCATCTCACACACACACACACACACACCCCTGCTCCAGCATCACACACACACACACACACACCCACACACACCCCTGCTCCAGCATCTCACACACACACACACCCCTGCTCCAGCATCTCATACACACACACACACACCCCTGCTCCAGCATCACACACACACACACATACACACACACACACACACCCCTGCTCCAGCATCACACCCCTGCTCCAGCATCTCACACACACACCCCTGCTCCAGCATCACACACACACACACACACACACACACACACACACACACACTCTCTCACCCCTGGTCCAACATCACACATACACACACACACACACACACACACACACCCCTGCCTTACCACACACACATACCCCTGCTCCAACATCACACACACACACATGCACACACACACTCCTGCTCCACCATCACACACACATACATACACCCCTGCTTCAGCATCATGCACACACACACACCCCTGCCTTACCACACACATGCACACTCCTGCTCCAGCTTCACACATACACACACACCCCTGCACCACCACACACATACACCTCTTCTAGCACCTCTCTCTCTTACACACACACATACACACACGCTCCTGCTCCAGCATCACACACACACACGCACACACCTGCCTCACCACACACACACTCCTGCTTCAGCATCTGTCACACACACACACACCTGCCTCACCACATACACACACACTCCTGCTCCAGCATCACACACACACACACACCTGCCTCACCACACACACACTCCTGCTTCAGCATCACTCAACACACCCAAACACACCCCTGCCTCATGACACACATATTCCTGCTCCAGCATCTCACACACACACACGCACCTCTACGTCACCACACACACACTCTCCTGCTCCAGCATCACACACACACACACCTCTTCCAGCATCTCTCTCACACACATGCCCCGCACACCCCTGCATTAGAGGACGCCTCCAAGGAGGCAGGTGACTGCATGCGGCCCTGGCCACGGGGCGGGAGGCACAGGAAGGCTGTGTTGAGGCTGCTGTGTGGTTACAGTCCCCCTGGGGTGTGGGGTTCCCGTTGGGACCAGACACCCCTGCTCTGTGTGTTTGTAACCCGCTGCATAATATGTGTGCGGTATTTGTGAACATACACTCCCACATGCTCATTGTGACTGCCTTGGTCCCCATTTGAGCACAGATACCCCTCCTGGCACCTCTGCTCAGGGACCATACTCGGGGGCTGGTGCCTCAACTCTTGAGTCACCACATGTTTTCCAAAGACACAGCATCTGCCAGAAATTTGATCATTGGGTCATTATTTTATTCATGATTATTTCAAGATAATAACTGGTAGTAAAATTAGCATTCTTCCTCCGACTAGCATCAGCGGGAAAAAGTCATAACATTTCTATTTAGAGAATAGTTACTGTGAAATAGCTTTCCTGTCCACACATATTTGTGAAAACTGCGCCACATTCAGTGGACCCGAAAGCAACATGTTTGGTGGGACTGTTTCGTCCTGTCACGTCTCACTTGGCAGAAAGTGTTTGGTTCCCAAACCTGGCGGGTGAAGAGCAGGACGTGCGCTCTGGGTCCTCTGGGTGCTCTTCTCCCCATGACCGATGCTGGGCAGAGGCCGGCCTGCCACTCCTGCAGCACAGGAGGGCTCTGAGGATCCCTGCACCTCCCTGGGTCTCAGGCAGTCTCAGGGCCCCATGCAGTCGTGGGGAGCTGGGGCACTGCACAGACACCTCTGATGCAGGAAGCACACACAGTGGCCCCTCTGCAGTGCCTTTCTGAGCTGCCAGTGGGAGGGGTGGGGAGCTCCCTTCTGGGTGTCAGCACAGCTCTGCTGGCAGGGGCCTTGTGAGGGCTGGGGTTTCCAGTCCGTGTGCCCCACCCGCACCCCTCCTTGTCCTCAGGCTGTGTCCAGGGATGTGTGGTCCACCAGACCAGGAATGCTGGCTCAGCTGGCCGAGTGCACATCTCACCGATGGGTCCCTGCAGGGCCAGGCTGTGCTCTGTCCCGGTCACGACTCAGAACCTCCCTCCGGGCCTCCAGCCTTCCCGTCCCCTGGGCCTTGAGCACCATCCTTTCTGTCCTGCCGGCCCTGCCAGCCAACCTGCGCCAGCCTTTCCTTTGGCTTTGTTGCTGAGCTGAGCCATCCGTCTCCTCCATCCAAGGAAGAGTGGGCACTCTGACCTGGGCCTCATCCCACCCAGTTCTAGGCCTGTGTCCCCACCCAACATCCACGTGTCCCTGCCTACAGGTCTAGACCTGCTTCCCTCACGTCCTGCCTGGTGAGTGGGGATGGAGGGACTGACCCTTTAGTCCCATGGGGATAGGGGGATGCTGACCCCCAGGCCCCGTGGGGATGGCAGGATGCTGACCCCCAGGCCCCGTGGGGATGGCAGGATGGCTGACCCCGGGTCCCGTGGGGATGGCAGGATGGCTGACCCTCGGGTCCTGTGGGGATGGCAGGATGGCTGATCCCGGGTCCCGTGGGGATGGCAGGATGGCTGATCCCGGGTCCCGTGGGGATGGCAGGATGGCTGACCCCGGGTCCCTTGGGGATGGGGGGAGCTGACCCCGGGTCCCGTGGGGATGGGGGCGGTGCACAGCTGTTTCAGGACCTGAGTTGTCACAGCCATGGCCATGGGCGTCAGGGGGAGGGGCACCACTGTGCAGATGCTCGGGGTCCCAGCCTCCTGCCACATGTGCCACCCTGCTCCCTTCAGTCGCCTCCTGGGATGACTCTTGTGTGTCTTCAGGCCTCCTGGGTTCCACTCACCCCAATTTCTAGGCTTCATCTTTCTCAAAGCACTTGTGACTAGGTCCATGCTTATAAGGACTGTCTGGGGCGCTCAGCTTCAAGGTGCATTTGTGCACACAGGGTTTAGATTTTTCCTTCATTTCTATTTAATTTTTTTCATATATATATACGTGTGTGTGTGTATGTGTGTGATATCTGTAAAATGAGTGTCCTTTATCACCCACTTACTGAATCAAAGAAATTGTTCAGAGTGTGCCGGTCTGATGAGGTTCTAGGAGCTGCGTGCACATGAGGCCCGCACGCAGCCTGGCCGGGGCGCCCCTCCCTGCGTGAGGGGTCTCCACATGGGGCAGCTGGCAGGTGGACGTCGAGGGCAAGAAGCAGGGACTCACCAGCCGTCCGCCTCTCGCTCTCCCTGCTCCCATTTCCGTCAGGACTGCTGGAGGCTGTGTTATAATTCTCGCAAGAAAGCAGCTTCCGCCCGTCAACTCTTCACCATCTTTGTCGCAAGAGTGTCTCTCGAGTGTCCGCTCGATCTGTTGAAATCTTCACGTTTGTTCTCAAGGATAAGCGTGTTCTTGAAAGCCCAGACGTCAGATCTGTGCTTGTGTTATTCTTGGGAACATGTCACCTGCTGAGTTTCACTATGGGCCCCCCTGGATTCCGGGCCCCAGAGGGAGGCAGGTCTCAGTTCAAAAATATTTTTGTTTTGTAGTGAGAGAAACTACCTTAGTGTCGTAATTCCTGCGGCCATAGGCATTAAATGTTGGGAGATGGAAAGGAATGTCCCCACCTCTATTCTTCCCTGTTTTCAGATGATGAAGCTATGGGGTGATTTTGAAACATCGTCTGCTCTGTTCATTGGGTTATAAGTAAATTCTCGATGCGGTTCCACTCAAGAAAATTCAGCACTGCTCTGCAGAGGACAGCCAGCCTCCAGTGGACATTGGTGCCACCAGCAGCGTCCTGCTGGAGTCAGCGTGGGGGGCTGGGCTCCGTCCAGCTGCTGGATGGCTGTGCGATGCTGAAGCCTGGGTGCAGCTCAATGAGCACCGGCTGTGGAGGCCAGGCTCCCGCCTCGGCAGGGTCAGGTGCACCCTCCTCCTGCCTCTGATGGAGCCTCAGGCCTGAGAGAGGTCACACCTGGAGGATGAGACCCAGGGGTCAGGGAGGGCTGGTTTCTGCCAAGGCTGTGCGGCGTAGCTGGCCCAGGAAGGGAAATAGTCCAGGAACTGATCTGGTGACCCTTGTGTCTGGCCCCCTCCGCATGCCCACTGTCATCTTTTATGCCCCAGGGAATCCCCCTGGGCTGAGTGGAGAGCTCTCCTTCTGCTGACGGGCTGTGCAGGGCAGTGGGGTGTCTTCTGCCTGGCTTCCCAGCGGGCTGCCTGTTGGAGGTGGCCTGTCTCCCATCCGTCCTCGTGGGAGGGGCCTCGTGGGTGGCCAGACGCCTGCCCGGGGGTCCACGGTCAGGGAGGCAGCTTGTCCGTGGTAGCAGCAGCGCCTGCCGCCCAGCTCACCTCCTGCCTGCTGTCCTCTCCTTGGTGGGGAGGGGGCCAGAGCCACTTAAGTACCAGAAGCTCTGTGCTCAGATGTAGACGCGCTGGGGCCGTGGTCGGCAGTCCCCGCATGTGAAATGGGTCTCTGGCCACTGTGCTTGGCTCCAGTCAATGTCTGTGCGGAGCCGCAGCTCTCAGAGCAGCTGGCACAGGCCTCTGGGCCGAGTCCTCTGCCTTGTCCGCAGGGTGGGGTGGGGAGGCTGAGGACCCATGCCTGTGAAGTGTGTCTTGCAGAGAGGAAAAGCATTTCCTAGGGATAGGAAATTAAGACGGGATGTTTAGGAAGAGTGCTCTCTTGAGAACTCTCAGGCGAATGGAAAAGCTGGGCTCGCGTCCTCCTGCAGATACGGGGTGGGGCTGCCCTGGGAGGGGCTGAGTGTCCCTGCATGCGCCCCGCCTCTCCACATGGTGGGCTCCTGGCCTTGCCTGGATCATCTCCGGGTTTCACGTGTGAGCTGGGTCTGTCCCCCTCCCCTTGCAGTGTGTGGATTTGGGGAAAGGAGGAGTCTTGGTGCCCCAGGCCAGTGACCTCCCTGTGCTGAGGTCCTGGGCTTGTCACCAGATCTAGAGAGAGGGGCTTGAACAGCCGAATCTGGTGTCTCACAGGTGAGAGGCTGGGCATCGGAGGTTGGGGTGTCCTGGGGCCCCTCCTGAGGCTCCAGGCCTCCCTCCTGCTTTGCCAGCGTCGCTGGCTTCCATGGGTGCAGACATGCCTCACCCCAGTCTCTGCCTTCCTCCTCACTGGTGGTCTCCCTAGGGGCGTCTGGGGCCAGACTGCCTCCCTCTGTCTTGACCAGTCCTGCAGGGGCTCTCTGTGACCCCCGCCCCCTCACTGATGCCGTCTGAGACTGCCTGTCTCCAGTGAGGTCATGTCTGAGCTGCTGGGGGTCAGGACCTCAGCACATGGGTTTGGGGGGACACAGTTTAGTATGTAACCTTGGTAAGAACTGGTCTGGGGTACAGCCGTGCTGTAGCCTCATGTGATTTGGGGAGCAGGGTGACAGCAGTGTGGCGATGACCTTTGCTGTTAAAGTGCCTCCTTTTCTTGATTTGATGGTCACTGAGCTGTTGCACATTTTGAAAAAGATCCCTGGACCCCGATTCTGTTCTCGGCTCCACGGTTGATGGGGTTTCCATGTGTGCATGCTCAGTTGTGTCCAACTGTTTGCGACCCCATGGACTGAAGCCCACCCAGCTTCTCAGTCCAGGGAATTCTCCAGGCAGGAATACTGGAGTGGGCTGCTATTTCCTGTTTCAGGGATCTTCTAGACCCAAGGGTCGAACCCATGTCTCCCTCATCGGCTCAGTCTAGTGGTAAACTAGCAACCTCAGAAGCCCCTGGTGGGCTTTACATTTATAGCATGAGATGAACGTGTCATCTTTGTTAGGCCTCTTTCATTCCTCCACAGAATAACCATCTTGCAACAGCAATGCCTTGACGTACTCCTTTGGAACCAGTCTGTTGTTCCATGTCCAGTTCTAACTGTTGCTTCCTGACCTGCATACAGATTTCTGAAGAGGCAAGTAAGGTGGTCTGGTATTCCCATCTCTTTCAGAATTTTCCACAGTTTATTGTGATCCACACAGTCAAAAGCTTTGGCATAGTCAATAAAGCAGAAATAGATGTTTTTCTGGAATTCTCTTGCTTTTTCCATGATCCAGCAGATGTTAGCAATTTGATCTCTGGTACCTCTGCTTATTTAACTTATATGCAGAGTACATCATGAGAAACGCTGGACTGGAAGAAACACAAGCTGGAATCAAGATTGCCGGGAGAAATATCAATAACCTCAGATATGCAGATGACACCACCCTTATGGCAGAAAGTGAAGAGGAACTAAAAAGCCTCTTGATGAAAGTGAAAGAGGAGAGTGAAAAAGTTGGCTTAAAGTTCAACATTCAGAAAACGAAGATCGTGGCATCCGGCCCCATCACTTCATGGGAAATAGATGGGGAAACAGTAGAAACAGTGTCAGACTTTATTTTTTGGGGGCTCCAAAATCACTGCAGATGGTGACTGCAGCCATGAAATTAAAAGACGCTTACTCCTTGGAAGAAAAGTTATGACCAACCTAGATAGTATATTCAAAAGCAGAGACATTACTTTGTCAACTGAGGTCCATCTAGTCAAGGCTATGGTTTTTCCAGTGGTCATGTATGGATGTGAGAGTTGGACTGTGAAGAAGGCTGAGCGCCAAAGAATTGATGCTTTTGAACCGTGGTGTTGGAGAAGATTCTTGAGAGTCCCTTGGACTGCAAGGAGATCCAACCAGTCCATTCTGAAGGAGATCAACCCTGGGATTTCTTTAGAAGGAATGATGCTAAAGCTGAAGCTCCAGTACTTTGGCCACCTCATGTGAAGAGTTGACTCATTGGAAAAGACTGTGATGCTGGGAGGGATTGGGGGCAGGAGGAGAAGGGGACGACCCAGGATGAGATGGCTGGATGGCATCATGGGCTCGATGGACATGAGTCTGAGTGAACTCTGGGAGATGGTGATGGACAGGGAGGCCTGGCATGCTGCGATTCATGGGGTCGCAAAGAGTCGGACACGACTGAGCAACTGAACTGAACTGAACAGCGATGCCAACACTCACCTGGGACCTGGGAGGGCGTACATTCAGGACTTCGTAAAGTGACAGTTGCCATATGACATTTATTGGGAAATCTGCCCAAATTCCACACCTTAGTTTTGTACTAAAAAATGTCTCATGAAACCCTGAAGACTTCTGCTCTGCAGTTGTCCCTGGTGTGGCCCTTCTCCCAGGTGTGACCTTTCATCACCCACTGAGGAGAGGAGCCCCCAGGTGTGACCTTCTTCACCCACTGAGGAGAGGAGCCCCCAGGTGTGACCTTCTTCACCCACTGAGGAGAGGAGCCCCCAGGTGTGACCTTCTTCACCCACTGAGGAGAGGAGCCCCCAGGTGTGACCCTTCAGCACCCACCAAGGAAAGGAGGACCCTCCCAGTGTGGTCCTTCATCCCACCGCGTGTGGCTCAGCCTGGCACACTGCCCTCCTCCTGGAGACAGCCCTGGACTGGGGCTGTTTCCATTCCTGTCCTGCAGTTTGCACAGACTCCCCCAGCCAGACTTGATCCCAAACCCAGAGGGGTCCTCAGGCTGCATGCTTCGTGGCCATTTCCAGCTCTAGATATGCACTTGAAGGTCAGGCCAATGAGCAGCTGGGCCTGCTGTGTCTTGGGGCTGGTCACCCCAGCCTGCTATTTCCCTGCTCTGAAATTGGAGTTAGCCTAAACTCCCATCTTCCCAGCCTCTCCACACTCTGCTCTTTCTACTTGTCTAGAAGAATATTAATAATGAAGTAAGCACAGCAGCTAGAGCCAACATTATGACATTAATAGACTTTAGTTTTAAGAGCAGTTGTAGGTTTATAGAAAGATTGAGCAGAAAGTCCCCCTCGTCCACAAGCAGTTTCCTTATTTTAACATCTTGCATGATTGTTGCGTCTGTTACCATTGAAGAAGCAATATTGGTATATTATTGACTGGAGTCCGTGGTTTGCAACAGGATTCAGTGTGTCCGTTCCGTGGGTAGGAACAAGTGTACAGTCACACATACCCATCATTACAGTGTTTGTCGTGTATCCACGATGTATCCATCATCGCAGCGCCCCACAGACAAGGTTCACTGCCTTAAAGACCTTCTGCGCTCCGCTTACTCATCCTTCCCTCCCCCAGCCCCTGAGAACCACTGGTCCTTTTACTTTCTCCGTAGTTTTGCCTGTTGCAGAAAGTCATGGAGTTGGAACCAGACCACCTCCAGCCTTTACACGTGGTCGTAAGGTCCCTCCACGTCTTTCCATTGCTTGATAACTCATTTCTTTTTAACTGAATAATACCCATTGTCTGAATGGACCCTAGTTTATTTATCCACTTACCTACTGAGGGACATCTTGGTTGCTTACAGGTTTTGACAGCTGTGAATAAAGCAGCTACAAAACTTGAGGGCAGGTTTCTGTGTGGACGTAAATTTCCAGCTCACTTGGGTGAACGCCATGGAGTGTGAAGGCTGGCTTGTGTGGTGAGAGTGTGTTCAGTTTTGTGGGAATCGCAGGCTGTCTCCACAGCAGCCATGTATGTGATGCCAGTGCCTCTCATGTGCTTATCTGCCATCTGTTTACATTATTTGGTGAGGTGTCTGTTTAAGTCTTTTCTACACTTTTAATTGGGTTGTTTATTTCTCATTGAGCTTTAAGTATTCTTTATATACCTGTCCTTTATCAGATATGTGCTTTGCAAATATTTTTATCTGTCTGTGACTTGCCTTTTCATTCTTAGGCACTCAGTTCAGTTCAGTTCAGTTCAGTCGCTCAGTCGTGTCCGACTCTTTGTGAACCCATGAACTGCAGCACGCCAGGCCTCCCTGTCCATCACCAACTCCCGGAGTTCAGTTTAATATAAATATATATGTATATGTGTAGGTATATAGATATATCTTCTTAAGTAGTAATGCTTTCATATGTTCTGGTTTTGTTGTTATTGAAACCATATTTGAACAGAGTTTAAGTCAGATTAGCATGGTTAATTGGTGCCCGCTCCAGTATTCCTGCCTGGAGAATTCCATGGACAGAGGAACCTGGTGGGCTACAGTCCATGGGGTCACAAAGAGTAGGACATGACCGACCAACTGAGCACAGACTGACTGTGGATCATGAATAGGAAGGCTGTTTCGTTCTGGAGATACAGAGGCAATTAAAACATGATTCATTTACTGGGTGTGGTTATAACCCAGTCGGGAAGATGGTCATAGACACAAATAGCATCAGTGCAGGGCAAGCAAGACCGCCCTCCTGAGAAACTGTGGACACAGAGCTGTGGGGACCTCGGACAGGAGGTTGCTTTGATCTGGGTTTGAGGGACCAGTGCAGCTTCACAGAGGGAGTAGGTTTTGATTGGACTTTGAGGTGCAGCTGAGGTTTTCACCCCAGAATGGGAAGAAGTCATTTTCACCTGATAGACAGTGGTACAGGCGTCTGAAAACTGCCAGCTGTCGAGAAGGGCTGGGAGGTGGTTAAGCAATGGTTGAACAAGGGCTGGAATGCCCATGATCTCCACCCCCTCCTTCTCCCCTGGCATGGTCCCTCTCCATCCTTGCTGGCATTGCTGGTGTCATGGCGTGGTGATGGTCCCAACTCTACAGACAAGTCAACGGGGCGTGTGGCAGATGGAGTCTGGCTGAGAACCTGTGTTTTGGACTCAAGCGCAATGGGGAAGCCTGACCCCAAGGGGCCCCACAGGCTCCTGCATGGGCTGGCGCTGGGGGCAAGCACTTGTGGATTGCCATGTTAGAACTTTCTGCTGCTTTTTTTCCCCCACTAAGTGCTGAGCTTGCTGTCAGGCACAGAGCGGACAGGTCACAGTCTCGGGGCTGCGTGAGACAGACACTGGCCCTCTCGGGGCTGATCTCCTTCCTCTGGAGCCTGGGGGCCTTGGGCTCGGTGTGCGCTGTGAAGGTGGCCGGTCGTCCTGCCCTCAGGCTTGAGCCGAGTGAGGGCAGAGTAAAGGAGTAGAACTTACACTGTTACAGAGGAGAGGGCACAGAGGGAGGCAGAGGGGGAGAGTGAAGGGGAGACAGAGACAGAGAGGGAGGGGCAGAGTCAGAGAGAGGCAGAGAGGGAGGGACAGAGGCAGAGAGGGAGAGACAGAGTCAGAGAGAGAGAGACAGAGAGAGACACAGAGGGCAGGGCAGAGTCAGAGAGAGACAGAGACGGAGAGACAGAATCAGAGAGAGGCGGAGGGGCGGAGGGGGAGAGTGAAGAGACAGAGACAGAGAGGGAGGGGCAGAGTCAGAGAGAGGCAGAGAGGGAGAGACAGAGTCAGAGAGAGAGAGACAGAGAGAGACACAGAGGGCAGGGCAGAGTCAGAGAGAGACAGAGACGGAGAGACAGAATCAGAGAGAGGCGGAGGGGCGGAGGGGGAGAGTGAAGAGACAGAGACAGAGAGGGAGGGGCAGAGTCAGAGAGAGACAGAGACGGAGAGACAGAATCAGAGAGAGGCGGAGGGGCGGAGGGGGAGAGTGAAGAGACAGAGACAGAGAGGGAGGGGCAGAGTCAGAGAGAGACAGAGACGGAGAGACAGAATCAGAGAGAGGCGGAGGGGCGGAGGGGGAGAGTGAAGAGACAGAGACAGAGAGGGAGGGGCAGAGTCAGAGAGAGGCAGAGAGGGAGAGACAGAGTCAGAGAGAGAGAGACAGAGAGAGACACAGAGGGCAGGGCAGAGTCAGAGAGAGACAGAGACGGAGAGACAGAATCAGAGAGAGGCGGAGGGGCGGAGGGGGAGAGTGAAGAGACAGAGACAGAGAGGGAGGGGCAGAGTCAGAGAGAGAGAGACAGAGAGAGACACAGAGGGCAGGGCAGAATGAGAAAGAGGCAGAGGGGGAGAGAGAGAGAATCAGAGAGAGATAGAGAGAGAGAGACGGAGGGGGAGAGTGAAGAGACAGACAGAGAGGGAGGGGCAGAGTCAGAGAGAGAGAGACACAGAGGGCAGGGCAGAATGAGAGACAGAGACAGAGAGAATCAGAGAGAGGCGGAGGGGCGGAGGGGCAGAGGGGCAGAGACGGGCTGAGGAGGCAGAGAGGGAGAGACAGGACGGAGCTTACTGGGCCGTTTGTGGTGCTGAGCATGGCGTGGAGCAGGGTGAGAAGGGGCTCAGCGAGGCCCTGAAGCCCGTGCCTCCTCTGGGCTCCGGGAGCCAGTCTCCTGAGACCTAGTTATGAGTCACAGATGCTCATGTTATCAAGTTAAAAGAAAAAACAAAACTCGTCAGTGGTTAATCCACACTAGGTCACATCCACTTACATGGCACTCTGAGCAGTCGTCTTGTTGATTGTACTGAAAATAGATTGTGTTACATGTTGCTTTAAGAGAGTAAAATATTGCCTGGAATTCTAAGTTCTAAATTACCTAGATCTAGAATGTTTTTGAAAATGAAGAAGCCATGGATATCTTGATAGTTTAAGCATATAAAATTATATGCATATATTACTTCATTTGCATACACAGGTATTATCACATTTGGTCCTATTAAAATTTAAAATCAGGCTTTACTCAGGAGATGATTACAAAATCTAATTAAATTTGCATTAATATGGTGTTCCACATTTTTTAACTGGATAATAACATTTAAACCTGCTGTACCTCTTAACGTTTTCTAGTTGCTGAAATCATAGGAATAGTCATAACCAGAGGAGCAATAGTAACAATGACATCACCTCCTGAGGTTTACATGACATTAAAGTGCTCACCCACACGTGTTCCTCATGGTTCCCTCACATCAGTCATACTTAGCCATCACTATTGTCGTCAGTAAATTTCTGAGCATAATGGGTTACATAAGTATTTTAGGAGGAATGTGTCAAGAGTGTGCTTCTTTTCTTTCTGGTTCTCTTCATTCATGGCAGTTGAGTGAGTCTTCCCTGGGTGCAGGTCACCAACAGTACTAGGAACTCCCTAAAACCGGAAACACCATCCTGTGTTCTGAAAGTCACGTCACCCACAGAGTCAGAGAAAGGAAGAGAGTGGCTTCTAAGCTGATACCAGTCTCTCCCTAGTCTTCTCAGCCCCAATCAGGGGACAGGAAGATGTCCCCTAAACTCTGGGTTGAATCAGGAGAGGAAGCCCCCACTTCCGCTGAAAGAAGGGCAGAAAGGGGCCTTGTTCCTTCTGGGAAAGGGTGGGCCTAGCTGCAGTAGAGCAGCCCCCTCTCCTACCCGGGACACAAGCCTGCAGGCAATGGACACGCCTTCCTGACACTTTTCATTTTAATCTTTTCGAGACAGAACTCAAGGAGCACATTGCAAACTGTACTTAAAATTTGTTGTGTTCATAATTCAAAACAGTTTCATGGACTTTTTGCAAAAAACAAAACACTGTTCAGACTTATTTTTTTAATTTCCCTTCTTTGACTCTGGTCTTCAGATTTCTATGTGCCCTTTATTTTTTAAGCCTTTGTTGGAGGGTGACAGTGCTGTCTGGATCTGGTCGAGGGTGGGAACAGCGAGTCTGGCACCAGGGGAGCAAGTGTCTCCTCTACACAGAGGGCGCCAGGGCTCCTGGAGGAAGACCCGTCACATGCTCAAGGACAGCTAGACTCAGGGAGAGCACGGCCTCTGGAGCCCCCCTGCCGGAGAAGCCACACTGGCACGAGCCAGGCCCAGCCCCTCGGAGCTCAAGCTGTGTCAGTGTGTCTCCATCTGCAGTTGTCTCCTAGTGGAAGATTAAATTGGCTTATTTGAGAACAGCTGTGTATACCGGAGGTGGTCATCTCACAAGAGAAGTGTGTAAGGTTTTACTGTGACTAGAAACCCGGTAGGAACAAAATGGCACTTTGTGGAGATCATCAATAGTGACTGATTTGATCTGGGAAAAGTAGAACTCAAATGGGCTCTTCCTGAAACCACTTAAAATGAAGGCAGGTTCAATGGATTCGGGTATTATTTCCTAGTCTTATTCATTTAAAACTTTAAACATAAAACTTCTTTATAAAAGGGTCTGTTATGGGCTTATAAATAAATTATATAGAAATGTTAAAATGCATGTCAAAATCCATATAAAAAAGCAGAAGAGAAATATTGGCTGCAATTGATTTCTTAGTTGTGAGGTTGGACTCTGGGTTTACAGCAGTCAAGGCAACAAGAAATGTGGTCAATTATAGAAAACTCTTTCTCAAATAAGAAGAACAAGTAACTTTCCACAGAAAGCCTTCCTTAGTGGATGTTGGGAGATGTGAGCCCCAGCCCCCTCTGCTCACCCCCATCTGCCTCCCACCAACCCTGGGACAGGGCCTCTGCTCTCAGTGATGACTCTCCGCAGCCCCTTCCTTCCTGTCTTTGTAAGAAGCTACCAGCCTTTTTAAACAGTTAATTAATTTTTGGTTGCACTGTGTCTCTGTTGCTGCGTGTGGGCTTTCTCTAGTTGTGGCGAGAGGGGGTTTACTTTCCGCTGGGTTGTATGGGCTTCTCGTTGCAGTGGTGGCCTCTCTCGCTGTGGTCACAGGCTCTAGACACGCAGACTTCAGTAGTAATAGTACACGGGCTAAGTTGCTCTGCAGCGTGTGGAATCTTCTGGGCCAGAAATCAAACCCGGGTCGCCTACATTGGCAGGATTCTTATCCACATACCACAAGTAAAGTGCTCTTTATTTCTGATTTATTTTATTCTTTGTTTCTTGCTTAGCAAATACCAGATGTTATGGGGGATTTTGAAGTTATTTTTACTCCGTTATGAAGTGTAAGCTTATATTGACTTTGTTACCCAAATTTATACTCTGAATAGCTTCAATTGAGCTCATTCATTCCATAAAGTATCACATATTAATATCTGATGAGTATTTTAGGTATGAATTGAGAACTGGCCCTTTCCTCATAATTGTACTTATTGACATCATGAACCTTTGAGAATCAGATTTGACTGAACTGGGACAATTGATGTGGTATTTATTAATCTGTTGTTAGGACATATGTTTCTAAAGTAGATTGTTACAAAGGACTTAAGAGCATTAATTTTGTGTGCCAGCTCCAGTCCCCCACTCCGCAGGTCCTGAAAGTTTGAAGTCGGAATGACGAATGTACCTTCACAAAAAAAGAAAGTTCTTATTTTGCACCACAATGAATTTTTCCTAAAATAGAAAGTGACTCACGTATCTACGTCTCTAATAAAGGACCGTGCTGCTGGCAAGATGCAAACCCCTAAAGCTACAGTGCTCTTCCCAGCCTTACAAGTCATGGTTTTTTAGTGTTTGGTGAGGCATCTTATTTAGTTGTAAAATAAAGCAACATTTCTTTTTTTTTGAAAGTCTCTCTGAAATCAGGAAGAACTTTAATATCCTTTAAAGAGCCATGGCTTCCAGCGTGTGATACATTGGTCTTATTGATTGAACCGTTAGTATGAGACTCTCTGAAGGACTGGATGCCCACCCCACGCACACACGGTGGCCCACATGCCTTCTCTCCCACCTGCCCCTGCCGTCGATCGAGACCTGGGCTCCGTGTTCTCCAGCTCTGCATTTCCCACGCTCTTCTCTCAGCATACAGATGTGCTGAACGCTCTGCCTCTTCTCCCCACTGGAGGGGTGCAGCCTCGTCCCCCACACGTCCCCCTGCTGCTGCTCCTCGGGGCCCGTGCCTGCTGCCTAATGTCTAATTTTGTGCGACTCCTACAGTGCTGGGCCACGTCACAGACGACCTCAGGCATCTGCTTTGGTCGTTACTCAGTTGTGGACAGGTCCTCCTCTCTCACCCAAAGTGAAGGAGGTTCTCTAGGTGCCCTGATGCGTGTCTTCTTCCTTGTTCTTGCCTCTGAGCCTGCTCAGGGCAACCCACGTCCATCGTGCTGTGAGAACACGCGTCTCCTGTCCCCTTTCCAAGTGGCGGGCGTGCTGCCCCGTGATGCCAGTGGCCTGGCTGCCGCTTCCCCACGTTCCCTCTGGCGTTAGGCCCTGCCCGCGCCCACAGTGGCTTCATGCCCCTCCCGGAACCCCTGGTTGCTGGGCCTCCAGGCAGGTTTCTGCAAGCGTCTGCTCACCCTCCATCCTGGGTGCGGCCTGGGGCACCCAGGCCTTAGCTCACTATTTGGATAAGAGGTAGGTGTTTTGCAAATGTTCTGAAAAATCATAGATTTGTACCAATTTCCAGGCCAACTAAAGCTGTCCTTATTAACTTTGGACTAGTGAACCTAATGCAGAAGAGGAGAGAGGACCCAAAAGAGAACTGGGCTGTGTCTGAGATTTCATGATTTTTCATGGCCAATGAAAAGAATATTTGACCAAACCTGATGGGTGTTTCCCTCTGGAGCACGTTGGGGAAACACGCTATGGCAGGCAACTCTTCACTCACCCACATCCTGGCCAACCCCACGGCAGTCATCCCCAGGCTGTCCTCATGGCCGAAGTGGCAGGGAGCTGGGAGGCGGGGCGGCATTCTCGGCCCCGAGGACGGGGTCTCCCCCAAGCCTGCCTTTGCATTTCCCACAGGCACTCCCTGGAATCCTAGGCTCTGCTCACAGACGCTTACTTCAGCCCCCAGGACTGAGTGTTCAGCTGGCCTCACTGGGGACCCAGGCCTCTCAGCAGGGGCCGGCAGGGAAGAAACGGCCCTGGCCCCTCCTTGTGAACATCCCCTCTGCAGATGCCAAGGGCGCAGAGCAGCGCTCATGCCAGAGCACGTGCTTGGCAGAGTGTTCGGGGGTGGGTCCGTGGACACAGGGCCAGAGACGAGCTCACAGGCAGTCACCAGTGTCCACTAGACCTGGGCTCATAGAGGGAACAGGAAAGCCTTGCTTTTTAAGGGAATCGGCCTTACTCCTTTTCTTGACTGTGATCACAAACTTAACTATTAAAAATATAACTAATAAGGAAACTCCTAGGAAAAGGAAAGAAAAATCACCCACAATCCCACTGCCCAGGCTGCTAACGTTCTGAGTTGGAGTCTTTGTGTACACATGTACGTCCACACACTTATCATTTAACAAAAGTGTTGATGTTTTGCCATGTAGGGTTTCTCTTTGCTGTCATCATCACCATCTTTCATGTTAGACTGAGATCCTGGAGTCGTGGTTTGTCGACCACTCTCATCCGGGGCCGTGAGGTTGCGTGTCTGCTCTAGACACCCTCCTGCCCCGCGCCCCCAGCTCTGAGTCCCCGAGCCATCTCCCCCTCCGATCCTACTTTCCAGCAAGGAGCCCAGCAGTTCCATTTGCCCTCAAGGTGTGTGACTGGTGTGCTCCTGGAGGAGTGTGGCCAGATGGGCCACCCCCTGTGCAGCATTGACCTGTTGACAGACAGGAAGAGAGAGGTTTATTTTAAGGGGCTGTTTTAAGTAATTGTTGGGCTGGGTGTTCTGAAAACTGCAGGGCAGACTGACAGGTGGAGAGCTAATGCTGCAGCTCAAGTTCATACACAGTCAAAGCACAATCCCTCCTGCTCAGGGACCTCAGTCTGTTTTTAGCAAGGCCTTCAACTGATTGGACGAGACCCCCCACTCCATGCAGGGCAGCCTGCTTCACTTAGGGTCTACCAAATCCAGTGCAATTCCTGCCTAAACACACCTTCACTGCAGCGAGCAGACAAGTGTTTGACCCGATATCTGAAGCCACAGCCCAGTCCTCACACGCTGTTAACCACCCAGCAGGCCCTTGCTCTGGCTCCTGGACATCCAGGCCCCAGTGATGCCTGCGGTGGACACTGCTTCAGTGGACATCAAGCAGAGTCCACAACCTGCTTCTCCTCATCTGCAGCTGCCAGAGGACAGGTCTGAGCTCTGAGGGGTGGTGAGGAGGGCCACCCTGAGGAGACGGTCTGAGCTCTGAGGAGATGGGTGAGCAGGGCCTCCCTGGGGAGATGGTCTCAGCTCTGAGGAGAGGGTGACGAGGGCCACCCTGGGGAGACGGTCTTAACCCCGAGGGGTGGTGAGGAGGGCCGTCCTGGGGAGACAGACTCAGCTCTGAGGAGGTGAGGAGGGCCGGCCTGGGGAGATGATCTCAGCCCCAAGGGGTGGTGAGGAGGGCCGTCCTGGGGAGACAGACTCAGCTCTGAGGAGAGGGTGAGGAGGGCCACCCTGGGGAGACGGTCTTAACCCCGAGGGATGGTGAGGAGGGCCGTCCTGGGGAGACAGACTCAGCTCTGAGGAGGTGAGGAGGGCTGCCCTGGGGAGATGATCTCAGCCCCAAGGGGTGGTGAGGAGGGCCACCCTGGGGAGTCAGTCTGATGGGTCAGGCCTGCCTCAGTGGGAGTCAATGAGAGCCCGGAGCGTGAGCATCCTCAGGGTGAATGATGCCTCACTCCCCTGGAGGTCACATGATTTCGGTCATTTTAACTTTTACTATGCTGTTAAAATCGTTCTTTCCCAGGCCACTAACAGGGTTTGAAGTTCGTCAGGAGGGTCCACAGTGAATCTTAGGGACAGGGAATCAGTGTTTATGTTGAAACCACACACTTTTGGTACAGACAATGAATAATTAACTTTATTTTTCTGGGGGAAAAATCCTTCGAGTGCTTTTCTGTGTTTTCTGCTGAGGCTCACATTTCTCAGTCCTCTGACGATGCCCATCTCACAGTGTGTCTTGTTTCTATGGCGACAGCAGTGCGCTGCAGCTCACGTTCTCCAGTTCATCACGTTGTGAGGCTGCTTCAGGGTCTGTCCGCTGCCTCGGATCCTCACTCCTCTGTGTGTTCATCCAGCGCTGGTGACCTGCATGGCCGTGCACACACGTGTTCTCTCCCCACACGCGTGGTACCCAACACAGCCGCCTCCTTCAGCTGGTGGGTGTGAAAGACAGCCGACAAGAGGTTGTTCCCCTGAGGTTCTGACCCTTGCGGTGCGTGTTCCGTAGTGTTTGTCCTCCTTGTCTCTGTGTGTGGCTTTTGTGTTATTTTCTGTGGAAAGAACAGAGTGGAAGACAGACTCTCCTTTGTCGTGACTCCAGTGGGTCCCTGGGGCTGGCCTGCCCTGGTCTGGACTCATCTTCCTCAGGGTGTCTACAATGATGGTCAGTCTGCGTGGGCCCCGTGACAGAATACCATGGCCTGGGTGGCTGTGAACAATGGACACTCATTCCTCACCCTGCTCTGGAGGCCAGATGTCCAGGATCAAGGTGCCAGGAGTCCAGAGTCTGCTTCACCAGCAGCGTCTCCTCCTGTGTCCTCATGTGGAAGAAGTGAGGAGGGGGCTCTTAGGAGAGCCCTGATTCATCCTTGAGGGGTCCACCCTCATGACCTCATCACCTCCCCTAGGCCCCCTTCCACATACCATCACACTGAGATCAGGGTCCCACATACGGATTTTGGAGGACACAGACACTCTATAGTGGTAACCATGGCATCCGTTCAGCAGAGGTGGGTCCTCTGTTTGTCCTTCTCTTGGCATTTTTAGAGTGATAGGCACAAAAGCGTGGGAGTGGAGGCTGGGTTGATTTTGGACCAAATTCAGGAAGGAGCAGAGTCTTGCCAGAGAGTCCTCAGATGGAGGGGGGACCACACATGTCCTCTATCCCACCACCCGATGTGGACTCAGTGACAATGCCCGTCCCTAACTTGTGGACACCCCCCGCCTGCTAGACCCCGTGGTCCCCACTCCAGCACCTCAGGCTGCGGGGCACCTGCCAGGCTCTCGGTAGCCACTGCTGGTCCTGTGTGAGCCTGTTCCCAGTTCCTGCTGTCAGCATGGGGGATGTCGAATAAGGAACTATTTGGGGCTTATTTCTTATTGCTTCCAGAAGTCTTACTTTCACTTTAATAACGGGGTAGAAGCGGCCCCTTTTCAAGACAGTTGTGAAGGTCAGAAGTTGAGAGCAGCTCCATGTAGCACAGTGTCTGCGCGGGGTAGTGCCCGGGAGTCCCCCTCTGTCAGGCTTGGGGCAGAGCAGGCCTGAGCTGAGAAAGGAAGCCCTCAGGAGGCTGCACGCTCGTGTGACCTTTTCCTCCTTCAATACTAGGAAAAAATGCTTTGATTCTAGAATCCACATGGGAGAGGAATAAAGCAATTGCATGTATTAATGAGTTAATTCATTTTTCAATATGGATCTTGAGGCTGAGATGCCCAAGACGTGTGCTGAGTAAATGTTTGCCTGCCTTTCCCTGGGGAGTGTGCTCTGGCTGAATTTGACACCAAGAATACCTAACAATTTTAGGGAACTTAGCATATCTTGAAAAAAAGAAATTTATTTTTCAGCAATCAAGGGCTAGATGTTAAATGAAAAAAAAGACCTAAAGTAAACATTAAAAAAAAAACTGGTTTGTTTAGAAATGCTATCTCCCTGAAGCTGTTTCCTAATTGCAAGAGCGCAAACATGAAAACGTGCTGGAGACGCATCTGCCTGAAAATTGGACTGGTGTTTGCTCTCTGCATCACGGTGATTTTCCTCAGCTGCCGCAGAGACTGATTATCTCCCAAAATCTTTGTAAGAAACACCTGGGACCCTTGTTAAATAATTAAAATACTGCTAAGCTCTGCCCTCACTTCTTCCAGCGAGGCTTGGATTTAATAGTTTTGGTTGGGCTCAGAAATGCAGCATTTAAAGTGCGTCAGGGTCATGTGCATCCCAAGGGGCTTTGGTCAGTCACGCCCAGCACCCTGGGGTGGAAAGTGTCCTTCAGTCAGGAGACCCTCGTGATGTGCAGACCTGCCCACAGCCCTGAGCACTGCCCTTTGGGTGGTCCCCCGGCAGCTGGGCGGGACCAACCACTTGCTTCCCATCCCTGCCCCACTCAGCGTGTGCCCACCCTTCTGATCTGAGAGGCCACAGAGAGTATCCACACTTGGGAGCAGGGCTCTGGTTCTCTGTGAACCGATGGCCCATGTGAAACTTTCAGGACCATCTTCCCCAGCCCCCAGTCCACGGGGCCCCAAGAATGGGCGGGCCCAGAGCTCTGCGCTCACATCACAGAAGCTCTTACCCACAGCCCTGTGCTTCCAAAAACAGACTTTAAGTTTGGAGACGCAGCTGGAATGAGTCACATCAGAGGTGAGATAGACACGCCTGCAGGATGGCTGCTGGCCTCTGAGACCACGTGGCTGCGGACTAACCTTCCGTCTCTAAAGGGCGGCTCTTGAAGCCTTGCGGGCAGGCTTGCGGATTCCTGCCAAGGCGTGGACACTGTCTGGGATGCGGCCAGGCTGCTTGTTAGCGGTCGCAGGAGCCTGGCTGTCCTCCCCATGCTGATCGGCCCCAGGCTCTGAGGGTGGCCCTTTCTTGCTTTGGGTGCTGCAAAAATCATGAAGTTAGTGAGTTATTCTGAGCTACATGAGCCTTCTCGGTGGGGAGTTGTGCATTTCAATATCTGCTTCCTTTGGGGTTGGACCATTGCAGGGTGGTCTCCTCTGGGGCTAATGTCCATTTAGAAAGTACTATTATTATGACATTTTTAAGATTGTTTGAAGGCAAAAAGTGAAAGAAAGACCTGAGTTCATGGCACTGCTTCCCATTCCAGGCATCTGACTTGCTAAAGTTCTTTTATGTCTTGAAATTTCACTGGATCTGCTCTTGGTTTTTCAACTTGTACAAATAGCTGTGAATTCTTCCAAAGGGCTTCTGGGAGTTAGTATTTTCTATTAGCAGTTCGAGAAACTTCGCAATAATAGAGTGAAAACAAGGAGTCGTTTGTGTGCTTCACAGAGATGCCAGCCTGAGTGGCTGGTCGTTTCTGAGTCCCTGGCAGGTGATGCAGAGCGCAGGTCCAGGCTGGCTGAGCTTATGGTCCAGCAGTCACAGCAACGTGGCTTCCCTCAGGAGGGACCCTGTCCCTCTGACAGAGGAATCTCAAAGGACGAGGAAGAACCATCTCCAGTGGGATTGCGAAGGGAATTCTGCTACTGGGCCTCCCGTAGAAACTCAACTGCTTCATTTGCCCAAAGTGGCCTGACAGACATTCTTAATTGGTGGATACAGCATTTAGAAGTAGCACAGGTCTTTATATTTATCCAGTCTTTGCTCTGAACATAATTCACTCACACTTAAGTGATTCCTTCTTCATTTACATAGAGGTATGTTTAAGACCCTTATTTCAGTAATGACTTCTGCCCATACTCTGTCCTAGGCTTTTATAAGAAGGTGAAGGTAAGGCAGTAAGTCAGGAGGGTGATCCTAGACACCATGGCTGCTGCCCCCTGTTGCAGGGGGCTGACCCCCCCCCCCCGTTGCGGGGGGCCCAACATCTGGGCCCTGACCCCATCCCTGTCCACATGCGGTGGGTCAGGAGGTTGGAGGTGCTCTGCAGAAAGAGACTGAATTTGAAATATGGATGTAAATTTCTCACAGGTAATTCCAGTGGAAAATCAGCTTCCTTAAGGAGCCATTTGAACCAAAGCATCTCGGCTGCTTGCTTGCGTCCATGTCAAATCTGCTTTAAAATCAAGCAACACAAGTTATGTTTTATTTAACCTGTGTCGTTTCTGGTGACAAGGTCCACGTGAGGGTTTTCTGCACTGGCCCTGCCTGCACGTGTCGTGTGTCCGAGTGCCCCATGCTGCCCACGTCCCTGATGGGGGTCTCCCCTGATGCAGGGCAGCAGTGTAGACGCTAAGTGAATTGGATCCTGAGTTCAAGTGCATGAGTGTGCTGTCTAGGGAGTCGGGTATTGAACGTGACCCCTGATGGGACTGGCCATCCAGACTTGTCCGCAGGCGCAGGGAGCCCGGGGAGCTTTGGGCCTCTGCAGTCACCAAATAATTATTTGGGGAAGCTCTTCATCTGTCAAGAAACCCCAGAGGGCGAATCCTTAAGACTTTGCCTCTTCTTAAAACCTCTGAGAGGACTTTTACTGACATATACTTTTACTGAAATGTAATGTCAGTGACTTTCAAAGTGGGTTCTCATTTACCAGGAAAGAGAATGAAATAGCCATGCCTGAAGATGGGAGTTAGAAACCTGTCCAGATGGTCAGTAGCATATGACACAGCCCTGAAAAGGAGGGGCCTTCTGACACAGGCTACAACATGATGGACCTGAGGACACTGTGCACAGGAGGTGTCCAGTCGCAGGAGGGCGGACGCTGTGAGTGCGCCGCAGCAAGTCTCCTCGCAGCTGCAGTGTGGGCTGTAGGCATGAGTGAGGCTGGGGAAGGTGGACATCAGTGCCGTGGGGGCAGGGAAGCTCGGGAGATGAGGGAGCTCTGGGCACAGCGGTAGGGATGTTTGCACAGCAGTGTGACTGTGCTTAATGACCCTGTGTATACTCAGTAATGGTGTGAAATAGTAGATTGTATGTTTATTTTACCAGAATTAAAGCAGTGTGTGTGTATATATATATATATATATATCTTACAGAGCAACGCAATCCCATGGGAAATGCTCAAAGAGAAAAAAAAATCAATGTATATAATCATATATTATAAAATGATATTTGTCATAAATCTCTCTTTTTGTGTGAATGTAAATAGCTCAGTGTTCAGTCCTTCTGTGTGGTGGTCATGTCCTCTGTAAGATCAGAGAGAAGCTGAGTCCAGCCCCCAGTGGAAGCCACACACCTGAAGAGTGATTTCAGAGGGTGAACCGTGTCCTATACTAGATTATTATTCGAGACTTCTGTAGATACACGTTCTCCTGAGCTGAATACAAATCGTTGTCACCTGGTATCTGAAGTGTTCAAGTACCGGAGGCTACCTTCTCCAGGTCGTCCAGAGGAGGCACACGAGGCCACTCAGAGAGGCATAGTGCTCCTGCCCAGCATCACTCCCCTCCCGCCCCATCCCCACTCCCCAGCTTTGTTCACAGAGGCAACGGGGGGTGCACGTGGGCAGAGCTCGTGTGTGGACCGGGGCTCACGGTCACTCACAAAGCAGAGGCACTCAGAGAGACACAGGCCCTCTACCCCCCGGGGGTGGGGATGGGGTGTATTGCTGTAAGATGTGGGATGACAGAGCAGGGCCATGGGAGGCAGCCTCAGACACCGCAGTGCGCTCTGGAAGAAGATTCTCCCCCCAAATCAAGCTGGTGACTCGGGAGCACAGGGGAGGGAGAGGGCGTGGCAGCTGAGGGGGCAGGAGCCCTGCCCGGGGTCTCAGGGAGGGCTGGGGGCAGCTGCAGGGTGCCCTGGGGTCCAGGCAGAGTTTGGTCTCCTCCCCTCGGAAGGTGTTTGGATGCTTTCCCAGTGTGACTCTGTTCCCAGGAGCCCTTCCTGGGGGCAGGGGCCCAGCTCTACCCCAGGGTCCAGGAGCTCTATCCGGCACAGATCTGGTGAGAATGGGCCCCTGTGATCCTGACCACCTTTGCTATGGGGCCCCTTGGTAGGGCAGGTGGTCGTGGCCATCCCCAGAGCCCAGTGGCGTTTGGGTCAGAACACATGTGGCTGGTGTGCGCAGAGCCAGGACGAACCTTAGGACACAGTGCCCCCCGTACCCCCTGAGTCCCACAGGGCGCAGTGCCTGCCTGGGCCCACGAGCTGCGGGCGGGCTGAAGCCCGGGCTTGGCTGGCGCCGGGGCTGGAGCGCACTCCCCTGCTGTCAGTGACAGGTCCGCTGCCTGGGAGGGGAGCCGTCCTCACGGCCCCGCATCCCTGGGCCGGCCTGGGAGGCAGCCATCCCCAGTTCTTGATGGAATTAAAGGATGTTTTTCTCTAGACAGAGAAGGAGACTTAATGAAAATGCCCCAAGGAATCAGATCATCCCCAAGGGGCAGGGACCTGAGACAGCAGCGCTTGGCCTCTACTGGGCCAGCTTCACAGCAGCTCCGCACCGGCCACAGGTGCCGCCCAGGGCGGGGGCAGGGACGGGTGCCCAGCGTCCTCACGGTGCTTATTGCAGACGGTGGTGCTGCCCACTGGAGAGCTCCTGACCTGCTGCTGTTTGTGGGGCTCAGGGAACAGCGGAGTTGCTGAGGGCGATTCTGTGGGTAGAGCTGCTTGGTGAGCGGGACACACGTGAGCGGTGGACTGACATCACGGTAGCTGAACTCCGTCTAGTTGTGGAGATCTCGGCTGGCCGGAGTGCCCAGCGACGAACTGCCCGGAGGGAATTGAAGATGAGACTCATTCCACCACTGGGCTCCGTGGTGCGTGGGCCACTCAGCCTCCCAGAGGCAGGCTCCCTTGCACATCTTAGACGTGTTCTCTTCTGGGAAGAGAGCAGACAGCAGAAGCGGGGCAGACAGTCTATTAATCAAATCTAGTTACTGCGTCAAGAGGCAGAGTTAAATGCCCCCAAAATGAATTTCCCTTCCTAATAAAAGGTGACTTGTGTGCTGCTCGTGTCAGGACATGATCACGTGTGTGTCTGAAATGAACGCTTGGGGTGTTTACAGCAGGGGACATCCCAGGCTGCAAGCTCACTGGGCTTGGCTTCGTTGGAGGCTTACTGGGGGTCTGTGCAGTGGGGGCTACAGGGGCTCCCCAGAGGGTCACTAGGGGCACAGGGTGGGTGCTGAGCTTGGAGCCCCTGCACTGGGGGCTGGGGGGGGGGGGTGACCGGACACGCACTCTGTGGGGGTCTGAGGGCAGAGAGGCACTCAGCTCACGGACATGACCCAGCTCCTGAGGGTGTCCTGTGGAAGGCCCGCTAGGGCTGGTTATGTCCCCTACAGGTCACCTCTGAGCTGGGTCAGGGGACAGTCGCAGCTCAGAGTGGGGAGGATTGAGCCTCCTGGGCCAGGGCCGGCCGTTCCTTCCCCCTTTGCCAGGTGGAGTCTGAGGTGCAGAGTCAGGCCAGGGCAGGAGGGAAGACAGAAGTGTTCTCAACCAGCAACTTTGCTGGAATATTCTGTCTCATCCTTGCCTGAGTTTCACACTTCCCAGAGAGCAGGTCCCGGACTGCAGTCCAGGCGAAGGTTTTCCTGGTCTGCTCAGGAGAGAGACCAGAGTGGGTTTTGCTCTGGACACCAACTTGGTGTCTGACCCGTGCCCCAGAGCCAGCAGGGGCGGCTTCTCCTGTGTGTGCCATGGCCCATGTGCTCAGCAGCATCCCCAGGATCATAACGGAACCCCATTCCATCTGGAAAAACAGCACCGCATGGAAGGAAGGCTGGGCCTCTGGACCATCCCCCACTCAGGGTTCTCTGTGTCCTCTGTGTGACCTGGGCTGCCTCCTAAACCCCTGCGTGACACAGACTTTCCATCTGAAAGTGGGCGTAGAGGCATCATCTCCCCACCTGCAGTGGCTGCATGTCTCTGTCACTCTGACATTCACCTTGAACCCTGATCCCCTGGCGATGGTGTCGGGGGCCTTCAGGAGGTGATCAGGAGGCGAGGTGGGTCCCCCATAATGGGAGCAGTGCCCTAACACAGAACCCACAGAGCTCCCAGCCCTTCCTCCACTAGGGGTGCCTCCAGGCCTGGGAGCATGATGTGTGAGCCACTCTGTGCGGGGCTTTGTTCCTGCAGCCTCAGTGGACGGGGATGCTCCCTGACGTGGCTGTGAGAGCTGAAGGGTTTCTACCTGTAAAATGCTCAGGGTAGCATCTGACGTATCACCAAGGCTGTAGGGTTTCCTCAAACAGTATGAATATGACAGAGTCTTTAGGAGTCCCTCTTCTCCTTGGTGACAGTCCAGATAATCAAGGAACTGAGGCTGCGGCCATGAGCCCTCTGAGCTGCAGAGACTCCCCAGCGAGACCGCCGCTCTGTGAAGTTGGGCCATTGCTCCTGTGCAAGGGTCTGACCAGCCCACCTCAGTGGTCTTCCGATCCAGAAGCCCGCCCCTTCGTTCTGTGTGGCAGGCTGTGTGCTGTGCACTCTTATGGTCCACCATCCAGCCCCCACCTGCGGGGACAGTTGCAGGAGTGTGAGCCCATCTAAGAGCTCAGGGCCGGGCCAGGACGAGCCCCAGGTCCCCAGAAGACCGGGCGTCACCCTCGGGCCCCCTCCCTGGAGGCCATAGCTGTGGGACCCCCGAGGAGCCAAGGGGCGAGTGGGGCTCACGGGTGATCGTGGAAGCCTGGGGTCCTGGGCGGGCGCCATGGAGTGTGAGAGCATAGCCTCGAGCAGGTGTGTGTTGCTCAGCGAATGTGACTGTCCCCTCATGGACCCCACCTCAGCCTGAACTCGTGAGGTAGGTGAGACCCTTCCGTTCTGAGTCCGGTCGGTGCTGTTTATTGGGTTTAGTGGGTTGTCAAGTGACTGACTGATGGTGAATTCTGCTGGCCGTCCTGCCAATTCCTCCGCGGCCGCCCGGGTTGGAGAGGAAGGACAGACAGGAGAGGTGGCCTTGCTTCCTGAGGTCGGGTGTGGGTGATGTGTACGTGGTCCTGGGTGTTCCTGTCGGCCGACTGACAGGCAGCCTCGCCTGCAGGCCCCACGCTCTCTTGATAGTTCCTTAAGATTTCTGTAATACCCTCCACGTTGGCTTCAGTTTGGGGTGAGGGAGACTTGGAGTCAGAAAGCGTGGGTGTGAATTTGAATCCTCACACAAGGCACTCAGTTTCCTTGTCCCTTCGGCTCTTGTCCTGTAAGTCTGGGTGATGGTAGGTCCCCCTCAGGGTGTGAGCCGGCAGATGGTGCGGTTGGAAACCTCCAGCATAGTACGTGGGCCGTGGTTGGGGCTGAGGAAGAATCAGCTGGCCTCAAGTCTGAACAGGGTTGATGGCAAGAAGCAGAAACCAAAGCAAAACTCAGCAGCAGCCAACAGCTTTTGGCTGAGTACGTGGAAGGGAGATCCCAAGGTTTCTGTGCCAAAGGAAACTGAAAGATAAACCTGGTGCACATCCACAGACAAACCCAGAGCTGCTCTGAGAGGGGCGGGCCTGGAGGACCTTACACATTCACCATGCTGGCTCGCCTCCTGGATGCTCGTCATCGAGGGTGTGGAAACCCCAGCACCTGCTCTTGGGACAGAGTCCTGTGGGCAAAGCACAGATGGGCCCCAGGAGGACCGCCTGGGCCCCTGCTTCTGAAGCGTCATCTTGAGTGGAGATGTGAAAATGCCCTGGTTTGGGAGGCAACGCGCTGGGGACACTGTCATGCTGCTCACCTTTCTCTTACCAGCAGAGCAAGGCCAGAGGTCAAGAGCAGCTGGAAGTCAGTCTCATTTCGGGTCCAGAGAACAGAGGCAGGTGGCGGGGGGGCTCTGGTCTACAAGGGCGTACACGTAGAAGTGGAGGGGGAGTCGGTTCTGCGGACAGAGGCCAGCAGGGTGAGCTTGAGCCCTGACGATGCTTGGCCTCCCCCAGTGGGGGAGGCACCAAGTTCAGGCCGGTGTGGCCACATGCAGGAGGCGCCTGAAGGTCCTGCAGGTGCGTAGCGTGTGCGCAAGGCCCTCACACCGATCCACTGTGGCGGTGGGCGGATGTGCACCTCTGTGACCTGAGGTCCATTTGGACCAGCGCTCCAGGTTACCCACTGTGCAGCAACTGCTCACGGGTTTTCAGATTCCTTGTAAGAGAAGGAGGCATCAAGGTTCATGGAGCAAAAGTGGACAGAGCGTTCTACAGTGAAGCTGTGTGAGCGCCTGCCTGTCTCCAAGTGGGACGGCCCTGGCGAATGATAAAGCTGATTCCTGAGCTGTGATGGCGTGGACAGGTTTTGTGGACTAACCTGGTCTTCGGGAGTTTCACCCCGGGTGCTATGTCTCAGCTTCTCCACTGGTCAGATTCCAGGGAGCGGGGACTCGGGTGGAGACGAGCCGCAGTTCAGAGGGCGTGTTGCATGCGTGTTCATGCCTCGTGGAGAGTGCGTGAGTGTGGTTCTGAAGAAGGACTCACTCAGGGCGGGTGGCCCGCAGCGCTAGCTGGAGGTCAGGATGCAGGTGGGGGATCTGGGCCCCCAGGGGAGGGCAGGGTGGGGGCCCCCAGGAGTGGCATCTGCAGGGTCTCCCCTCAGGCTTCCTCTGGACAGAGTGTACCCCAACGCCTGCTCCACTCAGACGCTTCCTCAGCCCAAGAAGAGCCTGGGCATCTGGGCGAACCCTGCCTAGAATGCAGGGCTTCTGCAGCTGGGAGAGAATGTGCCCTAGAACCGGCTCCTTCCTGCTCCTCAGTGGCCGTGCAGGCTCTGAGTCCCACTGAGCCCACGGGAGTTGCAGTGGGCAGCTGCACACGCGTGGTTTGGGCCCTACTCCGAGCACACCTCCACTGCCTCCCTGGGGGCTGATGGTCCGAGTGAAAGTTCGCGGCCCATCGTGTGGTGAGACCCCCCGAGCCCGGACTGAGTCAAGTGAAAGGAAGCTGGTCCTCAGCAGGCCCATCATGGTGTTGCTTCCTCCAACAAGGAAATCTTCAGAACGATGGTGTCCTTGAGGTGACTGCAGACTCCCAGGAGCGGTGGCATTGTCTTTGTGAGGAGTAGAGTGACGTCTGCCTCGGGTAAGAGGGTGGGTTAATTGTTCTGTGTGAACATGAGCACGGATGACTGTGTGTACACATTCTCACATGATAGACTCTACTGGGAGTTGTTTCCCTAACCATTTATAATTGGTCTCATTTTTTTAATGTGTGATTTTTTCTTGTAAGTGTGTATTGGCAAGCTTAGTTTACTATGCTAGTTTACACCTGATCTTTTCTGTACTGAGGCATCCAGGGCGCAGAGTGACACTGTAGCAGGGTTTCTGATCTTCGGTAGCAATAGCTTTGTTTCAAGCCACAGTTTTTGAAGTCATGTGCGTTCCTGTTCATCAGCACGGCATCTTCCCATGGAGAGTGTTTGACTAGAAGGCTGCCTCCCCGCCCTGGACCTGCACCGGGCACCCCACCTGCAAGTCCTCTCCAGGCGTTCCTTTGTTCATCGGGCCTTCAGTGGACAGTGAACGGTGCTGAGCGGGGCTCTGCCCCCTGGGGGCATGGAGGGGCTGGAGAGATGGGTCCGTGGCCGTGTCGCAACTCCCATCACGGTGCACAGGTCTGCTCTCCCTGGAGCCTGGCCGGGGCTTCCGAGAGGTTCTTTGAACATGAGAGGCTTGTGGCCTGAACCTCGAATTCGGTCTCCTTCCACTGCCTTCAGGAGACTGGTTGGAGGAAGGAAGGCAGGGCTTCGTCAGCCCAGAGTGTGGGGCTGCTGTCTGCCTCCTCCCACTGTGATCAGGTGGGCATCACAGGGGACAGTGAGTGAGACCGCTGGGCGCCGGGAGGGCCAGGGCGCCTGGGGAGGCCCTGTCCTGGAGCAGGAGTGCCCGTGACCCGCAGTTCTGGAGAGGGGCCACCCCTGCCCTGCCATCCTGAGGCGTGAGCTCCCATGACCACTGTCCTGGAGAGGGGCCACCCTGCCCCGCCCGCTGTCCTGGAGAGGGCCCGCCCCTGCCCTGCCATCCTGGAGAGGGCCTGCCCTGCCCTGCCATCCTGGAGCAGGAGGTCCTGTGGAAGGGCCTGTGGACTGGGAGGAGAGGTGGGAGTGTCTGGGAACAGGCCACTGCCTCTGACCATGCAGGGACAGACCCCCTGCCCAAAGGTGGCAGAGTCAGTCCTGATGCCCCCCTCCAGAGCTGGACGAAGTGGAAAGAAGAACCTGTCTGGTGGCCTGAAGCATACCTGGTGACCCCCAGAGCCGTCCTGCTGGAGTGGGCCCCACACTGTGCTGAGATCAGAGCCAGGCTAGGGGTGCAGTGGGGCTGCCCACCTGGGCCCGCCCCGAGCCAGCCTCCCGTGGTCCGCGCCCTGCCTCTCCCGACCTGGCCCTGCGGAGGTCTGCACGGTGACATGTGGATGCCGTCCAGTACAGGACTGTTCTCCCAGGACTCACCTGACTTCCCCAATAGGTTGTGTTTTTCATCTTGCTTTCTTTGGGGGAATTTGTTAAAAATTTTAATGGGAGGATAATTGCTTTACCGTACAGCAGCATGAATCAGCCGCAAGTACACACGTGTCCCCTTCCTGCTGACCCCCCAACTCACCCCACTCCCACAGGGTCTCAGAGCCCCGGCTGTGCTCCCTGCAAACGGGAGCCTAGTCAGCATAACCGAGGTGCACAGTTGCTGCAGCCCACGCCTGGCAAGAGTGTACCATGTGGATGGACCACGCTCTCTGTGCCGTAACACGTGGTCTGTTTGAATTGCATGAAGGATCTTTGTCCTTATCCTACGCAGTTACATTGCAGTAAACATCCTTGTGGTTGGTGAATATGTTCATGCATTTCACCCACCTCCTTTCTCAAAACTACAAATGTTTTGTGTTCACCTCAACCTGACTGTCCTGTTTGGAGAATTTTTAGTAGATAAATATGGTGGAATCTCCCTTGTTTCCTTCCTCTTTTTTTTCAGAGGGTGGGGGAGTGGGGTGGGCGGGACCTTATTTGTTAGTTTAGTTTAGCCTTGAAAACAACATTTCTCTTACTCCCCTGCCCAGCAGGTTCCCTCACGTTTGATAGCAGAAGTCTGTCAGACTCTACACTGAACTCAACGTGCCGCAGGCTGAGCAGGAGGCCAGCCCTGGGGATCTGTCCACTGGAGTGGCTGCTTCTCAGCAAGTGGGGAGGGATGGGGGGCTGTCCATTCCGTCCGCCTGAGGGCTCTCACACAGCCTGCCTGGGGCCCGTGAATGTCCAGGCCTGCGAGATGACTGTGCAGACTGTCCTGTCTGGACCGCCTCACAGCACAGGAAAGCCACATTTGCTGGGGTCCTGGAATGAGCACGCTGACCGCTTTGTGAATTAGGACTGGAAGGCATCCCCATTAATCTACTTTTACAGCAATTTCAGTTACAAATGTCTCTTGTATTCTAGAGTACAAAGAAAAAAGCAAAGAACAATGCTTTCCATCACTGTGACTCAGGCAGGATTTAGCTTTGCTGAAGTCACACCTGGGGTTTCACAGTAGAGCATCATAAAGTCTGAGTTGGACCCTGGGCCTTGCTGAACCGACATGGGGTGTTTCCAGGAGCACACGTGGGAAATGCTGCTTTCTATGGGGACTCTAGAAGAAAAGCACTAAATGGTCATATATTTGGACTAAAACCTGGAAAAATGGCCCATCATAAACCTGAGTGGGCCTTTCAAATAATCTGTAAATAGTTTCTCATTTGTTCCCCAAAGAAAAACAGGATCCACACAGCACAGTGTTCGTTCTCTTCGGCTCCTCCTTGCCTCTCAGTCAGTGTCTCTCCGTCTCTCTCCTTCCCACACCCACCCCTTTTGAATGCAATCTAAAATGACTTTCTCTTCAATACTTTGTAAATTTATTGACATTCACTGGTAACAGTGGTATGGGTTAGCATCACCTGTCCCTCTATATACTAGCTCTATTCTCTCCCATTGGTGTAAAATTATTTTTTTTCATAAACTTCTTTCCACTGAAACAAAGGGCATGTAACCACTAACCATACACTCCCAAGATACTCAGAGCAAAGAATATATTTTTTTCCTTGTCTTGTTTTGGAGTGAGGGGCCGTGAACAT
This sequence comes from Capricornis sumatraensis, assembly GCF_032405125.1. Taxonomy (NCBI): domain Eukaryota; kingdom Metazoa; phylum Chordata; class Mammalia; order Artiodactyla; family Bovidae; genus Capricornis; species Capricornis sumatraensis. The sequence goes on along the minus strand of NC_091072.1, from coordinate 43,582,331 downwards.
AAAACAGTTAGCATCTGATCTGCTGTGGGTGCTGAACAGGCAGGCAGTGTCACCAGTGGGAGGAAGCATCGCTGACCCTCCCCTGGCCACTGTCTGAGTGCTGAGACCTGAGCACATGTCAGCCACTGCCCCAGGGTCCCTCTGCCCCTTGCACGAGCTGGGGCACCGCATCCTGGGACCGCGGAGCTGGGGCACAGCATTCTGGGGCCCCAGCTGATGGCTGGAGACCGGTGGGGACGTCCTTATGGATGGACGTCAAGGATGGCTCGGTCCTGGGGATGGCTTGGGTTCTGGAGAAGTGGGACATCTCCCACATCTTTAAAAATTAGGTCTGTAAAGCGAGCTACTTTATTCAACAATTATATATGCTCCTCTTTCTCATCATTTGTCACAAGTCACTGTGGCTTGGATGTTCTGATCATTCACCTCACTGTGTCACGGCTCAGGGCTGATAAAAACCCCACAGAGCCTGCACTGACCTGTGGTTTTAGCTAATCTGCACTGTTGCCGTCAGTCAGCACATGGTTTCATGAGTGTCAAATAGCGCTAGTATCTCTCGGGCTTCCCTGGTTTTGCCTTTCCACATGCAGCCCCCAGGTAAGGTTTTCATTCTCCTGGCCGCATCCTATCGTGTTCTCTGCCGAGTCCCCAGTTACCACTGCTGTTTCTTTGCCCTCAGACAGACCTGCCGAGAGCCATTTCTTACCATTAATACTTTCAGCACTTCTCAGTTTCTGACGCAAACCATGCGCCTCAGTTCTGCAGGCTCGGCCAGGACAGACTGTATGTGTATCCCAGCCATGACATGTGGCCTTATGTGTGATGGGGATGCCTGACCGTTTCCCAGAAGCACCATGTGTTCCTGGAGCCTGGTTTACACAAGCCCAGAGAGGGCCTGAGGTCCTTCTCCACCTGGGCTGGCCAGGTCCCTGAGCACCATGCAAGGAGCTGTGGGACCAAAACCCCATGACACCCCTGGTGAACACGCAGCTCTTGAGCAAATGTGTTCTCACGAAAAAATGAGTTTTTTCCATTATCAGGCATGGAATTTCCTATAACAGCATCACACTTATTTATAACCAAGTCTAGGTGCCACATTTGTCTGTCTCCATAAACTGTGAACTGTGCAATAATAAGTAGGCCTAGATTTTGTTTGGATCAGTGTAGCCACTTGTTTCCAATCATATCCTGCAAATGAAACCCACTCAGCTCTTGAAAACAGGGCCTATTCCTTCCTGCTGTCTAGTCAGATTCAAGTCTACTATGAAAGCTGTGATTTATGTTTTATTAGATAGAGATGGTAACAGAATGGCTATTTATTACAAATGCAAGTTGATTATTTGTGCATTTTAGACTTGCATGTTTTAACTCACATTGCTTATGAAATAGATGTTTGGAAATTCGAAAGCGAAATGTTGCAGAGGAGCAGACTGCCCCGTGGTCAGTCCGCTTGGCCAGGGCTGAAGCCAGGGCGGGGCAGGATGTGCAGGGAGCTGGATGGACGGGCACCACATGAACCCAGGGCCCCCTACTCACTCCACTGACTCTGCCAGCTCTGCCAGGCTGTGGCTTCATTTCACGCATCTCAAAGCCAGGAAACAATGAGGACAGTGTCTGTTTTCCTCACCAAGTTGGCAAATTCTTGAACAGAGGGCTGTGTAGATTCTGCCTTTAGATGGCTCACAGCTGCTCCTTCCTGCCTGGCTGTGAACTTCCAGCACTGTGCTCTTCACTCACAGAAATACATTGGTTTTTAACGCCGCAGTCTTTGGGAGTGGCCCCTGGGTAGCGGCATGTGTGCATCTGCCCCTAAGGATCACAGACAGCAGGGGGCGTCCTTGCTCCCAGGCTGTGTGGACCTGACTCTGTGTCCTGATCCCACTGCTGGGCCTGTCCTGACCTCCTCACATGTGGTCAGGACTCCATGCTAACACCCGCTTCGGGATCAATACCGAAAACCCTGTGCACATCGCAGCCCCACTCAGACCCCACTGCTCCATGTCCATGTGTTTTGCAGACTCAGAGCCTAGTGCTTCCTACAAGGCCCGTGTGCAGGTCCCCAAAGTGTCCATTCAGGTGTGGCTGGTGGGTTGACAGCTCCAGGGGCTCATGTAGACTGTGAGGGGAGTCAGAGATGTGCGTTCTTTCCTGTATCTTTTAGTAGTGAATAGAACACAGAAAATATTTGAAAATAGCACCGTTTTCCCACTAAAAATAACAATTTCTTTATTTTAATTTTTTTTTCTTACTTAAAAAGAAGTAGCCCCCAAACTTAATACTGAGTGACTAGCTGTTTTATATACTTAGGCACATGTGTCAGAAATCTTGAAACACTAGAATTTAGTAAGTTTTCCCAAAGCACACAACATGCCCAAACCATCCTCCGATAATTTTAAAGAAGGAAATCGAGCCTTCATTAGCGTTTGATCAATCAGTATTGGAACTAAAACCTGAAGGCACAATGCACGTTGTACTCAGACAAAATATCAGAAATACTGTGAGTCAGGCAGCCCACGTGTGCAGAGTCAGTGATGCCAACACCTGCCCAGTGACTCTGAGATGCTCTGGCCACTCACAGCAGTGGGGTTTTAGCATCAGCAGATCATGGCCAACTCAGAGTTCCAGCTCACGGACCATCTTGTCTTCATGTACAGACGTGAAAATTGGAGTCAAGTGTTTAAGTCAGGTGGTCTTAAAAAAGTAAAATTGGTTAAAAATTAAAGACAATGATACGCTTTTTTAGAACTCAGGAAAGCACCACTGACATTTGCTGTCAAAATTCTAAATTCCATAAAACACTGAGGGGAAACAGCTCATTAATATTTCACCAGGGAGACTCCCTTCTCCAAGTAGTACCTCAGAAGTAGACGGACACCCCTTCTGTTGATTTCATTTTTTACTTCATTTTCTCAAATCAGATGAACTGTTGTGTCTGTAACTGAGAATCCAGTTAGATTTGATTTTTGGCGTGCTTCACGTTTCACACAGGTATACACTCTTTTTACCTGATAACTAGAATCTTACCTGTTTTGATAGGAAAGAGGTATTCTTCGTGGCAGAAAGACACACTTCATTGGAACAGCCCAGATTAATGACTGAAAGTCAGTAGACCATAAATGACCCTGCAGTCAACAGACCATGAGCCAGGTGACCCCCAGATCCCACGTTTGTTACGTGAGGTAGTGATGCCTGTTCACAGGGTTGCCCGTTATAATCACAGCTGACACGTCTCAGTGCTTCACCTGAATTCACGTGACACAGGGCACATACTTGAAACAAACCAGTTAATTAGTTACGATTAATATTTATGATCCACAAATGTATCCACCTCTTTCTTCGTTTAGAAAGAGTGATTTGGAGGAAGTGGGTTTCAGGTGATGGGAATTTTAGTGTTCTGTTGGGTTTCTGTGGATGGATGGCTCTACGTGTTTATTTTTTAATCAACCCTTATTCAAAAAAAATGGTAAAAGGCAACTCAGCGATAGCAGTTCACATTCAGAAGGAAGCAGAATTTGGAAGATAAGGGAACAGAAGGGACCTGACATAACATGAGATGCTGTGGAATCTTGAGATGGCCAGGCATCTGGGTCCAGGTGTGAGCAGCCAGATGAAACAGGTCGATTGTGTCTGTTTAGTAGGAGCAGGTGTCCAGCCTGTGGGGACGCACCACCCCTGGGTCCTAGGAGGGGCATCCCCACTGTGGTTTCACCAGGAGCCAAGAAGTGCTGCAGGGCCAGACTGCACACCTGCATCTTGTAACCACGGCAACCAGCTGCCTGGCTCTCCTCCTGGACAGGCATCGCATCAAAGTGCAGCCATGCTGGGGGGCAAGCAGGGCAGGAGGAGGGCACCGGATGCTGCGGAGGCTCAGCCCAGAGCCTGAGATGGACTCTCCCCAGGGCAGGTCTGGTGCATCCTACAGGGCCTCCTCCCTCAGTCTTGGGGCCGCAAGTCCTGGGTATGCTCCAGGTAGCACCGGGGCCTGATTTTGAACCTGGAAAGGTCTTCACTCCACACACATTCACTTGGGCACTTGATTTTCTTGAAAAAGGATGTGCACTCTTTTCTTTAATTTTGAGAAAATTTTCATATTTATGCCTAATTACATGCAAAATATAAAATGCTTCTTATTATAAAGGAATAAAAGCAGGATCCAACCTTTAAGGGAAAAATAGAGGCTTTCACCTGCTTGCCCTGGGCCCCAGAGTGCTGTGTACTGCCACTGCTGTGAGCTGGGGGTCGTGCACGTGCACGTGTGTGTGTGGCAGGGGGCGGGGGGCACTCATGAGAATGCGCTGCCAGGGTTTCACATTAAGTATGCTTGCTGTGAGGTTCTGGTGAGATATCCTTATTTTAAAGGCATTTCTTTTGATTTCTACTTGCAGAGGGTTTTCATCCAGAATATATTTTGAATGCTCTGCTGCTTGGGAGACGTCTATTACAGGAATTATGGTTTCTCCCTTGATCTATCAATTTTGCTGTTACACCATATGATACCAAGTTATTCTTCTGCTTCTGAGATATGCCCTACTTGATTATGGTGCTCTTTTAATACAAAACATATTTGATGGTGAATATTTTACTTAGAATGTTTGCACATTTGTTCAGAAGCCAGACTGTTGGGAATTTCAGAGTGTTAGTTGTATCTCAAGCTTGGCCAGCTATTAGAGAATATCAGTTGTATTTAACTATCAACATAGACTAAAACCGGAACAGTATGAATGTTCCCAGAAAATGTTGGAAGGGTAGTGCAGTGATCTCTCAAGATGAGTGGCAACTTTCTCATGATGTGTGTTTATTGCAAGATCAACAAATACGCACTCTTTGCCTTGGAGCAGAAAGACGCTGTAGTGTCTCAAAGAGGTAGCTTGTAGGGACTCACAGAGATGCTTTGGCAGTGGACGCTCACACCCCATGGTCTTTATTGGTGGTTTTCATGGCATGGTCTCTTATGTAATCAGCTTACTTGTAGCCCAGGCCAGAAACTCCACCTTACAAGCCATTATGTGGAGCCCCCGAGGGGGAACAAGAGACCAGCAAGGTCGTCTGTGGAATTCTCAACTCCTGTCCTGTTTTACTAGGTGACTTGACCATCCTGGGGGCTAAGGGAGGGGTCCAGGGTCAATTGCCAACCAAATAGCCTGCTCTGGGCTTCAGCATCAGTACTGAAGTGTAGTTTTTCTTAGAGACACATGTGTTTACCATAACAGACACTTGTAGAGCTTTCTGTAGAAAACTGTGCTTAGAAGATTATAAAAGTTCATGTTTCTGTAAGACCAGGGAGCTGAACTAGGTAATTACAGCATTTGGTAGGTTATTGATAGGATAAAGCATCATGAGAAATATACATGTGTAAGCCAAAAAGGCTTTTTTTTTTCGCTTATAAGAGATTTAAGATGGCATCTTATAGATGCTCGGAGAAGGCAGTGGCGCCCCACTCCAGAACTCTTGCCTAGAAAATCCCATGGACTGAGGAGCCTGGTGGGCCGCAGTCCATGGGATTGCTACGAGTCGGACATGACTGAGCGACTTCACTTTCACTTTTCACTTTCATGCACTGGAGGAGGAAATGGCAACCCACTCCAGTGTTCTTGCCTGAGGAATCTCAGGGACCGGGGAGCCTGGTGGGCTGCTGTCTATGTGGTTGCACAGAGTCGGACACGACTAGCAGCAGCAGCAGCAGCTTATAGATACTTATTTTCTGGAAAAATTAAGTCCATCCAGCTTTGTCAAGAATAGATTTTTGGAACTGTGATTGTCTTTCTCTGATTATAAAGCTGATTTGGGATTAAGAGGGCCGTGGATGCAGTCATGCAGTCTGTATGTAATTGGTGTGTTATTCAGATTTCATTCCAGTATCAAAGCCTAGTTCAGCTGGCATCACAAATTTACATTAATATTAACCGCATTAAAGTGAGCAAGGTAATTTAAAGTAATCTAAAATAGGGTCTTAAACGAAAGGAAAGCACTCTAGTTGATTAAACTTTGATTACAATTTTTAGGACCAAAAAGCCTGCTCGTAGAATGAGTCTATCACTCTTCATTTTAATTTGATGAAAACCATCCATTTCCTTCGATTCAGTCATTGGACAATATCCCTCCTCAGTGTTTTACCACCTTCGCACACACAGCTCCATTGGATCCTTTTACGGTTTTATTCCTGGTGTTGGGCATGTGGCGTAGACACACAGTGGGGTCTTGCTCAGCCATGAGAGGTGCTGCCTTGCTACAGCGTGCATGAACCTCGAGGGCACTGTGCTGAGTGAGATGAATCAGAGAAAGGCAGAACTGCGTTACCTCACTTATGTGTGGAACCTAAAAAAGCCAAATGCACGGAAGCAGAGAGGAGAATGGTGGTTGCCAGGGGCTGAGGGCAGTCGGGGGAGACAGAGAGATGTCGGTGAGGGGGCATAAACCTCCAGTTAGAAGACAAGTGACTTCTGGGGTCTGATGTACAGTGTGGGACTGTAGTTAACAGTACTGAGTTATGTGCTTGCAAGTTGCTAGGAGCATGGGTCTTAAGTGTTAGCTACCCCCTCGCCAAAGGAGAAACACAAAGTGACTCTGTGAGGTGATCCACGTGTCCATTAACCTGACTGTGGTGACTGTTTCACTGTGTGTATGCATATTAAATCATCCTGTTGAATACTTTAATATGTTCAATTTTACTTGTCAGTAATACAGCTGGAAAAAAATTAAAAGTGTAGGCAGTCCTCCTTGGTAAAGAAGTTGGTTTTTTGTTTCTGTTTGATTTTTGAATGAACTGATGAACTTAAAAACTATTCACAACCTAAAAGTTGGGAATTATGTTTTATTTGATGGGATTTTTAGGACTTTAAGGCATGGAGACAGCATCTCAAGTAACCCCGAGAGAACTGCTCTAAGGAGATGGGAAGTGGGGAGTAGTCAGGTTTATATAGAAGTTTTGCAGCATAGGGCGGGTAGCAGTAATCTCTCTGAACATCGAGATTATTGTTAATTAATGAAAAGCAGATGACTGGGAATTCAGTGCTCTTCTGTGTATGGAGCGATGCAGGAGTCCGGGCTGACTGCAGTCGTTCCTTTCATACGCACATCAGCTGTCTGGGCCAGCGCCCTGTCTCCAGTGCTGAGCTTCCTTTCCTCAGGGAATGGAGGGTCCGAACCTCTGCTGCGGTTCCTTTGCTCAGTGGAGGGAGCGGCTGCTGGACGGCAGGTGCTCCTTCTGAGCTCCCACAGGCTCGCCGGCTCACGTGGGAGGGCCGTCCTCGATGATGACTGTGACAGCCTTGTTTACTGATATGGCAGGATGTATTCCATTTCTCAAGTACTGGTGTTTTGAAAAACCAGAATGAATTTGGCCAAGCCAGTAAACCCTCAGCCCCAAAACCAATTTCCTAGAATTTAAAGGCAGCTTAAGACCCTGAGTTGGGTAAGATTGAAGGCGGGAGGAAAAGGGGATGACAGAGGATGAGATGGTTGGATGGCATCACCGACTCAATGGACATGAGTTTGAGTAAATTCCGAGAGTTGGTGATGGACAGGGAGGCCTGCTGTGCTGCAGTCCATGGGGTCGCAGGGAGTCAGACACCACTGAGCAACTAACTGAACTGACAGAACTTGGTTACATGAAGAAAACGCCCGCCTCAAGCAGCCATAGCAGCCGTCAGCATGAGTAGATGGAGTCTGAGCTGGCTTCTGGGAGCGGTGAGGAGACACGTCTTGCAGATTCCTCACCTTGGATTATGGAAGGGATATTTTGGGGGGCCCATTTGTTGAGCAGTGTGAGGCTCTAGAGTGTGAACGTTGCCTCAGATGCTCTGGGCTGGGATTTCCTCTCCTGTCCTGTCGGGACGTGATGGGATGCACTGAGGAGCTTGGGGAGCGGCCTGTCCAGGAGCGGCTGCAAGGTCCTGAGCCTCAGGGTGTGAATGTGAGTCCAGGCCGAGGAGCCAGTTGCATCCACTCACAGGAGTTGTCATTGTGCGGAGATGTCATTTCAGGTGAAACCAGGAACCAGGTGCCAGCGACTAGCTTGGTGAGGGTCAGGGCAGAAGAGGCGGGTCCTTTCATCACAGTGATCATTCTTGGAAGTTAAGAAATTGGATTGAAGCTGCTCACTGTTTACCTGTCGACACCTACATGTCAAAACAGATGAACCTCTGAAGTCAAACCTCATTCAAGTCAGGAGTCTCATCCCCTTTCTGGGCTCAAAACCAGTGTCTCTCCACCTACTAATGAAGACCCACGGCTGTGATCTGAGGACCTTCTCCCATCCACAAAGGAAGGTCCCTTGTGAGCATGAGTGCCCCACAAAGGCCCTCCAGGTCCTGCTCTCTCTGACCTGACCTTGGACTACTGAAGGGCTGGTGTTAAGCTAGGCCCCCACCAACCACTTACACCAACTCAGGCTCTTAAAAGTCTGTAGTGTCCCCAGCTATGAAAGGAGATCCTTGAGTGACAGTTCTCACTGTCACGGCAGGGGGATGAGAGGTGGGGATTTAGCTGTGCCCAGGGTCCCCCTGTGCCCTGCGTCCCTGGTGTCTGACCCTGTCCTCTGACAGCAGTCTATCAGACTGGGACCCCCACCTGCACCCCGCACCGTGAGTGCCTTTAACCATCAGTTCAGTTCAGTTCAGTCTCTCAGTCATGTCCAACTCTTTGCGACCCCATGGACTGCAGCACGCCAGGCTTCCCTGTCCATCACAAGCTCCCAGAGCTTGCTCAAACTCATGTCCATCAAGTCAGTAATGCCATCCAATGATCTCATCCTCTGTCGGCCCCTTCTCCTACCACCTTCAATCTTTCCCAGCATCAGGCTCTCTTCAAATGAGTCAGTTCTTTGCATCAGGTGGCCAAAGTATTGGGGTTTCAGCTTCAACATCAGTCCTTTCAATGAATATTCAGGACTGATTTCCTTTAGGATGGACTGGTTGGATCTCCTTGCTGTCCAGGGGACTCTCAAGAGTCTCCTCCAACACCATAGTTCAAAAGCATCAGTTCTTTGGCACTCAACTTTCTTTATAGTCCAACTCTCACATCCATACGTGACTACTAGGAAAACCATAGCTTTAACTGGACGGACCTTTGTTGGCAAAGTAATGTCTCTGTTTTTTAAATATGCTGTCTGGGTTGCTCATAGCTTTTCTTTCAAGGAGCAAGCATCTTTTAATTTCACGTCTGTAGTCACTATCTGCAGTGATTTTGGAGCTCAAGAAAATAAACTCTTTCACTGTTCCCATTGTTTCTGCATCTACATGAAGTGATGGGGCTGGATGCCATGATCTTTGTTTTTTGAACGCTGAGTTTATAAGCCAGCTTTTTCATTCTTCTCTTTTACTTTCAGCAAGAGGCTCTAGTTCTTTTTTGCTTCCTGCCATAAGGGTGGTTTTGTCTGCATATCTGAGGTTATTGATATTTCTCCCAGCAATCTTGATACCAGCTTGTGCTTCATCCAGCCTGGCATTTCACATGATGTACTCTGCATTTAAGTTAAATAAGCAGGGTGACAATGTAGAGCCTTCACGTATATTGACTTGACTCCTTTCCCAATTTGGAACCAGTCCACTGTTCCATATTCGATTGTAACTGTTGCTTCTTGACCTGCATACAGATTTCTAAGGAGGCAGGTCAGGTGGTCTGGTATTCCCATCTCCTGGAGAATTTTCCAGTTTGTTTTGATCTACACAGTCAGCTAAAGAGCCTCTTGATGAAAGTGAAAGAAGAGAGTGAAAAAGTTGGCTTAAAGCTCAACATTCAGAAAACTAAGATCATGGCATCTGGTCCCATCACTTCATGCCAGATAGATGGGGAAACAGTGGAAACAGTGGCTGACTTTATTCATCTGGGCTCCGAAATCACTGTGGATGATGATTGCAGCTATGAAATTAAAAGGTGCTTACTCCTTGGAAGGAGAGTTATGACCAACCTAGATAGCATATTAAAAAGCAGAGATAATACTTTGCCAACGAAGGTCCGTCTAGTCAAGGCTTGGTTTTTCCAGTAGTCATGTATGGATGTGAGAGTTGGACTATAAATAGAGCTGAGCACCGAAGAATTGATGCTTTTGAACTGTGGTATTGGAGAAGACTCTTGAGAGTCCCTTGGACTGCAAGGATATCCAACCAGTCCATCCTAAAGGAGATCAGTCCTGGGTGCTCATTGGAGGGACTGATGTTGAAGCTGAAACTCCAATACTTTGGCCACCTGATGCGAAGAGCTAACTCATTTGAAAAGACCCTGATGCTGAGAAAGATTGAGGGCAGGAGGAGAAGGGGACAACAGAGGATGAGATGGTTGGATGGCATCACCGATACAATGGACATGGGTTTGGGTGGACTCCAGGAGTTGGTGATGGACAGGGAGGCCTGGTATGCTGCCGTTCATGGGGACGGCACAACTGAGCGACTGAACTGAACTGAACACAGTCAAAGGCTTTAGCATAGTCAGTGAAGCAGTAGATTTTTTCTGGAATTCTCTTGTTTTTTATATGAACTAACGGTTGTTGGCAATTTGATCTCTGTTTCCTCTCCCTTTTCTAAATCCAGCTTGAACATCTATCTGGAAGTTCTCGGTTCATGTACTGTTGAAGCCTGGCTTGGAGAATTTTGAGCATTACTTTGCTAGCGTGTGAGGTGCATGCAATTGTGTGGTAGTTTGACCATTCTTTGGCATTGCCTTTCTTTGGGGTTGGATTGAAAACTTACCTTTTCCAGTCCTGTGGCCACTGCTGAATTTTCCAAATTTGCTGGCAAATTGAGTGCAGCACTTTCACAGCATCATCTTTGCGGATCTGAAAAAGTTCAGCTGGAATGCCATCACCTCCACTAGCTTTGTTCGTAGTGATGCTTCCTAAGGCCCACTTGACTTCACACTCTAGGATGTCTCTAGGTGAGTGATCACACCATCATGGTTATCCGAGTCATGCGTCTTGTCACCTCTTCTTATTATCTTCTGCTTCTGGTAGGTCCCTACCATTTCTGTCCTTTCTTGAGCCCATCTTTGCATGAAATGTTGCTTTGGTGTCTCTCATTTTCTTGAAGAGATCTCTAGTCTTTCCCATTCTATTGTTTTCCTCTATTTCTTTGCACTGATCACTGAGGAAGGCTTTCTTATCTCTCCTTGCTCTTCTTTGAAACTCTGCATTCAGATGGATATGCCTTTCATTTTCTCCTTTGCCTTTTACTTCTTTTCTTTTTTTCAGCTATTTGTAAGGCCTGCTCAGACAACCATTTTGCCTTTCTGCATTTCTTTTCTTGGGGATGGTTTTGATCAACTCCTCCTGTACAATGTTATGAACTTCCATCTCCCTAAAAGCCCTGCCTCCACACACGGCCATTCTGGGGGAAGGGCTTGAACAAATGAGTTTCATGGAATGCATTTCAGTCCACAGTAGACACCAAACCATCGCAGTGACCAAGAATCAGAGCATCTTGTTCCTGGTGGGCTGCATTGCCTAACCATCCTGTTAACCACGTGGTGGTCTGGGGACAGTGCTGTGAAGTCACCTCTAGCCCCAGCCATGCCCTCAAGCATGGCCGTGTTATTACATGGGCAGTTTTTATTAATTGATTTTTTTGGAGTGTAGTTGCTTTACAGTGTTGTGTTATGATGGTTTCTTCTGTTCAGCAAAGTGAACCAGCCGTACACATACATCCCTCCCCACTGTTTCGGGTTTCCTTCCCATTCAGGTCCCCACAGAGCACTGAGCTGAGTTCCCTGTGCCGGCGAGGAGGTTCTCCTCAGGCGTCTGTTGTGCAGACTCAGTCATGTGTACACGTCAGTCCCGATCTCCCATCCATCCCACCCCTCCGTTCCGCCTGGCATCCATGTGTCTGTTCTCTGTGCAGGTTTAAAGGGATGATGGAGTTGCAGCTGTGCCTGGAGAAAGGCCATTGTCTTGACAGGTGGTCCATGAACATAAATGGGGCGTGGTGTGACGAGGCCCAGATGAGGATTGGGGACTACCAGAAAGGGGCAGGACATGTCATGAGGGGAAGGACGCTCACTTCAATCGACCTTGAAAATTGAACACAGTTGAGCATCTGTGTCTTCAGGTTCCAACCAACAGAGAACTGAATATATTTGGAAAAACAATTCCAGAAAGTTCCCCAAAGCGAAACTAGAGTTTGCCATCACCAGTGGCAAGTCTTTACAGAGTATTCCCGTTGTAGCAGGTGTTACAAGTGGTCCAGAGACGATGTGAAGTCTGTGAGGACCTGCAGGAGCTGTGTGCAGATGCCGCGCCCTCTTGTGTACCGGGCTTGTGCATCCATGGGCTTCAGCATCTCAGGGTGTCCTGGAACCCGCCTCCCCTCAGATTCTGAGGGACTACTGTATGTTTGTAATTAAAGCTTTTAAAATCCCACAACTGAACTCCCCAGCAAAGCTGAATTTCAGCTGAAGAAATCCAATCATACGTAATTTATTTTTATGATTTTTAAAGATTACTAGGTGACACACCAGTCAGAACTCCCAGATTCATGCAGCCTGGTATTTAGAAGAAAGTCTATATTATTAGAAAAAGAAGTCAGCACAGATTATCAGTGATATGGTCAGATGGGATCTCTTCTTTTATGTGATTAATGGGAATCCAGCTACCTCTGTCTTTTATAAGAGATCATACCAGCTCTAGAATGTCCTTTCTGTGGATATGATCAACATGGACACATTATATACGTATAAACAAGAGTTTGGAAATAACCTTACAAATCTACAATAAAAGAATGATAAAATGAGTCATACACCAAAGCCTAGCAACCACGATTATATTTTTAAATAACATTTAATAACATAAATAAAATGTTTAAGATAAATAATAATCCAAAAGACTGATATTTTTGTTTGGATTTTAGATCATTTGTTTTTTTGAACCAAAATTTCCCCCCAAATTCATATTCAATTTATAACTAGTAAGCATTCAATAAAATTTTTATATAGAAGAGTTTATAAACAATTAATTTTAAGAAGTCATTTGAAAAATATCTCAAAGTGTTTGCTGCTTCCTTCATTTTCTGCCTCATATGTATATATCTCTTCTGCAGTGGTATCACAATTTAGATCATAGTTTTTCACAAGGAATGTTTTCAAAAATTGAAATAATGGCTTTCATATTTTTAAGGAGCTGAGGATCTTTGAAGTTCTGGGGATTTGCTATAGAGATTTTTGTGTATATTAGCTGGATAATAAAATCTAGAAAATGATAAGGTGGTTCACCAGTAAATTGAAAGGTTACACAAAGTTTTCTTTCTTTTCTGAAGAAAAAGAATACAATAAATAAGCCATGGGTTCTGAGCACTATATGTCTCATAATTTAAAATCTAATAAAAAATGAGTCAGCGGGTTTATTCAGCAGTCCCTCAACCTCAAGCTGGAGAAGAGAGCAGAAGATCAAGTCCAAACATAAAGAGAGCGGAGGAAAGCTGGCGTCTCCCAGGACTCCGGTCGGTGGTGTTTATGAATCATTCGCGGTAGTGGGGAGAGCATCTTTTGTAAAAGTTCTGAAGGAAGCTCGTGTGTGGCATTTCTGCTGTAAGAGCTGAAAAGGGCAGGTGTTATGAGACTCGCCTTCGTCCGAGGCCTGGTGTGAAAGGTCTCCAGGTGGAGTGCAGCTGCCCAGGTAGGAGTGCATGAGCGCTGCTCCCCGGGTCGCTGGGCGTGCTCTCCGCGGAGCTGGAGGGGCCGTGGGCCTCTCTTGTGTGTCCAGTAAAGGCAAGAGGCTTCTGGGTCCAGGAGGATGTGTGTAGGAGATGGGAGTCAGAAAGCTGGAAGGTGTAGAGATGCAGACCTGTCCTTGGAAACACCGGAGTGTGGGTGAAGACACTCAGGGCCTCAGGCCAGGGGACGTGCTCGGAGGGGCCACCCTGTCGGGCGCAACGTGTCTTCTGTTCCAAGTCACCTCTCTCTGTCTAAGAGAGGTCCCTCCGAGAAGAGTCCTGGAGGTGTGACTCCTCAGAAGCCCTGGGGACCTGATCTGGTCCTGGGTCAGGCCTTGCTGCGGCTCCGTCTCCTTTAGTTGGCGGCAGATCACTACTTTCTTGTTAAGGGAGAACAAGCTCCCCTGTTCTCTGTGCAAAGTCATTCTAGGAATGTAAGGAAACCACATGTAAAGGTGCCCCAAAAGACAGAAAGGTTCTATAAACTGATGTGAATCATATGTTTAAAAATACTCCTTCCCCCAACAGGATTCCTCTGTGACTCAGGTTGTAATGACACTGTTCTCTCATGTCTCTGCATTAACGTTCTTAATTTGCTATTTCTCCTCTCTGATTTCTTTCACTTACTGTCGTTGTCAAACACTCTTTTTTTTTTGGCTTCACAATTTCTTTCCCCAAACCTGCTGAAGGGATATTTACTGAATTCTCACATCTCTGTGGTCTGGGTTTGCTAGGCCGCAGTAGCTGAGTGCGTTCAGCTCGGGGCTTAAACAGCACACGTCTGTTTCTCACCAGTTTGGAGGCAGAAAGTCCAAGAACAAGGCTCCCACAGACCTGTGTCTGGTGAAGATCGTTCCTGGTTCTCTCTGTGTCCTCACATGGGGGAAGGGGCTGTGGTCTCCAGTGTCTTTCCATCCTCCCTGGAGCAGAGGGCAGGGGGAGGACAGAGGGGTTCTCCTGAGTCTATGTCTTCTCAGTTGCTGTCGGCTCCAAAGTGATTCTTAGGCCAAAGGGGATAAGATGATGCTCCTGTTTTTCCCTGGATGTCCAGGGCACGAGCTATCATATCAAGTAAACTAATGAGGAAAGATATGGGAGAGTAGAGATGAGACAAAGCAGAACAGAGGACTGATTTCCACTGGGGCATGTTTTTACAGCCGTGTGCGAGAAAGGAGCTTATGACGATAATGAACATAAACGCACACTCTCCAAAAACAGATAGAAAATGCAGTGGAGCATTAGAGTGGGTGATTAAAGAGAAAAATCCAATCAGGAGGTAAAATTACTGTTCATAGGGCCATGGAGGCTAGTGGCAAAGTTTGGAAGGCTGTGTTTGGAGAGAAGTGTGAGGAGATCTCAGCGGTGTTAAGACCGATGATCAGTAAAGATCGTGAGCCGCCAGGATTTATTTTTTCTACTTGCCGTGTAGTGTTTCTTTCCAACCTGTGTCTTCCTTTGACTAGATGTCACTTCTTTAGTCCATCAAAATATAACATTTTTGTCTTATCTGCCTTTATCATCATGGCCAACTTAATATGTTATAAAAATAGACTTGTTTCCTATTTTGTGTCCTCTTTCATCCAGGAATACAGAAAAACTAAGTCTAAATACTTGTAATTCCCTCTGCTTGTCTTTGTTTTCTTTCTGTTGTAAATACAGATGCCACCTGACAGGGTTTGGTTGTCCACCTCGAATCTGAAACTCAGCAGTGTCTCTCCTGGGCACTTGGTTCACGTGCCTTGTCTTTCTGTTCCCTTAATAGTGTCTTGGTTGGCCAGAGTTTCCTTTGTAGCTCAGTCATGTCAGTACTGCCCTTCAGAGTGAGAACTTCGGTTATTTTCTGGAAACATTTTTGACTTTACATTCAGATCTACAATATATCTCCAGCTCTGCATGTGTTCAGAGGGAGGCAGGGTCTAGATTTATTTTTTCCCAAGTGGATGTATAATTTATCCATGTAAAGAAAAATCTCTTTTCCAGTTCATCTTAGGTGATTCTTACGGAAGTGATGAGACTAGGAGAAGGCCTTGGTGTCCGGAGGCTGTGAGAGGTGAAGTCGGGAGGCCACTGGTGGGCAGGCCGCCTCCAGCCTGGCTTCTCGTGTGGGCGCTCCCGTGCGTCTGAGGCTGATGAGGGTCCAGAGTGGCCTCCGCTGTCCTTCCGTCCCTGCTGGAGGGGAGGGCAGCAGAGCACTGAGAGCTCTCGCATCAGCGACTTCTCAGATGCCCTTGGCTCCGAAGTGACCTCTGTCAGAGCAGCTTGCTTGCAGGCGCGGTGTTGGACCTCCTCCAGCAGCGCTTCCTGAGAGAGCCCGCCCCGCCCTGCCCCGCAGCCTGCGCTGGGGTCCCCCGGGCGGGGCTGGACGGCCTGCCGCGGGGGGCTGGGGCTCGCCTGGGCCAGCGCTGTGCTGCCCTGATTACTGCTGTTACCGCCTCCTGGGTCTTAAGGCCTCCAGCTGCGTCCTCCTCCTGGGGCTGGCTTTAGAGGGCTGCCGCTTTGCATTTCAGTGTCAAGTACAGAATCAGTGTCTTGGCTTTTACAGAGAATAATTCACTAGGCTTTGATCGGCAGTTTATTAAACATACAGTTTAAACTACTTTTCCAATTGGTTGCTGCCGTTATATAGAAATAATAGTTTATTAAGCCTGTTCTAATAAAATTCCTATATTCACTTACTAATTTACTCTATAATTATTTTCTGTAGGTATTTTAGACTTTCTACATCCATAATAAGTTGAATACAAATACCAGTTTCTTCGCTCCTTGTCGTATTCAGTTTTCTAGCTGCATTGTACAGGCCAGGACCTCCAGGACACGTTGACTAGGAATGCAGATGTTTGTATTCCTGGATTCAGTGACGGGTGGGGAATTTCTAATATTTCTGTATTAAGTATGGTGTTTACCAGAGGAACTGTGTATACACCTATTCAGAATAAGAAAATGGATTGCTAGTTCTGATGTGATTAAAATTTGTGTCATAAACTGAATTTTATCTAATCTTTTCCAATCAAGATAATTTTATAATTTTTATTCTTTATTCTTCACATGATATTATACTGATTGATTTTTGAATGATAAACACATTTGCTTCTGGAAATAAACAATATTTTTTGTGGTTTTTCTATCCTTTTGAAATATTGCATACTATTTGCTAATATTTTATTTAGTACTTTTGTATGTATATTTACAACAGATTTTATTTCTTTTATTAATTCCTTCGGTTTGGAAATAAGATGAATCTGACTACAAAACAAGTTTTGGGAAGTGTTTTTTCCCTCAACTCTGAAGAGTTTGCGTTGTTGTTCAGTCGCTCAGTCATGTCCAACACTTTGCGACCCCTTGGATTGCAGCATGCCGGGCTTCCCTGTCCTTCACCAACTCCTGTATCTTGCTCAAACTCATGTCCATTGAGTTGGTGATGCCATCCAACCATCTCATCCTCTGTTGTCCCCTTTTCCTCATGCCTTCAGTCTTTTCCCAGCATAGGGGTCTTTTCTGATGAGTCAGCTCTTTGCATCAAGTGGCCAAAGGATTGGAGCTTCAACTTCACCATCAGTCCTTCCAATGAATGTTCAGGACTGATTTCCTTTACAGTTGACTGGTTTGATCTATTTTCAGTCTAATGGACTCTCAGGAGTCTTTCACCAGCACCACAGTTCAAAAGCATCAATTTTTCATCACTCAACCTTCTTCATGGTCCAACTCTAACATCCTTACATGACTCCTGGAAAAACCATAGCTTTGACTAGATGGATGTTTGTTGGCAAAGTAATGTCTCTGCTTTTTAATATGCTGTCTAGGTTTGTCACAGCTTTTCTTCCAGGGAGCAAGCGTCTTTTAATTTCATGGCTGCAGTCACCATCTGCAGTGATTTTGGAGCCCAAGAAAATAGTCTGTCACTGTTTCCATTGTTTCCCCATCTATTTGCCATGAAGTGATGGGACTGTTGCCATCATCTTAGTTTTGAATGTTCAGTTTTAAGCCACCTTTTTCATTCTCCTCTTTTCCTTTCATCAGGAAGCTCTTTAGTTCTTCTTTGGTTTCTGCCATAAGGGTGGTGTCATCTGCATATCTGAAGTTATTGATATTTCTCCCGGCAGTTTGGATTCCAGCTTGTGCTTTATCCAGCCCGCATTTCTCATGATGTACTCTGCATAGAAGTTAAATAAGCAGGGTGACAATACACAGCCTTGATGTACTCCTTTCCCGATTTTAAACCCATCTGTTGTTCCATATCCAGTTCTAACTGTTGCTTCTTGACCTGCATACAGGTTTCTCAGGAGGCGGGTCAGGTGGTCTAGTATTCCCATCTCTTTTAGAATTTTCCACTGTTTATTGTGATCCACACAGTCAAAGGTTTTAGCGTAGCCAATGAAGCAGAAGTAGTTTTTTTTTGGAACTCTTTTGCTTTTTCAGTGATCCAGTGGATGTTGGCAATTTGATCTCTGGTTCCTCTGCCTTTTCTAAATCCAGCTGGGACACCTGAAAGCTCTTGGTTCATGTACTGTTGAAGCCTGGCTTGGAGAATTTTGAGCATTACTTTGCTAATGTGTGAGATGAGTGCAATTGTGTGGTAGTTTGAGCATTCTTTGACATTGCCTTTCTTAGGGATTGGAATGAAAACTGACGTTTTCCAGTCCTGTGGACACTGCTGAATTTTCCAAATTTGCTGGCATATTGAGTGCAGCACTTTCACATCATCATCTTTTATTTTTATTTTATTTTATTCTTTTTAATTTTACTTTATTTTACTTTATAATACTGTATTGGTTTCGCCATACATCAACATGAATCCGCCACGGGTGTACACGTGTTCCCAGTTTGAAATAGCTCAGCTAGAATTCCATCACCTCCACTAACTTTGTTCATAGTGATGCTTCCTAAGGCCCATTTGACTTTGTGCTCCAGGATGTCTGGCTGTAGGTGAGTGATCACACCATCATGGTTATCTGGGTCATAAATATCTCTTTTGTATAGTTCTGTGTATTCTTGCCACCTCTTCTTAATATCTTCTGCTTCTGTTAGGTCCATCCCATTTCTGTCCTTTATTATGCCCATCTTTGCATGAAATGTTCCCTTGGTATCTCTGGTTTTATTGATGAGATCTCTAGTCTTTCCCATTCTATTTTTTCCCTTTGTTTATTTGCATTGATTGCTGAGAAGGCCTTCTTATCTCTCCTTGCTGTTCTTTGAAACTCTGCATTCAGTTGGGTATCATTCCTTTTCTCCTTTGCCTTTTGCTTCTCTTCTTTTCCAGCTATATGTAAGGCTTCCTCAGACAACCATTTTGCCTTTTTGCATTTCTTTTCTTGGGGATGGTTTTGATCACCATCCCCTGCACAATGTTATGAACTTCCATCTGCAGTTCTCCAGGCACTCTATCTATCTGATCTAATGCCTTGAATCTCTTTGTCACTCCACTGTATAATCATAAGGTATTTGATTTAAGTCATACCTGAATGGCAGTGGTTTCCCCACTTTCTTCAATTTCAGTCTGAATTTGGCAATAAGGAGTTCATGATCTGAGCCACAGTCAGCTCCCGGTCTTGTTTTTGCTGACTGTCTAGAGCTTCTCCATCTTTGGCTGCAAAAAAATATAATCAGTATGACTTTGGTATTGACCATCTGGTGATGTCCATGTGTAGAGTCTTCTCTTGTGTTGTTGAAAGTGGGTGTTTGCTATGACCAGTGCGTTCTCTTGGCAAAACTCTATTAGCCTTTCCCCTGATTCTTTATGTACTCCCAACTATTCCAGGTATATCTTGACTTCCTACTTTTGCATTCCAGTCCCCTATGATGAAAAGAACATCTTTTTTTTTTGGTGTTAGTTCTAGAAGATCATGTTCATCTTCATAGAGCCATTCAACTTTAACTTCTTTGGCATTACTGGTTTGGGCATAGACTTGGATAACTGTGATATTGATTGGTTTGCTTTGGAAATGAACAGAGATCATTCTGTCATTTTTGAGACTGAACCTGAGTACTGCATTTCAGACTCTTTTACTGACTATGAGGGCTACTCCATTTCTTCTAAGGGATTCTTGCCCACAGTAGTAGGTATAATTGTCATCTGAATTAAGCTCACCCATTCTGGTTCATTTTAGTTCACTGATTCCTAAATTGTTGATCTTCACTCTTGCCATCTCCTGTTTGACCACTTCCAATTTACCTTGATTCATGGACCTAACATTCCAGGTTCCTATGCAATACTGTTGTTTACAGCATCAAACTTTACTTTCGCCACCAGTCCTATCAACAGCTGGCCATTGTTTCTGCTTTGGCTCAGCCTCTTCGTTCCTTCTGAAGCTATTTCTTCACTCTTCTCCAGTAGCACATTGGGCAGCTGCTGACCTGGGAAGTTCGTCTTTCAGTGTCATGTTATTTTGTCTTTTCATGCTCTTCCTGGGGTTCTCAAGTCAAGATTGCTGAAGTGGTTTACCATTTCCTTCCCCTGTAATTAGTATCATTTATTCTCTGAAACTTTGGAAATATTTCTAGGAAACCCATCGGCTCCTGGTGATTCTCCTTCATGCAAGTTTATGGTTTCAGATTTTATTTCTTTATTAGTCAGAGAATTGTTGAGATTTTACATTTCTTTTTGTGGTAGTTATTATAAGTTGTGTTTTGCAATGAATTTTTCCATTTTGAATAGTTTACAGATTTGTGATGTAAAGTTGTTCACAGTATATTCCACAAAGCTGAAAAGGAAAGAATGCTTCCATAGTCCTTGCACAAGACTGATTGCATTACCCTGATTCTGAAACCTGAGACATCACAAAAGGGAAAGTTACAGGCCAACATCCGTGATGAATGTAGATACAAAAACTCTCAACAAAATATTAGCAAGCCAAATTCTGTAGTACATTCAGGGATCGCACACCATGATCGAGTGGAATTTATCCCAGGGATGCAAGGATGGTTCAGCACCAGCAAATCAATAAATGTGGTCACTCATTAATAAAGTGGAAGTGAAAGGCTTAAGATAATCTCAGTAGGAGTAGAAAATGCATTTATCAAAAATGAGCATTCCTTTATGATAAAAAATTATTGACACCAAGGGGGTACAGGGAAGGTACTTCATAATAAAGGCCATATATGACAGCCGACAGCTACCATCACACTCAGCAGTGAAAAGCTGAAAGCTTTAAGGTCAGGAGCAAGACAAGGATGTTCGCTGTCACCAGTTTTATCCTGTTAAAATCTTTTGCTGTCCATAGAACCTAAAATGATTGTTCCTTTTCTGTTTCTGATATTATTGCTTTTGCTCTCTTTGTTCCATTTCCTTCCTTAACTTTACTAGGGGTTTATGAATTTTCTTAGTTTTCAAAAATTAACAGCTTTTGACTGTTGACTTTTCTCAAAACAGTGTTTCTTTTTCCATTTAATGAATTTATAATTTTATCTTTATCATTTTTATTTAACTTTCATCTTCTGACCTCTTTCTGACTTTCTGTGGTCTAGTATTAAGTCATTGGTGTTTAGTTTTCATCTCGTCTAATGTACAGATTTAAGGCTGAATCTTTCTTAGGTTCAGTCTTAGCTGCATCCTGTGAGTTTTGAAGACCTTTTAAGACCTTTAATTCAAAATGCTTTAAAATTTCCATTTAATTTCTCTTTCAACAAGGAATTTTTTAGAAGTTTGTTACTTAGTTTTGAAATAATTGGTCCTCTACTAGTTATCTGTTTCATTAATGAATTCAGTTCCACTCTAGTCAGAAAATCTGTTTTCAGTCATTTGAAATTTGCTGGGATTTGCTGTAAGTTTTGGAATATGGCCAATTTTTGGCAGATGTTCTTTGTGCACTTAGGAACAAAATTATCTTATCATTGGATTCAGGTTTCTATAACAAATCAGTCATTCAAGATCATTAGCCCTCTTGTAAAGGCCTTTCAAATCCTTACTGATATTCTCTGATTAATCTATCTGCTTAATCCTTCAAATTTACCTAGATTCATCTATTTTTTTCTTTTCAATTTGTCAGCTTCTGCTTTTTAATATTTTGAAATTATTTGGTGACACATATAAATCAGATTGTTACCCGTCCTAGAAAATTCACCCTGAATCACTATGAGATTCTCTCTTTCAGTGATTTTTGGTTTTAAAGCCCACTTCATCTGATGTTAGCATATATCAGCTTTCTTTGGGTTAATATTTATACAGTTGATCTTCTGTAATAATTTTACTTCTCACCTTTCTCTGTTCTTATATTTAAGTAGTATTCCTTGCACAGGTGGCTGGTTGCTTTTATTTTAGCCCAGTAAAATTAAATTAAATGTATCAATAATTTCTGACGTGGTGGTGTTCTTCAGTCGCCAAGTTATATCCAACTCTTTGCGACCTCATGGACTACAGCACGTCAGGCTTACCTGCCCTTCACTATCTCCTGGAGTTTGCACAAACTCACGTCCATTGAATCGGTGATGCCATCCAACCATCTCATCCTCTATCACCTCCTCCTTTTGCCTTCGATCTTTTCCACCATCGGGGCCTTTTCCGTGAGTCAGCTCTTCACATCAGGTAGCCAAAGTGCTTGCTTCAGCTTCAGCATCAGTTCTTCCACTGAATATTCAGGGTTAATTTCCTTTAGGATTGACTGGTTCGATCTCCTTGAAGTCCAAGGGACTCTCAAGAGTCTTCTCTAGCACTCAGTTTGAAAGTATCAGTTCTTCAGCACTCAGCCTTCTTTATCGTCCAACTCTCACATCTGTACATGACTACTGGAAAAACCACAGCTTTGACTGTGTGAACCTCTGTAGGCAAGGTGATGTTTCTGCTTTTTAATATGCTATCTAGGTATATGGGGGCATAGCTTTTCTTCCAAGGAGCAAGTGTCTTTTAATTTCATGGCTGCAGTCACCAACTGGAGTGATTTTGGAGCCCAAGAAAATAGTCTGTCACTGTTTCCGTTGTTTCTCCATCTATTTGCAATGAAGTGATGGGACTGGATGTCATGATCTTTTTTTGAATGTTGAGTTTTGAGTTTTAAGCCAGCTTTTTCACTCTCCTCTTTCCCCTTCATCAAGAGGCTCTTTAGTTCCTCTTTGCTTTTTGCCATTAGGGTGGTGTCATCTGCATATATGAAGTTGTTGGTATTCTTCCTGGCATTTCTCGTGATAGTCTCTGCATATAAGTTAAATAAGCAGGGTGACAATATACAGCCTTGACGTACTCCTTTCCCAATTTGGAACCAGTCTGTTGTTCCATGTCTGGTTCTAACTGTTGCTTCCCATCCTGCATACGGGTTTCTCAGGAGGCAGGCGAGGTGGCCTGGTATTCCTATCTCTTGAAGAATTTCCAGTTTGTTGTGATCCTCACAGTCAGAGGCTTTAGTGTCCTCACCTTTATAGCCTGTCACTAATTTTCCTATTTCCTTGTTTCTGTCTGGAGTCCTTTTTCTTCTCCCTGACAACGCCCATCCCCTGCCCCATGCCATGCCCCGCCCAGTTTGGACTTTGGGAGCATCTGTTGGCAACACATTCCCTCACTTTTTGCAAGGGAATTGTCTTCATTTTCCTTTTCCTTTGCAAAAATGTGTTCTCTGAATGTAGCTGTGTGGATGGGCAGTTGATCCCTTCAGTTTTTAGTGATGTCCCCGCAGTCTTCCTTTCCAGTGTCTTACCAGGAGGTCATCATGCTGCCTCCTTGGCGTGCCTCGGCTTCTTGTGCTGTGTTCCCCTCGTCTTTGTTGGGTCCTGCCCACCGAGCCTGCAGGTACTTGTGCATCTGTGCATGCAGTACGCGGCTACGACATAGGGCTCCGTGGGCTTGTCACTGGTGGTCAGCAGTCCCCGTGGGCCAGGTTGAGGCTTGGCGGGATTCTCTGTCTGGGCCCACCTCGGCGGCTTTCTGCATGGCTGAGGAAGGCAGGGCTGCCCTGGTCCCACTGTGTGTGCCTGCAGGGCTGGCTGCTGCTCAGTTTACACATCACCTGATGTCAGAGAGGGGCCACGAGATTCGTGAATGTCATGCTTTGTAAGAAATGGGGGTGAGACATTGTGTCAGTTCTGAAAAGCTAGAGTTATATGGGACTCTGACAAACCAGCTGTCATTCCTCTAAATGTCTTAACATTACTTTTTTGTCAGATACACTTTTCTGAGTTTAAACATAATATGGACCTGATAACCCTACTCAGCATTACCTTCTGAGATAAGCATTATCAGTCTGATATAACTCCTTTTGTCTTCTTTTGATGTTTGTGACACATGTGTGTAAAATGCACATATACATGTACACATACAAATTGTATCATGTCATCTGTGTGGCTTGGTTTTCTGCCTTCTTCATCCAGCACCATGTAGATAACAATTTCATATTTCATTTGTTTTCTTCAACGTATCATAGGTAATGACTGACTTATATCTCATTATGATTGGATTTTTATTAACTATGTCCCTGGGCTTCCCAGGTGGTGCTAGTGGTAAAGAATCCTCTCTTAATGCAGGAGACACAGGTTTGACCCCTGGGTCGAGAAGATCCCCTGGAGAAGGGCATGGTGACCCACTCCAGTATTCCTGCCTGGAGAATCCCATGGACAGAGGAGCCTGGCGGGCTATAGTCCACGGGGTCGAAAAAAGTCAGACACAAGTGAGCAACTAAGCTAAGCTAATTAGTGCTGTTGTTATAAGCCTCTTTGTACATGAGTCTTTAACTTCATTTCTGATTTTTTCATTAGAATAAATGTTAGAAGTAAAGCTATAGATGAAGTGTTAGGAACGTTTTTAAGGCTTATGATATGATATATAAAGGCCAATTACCTTTCTGCTTGTTTGAACAAATTTATGTTCCTATGAGAATTTTGTGAATACTTTTCTCACCCCCATTTCTCACTCTTGCTCACTCAGTCATCACCCCCATCTCACTCCCATTAAATCGCAGTTCAGTTTTAACCTTTCCCAATATTAATTATGTTTTGTTTTCATTTTCATCTGTTTATTTCTTAGAAAGCATAATGTGTGTTCAGATATTTACTGAGTATTTATGTTTCTTCTGTTAATTTTATTTTCAAACTTTTATCTACTTTGCATAGCATAAATAGAATGTTAATGATTTTCTTAATGTTTTCTGCAAACACTTTGTATAATGTTGCTGGTAACGTTTTCTGTTATTTCTGCAGATACGTTTCCAGTTGGGCTGTTGACTTTTTGTTATGTATACACTACTCTTAACACATGTAAACTGCAATATGGTCTCAACTTCCCCTTAGAACCTGCCATTCACTTGCTGGAATTGAGAACTCACGTTGAACAGATCCTCTTACCTCAAAGAAACAACACTAAATATTCAAACAGAATCGAGTGCAGTCTCAGAAGCTGTGAATTATTGAATGCTTTCTATTTATTCTATGATCTGGTTCTTGAAAAATAGAAAAATACATATTCACTTCTTTCCTTGTAGGGGAGGAAAAGTAGTTTCCCCTCTATGCTTCTGAGTTCTTGGCTGAGACTTCTTATAATACATGAGAGATTAACAAGGGGAAGGCAAACTGTTCAGTAACACATGGACTCACTTTACATAGGAGATGTGCAGGGAGAAAGAGTAACTTTCCAGAGGGCTAAAAATTCGGAACTAAAAACCAGTTTAATAGGGAAATGGGAGGAGGGTGTAGGCGTCCAGGAGAGAGCAAGTGATTTTAGGAAGATCGGGCCTCAGAGGTCAAGGGGAGGGTGACGGCCTGAGCCACAGTCTCTGGTGCGGGGTCCACTTCTGGGCTGCTCTCCTTGACAAGAGGCCACCCCCCCACCCCCACCCAGCTTCACTGATGACAGTCCCAACAGGGGGAGTTTTGGCACTGGAGACCCTTTAGGAGGCTCCGTCTTTAGGCAGAGAACACCTCTTTCTGCTTCTGCTGTTTTCCCTGCGCTTTCAGTCCTCAGTGATTGACACACCAAAGTGGCATGTTTTGGAGTGGTATACCCTGAGCTTCTCGTCGTATTTTGGGGTGGCCCCTCCTGCTCTCCTTCCCTCAGACACTATTCTTTGAATGGATTTTAGGACACAAAGCAGTGAGCAGGTTAGAGGTTGCTCTAAGATAAAGTCCTGGAGGCCTGGGCGGAGACATTCCACCTCTTCCATCTGGGAAGGGCCTCCAGGGGGAATGGGGCCTCACGGTATTGCCTGGGAGGACCGTCGGGTGTGAGTTGGGCAGGGAGCCCTTCCTCCATCGCTCTGTGTCTTGAAATCTTAGTGTTACCAGCTCCCTCCCAGATGTGCAGCAAGTAGATACACCGTAAACAGGCCAAACCTACATCACACATTGACACTTAGCTTCGCTGTCCCAAACAGTCAGCTGTGTTCTTCTCCAAATGGCCATTCATCTTGCTGTCCACTTGCTTTTGAAATGACTTAAGGGAATTAGCATGTTTTAAAAGTCTGAAACCTTGCCCACTCAGACATTCTTCCTTGGTAATGTATTTGGCAGACTGAACTGAACAATTCAAGCCAGTCTAAAGAAAGTTGAAAATGAAATTTACCTCTTTATTCATGCTTAAGCCATTTTAGAAGAAGGAAAATGGTTTGATTTCCAGAGTGCTGAATGTCTCTGCTCTGATGATGTCCTTGTGTCTGAGGGACAAGGCATTCCTCAGCCTCAGACCGCAGTGATGCCAGATCCTGGTTCTTCCTCATCTGAGCAGACAGTCATCAGCCCAAGTTCAGAACAAGTCCAGATAATAGTCATGTTCTTCAGGAGGAAGAATCCTGCTTTTGGCATTGGAACTGTATCTAAGTTGAAACCTGATTACCTCAAGAGCACTGCAGACAGCTTATCAGCCTCCTAAGTAGCACACTGCCGGCCTCTTTACAGTCTTGGATTTAATCAGCGTGAAGCATTTTTCGATTTTCTCCCTTGGTAGCGCAGAGAGCCTGTAAGTTCTGTGGGTTATTTCACAAATCCTCTTGTGCCACTAACAGAATCTGCAGGGCACCCTGGGAAAGGGGGTGTATGTAGTTCTAGCAGAACTAATTAGCCTGTTTTTATTTTCTTTTCCTTTTCTGCTTTAGAGTGAAATCATCAAACAATAAGCGAAAGTTGCACAGCTATAGCTTTGATTTTAACTTTTCATGGGCATCTTGGGATGTGACTCTAATGAGAACCAATCCATCAAAATTAGGCTTTTCTTGTTTGCCAGACCATTAACGTTGTCTTAATGTCATTATCTCTGCTTAGTGGTGCACATTTGCCATTGTGATTATTAAAAAGATACTGTAATGTTTCTCACGTCTATTTCAATGACAAAATGCCACATAGTAAAGTCTGGATAAATACATCTAGGACTTTCTTTGGGAAAAACACTAGTGACATGAAAGTATGTTCAGCTTGTGATGCAGTTTTCTCCCTGTGCAAAGGTAATTCCACAGTAACAGTGATCCCATGTTTTTCCATCTTTATTGAGGTATAATTGACATATTTATAACACTGTGTAACTTTAAGGTGTACAAAGTAGTGATTTGATACCCATATATTGCAAATCAATTCTGACTGTAGCATTAGATAACACGTAGAAGGCAATGGCACCCCACTCCAGTACTCTTGCCTGGAAAATTCCATGGATGGAGGAGCTTGGTAGGCTACAGTCCATGGGGTCACTAAGAATCAGACATGACTGAGTGACTTCCCTTTCACTTTTCACTTTCATGCATTGGAGAAGGAAATGGCAACCCACTCCAGTGTTCTTGCCTGGAGAATCCTGGGAACGAGGGAGCCCGGTGGGCTTCCGTCTATGGGGTTGCACAGAGTCAGACACGACTGAAGTGATTAGCTGCAGCAGCATCGTGTCACAAACTTAACTATTTCTCTCTTTGCTATGAGAACACTTAAGAACTCAGAACAGTTTTCATATTTTACATTTCATCGTCTGTGTTTTCTTTTTTGAAAAAAATATCTTTTGAAAGACAAAGAAAGCAGAAAAGAAAATAGTAAGGAAAGAAAGAATCAAGAAGAAAAAAAATTAAAATATGCTTTGCTAAGTATTATAGTCACTTTTCTTATTAATTTTTTTGCCTTCTCTTGAAATAAGAGCAGTTTGGTTTTTTTTCTTTAACCCACAAATAATTCACGTTAGAAGTGAGCCACATGTACTACTTACTTGATCAGTTAGAACAGAGGGTGTGGAAACAGTCTCTTTGGCAGGTTTTGGTCCCTGTCTTCTTAGCAGAGTTGATGGACTAGGCTCCCAATGGGCAGTGGTATGTTTGACCCTAATGTTACTATAATGTTCTTTGCTGTGAATTTTATATTTTGCTTGAATGACTGTACTCAGTTCAGTTCAGTTCAGTTCAGTCGCTCAGTCGTGTCCAACCCTTTGTGACCCCATGAATCGCAGCACGCCAGGCCTCCCTGTCCATCACCATCTCCCGGAGTTCATTCAAACTCACATCCATCAAGTCAATGATGCCATCCAGCCATCTCATCCTCTGTCGTCCCCTTCTCCTCCTGCCCCCAATCCCTCCCAGCATCAGAGTCTTTTCCAATGAGTCAACTCTTCGCATGAGGTGGCCAAAGTACTGGAGTTTCAGCTTTACCATCTTTCCTTCCAAAGAACACCCAGGACTGATCTCCTTTAGAATGGACTGGTTGGATCTCCTTGCAGTCCAAGGGACTCTCAAGAGTCTTCTCAAACACCACAGTTCAAAAGCATCAATTCTTCGGCACTCAGCCTTCTTCACAGTCCAACTCTCACATCCATACATGACCACAGGAAAAACCATAGCCTTGACTAGACGGACCTTTGTTGGCAAAGTAATGTCTCTGCTTTTGAATATGCTATCTAGGTTGGTCATAACTTTCCTTCCAAGGAGTAAGCATCTTTTAATTTCATGGCTGCAGTCACCATCTGCAGTGATTTTGGAGCCCCAAAAATAAAGTCTGACACTGTTTCCACTGTTTCCCTGTCTATTTCAGTTAAATCCCCATAAAACCTGCAGCTGTTTGGTTTGCTCTTGGTGACACTGGCCCTGCGCATCTCATTCAGTCACCTTGAACTTGTGTAAGTGCACTGGGTGCTGAGGTGGTTATGGATGGTGTGTCTATTTCTGTCTCCTGGACTGTGATTTTCTTTCTTTTTCTAATGTATAATCACAGGTTGTCTTTCACACTTGGGGGATCAACAGTAGTTTAATTACATCCATTGTTACTCTAATTTGGGAACATCCAGTTTGAAGGCAGGCCTTACTTTAAATCCTAATGCTGCTTCTTTGTTATTCAGTTCAGTTCAGTTGCTTAGTCGTGTCTGACTCTTTGCGACCCCATGAATCGCAGCACGCCAGGATTCCCTGTCTATCACCAACTCCCAAAGTTCACTCAGACTCACGCCCATTGAGTCAGTGATGCCATCCAACCATTTCATCCTCTGTTGGCCCCTTCTCTTCCTGCCCCCAATCTCTGCCAGCATCAGAGTCTTTTCCAATGAGTCAACTCTTCGCATGAGGTGGCCAAAGTACTGGAGCTTCAGCTTTAGCATCTTTCCTTCCAAAGAAATCCCAGGGCTGATCTCCTTCAGAATGGACTGGTTGGATCTCCCTGCAGTCCAAGGGACTCTCAAGAGTCTTCTCCAAGCCCACAGTTCAAACGCATCAGTTCTTCGGTGCTCAGCCTTCTTCACAGTCCAACTCTCACATCCACGCATGACCACTGGAAAAACCATAGCCTTGACCAGACGGACCTTAGTCGGCAAAGTAATGTCTCTGCTTTTGAATATGCTATCTAGGTTGCTCATAACTTTTCTTCCAAGGCATAAGCGTCTTTTACTTTCATGGCTGAAGTCACCATCTGCAGTGATTTTGGAGCCCCCCAAAAATAAAGTCTGACACAGTTTCCATTGTTTCCCCATCTGTTTCCCATGAAATGACGGGAACAGATGCCATGATCTTCGTTTTCTGAATGTTGAGCTTTAAGCCAACTTTTTCACTCTCCTCTTTCACTTTCATCAAGAGGCTTTTTAGTTCCTCTTCACTTTCTGCCATAAGGGTGGTGTCATCTGCATATCTGAGGTGATTGATATTTCTCCCGGAAATCTTGATTCCAGCTTGTGCTTCTTCCAGTCCAGCGTTTCTCATTATGTACTCTGCATATAAGTTAAATAAGCAGGGTGACAATATACAGCCTTGACGTACTCATTTTCCTATTTGGAACTAGTCTGTTGTTCCATGTCCAGTTCTAACTGTGCTTCCTGACCTGCATACAGATTTCTCAAGAGGCAGGTCAGGTGGTCTGGTAGTCCCATCTCTCTCAGAATTTTCCACAGTTTATTGTGATCCACACAGTCAAAGGCTTTGGCATAGTCAATAAAGTAGAAGTAGATGTTTTTCTGGAACTCTCTAGCTTTTTCCATGATCCAGCGGATGTTGGCAATTTGATCTCTGGTTCCTCTGCCTTTTCTTAAACCAGCTTGAACATCAGGGAGTCCACAGTTCATGTATTGCTGAAGCCTGGCTTGGAGAATTTTGAGCATTACTTAACTAGCATGTGAGATGAGTGCAATTGTGAGGTAGTTTGAGCATTCTTTTGCATTGCCTTTCTTTGGGATTGGAATGAGAACTGACCTTTTCCAGTCCTGTGGCCACTGCTGAGTTTTCCAAATTTGCTGGCATATTGAGTGCAGCACTTTCACAGCATCATCTTTCAGGATTTGAAATAGCTCCACTGGAATTCCATCACCTCCACTAGCTTTGTTCGTAGCAATGCTTTCCAAGGCCCACTTGACTTCATGTTCCAGGATGTCTGGCTCTAGATGAGTGATCACACCATCATGATTATCTGGGTCGTGAAGATCTTTTTTGTACGGTTCTTCTGTGTATTCTTGCCACCTCTTCTTAATATCTTCTGCTTCTGTTAGGTCCAGACCATTTCTGTCCTTTTTCGAGCCCATCTTTGCATGAAATGTTCCCTTGGTATCTCTAATTTTCTTAAAGAGGTCTCTAGTCTTTCCCATTCTGTTGTTTTCCCCTATTTCTTTGCATTGATCACTGAAGAAGGCTTTCTTATCTCTTCTTGCTATTCTTTGGAACTCTGCATTCAGATGCTTTTATCTTTTCTTTTCTCCTTTGCTTTTCACTTCTCTTCTTTCCACAGCTATTTGTAAGGCCTCCCCAGACAGCCATTTTGCTTTTTTGCATTTCTTTTCCATGGGGTGGTCTTGATCCCTGTCTCCTGTACAATGTCACAAACCTCATTCCATAGTTCATCAGGCACTCTATCTATTAGATCTAGGCCCTTAAATCTATTTCTCACTTCCACTGTATAATCATAAGGGATTTGATTTAGGTCATACCTGAATGGTCTAGCGGTTTTCCCTACTTTCTTCAATTTGAGTCTGAATTTGGTAATAAGGAGTTCATGATCTGAGCCACAGTGGGCTCCTGGTCTTGTTTTTGTTAACTGTATAGAGCTTCTCTGTCTTTGGCTGCAAAGAATATAATGAATCTGATGTCAGCGTTGACCATCTGGTGATGTCCATGTGTAGAGTCTTCTCTTGTGTTGTTGGAACAGGGTGTTTGCTATGACCAGTGCATTTCTTGGCAAAAGTCTATTAGTCTTTGCCCTGCTTCATTCTGCATTCCAAGGCCAAATTTGCTTGTTACTCCATGTGTTTCTTGACTTCCTACTTTTGCATTCCAGTCCCCTGTAATGAAAAGGACATCTTTTGGGAGTGTTAGTTCTAGAAGGTCTTGTAGGGCTTCATAGAACCATTCAACTTCAGCTTCTTCAGCATTACTGGTTGGGGCATAGACTTGGATTACCATGATATTAAAGTTTCAAAAAATATTTTTATTGAGGCATAGTTTATATATAATATCATATGATACAAGGTGTATGATATGGTGAGTCACAATTTTTAGAGGTTATACTCACATGTGAAAAGTGAGAAGTGTGTTATTTTATTTCCTGTGTTGTACAATGTATCCTTGTAGTTTATTTTATACATAATATTTTCTGCCTCTTCATTCTCCACCGCCTGTATCGCCCCTCACCCACTGGTAACCAGCAGTTTATTCTCTACATCTGTGAGCTTCTTTTTTGTTATATTCAGTCATTTGTTGCATTTTTTTGATTATATATATAAGTGATACATCTTTGATTGATTTCACTAAGTATAGCAACTTCCAATCCATCCATGTGGCTGCAAATGGCACCATTTCCTTCTCTCTGACTGAGTCTATTCGAGGAGCTATCCCCTCACCCTTGTCAGAACTGATATCTTTAAGAAGAACACAGCTGACTAATGTCAGTGAGGATGTGGAGATAGGGAGCCCTCTGCACTGCACGCCTTTCCTGCCGCCCAGGAGGCCCTGGCATGGCCCCATTCTGTGGCTCACCGACCCCCATCCCTTGTTCACTGCCCGAGTGTGGCTGCCCATGGTCCCGTGCACTGCATGGGCAGGGCAGTGTGCCCTGAGAGTCTCCTCTGCACAGCTCAGCGAGCCCTCCAGCCCACAGGGTGGATCCGAGGACTGACACACCCAGGAGCAAGCTGCGCTCCCGTCACCCGATGCCCTCTTCTGCCAGAGTGGACACCTGCAGCCTCAACTCTGAATGGCCCGCTCTCCCTGCTTGGGACCAGGAAGAGGGACAGGGGCCTGGGGCCTTTTTCCAGGGCAGACAGCGAGCGGTCCTTACAGCCTCCAGCACCCCTGCTGCTGTTCACCAACCTCAGGAAGCTCATTCTAAAAATGTTCCCCGGAACTTTCCAGTACAGCTCTGTGGCGCGAGGATATTTCAGGGAGCAGCTCTGGATGCCGCGTAGGCAGGTTGCTAGGCAACCATGAGCCCTGCCACACGTGGCCACATCCTCAGCGCCTGAAATTAGCTGAGAGAGAAGGAAGTGTCCCCACCCCGCCCCCCGCAGGGCCTGCAGGGCAGGGAGGCTTTTGCAGCAGCCTGGGGACCTGACTGGGTGTCTGGTTCAGGGGGGAGGGGGGAGTAGGGATGGGAATCCTGTCCGGGCTTAATTGTCTGGGTCGTAGAAGCCAAATGTTGCAACTCTTCTAGATTCAAGTGTCTCTCCCAGCATCCTCTCAGCTCCTGCTTCTCACATGCTTGTGGTCCCTTGACAGCGTGGTGGGCAGGCTCCAGGGAACGGCCCTGCCCCTGCAGTCCCCTCACAGCCCAGGGAGGGGATGCTGGCTGGCACCCCACTGTAGTGCGTCCATCTTGTGGGCAGACAGGAGCAAAAGCGGTCAGGACAGTGTGTGCAGATGGGTGAACATGAGTGATTGTTCCCTTTGCTCTAAGATGAGTTCTTTGATTATAAGTTTACAAGATGTGAGTGTTCAGAATAACTGTTTAAACCCTGGTTTGTAAAGCTCCTGAGCACCTGACAGTGGGCTCCGACCCATGGGGTGAGCCCTGCGGGACGGCCCTACACCCAGCCCCCTTGGCCAGTCTTAGCTTAGATGGAGTCCGGGGAGCGGCCAGGGTCTCTGGCTCTCAGAGTCTGGGCTGCTGGCCTTCCTGCTGCTTCCTAGGGAGATGACCCGATGCAGTACTGCTCCCCCGGGCCTCGGTGGCATGAGGTGCCCGCTCGCCGCTGTCATCTGGCTTCCTGAGTTTCTTCCCCAAGTGGCCCTGCTGCTGTGGACTTGCAGCCACATGTGTAAAGCTGGTGTAACTTAAACCATGCCTGGTCGGCCTCAAGTTGCCAGTTAAAATAAGCCACATAGTTATTTTGTGTGCTACCCTATAATTTTTTAAAATTTGAAAAAATGAGGCAAAGTAACAAAAAGTTGATAGCACTGTGCTGCATACCACTGAGAACTAAGCAGACATCATCTGATTGCACATGTGTGTGCACCTGTGCACACGTGTGTGATCTGTGTCTCCCCTGAGGTCCATGTGTGTGCGCACCTGTGCACACGTGTGTGATCTGTGTCTCCCCTGAGGTCCATGTGCATGCGCGTGTGCATCTGTGTGCACGTGTGTGACCTGTGTCTCCCCTGAGGTCCATGTGCATGCGCGTGTGCACCTGTGCACACGTGTGTGATCTGTGTCTCCCCTGAGGTCCATGTGCATGCGCATGCACACCTGTGCACACGTGTGTGATCTGTGTCTCCCCTGAGGTCCATGTGTGTGCACACCTGTGCACACGTGTGTGATCTGTCTCTCCCCTGAGGTCCATGTGCATGCGCGTGCACACCTGTGCACACGTGTGTGATCTGTGTCTCCCGAGGTCCATGTGCATGCACACCTGTGCACACGTTTGTGATCTGTGTCTCCCCTGAGGTCCATGTGCATGCGCTTGTGCACCTGTGTGCACGTGTGTGACCTGTGTCTCCCCTGAGGTCCATGTGCATCCACGTGCACACCTGTGCACACGTGTGTGATCTGTGTCTCCCCTGAGGTCCATGTGCATGCGCACCTGTGCACACGTGTGTGATCTGTGTCTCCCCTGAGGTCCATGGGCATGTGTGTGTGGACCTGTGCGCACATATGTGATCTGTGTTTCCCCTAAGATCTGTGAGTCTATTTATGTCTGCAAGTGCCACCTTATACTTGATTCACACTATACCCTGATGATTGGGGGCTATTATTGACTTAAGATATAATTATACATTTCAAGGGGTAGGTGAGGGACTTTGTGACATTTTCATGTGTAGAAGTTGCTCTTCCAGTGGATTTGGGCACAGCCACAGCTGGAGCGAGGGCTTCTCTGTTTTCACCAGGCAGTGAACCCCCAGCCCCCCAGCCCTCCAGCCCACACAGCTCTGTCGGCAGCTCATCCTTTGCGAGTGGACAGCATGGAGCTGGTTGGTGCCGGGGCCCACGGTCCTGCCAGCCCGTGTCCGTCCATGACCCCATCCACACCAACGACTGTGAAGCTGGTTTCCTTGTGATTTGATCTCTTTAGGGATGACTTTAGCGCAAACCTTACTTTCCATTTTCCAAAGGACATGACTAGAAGGTCGGGCCCGACCCATGGAGCTGAGACTGACTAAAATCAAAGGAACCTTGCACGGACTGACCCTGTTCAAAGGTATGAACCTTCTGTGGATTCTGGTTTCCTTTTCCTCTGTGTTTATGGGCTGAGTGACTCCGTGCTGACCTTGGTGCGAGTGGTGCATGTGTGAAGAGGCCGCGCTGCCCTCGTATGTCTGGCAGTCTGAGTTTTGGTGCGATGACCAGCGTGCTCTGGGTGTGTTTCTGTTTTCTCTCTGTACTTGAACAATAAAAATGAAACACATACCTTTGTCTAAAGCACCTCAGATAGTGGGGATGAAGCATTGGCTGTTTTGAGTGCATTTTCATGTTACATGTGGTCAGTGCAGTTAAATGGAAATTGTGGCTACGGAGTTTCACTCCTGAGTTGAGTAATCCTGGCCATGGTCTGAGGAAGAAACAGCATCTTTCCTTGTTTCTTGATGACCTTGGGCAGGAGGCCGCCGCGGTCCCAGGGCTGGTGTGGACCCCTAGGGCACGCCTCTCCTGGAAGCATCACAGGAAATCGGCACCAGGTGCCCCATGCTGGGACCCCAGAGCCAGTGTGTGACATGTGGGGTGAGGTGGTCCTGCCAGCCTGTCCTGCTGATGCCGATGGGGGCCAGCCCTGGGCTGCCTGGGAGGGAGCAGACCAACCGCTGGCCGGCGTGGCTAGCAGGGTGAGAGGGGCTGATACTCACGAGTAAGCAGCTTAGCACAGGGAGCACCGTATGAACAGAGGAGTTTCCCGTCGTGGTGGAGACCCTTGTGCACAGGCCAGGCTGGTTTCAATCTGTGTCCAGCCGTCAGGGTCCTGTGGGTCCATGGTCACCAGTCCTTTGCCTGAGTCAGGAGGGGGTCAGCCCCTGTGGGTCCAGGGCAGAGGGAGCCAGTCCTTGTCTTCAGGTTTCTTGAAGAGTGTGTGTATGTGTGTGTGTGGTGTGCGTGGTATGCATGTGTGTGTGTGTGTGTGTGTGTGTGTGTGTGTGTGTGTGTGATCTTCCCTGGCTATGGAGGCCTCGCTTCAGTGAGAGGATCCTTTGTGATCATCTCTTCCTTGCAGACTGAGGAGGATGTAGCGCACACGCTTTTGCTTTGGACCTTATGTTCATTCACTCGACACTTTCGAGGAATCACCTTCATTCTTACACGCTGAGATTTTGGAAGCGGCAGTGGCCACACTGGTTTTTATTACATTTCTGTGCTGCAGAAGGCTCCCTCTCAGAAAGAGGGCCCCGGACTCAGCACAAAGTAGGAAGCAGGCAGCCACACACCCTGGACAGTTCATGAGAAAGCCCACCCAGGGAGGCTGCAAGCGCCATGCTTTGCACCTTGTTTTCTGCTTGGTTGTGCTTGTTTGGAAATCGAGTTCTCACAATCAGTTAAGTAAATGAAGGCTGGGACACACTGCAGATTTTTCACCTAACAAATTATTTTTTCCTCAAAGTTTCAGCAAAAAACAGACCTTTGGCGAGCTTATCTGCAATTGCCTAGTATCTTAATGGGTCTGTTTGTATCTAATATGTTCCTAAAGTATTTAAAGAATATGCTCAGCCCTTAAGTGTAGCTTTGGTTATGTGATTGGTTATAAATGGTCAGTAACAGTAGCCACTGCAGGGCTGTCCTGCCCTTACAGTTGGCATCCTGCCTCTTTGTAAGGCCGTTTGAATCTCCCACCAGGTGCCGAGCCCTCCCAACCAGCGCACTGACTGCTCTGTGAAGCTGTAAACTGAACAGCACCAGTCCGGCTTTCTCTAAGCACCACTGGGCAGTACCCAGACTGAAATGTTCTCAGGCAGAATGAAAGGCTGAGCTGAGCATCTGAGCTGTGCGATCAAAGGTCCTCTCTGTAACCAGGGCCCGTGGCTGGCCTGGCCTGGGGCCCAGCGTGAGGGCTGTGCATCCCGGCACCAGGTCACGGGCCCCTCGTGGAGGCACAGCAGATCCCACTTCAGAACCACATCTGTGCTGTGCACTGGGGTCTGGACCGCACTTAACCCCCTGGGCACCTGTTTCTTGAACAGCAGCTGAACAGTCGCCCAGGGTGATGCTGGAGACCTGACCTGCGGGGAGGGGCTTTGTCATCAATAAGGGGAAGCCGATCAGTACAGGCCCCGTTTCCTTTCAGTAACCCGAGCCTGCCGCTCACCCACTTGCTGTGTAGGAGTGGAGACTCGTGCATGGAGAAGAGATTATGTGGGTTTAGAGTGACCACAACATAAACAGGACAGTAATCTTGGGGTCACACCAGATACTTAGGACGCAGAGTCTGAACTGTGGTGAGGACGCATTTTAACTCTGTATCAGGGCTGAGGAAGGTGCAGTGATTTCATCCTTCTTTTATATTTCGTGCCGTTGACATCACCAGGGAGCTCTGTAACTAGACATCGGTGTAGCACGAGCTGTCATTGTTTCTGTTTCTGTTGCCCATGATGGTGCTGGGAGACGTCAGCTAGTTCAGGGGACCCGTGCCTGACTGTCACCCGGGGTGGATCTAACGGGAGGCCCGCTCCCCATCCCCGGGGCCCCTTCCCTCCCAGGACCTCCTTGGCATCTGTCAGTCTGAGGCATTCTTTTCTCGCGTGTGGGCAGTGCATCTCCATCCTCGTGTTTCCAGCCTGAGTCCCGCGGACGCCTGGGCCCCAGAGGCAGTGGCCACCAGTGTCCACCCCAGCAGAGGAGCCGGCCTGCAGCCTCTCTGCAGCCAGGACCGCCCACCCGGCTTGGCGGCTGTGGGGATGCGGTGCCCCTACGGTCTGACTCCTGCTCGTGGAGGCCACTCTCTGCAGCCCTGCAGGAAGGGCGGGTGTCTTCAACGACACTGCTCTGTTTGGTGGGGAGGGGACAGTCTCCCGCCCCCTTTTTATGTGAAATCGCCTTGTTAGGCTGACATTTTTATGGAGCACTCATGAGAAATGTCTCTGCAATCGCTGCTGTTTATTTTTCAATTATTTTCTTCTTTCTGGTAGCATTAAGTCCCCTGTTGACATCATATAACAATTTAATCTCTCAGGTTAAAAAAATGGTCTCTGGTAAAGACAGGAGTGACTTCATAGCTTTTCATGAATGGAGAATGGTATTAAGTTCGTCATGAGTTTTGAAAGAAGAAATAAAGACTCACAGAAGCCTCCTGACATGGGACAAAGCAGCGCAGCAACAGAAATGGCAGCTGCGCCAACCCCGCAGGAACGGCTCTCTCAGAGGCTCTGTTCCCTGAGACCATCACTGACCCCTCAGCCACAGGGGTCTCAGAGGGAAATGGACGGCATCTTGGTGGTGAGATGAGAGCCGTCTTGGTGGACACCCAGGCCAGCGCAGCGCAGCCGGCCCGGCCCTGCAAATGGCACTGCTCTCTGTCTCCTGCACTTCTTCCAGCCGGAAAGTATTCGTCCTGGAGGAGGGTGCACACAGCCCTGTCGGCGCCGCAGGGAGCGGCCGAGCAAGAGGAAGAGGCGCGAGAGGGTCCGGGGGCAGCACGCCGTGACGGTCCCTCTGGGGCAGGTGTGGGGATGCATGCAGTTACTCACAGTCTGCTGTGGGTTCCAGCAGAAGCCCAGCCTCGCTCCCTGGGGGTCAGGTGGTCATGAGTGACCCAGGCTGAGCTAATACTTAAGCTGGACTGAACATGTCAGGAACGTCAGTTTGTGGTGATCATTGTGACAGTGGAATTCTTCAGGGTGGCCGGTGTGGAATCAGTTTTCACTGGTCTGAGGCTCCGAGTCTACAGTCGCTTCCTGGGCAACAGGCTGCTGAGTGTCCTCCGTGGGTGGGGAAGGGCACAGGTGGGCGGCGAGGCCACAGCAGGGCAGCCCCCAGAGCCCTACGCCCACTGACCTTCTTA
Organism: Capricornis sumatraensis; assembly: GCF_032405125.1. Classification (NCBI taxonomy): domain Eukaryota; kingdom Metazoa; phylum Chordata; class Mammalia; order Artiodactyla; family Bovidae; genus Capricornis; species Capricornis sumatraensis. Next base: position 43,543,946 of record NC_091072.1, on the reverse strand, counting down.
TGGGGATAAGTGTAAATGAATGATGTCTATCCTCTCCCCTGAGAATGAAAATCCAATTTTTTTCTCCACTAACATATTCAGCCAATAGTAGAGAGTTTGAATTGAATACCAAGATTCAATTTCCCCATGAAATTCATCCAGGCTCCCTGCTGCACGCCCCACTCCCATCTCCAAACCTGGGAGCATCTGCTTTGGTGCGTGTGAAGGTGTTTCTGGGCCTCCCTGGCCTGTGCGCCAGGGTGCACACGAACGTCCTCCTGTGCGGGGTTGAGACCACACGCGACGTGAGGCGTGCCCGCCGCTGCTGCCTCCCCAGAGGGTCCTGCTCGGCTTCCTGTGCGGTGCGCAGCGTTTCTCTAGGGAAGCACACCTGTGGTTACACATCTGGTCTGGAAGTCCTCGTCCCTGTGGGTGGTCAGGGCCCCACAGGTGGGGAAGCACTGCAGCTGTGTTCACAGCCTGCCCTCTGCAGCTCTGGCCTCATGCCCCTCAGTTGTGCTATATTTTGGATTCTTTGCTGAAGACACATGTCTATTTATCTTTTCCCCATGTGTTCCTGGAGTACTCTGTTCAGGGAAGGAGTTATATCCATGAACCGGGTGTGTTACCAATTTCTCCAGAAAGAAAACGTGTGGTCCCCTGGTCACGGCATGCCCACCTCGTCTGGAAGCCTCCTGGCCCTCCTGCCGAGGTTTGCACAAACCCGAGTCCACACACAGGTCACCCTGCTTCTGGGCAGGGCACCGCGTGTGTTGTCTGGGCTTCATGTGGGGTGGCTCTGTTGATTTGTGTCTTAAATCTTGGCTAGCGTTTGTTCTCACCACGTTTCAGTCTCAGGCAGAGAGCACAGGCAAAGCCCTGAGGAGCAGTAACGGATGCTTCGCTGATGCAGCAGGCGTGCTGGGTCCAGGCGGGCGGGTGGGGGCTGAGGGCCTGTGGCGGGGCTGGGGGCTGTCAGTGTGGTTGCTGGCAGGGGCCCAGGGACTCCTCAGAGAGTCGAGCCCTGCTGCACCCCTGAAAGCCATGGTGAGTGGATCTGAGAAAGATGCTGGTTTGTTTGTACTCTGCAGGCACATTCCCCGAGGTGATTTACAGAGCCCTCCCTTTGTGGTGGGGCTTTCCCACTGATTCAGTTCAGTTCAGTTCAGTTCAGTTCAGTCGCTCAGTTGTGTCCAACTCTTTGCGACCCCATGAATCGCAACACGCCAGGCCTCCCTGTCCATCACCATCTCCCGGAGTTCACTCAGACTCACATCCATCAAGTCAGTGATGCCATCCAGCCATCTCATCCTCGGTCGTCCCCTTCTCCTCCTGCCCCCAATCCCTCCCAGCATCAGAGTCTTTTCCAATGAGTCAACTCTTCTCATGAGGTGGCCAAAGTACTGGAGTTTCAGCTTTACCATCATTCCTTCCAAAGAACACCCAGAGCTGATCTCCTTCCGAATGGACTGGTTGGATCTCCTTGCAGTCCAAGGGACTCTCAGGAGTCTTCTCCAACAGCACAGTTCAAAAGCATCAATTCTTCGGTGCTCAGCCTTCTTCACAGTCCAAGTCTCGCATCCATACATGACCACTGGAAAAAACATAGCCTTGACTAGATGGACCTTTGTTGGCAAAGTAATGTCTCTGCTTTTGAATATACTATCTAGGTTGGTCATAACTTTCCTTCCAAGGAGTAAGCGTCTTTTAATTTCATGGCTGCAATCACCATCTGCAGTGATTTTGGAGCCCAAAAAAGTAAAGTCTGACACTGTTTCCACTGTTTCCTCCATCTATTTCCCATCAAGTGATGGGACCAGATCTTTGTTTTCTGAATGTTGAGCTTTAAGCCAACTTTTTCACTCTGTTCTTTCACTTTCATCAAGAGGCTCTTTAGCTCCTCTTCACTTTCTGCCATAAGGGTGGTGTCATCTGCATATCTGAGGTTAGTGATATTTCTCCCGGCAATCTTGAGTCCAGCTTGTGCTTCTTCCAGCATGGTAAAGAATTCACCTGCAATGCAGGAGCTGCAGGAGATGCAGGTTTGATCCCTGGGTCATGAAGATCCCCTGGAGGAGCGCATGGCAACCCACTCCAGTATTCTTGCCTGGAGAATCCCATGGACAGAGGAGCCTGGTGGGCTGTAGTTCGTAGGATCATAAAGAGTCGGCCACGATGGAAGGGATTTAGCACACACTTTGTGGCATTTGCTGTTGACCTTTGCAGGCCTGGAGCTGCTCATTTCTCGTGAAGAGACATCTCCCCTCCCAGGAAGAGCTGGCAGCGGGGAGGGTTTTCCTGAGCCTGTACTGAGCGTGCTTGGAGCTTGGGGCCTGTTGCCCCTTCCCACGTCCGTCAGGCCTGATCGGCGCTGGGAATCATGCAGCATTGATGAGTGTAGCGTCCGTCTCACATGGGGTTTGGAGGACCGTGATGTGTGGGTCAGGTCAGGCATTTCTCTTTCTCCAGGTGGCTGTGAGCTATGGCTCCACCCTCTGATTCTCAAGCACGAGGGCAGCACATTCAAGCCCACCCTGAGTTGTCTGGGGAGACGCACAGATGGGGTTTCAGCAACACAGGGGCTGGGTTTTCCTCCGCTGTGAGAAGGAGTGTCACCGTGACTCAGTCAATGCCAGGAAAGGTTGCCCTACCCCCGCCACCTTTCTGACCGTTGATACTTGAGTCATTGTTCCCATGGCTGCAGAAAGAGCCGGCAGGAGAGCCTCCTGACCTGTGTGGCCTCCAGAGACCGGCTTCTGACCTTGGGGTAGGGTCTGCACCCGCCTTACCACCCACCTTGACCCAGGTCTGCATCTCACCTGCTCCAGGTCCCTACAGACTGCGTCTCTGCAGTGACTGCCAGCTCATGTCAGGAGTGAAGGTTTCACATGCACACACAAACACGCACAACACATATGCACAGGCACAAACACGCACACGCGCACACACACGCACAAACATGCACAACACATGCACAGGCACAAACACGCACACACATACGCACAAACACGCACAACACACATGCACAGGCACAAACACACGCACGCACACACACATACACACACTCACAACACATATGCACAGGCACAAACACACACACATACGCACAAACATGTACAGCACATATGCACAGGCACAAACACACACACATACACATAAACACGCACAACACACATGCACAGGCACAAACACACACACACATACACATAAACACACAGAGTTTTTTAAAAGAAATGTAAGATGACTTTTCTCTACCTTCGAGTAACATCAGAGACCTCCGGAGTAGTTTATGGACTTAATTTCTTTAATCCCTTAAGCACCCAAAGAAAGTAAACATATGTAGATACTGTTTCCACTTTTCAATTTGGGAGAAATGATGACTTACCACTTCAGAGAAGTCAGAGGTGGAGCCCCAAGGGAGCTCAGCTTTCCCCCGGGCTCAGCCTCTGCGGCCAGTCCCCGTGAACTGTGCTGGCCACGTGGAGAGGAATCAGCAGGCACCTGGGCGCCCAGCCCTCGAGCTCCCAGCTCTTGGAACCTGCAAGCTCCACCCACACCAAGACCCTGCCCACACCCTTCCAGGCCCCAGGCCTGTGGCCTGATGGGAGGAGCAACAAACTTGACTGTTTCTATCTATTTAGTACGATTAATACTGAAAATTAATGTGTTAAATTTTCCTTTTAATTCAGGAAGGTAAAATAAATATAGTACTGAGTAATTAAACTTTCCCCATTGCCTATGTATTGTTGTAAATAAGTGTGTACTGCAATCACAATTTAAACTCGATCTACTGATTAAACGATACTAGAGTAGCATTGCTACATTAATATATACTTATGCAGAGTTGTCATATGTTTATGAAATCTAAATGTGAGTATAAATTTTTTGAACTAAACAGGAAAAGTCTGTTAGCCTCCACACCATACCCTTAAGTGTATACCCAGTGGTTGCCAAGAATGGATTGAAGAATATTCAATATGTAACACTAGCTGCAGTGTACAAATAATTATGGGGAAACAAAAAGACTAGTAGATCGAAAATTAAAGCATTCCATTAGAAATAAATATTGGATTATTGTTTGAGTAAATGCAATTAAATATTTGGTGTTTGATACTAGCCAATTAAAGTGAAGACATAATCTAATTTGTTTTTATTTGAGTGGAGAAAACACTTCTAAAATGTTATTGAGTATTCCTATTATGTTTCTAACAATTCCGTGAAGTTGAATGAATAAATCAAAACAGCTGTGCCTTCCCAGTACATAAACTGCCTTTTTTTTTAAACTAATAAGGATACAAATTATAATTTATTTCTCTCATAAAACCAGGTTATTTCTTGCCTTCTTGATATATACTTTACGTATAGAAAATGCCCATATACCAAGTGTGTGTACTGTGTAGCTTGGGCACCAGTCAAGACAGAGAACCTGTCCACAGTTCAGAAACTTCTCCACATTCCAGAAAGTTCCCTCGCTGTTCTTCAGGTGAAGCCTCGGCCGCTGGAAGCAAAGTCCGTGAGCCCCTCACGGAGATGAGCCAGCATGGTTGAGCATGAGGGTGTGTCGTTGCTGCGTGCGTGGTGTGGAGGGTGTTGCAGCTGCTGCATAAGTTCTCCAGAGATGGGCATGAACTCTGCGGGCTTCATTCAGCCCCTGAGGGTAGGATGCAGTGCCACCCCATGTGGAAGCAGAAGGGCCCCCACCGTGGAGGGGATGGCCACAGAGGAAGCCGCTGCAGGACATCCTGGCCCCAGAGCACGGCCGCCGGCCACCTGCCTCCCCCACAGTGGCGGCGGCTTCAGCATCCTCCCTATAGACCAGGATGTGTGCCTGCTGCCCGTGTCCAGAACTAGCTGATAGCAGCTCACGCATGCGGAGAGCACATACTCCCGTGTAACCAAAGGTGCCAAGAAGGCCTCAGGCCTGGGTTCATGGAGCCTGTCCAGGAGGATGGCACCTCAGACGCTGGGGGAGGAGCCACCCCAAAGGACGGATCCAGTCCAGGAGCCGATCTTCTGGGAGAGCGTGCCTGTCCCACAGTTCCCACAGGAGGTGCGGAGTCACACACAGTCCCTGCTGTTCACAGGGTTAACCTTCACAGGTTCCCAGCAGGTGCTTCAGGGTGACCCCCCGTGCTGGGCGCCACAAGAGGGGTGGCATCCACCAGTTGAGGCCTGAAGGAGTGCGGGGAGAAGTGGTCATGGTGGGTGTCTCACCCAGGCCGAGATGCAGAAAGCGAGAGGACGCATCCCAGCAGCACACAGTCCTGCTGTCCAGGCCCACGTCTGCTCAGGTGCCAGGTACCTCTGGGTGCTGAACTCTGGCTACATTTGAGCAGTGGGGACGTGGAGCCGCAGTCCTGACCCAGGGCCCCGGGGCCAGCATGAAGGACCACTGCAATCAGCAGATCAAGTGCGGGTGCACCTGAGGAACCACAGGAGGGCTGGCTGCACAGACACGGGAGGAGAGTCATCACAAGAAGCTGGAGCTGCCAAGCCTGAGACATGCAGGGCAAGCCGTCCAGTTGGAGCCCTGGCGTAGCCAGGGCTGTGGGCCAGGCTGAAGGCTGCAGGCCAGACTTGGGAAGGGCTGGCGTTTCATCCGGAGTCTGAAGGCATGAAAAGCTGACTCCCCAGTTTGAAGGGAGGTGATCAAGAGAGGCCCTGTCTTACTGGAGATGTCAGCTGTCTGTTCTGTTCAGGCCGTCAACTGATTGGACAAGGCCCGCCCACACAGGAACGCCACCTGCTGACTCAGCCTACCTGTTGAAGTATTCATCTCCTCTGAGGACACCTTCAAAGACAAAGCCGGAATGCCTGACCCAGTGTCTGGGCCCCTCCCAGCCGTGCAGGTTGACACATTCAGTGAACATCCCAGAAGGGAGCGCTGACGGTCTGGAAACACGTCCTCAGGTAGACACAGAGGACCCGAGGCTTATGCACCTAACTGCCAGATGCTCCCGCCGCCAACGTGGAATGCATGTCCATCTTGTCCTGGAGAAGGGTTAGGACTCTGCTTTGTGCCATAGGGGACCCAGATGTTCAGGTCTGAGCTGGAATTCAAAGCCCAGTACCTCTGCAGCCAGACTGTTCTGGGCACAAGTGTAAACACAGCGACATCATGTAACGTGACTGACCCAGTGCCATTAACACCAGCCATAGTTGACACACATTCTGTAAAAATCTTTTAAACGAGATTATTTTCAAACTCTATGGGCTTGTGACCCAGCCTATTCTCACATAGCCGACAGTGCCGCTCCAGAAAGCTCCCAGATGACTTGTCTTGAGAAATTATTCTGGGAAAGCAAACTAATAGTCTGGGGCACTTTATGTAAATGCATATGTATTAAATAAAGTATAGAAATATATAGAATTTGCATGAAGAACCATTACCTATAATAGTATATATAATAAATATAATGTATAAACATATAATATTTATATAAATAACTGTTTTGTTTAACAAATTTTAAGGAGCAAGTTCCCATCCTCCATGGATCTTCCAATTTAGTTGGGAGAATAATGTGCATAACCTTAAACACTAAATAAGATAGAAGGCAGCGCTAGAAGTTGGAGAGCGCATGATGAGCTCCTGATGTGCGCTGAGTCAGGAGAGGCATACCACACAAAGTGACGCCAGACTTCCAGACCACGGGGCAGCGTTGGACAGTCAGAGTGAAGCACTTTCGGGTGGGGCGCCCAGAGCTCAGACCCTGGAGGGAATGGGGCACTTCTGGGTGGATGCAGACGCAGTCCGAGTAGTGTGAGCATCATGAAGAGCAGGGAGCATCTGAGCTGTAAGATGTGGGCTGTGGCGTCCCAGATTGTGCTCTGTGTGACTCGCTGAGCTTGCCGTGGGGCTGGGCCCCAGACCCTCTGTACGTCAGCAACAGGCACAAGAGGATGAGCTGCGAGCGGGGACTTGGGATCTGGGGAAGGAGTGAGAAGGGGCCCCTCACAGCAGGGGCACTGAGGCTGGAGGAGACGGTCACTTGTAAGAGGAGTGGAAAGAATTTCAGTTCATGGAATAAGTAAGGTAATGACTGTGAGAAAGAAGATGGCTAATTGGTGATTAACTTATAGCTGTCTGTGTTCAGATGACGGTTTTGGCAGTGCTCACTGTGTGTGTGCAAGTGTGTTTCTTGATACTAGTATTTGCTCTAAGAGTTGATCTGCAGAGTAAGCTACTAAAAATAACTACAAATGGTCAGTAGCCCAGGAAGGGTTCCAAGCCCTGGAAATGTCTTTTCTTGTTTATTAATACTAATCACAGCAGCCTGTGAGGTGAGGTTCAGTTCAGTCGCTCAGTTGTGTCCGACTCTTTGCAACCCCATGGACTGCAGCACACCAGGCCTCCCTGTCCATCACCAACTACCAGTTTGCTCAAACCCGTATCCATCAAGTCGGTGATGCTATCCAACCATCTCATCCTCTGTCATCCCCTTCTCCCACCTTCAATCTTTCCCAGCATCAAGGTCTTTTCAGATGAGTCAGCTCTTCACATCAGGTGGCCAAAGTATTGGAGTTTCAGCTTCAGCATCAGCCCTCCCAATGAATATTCAGGACTAATCTCCTTTAGGATGGACTGGTTGGATCTCCTTGCAGTCCAAGGGACTCTCACAAGTCTCCTCCAATACCATAGTTCAAAAGCATCAATTCTTTGATGCTCAGCTTTCTTTAGAGTCCAACTCTCACATTCATACATGACTACTGGAAAAACCATAGCTTTGACTATACAGACTTTTGTTGGCAAAGTAATGTCTGTGCTTTCTAATAAGCTGTCTAAGTTGGTCATAACTTTTCTTCCAAGGAGTAAGCGTCTTTTAATTTCATGGCTGCAATCACCATCTGTAGTGATTTTGGAGCCCCCCCCCAAAAATAAAGTCTGTCACTATTTCCACTGTTTCTCCATCTATTTGCCATGAAATGATGGGACCAGATGCCGTGATCTTAGCTTTCTGAATGTTGAATTTTAACCATTTTTCCACTTTTCTCTTTCACTTTCATCAGGAGACTCTTTAGTTCTTATTCACTTTCTGCCATAAGGGTGATGTCATCTGCATATCTGAGATTATTGATATTTCTCCCAACAGTCTCGATTCCAGCTTGAGCTTCATCTAGCCCAGCGTTTCTCATGATGTACTCTGCATATAAGTTAGATAAGCAGGGTGACAATATACAGCCTGTGAGGAGGATCCCCCTGTTTACCTGTGGTCCATGGTGCTGGGTATCTGGGAACCTGAGCACCCTGGGGCAGTGGCAGAGTTCCTGTATGGACCACCTGCTGGTTGACACCTTCAATTGTAACTGGGGTCAGCCTTGCCCCGTGGGTGGTGAGGCTGTGAGGACAGGCCGGGGTGCCTGCCCAAAGCTTCTCTGCAGTAGGTTACGGTCTCAGCTCACAAGTGAGCACAGCTAACGCATGGTCAGATCTCGGCGGCCGCTCCTGCAGCCCTGACCCCGCCTGGGCTTCAGGGTGCCCTGAGAGAGGGAAGGCCTGTGACTCCTCCTCCTGGGGGAGGGACACTGAGGTTCCTCTGGTCCTACCCACGCCACAAGGGGGGTGTCCTGTTAACATGTGCGGGTGATCGGAAGCTGTCATCTGCAGCGCCCTGAGGGGCTGGCTCGCCTGGGGTCTCGGGCGCAGGTGGGGAGGACTCCGGTTGCGTCTGTCCTGCATCCTCACATGGCCAGTGGGGCTTCACACCTCTTCTGGACCACCTGTCAGCAGCCCTGGAGCCGTCTATGAAGTGTGTCCCCAGCCCCGCTCGGCACCCTTCCCCCAGGGCCTCTCACCAAACAGCAGGCACCTGGGCCTCCGTGGAGGAGCAGGAGCGCACAGGCGAAGCTGAGCTTCCCTGGGCTGCGGGCGGCTCCAGGCGGCTCCGAGAGCAACAATCCTGCGTCACCAGAGCAGCACTCGCACGTATTCCCTGTCGCGTCGAAGCAGGGGCAGGAATGGTGTAGGACTCCTGTGCTGTCTGCCTCGTGGGTTTCAGAGCCCTCTGGGCAGGCCTGTGACTCAGGCCGCATACCCGCGGGACCAGGCGAGCGCTCCTCGGCAGGCGGTGGCCGGGACCCTCTGGTTCCATGTCTGCACTATTGGCACCCCACCCCCACATGCAAGGAAGCCTTTGGGGGTGTCCCCTGCCCATCCTCGGGATGTGCCTTTCTTAGCAACCACTAACTTGTCACTCCAAACTGTTAGAGAAAAAAAACCAAACTCCAAATATAGATGCCCCGGATTCTCTTAGTCACACAGATTGCCTTGTTTGTGTCACTTGTAGAATATTTTAAACTGTTTGAATTAGTTTTACCCAGGGTTTAAACCTGGGCAGATGCTTCATTCAGTGTTGAAAGCAAGAATGACACCTAATGAATGTTTGAAAAGCAGGAACCTGCCTGGAGATTCGTATTCCACAGTGAGGAGGAGGGAAGCTGGCCCTTTGCTAACATTTGAGATGCTGGCTATTCAGATGACACGTTTGGAGAAGCGTCATCACAAACCACTGGGTGACTCCATAGTCACTAACCTTCCCCCCCACCACCACCACAACACCGTAAAGGAGAGTTGCTTCCACTCTGCTGATTCTGGACTGTGGGGCTCAGGGAAGACAGCCTGAGCTGTCTTAATGACTGACAGAAGCATTATCACGATACCATTCGAAGGAATTTGAAGAGAAAGGGGGTTTCCCTGGTGGCTCAGTGGTAAAGAATCCGCCTGCCAGTGCAGGAGACGGGGCTTCGATCCCCGCGTTGGGAAGATCCCCTGGAGGAGGGCGTGCAGCTCACTCCGGTACTCTTCTCATGGTTGGCATTCCTGGGCTTTGCTGGCACTCATCAGTGGACAGCGTGGGGCTGGACAGCGTGGGGCAGAGGGAAGCAAGCTCATTGGACCAGCGCTTGGGAAGGCGCCACGGGAGGAGTCACTTAACTGCCCCCTCACCCGCCCCGGGAACCTGGGTGCTGCTGGGTGCTGGGCACCCTGCTTTCCTCCCCTGAAGACCCAGTGACTCTCACACTGGTCACTGTTGGTGAAGGCAGAGTCTCCCCAGCCATGCTCCTGAGGAACACAGTCACTTCGGTAGAGGACTGTTTACTGGTTTACTGGTGAACTTTGCAAAATAGTTTTAGCTAGCATGTGCCTTCCCATGTGACAAAGCCAGTCAGTTAATCCACAGATGGATTCAAGCTTCTCTGAGAGCACTGTGCTAGACACCGTGGCCCAGTGAGCACCGCAGGGGTTACTGACCAAGGGGCGCCTTCAGCCCATTTAAGGAAGCAGCAGGAAGCCGTGGCCACTGGACCTGGACACGAGGCAGTGACCATCGAGGCCTCGAGGGTCCCACCGGGCATCCGCGTGCCAGGAATAAGGAGGACGTGGGTGCTCACGCTGTGGCTGCTGTTCAAGAATATGGACTGTGGTTCAGACAGGTCTGCTGCTGTTTTATTTGCATTTAGTTTGACTAAATACCCTGTCCACACGTCAAACTTCTGCTCTCAGAGCACCTGTTAGCGCTCAGGCACCTCTGGACTTGGACAGGGTGCGGGCCTTCCGTGGTTCCCTTCAAGCCTCGCTCACACGAAGCCCACTGGGTTGGCGCTCACTGGTTTCTGCCAGGGGTAGAGCGGCTCAAGGACACGGAACCATCAACAGCATGTAGAGATTCGAACCCACAGCCTCACCTGGAGCACAACAGGCCTGAGCTCGGCTTTGCGACCTGGGACGTTGACTCAGCGTCCCTGAGCCTCTGCTCAGATGTCGTAATTGGCTGTGACCAGGTTGTGACCTGTGCTGCCTTGAGGGTTAAATGCGTAACCGATCCCAGCGATCCCATTGAAGTTCAGGAGGAGAACCAGCAGAATCGTGACTCAGCTTGTTTGAACACAGGAAACGATGCTTGAACCCAGAGCTTTTGTGTAGATTTTGTGCTGGATGTGGGCTTCTCATCAGACCTGAGTATCAGGTTTGCTTCTTAGATGCTTGTGAACAAATTCAATGACAGACTGAAGGTGACGTTTCACGTTCTGAGATTGTTCACTTGAGAAGGACTGAAAGTCATGGAGACAGCAAGACTCTGAGATAATTACAGGTAGACACACAGAAACAATTGTTTGAATTACTGAAAATAATTCCAGACGATCGAGTGGTTTTACAGAAATGTGATTTTAATGTCTTCTCTCTAAGGGGGAATAATCAAAAGCCTGGCTAAATAAATGTCATTCAGGAACCTGCTTTAATGAGAAAATAAATATATTGCAGTGTTTGAGAGGATTAAGCTTTTCCTTTGTAGTATGTCTTGGCTGTTAATTTGTGTAGCAACTTCCTTTTCTCCTCCTTAGTGGAAACATAGACTTCAGGACTGCGGAAGGGAGCACACGTTACACATGGGTGGACACTGTGTTAAAATTCTGGATGAAGCATGAAGTGCAAGAACGCAGCGAAGATACACGTGTGGCAGAGTCGCGGTGAACAGACGCTGTTTCTCAGGCCTCCAGGTCCGAAGGCTCAAAGGCTGGCTTCAGGAAATCAGTGTGACCTTGGGAAAACCACCTTAAAGACCCTCACGGCTGCGATCAGATCAGTGCCAGGAAGCAGGCTCCCCTCTCCCCTCCTTTGCAGTGAAAAGTCAAGCTCCCCACGTGTTTGCTGCTCGCACTTTCGCTGTTTGTGTCCAGGATGCATCAGGACCACACGCCCCACAGGGCGAAGGCGTGTGTGGACAGCAAGTGCTGCTAGACTCCATTTGGTGAGGAGAGAGGACAGGGTGTTGGAGGGCCCGCTGACCGCCCCCGAGGTTTGACAGCCTGATGGCCCCCAGGCCACAGCCTTGTCCCGGGGGAGCCTGGTCTGTGCAGACAGATGAGGCCCCGGAGGCTCTTCCCGTCTTTTTCACATTGACCCTCATGTCCTCATCGTGTGGGAGCAGGGCGGGGGCTGCAGTCTGTCCCAGGGGGACCAGCAGGCGAGGCTGAGCACAGAGCCCCTGGAGGGCAGCCAGAGGGGCCCTGGAGCTCTGCCCATGGACACCGCAGCTCTACTGCCCATGGGCACCTCAGCTCTCTGCACTGGGCACCACGGCTCTCTCCCCATGGGCACCATGATTCTCTGCCCTGGGCACCACGGCTCTCCACCCTGGGCACCATGACTCTCTCCCTGTGGGCACCGTGGCTCTCTCCCTGTAGGCACCATGGGCACTGCAGCTATCTGCCCTGGGCACTGTGGCTCTCTGCCCCAGGCACCACAGCTTTCCACCCGTGGGCACCGCGGCTCTCTGCCCGTAGGCACCACAGCTCTCTGCCCGTGAGCACCATGGCTCTCTCCCTGTGGGCACATGGGCACCACAGCTCTCTGCCCTGGGCACTGCGGCTCTCTGCCCGTGGGAACCACAGCTCTCTCCCCGTAGGCACTGTGGCTCTCTCCCTGTGGGCACCGTGGGCACCGCAGCTTTCTTCCCTGGACACTGTGGCTCTCTGCCCGTGGGAACCACAGCTCTCTGCCCGTGGGCACCATGGCTCTCTCCCCGTGGGCACTGTGGCTCTCTCCCTGTGGGCACCGTGGGCACCGCAGCTCTCTGCCCTGGGCACCGTGGCTCTCTCCCAGTGGACACCATGGCTATCTGCCCATGGGCACTGCTGCTCTCTCCCCATGGGCACCGCAGCTCTCTCCCCATGGGCACCATGGCTCTCTGCCCGTGGGTACCACAGCTCTCTCCCTGTGGGCACTATGGGCACGCCAGCGCTCTCCCTGTGGGCACTATGGGCACCACGGCTCTCTGTCCTGGGCACCACTGCTCTCTCCCCTTGGGCACCACGGCTCTCTGCCCTGGGTACTGTGGCTCTCTCCCTGTGGGCACCATGGGCACCACAGCTCTCTGCCCTCGGGCACTGTGGCTCTCTCTCTATGGGCACCACGACTCTCTCCCCATGGGTACCACAGCTCTCTCCCAGTGGGCACCACGGCTTTCTGCCCTGGGCACTGTGGCTCTCTCCCCATGGGCACCGCGGCTCTCTCCCTGTGGGCACCATGGGCACTGCGGCTCTCTGCCCTTGGGCACTGCAGCTCTCTCCTCCCTATGTCCCTCCGAGCCATCCTCTTGCACCCCAGGCCCCAGGGGGACTCTTGTGCGCCTTCTGGTCTCTCTCCAGAGCTGTGTCCATCCTTCAGTCGCGGAGCACAGCCTCACCTCATTTCTCCTGGCGCTTGTCAAGACAACTGTGTCCACTCTGTTTCCTCGAGGGCAGTTCCCAGAAACGCACCATGTTTCCACTCACCCCGGTGCATATTCATCACAAAGCCCCCTGTCTGGGTCCTCCTTCCTGGGGGATGGGGTTTCTGGAAGATGAATTGCTCTCGGGCCAACTCGCCCAGTTCTCCCCACGCCTGACCCTCCCAGGCCACCGGAGGTGTGGCTCCCCAAGCGCACCCAGGCTCCGCCTCCCGGGGGCATGGAGCCGGCGTGGGGGAGAGAGGCCTCAGGCAGGCGCCCGACCTCGACCTTCAGAACTGGGGTGGTGTTCAGAGACGCACTGACGTCAGGGACCCCAGACTCAGGTTTGCAGTGCTTTTATCCGTTTTCTAGGTTTATCGGGAAACGGTGGACAAATCCCCAGATAAGTTTAAGGCGTACAGCGTGGTGGTTGGATTCACACACATTGTGAAATGATTTTAGCAAGTTCGCTAACATGCCTCGTCTCACGTGGATACAGTAAAAAGAGGAGAATGAAGAACAAAGGAAAAAACATTTTCTTCTTGTTGTTGAGACACCTAGGACTTACTCTGTCACCGACACTTGTCACACAGCCGTGTTAGCTCCAGGCACCGTGTTGTGTGTTACAGCCTGGGAGTTTGGCCTCCCCCCTTGAGAAGCCCCAGCTGTCCCCACCTCTGGTGACAGGTCTCGTCTCTTCTCTGTGGGCGTATGTCCGTATATGCATGCATGTTTTAGATTACAGATACGTGAGACCATACAGTATTTGTCTTTCTTATTTGTTTGACTTATTTCACTTAACATAATGCCCTCAATGTTATTCCAAATGGTTGGGTTTCCTTTTTTATCGCTGAGTAATGTTCCATTGTATAAATGTGTGTGCGTGTGTGTGCATGTGTGTGTGTGAGACATGTACCATGCCTTTTTGATCCATTCATCCATTGATGGACATTTAGGCTGTTGCATTACTGGAGCGTGGTAAGCAATGCTGCTGTCAACATGGAGGAGGCCACAAGGCATCCCTGACGGTGCTTGCAGCTTCTCACCTCTGTGCGCTTCACCTGCCCTGAGCTGTTCTGAACGGGCCTGCAGAGATGCATCTAAGCGTCTTGAATGGACAGTCTTCCTACCACCTCAGGGAGATGCTCCTCCTGCCACAAGGAAAGTCGTGTTTCTAGGGAAGGAGGGATGGAGACAGAGCCGAGAGCCAGGGTTGCGTCGACCCCTCACTCCAGCCCTGTCCCTACCACGGGCACCGGCTGTGTCCATAGCACTCACATCCCAGTGGTGAACAGTATCCTTGTTCTCACTGTCAGCATTCCCTAGAGTTGTCGTTCTGGGTCTCACCTGTGTGAGTCTAAGGAGCTGGCTGAGACAGCAGTTTACGTGCTCCTTGGTTATGCAGGGAGTCATGGTGTTTGTATTGGAAATTTTATGCTCACCCTGTAAACCTGTCACTAAGAGTGTGCATTTCAAGTGTCAAAAATCCTGTTGACTCTAAAAAGGCTTCTGTTTTAGTTGAAGACACAGACTGATCAGTCCTCCTCAGTCTTGCGTGCTTGAGAGTCACCAGGGGTCTCACTGAGATGTGGGTTCAGACCCAGGGAGTGAGGTGGTACAGGCTGCGTCTCTGAACCCTCCTCGCTGACTGCCATCCAGGGAGCTTGGGTGAGTGGTGGGGAGGGGTGGCTGACGCATGTTGTAGCATACCTCGACATCCTCAGAGTAGCCTCTCCTGTGTGCCCTGTGCTGTGATACGTGCAGACGGGAAGTAAAAGTCAGGAAGAGACACAGAGTCTGACCAGGCTTCCAAGACCAGCATGAGCAGGGAGAGACCGTCACGGAGCCATTGGGTGGAAGGGGCGGGGGTGGCTAGGAGCTAGAGAGGGAGCATGAGTGTTAGTGAGCTTCGAGGCCGAGTCAGAGCTTGCAGGTCATGGAGTACAGTAGAACTGGGCTGGAATCTGGGTTGGAACTCCCACTGGTTGTGGATAACAGAGCAGGTGACTTCATTTGTAGGATCTTAGATGCCACCACTGGGAGACAGGACAGGAATGCACATATGTGCGTGTGTGTGTATGTGTGCACATGTACACTATACATGTTAGGTGTGTGTGCATGAGGTCTGCATAGGTACCTGGTGTCCACATGTGTATACTGAGTGTATGTGTGCATATATATACACTGTGTATATGCAGGTCTGTACACACGTGCCATGTTGTAGGCAGCACGTCTGTCTGTACGTGTGTGCCATGTCGTGTGCAGCACATCATACGGTACATGTGGTTTTGCATCCTGAAGGGGGTGTGCCGGGAGCCAGCGTGGAGAATCCCACCCATGGCAAAGGTCATGAGGAAGAGGCCTGACAGGCAAAGGTGAGATCAGGACTCAAGGGACCCCCTGAACTTGCTTGAGCATCTACCCCCAAACCAGAATCTGTCTTACTATTTTATGCCTTTCATCAACTCCTCTGACATTAACAGGGGGCTGCCTTGACCACATTTCTCTGGAAAGAGTTAATTTAGGGCTTTAGTTTCTAAGTCTCCTGGGCATGAAAGGAGTGTTTCAAACCCCCTGTTAGCATTCTAGCTTACTTCGCAGCTTTATCCAGACTCTTGCAACATTGTTGAGCCAATACAATGCTTGCTGCCAAGTCCTCACATCCCTTACCCATTGTGTTCCTGGGAGTGCATATAGTCAGCATGTAGAAGAAACAAGTGGTAGCCTTAGCATAACAACATTAAACTTTGAGTTAATAAGCTCTTTCTTTGCTGTAACCCACTGAATCTTTGCTCCATAAGAATGTAACTCTGTACTTTAAGGGTGAGGCAGGCTAAAAATTTAAGAAGAAACACTTTAAGGGAAAATCATTGTTCTGGTGTTCTGGCTGACCAACCTTTATCAAAAGGAGGTCATGGAATATCAACAGGCCTCCGGAATAGAAGATGATGTACAAAAAATAAGACTTTTGCAGGAAGGAACCTGGTATTGATGAAAGTTATTACTGATGGAATGTTGAGTTGACTCTGCACTTTTCACCTTGCTGTATGTATAACTCAGGGTATAAAAGCCCAGAGAAAAATAAAGTAAATGGGCCTTGCTCACTGAAGAAGCTTGGTCACCCCGTGTCTCTTTCCTTATCTCTTTATCTATCTTTCTTTATTCGCCAACGTTGTCCATCCTGAGGATATCCCTGGACTCTGGTGAGGCTGGACCTCGGCAGGGGTGGTGCCTGGCACCCCTCCCTCCCCCCCACCTTTCCCAGGGTGGTCCGAACTCCTCTCTCTCATGGCCCTGCTGCTCACTGTTTGCTCTTGTTCCCTGTCCTGAAGTTTAAGCTTCAGAGACACAGGGAGAGGGTCTGTCATTTGCCACGTGCGTCTTGCCCCAGCTCCCTGCTGGGCACAAGTTGCACCTTATGTGTTCAGTTACTATTTCTTCAGTAAGTTTGGTTTTGTTTAGTAAATTCAGTTAGTCAACTTCTGTACTGCTGAATACCATGTTGTTTTGAAAATTAAGCCCTCCCCTTGCCTGCTGCTGTTTTGTGTATCTTATTGGTTCAAGGTCTTTAAAAACCATAAAATGTGACATCGTGTTTGATCTGGCGTCAGGGCAGTGGAAGGCCAACATTCCAGGTTTACGAGGCCGTGTTCTTGTGGCTGGAGTGGTCCCACCTCCGCAGACGTCATGGCTTAGCCGGCAGGGGTGCGTGTAGTCCTGGGGAGCCGGGGCCCCTGGGAGGCACAGAGCAGGGCCTGTGTACAGGGTGGGTAGGCTGACACGACCCACAGTGTCTTGTCCTGAGTGCAGGAGAGCTTAGGTTAACGAGCAGAACTTTCCTGTGTCTCGTCCTGAGTCGCAGGAGAGCATGGGTTAACGAGCAGAATGTTCCCGTGTTTTGTCCTGAGTCAGGAGAGCTGGGTTGAGGAGCAGAACTTTCCCATCACACATTTTTTCCTTTCATCACTTCCTCTCCACCTGTTGGCTCTGCTCCCATGGAAAGTAGCAGATGAAAAGAAATGGCTGATTTGCCCACAATTACTGCAAAATAAGTGAGCAGTCACCCATGATGCTAAGTCTGGAAGTTTGCTTTTTTGTTTCCTGGAGTCGCTCTGACTGTGATCCCACAAACAAGACCCAAGCAGCATCTGCCTGTGACGAGATGCTCCCACGTCCTCGAGAACTAGCTCAGGTCTCTTTCCCTGTGACCCCGGGGTTGCATCCGGAGCTGTGGGCAGGAGGCAATTCACCTTCAGGGAGGATTGGGCACTGCACTGCATGTGCCCTTGGCCAGCTGGGCTCCCTGTGACAGGACAGTGTTCCTTCTACTCAGCAATCTGGACCGAGTCTCGGCACCTGCATGGCAGACGTTCAATGAATCTGTGCAGAGGGAATGACTGCATGAATCTTTGCTGTTCTTCCTACTGTCAAGATTTTCTAATTAGCCTTGAATTATATATAATATTCTCTAATGAATTGAAAACCATCTGCTGCTGTTGTTGCTTCCATGTCCGTGGCCACAATATGACCTTCATTGGGGCCCATGCACCAACCCCCCCACCCCGACTCAAATTCACTGGAACAGACCTTTAGAGATGACGTACTATTCCATTTCGAGATGACAGTCTTGCTCATAAATTCTCCTGCTAACTTCTCAGAGCCTCATGAAAGTTTTCAAAAATCAAAAGGAAAAATAACCTACATCTGTACCATCATCAAGGGAAGAACTGTGTTGCGTTAATAAAAATGTGGTGCCCAGGGGGTGGAGTGGAAGGGTCATCAGTGGAGCATCTCAGCTTCAGAAAGAAGAACAAGGTCCGAACATCTAATGTGAAGATAAAAGAACCTGTGAGTTCAAATCAGTGTGCTTGTTAGCAGTCCTCCTGACAGGCTGCTGTCCGCGTGCAGGCTTGTGGGAGACTCGTCTGGGAGCCTTCACAGGTGGGTTTGCGTGAGGCGCCCTGGATCTGCACTGCCCCCAGCACCAGGAAGGAGGCTGGCAGTGCCTCGCTCCAGATGCTGGCTTCCTACTCATCTGTGGAAGGAGGCTCTTCACTGTCTCTCTGTTTCCAGAGCACTTATGTGGGCAGAAGGGAGTACGTTTGCAATGCGCGTGTGTCCCTGGGAGCTTGACGAGGTGTGTTTGGCCCTGTCAGGTGGGGATTCTCAGATACACGTGGAGAAGTTAGTCACCCTAAATGTGAAGTAATAACCACAGCAGGCACGTCTGCTTCAGACTGGGAGCGCTGGCTCTGGAATAATCCACATTCCCCGAGTGGGGCTTCCCACCATTGTTCTGGAACCACCAGTACTTTCTGTAAATTTAATTCCCTCCTTAGGCTCCTCTGGCGAACGCCACACCGCCCAACCATCACAGCCTGTCTCATAACTGCCAATGCGTCATTCTCTCTCTCCCTTGAAAAAGGTCGTATTTTCCTCGAATTGGACATAAAGTAAACAGAATGAAGACAACAGTAGTAGCTAATTAGGGGGTAAACTCTGCTCTGTCTTAGCTGATGGAAAGTAATGGGAAATCGAGGTAGAGAGGAGACATGTATTCGACACAGAGACGCTGCTTTTCATTTCATGGTGAGATGTAACAGTGATTAGTGTACAGGGTGGGAAGGAGGAGAGTGACTTTGAACCAGTTCGTGAATGGATGACACTTCTCTTTCCACTACAGCACAACTAAAAGCTCAACATTCTATGGGAAAAAAATCATTGCTTAAGAAGGAAACTGCTGAGCAGGAGAGGAGAGACCCAGTAATATAACCGTGCTTACCAGCTAACTTCCTGACAGGCTGATATTAGGGAAAATACGATTTGCTGAAAGCCACGTGTGGCCCAGACCACGGAGGGGCCTGATTCGCTGGAGTTCCCAGGTTGAGAATTCTCAAGGGGAGGATAGTGTGTGCACAGCGGGGCCAGTGGTTAGAGCATCTCCGTGATGACTATGGAGGGTTTGTGGTGATGGTTCGGTTTTCCCTGGGTGAAGCAGGATAATTACTGGTTGGAATTCTAAGAATAAAACCAGCTGAACCGTGGGCAGGGGATCTCTGAGCACCACCTGCATGCTCCGTTCCCCAGCAAGTGAAGTGTGAGGCGGAGGGAAGCAGGAGCATGGTCCTCGGCACTGAAAGCACTGAGGGTGTTTTCCTAACTTCAGTCATGTTACTTTATCAGCCTTGGTTTCTCCTTCCTGTATGCTGTCCTGATATTAATTAATGTGAAGGCAGATTCAAGCTAATCAATTAATCAAAATGACAGTTTGGGGATATACAGTACTTTTCAGGCATTATGGTGGCAGAATTAACCACAAGGGCAATAAGGCAAGGTTTCTACTCTCAGAAAGCTTACGGTCTCAGAGTTGCAAGGAAAGTGCCAGATGCTGGTGGTTTCTTACTCTTCTCAGGTGTTTACGTGACACTCATGGAGCACCTGCTGTGGGCCAGGGAGTGGGGTGTACAGATGGGCGTGGCCGCGTCTTCCAAATAAGAAATGCAAGTGTTTGTGCACAAGATTTAAAATTACGTTCAGTGCTGAAAATATGTGGGTTATTTTCAAATTTATTGTTGTTGTTCAGTCGCTAAGTCATGTCTGACTCTTTGGGACACCATAAACTGCAGCAGGTTCTGTCCTTCACTGTCTCTTGGAGCTTGCTCAAACTCATGCCCATTGAGTCAGTGATGCCATCCAACCATCTCATCCTCTGTCATCCCCTTCTCCTGCTGCCTTCAAGCATCAGGTGTATACCCTCTCAGGTGGCCAAAGTATTGGAGCTTCAGTTTCAGCACCAGTCCTTTTCAAATATCTCTTGACATTGATCTCTAATATAATTCCACAGTCTTAAGAGAACAGACTCTGTATGATTTCAGTACCTTTAAAACATGAAACTTTTGCACCTTGTTTCATGTCTCTGGATATGTTCCTGTGTCTCCTGTTTATAGTCTATGGGAACTCAAATAGAATTTGTACCCTGCTGTTGTGTGAAAATTGTATAAATCTTAATCGTGTTGAATTGGTTCATAGTGCCTTTCAGGTCTGCTGTTAATACATTATATTTTTCTGTCCATTCTATTACTTTTTCAGTTTGATATTGAAACTCCAATTAAAAATCTTTATTTAGCTACTTAAAAATAATTGTGACATATAGTGGAACCATATGTAGCTTTGTTCTATATTTTCCAAGTCTCCTGTAAATGTGTTATCATACTTTCATAATTTAAAAGATAAAGAGAAAAAAATTACGTTCAGTAACCTGGGTCTGGCTGGGATGGCTAAGGAATGTGGTGTTGTCAGGCATCGCTGACGGAAAAGCTGTGCTGTTGTTCAGTCTCCGTGTCTGACTCTTTGGGACCCCATGGACTGCAGGGAGACCTTAGATGGTGAGAACTAACTCATCACTTAGAACAAGCAGGTCATTTCGTGGGAGCTTCGTGTATGCTCTCAAGGGAGTCAGTACACAGTGATATAACCAGTGTGGTGAAAACAAAGTTAGTCACTTAGTCGTGTCCGACTCTTTGTGACCGCATGGACTGTAGCCCACTAGGCTCATCCATGGAATTCTCCAGGCAAGAATACTGGAGTGAGTTGCCATTGCCTTCTGCAGGGGATCTTCCCAAGCCAGGGATTGAACCGAGGCCTCCCGCATTGCAGGTGGACTCTTAACCAGCCGAGCCACCCGGGAAGTGAGACACAGTGCTTATAACCAGTGTGGTGCATACATTTCTTTAACACTAGATTTTTACCGTACTGGGTTTAGCAATTATCTCCACCAATTGCCCCTGAGGACACCTACCTACATGGACACAGGAGCAGGTAGAATATGGTTCATTGGGGAGTTCTCTGACATAATTCTTTCTGGGGTGTGAACCAGTCAGCTTCCAAATTCTTTTATTCTACGTTGGACTTAGTACTCTATTTTAACTAATAGAAAATGCTGGCATTAACTGTATAATTTTAATTTCTCAGAGCAGGAGTGCGATTTAGATTTAAGCTGGCAAAAATCATGTAAGTGGTAGAGAACTAATCAATTCTGGAAACACTCAGATTGGCCTTGTTCAATTTTAAAGTTTAGTGTTACTTATACTCTTAATTCTGGTGATTAAATTTTCGCAACTTAGGAATGTAGCGAAAAATATAGCTGTCACAGTGTTCAAATGACTTTTCTAATAAATCTTTTTGAAGTTTTAATACGACAGTGTGCATCAATTACCAGTGTTACCTCTATTTTAGGTGTTTCTTTATGGTGTGAGATTACCTCTGAGGGTGCTGCAGGGAAAGACACGCATTTAAGACTCACTCTGATGATTGACATTCCAGTATAATTTGGTGTAATGGGATTTAATTTGTTTGTAGATAAACTTACCTAAAGGGACCATCACAAGAACAGAAATCTCATAGCTTATATAAACAACAGAAAATTAATTAACATGGAAGTACTAATTAGTTTATCTAATTTGCTGGCAGAGCTCTGGGGGCCCAGGCACAGAGCTGGGCTGGCACATGTGGTGGTAGGCAGAGGCGGGGAGAGGAGCAGGTCTCAGGGATGCTGGAGAGTGCAGGTGGTGCAGGTCAGGGAGGAAGGCCCTAGCGAGCCACTGCGCCACACTGCCTGCCCAGACCTGGGTGTGGGCACAGGAGAAAACGCCTGGACCCGTGGCCATAGCCCCGACTGTGGACCTGGCTCTGGGCCTTGGTTACCTCTGTGATTTCTCTGAGGCTCCCCCACCCTACCTGACAGGACTTGCTTCTTATATAATGTTCCTTCTCCCTGCAGTGCCTCTGTATCTTATTTCCTCTTAAATGCCACTCTAGCTCCTTCCTCAAGGAGCCATCCCTGCTTACAGAGTTAGGGTGTCTTCTCCTGTGTGGGCCTTCACACCTGCCCTTGGGTGCATGGGTCATGCCTCATGTGTTCTGTTTATCTTTGTGATTCCTTGATTTGTAGACACCTCTGTCACTTAAGGTAAGCCCTGGGGGAGAGGTCACAATGAAGGAAGGAAGGAAGGAATGGAAACCTCCCTCAAAGCTTCGAATCCCATCTCAGTCTTTCTGGTCTCTGCAGAGCTATTCCTGACACACACACGCCTCTGAAAAACTCAGAGGTTACTCCCCCACCTTTCACTTCCTTTTACTATCATATTTTGCTTTGCTTGCATGTTTGTCTCCCCCTGAAAAGACACTCCCAGTACTTGGTGTGGGGCCAGCAACACAGTGAGTACATGAAATGTTCGGGAAATTGTTCAATGAGGAAGGGAATAAAGGGTGGGGAGCAGGTCCTCACCTCTGAAGTCCCATGTGAAAGAAAAAAAACACGAATAGTGGGGGGGAGGGCATAAATTCATAATGGAGCAGTTAAAGCTGACTTCCTAGAAGGACTGGTAATTAAAACAAATGTTAAAGAATGACTAGGACTTCACCAGATGGTGGTGGAATACCTAAAAATTCATACGCAGAGGAATGAAGTGGAGCCCCTACCACACTATGTACAGAAACTGACTCAAAATGCGTTGAAGACCTAAATGTAGGAGCTAAAATTATAAAACAACATAAGCTTAAATCTTTGTGATCTTAGATTAAGTAATGGTTTCTTAGATGTGACGCCAAAAGCACAAGCAAAGAAGGAAAAAAAAAGACTAGTTGAACTTCATTTTGAAATTAAAAATGTTTGTCTTTTAACGGTCACTATCAAGAAAGGGAAAAGAGAATACACAAAACGGGGAAATTGTTTGCAAATTAAATATATGGTAAGAACTTATGTGTAGACATTACAAAGAGCTCCTCATTAAAAAGAGACAATAAGCCAATAAAAGGATGAACAAAGGACTTGAATTGATACTTCTCCAAAGGAGATGTGCACAGAGCAAATAAGCAGTTGAAAAGATGCTCACATCAGTATCCATCAGAGAAATGCAAATCAAAGCATTATGGGACCACAGTTAGGATGACTGTAATCAGAGACAGACAACAGCAAGTGCTGGTGAGACTGGAGAAACAGAAGCCTTCATAAATGCTGTGAGGACTGGGTGAAAAGATGGCAGAGTAGAAGGACATGGGCTTATCTTCTCCTGCACGAACTCCAAAATTGCAATCCACTGCCGAACAACCACTGACAGGAAAATGTTGGATCCCACGAAAAAAAGATACCCCACATCCAAGAGCAAAGGAGAAGCCCCAGCAAGACAGTCGGAGGGGCAAAATCACATTTAGAATCAAATCCCAGACCCACCAGAGGTGCTTGGAGGGCTCAAACAAGACCTTGTGCACACCAGGACCCAGAGACCCAACAGAGACAGCCAGAACTGTATTTGAGTGTCTCCTGTGGAGGCGTGGGTCAGCAGTGGCCTACTGCAGCGGCAGGGGTGCAGGAGACCTAGTCACACAGCCTGGGGCTTAAGCCTCTTGGAGGAGGCTGCCATTAACCTCCATACAGCCACAAGCAGATGACCCACAAACTACAAAACAGTTATGCCAAAGAAATCCTGGCACTGTTAAGAAAGTTCTAGGAACCACAACAGATTTCCCAACCTGGGGATGAGGCAAAGGGACTGAGAGCCCCCAGGGAATTTGACTTTGGAGACCAGTGGGATTTGATTACAGAACTTACACAGGACTGGGGAAACAGACTCTTGGAGGGCACAAACAAAACCTGTGCACACCAGGACCTTTAATGTCCTCTGCTTATAAGTTAAATAAGCAGCGTGACAGTGTACAGCCTTGACATACTCCTTTCCTGATTTGGAAACAGTCTGTTGTTCCCTGTCCAATTCTAACTGTTGTTTCTTGACCTGCATTCAGATTTCTCAGGATGCAAGTAAGGTGGAGTAGTATTCCCATCTCTTTAAGAATTTTCCACAGTTTGTTGACCAACCTAGACAGCATATGAAAAGCACAGACGTTACTTTTTTGACAAAGGTCCATCTAGTCACAGCTATGGTTTTCCCAGCAGTCAAGTATGGATGTGAGAGTTGGACTATAAAGAAATTTGAACGCCAAAGAATTGATGCTTTTGAACTGTTGGAGAAAACTCTTGAGAGTCCCTTGGACTGCAAGGAGATCAAACCAGTCAATCTTAAAGGAAATCAGTCCTGAATATTCATTGGAAGGACTGATGCTCACGCTGAAATTCCAGTCCTTTGGCCATCCAGCGCGAAGAACTGACTCCTTGGAAAAGACCCTGATACTGGGAAAGATTGAAGGTGGAAGGAGGGGACGATGAGATGGCTGGGTGGCATCACCAACTCGATGGACGTGAGTTTGAGTAAGCTCTGGAAGTTGGTAATGGACAGGGAAGTCTGGCGTGCTGCAGTCCATGGGGTCGCAGAGAGTTGGACACAACTGAGCAACTGAACTGAACTGGAAAACAGGATGGTATTTCCTCAAAATGCTATACATAGGATTAGCCTGTTACCAGAAGTTCAATTTCATGGTATATATCCAAGAGAAATGAAACGTGTGTCCACTCAAAAACCAGTTCACAAATGTTTATAGAGGCATTATTCATAATAGCCCAAAATACCAATAGCTCAAGTGCCCACCATGAAATGGATAAATGAATCATGGTATATCCATTAAATTAAATATTACTTAGCAACCAAACAAAAGGAAGTACTTACACAGGCTATACCCTGGATGAACCTTGAACACATTTTTCTGAGTGAAGCCAGTCACCCATCACAGCCACATGTTACAGAACTGATGTACGTGAAGTGCTCAGAATTGGCAGACCTGTACAGAATTAGATTAGTGGCGTGACTGCAAGGGGCTGAGCTGATGAGGGACTGGAGGCTGACTGCTAAATGGTACAGGATGAAAGTACTCTAAAACTGATTGTGGTGATGGCTGTGGGACTCTGTAAATATGCTAGAAATCATTGAATTGAGTTTAAATGGGAAAATTGTATGGTACACGAATGGTATCAATAGATCTGTCATGATAAAAAAAATCACTAAAGAAAAAGAATGAGTAGTCATTTTCAAAGGGGGAGCAAAAGGGTACACTTCGTCCCCTCAGCATGTGCAGAGGCACGGGTGAAGGGTCCTGACTTGGTCTGTGAGCGTGGAGTGGTCTAGTGTGGTTCCAGTTTAACCTGGAGGGTAGGTGCTTCTGTTCCGTGCTAAGAGGTGCTAAGAGGTGAAGGCTCTATCATTTAGGAAATGGACCTATTAACAGAATCAGAACACGTTTAATTTCCACATTGAAACTTTTGTTGAAATTTGTTCCTGTTACTTATATATTATCAATAACTACCTTTCAATTCAAATGAACACATTTGACCTTCTGAATATTCTAAGTGTGCTATGAATAGGACTCCTGTATGTCTTCTAAACACTTTGTCATCACTGCATAGCATTTGGTCACTTCAGTGTTCAGGAAGTGGTCCCAATGAGATTGGTAAATGAAGCAGAGAACTAACCTAAAAATGTAAGAGTCCTAGAAATTTTCAATAAAAACGGAAGTAAAGAAACAGTTTTCCTACTAATCACAATCATGTTCATGAAAATTAAAAGGTGAAGTGGTGAGGCCTCTGGATCACCAGCTACTGCTCAGACTTCCGCCCGTCTTCCCCTCTTCTGTGCCTCTCTGTTGATGTTACCTGTTCCTCCTCAGCCCCTTCGCCGTGCAGATGCCCTGGATTTGTGGGGCCACTCACACTGTTGTGCATTGGGGTGCAGCATGGAGTATGGGTTGGGTGCCCATACACGTTCAGCTTCTCAGATTTGGTGACAAGACTTGCACTGTAGCTATGTTTGGCTCCAATTTAGAGAGAGATTTTATACAGTCTAAACTATCACAAAGACTTGTTCCCTTTGAAAAATAAATTCAGGCTAAATTCAGAAACATTTTAAAGACTCTATACTTTTTTTTAAGGTAGGTTTAACTCCCTTTTAACTTCTTCCACTGCATACACATGCCAAAAATGGGGGAAAATAGGTTATGATAAGTCAAAAAATAGAAGATACCAATTCAGGTGGAGCTGAAGTGTGACAGCCATCACCTGGCGAAGGATGTTCCAGCTTTTGCAGCGGAGCTCTTTCTGTGTGGCAGCCTGAGTAACGAGCCCAGACTTGACAATAAGGAGCCGCCTTTGTCCGTGATGCTGAACGGCGCCTCGCTTATCAGCTCCTGTGAGTCCTGCTGTAATAGATGAGTACCTTGCCACAAACAAAGGAAGAGGCTTCAAAATAAGTGCTATTTTGCTGACACTTTGGGACAAACTAAGGACGCACTGATGTCAGGGCAAGGATATTTGTTACAGAAGGTTCCAGTGGAGGTATTTATGGCTCAGGGAACTGAAAGTCACCCTGCAGCAACCTTGGACCCCTCGTTACTAAGGGGCTCCTGTTGGGGTGCCCATCCTGGGTCTCCTGTTTTGTCACAGGGTTGCAGACTATTGGGTTCTTTAAGTATTTCATACAAATTTCCTTTAGTTTGACAATGATAAAATAGGTCATGTCCCACGAGGCTAATATTTATTTTCTGTGTGAGATTATCAGAAATAGATATGGCATTTGACTGAACATCTATTTTTCAAAGCATCATTAAATGCTTATGAGCACCTATGAATATACCATTCTACATCACAAGGATTCGCAGTGCAAACACATACATGCGTGTGTGTGTGTATGTGTCCATTTCTTTGTCTGTGCCAATCAGAGCACAGAAGGCATACAGACAGTAGAAGCATTTGTATAATTACATGTGAATAAAAATGTATGTATTTATGTTTATATTTATATATTATATAGTTACACATATTTGCATTCATATACATACTCATATATTTAGGTATGCATGTATACATGTGTGTACATATATATGTGACTAGGTCCCTATGGAGATATTAGTCAAATGAATGACTAAATATTTATGTAAATGTAGTTGGTGTGGCACAAACTACTTAAGGATTGTCAGCTTATACTGATAGATTGATGAATAGGGATTGATTATAATACAGTGTAAACCTTGGGGCGATTTCCTCTTCAAAGGAGGAATGGAATCTCCATTTTCAAAGACTCTTCTAATTCTGAGAAATACCTGGTATGAGTGCAAGGAATGCCTAGCTGTGGGCTCTGCACAGCCCAGCTAGAGGGGAGACAACCCCCCTAAACCATTGACTGAAGTGTAAAGACCCGCAGGGCCCATAGGAAGAGGTAGCTGGTTTGCCTCGGGGCACCTGGTCAGTGGGGTGTGTCGACTGAGGCTGGTCCTCAGGAGGGGTGCGAGACACGATGACAGGGCAGAGGTGACAGCGTGACCAGCATGGGGACTCTGGTGCAGCAGTGGGGTGGACCTGGGTAGGGGGCAAACACAGGAGGCTGTCCAGGTCCAGATGGTGGGAGTGGCATCTCTGCTGGAAGCAGACACCTGGGGGGCCAAGGGGCCTTCAGCACCAGCAGCTCTGGGTCTGTGCGTCTGAGTTTGGGACATGTCGTCAGCATATATGACGGGTCCTTCAGGTCATGTAATTAAGTGAACTCACCCAAAGAAGCCTTGAAAAGTGAGACAAGCAATGGGTCAAGAGCAGGGCCTGGGGGACATCATGTTTTTAGGAGAGAGGTTGTTATGGCAGCTTGTGATATTGAAGAGACTGAACTGGGGCAGCTCCTTGGAAAACAAAAAATTAAGTTTAGCATAGCATCTTGATGCCATTTCTGTGAGGACAGTGGAGTTGATGGGAGAGGACTGCTTGCACCCTTGAGTATTTGGTCAATGCTGAGAAAAGAAATGGCAGGAGCCTCCCATGTCCAGAATCCTTAGGTGTCATGGCTGCGTCTCAGGAGCATCTGTCACCCAGAAATATTAATAGATCCCTGGTCCTTACGGCCACCTTGCCCACACGATCAGCCAGAGGAGAATGCCTTCATGTCTTTGGGCATCTGTCTTTCTGGCTGAATGAAAGAAGTATATATATACACTATTGATACCATGTATAAAATAGATAACTGATGAGAACCTACTGTACAACTCAGAGCTCTGCTCAGTGCTCTGTGGTGACCTAAATGGGAAAGAAATCCAAAAGAGAGGGGTTATATTCATACATGTATCTGGCTCAGTTTGCTGAAGCTACCACATTGTAAAGCAACTATACTTCATAAAAATTAATTTAAAAAAGAAAAATAATCTAGTCACTTGCGTTCAGTAGTCCTGGGAAGTATTAAGATTGGAGTCCTAAGCAGCATTGAATTCATAGATAAAAATGATGGGAAAACAGAGTGGCCTGTCAGTGCTACACTGGGAACGCTTACTCTGGGTCACTTTGCATCCCAGCGCATCTCTGCCTGGCAGTGAGCATGCATTTGAATTGAAGAATCTTGGAGAAGGAAATGGCAACCCACTCCAGTATTCTTGCCTGGAGAATCCCATGGATGGAGGAGCCTGGTGGGCTACAATATAATCTTAGGACCCTGTTTTTCCTGAGAGATTCTAAGAAATCATTTAACTTCCTTAAATCAAGCTGTCTTGGAGGGTAGGTCAGCTCCCCAGAAACATTCCAAAGCCAACCATGGCAGTGGGTGGGGGGTGGGGCATTGACAGCTGGAAAGGGGTAAGCAGAGATGTGAGCTCACAGGTGATGTGGCTTCCAAGCAGGTGAGAGACTCCACATAGAAGTCATCTTGACAAAATATTTTGAAAATGATTAGAAATAAACTTGTGTGCTTTCCTTCCCCCAAAGGGTTCCCCCATCTAGACAAGTCCTGCTCCTCCTGCAAACCCAGGTTACTCTTGCCAACCCCGGGCACTCCTAACACTTGGTGACTGATCAGTATGTACGAGGTTTGGGGGAGGATTTACGTGATGACGTCATTCACTGCTGGACCGGCCCTGGGAGTAGAATCCACTGCTCCCCCGTCGATAGGCAAATTGTGTCCTGTGCATTTGAAATTGGAACAAAGACAAACTCAGATGATGGTAATATTAACAGCTAATATTTATAGGTGGACTTTGTGCCAGAAATATTGTTTTCCTTTCGTCTTAACCTGTGTGCATTTTAAAGAGTGCCTTTCCAATTACAAATTCACATACGTTCACCAAGAACTCAGTTCATCCTCTCTGTCTCCCACCTAACCCCTAGGACCACCCTCCTGCTGGTCTTACTTAGAGATAACTTCTGGTGAAATCTGCTGTTTACCATTCTAGGCTTCCCCATACATTTATGAATACACAAAACCACGTGTCACAGTATAATATTATCAGTGCCTACCACCCAGCATAAATTCTCACACCCAGTAGGCTCTCTATACATATTTGTTGAATGATATTAAAGGCAACGCTTTCGTAATTGGAAGATGCAGTGTTCAACCCTTGACTGTCTATTTTTTAATGTTTCAGTTTTTCCATTTTAGTACACAAGAGTGCATAGAATGAGCAAATTATGATTTATTCATGTGTTCCTTGTTGATGAATAGTCAGGTTTCTTGAGCTATTCTATTTTGTCAGGTGATATTCTCAGATAGTCCTGTTGTCTTACGGTCATGTTACTGTATACCACGATGTCATTGTAGGGCCGTGCTGTGGCCTGTCCTGCATGACCAGAGTCATGCTGTCCTTTTGTCATGTTAGTGTAAGTTGTGCTGTCTTACAGTCATGCTCTCGTCGAGCACATATTGTCTATAGTTGTGTCATCATGTATGTTATGTGTATTAACCATGCAGTGGTGTCATACAGCCATGTCATGCCTGTATGTATGTCCTGTTATCATATCACATGTTGTCATATCAGCACATGGTTGTGTCATATAGCTGCTCCATGTTTTGCCATGTAGCCATGTTGTCCTGAATCACACAGCATCACCCCAAGTGCACAGGTGAGTGACGCCATATCACTGTGCCCTCTGCGTGTCTGGAGAGCATCCCTGGTTCCATTCGAGGGGTGTTTTGCCTGCGGGGCTCTTGCTGTGGACCTCCTCCCCATGAGAGCACACGGAGCATCCTGTGTCCTGACTCCCAGCTGTCCTGAGGCTTCGGAGACGAAGGGTTCGCCTCCCCTTTACTCCCGGCCTGGGGGAGCGAAGGCAGACTGGGCACAGGCACAGAGTACGGTTGGCCCAGCCCACGGCCCAACCCTCTGAGACCACGCCCCCACCCACCCTGGCCACGCCCTCCATCTCAGGCCACTCCCCCAATCCAAGCCTTTCCTCTCCCCCTGCCATGCCTCAGCTCAGGCTTCACCAGCAGCTGAGGTCGCACAACCCCTCAGGCCACGCCCCCTTCCCAAGCCACTCCCACTGCCCAGGCCACGCCCCTGGCTCATACCACGCCCCCAGCTCTGGTTTCCCAGGTCACCCTCCTCTGCTGCAGCCCTGCCCCCGGCCGACTGCCTTCTTGGAGCACCGGGACCCCGTCTGCTTCCTGCTGATGGAGCATTGATGGGAAGAAGAAGCCTCAGGAAAGGGCTGCCCTCTTCTTAGTGCTCTTGAAGTTGGCTTTGCCTGCAGCCCTGGTGGCCTCGCAGGTCTGTGCCAGCGAGCTTGGCAGGACACCTGCAGGGCTTCTGAGCGTCAGCTGTCCCCCCTGGGCTCCTTGGGGAGCTGCTGTCAGCTCACCCCTGGGTCACCTCGTGAGAAGGGCGGGCAGGTGGGAGACGGAGGAGGTGACTGACTCACCCACAGGCCTGAGATAAGCAGCTCCGCTGCAGAACACTTTCTGGGTTCACACCGGCCTCCCTCTCCACGGAAGGATGAGAACATGTGTGCACTTGCACAGGAGAATGAACTAGCTCCAGCAGGCCAGACCTGCAGCGTGGGCACCGGCGAGCTCTCCAGGGTGCACCTGGAGCGGGGACAGATTTCTCTCTCTCGTGTCAATTAGCATATGTGAGTGTAGTCGTCTCCTAATGTAAAAGAGACTCTGCACTAATGATGATGAACTCATAATGCATCATGTTTATTCCCTCATCACTGCTGCAGTCTTTACTGGGGGTCTCTGGGGAAGAAGGTGATAACACAGACAGAATCCCGTGGGCCCACGGGATCCCACCTTTCCTGTCACGGGATTCCAGGATGTGATCAGCTGGTGCAGGGCTTGGGGATATGTCTGAGCACAGGGAGGCAGAAGCCTGAAAACACAGAGCCAGAACCTCACCCACAAAGCCCCACTCAGTGCCTGGTCTGTGTGTGTTCAATCTACTTTAGCAGCAGCACAACTCACCTTTTGGACGAGGACCAGATGGGAAACCAAGCGGGAGGGTCAGGGCTTTCACAGATCTCGCAGCCCCAAGTCGGGGAAGCCCCTCACCTGAGTGGTAGTATCCGCATCCACACTTGCCTGTGAATTAGCTGCTTTTCGGCAAATCCCAAGTGACATGAAGCCCATCAGCAGCCCATCGTCCCCAGGGTCTAGGTCCCCTGAGCCCATGGTCAGGGGTCCAGGCTGCACCCCCTCTGTCGCGTTGCCTGGTGCCAAATCACTCTTTCCACCCTCCTGCATGCTCCCTTCATCCCTGGACCGTCCTGCTCCTCCCCAGACTGCCTCGGTGAAGACGCTTCGTGGTTTAGACCAGTGAGCCCAGTTTCTCTCTCTGCCATGGCTCCTCCCGCTGCCGACTTGAATCCTGGGGAGGAGAGGAAGATCCCAGGTTGCAGACACTGACAGCCCCTCTTATTTGGGAGAAACGACCCCCAAAAGCCCCCTTGAGCTGCACCTGCTCACCCCAAGTCCACTCATGGCCGTGACATGAGCCCTGAGCATCCCGCTCCCTCCAGAGCTGCGGCCTCTCCTATGGCTTCCCAAACGGGGGCCTCAGGGCCTGGGCCTGGTGCCTCTGTCCCTCCCTGCCCCTGGCCAGGGAAGCCCCAGTGCTACCGTTCACTGCCTAAGTAAGTTCCTGGGGAGTTTCCCACAGCCTAGCCGTGGTTTCTGCTCCTCTGAGCTGCTGCTGTTCACCGCACATTGTCCAGCCTCTGTGACATTAACCACATCGGCCTCTCTCAGGCCGTCTTCCTCCTGTCTGTACACAGGGCGCAGGACAGGATGGGGTGTGATTGGGGGGCAGATAGTCCTGTCAGGTGACAGGGAATTTACAGGAGGTGTGGACTCGGTGGTCTTCATCTGTTTCTGGGAGTGTTAGTGTTCTCACGTGGGCGTCCTGTGAGCTGACGGTGTCCAGGATCCTGTCAAGTCCATGGACCCGCATCCTTGGGAAGGGAGACACCTCATGTGTGGACCTCCCACTCCAGAGCCTCCCCGCTGCTGCTCGGGAGACGTGTTGCATTAGCTACTTCTCTGCGAGCTCGGGCAGGACCCCCGGGAAGGACAGACTCTACGCGTGTGCCTGTGCTGCCATGTGTGCGCATCCACCCCGTGTGTCCAGCCGCCAGCGAATCCCCAGCGCTGATGGGGTTTGTCCCTGTGCCATGGGCCCTTGTACCCAGACACGAGGTGGGGATCCCTGGGTGGGGGGGTCCTGAGGCCACGGCTCTGAGGTGCTCGGAGAGGCAGTAAGTGTTGTAGCTCAGAGTAGGTGTTATCACAGTGAGGTCCACGGCCCGCTGTCCACGTGGGTCACCATCTGGGGTCAGTTGTCATTCTGGCGTGTGTTTCTGATGGTGAGGTGGTAACATCTGGAGGTCACAACCCTGGTGATGAGGATCAGCCCTGACCAGCATGCCCACTCACACAGGCTCGGCACTCCCGACGTCTGCTTGTTCCCTCCAGCTTGTGGGGGTTCAGGTACTCTGGGAGCTGTTTACCCCATCTCAGGCTGGCTGCCCCAGGAGGCATTTGCTGGACGTACTGGGACCTCACTGCCTCCTGTTACCAGTGCCTGCGGCTCGTGGCAAAAGGCCATGCTGGACCTTTAGGAGAAGAACCTGTCAGACGTGCACACAGTGCTAAACCAGCTACTGCATGTCCTGGGCGTGACACACGGATGACAGATTCTTATGATCTTGCTGGAAATGATTCTTTAAAGGCTAAGGCCTAAATGCATTAATAATTGAATTTGAAATGGCATTTGCTTAAGACTGCGTTCTGGAGAAGTTAATATGCCACAGGCTCAACTAATACCGTCTCCCCACTTGTTCTTTGAACCAAAGAGTGATCCTTGGTTCATAGAATCTGAATTCCCTGAGGGTGTCAGTTACTGAGCCACCACCATCGTCATCATCATCGTGCTGTTACTGTGGTTTCAACTTGTGGGATAGTTTTGAACACATACAACATAACCTGGATGGAGATGAAGTCCACTGAGAATGTCTTGAATTTGTGGGTCAGTTTTGATGCAAATTCAGATATCATTGAATGATTCTTGTACCAAGTGAAAACCTGGTGTTGGTCCTTTCCAGGGCAGCATGGGCAGAGTGGGTCAGGGTCGAGGGTGGGGCTGGGCGTGAAGCCCTCTGCCCTGTGGCTGCCCCTCCCCCGCCCCATTGTCAGCTCACAGTGGTGACTTCCCCTCCCTGTAGATGGGCCCCCTGGACCCTTGTCACGGTGACAAGAGCCCCTGGGGCCTGGGACATCCCTAAATGCAGCCAGTGCTGGTGGCCCCACCTACACGGAGCAGCTGAGTGTGTGCAGCGTGCAGAGGGTGGGCTGCAGGAGCTCCTGGTGAGCTGGGGAGGGTGGGCTCCTTCACAGTGGGTCTTTGGCCTCTGTTTGGGGAGGGGGTGTTATATCTGCCCTGTGGGGCTTTCCCTTGGGCCTGGATTTGGAGGGAAGGGGAGGGGGAGAGACCCCAGGGCTGAGAGTCCTGTGTGCAGGCGGCTCTGCTGTCCAGGCTGCAGCTCTTCTGGAAAAGGAGGCCCTTTGTGTGGGGTCTGGGGAGATGGCCCCGCAGCCCCGCCTCCACTGTGCCCACAAGTGCCTGGCCTCTGCTAAGGTGCAACCCATGGCGGTGTCCCCGCGAATCTTGGGACCTCCCGCAGAGCCTGGTGCACAGTCATGGGCCTGATTTGTGCGCACTTGGTACTTGTCCATTTGCATGTTTTTACTGAAACACAGCCTTATACGTTTGCTCATAATTATTTGTGCTTGAGAGATCTAACAGAGTTGTAATCAAAATAAAGTTTTCAATATTAAAATTAAATGATAAATATATTGCTGTTATTTCAGCTGAGTAACATGAGTCACGTACAACTGTGAACGTGTGTATAGTGTGTACAGACGCATATGACACAGTTGCTGTCATTTAAAAACTGTATCATGTAAAACACCTGCAACAGTGGTTTCTTTACAATAAAATCTGCTGAGATGCAAGGTTAGAGCCGGTTGTCCTGCTGGGGCAGCCGAGTTGCAAGCCTGCCTGTCAGGCTGCCGCTGAGTCTGAGTCTGTGGCTGAGCCGGGACTGACCAACGTCTCTGTCTGTTCTGTTTGCAGAGTCACAGTGCACCCTCTGCGGAGAGCCGGAAGGTGAGTGCCCCTTGTCCCACGAGCCTCAGGTGGGCACACCGTGTCCTGTGATGGACACTGTGGAGCCCGTCAGAGGCGGGTTACAGATCCATAGCCTGGTCTTTGCAGTGTTTGATGAAAAAGTGAGGAGAAGAATCAGAACCGAGCATGGGACAGGCACTGGGCAGGAGATGCTTGTCTCCAGAGGAGAATTGGCATTGCTCCCAGACCACAGCACTCGGATGTGGATTCAGAAATGTTTGAGACATGTTTTTATGGGCTTTAGATAAATTAGCTGTTGTGCAACAGGCCTCACATGAAAGGAAGCCTCTGGGAGCCCTTCCTTCCTAGCTGTCAGGGTCAGAAGCTGAGAGGGTGGGGTCCGAGCAGCAGCCCCCCAGCAGCGTGTGGCGTGTTCCCCCCCCACAATGGGGCTTCCATCCACGCATGGGATCACACCACCAAGGAGGTGTCTGCCCACAAGTTGAAAAAAGAGTGAGCAAGGGGTTAACTTGAAAATCCCGTCAAGCCCTGCACTGCCTGGGTTCAGCCCTGCACTGCCTGGGTTCTGTGGACTGTTTGGAACTGCTCCAGTGCTGTCTGAGGGTCCTGTGGGGACACAGAGCTGTGGGTAGCTCAGATGCTGGTCTTAAGCTCCACTGGTATGGAAACATGACATCTGGGGCCTGGTGTTTCCAGGGTCAAACAACGTTTAAGGTCCTGGGGCAGCTGCTCCCGGATGACGGTTGGGAGCAGGTTTCATCTGTGTGATGTGGGAACCTCGGAGATGCCAGGGGTCATGGGGGGTCAGGGGTCCTGTGGGTTGTGGGTGTCCTGAGGTGTCTGGGGGTGACAAATGGAGTTCTCCAATGTGTCCTGTGTCTTTTCCTGTTGTCTCAGCTTCTTCCTGTCTTCCCCACATGGGCCGAGCCCATGCCTGGGCCTCCCATCTAATCCCCTTGTCCCCTGCGCCCCCGGTTTTTGTGGAAGTGTGTGCACACTGCAGGAGTCTTGAAGCATGAAGCTGTTGTACATGGTGGTGTCTGCAAACCCATGCTGAGTTTCACTCTCCACGTTGCCGTGAGCCGCCGTCTGTGTTCCGTGGGCTGACGGTGTGTGCGTGGGGTTGTTGCTGGTGAGTGGAGTCAACAGAGCCTGGTGCACAGGGAGGGGTGAAGCACTGATTCAAGCACACGTGTTGTCTGGAATCCAGGCTGGGTCGAGGGGTGTCAGTGTTTCCATGGATGCCCGGGGGGCAGGATGGAGTAGATGAGCCCTGGCTGGCCAGCAGCAGAGCACGGTGGAACCAGGACCAGGTCCAGCCAGAGGCCCAGCCCTACACTCAGACCCGGGCCTGCCCGACCAGGATAAGCTCGCGGCTGCGTCCACCTGCCCAAGGTCCAGGTCAGGAGTGCTGTCAGCCCAGCAGGAAGACCTGTTGGCGGAGGGGAGATGCATCTGTCCTTGTTCTGGGGCAGATGGGCTTGTGGATGTTTAATCAGAGTACTTGGTGTGAGAGTGACCCCAGTCATCCAGCTGGAGGGGCCCTGAGGGTCAGGGTGGTCTCAGGCTGCAGCCAGGTGGCCGTGGGACCAGGGCTGACCCCTCGCAGGACTCCTCCCCTCTCACAGTCATTTCAGGGTTTCAGCCATGCAAGTGGGGTTGCTCCACACCAGAGACCAGGAAAGATTGGATGGCAAGGCCTCAGCTGTGCTTTATTTTTGAAAAGCACGATCATATGAATATTCATACATTTTAAAATCATTTAAGTAATTAGTCTGAGTGAGGGCTGGCTGGGTGCA
Organism: Capricornis sumatraensis; assembly: GCF_032405125.1. Classification (NCBI taxonomy): domain Eukaryota; kingdom Metazoa; phylum Chordata; class Mammalia; order Artiodactyla; family Bovidae; genus Capricornis; species Capricornis sumatraensis. The sequence continues at coordinate 43,507,627 of NC_091072.1, read as the reverse complement.
GTGAGCAGAATCTGAAATCAGCTTTTTTGTTCATAATTTCTTCAGCAGCTTCTATCAGTTAACTCATAAGCCTGCTGCAGAGCGAGGATCAGAGCCAGCGGCTGGCGGCAGGATGTCGGGCTCAGATCTGGGCCCATGCACTCATCACACCCGGAAGGTTAAGGCATCAATTGATGGAGCTCCCTTTCTTGTCAGGGCTGTGAACAGTGTTTCACCACTAAACCAGTCAAGTGGGAAACACCTATTTGCATTCTAATGATGAGTTCTCTGGGAGAGAGCAGTTCCTGGATCCAGATTGAATAGTTAGCATTGCCTCAGATGATAGTATCTGTCACACCAGTGAGACTAGGAACCAAGCTGATGGAGGCTGCAGACCTCAGGACTTTGAGGTTGTGGGCTCCTGCACTGCGGAGGCCTGCTTTCCGGAGACCATGAAAGTTTAATTGTGTTTAAAATGCAGATCACAGTTTGAACATGCCAGTTGCTTACACTCTCTACATCGCAAGGCTTCTGAAATTTGGATGACTATGTTTTTCTGAGATGAGGATGTTTAATGGAATTTATTGTTATTTATTGAAATCTTCCTTGCTACCCAGAATGGGGACCCATTCCAAAAAAAGAAAAAGTTTAAGATTTACTAAGAGCAGTCTTATTTGTTGACATAATTCTCTATACTAGTTTAATTTGATAAATTAGACCGTCTCAACTTGTACCATTGTCCTAGTGGTTCCTGTTGTCATTTAGACCCTGGGAGTAACTGGATGTCATATGGCAAGGTCACCTTCTAAGGTTTCCTTGACACTGAAAGTCTCTCTGAAGGTTTTGTATGATATAATCCATCACTGTAATACAGGGAGATGATTTAGGGTATATGGTGGTTTTCAAATATCATTGACAGATGCATGTTACCGCTTGCTTATTAACAAGACCACCAAGAAAACTGTGGGCCGTGGTGGGACCATAGCCATCTATTCGTGGACTTGTCTGTTTGTTTACACTCTGTGGTTCAACCTGGTCTCCTTCCTAAGAAATTTTCTGAGGTGGGAAGACAGATCCTGATGCCTGGTAGGGTCAAGGAGAACTTATTTGAAATCTGCTCTAATGTAATGACAGTGTCTTACATTTATGTCATTTAACCCAATTAAAACTAAGGAATGAAATAGGCTCTTATGATACAAATCTGGCATGCAGGAATGTGCTACAAAAATGTTATGATGGATTTTAGAAAAAAGACTTTTCAGTGATAGAGGCCTTAATATGATCACTTCAAAGCAATGGACCATTTGTGGTGGCATATACATCAGATCACTGGGAAAATGTTTGTAGAAATGCCAATCCAGAAACAAGATTAAGGTTAAAAATGGAAATTTTAACCAAATCTCAAAAAGTTTGAAGTGAGAGATTTTCTTTCTAAATCTGAATATTTTTTCACTTTGATCATTTAAAAACAGAAATTGCATACTGCTACTGGAATTTTGGACAAACATATACACTCCAATATTTTATTATAAATAGAATGAATCCAAAATACCTCTTCTCCCTTCATAACCCCTAAGTAAAAACAAACAAACAAAAAAGAATTTTCCCTGTATTTGTATTATTATGTTCTTGATTTTTTTTAAGTGCAAATATTCAAGATTTTCCCTACTAGTGACTATAAGCGATGGAAATTTCCGCACTATTTTTATACCTTAATTGAGAGTGTGTCATCCTGAGATTTTAAGGCCTCTCAACAATTAGGGAAAATAATACGGTTGCTTTTAGATAACTGGGCATCAGAGGGTTCAGAGAAAAGCATTCTCCGCTCCCTCCCAGCCCCCACCCCCGTCTGCAGAAATGGGGGTGTCGGTTCTCAAATAGCAACAACCAGTGCCCCTCTGGTTCTGAGATCATAGCTTTTTAATTGTATGCTTTAGATAAAAATTATTTTCTTCTGATTGTTCTTCTTGGATGGTTAGTGGAAGATAACCACCATTTATTAAGTTCTCCACATGCGCCAGGCACTCTAGAAAAAATTAGTGTTGCTTAGGAACTGAAGAATTCACCTAATTTGTGAGAGAAAACAGAACCCTGCTCCAACCAATCTGTCTTCCAGGACCTTAAAATGGCTTGTGTTATAGTGGAAATCAGAAAACACTGCCTAGGGGAAGACAGAGAATACTGTTCCTCATAAAAGTTTATGATGGGGGCATAGAAGCATGGATGACATCCCATCCCTGCTACAGACATAAAGTCGCTGTATGATTTTATCAACATTTGCTTTCAGCACATAGTTGAACTGGATAGAATGAAAGAAAGCAAGGGAATCACTTAGGTCCCAAGAATTAGGGGGGGATTGTAAATCTGAGGGTGGGCATGAGTCCTGAGGCAGTGGCCCCTGGGCAGTAAACCCCGAAAGGATGGGAGGCAGTCGGAGAAGAGGAGTGTTGCACGTGCAGCCTGGAGGCTCAGAGGGTAGGGGCGATGTGGAGGGATGCTGGGGCTGAGCCCCGGGAATGAAACCCAGAAGCTCAGTGAGCTTCCCCGTTTGTGAGAGAAGGCCTAGAGATCATCCGCCCGAGAAAGCACTGAAGGAAGCTTATCACATTTCCACGGCCATGGGTAGAACATGGTCACCAATGGTACGCACACTCCAGGCACGGATGTGAGATCTGAATTCCCATGAGCTGAGTCAGAGGTCCATGTGGTGAAATTAATGTGGACATTGTTCTAGAAGCAGAAGCGTTTAGGATTCTGTCCAAGCCTGACTGCTGTGGCCGATTCCAATCACAAATTATCTGCAGGATCTTTGACAAAATGGGGCTCCAGGAACTCCTTCTCCACTTAAAAATAAGCCTCATTTTAGATAAACATACAGTGAAATATTACATGTCGTATAAAGAAACTTCAGGGTGAGGAAACCTGGTAGAAGGATGAGAATCACCAGATCTGCAGAGGTGCTGGGTAGGTTTAAAGTTACTAAATAGATTCTCAAAAGGAAAAGAGGCCAGAGTTAAGGAAGTATCTGGTATGAAAACAAGGACAGATTATAAAAACAGTGTGTCTGGAAACAAGAAATGTCATTGAAATTCGCTGCCGTGTCCATATGTTGTAAGTGGATTTGACAGAGCTGAAAAGGGAAGAGCTGACTAGAAAAGTGATACGAGGCCATCAACTAGAGCTCCACACAGACTCGGGAAGGAGACATGAAGCAAGAATGCAGGTGCAGGCAGGGCTGCGAGAAGCCCAAGCGCGCGCCGGGAGTTAGGTGAGAGGTTAAGGAGAAGGCGGAGATGAGGCTTTGCTCACGAAGGGAAGGCTGAGGTTTTCCCAGAACTGAAGCAGCAGGTCTCGCCTCTTGATCCACAGACTGCCAGTGTTGAAGACAATAAATAAGGCATGCCCACATCTTATAAAGGGAAGCTACAGAATATGCGAGCTGAACTAGTGATCTTAAGTATAGCCAGAGACTGCGATGAAGAGGAGGCTTCCCGTCGTAAAGACTGACGCTAAATGGACTATAACCGACCATTTCTGAGAAAATAGAGGGAGTGGGGAAGATGCCACACATGCAACAGAAATCTCACCAGAAGGGGCGAGAAAAGGTGGAGGGGTGGGGCGGCACAGATAACAGAATCCATGAAAAGAGAGGGTGGAGGGGAGAGGGGAGGCACAGATAACAGAATCCATGAAAAGAGAGGGTGGAGGGGAGAGACTAAAGGGCTCAGATAACGCAGAATACATGAGAAAAGAGACTCAGGTGTTTTTACACATCAATAAAAGTATTTAACGATAAAAAGTTACAGTTCTTAGAAGCTAAAACAGTAGAACTGACTCAATATGCAAAAAAGAAGCAAGAAGAAAAAGAGGATTACAACGAGAAACTGACAGATCCAGAATCCGATGGGAAACCCTCACCTCAATTTTTGAGCAGAATCTTGCAGGAGGGAGCTGGTCCCCAGGGAAAGCAGAGGATCCAGGGCATTTCCCAGGCACCCAGCATCCCTGCTGGGAGCCCTGTCTGTTGTTTGCTGAAGGGAGATATTTCTGGCCGAGGTCAAGGTTTAGTCTTCTGCTTGACCTCAGTTCTTCTGTGCTGTGGCTCTGTGGCCACTGCACATGCTTGCCCAAACGGTCTGAGCTTTTATTGGAAATGTTTGCAGGAGTCCAGGACCCTCTTGGCTCCAGAGGAGCAGACATTCCTTGGACCACACTCTCTCAGCAGAGCATCTCTGCGTGCCCTCCCTAGGGCCATGAGTTAACACATGGACCCTCTGGATTCTGGTCCTACATCCTAACACAGAACTGCAGGAGTTCACAGACAGGCTGCAGAAGGGCTGGTGGGGACTCTGTGTGTGTGTCTGAGATGAGGAGGAAGGGAGATCATGGGACACACAGGACTGGTTGACATTTGTTATCTCAGCAGAGCTTAGTTTCCTGTGTACAGAGAAATGAGACTTGCAATATATTTGTATTAAATGTAGAAAAGTCCAGAAAAGCCTTCAGGGACTAGCTGGCGCTCCGTCTCCCTGCTGGTGCTCTGGGTGCTCTCCATCACCTGCAGACACTCACCCTCTGGACGCCTCTGTGCCCTGTTGTGCTTCCTCTCAGCCTTCCTTGCCTCCTTCTTCCTCTCGGAGTTCCTGCTGCAGCTCAGCACGTGTCAGATTCGGAGCTGAGCGCTGGTCTGTCGGCACTTTGAGCACAGGAGCCCTGTCGCTTCATCTCTGCCCCCGACAAGCCCATGTTCCTGACTGTAAGGGTGTCTGGTCTTATTGTCGACTCAAGTAGTTGTATAAGCTATGCTTCGACTCAGAGGTGAAGCCACAGCCATTATGTGTAATAGAACAGAGTGAAAATGGATATGAATTGCACATACCATCTGGTGTCTGAGACTGTCACAATTATGCATTTATGCAGAATGATATAAAATGCACAAATGAACCCTAATTTGCAAATTTCTTTTTTTTTTAGATTATGCAATATCTGAGTTTTAGGCATTCAGCTGGCACTGAAACAATTTTAACTCATTACTTTGCTCAAAGAATAAATAAATATTCTGTGTTTCTGGTCACTGGATAATTTAAATATCAGATTTCAAGTTTTCTATGTGTAGATAAAGTGCTGTCTATTTTCTTGCCAGTAAACTTATGCCTGTTTGTTGCTTTCTGAAGCATGAATGAGAGGTGAAAGCGCACATGCAATATATGTACTTGAATGCTGCTGCTGCTAAGTCACGTCAGTCGTGTCCGACCCTGTGCAACCCCATAGACGGCAGCCCACCAGGCTCCCCCGTCCCTGGGATTCTCCAGGCAAGAACACTGGAGTGGGTTGCCATTTCCTTCTCCAATGCATGAGAGTGAAAAGTGAAAGTGAAGTCGCTCAGTCGTGTCTGACTCTTAGCGACCCCATGGACTGCAGCCTTCCAGGCTCCTCCATCTATGGGATTTTCCAGGCAAGAGTACTGGAGTGGGTTGCCATTGCCTTCCCTGACTTGAATGCTGAGAAGGGTCAAATCAGAGGTATTCCTAGTAATTCATAATAAACCACCCTGCAATACTGGGAAGGATGGATAAGGAGAAATTTAACATGAGGGCAGGCTCTGACATTCGTCTTCCCTGTTAGAATGTTGCCGTCGGGAATGCACGAACTTTGTTCTAAAATTTGAATCTTATTCGTATCGTCTCAGGATCCGTGGATAAAATAACCCCCATTTAGGTTGCCTTTTGGTTGATCTGATGAGATTTCAGTGTCGTCAAGAAAATTCTTTCCGTCTTCTCAAGCTCTAGAGAAGAGAGAAGTGAATGCTTGTGTTCCCTGAGAATGAGTCCATGCAGAGGGTGCATTATCTCCACCCTTCACCTCTTTTCCTGTGATTTTCTGAGCCTGAGTTTTGAACTGTACATCGGCAAACGTTGTGAGAGCCCTTTGGGAATCTCATTCTGAGGTGCCAGGTGCCGAGTGCTCAGATGTTTTCAAAGACAAGGAAGCATCTCTGTGCCTTGGACCTTCAGGCGGAGTAGGCTCGGGGCTCAGTGACCGTCCTGGTGCCGCCAGCCTTGGAATCCACCTCCTCCAGTGGGTCCCCAGAGCAGCAGCAAGGCCCTGCCAGCCAAGAGACACGTCTCAGATGGACGGAGGTGAGGAGGAGGCCTGGCGGAGCGTCAGAGTCATGGCTCAGCCTCTGGGGCTCCAGGACAGCAACCTGCACTCTCACGCGCCGCCTTCCCTCCTCTGGTGACTGGGCTGTGCCTTCATCCTTGCCTTCCTCTTGGTTGTTCTTCTTTTTCCTGCCTGCATTTCACAAGCACTGACTGAGTCCCAGGACTCCTCACTGGGTGCCAGGAAGGAAAGCTGGAAGGCATTGCAAGCTATACGAGCTCTGAGAATGTGCTGCAAAGACTATCCATCATGGTCCGCAGTGTCTGCCATAAGTGATTCACAGAAGATATGACTTGAAGTCAAGGTCGAACAGTTGACCTTTCTCCAATACTTGTCCAAGTTTGTGTTTACAGTTTGGCTGGGTTTTAGGAGTTACTTGTTTTTAAGTGACTGACAGAGATGAGAAACACCTCTCACTGAATCCCTTGTTTTTTATTAATAATATATATTCATAATTTTGCTTTTCTCTCTGATTGTTACATCTCATTACCAACGTTATGAATAACAAGTTATTGAGTCTTCCCAGTATCTATCAGTGTAGAATGACCTTGGAGGTAAACTTTCCAACATAGAATTTCTGTGTTCTTCCCCAGCCAATCTTGTGATCAAATGACCCAGAACTCAGGCTATGGACTTACAAGTTAGCAAAAGGCTGGCAAGTGCTTTTAAAAAGAGAACAGTTGCTGTGGTGTCACAGACAGACCAGTGGTCTTGGATCCAAGAAAGCAAACTAGATGTCTGACTCATTACCCTAAAAATGTTGAACTAACAGCAGTTCTCCCTTCATGGGATCCCTGAGGGGTCCTGTGAGAGAACATGCGTGGAGGTGACTGCTTTCCTGGCTGGCGAGCGTTCTCAGGAAAGGCCTGGCCCTCAGGTACGCTCCAGGTGGTAGATTTCTTCCACTTCTCTTTCCCATGTGTCCCTCTTGAAAAGGCCCCTCCCTTCCCACTGTAGACACACTGTCTTCCCTTCAGCTCTGCTCTCTGTTGACCATGAACACTCCCTACCCCCCGCCCCACCTGTGGACCATGGGTGGCTTTGTTTCCTAAACGTCGAGTGGCCTCGTCTCACCAACATGGGAAATGGCGTGCAGGTAGGGGCTGTGTAGCCTGAGCAGGATCAGGAGTGTCAGAGACGCTCAGCCACGTGTGATGAGAGGATAGTCAGGAGCCTTCAGCGTGCTGAAATGTGTTTCTCTGAGACGAGAAATGGAAGTAAAAGCAGGATATGCGGTGGGCGAGGGAGAGCCTTTGATGGATGTGACCACTGATCATCTGAACTTCATTAATAGGATACAAAATCGTTGGCTCTGCCCTTAAAAATGGGTGTTGAAATACATGCCTGTTTTGGCTCTTGCCTTATATCCAAAGTTACTCACTTTCCTGGAGAGAAACACAGTGTGTGCCTCCGGGGACAGGAGAGTGGGGCCAGGAATCAGGGGCTGGTGGTCCAGCTTCTTCCTGTTGATGGAAGCGTGAGCTTTCATGAGAAGCTGACCCCGTGGACCTGCTGTTTGCAGCCAAAGCGTTTCCCAGTTGTGTGTCTACACACACACACACACACACACATCTACAGAGAGAGCTGTTAGCTTCTAATGTCTCGTTCTATTTTCTAGATACTCAGCATGGACATCAGATTGGTTTTCATGATGTTACACATCATTGACCTTCAGTTTAGGGAAACCCAGTGTCTTACTGTGAGATGAGTGGCGACAAAGGCAGATGGTAACAAATTGTTCAGAATTGTGACTAGGGCTGACCCACTTCCTGTTGTTCAAGTTCATAAGTCCTCTACCTCTTTATGAAACCGATGGCAGTTTAGGCAGACTAACTATTGCCAGGCTAATTAATAAATTAAGCTAATGATAAATGTACAAAATAAAAATAAGTGAAAAGAGGGGAAAGAGTATAAATTAGGAATACAAGATTAGAACTAAACTGATTTTGAAACAAATCCAGCTTTCTCCCCTTAGAACCTGTAGACCTTAAACAAATTTTGTAACTTCACTGAGGCAGAAACCTTCATCTGCAAAATGGGTAGAACAGTATCTACATTTGAAGGCAATTTTAAGATTGTAGTGGCTAGCATAGTGCCTGCATGTGTAGGGACTCAGTGATGTGTGTATCTGTTTCATTTACTTTTTTGCTCAGTTGTTGATTATTCCATTTCTGCATATTTATTCTGTGTCTAGTTGTCAGGTATCATTCTAGGTATTGGGGCAATACAGAATGGGGAGATAGCTGCACATCTCAAGAAACACTGACAAAATGGCAGTTGTAATAAATAGTTATAAATAAACCAATGGCTGTAACAATGATGATGATGAAACAGGCATAGTGAAATAATTTTACAATTGTAGTAAACAATTTTACTACTCCCAGTTCAGTTCAGTCTCTCAGTCGTATCCGACTCTTTGCAACCCCATGAGGCATGCCAGCCTCCCTGTCCATCACCAACTCCCAGAGTCCACCCAAACCCATGTCCATCGAGTCAATGATGCCATCCAACCATCTCATCCTCTGTTGTCCCCTTCTCCTGCCCTCAATCTTTCTCAGCATCAGGGTCTTTTCCAATGAGTCAGCTCTTCGCATCAGGTAAAATTTGGCCCTTAAGGTAGAGAGGCTGCTCAGGGTAAGGAGAGAATAGAGGATGAGAGAGAGAATCTTTCTATTTAATTTTTTTACATCTTAGGACTCCTGTAAAAGGTAGCTATAGAAACCTTCCACCTCTGTCCGCCAGAACAGTTTCTCTTCCTTGACAGAAGAGAGGGCCGGTCAGAGGGACCCGTCCCACCCCGTGATGCCTGGTCAGCACCTGAGTCAGTGCCCTGTGCAGGTCAGCAGACGCCTGTGGGCTCAGGCAGGGTCCCTCGCTGTCGCATCACCAGCAGATTCCTCGGGGCCTGCACCAGAGGGGTTCCCGACCTCTGTCCTGATGCTCTCAAAGGCTCAAGAGGAAAGCAGGGAAGAATAAGCACCCAAACGGCTCTTCCCTCAGTCCTCCAGACCTCACCATCCTTGGCTTTTGGTCCGGGAGGGGCCCAGACTGGGAGAGGTGTAGGCTGATGTGGCTGCTTCTGAAAAATGCTCAGTGACCTTAAGTAAAACAAATTTCCACTCAGGTCTTCCTAGGAGTGATTAGCTGGGGGGTGTCTTTGCAGTACGCCCAAGTGGGCTCTGCACAGAGGCACCACACTGAGGTGGGGCTCAGCTCTGACGCAGATGCCACATGACAACTGAGCAGGCTGATTGGCTTAAATGTAGGACATTGACCTGATATCAGTCCTTTAATAGGCCCACGTCCTGTTGGTTTTGAACAATATCACTAGAGTGATTTCAATACGCTGCTCCTTCTCAAATCCTAAAACAGTTACTTAGGTATTGTGAAGCAAAAACAAGAGAGTTATGTAATCAGATTTAAGAAGTAATTAGAATAACATCATTTTAGGTAAAACGTGAGATAATTGAATTTGAACGACTGTCTCTGCAATCAGCACTTGTTTCAGGTCTGGGGTCCAGGCCACGCCTGTGAATTGGTGCCTTTAGAGGGTCTGTGAAGTAGGAGGACATCAGCTAGGGGACAGATGACATCTGTTGGAAAGAAAGGCACGCACTCATGTAAATGCCGTAACATTGTAACTCTGCATTACGATGGTGCCAGAGAAGCAGCAAACAGTTTCAGCTGTGGAAGGAATGTTCAAATGCCCAGTAATGGACGTGGGGACAGCATCCGAGACCAGTGGTGAGCTGGACCCTGAAAGGGACAAAGGCCTGGAGACCATGGTGTTCGGGTTTGAAGGCTCCATAAGGCAGAAAGCATGAGCAGCTTTCCATATCAAGCTCCAGGCTTTTCATACAGCTCTTCAGGGGGCCCATGAGCCAAAGGTGCACAGAGGTTCTGCAACCATGTGCAGAACTTTGAGCATCTGTGTCTGCTTCGGGGCAGAAGGACATAGTCTTCATCAATTTCTCCTAGAGATTTATGACCACAAAACGGTGAAAAGAGCCATGGGCTTGGGAGCCTGGAAGGAAGACCCTCAGTCTGTTAACATATCAACCCTTTGTGCTCCCATCTCCACCTCAGATCTCTGACAAAATCCACTTGACCCCTGGGAACTAACCTTGGTCCTGCCCGCTCCTGAACCCCTACTCAGGGCCTACGTCTGCAGTAAGATGGAGAAACTGTACTGCCAGATGGCTGCTGAGAGCGAGTTTTGTTTGTCTGGATGTGGTTGTCAGTTTGTAGACAGGCCTTCACCTGGACCATGAATACTCACCCTGACCCCTGGAGCCGCGTCGCTGGCCAGGCAGGAAACACCCACCTGACACATACAGGCTCGAGGACATAGGTGCCCCCCCACCCCAGCATCTCCGGAAGACTGGGATCCAGGAGGTTGCCCGCTGGGCTCGCAGCCCCCATTGTGACACTGAGGGAGTCTGCGCTCCACTGGCCCTCCACTCCTGGTGCAGCGTGCCTGGGAGCTCAGGGCTAGGGGTGGGTGGGCGGGAGGAGGGGCCGGCCAGCCGGGCGGGGTGGAGGCCTGGCCAGGGGTCAGGCTTGAAGCCTGCTGATGGGCACAGACTGCCCGTCTTTCCCAGAAGGCCACCTGGCTCCCGGCAGCCCGGGCAGTTTACTGCATGAAAACATCAGTTTGAATTTGAATTTAATCCAAATTCTCTAGCCAATATGAATTCTTCAACTCAGAAGCTGTTTTTAACGAACTGGAATATATACTGCATGTTAAATTAAGATAACTTGTAGAATTCCCAGCGAGGAAAATGGGATTCTGTTCAAAGAGTGCTGCAAGAATGGCATTGATGTATAATTCCAAATGGGAAACTTTAAATGAATTTTATGTGGTTTAGTGCCTACAGAGAACTGTTTGACTCTGGGCAACTGGCTATATACTTATTAATATTCCTCCTGATTTTGAAATCAGTTTGAATCATTCTATAACCATTTTTCATTGAAAGTCTTGTCAATCTAAATAACAGCTTTATGATAAAAATCATTTAGAATGCTATGATGTCTCAGCCTAACATCACTGTCTGTTTATCACTTCTTAATTTGCATTTGTCAGATTTTTCTTACATGGAATATGCGTGTTTAAATTACACTGTAATGTATAGAAGAGATAAGATTATTTAAAATAGCAGTGCTTCGCTCCCCGAACGTCAGTGTGCTGGAGTGAACACACACACACACACATGAATATAACCGCAGGTCACTGGCATAGAACATAAGATGACTGACTTTGGATTCACTTTCTGAGGTAATTTTTTAAATTTATCTATTTTTTGTTTTAATGGTGGTCCAGCTCAATTAAACCTAAGAATTACATACCTAACATTCATACTAGTAAGAGGAGAGAAGAAATCCGCTTGCTCTTAATTTACTGACTTAACTATGCTTCATACTTCTCTAATTTCTTCATTGGGGAGCTTTTATTAAATACTCTTCATGATCCTTCCTGAAACAGCAGTGCTACCTGTAGCAGGCACGGCTGCACGCTTGCTGCTCTCTGCGTTGGGTTCAGCATTTCACAGCTCTCCACTTTTCTTCTCTGATTATTCCTTACTGACCATCAGAAGTGCAGCAGTGAAGTTGCCAGCCCAGGCACACATGATCCCTGAGAGCCTCAGACTGGGTTCAGAGCCACCTGATACCGCACCGGGGTCTGCTGTCTTCCTGAGCAGTGACACAGAGCATCTCTTGTTTTGTGTGTATAATGTGATAAAGATGAAGGATGAGGAAGAAGTCTTAGAAGGTCATGTGGTCTCCGCCCCTGGGTTGCAGTTGAGTAAATGCAGCTTGGGTAGGCAGAGCAGCAGCACTGATTCCTGAGCTATCTAGCTTGTGGCAGAGAATTTGGAATAAAGAAGGAAGACACGATGATAGATTTGTACCCTGTGTGCCAAAGGAATGTTCCATAAATCACATTCCTGAGTCGCCCTGGACCCCGCGCTGAAGCAGGACAGTGGTGGCTTCATCCGGTCACTGCTGTTTCGTCTGCCTGCGGCTGAAGCTCCTCCGAGCACCAGGTCCTGTGACCTGGTTGCCTTGCCTCCTCACACCTGCATGTCCACACAGCAGCACAAGCCAATGCAGAAGCTTCTCTTACCAGGCTTGGAATAGAAAACGGCCATGCAGGGCCTCTGGAACTTTTCACCCTTGAAACAAAAAAGAAAAGCACGTGAAATTCCATATAAACAATTAGAACTAAAATCAAGTATGCTTTCATTAAAAAAATCAATATTACTCTTTTTGAAGCCTTTATTTATTCAAGTTTTCCATATGTAAATTTTTTTTTCATTTTTATGATCATTTTATTTTGGCCTTATTAGGAAAGAGAACCACCACAAAACAGAAGCAAGGACAATGCAGGCAGAGGTCGCTCTTCCTCCCAGGCGTGTCTGAGCCCTCGCACTGGCTTTGGGGGTGTCCATGGAGGAGGGGTGCTGAGGCCTCCGTCCGTGACCTTCACCTTGCTGCGCTGCTTGCTAATGGCACGGCTTACTCTGCCTTTTGGCCTGACGTCTTTTCCCTGCTGTAGCTCAGTGCGTGCAAGTGCTTGTCTGTGTAGGAGCCCTGGGTTGTGTGTCTGACTTTCCATCGTCTTCCAAGGGAGCCCCCCACCCCCCTACTCTGGAGTATAACAAGCTGGTTTACTTTAACTGTACTGTTGACGACACCCATAAACTAGATTACATTGCTTAACTGGTAGATTTTTCTATCAGTGAAAGTTATTTGTGCATCTTGGGTTGGAAGGAGAAAGGAGACATTATAATTCTCTCATTAAAATGAATATAATTAAGTGTTCATTTTATGGCTCTTCACTTCACAGCAGTGTTTGAGGCTGTCCTAGGTGTGGAATAGATGTATTTGTTTATTGACTCAAATTACATCCTTCCTCATGATTTGTTTTTTTCTCTTGCCTGTGAATTGTGAATGCTATTCCATAGCATTAAATATGCTTCTAAATACCATTTTTAGTGGTTCCATATTATTGCATTGTATTGGTCCACTGTGATTTATTGGATTAAACCCCTTTCATTGGAAATTTAAGCTGTTTCTAATCTTTGTACTAAAATAAATTATGCCTTCATGAATATATTCATAGCTTTATCTGTATGCTCATTCAAGATTGTTTCCTAAGGGTAAATTCTAGAAATCCTAGAAATACAATTGTTATTTCAAAACGTGGTTCCCTCCGTAATGAATTCTGTGACACAGAATGATTTGTAACACAGGCTTCTTTCCCACCCCAAAGGGGAGGGCAGAGCCGTGTGAGTATGGAAGCTCTGATATTTATTATTCTTCATTCACGATACCTAGGCAGCCTGCTTTTATGAGGTGCTCAGGATGTAGGAAGGAAGGGAGTAGAGAGGTGCAGGGAGACGTGCATGTATCAAGAGGTACGTCTTAGTAAGTAAGTATATACTGGGGAGATGGCGGCAGGTGGATTATAGAAAAGGATCGTGAGGAGGCGAGTCATGAACTTGGCGGTGAACGGTGTCTGGGTGTGCGCTGGGCTGGTGCACACGTGATGCACACCATCACACCATCACACCCGATGGTGACGAGGGCAGCCCTGGGCTCTGGGGAGCTGAGCTCTGAGGCGCCACCCTCCGCGTCGCTCGCTTCGTCTCGCACATGGTCAGCGTTCGACTGCTTTTCTTGCTGCGTGCGGCCCTCAAGGTGGGCACAGCCCTGGCTGAGCCTGAGGCAGAGCACGCTGGACTCAGTCACCAGGTAGCATCACAGCCGTGGCGGCGGTCTGTCTGCTCCTAGCCTTGGCTCTCCTCGAGCTCACGCATGGTGTCCTCTGCCGCCTCAGGCTGCTGGAGCAAATACTGTACTAGGAAAGTTAAATAATCACGTCCGTGGGTAGGAACACTTAAGAAGGAAAACGTTTCCTGAATCTCAGTTAATTTAATGCAGTTCTGGACCAGGTGTTGGGGTGGGGAGGTTGTAGGGGTAGGAGTCGTCAAGCTGCATTCTGGACAAACCTGTGATGGGCTTAGTCAGCCTGGTTTGTGGTCTCTTCCCATTCCAGCTTTCAGGAGACATTGTTGTTCTCTTTTCCATTTATTCCAATAGATACCATGCTAGCTCAGCTAACAGGGGATCTGCTCGGGGGCTACTCACCTGGAGAAGGGCTGCCTGGCTCTATCTCTGCTCCAAAGACATGGCTTACCCTGGACAAGCCACGAGTCCCCAGGTTGTTCACATACAACAGTGAAAAGGAAATCCATACACCTTGTAAGATCCCTCCAGTTCTAACATCGATGGTGATGAGCGACAACTCTGGGCTTTGGGGAGCTGAGCTCCGAGGCTCCACCCTCCGCATCGCTCGCTTCATCTTGAACATGGTCAGCACTTGATTTCTTTTCTTACTGTTAGCTGCAGGAATAAATGTCAGGAAGAGTAGATGAATTTCAGTACAATGATATCCTTACGCCAGCTTAAAAAATTAGCCCCATTTTGGGGGTGACACTGTCCTGTCTTTATATTGTATGGATGTTCGGTTATGTTTAGTGAATGAACTGTGTGGTGAAGATCCCTTTGGCAATGAGAGGCTTTAAGTCGTACAAGTGTTTCACTGTTCCTTTGATTAAACTATGAGCCTTGCTCGGTCTCTGAGAGATGAAGACATTGATGCAAAAGTGTTCTTCATGTTGGTAAACCCATGACTGTTAACAGAAGTGATTTCATCCAGTTCAGACTGGGAGAAGGAATATATAGAAAATTAAAAATAACTGGGAGGAAATGAACTTTATTCACCCCACGGAAGAGAGTTTAACTGCATCAATTTGCAAAACAAGAACAAAACGAGCAACAAAAACAAAAATAGACACATGGGACGACGTCAAACTAAGAAGCTTCTGTGCAGCAGATGAAACTGTGAACAAAATGAAAAGACAGCCTAGTGAATGAGAAGAAAAACTTGCAAGCCTTATATTTGATAAGGGGTTAATATCTAAATATATAAGAAACTCATATACTCAATAGAAAAAAATTTGAATAAAAATAGGCAGAGAATCTGAATAGACATTTTTGTTTCAAAGACTATGTTAAGATAGCCAGTGGGTACATGAAAAGATGCTCAACATCACTAATCATCAGGGAAATGAAAATCAAAACCACACCTGTCAGATGGCCATCATCAAAAAGAACACAAATCACAAATATTGGTGAGGATGGAAAAAAGGGAATCCTTGTTCGCTGTCTGTGGGAATATAAATTGATGTAGCCGTTATGGAAAATTGCTTGGAGGTTCCTCAGAAAAATTAAAACTGCCATATTATCCAGAAATTCCACTCCTGTGTATTTATCCAAAGAAAATTAAATCACTGTCTCAAAGAGATAGCCGTGTCCCCGTGTTCACTGCAGCACTGTTCACAACAGCTAGGACGTGGAAACAACCTCCCTGTCCATCCGCGGATAAATGAATGAAGATGCAGTGCACACACCCAGCAGTGTGATCGCGTGAGGGGATGGTGGTGTTAACTAACCTTACCGCAGCAGTCATTTCACAGTCTGTGTGTATCAAACCGTCCTGTTTTGCATCTTAAACTTGCAGTTATATCTCCCTAAAGCTGAAACACAGAACAAAGCCGTATTTTTTTCTAACTGGTGGTTGTATGCAATTACTGGTGAGAGGTATAAGTCCTGTGGCTTGATAGTCAGACTGTAGCAATTTTACACTAGAATTTCGTGATTTTAAAAGTCCTTTGAAAAACAACTTTAAAGTCTGATTCTTTTGATATCAGAGTCTCTCATTCATTGACTTTACTCTGCAGAATATTCTCCGTCTCAATTCCAGTTCAACAGAATTGTGCAAAGCTGGTGCAGACAGGCCTGATTTGAGCCTTGGTCCCTGTGAACAGGTAGATGGGTACACGTGATGGTGTCCTAACTGAATATAGCAAGTAGGAGAGTGAACTGTGTTTAGCTTGTGACTCAAGATGGAAGAGTCCTAATCAATATACAAAGAACGCACCTTGGAGGGAGATTGACGATCGAGGCATTTTGGATACTATATTAGGTATTACTGCTGCATAACTACATAACTATTGAGCATGGGCTTGGCGGCTGAGAACAATACACGTTTATCATGTCACAGTTTCTGTGGGTCTGGGGTCTGGGCTCAGCTGGGTCTCAGGTGAGACTGCAGTCACGGTGTAGTCTCGGCTGCCCTCTCACCTGTCCGGGGTGGGTGGTCCCTGCAGGGCACGCTCCCGGGTTCACCGAGCCCCTGGGTCAGTTCATCGCTGAGGACATGGGGTGCATGCAGCCTCCTTCCTCAGAGCCCCACGGAGCCCCGGACGCAGTCTTCGGCTCTGAGCCCCCACCCCCAGCTCACACCCCTGGGCTTGCGTCCTGTGCTGAGGAGTCCCAGGCGTGGGGCCTGTGGGTGGCAAGGGTCCCCGGCACCTGGCACCACCTCCACACTGGGTGAGGAGCAGGGTGAGCAGAGCGCCCACTGAGAGCCCAGAATGCGCATCTCTGCATGCGCTCACTCAGGGCCTGGCGACCCCCGCATCCTCCCCCGTGGCCTGAGTCTCCTCTGAGGTTCCTGGGCTACTTGGCCTCAGAGACCGTCTCTCACTCAGCCCTCACTCGCCGCTGGTTTAGGTGTCCCCAGGCTTCCTCCCCTGGAGCCAGGTCTCCACCCCGTCAGTCTCCTGCCTTGAGAATGGGTAACCCAGGAATATTTCACTGAGGGAACTCAGAAGGTCCCCCTAAATCAGTGTGGATTCATTTGTGTCCTTTCAGTTGACAGACAGGCACTGGTTTTCCTTGTGTCAGAGAAGCAGACCCCTCTGCCAGCATTAGAAAGGGATGTATTGGGAGGGATTCAGGACTGGTCACGGTGGGGTGGGCACCGAGGCAGGGTTGAGCTCAAAGATGGCAGTTCAGGGAGAGGTGGGTGCACTGGGTGTGAGGGAGAGGCTGCACAGAGGGGTGCGGGGGGTGGCCATGAAGCCGGGGGGCGGTCCACGTGGACCCTGTGCTCCCCGCCCTGCAGACGCTCCTGAGTGGGGCTGCGAGAGCATCAGCTGACTCCCCATGATGCTCAGAGGTTTGTGTGCCCTTTTCTGGGGGCAGGTTCACTGCTTTCCTCTCAGAAGCTGTAGGGGAACCTGGACTGGAATCTCAGAGGCAACTCTGCAACTTTGGGCAAGAAATGACCTTACCAAGCTCTCTGTTGGCATCGTAACAGTTACCAGCTCAGAGAGTGTTGCTGGATTTAAGTGAGATTGTGTGTGTCGAGTTCTTATCACACTGCCCGACACGGAGTAGTAATTAGAAAGGCATCTGCACGAGCACCGTGGGTTTTCAATCAGTCCGTGTCCTGGACACGGCGAAGCAGCGCTGACCTCACAGCCTCTGAAGGTGTGTGCCTGCTGAGCATCACGCTTGTGAAGGTGTGTCCTGCTGAGGCCTCTCTGCCGGGTTTGGGTTGAGGCGGCTTGCAGCCTAACTTTTCCTGTCATCGTGACTTTGATGGTTCCCTGCCCTTTCGCCGCCCTAAGCAGCTTGGGGGCTCAGGGTCCAGCTGTTGTTTGATCTCTGAGTTGTGTACCTGCTCCCACTTCATGGGCCTCCCCATCCGCCACCCAGGGTGGAGGCTGTCATTCTTCTCCCTCCCCCGCCCCAGGCAGCCTGTGGGACCAAGATCATAGCAGGGTTGAAGGTCACAGCAGAGTTAAGGTCACTGCAGGGCTGAGCTGATGCCAAGAACAGAAGCAGGTATGTGTGGATATAATTGAATCACTTTGTTGTACAGCAGAAATTAACAACTTTGTAAAGTAACTACGCTCGAATAAATACAGAAGCACACTCTAGGGCTGACTGGTGCTGGGCCTAGTGTTGTTTTCACTGGAGCTTTAAATCAGCAGTGCACAGAGCACAGCACCACGTGTCGGTCCCATCATCCGAGCAGAGCTGACCGGCTGAGGAGCCGCTCCCACGGCTGCTTCCCCAGGGGTCTGGCCAAGGGAGAAGGCAGCGCAGACATAGGGGACACTCAGGGTCCGTTTCCTTGTCTTTGATCCGCTCTGGGAGGAACTGTGGAGACGCCGTCCCTGTCATTAGTGGGCACGGGGCATGGAGCGAGACTGCATGTCCATGCTCAGGGCCTGCCTGCTTCCGCGCTTGTCACCGCGTCTGCCCAGCCCCTTCCCTTTGACCAAGGAGAAGCACGGTCCTGTGGGGATAACATGTGTTTTAATTTATCAAATGCAAGTTATTTTAGAATAACATATATCTCCCTTTGCTCCTCTGAAAAGATGAATTATTTCAGTGGCTGCCAAAAGCAGTTTGTTTCAGCCCTGATGCCTGGTTTTACTTTGTTATATTTCTAATTTGCTGTTTGGCACTTTTTTTTAACTCTCCAAAATAAAGGTGATACTGGGAAGACTTTTATTGAATATTCAGTTCTCTTTTAATAAGAATTCTCTTTGCCACCTAACAGGCATCTTGAGAATGATCCTACAGTGTGGACTTAGAATTCTCATTCCAGGACTCTATCTATGCAAATAAGTAAAAGAAAATGTAAACAGTTGCCAACCACTGAGATCTGATGTAAGGGGGTGCTGTTAACCACGCAGCCTCCTTATGTCACATGTGTCCTTCCAAGGCGGTGCTGAGCCCATTCGTGGGCATGTGGGGCACTGTGTGCTGGACATCTGTTTTCAGCAGCATCACTAGATAATCCGTGGATGCTGTGTCACGAGTAGAAAGTGATTGCCCCTCAGTGTGCAACTTCAGCTTCTCGCGTTGGCTCCTTTCTTCTTTATGTTTTCCTGTTGTGGTGAAAGTCGCACGATATGAAACAGCTCAGTAGCACTAAATGCATTCACACTGGTGTACAACTCTCGCCATCCATCCATCTCCAGAATTTCACCTTCCTAAACTGAGACACTGTGCCATCTAACACTAATTTTCTATAATAAGATTGTGGCTTATTAATGGGAAAACTTGGGTTTTTTGTTTTTGTTTTCCTTTATTTTGCTTTACAATACTGCATTGGTTTTGCCATACATTGACATGAATCAGCCACGGGTGTACATGAGTTCCCAATTCTGAACCCCCCTCCCACCTCCCACCCCATATCATCCATCTCTCTGGGTTGCCCCATGCACCAGCCCCAAGCATCCAGTATCCTGTATCGAACATAGACTGGCGATTCGTTTCTTACCTGATAGTATACATGTTTCAATGCCATTCTCCCAAATCATCCCACCCTCTCCCTCTCTCACAGAGTC
This sequence comes from Capricornis sumatraensis, assembly GCF_032405125.1. Lineage (NCBI taxonomy): Eukaryota > Metazoa > Chordata > Mammalia > Artiodactyla > Bovidae > Capricornis > Capricornis sumatraensis. The sequence goes on along the minus strand of NC_091072.1, from coordinate 43,488,209 downwards.
TAAAAGTCCGTTCTATACATCTGTGTCTCTTTTGCTGTCTCGCATACAGGGTTGTCATTACCATCTTTCTAAATTCCATATATATGTGTTAGTATACTGTATTGGTGTTTTTCTTTCTGGCTTACTTCACTCTGTATAGCCCAGTTGCTGGGCCAGCAGCAAAGTCAGACTATGCGCACTGAACACCAGGACCTTTTCGTCAAGTAGTTGAGTGTCCCAATTTCTATAACAAATGCTAATGGGCACTTAAGCAGCCCCCGGAGGCTTGTGTTTTCAGTAGAGGTTTTCTAAATTGCTTCAAAGAGACCTGATAAAATGATCCTAACACATCACGGAGGCCCACAGGAGAAGGAAGACTCAAGAGGATGCGGGTTTACCCATCTCAGTGCCGCTCCAGCATCAGGTCAAAGACCTCAGGTTCAGTCCAAGATAAAATGGTGCTGTGGGTGCGAGCAGACCTCCAGCTCGTGTCTCGGGGTCGGCGCGGCTCTCAGTGCTGTGACTGCTTTTCTACCTCGGAGTTGCCCCACCGCTCCCCGCCCATGACCGCACACGCTGCCCGTCGCCTCTGTTTGCCTCCCCATCTCTCTGCACCAGATTCCCAGGGCCCCTCAACCCGCAAGCTGCTTTAGTTACTTTTGATGTTTGTCCGAAATTCAACACCGCTCTGTGTAGCACAAATACTATCAGATTAGGTAGTTTCCATGTGAATTTAATGATGAGAACTGGCATTCACGTCACAGATTCCATTGATCACCTTCTCAACAGTCTCCATGGTGGAATAAGAATGGAAGCAGATGAAAAAACTATTTTTAGTTAAAACATCTTCATATCTGCTGTATGAATGGTCGGTCCCAGTATTCATTGTTGGAAAAACAGTTGATACATTTCTTTTTTAAAAAAGTGCCTTGTGATTCATTTTTTTCAGCAAGCTCAGTCATATTTCAAAAAAGATACTAACAAGTGAATGTAACGTGGTGCATTTAGATTAGCTTCAAAAGATATTTGAAAAGATGCTTATAAATAGAAGTTGCCCTGGAGATGATATAAGACGTGCTTTGGCTGCTGCATAAATATTTGGTGTCCTGGTGTCACAGGTAATAATAGCCTCCTGTCCAGTTGCTTAGACATTGAGACACGACTTTTTGAGGAAATAATTCGCTGATTCATGTAAAAAAAATGTGGCTTTTTTAAGCTGAGAGAAATAGCTTATAAACAGGGAAAATTTTATGACACCATAAAGTGTGCCTTAGATATTTCCATTTTGACTTGTCCACTCACATTATTCTTTTAGATCAACAAATGCAATATGTAAAAATCAAAGTGAAAGGAGGATTTGGAAAGAGTCTCTTGGCCCACCAGGAGCCCTACCTGCTCTGCGCCACACGACAGCTGGACTCGGCCTTAGTGTTCTCATGTGTGAGGTGCAAAAAGTGGCTTAGATTCAGAGCCTGGAGCTGTGGCTGGAGTGATGCGGGGCTCACAGAAGTGTCAGCCCCGTGGTCTCCAGCCCGCACACCACTGGCCTCTCTGGGGATGGAGTCCTCTGTGCTTCAGCCCCAGCAGAGGCTGCTGTGTGTCGGGGGCCTGAGGTGGAGAGACTGATTTCCGTCCATGTTGATCTTCACTGTGTGTCTTCCGTGGGCTGCCCTGCACCCCTCCCACATGTCTGTGAATTCACACCGTCTTCACGGTGTGATTAGAGTGCTATAGACGATGTGGGGAAAGTGCGTTGGTTAGCACAAATGTATTCCAGAAGAAAGCCAGTCTCCAGAGTGACGAGAGTGGGGAACAGTCTCGACTGGGGGCTTATGTTTCAAGTAACCCACAGTAACTCCCTCTAGACAGCTGCTAGCCTCAGTCAGCTGTTTGTAGACAGAAGAGCCAGTGTGTGACACACACTCGTGTCCTGTCCCACGTGTGTTTGCTGTGTCTGGGCTCAGTGAGTGCACAGGTGTGTGTGCCCCCCGACTCTGTTAGTTGTCACTGTTCACTGGGCCTTAACTCGCCAGTGACTTTGCTTGCTTCTTGGCTTGCTTTGTGGAAAATCGTGTAAGATTTCCAGCCTCAAGCACAGGACTTGGAAAATTGTGGTCATCTCTCTGTGTTGTAATTGCTGAACAAGAAAATCTCTAAGGAGACCAAACCCCACTAGGCCTACGCTCTCTTTGACACTGATACTCAGAGCCGCTCGGGCTTCCCTCTAACAGTGGCCACACAGAGGCTCTTCCTGGCGGGGCGGGGCGGGGGGCGGGGCGGCGGGTCCCTGAAGGAGTCCTGGACCATTCCAGCCTGAAGGAAGCTCCTTCTCTGCGTAAGGATGCTTGTGTCTTAGTGACTTATGGGAGCCAAGTTTGCTGGGAAACACTTAAAGATTGGGTAGATAAACTGAGCAGGAAGTTTTTATAGAATTGCTGATGAATGGAAGCATCTACTTTTTTTAATGAATTGGAAAGAATAAAATGATTAATATCTGATGACATGGAGAAGTCCTACGTAACAGGGATGAGCGTTGCTTCAGGCTCAGAGGAGCCATGCTGACTCTGCCACTGGCTCTCAGCAGGTCTGTGTGCATGGCCCCCTCTGCACCCTGGCTGGTCTGGGGCGTCCCTTGTGGAGCTGTCACAGTGCATTTCTGTGCACTTAGAGCCACGGTGCACCAGCATCAACTCTGCCACGTCAGCCGTGGCCTCTAGTGTGTCCTGGGGGTCACTGTTCCTGGTGTGTCCTGGGGGTCCCTGCTCCTGGTGTGCCCTGGGGGAGGTCCCTGCTCCTGGTGTGTCCCGAGGGTCCCTGCTCCTGGTGTGCCCTGGGGGAGGTCCCTGCTCCTGGTGTGTCCTGGGGGAGGTCCCTGCTCCTGGTGTGCCCTGGGGGAGGTCCCTGCTCCTGGTGTGTCCTGGGGGAGGTCCCTGCTCCTGGTGTGCCCTGGGGGAGGTCCCTGCTCCTGGTGTGTCCTGGGGGTCCCTGCTCCTGGTGTGTCCAGGGGTGGGGGGGTGAGGATCCCTGCTCCTGGTGGGTCCCCAGGAATCCCTCTCTGCTCCTGGTGTGTCCCAGGGGTCCTTCTCCTGGTGTATCCTGTGGGGGGTGTCCTATTCCTGGTGGGTCCCAGGAGGCCCCTCCCTTCCCCTGGTGCACCCCAGGGTCCGGGAATGTGGTCTGTCGTGGTCAGTGTGCCCTGTAACCTTGAGAAGAAGCTGTGTCTGCTTGGTGGGAGGACACCCTCTGTCATCTACAGGTGTCAGTCAGACCCCCTTGGCTGGTGATGGTGTCACGTTCCACTCTTCCCTGCTGGTTCTCTGTCTGCTCTGTCTTTCCATCACAGACAGAGGTGTTGAGGTCTCCAGCATCGATAGTGGGTTCATCTGTTTTTCTTTGCCATTATATCCATCTTGCTTCGCATGGTTGGACAGAGCTCTGTGGTTAGGTGTGTGCGTGTTGAGAATTGCTGTCTTCTTGGAAAATATGTAATGACCCTCTTTATCCCTGATGGCTTTCCTGGCTTTGAAGTCTGTTCTGTCTAAAAGGAATAAGGCTACTCCTGCTTTGCTCCAATTAGTGGTAACATGGTGTATTTTCCTCCATCCATTTTCTTTTAACCTACATGTGTCTTTGGAGAGGGCATAGCTACCACTCCAGTATTCTTGCCTGGAGAATCCCATGGACAGAGGAGGCTGGCAGGCTACAGTCCATGCGGTCACAAAGAATCAGACATTACTGAGTGCCTACACTTTATACATGTCTTTGTATTTAAGTGGGTTTCTTACAGACAACACATATGTTTTTTTATTCACTTTGACAATCTCAGTATTTTAATCTGTGCATTTAGACCATTGGCATTCAAAGTGAAAGCCGACATAGTTGGGTTAATATCTATTTAACTGATGTGTTTAGGCCATTGGTGTTCAAAGTGATTATTGATGTAGTTAGATTCATCTACCATATTTGTTATCATTTCCTATTTGTTGTTCTTGTTCTTTGTTTCTGTTTTTGTCTTCCTTAAATCACATTTAAGCACACACCAGTACTTGAACATTATCATCCCCATTTCATAGACATGAACAGTGAGGCTCAGGAGCACTTTATCCTGGGCCTCAGTGTGTGCATCAGTCATTGGTGACAGTTGACTAGTGAGTCTGTGCTCCCTACCTCCCCACAAAACTGGTTCCCAGACCTTCATCTCATTTGAAAGTTTTCAATCCCTATTCGGGGATTACAACCACATACGGCTCTAAACCATTTACAGTGGGTCAGAGTTTAGTCACGACAGGAAGAGAGTCACCATGCAGTCAGCATCTGTGAGGGCAAGAAGGAGACAGGCTCAGAGACAGGATGTCAGCAACCTCGGGGCAAGACTCAGGCTCCTCTGGGCTCTCCTGTGTCTGAGGGGATGCACGCAGACTTTACATGCAAGGAGACACGCAGTTAAACTCAATGGCAGTGTCTGAAGACACTCCGCTGCACTCAGGATGCCAACAAATTTAGAAAACTCAGCAGTGGCCACAGGACTGCAAAAGGTCAGTTTTCATTCCAGTTCCAAAGAAAGGCAATGCCAAAGAATGCTCAAACTACTGCACGATTGCACTTAATCTCACACGCTAGCAAAGTAATGCTCAAAATTCTCCAAGCCAGGCTTCAACAGTACGTGAACCATGAACATCCACATGTTCAAGCTGGATTTTAAAAAGGCAGAGGAACCAGAGATTAAATTGCCAACATCCACTGGATCGTCAAAAAAGCAAGAGAGTTCCAGAAAAACATCTATTTCTGCTTTATTGACTATGCCAAAGCCTTTGACTGTGTGGATCATAACAAACTGTGGAAAATCTTTAAAGAGATGGGAATACCACACCACCTGACCTGCCTCCTGAGAAATCTGTATGCAGGTCAGGAAGCAACAGTTAGAATTGGGCATGGAACAACAGATTGGTTTCAAATAGGGAAAGGAGTACGTCAAGGCTGTATATTGTCACCCTGCTTATTTAACTTATATGCAGAGTACATCATGAGAAACGCTGGGCTGGATGAAGCCCAAGCTAGAATCAAGATTTCCAGAAGAAACAGCAGTAACCTCAGATATGCAGATGACACCGCCCTTATAGCAGAAAGTGAAGAACTAAAGAGCCTCTTGATGAAAGTGAAAGAGGAGAGTGAAAAAGCTGACTTAAAGCTCAGCATTCAGAAAATTAAGATCATGGCATCTGGGCTCATCACTTCATGGTAAATAGATGGAAAAAGACTGGAAACAGTGTCAGACTTTATTTTGGGGGGCTCCAAAGTCACTGTAGACAGTGACTGCAGCCATGAAATTAAAAGACACTTTACTCCTTGGAAGAAAAGTTATGACCAACCTAGATAGTATATTGAAAAGTAGAGATATTTCTTTGCCAACAAAGGTCCATCTAGTTAAAGCTATAGTTTTTGCAGTAGCCATGTATGGATGTGAGAGTTGAACTGTAAAGAAAACTGAGCGCTAAAGAATTGATGCTTTTGAACTGTGGTGTTGGAGAAGACTCTTGAGAGTCCCTTGGACTGCAAGGAGATCCAACCAGTCCATCCTAAAGGAAACCAGTCCTGAATATTCACTGGAAGGACTGATGCTGAAGCTGAAACTCCAATTCTTTGGCCACCTGATGCGAAGAGCTGACTCATTTGAAAAGACCCTGAAAGGCTGAAGGCGGGAGGAGAAGGGGACGACAGAGAATGAGATGGCTGGATGGCATCACCAGCTCAATGGACATGAGCTTGAGTAAACTCTGGGAGTTGGCGATGGACAGGGAGGCCTAATGTGCTGTAGTCCATGGGGTCGCAAAGAGTCAGACACGACTGAGTGACTGAACTGAACCAAACTGAAGACACTCTGGCTGGAAGGCTTGGAGTGGTCCACACATACAGAATTGCATGAGGCAAGGTTTCAAAGACATGACATTTCTTTTTATCATGGTAAAGTGTATAAAACATAAAATTTGCCTTTGTAACCATTTTTAGTGTACAATTCAAAATGTTGCACAGCCACCACCACAGAAAGAACCACCCTCCCTCCGTCCAAGGTAGTGAAGGACAGCGTGAGCAGATGACAGGTTGAGCCCCTGACTCCTGCTGATAGCGCGGTCAGTGTGAGCCGTTCGGCGCGGGGTCTCTGAGCAAAGGGGCATCCCGTCTGCAGACGCTGTGAGCTCCGCACTTACGCCTTGGGCAGCTGGCAGCACACCACGTCAGCTTCAGTTCTTGTGTGAAGTGATAGCTCTCGCCTTTTTCATATAGTTTCTGTGACTTTGTCTATGTTTATTTTGACAACTTCTGTACACATGTGGTGTGTGTGTGCTAAGTCACTTCAGTGGTGTCTGACTCTGTGCGACCCTGTGGACTGTAGCCCGCCAGGCTCCTCTGTCCATGGGAATCTCCAGGGAGGGATACCAGAGTGGGTTTCCGTGCCCTCCTCCAGGGGATCTTCCCGACCCAGGGATCAAACCCACATCTCTTCCATCTCCTGCATTGGCAGGCAGGTTCTTTACCACTAGTGCCACCAGGGAAGCCTGCAAATATTTTATTTTATTTTAAATATTCCCCCCAAATATGCTTGAAAGTAAATGAGCAAAAAATATGATGAGTAACCTGTTACCAAGTATAATGGCAGGTGTTGTTTGGACACTTAATTAGCTGAGAAATGGGACATAAATATGAGCCCAGGTTTTGGTCCAAAGGAGTGAATTATTTGGAGTTTGTCAGATACACACTTCTGCCTCTAGCTTACCTTTTTCTCCCTGTGAGTCATCGGTTTCCTTGTAAAACCTCCTTCCTCTCACTCCTGCTCACCCGTGTCTCCAGGTCACTTGTCGCCTCTTGGGGAACACTGTCCGTTCCCACCCAGGTTCTGCGTGAGAGTGTCTGTCCCCAGCAGCGTACCCTTGCTTGGCCATCTTCCCTCAGGCAGGGACCAGCCCTGTTTGCTGTGGGTCTTTTCCAGTTACTTATTGTATGTGGGTGCTTAGCACAGGGTCTTGTGCCAAACCAGCTCGAGCCAAGGTTGCACTGAGGCGCTGACTTCGCCTCCCTCATATTAAGGGACAGCGGAGAGCTGTGTGGGCGGACACCCCAGCTTCCTCTGTCTGTCTGACTCTGTGTCTGCACCCTTCTCTCTGTGTCTCTTCCGTCTCTCTCTCTCACACACACCCCCTCATCCCCACCTCCTCTCAGGACACGGCCTCCCTCGCCCTCCTCTCTTGCTCCCCCACCTTCTGCAGTCCCGTGCAGTGTATCTCAGTGGGGTCAATGGCACAGGAGATTTCCTCATTATGTTCCTTTGGGCCTGGAGTTTTTCCTGAAACAATCTCACATTTTATTCTGTGCTGAAATTTACTTGTCAGGGCCTTAGCTGTTCATCCCCATTTGAACAGAAAATATCCTCGTGCCTCTTGTCTCTGGAATTTCTCAGCATCACCCCCACCCCATCCTTATGAAAACAAACACAGTCGTGAACATCGCAGACAGAGCAGAACCGAATCTCCGAGTGTCTTTCTCCAGTTCTTGGCAATTTCCTTTTTATTAGATGATGCTACTGTTTCTCTCTGGGGCTGGTATTAATCAGCATATTTTAATAGTTTATTTTTTTCTGAAACAGATACTCAGAGGACCTATGTCAGCTTGATTTGACACAAAACAAATATCAGGTTTGAGGGGGTGGGACACCACATTGGAAGGAAAGGTCATGCCCTTTTCTGAGGGCTCCAGAGGGCAATTCACTAATCCCAGGCCGCCCTGCCCAGTGCAGGGGGGATGGGGGCAGGGGTATTTACTCACCACTGTTTCCCAGACTCAAACAGAACCACAGTGAGATGTCCGCCATGCCCGGATCGAGGCTCTCCCCTCCCTCCCTCCTGCTGGTTGGTGCGATAAAGGCTTTTCACAAGCACTGGATTCTAATCACATCACACTCGGCTCAGTGAATGTTGTCTTGTTATGGCAGAAAATGCCATCTTTCCACCAGAACATCATGGAAACACAGCCGTGACCCGTGTTGCATAGCAGTGACTCATAATGTCCTGTGTGTGCTTTATGGGAACCATTTCCCCACATCTTTCTAGTTACTGAGACCATGTGTTAGAGGAGTTCTCCCGTGTCCACCTGCCTCAGGGCCCTTGTGATGGCGCACAGCCTCCCAGGCTCTTTGTGTCCTGATGGCCTGGGTCCCAGGGCCGAGGGTGCATCTTGCATCACGGGAGCCCCCGGGTCAAGACTGAGTTGAGTTTTTTAAGTCAAGAGGGTCAGCCAGTTCCTTATATTCATCACCATCTGACCATCATCAAAAGTGACTATTATACACACCTCTGTGTGGTACAGACAGGTGGGCTTCCGTGCATGTAGTGTACACACCTGGGTGAGGCTTCCCAGGCAGCTCAGAGGTAAAGAATCTGCCTGCAGTGCAGGAGACTTAAGAGACCTGGGTTCAGTCCCTTGTCGGGAAGATCTCCTGGATAAGGAGATGACAACCCACCCCAGTATTCTTGCCTGGAGAATCCCATGGATGAAGGAGGCTGGTGGGCTACAGTCCTTGGGGTCACAAAGAGTCAGACACAACTTACTGACCAATCAACACCACCACATATAGAATACACACAAAGCACACACATGTGTTCAGTGTGTGTATATTTGTGTGTGTGTGTGTGTGTGTGTGTGTGTGTGTGTTTATCTACTAAGGAGTGAAATGTCTTTGTGAAAGGCACGATCCCTTGACAACTCCAAGGAGCCTTCTGGGAACACCCAGGCAGTGGTCCCTCTACTCTGCAGAGAGGGGGAGAGAGGTGCTGTTTTGCTTAAAGCGAAATCCACCCTTTGCATGCCTTCCCCAGCACATGCCTGGGGATTTGGAATCACTTCAGGAACTGTGATTAGTACGCACTTGTGTCTGGAGGAGAAACCCCACCACCGTGCTGCTGGTGTGCAGGGATGGCCTCTGACCACCGCCGTGAGCTGCCGGAATCCTGGACGCATCCGTTCGCAGTCCTATCTGTCTGCAATCAGCCCGCTGGCTCTTGGATCCTGGCCGTGTCTGCTCACAGCCTGCCTGTGTCTGCTGTCAGCTGCTGCCTCTCAGCCTCGCCCTGAGTGCTGGTTTCAGGCATGCTCTGGGGTGTGGAGCCCAGGTGGCCACTGGGCTGTGCCTCCTGCCTGCTGCTCTTGGGCTGGGCCTTCGTGGCTGAGTACTGAAGAATAAATGTACGTGAGATCTAATCTGACACTTTCTTGAGTATGTCTTATCCTTGTAGACCTGGGCTACCTTGAGCTCCTTCCCAGAACCTCAGTTATAACTTTGTGAATAAATTGCAATGTGTGCTTGAAAGAATTGTGCAAGGCACCTTTAATCTCTGTGGGATTCTGGTTGCTTATGCTTCGTGACTTCCAAAAATGTTCTTAATGATCATCAGGATCAGATGCAGGTGTCGTCACTCAGCGTTGCTCAGCCCTCCGTGTATACACAGCGTGTCAGGAAGGAGAGCGACGGGTTGTCGGCTGATCTTGGCCATGGACTCTCTGCCTTTTAGTAAATTCTTTTTGAGATCCTACATGAATAAACATGCCTGAAGAAGGATAAAGGCTGGTTTCAAAATCTATATGAAGTCTTACGAATTTTGAGTGTTGACAAGTCCTGGGAAAAAGGAACACAGACTTTTCATTTTTCACTTTGAAAAGGAAGCACCTAAAGAGTCTAACACCCTTGGACTCATGCCGAGGGTCTGGTGCAGTGGATCCAGTGAGCCTCAGCTGTTGTGTCAATGGCACAGGGAAGGGCAGCCTGCACCCCAGACAGTGCAGCTCGCAGGGCACAGGGCTGGGGCTCACGGGGGCCCTTCTCAGAGTCTGCTTCCTGTTGCCTCCAGGACATGGTGGAGGTGGGGGAAGCATTTCCCCCCGCCAGAGTTCATTCTCTGTGTGCAGAACAAGCTAGACAGGACAGCTGGGGTGAGGACAGGGTGAGAGAAATGTGTGAAAACCTGGCGCTGTGCTGATGCAGGGCACACAGGCTGGACTGCCGACCCCCTCCTCCCTCTGCTGCGCAGTCTCCATGGGGCTGAGAAGGAAGATGGCCCCCAGGGGTCCACGGCGACTGTAAGGACAGGGAAGTTCAGATGACGGGGACTCACAGGTGTCTGCAGAAAGATACGTATTTATCTCTATAAATAGATGTTAATATATGTGTGTAAAACATAGGTTAGAAAGCCACACATCTCCCCTCGCATTTAGGATGAGGGTGCTCAAGAGGTTGCCAGCCGTGCCCTCTGAGAACTGCAGCTTCAGTCGTGAACTTTAAATCATAAGTTTCACAGAGGAGAGGTGTGGTGCAAAACAGATACCACAAAACAGGGAACACAGAGAAAATAATTGGTAATGAGAATCCTTGGGCATAATTTTATTTCAATATTTTTATAAATAATCAGATAGAATTTAAATTCTTTAAATCCATATACCACAATTCATTCACATCCCCACCAATCTATCCATCCACCAATCCACTCACTCATCCACCCACCCACCCACCCATCCACTCATTCATCCATTCACCCACCCACCCACCAATCCACTCACTCATCCATCCACCCACCCCCATCCTGCAGAGGCTGAGCAAGGCTCCATACCAGACACCATCAGCAACCAGCATGGAGACACCCAGGAGGACACTTCAGATTGTGGTAAACTCAACTGTGGGAAGACTTTGTAGGACATAGAGGCCAGAACTGAGCTGAAATTGTGGCCCCAGAGACCAGTAACACAGGACATCTCCCAGCCTGTGACTGATGTAACCACGAGGAAGAAATTCGAGAGGACGTCCGTAGAGAAGACCATGCTGCAAGTCAAGCTCATAGTTAGTCAACTCACCCTGTGCCAGGACGAGGGTCCTCTCATGTCAGAGAGTCGTTCACTGAGTTATTGAAAGTGCTGCAGGGTTTCTTTATAAGAATTTCTTAATGAAAACCTTTTGCAAAGATGAATGATGAGAGGCACTGTGATTCTAACTAGCAAGCTCACAAGAGGCGGTGGTCACTTAAACAGGCCGCTGGGGCACAAGCAAACCTTCCAGAAGCCTGGGCAGGCCTGAGGGGCCCCTTCCCGAGGGGTGGTTGAGCCGTACCCTGGGCCCAGACCCTAAGGGCTCTGGAGAGAGGAGGTGGTGAGTGTCCTGGAGATGGCCATGCAGACGAGAGCTGCCAGTGAAGAGAGGCCATAAGCCCGGTGAAGACGGCCTTTCCAGCAGCTGTGGGTAGAGGGAACAGGTACGTGCGGTCAGGTTGGCTCAGTCACGTCTCAAGCACACAGAGTGGCCAGTGTGCTGTTTGGATGACACTCTGACCTTTGAACCAGCTGCTGTGGGGCAACCGTGCTCCCTGAGACCCCTGGAGACCCCCAGCTGGGCAGGCAGGACCAGGGCTGGAGGGTCACCAGCCTGGCCTTTGATCAGCAAGGCCTTCCCACTGCCCACCTGGGAAACAGGCAAACAAGCTCAAAACCCAGAAATGAATTCACAGGCTTTTTCACACGTGGATTTCATCTAATGTTTTACTGCAGAATTATAAGTATGTTTAATAAGGTTCCTGCCATAACCCAAGAAATACAGAGTTACAGAGGTTTCACAGAAAATCGTATGAAGCAAGTATTCCGTAGTAACAGAAATGCTGTTGTGAGAGGTAGATTGTGCATATGAATAGAAAATCATGCGGTGGATATGCACACACACACACACACACGTGCAAGTCTCAGCAGTCGTGTCCAACTCTATGCAGCCCCATGGACTGTAGCTCACCAGGCTCCTCTTTCCATGGGATTCTCCAGGCAAGCATTGCCATTTCCTCCTCCACAATGCATACACACGCGCACACACACACATGCACGTGCACACACACACACACAGGAGTGCTACTCAGCCGTGAAGAAGAGAATGTCGCCACTTGCAGCAGCGTGCGAGGACAAGAGGGCATTGTGCTCAGTGAAACAGGTCAGGAAGAAAAAGACAGATGCTGTATGATCTCACTCATATGTGAAATCTAAAAGATACAGCATACTAGTGAATATAGCAAAAAAGAATCGGACTCACAGACCTAGAGAACAAGCTAGTAGTTACCAGTAAGGGGGGCGACATAGGGGTGGGAGCGAAAGACACAAAGAATCAGGTGTAAGACAGACTTGAGGAGGGATTGCACAGCACAAGAAGTGCAGCCGATGTTCTGTGATAACTGTAAATGGAAAGTAACTTTTAAAATTGTATTAACAACTTTTAATTAAATAAATGTTTTTTAAAAGAATTAGGTTTTACTATGTACGTCTTGGCTCAGAAACTACCCAATTAGTTTTAATTAAGATGCTTAATTTAGAAGTCTGTCTTCTAAGGTTGGTTGCAATTAGGACCAATAATGCTCATCCCCACTTCATATTTTTAAATTATTTTTTTTTAAGTGCTGTGAACTGCCCAGAAGAAAAGTACTTCATAAAACCAGAATGATATAATTATTATCATCTACAGTTCCCTGGGCTGCACTGTGGAAGTAGGTCAGCATTCGGTCTGAAGCGACTTCCTTGTGTAAGTAAAAATTTAAAACAACTGGAATGACGTTTGACCTGATTAGCTCAGACTGACACACAAGAGGCCACAGACAGGCTCCGTCCCCAGCGGACATGGTTTCCCACCATCTGGAGCCTGGGGTCCAGCGGCTTCAGCCTTGGCGAGGACCCTCCCCGGGGTGCAGTGTGGTTTCTGTGGTGCATCCTCACCTGGCAGGCAGAGAGCCACCTCATGGTCTTCGCAGGTAGGGGCACTGGTCCTGTGGGAGCAAGACCTTACCCCTGTGGCCCCATGTAACCTCGGTCACCTCCTTACTCCATGTATAGTCACACCGGGCTCAGCCTGGACACGTGAATTTGGGAGCAGGTGGGGACACAGCTCAGTCCAGAAGCAACTTTCAGAGCAGTGCCACCAGATCGTGCATGGGCTGGCCCTGGACTTAAGGCAGAAAGGGAGAGGGTCCTGGGACCAGATGGTGGCCCCCAAGAGTGCCCTGCTCCCCCAGCTTTTCTGAGTCTCAGACTTGGTGTCTGGAAGATAGAGCAGTGTTTCAGCCACAGCCCCCAAGTGCCCGGGTGGGAGGATATCCATCTTGTTCAACCTTTCAGTGTCACCACGCAACCAGCATCAGTTTAATAAATCAGAGAGCTGGGGCCAGATGTAGCGTTTCTGTAAGAGATGGGGAGTGACTCTGCCTATGCCGGGGACATGAGGAAAGTGACCGTCACCTACTCAGGGGCGCTGGCCAGGCGCTGGGCCGCTCTGCTTAGGGACAGCACCGTGGCCAAGACGGGCATCAGATTGGGGAGACAGAAAGTAAAGCTCCAGAACAGCCCTGGAAAGTCTAGTGGGCAAAACCCGACCTGGTTTCGCTTGCTCCTCACGCGGCTGCATCCTCCTTGGAGCTGTGTTGCCCAGGGGCTCAGTTTGGGGAAGCACACAGCTGGCTTTACTGCTTGCACCCGCTCTCTCGTGGCTTTGTCCTGAGGATGTAACCAAGTGGACGCTCATCCTGCCATTGGGCCCCGGGTCCAAGGGGGCGAGAACTTCCTTGGAAACAAGAACCGCCAACAGGATGAGGAGAGGGAGGCCAGTGGGTGATGTTTTTACTCCACGTTTTCATGGGAATGGAAAGGACTCGTGATCTTGAAAACCAGTGTATGAGCTGATTGTCCTGCAACTGATACATGATGTTGAATCCCTAGTCCAATCCGTAAGCTTTAGTAATTTATTTTTTCCTTCATAATACCAGCTTTTCTTGATGGAGAATCAGTAGTTCTGTGTGTTCACTGAAACCTGAGCAAGCCCAGGGGGCCCCTTTCCGCCTGCAGTGGGGCCCAGCGCCGCAGACGCCCAGCTCAGTGGGAAGCCGCAGTGGACAGGGTAGGGAAGGAAGGGCCGGGCTCACGCTGGTGCCCTGGGGGCTGCTGCAGCCCTTCTCTCATCCCCAGGCTTGGGGCCATGTCTTACATAAGCTGGTTCTGTCCTCCATCTGCTTCTGACTTCATCATTGACAGTGCCGACCGTCCTGGGGCCCCCCTCTGTCCCCACATTGCAGCGTCCTCTCTCCTGGACCAGAATCACAAGGGAAGTTGGGAGAGATGGGCTTTTAGGGCGTGTTTTTCTCCCCAGTAAATGGAGCAGCTAATGCACTCCTAAAGACAAGTGGTGATTTTCTCCCTGTGAGGAGAGAGGGCTCCCAGAGGACACCTGCACCACTCAGCCCATCCGAGTGGCTTACTCCCACTTCTCTGAGGTCATGGGTGGAATCAGAGTCGGGGGAGAGTCCCTAATGGCCTTCCCACACAGAGGCCCTGCACCACTCAGACCATCCAAGAGGCTTATTCCCTCTTCAGTAAGGTCATGGGTGGAACTGGGGCTGGGGAGATAGTTCTTAATGGCCTTCCCCGCACAGAGGCCCTCTCCATACTCATGATATTGCAGCTGGAGGCAGGGAAAAGCTGCATGGGTAGCCGGTCAGCGTGTCCTTGAAGGGACTGAAACATGTCTGAGAACTTCCGGTTTGGTGTCTGGACCTGCCCACAGGGTCAGGCACTGTTGAGCTACAGCGTCACACGTGTTGGTTAACCAGAGCCTGGACCCACTGCATCAGGTGGTGTGGATGCTGCATGGGGCAGGTGGGATGGCAAGGCCACCACGGTGGAAGCTGGGACTCTCGTGTGCAGAGCTCTCTGGGCAGGACTGAACGGGGAGAAACCTGAGCCTCCCAGACTTTCACTTATGAGGAAAGCAGTGAATGAGACGCTAAAAGTAAGGATACTCTCACTGCCGAAACGATGAAACGCTTACAGTAAAAGCAGAGTATCCGAGGACAAGGACTACAATGATAGCTGGCTAAAAACCAAGATTATTAACCCATTTTTCCTTTTAAAAGAAGAAAACAGAGTAAGGAAAGGACCAAGTAGTGATTGTTTTTCTTAATGCAATGAGGTAAATTGAATTTATGTGATTATACTTAAAATTTTCTTGAATACTTCTCCGAGAGTTTCAGGAGAGAGAATGAATCCAGTGTTACAAAAACGCAGGGGAAATAGTTTCCCAAAAGCTGAGTGCACGTGCTGCATGGACATTTGGGGCACTGGGCCTGCTCATCAGTCTTCTGTGTGTCAGTGTTCTCATTAACTAACATACGACACACAGCCTCTGACACCGCTAGATTAACCTGAAAAGGCACAGCTCTGAAGTCTCATCTGATGCCGTCGTCTGTCATCCACGCAGAGGCGGATCGTAAATTAAAGATCAGACGTCCCTGCAGATGGAATAGTTCAGTTCAGTTCAGTCGCTCAGTCGTGTCCGAATCTTTGCGACCCCGTGAATCGCAGCACGCCAGGCCTCCCTGTCCATCACCAATTCCCAGAGTTCACTCGGACTCGAGTTCATCGAGTCAGTGATGCCATCCAGCCATCTCATCCTCGGTCGTCCCCTTCTCCTCCTGCCCCCAATCCCTCCCAGCATCAAAATCTTTTCCAATGAGTCAACTCTTCGCAGGAGGTGGCCAAAGTACTGGAGCTTCAGCTTTAGCATCATTCCTTTTAAAGAAATCCCAGGGCTGATCTCCTTCAGAATGGACTGGTTGGATCTCCCTGCAGTCCAAGGGACTCTCAAGAGTCTTCTCCAACCCCACAGTTCAAAAGCATCAATTCTTCGGTGCTCAGCCTTCTTCACAGTTCAACTCTCACATCCATACATGACCACAGGAAAAACCATAGCCTTGACTAGACGGACCTTAGTCGGCAAAGTAATGTCTCTGCTTTTCAATATGGTATCTAGGTTGGTCATAACTTTTCTTCCAAGGCGTAAGCGTCTTTTAATTTCATGGCTGCAATCACCAT
This sequence comes from Capricornis sumatraensis, assembly GCF_032405125.1. Taxonomy (NCBI): domain Eukaryota; kingdom Metazoa; phylum Chordata; class Mammalia; order Artiodactyla; family Bovidae; genus Capricornis; species Capricornis sumatraensis. The sequence goes on along the minus strand of NC_091072.1, from coordinate 43,472,306 downwards.
CTGCAGTGATTTTGGAGCCCCAAAAAATAAAGTCTGACACTGTTTCCACTGTTTCCCCATCAATTTCCCATGGAGTGATGGGACCAGATGCCATGATCTTCATTTTCTGAATGTTGAGCTTTTAGCCAATTTTTTCACTCTCCTCTTTCACTTTCATTAAGAGGCTTTTTAGCTCCTCTTCACTTTCTGCCATAAGGGTGGTGTCATCTGCATATCTGAGGTTATTGATATTTCTCCCGGCAATCTTGATTCCAGCTTGTGCTTCTTCCAGTCCAGCGTTTCTCATGATGTACTCTGCATATAAGTTAAATAAGCAGGGTGACAATATACAGCCTTGACATACTCATTTTCCTATTTGGAACCAGTCTGTTGTTCCATGTCCAGTTCTAACTGTGCTTCCTGACCTGCATACAGATTTCTCAAGAGGCAGGTTAGGTGGTCTGATATTCCCATCTCTTTCAGAATTTTCCACAGTTTATTGTGATCCACACAGTCAAAAGCTTTGGCATAGTCAATAAAGCAGAAATAGATGTTTTTCTGGAACTCTCTTGCTTTTTCCATGATCCAGCAGATGTTGGCAGTTTGATCTGTCGTTCCTCTGCCTTCTCTAAAACCATTGTGAACATCAAGGAGTTCACAGTTCACGTATTGCTGAAGCCTGGCTTGGAGAATTTTGAGCATTACTTTACTAGCATGTGAGATGAGTGCAATTGTGTGGTAATTTGAGCATTCTTTGGCATTCCCTTTCTTTAGGATTGGAATGAAAACTGACCTTTTCCAGTCCTGTGGCCACTGCTGAGTTTTCCAAATTTGCTGTCATATTGAGTGCAGCACTTTCACAGCATCATCTTTCAGGATTTGAAATAGCTCAACTGGAATTCCATCACCTCCACTAGCTTTGTTCTTAGTGATGCTTTCTAAGGCCCACTTGACTTCACATTCCAAGATGTCTGGCTCTAGATGAGTGATCACACCATTGTGATTATCCAGATCGTGATGGAATAAGGCAAGTGAAAATCAGGAAACGGGGAAGCACGGCAGGTGCCCCCCTAGGTGAGCCCGCAGTGCACAGTGCCCGTCTGGCCTTGTCCGGGCAGCACCATGGGTGCAGGGGGAGGTCCGAGGGCACTGGGTATAGCTTCCAGCTCACTTCCCATGCTGCTGTCATGCTCTGCAACTGAATGACCCCAAGGGCAGCCTTCTTTACAAGACGAAAGCGGAGTCTACCTCGAGGATTTGTGGAAATCGGAAATAGCCCACATGAAGAGTGAGGTCGCAGGGAATCTCAACACACAGTGGCAGATGCTTCTGTGGTTTCGTAGGGCCCCATAACCTCTGGATCTTTAGCGCTGCCCTGTTTGCTTTACACAGATCACATGTTTGTTTTGCATTTTCCTTAAAATAAGTCCTCATGACCTATTGTTCAGTCACACAACTTCCTTCAAAACTGTGATGTGGTCCGAAGAATTGGTTAAATACAGGCTTAGCCCTAGACTAGTTCTGTTGGTACTTCCCTCGTTTTCCGGTTTGGACAACAGCGCCCGCACAGGATCCTCGTGAACAAGACCCACATAAAGAAGCTGCAGTGTCCAGGACAGACCATGACAGCAGCTCCTGGTGGCATGCACTGCACATGGCTTTCTGTTTAAATGTCCCAAAGAGCATTTTTATTCTTTTAAAGAAAGTGCATTCGTTTTCTTCACTGTTCTTCACAGTAGTTCAGTCGCTCAGTCATGTCTGACTCTTTGTGACCCCATAGACTGCAGCACCCCAGGGCTCCCTGTCCATCACCAACTCCCAGAGTTTACTCAAACTCATGTCCTTTGAGTCGGTGATGCCATCCAACCATCTCATGCTCTGCCATCCCTTTCTCATCCTGCCTTCAGTCTTTCCCAGCATCAGGGTCTTTTCAAATGAGTCAGTTCTTTGCATCAGGTGGCCAAAGTACTAGAGTTTCAGCTTCAGTCCTTCCAATGAATATTCAGGACTGATTTCCTTTAGGACGGACTGGTTGGATCTCCTTGCTGTTGAAGGGACTCTCAAGAGCCTTCTCCAACACCACAGTTCAAAAGCATCAGTTCTTCAGCACTCAACTTTCTTTATGGTCCAATCTCACATCCATACACATACATGGACTACTGGAAAAATCATAGCTTTAACTAGGCAGACCTTTGTTGGCAAAGAAATGTCTCTGCTTTTTAATATGTTCTTCACAGACTCTACCAAAGCAACACATAATTAATTGGTGTTCAAAACTATTTAGTAATGTATTTTTCTAATTCTAAAGTTTCTGGATTATAATCAGCAAGTTAGCAAATTACTCATGAATTTACTTCTTTCCTGGTGCAAAGATTATTTTATGTGTTTTTGTTGTTGTTGTTTTGTTTATACGGCCAGTAACTATTTCACTAGGAATGGGATTTAGATTGAATGTTGGTTTGGACCTTGCAAAATGAATCATTTCCCCCAAGATTTACTCCTTACCTCCCAAAAATAATTGTGATATAAAGGCGCTCATTTAATTGGCTTGAAGCCTGTAATGGGAGCTGCGCCTGCACCCCCTGCCAAGGCGGTGCTGCAGTCCTGCATCTGCAGGCGGCATGGGGGCAGCGTGGCCAGCTGAGCACAGTCTCCTCAGAGCACAGCCCACTGTGTCCTGAGGGTGGTTCCCCAGCTGTCTTCAAGGACACGGAAGCCCTGCTTTCCTTACCTGAGGAGCAGACAGTCTCCCTGGGACGTAACCTCTGTGTCCTGAGGGTGGGTCCCCTGCTGTCCTTTTCCGAGGGAGCGGCTCTGAGCAAGGATGCTCTCCCCACCTTGTTGTGTGATGACGTTTGCTTCCATTCACCAGGATTCTGAACTGGAGAGAGGGTAATACAAAATCAACTGCAGTGAGTTGTTTCTGCCTCTATGTATCTTCTAGTTTTTCTTTTGCTAGTTTCTAGCAAAAGAAGCTTTTTAAAAAATGAAAAAAAAAATGTCAAATGAAACAGAGAGCAGAAAGGACGTGTGGGAAAGCAGTCAGTCTAGATCGCCTCAACTGCGTGTGCCAAGTCCTGCGGGCTTTGACACCCTGCCTCCTCTGCATGGCCATGCCTCCACCCTCCCGAGTGTCCCCCACCGCCTGCATACCCCTCTCTGAGTTAGAGCCGTGGGTGCCCGAGTCCTGAATCACTTGCTGGGTGAGGCACCGTGGTTTGTCTTGCGTATTTACTTGCTTTACTAGCTGACTGGGTAGTGCATGTCTCACTGTATAAGTACACATTAGTGACTTCTGAACATAGGAGAAGGTGCTCAGCCTCTTTTAATGACAAAGGAAACGTTTTTTATGAAGTGTTTTACTTTTTCTCATCAAAATGACAAAGATAAAATGTAGCTTACTGCCCAATGCTGGTGAAGGCCTTAGATGCTCGGTCCCATGACCAACACGTCTGTGAAGGGAAATTCAAGGTGAGAGGGAGTGGCTTTAGCTCAGTGGAGGAGAAGGCAGCTCCAAGTCCAGTCCTTCACAGAGACATCGAGGGAGAAACAGAGACGGTCAGAAAGGATTCTTTTTTACGAGTCCCAGGGTGCTGGGAAACGGTCAGAGGTCACAGCAACCCAGAGAGGCTCAGTCAAGAAAAAAGCAACTTAAAAATGGTCAGAAGCGCTGGTAGAATTTCCATTTTCCTTTCCTCCAGCTGCTTGTCATATTTTTATGTGTGTTTTGCCATTATATAAAAAGCACCACCTGTGTGTGCGAGGGAATTTAGACAGCCACACATGTATCCAGGTCAGTGTGCATGTTCAGAGAAACCTGAGAAGATGCTGGGCTTGCTTCAGGCTGGTGTCTGCGCTCCCACAAGCCTGCTGACACTTGGGAGGGCAGCTCAGCACCAGGAAAGTCTGGAAGGACTGGGAGGACAGTTCTGTTTGTTCTTTGTTTTTTCTATTTTTAGCTCCTGGCATTCAAAGAAATTTCTTTCAAAACACTAGCTGGTCTAAGGTAAGGAACAGTGACCTTAGTGACCACATACCAGAGCAAATACAGTTTTGTTCAAAAAAAGTTTGAAAACTTACTAGACTACAGTAGCCTTTAACAATGCAAAAAGTCAGTCCTGGGAAGAGTTTTCATATAAAAAATAAAAGGTATATAGGAAAGTTTTAAATTTTTAATTTTTTAAAAAAGCAAAAGAAACAGGAAAGTATGGCCCATTCAGAGCAACAAACTTGAAAGAAACCACTCCTAAGGAAATTCCAGACATAGTGCTTACTAAGTGAATATTTTAAAGATAATTGTCTTAAATATGCTCAAAGAGCTAAACCATCTATGGGCAAAGTGAGAATATGAATAGAAAATTACAGTAATCCAAGAGAAATTCTGGAGAGGAAAAGTATGGTGACTGAAATGAAAATTGAACACATAGAGGAAGGAATTCACAAACTTTTAATACAAGACAACTGAAACTAGAGGCTGAGAAACAGAAAAAAGAGTGAAGAAAGTTGAGGGAGCCCAAAGGACCCGCTGGCATCAGATAGAGCCCAGTATACTCAGAAAAGAATGGGCTGATGCCTATAGGCCTGGGAGAAAACTCCCACGTAAATCTGTATTCACTGAACCTTTCCTTCAAAATGAAGGCAAAATTAAGACAGTCCCATAAAATACACAGTTGAAAGAGTTTGGTACCTCTAGACCTTCTCTGAAAGAAATGCTGAGGGGAGTTGTTCAGACTGAAATAAAGGAATGGAAGACAGCAACTCAAAGCTCTGTGAAGAAAGAGGTCTTCAGTAAACGTAACTACATGAGCAGGTATGAAAGCTGACATTGCTGTATTTATGGTTTATAATTCCACTTTCTGTTTCCTACAGTGATTATAGCAATTGAGACAACTGCATAAAAGATAATTATAAATCTATGTTATTGGGCACAGGTATCAAGGTATGATTTGTGGAAGTCAGTAAGAGGAATGGAGCTGTCAGAAGCAGAGTTTTTGTTTGCTATAAAAGTTAGTATTGCATCAGTTGAACTAGATTGTTATAATTTTGGACCTCCCTGGTGGCTCAGACAGTAAAGAATCTGCCTGCAATGCAGCAGGAGAACCTGAATTCAATCCCTGGGTCAGGAAGATTCCCCTGGAGAAGGGCATGGCAACCCACTCCAGTAGTCTTGCCTGGAGAATTCCTTTAGGAAGATAAATGTAATTCCAACATCCTAAATTGATCTACAAAAAAAATCTAAAAATACATACATGTCACTTCATGGCAATTAGACAGGGAAACAATGGAAACAGTGACAGACTTTATTTTCTTGGGCTCCAAAATCACTGCAGATGGTGACTCCAGTCATGAAATTAAAAGATCCTTGCTCCTTGGAAGAAAAGTTATGACAAACCTAGACAGTGTATTAAGAAGCAGAGACATCACTTTTCTGACAAATGTCCATATAGTCAAAGCTATGGTTTTTCCAGTATCCATGTACGGATGTGAGAGTTGGACAGTAAAGAAGGCTGAGTGCCAAAGAATTGATCCCTCTGAACTGTGGTGCTGGAGAAGACTCTTTAAGAGTCCCTTGGACAGCAAGGATATCAAACCAATCAATCCTAAAGGAAATCAACCCTGACCATTCATTGGAAGGACTGATGCTGAAGCTGAAGCTCCAATAATTTGGCCACCTGATGGGAAGAGCCGACTCGCTAGACAAGAACCCTGATTCTGGGAAAGATTGAAGGCAGGAGGAGACGGGGATGAAAGAGGATGAGATGGTTGGATGTCATCACCGGCTCAATGCACATGCGTTTGAGCAAGCTCCAAGAGATAGTGAAGGACAGAGAAGCCTGGCGTGCTGCAGTCCATGGGGTCGCAAAGAGTCAGACACAACTGAGCGACTGAACAACATACACAAAAGGAAATGAAAGGAAAATAAAAATGGTTCACTACAAATAAACAGCGAAACACAAAAGGAAGTAATGGAACAAATGAGGGACAAAGATATTTATATGCTGATAAAAGTGTCGATTCACCAAGAAAATATAACTTAAAAAAATATGCACCAAATAGTGTCCTAACATATATGAAACAAATATTGGTAGAAGAAACAAATAGGCAACTTAACAAGTGTACTTGGAGATTTGAAGCACATTCAGTAATGGATAGAATGTCTAGATAGAAGGTCAGGAAAAACAGAGTACTTGAACAACACTGTAAACCAACTAGATATAATACATATACAGTGTGTTAATAGAACGCTCTGCTCGAAAAGAGCAAACTCACTTCTAAATACCCCTCTACTCCTTCCAGAGTGAGTATGGAACGTTCTCTATGATAGGCAATATTTTGGGCTACAAAACACATCTCCATATATCTAAAAAAATTAAAATCATATGAAGTGTGTTTTTGAGGATAATGGAATAAAGCTATAAATCCACAATAGGAGGAAAACTAGAAAATTTATAAGTATGTGGAAAAACACACATTCCAAACAACCAATGATCAAAGAAGAAATCACACAGAAAATTAGAAAATACACAGAGATAATGAAATGAAAACACCACATACCAAAACACATGGGAGGTTACAGAGGCTGTGCTTAGCAGGGAATTAATAGTTGTAAATGCCTACATTAAAAAAGAGTAAAGATTTCAAATCAACAGCCTAATATCACACCTTGAGAAACTAGGGAAGCCAAAGCTATCAGAAGGACATAATCAATAGTCAAGAAAATAAAAAAAACAGTAAAGCATATGAAGAGGTTTGTGTTTTACCACAATAAAGATAGTCGCAAAAAAATTAAAATACACAAAGCTTGTAACAACTAATTGAACTGAAGTTGATTACATGGAAATGTGCATAGAATCACATCAATAGAGGTACGGTTGTTTATTGCAAGAGGGTTCATAGGAATGAAAGACTGGAAGCGAACATAGTTGTCCATCTCTAGAAAAGGTCTCTCCAAGGTGCATCTATTTAACAGAATAGGGAGAGTCCAACCGAGTGAGTGAAGTCAAGCCCAGTCTACAGTATGTTCTAATCTCAAAGGTGCTGTGCATCATTAAAAAAAGGCATATTCAGAACCACATGTGTCTTGTGCTTTGTTAGTACAAATAGGGCCTCAGTTAGAACTGAAGGAAAATGCTCACCAGTGTCCACAGCAGATCCACACTGGAGAGCCGTTCACCGTTACCGTGTGCGTGCACATGCACATGATACAGATTTTATGTACACACACACACACACACATACATGGTGAGTCCGTCCGGGTTACTGGCAGAGAACTTGGGGTAGCAGATACAGGACTCTGTCATGAAGGGTGCTGGGAGCCCTGTCCTGCATACAGTGATTCAACCTGAAATGGTCAATCGTGTAAAAGCTTTTCCAATCAGAGAACATGAAAAGATTTAAAATAACAAATACATATGAAAAGAAAAAGCCTGCATCCTGTGGCAGGGGGTGCAGAGGGAGGCCCGGCTCCAGCTGAGCTGAACTGGACCCAAAATGCCTCCTTCCCCAGATTCACCGGTTACTCCAAAGACCAAGGCCTGTAAACCCTGTCATTCAGAAACCACCAAACAGGTGTTTCCTGCATAAGACAATGAAACATAACTGCTTATTTATAGATTTTAGAAATTATTATAATATCCCATGAAAACGTGTTGTAAGAAACATATTTATTTGCTCTAGAGTTTATAGCCCCACCAGCTTTTCGATTTTCCACTGTAATTACTATTAAGTCAACTACACATGGGACGTACGTATTTCTGGTAAACGAGCCTTAGGAAATAGAGGTTTTCTCCCCACACTGATTTTCTCCCCACATTCTCTCCCCCAGCTTTTCTCAATCGCTTCTTTCTAAAGTCATCTTGGGGCTTCTGGCCTCAAAAGTGCAGTATATTTTAGAGCAGGCGGAAGCTTAGGCTAGCGTAATACTTGCTTCTAAATCCGTTAAAATCACTACACTGTAGATCTGTCTGTTGTTGGATCAAGTCTTTGGGGATTCTCCGTCAGAAACTACAGCTGAGTTCTTCTCACGTCATCAGCTGCTTGTCTGAGCTCACTCTCTGTGCCCACCTCCCAGGATTATCCTGCCAGGAGGGAGAGAACAGCCCGAGGGCAGCCCTTTGCCCAGCCCGGGGTGTGCAGCAGACGCTCCACTCCGAGTGCCCTCCCTGCACCTGTGGGTCACCCCCAGCCCTGGGCCCGGAGTTGGGAACTCTCCTTGGCCTCCGCATCATGGCGTCCTGTCTCCTGCAGGCCTTCTTTTCCCTGTTCTGCATGGTGGACTCAGGGGGCGGAGCTTGTCACCAGCTCCTCACAGTGTCCCTGAGGTCCCAGATGAACTCCCAGCCTGGGCAGACAGGGGCCATGTGTCTCCCTTCCTGTCTGCCACCCTCTGTGTGCAATGCAGGACATCCACTGGGAGGTGGTTACAAGGAGCAGTTACCGCTCTTAAATTAGTGACATGATTTCCAGACTATCACTTCATTGTGATATTTTTCTAATGCTTTCGCTGGAGGGTTGTTTACAGATAATGAAAAGATACTTAATGGTAGTGTTTTGGGAAGATGAAACTTCCTGGAGAAAGTCAGGGGGTAATTGTCATCACTAGAGAAAGTTGACGCGCTCTAAAAGTAGAACTTTTCCAGGACCCGAGGCCTTGTACAGCATCTAGCACTGGGTTTCCTCCTCCTTCCTTTCTTTCCATCTTTTGCGAACTCTTGAGCAGCCCCGTCTCAGTCTTGAATTTCTCAAAAGCAGCAGCAGCAGCAGAGGAAGCTTATCTGGGAGCATGTGGTTGTCACTTCAGTCCCGCTTTCTCGACTCTTCACCCTTCACCTCCCAGCACTGCCATCCCATCCACCATGGGCACCTGCTGTGCTACAGCTCTGGCCCCCGACTCCTGGGAGCCAGCTCATGCCTCAGCAGAATGGCAGCCTTCGGCACCTTCAATTCTGTAAAAGTCCGTCTCTGACATGGATGTTCAGTTTCCCTGCGTGACAGACACATCCCCTGATGCGGGTCGTAGGTCACCTCCATTGATGCAAAAAGCCACTCCCCCATGTCTTCAGAACGGGGCCTGAGTCTATAAATTAGATACTATCAAGAAATACATTAATTTATTACATTTTAGATGAAAATCGAGCGACTCATATCAAAATTTAATATAATTTTGCTCTGTTTTAATTTTCCATGCAAACACGCAGAGTGGGCGCCCACTCAGTAGCTGGAAAGCTACTAACATGACCGTTTGTGTTGTGCGCCTGGAAGCACACCAGACCGCGTCTGTCTCCTGATGGTTCTCGTCTCAGCTAGGTCTTCACTGACTCCGAGCCGCAGGCGGGAGGTCCGGGCGGAACTGAAAACCCACTGTGCTCTATGGAAGTCAGGGTCCCTCAGTGTGCAGGTGCCAGCCCGCCCCCCAGGGCTGGAGTGTGATCTGAGAACGGGGTGCGACGTCCTGCCTGTGACCACCCCATGCCTGTCCTGACAGGCGGGCAGGTCCGTCCATCCCTTCCTCCTGTCAGTCGTACAGCAGCCGCGAGAGAGTAAATTTCTCTTGTTGAAGCCACCCAGTCCTGTGGTTGTTTGTTTTGGAAAACTCTAGCAAACTAATACAAGGACTTCTAATAGAAGTTGTTTGTTAAAGTCATATTTTTACCATTGCTTTAAGCTTTGTAAGTCTGAATCAGTTTTATTTCTTTCCCTGATAGATTTTTCTGGTCTGTGAACAAGGACAAGATTGTGCTAATCATTTGATTCAGTTTAACTAGAGTCAGGGCACTCAGCTTGACCTTCGCCTGCATTGAACAGGCTAGTGAATGAACCACAGGGACAGTGACCCCCCCCCAAGCCAGGATAAGTGTGACCAGGAGGAGAGCTCTCTGAAGGCATAGTGGTCAGTGAGGTGCTCAGGTTGCCAGCAAGGATTTTATTTTTCTCAGAATCTGTAACTCATGATGAATTGATGTACAGATACCAAAAAAAAAAAAAAACAGTTTAGAGTCTCTAGGTTTAATTATCTACATAGGGATGTCATTTTTTCTGTGGGGTTGCTAAATGTGTTCACCTTGATTAAACAACACAAACCATGTAATCCCAACGTTCCATTCTTGCCACATCAGATGCTGACTTGTTATCACAGGCGTGAAGCCATTAGGGAGCTGATACACAGTGAAGGACAGACAGTGGTGACAGGCGCAGTGGGGAATCCCTGTTGTGCGAGCGTCTCTGCTGGCTCCCACGTGGCAGGCCAGACGAGTCTGTGGCAGAGCTGTCCTCAGGACAGTATCCGGCCCTGGTCTTGGCGAGGCTGAGAAATTAGCACACACTGCGTGCTTAATTAGGGCCTCCCTGGTGGCTCAGTGAGTGAGGAGCCCGCCTGCAGTGCAGGAGACCTAGGTTCGATCCCTGGGTCAGGAAGATCCCCTGGAGAAGGAAATGGCAACCCACTCCAGTATTCTTGCCTGGAAAATCCATGGACAGAGGAGCCTGGTGGGCTGCAAGAGTCGGACACTACTTAGCAACTAAAACCACCACAACCACATGTTTAATTATGGTGTTTTTTGCTTGTGAAATAGCTTGTTACTAGATTGACAAGTGTGAACCTTATTCATCTTGTGTGTGAGTGTGCAAGTATGTGAATCAAGATGGCTTTCTTAGACACTGTTCTGATTTCTTTGTTAGCAATCAGTTCCCATCTCTCTAAGACCCTCCAACGGCTGCTGGAGCGTACATTCCGAAACACAAAATTAATTATGTCCTTTTACTACAGATTAGGGTTCAGTGGATCCCATGGATTTTAGGATGAAGTCAGAACTCATCATCCTGGCTTTAGTGTGGATGTTCTCACCTGGAGGGTGGGAATCGACTGGTATCTCCTGGGTGGTTTTTAGGAGGCTTAGCTGGTGTGTTGATGGAGGCTCAGCTGTAACAGTGGCTCCTATTTTCTCGTTTATGTGGAGAGGGGAAGCAGGGGTGATGGGGCATTCGGGCTATCACTGGGCCTGGAGGGCAGGCTTGGGCCCGCGCCCTGGGCGCCCTTGTCTCTGCCATGGCCAGAAGCCCTGTGGCCCCCGCCCCTGAGCCCACAGCCTCTGGCAGACCACTCAGCTGTGAGGTCATCTCCCTGGAACCGTTTTCACCATCTCTGCCACAATTTTGCTGGGAAAATTGATTCCCTGAACCTGGACACTGGTGGTCTCTCACTCCCACTCACACCAAAGATTCATGCAAGGTCAGCTGATTGGTGAACAGAAATCATGTCATGTTTGGAATCCTTGTTATATGAAGAAGAAATGCATTTAGTTATCTATCATATCTATTTATCATTTATCAATCACCTTCTGTTTATCTGCCATCCATCATTTATCTATGTTTCCTGCTTCTACACTCTAGTCAGGAGTGGGATGGGTGTATATTAAGCTGAGAACTGACAAAATATTTATTCCTTGTAGGAATATAGCAATAGGAAAGGTCAAACTCGCTGACTTCATGGAGCTTACCTTCTCCTGGGGAGGGCAGGTGCTTCAGAAGTGGTCATGTCAGCAAACAGTGTCATGGTGCCGAGGTCAGAAAGGGCAGGGCTTGGAGGAGGCGGCTGCCTGAGGTCAGGCTCAGCTCCCAGAGGAACTGACCTCCCAGTGGACACAGACAGAGGGGAGGGAGGAGATAGGGAGCTTTTGGGGAAGTTCATTCCAGGCAGTGAAATGCTGGGTGTGAGGACTGAAATGAGAGGAAACCTGGATGGTGAGCAACACCCAGGCCAGTGTTGCTGGCAGGACGTGATCAAGATGGGAACCGCGGCAGGTGAGGTCAACAGGAAGGGCAGGGACGCGAGGATCTTCAGAATGTGCTCTGGACGAGCTTGGATGCTCTTGGCGGTGCTGATGCTGGTTAGTGTGACCACTGGTCTCCAAGAGTGGGGAGGGCGACATCTGGAAGGTTTGTGTCAAGGCCGGGGATGCTGCAGCCTGGACTGAGGGGCTTCGCTCACAGGAGTTTGGATTCCGGGCGCACTTAGAAGGCAAAGATGACAGTATATTCTGTCGGATTTATTGTGAGGTGAGAGAGAAAAATGAGATCAAACATGCCCAGTTCACTTTTAAGCTGAGCTTCTGAGTGGTTTAGTAATCACGGTGTCATTTACCAGGAAGGGGACCCTCGGGGAGGGAAAGATCTGTGGTAGAAAATCACGGTTCTCTGAGCCAGGCTGAGCGTGGTGGAGACCAGGCAGAGGTGTTGAGTGGGCAGCTGTTCACAGGAGCCCAGGGGCAGGAGAGCGGCCGGGACCGATGACCACCAGGGGCAGCAGCACACAGGTGGGATTAAAGCCCCAGAGCAGCATCAGATCAGCAGGGAAGAGGCCTGGGGCACTGGGGGAGGCCCCACTGAGCTGTGTGCCGGCCCTGCCGGGTGGCCGGGGACCACCCTGGGTCACCTGTAGGTTCACACTCATCCCTACCCTTGCCTGTCTCCTGCGCAAGCTCCACCCTGCGTCCCCGAGTCCCTGCAGGAACACTATCCTGCCTCCCCTCACTCCACTGTGAAAAGCTGCCCTCAGCACCTTGTCCCCCACCCCAGGCCCTGACGCGGCCCCCACGTTCCTGTGGTCCTTCCCCAGGCAGAGCAGGAACTGCCTAGTTAGTGGGGTCCACCCACAGCCCAAGGCTGTTGCCTGCTTCCATATTCACTTCTTGTGTTAGAAAAGAAATTGCGAGCTCTTTTCATAATGTTTAAAAATACATACAAACTCAGAGGCAGATGAACCAGAGATCAAATTGCCAACATCCGCTGGATCACAGAAAAAGCAAGATAATTCCAGAAAAACATCTACTTCTGCTTCATTGACTACGCTAAAGCCTTTGACTATGTGGATCACAACAAACTGTGGAAACTTCTTCAAGAGACAGAAATACCAGACCACCTGACCTGCCTCCTGAGAAACCTGTATGCAGGTAAAGAAGCAACAGTTAGAACCGAACATGGAACAATGGACTGGTTCAAAATTAGGAAAGGACTACATCAAGGCTGTATATTGTCACCTTGCTTATTTAACTTATATGCAGAGTACATCATGAGAAATGCTGGGCTGGATGAATCACAAGCTGGAATCAGGATTGCCAGGAGAAATATCAATAACGTCAGATATGCAGATGACACAACCCTAATGGCAGAAAGCAAAGAAGAACTAAAGAGCCTCTTGATAAAAGTGAAAGAGGAGAGTGAAAAACCTGGCTTAAAACTCAGGCAAAAAACAAAGATCATGGCATCCGGTCCCATCACTTCATGGGAAATAAAATGGGGAAACAGTGGAAACAGTGACAGACTTTATTTTCTTTTTTTTTTTAATTAATTAATTTATTTTTTATTTTACTTTACAATACTGTATTGGTTTTGCCATACATTGACATGAATCCGCCACGGGTGTACATGAGTTCCCAATCCTGAACCCCCCTCCCACCTCTCTCCTCATATCAACTCTCTGGGTCATCCCAGTGCACCAGCCCCAAGAATGCTGTATCCTGTACCAAACCTAGACTGGAGATTCGTTTCTTACATGATAGTATACATGTTTCAATGCCATTCTCCCAAATCATCCCACCCTCTCTCTCTCCCACAGAGTCCAAAAGTCTGTTCTATACATCTATGTCTCTTTTGCTGTCTTGCATATAGGGTTATCATTACCATCTTTCTAAATTCCATATATATGTGTTAGTATACTGTATTGGTGTTTTTCTTTCTGGGTTACTTCACTCTGAATAATCGGCTCCAGTTTCATCCACCTCATTAGAACTGATTCAAATGTATTCATTTTAATGGCTGAGTAATACTTCATTGTGTATATGTACCACTGCTTTCTTATCCATTCATCTGCTGATGGACATCTAGGTTGCTTCCATGTCCTGGCTATTACAAACAGTGCTGTGATGAACATTGGGGTACACGTGTCTCTTTCAATTCTGGTTTCCTCGGTGTGTATGCCCAGCAGTGGGATTGCTGGGTCATAAGGCAGTTCATTTTCCAGTTTTTTAAAGAATCTCCACACTGTTCTCCATAGTGGCTGTACTAGTTTGCATTCCCACCAACAGTGTAAGAGAGTTCCCTTTTCTCCACACCCTCTCCAGCATTTATTGCTTGTAGATTTTTGGATCACAGCCATTCTGACTGGTGTGAAATGGTATCTCATTGTGGTCTTGATTTGCATTTCTCTTGATAATGAGTGATGTTGAGCATCTTTTCATGTGTTTGTTAGCCATCTGTATGTCTTCTTTGGAGAAATATCTATTTAGTTCTTTGGTCCATTTTTTGATTGGGTTGTTTATTTTTCTGGAATTAAGCTGCATAAGTTGCTTGTGTATTTTTGAGATTAGTTGTTTGTCAGTTGTTTCATCTGCTATTATTTTCTCCCATTCTAAAGGCTGTCTTTTCACCTTGCTTATATTTTCCTGTGTTGTGCAGAAGCTTTTAATTTTAATTAGATCCCATTTGTTTATTTTTGCTTTTATTTCCAGTATTCTGGGAGGTGGATCATAGAGGATCCTGCTGTGATTTATGTCAGAGAGTGTTTTGGCTATGTTCTCCTCTAGGAGTTTTATAGTTTCTGGTCTTACATTTAGATCTTTAATCCATTTTGAGTATATTTTTGTGTATTGTGTTAGTGTTCTAGTTTCATTCTTTTACAAGTGGTTGACCAGTTTTCCCAGCACCACTTGTTAAAGAGATTGTCTTTACTCCGTTGTATATTCTTGCCTTCTTTGTCAAAGATAAGGTGTCCATAGGTATATGGATTTATCTCTGGGCTTTCTATTTTGTTCCATTGATCTATATTTCTGTCTTTGTGCCAGTACCATACTGTCTTGATGACTGTGGCTTTGTAGTAGAGCCTGAAGTCAGGCAGGTTGATTCCTCCAGTTCCGTTCTTCTTTCTCAAGATTGCTTTGGCTATTCAAGGTTCTTTGTATTTCCATACAGATTGTGAAATTATTTGTTCTAGCTCTGTGAAAAATACCACTGGTAGCTTGATGGGGATTGCATTGAATCTGTAGATTGCTTTGGGTGGTATTCTCATTTTCACTATATTGATTCTTCCGATCCATGAACATGGTATATTTCTCCATCTATTAGTGTCCTCTTTGATTTCTTTCACCAGTGTTTTATAGTTTTCTATGTATAGGTCTTAAGTTTCTTTAGGTAGATATATTCCTAAGTATTTTATTCTTTTCGTTGCAATGGTGAATGAAATTGTTTCCTTAATTTCTTTTTCTACTTTCTCATTATTAGTGTATAGGAATGTGAGCAATTTCTGTGTGTTGATTTTATATCCTGCAACTTTACTATATTCATTGATTAGCTCTAGTAATTTTCTGGTGGAGTCTTTAGGGTTTTCTATGTAGAGGATCATGTCATCTGCAAACAGTGAGAGTTTTACTTCTTCTTTTCCAATTTGGATTCCTTTTATTTCTTTTTCCGCTCTGATTGCTGTTGCCAAAACTTCCAGAACTACGTTGAATAGTAGCAGTGAAAGTGGCCACCCTTGTCTTGTTTCTGACTTTAAGGGAAATGCTTTCAACTTTTCTCCATTGAGGATAATGTTCGCTGTGGGTTTGTCATATATAGCTTTTATTATGTTGAGGTATGTGCCTTCTGTTCCTGCTTTCTGGAGGGTTTTTATCATAAATGGATGTTGAATTTTGTTAAAGGCTTTCTCTGCATCTATTGAGATAATCATATGGCTTTTATTTTTAAATTTGTTAATGTGGTGAATTACACTGATTTGATTTGCGGATGTTGAAGAATCCTTGCATCCCTGGGATAAAGCCCACTTGGTCATGGTGTATGATCTTTTTAATGTGTTATTTGATTCTGATTGCTAGAATTTTGTTAAGGATTTTTGCATCTATGTTCATCAGTGATATTGGCCTGTAGTTTTCTTTTTTTGTGACATCATTGTCAGGTTTTGGTATTAGGGTGATGGTGACCTCATAGAATGAGTTTGGAAGTTTACCTTCCTCTGCAATTCTCTGGAAGAGTTTGAGTAGAATAGGTGTTAGCTCTTCTCGAAATTTTTGGTAGAATTCAGCTGTGAAGCTGTCTGAACCTGGGCTTCTGTTTGCTGGAAGATTTCTGATTGCAGTTTCAATTTCCGTGCTTGTGATGGGTCTGTCAAGATTTTCTATTTCTTCCTGGTTCAGTTTTGGAAAGTTGTACTTTCCTAAGAATTTGTCCATTTCTTCCACGTTGTCCATTTTATTGGCGTATAATTGATGATCAGTTCAGTTCAGTTCAGTCGCTCAGTCGTGTCCAACTCTTTGCGACCCCATGAATCGCAGCACGCCAGGCCTCCCTGTCCATCACCATCTCCCAGAGTTCACTCAGACTTACGTCCATCGAGTCCATGATGCCATCCAGCCATCTCATCCTCTGTTGTCCCCTTCTCCTCCAGCCCCCAGTCCCTCCCAGCATCAAAGTCTTTTCCAATGAGTCAACTCTTCGCATGAGGTGGCCAAAGTACTGGAGCTTCAGCTTTAGCTTCATTCCTTCCAAAGAAATTCCAGGGTTGATCTCCTTCAGAATGGACTGGTTGGATCTCCTTGCAGTGCAAGGGACCCTCAAGAGTCATCTCCAACACCACAGTTCAAATGCATCAATTCTTTGGTGCTCAGCCTTCTTCCGTTATGATCCTTTGTATTTCTATGTTGTCTGTTGTGATCTCTCCATTTTCATTTCTAATTTTATTGATTTGATTTTTCTCCCTTTGTTTCTTGATGAGTCTGGCTAATGGTTTGTCAATTTTATTTATCCTTTCAAAGAGCCAACTTTTGGCTTTGTTGATTTTTCCTGTGGTCTCTTGTTTCTTTTGCATTTATTTCTGCCCTAATTTTTAAGATTTCTTTCCTTCTACTAACTCTGGGGTTCTCTATTTCTTCCTTTTCTAGTTGCTTTAGGTGTAGAGTTAGGTTATTTATTTGACTTTTTTCTTGTTTCTTGAGGTATGCCTGTATTGCTATGAACTTTCCCCTTAGCACTGCTTTTATAGTGTCCAACAGGTTTTGGGTTGTTGTGTTTTCATTTTTGTTTGTTTCTATGCATATTTTGATTTCTTTTTTGATTTCTTCTGTGATTTGTTGGTTATTCAGCAGTGAGTTGTTCAACCTCCATATGTTGGAATTTTTAGTAGTTTTTCTCCTGTAATTGAGATCTAATCTTAATGCATTATGGTCAGAAAATATGCTTGGAATGATTTCAATTTTTTTGAATTTATCAAGGCTAGATTTATGGCCCAGGATGTGATCTATCCTGGAGAAGGTTCCGTGAGCACTTGAGAAAAAGGTGAAATTCATTGTTTTGGGGTGAAATGTCCTATAGATATCAATTAGGTCTAACTGGTCTATTGTATCATTTAAAGTTTGTGTTTCTTTGTTAATTTTCTGTTTAGTTGATCTGTCCATAGGTGTGAGTGGAGTATTAAAGTCTCCCACTATTATTGTGTTATTGTTAATTTCCCCTTTTATACTTGTTAGCAATTGTCTTACATATTGCAGTGCTCCTATGTTGGGTGCATATATATTTATAATTGTTATGTCTTCTTCTTGGATTGATTCTTTGATCATTATGTAGTGGCCTTCTTTGTCTCTTTTCACAGCCTTTGTTTTAAAGTCTATTTTATCTGATGTGAGTGTTGCTACTCCTGCTTTCTTTTGGTCTCTATTTGCATGGAATATCTTTTTCCAGCCCTTCACTTTCAGTCTGTATGTGTCCCTTGTTTTTAGGTGGGTCTCTTGTAGACAACATATATAGGGGTCTTGTTTTTGTATCCATTCAGCCAGTTTTTGCCTTTTGGTTGGGGCATTCAACCCATTTACATTTAAGGTAATTATTGATAAGTATGATCCTGTTGCCATTTACTTTATTGTTTTGGGTTCGGGTTTATACACCCTTTTAGTGTTTCCTGTCTGCAGAATATCCTTTAGCATTTGTTGGAGAGCTGATTTGGTGGTGCTGAATTCTCTCAGCTTTTGCTTGTCTGTAAAGCATTTGATTTCTCCTTCATATTTGAATGAGATCCTTGCTGGGTACAGTAATCTGGGCTGTAGGTTTTTTTCTTTCATTACTTTAAGTATCTCTTACCATTCCCTCCTGGCCTGAAGAGTTTCTATTGAAAGATCAGCTGTTATCCTTATGGGAATCCCCTTGTGTGTTATTTGTTGTTTTTCCCTTGCTGCTTTTAATATTTGTTCTTTGTGTTTGATCTTTGTTAATTTGATTAATATGTGTCTTGGGGTGTTTCACCTTGGGTTTATCCTGTTTGGGACTCTCTGGGTTTCTTGGACTTGGGTGATTATTTCC
The DNA here is from genome assembly GCF_032405125.1 of Capricornis sumatraensis. Classification (NCBI taxonomy): domain Eukaryota; kingdom Metazoa; phylum Chordata; class Mammalia; order Artiodactyla; family Bovidae; genus Capricornis; species Capricornis sumatraensis. The sequence goes on along the minus strand of NC_091072.1, from coordinate 43,453,988 downwards.
TTCCCCATTTTAGAGATGTTTTCAACTATTATCTCCTCAAGGATTTTCTCATGGTCTTTCTTTTTGTCTTCTTCTTCTGGGACTCCTATAATTTGAATGTTTGAGTGTTTCATATTGTCCTGGAGGTCTCTGAGATTGTCCTCATTTCTTTTAATTCATTTTTCTTTTTTCTCTCTGATTCATTTATTTCTACCATTCTACCTTCTCTTTCACTAATCCTATCTTCTGCCTCCATTATTCTACTATTTGTTGCCTCCTGAGTGTTTCTGATCTCATTTATTGCATTATTCATTATATATTGACTCTTTTTTATTTCTTCTAGGTCTTTGTTAAACCCTTCTTGCATCTTCTCAGTCTTTGTCTTTTACCTGTGATTCCATTTTTATTTCAAGATTTTGGATCATTTTCACTATCAATGTTTGGAATTCTTTATCAGGTAGATTCCCTATCTCTTCCTCTTTTGTTTGGTTTGGTGGACAACTCTCCTGTTCCTTTACCTGCTAAGTATTCCTCTGTCTCTTCATCTTGGTTATATTGTTGCGTTTGGGGTGGCCTTTCTGTATAGTGGTAGTTTGTGGAGTTCTCTTTATTATGGAGTTTCCTCGCTGTTGTTGGGGTTGTATCAGTGGCTTGTCAAGGTTTCTTGGTTAGCGAAGCTTGTGTCGGAGTTCTGGTGGATGGAGCTGGATTTCTTCTCTCTGGAGTACAATGAAGTGTCTAGTAATGAGTTATGAGACGTCAATGGTTTTAGAGTAACTTGACCTGCTTGTAGATTGAAGCTCAGGGGTGTGTTCCTGTGTTGCTGGAGAATTTGCATGATATGACTTGGTCTGGAACTTGTTGGCCATCGGGTGGTGCTTGGTTTCAGTGTAGGTATGGAGGTGTTTGATGAGTTTCTATCAATTAATGTTCCCTGGAGTCAGGAGTTCTCTGATGTTTTCTGGATTTGGACTTAAACCTCCTGCTTCTGGTTTTCAGTTTTATTTTTACAGTAGCCTCAAGACTTCTCCATCTATACAGCACCGATGATAAACATCTAGGTTAAAGATGAAAAGTTTCTCCACATTGAGGGACACCCAGAGAGGTTCACTGAGTTACATGGAGAAGAGAAGAGGGAGAGGGGAGTTGGAGGTGACTGGAATGAGATGAGTGGGATCAAAAGAGGAGAGAGCAAGTTAGCCAGTAACCACTTCCTTATGTGCGCTCCACAGTCTGGACTGCTCAGAGATGTTCATGGAGTTATACAGAGAAGAGAAGAGGGAGGAAGGAGACAGAGGTGGCCAGGAGGATAAAAGAGGGAAATGAAAAAGAGAGAGACAGATCCAGCCAGTAATCAGGTCCCTAAGTGTTCTCCACTGTCTGGAACACACAGAGATTCACAGAGTTGGGGAGAGAAGAGAAGGGGGAGAGAAGAGACAGAGGCGACCTGGTGGAGAAAAAGGAGAGTCCAAAGGAGGAGAGAGTGGTCAAGCCAGTAATCTCGCTCCCAAGTAAAAATGGGTACTGATGATTGGGTTTTTAAAGGTACAAAATTGATAACAAATACCAAAAAGCAAAGATTAAAAATCTAGAGTAGAGGTTGGATTTTCAAAAATACAATATTAAGAAAAGAAGAAGAAAAAAAATCACAAGAATTATTAAAAAACAACAACAACCACAAATATATATATATGGCGTTTGCTTTAAAAATAGGGTCTTTTTTTTAAAGTAATAGTAGGTTGTAAAAATAAAAACTAAAGGAGAAATAGAGGACTTAAAATTTAAAAATGTTAAAAAAAAAAGAAAAACAAAAAAGAATGATCATAAAAATAGTAAATATATATCTGGGACTTTCTCTGGTGTTGTTGTGGGCAGTGGGGGCTCAGTTCATTTTTGGATAGTTCCTTGGTCCGGCTTATATTTCTCAAGATCTATAGGCCCCTTCCTATGTAGTTGGTACTAACGACAGGGTTTTAATCTATTGCACCTGTCACTTCCAAGACAGTTCCCTCTGTTTTAGCTTCTTTGTTTGCTGGCCTTTTCAGTGTCTGATTTCCACCCTGACACAAGGGGGTCGGTAGTGGACACTTTTTTTTTTAGGCTCACTTGTTCAGTCGCGCTGTGGGGAGGGAGGGATGCTGCAAACAAATAACACTGGCATGTGCTCGCAGTGTCTCAGGCACGCTGGGGCTGCCCCTGCTCACAGCACACACCGCTCAGGCTCTAGGTTGCTCCACCTGGAACCATCTGAGACCGGCCCTGGTCTGCATGCACCTCCCCAGTCTAAGCCACTCAGGCTCGGGCACTCAGGTAGTCCTCAGAGGCGCAGACTCGGTTGGGCCTGCGTTTTGTGCCCTTCCCAGGTCCAAGTAGCTCAGGTGTTTGGCGAGCGCAGTCGCCATGACTTATCACCTTTCCCGTCCCTGCTGCTCAGTTTTCTGGGAGTACAATTGGCACCCCTTCTCCGGTGGATGGTGACTGTCCAGAACCCCAAGAAGTCTTACTTAACAAAGAAGCTTGCTTGCAGTTTGGTAGTTAATGTCTCTCTGGGGCTGCAATTTCTCCCTTCCAGGCCTTCCCGCTCTGGCTGCCTGTCACCGGAGGGGGATGATCTGCAGCCGGCTAATTCTGTTCCGTCCTTTGTTCTGTGCGCAAGCCTGGCAGTGTCTTATGTTAGAGCTTTTCGCCTGGTAGCTATCCCACAGTCTGGTATGCTAGCCCAAGTTAGTTCGCTCTGGTTACGCTCGGGGCATTCCGGCCCGATTCTTACAAAGCACTGCAGCCCGTGCCTCCCTGCCCAGCCCCCACTTGCTAGTGGCGGGTGCAGGCATCTGCGCTGCTTCTCCCCTGGGGGAGTTACCGTTGGGCTCCTAATCTGTCGCTTTTAATGATTTATTTATTTTTCCTCCTTGTTATGTTGCCCTCTGTGCTTCCAAGGCTTGCCACAGACGCAGCAGCAAGAGTGTTTCCTGGTGTGTGGAAATTTCTCTCTTTTTAAGACTCCCTTCCCGGGACGGAGCTCCCTCCCTCCCTCTTTTGTCTTTTATATGTTTTCCTACCTGTTTTTGAAGACAATGATCTGCTTTTCTGGGTGCCTTATGTCCTCTGCCAGCATTCAGAAGTTGTTTTGTGGAATTTGCTCAGCACTGAAGTGTTCTTTTGATGAATTTGTGAGGGAGAAAGTGGTCTCCCCGTCTTATTCCTCCGCTATCTTAGGGCTCCAACTCCAGACTTTATTTTCTTAGTCTTTTCTTAAAGTTACTGCAGATGGCGACTGCAGCCATGAAATTAAAAGACTCTTCCTCCTTGGAAGAAAACCTATGACCAACCTAGACACCATATTAAAAAACAAAGATACTACTTTGCAGATGAAGATCCATGTAGTCAAAGCTATGGTTTTTCCAGTAATCATGTATGGATGTGAGAGTTAGACTATAAAGAAAGCTGAATGCAGAAGAATTGATGCTTTTGAACTGTGGTGTTAGAGAAGGCTCTTGAGAGGCCCTTGGACAGCAAGGAGATCCAACCAGTGCATCCTAAAGGAAATCAGTCCTGAATACTCATTGGAAGGACTGATGCTGAAGCTGAAACTCCAATACTTTGGCCACCTGATGCAAAGAGATGACTTATTTGAAAAGACGCTGATGCTGGGAAAGATTCAAGGCAGGAGGCTAAGGGGACGACAGAGGACAAGAAGGTTGGATGGCATCACTGACTCAATGGATATGAGTTTGAGTAAGCTCCAGGAGATGGTGATGGGCAGGGAGGCCCATGTGCTGTTGTCCATGGGGTCACAAAGAGTCAGACATGACTGCGTGACTAAACAACGAACAACAGCAAGCCCAGTGGCGTTCCCTGGTCTGTAAAACCTAAAATTCAGTGGTTTTCAGAATTTTGGGAGAGAAAAATCATGGTTAGTTGTACTCCACAGTTGCTTGGTTCTGGTGAGTAGGAGCTCTTTTCTTTTTCAATTTATAGAGTCAGTTTTCTTAGACCCATTCTTTAGTTTCCAAACTAACTCAGCAAATGAACACAATAAATGCAAGCATTTTAATTTTATTTCATGGCATAAAATTTAGCAAACTGCACTCTAACTCTGTTAAGTGGAATGTGCGATGGCCCTGTCTCTGAGGGGCTTCCTCTGGGGACAGCCTCCAGGTTGGCAGAGGCCTTGGGTAACCGCAACTAGTAACAGACACCTGACTAATACTGGGTGAGCCTTGAATTTTGAATCCATTTATAGCCAGTAAATACTTTAGATGTACATAATTTAACAGGAGCTTAGAATATTTCTTATTTTATAAAATAGAATTCCAGTTAAAAGCCAAGCATAATGAAAAACATTGGCATGCCAGACTTAAAATATACATTCTTCACCAGGACAAATAAAACTGAGGCACATCGGGATGCTTCACGATAAATGTCCAGGGAGCCACGTGCATTTGGGGCCCAGCTCACCCTGTTCCTTCACGTCTTCCCACACCTTCTACCATGACAGACGCCTCTTCTTCACTGAATGTGGGGATCACATGTCACTATGTTAGGATCTTCTCTGATAAGCTGAGTTCATTGCTTCCTCTTTAACTGTCATCAAACAGACATACATGCTATCTCCTTTGTCAGAATGCATAACGATAAGTACTATCTACTATTACTTTTCATGTCTATGAATAATGAACTAATTGAAAGTAGGGGGTCTTTTAATTTTATTTTTAATGACTCAGCCATAAAGAATCTGCCTGCAGTGCAGGGGATTTGCAGGAGACATAGGTTCGATCCCTGGGTTGGGAAGATACCCTGGAGGAGGGCATGGCAACCACTCCAGCATTCTTGCCTGGAGAGTGCCATGGACAGAGGAGCCTGGCAGGTACAGTCCATGAGGTCACAGGAGTTGTACACAACTGAGCAACTAAATGACAACAGCAGCAGTGTTCACACAGCTTCTCCCCTGGTGAGGGTTCAACCAGGTCCCGCTTGTAAGTCTGGTGTTCACAGCTCTCCACGTGGAGAGTGTGGCTCCATCCTGTCACCACTTACCTGTAGGGCAGAGATGCTATCCTCTAGTTATCGACTGTGTTTATGGCACTGTTTTCTGGAATGTTCACAAAGCTGTCTGTGAAACCCAGCCTCCTGCCTCTGCCCAGCGACGAAGTTGCTGCCTGGAAACCTGGGGCAGCTTTTGATTGTATGCATTTCCGCCCCAATCATGCGGGTCTGTATCTCACGGCTGCTGGGGATACTCTGCCTCCTTCCAGAAAGCCCAGTTTTTACCTCATAGGATGAGCAGTGTCAGCAGAGTGGAGAACTTGCTGGGTGTTTACGCGGGTCAGTTCTGCCTGTGCAGACGTCTCATCACCCCTGCAGGAGAGCTGGACATGGCCTCAGGGCCATGAGGGAGCTCCGGCTTCATCAGACAGGAAGGGCCAAGAGAATGCGGACACGGCTCCTGTCTCTGGAGTGAATGCAGTCCGTGTTATGCTGCTGCAGAGTTGTTCTCAAAGTTACCCTTCTAAAATCAAATGGGATTCTATGTCCCCAGTGTGGTTTATAGTTATGCCTTGGCATTCATTCTGCATGTTTTAGTAAGTATGGCAAGCACTTTCTTCTAATGTCACTTTAAGGCATTAACATTGCTCCAGATGTAAAATTATTTAAGGCACAATATTATATCCATTTTCCATTGAAGTTTTCTTTTTTAGTATTATAACATGAGAAACAAATAGTGTTATTCTTTCAAAAATTCCTCTTGATGGGAATTGATACCTGTTTGCTTAGCTACATTGTTTTTAGCCTCTTATCAATGCTGTAATTATGGAGAATTAATATGTACAAGGGAGAAGGACATGGCAACCCACTCCAGTGTTCTTGCCTGGAAAATCCCATGGACAGAGGAGCCTGTAGGCTACAGTCCATAGGATCACAAAGAGTTGGACATCACTGAAGCAACTCAGCATACATGCAACTTCACTTGTCCCTCAGCTGGTAAAGAATCCTCCTGCAATGTGGGAGACCCAGGTTTGATCCCTGGGTTGGGAAGATCCCCTGGAAAAGGGAAATGTTACTCACTCCAGTATTCTGGCCTTGAGAATCCCATGGACTGTATAGTACATGGGGTCACAAAGAGTTGGACATGACTGAGTGACTTTCACTTTCAATATATACAAGACACTCAAGTAAGTAGATTTCTTTTTTTCTGTCTTTCCTAAAATACCAGTGAAGAGAGAGGTAGGCACTGTGTTGTAATACCTAAAACAAAACATTTCCTGGCAGTCCGCTGCCTGAGGGGCTGACCTACTTCTTCTCTGCAGAGAGCAGAAGTATAAATGGTCTCAGATCTCGGCAGTGACCACACAGCTTCCAGATCAAACCCAGCCTGAACCCAGATTTCACCTAAGGCTGGATTCTCCTCCTCTCCTTGGAGCCAGCCCTGCAACAGTGTGGCTGGGCACTGCAGGAAATGACAGCATGCTCGGTCATTTAAGGGAGATTTCATCATTTTTTGTCATTTCAGGATTTGGGGAGCTTGACGAACTTGTCTTTGTGCAGACTTCATGTGCATAAACTACTAGCTCAGCCCAGATTAAAACCTTATTGCCATTTTCTTTTCTGTCTTTGGAGGACGGTGGGGATCTCTCCCTAAATGGGCCGGGAAGACACATGAGCATAAAATGTCTGGAACAGAGCAGCCCCGAGTGGAGGCTGCTTCTTGTCCCTGTGGCAGGTGGGCACACGTCATCTAGAAAGTGTATAGCAGCCTTGGTGGGTATATATGCTAACACAAAACGCCAAAGTGAGATGTGTTTTCTTGAGAAAGATTAAAATGCAGAGTTACAGCCTCTCTTTGAGCTTTCCCCAAGGATCCCCCATAGAGTCAGTTCAGGTTCCACTACGGACACACTACCTGCCATTTCCTGTGGCTTTTCACAGTTTAAGTTCAGGTTCATGATCGTCTTCCCCAGTATGCACCCAGACCCCTGAGAACATGAGCATCTGCCCTCCTAGTGCGCAGGGCCCTGGGCAGGGCCACTTGCTTAATGAGCACGAAAAAGTCCCCGTAAAAGTACTAAGACATCAAGCTTTGCCTTTTTCCTAGTCACCTGAGCTGTCATCAAATTGTTTACTTGCGCTTTTATGTCATCATAAGTGAAGATGCAGAGTACATCATACGAAATGCCAGGTTGGATGAATCACAAGCTGGAATCAAGATAGCAGGAAGAAATATCAACAGCCTCAGATAGGCAGATGATACCACTTTAATGGCAGAAAGTGAAGAGGAAATAAAGAGCCTCTTGATGAGGGTGAAAGAGGAGAGCGAAAAGGCTGGTTTTAAACTCAGCACTCAAAAAACTAAGATCATGACATCCAGTCCCATCACTTTATAGCAAATAGAAGAGGAAAAAGTGGAAGCAGTAACAGATTTTAGGGGACTTCAAAATCACTGTGGGCAGTGACTGCAGCCACAAAATTAAATGATGCTTGCTTTTTGGAAGGAAAGCTATGACCAACCTAGATAGTATATTAAAAAGCAGAGACATCACTTTGCTGACAAGTCTGTATAGTCAAAGCTATGGTTTTTCCAGTAGTCATGTATGGATGTGAGAGTTGGACCATAAAGAAGGCTGAGTACCAAAGAATTGATGCTTTCAAAATGTGGTATTGGAGAAGACTCTTGAAAGTCCCTTGGACAGAAGGGAGATCAAACTAGTCAGTCCTCAAGGAAATGAACCCTGAATATTCATTGGAAGGACTGATGCTGCAGTTGAAGCTCCAATACTTCAGCCACCTGATGCAAAGAGCTGACCTGAGCTTGAGCAAACTCTGGGAGATGGTGAAGGACAGGGAAGCCTGGAGTGCTGAGTTACAAAGAATCAGACGTGACTTAGCTACTGAACAACAAAAACAAGTGAAGAAAATTTTTAACTTTTAATTATCAGCGTGGATTTTCCCTTTTGTCCTCACACAATGCAATGCCAGCTTTAAATAAAAGTGAGAGGTCATGGAACTCATTTTCAGATCGCTGGAATCAATTTGTGTCTCCTCACTGGTACACTCACAGGCTGCTGTTTTGTTCCTGGGGAGCAGTGGGTCTGTTTTCTTCCTGACGTGCCATGTCACACCTGGACGCTGTTTATGCCCAAGTCATTATTGGCTGCCACCCTATCACTGAGTTTCTTAGCACCTGATTCAGTTCTCTCCAACCTACAGGCTGTGAAACGTGGTCCAAAGAAGTTGAAATCAATGTTCTTGGAAATTTTAAATCTTTTCAGAAGATTAAATCTTTTCAGCAGAACCCTCCAGCTGCATCCACCCTTCGTGAAAGGGAAACCCTGCTTCTGGAAAACTTTGCTGGGACCTCCACCTCAGGATCAGCACCTTTAGAGAACAGAACGCAGTTCACGCTCACAGTCCAGCTGCTGGAGCTCCAGGTGGGGAGGGGCACACCCCCACTGGCAACCATTCAGGGTCCAGGCTCTGCCACCCCAGGTGCGGCAGCCAAGTCAGGGCGGGCGGGCCAGGCCGCAGGGTGCCTGCCAGTTCTGTTCACGCTTCTGTGGCCAGAACTCATCAGGACAGGTTCCCTTAGAGTGATTTGACTCCATGTCACTCAGTCGTGCGCAGTGTGGTCAGCCGCTGGCACCCAAGGTTGGTCTGTGGGCTGACCCGTCTCTGGCAGGCGTCGCTGGCTGGGATCAGGGTGTCATTGGCAGTGTAGGTCCAGAGTGAGTGTGGCTGGGTGCTGACCAGGGCCGCGCGTCCTGACATGAGCTCGGCCCTGAGGACTGTGTTGAGCAGCTGGTCCTCCGCTCAGAGGCTGACGGCCGACGCACTTCTGTTTGTTGATAATCCAGGGACCATCGTGGAGCATGGCGGGGCTGGTGCGAAGGCTTAATTCACAATCCACAGGTGAAAACGGCACCCAACGGATGACGCACCAGAGGTGTGTTCGTGCCTTAGAGAGGGTCGTGGGTCCCCAGTACAGTGTCCCTGGGATGAGATGATGTAGAATCCAGTTTCCCGAGGTCACTGCTTTCAGTGGGTGCCCTGCTCTCTCTCCTCACCTGCCCTGCTCCCCCTCTGGCCACGCGTTCATTCCCCCACAGCCTGACCTCTGCTCATACCACCTCATACGTGTAAACCTGCCGTCCCTCCCTCCCAGAAGCTGTGAAGGGGATCAGCACACTCCCAGCCCCTCTTCCCTGGAGGCCTTCCTGGGGACTTGGAACGTCATGATCTGGACGTTTTCTGTGAGCTCTTCCTGTGTTCAGTCCTTACTCTCCACCCCTAGTCCTCGACGGCAGGACCTGTGTGCACTGTGCTCCGGGCGGTGTTTCTCTGACATTGTCTTGGATAAATGACGCCTGTAGTAGCATCTTCTCCACCTTGGGAAATGACCGCACTTTCCGCAGGGTCCTGACGCTGAAGATGTGTGTTTGCTCTGTTCTTGACTCCTGGCGTTCAGGCCCCCGTCGGCTCCTTAGGTGTCTGTAAGCAGGTTGAGACAAGGCGGTGTCTGGGGTGGGCTCCGCAGGGCTGGGTCCATCCTCAGGTCACGCCCATCCCACGGGACACCTGCCTCCTAGCTGGGTCCCTAGTCAGCTCCGAAATCCCTGAGAGCGGATGGAGCGTGGACATGGGGCTTGTTGTCTGGCGAGCTGGGCGGGGGCATGTAGGCGGCCAGGACAGAGCATCCTGAAGCCCCTTCCTCGTGCCCGCACACTGCCAACCTCCCCCAGCCACCGGCATCTGGCGTGACATAGGGTGAGTGTAATCACGTGTGCCTGTATAGTAGTGTGTGTGTCTCCCTGTGTGTCCACCCCGCAAAGGACACTGCGCATATCCCTTCCCTCCTGGCCTCATGCTCCGAGCAGCTCCATTGCTGGGGTGCCCTTGCCCTCCGGGCCCTGCCAGCCTGGAGTCTGATCTGCACTCCCCCCAGAGCCCAGGCCCCTGCGTCTCCCTGAGCAGCTCAGGACCGTTCACGGCAGCAGGGGTGGCTCCCACTGACTGTTAACAGCCAAGCATACAATCAGCTCCAGGACAAGGCCAGGAGTGAGGCCACAGTGGGCGCGGGGCAGCTGGTGCCTGTGCAGAGAGCAGTACGGGCTCAGGGACTCGGGGGCAGCCCTTTTTGGGGCCCCCAGGAGCCCGCAGCACTCCTTCCCAGGACGTCTGTGCCGGAAGCAGCACCCACCAGCCTGGGTGGTCAGGCACAGTCACGTGGTTTCCCGGGCGCTGATGAGGCCTTGCCGTGCTGACAGAGGCTGTTCTGCTGTGCTCCCCACCCCCACCTGCCTCTCCTGGAGCATGGCGTCCTGTAAGAGCCAGTCTTCTACCTTCTGAGAGCCCAGCTCCCTGACTGGAAAACCTGTCACGGAAGGTGCAGGCACCCCCACCAGCCTGGGCATGTTGCAGTGGTGCAAAGGACTGGTGGGGTGGGGAGGGGGGCTCCACAGCCTCCAGCCCAGAGCATGCACAGCGCCCAGAGTCAGCGCCAAGTGATGCCCTGTGCTCTGGGCACCTGTTATTCCAGATGGTGTCCCCCAAGCCTCCGCCAGCTGCCCACTCCCTTGCCTCCCTGACCCCGCCAGCCTGCGAGCCCCTCGGGCTCTCCCCATGTCCCTGCCATCCCCGGGCACCTGCCCCAAAACCCTGGCTCTGGACGCAGGGGCCAAGCGCAGCCACCCCCGGGAGGTGCAGGTCCAGGGAACTGAGCCTAGAGCCATGTCACTGGGTCAGGCTTTGGGAGGGCTCAGCCACAGAGCAGGCCAAGGGCACCGGGAATACTAGGGGTGCTGGTGACAGTGGTGTCACAGGCGGGTCAACATGTCCAGACTCACCAGACCGTGTGCATCAAGTGTGCACGTTTTTATAGGTCAGTTACACCAGCTTTAATTGTCAGCTGTTGTTTTTTCTTAAAAAAAGCATGCAGTCAGCTGGACTGTAATATAAAGAAGAAGCAATGTTAAAATCAGCTTTGAGAATACATGGAGATTTTATTTTTTAATAAAATGGTTGCACTCAGTGGAGTTGCTGGGAGAAAAGAGACAAATGTGTAAAATCAGAAGCCATTGCAGGCCCTGCTGTCTGAGTCTGAGCCAGCAGTGTGTTCTGGCAAGTGAGGGGCAGGTGCCGTGGATCCAGGACGAGGGGGTGGCATGGGGCCACCTTCCCCAAGATGCTCTAGTGGGGAGGGGCAGTACCGGACTTGAGTGAAGAGCTGAAGGCGGAGCAGCTCGTGACTTTACAAATGATGAGGCAGAAAGGCTGCCACAGCCTGAATCCTGGGGCATCGCCCATTCACCTGCAGGGAAAAGTGAAGATCAATGAAGAAGGTGGGGAGATGCACACGACTCTCATGAAAACTGTGTCAGGGCTCCTAGGGGCTGGCCTGTGCGCCCCTCCAGCCACGGGCTGCACTCCTGGGAGTCCAGGACACGTGCCCGAGGCGGGATGAGCCCCCCTGGACCCCTCCCCATGCGGGGCTCCGGGCCACCACCCCAGGTTGTGGCAAACAGCCAACATGCTCTGTTTCTCCTGAGATCTGACAGCACGCCAGACGTTCAGCCTCCATCAGTTCAGTTCAGTTCAGTCGCTCAGCCGTGTCCGACTCTCTGCAACCCCATGAATCGCAGCATGCCAGGCCTCCCTGTCCATCACCATCTCCCGGAGTTCACTCAGACTCACGTCCATCGAGTCAGTGATGCCATCCAGCCATCTCGTCCTCTGTCGTCCGCTTCTCCTCCTGCCCCCAATCTCTCCCAGCATCAGAGTCTTTTCCAATGAGTCAACTCTTTGCAGGAGGTGGCCAAAGTACTGGAGTTTCAGCTTTAGCATCATTCCTTCCAAAGAAATCCCAAGGCTGATCTCCTTCAGAATGGATTGGTTGGATCTCCTTGCAGTCCAAGGGACTCTTAAGAGTCTTCTCCAACACCACAGTTCAAAAGCATCAATTCTTCAGCGCTCAGCCTTCTTCACAGTCCAACTCTCACATCCATACATGACCACTGGAAAAACCATAGCCTTGTGCTTAATTCTCCAGATTGTGCCATGAAGAAACGGAAGTCAGAGAAGCTGGAAACCCACCTGAGGGCACAGGGTGACAGACTCACAGCAGAATTCAGACCCTGGAATGCATGCTGGGCAGTGACCTCCACCCCGCTTCCTGGGGTCCGTGTGTTTCCGTGAATGGCTCAGTGCTTATCATTGTTCAGAGTTCTTGGTTACAGTGCTGAGCATCCCAGAGCCACGTGTTGAAGGCAGACTCTCCCCTGCAGCTCCTGGAAGGGGATGGGGATGCAGAGGGGGTGGAGCCCAGTCCTGACTCAAGGGTCCCAGGCATCGTGGAAGAAGCCCTGGAACATCCTGCGTGATGTCCCCGGGGAGTGGACAGTTAGCCTGGGGCTGGGGGACATCAAGCTTGTCTGCCCCCATGTCCATACATGTCCTGCCTAGTAGACTGGGTGGGGCGCCCAGCTCAGGACGTGGCTGCACTGGGGGGTGGGCAGTGGTCACAGCTAGAGGAGAGGCTGAGTCATCAGTTTATCTTCGTGCAGATGGCGAGGGTATTTTTAAACATAGCAAGGCCATGTGACAGAAGTCATCTGGATTTCCAGTTGTCTTCGCCCCGAAGTCACTGTGCAAGCACAGGGTTTCTGGAAAGGGCTGCTGATGCTGTTGTTTTGTTTATTCTTCCTGGTGCCCTCACTGCTTGGCAGGTGATGTAGTCTCACAAGGACTCCCGGGGCTGAAGGGACAGTGGTCCTTGCCCCAGCCTGAGCTTCTGCACGAAGGGCAGGTGGGTTCCCGAGCAACCCCTGTGCGCCAGGCCCCCATAAGCACTTTCCTCCCACTGCTCAGCCCACCACTGTCGGACGCATCCCCTGAGATCCTGAGGACACGGAGGAGCAGCCATGGCCCCGTCCTCGTGGGGCTCGGGCTCGTGGGGAGCAGCAGGCCTCCCCTCTGCCTCCTGCGGGTATTCTCAGCAGCTCAGAGCCCACTGGTGTCCCCTGATGCAGCCCCACCAGCCCTCTGTCCCGCCAGGTGCCTGCATGACAGCATCCCTCAGGATGCAGGCCTGGGCCCAGAGCCCTCAGGCCCTGCCCCCCCACCCCAGGCCCTCCCTGCAGACACACCTGAACAGGGGCCTCATGTCCCCAAAGTGTCTGCAGGCAGGGTCGTGTCGTCCACAGGACCCTGCGTCACAGGAACCTCCTGGAGCCTGTGCCACGTGGTTGTACCTGCAGCAGCAAGGCTGTGTGACCAAAGATGCAGGCCTCGGTCCCCGAGCTCCCCCGCTCACTCCAGGCGGGTCTGCACCCATGTCCGTGGGCCTCGGCTAGACACCACTTCAGACAGTTCCCGCCTGCAGCCGCCGTGTAAAGCTGGGGTCAGAGCAGGGAGGTGGGTTGTGCCCCAGACTGACAGCAGCAGGAGGGCACAGAAATGCAGGGTCTAGGCGTCTTCCCACCCCCCCCCCCCCCGCAACCTGGACTCACGCCACCTGACCCATGAGGCCGGGGGTTCTGCCAGTGGAGGGCATCTCTGAGGAGCGGGGTTCTTCCCTCACAGGGGAGCTTGTCTGCAAGCTTGTCCGTGGCTGCTCGTGGGGAGCAGCGGGCAAGGACCACTGTCCCTTCAGCCTGGGAGTCCTTATGAGACGACGCCACCTGCCAAGCAGTGGATGCTTGTCCTTTACCTAACAGACAAGATCCAGGACATGCCTGGGGGGCACCTGGCCACCAGAGCCTCCTCCGAGGCTCCTTGCAGTCCATGTTGAGGGGTGGGCAGGGGTGTCCGCAAAGCTGGGCCAGATTGCTCCTCTGTGCTGTTCTGGAAATTCTGTCCAGCTGCCTACAAGCCACTGAGTTGAGAGCAAAGGAGAAATTGACAGCAGTAAACACTAACAGCTTTCCAGCTGCGAACCCGAGTCTCCCAAGCTGGAGGCTGTTGCAGTCAGGGGTGGCAGGCTGGCAGTGGACACCTGCAGGCCTCAAATCCCGCCTGGGCTGGTGGTCCTGTGTCTCCTGCCCCCAGCAACACCTGTAAACCATGCGCTGCGTGGCACAGACTTTCAGGAGCTCAAGTGCAGTCTGTTGACGCGCACTTGTGGAGGCAGGCTTCTCAGTCATACTTCATTGTCCACTTAATCTTCCTTAAACGCACCCGTAGGATCGAGGACGCTGTTCCCAGTTAGTCTGCAGACACCCCAACCCCCTCTGTGCCCACCCCCCACCCTGAAAGACCATGGGACCTGCTGGCAAGGGGTGCAGCAGCAGGCCTGAGCTCCGAGCAGCCCTCCTCCCCCACGTCCCCTGTCGGCACAGCCACCTTGAGAGTGTATGGAGGGCAGTCTCTCAGCACTCCGGTAGGAGTTCTGCAGACATCCTGATAGTAGATTAAAAGTCAAACCTTTCTATCTTCCTCTGGGGTCCTGTGACCCATAGACAGCATGTAGATTCACAGGGACCTGTGCAAGCATCGTGTTACCTGTGTAAAGGGTGGTAGGGATGCCTCCAACGCCTCCTTCTCTGACACCATCATACCCAGGGCTGTGTGCGAAGTACAGCTTCAAATAGTTTGCTTTGTGTTTTAAAAAAAAATTGCCTTTTTTTTTTTACATCCATCAGGATTTTCCAGGAGAGCTGTATTTAATTCTGGCACATTTTCAGTTTTATAGGGCATTTAGTTTCCTTGGAGAGGTCTTAGGCAGAAGTACTTTGTTGCCAAATGGTTACTGAGCAGCAGCATCGTAAATCCCTCCTCCCTGGTGCGTCTCACAGAATGTGGAGTCAGCCCATCTTCGCCCAGTGCCGCCTGAGTCCCAGGGCCTGAGAAGGACCCAAGGTGGGCAGGGGTGGAGCATCGCTGACCCGCACAAGCACCCCTTCTGTGTACTCTCTCAGGCTCTCATAGGGGACAGTGCCCGTGGGCTGTCCAGTCCCCACGGGACCTCCCGGGCAACATCCACCAGGGCAGGATCCCGGGCCTTGTGTCCCGGGTAAACTGGGGTTCACCAGCCCAGTGAACCGTCCTCTGCTCTGCTCATCCGGCTGGGCCTGGCATCTCGCAGGCGTCCCCAGCATTTGCCAGAAGCTGTGCGGCCCACACGGGCGGCAGGCTGGGCAGTTGCCCCAAGGAACAGGCCTGCAGGGGTGTAGCCAGGCTGTGAGGGGCTCAGAGACTCAAGTTCCAGCTGGAGTCCAGCCTCGCATATTCTTCCAGTCGACCTAGTGGATTCCCGGCACCACCAGTGGTGAACGGGGCCCACAGTGGTGGCCTGTGACTGTGTCCCATCACCTCCCTGCCCGATGACTGGACGCGTGGATGCGAGGCTGGGCTGGTGCTCAGCAGCCCTTAACTATTCACACAACACTGCGTCTGGCGGGTGGGGGCCAGGCAAGGATGTCAGGGGAGATGACCCTCTCCCCAAGTGTCCTGTGCCCAGACCCTCTGCATGCACACTCCCACAGCAAGCTTCTCTCTGCAGACGAGAAGCACAGGCATCTGCTCCTTACAACAGGCCCCTGTGGTGGAGATGCCACTGGAATGCATTTTATCTGCTTCCTGCGGTCACCACAGTCTCTGAAGTCCAGCGTCCTGCCCCGCCCCACTATCCACTCACCCCAGCCTTTCCTGAGACTCCAAAGTCCAGACTGTATTTCCCCCTTAAGTACGTCTTCACCCTTCTTTTCAATCAGTGAAGCGGCTCTGAGACGTGAACGCGCCCTTTCCCGCTGGGACCGGGCCCCTGCATCCTCCTCAGGTCTGTGCTTCTGTCTCCAGCTTCACTGCTCCTTGCCCCGGCTCACAGGGCAGCCACATCTCTACTCACCCTCCCTCCACTTTCTCCTGATGACCCCGGCCCTGTGTCTGTGCCCAGACAGAAACAGGGCGAGACCACTCCCCACTGCATCGCGGTGGCTCCAGAGCAGGGTCTCAGTTGTGCGCCCCTTGAGCAGGAGTCACCAGATGAAGGTGAGCCAGGAAGCTGGCTGTGACCGCAATAGGAACCGGCTCTGGCGGGAGGTGCTGCTGTTGGGCTGCCTTCTGGCCCCGCCCTCCAGGGCTGCCCCCGCCCCCGGCCCTCCCTCTGGGTACTGAGGTGGCTTCAGGTGGAGACTCCTCTCCCCTCTGTGTGGACGCAGGACATAACACCACCATGCGCTCACTGAAGCGACACGTGATAAAGGCAGTGCCGCTCGAGTGCGTTCACGCTGCAGCCCGGGATGGGGCATAGCCCCCGTGTCTGTGGATGGGTGCATGGATAAAGAACGCATGACAGCCAGGCACACACGGGAGCACTATTTACCCATGAAAAGGAACGTGACCCTGCCTTTCCCGGCAATGTGGATGGACCTCGAGGGCCTTGTGCCCAGTGAGATAAACCAGACACATGAAGAAAGAAACCATGTGATCTCACTTAGACATGAAATGTAAGACCCACCCGACACGCAGAAGCAGAGGGTAGATGGGGGAATCTGGGATCAGGGACCAGGGGTGCCAAGGAGGAGCTGATGTCCGGAGCAGAGCCACAGGGGCGCAGGACAGGCGAGCCAGAGGTGACCATCCAGCATGGTGACTGTGGGTGAGCTCCACATCAGGGCCCAGAGGCTCTGACCACAACGGTGGTCACCACGTGAGCTGGACGTGCTGACTAGCTTGACTGTAGCAGCCACTTCACTGTGTGCACGTGTCTCAAGCCAGCATGCGGGACTCCCCAAACACACGATTCTTGTCTAGAGGACATTCTTGCTTGAAATCAGGGACCGTGACTGGATGACCACACCACCGGGACTGGGATTTTTCTGGGTACGAATGAGTGAAACTCATGGGCTCCTAAAAAAAACTGAATGTACAGGGTGTTTCAGTGTGTGTGTTGTTTTTGTTTTTATCAAATCGGCTTGCGTGTTTCAGGTTAGAATCCTGACAGGGACAAGTCGATAAACGGATTTACACTAGGATTTTCCACGAGTGCCCACGGTTGATGAGATTTCCCATCTCCACCTTTCTACACCCCCTTTAACATTAATGGAAGTGACTAAACAGAACTTCAGAATGAAAATTAACTAGCTTGTAGGATCTGGGGGTTGTGGAAATGCCAGCAGAGTCCTGTGTGCTGCGTTTGGCATTTCATCCCATTGCCTGAGCTGAAGTGCTGCTTTAAAAGCCCAGCCCGGCTCTTCCGCTCCCCACGTGTTCAACCCAGGCTGCTCCTGGGCAGCACCTTGGCTACGAAACCAAAATGCTGAGGCCAGAGTCACGGGTCCAGCTGGTCCTCCTCCTCTGAAGGTTCGGTGGCCGCTGCGCTAACGCAGGGTGGGTGCTGGGGAGAGATCTGTGCTTGCCACGTTCCTTTTTCTGCTCGGTTCTCATATCTCTTTGAACTGAGACATTCACATTAACCAGTTCTTAGTAGCTGACAGTCTGCGCTCCCTCTGCAGGTCTCCACGACCACCCTTAGGCTCTGTGATGTGGTGGGAGGTGGTTATGGTCTGTCACAGTGCAAGGCTGACAGCCGAGACCCAGGGGCATGGGGCAGAGGCCACAAGAGCTCAGGCGGCCCTCCTGCAGCCACTCGTGGTGGTCCTCCAGGCCACAGCGCACGAGGGTGCACCAGGCCTGTGTGCAGGATCCCGGGACTCAGTCACAGGGCACCTAGTGGCACAAGCGTCTAGCATGGCCCGTGGCCCCAGGTGTATACAGACACGCTCATCAGGCAGGCAGGTCTCCCCAAGGGCTCTGAGGCCACCTCCCAAGAGTGACCCTCTGGTCCTCTCTCTGGCGTCTGTGGAGTTAGGACCTGCGAGTTAGCCCTTCCTGCTCCCCAAGACCTGGCCAAGCTGCACACCTTCATAAACATGACGCATGGTCTCTAACATCCATCCACCTTCCCTGAGCCGGGTGTCTGTGCAGATGGGTGTTTGGTGCCCCAGGGCAAGAGGAAGCATTAGCAATGCTTGTGGTGTGTCTGATGGAATTGGCAGCCTCAGGGGACCCACTGTCCTCTGGTCAAGGCTGCACACCTGTTTATTTTATAAGATAACCACCTTAGTTTGGGAGGGTTGTCATGACAGAATGCCACGTTGTCCCCAAATTCACATGTTGAAACGAATCTCCAATGGGGTGGTGTTGGGAGGGGCCCTTTGAAGGGGGGAGGTGAGCAGTCATGAGGGTGGGGCCCTGTGATGGGATCTGTACCCTGATGGCAGAGGCCCCACAGAGCCCAGCCCTTCCCCTGCATGAGGACCCCGGAGGAGCCTCAGCAGACACTGGACCTGCTGGGGTCTGGACCTCAAACATCCGCACCAGCCCTGAGAGACATCCACAACTGTGGTGTCACTACAGCGGTCTGAACAGACTCAGACGCCTGGGCGTGCGGCTCCTCCAGCACTGAGAGACACCCACAACTGTGGCGTCACTGTAGCGGTCTGAACAGACTCAGACGCCTGGGCGTGCGGCTCCTCCAGCCCTGAGAGATGTCCACGACTGTGGTGTCACTACAGCGGTCTGAACAGACTCAGATGCCTGTGCATGCTGCTGAGTATCCAAGCCACTGCGTCCTCTAGTCCTGGGGCTGGGCACAGAGATCGAGGCACAAGCAGGGAGGCTTCTCTGGAGGCCTGGCTCCTACACGCAGTACCCTCCAGGGTTGGCCACATGGCAGTGTCTCAGAGCCCCTCTGCTTGTGAGGACACCATCAACTGGACTAGGACCCACCCCCAACAGGCTCCTTTCACTGGATCCCTATTCAAAGGTCCCTCCAAATGTATCACGTCCTGAGGTTTGGAGGTCCTGAGGGTTCAGCTCGCAACAATAACCTACTGTTAACAAGCCTACCTGCACCCTGTCCTGCTCCCAGCGGTGGGCTAAGATTCCAGGTCCAGGACCAGCCTGTGACAAGATTCCCCTGCCTGCAGCCTGAAAAAAATAGGACATTGTGGTGATGATAAAAAAAAAAAAAATGCATTGAAGTTACAGGACTGGTCTTGGTGCTGAGAGCACTCCTCCCTGAATCTTCGCGTTCTCTTATATTGTTGTGAGAATGAGTGCTGTTTTGTTTTCATCTCCCACTTGGTGAAGTCGACTCTGCAGATCTTGCGCTGCTCCTCTCATCAGGGATTGTGATGTGGCTTCGCTTCCCCACCTGCCAGTTTCCTGGCCCTACGTGGCCGGACACTCCTCAAGGGTGGTCCCTGCACACAGCCGGCCCCACCCTTGGGCCTTCCCCCTCTCATGCAGAGAGCTCTCCCTGCCTCCCCCACCCACCGATAGAATGGAGCCTGCCCTCCCCACGGGGCCTGTGCAGGTAAAGCCTGCAGTCTGGACTCAGAGGTCAGGGCCCACCAGCTGGGTGCCCTTGGCAAGTTTCAGGACCCCTTTGTGCCTCAGCTTCCTGCTCCACAGGAGGGAACGTCCTCATCAGGGTGTTCTGAGAACGCCCTGGTATCACACATGTCATCAACTCGGGTGGCTCCTTCTCGGTTGCACAATGCAGTGTGTGCCTCTGTTGGAATAAATGTTGCCACTTCTGGGCAAAGGTGTGTTCCTGTCCTGATGCCTGAACGCATCAGACACCAGACACTGCTCAGCCGCTTCGGCCACTTCCACACTGATACTGAGGAAGGCGGTGATGGGGAGGAACAGCCAGAAGACACCTGTCCCTGGCTCTTTGCAAAGACCATTCCCACGGAGCAGGGAGAAGGTGCAGAAGTGACACCAGGAGACTCCTGGGCCTGTGAGCTTCATATGAAGTCGGGTTTGGAGAGTCCTATCCTTTACCTGAAGGTGCAGGGTCACAAGCCCTCCAGGTAGAGTCGGTCATCTGTTTTTCTTCTCCGGATGAGCCTGGTGGATTTCTTTCATCAACCAGTGATTGCTGCATGGTGGTGTTTGCTCTCCTGTCCCAGCTGCTAAAATCTAGAGATGACATTTAGGTTCAAAATTACAGAAACTATTTCACCCCAGACGCTCTCCCTTCCTTGAAAAGCATTTCTGATATTACTTCCATTTTTTTATCTGAACTTTCCTGTTTGACACATTTTAATATGAAAAGCAATCTCAATTGTTTTAAGAAAATAGATTTTAAACTGCAAAGTAATTGCGTTAAAATGCATGCTTTCCTTTAGTGATAGGATTGTCAATAAAACATGACACGTTGCACGGTACCGCTCTGTGGTCCTCATGGCTCTCTGCATTGTGTGTGTCAGCGCCATTAATCTGTCTGATCTTCGAGGACAGCACACAGGTGATTGTCGCAGTTTCATGAGTCAACTCTCTGGTGGGTTGGGGCACAGGTGCTTCGAACTCGAGCATGTGACTTTTTGGAGCCCTTTTTTTCGGTAGCATGAGGCTTGTAATACCTGCCACAAAGTTGTTGTAAAGCTAAACAAGCATGTTTATAGTGTGTGCCCTGTCATTACTGCAGCGACAGCCCTCTAGGAAGAAAACACAGAGGCAGAGGTTAATGACTTACTGAGGCAGGAGGGATGGGGCGGGCTTGACTTCCACACAGGCTGCTGCATCCGGGGCGTCTCCAGCCACGGGATTGAGCCAGGTTCCAAGCTCTGCAGACCGCCAGGCCTGAGCCCCTCGCGGCTGCGCTCACAATAGCTGTGGAGCAGCTGTGACCCACGCCTGCTGCCGTGAGCATTCTGCTGGATTCAGGCCCAGTCCCACGTGCTTGCGGATACAGCCCTGTGTGCCCTGTCCATGGTGCTGCTGCACTCTCCACGCCGTGTGCCCTATCCGTGGTGCTGATACACTCCCCTTGCTGTGTGCCCTGTCCGTGGTGCTGATACACCCCACACACCCTGATGCAGATACATCCCCCACCCCCGCGTGCCGTGTCCCTGGGACTTCATAGACTTTGTCATCTGAGTGGTTCTGTGTGTCTTGACTCACACTGGAGATTCACCACCAAGGTATGTGGCCTTGCTTGGAGATATTATTAAATGTTAAATGTTGGTGGCATTGACCTGTTCTTTTTTGTATATAATTTTGTTTAGTTAGTTTTCATTGTGCTGGGTCTTCTTTGCCATGCAGGCTTTTCTTTCATTGTGACGGGGGGGGTGCTCTCTAGTTGGGGTGTGCAGGCTGCTCATTTTGGTGGCCGCTTTTCCAGAACACGGGCTCTAGGGCATGCAGGCTTCGGTAGTTGCAGCTCCAGGGCTCTAGAGCACAGGCGCATTTCCTGCAGTGCATGGGCTTAGCTGCCCCACAGCCTGTGGGGTCCTTCCAGACCAGGGATGGAACCCGTGTCTCCTGCATCGGCAGGCGGACTCTACCTCTGAGCCAGCAGGGAAGCCCTGACCTACCCTTTCTGTGAATAAATGGTGTCGTGGGTGGAGCAGGATAGGGAGGTGTTAACTGCAGAGTGAGGGTTTGGGCCTTGCTCCCAGGTCTGCTCAGGGTGGAGCTGTTGGGAGGGGCGCGGGTCCAGGTGCCCTTTGGGTTCCAGTTGCCTGCACAGATGAAGCACCGAGGGACGGCATACTGGGGCACTAAATGCTAACATCTGCTATATAGCTGAGATGTGTAGACTGGATATTAGTGGAGCTGAGGAGTTGCTCAACCTCCCCAGGACTGAGACACCGAATGAACACAGACGTGTTGAAGAGGAACTCGAACTCGTGACTCACCATGAATTACTTCAAGGTTGTGTGTTGTCACCTCGTAAGTCTGGTAGATGCCTGAAACTGTTTACTCTGTTCATATTCATTCAACATTCAAGATGAACACTTACCTTTATCTCCAGGCACAGTCTCAGGAATGTGCCATGTTTATAAATATCCTGCATTTTTTCCAGCAACCCAAAGAAATACAACATTAAGACTGATGTAAAGGGGAGGAGAACACAGCTTTCATACTGAAACAGGATTCTCTATAGGGTGCAACAGTTTCTCTAGTGTGTAAACTCCGCTGATGATTGAGACTCAGGCAGAAACAGCTGGCTTAGCGTGCTCACTTTCCCCGGGTGTGTGGCTGCGCGGGAGGCCCCTGCAGACCCCTGGTTCTGTCTCGGCCCCCAGCCCCTACAGCCCCTGCAGACCCTGCTGCCCAGTCCAGGCCCTCACCCAAACATGAATGCAGGAGTGTTGCCAAAGGCACAGGATTGGCTCAATATAAGAATCAAATTGCTACAGAGCAAAACTACATTGTCAAAGAAGTTAAAATACAGGAACAGAGCAGGAAGTGTTTGTAACGTATAGACACATGAACTTTAATTTAGGAAAAAATACCTCAGATGAGAGCTGGAGATCCAAGATGGCATGCTGGGAGGGAGAAGGCTGACCGAGGGAAGAAACAGTCACCTCACAGAGTGCGGGCATAGCAAGCCCTGGAGACCCCACTGCTGCCAGCAGTAGGGCACGTGAAAACAGGAAGAGCACAGTCCTCCTGCCTAGCGTGTTGCTCATGTGGTTAATGTCAGTGGCATCACTGTTTATGAGAGGGCACATAGGTGCATGGAGGTGGACGCGGTGAGGTCTTACCTTCTTGGGCTCCAGGGTCACTGGGCTGACCAGACTGCAACATCCACACGTTCCTCCTCCAGCTCGACCTTGTTGGCTGACAACAGCACATCCCGTTCCCTCATGTTGTGACTGGAAAGATTTTCCTCCCTGTGGTTTTACGTCGGTCTGTGAGCTTTACTACATGAAAATAAAGTGCTCCCCCCAAATCTGTTAATGAAAATGCCTATGGGTGTTGCTACTGTGGTGCCTGATAGATCTAGGCACGCCTCTGTCTGTGTGTCCCAGCAAGTCCCAGGGGCTCCTAACACCCCCGTCCACCCTCTTCTCCTCTGCATCTTCAGGTTTCAGTGCAGAACCAACACGAGCGTGGGACCATCTTTTGCCACTGTCCATGTCTTTGCTCACGGATGTTGGAGAAAAGTGCTCATGTGCTCTCAAATGCAATGTGATATCAGACTTAACATTTCTGTCATTATCTTTTGGCAAAGCACGCAGACTCAAACAAGTAACCACATGCTGTCTCTTTTGCCCTGAACTTGCTTTAAGACTGCTGCTCGTGGATCAGTGCTGGCAGCCAAAGGCCTCTCTGCAGCCCTGTGTGGCCTGGGCTGGCTGGGGGAGGACATCCCAGGCTGCACACTGCCAGCCACCCCGTCCAGAACCCGGGGTTGCATGGCCTCTGGCTGCCGTCGGTCCTGGCCATGACCCTCCAATGCGCTTCTCATTTCCATGCCGTCCCCCAGGCACAGGAGCCTCGTCTCACACTCCTTCTCGGTCACGTGTGCTCCACACATATGCTGTGCCTGAAAGAGGGGTGCGTGTGATCAACACAAAAAGCCACCTGATTGGAAATCTCATCCCGAAAGCAGGAAGAAAGTGCTCTTCTGGTGCTTTCCCTGGAAGCTCTGTGTGGGCACCTGAGCTTGGGACCAGAACCCAGGTTAACACTCTTAATTGGACAGAAACATTAGAGTAACCATCGTGGGCAGGGCCCTTGGGACTCACTGAGCAAGACTGGTGACAGCAACTCCGCTGCAGGTGCAGCTCCCCACCACCCCCCACCCCGCATCCTGGAGGGCCTCCTGCTGAGGCCTGGGGGCGGCTCAGCCCATGCTTTCCATTCACGTTCCATCGATCAGTTTCTCCTCCAACAGAGGACGTTGTGGTATTGAGGCTAGACCCTAATTTGTCATTTTAATTTTAGAACGTGTTTGAGAACACAGATTTATCTTTCTTAATGATTTGTAGAGATGAAAACAACAGCAATCCATGCATTTATTGCCTTTAGAAATTCTCTTTCTCTCTTGATTTCCTTCTTTGGTTGTCACCAAGATGAATCCGAGCACAGGGCTCTGGACGGCCGCCTGGAGCTCTGAGCACAGACATTCCTGTGGCCTCCTCCTGGGCACTGTGGTTTGGGGTCAGTGGTATTAAGTAAGTTCTGTTCCTTGGCTGGACTTCCTGACTCCATGCACAGTTTGAGCAGGACCAGAGGCTGTCCAGAGGCCCACCCATGTCGATATTAGATTTCTCCGTTCAGCGAGTATGCATCAGGCCCCTCCTCCGCACGGCAGCCTCTCCTTCCAGGGGAACCAGGGTAGCACAGAGACTGCTCCTTAGGAGGCACCTCACTTTGTTCAGAAATGGCTGATGTGAGCAGAGGCATCCCCCAGAGTTTCCTCTTCCACCGAGTCCTTCGGTGCCAAGTGCACACTTCTTCCAGGAGTGGTCTCTTTCTCAGTGAGTCTGGAGGTGACGCCAGAGGAGGCAGCCAGTCCACTCCCTTCTCGAGAGGCCTTTCCCTTCTTTCTATGAGCACACTCTGTACTCAGGGCCGTCTGCGGTCATCTGAGGAGCCACCCCAGGGCAGGACGAGCAGCCACGTGTGGGCAAGGGCACCCCCCTCCGCCGACCCACGCGTCCCTTGGGACTGGGGTCTGCAGGCCTTGGCATATCTGCCCTGCACCGGGGGGGTACAGTGGCCCAGGCCTAGGCGTTGGGGTGACCCGGGTTTGGACCCAGACCTCTCCCCTGCTGCCTATCCCTAAAGCATGCCTGGAGCAAGTCACCGTGACTCCGAGTTCAGTGTTGTCACTTCACAAGTGAGAGGGTGGCCCTGACTCAGAGTCCGTGCAGAGGAGGATACACCGGGCGCGTGGCTGTCGGGGCCCATTTCCGTCCTCATTTCCCCGTTTCTTGTCTGAGTCCCTGGAGCCATGGTTTCCACCCTAATAACAATCAATCAGGAGTCCCTTCCAGCCTGCTACCAGTGCGGGGGAGCTTTCCTTACCCTTACCCTGAGAGCTCAACAGCACCCCAACACTGAAGAATTCACGTCTGTTTTCTTCTCGTGCACTTGTTAATAGGATGAGTTTTGAGAAAGCACTAACTTCCCAATGATGTTCATTTCAGGTTAAGAAGCACGACCTCATCATTTTCTGAACTCCTCTTAGGTAATTCAGCATGAAGTGTCAAGGTAGATAACTGGTTCTCTTCCTTCCCACTTCTCCAGTCTCTGTTGTCCTGTTTGCCTTGAGGGGTGACAACTCTGAGCACTCGGGGGCCTGACAGGGTGGCGGGGCGACGGGACCGCCTGGGAGGGAGCAGCCCTTACGGCCACCTGCCCCGCTGTGACTGGGACTCAGGCCCAGCGCCCCTAGGTCTCTGAGCTTTCAAGACAAGGCAGAAATCTGGCTTCTGTCTGAAATCTTCTTATTTTAGATGACGGCAAGTAATTCATAAAAAAAAAAAGACACTGTGACTCAGGGTTGGGCCAAAAGGAGTTCACCTGTAGGTAGAGTTGGCTCCTGGCCTAAAGTTTCCACCAGGTGTGGGTGGGCCTGGCCCTGAAGGGCACCCAGGGGAGTGGGCACCCGGGGGAGTGGGCTCCCAGAATGCAGGGGACGCAGCACACAGAGCTGTGGACACCCCATCTCTGCAAGGCTGGCATTGCCCCTGTGGATCCAGAAGTGGGGCACTCAGCTTGATTCCACACACTTCTCATCATAAAGGAGAAAGCGTCTGCGATAGAACAGACACTGTGGGTCCAGGAATCGCTCTTTGGGAAGCTTGCTGACCCGGATAAAACAATTCTTGCTGAACTAGAAGCTGTTACCTGAATGTCTTCTCACTGGTGATGGCAATGACCCATCTCGAAAGCCAGGTCAGCCAGCACACGGACCAGAGCACATCAGCCTGCGTCCCCGTGGACAGAGCCGCCGCAGCCCCGTTACCGCGTGTCCCCAGGACCGAGCACACAGGGGAGGGGCCTTGGCAGGGCCAGTGGGGACGGGGTGCCCTCTGCCTCAGTACCCAGGACACCCAGAGCAGCCGGCGGAGGTGCACATGTAAACGTCCTGTCCCTCTCCTTTCACCGCTGAGAATAAATGTTTGCCCAGGAGCAGAAGCAGGTGCTGACAGGAGCTGTGCACACCGTGAGGGACGAGCACTGCGTGCGTCCTGTGTTGGAGAAGCTGCCCAGCTGCAGCTGTCCTCGTGAAGCCAAGCCTCTGCTCTGCTGTCCACGCCAGTGCTGACTGCTGTGCCAGCCAAGGGCCATCTGACTCAGACTCCGTGCTAGGGACCCGGGGGTCCTCACGGTGCTTACAGTTTCCCACTTTCTTCCCTCTTTCTCCCCCTCCGTCTTTTTAACAGGAATTCTATCATTTCCTGAATTGTCAATATCCTCATGTGTATTTCTTCATAAAGCAAATATCACCTAGCTTGCACCAGATTCAGTGCCAAGGGCTGGAAAGAGGTAAATGAGGTGTGTTTCCTGTCCTCATAGTCCAGGGGGGCTGCAGGCAGAGTGACTGGTCTTAGACCCTTGTGAGTTCGCCCACAGGGTTCTGGAGGTAGAGAGAGGGGACAGCCACTGGAGTTGAGGAGAGGCACTCAGGGAGGACTTTCTGGAGGAGGTGGTGCCTGAACTGAGCCTCAGGGGTTCTGGGAGTGGGTCAGCACAGAGGGTGGAGGTGAGTGGAGAACAAGGTAGACGCAGGTGTGCCCGGCCTGGCCCAAACACGGCAAGAGAGAGCGGGACAGGGGAGGAGCATACTGAGAGGTGACCCCAGGTACCTGACACAAGCTGAGCACTTTTTGAGTTGTCCTGCAGCACACTCCCTCATCCTGGGACCGCGGTAAGGAAGCCTGCTGCCCTGGAGGAAAGGCCAGCCTTGAAATGAGAGTTTATTCCTCACACACACACACAACTAGGGAACCCAGTGACCAGTAGCTGCAAAACGCACTATGAGAAACAGTTCCTTCAAGGAGTAAGGGGTTGGTTGTTGAACCAGAACATAAGGGTTTGACCCTTGTGTGGCTGTCACCTGTGGGCCCGGGTGGGCAACATGAGGCAAATAAATAAACTGGAAAACTTCCCTCTAGAAACTGAAGTTGAAAGGCTTTTGTTTGAGATTCTCTTCTAGATCCCAAACTTCTTTAAGAATCTGGTGCAAATGTGTTTGTGTCTCCGGGGAAATCCATAGATCAGCAATAACCCCCAAATCAGCCCCTGATCTGGGCTCCCTGACTCACAGTGGTGTCCCATGTGCCCAGCCCAGGCTCCCAGCCCAGGAACAGCCAGGACTCTGCCCTTCCCGCCCCGCCGGGGGCTCCTGGGAGTGGAACCTTCACCTCCTGTCCCAGAGTCACGCTTGTCATGCTTAAAGCTGGGAGGCGTAGCCCGTGTGTCATATTGCTGATAGAAAGCACTTTGGTTGCTGGGCTTGGAAACCCTCTGCATCTCAGTGTCATAACAGAGAAGATTCGCATGTGTCTCGCTGAACGCTGCTTTTTGAGGAAGTGTGTTCTGTTGTGTGTGTGCTCTTACTGAGATGCAGAAAGTGATTCTGTCGTGCGAATCTTTGCCGTGTGTCTGGACTGAGCGTCACGTCACTTGTGGGTGCACATCCAAGTTTCGTGTGAGCAGTGAGGAGGGGAAGCGGCGGGGGGCTGGCCTGGGTGCTTGTGTGCGCCCCGCACTCCCGTCTCCCCGGGGACGTGAGCGGCTGCAGCCTCTGCCAGGCCTCGTCTGGCCCGCATTCCCTCTCCTCACGGTCGTCACGCAGATGGCCCACATGGGCCCTGGTGAAGCTGCAGATTCTAACTGGGGCTTGGGGGGCCAGGCTTCCAGCCTGCAGACCACACCGGGGCCAGGCTCTCGTCCACTGGCACCGAACCCCTGGCCCCCTGTGGTGCTCTCCATGGATAATGTGGAAACAGAAGGAACCTTCCTGGGCGGGTTAGGAGCAGGCGCCCAGCAGGTGTGCAGTGTGGGCCTGCTGACCGAAAACAGGTGAACACAGACCTTCCATGAGACTGAGATGCCCACCGGCCCATCATCTTCCCTGTGACTTCGTGGGTGTGTATTTTTAATGTTGGGTAAACCACATGGTAAATTGCAGAGTTAACGGTTTATTTGATGATTCCAACAAAACAGTCAAGGTGGCCTGTTCTGCTCCCAGGAACTGGGGCACAGGCATCTTCTCACATTTAGCTGAATTTCCATGGGGCTCCCTTGTGTCCACTGCTCCAGCACAAAGGCTGCATGGCCTCTTGGGACCCCTGTGGTCACCTCCTCAGCGTGGCCCCTCCAGGTGTTGTCTCCACTCATGTCCCAGCACTGGCCACAAGCCCCTGGTCCCCGGCACTGTGGGGCCTGGGCCTGCCCAGGGGGTGGAGCCCTACCTGCCTGGAGGGGCGGCCCAGTGAGAGACGAAGGCTGTGGGGGGTTAAAAACCCCCCTCACCAGCGGGGAAGGGACCCCGACTTAGTATCAAACCATTTAGTTGGTGTGAGATTTCAAGGGCAGCCAAACCACAGTGCCGCAGTCTGGGTGGAAAGGCAAACAGAGACCTGCTTCTCTCAGTTCTGGAAGCTGGGATCCGAGACGGGAACCTCACGGGGCTGGTCCCCAAGACCTCTCCCCTGCTCACGTGGGTGGCCGTCTTCTCCCCGTGGCCCCACGTGGCCACCCCTCTGCATGCATCTGGGCCCTCATCTCCTCTTCTTACACGATCACTGGTCACATAGGATGTGAGTCCCCCAGGACCTCATTACACCGTGACCACCACTCTGAAGGCTTGGTCCCAGATGCTGTCTCATCAGAGGTCTTAGGGTCACCATCCAGCCCGGACGCTGGCTGTGCTGCCGGTTCCGCCAGAGATGCTGCTCGTCCTGTCTTTCCCATCTCTGTGTTTGCTCTGTTTATCTCATCATCATTGTTCAGTTGCTAAGTCATGTCTGACTCTTTGCAACCTTATGGACTGCGGCATACCAGGCTCCTCTGTCCTTCACTGTCTCCCACAGCTCACCCAGATAAAACGATTCTTGCTGAACTAAAAGCTATTACCTGAGTGTTCTCTCACTGGTGATGGCAATGACCCATCTCGAAAGCCAAGTCAGCCAGCACACGGACCGGAGCACGTCAGCCTGCGTCCCCGTGGACCGAGCCGCCGCAGCCCCGTTACCGCATGTCCTCAGGACCGGGCACATGGGGGAGGGGCCTTGGCAGGGCCAGTGGGGATGGGGTGCCCTCTGCCCCGGCACCCAGGACACCCAGAGCAGCCGGCGGAGGTGCACATGTAAACGTCCTGTCCCTCTCCTTTCACTGCCGAAAATACATGTTTGCTCAACGGACTCATGTCCGTTGAGTCAGTGATGCTATCAAACCATCACATCCTCTGCCATCCCCTTCTCCTCTTGCCCTCAACCTTCCCCAGCTGATATCAGGGGCTTATATCAATGAGTCAGCTCTTTGCGTCAGGTGGCCAAAGTATTGGAGCTTCAGCTTCAGCATCAGTCCTTCCAGTGAGTATTTGGGGTTGATTTCCTTTAGGATTGACATGTTTGATTGCCTTGCAGTCCAAGGGACTCTCGGGGTCCTCTCCAACACCACAGTTCGAAAGCATCGATTCTTGGTGCTCAGCCCTCTTCATGGTGCGACTTGCCCATCTGTACACGACTACTGGAAAAGCCATAGCTTTGACTAGACAGACCTTTGTCGACAAAGTGATGTTTTTGCTATTTATCTCATTTGGCATCAAATTAAAGTTCCTTAAGTGCCTGAATTTTACAGGGGTGGACCGTTCTGGTACTTTCTTCTTGAGTAAATTCTCAGAGCCCTTGTCCCTCTCCTAAATCCTCCATCCCTTGAGTCCAGCTCAAATCCCTCTACTGTTACAAAGAGGCCAAACTAAGTCCTGTGAGCTCGGACGTCTTAACACTTGGCGTCTGAAGGGGTCACATGGCAGTGACTTAGAAGACACCTTAGTTTCCCACACATCTTCAAGTCTCCCCAGGGATGCTTGGAGAAGGGTCCAGCCCCGAGCCTGGCAGGGCCTCAGTCCCTAAGGCCACAGGCCAGGGTGTGGCCAGACATGGTGTCTGGAGTGTCTGCACCCAGAGGACGCTGCACCCGGGGCCGCACCTCCTGACACCTCCCGTCTGTCAGCTTCCATCTCTGTTCTCAGCTCTATGCTGTTAGTAGCAAGCATTCTATTTTAGCTGCTTCTGTTAGTATTATTATTGCTTCACCTGCATTTCCTCTCTCCCTAATACACATGTCAGCTGCTCAAGGGAGAAGAGAGTTCTATTTTTCTTTTGCTCTCTGCCCTGCACCCAGAAGCACCACCAGCACCTAACAGGCAGCCTTTAGCGAGGTGCTAAAGAGCACTAAAACGATACCTCATTTTCAGGAAAGCTCTGATGCAGCCCCTGTTTGTGCAGCGTCTCCATCCTCTCATTAGACTTCCTGTCTGGGCCTAAAGGCAGGTCAGGTCCCAGGGCCCAGTTTCTACCCAGAGATACCTCTTGTCAGTTGGGCAGAGGTTAGGTGCTTTTCCTGGACCTGTGACAAGAGAAACGGACGGTGCAGGCAGGCTGGTCCCGACTGGCCTTCTGCCCTAAATGCCGTCCCAGCCACTGTAGAATTCATATTCAGGGCTGAAGTGTGGCTTCTGTGATTGGAAATCTCTTCCACTCAACTCCGTTATCCTCTCACTTCCCACGGCTTGATTGGAAGAGGAGGGATTTAAAGATATTTTATGTTTTCTCAAATTTGATGGTAATGAAACTGGATGTTGAAATTTAAGCCGAATAAATCATAGCTAACAGGACATCTCAGGGCCCTACGTGTAAGGACTAGAATTGTGACTTGAGAGTTTAGCGTCTGTGCCCTTGCTAGGTGAGGAAGGAGCCGTGAATGTTGAAGCTTGTCCTGTGCTCTGCTTGCTTCGTCTTGGATCAGGCAGCCATCACAGCAGCAGTGTGAGAAGTGCATTTCTAGACCCTGGACCTGGAAGCCGGACCCCAGAGCATGACAGCTTAGGGGGAGGCTCTTGAATATCCCCTCTTTGGCAGCTTCCTCCAGACGGGGACCTGGCGTCTAGACAGGTAAACCTGGTGGGGCAGACGGGCACCAGGACCCGCTGGGGAGGGGTGGTCAGTGACCCGGCCGCAGGCGCCTGGGCGCCAGGACCCAGCCACACTGGCTTTGCCTCCTTCCCGCCCTGTCTCAGCAGGTGTGTGCAGCAAGCCAGCATTTCAGCAGCTAATATATTAAAGTACCATCTGATAGTGCTCTTTTGCTGTTAGTTTCCTGAATTATTCAGATGAGTGGCATTTATTATTTTTGTTCAGAACAGGTCATGAATAAATTTAAGTTGCTAAGTAGGAACAGCCACTGGGTTAAACATTTATTAAAACCTTCATCCCTCCCTGCATCCTTCCCAGAGACCCAGACTCATGAAGAAGCTGTGTGTATCTGCATCTGTCTCTCCCTGTCTTCTCTCCCCCGCCGAAGGTGCCATCTCTGCGTATCTGTGTCTAGATCCCTACCCGTGTATCTACTTGTGCATGTATGTTGTAGCCATGTATCTGTGTGAGTCATAGGGTTTCCCTGTGTCAAATGCCAGAGTACAGGATTTACAGATGTAATTTTGATTCTATGCAGTTTCTTTATTCCTTCACTTCAGAATATAAAAGCAGGGCAGAAGAGAAGAAGTTAGAAGAAAGAAGCAGTCTTTTGGGGAGAGATGTCCCTTTAAAAAAGAGTGGGGATTCCCTAAGAAGAAAAGAGCAATTGTGTCAAAGAGAAAGCACAGTGCCAGAAGGCCCAGGGGAGGGAAGCATCCCGGTGTGTTTGAGAAGCCAAGGGCAGCAAAGAAAACAGCAGGACCAAAAGGTGGTGGCAGTTCACGCAGGAGGCCAGAAGCAGCATGCTGCTTTGTGCCGGGGTGTTGGGAGCGAGAGGCTTCCCTGGTGGCTCAGACGGTGAAGAATCTGCCTGCAATGCAGGAGACCTGGGTTCAATCCCTGGATCAGGAAGATCCTTGGAGGAGGGCATGGCAGTCCACTCCAGTGTTCTTGCCTGGAGAATCCCATGGACAGAGGAGCCTGGTGGGCTACAGTCCATGGGGTCACAAAGAGTTGGACGTGACTGAGGGACTAAGCAGACATTAAGCACATCGGGAACAGGACCTGGAGTGTGAGACCAGAGACTGAGGCCTGTGAAAACTTCGCTCACTAACAATGGCTGTAAAAAGAGTAGTACAATCTTTGAATGGTTATAAATTTTGTCATTCTTTTTCTTTTTTAGGTCAGCTATTTGTTTGCTTGTTTTGTGGCTTTGTGGCCTTTCCGCCCAAATTTCACAAACACTTGACGTACATCACTGTATCAGTTACGGGGTACCACATAATTGTCTGCCTTACGTGTCTTGTGAAACCATCACCCATCATCTCATGTAGAGGCAGTAGAAAGAGAAGGCTAAGATAGAAACATTTTTTTAATTAATTAATTAATTTTAATGAAACATTTTTTAAAGGTGCTGGGAGAAGACTGGGGGCAGGTGTCTGGCAAGTGGAGCTCACCTCCAGGCCAGCTGTTCTCACAGTCCAGGGAGCGCCGGCGTCACTGAAGGGCTGGCTGCCCCGCACTCGGCTGTCCCTTCTGAGCTCCTTGGTGGGGGGCAGGGGATTGAGATTCGGCCGTGCAGCCCACAGGGCCTACACGTCACAGACGGGCTCCAAGCCGTAATTAGCCATCAGCCCAGGTGTCAAGTAGCAGCGTGATGGGGACAGTTTCACACTCAGGGAAAAAGTCTGTTTTCAGTGTTGAGGGTGAATTTCCCAAAAGGGAGCTCTGGGCAGGACTGGGTGCTCTGGACAGAGGGAACTGGGTGGGGGGCCTGACTGCTGTGTTTGCTGGGGGCCGACTCCACAGGTAAGCAGACCCCACGCCCGCTCTCCCTCTCAGGGTGAGGGCAGGTAGATGTGCCCGGCTCCCATCAAGAAGCTTCCCAGCGCATGGACACATGGGCGCAGGGCCTTTGCAGTGGGGCCGCCCCTCACAGGACATAGGAGCTGCCCGAGCTCTGCCCACCACACACCAGGAGCAGAGAAGCACAGAAGGGACAGAAAACCTAGGCAGTTTCATGGAGAGCTCGTTTTCAGACCCAGAGCTCTCCACTCAGAGCCGATGGTCTGAGCTCTGCAGTAACTGGGCGGCAGGGCCGGGGAGACTGAGCGAGGTGTGGATCAGGGTGCGTTTGTTACGATTTATGACCTGTTTCTTGTTTACTGTATTGCAGTGGCCGCAGTGCACTTTCCCAGGCGAACGAGGAGTTAGAAGCAACCACAGCAGCATTTATCCCAGTGTGAGGATTTCTTGATTTCACTCTTGAGCCTGGCCCCATGGGAGTGTCATTTAAACACTCACTCATGCTGTTCTGGGCATGCTATTCCATGTTTCAGTGAAGGAGCATGGGTTAGCTAAGGTGCTGGTGTGTGCAGAATCAGCGTAGCTCGTAGTTTAATCATGCTATAGGACCCCACGGAGTTTGTCTTCGCCACTCCTGGAGGTCTGGGACCCTGAGCCATTGCAAGTGACCCCATCATGGTGTGCCTAACCTGGGGGTGGTCTGCATACAGGGCACAGGCGCAGCTCTGAGGATGATAACTGGCCTGGCTGTTTCAGCACTTCCATTTACCCCTGTTGGACTGGTCCACCAGGGGCCAGTTTATCCCACAGACAAGGGTGTGGTAGTGAAGGCTATGCCGGCAGGGCCGGCTGGTGGACTTCTGCTGAGCCCGGGAGTGTGGTGTGGACTGGCAGCACGTGCGGCACGGACCCCGGGTCCCCACCCTCGGGGAAGGCGCCTGCTGCCTGGGGGCCGGTGGGGCCCTGTCAGTGCAGACCAGAGCCAGGGCCGGGCATGACCTGTGTGCAGAGACGTCGGCCCATGAGAGCGTGCACCCTTGATGCAGACACAGGTCTCATCAACGTTGGGCGATGTTAATTGTTGTAGACTGAATGCACGTGTCCTCTTAAAATGATCACAGTGAGGCGGGACACACTGTGACGGTGTTAGGAGGAGGCGTGGGGTGATTAGATTTGGATGAGCTGCAGGCGGTGGGGGTGTCGTGAGGGGGTAGTGCCCATGGAGGCGTCAGGACCATGCGTGCTTCCTCGGCCTTCCTGAGTGAGGATGGCACGTCCAGTCTGCAGCCTGGCCGGAACCCATGACGGCCTCTGGGATGGTCACACGTATTCAGTAGAGCAGCTGCACAGAGATTGTTTTAAATAACAGGTAAATTGCTGTGCAGAGTGTACGGTTATCCTGTGTTTGGAGAGTCATTCCAGTGGTCAGTTATGTCCCCTTATCACAGCCTGACAAAGCAGGATAGGACCTGAGATGGGAATGACTGGGGGAGACCCCAAGGCCAGGCTGAGCCTCCCCAGCACAGCCCCTTCATCAGAACCCCGGGACGGCCCCGCCACCTCCCCAGCCTGTGTGCACGTCTGCACGTCAGTAACCGAGGCAGCGCCACATCCCCTAATCATGAGGTCACCTCGTGTTCTGGCCCAGTTTTTCATCCTTTCCAGGACAACTGAGCAAAAGGTTATAAGAGTCATTTTGAAAACAGTGGGGATCTTGAAGATCTCCGTTTGCTCCAGTTTACTTCAGAAGGACATCTGGGAGGCATCCGTTCCTGCTGTGCGTGACCGCAGCTCTGAAAATTAAGCTTCCCTCCATCCTGTAGCACCCACCGGAGCATTTGCATCGACTGGGCTCAGAGGTCTGAACTCAGTTCACCTCTAAGTGCTTATGATCCTATAGTTATTCATCTCGTTTAGCTTCAGCAGCTCTACTTTTGTGTTATCAAGACATTATGTCATGAAAGCAATGAATAGATTGTTGAAAGTACCGCAAAACTCTGTTATCTAATTTAATAGCTCACTTTAAGGGTGGACACCACTTAGCAGAGGGACAGTGTGGGGGCCCCGTGGGGCCCCAGGTGCCGGGCACTGAGAGTGGGGACAGCCTCCTTGGGGGTGCAGGTTTACTCGCTGCCCCAGGACCCGAGCCTGAGGCGGCACCAGGGCCGTCTCCTCACCCCATGAGCCTCCTTGCTGTGTTCTGGAAATCAGGCTCTTGGGTATCAGAGTCGAGCCAGACCTCCCAAGTCCTGGGTCTGTGCTTTATGTCCCTCTCAGAGCATCACCAGGAAGCTGAAGGACACCGCAGTCCTGGGACAGCCCAGGACACCCCACCTCAAGGCAGTCATAGCAGGACTGCATGTCCTGCAGACCCTTGCGGGCACTAATGACTGTCTTATTAGTGACCAGGCCTTCCAGGCCCTCGAGATACAGAGAAAAGAATGCAACTGCTCGTCTCGGGGGAGAAGTGGGTGGATCACAGCTCTTAAAAGGAGATGGCGCTCCTGCTAGGAAAGGTCTGTACGGAAGCTGTGACAGGACCACCTGATACAGGGTCCTCCTCCTTCAGGCCCTCCGTGGGTGAAGCCTACCTTCCTCCAGGGACCAGCCCCCCGGGGACCTCTCCTGAGCCCAGCAGATGCTGCAGCGAGCAGTCTCTCACTGGTTTAATGTATGTTTGATGTGTACATGTAATATATGTACATACATTAATCATTCCTCATGTTCAGTGTGGCAGTTTAAAATAAGCATAACCCTTGAGATAGGAATTCTACTTCTGCAGATTTATGTTAAAGAGATATAAAATGTAAACTCCTTATTCACCTCTGAACCCCAGCACCTGGAATAGTAAAAAACAGAAAGCTTTCACTGGATATTTATGGAATCTTGAAAAAAGACAAACTAATACACTTAGATATATGTGCAGAAACATTATTTTTGTAACAGCAAGAAATTAGAAGCCATGGTGAATGTTCCATCAAAGAGAACTGGTTACATAAGCTTTAGTCCATCCAGCACGTAGCGTTCAGTGGACACTTAAAGTCCTGTGTATGATGAGTATGTGTGAGGAAAGATAGGCTCCAATAGAGAGGAATTATATGCAACCTTATGTTAATTAGGCTGAAAAATGGCATAAGCAACATCACCTTACTTTTGTAGAAGGTAAATGTAAGCATCTATGTATACATAGAAAATATTGGAAGAAAGATATTCATCAGAACATGAACAGTGCCATATTTGCATGGGAAAGTTATAGTGGTAATCTCCTTTATATATTTCAGCCAATTTAGAATTATTTTATCACCTACGATCATTAATTCTGCAATAGAAAAATAGGCTCTTTTATCTTTTTAAAGAATAATGAGGTACTTTCCGAGTAGTAGAGAGAATAAAGTATTTAAAATTCTCAAATATGGAAAAAGTGCTTAAAAAATTAGTACTGCCTCTACCTATTTTGTGCTGGATGCTATAAAACATAAAAAGAAAAGCAACAGTCAAAGATAATATGATCTTAGACTCAGATTGATCTCAAATAGACTCAGATTGTCCAGCAAAAGACCCATGCAGGACGGCGTCTGACGTGGACACCCTGTGTTCACAGATTCAGGGGGTGACTGACCGACTCAAGGAGAGAAACAGCCTAGTGACGAGAACAGTCAGGAAGCTCCCAGTCAGAGGAGACTTGCATTCCTGCTTGCATCTCATTTTTTAGGAACTGCGTCCACTCTTTAATGAATGGCTAACTCTCACCGCTGTTTCACTTCCCCCAAGACCTCTGCCCCCGAGCCTCTGTGTTTTCGGGTTCTCTTGCTTTAAGGGCATGAAAATAGCGCAGTATTTGAATGGCCACATCGCAGCCCATATTAGCTTCATGGTGACAGGAAGTATGAATTAAAGTCCTGGCCAGATGACCAGTGGCAGCTCCCAGCAAGCATTTTCCAGCTGAGTAAACTAATAAATCTATTTATTCTTCATGGATGACAGGGCCCATTAGCTGCGGATGCCTTTGGCAGGAGGTTCTGGAGACAGAAGGTCATTTTCTCTCTCTCTCCTGTCTTTGGATGGAATGTGTTCATGCAGGAGGACTCACACAGCCTGTGCTGAGACTCAGAGCCTCGGTTAGTGATGAAAGGCATGGACGTCAGGAGAAGAGGGGTCTCATTATTCAGGAGGTCGTCCAGATACACGGCGGGCATATACTCTGACTTGAGCAGGATCAGTTCATAAAAGAGCCCAGTCAGAATGCATTACGTCAGCATTTCAGGTGTGTATTTGTGAAGACATTTTCTATGACCCGAAATAAATTGGATTCTGAGTGTCCAGGCCGTCAGGGCACAAATGAGGAGCCCCTGTGGCCCTGACCACGGAGAGCGTGCCCGCTCTCCAGACTCTCGGGGAGGGAGAAATTTCTTGCACAGAATTCATGTGAGCAGTACATTTAGAGAAATATCCTTCCCCTATTTAAAAAGTAGAGACAGTAGATGGTTTTGTGGGCAGTTTCTCACAGCCACACCTCTCTATCTGGCCAGGAGTAGACAGTCCAGGTAAAACCCCTGGAGGGCATTTTTTTTTCAGGAATCATTTTGCTATGTCAGTGGGGTTGAGCCAGGAAAAGGCAACAATAACTTTAAAAAAATGTGTCTATTCATTCAACTACTGCAGCTACTCAGCACCGTCACTGCTAGAAGCAGAAACTGCACGCCACAGATGCTCTGCCCCTCCGGCTGTGCCCTCTGCACTGACTTGTCCTGAGCCCTGTGGCTGGTGCAGGACTTAGACATGCAGAAGGAAACCTTTCGTGTGGGCAGAAATGCCTTGGCCCCATGGGATGTGGACCAGGAGCAGGGCTGGCCCTGGAGGAGACGAGGAGCTGGTTCTGAAGGGCAGAGAGGGGAGAGTGAAGGGCCTCAGGGAGGACACGGCCCTGGGCGGGGGGAGCTGCGTCCACACTTGCTGCCGCACGAGACAGGGCAGGGACCTGGTGGGCCAGGATGTCCTGGAGATGGGCAAAGCGGCGAGCAGAGAGCAGACTATCCTGAAAACTAGGGGAGGTTTTAGGCGATTCTGAAAAGAAAATGCTGTCACCCACAGGGAATCCACTTTGCTTCATCAAACTCACACATAACCTCTTTTATCTATTTATTAAAATAATCCTGTCTTTTTCTTCCTGCCTCTTTTGCTGGAGAAAATGGTTCCATTTTTGTGGAGGCTTTAAATAAAGCAGTGTGACCTTTGTGTGGGGGTCATGTCCAGGGCCGCCTCTGCACCCCGCCCCCGCCCCCACTCCCGAGACCCCTGCGCCCTGCGTGCAGTCACAGAGAGTTCTGTCCAACCTCTCGCTCCTCTTCTGCGTGGCCCTGACCTACCCTGAGGATGCTTCACTCTTTCGTCTCCCATCTACCACAGGGGGCCACACCGGAGGGCTCCCGTGTGGCTGTGCTGGGCAGGACTTGGTGCTGGGCTAAGGTTCTGCCTGAGAACGCAGAGAGGGTGTCTAAGCCCTCATTTCCGTCCTGACGCCGTCATTCACGCCTATCAGCCATTAGACTGAGCCCGTAATAACAGCAAGCAGCCTTGCTCCATGTGGGAAGGTATCGCTGGCGTCACCGTCCTCAGAAGTCACCAGGCAGGGATCGTCCAGGAACAGAGTTAAGCGAAACTCAGAAGGTGGGTGGCAGACAGCTGGGCCCCAGGGAGGGGGCTGGCAGGACGTGTTTTGCGAGATTCGGGGGCACCAGTTACTCCAAACCAGGGTTCTTTGGAGCAGCTTCCTGGGATCCATATAAACTCGACATCAGAAACAAGTTGGAAGCACACAGTCAGTAGATGTTCCTGGGCAGGAAAGGCTGTCAGGACAGGACAGCCTTCTCACAGTCCGGGAGAGTGAGAAACTGCAGTGATGGTAGGGCCTAGGGGTCACGGCGGGGACTGGGAGTGGACTGGCCCCCAAGGCTGTGTGCTCTGAGTTTCAGAGTCCACCTCGAAGCTCTGGGGCACAGAGGGGACCACAGGGAGCACGGGCCAGAGCTTGACTCCAGGGCAGGAGGGTAACTCCGTCTCGAGTCCCCAGATGGGAACAAGTGAGGATGTTAGGAGGGGTGAGAGGTGACACGTGGGCTGCCCCCGCGTGAGGGCTCACAGACAATGGGGTACCAGGGTTTGGCCCCAGGACCCAAGCCACTGCTCTGAGCGTGCAGCCAGGTTAGTGTGTCCAGAGTCCAGAGGAGAGAGAGTGAGCCTTGAGAGGCATCTGGGCAAGTCCGCCGGGGCATTTTCCTGTCCTCGTTTTACTCTGGTATTCAAGGAGCAAGCATCAGAGAAAGCGGAGTCTCGTCCTCTAGGTGGAAGTGAAGGCCTTCCTCTGGGCCGCTGACCTTTGCGCGTGACCCTGGCTTGCCGGCACAGTGGCCGTGTGGCCGGTTTCCCCAGTCTCTGTCTGTCCATCCTTCCCTTGACTGCACATCCCCCTTCAAGGGGGATTGCAGTGTCGCCCTGGGAGCTGGGAGAAAGATTGTTCCAGTGCTGTGGCAGCCTTTGGGAGAACCCAGATCAAAGGGCTGAGGGCATGAAGAGCTAATCCAGCACCCGTCTCTTCAAAGGGAGACACTGGTGCCAGAGGCGAGGAGGGGGCGCAGAGGTGACCGCTCGGAGCTGGGGTTGGGGCAGCGTGACACCGGTCCATGGTGCCTGCCTGTGACCTGAGTCCTGTCTTCCCACGAGCTTGCTCAGCCAGGAGAGCTTTGGGGCCAAGTCATCCCCAAAGCTGGTTCTGGTTCTGTGACAGAGTCCAGCCCCGCCTTGCTGACCCCCATGCTGCTTGGCTGCCCCTCTGAGTGCTGTCACCCCACTGTGCTTCACTGCCTGGCGAAGGCTGCAGTGGAGTGGAGCAAACGGTCCTTGTCCGAAATTGCCAAAAATAGCCTGGCTACTTTCCTGTTAACTTTGAATTTTAATTGTGACCTTCCGTGGGGTGGAAGCAGCAGAGCCCCAGGGCCTGCGCACAAGGCTGGGTTTTCTGTGCAGCTCTGGGGATGCAGGGCGCCCTGGACCGGAGCTTCCTGGCCCAGCGGCTGTGCTGGACCAGCCTTGGTGAGGGCTCTGGGCTCCACGTCACGGGGACTTGGCCTGCAAACTCACACATGTGCATGTTGGAGGGGTTGGAGTCCCCAGTAAATGCTGTGTGTTTCCTACAGCTGTTCTCCAAATGCAAACAGACTGGTTTGTTATAAATATGGAACCAGGGTTTCAGGAAGGCATTGGGCTCCTGAGAATGTCGCAGGAGGCTGATCCAGACTGAGGGAGCAAGCAGTTCCCCACCGTCAGGCTGTTAGGGTTGTGAGTTGGGCGGTTCTTTGTGGGGGAAGAGCTGTCCTGCACTTGGCAGGATGTTTCGCACCACCCTTGGACTCCAGACGGTGCCGGACACTGCCCCCCCAACTCCAGAAGGACCCCGGTGGAGAGACGGGTCCTTATCACAGCCCATCACCTTCCCTCCTAAGCCACGGTGGAGCATCCTCAGGAACCAAGCTCTTCAGATGTGGCCTCAGGTCTAGCACACACTCAGCTTCCCTTGACACCACTTTCAAATTTCTCTCTCCTCCTGAGATTCATCCTGTGTCCTCTCTGCTTAAGAGCTTCTGGTGATTTCCCTTTGCCTCTGAGCACACTGGTGACTCAAGGCTGTCCTTTCCCTCTGTCCTCCTGGCCATGTCAAGACCTCAGGTCACCAGTGAGGTGTGGGGGTGTCCTGGGTCATCAGTGAGGTGTGGGAGGTATCCTGGGTCATCAGTGAGGTATGGGGGCATTCTGGGTCATCAGTGAGGTGTGGGGGTGTCCTGGGTCATCAGTGAGGTGTGGGAGGTATCCTGGGTCATCAGTGAGGTATGGGGGCATTCTGGGTCATCAGTGAGGTGTGGGGGTGTCCTGGGTCATCAGTGAGGTGTGGGAGTTGTTCTGGGTCATCAGTGAGGTGTGGGGGTGTCCTGGGTCATCAGTGAGGTGTGGGAGTTGTTCTGGGTCATCAGTGAGTTATGGGAGGTATCCTGGATCATCAGTGAGGTGTGGCAGGTGTCCTGGGTCATCAGTGAGGTGTGAGGATATCCTGGGTCATGTCCTAGGTCATCAGTGAGGTGTGGGGGATGTCCTGGGTCATCAGTGAGGTGTGGGGGTGTCCTGGGTCATCAGTGAGGTGTGGGGGTGTCCTGGGTCATCAGTGAGGTGTGGGGGTGTCCTGGGTCATCAGTGAGGTGTGGGGGTGTCCTGGGCTCCCGGGAAAGTTCTGGAGGACAGCCCCAAGGACTGAGCCACGGCTGTGTGTGGTGACATCAGGGTAGTCAGGCAGAGACAGTCCTGACTTGTCTGGGGGCCCATGGCTGTGCATGCCCTGCTCCAGGCCCCACGCCCACATCTGCGCAGCTGGAGCTGCTGGCTGGCAGTCCCCTGGGTTTGATTCAGGGATTTCCCCAGTCCGGCATTGTTCTTCATTCCTCCCAGACAGGCTGACCGCCCTGAAGCAGTCTCACCCTGGGAGAACAGTGAGTGCTAGCGGAGAGGTGAAAACAGTCATTCTAAGATATTCTAATAGTTACCTTGCTATAATTCTGTGGTATTTGTAAATCAATTTGACTCAGCAGCTAAATTGATATTTCTCTGGCCTTTAGTGACCAAGCTTCAGTGTATTAAAGATTTTGCCAGTCGTCCCCACAGTAAACACCACCCACATCCACTGAACTTCCGTCCTGGGTCTGTTGACCTGCAGCCCGATGTCTCTTAATGAAACACATCTTACACTAACTGTTCTGCTTCATCATTAATTTTAGCTATTCAGTTTGAAAATCAGTGCTTATATTTGCCCAAACTTGTCAGACTTTATTTTTGGGGGGGCTCCAAAATTGCTGCAGATGGTGATTGCAGCCATGAAATTAAAAGACACTTACTCCTTGGAAGGAAAGTTATGACCAACCTAGACAGCATATTCAAAAGCAGAGATATTACTTTGCCCAAAAAGGTCTGTCCTAGTCAAGGCTGTGGTTTTTCCAGTGGTCATGTATGGATGTGAGCATTGGACTGTAAAGAAAGCTGAGCACCGAAGAATTGATGCTTTTGAACTGTGATTCTGGAGAAGACTCTTGTGAGTCCTTTGGACTGCAAAGAGATCCAGCCAGTCTATCCTAAAGGAGATCAGTCCTGGTTGTTCATTGGAGGACTGATGCTGAAGCTGAAACTCCAATACTTTGGCCACCTCATGTGAAGAGTTGACTCATTGGAAAAGACCCTGATGCTGGGAGGGATTGGGGGCAGGAGGAGAAGGGGACGACAGAGGATGAGAGGGCTGGATGGCATCACTGACTCGATGCACATGAGTTTGTGTGAACTCTGGGAGTTGGTGATGGACAGGGAGGCCTGGCGTGCTGCGATTCATGGGGTCACAAACAGTCAGACAAGACTGAGCGACTGAACTGAACTGATGTGTTTTAATCATGTACAATGAACAGCTAAATTATATACTATTGTAACTCAAATAAAACAGACTTTCGTGTAATCAAAACACACAAAAAATGTGCTGTTGAAAGCAGGGAGTTTTAGTGTTAATAAGTATAGGACCAGAAGAGCAAAAGGAGCCTGACCTTGAGGCCTGGAAACCCAGGTTGACAGCAGAGCCGCAATTTCTGACTCTCGTTGAGCCGAGTTGCCCTTTCCTCCCTGAACCAGCGTGTGTAGTTTGTAAAGCAGAGCGGGAGGCTAAGCTGGTGGGCTCTGGGCAAGACAGACGGGTGATGGCGGGGCACGCCTGGCCTGAGTTGGACCCGCCCGGCCTAGCTCCCAGCTCCGCCCATGGTCCTAGCTCCACCTACCCACCCCTGCACTCTGTCTGGTCCTGCTTGGAACCACCTGTGACATTGCTGTGTCTACGCCATGTGGCTCAAAGCTGACCATGCTGTTTCTACCTTCATTTAGGTAGCTGCCAAACTAATTTTCCTGAACGTTTCGGAACCTGAATTTGCAGGAAGCTGAGCACCGCTTCCCTGAGTCTGAAGCCTGTCTCCTGTCCTTGGCTCTGCCCTCGGGACTCCCTGCTGTGCTTCTCCAGCTGTGTCCGTGTCCCCATCTGTCTGGCAGTCCGGGCACCCCTGCCCAGTGTGCATGGCCTCGCCAGGATCTCTCTGCTCCTAGAGCAAGACAGCCAGGCGAGGTTCCGAAGGAAAGCAGGTGCTGTGGGCGTGGGCCGGATGCCCAGGGCCCCCACCCAGCCTCCTCCTCCCTCCCAGCCCCCAGGACCTCTCCAGAGGTCTGCGCCTCTTGCCTCTTCTCCTGCTTCCTCTCTTGACTCCTGTCCTCCCTGGAGCCCCTCCCCCAGCACAGGGTCCCCTCCCCCAGCACAGGGACCCCTCCCCCAGCACCACACCCCCCTGTCGCAGCATGTCAGGGCTCCTCCAGGCTGCACCCTCCCAGCCAACTGCTGTCCTCCCCACCTGCCCCCTTCACCACTCCTCCTCCCCCATCTCCTGTGGGCTTGCAGGCCCCGCGGCAGTTCTGGAATCCCACCCACCACACAGGCCTCAGGCTGCCTTCCTCCCACACGCCTGCTACCTAACTGGTACTGGTATCTGATCTCCCAGTTCAGTTCCTGGAGATCCGCTAAGTGCCTCCCTGACCTGTAGGCGGGGTGGGGGCACACGCTGGGGACAGCGTGTCCTCCACAGTCTCTGGCCCGTGAAGCCCTGCTCTTTGCCTGGGGCTCTAATCTGCAAAGTGGCGCTAACAGAGCTCCTTAGGAAGATCACATGGGAAGAGTCACACTTCCCGCATGGAATCACTGTGAGCTTGGCTTTGTTCCTGGCACACAGTACAGGCTTGATGAGCTTACGGGGATTATCAGCTGTTGCCCCGACCCTGACTCAGGTACACCCTTCCTGTCCCCACATTCCCAGCGCCTGGGGCGACGTGCCACTTCCTGAACACGCACCACAGCCTCAGTCGGTCTCGTTTCCCTGAATCCCCTCTCCCCCAACAGCCTGGAAGGACCCGAACACAGCTCCAGGCCCCCACCTCTGCCGCGCCACAGCCCAACCCCCCGGCCCGTTCTCCCCAGCAGGCGGCAGCCCGCCCCCACCCCCACCCCCGCTGTCGCTCCCGTGCTCCTCGCAGTCCTCCCGGAGGGCGTGCTCTGTTCGCAGTCTGTGCTCTCGCTGGCCTGTGGCTGCTCCTCAGGGACGGCGCCTTGTGCCCGGCGTCCTGCTCCATCCTCTGCTGTCAGCCTCTCACTAATAGCACTTCAAAAATATAAAGATGACAGAAGAAACATGCGGCTGGGAAACTGGACAGAACCGACGAGTGGACGGGTGTGTAGAACAGAGGACAGGATGGGTGCGTGTCTGTGGTCAGCGACAGTGAGCTCCGCCTGGCAGGGGAAGTGCAGAGTCCAGCGGACCCTGCCCCGTGGTCACCGCCCATTCAAGTCCAGTGGCTTCTGCCCTCAACACGTCTTGATTTAAAGGCAGCAGACAGCCTGTGAGATAAGTAGAAAGCGCCTTGGTCGCTGTCTCCCCGTGTCCAGTCTGTGGCTGTGTGTGCATGTCCATACATACACAGACAGCTTCCCTACCTTCCTGTGTCTGTCCGAATCTTATCTTCCATCTGGGGACTTGAGTCCAAGCAACCAGAAATTGGCTTTATGATACTGAACTTTCATTTCTCATTCTCTCCTGGCTTTCTGTTGTTCTTTTATGGTTTAAAATAATAATTTCATGATGGAAAGTGAAGTTTTTAAACTAAGGATTGGGGAAGTATGATAGGTGTTAGAGCTGGTTACTCCTGCAAAGGTAATGAAGGGTGAATATAAAAATAACTTCAAAAGAGCCTGAGATGTTTTTAGGTGATAGAGATGTAACGGATATTTCATAATGTAAGCTGGAGGGACTGTTTAATACTTTTCAAATTATTCTAAATGCTCACTTTGAACATCAAAGTACCAGTGTCAAAGACACAAGGGTTATTAACTTGACCTGATATGACATTTACTAGGTTCTTACCCTGACATCTCCATGGAAACTGATCTCCAATGATTAGTCGAGCATTTGAAGTTCTAAATTAATATGTGCTTTGTAATTTCTTATTTTATTTTTTAGTTTCAGGTCTTGTCAAACATTTTACTGAAGTGTAGTTGATTTATGGTGTTCTGTGAGCTTCGGGTGCACAGCAGAGTGCTTCAGTCAGACATACACAGATATTCATCCTCTTTTGGGT
Source organism: Capricornis sumatraensis (assembly GCF_032405125.1). Classification (NCBI taxonomy): domain Eukaryota; kingdom Metazoa; phylum Chordata; class Mammalia; order Artiodactyla; family Bovidae; genus Capricornis; species Capricornis sumatraensis. The sequence continues at coordinate 43,409,067 of NC_091072.1, read as the reverse complement.
TCTTTACCCGTGCAGGTTATTACAGACCACTGAGTACAGTCCCCTGTGCTGTACAGTCGGTTCTTGTTGACTATAGCAATGTGTGTGTGTGTGAACCCCAAGCTCCTAATTTATCCCTCCTCCCCATATTTCCCCTTTGATAACCATCTTTGTTTTCAAAATATGGGAGTCGGTTTTTGTTTTGTAAATAAGTTCATTTGTATCATTTAAAAATTAGATTCCACTTATGAGCAACATCATACAACGTTTGTGTTTCTCTGACTTACTTCACTCAGTATGATAATCTCCAGTTGCATCCACGCTGTTGCAAATGGCATCTTTTCATTCTTCTTATGCCTGAGTAATACTGCGTTGTGCATATATGTACCGCGTCTTTATCCATTCATCAGCTGACGGACATTTAAGTTGCTTCCAGGTCTTGGTTATTGTAAACAGCGCTGCTATGAACATTGGGGTGCATTACTTTTCTCCATAGTGGCTGCACAAATTTACATTCCCAGCATCAGTGTAGGACGGTATGCTCTTCTGCACACCCTCTCCAGGATTCATTGTTTGTAGACTGTCTTGTGATGGCCATTCTAACTGGTGTGAGGTGATAATTCATTGTAGTTTTGATGTGCATTTCTCTAATATTTAGCAATGTTGAGCATCTTTTCATGTGCCTCTTGGCCATCTCTGTGTCTTCTTCAGAGAAATGTCTATTTACATCTTCAGCCCATTTTCTAAATTGGGTTGTTTGTTTTTTTTATATTGAGCTGCATATGCTGTTTGTATATTTTGGAGATTAATCCCTTGTCAGTTGCTTCATTTGCAAATATTTTCTTCCATTCTTTAGATTGTCTTTTCGATTTGTTTATGGTTTCCTTTGCCATGCAAAAGCTTTTAAGTTTAATTAGGTCCCATTTGTTTATTCTGTTTTTATTTTCATTACTCTAGGAGGTGGATCCAAAAAGAAATTGCTGCAATTTATGTCAAAGTGTTCTGCCTATGTTTTCCTCTAAGAGTTTTCTAGTTAGCTCTTTAATCCATTTTGAGTTTATTTTTGTGTATGGTGTTAGAGAGTTCTAAATGAAATTGGATGCGTCTGTCCAGTTTTCCCAGCAGCACGTGTTGAAGAGAGTGTCTTTTCTCCATTGTACATTCTTGCCTCTTTGGTCACAGATGGACTGATCCATGCTTTCTTACGTCAGTGAGGTCTCACTGACTGTGCAGTGGTGCTGCACTTTACACTTGGGTGGCTGTTGCACTTTGCCATGGCTCTGTCTGGCCCTCGTGGGGGCTGGAGAGTCAGACTCTGCATCTCCTGTTTTGCGCTGCAAATGACCCGCACGGTCACGGAGCCTGTGGAGAGGGGATGTGGCAGCCGTGGGCTCTCCCACCAGCTCTGTCTAGGGAATGTCCACAGAAATAAACGCCATGACGATTCAGCCAAGGCACCTACAGGGAGCAAAAAAAGTGAAAAGGAACGAGGCAGCAGCAGGTCTGGGTTGGGCGTCCTGGAAGGAAAGTCTCCTTAAACCTCCACCCAAGCCCTTCTCCCGCACCTCCTATCTGACTTCAGGCACTTGTTCCAGAATGTGAACCTAAGCCCGTCCTCTGCATGCAACCTGTTAGTGTAAATGCTTCTCAAATTAGTACAGAAGGCACTTCTGTTCACAGCCACAGGCTGACCTGGTGGGAAACCCAGCCTGGTGCTGCCAAACTTGGGTGTCTGTGCAGCACGCCTGCTCCCCCACTGAGAGGAATCTGGACGGAGCGGGGGGACCAGAGGCGCTGGCCCCTGGCACCTGTAGATGCCCCTGCTTCAGGGGCCTTGCTACACGATCCTACCAAACCCCGGAGCAAACGTTGCTATTACCACCTTTGTGCTGACAGAGGAAACCAAGGACCAGAAGGTTTCTGTCTGTTGTGTCTTTCTGCTCTGAGAGTTAGTATCGTGAGAGTGTATCTAGCCAGGCTCACATGACCTTTTTCCAGGTCAGTGCAGTAAGCAAACTAGAGATGTAAATACTCCGAGGAAACCAGGAGCTAGAGCGGGGTGTGGGGGGCAATGGGCTTGCTGTCTCCTCTCCATCAGCTCCAGGGTAGCCCCCCATCCCTCGCTTGGCAGAGGTCTGTGGAAATGCCACAGAAGTCTCCAAGCAGACCACAAGGGTCCTGGCATGATTTCAGGGAGACTGAGCATTGTCCACATCAATGCGCCTAATGTATTTGAAGGATTTGATTACTGTCCCGTCTTCATGCCAGAATTCAGAGGCTTGCAGTACAGAAGCTGTAGCACCAGGAACCTTTGGCTCCTGTGAGATGTTGTGTTTTCATAACGTAACTGCAGCTCATGTTCATGCATCCTGAAGAACAGAAGACAAGACCTGAAGTAGTGCGTGCTTGGGGACTAGGGTGTGTGTCCTGTCGGGTCTTCAACATGGGACAAAGAACCCTCTGCCCTCCAGAACGCCATGACTTCATTAGCAGGAAGGGTCTGACTCCTGCTCCATCAGGAAATCACGAGTCTCCACCAGGCAGTGTTGCCACGGGGACTGGGGCCTTCTTGGAATTCTCTTGCAAAGATCTTGATCTTCATTGACCAAAAAAACCCCACAAACCATTGTGTAATAGTCTGCACCATTGAACAGAGAATAAGTAGGTATTCTGTATATTATGATTAAGCCATTCATTAAATTATACACTCTAAAAGTATTACAGGACTTCATTTAGAATGGTCTGCAACCCAGAAGCTGTTACATTTTAGAATATATCCTCAGGTCTTTAAACAGTCTGGGGAATGGATTGAACTGTGCACATCTGAGGAAAGTAATTATTTTTCTGGTCACTTCTGGTTGCAGTGGTGTCGCCCTCCTGTCTCTCCTAAGCCTCAAGTTCAATGAGTTAAGTCTCCTTTCACAGTGCTTTAGGTAAATGAACTTGAAAAAATATCTATTTTTGTGAACATTTAAAAATCTCTCCACTCAACAACCGTGCTAGCATCTTCAGCCATCTCCCCACTTGGGAGTTCTTCCCATTCAAGTTTGCCCTGCATAAGACGTCCTGCACTACAATGTCATGCTTACCGCCGTCCCGTGGGACCTGTAAGATGCCTGCGGTACATCCTGGCTCTGTCAAGTACTCTGTGTAGGCTGAGCAAGATGCCTCCGCCCTGAGCCAAGACCCATCCTCCCGGGCCAGATCTGCCATCCCAGCTACCCTCCTTCCACCAAAGCTCCCTTTCTTCCAACCAAATCAGCCTGCTGCTGCTGCCCAGACATCCGGCCTCACCCACTCTGGTTCTCTGTTCCTCTCTGCATCTGCCTCACCCAAGATCCCACCATCGTTGCGGGGTGGACCTTGTGGACCACTTCCCCACAGCGGCAGCCACTCCATCCTGTGTTCTCTCCTCTGCCCGACTCTCTGGGCCCTCAGGGAACTTCCATCTGGGGTTTGAGCAGCTCCTGTGGCTGCTCCAAGGCTGCCCTGAAAGAGAGCATGCCTCCCAAGCAGAAGCTCCCTTCTGAGCATGAGGCCAACTGTCGTCTAACCTTCTCAACTCAGAGCAGAACACTCGAGGCGACAGATGGACAATGGTAAAGTAACTTGTCCAGAGCACGTGCTCAGGACATGTGCATTTCTGGTTCATAAACAAGACACCTGGTTTTTCCCCTAGAAGATGCTAACACCCAGACCCTTTGTGTTGTGTGGTGGGAGCCATGGTTATCTGTGGATGCAGCTGCCACACACTCCTCTTTGAATTTTCCATCCAGGGCTTTTTAAACAGGAAAACATACCTGTATGTCATGTATCTGTTAGCATCAACCAGCTGTGTTTTGAATAAAGTTTTGACTGCAGTTCATCCATCAACATCAAAACAGAGGCCTCCATAATAATGACACCTGAGTAGCCCCCACAGCAGGGAAGTCTCAGCCTGCAGAGCTCTAAGAGAGGATGCGTTTACACCATAGCTTGGTCAGCCACAACGCCATGATGCCCCTTTGGGGAAGGGGAGAGCTTCAGTTATTTTATTAAAGTTGGGAGTGTGGTGAAAATTCCATCTCCATATGTGGAAGAGACCAAAGGTTACAAAAAGCAATGAATGGTGATCAAGAAGCAAGCATATGGATTTAGTGTAAATGATAAAAGTGAAGTGTGGCATGTTAGAGATCATGATAGCTCATGTTTATCTAATGTGTGCCAGGCACTGAGGGCCAGATGTGTCCATTAGCCCACTGAGTCCTCAGAACACTCCACGAAGTGACCAGGATCCTGCCCCCATTTACAGACAGCAAGGCTGGGGCCTAGTGGAGCTGCTGGTGTTTGGGTGATTCTCAGTGACACCTGGCCACTGGGACAGAGAGACACACCTGCTCTGGTTCCAGCAGCCTAAGCTCAGCTGCTCCGACACTGCTGGAACCAGTGTGCACTGAGGCTGCCAGGCCCAGGGGTGCTGCTCAGCTGTGGGTGGGTGCTGGGGGGGGCTCTGCCCTCTGGATCCCTGCCCTGCATACACTCGAGTGGGAGGGCACTGCACTCTCACTCCGAATCTGCCTCTCAGCTAGCGTGTGATTGAACGTGGCTCTTCTGCTTGCCTTGTGTCCTTTCCTAGGGTTCATGGTCAGGCTCCCAGGGAAGCTAAGCCTAGGGGGTGATTGTAGGGGTGCCCACGGTACTGGGTCACTGTCCTCAGTCAGCTCCACTGCCCTGCCTGCCCCAGGCTCCAGGAGGGACTGTCCAGGGCTGGGCTTGCATACCTGAACTGCCCCACAAACCTGAGGCGGAGACCAGAAGGGGCTGGGTCATGGGGAATCAGGCAGGTGAAGCTTAGTCAATGGAACCAGAGCCCCTAGGGGGGTGTGAGCCCCAGAGAAAGGAGACCCCCCCAGGCCGCCTGCAGATCCAGGCTCTGCCGAGGAGAGAGATCCACTGACATGAAGAGGGGAGCACATGTTTGTGGAGGGAGCTGAGGTCTGAGATAGGCCAGGAGGTGGTCTGACAGCAGAATTGCTCTAAATGAGTTTAAATTTGCAGATGAATCCTTGCCAGGGGCTGAGGAGCTTGTAGGTCTAGTCACTGACATGCTGGCCGCTGACACACTGGCAGGAGGAGTTAGAGAATGCAAAAGAGATGCCGGAAGACTGGGGTGGAAAATACTGTCTGGTTCTCAGTCAGGAAAGGAGTAGGTTCTAACGATCAGGTGTAAGCCAGCGAGACTGGCGTTCACCACAGGCAGAGCTATATAGCCTGATTCTGAGACTCAGCCTGCAACTATTCAGAAAGAAAAGCCAGGATTCTGTGATGGAGCCTGGAGTCACTCAGATCACACAACACCGCGCACCCACATTTCTGTGTTTACAGACGTAACACACCCCTGGATCTTGAGTCCATGAAAGCAGAGGGCTATCTGAAAACAGCTTTCTTTACAAAAAGGGAGAGCAGGTGGTGGTGGTGGAGTGGATATCCTGGGGGTGGGTGACTGGATTGCCTGACCGTCCATCTGCCAGCCTGGAAGGTGTCCCAGGGAGTGGCTCTGCCCCACATGGGTGGACACAGCAGAGCTGCCGCCAGAACGGAGGGAGGGCATGCCTCACTGTCCAGCGAGGAAACACCCGGGACAGGGGAGCTCGCCCGGAACTACCTTCAGGTGTCAGACATGCTCAGGGGTGCGTTCTTCTAGAAGTCAGGTGGTGCAGAGTTCACATGATCGGAAGGCAGACACATGGATCAGGAAAGGGAATGGCCCCCTGTGGACACAGTGAAGCCCTTGTCACAGGAGCTGAGCAAACCGCAAGGGGCGGCTGGCCAGGAAGCTGGAATGAGGGGGTGCCCTCGGGGTGGGCTGGCCACCCGCGCCCCCTGACCCGTGCTCACTGACGGCCTAGGAGGGGCCGGTGCTGACGGGGTGTCCGCACCTTGGAATCTATCACCCAGTGCAGGTCCGGCTGCAGCATGCAGATAAGTAAACCCTCAGGGATGTGCAGGGTGCTGGGGGCACGCCAGGAGGCTCTCCAGCCGGCGCTGAGAAGTCAGGGGAGGTTTCCTGAAGGAAGCAACTTGTAATGAATTAGGTAAATTCACCTGCCAAGGACTGGCGGAAAGAGTCCAAAGTCACCGAGAATGGAGGAAGTTTAAGGAACTGGTCCCATTAGAACCAGCCTAGGGGGTGATCGTACCGGTGCCCGCAGTCCAGGGTCACTGTGGGGAAAGAAGAGGCAGAGCCTGCTAAGATGAGCAGGATCTTCCAGGAGAGCGAAGTGGGGGCCCCAGGATCTCAAGGACAGCCCGCAGGCCCCAGGAGGGCGGTGGCACACATGGGCTCAGCACGTGTCTGAGCCGAGCTGCCGGCAAGGGCAGTGACGGGGCGTGGCACCAGAGCCGTGAGAGAAGATGTATGAAAATGGCTAAGATTCTCGTGTTCGGTTAATTAGCAGTCATTCCATAATATCCTGTGATGTTCTGTCCCCAGTGCATCTTCTCTAGTTCTTCCAAGAACGTCTTTTATGACTTTTTCAACTTTCATAGCCTTTGTGACGTTTACTTAATTTTCCAAACCAGGACTCAGTCAAGTTTCATGTGCTGGCCTTTTGTTATTTTATCACTTCTGTGTCTTTAAACGTGGTGTCTCTTGACAGAGTCCAAGCAGGTCTATAGTTTGCTCCTTCTGCCTGTTTTCTCCACACAGAAAGTCACATCTAGATTGGACTCAGGCTAAACTGTTTTGGCAGGAATTCATCTCAGGGGCCCTGTGTCTTTCAGGTCACCTCGCATGGTGAGACACAGGGTGGTGGGTGTCTTCACTCTCAGTGATGCTTAATCGTGGCACTCGGTCATGATGACCCCCGTTCCCATCAGTAGACAGACTCCTGGGTCGGGTGACAGCTCCGCTCTGCATAAGTAACTTTTTGGCCAGCAAACTTCACCCAGACCCTTGTGTGATGCAGTCAGGTGCTGGTTTTGTAAACGGTGATGTTCTAATGGGACCAGTCCTTCCAGATTTCTTAGCCTCTAGCTATCAAGACTCTTCCTTTCTTTTCTCTTTCTCTTTTTTGAGTATTATTATAAACTCAAAGATTTTGAATTCTGAGTTTTTGCTTCCTTGATTTACAGCATTTGCTTTGTCACTACAGCGAGGACTGTCTCATTTGCTGATCACATCAGCTCAACACACGATGAAGATGAGAAACCCCAAAGTCTTGTTCCAGCCTGGACTTGAGAGGGTTTCCATAGGCAGGTGGATGATCCGGATAGTCTCAGGTCTCCCAGGAGGTGGTGGGTAGGGGCTGGATGACACCTGGGTGGAAGCAGTGCGGGTTTCCTGAAACACTTAGACAACCCCAACAATATAGACTCCTGTCTGTATTTTAAGGGAAAATGTGTTTTCAGAACAATGAATGGATAGGTAAATATCAACCTCTGACACAGGGGTCAGGCCAGTTGGTGATGCGTCCGTGCTAAGTGGCCTCAGTCTGTCTGACTCTTTGCAGCCCCATGGACTGCAGCCTGCCAGGCTCTTCTGTCCGTGGGATTCTCCAGGCAAGAATACTGGAGTGGGTTGCCATGCCCTCCTCCAGCAGTGGGTTGATCAGTTCAGTTCAGTTCAGTCGCTCAGTCGTGTCCAACTCTGCAACCCCATGAATCGCAGCACGCCAGGCCTCCCTGTCCATCACCATCTCCCGGAGTTCACTCAGACTCACATCCATCAAGTCCGTGATGCCATCCAGCCATCTCATCCTCTGTCGTCCCCTTCTCCTCCTGCCCCCAATCCCTCCCAGCATCAGAGTCTTTTCCAATGAGTTAACTCTTTGCATGAGGTGGCCAAAGTACTGGAGCTTCAGCTTTAGCATCATTCCTTCCAAAGAAATCCCAGGGTTGATCTCCTTCAGAATGGACTGGTTGAATCTCCTTGCAGTCCAAGGGACTCTCAAGAGTCTTCTCTAACACCACAGTTCAAAAGCATCAAATCTTCGGCACTCAGCCTTCTTCATAGTCCAACTCTCACATCCATACATGACCACAGGGAAAACCATAGCCTTGACTAGGCAGACCTTAGTCGGCAAAGTAATGTCTCTGCTTTTGAATATACTATCTAGGTTGGTCATAACTTTTCTTCCAAGGAGTAAGTGTCTTTTAATTTCATGGCTGCAGTCACCATCTGCAGTGATTTTGGAGCCCCCCAAAATAAAGTCTGACACTGTTTCCACTGTTTCCCCATCTATTTCCCATGAAGTGATGGGACCAGATGCCATGATCTTCGTTTTCTGAATGTTGAGCTTTAAGCCAACTTTTTCACTCTCCTGTTTCACTTTCATCAAGAGGCTTTTTAGCTCCTCTTCACTTTCTGCCATAAGGGTGGTGTCGTCTCCATATCTGAGGTTATTGATATTTCTCCCGGCAATCTTGATTCCAGCTTGTGTTTCTTCCAGTCCAGCGTTTCTCATGATGTACTCTGCATATAAGTTAAATAAGCAGGGTGACAATATATAGCCTTGACATACTCCTTTTCCTATTTGGAACCAGTCTGTTGTTCCATGTCCAGTTCTAACTGTTGCTTCCTGACCTGCATACAGATTTCTCAAGAGGTAGGTTAGGTGGTCTGGTATTCCCATCTATTTCAGAATTTTCCAGTTTCTTGTGATCCACACAGTCAAAGGCTTTGGCATAGTCAGTAAAGCAGAAATAGTTGTGTTGATACATATTTTTAATTTGATCAGCAGAGATTTACTGACTTACTGTAAACAGTTTTGTGGGCTCTAAACTCTTGCTTCCATCTCCCTTTTTTTCAGCTCCTCTCAGTAGGTGGAGATGGATCTCCTAAATGGGAAAAGGGTGGGTGCTTCTGTGGTGCAGAGCCCTAGGGCCCATCCTGGGGGCCGCCCCACAGGCGCTGACTGAGGACAGGGTGGACCTGCACTGTCAGCCCCTGCAGCCCTCCATGTGCTCACTGACCTCTGCTGACCGTGTGCCCTGGGGTCTGACCACCAGCTGCTCGACCTGCCTCTGCCCACCCCCGCCCCCAGGCTCTGGCTCCCAAGCCCTGCTCACTAGCAGTCTTGACTGGTCAGAACTGCCTGAAGACGTGGCAGCTGGGCCTGTGTGTTGAGATCACCCTGTAGAAGCCTGGTCTCTATAAACGTGCCAGACAAGCACGCCCAAAACCTGGGTGGAGGGAAAGGAGAAATAGACCCCTTGTTTGGGCCGCTCCTGGTCTTTGAAGGGGTTCCTGCAGGTTCATCTCCTTTAGGAGGCTGCACCACCTGCATGTACCCAACCGTGCCCCAGAGTGAGCCTGAGGAGAGCAGAAATAGTCTTCACGTGGCCTGAAGTGAGCAAGCAGCAGTGAGAAGTGGGGTACTCTTTCTGTTCACAGAGGATTCAGTGAGTTCCGTAACACACAGCTGACTGCTTCCACGCTCACGTTAAGGAAGCGGTCAGCCCAAGGCGCTCCGTTCTCATACTTTCCTGAGGTCAGCGCTCAGAGGTGGCCCATAAGCACTTCATCCCTGGAGTGACTCCTCGAGGGGAGGGTGACCGGCACCCTGGGAGGACGCACAGGAGCGGCTGCAGACTGTGCTCTCTTCACGCAGCCTCGGGGGCTTCTCGACCTTCACCCTGCTTATGTGAATAAGAATCTGCTCCCAAGAGAGTCCTGCCTCTAGCCTTGCTCTAATTTTTAGATTTCCAGGAGACTTAAGTGAGTTTATTAAAACGTCTCTGTTGAGCACCTGCTGTGCTTCCGGCCTCATGAGACACTTCCGCCCGTCCCTCCTGCTGGAGCCCAGGAACACCTTGGGAGGGTGGAGTTTTCCACAAGAAGTTATGAAAGTAAACACATTCAGCTGTGTAAGTCAATGCAGTGGAGCGCAGTTCAACCTTTGAAGGGAGGGGTCCCTGCACGTGCTGTCACGTTGGTGGATGCTGAGGACGTTTTGCCCAGTGAAGTGAGCCTGTCAGAGCAGAAATGGCCATAACGGGATACTGCCTCCAGCAGAGACCTGGGACACACAGACTCACAGAGAGTGGCCCGAGGGGCTGGGGAGGGACTGGGAGTGAGTGCTTGCTGGGGACAGTGTCAGTCTTGTAAGGTGGAGGGCGGTGCTGGCCCACAGCAGTGTGGGTGCAGTGGGCACTGCTGACACATGCCCTCAGCCACAGTCACGATAGAAAGTTTATGTGTTCAGCTCAGTTGCTCAGTCGTGTCCCACTCTGCGACCTCATGGACTGCAGCACGCCAGGCTTCCCTGTCCATCACCAAGTCCTGGAGCTTGCTCAAACTCATGTCCATTGAGTCAGTGATGCCATCCAACCATCTCATCCTCTGTCATCCCCTTCTCCTCCTGCCTTCAATCTTCCCCAGCATCAGGCTCTTTTCTGAGGGGTGGCCAAAGTAGTGGAGCTTCAGCATCAGCCCTTCCAATGAATATTCAGGACCATTTTCCTTTAGGATGGACTGATTTGAGCTCCTTGCAGCCCAAGGGACTGTCAAGAGTCTTCTCCAACATCACAGTTCAAAAGCATCAGTTCTTCAGCACTCAGTTTTCTTTACGGTTCAATGCTCACATCCATACATGACTACTGTAAAAACCATAGTTTTGACTATATGAACCTTTGTCAATAAAGTAATGTCTTTGCTTTTTAATATACTGCCCAGGTTTGTCATAACTTTTCTTCCAAGGAGCAAGCATCTTTTAATTTCATGGCTGCAGTCACCATCTGCAGTGATTTTGGAGCCCCCCAAAATAAAGTCTCTCAAACAGTCCATTGTGTCCCCATCTATTTGCCATGAAGTGATCAGACCAGATGCCATGATCTTCATTTTTTGAATGCTGAGTTTTAAGCCAGCTTTTTCACTCTCCTCTTTCACTTTCATCAGGAGGCTCTTTAGTTCCTCTTCACTTTCTGCCATAAGGGTGGTGTCATCTGCATATCTGAAGTTATTGATATTTCTCCCAGCAATCTTGATTTCAGCTTGCTTCATCCAGCCCAGCGTTTCTCATGATGTACTCTGCATATAAGTTAAATAACCAGGGTGACAATATACAGCCTTGATATACTCCTTACCCAGTTTGCAACCAGTCTGTTGTTCCATGTCCAGTTCTAACTGTTGCTTCTTGACCTGCATACAGAATTCTCAGGAGCAGATAAGGTGGTCTGGTATTCCCATCTCTTTCAGAATTTTCCACAGTTTGTTGTGATCCACACAGTCAAAGACTTTGGAGTAGTGAATGAAGCAGAAGTAGATGTTCTTCGGGAACTCTCTTGCTTTTTTATGATCCAACAGATGTTGTCAATTTGATCTCTGGTTCTTCTGCCTTTCCTAAATCCAGCTTGAACATCTGGAAGTTCTCAGTTTATGTATTGTTGAAGCCTGGCTTGGAGAATTTTGAGCATTACTTTGCTAGAGTGTGAGAAGAGTGTAACTGTGTGGTAGTTTGAACACTCTTTGGCATTGCCTTTCTTTGGGATTGAAATGAAAACTGACCTTTTCCAGTCCTGTGACCACTGCTGAGTTTTTCCAAATTTGCTGGCATGAGTGCAGCACTTTATAGCATCATATTTTAGGATTTGAAATACCTCAGCTGGATTTCCGTCACCTCCACTGGCTTTGTTAGTGATGCTTCCTACGGCCCACTTGTCTTTGCGCTCCAGGATATCTGGCTCTAGGTGAGTGATCACACCATCATGGTTATCTGGGTCATAATGATCTTTTTTGTATAATTCTGTGTATCCTTACTACCTCTGCTTAATATCTTCTGCTTCTGTTGGGTCCATACCATTTCTGTCCTTTATTGTCCCCATCTTTGCATGAAATGTTCCCTTGGTATCTCTAATTTTCTTGAAGAGATCTCTAGTCTTTCCCACTCTATTGTTTTCGTCTGTTTCTTTGCACTGATCACTTAGGAAGGCTTTCTTATATCTCCTTGCTATTCTTTGGAACTCTGCATTCAGATGGGTATATTTTTCCTTTCTTCTTTGTCTTTAGCTTCTCTTCTTTTCATAACTATTTGTAAGGCCTCCTCATACAGCCATTTTGCCTTTTTGTATTTCTTCTTCTTGGGGATGATTTTGATCACTGCCTCCTGTACAATGTTACGAACCTCTGTCCATAGTTCTTCAGGCACTCTATCAGATCTAATCCCTTAGAAAGAAAACCTTACGGACCCGGACCTGAGTAAACTGTAGTTCCATGGTCAAGAGATTTTCATACTCTGAGCTAAAACATCTGCAAAGGAACAAGGATCGGGCCCAGGCAGTTCCTCAGCAGCAGCAATCACACAAGAAGGGGGTCAGGTATAGCCCCTCAGGATCGAAAAAGAACTTCTTTGTAAACCTTCAGGTCACGCTAAAAAGTGAGTCACTATAGAATACCATAGCATCAGGTACACAAAAGCTTGACCTTTTATCACACGTGACATGTTGCTAGACTGTATATTCGAGAAAAAAGTAACAGAGGGCAGGTACAGGAAATGAGCAATAATAGCAAATGGATAAACAGGCAGAATTATTTTGTAAGTCTAATTAGTTGTTGAGGATTAAAAATAACCTTTTAAATCCTTTATTTGAATAATGGAAAGAAATTATTTCCTTAGGATAAAGAGTGTTGAGCCCCTTCTCTGCCTCAGCAAATAACTTTAGTAAAGACAAAATGCATAAAAAGGGTGATAAGAAACACTTATATAGGATTACAGATATGTTCAACCTGGAACATGCCATCAGCATAAGCTAATATGCTCCTTACAGCATAAAGCATTACATTCTATAAAATCCAAAGGAGAGACTGACCGATCTACAGTGGTAGGTTTCAGTTTATTGTTTAGAGACAAGTCATTAAGCCAACACAGAAATGAGACTGTAGATGATATGAGCAACACGATGACAAATATATTAGTAACATAATAATGTATCAATAAATATTGAATAAAACATTGTAAAGCACAGAAAAAATGTTTTCAAAAATCAACCACAAAAATTTTAGAGTAATGTGATGAAACTGCTTGCTCTAAACATAATGCGATTAAATTAGAAACCATAATATGAGCAAACACACCTTACATTTGAAAAACAATCAGATGCTAAAAGAAAATAGTCTTCTATATGATTCATGACTTAGTGACACCACGGTGAACATTATGAAGTATTTGAAATTAATGTCAAACTGATATCAGCACTTGTGTAAACAAACTCGTATCAGTACTTGTGGGAATAAGGCTAAAATATTTACTGTAATTTTTTTTAATGCACAGATTTTTAATGTAATTTTTTAATTTTATTTTTAACAATGACAGGGGTAATGGAAAGTAAATGAGTTAGTAAACAGCAAAATGACCTAGAGAAAAGAACAAAGTACACCAAATAAAAAGAAAGAAAATCATCAAGGTAAAAGAAAAATTAATCCAATTGAAGAAGCTCTATCAAAACTGACCAAATAAAGAGGGATGGTATGGGGAGGGAGGTGGGAGGGGGATTCAGGATTGGGAACACATGTACACCCGTGGTGGATTCATGTTGATGTATTGTAAAACCACTACAATATTGTAAAGTAAAAATAATAAATAATAAAATTTTAAAAAGAAAATTTTTAAAGTCACAGTAGAATTTTTAAAAATCATAATACAATGAGCAACTTCATGATAATAAAATTTTAAAATCTGGATTAAAGAGGACAATTTTGAAATTAGCTGAAGAATAAATTGAAAACCCACATAAACCAAATACTAGTAAATAAACCTATAATAAAAATTGTGAATCGCTGCTCTTCTTGGAGGAGGGGAGCAGAGAAGGAAGAGAGTGGCGGCGGAGGAACATTATAACCAGCAGGGGGTGAGGGAGCCTCAGGGGCTGACAGTGCTGTGAACAGTGTCTTCTTGACACCAAAGTAGGCCAAGGACGGTACAGCAAAAGAAAACTGCAGGCCAATTTTATTTCTGATCACAGATGGAAAATATTCAATAAAATGTTTAAAAAACATTGAACGTACATAGTAAATTAAAATAGGTAAACACAGCAAATATGCACATACTCTTAATTTCAATGTAGGGATTACTCTTGACCAAGTAAGATTGATCTTGGGAATGAAATAATGGGTGGATATCAGCAGATGTATCAGACCACAGGCTTAGAGGTGACATGAGGCGGATCTGAGCTTGTGTCAGGATGGGCGTTTTACTTCCCAGACACACAGAAGCAGCTCGCGTACTGGAGGCTGCCTGGCACCCCCATCCTTTGGGCACTGCACTGCCTTGTTCCAGAGAGTGTGGGCATCTCCACAGCAGCCTCCTTCGCCCACAGTGAGCTCACAGGGCCCCAGACCTACTCATCTTTGTGGTTTTAGCACTTGATAAAGGAGATGCTAGCTGATGCCAAGAGAATGAAAGCCTTGCTTCACTGATAACGTGAGAGCTTCAGAGTTCGCAGTGCTGAGGGCTGCCCTTTGGTGAAACATTCTTACCACAACTTCTGAGAAGTAATTCCTGAAGACGTCTGCAGCCACAGCGATGCCTGGGGGGAAGTGTGTCGGCTTGATCCAAACCAGGCTTCGGCTCAGGCTGTGAGCAGAACTGGAGACAGGGCCAAGCTCTGCTCTCCATCGTGTGGAGGGTGGTCACCGTGGGCTTCCCCCAGCACCCTTCCTCCAAGGCAGAAAAGCAGTGATTTGTGTTCACTAAAAAAAGAGATCAAAGTAGTACTCATCTAACTCAGCCAGGGTGATTGGGTCACTAACTGTGGGTTCAAAAGTAGATGCTCAAAATATATTCTATTGATTTATTTAGAAATATATTAGACATATAACATGCAATCTAAGGTACAGGACATGCTAATTAGATACATGGAGGCATTGCAATGTGACCGCCATGGTAGCAATAACTAGCAACTCTGTCGTGCCACAGAAGTCTCCTTTTTACGCTCTGTGGTTGAATTTCTTTTTTAACTTGTGTCTTATTGATGGGTAGTTGATCTACAGTGTTTGTTAGTTTCCGCTGTACAGCAGTGACTCGGTCACACACATATGCACATTGCTCTCATGCTCTGTCCCGTCATGGCTTGTCACAGGACGTTGAACGCACTTCCCTGTGCTGTGCAGTAGGACTTTGTTGTTCACCCATTTTCTGTATCACAGTTTGCACCTGCTAATCCCAGAGTCCCGACTCATCCCTCCCCAACTCCATTCCCCCGGGCAACTGCGAGTCCGTTCTCCGGGTCTGTGACTGAGTCTGTCTTGTAAGTCAGCATGTTCGTGTCACGTTTTAGATTTCACATGTAGATGCTGTCGGGTGGCATTTGTCTTTCTGTGCCTGGCTCACTTCACTCGGTGTGAGCATCTCTAGGCCCGTCTCCCTTTTCAGTGGTTGGCGTGGTTAAGCTCCTGTCTCTCCGTGAGCTGAAGATAACACGGCTGCTGTGTCCTCAGTCGCTGACCTGTGTGTGGGTGCTCCAGGGCCTACTGGCCGCGTGGTGCCACTCACTGGGCTTACTGTGGCATTAGAACACACTTCAGATTCTTCATCTGTGCCTTTGCTGGTGATTTCCAGATGGACACTGGTCAGTATTGTGCTGAAGGTGGGGAGACAGTTTATACCTGAAAACATACTTCATTTTTAATGAGAAGGTTTATGTGACAGCATGGTAACTTAAATCACTGCAGTACAGTTTCCCTTTGGGGATAATTTTATTATTCATTAACTGTTTCAGTGTATGCTTTGAAGATTCTCTGCAAAAGATTTTAATCCCTCAATGAGCTCTGATTCCTCTGATTAGATTTTAATTTGGACTATTAAACTGACATTAGAAATTGTCCTTGCTAAAAATAATAAGAAAACAATAATGCAGTTTAAATATTGAAAACCATCATTACATTTTTTCACATCCATATTATGTTTATTCTTGATTAAATGATAGCATTTTTCAAATTTATTATTTAAAAATTGAAGTATAATTGACATAAATCATGTGGGTTTCAGGTGTACAGAATAATGATTTTTTATTTGTATGTGTAACATATGATCACAATGTGGTCATTTTTTTAAATTTGAATTACTTCTAACTGTGCTGGGCCTTTGTTGCTGCGTGAGCTTTCTCTAGCTGGGGTGAGTGGGGCTGCTCTAGCTGTGGTGCCCACGCTTCTCATTGCGGTGGCTCTTTTTGTTGCCGAGCGCGGGCTCAAGAGCACAGGCTCTGTAGCTGCAGCACACGGCCTTAGCTGCTGTGCGGCATGTGGGATCTTCCTGGATCAGGGACTGAACCCAGGTTCCCTGCATTGGCAGGCGGGTTCTTTACCACTGAGCCACCAGGGAAGCCGAGAATTGCATCACTGCATTTCGTAGAGGAACTTAGGCATGTTTATGTCACGTGTGTAAACAGGCATGCACTTCGTAGAACACAAGGAAGTTGAGCTGATACGCTTTGCCAACCAGGAGACTCTCTTTACCGATGGGAGTCTCCTGAGGGACAGAGCTGGGATTATGTTCGGAAATCCTGGACCCAAAGCTGTGGTTGTGGTGCCTCCAGCAAACCCAGAGTGTCTCCAGGCTCAGGGACATGGTGTTTAAAGGAAGACTCGGGCTACAGAGCCCAGTATAGGATCAGTCTTCCGTAAGGTCCAGGGAAGTTTGCACCCACCTCCGTACTTTGTTGAAAAATCAAAATCAGTCATATGAAGCCTGCACCTCTATCACGAACATGTACACAAGTTTATTTCCACTGAAAATCAGCTTTCAACTGAAGTCTCCAAAGAAAAACAGAACGACCCAGGGGTGATTCGGAGGCTGTTTGTCTGTAAAATACAGGACAGAACTCAGCCAAGGATGGAGTAGCGACAAGAAGTAACGAGAAGAGTAGGGAGGGCTCACCCCCGCCCGGCCAGCGGTTCCTGCTCCTGGGGGTCAGGGCAGCGGTCTGTGTCTGGGCCTGGGGTGGGGCCTGCAGGGTGAAGCCCCCGCAGCTGCCCCTGCCTGTGAGGACCAGGAGGTGTGTGTCTGTGAGATCCCCCTGCGAGCCGGAGAACATAAACCAGGGTGGCAGTCGTCGCCCCATCACAACGTCGTTCCCCATCCTCAGGGTGCACGAGTGCAGCTCTCACTAACCCGCCTTTGGGGCGTCTTCAGGCTGTTAATAAAGCCTGTGTTGTGTGCCAGTCTATCTCTTGGTTAGAACCATGGTGTTGAAGCCCTCATTTGAATCCTGTGAGTGTTTTGGAAGGCTGGGAATCACTAAACTGTCATAGCGACGAGTGGAAGAAGCATTTATTTCTGAGCACGGAGGTGTGAACCAGATGGGTGAGGCCGCCCGCTAGGTGGGTGTCAGACAGCAGCTCGCCCGAGCAGCGGTCACAGGGCCTCGGCAGACCCTCTCACCTGGCTCTCGGCCTGGGGGCAAGGCAGCTCCTGCTTCTCCCCCTGAAATGTGAGGGGTGGGCTGACTCTCGACCTGCTGCTCCCGGGCTGAGCCGGGCCCTGGGCTCAGGCGCCCCCCACCAAGTCTTCCTCTGCCTGCGACTCTCTGGGGCACAGGGCCACTCAGTCAGCCTTTCCTTCTTCACTTTGGGTTTTTCACCCATAAAGTCCAGATGCCAGTGTGGCTGTGTCAGGGACCGCTTGGTGCTGAAATCGGTCCGTGGTTCTGAAGCCCCACTCTGGCTGGCTCCTGTCATCTGGGCTCAGTCTGGGAGCGGGTCACCAGGCGCGGTGCCCACCCCTCATGCCGGGACCGGGGCAGGTGTTCCTCGCCCCACGCTCTCTCCTCTCCATGTCCCCCGGCGCGGACAATTTGTAAAGGCCAGTTGCCAAGATCGAGATTATAGCACTCAGAAATTCCTCATTGATTGGCTCTGCTTTCTCTACAAAAGCAGCTGCCAAATTTAATCTGAGAAACTGCTCGCACATTCACAAAATGCTGCACGCCTTGAAAGAGAGGAGGGAGGGTAAAGCGTCAAGTTAGTTTACAGGACTTGCAGTGAAGAGATTAGTCCGATCAAGGAAACCGCAGCTTTGTCTGCACGTTTATCCTTACTTGTGCCATGAATACTCCTGGGGCAGAGCCATCGAAAGTGCTGGCTTGGGGTAGGGAGTGAAGTGTGCTGGGCATTGAGTTTATGAAACTTTATTTTTACGTTACTTCTAGAAAGGCAAGGTCTTCTTTTTATTAACAGCAAAACGCATTTGAAGTTTTCACATTGAAAGCATTTACACCCCAGCCTCTTTCCTCTGTCTGCTCTCTGGCATGCTCTAGGGTTTTGGCAATAAGACACCTGGGCAGCAGTGGCTCGTGAGGACCTGCGAGGCTGGGGAGCTCGCAGAGCTTGCTCCCCTTGCAGTGTGTTTGGGTTGATCCAGATTCAGAGAGAGTTGGCCGGTTCGTTCAGGACCCACAGGCAGAGGCACGGGAGCACAGGACAAGGCCTTAGGAGGTGGGAGACCTTGCCGACCAGGGAACACGAGCACACGTGCAGAAGCTCACGGGACCTCCAGGGCCGCGGGTCCTGTCTCGGCCTCCCACTGACCACTCCTGCCCGCAGCGGACCACTCACCCCTGGACCTCTGACCTCTCCCTTCTGATCCAGGGGCATTTCAGTCCAAAGGCTTCTGAACACCGGCTCTGGGGCCACCTCCACTGGACCGGGTGCCCGGGCAAAGCTCTGCAGAGCAGTCACCGAAGGGGAGCCCAAGAGCAAGCTCACGTCTTCTCCAGGAAGTCTGCTGGGCTTGCCTTCCACCAACTCCCAGAGTGTGTTTTGAAAATTGGTCACTTAGGCAGCTTTCTGCGTCCTTGGGGACAGAACCTGTCCAGAGTCCTCCATGTGCTCGGCACTCCCGTACAAGCCTGGCTTGCCCTGTGGTGAAGTACGTGGGTTGCATCATGTGTGGTCCACAGCAGGGTGTCAGCAGTGGCTGAGCAGCCCACCAGCCTGCCCCGTGCACAGACCGCCGAGGCTGCACCCTGCACAGCGTGTTGGAAACAGCCCTCTGCACAAGGCCTGTTGCTGAGGCTAGGGTTGCTTGCCTGGCACTGGCGTGGGTGCTGCAGACTCGGTTGCACCGGTGCTTGGTGAGCCACCTGGGAAAGCCCTTCAGCCAGATAGCATGTTTGAGGCGTGTTCCTCACCAGTGTGGCAAAACTGTTGCATGCCAGGCAGTAAAAGCACGACCTGCTGATTGGGGATTTCTTCTGGGTCCACAGACAGATATTCAGCAAACGTCTGAAACCGCCTGAGATGGGGCCAACCCCAAGGGTGAGCCTCCCAGCCTTGGAGCTGAGCGAGCCAGTCCCTGGGGTGACCTCTGTACCTGCGGGAACCCAGGTTTGGTCATGCCCTGCACACGTCTACTGACTTGTCACTGTTCTTGCTCTGCAAGGCGTGTATGATCCAGTGCACACACGTCCCCACCGGTCCCCAGCGTCCTGATGTCTCAGAGACAGAGGGGGACACCTCTGAGACCTGGAAGCCCAGGTCATCATGTGGACATCATCAGAGAGAAGACAGAAAAGAGGGCGCCACTGAGCCCAGCCGCCACCCCCGAGGATGCGTCTCAGGCAGTTGGAGCCTCAGCGCCTCCGGAGGCGCCTGCGCTGAAGGGCCCACGCCCCACGGGCAGCGCGGCCTGGCCTCTGCCCTCAGGTCCCCAGCAGGGAGCTCGGCTCTGGGCGAGCTGTCCTCTCGGTGTATGGGGCCATTTTGGAGGGAACTGAGGAACCGGCACCCAGCTTTCCTGACAGACTGAGGGTGCATGCTGACGGGGCCATTGACTTGCCAGGACAGGGCGGGAGAAGCCAGCCTGGGTGGCAGAGGAGACCCACGCGTCCCTCTGCCCAAGCACCTCTGTCCCTGAGGCAGGCTGGACCATCCTGCCGACAGGAGCCACGGGGCTGCTGCAGATACTGTCGGCGAATTAAACTGGAAGTGCTCTGAAGGAAAAAAAGCACCGTTGAGCATGGGCAGCATCCCATCCTGTCGGCATGGGCGGGTGGGCCTGCCGAAGCGGAGGGCGCCCGTGAGTGCTCGCCTGCGCGGGGCGCAGGGCCGCGGGGCTGGCCATCAAACCCCACGCCTAGGCGGCCTCGCTGTTCTTTCTCTGACTTCATTTTTGCCAACGTCGTGGCAGCCACGGCAACCCCTCTTCCTGCTGTTGGGACGTCTTGGCCGTTTGTGATGGAGACTGGTGCACTCCAGACTTGGTTTCTTGTTTAGTTAACAGGCACCATTTCAGGTCAGCATGCTGGCATTTTCACCTCAGATTTCCCACGTTTGCTGTGAGGCTTACTCACGTTCCTTGCACTGGGGACTGTGCAGCTATCATGGCCTCAGGGTGAATGGGGGTCACCCGGTATTGTTCCTTTCCTAATAATACCTGTCTTAAAGGAGATGATCAGTGAGCAACTGCTCTATAAACTCCAAGGCTGGCATCAATGCTCATTGCCCCTAATGCTGGGAAGTCAAGTCCCCCTGCACTATGGCCCAAGAACAGTTTATTAGTAGGAGTATTATCACTGTTCGCTGCACTGGGTCTTCGGTGCTTTGTCTGCTTTGCTCTAGTTGTGGTGAGCGGGGGCTGCTCTCTAGTTGCGATGCACAAGCCTCTCATTGTGGTGGCCTCCCTTGTGCCGAGCGCGGGCTCTAGGCACACGGGCTTCAGGAGCGGCGGCCCCAGACTCGGTAGTTGTGGTCACGCCAGGGAAGTCTGGGACACTGCGCGTGAAGTGCCGTTCCAGCCTGCCTCTGAGCAAGTGTGTGGGGATCTCACTTCCCAGGGTCCTCAGGTGCCATAGGGCTTCCCGCTCCTTCCCCTGGTCCCTGACTGTATAAGGAAAGCCTACTCCACCTCCACCAACTGTTTTGGTAAATATAAGCCCAGCTTATAGAGTAAAGATAAATATTTTTGCCACAAGTGGATGACATAACCTCTTCCCCATGCACAGGACTTGCCATATTGCAACCGTGTCCATCTCAAATGTTTGTTTTGTCCCCAGAGACCACTCTGCAGGGAGCTGCCGCTGGCATTGTTCCACCTCCGAGGCCGAGGTTCTGCTCTCTGCGTTACTGGTGGGGAGGCGGGGCTGTGTACTGGGAAATGTGCAGCCCTGGAGACAGGCCTCCTATGGACCCCAGCTCTGCAGGGAGGTGACTCAGCTACCGTGCCTCCTGGCTGCAGCCCACAGAGCCTTCCTGGCCTCTGTATCACTGAGGGTTAACACATGCAGCCAGTTACAGTGGCTTTTCCGAACTATCTCACCAGTTCCCCCATCAGGAGCTGTTTTCAAATTCTTGGTTTGATTTAACCAACCAAGACCCAAAGAGCTGTGGCTCGTGAGAAAACCCACTGCACATACGTAGGGGGTGACTCACCACTCAGTTTTTTTTTTTACAGAATTAACTATCTCGAAAATACTGTAGGGAAACTAGCAACAAAGGAGGAAACATTTTGCACAGGGGAGCAGAAACAGGGCAACACACTCACGGGTCTTTTCTCAAGGGTGGTATTTGACCTCTTCCACCATGAGCTTCCTGAGAAAATCACTTTGCATCTGCAGACGGGAGACAATGAGGTTCACAGAGGGGAAGGCAGGAGCGTTTGCTAAAAACATGATGCTCGTTGCCATGGCAACTGTGGCTCACAACTGTTTCCTGAGCAGGATGGAGCTGGAATTCAAATGGGGTCTAATACAGATACCCTGATATTAGTCAATATTCTTCATTAGAAATAGCGTCATTTACATGAAACATAAACATGGAAGAAGGAACGTTTCATTAAAATATGGTTGGCCATCTAAAAGTCGTTCTTGTTTATGAAGAAATACCAGCTTCTGCTTGGGCTTGGATGAGACCAAGTGAGAGAAATGGAAAGTCATTATCTGAGCTAGCTATCCCCCAACTCAGTGGCTTCATCTTCAGTAACCATTTACCAGGTAGAGCATGATCAGGAACTGGGACGAAAAGGATGAAGCAGAGGCCACACAGAGTGTGTGGTCAGAGTTGAGTTTAAGTGAGGGCCCAGCCAGGCACCTCACAAGGGACGGTCCCAGGCAGCTGTGCCCGGGGCTGGGGACCCGCCTGGGTGCAGAGAGGTGGGGGCGGGGGGAGCAGGCGCTTAGGGACCTGCCTGGGTGCAGAGAGGTGGGGACAGGGGGAGCAAGCACTGAGGTGTCCCTGCTGCAGGGGCTGTGGTGCCCAGGGAGACACCGCAGACGCTTCCCTGTACTGCTTCCAATTCCTGCAGTGTGCAGGCAGGCGGCTATACCGTCTTTCCTCACTGATGAGGGATCTGGGCTCAGAGAGGCTCAGTCACTTTTTCAGCATCACACAGTCATTGTTTGCTGGGCTGAGATTCAAAGGCTTCTCTGATTCTCAGTTCCAAACCCTGCGTGTTTTCAGGCACATGGCCCTACTCTTTGTTCTAGGCAAATATTACAGCCATCGCAGCAGGGAATGGTGGGAGCAGGACTGAGTGTGGAAATAAAGCACAGGCTAAGTTCCTGACCCCACGCACCTGCCTGCCTGTCCTCTGGGTTCCGAGGCGTGCGTGCAGGCCCCTTGGATGGTGTGCTGTGGGCTCTGGGCGGTGCTGGGGGCTGGGGAGGAGCTGGGGGTTTCTGTGGCTGTACGCCGCTTCCTGTGCGCGTTACTAGGGAGTGCACCCGAGACCAGTTTTGTTTATTGTTTGTGGAAGCAGAATTCATCTACAGGGCTGTTAGTTTCAAGTGTACATACATATACATCTATTTTTCAGATGGTATTCCCTTACAGGCTTTTACAAAATAGGTTTTTACAAAAATTGAGCATAGCTCCTTGTGCTGTACGGTAGGTCGTTGGTTATCTATTTTATGCATAGTATTTCGTGTAGTTTAATCCCAGTTCCTAATTCATCCTCCCCACACCCTTTGGTAACCATTAGCTGTTTTCTGTGTCTGTGAGTCAGTTTCTGTTTGGTAAATATGGTCACTTGTATCATTTTAGATGCCATATTCAGTGTAAGTGATGCCATGTGATATTTGTCTTTCTGACTTACTGCACTCAGTATGATAATCTCTAGGTCCATCCATGCTGCTCAAATGGCATTATTTCATTCTTTTTTATGGCTGAGAAATGAACCCAGTTTTCTTAAGGTGATAATATTTTGGTGTTAGAGTATCTGCTATGTGCAGGGCAGTGCTGTGAGTGCTTTAGAGATTTTAACTCATTTAACAGCTAGAATACACCTGTCACTGTTCCCAGCTCAAGCAGGCAATGGAGGTTAGTGGAGTGGCAAGGGCAGACCCAGAGGATGGCAGAGCGAGACAGGACAAGCCACCTGGCTCCAGCCTCTGCTCTCAGCCCCTCTCACCTCTTGTCCTTCTAGGAAGTAGAGTGTTGGGGTTCACCTCTCTTAATGAAAGGTGGAAAAAAGAAGTCGGTTAAAGTAAGAGGCCCTAGGACAACTTCCACCAAATGTATAAATTACAGACATGGTCCCAAGTTAGGCTGTAATTGAATTGGCCTCGTTTGAGGTCAGTCTCTGTTTTAACATACCATTAAAGTCTGTGCCATAATGTCAGTTGAGTCTAACTCTGAAATGGACTCACACGAGAAAGTCGCGTTGAAGCAAACTTTTCAAGGACGTATGCAAAGCCCAGGTGGCTCATAGGGCCCTTCTCCACGAGCAGGCTGCCCGCCCCCACCACTCCATTGCAGAAGCGGCCGGGAGCTCTTCATGCGCCGTGGGGATGATGGCGATCTGTTAGCTGGAAGGTGAGCGCACTCGCTGTGAGAATCATGTACGATCAAACGGGGTCGTTTGCAGAAGCGAGACTTGAGGGCTGTTCTGACGGCAGCCTGGCCAACCCAGAGTGCCCCTCCGGGGACCATTGGTGGTTCTGCTCCAGGGTGTCATGAGTGCAGCCCGAGACCCTCACCCCCTCACTGCTCGCTTCCGTCACCCCATCCGCAGCAGGCAGGGCAAGGTCGCCCAGAGCCGGCTTCTGCAGACCAGGGGCCAGCGCCTCTCCACTTCCAGTGAGGGTCTCGGCGCAGATGAGACAGCCCTTCAGCTAAGTGGAGGAAAAGCCACCTGTCACTCTGTCCTTGTTTGGCACCTGGACAGTCCCCATGGAACTGGTTGAATGAGTAAAGCCCACTTTGACTCTGTGTTCATCTCCGAGGAGTTCACTGATTTTCACAGAGCTGTTTTATAACACAGATTTTGACAACCATTCATTTAATCACACATTATAAACTGCTACTTTTATGCCCAGGTTGGAGGAGTAACTTCTGAAATAGCTTTTAAAAAACAAACCCAATGTAAAAGGACCAATGTCTGCATAAAGACCTTCCCCACTCTGGGATTTTCTGGCCAAATAGTTGGTGCTTACTCAGAAAAATGAAGTCAGCAGTTTCAGTTCAAGTATGTAAGAGCGGCCGAAAGGAAGTTTTCATATTAGAAATGTAATCCAAAAAAAGAAAGAAATGTAATCCGAGGATAAAAATCAAGCTCAAAGAAACACAATTTTGAAGAAGTAATGTTTGAAGAGAAGTGTTGATATAATTGGTGTACAGTGTTTATCTAGTGCTAATCTCTTCATTAAAATGCATTCTAAGTTTTCGTAGTTTCTAGAGATTTAATTATGGGCACACTATTTATCATTGTATTACATGAGTGCATAAAATTATACCTTGCTCATGTCTGTGCTTTAAATAATACAAGTGTCTTCAGCCTCATCTTTCAATAAGTGTCACTGTTATAAAGGAAACTTGTTTTCCAAGTTTATTGTTGTCGTTCAGTCATGTCCAGCTCTTTGCAACCCCATGAACTGCAGCACACCAGGCTTCCCTGTCCTTCACTATCTCCTGGAGTTTGCTCAAACTCATGTCCATGGAGTCAGTGATGCCATCCAACCATCTCTTCCTCTGTTGCCCCTTTCTCCTCTTGCCCTCAATTTTTCCCAGCATCAGGGTCTTTTCCAATGAGTCAGCTCTTCACATCAGATGGCCAAAATATTGGAGCTTGAGCTTCAGCATCAGTCCTTCCAGTGAATATTCAGGGTTGATAACACAGAGTAAAAGTGGGCTTTACTCAGGCTTTATTCAGTCCTTGTGGGGACTGTTCAGGCACCAAACAGGGACAGAGTGACAGGTGGCTTTTCCTCAACTTAGCCAAAGAGCTGTCTTATCCACGCCTAGATCCTCACACTATTGATCGGTTCAGCCATTAGGATTGTGCCTCTGCCCTAGATTATCTGGCAACTAGTGATTTTTATCAGGCAGCTGTGCTTAAGCCTTTTTCCATAAGTAAGATTTTTGAAAGTAAACACATACATCGGTGGAAGTTACTCTTCTCACTGTGGTTTCAATTAACTTCATTGATCATTCACTTAATATTTAGTCTTTGCTAGACAACCATTAATTATATTATCATTTTAATAGTACAGATAATACTGGGTTAATACTGGGTAGCTCAAACATATGCTTTAAAAATAACAACCTTTTTCATGTTGTAAAAGTAATTCATAATCACCATAGACAGTTTAAACAGCACAGATGAACATGAAAAGATACAATCCTTCCCCCCAAAGATGGCCCTATTTATGTTTCCTCTTCTTGCTCCCTCCCACACAAAGTTAATTATGGCATCAAACATCATTCTTTATTTCTACTATTTTAGCGTTATGTTTCAGGGTTATCTTTTCACATCACTGAGTCTTTTTCTGCAACATCGAGCTGGCATGACCAGAATGTTCAGGGTCACATTATTCAGAAGTGGAAATGATTGGTTTTTAAAAATTGCACTCTTGGCTCTGTAACAAAACAAACAGAGCTGTGGCTTCAGCCTTGTAGCTGACATACTTCTGACAGTTGTGTGGCTTTTCCAGTGTTCTGATCCTCCTGATCACACTGCTTTTATGGTGGAGAGAACATGTCCCCACCCCAGGGTGTTCAGGATCCGTGTAACCGCCACAGCCTGATGGTGGGCTTAGCCAAGCCCAGACAAATGGACGCTTACACTCTGTTCTTAATTGCTAGCAATGCTATCAACCCCTCCAATTCTTACCTAGAAGGGAAACTGCAGGGGCTTCCTGTTACTGGAGACACGTCCACCTTCAAGGCCTTCCTAACCTCCTCTGTTTGACACCTCTCCTCTGGTGCCATTTCCTTGGTGGACTTTGCACCCTTTCTTGAATTAGAAAGATGGACCCCTCGTGGGACATTCTGAGGAGTCCTTCACATCATCATCCAGTCTTTTGTTCTCATTTTTTCAGGCTTATGATCCCATAACTTAGAGTTTTATTAACCACAATCTCTTCTTTTCTCAGATACTTACTCCCAACCAGCCTCAGCATTTTTTCATAGCCACACCACCAGCAGCTGGGACTTATACACCCAAATAAATGCCAAAGAAAATATGACTTGCAGTTGTTTAGTTACTAAGTTGTATCTGACTCTTTTCAACCCCATGGATTATAGCCTGCCAGGCTCCTCTGTCCATGGGATTTCCCAGGCAAGAATACTGGAGTCAGTTGCCATTTCCTCCTCCAGGGGATCTTCCCAACCCAAGGATCAAACCCATGTCTCCTGCTTTAGCAGGCAGATTCTTTACTGCTGAGCCACTGGAGAAGCCCCAGAAAATATCAGTAAATAAACTCAAATGCATAAACTTCAGGTAGCCATCTCAGAAACTTGGACCATTCTTTGCTATTCTTTTAAACCTATTTTCCACGTAGAGATTCAGGTTTCTCATTCAGCCTTCTGTTATCACTGCGCTGCACTGATAACCCTGAGAAAGCGTTCGACAGATGGCGAGGACAGCGACGGGCCTGGATTTCAGTCTTGACCCTGACTCTGGACGGTGCATCGCCTTTTGTGCACTTTTCAATCGTCCTTCGAATGTCAGCTAAACATCAAACACTGGTGGGTCTGGCTGTTCAGCGATCATCAGAGCACAGTCTGTACCCAGTGAAGCTCACATTCTCCTTCAGAAGCCAATGTGTAAATTGGACACAGTGCAGTTGTTTTATGAGGCCGCACATAGTTGTTATTGTTCAATCACCCAATTGTGTCCAACTCTTTGTGACCCCATAGACTCCAGCACACCATCTCCTGGAGCTTGCTCAAACCCATGTCCATTGAGTCAGTGATGGCATCCAACCTTCTGGTCTTCTGTCATCCCTTTATCCTCCTGCCTTCAATCTTTCCCAGCATCAGGGTCTTTTTCAGTGAGTCAGTTCTTCACATCAGGTGGCCAAAGTGTTGGAGCTTCAGCTTCACCATCAGTCCTTCCAGTGAATATTCAGGACTGATCTCCTTTAGGATTGACTGGTTGGATCTCCTTGCAGTCCAAGGAACTCTCAAGAGTCTTCTCCAGCACCACAGTTCAAAAGCATCAATTCTTCAGCGCTCAGCTTTCTTTATAGTCCAACTCTCACATCTGTACATGACTACTGGAAAAACTGCACCTTTGACTAAATGAACCTTTGTCAGCAAGGTGATGTGTCTGATTCTTAGTATGCTCTCTAGGTTTGTCATAGCTTTTCTTCCAAGGAGCAAGCGTCTTTTGATTTCATGTCTTCAGGCACAGTCTGCAGTGATTTGGAGCCCAGGAAAATAAAGTCTGTCACTGTTTCCATTTTCCCCATCTATTTGCCATGAAGTGATAGAACCAGATGCCATGATCTTCGTTTTTTGAATGTTGAGTTTTAAGCCAGCCCTTTCAGTCTCCTCTTTCACCTTCATCAAGAGGCTCTTTAGTTCCTCTTTGCTTTCTGTCATTAGGATGGTATTATTGGAATACCTGAGGTTATTGATATTTCTCCCAGCAATCCTGATTCCAGCCTCTGGCTTCATCCAGCCCAACATTTCACATGATGTACTCTGCATATAGGTTAAATAAGCAGAGTGACCCAAACACCCCCGGGCAGGGGGCCTCCCTGCTGTTCTGGTCCTGACCATCATCCTGCCTTGTTTCCTTCTAGGGCTCACGCAGGATGAGAGGCTCGACTCCATGGGAACCTGACCCCACAGCTCTGTTCTCAGTCCAGGCCAAGCCTAGGGTGGCCCCTGGGGAATCTCCAGTTGTGCCCAAGTGCGGTCCTCACCCAGGGCTGCCTGTGCAACCTGTCTGAGACAGGCCGGGTCGGGGGGCTGAGAGTGTGCAGTCTCATCAGCTCCCAGGACTCACGGCTCTGGCCCTAGAGCCACAGTTAGAAACGGGATCACCAGGTGGGCCATCAGAACCAGGATCCCTCCTTGCTGTGAAGGCTGATCTCAGGGCTGGATCAGTGAGCGTGGCCTCGCCTTCTGTGAAAACTTGCAGGAAGAAAGACCTGTTCCTGAAGCACGTCTCAGAGCTTAGCTGACAGGGGCGGAGCATGGCTGATGGGGGTGGAGCTTGACTGACGGGGTGGGGCTTAGCTGACAGGGCGGGGCTTGGCAAAGGGGTGGAGCTTAGCTTGCAGAGGCGGAGTTGGATTGAGGCAGAGCGGAGCTTGGCTCACATGCGGTGCTGGGATGGGGGAGGGTGGAGCGCGGCTGGTAGGGACAGGCCTTGGCTGACAGGGGCGGAGTATGGCTGATATGGGCGGGGCATGGCTGACGGGGGCGGGGCTTGGCTTTCGGAGGCAGGGTTTGATTGAGGCAGAGCAGATCTTGGCTCACGCGGTGGCGGTGGCGGGGGGAGCATGGAGCGCGGCTGACAGGGGGTGGCAGGGGATGGAAGGTGCGGAGTGCAGCTGACAGGGACTGGACCGGTCCTAGGCTGGGGGCCCGCGGGCGGTCACTAGTCTCCTCTGTGTTGACCGCGGCCACCTGGGGCCCTTCCTCACGTCCCCTCGCAGCCCCCACTTCCTTCCAAACTTGGTCTTCCTTCTACAGTCCTCTGCCCTGTAATTATCTGACGTCGCAGTTCTCAATAATGGATGTGCAAGTATTCTGGGACGAGAAAAATGCTACAGAATGGATGCACAAGGATGCCAGCTGTCGCCGCAGCTGAGCGGCAGAAAACAACTCTCTTCTGATATTTGTTTCTCTTTATACTCAAAAGCCTGAGAGACAGAAAAAATGCGATTTGAACAACTACTTGAGAGCTTGAACTTGTACAAAAAAATAATTCTTTTTTATTTTAAAAGAAGTGCTGTAATAAGCAGTCCTTTTAAAACTGCTTAGTAAACATGTTCTTGTAATTTTTAAGTTAAAGTACTGATGGATTTACATGCATACCATCTATGTTTGAAAACTCATCACACCTTCAGACTGTAAACTTGAAAGTCCCTGTCGTCATGAATTCCAGACCATTTACATGTTGATTTCCATGGCAGTTTTTAAAGTTTCTTGAGTAACATGGGTCCTATTTATTATTTTTTTTTAAAAAAGCCTTCCTGCCAGTGTTCTGCCTGCTCACCATTTTGACCTTTGCACACACGTGCAGGTCCACCTTCTGTGCTTCTTATCACTTGGTGCATAGCCACTGGTTTCTGTGTCATTTAATTTTTTCAATTACCTGGCAAGGTACTTGTGATGAAGGTCAGCATTGCATATGCAAAGAGGCAGCTCCCAGAGAGGTTCAGGCTGGGGGGCCCCATTCCAGCTCAGTCCACCCAATGGTCTCGCCCTTCACCAAGGGCTATCTACCCTGATAGCATCCCCTGCATCAGGAGTGTGGGGGGAAGGTGGGACGTTTGAGTCCTTTCTAGATTAGAAAGTCCTTCCTAGATTATGTTTTCCTGATTTAGTAACAATGTTTGTGTTAGTAGCTCAGTGGTGTCCAACTCTTTGTGACCCCATGGACTGCAGTCTGCAAGGTTCCTCCATCCACAGAATTCTTCAGGCAAGAAAACTGGAGTGGGTTGCCATTCCCTTCTCCAGAGGATCTTCCCAAACCAGGAATCAAACCTGCATCTCCTGTGTCTCTGGCATTGCAGGCAAATTCTTTCCCACTTGAGCCATCGGAGAAGCCCTTCTCTTAATCCCAGTCAAAGGGAAAAACCAGGTTTGGACATTTATTCTAAAGCAGTGCCTATCTCCCTGCATACACGTCACGGACACCCAACTTGAGAAGAGGCTCCTCATCTTTTTCAGGCCCCTCTGTGGCAGCTCCCCACCCCCGTTGTTGGATTCTGGCTCTGGGCTTTGTGACTCGGGAGGGTGTTCGTATCCACAGGCCTGTGCCAGCCTTGTCCCCTGTTCTGGTGGCATCGCGGAGCCGCAGCCTTGACAGGAGTACAGACGAGGGTCTGAGGGGCGTGCCCCAGCTCTGGCCCATGCACAGGCTCCCAGCCCACCTTCCAGGGAGACTCAGGCGCAGCTGTGACCTCATGGGGGGGCCACCGTGCAGTCAAGAAGGCCTCACCACCCGGCCCACCTGCTCATACTGCACACACCCCCTGGCCCCGCACCCAGAGCAGAGCGTGAGCCCCGCATCCACCCAGCTGATGCCTTCCCAGCTGCACAGGAACCAGCCGTGAGTGAGGGATATTGGGGATGCATCCTTAACCCGTGAGTTAGGGACGCAGCCTGAGCCCAGAGGTCCGGGAGACTGGCAGCAGCCTGGGCGGGGCCGGCGAGAGGGAGGCTGCCTTCCTTCGTGTCATCTCTGCTCTGACACAGTCAGCAACATGCGGGATCCGGGGTCAGTTTCCCTGCTGTGGGCCAGGCGTGTGACACGTGGAGACAGGCTGAGGCCAGCCCTTGCACGCACAGACTCAGCTGGTGACAGCGTCTCTGCAGTCGGGTCTCTGCATTGGCCCCGGCTTGGGGCCCGTGAGTCACCTGGGAACTTGTACACCGTGAAAGCCGATTCCCCAGCGCAGTGGGGCTGAGTGTACCCCCCCGACCCGCTCCAGGTGCAGCTCCTGGGAAGTGCAGGACCCCTGTTTTGGTGTCAGAGGATCTGTTATCCACGGGATGCAGACTGTACTCACCTCAGATGGTGAAGATTCAAAGTCTGCCAGGCGCTGTGTGTGGGTTCAAGTCACAGAGGTGAGAGAGGCACGAGGAACCCACTGTTTGGAGCAAAGACTAGTTCCAAGGACGTGCGTGGAGCCTAGGAAGTAGGTCAGATGCAGAGAGACACAGGCAGGAGGGGAGTCTGCGCAGAGGGAGACATGCTCGGGGGTTGCGATGTGGCCATTCCAGGGGCAGCGTGGGGCGCCCTGCTGAGCTCTGGGAACGGGGGCTGGAGTTCAGCCATGCGATGGGTCAGCTCCCTGGAGAGCCTTGGGCAGCAATCACCATGAGACAGTCTTCCCCTCCATCACAGTTTTCTCTGAGCACAGAAGGCCATCTCTCATGTGTGTGTCCTGCAGACATCTTCAAGAGCAACACAGGCCATAATGGAATTTACTTTTCTAACTAGGTTATTGTCAAGGTCAGTCTGTAACTCCTCTGTAACACAAGTGACAAAATGGACCGTGTGCCAGGCTGTGTGCGTGTGTTTTGACAGTCTTGTATTCTGAGCGAAAGGCCCAGAAATTAGGTGGCTTATCCAAAGTGCAGTCATCTGCAAACTGAATTCGGTGGCACCTTACAAAACATCTCCTGGGGTCCGTTGAAAGAAGCCCCACATTGAATCTGTGCCCACGGCCCCATGCTGACCAGCCCCGCCATGGGTCTGGGTGTGAGAAGGATCAGAGAGTTTCTCAGAGCCCAGAAGTTTCAAAATTGCCACCTTACTGTGTAATCAAAGCATTTGTAAGGGTCAGCAAGAGCACGGCAATGAAAATGAGCTGTCATCAACAAATCTCATTAGAATGCGGGGTTGCCTTTTAGCAAAGTGTGTTTGGAATAATAATCAGCTCCTGGGCATTTCAACACACTCCAGAAATGTAAAGCATCAGGCCAGAAGTATTAGAAAAAAAAAAAAAACGTTTTAAACCCCTCTCATTAGTTCACTTTGATTTCTGTCTCCATAGAAACTGGATATTCGAATGCATTAAGATATTTTTGTCTTTGGAGTTTTTGTGTGTCTCGGAATTTGGATGTGTGCACGCACAGCCAGCCAGATGCAGGGAGCGTGCGGTGCGGGTGGACAGGCACACGGTGGCAGTGGGGCTCGGTTGGAGGCCAGAGCGGAGGTGGCCCCGTCCACAGGCTGCTCCAAGAAAGACTGAACCACGAAGTTTCTGAACAACAGGACACTGGCCAGGGAGGGGCCAGGGCTCCGCACAGCCGGCTGTCCACGCTGGTAACGCGTGTCAGCGGAGACTACGTAGGACATCACCCTCTGGAAAGGCGGCCTGGCTCTTCAGAGAATAGCGTCCACCCCACCCCCTACCCCGCAGCGTCTGCCCTGGGCCAAGCGCAGTGTCCCTCCCAGTGAAACGTTGACGTGTTCAGATACGCTGGAGCCTCTCATCCTGAAGTGTGTTTGAAGACTAGGAGCGAGTCAGCAGCACAGACACAGGCTTGCATTGTAGTGGGTGGTAGGGATTTGCTGAGGTTATTTCTAGGAAAGTAGGTTTTTCTCAAATAAAATGCCCACACGTCTCTGAGCTCTGTCGCAGGGGGTGAGCAGGAAGCAATGAAGCCTTGCAGACACGCCATTAAATGCGCTGCTTTTATTCCACGAGTTCTCTGGTCTGTGTTCCAACTGGAGTAGAGTTTTCTCCCTGGGGTGCAGCTCAGAACCTAGAGACGGCGGGGTGGAGAAGCCGTGGCTGAGTCGGAGGCCCAGTCCTGCCTCAGGCCCCGAGGCCGCCTCACCTGCCCACAGGCTCAGGGCCTCTGAGACTGCCAGGCCGGCCCCGCCCCGGGGAAGCCGAGTCCACATTCCTGAGCGTGCTGGCCCCTCCGCCCTGGCGCTCCTGCCCTCGCCTGCACCCCACTGGGTCCAGCCCGCAGCAACTGGTGAGCCTGGGCAGGGGTGCCTGCAGGGAGGGCTCAGGGCCAGGCTGGAGGTGTGGCCCGGAGTGCCCTGGGCCCTCTGGTCTTCAGGACGGATACTGCCAGGCCTGAGGCCACTGTGAGTGCCCTCGGGCCTCCGGGAAGAGCCGTGGTCCCACCTGCTTCCTGGCTGCCAGCCCATCGTCTGAGTCCTGGGAGGACTGACCTCGGGGCCCTGGAGGTGGAGTGCGGGTGGGGGGCCCATGGAGCCCCAGCTTTGGGCCACGTCCAGACGACAGTGGCCAGCAGCACGGTCTCAGGACCCCAGGCTGAGGAGAGCAGAGTCAGGGAGCGGGCGCGTGGGCAAGGCGACCCCAGTGGTCCCAGTCCTGGCTCCTTCAGTCCTTCTCAGAAACCGCCCCTCCCGTTTGCTTCTTCCCGGGCTTCGCCTAGGCGGCTGGAGCCGTCCTTCTTAGATCAGCCCTGCTCCCCTCCTCAGAGCCCCCCAGGCCTCCCACCCGCCGAGGCCCAGAAACCCGTTTCTTCTGGGGTGAAAGGTCACCTCCTCAGGGGAGCACTCAGACCTGCAGCCTAAGGTTCGTCACCAACTGTTCAGAGCACTGTGCACCTTCCCTGTAGCAAAGCTCCCCTTTGTCATTTCTCGTCGAACATCCGTGAACCCGGCTGACCTGAGCACCTGGGGGGCAGTGGCCAGGGCAGCCTTACCGGCCCCTCCGAGGGCCGTGTGTGCGGTTGGAGGTCCACCTGGGGACCAGATCCACAGGCCCTCCCACGGGAAAGCTCTGGCTCGCCGTGTCGACTCCTAACCCAGCATCGATCCCCTGCTTTGTTCTGACAGACCCCTGCTCCTGACCTGTAGGTTTTTCTAGCTATTTTCCTGGATGAAGTTTCTGCTACCGTTTTGCGTGTCATTCAGAAGAGACCTCCTCACTGGTTTTGGAACAAGCTTGTCTCTGAGAGAGCTGCAGGCTTTCGGCCTTGTGCAGATAGGAAGCCTTCCCCATTTTGCAGAACTCCCGTGTGAGGCACCTGCTGACCCCGAGGACAGTCTCCTGATCACAGACTGTGTCGCAGGTCAGAGAAGCATCTCCACATTCCAGCCTCCACCTCCTTACACGCTGCCAACACTGCTTCTGCTCATTTTCCCTTTTAAATATGACCGAAGTTCTTTCGGCCTCACTGAATGAGTAATGCCGCGTGGGTGCTAGAGCAGTGCTTTCAAGGCAGCACAGGGCTGTTCAGAACTGACTTGGGTGAATTTTTGTTGCTTGCAAATACAGAACGCAGCGTTGTTACAGTGTAGTTTCAGAAGTCGCTGATTTAATCATAAAATTGCTTTTAAAAATGACTATGACAAGGATCACCTTTCTGCAGCAAACTAAGCTTTTCAACTTAAAAAAAAAATGTGGGCACAGAAACACAAACTTCATTTATCAAAAAATAAAGTGACACAGATTGTTGATGAATCGTCTAACATCTGTGCTTGATCAGTGCCAGATAGCAGCCGTCTCTGTACGTGAACTTCAGTGCGATCCATTGACGAGCCCAGGGTTTGCTGTTGACCTGAGAAGGCCAGGCAGTAGCCCAGGGTCAGGCTCTGGCCTGAGTCCGCCCATCCAGGCTCCAGGCTTCCCCTGCCCACGGGCCTTCCAACCCTCGGTGTTACAGGCCCCCTGTCCTTGTTCTCGCTGAGCTTCAGGTGATGTGTTAAGAGTCCCAGGTCTGAGGGGATCTGCAGAATTCTTAAGGGCACCCCACATTGAGCAGACCACTTATGTTAGCATGGGCATCTCTCTGTTTTTATCCTGTTTTACTCACCTTGCTTATTTACATTTTTAAAAGGTCCAAGTCCAAAGGATTGTTCTCAAGTTACAGTCATAATCCACACCCATGGTCCTTGGTCGGACACTATAGAAATAGCTGCAGAGAGAACCAGGTTAGACCACCACCCCCCACCCCATCCTGTTCTAAGCATTGCTCCGAGGTCTCGTGTGGGCTGCAAACTAGAAGAGAAGAAATGTAATGAGAAAAGTATTCCAGCCGGTTAGTCTACACCCTGCCTCCTAGAAACATGGGTTTATCCCCTTAATTAGTAGCTTTAAGATCTATTTTGAATACTAACAGGACAAGCTGATGGCAAGCTTTCACTTCTGATAAAATAGATGGATCGTTGCAAACATACTTTCAGCCAGCTTCAAGACAAACTGAGATCTGATATTTACTAAAAAATGGCATCTTTCGCAGGTGCTTTCTCTTCATTTCAGGTTACTAGCTGTATTTCTCTTCTTCTACAGCCAAGTTTATCTTCCTTGGTGAAGTGCTCCAGCCCCCTCCCCAGTCCCCACGCCCTCAGCCTGAAAGACTTTCTTGTTTTCCAAGCATGTCTTCATGGATGCAAGACAGAGCTGCAGTCGCAGTCGCTACGCTCTCGGTTATCTTCCTCATTAGTCCTGTTG
Source organism: Capricornis sumatraensis (assembly GCF_032405125.1). Classification (NCBI taxonomy): domain Eukaryota; kingdom Metazoa; phylum Chordata; class Mammalia; order Artiodactyla; family Bovidae; genus Capricornis; species Capricornis sumatraensis. Next base: position 43,373,835 of record NC_091072.1, on the reverse strand, counting down.
TGAAGGGAATGCACATGTCTACAGCTCATAAAGTTGATGCAAGTGATGAAAGCGACCGCTCCTGTAATTGTGTCTGTTCTGTCTTCACAAGACCTCTGTGTTTTTCCTGCAGTGTGTTTGGAAATATACATTTTTTAAAAAAATGGTTAGTAGTGTAGTCATTTAGGTTGGGCTAGTGTTCTGAATAACTGAGCGCTTTCCCTCAGTGAGAATAAAAACTTACCGCATTTTCCGATTCAGATGGAAGTTATCCTAATATATATTATTTCTCTCCTGTTAGTTGTTGGAGGAGATGCAGTGCCTGGTATTTCACTGCCTTTGACCTTCTAAAATGGCAGACCCATGGTTTAACCAGATGCATTTAGACACAGGGTGCTTGTTGGCTGCAGGCTAACGGCTCAGTTTCCAAGAGTTAATGAAACCCTAACGTTTTCCGCAAAATGCGGTGCAGATGTGTCTGTACCCTTTACCAGCCTGAAGCAATATCTGACTCTCCCATGAGTGTACCTGAACTGTCTTGAGGGTGTGAGGGCTGGACACGGCAGGTTAATTCTGAGGGATGCTGTTTTCTCGAAGCTTTAGTGATGGAGCAGTGATGGGCGGGTTTAGCCAGAGGACTCGGAAGGTTTGCTCAGTTCCCAGAGATTCAAAGAGGGGCAGGAAGGGGAGTCCCGGCAGAGGAGGGCGGGTTTTTCTGGTTAGGGAGACTCGGGGCTGGATGTCCCCATGTGTCCCGGCTGGTCTTCCATCCACTCCATAGAGGGGAGTGTGTGCTGGGCTGTCCCATCTGCCAAGGGGTCGTCACATTCCCCGAGGGTGTCACCAGCCACCAACCCCACTCCTGTTTGGAAGGCTTGATGCTCCATATCCACAATCACCATTGCAGCTGGGGGTCCTTGAAGGGGCTCTGTTCTGAGAGGGTGTGTTTGTCACTGCTGGGGAGACTCTAAGTGAGCTTGGGTTCACATCTTCGCCAGATGAGCCTCATACCCAGCGCAGGTGGTTTGTAAATTGATTGACGGGTGAACACCTGAAGTCTGGCCCATCCTGCCCTGGAGAGGGAGCCTCGTGGCCGCGTCACAGCCTCTCTTTGGGCTTTGAGTCCTGTTGTTTCCCTTGTGGGGACAGGCAGTGTTAAGAAGCTGTGCTACCTTCAGACATGTCGGCATTTAGTGGAATGAAGTGGATAGCGAGACCCCGTCCTGGTACCAACAGACTGACACTGATCATAACCAGACAACGAACGGGAAACATGTGCGTGGCCACCAGGAACCTCCCAGCACCGCCTGGAAGGCTCCTGGCTTATGGACGTCAGTCCCCAGTCACTTTCTCCTCCGAAGCATGGCGTTAAGGAGATGGAAATATCAAGTCTACCAAGTTAAAATTGTTCTACATGTGAGACCCCCACCTGAACACTCCGCAACCACTCCCCGTGTCCTGGCTGCTTAGTATTGAACTTGTGTCTTGTAGCTAATTGTTTTGATTAGCTGTGAAGAAGCAAGTATTAGTGGAGTTTTTAATCACTTTAATTTTTTATAACTGTTTAAACAAACATTTATCCACACCTTTGCTAGGACTTTTTCATCTTATTTCACGTTGTCCTCATAATACCCCCGAGGATTTAGATGATAAAATAAACTCCTACAAAGCATAGTGACTTTCCGGGTCCTACAGCCAAGTTGAGGGCTGGGGGTCAGCACATCCTCTCTCTGCAACTCCGCCTGCAGACAATGCGGGGGTGAGGGGTCACATCAAAACCACCACAGCACTCTCTCTGCTTCAGGGTTCTCATGCTGTTTATACTATAGGAATTGTGGATTTTACTCCTTTCTATAGACAGAGACTGGAGATAACTTCTGGTGCGTTTTCTTTACATTGGATTAGGGCAGTATTTCCTCAACTTTACAGAGAAGAAACCTCGTCATCTACTTTGTTCGGTCACTCCGTTGTGTCCTACTCTTTGTGACCCCATGGACTACAGCACGCCAGGCTTCCCCGTCCATCACCAACTCCCAGAGCTTGCTCAAACTCATGCCCATTGAGTCAGTGATGCCATCCAACCTTCTTATCCTCTGTCATCCCCTTCTCCTTCTACCTTCAATCTTTCCCAGCATCAGTCTTTTTAATAGCTTTAGCTTCAGCATCAGTCCTTCCAATGAATATTCAGGACTGATTTCCTTTAAGATGAACTGGTTTAACCTCCTTGCAGTCCAAGGGACTCTCAAGAGGCTTCTCCAACACCACAATTCAAAAGCATCAATTCTTCAGCACTCAGCTTTCTTCATAGTCCAACTCTCACATCCATACATGATCACTGGAAAAACCATAGCCTTGACTCGATGGACCTTGTTGGCAAAGAAATGTCTCTGCTTTTTAATATGCTGTCTAGGTTGGTCATAGCTTTTCTTCCAAGGAGCAAGTGTCTTTTAATTTCATGGCTGCAGTCACCATCTGCAGTGATTTTGGAGCCCAAGAAAAGAGTCTCTCACTGTTTCCACTGTTTCCCCATCTATTTCCCATGAAGTGATGGGACCGGATGCCGTGATCTTAGTTTTCTGAATGTTGAGCTTTAAGCCAGCTTTTTCACTCTCCTCTTTCACTTTCATCAAAAGGCTCTTTAGTTCCCTTTTGCTTTCTGCCATAAGGGTGGTGTCATCTGCATATCTGAGATTATTGATATTTCTCTTGGCAATCCTAATTCCAGCTTGTGATTCATCCAGACCGGCATGTCTCATGATGTACTCTGCATATAAATTAAATAAGCAGGGTGGCAATATACAACCTTGACGTATTCCTTTCCCAGTTTTGAATCAGTTCATTGTTCCATGTCTACTTTGTGGTACAGTTTCTTTGGGGAGCTTGAGGGGTGGAGTCAAGAGTGAAGAATTATTAGCAGTTTTTAAAGCAAGGATGAAGACTGCAGCATCCCACAAGAAAACTGCTCAGCTGTGTCACCAGTGCATTTTCACACGCAGTGTAACTTCCACAGAAAGGTCTGGGGTGATGGGGATTCAAGAACACATGCTTTCTAAGGAATATAAACAGCAAGCCAGGTTTTAAAAGAATTGAAATTGTAAATGCCAGGCTAGGTTTCCCATTTCCAAAACCAGGCAGTTGGTGAGCCTGCTGAAATGATGGATTCTGGTGAAGGACCAGGTAGGAGAGACCAGCTGGGTTCATGTTGGAAAGGACACAGTTTTCACTGGGTGGTGGTTGTATCAGGAAGATATAGATTAATTTAATTCCTTTGCTGCTGTAACTCAGCCGTCAGGACTTGGGCTGAACATCCTGGGTTGCTAGGCAACGGGTACCAGTGGGCGGGTGTGGGAGCCAGGACTGAGCAAGTCCTGGGCCGGTGCGGAGATGCATCCACTGGGCTACTTTCTGAGCAGCATCATCTCCGAGAAACATGCCAGGCCCCCAGCCCAGGGCACGGCAGCGCTGATTTACAGGAGCCATTTTCTTTTCCAAGGGTTGATTTCAGAAGAAATGCTAGTTTCCAGCAGGTGACAGAAGCAAACATTGCTCATCATCTCATCACACAAGAAATCTTAAGCAACAAGGAAAATCATCCTTGATGTTGATAAAGAAGGCCCTTTCGTTAATGATGACACCAACTGCAGAATCGCTGTGCTGTGCGTCGTGTAGAACACACACAAGCTGCTGCATGAGACAGACACTGATGCGGAGAAGCGCCGACACAATTCAGCGTCCTGATGGGTCTTCTGGAGCCCATGGTGTGGGTTCTCTCCTCCTGGGCTTTGACTTGATTTTCTGATCCTTCTGCCAGGAAGCCCACTGGGTGGTGGAGGCCTGGCACCAGGATGGAGCAAGAACCCTGAGTAGCTGGAGCCCTGGAACTGGGCCAGCGAGACATGGCTCCGGGAGACCCAGGTCTTGACCAGCGTCTTGCTGGTGTTTCTCAGCCAGCGTGCATGTCAAGCCGGGTTCTGGCGAAGCTGGACAGCCGGCCCCTCCTTCCACTCCTGCCCCGTGTCCTCCCCCATGGCCCCCACACTCTGTACCTGCCTAAGAGCCTAGTCCCGCACCCCATCTCCCCACTCCTGCACCCCCATGTCCCGTCAGGCCCCCTTGCCCTGTCTCTGCCTGAGAGCCCAGCCCAGCGGCCACTCCTCCAGGCCACCCCTCAGCTCGTTTTCCTCACGTGCTCCCCAGACCAGCTCCCAGGCAGGCGTCAGGGCCCCACACGAGGCACAGACCCTCCAGGACAAGCATGTGCGAGGCAGGAGTGTGGGAGCCCCCAGGGCCAGCCCGTCCAGTGACTGCAGAGAGTGGAAAGAGAGGAGGGAGCCCACCAGGCTCTCAGACTGTGCTCCTCCAGCTCCAGGCCTCCATACCACACAGCAGGGCAAGGCAGGTTGAGGAGCACGTTGAGACTCCAGAAACCCCAGGCCCACGTCACTCAGAAGGCCGCTGTGTTCACATGTCTCATCACTCAAGTTGATTTCACCAGAAAAAAATAAAATAAAAAATTTTGGAACTTGTCACCAGCAGAGGAATGCTAATTTCCCAGTAACCCCCCCTCCACCCCCCACCAAGAGAGTGTGTGACCCACAGGCTTCTGTGAACGGCCGGGTCTGGCAGGGCATGATTGCATTATGCCTCTCCTCGAGCCACTTTCAGGAACAGTCTGCCCCAGACGTGGACCCAGGGCAGAGCATCACGGCATCCAGGCTGGTCCCATGTTTCTCTGGGAACCTCAGTGCTTCTGAGAGTCTCCAAGTCTGTTCAAGTGGGTATTGGCCCAGCATCTGGTCCTGCCAGCTCAGAACCTAGGGCACCCTCCATCCTGGGAAGGAGATGGGCAGTGCCCCCCGACCTCATTTGTGTCCTGCAGTGGCCTCAGCAAAGGGCCACAGGCTGGGGTGGGCAGAGTCCACAGGCAGGAGGCCATGAGCCCAGAGTCAGGGCAGAACCTGCTGGGCAGTGGCCGTCTGCGTCCTGCTGCCACTGGCGAGTCTCTTGAGGTGAACAGTCCCCTTTCGGGGGAGGGTGCCCGGCCAGGCGCCTCCCTGAATCCCAAGGCTGTTCTCCAGTTGCTCTGCACCAGGACTGCCTTGTTGGCCCCAGTGACCAGCCGCCACCCCAGCAGGGCTGGGATTCATCCCAAGTGGTCAATGCTGTGGCCTCATGGTTGACAAATGTTTAATATCGCCTCTCCGGAAACGTGGTGTTTTGTCACGCACTCCCTTCTTTAAACCTTCATAGAGCAGCTCAGAAACGGCCAAAGCAGTGGCTTTCTGGCCAACAGAGGCACTACTGGTATTTATTCTATTTTCTCTTAAGTATTTGATGCTTGACTCAATCCTCAAGTGATAGAATGGAGAGATAAACAGATTAAAAGTGACAGTGAGTTATCTTCAGGCACCATCTGCCACTTCCTGAGCTCTTAGTTCCCACTTGCCGTTCCATCGTCAAAGGTCTTGCCCGAGGTTTCCCTCCCCTCTCCCAGGGCTCCGCCATGACCGCCACCTGGACAGTCCCCCAGACTGTCCCCAGGGACCACCCATTCAGCGCCCAGGTCCTGCCTCCTACCACAGCCCCTTCTCAGTCCTCAACAACCCCCTTCCACAGCATCTGACCCTCTGCGCTTCTCACCTGTGGGTTCAGACTCTCACCTGGCTTTCAGCCAGGGGACCGTGGGCAGGTCCAGCTCCCAAGTCTCGATTCTAAACCTTCTGAAGCCTGACTTACCACACTCCCATGGGAGGAAGGAGACTCAGCCCTAACACAGCAGTGAAGCCGTAGTAAGGAGTCAACCTGCTCCTGGGGTGCCAACCCACCTTCCCCTTGCCTCTGTGCCCCCGGGGCCCCAGTCACTCCCCCAGCTCCAACTTCCACGGCTCAGCCGAGCGCAGTGTGTGTGTGTGTGTGGCCAAGACCAGCTCAATTACTGGGATCCCGCGCTTCCCCGCAGTCCCAAGCAGCCAGGCCGCACTCCGCGCCTTGCCCCGGGTCAGATCCCACCCCGCTCTGTGTCCTCCTCCCGCGTGCAGCCCAAGTCACACTCTGCTCTGTGAAGTGTGTGCCCCATCTGACACTCAGGACTCTGTGTGCAGAGCCGAGCTTGGGCTTCCCAGGTAGCACAGTGATAAAGCATCCACCCGTGAATCCAGGAGATGCAAGAGACACAGGTTCGATCCCTGGGTCGGGAGGATCCCCTGGAGGAGGGCATGGCAACCCACTCCAGTATTCTTGCCTGGAGAATCCCATGACAGTGGAGCCTTGTGGGCCACAGTCCATGGGGTTGCAAGAAATTGAACACCACGGAGCAACAAGAGACAGGTTTATTCTAGGCAAGTCTTGCAGGATAGAGCACCTACTGAGTGCAGCACTTCCTGTTTTACACTTACCTGCACTAACAGGTGGCCTGTTACCCCGGGAAGGTCTGGTTCATCCCCCTGGGGGCACTGCAGGATGGCAGGGGTGGATCGGGGGTGGACTGCAGTCCAGACCTTCCTGCCCCTAGGACAGCGAACCCCCCACTCCCGCCTGGTCTACGCCTGAGGCTCAGGGCCCAGACGGACAAACCGTAGGTTGAGAGACAGATGGTGTAGGATGGTCACCACAGGGCCGCACCGTGGCCAGTGCTACATGGAACAGGACTCGGCCATAATTACTGCCTTCCCGCACTGCACTGGGTCCACGCTCCCCTCCACGCCCTGCACCGAGTCCAGGCTCTCCTCCCCCTGCTCCGTGTCCACGCTCCCCTCCCCCTGCTCCGTGTCCATGCTCCCCTCCCCCTGCTCCGTGTCCACGCTCCCCTCCCCCTGCACTGAGTCCACACTCTCCTCCCCCTGCTCTGTGTCCACTCCCCTCCTCCCCCTGCTCCGTGCCCATGCTCTCCTCCTCCCCCTGCTCCGTGTCCACTCTCCTCCCCCTGCTCCGTGTCCACTCTCCTCCCCCTGCTCCGTGTCCACACTCTCCTCCCCCTGCTCCGTGTCCACACTCTCCTCCCCCTGCTCCGTGTCCACGCTCCCCTCCCCCTGCACTGAGTCCACACTCTCCTCCCCCTGCTCTGTGTCCACTCCCCTCCTCCCCCTGCTCCGTGTCCATGCTCCCCTCCTCCCCCTGCTCTGTGTCCACTCTCCTCCCCCTGCTCCGTGTCCACGCTGTCCTCCCCGTGCTCCGTGTCCACGTTTCCCTCCCCCTGCTCCGTGCCCATGCTCTCCTCCCCCTGCTCCGTGTCCATGTTCCCCTCCCCCTGCTCCATCTCCACGCTGTCCTCCCCCTGCTCCGTGTCCATGTTTCCCTCCCCCTGCTCCGTGCCCATGCTCTCCTCCTCCTGGTCCATGTCCACACTCTCCTCCCCCTGCTCCATCTCCACGCTCTCCTCCCCCTGCTCCGTGTCCACGTTTCCCTCCCCCTGCTCCGTGCCCATGTTCCCCTCCCCCTGCTCCATCTCCACGCTGTCCTCCCCCTGCTCCGTGTCCACGTTTCCCTCCCCCTGCTCCGTGCCCATGCTCTCCTCCTCCTGGTCCATGTCCACACTCTCCTCCCCCTGCTCCATGTCCACACTCTCCTCCCCCTGCTCCGTGTCCACGTTTCCCTCCCCCTGCTCCGTGCCCATGCTCTCCTCCCCCTGCTCCGTGTCCATGTTCCCCTCCCCCTGCTCCATCTCCACGCTGTCCTCCCCCTGCTCCGTGTCCACGTTTCCCTCCCCCTGCTCCGTGCCCATGCTCTCCTCCTCCTGGTCCATGTCCACACTCTCCTCCCCCTGCTCCATCTCCACGCTCTCCTCCCCCTGCTCCGTGTCCACGTTCCCCTCCCCCTGCTCCATCTCCACGCTCTCCTCCCCCTGCTCCGTGTCCACGTTCCCCTCCCCCTGCTCCATCTCCACGCTCTCCTCCCCCTGCTCCGTGTCCACGTTTCCCTCCCCCTGCTCCGTGCCCATGCTCTCCTCCCCCTGCTCCGTGTCCACGTTCCCCTCCCCCTGCTCCATGTCCACGCTGTCCTCCCCCTGCTCCGTGTCCACGTTTCCCTCCCCCTGCTCCGTGCCCATGCTCTCCTCCTCCTGGTCCATGTCCACACTCTCCTCCCCCTGCTCCGTGTCCACGTTTCCCTCCCCCTGCTCCGTGCCCATGCTCTCCTCCTCCTGGTCCATGTCCACACTCTCCTCCCCCTGCTCCGTGTCCACGTTTCCCTCCCCCTGCTCCGTGTCCACGTTCCCCTCCCCCTGCTCCGTGCCCATGCTCTCCTCCCCCTGCTCCGTGTCCATGTTCCCCTCCCCCTGCTCCATCTCCACGCTGTCCTCCCCCTGCTCCGTGTCCACGTTTCCCTCCCCCTGCTCCATGTCCATGCTCTCCTCCTCCTGGTCCATGTCCACACTCTCCTCCCCCTGCTCCATCTCCACGCTCTCCTCCCCCTGCTCCGTGTCCACGTTCCCCTCCCCCTGCTCCGTGCCCATGCTCTCCTCCCCCTGCTCCGTGTCCATGTTCCCCTCCCCCTGCTCCATCTCCACGCTGTCCTCCCCCTGCTCCGTGTCCACGTTTCCCTCCCCCTGCTCCGTGCCCATGCTCTCCTCCTCCTGGTCCATGTCCACACTCTCCTCCCCCTGCTCCGTGTCCACGTTTCCCTCCCCCTGCTCCGTGCCCATGCTCTCCTCCCCCTGCTCCCTGTCCATGCCCTCCTCCTCTTGGTCCATGTCCACGCTCTCCTCCCCCTGCTCCATCTCCACGCTCTCCTCCCCCTGCTCCGTGTCCACGTTTCCCTCCCCCTGCTCCGTGCCCATGCTCTCCTCCCCCTGCTCCCTGTCCATGCCCTCCTCCTCTTGGTCCATGTCCACGCTCTCCTCCCCCTGCTCCGTGTCCACGCTGTCCTCCCCCTGCTCCGTGTCCACGTTTCCCTCCCCCTGCTCCGTGCCCATGCTCTCCTCCCCCTGCTCCGTGTCCACACTCTCCTCCCCCTGCTCCGTGTCCACGTTTCCCTCCCCCTGCTCCGTGCCCATGCTCTCCTCCCCCTGCTCCGTGTCCATGTTCCCCTCCCCCTGCTCCATCTCCACGCTGTCCTCCCCCTGCTCCGTGTCCACGTTTCCCTCCCCCTGCTCCGTGCCCATGCTCTCCTCCTCCTGGTCCATGTCCACACTCTCCTCCCCCTGCTCCATCTCCACGCTCTCCTCCCCCTGCTCCGTGTCCACGTTCCCCTCCCCCTGCTCCGTGCCCATGCTCTCCTCCCCCTGCTCCGTGTCCATGTTCCCCTCCCCCTGCTCCATCTCCACGCTGTCCTCCCCCTGCTCCGTGTCCACGTTTCCCTCCCCCTGCTCCGTGCCCATGCTCTCCTCCCCCTGCTCCGTGTCCACGTTCCCCTCCCCCTGCTCCATGTCCACGCTGTCCTCCCCCTGCTCCGTGTCCACGTTTCCCTCCCCCTGCTCCGTGCCCATGCTCTCCTCCCCCTGCTCCGTGTCCACGTTCCCCTCCCCCTGCTCCATGTCCACGCTGTCCTCCCCCTGCTCCGTGTCCACGTTCCCCTCCCCCTGCTCCATCTCCACGCTCTCCTCCCCCTGCTCCGTGTCCATGCTCTCCTCCCCCTGCTCCGTGCCCATGCCCTCCTCCCCCTGCTCCGTGTCCACGTTTCCCTCCCCCTGCTCCGTGCCCATGCTCTCCTCCCCCTGCTCCGTGTCCACGTTCCCCTCCCCCTGCTCCATGTCCATGCTCTCCTCCCCCTGCTCCGTGTCCACGTTCCCCTCCCCCTGCTCCATCTCCACGCTCTCCTCCCCCTGCTCCGTGTCCACGTTCCCCTCCCCCTGCTCCATGTCCATGCTCTCCTCCTCCTGGTCCATGTCCACACTCTCCTCCCCCTGCTCCGTGTCCACACTCTCCTCCCCCTGCTCCGTGTCCACGTTTCCCTCCCCCTGCTCCGTGCCCATGCTCTCCTCCCCCTGCTCCCTGTCCATGCCCTCCTCCTCTTGGTCCATGTCCACGCTCTCCTCCCCCTGCTCCATCTCCACGCTCTCCTCCCCCTGCTCCGTGTCCACGTTTCCCTCCCCCTGCTCCGTGCCCATGCTCTCCTCCCCCTGCTCCCTGTCCATGCCCTCCTCCTCTTGGTCCATGTCCACGCTCTCCTCCCCCTGCTCCGTGTCCACGCTGTCCTCCCCCTGCTCCGTGTCCACGTTTCCCTCCCCCTGCTCCGTGCCCATGCTCTCCTCCCCCTGCTCCGTGTCCACGTTCCCCTCCCCCTGCTCCATGTCCACGCTGTCCTCCCCCTGCTCCGTGTCCACGTTTCCCTCCCCCTGCTCCGTGCCCATGCTCTCCTCCCCCTGCTCCGTGTCCACGTTCCCCTCCCCCTGCTCCATGTCCACGCTGTCCTCCCCCTGCTCCGTGTCCACGTTCCCCTCCCCCTGCTCCATCTCCACGCTCTCCTCCCCCTGCTCCGTGTCCATGCTCTCCTCCCCCTGCTCCGTGCCCATGCCCTCCTCCCCCTGCTCCGTGTCCACGTTTCCCTCCCCCTGCTCCGTGCCCATGCTCTCCTCCCCCTGCTCCGTGTCCACGTTCCCCTCCCCCTGCTCCATGTCCATGCTCTCCTCCCCCTGCTCCGTGTCCACGTTCCCCTCCCCCTGCTCCATCTCCACGCTCTCCTCCCCCTGCTCCGTGTCCACGTTCCCCTCCCCCTGCTCCATGTCCATGCTCTCCTCCTCCTGGTCCATGTCCACACTCTCCTCCCCCTTCTCTGTGTCCACGATCCCCTCTTACCCCTGCTCCATGTCCACGCTCTCCTCCCCCTGCTCCGGGTCCATGCTCCCCTCCTCCTGCTCTGTGTCCATGCTTTCCTCCTCCTGGTCCATGTCCACTCCCCTCCTCCCCCTGCTCTGTGTCCACGATCTCCTCTTCCCCCTGCTTCGTGTCCATGCTCTCCTGCTTCCACGCCTTCTCCCTCAGCCTCTGTGTGACTCTGTTTTTCCTCCACGTGGCCCAACTCAGCTGAACTCTCTCTGTTAAGTCCTCTATGGGGAATCTTGCTCCTTTGTTGAAACTCTGGATCAGAAAGGCGACTTTAAAGCCAGCTGAGAGGCCCCATCCAGCATCTTTGGACCTGCGCTTGTCTGCTCTAGGGTCGACTCTCTCCCAGCTCACCTGTCTATGCTGACGACGAACTGCCTCCTCCCCATCTGCTCGCAGGAGTGTACATCCGAAATAGCTGCTTGTTTTCTTCCCTGACATTCACTTCCTCTTGTCTAAACATATGGGTTCTCATGGTTCACAGACTCAGAGCCCACCAGCGGTCAGGTTACGTGGCCCAGAAGAATCTGAAAGGTGGGAATTGAAAATGATGACCGAAGGGAGGATCCCTGAACCCAGAGAACAGCTGGCTTGGGACAGTGGTTGGCAGGAAGGAGTGACTTTGCAAGAGTTTTGCTCTGGTGGATGGAGTCCGTGGTATCTGGCCAGCGGAAAAAGGATTTTTCATGGTGAGGGTGTGGGGGTTCCGTGTTTCTTTGGGTTCATCGCCCTCTGTTGGCGTAGTTTGTCCCTTTTCCTCCTTTGTACACAAGGGGTTAACATGACCTTTGGAAATGACCCACCTTCCTTTTCCCCCAGTCGGCATCTTTTACTCTAATCACTAAGTCTAAACCCCCAGTTAAGATCGCATGGCCATTTGAACTTGACCCAAGTCAGTGGCAGTGGGACCACCGCCACTTGACAGCTGGGCAGGGGGCTGTGAGAACTTGGGGAGGGTTCCTGGCCTGGTTCTGGCTGGGATCTGCTGGTGACTATGCAAACCAGGCAGATACCTACATCATGAGACTCTCAAGTTTTCCTGAGCTGTCACTCATGACCCTAAGTGCTGTTAGTGAAACACCTTCTGTTTCATCCTCAGCTTCCTGTTCCTTTTCTTGTGTTTCTCTTAGAAAAGAGCCTTTTGCTGTCTTTGCTTATTTCTCACTTCCTGAGACATCAGCTTACTTCCTGGGCCTGTCCCAGGCAGCAGCTGCGGTCCCTTTAGGTTGGGGACTTGTGCTTTGGAGGATGGTAAGCCTTGGAGACTTGTGATGAGATCAGCCCTGGCACAGGCAGCGAGGGCTGTGTGTGGACGCCCGTTTTCTCAGAAAGTCTAAGGTTCCCGTGAGACTTCCTTGGGTGTCAGGGCTGAAGTTGTAAGCCCTCGGTCTCCTGGGTGAGTGCACAGTTGTGTCTCCGGCCACTCTTCCTCCTCAGATTGTCCCTGCTGTGTCAGTCTCTCTGTTAGCACGGCCTCCAGTTGCATTAGGCAGCTCCTTGGGGTCAGAGCCGTGCTCAGTTGTGTTTGGTAACCCAGAGGGCCTTCCTGGTGGAGGGGCTGTTAGTCCATCTCACTCCTTCCTTCCTAAGGATGTGTCATTAGCTGAGTGCTCAGAAAAGTTGTGAGGTTAACGGATAAACTGAAGGTCAGAATGCAGCATTAGCCAAATGCAATTTTCACCACAAAAACTCCAGGAAATAGTAACTAATTAATATTCCCGTATTAGTCGGAAACAAACCTATCAACGTCATCAGGCCCCATATCACCAAGTGGCAGCACCCAGGACCTGAGAGGGCCAGCCTGTCCCAACAGCAGGCAACACAGGCCGTGACTTGGTGACAGCCGGGCTCTGAATCTGAAATGCGCTCCATTTCAGAATCCTAAAAGCATGTCCTCGACTCGACTTGGCCACCAGGAAACACAGATGGGAACCTTAAGGGCACGTCAGCTGTGACGTGGATGGGGCGATCGTTCGCATCTGCTCAGAGCACCGGACACAGATGACCTCCGTCTTTGCCTAAGGACACTCTGCCCTGAGTGGTGGGCGAGGTCTGGAGCACTGACTGCCCCGAGGCTAAACCCGGAGGCCCCCCGCCGGGTGAATGGGAGCCTGGGGTGTGGGGGCGGGACGGAGCCTGCCCAGGGGGAGCTGGCTCTGGGGCAGGAGGGGGATGCGCAGCTGACTTTCCCTGCGGGCTGATCCCTGTGAGACGGGCGTGGCCACCACGGAAGCCAAGGCTCAGTCTCCTCCTGTGTGGACCTGGCGGGTTGGCGATCCCTGTCTCCTTAGCGCAGAGGGTTCGGCTGGCCCCGCCCTAGAGAAAATAGTGGACTTTAGGCCGCGCCCGCAGGTCCAGCCGGCTGTTGGTTTTGCTGTATTTCTGCTCCACCTGGCTTGGCGGTGAAGTAGCAGGAGCAGCAGGAATGTGTGTGGGAGGCTTTCCCCGGAGGGACAGTCTGGGCAGCGCTCGTTGTGCAGGATGTATTGCGGCGGCTTCTCAGTTGCGCAACTAAACTGGGCTGTGCTCTGTGACTATATAAAGAAATAAGAGCCCCAGTTCGTGTGCTAATTGTCAGTGTGTCCATCTGTTTAACCCTCATGTGAGCCTAGGCGGCTGTGTGCTTACCCTCTCGGTGCCCAGGGAGGCCCTGGCTCCCCGGTACACCTTGCAGCCCAGCCCATAATCTGTGCGCTGAGTAATGACTGCACACTGACTCCCTGTCTACCTCCTCATTTTGATGATTCAAGGACCACCGTGTGGCCGGTGAAGGTTTCTGGGTCTTCAGAGGTGGGGTTTGACTTCTCTGCTGTTCAGAGGCCCCATGCAGCTTCAGGGAGGTGGTCCCTGCACTTTCCTGAAAGGGAACGAGTTGGGGTGGAGGATGGTCTAGGGCGACCCAGTTTTCCTCCGGTTTTGTTCAGCATTACATCATCAACAGCACACTATTCACGGGACAGGCTGGTAGGCACACCTGTTTTCTTTAAAACAACTTAGAGTTGATGTGAGCAAATACACAGATGGCTGATCCTTGGTTGCCCAGTAGGCCATTTATAAGTGATTTGCCGAATCGGAGAATCAGTGCTGACAAAATAAGAGAATGATGGAAGTGAAAAAGAGTCACCTGGGTGTTCAGAAAGCCTCTGGGTGTGGGTTCACGTGCTTCCTGTGTGGTCACCATGCGGGCCCGAGACCAGCCAGCCCCGGCATCCCTGGCCTGAGCTGGGAAGAGGACACACACTTTTTCTCTGGTGGCAAAGCCACTAAGAGAAAAATCTCAGGAGGAAAAGTCAGAGTTGGATGACAGCTTGTTGGATTTTATGGTCTAAGGCTCTTAAGTCTGGGAAAATGGATTACTCAACCAGCCCAGAAATTAGACTCCTCCTGGGCCCCTGTGCTGAGCCTCCACTGGACTCCAGCGCTGTCCTCCCTGATGCCTCTCGTTCAGACCTGTGTTGTTGCTCTGGTCCCGCAAGCAAACAGCTCATGAGTTCCAGAATCCTACATTTCTGACTTAGAGGAGAAACGCGAGTGACTCTTTAAGATGAGAATGAGCTGAAATGAGCTCCACAGAAGCTTATTGCCCGAAACACTTGGAAAGAAGGGAAGTCTAGACCTGGTGGCAGGCTCTGTCCCTGGGAATCCAGGTGAGCCCAGCTGTCCTTCATGCAGCTTTAATTCTCCATTGTTGGTGACAGCCCAGAATCAGACCCAGAAACTCAAGGGGTTCAAGACTGACTTGAAAGCACCTTCCTGCCTCCTTGAAAGGCAGGTCCTTCCCGCCTCCTTCAGCCAGTGCAGCTAACAGAGACCCCAGGGGAAGGCCAGGCACCTGTCCAAATGGCTGTAGCATCTGAGAGAAAGTATTCACACTGTTAGTGCATAAATTAAACATTCTTGACTGCTGAAGAATTGATGCTTTCCGATGTGTTGCACAAAGAGTTGGACACGACTGAGTGACTGAACAGCAACAACTGACCATAAATATATGAGAAATGGGGGAGGCGATGGGCCATGCTGTGGCTTCTGAGATGGTTTCAGTCCCTCTCAAGCTGAGTCCATAGACTGAGTCTTCTGGACACTGACCTGTCCCCTTAACAAGTCACAGCACCTTCCTCCCCAACTTTCCCACTGTTTTTCTCACTAACATCTGCCCTGTTGGGACTTTGTTTTGTCTCTGTGGCTACCATGTCACTGAGGAAGCATTGTTTTAAATTTTGATGAGAATGACTTTACTTTGCCGACTAAGGTCCGTCTACTCAAGGCCATGGTTTTCCCTGTGGTCATGTATGGATGTTAGAGTTGGACAGTGAAGAAGGCTGAGCACCGAAGAACTGATGCTTTTGAACTGTGGTGTTGGAGAAGACTCTTGAGAGTCCTTTGGACAGCAGGGAGATCCAACCAGTCCATTCTGAAGGAAATCAACCCTGGGATTTCTTTGGAAGGAATGATGCTAAAGCAGAAACTCCAAGTACTTTGGCCACCTCATGCGAAGAGTTGACTCATTGGAAAAGACTCTGATGCTGGGAGGGATTGGGCGCAGGAGGAGAAGGGGACGACAGTGGACGAGATGGCTGGATGGCATCACTGACTCGATGGATGTGAGTCTGAGTGAACTCCGGGAGTTGGTGATGGACAGGGAGGCCTGGCGTGCTGCGATACATGGGGTCACAAAGAGTCGGACATGACTGATCGACTGAACTGGACTGAACTGAGTAAACTGAGGGTGAAACTTGTCCACCAATAACACTCATTTCCACGGTCTCTCTCACGGAGCCAAAGAGAACCGTGTGGACGCTGAGTTTACCTTCAGAAATGAGCTCGGAAATTGGGATGATTTTAATGCAGCGGCCCTGTCATTTTTCTGTTTAAGAAAATGTATTTTCTTCCTCCTTTTCCCTCATCTTGCCAGGTAGTTATGATAAGCTTCTTCAGTGTCATTTAGGTGGGGTTGGAGAGCCAGACCCGCTCTGCACTGTAAACTCAGTTAATGAATGAGTCGCAGACTTTCCCTGGCTTTGCCACCCTTGCGCTCAGGCAGGACTCAGCTCCCATTCACGGGGCTGAAAGCAGCCGCGCTTCTTCCAGGTTCATGGGAACCTGCTTAGGATGGACCGGCCGCGAGGCCCATGTAGGCGAGAAAGGAGTAGTACGGACTTCAGGAACGTGTTCTAGGAATAGAAGTTCGCGCCGTGGAGACGATGCTGAGACGCTGGGGGTGGGGGGAATGTTTCCGTGGAGACGTCAGGGGTGACGACGCCCGAATGCCCGGCGGAGGGCCCGGGGCGCAGGGACGCTGGTGGAAGGCAGCCAAGCCGGGCGCACGCTCGGGACCACGTGGGGACTCTGCTCAGGCGGGGCGGCGTCCGGCCGCTGTGGCTTAGGAAAGACGGCCGCCCCATCGGGTGGATGGTGTCCGTCGTGTGCCCACAGCTTGGGGAGTGGTCCTCCCCGAGAGGGGGGATCCGGGGCCTCTGCTCGGGGTCCCCAGGCAAGCTGCGCCGTGTCCCCAGGAACGGCCCGCGCCCCTCGACTCCCAGGCCCCACCCCGCCGATCAGCCTCCCTTGCTTCTGCCTCACTGGCTCGGAGCTGGCGAGGCTCTCCTGCCAAGTGCGGTGGCGTTGCCAGGGCTCTCATTATAGAAACACAAATGGCTCCAGGCGGATTCGCTGCCAGTGAACCGGGAGGTTGAGAGCCGCGCACTTGGGTCACAAACACGCATTAAAATGTGGAGATGCGTGCTTTCCTGCAGCTGCGAACCTCCTGAAGCGCGAGCAGATGGGGAAGCTGGCGTCTAGCTCGCCGCGCTCCATCGCGACCCGCGAGACCAGCGCTTCCTGATACCATACGGGGGCAGGGGGGCAGCCAGTTGCCGGCACCGACGCCGCTGGGCAGGTTTTAGGTCAAGGACCACACGATTTGTTAAAGCCGAATCAATCTGGAATCCAAGGGCTTTAAAAGTGAACTGCAATACAGGTGCTACCGTGAAGCTCTGTATGTTATTTGGTTTCCTGGGAGTAAACTTGACGTAAAGATAGATGCCCTGGACGTGATTTGTTAACGTAACCAGGTTCATCTGTCATTTCCTAACAAATATGATGCTTTTATTAATATCCAAAGGGGAATAAATGAGTAACTGCAGCTCTGAGGTGTAGATTAAAATGCAGTTTTATGGCCGAGGGGCCCTAGAAGTGGGTATTCACAAAGATTCAGGAGCTGAAACAGCCAACCGCAAATCAAATTTCCAAGCTTTCTTTCAGAAAGTAAGACTCTACGTAACATTTTGGCTATGAAATATTTTAATATATGGACTTTATAATGAATTTTGTACATAATTGAGTTTATTCCAGTCTGTGTAAGAACTGAATATGTTACATTTTAACTGCAGAACGACTGGAGTTAAAAGTGTATCTTATCTGTAAGTGAGCTGCTCTAAGAAGCCACTGTCCTCGCCCACAAAGCCACACAGATGGCGCTCGTCCTCACAGCCGGTTCCTGCCTGCCTTCTGGGCCCTGCAGGCGCTGTTTCCTGCAGCTTTCCTGCCAGACCACAGGCCTGACTCAAAGGCACAGCACCCAGGCCTGGGTGTCCACGGGCAGCTGTGGAGTGGACATGAGCTTGGTTTCAGGGGCTGAGAGTCGGCAGGTGCAGGACAATGTCTTTCACACAAGGGGGGGACAGGACACAGAGGCTGGGACACCCCTCGGTGATCCCCCTCAAGTCTCCTCTCCAAACGGGCTAGGTTCCGTGGCACAATGAAAGTGAAGTCGCTCAGTCGTGTCTGACTCTTCGCGACCCCATGAACTGTAGCCCACCAGGATCCTCCGTCCATGGGATTCTCCAGGCAAGAATACTGGAGTGGGTTGCCATTTCCTTCTCCAGGGGATCTTCCCGACCCAGGGATTGAACCTAGGTCTCCTGCATTGTGAAGTCAGTGACACAGCAGCTGTGAAAATATGACCTTTTACATTGTATCTTTTTTTCTTTTTCTTTTTTTAATTGAAGTATAGTTGATTTATAATGTGTTAATTTCAAGTGTACATCAAGTGATTTAGTTACACAAATCATTACTTTTCAGATTCTTTTCCATTATCATGTATTACGAGATATTGAATATCGTTCCCTGGGCTGCACAGTAGGTCCTTGCTGTTAAACGATGCCTTTTGAAAGAAATTTTAGTCATCGGGCGAACGCATGCTGAGGCAGGTTCAGCCACACAGTGCCCTTCAGGGCCCCCAGCACGGCTGCAGCGGGGCTGGTAGACAGCCCAGGCCCTCCTCCCCCACTGTGATCGTGGGGTGAAACCTTCTGCATGGTGGCGTCCACAGGGGCCCCGTCCCTCTGGGCATGGATAGTGCCCAGGCACAGAGGCAGAGCTCAGGAAGACTGACTGAGCTCATGTGCCCTTCAGTAGGAGTGACTTTAGCACTCTGTTTTCTGAGCCCAGGTTTTGATGCAGGCAAAGGAGCGTCTTTAACGAGCAACCCAGAAAGGAGAGGGGACAGGTGACCCCCAGGAAAGACGATGAAAGGAACAGTGCCCAGGACACGTGCCGTCCCCATCACCGTCCCAAGACGGATCCTAACCCCCCTCCTGGACGCCCGCAGGGGCTGCCGAGGTTCATTCCCACATGGAGCAGGAAAGAAGACAGACTTGGGAGCCAGCCCATCTAATTCCAATAAAGAAGAAAACAGATGTTGGTTCTGCTGGAGTCTGTGGAACACCAAGTACTTTGATCATCTCTTTTGGATTTATAAAGCACATGCAGGATGGCTGGAGAAAATCTGGAAAATACAAAAAGTTTAAAGAGGAAAACAAAATGTGGCTGTAATTCCTCCAGCTGGAGGCCGTCGCTCTTGGCATCCTGGTAAATGGCCCCCAGTCTTTCTTTCTTTTTTTTTTTTTTTTCCCTCCAAGCTGAGGAGAATCATAAAACACTCAGAGTTGGCTCTTGGCTATCTCTATGTAGCATTGCACCGAGAATTTCAGAAACGGTTAAAAGCTCACTAACATTCCATGCTGTGATTGTTCCGTAATTTATTAAACCATTCTGCTTTAATTGTATATTTGAAAAATCAAGGCTTGCCAATTATTTTTAAAGGGGAAAAAAATGGAGCATCAGTACTTTACCCTTGAGTCGTTTGCACAAAATCCAGGAAGAGACACAGGATCACTGGGTCACTGCCTCTCTTGTTAACCCTGGCCCTTACACTGGGGTGAACTCAACCCACTGGAAGGAACTGGGAGATGCGGGAAATTCATCAAGTGTAGAAAATTGAGGTGATGTATCAAATAAAGAATTTAGAGTGCTGAAACATTAACACTGTGGCCTTTCATAACGTTTAAAGTGCCTGAAAAACTCCTCCAGAAAGCAGGAGATATCACAGGGAAATGGGGGAGGGTTTTCCTCTTCACCCAAAACCTCCCGGAGTGAGTGTTCACATTTTTCTCAAAGCCCCCAGGGAACTGATTTACCAAATAAAGATACAAGATGCCCTGGTGAGTTTGAATTTCAGACACACAACAAATTCTGTTTGAGATCTACTGCAAAGTTATTGTTTTGTTTTCTGAAATTCAGAGTGTCTGGGTATCCTTGGCTGCCCTACCCAGGGACTTCTGATACACTGGTGGAGAACCACCCATCAGAGACAAAGAAGGCGTGTGGTTTCTGCATCATTCACGCCCAGCTCTGAGACAGTTACCAAGCCCAGGGACAGGCAGGGACAGCTCAGTTGCACAGGGCAGCTTTTTCTAATCTTTGCAAACTGCTTTACAGCCGTCTTTAAAACTATTTTTCCAGTTTAAACATGGTGAACATGTCTTCAAGCAAACAGGTATAAAACCATATCAAATACAGATGGTGATACAAAGGATTTGACACTACATTCATTTGGAATTTAGATTTCAAACATATTATATAAAATGTAATTAATGTCACTTTTGAAGTGAGTTATGTTCAAATTTAAGAACAGATAGGTAAGTTTCACCCTGAAGTTTTCCTTTTTTACTTGAGAAAGTCTTCTTTTTACTTCAGCATTTTTTTTTTTTTGGTCTTTTTTCTGAGTCCAGAGAAATTCAAAGTAAAGTGCACGTGCCCTCAGTCATCTGTGAATTCCTGTGGAAGATGATTTGTGATTTGTTCAAATGCGTGATGAGGGCCTGGAAGCCCTCTAACCAGGGAAGCAACTCCCCAGTGGCGAGCAGGGGTGTGAACCCCGACATCCCCATAGGGGCTTCAGGAGTTCCTGCCTTGGGATACCCCCTGTCCTTGCCCATGTCCCTGGGGCTGCCTCTCATGACCAGAGTTTGCTCTCACCTTATTTAAGTGGCATTTAACTCTAAGTGAAATTTCTGCAGACTTCAGGACAGCATCTTCTGAGACTTGATCCTTGGTTCAAAGTAAAATTATGAGCATTTTTGTGGGTTTCAAAGAAAAGCCATCCGTAGCGGTCCTGCTGGGCCGGATGCAGGCACAGCTGTGACTCGAGCGGAGGAGGAGGGACGGGGAGCTCATCAGTGTCATTGTCCTCGTGAGTGGGGATGGTCCCGAATCTGTGCGGCTGCAAGTCCTCTCATTAGGAGGGCAGCTGAGATGAGGCCTGGAGTGTGCTTTCTGCAGGAGCAGACTTCACAGAGGGCGGAGAATCTAGAGACCGGGCAGGCTTTGTGGGTGCTCCTTCACTGAGCTGAACTCACCCAGCATCTCCTGGTGCATCCAGAGGTAGCCACCACGTGTCACGCCTGGAGACGAGGTCACGGCCCCCGAGGTCATCACCCTGACTCCGTGGCTCCCATGTCCATCAGGAGGATGCGCAGTCAGGAGACATTTCCACCAGCAGAACCTTGTCCTGACCCCACTCTCCCCATCTCCGTCTTTAAATAGACAGACAGTAGGGAGGGGTCCCGGAGGGGCTGAGATGTCCTCGCTGGCCTTGCAGCCTCACGCGGTTCAGTAGAGATGCATCCGTGCAGGAGGTCAGCAGGTGTCCACTGGGGAAAAGCGCACAGCCTGAGAGCCGTGAGGTCAGGGTCATTACTGAGGGCTATGGCCCCACAGCCTCCCGCTAGCTTGAGGAACCACTTCCAAGAGCTGGGGGTCTGGCCAGCATGTGTGCAACCTGGCAAAAGGTCAGTGCGGCCAAGCCAAAACCAGGCGTAGGCTCTCCTGGTCACAGGAGCAGACATCTTAGTTGATGGTTTTAGTGCTTTTCTAAGAAGGGGCGAGGCAAGAATTTGGGTTTTAAAGTCTCCAAAAAATATCTGTCTATCTGAAGGCCTGTTAATGAGTTTTCCTGGAGCACAGAGCACCTCCTCCCTGAACTCCTTTCAGGTGGGACTGAAGGTCAACAGCTGCAGAGGCTTGCGGCTCAGCCTGATGGCCAGTGACTGTGTCACTGGCAGAGGATCTGAGCGAGGCCAGGCGTGTGAGTGAACTCAGAGTGTGCGGGTGGACCAGGCGGATCAGGCGAAGGAAGGACGAGTGGGTGGAGCACAGGTGGGCTGAGCTGGACAGAGCCCCAGCCTTGGCTGAAGAGGGCCCGCACCCCAGGGAGGACCAGGGGCACAGCCAGACTTGGGCGGGTGTGATGAGGGCCTGAGGTCCCCAGTCAGACTTGGAACCTAAATTTAATCGCAAAGCTTCAAGTGCTGCTGCCCTCACTTCACATGCCAGTCGTCCCAGCCACTCTGGAAGGCGGGCGTGGGTCTCCCCAGGATGTCCTGGGGGTGGGGGGAGACGTGTCACAGCTGCTCTTAGGCTCTGCAGGGGAGCTCTGAGGGCAGCAGAAGGGGGAGCAGACACCCCAAGACACCGCCTCTTACCCCCAGGCTCCCAGACTGTGCCCACAGCATCCTTCCTCGTCCTGGGAATTCTGTGCAGACTTCATTTGAAAATACCCCTCAGACCCTTGATTCTGCAGGGATTGCGGGGGAGTCACAGGGCAGTTGGGTCGGTGGCTTGGTAACCCCGCCTGCTGGGAAGCACAGCCGCCCTGCGGTCCTGGGCCGTCCTGACTTCCCAAGACTGGAAGGACGGCCGCGCCTCACAGCCACGTCCCAGGAGCACACCTGGGGGGGTAGTGGTGACTAGTGGACGCACACGGGGTGGGGAGCCCACTGTGCTGGACGCCTGGCGGCGGCAGGGAAAACACAACATGCGCGGAGCTCCGGCGAGGAGCCGGACTGGGAGTCGGCCTTCTCTCCTCCCCGTGTCCCCGGTGATGCCACCCCCTCGCTGTCCTCAGTCCTCACCGCAGCGCTGATGCCCTGACACCTGGAGCAGGATTGTAAGACCTGACCCCTGACCCCTCAGGAGGGGCGCCAGAGGGAGGGGCGCCAGACCACAGGGAGGGCCCGCCCTGTGCCCCGCCCCCGCCCCCGCCCCGTGCCCCGCCCTGTGCCCCGCCGGCGCCCTCTTCTGGGTCACCTCGGACCGTCTCGTCCCGCTGTGGACGCCCTGACTGGCCCTCAGGTCGCCCTGTGCGCACGGGCTACACGGTGCCCAAGTCAGGGTTCTGGGCTGGCCTGCGTGTCGAGAACGCGGGGGGTGAGCTGAGGGGACAAAGCCAGCGGTGAGGCAGGGCTGGAGCCGCTGGTGACGCCAGCACGGCTCTGAGAGAAGCCCACTTGGCCAGGCCGTAGAGCCAGAAGCAGAGGCGTCAAAGGTGTTTGCCCTCGGCCTGAGCTCCGCGTGTGCGGCTGGAGGGTTTTCCCGAGCCTCCCTTCATCGTGACTGGAGCAGGGGCAAGCCACTGGTCACATCCGCCTCACGACCCAGGGCTGCCCTTTGCACACCGCGGGTCGTTCCTTGTCCTCCGATGGTGAGACCTACCTGCCCTGGTAGGAGGCCGCGGGCGGCTGGTACCTGCTGGGCTCTGTCTGTCCGTCCACATCCGCTGGGCGTTTTGTCATTGTGTGATGTCAGCTCATAGTTCAAGTTCATACTGTAAAAACTCGTCCCTTTGTTTCTGTGCTTGTGTGTGTTTAAGGAGAGCAAATGGGATCTGAATCTAAGGCTCCTTGTTTCAGTTTATTCTCCTTTATTCTCTGTGACCCACCTCATGTAGATGGTTTTCAAGTTAATAACACTGACCACGTGAACATGGTCTCCATGGCAACTGTATTTAATTAGAACTCCACATCCTATTGCATTATGCTTCTAAACAAATGAAATGTGGCATCTTTAGTTTCATATTATCTTTAATGTGGTCACCTGACCGGCCAGCTTTGTCACTGATGGCTTATTAGCAGGAAAACAGGACTTCAGATGTGCAGAAAGTCCTCCTAGCCATTACAAATGGGGCACACTGAATTATGTGAAATATTTCAAATTAGCTCTTTTGCAAAGTACTTACCCCAATCCAGACAGACATTTATGAGACATGTAGAAATGTATAAGGCTTGTACTTTAAAAGCAGCACCTGGGAGACCCCATAAGATGAAAGACCACCATGATTAACCCGAGACGTGACCACAGCTGTGAGTACCTTTCACAGCCAGACCTCCCACCTTCTCTCTTAGCGTCCTGTATACTCACTGCAAGTGGATGTTGCCCTTTGCTGGTTTGGAGATGGTGAAAATGTCAGTGAGGTGATCAATAGTGTCCTAAAATGAAGCCTCCTGTGACTGTAACATGTAACTGTATTCGGGATTGACAGAAGGATGTAATTACCAGGATGTTGGACACCTGCATGAACGCAGGTCTGAATACGTAATTCTATTTAGAGTCATATTGTAGAAATACGGGCCCAGATGATGGTACATATATGAACCTTACCTGAAGCACCCCATCTCCGGCTGCCTGCACACACTCCGCCCGGCGTGAGGCAGACGCCCCTGGGCCGCCCAGCAGCTCGCAAGGAGCCCAGAGCAACCAGCAGACAGAAGCACCCAGCTCACTGAGTGAGCCCAGTTCAGATGGCCACTGGTGTCTCTGGGTCCAGCTCCCTGGGTCCAGCTCCCTGGGTCCAGCTGGACAAACAACCAGGCCTTTCAGCTCTTTGGTTTCGCTGTCCATCTGGGAAGGGAGGGCCAGGGAGAGATGACCCCCAAGGCCTTGTACATCACATACTGCTAAGATACAGTGTCCATTTCTACAGACCACAGAGCTGATAATGGAAAATCAATGCCAGGACCTGAGATGTTCTCCCAACAGAAGGAAATGAGATATGAACAAAAGTGACCTAAGATGAACTAGTATTCACAAGAGAACAGTGACTGCAGACGTCCAGTTTGGCGGAATAGGCCATGGGTAGTACCAGGCTTCCAGATGACAGAGGGGCCGCCTCAGGGCCGTGCGGGGCTCACCGGGGCTCACTGGCACACGTGGGCCTAGCAGCTGGGTTTGCAGAATCCTGTCCACAGGCAGAGAATCTGCAGGAAGCCGGGGCACAGCCGAGACCCCTTGCACGGCCCCCAGAGTGGGTGCCTCCATGGGGCAGAGGTGCGCCTGCCGCCGCGGGGCTTGTCATCAGAAAAGTGCTGGCTCCTGCACTTTTGGCCCCCGATGCCAGCGCGGGTCATGGGCATCTGCATGGGTGGGGAAGCACGTCCTGTGCTGAGAGTCTGCGGAGGGGAGCATGGAGCCGCACTGAACCGTAACTGTCTCTCTCTTTGCAGAGGAGGAGGGCGCGGACCTGGCCCAGCCGGGCATCAGCTTCCCGGGGCCAGCTGAGGACGACCCAGGTAGAGTACCCCGCACTGGGCACTGCTCAGGGCACCGGCACCCTGCTTACAAATGGCTTCACGTGTACAGTTGCCCTCAGGGCTCCTAGTCAGAACCAAGTAGATGTAGTGAGAGCTTTTCCTAAATACCAGTTTGTAAACACCATGGGCGCTCTAGGTGAGAACACATTTGCTCCAGATTGTCATGGATGAATTATTAAATAGTTATTACTGTCAATTATTAAGGCTGCAGTAACATAATTGAGACGTGTCTACTTGTGTAGAATGCGACCCCTCTCCTTTCCTCCTCCTTCACTAAAACCCTCAGTCAATCTGAGGGAAGGAAAGGCTGTTTTATTTGCATTTTTTTCAGGTAACTGTTACTTGACATTAAACAGCTGAATTCTCCAGGCGAGGCCAGCTCCACTGTGGTTTGGATGCTGAGTGCAATTATGTGCTTGCTTCCAAATTACTGTCATACTCTATTTTCCCCAGTGCTCATTAAAATCACGTGCAAATTTTATTTTTATGCACCACGGACACAGTGAAGCTGGAACCAGACTTGGCCATCACCGTTTGACATGGAGTCGGGCTTACATAAAACGGGGCAAGTGCTTCTGCTGGAAACAAGGAGTGTTGGATACATTCAGCGTCAAACGGTTGAGCGGCATCCACATGAAACTTAGCTGAGAATACACGCCCCCCCCCCCCCACGGCCCAGGGCTCCTGTCCACCTAATGAGGTTATTCACCCGAAGGACTTGCAGCTGCCTCCTCGGCTTCTCACGCCCGTCTGCCGTGGCTGCACTGAGGCCAGCTTATGCATCATAAGTCTGCTTTCTATTTAAGTTTGAATTTTTCTTAATTTGTATCCAATCTTTAGCCAGTGATATGTTTCTCATTGATTGGCTTCAAGAATAATATTGAAATCACAGGAGTTCTTTTGTGTGTAGCTGTGTTTTCTTTAAAAGGAAATTAGAACCAGAAAAAGTTTGCTTTTCAGTGTAAAATTGTGAAACCAGGGGTAGTCCTAAAGGAATGATGGTATGTTACTGGTTATGATTGAACTAGAAATTGATTTCCAACTGGCCAGTTTAACCAAGCCTTTCTCTATCTGGAAATCGGCCAATACAATTATTCATTGTAAAAACTCCTTCTTAGAAGGAGTTCTGGCTGTGTTGTTGGAATGAATCTGCTTGTGATGGTTTTGGTTTCACTCTGTGAAGCTTCCGGATGAAAGGGTGACTCGTGGGCCATCTGTCTGCTGAGACACTGATGGTAACTCACCTGCATTTGTCCTGGGTCTGAGGCGGCTCAGCGTCACTACTGTGTCTGTGGCAGCCACCCTTTTCTGTAACAGGACTTGGCGCCCTGAGGTTACATCTCCGTGTCCATGATGGGGAGCCCTAGGGGCTGGTGCAGGGGCTGCACCCACCCAGGAGCTGACCCTCCGGGCAGGCGCGGTCCGCGGGTTGCTGTGTCCCCTGGGCCAGCCCAGCCCGAGTGCGGGGGCCTGGCTCTCATTGCTGGGGAGAAGCCACCACACCATTAGGGACAGAAGGTGCTTAGTGGGCCGTCTCTGCAGTCTGGATGTGAGGGGAGGGTTGGCGCCTCCAGTGAGCAGAACAGGCCTGCTTTGAAGGACTTGGGGAGAGACCAGCCGGAGGATGTGGTGACTTGGCCACAGAGTCACTCTGGGAATGTTGCCCCGTCCCCACGTGGTCACCACAGAGGCCCCATCGGTCGTCGGGCAACTCAGGAGAGAGCCATGTGGCTGCTGGACTGGCTGTGGCTCCGGGCAGCAGTGTGCCCACAGGAGCGGGGCCGAGGGGTCTCGAGCAGCCCGCCTCTCGCGGTCAGCATCACCTGGGGGCATGTGGGCACCGGTTCCCACTGGGCTTGTTGTCTGTAAGCAGTCCCTAGTGACTCCATCTCGTGCCTCAGGTCAGGGACACGGCGTAGAGTGTGTGCAAGCACCATTTATAGAAGGTTCCCGAAAGGAAGGGAGCAAAGAACAGAGGGGAAAGGAAGGCGAGAAGGTCTGAGTTATGTTCCCAGTGCTGCTACAGTGAGTAACTGGGAGCAGACACCGTCATTGTAGGCATTTTCCAAACTGAGTTTTGTAGTTTCCTCATCTCTAAATCAAGAAGGTGAAAATGGACAAGTTTTTAAAGGCTCTTCTGAGCTTCTGATTCTACCATGTTGCATTAAAATTCGGAACACTTCATAATGATGCGAACACTGTTGCGGTGAAGTGAGTCACCGCCATTTACAAAACACAGAGGGACGCTTCACTGCCTGGCCGAGGTTAAAGGCAGAAAACAGTGGAGGAACTCTGCCTCTGGTCCCATTCAAGACACTGCTTATGTTTCTTAACTGGCCTCAATTTCAAAAGCGCCAAGGAAAGGTGTGTGACATTCACTGAAAACCCTTAAATTTTCTTTAGTGACAGATGAGTGAAGTCATCTTTTTGGAGATGAGACCCACACTCCTTGCCTTTAGCCATTTCAGAGCTCAGACGTTCTCTCTTAAGGGTGTTGTGTGTGAAAAGTAACTTTATGATGGGCAAAATGGCCATGAAAGAGAGGAAGATAGAGAAGGTTTCTATGAAATTAATCTGAAGTCAGTGATAAAAGTGCATATTGCCACATATTCAAAGTGACTACAAAGGAAGAGAAAACCCACTTTTCCCAGAAGAAGCATTTCAAGAGAAGACTCTCAGATGCAGTGAAATTAAATTGCCTGCCAGTGATTTTTGTGACATTGGCTCAGTTATAGGAGATATGATTTCTAATAGTGGCTTTTCTTCATTCCTGTGAATGCTATGGTTAAGTCGGTTGTGATGAGTTGATGATTTATAAGCATTTATGAGGACTGTTCTGTTGAACCACACTCTGCACTGGCAAGTCAATTACAAACTGAAATGAAGAAAAAAAAAAAGTGGACGAAATGATCAATCAAAGAATGTTAGGCAAATATTATGTGAGACAAAACACAGAGAAAAAGGACATACTGTGCAACTTTAAAAATACCTGAATATAAAATAATAGCTGCAAATACCTAAAGCCTTCTTCAGGATGGGTACAGGTTGTGAAAATATTTTAATAAAGCACATTACGTGGCATTGTTAAGGTCTGCACACCATGTAACTGCGTGACTGTCTCATAGTAATCTGACACATAACTCATTTCAAAAGAACTGGCCTTTTAATACTGACCTTTTTGTATCCTTTTATAATCGCCCCTCATTGTACGTATAGAGGTATAACTCTGCAACTTGAGCAGCGTCCACACTTAATTCCTTCAGGTAAATTTCTAGAAGTTTCTAGAAACAGTGGACACGGTGCCTCATCACATTTGTATCTGGACGATGATGTGGTATCCACTTACTGTATCCTTCCGTCCTGCCACCTCAGGGCACCCCCCTTGCCCCTGTCCACTGCAGAGCCCCCCAAGGGGATCCCTGTACCCCAGAGAGTATGACATCCCTTCGGGGATGTCACAAGCATCAGAAAAGGAAAAGTCACATGCCAGCTGGCAAGGGGACAGTCCAAAACATGTATTTTATTTGGTAACTTCATGTTAAAACAATTTCTGCACAAATCAAAATCAGTCTTAAGAGTTACCGATACTTGTTTCTGTGGCAATCAGGAGACTGCGTTTCTTCATCTGCATTCCTGGAGCGTGCGCTCGAGCTCTTCCCTGAGCATCAGTGTTTAACTTACACGGTTCCCGAGCCTGGATGCTGCAGGGTGAATTATGGCTCCTTCTCCTGGCCGATTCCCTTCTCGAACAGTAAATCTATCGATTCATTCCCACCTCCAAGACTGCGTGTGTGGCTTTGTCTTACTCCATTTCAGCTGCTGTTAAAAAAAAAAAAAAGTGCCACAGACTGGGGGCTTGTAAATAGCGGGCATTATTTCTCCAGCTCTGGAGGCTAGAGGTCAGGGCAGAGTGCAGGCAGAGGCGGTGTCGGTGAGCACCCGCTTGCTGGCTCACGGAGGGCTCTGCTCACTATGTCCTCCCGTGGAGGCGGGGCTGGGGGCTCCCAGGGGTCTCTGCTGTCAGGGCGCTGGTCCTCCCACCCCCGTGACCTCATCACCTCCTGAAGGCCCCCCTCCTGACACCACGACCTTGCAGCTTGGGCTTCAACATATGGATTTGAGGGAACAGCAGACTTCCTTCTTCCACACAACAGTCGCTCGGGCTTTTCTGCCCTGAAGAGCGTGCCACCACGCACGACCAGCAGGATGCCTGACTCTGCAGCCCCCATGTGGCCGAGGAGGAGTCGGAAAGAAGCCAGCGCATCACCTCTGTGTGTACAAGAGAAACCAGCTCAGTCCTGCGACGGGCACTGATGGCATTCATTGAGATGCGGCAGACCTGGGGCCAGAGAGCCTGCTGAGGAGGGCGGCTTCCATCACCGCCTCAGGGCCAAGCCCGTTTCCAGACACGGCGGAGCCGCAAGGCTGCTCCTGCCGCCAAACCCCTGAGAGCTGAGGGGCCGAGGGGCCCGTGCCATGGGACAGGCCCCTTTCCAGGGCTCGGGGTGCAGACAGGGAGGGCTGCGTGGGCACCACGTTGCCCCTGAACTTGGAAGACGGGCCCTAGCTCCCTGACAGAGGTCTGGCTTCCTCAGAGTTATTCTAGATATCAACCTCCATGGCTCCTAACCTCATCTGCAAACACTGAAAGCAGGGATTCCAAGACTGCTTTTTGCTTTTGAGAATTTGCATGTGAGTAAAGGTGTGCCTGTTCAACTGCCTGTGACTCAGAAGCACACACCTGTTCAGACCCGAGTCAGAAGTCACCCGGACGTGTGTCTGTCTTGTCACGTGGACAGACGCTTAGGTAGAAACAGGGCGGCGTTCTGATCTGTCTGGGGATCGCGCTTGTGAAGACTGGCATCTGGACGTAGAAAGTGAGTGGAAGGGAGCAGGCAGCTGGCGGGGATGAGGCCAGGCCTCTGGAGGAGCTCTGTAGTTTGTGAAAATGAGGAGCAGGTGCACTGGGGCTGTGCGCAGACTCGCCAGAGCTCAGCGGTCGTCGCGCCCCGTGTTTGTTGCTGGCATCGAGAGTGAGGCGGTCGCTGGCGTGCGTCCTCCGCCCCTCGCTCCTGTCCTCCTCTTTTGTTGCTGTTGCTGCTGCTTAGTCACGAAGCCGTGTCCAGCTCTTTGCGACCCCATGGACCGTAGCTCCCCAGGCTCCTCTGTCCATGGGGTTCTCCAGGCAAGAATACTGGAGTGGATTGCCATTCCCTCCTCCATGGGACCTTCCCCACCCAGGGATTGAACACACACCTCCTGCATTGCAAGGCAGGTTCATTACCACTGAGCCACCAGGGAAGCCCTTGGCAATTAGCAATTCAAGGAACAGAATGAAAAAGGAAAGGGAAGGGGGCTTAGGTGGCTCCAGGGACCCCTGCAGCGCTTCCTGCTGCTGACGGGCACCTCGTCCAGGGAGCCAAACCCCACGGCATCCTCAGGACAGCTGTGCGGGGACTGAAGGCCACAGAGGTCAGTGATTGTCCCAGGTCACTGATAAAAGAGCAGCGGCTCTGAATCTGAGGTGAACCAGGGTGGAATCATTCTACCTCTTGGATCTTCCTTCTCCAAGAAACCCAAATATCCTACATCCAGTCCAGTGTATCCAGTTTATAAACAAAAGGCAACCATGCATTTGGCACCTGAACTTAAGCTGTTCTGTGTTTGAGAATAAGTTACGCCTAGACATGGAACCAACAGGTGCACATGAGGGGGCGCTCTATCTGCTTGCTCAGTTGCTGTTGAGAATTGGATGTATCTCTGTATTTGTTCCACCTTCTCAACCAGAAAGTGCCCTCCAGGCCACAGCTTAATTCAGCTGAAAGCCATTGCTATGTACAAGCATTCCTATCATCACCAGAGAATGGAGCTGAAAGGGTTTCCACCGATGAGGTCCTCAGGATGGCGACTGTATTGTCTATTGTACCATGTGGACGGAATTAGACCCCGAAGTCTGTTTAGTCATTTAAAAGAGAAATGTTATGCTCCGTCTTATCAAATTGGAACAAAAAGCATGCATATTTTATGTCAGCACTAGCTTTCCCAAATCATAGATCTGATTGAAAAATAAATGCTAGCTGTGATTAGCATGAAGCTTGTAACTGACAATGTGCAGAAGCCTCTTTGAATCCATGCCCCGAGACCCACCCACATCACCTCAGCGGCAGAATGAAGGCCGGGGCCCCTGCCCCACCCCAAGGCTCCCGCACAGCAGAAGGGGCCCTGGGCAGAGAGACCGCAGTGAAACTCCTTGTGCAGACTGCAGAAAGCAGTTACACGCCAGGACAAGAATATGACCCAGTACACAAAAACGTTAAATATAACAGTGCCCGATAAACTAAAACTAACCCAATAATTGTATTTACCCCTATCCTGACAGTATAATCGAAGTTACTTATTTCACACAATTTCCTAAGCATAAGATCACTCTTTCTGCAAATTGTGGTTAAATTACCAGAGGTATTAGGGATGGAGGTTAAAGGATATTTGCTCCAGCCACGTGTGTATGGCTATTCTTCCTTGAACCTTAATGCCCAGATACTTTACAATACTCTAATACAATTAAAGTATTACAGATTCTCTAATTTTTCAAAAATTAGAGCCCCAAATTCTCAGGTTTCCCTCAGGCTTCACTGTATACTCTTATTAAGTAAAGCCAAAACTCACAGTAAACCAAACAGGAAAACACCCACACTCAAGGCTGTTAATAATTAAAAACAATGTACCAATTGGTCTTGTCAAGCAGTTTTCTTTGCTGAAAATTCTGCGGACTGCAGCTGATTGCAGATGCCTGTGCACACTAGCTTGTGCGCACTAGCTCGCTGCCACGTCCATGAAGCCGAGACCAGGAAACACTAGTAACTTTTACTCATTTGTCTGAAGACTCATGACACAAACTGTGTGTAAGTTAATAACATTTTCTAAAGGAAATTCGGCACCGAAGTTTCTAATCTGGCTTCCCCATGACCCTGGCTCTGGCCTGGGAGGTGAGTGTGTGTAGAGGTGAGGGTGTGTAGAGGTGAGTGTGTAGAGCAGCCGAGCTGCTCTAAGTGTACACACTGTCATCTCAGGGGTGCAGGGGAGGGGACAGGAGGGTCCTCGTGGCCCCGGCTGGTGTGGGGTCCCTGCACAGAGGCAGCCCCATGTCCTCCAGCCTGGCGGGAGGAGGGAGAGAGGAAAGAGGTGCTGTACTGTCACGGGGGCGCTGGCCATCACCAGCACCCATGGTCTGTGCACGCACCAGCCTCTCACCACCCGGCATATGCCTGCCTCCCAGAGACAGATGCTGGCTGGAAACTGACGAGGAGACGGAGCTCCTGAGCCCAGAAATGATGGTGAGTCTCCCGAGCTCATCTGCGGGCACGGCCTGGCGGGAACCACAGCCTTCCTCGGTTAAAGCTCCTAATTACGCTCCAGCCCGTCTCCCAGCCCCGACCAGGCTCACACCATAATAAACAGCACAGTGTCCAACCCTGCAGAGTCAGAGATCCAGCCAGCCAACCCCCTTGACGGGGCGGCACTGAAACCCTGCCACGTAAAAATGCCTGTTTAGGTCTGGATGCAAAAGATGCCAATAACCCTAGGTGTTTTCTGGAAATGCTTGGATCTTCAGGCTGTGCAGGACTTAGGCTTTCTTTACCGGAGCACATCCCGGTGCCCCTGCGCAGAAGGCCGCCGCTGAGCGGTCAGCGGGAGTACGGGTGCAGGGAAGCAGAGTCTGGTGGTACGAAGATGTCCACGTGCCTGCGTGCCAAGTCGCTTCGGTCGTGCCCAGCTCTTGTGACCCTGTAGACTATGGCCCACCAGGCTCCTCTGTCCATGGGATTCTCCAGATAAGAATACCAGAGTGGGTTGCTGCGCCCTCCTCCAGGGGATCGTCCCAACCCGGGGGTGGAACCCACATCCGTCACGTCTGCCTGCACTGGCAGGTGGGTTCCTTACTGCCAGTGTCCGCAATCAGTCAGAAATAAGAAGGACTGTGCAGTGCGCGGTGTCCTCTCCTGGCCCACAGGCCGCCCACTGTGCGGCCGAGGGTCAGCTTGGGACAGAAGATGGGGGCGGGGTGAGACGGACTCCCCTCGGCTGTTAGACACAGGAACCCTGGCCCATGCGGGGAGGCCGCCTTGGAGCCGGAGACAGCAGGAGCCAGCTCCCCAGAGCCCCGCCCAGGAGGACCCAGCCCAGCTGCTGTCTGTCTGCACTGTCCCCCAGCAGAATGTCCCCCAGCAGAAGAGTCCAGCTCAGATCTCCAAGCCCCGCAATCGAAGATAAACGTAAGATAAATATTTAGGTGTACAATCTGTTTTCTGTTAATGTTTATGAAAGGTTTAAGGTCTGTATCCAGATTCTTTTTTTCTTTACATCTGAGTATCTAGTTGTTCCAGGACGATTTGTTTTAAAAAAATAAAATAAAACACCTATTCTTTCTCCATTGAATTGCCTGTTCTTCTCAGATCAGTGACTATGCTTGTGTGGTCTGTCTCCCGACTCTCTGTTCTGTTCCACTGATACGTGTGTCTGTTCTTTCCCAACCCCATGCTGTCCTAAGGACTGTAGCTTGGTCCTGCAGGCAGGCAGTCCCCTGGCTTTTTTCTCGCCCTCAGTATTATGTGGCTCTTCTGAGTCTCCTGCCTCTCTTTATAAACTTTGTAATCCAAGTGTCATTCTGACTGGGATTGCCCAGTAGTGAGGAACTGATATTGTGGCAATATTGAGTCTTCCTATAATATACATAACTGTGACCAACCTAGACAGCATATTAAAAAGCAGAGACATTACTTTGCCCGAAAAGGTCCATCTACTCAAAGCTATGGTTTTTCCCGTTAGTCATGTGTGAGTGTGAGAGTTGGACTATAAAGAAAGCTGAGCACCAAAGAATTGATGCTTTTGAACTGTGTTGTTGGAGAAGACTCTTGAGAGGCCCTTGGACTCCAAGGAGATCCAACCAGTCCATCCTAAAGGAGATCACTCCTGAATATTCATTGGAAGGACTGATGCTGAAGCTTAAACTCCAATACTTTGGCCACCTGATGGTAAGAACTGACTCATTGGAAAACACCCTGTTGCTGGGAAAGATTGAAGGCAGGAGGAGAAGGGGATGACAGAGGATGAGATGGCTGGATGGCATCACCGACTCAATGGACATGACTTTGAGCAAGCTCCAGGAGATGGTGAAGGACATGGATGCCTGGTGTGCTGCAGTCCATGGGGTCGCAAAGAGCTGGACACAACTTAGCAAATGAACCAACAACAGCAAATCAATATACATGAAATAGCTCTTCATTTATTTAGATCTTCTTTGATTTCTTTCATCAGAATTCTGTAGTTTTCCTCATATAGGTCTTGTATACATTTTATTAGACTTACACTATTGTTTCATTTTTTGTTGCCAGTATAAGTGGCTTTGCATTTTTAATTTCAAAATCCTATTGCTCATTGCTAGTATGTAAGACAGCAGTTAACTTTTCAGTGTTAACCTTGTATTCTGAAACCTTGCTGTAATCACATTTTTTTTCCAGGAATTTTTAAATTGATTTTTTGAGATTTTCTACATGGAAAATCATGTCATTTGCAAACAATAAGGATTTTATTTTTTCCTTTGCAATCTGTATACTTTTTATTTCCTCTTTTTGGTCTCATTACGTTAGCTCAGACTTCCAGTATGATGTGGTGAGGGTCATCCTTACCTTGTTCCCAATTTAGCTGGAAAACATCTGGTTCCTCACCATTAAGTGGTATTAACAGTAGGTTTCCACTCGTGTGTTTTATTGAGTTGAAGTCCCCTCTGGTCATAGTTTACTGAGTGTGTTTATTGTACGTGGGAGTTGGACTTTGTCAGGTGCTTTTTTCTGCATCTATTGATATGATCATCTGATTTTTCTTTTTTAACTTGCTGATGTGGGGATTACATCATTGATTTTTAAATTTGGAGCCAATCTTGTGTACTTGGAATCAGTCCCGCTTGGTCAGAGTCGTCAGTGTGCGCAACCCCCGCCCCGTCTGTGGCTTGGAGGGAAGTCGCCAAACGCAGTGAATGCTGAGCACTGAGGACAGAGCAGTGCTGGAGGCCATGGGACTCAGTCAGTCGCCGTGTCCCTTCTCGACTCCTCCATCATGAAGAATTTTGCTAGTATGGTATCTCCAGACAGAGAGGTTCCTTTTTGCCAGGGACTGTGTTCCATTGGTGTGTCTCGGTCCCTACCTCTTCTCAGCCTCGAGTGACGGGCGTCAGCCAGACACGGAGAAGGTTGACTGCATTCTGTTGGTGGACCCAAGAGCAGGTCAAGAGAGTCGGACTTCAGGACAGTAATCTTGGGGACCTTCCTTTGGTTTGGCCAGTAAACACGTAGGAAGCTCACACCAGGTGCCGAGAATACAAGCCCTGGGCTCGGGGTTTGTGGCCACCAGCATGCTTCTCATCCCCGGGAGGTCCCCCCATCAGTACGGGGGTACCAACGCCTCCGTGTGTGGCCGTCGTTAGGACTGAGGTAACAAGGTAAGCAGCCGGCGGAACGTGGGAATGCATTGCAGAGGCTTCTGTTTGGGCATAAAGAAGAAAAATGAGCAAGCAGCGTGAGGAGATGGAAATTACCTATTCTGGATAATAATTCAAAAACTTTCAGGTTTTATGGCATTAAGTGTTTCCCAAACAAATAAATCATATTAACTATCAAACAACAATCATTTATCCTTCCTGTAGTCTTGTGTGAAAAATATGGCGTGACAAATTTGGGAACAAAACACCGAAGACTAGCTCTGCAGGGAAGGGTGCAACTTTGCACTTTCTCCTCCGTCTTTACCATGACTGTGTGGGACACAGAGGCAGAGGCGAGGGGAAGATGGCTCTCCAAGGAGTGAGCGTTGCCGGCATCCAGGCAGTGCCAGAGACCAGCAGGACAACCTTGGAGGTCACCTCACTGCCCCCCAGCCCCAGAGGCCTCTCACAGAATGAGCTGGGGGAGGGCACAGTCCCCCCAGGCTCTCAGGGACCCCAGAACATTAAGACAACAACCCTTCAGTGGGACAGTCAGGGGGCATCACGGCCTCTGTGCTTTCCTGCCCATAGGGAGAGTGGACCCGGTCGTCAGCAGCATCCCTGGCCTGCAGCCTCAGACTGCACAGACTCGGCTGCAGACAGCCCCCACCCAGCACGGCAGCCGCGGGGTCTCTGAGCCATCCTGGGTGTTCCACAACAGACCCGCGATGGGGCTGCAGAGCTGCCTGCAGAAGATGCAAGGACGTGGGCTACTAGCCCTGCTCTGCAGGACCCTGAGGCAGAATCCAGGCCGCTCGGAGCACGGCGGCTCTGAGAGTTCTGGTGGCACCCAGACCCCACGGGGCAGGACTCAGTGCCTGGTACTCCAGGGCCTCTGCTCCACACCGGCTCGGCTCCAGCAGGAGGGACACATGGCCCCTGAGTGCCTGCATATGCCCTTTGATGAAAGGCGAGACCCCCAGCATGTGTCCATGCCAGCCTCTCTCAGCACCTCGTGAACTTAGGGATTTGAAAGGAATCTGTTGAATGAATCAGCTGAATAAAACAGTTCAGTTGAACGCATTCAGTCAGGAGCTGGACTCCTCTCACGGCTCAGGAGTCATGTCCTCAGCAGGGTGCACAGACCGCGTGACGTCGTGGAAAACCTGGCCCAGGCTGCAGACCCCGGAGGTGGAGTCAGGTCTCCTCCTGTTCGGGGCTTGGCGAGAGGGAAGTCAGTCTGTGGCAGCTGCAGGAAGCTGCCTCGTCTCCGGGATGGTTCGCTGGCCCAGCAGGTGTCATCTGTATTCTAGAGGGTGGGCAGGGGTCCTCCGGGCAGCGGCTGAGGGGACCGTCCAGGGTGGGGAGCCTCTAGGCAGCAGGGCCACACTGGCCTTGAGCCCTGACACTGGGCCGGAGCCTGGACTCCATGAGCAGCTGCGGGCCTCTGCAGGCAGCCTCCGCAGAGCCTGAGCACAGCCTGGGGCGGGCCCTGGGCTCACAATGCCGGGTCAAGGAGAGAGGGACCGGCTCCTCCCTAAGCTGTGCTTCTGAAAGTACCAAGCCTAACACTCCATCCCGGGGACTCAGGCGACCGCACGGAGGCAGCACAGACCAGGGCAGGGACCAGGACCAGGGCAGGGACCAGGACCAGGGCAGGCAGCATGGACCAGGGCGGGCACCATGGACCAGGGCAGGCAGCATGGACCAGAGCGGGGACCAGGACCAGAGCAGGCAGCATGGACCAGGGCAGGCAGCACGGACCAGGGTGGGCACCATGGACCAGGGCAGGCAGCATGGACCAGGGAGGGCACCAGGACCAGGGCAAGCACCAGGACCAGGGCAGGCAGCACGGACCAGGGTGGGCACCATGGACCAGGTTGGGCACCAGGACCAGGGCGGGCACCACAGATCAGGGCGGGCACTGGAACCAGGGTGGGCATCACCAGGGTGGGCAGCATGGACCAGGGTGGGCAGCAGGACCAGGGCGGGCACCGGGACCAGGGTGGGCACGAGGACCATAGCGGGCACCGTGGACCAGGGCAGGCAGCATGGACCAGGGCGGGCATCAGGACGAGGGCAGGCAGCAGGACCACAGTGGGCACCGTGGACCAGGGTGGGCAGTGTGGATCAGTGCAGGCACCGGGACCAGGGTTGGCAGCAGGACCAGGTCGGGCACCATGGATCAGGGTAGGCACCGGGACCAGGGCGGGCAGCGGGACCAGGTTGGGCAGTGTGGACCAGAGCGGGCACCACAGACCAGGGCACATGCGTTTCTTCCTCCCCATCCTGGAGGCTGGACATGGAGATGGCGGCAGCGCAGGGCAGCCCTAGAGTCTGTCTCCGAGCCATTTGGACAGGGCTCTGCTCCTGTGGTTGTGCCTGCCTGTGTCCTGGTCTCTTCTCAGGACGCCTCGCTGGGGCCCTCCCCTCCAGATGCGTCTCTGACACACGGGCAGCAGGACGGGGCGCTTCTCCCCTCTCCTGGGAGGGCCGTCAGTGCACTGCCAGAGCTGAGCTGGGAGGGGCTGCGGAGTGGGAGACCCCCTCCCAGCCCCAGCACCTTTGCTATCCTCCTTTCTCCTGCTTCATGTTTAATTTTTTAATTTTACTTCCTTTTCTCCTTTCTGTTTGTAAAACAAAATCAAATCCTTATTGGAACGTGTCAGCATTTAAATAAACAAGCAAACTTGAGACGGACTTTCTAATATTACAGGAAACACCCTTGTGCAGAAGTGACGTCATCACCTAAGACTGCTCCTTCTATAGAATGCTGCGCATCTGCTTCCCCGGCTCTGGGTATAAATGTTCTTCTGGCTTCAAAGATTCTGCCTCTCTTATGTCCCAGAAGTTCACACTAATTCGTAAACACCCTCACATAGTGAAGGATTCATGCTTTGCCGCTTCCTGGCCACAAGACCTGGTTTTAATCATTAATACACCTATTCGATGTATAGAAGCGTGCAGAAATATCTCAACTTCAGTTTTTTTAATTTATTTTCTAAATGAGTAGAAAGGAGTGGCTGGTTTGTAGACACACTTTTCTCTCTGACTTGTAACAAAGTAAAAGAAGGTTCAGTTCTACTCAGGTTCTGAAAACAGATCTTGGTAGGAATGAAATGCAGTCACACAGAACACAGAGCAGAAACGTACCTGCCGGGGTCCTGGGTTCAGGCCCTGCCCACCTGCACCTGTGTGTTCCACAGCCTCCTCTTCTCAAGTGTAAATTATCTCCTGACCAGTCACTCAGCTGCAGGGACCTTCTCTAAGCTCCTCACATGAGCTATTCTGCCCCAAAGAAAGGTCCCTGTTAATGAGTCTCCACTTGTAGTCATTGATCCTGGGGAAAAACGAGCTCATGGCCCGAATCCACATTGGTGCTGCCTCCTGAATCATTTGATTAGCAAAAGATTGGTCTGCTCCTAGAAATTGCCAGCACCGTTTGTGATAAATGAATCCTGTCCTGGCTACTTTCTGGTGCAGAGCGTGGATTTTAAATTAAAATGTTTACACCTGGGATTGCACTATGAGTTTCCATCATGTAAAATCTTAAAGTGAATTTAATTTCATAAAACTTCAACTTTATAAGTTGAGTCTTTTAAGGTGGTCATGAGCCCTACCTGAAAATTTACCATGAATTCTTATTTCAAAATCACTTATGAAATAATTGTCAAAAATCAATTATTTTAAAACACGCATTCTTTTTTTCTGGATTCTGATATATACATTGGGAATTGGCAACAGACATTTCTGACAGGCTATAAATTTTTGTCAAGGCAGAAGTGTAAGGTAATCATCAGAAAAACTATGTAAAATGAGAGATTGATTTAAATTAAGGAGTCTGATTTGTATCGAAGGAATTCAAGGAGAAAAAGACTTGAAAGGCAAATATAATTATTTTTGCAAAGCTGCACGTTGTGTTTCACAGGCGTATTTTCTAATAAAGAGTCAGAAATGACTTTCAGCTTCATGAGTAAGGGATTGGATTTACAACTGACAGAAGTTGCTTTTTTCCTGTGCTTTGGAAGCCATTGTTTTTAGTGAAGAATAAAAATCTATCTAAAAGCTATTTATTTAACCCATAAATAAGAAGTCATTTGGCAATTAAGTACAATTCAGTTGCCAGTGTGGTTGCTCTCCATAAATGCTTGAACGAAAATATGGTGAAATTCTGGAAAGTAGCTTAAGATTTCAGCGCCTGAGTTTATCT
The DNA here is from genome assembly GCF_032405125.1 of Capricornis sumatraensis. Taxonomy (NCBI): domain Eukaryota; kingdom Metazoa; phylum Chordata; class Mammalia; order Artiodactyla; family Bovidae; genus Capricornis; species Capricornis sumatraensis. Next base: position 43,334,709 of record NC_091072.1, on the reverse strand, counting down.
TTGTGACAATTTTATTATTGGTTCATTTTGGATGTGCTGGGTATTTGTTGCTGCCTGGGGTTCTTTAGCTGTGGTGCCCAGGCTTCCTCTCTAGCTGTGGTACCCGGGCTTCCTCTCTAGCTGTGGTGCCTGGGCTTCCTCTCTGGCCGTGGTCTGCGGGCTTCCTCTCTGGCTGTGGTCTGCGGGCTTCCTCTCTGGCTGTGGTGCCCAGGCTTCCTCTCCAGCTGTGGTCTGCGGGCTTCTTCTGTAGTTGGTCTGCGGGCTCCTCTTTTGATGTGGTGCCCGGGCTTCCTCTCGCATCAGAAAACAAGGAGTTTTCTGCCTTGGGTGCATGGACTTGGTCCCTCCTCGGGATGTGGGATCTTCCCGGATCAGAGATCATCCCATGCCTCCTGTGTTGACACGCAGATTGTTCACCACTGAGCCACCAGGGAAGCCCAGCATCGGAGTGTAGAATTGGAAATTCCTTGTGCTGATATTGTCCACTCAGAAGTCATCTGTGTGCAATGATTCTTCTAAGGCAGAGCTTTGACATATGTGAAGTCAGAAGGAGTAAGAAAAAAAGCTACTTGCCTGTGTTACAAATTATTGATTAAAACTGCCGACCAAAAGCCCAGGTTAAATCAGCAGGGTTGGGTGTGTGGGAGAAATCAGCGCCATGCAGGATACACAGTGGAGCAAACCTTAAGACTTAGAAGGACGCAAGCTGATGGACTTCCTGGTGGCTTGGACGGTAAAGAACCTACCTGCAGTACTAGCTGAGATTGTGGTTTGAACGCATGAAATCCTCCTTTTGGTCAGTTTGGTTTGCAGGTTGGCCGTGTGCTTCTGTTTGCACGAGGCGCAGTACTCATCCCCAAGTGTCCCCTCTACAAAGCCCTTTCTGGCTGCAGAAAATGGCTGCCTCAAGTCACCTTCAGAAAGACAGTTTGCTGCAGAGGTCACAGGGGTCAGGGCCCTGTCAGCATGAGCCCCGCTGCTGGTGGGAGAGGTGATGGGGGTCAGGGGCCAGGGTCTGGTGGCAGGAGGCCCGAGCACCCTTCCAGGAGGAGGGCAGCATGGGTGAGGGGCTGTTTCTCTGGTCACCACGCCCTGGGGCCTGGGCGCCCCTCACGGCTGCTGGGACACCCCCGCTTCTCTGCTGCTGCACTGATGAACTGTCTCCAATTGTCCGGACTTCAGATCCCCAAGAAAGAGTGTGGTTCATTGTCCCCATCATCAACAAGTGGAATGTGCTGGCTTGGCCTCACGCTGCGATGGGCCAGGAGCCTCCCTCAGGCCGCACCCTCTGAAGGATGCTGGGAAACAAGGTTTAGGGCCAGTCACACACAGGCATGCAGCTGTGCCTCAGGGTCTTGTCCAAAGGTGCATCGCTGGAAGAACAGGTGGACACAGTGCACAGGGCTTCTGCTCTGCCTTGACGTGACTGTACCAAGTGATGCTTTGTCTCCTGGCCTGAGGCGGCCACGGTGCAGCACGAGGCCTGCTTCTGAGGACTTCCCGTGGCGCCCCTGGATGCCCCTGCTGGCGCACCCGCGGGTCCAGATGCCCGCAGACACTGCAGGCCGCACACACCTGCTCCGTCCTGCCCCAGGGCCCAGCTCAGACTGTGAGTGGACAGAGCGGCTGGGAGGTGGGCTGTTCCCCCGGGAGGCAAGGCTGCACACACCTGCTCCATCCTGCCCCAGGCCCCCGGCTCAGACTGTGAGTGGACAGAGCGGCTGGGAGGTGGGCTGTTCCCCCGGGAGGCAAGGCTGCACACACCTGCTCCGTCCTGCCCCAGGGCCTGACTCAGACTGTGAGTGGACAGAGCGGCTGGGAGGTGGGCTGTTTCCCCGGGAGGCAGGCTGCAGACCACACGTGTGCCATGGCCACGTCTAGACCCAGGCAGGCTGGGGCCCTGCCGGGACGTGACAGGTGTGGCACCTGGACAGCTTCCGCCCCTGCTCATCCATCTCCGGAGTTAAGCCTTTTGTGTCAGCTCGGGGCCCCCGGCACCGAGAGCAGCCGAGGGACCAGTGAGCGCTGTCCTGGATAGGATCGCAGGGCCCGAGTGAAGGATGCAGGGGGCAGAGCAGCGGGGCTCTGCAGAGCGGGGCTCGAGCGCGTTTCAACCTGGGGCCAACGCCTTCTTCAAGCAGTGGTTTGTCACTTGTCGGCGGTGGGTGATGACTCAGACGCCCTGACTCTCCTTCACCGCCCGGTCCGTCTCATCCCGATGCCCCGCCAGCTGCACGCGGTCCTCTCGGCCTCGGAGGCTGTGTTAGCTCATGTGCTATGCGTCCCCTGAAACCAGCATCTGCCATGCAGCTGCTCAGAGCGGGGCCAGCCCCCGACCCGAGCCAGTGCCCTGTGAGTGCTGGCATGTGGCTCTGGGGTGAGGGAGGGTGGACGCGATGGACGTCGCAGCTGAGGCCGGTTCCAAGGAGGGCCGACTGGGCTCAGGCGGCACCGGCAGGAACACTGCAGGGGTCTGCGGGCCAGTGGGGCCCAGTCTGAGGGGGCATGATGGAGCAGCACTGGGAACAGGGTCTTGAAGGGAAGAGAGCTGCCCCCTGCCCCTGCTGGGGGACCTGGGCCCAACCTGGGGAACCTCCGTGGGGCAGACAGCTCAACCCCGTGGGCCCCTAGCAGAGCAAGAGCTCCCCTCCTGCCGGGACCCTCCTCTCTGCTCCCAGCTTCCTCTCCTTCCTGGTTCTGAGCTGAGCTGTGCCTTCTGTTTCTTTCTTCTTCACTAAGGAAAGGCTCTGTAGCACACTCAGAGCCTGTTAGGTCCACACGGCGCTTCCTCCCTGGACGGCACTGTCTCAGAAAGGCTGTGCCCTCCTCTTGCCAGGCAAACCTGCCCTCTCCGCGACCCCAGCTTCCCTGGGCACCAGAGGGGAATGGCGGGGGAGTGAAAAGCATATTCCATTGGTCTCAGTCCCTGTGCTGATTTCTGTAAGGCTCAGCACGATGAGATGAAGCTCTTTACAAGGAAGGAAGGCCTTTCCTGGGGGACCCGCTGTGCAGGGTCACGGAGATGGAGACGCTGCGAACCTCCCCGCCCCCTACCCACGGGTGAGGGCAGCTCCCTCACGTGTGTTTCTCACCAAGATCGACAGGATGCTCTAACCCCTGCCTCCAGAAACTGGGTTCTGCCCTCAGGATTTAAACCTCTGTCATCTGAGAGGAGGCCCACAGTGCTCCCTGTGAGTGAGGAAGGTTCCAGACCCAGCAGGGCCTGAGCACACTCATGTGGTTCCATCCTCATCCGGCAGGTGGTTAAGCAGCTCTCAACCCTTTACTGTGTAACTTCAGTTAACATTATTGAACCACTTTAAGTTCATTACCCACTAGTTCATACCTCATCTCGTTTTATAAGAATGCAAAGTGTGAATAACAAAAGCATGTACGATATACTGATGAACCATAAATGCAAGCTCAAAACCATGATCAGAGAGCCTACAGAAATGAAGGAGCGAAAGGAGACACGTGACCGTCCGTGGACCACAGCCCAGCCCTGAGCTGTGTGGGGTCTGAGCTGTGCAGGGTGGACCCCGGACCAGCCCTGAGCCTCAAGGCAGTCTAGTCAGTGGAGGACGCAGCCTCATTCACACCTCTCCTGCCCCGGAGAAAGAGGACATTTCGAACAAACAAGCATTGATTTCCTAAACTTTACTGAACAGGCCTTTCACTGAGTTCTGAACACATGAAGCCAAGCTTTGAATGGTCTCTGTATATAGTCAGTGTTGCGTTTTTATCTCTTCTACCGTTTATATTAATTTGTAAGAGATTATGGGGATGTGTCGCCAACCATACTGTTTACTATTAAAATGTGCAATTCAGTGTTTTTATACTTACAGATACATGCTACTACCGCTGCCGTCACTGTTGGGACATTTCGCCACCCTGAGCCTGGGGGGTCACCCCTTCCCCAGCCCCCGAGAGTCGTTTCTGTTTCTTTCACCTCTTCTGCACACTTTATATGGTAGAATCATGTAATGTGTGGTCCTTTGTGACAGCCCCTTCCACTGACACAGTGTCTTGAAGGTCTACCCACGCTGTCACACATTCCCACACTTAACTGGCTTTCACTGGAGAACAATATTCCATTTGGACAAACATAACCACTTCTGTACATCTGTTTGATGGGAATTTGGATTGTTTCCTTTTTTAAACTATTATGAACAATGCTGCTGTGAACATTCATGTATAAGTTTTTGTGAGGATCCACTCTTATTTCTCAGGGGTGTGCACCACCTCAGATTTGAATTCCTGGGTCACACAGTTGTTCCATGTTTAACCTTTTGAAGAGCTTTCAGCGACACGAGATTGTCCATATGAGCAGAGAGAGCTTTAGGTAAGGTAAAGTCACTCAGTCGTGTCCGACTCTTTGTGACCCCATGGGCTGTAGCCTACCAGGCTCCTCTGTCCATGGGATTTTCCAGGCAATAGTACTGGAGTGGATTGCCATTTCCTTCTCCAGGGGATCTTCCCGACCCAGGGATCGAACCCGGGTCTCCTGCATTGTAGACAGACGCTTTACCGTCTGAGCCACCGGGGAAGTCCAGAGATAGAGGTGGCTTTACGTCTCCCTTTCTAATTTGAATGCCTTTTTCCTCCTTTTTATTGTCTGATTGCTCTGGATAGAACTTCCAGCAGCAAAAGTGGGCGGCTTTGTCTTGTTCCAGATCTTAGGGGTATAGCTTTCAGTCTTCCACCAGTGAGAACGTGGGTTGTTCATAATTGCCTCAATCATGTTGAGGAAGTCGCCTTCATTCCCAGCTTTCCGAGTGTTTTTATCATGCAGTGGTGTTGGATTTTGTCAAGTGCCAGTTCGGCAACACCTGTATTACAGTACTAACGTGTTGTAACGTGGTGGTCAATTTTTGTTAAGCTGAACCATCCTCATGTGCCCAGGATGAATCCCACTTGGCCATGGTGTGTAATCCTTTCTCTGTGCTTCTGGATTAGGTTTGCTAGGTATGTTGTTGAGGGTTTTTGCTTCTATAGTCTTAACAGATATTGGTCTATAACTCTTTTCTTCTGATGTCTTTATGAGGCTGCCATATCAAGATAATGCTGGACTTGTGAGTTAAGAGGTCTTCCTTCCTCTAGTAATTTTTCGTTAGAGTTTGAGAAGGATTGGTACTAATTCTTCTCTGAAAGTTAAGTAGAATTCACCCCTGAAGCCATCTGGCCCTGAACTTCTCGTTGTTGGGAGGTTTCTGGTCCCTGATTCCATCTCCCCACTTGTAGTAAATTCTGCTGAGAATTTACTGTAGCGAGCTCTGCTGCATAATTCTGTCTTGTAGTTCTGTCATGATTTTCTGTTTCTTCTCAAAGTAATTTGTGTGTTTCTGAGTTTGCCCATTTCATCTGGGTTATCTCATTTGTTGCTGCTGCTGCTGCTGCCAAGTCGCTTTAGTCGTGTCCAACTCTGTGCGACCCCATAGACAGCAGCCCACCAGTCTCCCCAGTCCCTGGGATTCTCCAGGAAAGAACACTGGAGTGGGTCGCCATCTCCTTCTTCAATGTGTGAAAGGGAAAAGTGAAAGGGAAGTCGCTCAGTTGTGTCTAACTCTTAGCAACCCCATGGACTGCAGCCCACCAGGCTCTGCCATCCATAGGATTTTCCAGGCAAGAGTACTAGCGTGGGGTGCCATTATTCAGAGTACACTTACGGACTTCCCTGGTAGTTCAGCTGGTAAAGAACCCACCTGCAATGCAGGAGACCCCGGTTTGATCCCTGGGTTGGGATGATGCCCTGGAGAAAGGAAAGCTACCCACTCCAGTATTCTGTCCTGGGGAATTTCATGGACAGCAGAGCCTGGCGGGCTACAATCCATGGGGTTGCCAAGAGCCGGACATGACTTTCACTTTCCATTTCTCTTTTGTAAGGCTAGGTCATCCAGCATTTTTGTTTCTGATTTTGAGTGCTTCTCTTCTTTTCCGTCTAGCTAAAGCCTTGTCAATTTTACTGATTTTTTTTTTTTTTTTTTTTTTGGAGATCCAACTTCAGTATCATTGGTTCTCTGTATTGTTTCTTTTTAATTTATTTATTTTTATTTGGAAGATAATTGCTTTACAATGTTGTATTTATTTCCACCATATATCTCTGTATCCTTTCTTATTTCATTTATCCCCACTCTGAGCTTCTTTCTTTCTCTCCTCCCGCTAGCTTTAGGTGTAGTTTCCTTTTTCTCTCCATATGAATTTGATGATTAGATTTTGAATTTTCACAAAGAATCCAGTTGGGGTTTGGGTGGTGATTGAGTTGGATTTGTACGTCAACTGAGGGAATATCCCCATGTTAACTGTGTTAATTCTTCCAATTTATGAATATGAGATATCTTTATTTTTTATTGAAGTACAGTTGACTTACAGTATGTTAATTTCTGTTGTATAGCCAAGCGATTCAGCTATACATTCTCTTTTGAGGATTCAGAGAAGCCCTTCCATTTATTTACAGCATCACTAATTTCTTTCAACAATGTTTTGTAGTTGTTAGCATAAAAATCTTGAACTTCCCTGTTTAATTTTTGAGGAAACATTTCTAAAGGAGCTTCAAACCAGCTCCTTTCTGACACAGTGGCCCCATCTTTCACACCTCACACAGTAAATTCAGGACAGGTCAACTGGCTCTCTCGCTGTCCCCCCTGCCCAGCTCTTGGCTGCAAGGTCCTGGCAAGTGAAGCTCCCAAGGAGCCCCGCAGGCAGGTGGGCTGAGCGGGTGCTGTCTGGGGGGCCATGGGAAGGAGGGAGTGGGGGAGGGCCGGGAAGCACAGGGAGCCAGATGATTCCAGGACCAACCAGAGGCGCACCACTTCGCCCCAGATCCCACTGAGATTTCTGAGGGAGTGTTGGCAAGTTTCACTCATCTGGGAAAAGATGTCCTTCTTTATTTAGCAAGCACCACCACGGTTCACTGGAGGAAGTTTTTGCACTTCCATTTTGTATTGCTGGGATTGTTCTTTCGATCTGGTTCAGCGAGATTTCTCCTCCAACAGGGTTCTCCTTCTCAGTGAGGGAGCAGCGATGACACAGTGGACAGTCTGTCTCTCCCCTGAGGCAGGCGAAATCAGAGGGAAGTGCAGGCAGCTCGGGTGTGAGCAAGCTCCCAGCAGAGGGTCCTCGGGGAAGGACCTCCAGGCTAAGGTCTCTTACCCAGGGGTGGGGCAGGCGCAGAGCTCCAGACTTCCCCAAAACTTTGCCTGGGCCCATTGCCACAGTGCATGTCCAGCCTGGGTGGCTCAGGCTGTGCTAGATGTTGAACCTGCAAGCCTGGTTTAACCAGAAAGGGCACAGAGGACCCCCTCCACCCTCCCCGTCATCAGCCGCCCAGAGCTGGATGCAGGATTCTGTCCAACGCAGCTCTGATGTGAGCATACACATGTGCACGTGTGTGTCTGCGTATGTGGAGCCCCCTTGGGGCCCTGCCCACCTGCCCTGTGAGCCTCGGTCTCTGCCTGCGGTGGAGATGGCTCCCGGGTTGGGGGCAGCTTCCAGGAGGATAAAGTCTGTGACTCGACCTAGCATGGTGAGCACTCCATCACGTTAGCCATATTTTAAAAGGTTAATTCCACGACTCAGAATGTGTTTTTCACCAGGCATGCCAACTGTCTTGTGAAATCCAGCTGTAAAATGTGCAGTTAGATCCTCATGTGAATTTGGGGAGATAGTTAATGCATAATGATGATAATTGCTATTTTCTTTTGCTTAATAACAAAAAAGTGTTCAGTGAATAGCTGGAGATAAGGAAACCAAGATGCTTCCACATTTTGTTACCTTACTTTCACAAAGAGAAATTACCAGCCCCTCAGTATTTATTATATGTTATGCAGACTTATTAAAAAAAAAAAAAACCTACATTCTAAGTCCTCATCACCTGTTTCCATTTGGACATTATTTATGGTGGGTTATTACCCTGTGTGTTGTTACTGCTTCATTTTTGAGAGGTAAGGTGTAAGTTTCCACGCGTACGCCAGGAAATTCAGTCCCTGAACTCAGGGGAAATGACAGTGTTATCAACATGTGGCAAAATCAAATTTAATTCATTTCAGTTAAACTTTTCTCTTTGATGCTGTTCATTTATGAAGCCACAGCCATAGCGTCGCTTGCAGGCTGAACATTAAGCGGAAACGTGATGCGTGTGTGGAGCAATAATGGGTTGGCTCTTTAGCATGGAGCAACTTTAGAACTGTATTAAGTTACACATTAATGGAAAAATAAGGCAGGCAATAATAGGATGACAACGTAGGCTGCTGTACAGTCTAGATTACAGAACATGGTCATGCTGTTTACTAGCTGAACCCTGAATTTCCTTTGAAAACTTGCTTTTAACTGTGTTAAAATGTAATGGAACCTGAAATATCCCTTCCTAATATTTCTTGTCCAGTTACAGTTTGGCCGTTGAGACGGGCAGGTGCTGCTTAGCTCTTATGGGATGGCTGCCCCCCCGAGGCCATGGTGTGGCTCACACTGGACGGAGCGAGGCTGTGCCAGGGGGTGGACGGCCCCCAGGCCCGGAATTGCAGACCCTGTGCTGTGAACACCAGGGGATACCCCATGCTGCCCCCAGGAGACCGCGCCCGGCCTCGCCCCAACCCTGGCGTCCCTGAGAAACTTCTGCTTTCTCTCCTGCCAGCAGGCACTCCCTGGTAGACATCTCACCCCCAAGGTCCTGGGATCAGGGAAGCTGAGTCCCCTCTTATCGCTTGTCCCCTAGTCTGGACCAGCCTGACAGGTGGCAGCCGAGGAGCCTGGGACAGGGCCTTGGAGCCCACACTGGTGTTGGCCAGCGTGGTGGTGCCAGACGCTCAGTGAGGCTGAGCATGTGGAGAGGCTGAGTCAGCAGAGACAGGTTACTGACGAGAGGCTTCAGCCGAGATCACGGAGTCTCAGACCCCTGTTCCTGGAGTCAGGAGTAGACAGGTTACTGACGAGGAGGCCCCAGCCAAGACAATGAAGTCTCAGATCCCTGCTCCAAGACTCAGGAGCAGACAGGTTACTGACGGGAGGCCCCAGCCAAGACCATGGCGTCTCAGATTCCCTGTTCCTGGACTCACTAGCAGACAGGTTACTGTTGGGGAGGCCCCAGCCGAGACCACAGCATCTCAGATCCCTGTTCCTGGAGTCAGGAGCAGACAGGTTACTGACGAGGAGGCCCCAGACAAGACCACAGCGTCTCAGATCCCTGCTCCTGGCCAGCCTGAGCGTGAGGGCACACTCACAGACCACGGCCTGGACGTGAGGGGTGACACTCCAGGAGCCTCAGGCCTCAACCTCCGGCTGGTCTGGGGTGTGAACATGGAGTCACCACCCTCCACCCAGGCAGGGGTCTTGTTTTCTGCAAAACAGCCCCAAGATACATGTCAGATGGCACATCCATCCCTGAGGAGCAACCAGGACCCTGGGTTACTGCTGCGCTGGTATTGAATCTCTCGTCTCGTTTCTTCAGGACGTTTTCCTTTCTCTGCAGTTCCCTGACTTCCCCAGCTGGTAACTGCTGACTCTGCTCTTCGAGCCTCGGGGAAGCCCGGGGGACTAAACCCTTTTCTCCGAGCTGAGAACGGGGGACGTGGTGGGGCCTGTGTGCCGGGCCTGCAGGGTCCCGCCCCATTTCCACAGGCATCGTTGGTCCGGTGCCTGGCAGCTGGCGATGCCTCTCCTGCAGGGTCATCAAGAGAACGGGGTCAGTGGCCATCGGGGAGACACCTCGTGTCTGTCTGGTTTCTTCCCCATTTCCCTCGGTGGCCCAGGGGGGGCAGCTTTGGGGCCAGGGTGGGTGGCTCTGGGAGCACGGGTCCTCGCCTTACGAGGTGGTGCCAGGGCAGGTCTGTGAGTGAAGAAAGCGGGACGCTCTTGGTGGAGGGGGACAGGGCCCCCGGCCCCGGGAGGGGTGCTGGACCCCAGCCAGCTTCCTTCCTGAGAGTGTGAGGCCCTTGGCGCTGACAGGGTGCCTTCTTGTCCCCGTCTGGACAAGCGCACGGGGGTCCCAGGCTCGTCTGAGCCTAGGCGGGTGGTGCTGACGCCGGGTCTCAAAGAAGTCCTGGGGGAAGTGTCACAGCCGGGGGGGCGGGGCGTGGAGAGGACCCGCGAGAGCAGCCGCCGGTGTGACACAGTGCAGGATGCTCCCGGAGGCTGAGACGAGCCAGCAGTGCGGGGCACCGGGCTCCCCCACTCTCCTTAGGGCTCGGAGCCTCTGCTGCGCCTGGCGTGGGCTGGGGCCGGCCAGTGGCCTCACGGGGCCTGCCACCCCGTCTGTGCTCCCTGCATGTACATATTGCGTAGGGGTGTATGCATCACAGATGCTTGTCACGTGTGCACATTATACGCTCTAACAGGATCTACTCCCTGTGTGTACTGTATCCTTACTAGATACCATACGTGTGTCTTATATATGAATATATGCCTTACGTATACATGTTATGTGTCCATTGTACATGGTAATAGAATCTATTCCCTACTTTTATATGCATGTGAGTTGCTCAGTCATGTCTGACTCTTTGCAACCCCATGGTCTGTAGCCGGCCAGGTTCCTCTGTCCATGGAATCCTCCAGGCAAGAATACTGGAGTGGGTTGCATACCCTTCTCCAGGGGATCTTCCCAACCCAGAGTCAAACCCACGTCTCCTGCATTGCAGGTGAATTCCTTACCACTGAGCCACAGGGAAGCCCCATATATATGCATGCTGTATACTGTATGTGCATATTATATATATGTATTACAAATACAGTTATGTGTACATATTAGACATGGTCATAGAATCTATTCCTGTGTATGCATTTTTATATTATAGATACATATTGTATACTGTAATAGAGCCTTATTTTCTGCATATTATAAATGAATATATGTATTACCTATACATACTACTTGTGTAAAGAGCCTTTTGATGAAAGTGAAAGAAGAAAGTGAAAAAATTGGCTTAAAGCTCAACATTCAGAAAACTAAGATCATGGCATCCGATCCCATCACTTCATGGGAAATAGATGGGGAAACAGTGGAAACAGTGGCTGACTTTATTTTTCTGGGCTCCAAAATGACTACAGATGGTGATTGCAGCCATGAAATTAAAAGATGCTTACTCCTTTTAAGGAAAGTTATGACCAACCTAGACAGCATATTAAAAAAAGCAGAGACATTACTTTGTCAACAAAGGTCCCTCTAGTCAATGCTATGGTTTTTCCAGTGGTCATGTATGGATGTGAGAGTTGGACTATAAAGAAAGCTGAGCGCCGAAGAATTGATGCTTTTGAACTGTGGTGTTGGAAAAGACTCTTGAGAGGCCCTTGGGCTGCAAGGAGATCCAACCAGTCCATCCTAAAGGAGATCAGTCCTGGGTGTTCATTGGAAGGACTGATGTTGAAGCTGAAACTCCAATACTTTGGCCACCTGATGCAAAGAGCTGATTCATCTGAAAAGACCCTGATGCTGGGAAAGATTGAGGGCAGGAGGTGAAGGGGATGACAGAGGATGAGATGGCTGGATGGCATCACCAACTCAATGGACACGAGTTTGGGTGGACTCTGGGAGTTGGTTATGGACAGGGAGGCCTGGCGTGCTGCAGTTTATGGGGTCACAGAGAGTTGGACACGACTGAGCGACTGAACTAAACTCCTCCTGCCCTCAGTCTTTCCCAGCATCAGGGTCTTTTCAGATGAGTCAGCTCTTCGCATCAGGTGGCCAAAGTACTGGAGTTTCAGCTTCAACATCAGTCCTTCCAATGAACTTGTGTATATTATATACTGTAATAGAATTGGTTTCCTGTACACATTTGTTATTGTTGTTCAGTTACTCAGTTATGTCCAGGTCTCCATGATGCTATGGACTGCAGCATGCCTGTACATATTAGGGTCTGTATTTTCTGTATGTATTACATTATATAGCATATATGCATACTATGTACTATTGTGACCCATTGGACTATAGCTCTCCAGGCTCCTCTGTCCATTGGATTTTTCAGGCAATACTGGAGTGGGTTGCCATGCCCTCCAGGGGATCTTCCCAACCCAGGGATCAGACCCACATCACCTGTGTCTCCTGCATTGTAGGCGGATTTCTTTACCTGCTGAGCCATTGAGGAAGCTATATACCTACATATATATAATATACTATAATGGGCTTCCGTGGTGGCTCAGATGGTAAAGAATCCATTTGCAATGTGGGAGACCTGCCTGGGTTTGATCCCTGGGTCAGGAAGGTTCCCTGGAGGAGGGCATGGCAATCCACTCTAGTATTCTTGCCTGGAGAATCCCAATGGACAGAGGAGCCTGGAGGGTTACAGTCAATGGGGTTGCAAGGAGTTGGACACGACTGAGCGACTAAGCACAGCACACGCATACTATAGAGTCTGTATTTACCGTCTATATGATATGCACACCGTATACAATGTGTACATATTCTGCGTGGATGTATGCACTATGTATACACATTGCATATGCATGCAGTGTGCTGTGTTGGGGCCTGCATCTCCTGCACCCCTTTGACGGCCAGCTGGAAGCAACAGAAGCAGAAGCGCTAGAGAAGCGCTAGGACAGCAGGAGGTAGAGGGAGCGCGAGGGGCAAAGCCGGGAGCCCAGTGCACCCTGAGCCCCCTGACTGCTGACCCAGGGGAGCTGAAAACGGCAACAACCACAGTCACGGTGACGTAGCTAGAGTAGCCATGTGCGTACCCTTCTCCTGGACCTCCGCTGTTGAGGACACGGAAGCCCACCTAGAGTCCTGCACCAGTGGGGGCTGAACCTAACTAGTCATGTCCACAGCCCCAGTTCCAAGCACTGGGCTGAGCGGCCTTCCCCCTGGCAAACTCGGCATCCTGCAGAGGTCAGCTCTGGGGGTTCGAGGGTCTCCGTACAGTAGCACTTTTTTTCTGAGTAGAATCATATAGCTCAAAATCAACAGTGTGAAACAGGAAATCAGGGCATCATGACTTCATCCTCATATTGACTTGGACGGCGGCCTTGAGAAAGTCGCGTCTGCTTGCCTGCACGGCCAGTGCGTGGCTTTACTCAGCTCACGGCCAACCCTCCGTGTGGCACATCAGCCCACCAGCTATCTCACTGCTAAAGTAGCAGGTGCTATTCCTCAAACTTCTTAAACTGAACTACAGCACTCAAATCTAGTCAATGTATCTCTCTTCCCCCAAACTGTTTGCTTAACACCACCAAATCTTACTGTCAAGACCTGATGACCATTTTAGACATTCAGTATTTGTAGTTGCAGAACCAGGCTGGGGAACAGTGGTTACTCTTTTCATACTCCTGGACTTTGGAGCCGTCCATGTGGTGTGAAGAAATGGCCATTCAGTTGAGTGTCCATATCCGGAGTGGTCCCGGGATAAAAACAGTCCCCGTGTGGACGCGGGTGTCCACACAGGCTTTCCCTCTGAGTCACTCCACGTCTGACCCAGCTTCTGTGTTCTCTCGACAGACCAGCAGTATTCATGGTCCCCAACTCCGCACTTCAATGAAGAGAGGTACTCCCCCGCACCAAGGACTATGAAGGGCTTGTCTGGGAGTCGGAACCCACCGCTGTGCTCCGGCCACACGTGCGGCCTGACGCCCCCCGAGGACTGCGAGCTGGGCCACCTGCACCATGGCCCCGAGGCGCGGCCGCCCTACCTGCTCAGCCCTGCCGACAGCTGCCCGCTGGAGCGCCACCGCTGCTCCCCGCGGACCTCCATCCACTCCGACTGCGTGATGCTGCCCGTGGTGCTGGGCGACCATGTGTCCAGCAGCACCTTCCCCCGCATGCACTATAGCTCCCACTACGACAGCAGGGACGACTGCGCCGTGGCCCACGCGGGCGCCAAGGCCAACCGCATCCCAGCCAACCTGCTGGACCAGTTCGAGAAGCAGCTGCCGCTGCACCGGGACGGCTTCCACACGCTGCAGTACCAGCGCGCCTCCGCGGCCGCCGAGCAGCGCAGCGAGAGCCCCGGCCGCATCCGGCACCTGGTGCACTCGGTGCAGAAGCTCTTCACCAAGTCCCACTCCCTGGAGGGCTCATCCAAGGGCCACGTCAACGGCACCAGAGCCGACGGCAGGGCGGACGAGCATGCGCACGGCCACCACGCCAAGCACGGCCGGCGGAGCAAGAGCCGCGAGCGCAAGGTGGAGGGCCGGCCGCGTGGGGGCCCGGGCAGCTGGTGGGGCTCGGACGACAACCTGGACAGTGACAGTACCTGCCGCGCCTCCAGCGCGCTCGGCCGGCCCCACGCAGAGCCCGTGGCCCGCTGCTACCCCGACGCGCTTCCCGGCCCCTTCGGGGACCTCTCGCTGAGAACCTCCAAGAGCAACAATGATGTCAAGTGCTCGGCCTGCGAGGGCCTGGCTCTGACGCCTGATGCCAAGTACATGAAGCGCAGCTCCTGGTCCACGCTCACCGTGAGCCAGGCCAAGGAGGCCTACCGCAAGAGTTCCCTGCACCTGGACAAGCCACCCGGGCCCCCGGAGCTGAAGCCGCCACTGCGGCCCTGCCACTACCTGCAGGTGAGGGCTGGGTCCTGGTTCTGCAGGAGAAGGGGGCATCTGGGCTCTGCAGGTCAGGGGGGCGTCCAGACTCTGCGGGTGAGGGGGCGTCCAGACTCTGCAGGTGAGTGGGGGGATACTGGCTCTGCAGGTGAGGGGGGCGTCCAGACTCTGCGGGTGAGGGGGCGTCCAGACTCTGCAGGTGAGTGGGGGGATACTGGCTCTGCAGGTGAGGGGGGCATCCGGACTCTGCGGGTGAGGGGGGCGTCCGGGCTCTGCGGGTGAGGGGGGCATCCGGACTCTGCGGGTGACGGGGGCATCCGGGCTCTGGGGGTGAGGGGGCGTCCAGGCTCTGCGGGTGGGGGGGGGCGTCCGGGCTCTGCGGGTCAGGGGAGCGTCCCTGCTCTGCAGGTGAGAGGGGCATCTCTGCTCTGCAGGTGAGGGGGTCATCCCGACTCTGCAGGCTACTGGTGGGAGCATCCCGGGAGGACCTGGAGTATGGCAGGCCAGTCCCAGGAGCCTCTGAGGCTGCAGGATCCAATGACAGCCACAACGTGTGTGCCCACACATCTGAAAGCGGCCAGTGGGGCCCAGGAATGAGTTTGCACGAGCTCACCAGCTTTCCCCACGCCGGCAGCTTTAAACCTTGGATACGTCAGGGAGCCTGGTTGTAGGAACCAGGGGTGTGGGTGAAACAACAGGCATGGGCGGGCGTGGACGCGCTGACATCAGAATTCTCTGCTTGGGGCCCTTCCTGTCCTCTTGGCTAACCACACGTGCCCAAATGAGAGGGGAACCCAGAGCTAAGAGGTCCCCTCTTTTTTCAGGAGGCCTCTGCAGTTACTTTTCTCAGCTAACAGCACTGTTAGCAAAGCTCTGAAACCTGAAGTTTCCTTCAGGGCACATGTAATTTGCATTCGAATCCGCCCTTCAATGGGTGATGCAGGCTGTGCACGGGATTGGAGAGGTTCTCTTGGAACCCTGAGTAACCTGTCTGATCGCCAGCGTCTGATTGCTGGCTGAGTCGTCAGGAAGTCAGTTATCAGGCAGATAAGCAACCGCAATTCTTCTCAGGCATCAGGTGGCTTCGAATTGGGATTGTGTTAGCAATTCCAACCGCCGCCTGGAGCACGGTCCATGACCCATTGGATCTGGTTTAAAAGGAAAATCTGCTCATCAGATTGCTTTCATAGGCAGATTTATTCAAAGAGACAGAATATTTAATATTTAAAGAATATTGCTTATTATTATTTTATATTAAAATAGTAATATTTGATTGATATTAATTAAAATATTAATATTTAAGACTTAAAATTTACTTGTAATTATTTGCTAAATGCCCCTTGGTTGTGTCCAACTCCGCATCTCCATGGACCCCACCAGGTTCCTCTCTCCTTGGAATTCTTCAGACAAGGATACTGGAATGGGTTGCCATGCCCTCCTGTAGGGGATCTTCTCAACCCAGGGATCGAACCCACATCTCCCACGTTGCAGGCAGTTTCTTTACTGCTGAGCCACCAGGGAAGTCCTTGCTAATGCATAAACAGGAAGTTTTTGCCTGAACGTCTGTAAAGGACTGTGATAAACATGGGAGATGTGAGACCTGGAGCGCCCCAGGCCCCGCCCCTCCCCAGGCTGCTGGAGCCCCAGCCCGTCCACAGACTCCCTGCTGACTGCACTGCACTTCCTGGGAATCCTCCCCAGCCAGATCGAGGCAGGGGAGTGGACGAGTTTGTCTGTAGCTGCTGCTGTAGTAAGATTTTAAAGAGCAGAGGGGAGAAATAAATGCTCATAGGCTCTTTTTGCTTTCTCCACCAGAAGCTAGAGAAATTTGGACGTGAGCAAAAGTACTGTATTTTATTTTCACCTTTGGTTTGTACAGAATACATAGTTAACGTTAGAGGAAGTTCTTTTTATGTTTTTAAGTAGGTCAAAGCAGACAACAGAATTAAAAGAAAATTCTGATCCGTTTTATTCTTTGAAAGAGCTTGTTTTGGTGTTTCCTCCATCGGCAGACACAGCATCTAAGGTCAGAATTTTAATGAATGTCACACTGACCGGGTGGGTGACATGCAGGTGGTCAGCTCAGGAGCGGATGGCCCCTGTCACGCCCTGCCCTGAGTTCCAGGGACACAAGGTGGACGATGGCTACCTGACCCTGGTGGGAGGACAGATGGGGGCAACTGCCTCTGTCACACCTGGAGCACACTAGGAGCACACCTGGAGCACACCGGGAGCACACTAGGAGCACACCGGGAGCACACCGGGAGCACACTGGGAACACTGGGAACACACCGGGAGCACACTGGGAGCACACCGGGAGCACACCGGGAGCACACCGGGAGCGTGGGCCTTGGCCTCTCCAGCATCACACAGCCTGGGACCAGCACCAGCTCTGGTCCCCTTCTCCCATCCTGGGCCCTGGCCTCTACCCCCGCCTCCTTCACTTTCTGTCCCTCCTTCCTGTCTCTGTTGTTTCTGCCCACCATGGGGTCCCTCCGGTGACCAGGGTCTCCCCCCTTGTGTGTGTTGACCGTGCTGCAGTGTCTTGTCTGGGGCCTGCTGGGGGGAGAGCTCCTGGCCCGACACTGCGGGAGCTGTTGGAGGAGAGGAGCAGGAGGACATGGAGCCTGAGGGTCACTGTGAGCATGGAGGCTTCCCTAGGCTGGAAGGGCATTTCAGCCTTGCCTCAAACACCCAGCCCCTACCAAGGTCTGCGCGTCCCAGCCCCAGGCACCCAGCCCACCCCGCCATCCTTCACGGGAAAGGGCTCCAAATGCTGTGGGTCGTGAGCAGCCTGCCCCCGGGTCACTCATGAAGCTGGTGAGGTCCCCTGGCCCCCAGCTCGAGTGCACACAGAAATACAGCCTACGACCCTGTCTTTCCCAGTGTCGCTCACACAGTGGGTTCTGTGCCGAGCGCGGCGGGCATGCCAGCCCATGAGTCAGCTCCTCTGTGGCTTCCCACTGCGTGCATTCAGTCACACGCGGCCCTCTCATTCATCACTGGTGAACGAGAATGAGGTAGGATGCTCACCCACACAACAGCACACGTTTCTGTAGTGACTGACGGTTTCCCAAGGGCCTTTCTTACACTCTCTCGAATCTAAGCACAGCGTCTGATGCATATGCAATCAATGAGGCTGAGAGATTTACCAGGCTCACGGCTGGCAATGCTCAAACCCCAACATCCGTCAATGAAGAAATTATTTCAGCAACATTTCTCAAATGCCTGCCTGTCACAGGCCCGAGACCAAACCAGCACCCGATGGTGAAGCAGTGAACGGTCGCAGCCTCCTGGGTCAGTGCCCGTGCTGGACACTCGTCACTCCCGTCGGCCCTGCCCCCGTGTGCTGGGATAGGGGAGTCCGGACAGAGGTGGCGCCACTCCAGAAGGGGTGTGGAGGAGTCGGTCTCAGAGCTGACCCACACCCTCATCTCTTGGTCAGAAGTCAGCCTTTACTTCGGACCGTGCGGAAGCACCCAAGGCCTGAGGCCTTTGAAGTGCTTGAGGCAGAAACCAGAAAAGGCCTGTTTGGTAAAGATGGATGGTTTTTCTAAACTACACATGGAAGGCTGACTGCACGTTACGCTCGGACTTTTCGCTGCATGGACGGGCGGCACGCCAACTCCCACATTGTTCAAGGCTCAAGTGCACAGGCTCGTGTCCATGTATAAAGCTTCCAATCGCTAATAAAACAGAGGAATAAAAGGAAGGTCACTTGTAAAATAAGAACATGAATCTTAATATAAGATCATCTGGTCCCTGACAGATGTGTCCAGAGGGAAGTGGAGAATTCGGGAGCTCGTTTCTGGGTGAAGACTTGCCTCTAATCTGGACCTGAGGAGGGAGTCTCAGAGGCCCGCCCGCAGGCTGCTCTGACCCGCCAGGTGGAGCAGCGCACCACAGTTCCCTCCATCAGTGACACCGCGCAAAGGAAACCAAGAGCACTTTGGTTTACATACAGAAAAGAGCTGTAGTCAAGGCTCGGGTCGTAGTAGATGGGAAGGCAAATGCTGGGATTGCACAGGACGGGAGCTTGCCCTCCAGGAGGTGGGGTCGCACAGGACAGCAGCCGGTCCTCCAGGGGGTGGGGTTGCGTCCTGCTTGCCATGTCCCCCCAGTGTGTGGCATCGCAGCCGCCCCAGACAGATGTCCGGGCTGCCCTTGAGGGCGCCCCACTCAGACCCATGGTCTTGCACTGTGACAGCCTGGAACTGGGAAACCCAGCTGTCTTGCTCTGTTACATTCCCAGGGCAAATGTGCCTGGCATGCGTTTAAAACAAAACAAGAAAATTGTGGACTGAATGGAGAAGACATGTCCCCACCTGGACACCTAGTGTTTGATGGCATTTTCTTCCTTGGTTTCAGCACCTGGAAGAGAATATTATTACAAAACCCCAGCCCTTGTACCTTTGCCATGCTGCTTAAAAGGAAGAAAGAACATTTTAATCTGCAGCCTGAAGTCTTCTTCAAGCAATAAGCAGGAGATACTGAAATCTACACTCGCCTCGACCTTAAGAAAATGCCTATTCAGAAATTGTAAATGTCACTCAGTGCTCTAAGCAAGTAGGAAATTAGAATAATAATTATCTCCAAATGCAGCGAAGTTTACACGTGGATTTGCGGAAGCTGTGGATACCGTGAAAAGAAGTTTATTCTTTCATGAAAGCACTTGATGTTTTGGGGTCCACCCTGGCCACCCTCACGCCGGCCACTGAAGGTTTGTGACCCTGTAATGTGCTGAAGAAAACATTCTTTACTGAGGCACAGTGGCGTTTCGGTGTCACTCCCCCATTCTTTTTACAGTCTGCAGACATATGCTTCAGAATCAGCGTTGCAGCTACTCTTGACTCTGGTTTACTCTCCTTCTGTATTGAAATCTCTTCTGTCAAAGACTGTGAAATTGGCAGCTTCAATCAGAAACAAAAATATACAAGCTGATCTCATTTGTTAGTTAATTCACAAGCTGCTAGAAAAAAAAATCTTTACTTTTTTTTTTTTTTTTTTAACAGAAGCATGTTTTTGATTCACAAAAATTCCATAAGCTGCCAGTGGGGATGCGTCTTCCCTGGCACATGGCTCCTCCCCATCCACCCCCACCAGCCTCCTTGGAGCATCTGCCCCACAGCCAAGCCCCTCTCCGGGGCGCTGGGGGGGGGAAGCTGGAGCCTCTGTGAGACTCTCTTCTGCCTGCTGCTCGAGTCCCAATGACTTAGAGCCCCCAGCCTCACCTCCAGGAAGCCTTCCCCGATCACCTCCTCTCTGTTGACAGCTTCCTCTGGCTCCTTCCCTATTTGCCCTCACACCTCCTTCTTTGCCCTAATTAAACCATAATTCACTTTATTTTATGCCTGTCTCCTCTACTGAAATGTATTCTCATTTGGGACTAAATTTTCTTAAATTAAAAAAATAAGTTTACTTTTTATTACAATAGTTACTAATATATATATATGGTCCATGTAGAAAACTTAGAAAATATAAATATAAAGAAAAATCATTGAAAAGCCCACCGTTACTGTCTCCCAGTGATCACTGCACATCCTTCCGGCTGTGTTTCTGTGTGTAATACAGCATCTCTGTCTTTCAGGGCTGCCCCGGTGGCTCAGTGGTGAAGAACCCCCCTGCCAATGCAGGAGGCAAAGGACACACGGTTCAGTTCCTGGGTCGGGAAGATCCCTGGAGAAGGAAATGGCAACCCACTCCAGTATTCTTGCCTGGGAAATCCCATGGACAGAGGAGCCTGGTGGGCACAGTCCATGTGGTCTCAGGACACTGGACGCCACTGAGCATTCGTGCACACACACACACACACCTGCCTTTACAGTATAGAAACATGGTGTCCACAGGCTAAAAAGTGATCTCCCTCGTGGACATCCCTCCTTGGCTAAATGCTGGCTCTTGTACGTATTATCCGTGGCATGGTTGAGTAGATATTCTCAGCCACCCCATGAGATATTATCAGTTCCCTCCTTTGACACTAGTGATCAGTTCACAGTCCCCAGCACGAATCCTGTTGTCTGGGGATATTGCTCGGTCAGAGACACCCACAGATCGAATTTTCCGACTAGTGGCATAAAGTGTGGGCCCACATTACTGCTGGGCATGAGGTGGGGGGCAGCCTCTGTCCCACAGCCTTGTCCATCCTCCAGCTTGTCGGGATTGCTGGAATTGACCCCCGCGAGGAGAGAGGTGAGAGCCTGGATGCCCAGAGAAGCACAGACTTCGCTCCTCCTGATCTCTTCTCCCGAGTGCCCCGACTCCTGTAAACCTGTGTCTGTTTCCCCAGTGGCTGTGCTGCCGGCGTTTCTTCTTCTTCCTGCGGTGTCTCTGGCAGCTCTGCGCCGCCCTCTGTGGTCTCGTGCCCACCCACCTGTCCAGGTCTGTACCGCTCCCCAGGTCAGAGATGGGCACTCGGCACCTGGCTGTAGGGAGCTTGGACATGCTGCCCCCAAGCCCTGCTCTGCGGCTGGGAGTCCCTGAGCCGCACCGCCCTGAGGGTCAGCCTGTGAGGACCCAGAGTCTCCATCCTGTGAAGCCCCCTCCTCTTCCACGTGAGGCTGGTGTGTCTCCGTGTCTTTCATGGACCCAGCCTGGCCCAGGGTGGGGGCCGGTTCCACACCCAGGCTGCAGGGAGGATCCGCGGAGCGTCACCATGGGGCCTGGGGGGCTCGGTACCTAAGCGCTCACCCTCACTGAGGGGTGCCCACTACTTGCGTGTTGGTGGGGGCCCCAGAAGGGGCATCCGTCCTGCCCTGGGCTACAGTGTGCAAGATGGAAGATGAAGAAAAAGTGCTTTCAGCTGATAACTCTGCCCTCGCAGCTAGCCGTGCCTGTCCCTGGCCGGGGCGGTAATGAACGGCCCCATCAAAACTGGAGAGATGACAAATGAACGCATCTACAGAACAAGCTCACAGACACAGGAAACAGACTGCCGAGGCGGGCAGGAGGGGCGGGGAGGACTAGGGGTTTGGGGTTAGCAGATGTGAACTAGTGTATACAGGGTGGGTAAACAGCAGGTCCTACTGGATAGCACGGGGAACTGTATTCAATACCCTGTGATAAACCACAATGGAAAGAATATGAAAAACAGTGTATATAACTGAATCACTTTGTTATACAGCAGAAATTAACACAAGGTTGTAAATAAATTGAACTTCAATTTAAAAAATTTTTTTAAAAACGTGGAAAGATGGCAAGACTCCTTTTACAATGAACCCACTCCAATATTCTTGCCCAGAGAATCCAGGCAGGCTCCATGGGGGTCCATGCAGTCGCAAGGAGTCAGACAGGACTGAACGACCAAGCACAGCACAGTGAGAGTGTACTTAAGTCTCTTAACATTAACCATAGGGCAATCCCCACCTACGAAGACTTTGTCAACACGGAACTGCATCATCCCATCTCCACGAAGAGCATGGTGGGAGATTCCCTCCTCCAACGTGAAGAGCACGTGCCCTGGGTCTTTGGACTACGGAGCTCCGTGCGATGGTGCCGGTGCGTGTGGACTCACACAGCCCTCCACACTCAGCCGCTGCCTGGTGCGGTTTCGGTTTTCGTCAGCATCACAACTGGTGGAGCGTGAAGGGACCGCTCTGCCCTGGGCGCCCCTGGAGACGCCCTGTAATGTGTGTGCTGTGTGAGGACCTCGGGTTTCCTGGGGGGCGGGTCTGCTCCTTCCTGCCCAGAGGGCAGCCTGCATGCACGCCGCTGACAGCGCACGGTCTGAGTGCCAGGACTCAGGTCCAGGCGTGCCCCGGCGCACAGGGCCCCAGCGCACAGGGGGCCACGACCCAGCCCTGGGTTCACGCCCCATGTCGGCTCTCACAGGCCTCAGGGCCTCCTCCTCTGGCTGCCGTCTTCTCCTCTTTTTTCTTCCTCTCCACACTGGAGACCTCCCTTGTCCAGTTTTCTCAAGGTTCACTTGCTTTCTCACCACAAGGAAATAAGTCTAAGTGTTAGCAGTGGTTTTTCCAGGTGCTGAAACTACGTTTTCTCCTCATTCTACTTTTCTAACATTTTCTCACTTTTCCCATAACGTTTGTCACTTTTATAACAGGAGGAAAAGCAATGATTATATGTGAACATCCTTTTGGGAATTGAGTGACGGACCATGAAGAAGCGTGTGATGTTCGGTGCTGAGTGCCAGTGACGAGCCGTGTCTTCGGGGGCCGCGTCCCCAGGAGGCAGCTGGGGCCCTGACGCCCTGTGTGCTCTCCCCAGGTGCCCCAGGACGAGTGGGGAGGGCGCCCCACAGGGGGCAGAGACGACGAGATCCCCTGCAGGAGGATGAGGAGCGGGAGCTACATCAAAGCCATGGGCGATGAGGACAGCGGGGACTCCGACTCCAGCCCCAAGACGTCCCCCAAGCTGGCCCTCCGGCCAGAGCCCCTGCTCACATCCATCGGACAGAGGCCGCTGGGAGACCTCCAAACGTAAGCCCCCCACACCTCCCCCGCCCCAGCCCAGGGCTTTCCTCACACAAGCCAGCGGTCAACCCAGAAAAAGCCCAGGATTGAAAATATTGGACTCAGTGGCCATCAATTTAAAGTCCTCTTTAAAAAACCTTTCAGACCTTTGGTTACACTTACTGCGTAGTAATTAAGGAAATATACTAGGGTGATTTCTAAGTCAAGTGTTAATATCTGAGCACCGGTCATAGCCAGTGACCCATCCGTGTCTTCTCAGATCATTGCAGCTATTTATCAGGAGTTCCTGTGTGTGAGACAGTCACAGTGGGGAGTTTTCTGTTTACTGTAACTTTACAGGTGCGTATGTAGGCAACAAAGTTTTTGCAAGGTAAGAACAGGAACTGGATTCGTTTTATAAATATCATAGAATATGCTTTATATATTTGTCCAAAGATACATTGTGGGGTTTTTTAAATTGAAATATAGTTGATTTACAACGTTGTGCCAATCTGTGCTGTATAGCAAAGTGATTTAGTTACACACATACATCCATTCTTTGTTTAGTCTTTTCCATTGGCGTTTATCCCAGGATGTTGGGTATAGTTTCCTGTGCGTTTGTTTATCCAGCCTGTCTGTCGTAGTTTGTATCTGCAGTCCATCCCCACCCCCACCCCTCCTGGCAACCACAGGTCTGTTCTGTGTCTGTAAGTCTGTTTCTGTTTCATAGATAAGTTCATTTGGGCTGTTTTAGATTCCACATATAAGTGATATCATACAGCGTTTGCCTTTCTCTTTCTGCCTTACTTCACACAGTATGATAATCTCTAGGTCCATCCATGTTGCTCGAATGGCATTGTTCCATTCTTTTTTATGGCTGAGAAATGTTCCATTGCATGTCTGTACCACATCGTCTTTGTCCACTCACCTCTGCATGGACAGACAGGATGAGTCCAGGTCTTGGCTATTGTGGCTAGTGCTGCAATGAACACAGGGGTGTGTGCTAAGATACACTGCTGATAAATTTAACTAATTTTCAAAATACAAACAGAGGAAACTAGGAACTTGGCTATTCATTTGAACGATGAAAACATGACTGCAGTTCTTAGCTGTCAGACTGTTGTGTGTTTCCGATCCTTCCAGCTAAGTCTGGATTCACATGCGAAGAAGCACGCTTTTTCCACCACGAGCTGTGGCTTCTCTGGTGTGGAGGTTCGACAAGAGGGTGAAGCGGCAGGTCGACGCTGTTCCCGGGGCATGTGCTGTTCTCCTTATACGTGTGCAGGTTATTCTTTTCCCCCAAAGCTGACACCGCAGTGGATACGTGACACGGAGTGGGTGGTGCCGTGTCCAGACAGTGCCATGCCTTGTAAGATGACTCCACGGATTCGCAAAGTCCACGAAACTCCCACAGCAAGTTGCTCCTTGTATTAAGATACGAAATTTCTCTTGAAAATATGTTACTGGGAGGTTCATCAATCGAGTTGTTGTTATTGCCTGTTCGGATCTTAGCACATCTTGGGATTTTATAGGCTTCAATATAATTTCATTTATTTCATCTCAAATGACCTCACAAAAGCTCCGCTCTTTCCCCAGGGAGGTTAAAACTGTCCACGTTATGGAACAAAACCCTGACTCAAAGGGATGAGGTGCCTTGGCCACATAAGGGACCAGGGGTTTGATTGAAAATGCTTATTGCAAGCCCACATTCAGGGAAAGTACTTCACCTGAACAGCAGGAGCGCGCGCGTGCCAGGGACCACATGCTTTCTGTGAGAAAGGAGAAGGTGGGTTTAAAACATGGCCCTGAGCAGAAAGTCTGGGATTTAGCAGCTCCCCGGGTGTGTTTCCCTCCAGCACCACAGAACTTCACCAGCGGGAGCGGATTAAGATTCAAGTGATAAACATAAGAATTAGCATCTGCTGACCTCCTTCAGGTTTTTATTCTCCTCTTGGTATGCACAGTTAATTCTATTGATGTTAATAATGGTATTCAAGAAGGCAGATAAAATAGCCAGAAATAGCCTGGTAATTACACTGTAGTTCTAATTGGATGGATTGAGGATGGATTGATGTTCTTACGGCTAAACTATCATATGGGCGTGGTGACCCCTGGGAGTTTTACACGCCTCCTGCCTCACATAAACTCTCCTGTGTGATGGACTTGCCCAGCAAGCCTGCTTTGATCTGCCTGGCTGAGACCTGCAAGGGTCTGGGGCTACCTGTCATCAGCCCTTTTGAGCCACATAATGTGACCCCCTTTCTGTGAAGGCTGCTTGACCTCTGGGAACAGTGGTTCTGTTGAGCAGTGTCTTGTCTCCCTGCTGTTGCACCAAGAAAGCGGCCAGTCCTCCCATTAGTAGCTGACCGTGCTTCCTTATTACACGTGCAGGGATTCTCACTCTCTCCTTGCAGTGTTCTGTGAATAGTGTAAGGTGACAGAAAGTCTTTTCACTCCGGAAAGGAAAATGAAGCAAAAAGAAACAAGCAAAGACTTGTCACACTTGTCTTACTGCCCAGAATTCTCAAGAGTTGTGTTGATTGATCGAGGACAAACTCTGTCTCTCCGTGGGTCAGACCCTGCCCACAGGCAGATGCCACTGAAAGCTATTTTAAATGAAATGTAAATTTCAAGATGCTATTGAATCCAATTTACTAGGTTTTAAATTAGTTTATGTATTGATATCTGGAGAGTTCACTTTTTATTATTATGAAAGGTAGACCAACTAATTTAATTTTAGGGTCTTTTTCTGCTAAGTTGAATTGAGAAGTCAAATCTCTAATAATTTTGAACATCTCTGAGTCATTCTCTCAAGAAGGTAGCATTTTTAAATTTGCAGAGAAAGGAGACCTTATGTTACATATGAGTTACTTCATATGTAAAGATAAACTCAGGCGGGTTACAGATATAAACATAAGAATCATGTTGGTGTGTGTGACTGTATACAGGTGTGTGTATATGTCTACATGTGTATGTACAGGTGTGTGTATATGTATACGTGTGTATATGCAGGTGTGTGTATATGTCTACATGTGAATGTACAGGTGTGTGTATATGTATACATGTGTATATACAGGTGTGTGTATGTACATGCGTATATATGTACATGAATCTGCATATGTGAATATTTTACAATCTTGAGTTGGAGAAGGCATATCCCAACCTTATTCCACAGTGAGAAACTACAAAATATTGACATATGTTAATTCATAAAACTAAAAACATATTCATGGTAAAGGCCAACAAACAAATGAACAAACTAAAAGTACTGTCACCAAAGTAAGACAATCATGAAAACCTGGGGAACTGGCCCATGACACAGGTGACACGTGCTCACATTCCTAACACCAAGAGATACCTTGCAATTCAGTCAGGAAGAGATGAGCACTGTGGCCATATAATCGGGCAGAGGCCAGAGAAGACGTCCACATACTTCGTCAGTGACTGAAAGTCTAGGAGAGCTTCAGCATTCCACTGAAACCTAAGAATCTAAACTCCCGTTCTGAGTGTAAAGGTGCAGAAATGCAGCGGTGCTCACTAGCTCATGTGCATCGCTGTAGGAAGCACTCAGCTGCCCACATGCCTGCCAGCAGGGATCTGGTCCCACAGGTGGGTTCACCTGTAAGAGCAACAGGTAAGATGCTCTTCATTGTTACAGCATCAGTAATAGCAAAAGTTACAGTAACCCAGAGTCCACAATGACAGGACTGACTGAACAGTAGATATACGCAAGGATTGAAATAGTAGAATGTTATTAATAGGATGTACCAGAGTCTTAGGCAGCTGTAAGAATGAGGAACACTTCTGTGTGCCGATTGTGGAGCAATCCAGATTACATCAACTTTAAAAAGCAAAGTACAGGACATTATTATATAGCTGCCACTTTTTTAAAAAACACGAGAGACTGAGAATCTCTCTATGTTTATTGTAATTACAGGTTCTCTCTTTTTTAAATTTGTTCGTGTGTTTTTTGGCCGCCGCGTCTTCGCTGCCGCGTCTTCGCTGCCGCACGGACTCTTTCCTCGCTGTGGAGAGCAGCGGCTGCCCTTCGGCACAGTGCTCGGGCTTCTCTTGTCGAGGAGCACAGACTCCAGGGGCCCGGGCTTCAGGAGCTGTGGCCCCTGGGCTCAGCTGGTGCAGCTCCCGGGCTCACCTGTTTGCGGCCTGTGGGACTGAACCTGTGTCTTCTGCCTTGGCAGGTGGACTCCTCCACTGAGCCACCGGGGAAGACCCGATGCTGCCACTTTTATATGATAAAATGGGAAAACAAGACTAAAACACTTGTGAGATTATATTACGTAAGGAGACAATAGAAGAATGAATAAGAAGCTAATAAAAATGTTTACATCTAAGGAGCGAGGAGGAAGTAGGTGCAACAGGGATGGACAGGACGTCTCAATATGCCTCTTTCTATATAAGGTGCTGACCTTCATTTATGCAAACGTGCCATCTATTCAGAAATACCAGAACTTAAAAGAGGTAATAAAAGGAAGTAAAACCCACTCTCAAGAGACGGAGCAGCCGAGAGAAGATTTAGAGCTGACTGATGACAACCATCAGAGAGAACTTTAAAATAATGGATTAATGCCGTAAAAATCGGAGGGAAAACATGGAGTACTCAAAGACACCAAAGGGAAATTGGCAGAGAGAGAAAGTATAAGAAAGAGGGAGACAGACACACTGCAGGTGAAAACCACGGTGTCAGAAGCAGAGGTTTAGTTGCTGAGCCCCTCAGCAGACGCGGCACAACCACGTGATGGTCAGTGAACTTGAAGATAATCCACAGGGGTCACCACACACACACAAATATAGGAAATAAAGGCAGAAAAGAGCATTCAGGGGCTGTGGGCAAACATTAAATGGTCCAAGGAACTGAATCCCAGGAGAAAAAGAGAAGGTGAACGGTCCATGGAATAAGCATTTGAAAACGTAACACCCAAGAGTTCTGAAAATAGCGACGGACGGCAAATCACAGATTGAGGAATCTAGAAAACCTCAAGAAAGACAAGTACTCCAAACAAACCACCAAAACCCTGGGCAAATACACACGTATTCACACCACCAGAAACCGAGAGTAAAGAGAAAATCTTACAGAAAGCTGGAGAAAAATAGAGGACAGCACATACAGAGGAGCACAACCTTCTCACAGGGGCTTTGTCGTAAACTAGTCAAGCCAGAAGACAATGAGTGACACCTTTAAAGTATTAAAAGAAAAACCTATGAACCCAGAATTTGACTTAGAGAAAGTATCTTTCAAAAATGAAGAAAAGATCAATGTTTGAGGATAAAGACAGCCACTATTAGCTATTTTTCTCCATTTTAATTACTTTATCAAATTTCTGTAATGAGTTTGTAAAGTGTTTAATACTGACCACCTTTCCTTTCCAGCCCTTTGGGCAGGGAACTCGACTTAGAGGTGAAGGTAATATACTGTCCTTTCTTCCCAACATTTTCCCTCTTCTCATCGTAGGAGCTCTCGAATCCCGCCCCCACCCCCCCCCGCCGCCAACCCCACAAGCCAGGTCGTTCCTGACCACCCTCACAGCTGCACACGCGTCCCCTCGGTCTACACCCAGCTGCTTTTGTGCGCTTTCTCTCCTGCTCATCCAGCCGTGAGATGCGTGTCCCCCCACAGCGCTGAGGGCAGTGCCCAGTTCATCTTCTGGTGAACCAACGAATCTGATTGCATAATGGATGGAGAGCTGTCACCCCGAACAATGAAGAGTGCTGAAAGCCATCACTCTTTAACTGCGAGTCGCTCTCTTTACGTCTGTGGTCTTCAGATATCTAACAGCGATGGATGACATGGGTAATCAGCCAAACACTCAGGAGAAGTCAGACAGGACTTTCTATTAACTAAACAGAAGCCGACAACTGTCAAAGCCCCAACTGTCCCCAGATAGTGCACTGAATAAAGAGATTAGAGCATCTAGGTTGCTGCCGTGTCCTGGCTATCATAAGCAGTGCTGCGATGGACACTGGGGTGCATGTGTCTCTTTCAGTTCTGGTTTCCTCGGTGTGTACGCCCAGCAGTGGGATTGCTGGGTCATAAGGCAGTTCTATTTGCAATCACTGTTTATAATAGCCAGGACATGGAAGCAACCTAGATGTCCATCAGCAGACGAATGGATAAGAAAGCTGTGGTACATATACACAATGGAGTATTACTCAGCCATTAAAAATAACACATTGGAATCAGTTCTAATGAGGTGGATGAAACTGGAGCCGATTATACAGTGAAGTAAGCCAGGAAGGAAAACACCAATACAGTATACTAATGCATATATATGGAGTTTAGAAAGATGGCAATGATAACCTTGTATGCGAGACAACAAAAAAGACACAGATGTATAGAACGGACTTTTGGACTCTGTGAGAGAGGGAGAGGGTGGGATGATTTGGGAGAATGGCATTGAAACATGTATACTATCAGGTAAGAAACGAATCGCCAGTCTATGTTAAACACAGGATACAGGATGCTTGGGGCTGGTGCACGGGGATGATCCAGAGAGATGATATGGGGTGGGACGTGGGAGGGGGGTTCAAGATTGGGAACTCATGTACACCCGTGGCAGATTCATGTCAATGTATGGCAAAACCAATACAGTATTGTAAAGCAAAATAAAGTAAAAATTAAAATTAAAAAAAAAGAGAGATTAGAGCAAAAAGAGGTAAATCTGTAAGATCTGAGGGCAAAATTAAACAACATTAAGCCAAATAGCAGAGAAGGCAATGGCAACCCACACCAGTACTCTTGCCTGGAACATCCCATGGATGGAGGAGCCTGGTATGCTGCAGTCCGTGGGGTCGCGAAGTTGGACACGACTGAGCGACTTCACTTTCACTTTTCACTTTCATGCATTGGAGAAGGAAATGGCGACCCACTCCAGTGTTCTTGCCTGGAGAATCCCAGGGATGGGGGAGCCTGGTGGGCTGCCGTCTATGGGGTCGCACAGAGTCAGACACAACTGAAGTGACTTAGCAGCAGCAGCAACAGCAGCAAGCCTAATAGAATCAAGATTGCTGGGAGAAATATCAATAACCTCAGATATGCAGATGACACCACCCTTATGGCAGAAAATGAAGAGGAACTAAAAAGCCTCTTGATGAAAGTGAAAGAGGAGAGTGAAAAAGTTGGCTTAAAGCTCAACATTCAGAAAACGAAGATCATGGCATCTGGTCCCATCACTTCATGGGAAATAGATGGGGAAACAGTGGAAACAATGTCAGACTTTATTTTTGGGGGCTCCAAAATCACTGCAGATGTGACTGCAGCCATGAAATTAAAAGACGCTTACTCCTTGGAAGAAACGTAATGACCAACCTAGATAGCATATTCAAAAGCAGAGACATTACTTTGCCGACTAAGGTCCATCTAGTCAAGGCTATGGTTTTTCCAGTGGTCATGTATGGATGTGAGAGTTGGACTGTGAAGAAGGCTGAGCGCTGAAGAATTGATGCTTTTGAACTGTGGTATTGGAGAAGACTCTTGAGAGTCCCTTGAACTGCAAGGAAATCCAACCAGTCCATTCTGAAGATCAGCCCTGGGATTTCTTTGGAAGGAATGATGCTAAAGCTGAAAATCCAGTACTTTGGCCACCTCATGTGAAGAGTTGACTCATTGGAAAAGACCGATGCTGGGAGGGATTGGGGGCAGGAGGAGAAGGGGATGACAGAGGATGAGATGGCTGGATGGCATCACTGACTCGATGGACATGAGTCTGAGTGAACTCTGGGAGTTGGTGATAGACAGGGAGGCCTGGCATGCTGCGATTCATGGGGTCGCAAAGAGTCGGACACGACTGAGCAACTGAACTGAACTGAACTGAACTGAAGCCTAATAGTAAACCTAAAGCAGCAGTGATTTATGCAACTTTCCTAAAGGAAGTAAAGATGAGTTATTCTATTAAAACCATTGCCTTCCTTGGTGTATTGTACTTAATATATGAATTTGTTTCTTTATTCCTCCAATAAGTAAGTTTGTGCTAGGACTGGGTGTGTAAATAAGGTATCAAGTAAATAAACGAATGAAAGTACAGACTGCCAGGGCACTAACCAGGCAAGTGAAACTAATCAGTTAATTTTCAATGACAGGAACCATCTTTACAAAAAAGTGAGATTTTGATGAACCAAATTGCTTTTGAAATAATTTATTGAGATAAAGATGTTTTTAAAAATCTCTTTTATTGCAAAATTTGGGAAATATATATAAAAATTTATGTTCATTATTTTTTTAACTTTTTATTTCGTGTTGGAGTATAGCCAGTTACCAATGTCGCAATTGTTTCAGGAGCACAGCGAAGAGACTCAGCCAAGAATATACATGTGCCCATTCTCCCCCAAACTGCCCACCCATCCGGGCTTCCACGTAACACCGAGCAGAGTTCCCTGTGCTGTACAGTAGGTCCTAGTTGGCTATCCATTTAAAAATATAACAATGTGTACACGTCCACCCCAAAGCCCCTGATTGCCTCTCTCCCCATCCTTCCCGCCGGTAACCCTAAGTTCGTTCTCTCAGTCTGTGAATCTGTTTCTGTTTTGTAGACAAGTTCAAGCCTCCAATGAGAGCTCAGTTTGGCTGGCAGCTTAGTGTCCATCTGTGATACTGTGAGCAGAGAACCTGGTCACTGTGGGCCAGACTATGACCTACAGCTCTAATGCAAGCTAACCCTTGAATGTTGCTTTAAGCCACTGAATCCATGTGGTGTGTTAGTCAGAGTTCTCCAGAAACACAGGGTGTGTGTGTGTGTGTGTGTGTGTGTGTGTGTGTGTGTGTGTAAGAAAGATAAAGATAGACAGGGATTAACTGTAAGAAACTGGCTCTCATCATTGTACAGGTTGGCAGATTCTAACTCTGCAGGGCTGGCTGGCAGGCTGGGGTCCCAGGCAAGACCTGAGGTTGTGGCTGGAGGCTGAAGACAGTCTGAAGGCACAGTTTCTCTTCCCCAAGGAGCCAGTCTTTTTTCCTAAGACCTTCAATTGATTAGATGAGGCCCACCCATATAATGGAGGGCACTCTGCTTTCTCAGTGTCTAAAAATTTAAATATTAATCACATCTAAAATCCCTGGGCTTCCCTGGTGGCTCAGTGGTAAAAAAATATGATTGCCAATGCAAGAGATGTGAGTTGAATCCCTGGTCCAGGAAGATCCCCTGGAGAGGAGAATGGCTACCCACTCCAGTATTCTTGCCTGGGAAATCCCATGGACAGAGGAACCTGGCAGGTTATGGTCCATGGGGTCACAAAGAGTCCAACAGGGCTGAGCTGCTAAAGCTTGCACATCTGAAAAATGCCTTCACAGTGCTGTCTAGACTTAGCTCAGTTAAGGTCAGTAGCTCAGTCGCATCCAACTCTTTGCGACCCCATGGACTGCAGGACACCAGGCTTCCCTGTCCATCACCAACTCCTGAAGCTTGCTCAGACTCATATCCATTGAGTCAGTGATGCCATCCAACCATCTCATCCTCTGTCATCCCCTTCTCCTCCTGCCTTCAATCTTTCCCAGCATCAGGGTCTTTTCCGGTGAATTAGTTCTTAGCATCAGGTGGCCAAAGTATTGGAGCTTCAGCTTCAGCACCAGTCTTTCCAATGAATATTCAGGACTGATGTCCTTTAGGATTGACTGGTTTGGCTGTCTAGACTACTCTTGACCAAATTGCTGGATCCCACAGTCTAGTCAAGTTGATCCATGAAATGAGCCAACAGACATAGCAATGGAAAATGAATATGTGAAAGTATTAGTCATGGTTATCTGTGGGTGGTGGATTTCTGGCTGAATTTCATTTTCTTTTAAATATTTTCTGAATTTTTTCCAAAAGCATATGTTAGTGTTAAAATAAGAAAAGATGTTGAAAATCAGTTTTATTGTCTTCTAAACCTCCTTGTAACCTATAAGTACTGTTTCTTCAATAATAATACCATATTTAAAACAAATTATCCTTGTGTTGTAAAGTTACTACAGTAATACATTTATGCTCAGTGACTTTATTAGATGTTTCAGCTTCAAGTGGAATTATAATTTTATGTGGATTTTAAAGCCATAAAATGGAGCTTATTCCCAGTAGTACTGCCATATTTTGTGTCTCCAGGGCTCATTTTAAGTGAGACATACAATAGGAGATGCTCGGGGAGAGGCGTGTGTCCCTGGCGGTAGTCGGGGCTTGGTGTTATCACCAGGGAGCCTCTTCCTTGATGGTGCAAAAGGGATGAGCATTTGAGGGTTACTAGCCTGGACCCTCTCTGAAATCACTTCCAAGTCCAACACCATCATGTGTACTTGGGGAGGAGCCTCCGCACTCCTGGACCAGACAGTGAACGGCATTTTCAGCACAGACCCCTCCCAGTACCGGGTGACTTCTGGCTACCACAGAGCTCCCATACCAAGAGTCCTCTGTCTGTCATTTTCCTGCACATTCAGTGTCATATTTCTTCTTTTCCATCTTCTGTGTCTTTCTCTACTTCCTGATTACATTATCGCCTCCTCAGATGACAGTGTACACTCATTTCTTTTTATTATCCTGGGAGTGGTCATGCCGTGGCTCTTCAGCTAGCACTGTTAGCTGACGGGGACTCCACTTATGATCTGTTTCGTGGTACAGTTACACTGTTATTTTCATTTCAGATGGAGGTGCATTTAGTGATTATCTCCAATCACAGCAGGATGGTAAATTTTACTGTCAATTGATTCCTACATTTGTATCAGTTCAGTTCAGTTCAGTCGCTCAGTCGTGTCCAACTCTTTGCGACCCCATCAGTTGCCGCACGCCAGGCCTCCCTGTGCATCACCATCTCCCGGAGTTCACTCAGACTCACGTCCATCGAGTCGGTGATGCCATCCAGCCATCTCATCCTCTGTTTGCCCCTTCCCCTGCCCTCAGTCCCTCCCAGCATCAGAGTCTTTTCCAATGAGTCAACTCTTTGCATGAGGTGGCCAAAGTACTGGGCTTCAGCTTTAGCATCATTCCTTCCAAAGAAATCCCAGGGCTGATCTCCTTCAGAATGGACTGGTTGGATCTCCTTGCAGTCCAAGGGACTCTCAGGAGTCTTCTCCAACACCACAGTTCAAAAGCATCAATTCTTCAGCGCTCAGCCTTCTTCACAGTCCAACTCTCACATCCATACATGACCACTGGAAAAACCATAGCCTTGACTAGATGGACCTTTGTTGGCAAAGTAATGTCTCTGCTTTTGAATATGCTATCTAGGTTGGTCATAACTTTTCTTCCAAGGAGTAAATGTCTTTTAATTTCATGGCTATCATGACTATTCAAATAGATGTTAAAGTCAGCATTTATCATTAGATATGGCAATAGTAAAAAAAAAAACTCTTAAGTAGTAATAGCATGTACCTCTTATTTTATACAGTGGTAGGTAGTCAAACATTTAACCTATAAAATCAGCAGTCAGAAAATACAATGGAGTGAGAAGAATGGAAACAAACATTTATCTGCTGCAGTGGTTTCTAATTTCTGGTACTAACAGGGAAAACACAGAACTGAGTGGCTGTTGTCAGCAGAATAGAACATGTTCTTCACATGTTGGCCTGGGAGTTTACCTGGTTCCCTGTTGGTCTCACTCCCCAGACTTCATACTAAGTCTCTCAAGAGCATAGAACTCACCCCCATTTTCCTGACAGAGTTGGTGCTTAATGATGTTTGATGGATGGAATTGCTCTTAAGGAAACTTTAACTGAGGCCGTTCCGTGGGGTTGGCCTCCCTGCTTGCTCAGTCTGTAAAGAGTCTGCCTGCATTGTGGGAGCCCTGGGTTCGATCCTTGGGTCAAGAAGATGCCCTGGAGAAGAAATGGCAACCCACTGCAGTATTCTTGCCTGACGAATCCCATGGACAGAGGAGCCTGGTGGGCTACAGTCCATAGTGTCACAAAGAGTCGGACTCTACTGAGTGACTTTCACTTTCATCCTGTGGGATTGTTGCTGCTGCTGCTGCTGCTAAGTCGCTTCAGTCGTGTCCTACTCTGTGCGGCCCCATAGACGGCAGCCCACTAGGCTCCTCTGTCCCTGGGATTCTCCAGGCAAGAACACTGGAGTGGGTTGCCATTTCCTTCTCCAATGCATGAAAGTGAAAAGAGAAAGTAAAATCACTCAGTTGTGCCCGACTCTTAGCGACCCCATAAACTGCAGCCTACCAGGCTCCTCCGTCCATGGGATTTTCCAGGCAAGAGTACAGATTGTTAGTGATGATTTTTACTATAACCTTGTGTCCCAGGCATCTCCCTTGTTATGCTAATAATTGTCTTAAAAGCTATTCCTGAAAGCCATAGAAAATCACTGAAGAAATTCAAGTCAGCTAGCAGATTCCTGTTCTAGAAAGTTTGATCCAACTGGGTGGACACCATCAGGTGTCCATCAGGAGGCCTGGGGGAGTCACCAGGGCTGCCTTAGTGATGGTGTGTGGGTTGAGAAAACCGGCCTGGAGGCAGACATCCTAGAGACAGAGTGGGACCCCCAAGGCTGTGACTCGGGCAGGGCTGGGGTGGCGTGCACTGAGCGGCTGCTGTGAGGAGGGCAGGCATGGCGACAGCGCCGAGTCCGGCAGGGGCAGGTGGCGTGCAGTTGCCAAGAGGGGTCGCCCCCTCAGTCCCGGCGGCCAGGCACAAGGATGCCTACTCTCTGCCTCTGCGGGGTCGGGGGGCGGGGCGCCAGAGGACAGCGAGCGCCCCCAGGGGACCAGCGCTGCTGCGGTACCCTGCCTTCCTGATTCCGATGGCAGGGCCCACGGACGGGCAGGAGAGGCTTGGGGAGTGGCCAGGGTCTCAGCCACGTGGGGAGCAGCAAGGCTTCCCAAGGAAGGGGCCGTCCCAGCCGTCCCCGTGCTGGACGGTCCAGAAGAGGCAGGACCTGCACCCCAGCAGCCTCCCCGGGGCAGACAGCTTCTGCAGTGGCTGGTCTCAACCATCACTCATGGACTCCCTGCGTTTTCCGTTCTCTTCAAAATCCGCATTTTCTCACTTCCTTTTGTCAAAGGTTTAAAGAAAGAGTCACTGTATGTGGACTGAATTGTTCTTTGATCTCCATGACCTGGAGGTATTTAGCGTTTACTGCCATCCTTTGTATGCAGACTCTGCCCCCAGGGGGTGCTGCAGGCACACCGGCCGAGTACGTGCGTCAGGTCTGTGCCGGCCCAGTGGCACCCGGGGACTGTGTGTGTAGCTCAGTGAACAGCAGGTGCGTAGGTACCGAGGTGGTTGGCGGCGGCGTACCAGTTGCCATGCTGATGGGTCATCCCCTTGCTGCGCCTCTGGTTGCCTGTTAGCCACCAGGCGGGTTAACCCAGCAGCAATGCTGGCTGTGCCCTGTTTGTTAGGCCTCTTCTTAACGCGTGCAACTGGGGGCTCAGAAGGCTAGTCACTGGAACACACACCCCCTCAGATGGGCTCCGAGAGCCCCTCCCGGAAGGAGCAGGCCTGAGGGACCCCGGCCCCTGATGCCCTGGCCTGAGGGTCCAGCCAGGCACTGGCCTGAGTGTGAGCGCCACGTCACAGATCTGGTCTGGTTCCGCCGCCCTCAGACGGGCGCCCGGGACAGGGCTGAAAGGGCAGCACATCCTGTGCCTGTGTCTCTGGGACCAGGCCCAGGAAGGATCAGGACAGTTCTAAGTGCTTCCCAGGTGGCTCAGCAGTCAAGAACCAGCCTGTTAATGCAGGAGACTCGGGGTCAATCCCTGGGTTGGGAAGATCCCCTGGAGGAGGGCATGGCTACCCCCTCCAGTATTCTTGCCTGGAGAATCCCATGGACAGAGGAGCCTGGCGGGTACAGTCCATGGGGTTGCAAAGAGTCGGACACGACTGAGGGGCTGAATGGCAACAAAGTCAGTCTGTGTGTTCCCTGAGTCATCCAGGCAGGGCACTGCCGTTCGCTGGCCAGTAAGTATTTGACAAGCTCCAGCGCAAGTGGTCAAACTCTAGTCTCCTTCGCAAGAAGCCCTCCACCCCTGCTGCCCCCGCCCCTGGACTGCGCACCCCAACATCAGGGATCCCGTGCTCATGCTCCCCATCTCAGTGCCCAGGCCGTGTAGGGTAGGGCCACCTTGGGCACAGGCCATCCGGCATGTTCCCTGGACAGAGCGCCTGAGTCCGGCAGACCCCGGTGTGCTCAGAGCTCAGCGTTTGCTTCCCGATGTTGTCACCCAGGGGCCAGCCCTGGTGCAGACACAAACCCAGTCTGCAACACCCGCAGGGAGACTTTTCACAAGTGTGTTTGCTGTTGTCTGCGGATGAAGTGGGTACACATGCAGGCCCTCTGAAGGGTCCCTCCGTGGGGCACCTTCGCACGCTGCCCTAGTAGACCTGTGTTCCTCTAAGTGTCGGGGGTCCAGACACCACCTGCCACAGAAGCACCTCGGATGTTTATTGAGGTTCAGATCTGGAGCCGCCGACGCCCGTGTGAATCCGCCTGGGGTGTGTGGTCCAGGAACCAGCGGGGCACCGTGATGCTGGGAGCTCTTGGGAAACCTTCAGTGGGTGTTTTCCTGTCGCCCTGACACTAGCTTTTAATATAAACCAGCAAGTGTCAGAAATTTTAGTAAAGAAAAAGACTCCGTGCTTGCTTAAAAACCCATCTCAGACATAGAGAAAGGAGTGGAGACCAACCGCAGTGAAAGGCCCTTGGGCGGCAGAACGAGCGCCCGAGACAGTCTTGGCCATCCCTGAGCGCAGCCCTCACCTGGTGCGACCCAGGGTGCCCGACGCCTCCGAGGGGTACTCGCTCTGTGCCAGGATGTGCACACTGTGGTGGCCCAGCGTGCACGGGCCAGCAGGGGCAGCCCTGAGTCCACACCATCTCTGCCTCCCTGGACTCCCATTCAACCTGGAGTGAGCACGCGGGCTGGGCTGGCCGTCGTCAGAGGGGCAGGTGGGGCGGCCACCTCACAGACTCGCTCAGCTGCACACCAGGGAGGAGGGGGACGGGAATCCCCAACACCAGACTGGGGTCTCCCGGCCTCGAAGCCCTGCTCTCCCCACCCTCAGCCATCCCTCTGCATGGACCACAGAAGCTCTGTGACCACCTGGAGGAGGACAGCCATGTCTGCAGCCCGGAGTCTCCCATCCACGACCTGCAGGGCAGGCAACCCCAGGAGCCTCCCGTCCACGACCCGGAAGGCAGGCAACCCCAGGAGCGTCTTGTCCATGACCTGGAGGGCAGGTGACCCCAGGAATCTACTGTCTACGACCTGCAGGGCAGGCGACCCCAGGAGCCTCCCGTCCACGACCTGGAAGGCAGACAACCCCAGGAGCCTCTCATCCACGACCTGCAGGGCAGGCAACTCCAGGAGCCTCCCATCCACGACCCGGAAGGCAGGCAACCCCAGGAGCATCTTGTCCATGACCTGGAGGGCAGGTGACCCCAGGAATCTACTGTCTACGACCCGCAGGGCAGGCGACCCCAGGAGCCTCCCGTCCACGACCTGGAAGGCAGGCAACCCCAGGAGCCTCTCGTCCACGACCCGCAGGGCAGGCGAACACAGGAGCCTCCCATCCACGACCCACAGGGCAGGCAACCCCAGGAGGCTCCCGTCCACGACCCAGAAGGCAGGCGACCCCAGGAGTCTCCCGTCCACGACCCAGAAGGCAGGCAACCCCAGGAGCCTCTCGTCCACGACCCGCAGGGCAGGCGACCCCAGGAGTCTCCCGTCCACGACCCAGAAGGCAGACAACCCCAGGAGCCTCTCGTCCATGACCCGCAGGGCAGGCAACCTCAGGAGCCTCTCGTCCACGACCCGCAGGGCAGGCAATCCCAGGAACGTCTCTCGATGCTCGGCTCTGACCACCTGGAGGGGGCAGCCGCGGCTCTGTGTTGGCTTCAGGATCTCTCCTGCCTGGTTGTTCTCCTGCCTGGTTCCTGAAATACCGCCTCTGGGTAAGATGATTCCTCTCACACCTGAGGCCCAGCGCTAGGCTCTCTTCGGTGCCCACCACCACCCATTCTGGGCACCTGGCATCTCTCACCTCCGGGAGGGAACGGAGCGCAGCCCTGTCGTGACTCGGAGGCCAAGGCTGTGACGGCAGCTCCGCTCTGGGACATGCCGCAGCTCTGCGTCGTGCTCATCTGAGCCGCTAGTTTTTCACACAGCTGCGACGATGCACCGCAGGCTTCGAAAACGTGTGTGCAGCACTGAAGTAACACGTGCACCCTCCGGAGGGAGCGATCTTTGTGCGGAGTCTGTATCACCTGCGCGGGACCTTTGGGCCTGGGGTCACCTCTCAGGAAGGTGAGCACACCGTCATGAAATGAGTGGCCTGTCATGAAATGAGGCCCCAGAGATGCACAGGGGCTTCACAGGATGCGAGGACGATGGCTGCATTTGGTGGGAGTTGCATGAATGCTCACTCCACGGCCTCAGGGCCTCAGGGCCT
Organism: Capricornis sumatraensis; assembly: GCF_032405125.1. NCBI lineage: Eukaryota > Metazoa > Chordata > Mammalia > Artiodactyla > Bovidae > Capricornis > Capricornis sumatraensis. The sequence goes on along the minus strand of NC_091072.1, from coordinate 43,295,472 downwards.
CCCCCACCCAGGGAGGCCAGGGCCCCTGGACGCGCAGTGAGCCGGTGACGGGGCCTCCGCTGGCTTCTGAAAACCCCTCCCGAATCATCACACTTCAGTTGATAAGTAACAGAAAACTAAACATGTTTCTTTCCACACCTGATTCCTAACCCCTTGACTAGGATATAATTTACAGACCATAGTTCATCCCCTTGACATGTACAGCTCAGTGGCTTGCGGTGTATTCACGGGTCCTTGTGACCCACGTCAGGACGTGGCTTCCCTCCCCCGACCCCACCCAGCGGCCGCCCCGTGTGCTTTCTGTCTCCCGGTTGGCCGGTTCCAGCTGTGTCACGGGCGTGCAGTCCTGCAGCACAAGCCTCCGTGCCGGCCTCTCCCGCCCGGCGTGTCTTTACAGCTCCTCTGCACTGTGGCCCGCGTCGGCCTCCACTGCTGTCACAGCTGGGTGGTGCTCCGTCGTGTGGCTGCAGCGCCGGTGACTTCTCCCGCACCGCATCAACATTCGTTTCCACTTCCGGGCTCTTGTGAAGGACCCTGCACATGTTCCTCCATGGACAGTTACCTTCATTTGTCCCGTACCTGGGGGTCGAGCTGCCGGGTCTCTTGGGAATATCACGTGTGACCTTCTGGGGAGCTCCCAGACTGTGTTTAAACTGGCTGAACATCCTCTTCTACTTAATAACACGCATTTTCAATGTATCCTGTATTGTGCAGTATATATAAATATGCAGGTTTGTATGAAATGTGTCCCTCATTTTAAATCTTTCATGTTCATGTTTACAGCTATTGCTTTAATCTCTGAAGGCTTACAGGCACATCACTTTGTAACGAGAGCAGATTTTTTTCATGATACATTTATTTCCATTGATGTTGACAGAGTGTCATAACACGGAAGATAAATAATTGGAGCTTTCCCTTAATACTCATCATTCTTTCTGATGTTTTAATCTCTCTGCTCTCCTTACAGTGGAATCTAGCTCATAATCCTGTGTGCAGTATTGCCACTTTTTTCTCAAAATACAATTCAGAAGTTGAACTACAGGTTAGTTTGAATGGGAAAAAAAGAGGATGTTTGGAAAGACACCGGATCGGGAAATGGAATCCTGTTGAAGCGTGTGTGCTGCCTTTTGGCGGAGCCGGGAGGACCCTGGTGTCCCTCGCAGACACTGTCATCTGTGACAGTCAGGATGTGGCGTCGGCTGCCGCTGGGAGAACTTGGCATCCAGGAGGCACAGCTTCATCGTCGCTCAGCTGGCTTAGAGGGCCCTGAAGCCAACAACGGACTCTTTTAATAGCAGAAAGGACACAGATGAGAAAACACGGGAGGGTCTCGCAGCAGGAAAGACCTCCCTCAGAGCCGCTTTAGTGAAGCTGGTCCCTGCCAGCCCCCCGTGCACACACCCCTGGCTGACACCCCCCAGGCTGACACGCGGCCTTGCAACCCTGAGAATGAGGAGGGGCCGCCACGCTTACGGTAACGTGGATCTGCTCCATGACAGGGGCCTTCACCCCAGGAACAGAGGCTGTGTCTCATCAGCGGAGTGTGGGTGGTGAGCCCTTTCCCTGCTCCAGGGGGTCTGAGAAAACACACAGGTGAGGTGTGTGGTGCTGCGGGGGTAGTCGGCCTCTGCCTCTCAGCAGTGAGGTCTCTAAACAAACAACCACTGAAGAACTGGGGCGGGTGAGCCAAACAGAGGACAGAGGCCACATCTGAACCCAGCGTGACCACGGGGCGCACCGGGCGGGAGCCCTGCAGAGCCAGCCCTGCCGCAGAGCACAGCCACAGCCTCCGCAGCGCGTCCCTGCTGCATCTGTTAGGACGCGCGTCTGCGAATTCACTGTGTATGCAGGGTATGTACATGGGTGCACGCCGCCTGGCGGCCTGAGGACTGCAGGCTCTGCTCCACGCAATCGGACCAACACAAACGGAGGGAGAAACTTTGACGGAGACTGCAGTGTTGCACGGTGTTAATTCTCCCCAGATCAAGGTGTCGATTCAGGGCAGCCTCCATTTTTAGAGAAACTGCCAGGAAGAAAACGCTGAGGATCTTAGAAGAGCCCAAACAGTCTTGACAGAGAAGAGCCAAGTTGGGCCAGCCACTCTGCCCGCTTCTCTCCCAGCCTGGGCCCAGCATCCCTGCAGGGGTCCCTGCTGCTGCTCAGGAGAGCGGTGTTTAGAAACCAAGGTCCAGCCCCGAGTGTGCTCACTGCTGGTTCCCTTAGCAGAGAGAGCTAGCGCACACACATATCTACAGTGATTTATTTTGTTTATCCACTGGCGTGTATGATGCTAAACCTGGATTCATGCCCATGTCTCTAGCTGTAATCTAGTACAGCATGGCTCATTCTAGCTTTCCCCCACCCCTTGATTGTCTGTATAAGATACGTTTAAGTTTCCTTTGAGACTCTCTCTCTGAGCCAGTCTGAAAGACTGTCGTTTACCTTTCACGTATTTGGGGATTTTCCAGAAATTCTTCTGTTATTGATTTCTAGTTTCATTTATTTTGGTCCAAGAACATACTTTGTATGATTTCTGTTCTTTCAAATGTGTTAAGGTTTGTTCTGTGGCCCAGAATATAGTCTTTCTTGGTGAATGCCCACTTGACACTCACCCGGGGAAAATGTGGATGATGCTGTGTGTTTGGAGGCTGTCTGCTCTTAAGACGGGGATATTGGTGTCAGAATAGCCCAGGCTTGTTTTAGCCTCAGCACTGCTGATATCTGGGGCCAGAAGATTCTTTTTGGTTGACAGTTGGCTGTGTCCTATAGAATTTCAGTAGCATCTCTGGCCGCTACTCACCAGGCTCCCATCCCCAAGCCGTGACAACCAAATATTTCCTAGTGTCTCCAGTTGTCCCTTGGGGGTGAAACCTCTCGGGTTAAGGAAAACTCAAATAGAATAAATCGATGTGACTGAAGAGTGCCTCTCACCATCAAAATTTAAAACACCTGCTCATCAGAACACTCCCAACAAGAAGGGGACAAGGCAAGCCGCAAAGTGGAGGAAAATACTTGAAATGAATATCTGACAAAGGATTTGAGTACAGAATATATAAAGAACTCCCACTAAACAAAACTAGAAATAACCTGCTTAAAAATGTGGGGGTAGGTGAAAAGTCTCTTCACAAAAGAAAATGTACAAATGACCAGTCTTCATGTTGTTACTCATCCAGGAGGAGACACCACTTCCCTTTCAGTCAAGGGCTCAGCTTGAGCAGCATCCTGTGAGGGTGTGGGGGGCGAGGGTTACAGAGGAGGAGGCCGCCAAGAGCCATCACCTGCAGGGCTCAGCGTGAGCAGCATCCTGCGAGGGTGTGGTGGGGGTGGGGGTTACAGAGGAGGAGGCCGCCCAGAGCCATCACCTACACGGCTCACAGACACTGTCTGTCTCGTCTGTAACAAGCAGTGGTGTTTTTCTGTTCTGTGATTTCTATTTCAGAAAAAAAACACTACGCTTTATGATGGCTTCACCTAGGTTTGCTCTTTTCTGAAAAAATTAAACTTTTCAAATGTTTTGTTGAGACCAAATCTCCCATGGAAAGGTGGGGGCCGCATCTGAGCACCCCTGTCCCCGTCAGCCACCATGGTGTGCCCTGAGACTCCTTTACCAAACTGTACAGATGAACCTGGGCCGCGGGTCCCGCCCCCCGTCCAGGCCTCCTGAGGGTGGACTGAGCACAGCACAGTGGGCAGTGACCAGGGGCTCTGCGTCTGTGCCCCCCACCTCCTGCACACCCCCTGGGCGCCTGTCTCCACAGTGAAGGACCGGCAGTGCTTTCCTGTGCTTGTGGCATCGAGTCCAGACTCCAGAGGGGGCTGCACAGTCCCCACTGGTCTTTTCCGGAAGCTTCTCTGCAGTGCATGTCTCCCCACAGCCCCGCTGTCCGCCGTTGTGCACTCGGACCGTCTGTGATCCCGTCCTCCTTCTGACCCTGTAGGCCCAAGTGTGCGTCTGTTGTAGCAGTGCCAGATTCAAGAAAGACAAACAGTGATGTCTGCCTTCCAGGTGGACAGTCGTTCCTTTAGCCTAAGGACACGTTTGGGACGATTGGGAGCATGCTGCTAGTGAGGGTTACTTGCTGCTCCGCTGAACTCCACGTGTAACTGGCTGCCCCGTGTTTCTGTCTGGCATCATCCCTCCATCGTTGCTGGCATCAGCACCTGGCAGCATTCCGGGCACCTGCTGGGGAAAGTCTGCAGAATTTACCAGAGGCACACAGGCCTTCCCTGCAGCACTGCAGGTTAGAGGAGGAACGCCATGAGGGGCAGACCGAGGGCCGCAGGTCCGGCAGTCCGGGACGCATGAGGGAGAAAGCAGGGTGGGCAGGCAGCTTGGCCCCGAGGCCCGCAACGCCACCCCTCCTCTCGGTCTCCAGTCTAGAGCCCTCCCGCCTTCCAGTCACGCAGGGAACCGATTCTGAGCCTGACGCCGGCTTTCTGTTGTCCCTGGGAGGCTCCTCAGGGCTGGGGGGGGGGGGGTTTCAGCTGTCCCCAGAGAGAAGGTCCCCAGGGGCCGGCCCTCTGGTGTGCCCTGGATGGGGTGAACACGAGCACACCTTCTCCTGTGACTGCAGTTAAAGCTTAGTCTGAAAATTTCCATATTTACACATTCAGTCTAATTATGGAAATAATCTGGAAAAAGCACTTTTCTAACAGTTCCCAGGTCTATGACCTGTGGGGCTCCCTGGCCTGCCGAGTGTGTTGGAGGATGCTAAGCCGCCGTAATCAAGTGGGGCTGAAGTTGGGGACCAGATCTTTGCAACTTCTGCTCCTCTGACTCAGCTGCCCAGATCTTGAGGCAGAAAGCATCAGTTTTGGAGCTAGGTGTCTGGGCCCGGAGTCTAGCTCTGCGTTCGCCTTGGGGGAGCCTGGGCGACGTGGTTTCCCATTTGCAGTGAGGCCCAAGCATGTGGGGTCCCTGCGAGGACTGACGGGCTCCTACAGGGTGCTTCCAGGGGCCAGTGTAACAGTACGTCATGGATGTTCGATGTCTAGAGTCTGTGTGTGAAAGAAAACCCGTGGTTAGCTTCCCGTAGTGGCAGCTCGTCTCTCAGCGGCTGCCCAGTGCTGGAATAAGGAAGTGGTCATGAGTTAGAAGACACATCTGAACGCAGAATCACAAAGACAGACTCCTGTGTGGATGCCACTCAGCCATAGTTCTGAGTCACCCCACTCGCAGTGCCAGGCTCTGGGCTAGAAATCTGGATACAGAGATAAAGAAGACACAGCCCTGCTTTTACAGACGCTGAGAACTTAAATGTGAGAATGTTGAATCAGAAAAGAGCAGTGTTAATCAGAAGGAAAAGCTCTTCAATTGGAAATAAGATCAAAGTGCTAACTGGTAGAAACTGGAGCGTGCAGAGCCCCGTCCAGACCTGGGCCCGAGCAGCGTGGGTGACAAGGAGTCCGGCAGAGACCTGGACTCTTTACGAGCCAAGGTCAGGGCAGCCCCAGGCTCATTTCTCTCCCGTTTCCTTTTCTCTTCTCTTCTTTTTTGGTCTTTTTTTTAGTGGAAAAAGGGGATATAAGAGCTGGAATATGTTATATACCTAGTTTTAAAACAAAGTTATCATTATAATAATTTATAAATTGTATTCTATTAGTATCTAAAAATACATACTATTAACTTTACCTGAAATAATGACCTTAAAATAAATGAGCTTCCTTAATCTGAACTTAACATCAAGCCAGTTTTCCCTCTGCTGCCCTATTTCCAAAGAAGTAAATCACCGAGAAATCAATTTACATCAAGGGCTTACTTTAAAAAGCAGGGAACATACTGTGGTCAAGACATGGAGTCAGAATTAGCAACCTAATTTTTATACACAGGCCTGTGCAATTATCCTAGTTAACTGTCTCATTGTGATCCACAGTAGGAAAGAAGAATAAATCCATTGTTGTTGTCCACATTTTTCCAGCTTGGGAGTCAAATAAAATGCAGTCTGTCTTGATTGAGTAAAGACTGTCACCAAACCTGAAAGGAGCTCGATTTAGCCAGAAACGTCAACCCAGCTGAACCCTCTCTCTGCCAGACATCCTCAGGGTTTCCCCTATGCTTTCAAGATTTTGCAAAAAACAAGAGGGAGACTAGAGGAAACTGATTGTTAAGGCTGTTTGGAAGGAAATGACCATTATGATGATGATATGGATTTGAGTTTTCAGTCTGCTCTCTGCTTCTATTGCATAATCTGGACAACTTAAGTTAAAATGGCCTGCAAACCTTTTATTTTTTTTCTTCTATTTTTCTGAGTGCGTAAAGTTGCCAAAAGCTACCTTGACCTTTATGAGACTCTCGTGGACTTCTGAGTCCAGTTTGCTCTTAGGCTGTGTGAGTTATCCAAGATTTCAGGGTTAGGTTTCCATCTATGTGCAACGATCCAGATTTCACTCCCTGATCATAAAAGTCAGGTTTCAAAGCAGGTTTGTAAGTAGTCTGCCCCACTGGTGCTGATGAACTCACATCCGTGAGTGCGTCTGTCAGGAACGTCACCACAAGCCCGAGACACCCGCAGCGGGATGGGGTTTGGTAGCAGCCCCAGGCGCTGGCACACGTGGTCCCTGCAGCAATGCTCACGAGGCCTGTCTTCTCTCTTTCTCTCCTGTAGCCAGAGCTACCTGCAAGCTGCCAGCGACGGGCCTGCCAGCCACGGGCTGGACCCCTCTGCCAACTACAACTCCCCGAAGTTCCGCTCCCGGAACCAGAGCTACATGCGCGCCGTCAGCACCCTCAGCCAGGCCAGCTGCGTGAGCCAGGTGGGGCCCTCTCCTCCTGGTCAGCCCCCTGCTGTAGACTCAGGCATGAGCCAGGTGGGGCCCCTCTCCTCCTGGTCAGCCCCCTGCTGTAGACTCAGGCCTGAGCCAGGTGGGGCCCTCTCCTCCTGGTCAGCCCCCTGCTGTAGACTCAGGCCTGAGCCAGGTGGGGCCCTCTCCTCCTGGTCAGCCCCCTGCTGTAGACTCAGGCCTGAGCCAGGTGGGGCCCTCTCCTCCTGGTCAGCCCCCTGCTGTAGACTCAGGCCTGAGCCAGGTGGGGCCCTCTCCTCCTGGTCAGCCCCCTGCTGTAGACTCAGGCCTGAGCCAGGTGGGGCCCTCTCCTCCTGGTCAGCCCCCTGCTGTAGACTCAGGCCTGAGCCAGGTGGGGCCCTCTCCTCCTGGTCAGCCCCCTGCTGTACTCAGGCCTGAGCCAGGTGGGGCCCTCTCCTCCTGGTCAGCCCCCTGCTGTAGACTCAGGCCTGAGCCAGGTGGGGCCCTCTCCTCCTGGTCAGCCCCCTGCTGTACTCAGGCCTGAGCCAGGTGGGGCCCTCTCCTCCTGGTCAGCCCCCTGCTGTAGACTCAGGCCTGAGCCAGGTGGGGCCCTCTCCTCCTGGTCAGCCCCCTGCTGTACTCAGGCCTGAGCCAGGTGGGGCCCTCTCCTCCTGGTCAGCCCCCTGCTGTAGACTCAGGCCTGAGCCAGGTGGGGCCCTCTCCTCCTGGTCAGCCCCCTGCTGTAGACTCAGGCCTGAGCCAGGTGGGCCCCTCTCCTCCTGGTCAGCCCCCTGCTGTACTCAGGCCTGAGCCAGGTGGGGCCCTCTCCTCCTGGTCAGCCCCCTGCTGTAGACTCAGGCCTGAGCCAGGTGGGCCCCTCTCCTCCTGGTCAGCCCCCTGCTGTACTCAGGCCTGAGCCAGGTGGGGCCCTCTCCTCCTGGTCAGCCCCCTGCTGTAGACTCAGGCCTGAGCCAGGTGGGGCCCTCTCCTCCTGGTCAGCCCCCTGCTGTACTCAGGCCTGAGCCAGGTGGGGCCCTCTCCTCCTGGTCAGCCCCCTGCTGCGGAGTACCAGCCAGGAGTGCGCCTGTGCCATCACACTAGGGAGCTCCGTGGGCGTGACGGGGCCTGTGTGACCAGTTGTTCTCACTCCCAGCCCCTCTGATCAGGGCTGACGGGAGCATCCACTGCGTTCCCGTGCCGCCCCCCGCCCACACGGAGCAGCCTCCCACACAGAGGGTCTGAGCCCCACCCGACGGGACACACAGGGCCCCACAGCACCAGCCCCCCAAGGTCGCTGGTGTTTCCATGGACAGACTGTCCCCACAGCTGCAGGCGAGCCGGCAGGTCATGCCCTGCCTTGTTCTCTGAGGACACAGGTGTTCCAGACCACCCTCGGCTCTGCCGCCTGAGGGAGGGGGCCCCGCGGGAGGGGACCCGCAGAGGGGCGCTCAGGGACCTCTCCCCGCCCCTCACACCCTCACCACCACTGTGCTCACACCCAGCCTGGCTGCCGATGTTTCTGGACCCGGCGCCGCTGGGTGTGAGGGAGCAGTGGGACGGCTGTCTGGACAGGCGGGCTCTGGGCACAGTGGCTCAGCTGCTCCCTGGGCGGGAGGGCGAGCCGGCCCAGAGGCTGAGGGCAGGAGGGGCTCCCCACTGGTCTCTGCTCACCTTCCTGCGGTGGCTGCCTTGCTGAGGCCCCCGTGGCCACATCCTGGTTCCTGCGAGTCTCTCTGTGCTTCATCCATGCGCCGTCCAGAGTGCTCTGACGGCTGCTCAGTTTGCCCAGGAACCCAGGCACTTTTCTGGGGGTGCAGGGGTGGGGGGTGGGTCGTCAGGAGACCGCAGGGCAGGGGGCACCCCACCGCCCCCGCAGGAGCAGCGTCCGCCTTGCCCCACGGCCGAGCCTGCCACCCGCTCCTCCTGCTTCTCGCTGTCTTCACAAAGCCTCAGTGTGGGTGCAGCTTCCTTCTGCCATGCATCCTCTCTCTTTTCACTGTGGTAAAATACATCTAAAATCCACAGCGTGTACCGTCTTAACCGTCTTGCAGTGTACATCCCGTGCCATTTGGCACGGCGCTTTGTTGGGCAGCCACCCCCACCGTCATCTCCAGAACGCTCTCGTCTTCCCAAACTGAAGCTGCGCCCGCGAAACGCTGGCCCCCCACCCCCCCGTCCCCTCTCTGTCTCCTCCCCGGGACCTCACAGGAGTGACTCTCACAGCACTTGCCCTCCGCGTCTGCCCTGCATCGCTTTCCTCCGTTGGGTGCCCATGTCAGAACGTGCTTCTCCTCTTGAAGGCTGAGCAGCAGGCCGTGTGGATGGCCCGCCCCGTGCCCACCGTCTGTCAGCGAGCAGCAGGCCGTGTGGACGGCCCGCCCTGTGCCCGCCGCCTGTCAGCAGACACCGTGCTGCTTCCCCCTTGGCTGCTGTGAGCGACACTGTGTGGACACGGGTGTGCGAGCGCCTGTCCGTGTCTCCGCTTCCGGTTCTCATGGTGCACACCCCATTCCTGTGGGTCCAGCTGTGATCTCCCGAGGAACCTCCGTGCCAGTGCCCACAGCAGCTGCCCCACTTTCCAGCACCGGCAGCTGCATCCAGGGCCACCCTCCCCCCCCCCAGCCACCACCTCGCTCTGCAAGCGCCACCATCCTGACCCTGGGAAACCTGCCCTCAGCGGGTATCGGGCTCTCTGCCACCAGGAGCCACGTTCCTCACCATCTTCTGATTTTCTCTTCTCTGGTATCTCGAAGCCCACGTTCTTCAGAAGCAGTTTAAGTGCTTTCCTGCTCTTGCAGTTCACTAGAGAAGCCAGCACTTCCGCCCACACTGATTATGTACCCCGCTGACTTTGCATCCTCCGGGGACACCCCGTGTCGGGCTGAGCTGTGGTTTGAGTTGCAGAGCAAAATGCCCACTTTTCCAAATCTCCCTCGAGCTAGTCAGAGAAAAGGCCATTTCAGTTCCAGTCTAGACCAGCTGAGGTCCTTCTCAACTGCTTATTTGTTTCAGGGGAAAAGTCCCCCTCGTTTGAAGGCCTCGCTGGTCAGCTTTGTGGCTGGAAGCGCTGGCTAAGTGGTCCTCACTGAACACCCATCCCTGAGTGTCAGAATGTACCCGCGAGGGTGATGGCACCTCTTCCAGAGGGAGAAAGGCCCTGGGCCTGTGGCTTTGCAGAGGGGGGACCCCCCGTGACCCCGTGTTGGGACTGGCAGGCGCGGGCGACCCCACATGGTTTCTGGCCTCTTTAGGTGACGTGGGTTTGTGACATGAATGATGTGAAGCAGTCTGAGACTTTCTGATATAGTTCCACATAAGGGAAAACCTGGGTCAGAAGGAGTCTGTACTCCAGGAAATGGCATACTTCAAGCCAGAGTGACAGTGTTTGGGATGCATTTCCCTTGATGGGCACCGAGGCGACCGTGCTGGGGTGTCGGCATCTGTCTTTGCCCGAACTTGGCTGCCACTTTCCGGCATCAGAGACCCTGAAACCACTCGTGTGGTGCAGTCACCCGGGGGTGTTTCTCTGGTTGTTTCTGCCTGAACAACCTCAGTGTCCCCTCACCCTGGGCTCCGGGCCAGCAGTCCTACCTTGAAGGCCCCTCAGCACCTTCCTCCCGGGCTGTGCTCACTGGGATTTGTCCAGTGGGTGGAGCGCTCGTGCATAATCTCAGGTGTTAATAGAAGCAAGGAACCGGGGAAGCATCTCAGGTAAGTGCAGGGACCCAGGCCCAGGTCTGTGATTAGAGGTGGGCAGAAGCTGTCTTCTCTGACGAAGGGCAAATCCAGTTCTTTACCTGCTTTTACTCTGTGAACAGTTAGAGGAAAAGGATTGATCTGGTATTTAAAACAATACTGTAAAAAATTTACCTGTCGACATAGGGGGAGTGTTCAGGAGGTTGTGGGTCACGTTCCAGGGGTGGAGTGAGTGACTCAGCTGGGCGCTAGGCTGAGACTGTACCTGGCCGTGGCTGCTGTGAGGATGCTGCCCCCAGGCGTGGCTGGGGCAGTGGGGGCAGGAGGGGTTCCAAGGGCAGAGGCCCCCTGCATGGGGGTGGTGGGGAGGCCAGCCCAGGTTTCCAGGCCCCTCCGTGAGCCCCAAGCAGGGACCCAGCAGGTCACCCAGGAGAACCGTCTTGGTCTCTGCCTGAGCCCCAGTTCCACGCAGAACTCTGGCCCTCCATGTCAGCGTCCCCACGGGCATCTCCTGACCTGCTTCCGTGTTAGCACGAGGTGCCCTGGGGTTGGGGAGGAGCCACCTGTCCGGGTCCCCATGAACCGGGCCTGGCAGCGGCTGCAGCTCACGGGCCCAGCCAGAAATCCTCGTTCCTACGATCCCCACTCTCCTCACCCCCGCCCCAGGCTCTTCAGCCTGCTCTGTGTCCCACTGCTGAGTTTCTGCTTAAACTCCTAGACGTGGCTCCTGGGAGGCCCCAGAAACCTCAAGAAACCACATTCGGCGAGGATAGCACACAGAGGCCCTCCGCTCGCCCGCAGCCAGGCCCTTGGAGCGCAGCCCTCAGGACCCGCGCTCTCCAAGGCCCAGTCATTCATTTCATAACACAGGGTCCCAGGGCGACTCTCTACCCAGAAATGAAATGTCAGGCTTGAGAATAACGACTTTACCTGCTGAACCACCAAATTCAAGGTGGGCACTGCTGGCCCACGCTGAAGGAGGGGAGGGATGCAGCGGAGAGTGGACGGCGCACCTGTAGCGTGAGAGACCGAGGCGCCTCCAGGACACGGGCTGGGGCCGCCTCCGGGGACGCAGGGGCGAGCTCGTGGCCGAGCAGGGGTCCATCTCCTCAGCCCAGGGCGCTGGGCTGAGCGGAATCAGAGAGAGCCGCGCCCTTGGGTCTTTGTGAGCACAGCATCCATACCTGGCTTGTCTGAGCTGGAAACAGCCAGTGCCATGAAAACAGAAAAAGAAGGATGACGAATAGTTTGCATGGTGTGCTAACCTTTAACCTCGCTGTTCCTCTTGACCTCAGTGGTAACTGCCAGTCACACTTTAAAGCTCTGCCTCGGGGTCTGTCGACTTTCCAGGGCACAGTGGGAATTGGCGGTTTTTCTCAGAGTTCCCCACGCTTAATGGCTCCCAGTGTGCCGACTGCAAGTTAATTAATCTGTGCACGGCAGGCGGTGAGTGCCGAAGGGTGAGCTCTGTGCGCTTCTCCTTTGGCGCATGGCTGTGGCGCCTGGCCGGGCCGAGCCGTCAGCCGCGCTGTCGCTCTTCCAGATGAGCGAGGCCGAGGTCAACGGGCAGTTCGAGTCGGTGTGCGAGTCAGTCTTCAGCGAAGTGGAGTCTCAGGCCATGGACGCGCTGGACCTCCCGGGATGCTTCCGGACGCGCAGCCACAGCTACCTGCGCGCCATTCAAGCGGGCTACTCCCAGGACGATGAGTGCGTGCCCCTTACCATCCCCACTGACGCCGCCTCCACCATCCGGCCCACAGGTAAGGGACGCCGTCTGACCCACCTCCCGGACCGACAGGTGTGGGGCACCTCCGTCCTCACGGACTGGGGTGAGTTCTCTCCAAACACCTGGAAATTTTCCAGCTTACGTTGGTGACACCGTACTGTTTGCAGTGGTGTTTTGAAATGTTTCTTTCCTTGATAGCTTTTGTTTCTCTTAGGATGAAATCTATCGATTGTCAAGGTTCCTTATAACAGTCAAGGAGAGTTTTTGTAGAGTTTTGTATATGAAAAACATTGATGTTTGGGAGGTGATTGTTTTAGATACTGAAGTTGAATAGACAGCAGTAAAACCTCAGCTGACGTGCAGTGACCTGGGGTCCTCACCACGGGCCCAGCCTGAGTCTGCACAGGCAGATCCGTCAACACGATGCCTGCCGCAGAGCAGACCATTCGTGGAACTGAAGGTCACAGTCCCCTTCAGTTCTTGGGGAAAGCCGAGATGAATGTGATGATTCATCACCTAAGCTAAGCATCACTGTCTAACGTCCTGCACACTGTGCTGGTTCACACAGCACCGTGAGTAAACACGGCCCAGAGGAGCCAACGGAGCAGCCGGGGGGTCAGAGTCGCCGAGCTCCGTGATGGGAAGAGCGTGGGATCTGGGCCCGTCGGGGCTGGGGTGGGGGTGGTCCTCAGGAGGACTGGAGAGAGGTGGCCCCAGTTACTGAGGGCTCCTGGGAGCCAGGGCGGGGGCGGGCCGTGTCACCCGCCACCCGCCCGCAACAGAGCAGCGCGTGTTTGAAGCCAGGACAGTTGGCAGGACGTGGGCGATGACCGGAAGCTAGGTGTCCCGGGGATCCTGCAGCTGCCCAGAACCTTCGCTGTCTCTCGTGGAGCCTGCAGGCGGGAGAGGGCTCACCAGAGTCAGCGCTGCGCTGCCGCCTCTGAGATCGCGGGTGGGTCAGCCGCGCAGTCTCCTGCTCCTCGGTGGCCAAGCCAGGCAGAAGCTCTGAGCACATGACCAGGTCTGCCCGGGTATTAGGGAGCCGGGAGTGCCGTGGGGCCTCGGTGGTCTTTTCCTGTTGCCTGTAGCCCCGAGCAGAGGCCGTGATGCCCCCATGCTCTGAGCCCAGGGGTCAGGGTGGGTGCCGTTCTGGGAGCCGTGCCCTGCAGGAACCAGGGCTCACTCCATGCAGGGATGCAGATGACAGGGACGTTGGGGGCCCATGGGGCCCAGCCCCAGCTTCCCCCGTGAGGCACCCTGTGTCTATGACGTCAGGGACCACCTCTCACGCTCTGCCCTTGTGGGGAAAAGTGTGGAAAGTGAACTAATTAGAAACTTAATGAAGTTTCTCTCTTACTTACCTTACTATCGTTGCAGATTTTAAAAATACGCTGTAAGAGGTAATTACGGATAGGTTCACCAATATTCGTTGAGTGTCTCCTACGAGCAAACAATTAAGCACACTCTTGGTCTTCAGAAATGCTCTGAAGCGATAATCACCTGGTGGAAAATGGCCTTCTTGTTTATAGAGCTGTCACTCCAGAGGAATAAATATGAAACAGATTTCACAGACATAATACAAGAACCAGGGCAGAACTCAAACTAAAATTCTAATTTATGTACATATCATTTTACCAGGTATTACCAATACATCTTTGTATTCCCAACATGTATGCACCAAATGTATTAACAAAAGAAAAAAATGCTTCTCTTCAATGTTTCTCCTGAATGTTGGCCTAGTTATGGAGTCAAAATTCTTCCAGACAACAGTGGGGAAGCAGAGGCAGGCATGCCTTCCAAAGTTAAGGAGTGGTCTGGGGAATAAGAGATGAGATGGATAGCATCAGGAAAAATACCATATTGCCTTGAAATAATTGATTTATAGAATTATAAGCTACCTGTTTTAAAGGTGCAGACGAATCCTTAATTCCTCTCTTCCCCTGTTTTACTCTAAGTATTAGAAATCGAATATTTGTACATTTTTCTCTCCTAAATAGAATAGTGATGGCCTGCAGCAACAGTCTACTTAGTAGGATTGTGAAACATACCAAAGAAATGAGAATCCCCTGTCTGGAGGTGAGGCAAAAACAGGGTTTCCATGATTTTATGTTGAAATACTATTTGGAAGATCATACATTTAATAACTATCCTTTGCTGATGTATGTGTGTGTGTATATATATAGAGAGAGATTATTTTGACAAGTGCATTTTCTTTTATACTTCTCAAATTAGCTTTTGAAAATAATTCCCCAAAAAGTTATTCAAAAACATTCCCAGTGATTATTTTGAACAATAAGATGTACTTAAGTGTCTTTTTAAGCGTGAAACATAAAAGTTGGTGTCCTTTGGTTGCATCACCTGTATGAATGCAAATGTATAATGTTGATGTTCATCTAACAGTAATTAAACACCAAGCGTGTGCATGAAAGGGCCATTAGCAGTTTTGGAACGTGTATCAGGCACTCCGTCCTTGGTGCTCACAGGCTGATGCTGCCACTGAGCGTTTCTCTCGTCTGGGGCTTGAGTTCACCTGTGATTTCCCTCCGCCCTTCAAGACGGGTAACGATGCCTCTGAAACAGACTTGTCCTCTGAGCTCCAGGGACATGGAACAGGACCAGACTCTGCCACGGGGCACTGGGACCCATGGCCGGCGCGACTCCAACCCACTGCTTCCCTCATCACCAAGCACCCCGTGTATTGATTAGGGTCCTCTCACTAAATGAAGTGGTTTTGAAAACATCTACTTTCATTTCACACATGGCTTCTTTCTCATCTGTGAAGTGATTTATCAGATAGATTTACTTGTCTAAATATGCATTTCACCCGATTCTTCTAGGGAGGGAAGGTTATTGATATCGTGGAGGAAAACGGTGTAAAATTAGATGATAATGATTTTTCTCTGGGTCAGAAGTGTTCTCAGCGTACGTCAGCACTGATTCCAGGAGGCATTACCACGGAGGGAAAATCCATACCAGGCATGACAGAGGAAACAGCCGTAAACCTGTTTCTGTCTGGCGGCTTGTATTTCTGCAGTGACTTGCCTCTCAAGCATTCCCGTGATCTCCCGCTTCCAGGATGCCTCCTGCGTGTGGAGTCTTGGCATCTTCCTGGGCTCTGGCCGCGTGACCTCAGCCCGCTCCCCACAGCACCTCCCCTGACTCCTGCCCCCTGGCCTTCTGCCAGCCAGGACCCTGGTAATCCTGTTAGGCTGTCATGACGGTGGGCATGGTCAGTCACTGCAGGAAAGAGCCAGTCAGACTTAGCGCTTAGCATCGTAAGCCCTGAATAATCAATGATTAAATAAATGAATTCGTGCATGCATAAACAGGTGAACGAATGAGTCACTGGGCTAGATCCCAGGGTGCCAGTGCTGTGGGGCTGACTGCTCGGGCCCCGGCAGCCCACCCCCACCCGTGTCACCTCGTGGCTGCGCCCCCGGCCTGCTCACCTGCTGAGCATGCTGACGGCCCCTCCGTGCCCTTCTCGCTGCTCCCCGCCACAGGCGGCCCTGAGGCACCGCTGCATCTCCCCTCCTCGCAGTCTCTCACTTCATGTGCTGTTTGCTGACCCCAGAACTTGCTTTTCAGATATTTTTTTGCCTAATTCTGAGCTATGCTTTTGTTGTCAACTCAGGGGTCATTCCTTCCAGGAAGCCTTCACTGATTTGCTCTTCATCTAATTAGTGCAGGAGCCAACACAGATGGCTTCCCTCCCCACCCCTGATCAGATGAGTTCCAGCTAAAGTGCACACTTATTAAGACAGAGAAATCCTAATTTTCATTTATTTCTAGAATGTACTTCCCTTTTAAATATACAGATATATTAGAAGCCACAACCTGTAGCCTATTGTGCTTGTGTACGTGCCAAGCTGCTTCAGTCGCATCTAATGGACTCCTTGAGACCCCACGTACTGTATAGCCCACCAGGCTTCTCTGTCCATGGAATTCTCCAGGCATGAACACTAGAGTGAGTTTCCATGCCCTCCTCCAGGGGATCTTTCTGACCCAGGGATTGAACCCGCATCTCTTAAGTCTCCTGCATTGGGAGGCTGGCTCTTTATTTACCACTAGTGCCACCTGCAAAGCCCTGTAGCCTGTGGCAGTGAATCATATTTACTCTCAGTATATACCTACGTCATTTCATAATTATGTTTAGAAAGCATTGATACTATGGCTTTTGTTTCTTATAATGTGTTAGTTAAACAACATTAAATTAAAACCAGTTATTTAAATTTACAAAATTATAAAATATTCTGAGAACTTTTAAAATAAAATAAGTTTGCTCTCGGAAAGAAAGAGGTTCTGTGCTGTGCTCTTCAGTCAGATCACTGGCTGTCAGGAGTCCTCTTTCCTTGCAATGAGGTAGAGGATGAGCTGACACTGGAAGTCAGAGGAACATGGCCACACAGTACTGTATATATGCTGAGTTTGTTGATTATCTGTACTTAATCATTTTACGCATACTATCTTCAAAATGCACTAAAAATTATAATGTACTTGTTACTTTCACAAAGTCGGTTTTTTCTTCTCTGCTTATTCTTTTCAAGAAACACTTTGACAATGTAAAATGATGTATTTGGACTCATACCTAGTGGTTTCTTCTTAGGTATTTCTATTTTCTGGAGAATTAACCTTTAAGAAAATTCTATCCTTTGAAACATCATTCAGAGGGGAAGAGAAGGAGGCTTCCTGCAACCTGCTCATCATACCAATCTGTCTCTCCTGCCCAGTGTCCTGGTGGCTGGTTACTTTTGCTTTGGACTAGTAGTTGAGGACTAAGGCACTGCTGGTCCAAGGAATGTTGGAAAACTGTACATGTGATACCGATGATGGTTAAGTTTATGTGTCAGCCTGCCTGGGCCTAGGTGTTTAATCAAGCATTATTCTGGGTGTTGCTGTGAGGGTGTTTTTTGACACGTAGACATTCCCGCATCTGAGTGAAGCAGATTGCCCTCTCTAATGTGGGTGAGCTGTGCCCAATCAGTTGAAGGCCTGAACAGAACAAAAAGCTAACCCTCCGTGAGTAAGAGAGAATTCCTCCAGCCTGACTGTTTTCCCTTTGAACTTGACCTGAGAGACCAGCTTCCCCCAGGTCTTGGGCCTGCCGGCCCTCGGATGGGAACTGACCATTGGCTCTGCTCAGTCTCCAGGTGGCCGACGGGCCCCACGCAACTTGGGTCTCAACAGCCTCTACAGTCACTCGAGCCAGTTCCTCTCGTAAACTTCTCTCTCCACATGTGAACACCTCTTCTGGTCTGTTACTCTGCACAGACATAACTAATTCAGTATCTACAAAGCGTATTTCTTCAGGTTCTACATTTAAAATGGTCATATCATTTACACAGGAACTTTGATCAGCAGCCCTGCAGAGGGCAGCTTGACCTTGAGGAGACAGACTGGAATCTTCTGTCCTGTGGCTGGGGTTAGGGGCCGGAGTGGTCACTAAGATGGGAGGCATTTTCACAGATGTTGAGAAGCTATGCTTATAAAAAGATCAATCAGGTAGATCTGAAAGTACAGGAACACCATTCGCTTCTGCAGGCTGGTGGTTGCTGACCACCACGTGGCAGGTCTGACCTCCCCTGGGGACTGGGGACATCAGAGCAGGACAGAAGACACCTGGCGGCTCAGGCGGTCCCGAGGGCGCCCCTGCGGCTGGGTCTAGATCAGCCAGGGCAGTCAGCCTGCAGGCGCTGCAGGACAGGTGAGTTCGGGTCCAGGAGGGGCACTGAGGGCAGGAGCCGGAGAAGCCCCCATGGAAGCGGGAGCAAGAGGCTGAGGGGCCCTCGGGACTCAGCAGACACGGAGCTGCCGGGCCCGGAGCCCGTCCCAACTGCCGGGCGAAGGGCAGGTCGTTCCAGGGAGAAGGTGCCCACTCCTCACCTGGCAGGTCTGCAGCTGAGGCCCTGCAGGAAGCGTGATGAGCAAACTGGAGACAGACTCCCACAGGGGCCATGGGCTCTGCAGCTGAGGCCCCCAGCCTGGGATCCATGGGCTCCTGGGGGACCCCTAATATGTTCAGGAGGTGAGGGGGGATAAAAAGTGGATCCTTAATTTTTCTAACATCTTTGTTGTTCCATCGCTGAGTCATGTCCGACTCTTTGTGACCTGATGCACTGTAGCACGCCAGGCCTCCCTGTCCTTCACCAGCTCCCAGAGCTTGCTCAAACTCACGTCCATCAAGTCAGTGATGCCATCCAACCATCTCATCCTCTGTTGGCCCCTTCTCCTCCTGCCTTTAGTCTTTCCCAGAATCAGGGTCTTTTCTAATGAGTCAGTTCTTCACATCAGGTGGCCAAAGTATTAGAGCTGCAGCTCCAGCATCAGTCCTTCCAATTAATATTCAGGGTTGATTTCCTTTAGGATGGACTGGTTTGAGCTCCTTGCAGTCCAAGGGATTCTCAGGTATTTTCTCCGACACCAAAGTTCAAAAGCATCAATTCTTCGGCGCTCATCCTTCTTTATGGTCCAACTCTCACATCTATACGTGACTACTGGAAAAGCTACAGCTTTATCTAGACAGACCTTTGTCGGCAAAGTAATGTCTCTGCTTTTTAATATTGCTGTCTAGGTGTGTCATAGCTTTTCTTCTAAGAAGCAGGCATCTTTTAATTTCATGGCTGCAGTCACCATCTGCAGTGATTTTGGAGCCCCCAAAAATAAAATATCACAGTTTCCATTGTTTCCCTATCTATTTGCCATGAAGTGATGGGACTGGATGCCATGATCTTAGTTTTTGCATGTTGAATTTTAAGCCACCTTTTTCACTCTCCGCTTTCACCTTCATCAAGAGGCTCTTCAGTTCCTCTTTGCTTTCTGCTGTAAGGGTGGTGTCATCTGCATATCTGAGATTTTTTATATTTCTCCCCACAATCTTGATTCCAGCTTGTGCTTCATCCAGTCTGGCATGTCACATGACGTACTCTGCATATAACTTAAATAAACAGGATGACAACATAGAGCCTTAATGTACTCCTCTCCCAATTTTGAACCAATCTGTTGTTCCATGTCTGGTTCTAACTGTTGCTTCTTGACCTGCATACAGGCCTCTCAGGAGGCATGTAAGGTGATCCGGTCTAACTTTAAAATAAAATGTCCCCCTGTTACAAATGCAGCAACAGAACAGGCCCACTTTAGCAGGGCCTCCAACCCCTGGTGTGCTGGACCCAGTGTATAGCCGCCCTACGATTCATGCCAGGATTCCAAAACACCCTTTATGTTCATGAGGCTTTCAAATCAACAGTCTTTATCAGTCCTCTTGCCAGATCTCATTATTAACTGCATTAATAGACACCCCAGTCACAGAAATTTCCTAACGTTTTGATAACTGCATTTTGATGTAATTTTTTAATCCCCTGCATTTTAGTTTTCAAATTTAAAACCTTCTCTGTCTTGGGAAGGAGGGCATCCGCTTGACCGAGCTGCTGATGGGTCATAGCCCAGCAGCAGGCCTCGCAGTAGGATTTCTCTGCTCTCATGAACAAGGCTTCCCTGGAGACACAGGGCAAGATATTTGCAGTTTTCTGTGTTAGGCTTTCTCATAGATAATTAGTGTCAGAAATTATTTTAGTTTTTACTGTTGACTCTCTTTTCTCCATGACCTCTTGGTGTTGAACACCACATCAGACACTTCTAGAACAGGGGCTGGAGTTTCCCACCCATGACTGTTCAGTTTGCATCAAAGAACACAACACACAACCACGCAGCGGGGGATGATATGCTTCCAAGGAGCCCAGGGTCTCAGGGGCGCTTTCTCGGTCTCTCTGCTGCTGGCCGCACAGAACGTGCCTTCTGAGGCCGTGTGTGCAAACACCAGGGGCCGCAGGCCGAGGTCTGCTCACGGTGGGGTCTCTCATGGCCTGCTGGCCACACGGGCTCCTGCTGCTCCGTGGCCAGTCTCACCACACCAGGCTTCAGGGACACCAGCTGGGAGTCACGAACGCCGCCGTCGCTGCTAAGCAAGGCTGCTGCTCGCCGGCTGGCCTGTTCTTCCGGAAGCAGTGGTGAACTCCCAGGGTTCCCAGGCGTCTCTGATCTTTCTTCGGTGTGTTTCCTCACACCCGTCAGGGTCACGGCTATGCTCAAGCTCGTGTGTATTTGCTGCGCTGAGTTTGCACTCGCCCAGTCTCCTGATCTGTGTGTACACCTGGGCTGTACAGGACTCAGTAAATATTTGTTGAATGTAAGAATGGTTAACTTGAGAATTTACAGCTTATAAAATATTTAAATCCATTTACATGAACAGTTTGCACTCACTTAATATTTAAAGTTCAGTGTTTAAGCTCCCCTGGGCTAAGCCGTCCTCTTAGACAACTTGCTCATTGGATGTCTTCCTCTGTGTGTGTATGTGAGTCACTCAGTCATGTCCAACTCTTTGCAACCCCCTGACTGCAGCCCACCAGGCTCCTCTGTCAGTGGGATTCTCCAGGCAAGAATACTGGAGTGGGTTGCCATTTCCTTCTCCAGGGGATCTTCCTGACCCAGGGATCGAACCCAGGTCTCCTGCACTGCAGGCAGATTCTTTACCATCTGAGCCACCAGGGAAGACGGTACCAGCTCAGGGTGCCCACTGCTTTTATCAGATTTTGACGTGACGCTCAGGTGGATCACGTGCAGCGTAGCTGTGAAAGAAATAACCATGCTTGTTTCTTTTCCTTGAATCACCAAAGTCAAGAGGGGTCAACTTAAAGTGCCTTCCCCAAGCAAATTCTCTGCAGAGAGGAGCCCAGAGCTGCTGCAATGGGAAGGACTGTGGAAAAAACATGTGAATAATATCCCCAAGTCTTATCCTGAGATGTAGGTCAAGTGCAGAGGTTCTCCCAGAATGGCCACAACCCAGGCCTGTTAATTATTCCTCAGATGACATCTGGCCACTTCTGAAAAGAGGTCCTCAGTGGCCCACTAACTGCAGAATCGTTGCGGGTGATCCTTCCAGTTTTGATGTTGACTCCCTGGACAGATAAGAATTATTCAGGCATATAAAATGACTTTGAGGGAACTGCCTTTCTTTAAGTGCAAGATATCCAAACACTCAAAATACTTTTTTGACTGAGAAAAGTACTCTGCCACCAACTTCCTTGTGCCTTTACAAAGACACCAGAGCTGTTCGAAACTCAGACTTTCAGTTAGCACTAGCTTGTTATCATTTCCTTTCAGGAGGGGTATTAGGCTAAAACAGAATTTGGATAAGGCATTTTTACATTCCCAAATTTGGAGTAAGAGGTTGAATGAGGTTGAGATTACTCTTTCAACCCATTTTCAGGGGCCAAAAGAAGTAGAGTGCTACACATGTGTATGGTGAGCTTGTTTTATGGTTTCAGACTTGGGTTGTGAAATTTGTATTTTTCACTGATCCTTTCAAATGATGGCTAGGTGGCAGTGAACCATAGTCAGGAAACCATAGACTCTTGGGGACATATATTCATATATGTAGAGCATTCCCTAGTAAAACACTCAATTACATTGAATTTACTTCATCCTAACATAGTCATTAAGACACAGAGCCACGCTGTGCTTTTTAAGCACAAATGATGGGGGAGCTTTGAAAGTCCGAGTGGATTTATCATAAAGAACATTTATACCTCTGTTTACCCATTTATAAATGTTCTTTATGATAAATCCACTGGGAGTTTGGTTTGATCCCTGAGTCGGAAAGATGCCCTGGAGAAGGAAATGGCAACCCACTCCAGGATTCTTGCCTGGAGAATCCCACGGACAGAGGAGCTCGGTGGGCTGCAGTCCTAGGAGTCATAGAGTCGGACACGACTGAGACTCTGAGCACAGACAGATGTACATTCATTTATTCCTTTCTGGAAGCCAAGGAGGAGAGAGATGAGGAAGGACGAGGTGACTGTGTCTGATGTCACCATGAGTGTGAGTAAGAAGGAAGGCTTCACCAGCTGAGGAGCGTGGCTGTTTCTGGGATGGCAGGTGAAGGTCTTCTGAATTCCTGTGTGGCAAGTGCAGGGCAAGGCCGGGTACCCGTTTGTTAAAGTGTCTGTGTGTGCTTTGATCTCTCTCTCTAATAGGAAGTTGGTGTTTATCGGTTTCTAGCGGTCCATTCCTTCACTGCCATTTTGATCAGTCACACAATCAACGGAATCCAGTCCACAAATATTTGTTTTGTGCCTAATGTCTATAAAATACTAAGAGAGATACTTCATGAAAGGAAAGGAGACAGAATTGAAGTAGGTTTAGAAGCTCTGGGCATATCTGCAAATAGGTAATCACCGTGATCACATTTTCTCAGCTGATACTTGGTAGCTACCATTTAGTCCCTTCTGTTAATTAATATTGAGTTATTACAAAATGGTCTGTGATTCATGAAACGGTCAGAGTTCTCTCCTCTTCCGACGATCTGCAGCAGGAACTGAGATCCCAGGTCTCAGCCGTGGGGCAGAGGGGTCTCCTCCCGCCCACTCGCCCTTTCCTTCAAACTGGGGCTTAGTGGTCTCTGCAAGGGAAGTTTCTAAAAGGCCTGTGCTATGTGGCAAATGGTGCCAAAAAGAAATGAGTAACTTTGGCACTGGGGGCTCTTTACAAGGCACATGCTGTGTACTTTTCAAAGGATGCCCAGAGTCTGTGTCTGCACCCATTAGATGCAAGCCCTGTCCACTGTCCTACAGATGAGGCCGCCACGGCAAGCCCACCCACATTTGTCCACACCTAAATGCCGCGCCAGACTTCAGCTCAAGGAGCCCCGGCCTGGCACCCCAAGGCCCCGCCTATGGGCCGAGATCAGGGAGTTCCTTTCCTAAAGCCCCACTTGAATGATTCTTTCTCTTCAAAATTAAGTTGGCTTTTTTTTCTAGTCATACATTATCACCATGCAGGTGTGACCTTTAGAGATGCTTGTGTTTCTCTCTCTCTCTCTTTCAAAAGAATAACCATGAACCTGGTACTAACTGAATATTAAACTAGACCCCAGGTTCAGGCAGGAAAGCCAATTGGATTTTATACACACCGCGGTGCTTTTCACGAAACTATTCTGAGGCTGCATTTGGAGCCCGCCACAGGGGGCGCCCGTGTATTGAGATGATGCATTTGGCTCCGTGTCTCCTCCCTGGGGATGGGAGAACAGGGAGGCAGGGATTTCCTCACTGCTGGGTCCCCAGGGCCTGGGGTGTGCTAAGCACTATAGAAATACCTGCTGAGTTTTTAATGAAAACAGGGAACAAATGGATTAATCAGTAAAGGACGTTTTCTCTCTGAGCTGTGCTCAGGTGGGAACACTGTTCCCAGGGTAGGTGGGTTTGCTCTGTGATTGGTATTCTGAACTTAGAGCAGGAGAATGAAAATGTTCACTGAGCGCTGACACCACTGTGCTGCCATCCAGGGAGGCGTGGGTCAGCAGCCTGGTTCTTTTGTGAGGACTCACTTAGAACTTCTGTGTGCCTTATGGCAGACTGCGTCATCTGTTTTCCAGCTCCGGGTGTCAGGTCAGGTTTCCTGTTTCATAAAGAATATTGTGGGAGGTGGAGCCCAGAAAAGGGAGTCAGCCGGCAGGCCGACACGTCACCTGCACTCTCTGAAAAGACAGTAAATGGTCACCTTGCCCATGTCCCCCAACCTTCTTATAGAACTTTCCGGGAGAAGTCCCTGGTGGCTCAGTGGTTCCATCCCTGGGTCAGGAAGATCCCCTGGAGGAGGGCATGGCAACCCACTCCAGTATTCTTGCCTGGAGAATCCCATGGAAAGAGGAGCCTGGGAGGCTACAGTCTATGGGGTCACAAAGAGTCGAACACGACTGAGCGACAGAACTACAAAAGGCAAAATTAACGATTTATTCATTAGATGCTGAGCATCGGTAGCTGTAAATAGCTCAAGTTACGTGTTAGTTTTACCCTTGCAATTGGTACCAGCGTTATCGCTTTATTAATTTTTCATTGGAAGGTTTTTCCATTTTCTTTGAGTCAAAAGACAGTAGTAACTCCAATACTTTAACTCACGGGGGTCCACAGCCACACCTGCCTTGTTTGCCACAAGGAGTGAAGTCAGTGATTTCATCATGAAACAAAGCACCACCCCAGAATTACTCCCCCACACATCGTGGTGGTAAAAATACTGTTCTGGCACAACTCTAATGCAGGCTTCAATCCTGATTACACGTCCCCTGTGAGACGAGGTGCAGCCTATATGTCGGCTCTGAGGACAGAGGACAGTGCCGTCCGCTGCCCCATCTGCAGATCCTCCAGAAACAGACTGACCCGAGTCCCCCAAGCTGTTGTCCCTGTGGTGGTCTGTCAGCTTTTCCACTGAAAAAAAATCATTGTTTTCCGTGATTCAGTGTTTTCAGCTAAGTTGAAGCCTCCTGTTCTCACAGAGTCGGGACACAGCTGTTTCCCACTGGACACCTGATTGGGGGAAACCGCCCTCTGCACCCCGTATGTTTCAACATTCTGTCCTGTGTGTCCCCACAACCTCAGGACTTGGCTAAATCAATCCTCATGTTTTGTCATGTTGTTTACAGCCTCGCCCCTTGAACACTCAGAATTCTGTGCTTAGAAACTTATCTGATTCTCTACACCTTTAAAAATTGCCTCATTCTTAGCTTTTCCTTGGAAAATCCAAGTTCTTCTTGTGCAAAGTGGGTTTTAAATATTTAAAATGAAAACAGGAAATGTCTCAAACCATGAAACAGCTGTCATCACTTCATTTTACTGTCTGCAAGATGTTAGATGCTGGCTAGACTGTAATTTCTTGCTAATTAACACATGGGAGGTGGATGTCTGCTTGTGGCCCATCAGAACTTGTGCGGCCCACACAAGTTTCTGTAACTTCAGGGAAATCACTGTGCTCATGCAAGGGGGACGAGATTTCTGCATCCTGAGCAACTTACACTTTTGTTTTGAGATTGACATTAATTAAAGTGCCAAAGTAGCTTTAATCTTTTCTGTTGAATCTTTGCCTTTGGTTTGGGTTCTCCAATATCCAGACTCTCATTTCGACATTCATGGGCTTGATTTCTGTAATTCCTTTTGTGCTGTTATCTATGAAGTTCTAATTAAGAGAGTGCAATGAATTTAAGAGTGACTGTTACATTCAAATAGAATGGTGAAGCCTGCCTTTCAAAGTATATTTTATCTTGATTACATATTTGTGCTTTATACGATAGAATGCTAATTTTTAAATTTCCTTTTTGGCTTGCAAATGGCTTGTAAAGACCAAAATCAAAAACAGTGTCCAGAATTCCAGGTGTGGAGGGATAATAAGGTATCCATTGAAGTAACAGTGTGTTCGCATCTGAGATGACTTAAGGTCATGTGGAAGTATAGACTGTGCGGTAGTTGATTTCATCCCATTCAAGTTAGTTTACCTCAAATAGAGTGTGTTTCTCCAGATCCCCCTTCAGCAGATTTGCTAACCCAACACTGTGAAGACCTACAGGAAAATCTTTACAATGGAGTTCCTCTGCTTTGTGTCATCCGTGGAACAGAGAGGTGGGCTTGTACTGATTGAACTTCGCCTGGAGGAAACGCTCAAGACCAGCACGGTCCTGGAAGACTGTGGCCTGCGGCCACCGTCAACTACCGTCCCCGTTGGCTGCTTGTGACTGTTGAGGCGCTCAAGTGCAGCTCAAATGTGGGGGAACCGATGCTTAGCTGTAGTTTAAGTGTTTAGATATTTTAGAAGTTTGTTGTTGTCATCTAGTCGTTGAGTCATATCTGACTCTTTGTGACCCCCTGGACTGTAGCTCGCCAGGCTCCTCTGTCCATGGGTTTCTCCAGGCAAGAATACTGGAGTGGGTTGCCATTTCCTTCTCCAGGGGAATCTTCCCACCCAGGGATCAAACCCAGGTCTCCTGCACTATAGGTGGATTCTTTACCTCTGAGCCACCTGGGAGGCCTTTAAAAGTTCAGGTCATTTAAACTTGACTCCTGGATGAGCTATTGGACAAAGCCATCTGGAAGGTGGTCCTTCTCACAGAACCAGAACAAACCCATGAGGTCTTAGGCACAGTCATCGTCCAGGTGGAGAAGCCCACCCTCCTGTCGCTCAACCAGCAGGTCCGTGGCCGCAGCCTCGTCCCGCCTGCCGGCTCAGCATCCTTCTGACCCAGGGCTTCAGAAAGAGCCCAAATGAGACGAGCTCAAGCCCGCGCGTGCCTGGGAAAGCCTGATTTTCACACGCCTCATCACTCGGCTCTAACAGAGAAGAACTAACAAGGTTTCCTTTAAGCATCAACACTCTTAGTTCAATGCCATTTTCATGGAGATCTCCCTACCAGGGCTCCTTCCGTCTCGAGCAGTGTAGTGAGCCTTCCCGTGTGCCCAGAGCCTTGAATCGGCCTCGAGAGGCTCAGCGGAGAAGGCTTCTCCTCAAGCTGCTTCCTCTCACCGCCACTGTTTTTGGGGTGAATCTCACCAACACATCTGATTCCTGAGATGTAGGCAGGATCCAGACCAACTCAGGAAATGCAATAAAGCAAAGTGCATTTAATCTCCCTCTAGAACCACAAAACAGCCTGAAGGTCTTCAGGGATTTTCTCCAGGGATTTCATAGTGTTAGGCACTTGGTTAAAAAAAAATCAATGTCAGGTTTTAAAACCAAAGGGATGTTCCTGCCTGGACTCAATTTAAAAAGAGAGAGAAAGAAAGGGAGCTAGGACTTACCTGGTGGTCCAGCGGCTAACACTCTGCCATTCCAATTCAGGGAATACGTGTTTGATCCCCCACTGGGGAGCTGGATCCCACATGCTGCCCAGCACAGCCAAAGAAAAGGCAGAGAGAGAAAGTAGTCAGGCCTTCAGGATGCCTAAAGAAAGTTACCGTTTCATTTTTACTTCAAAATTTGTGTTTGATCACTTTTATTTAAATAAATTTTGAGATTGTTTAGAAATCTGTTGATTCATCTGCCCTTTGAAGCTGTATATACTTCAGTAGAATTACATTGCTGTTAAAATTAAAATTTTCATTCGTATATGATGTTTGTCTGACCTACATATAGAAAATGATAGACAATACAGCCTGTACCTAATAATTAGCTCAATCATTATTGCCCAAACTGTTCAACTGAATAATTGAATATTTTTCTTGAATGTATAAAAGGATATCTATAATTACTTATTTTAATCAGTGGCAGCAAATTAACGTGATCAAATGCACATTTTTAATTCTTTCTTCTTCATGGTCTTCTTCTTTTTTTATGTTTGGCTGCACCTCACAGCTTGCCCGATTTTAAACCCTGACCAGGGATTGAACCCTTGCCCTCGGCAGGGAAAGCACAGCGTCCTAACCACTGGATCACCAGGGAGTTCCCTTTAATTCTTTCTTCAGTGTATTTCCCAGCTTCTAATTCTAATTCTAAGAACTCATTTAAGAATAAACAATTCAAAAAAGAAAGAATACACAGTTCTGCTCTACAAGTTGTAAGTACCAGCATGTATTTGTCAGGAGAGTGGACTCATGAATGAATATAGTGATATACCCGTATTTTTTAAAAACTCTCTCAATGTTATTTTATTTACCTAAAATGTTTTATGTACATTGAGCTTTATTTGCCCCAAACTGACAGTGGATAGTTAGTTTTTAAATTATCAAATTCAAAAGCATTCAGGTGACCAAGAATCTAAAAGCGGTATAGCATCTGCAGTGAGCGGCCCTGCCCAAGGTCACGGGGGGCCTGCTGCGTGCATGCGCCTGACGGGGAGGCACAGGGCCGTTGAGAACCTGTCTTAAATGCCTGTCTCACAGTGTAAACTGCCAGTCCTGGCTTCTGTACTAATGAGTGGGCATGGAGCTGGTGTGTGCGTGTCTGGAACTTTTATGTGTATTTTTCCATGTGTTTCTTTAGCTTGTGTTAAGTTATTCACAAAGCATTAGGTAGCAGCTGTTTATTTCCATGAAGAGTATGCGTTAGATTCTCACAGGGGCCGTTACAAGGGGATCAAGGGACAAGTGACAGGTATTTCCAGGGGCTGCAAACCGCCCCAGCAAAACCATGCTTCCCTCAGCCAAGAAGGTGGTGGTGGACCCACAGGCAGGAATCCTCACTGGTGCAGCCGGGACTCTCCTTGGCCGCTGGATGTCAGGGGAGCCCCGCGTCCTGGGGGGACATCACACCCACTCTGGCCCTAAGAGCAGCCTCAGGGCACCCCACCCCGACACAGTGTGGAAACAGCATGAACGCTTCCTTTCACCATGCTGCCCCTCCCAGCTTGAGTACAGACTCTTCTCTGCCTCGCTGGAGACAGACTTGTTGTTCACTCACTAAGTCCTGTCTGACTCTTTGTGACCCCATGGACCGCAGCACTCCAGGCTTCCCTGTCCTTCACTGTCTCCCGGAGCTTACTCAAACTCACGTCCACTGAGTTGGGGATGCCATCCAACCGTCTCATCCTCTGCCATCTCCTTCTCCTCCTGCCCCAATCTTTGCCATCATCAGGGTCTTTCCTAATGAGTCGACTCTTCACATCATGGGGCCAAAGTAGTGGAGCTTCAGCTTCAGCACCAGTCCTGCCAAGGAGCCCCCTTTTAATTAACTTGTTAGGAAAGTGTGTTGTCCCACTACATTTTTACAAAGAAGTCAGTGTATAAATTCACATTATCACCCTGCGGCAAACGCATTCCAGGTTGAGAAGATGTGATGGTGGATTTTCCTGTGACCATGGACATTAACACTGAAAATAAGACAGCCAGACAGGAAGGCGGTTTGGTTGCTTCGTTGAATTTTCAGTCCAAGCTGTACTGGGTCCATTTAGTCAGCGGGTGAAGGGAGTCCCTGAGGCTGAGCGTGACGCGGAGGCGAGCTGTGCTGGACGTGGGCTCTGTCGCGTGGAGGGCCTCAGCCCGGCTTCCCGGGAAGGTGTCCCGTCATGTTTGTCGTGCGACGGTGTGGCAGTCCTCCCGCGTGTCCTCACTCCTGGGGAGGTGAGCGCGGCCGGAGAGCCCACCCATCTGCTGCTCTGTGCTCACCTCCACACTGAACATAAACACAACTGCGATGGCGAGGCGCTTTGTAATCTGTGCTGCCGGCTCTCCTCACCCGCACTGTCACCCCCAGCTGCCGGGAGGCAGGTGGCGTTTCTTCAGAATCGGTATTTCTGTTTAAGAGAAGCAACTAGGACCACCCCCACGCCACCCCCCACTGTAGGATGAGGTCTGGGGTGCTCAGCCACAGCCACGGCGCAGAGCCAGGGGGAGGGGACCACCTGCTCTCAGCGGGCTCTGCAGACATGGTGGCAACGGATAAGGCCCCTCCTAAAATGAGCTGTGCTCCCTACATTCCCACGAAGACCACCAGCTCCCAGCGTTTCAAGTGAAAAGCTGCCAGTAAGCTTTCTCCCCACTTTCCCCCATCAATCAACATGTAGGTACTGTGCTTGATTCCCTTGTCATAGCGATGTTATGAGCGGTGGAGAAAAGCTCACTGAGGAACAAAATGTGATATGGGAGAGGTGTGGGGGAAAGGTGAACACACTTTGGACAGCCAGCGGTGTCCCAGGTCAGGACGGCAGGCCTCAGCCTGACCCCATGCAGGGAAAGACGGGCCGTTA
Organism: Capricornis sumatraensis; assembly: GCF_032405125.1. Taxonomy (NCBI): domain Eukaryota; kingdom Metazoa; phylum Chordata; class Mammalia; order Artiodactyla; family Bovidae; genus Capricornis; species Capricornis sumatraensis. The sequence continues at coordinate 43,265,815 of NC_091072.1, read as the reverse complement.
CAGAGAGACCCGGCCACCCACGTCCCTTCACGTCTCAGGGGAGCAGGTGGGCCCCGCCCGAAACACGAGGTGGTGGCCTCACTTGGGTTTATTTCTGATCTGGTCATCTGCGTGGTGGGGCCTTCCTGAGTCTGGACAATGTCCAGCAGCACCCCGGCCTCTCCCCTTCCCTGTCGTAACCACCAGAAGTGTCCCCAGACATCGCCAAGGTCCCCTGGGAGAGAGGGGCACAGGTTCTCCAGGCTGAGCAGTGCTGGCTGAGATTCCTCAGATGGGGAAAGGGGGCAGGTACCTGTCCGCCCCCACGGTCCCCAAGAGAGTACAGCCAGCGAGCCTTCCCCAGGCAAGCAGCAACCTGGGGGCAGACTGCTGTCCCCTGCACCTGCTCTCCTCAGCTGGTCCGTGAGACACAGGACACCCCTGGTTCCTGAAACCCCAGCCCCTTTCCTGCCGCTGAGTCAGCAAGCCAGGACCCGGCTGAAGGGAGGTGGCACTCCTGTCCCCAGGGCCAGCAGGGCATTCACAGCCCCTCCTGTGCCTCAGGGCCTAACTCTCCCCAAAGGGTCCTTGCCGGGGTCCAGCCCCGGTGGATCCAGGGAATTCAAAGGGTGGACGGCGTTGGCGTGGAAAGACTTGTTTATTTATTAATATAAGATTAGATTAGGAAACTATAGTGTAGTAAGAAGATTAAGTGGAGGAAGAGGGCTGAATTGCTTGGTTTACGCGGAAGACCAATAAAATTCCAGACAAGGAATTTGCACCATCTACGTTGGGCCACCGGCGCCCGCTTGAATATCTAAGGGTGCCTCGCCTTAAGCTCCCTTTCGCGCGGGTCTTAACAGCCAGGGCAAGTAAGTAGACCTGGCGAGCCTCCGTGCCCCAGATGGAAATTCAGCCTGAAATTAAAGTAAAGAGCAGAGGGAGGGAAAGGGAGAGAAAAAGAGAGAGAGAGAGACACGGGGGGAGCCAGATTCCCAAGAAACCAGGCCGAGACTAGTCCAAGAAGCTGGTCCGAGAAACTGGTCCCATCCTTTATTGTTCAGAAGGCCTTTTATACTTTTGATAAAACATGGAGATCAATGGGTAACACAAAGTTATGCAGCGTTAGCAGTCCAGACTCTTATCAAAACCAGGCTTTTCTCTCTGCATACTTAATTGTATACACAAGTCTTAGGTAATTTACATCATCTTCCAGCCAAAAGGGCCAATTAACATTTTACAGCCTTTTTTCTGATAAGGGTTTGTCAACCACAAGACTTATTTGTGTTGATCTTCCCAAGGTCTGGTGCCACTCTCAGAAAGCACTAAATAAAGTTACATTCTTACACAGCAAGGATACAGCAACTTATAACAAGTAGAGGGAGTACAGTGATTTACAGCAAAAGAGAAGCAATTAACTCAAAAGTCTAGTGTTGCTAACATCAAAACTACTATGTATCTTTTTTTACATCTTGCTTACATTAACATCTTTCCAGGTGCCTAAAAGATAAAGAATAAGGAGGTCTGGCAGCAATCCTTGAGTCAACAGTGAAAACCCTCTACCAATATAATTTTTAACTCTTTAGAAAAGGCTCTGTATCTTTAAGATGCTTTTAAGCTTTGTGCCTCCCGCGGTTGGGGGGCTATAAGCAATTCACAAGCTGTAAGAGGTCTGGGGAACCTGTTAGGCAGGCTAGAGAGCTATCAGAGGGGTTTAACTGAAACATCCATTTTAAAAGCAGAAGACTAAAACCCTGAATTGACTTTTTCCCAGAGAATATCAGAAAAGTGGAAAAGCAGAGCACAAAAGCCGGCAGATTTTTGTTGGGGTACATGCTTAGGAATTTCCAGAGGGGTCCCTGAAGTCTGAGCACGCCTTGCGTATGTCAGCTTCCTTCCTCATGACCTTGTCACGGGCGGGATTCCTCACACTGGGTCCCGGCAGGCCCTGACGATGTCCAGCCTCAGCTGGCGGTACCCAGACCCTCGATCATTCCAGATCCCAGGGTGTCTTCTCCACCCGCCAGCAATCGCAGTGAAGCCTGAGCTGCTCCCTTATCTTACTGAGAAGCCCAGATACATTCATAGTTATTTTTTCTCTGTGGCCAGAAACAACCAAGAAGGTTGGTTTGCTGTCCTTTTTGCATTTTCCTTCTTCTGGAACAGTCTCTCTGTTCTGCAGTCACTAGCCTCGGGAGGGGCTTCCTGGATGGGTCAGCGGTAAAGAACCCACCTGCCAAGCAGGAGACGTGGGTTCAGTCCCTGGGTCGGGAAGAGCCCCTGGAGGAGGGCACGGCAGCCTACTCCAGTCTTCCTGCCTGGAGAATCCCATGAACAGAGGGGCCCAGCCTGACTCCTAAGACCTTGTGCCCTCGGTAACTGTGGCCCCATGGTGATGATGCTGGGGTTTCAGCAAGCTCACTAAGTCCTGGGTTTGCTCCAAAGGGGCTTGCAGGGCACAACTGTAGGTGTGTGCAGGGGGTTGTGGGGCTGTGGTGAACCGTCTAGGTGTCCCTGAAGCTTTGTGAGCTCCAGGGAAGAGGACTAACCGCGGGGCCTGGGCAAGAGTTACCACAGGGCTGGAGGGGACGCATCACAGTTGACTCTGACCAGATGGACAGAGGTCTTCTTAAACCAAAGGATTTTAGCCACTTGAGCACCACGGGTGGACAGGCCTGGTGAGGAGAGTGAATGTGCCTTTAAGAAGCAGCTTCAGGCAGAAGGGCCCTGCCACGTGAGGGGAGGGGCCGCCCCACCCTCCTTGGAGGCCCCTCCCCTCCTGCTGGTGACACACCCTCTGGGCAGAAGGCTTCACACTCCCTTCCACTCAGCTAGTCGTCAGTGCTGGAGGTTGGAGCTTGGGAAAGCTTTCTCAAACATCAGAATCTCCCAGAATAAAAACCTGGAATAAAGTCAGTTTTCAACAATTTTCCTCTTGGGGCTGATGAGCATTAGGGGGCAAGTCTTTAAAAAGACTTATTTTAGAGGTTTCTGTGTTGTAGACAATGTTCAGAGTCCATTTTGCTAACAGCCTCTTCCTATCTCTGTTTTCTACCCATACGTGCCTCTTTCCCATTCACCCTTTTAAAAATGTGTGCATTTTATTATTTTTCATGTGAAGTTTTTATGCCTTTAAACTCAGATCCTCCTGACGTGATAAACTCACTCTGTTTTATTTGTTGATGTCCATCTGGGTGACACTTGACGCTTTATTTCTTGGGAGAATCCACTCACACAGATTCAAAAGTCAGTGGCGGGACAGCTGCGGCCGGGGAGTGCTGGTTGGAGTCTCCGCAGGTGGGAAAAGAGTTGGCGCATCTCCGCGGGGTGCAGCACGCTGACTCCTGGCCCGGCTCTGCAGGCCCTTAAAGTAGAGCCGCCCCGTCTGCCCCCCGGGGAGGGGGCCACCCCCCGGGCCACCCACCGGCCTGTCTGGTCCCCGAGCCAACTGCCCTCGCTCACCTGCTGCCGCTGTGGGTGCCAAGTTTGCTGATGATGAGCGCCCCCCGGGGGTTCCAGCCAGTTCTTCCTTCCAGGGAAAGCAGCACAGCCGGCCTCAGGGGGCAGTCCGCTCCCATCAGAGCAGCTGTGAGGTTTTCCCGCTGTGAGAATCAGGACCACCCGGGGCCCAGCACATATGGCTGCTGAGTCTGAACACCTTCTAAGGGGCATTCAGTACCGTTTCAGTTCCAGCTGCGCCCATTCCCTTCAGTGGGTTTCCCCCCCGTGGCCTGTGTGGAGCTGCGATGTGGGCACAGGACGCAGAGGTGAGCTGCGGGGACGTGGAGACCCGGCTCCCTTCTCAGCCGGCCCCACGGTTTATACCCAGCGAGCCTGTGCTCACAGGGAGCAGACAGCCTTCTGTCCCTGTGTGTCTTCTCCGTGATGGAAATAATACCGGTTCACCAGAAGCTTTTGTGGAGCACACAGAGAGCCTTCCGCCACACCGTCACTGATGAGTGTGCTTCTAACCTCTCTCCATTCCCAGGTTTTCTGTGCAGACACAGTCCGTCTTAGTCTGGAGAGAACCGCGCAGGCCCTGCTATTCTAGCTCCGTGTATAGGAGGAGCCCCTCTCCCGGTGCCTGACCTGTGTGAGGACGGGGGGCTGCCCTCTGTCCTGCTGAGTCAGAAGCCACCTATTCTGCCTGATTTGGGGGTGTTTTCATAATTTTTCACTATTAAACACACCTCCACATAGGCCGTCTCTGAGCATAAAGCTTCCCCCACACTCTGCGTCCTCTCTTAGGCTGGACGCCAGGGGAGCTGTGCCTGATGGCTGGCGGGTGCTGGGCGGGAGAGCAGGCTCAGCGGGCAGGAGCCCCGCTGACCAGCTGTGTCCCCCTCGCAGGCATCTCCTATGCCAGCTACAAGAAGACGCCGCCCCCCGTGCCCCCTCGCACCACCTCCAAGCCCCTGATCTCGGTGACAGCGCAAAGCAGCACCGAGTCCACGCAGGATGCCTACCAGGACAGCCGCGCCCAGAGGATGGCCGCCTGGCCCCCAGACGGCCGCGGCCTCTACAATTCCACGGACAGTCTGGACAGCAACAAGGCCATGAGCTTGGCCCTGGAGACGGCCGCGGCCCAGCGCCACGCCTCCGAGGGCCAGGGAGGCGCCACGCGGACCGGCGACAAGGCCATCCTGGCGTCCAAGGCCGAGGAATTCCTCAAGAGCCAGCGCTCCTCCATTGGGGTCCAGGTACCTACCCGCGTGCATGCCCCCCCAGTGGCATGGACCCGGTCCCCGTGGGGACCCTGCAGGCACCCAGAGTCTCTGAGCCCCAGCTTTCGGGACAAGCCAGTGGCAGGTCCAGTGGGCAGAGGACCCCCAGGCATTTCCAGGGGCAGCCAGCAGCATGGAGAGTGTGGAGATAGGTTACTCTGATGCATAAGAAGGAGGTTTGGGGTTGAAACCCGATCTTTCTAAAGCTTTTTAGTCTTCTTGGCTTTGGGACCAAAGGTGAAGGACTGGGAGGCTGTTTGCAGGAAACAGGGGCACATCTGCTCAGAGGCCCCAAAAGTCCCCATGCCAACCCCTGGGTGCCCACGGATTATTCTTCTCATTGTGTTCTGATCAGCAAGAGCCAAAACTGCTGCCCCTGCGCCGACACCCACCACCGAGTCCACTCGAGTTCCAGGAGGGGAGGGACACAGCACCACCCAGCTCCCACTCAGGAGTGGAGCCCAGGACTGGCCTCTCGGGGATCGCGTATCTGGTGACCCCTAGCCCAGGCAGGGTCAGCAGCCAGGCAGGATCTCGGCAAGCCTGGACACCTCCGTCAGCCCAAGTCCTGTGGGGTGCTTTAAAAACGCTAGGCCTCCGTTACTCCAGGGAGAAGGGCCCACGCAGGCGTGAGGGGGAGCCACGTCTCGGGCGTCGTGGGGCCAGGGGCGGCAGGCTGGCGAGCTGCCCGCTTGTCGGGTCCCCTGAACCTGGTCTCCACACTGTGGCTTCATTGTTTTGTTTAGGATTCTGAATTCCCAGAGCATCAGCCATACCCAAGGTCAGATGTAAGTACTGAAATACGCCCCCGAGCCAAGTACGCATGAATTTTATTTCCTCCCTCTCCGGGTTATTCATCCGCCGCTCTCGTCGCCTCTCTGTCCTCACCTATATGCCAGGCTCTATGCTAGGCGCTCCCGTTGTCGCAGGGACCCTTGCATCCCCGGAGACGCAGTCAGCCCCCTCCTGAGGACACAGCTGGGGCTCTGAGCACCAGTGACCCCCGCAGCCACAGCTGGCTGGGCCGAGGTGCTGGCCCGGGTGCCTGCTGCTCTCAGGGTCTCAGCCTTTACAGTCTCGTCTGCCAAGGAGAACTGTGAGGCCCCCGGGCTAAGAAAGTCACCTCCCTGGGCACCTGTGACCCTGGTTTCCCACCTGCCACTTTCCACAGGCTTCCTGCGGGCTGCCCGCTGAGCCACAAACAGGGCTGGAGGGTCAGCTTCCCACTTCTCTGAAAACAGTGGGAACATTCCAGACAATCAGGTGCTTTCAGATTGTCCCAGAAGCCCACAGACCTGCCTTATCCCCCTCCCGCCTCTACCTCACCCCCAGCAGCTGCTGACACCCTGACTACCCCACACTCCATTCTGCTTCCAGCCGCGGAGCTTCGCCCCAGAGGGGCCCCGTGTGGTCCCACGGCCCCCCTCCCACAAGCCCCTGCAGACCCTCAGCTGCGTGTCATGGGCAGCCGGGCACACCTGCCCCTCTTGCTACCCAGCGCCTAGCACAGTGCCTGGCACATAGCAAGCTCTCGGTCAGTGTCGGTGGGCGAGCGTGGGCAAGTGTGGGTGAGCATGTGAGTGCAGGGGCTCACTGTCCTCCCGGCGGCCAAACAGTCACAAGATGGTTGAGTGTGTCAGCTCAGGTGGCCCAGCGGGGTGAGCTGGAAGCCAAAGAAAACGTTACCCGAGGAACTCGAGCGACAGAGGAGGGGGTGCACCAGCCGGGAACAGGGGCAGGTTGAGCTGATGGAAGGACCACTGCACACGCCTGGAGAGCTCCCGGGAAGTGCTGGAGGGCATCAAGGGCTCAGGGCCCAGAGCAGAGCGGTGTGGAGAGCACAGCCGGGGGCTGGCTTGGGGACCCGCGTGGATGCACTGAGTCCACACCCAGACCCCCAGGCTCCCCCACGCTGTCCTCACAGGAGCCCCACCTGCCCATAGGGGCCACGGCCAGTCTGGAATGGGGAACCCGAGGCTGCGGGCCAGTGACAGGAGGGGGTCCCCAGCGCACAGAGGGATGACTTGAGGGGCATGCCTTGCCCCCCACGAGCCTGCTCTGGTTCACACACAACCCCACATGGAGGATAGCTGACCCCACCGGTCACCCTGTCCTCAGCCTGCAGGGAAGGAGGTGGGCGTCCCAGTGTCCGTCTGGAACTGCAGGGACAGTTCCCGCTGGGTCACCGCCCAACCTCGCAGGACACAGCATCCGGGACACCTTTCCTTTTACAAATTCTGTTCTTCCTGCTGAGCAATGGCCCATCCTGCCTGCACCTTCCCTGGAGCCCAGGCCAGGGACAGGGGCTGACGTGTGGGGTCCTCAGCTGAGCCCGTGGCGTCCTGCCCCAGACCCTGCGGGCTGGGCTGCACTCGGGCCTCCTGGTGACCTGCCCCCTCACCTGGACACCACATCCGGCCCTGCCTCATTTCCTCGTAGTGATGGTGGCAACGAACGATCTTTGTGTTCATTTTGTTTTTATCTGTGACTCATCTGTTGTTGCAGGGTTTATGCCCTTGTTTTGTGTGTGTGTGTTCCCAGATCCTGTAATGTGGTCTGATGTCCAGGGATCCTTCCATCCTGTCTGCCTCAGTCATCCCATCTCTAAAATGGGAGTGATGCCTACTGTGTGATGTCATAAGTGGTCACTGAGTTTAAACGTCCTCCCCGAGGCTACACCCAGGAGTCCTGGGCAGGTTACATTCCCCCGCGTCCCCCACCTTCCTGCCTGATTCTGCTGGGGCTTCCAGCATCTCACAGAGCAGGGGAGGCAGTTCACCTCTAACTATTGGACTCACAGTAGGTCACCAAGAAAAATGTGGGGACTCCATATGGGAGCAACTCAGCCACTTTGCTGTGTGGGCTTTGAAGGCAGAGTCTAAGATGAGCTTCTTTAGAGCAAAAACCCGAGATCAAAGCTCAGCCAACATTCTGCTAACAGCCTCCTGCTTTCTGGTCCCTCCAGCTGTGGGTGATCAGCCATGGCTTTCTGAAAATCTGGGCCATACACATGTCCACTCACATGTCACACGTGTGCTGCACACATGCACACTCTCATATGTGCATCCTCATGTGCACACATGAGCATGCACACAGATGTGTGTGTTTACATGTACATACTGCACTCACACGTGTGCACTCTCACGTACACCTGTGTGTGCACACACGCATGCCCACAGAAGTGAGCTCATGTGTATGCACATGCACTCGCATGTTCACCCAATGTACACACATGTGCATGCACACGCATGCATGCCCACAGGAGTGGGCTCATGTGTGTACATATGCACACTCACATGTATGCTCTCACATACACACATGTGCATGCACACGCATGCATGCCCACAGGAGTGAGCTCATGTGTGTACACATGCACACTCACGTGTATGCTCTCATATACACACATGTGTGTGCACATACATGCATGCCCACAGGAGTGAGCTCATGTGTGTACATATGCACACTCACGTGTATGCTCTCATATACACACATGTGTGTGCACATACATGCATGCCCACAGGAGTGGGCTCATGTGTGTACATATGCACACTCATGTGTACACTCTCATATACACACATGTGCATGCACATGCATGCATGCATGCCCACAGGAGTGAGCTCGTGTGTACATATGCACACTCACGTGTATGCTCTCACATACACACATGTGCATGCACATACATGCATGCCCACAGGAGTGAGCTCATGTGTGTACATACGCACACTCACGTGTATGCTCTCATATACACACATGTGTGTGCACATACATGCATGCCCACAGGAGTGAGCTCGTATGTACATATGCACACTCATGTGTATGCTCTCACATACACACACGTGCATGCATACAGGCATGCCCACAGATGTGCACTCAGGTGTACCCATGTGCACACTTTCATGTTTGCACTCTCATGTACACACATATGCATGCACACAAATGCACGACTACAGGTGTGCACTCAGATGTACACATGTACACACTCACACACGTGCACTCTCTTGTGCACCCTGCCCCTGCTCTTCATGGCCCATGGCTCAGTGTCAACCCCTCTGTCACGGCCCAGGGACAAGAGGCGGGTGCTCCAGGAGCCCAGCGCCCACCACTCACGTGGCAACAGGGAGGATCCATCCCCATCCACCAGCAGGCACCTCCAAACAGCACTTGCTTCGGAGAGGCCACTCACATACACAGGTCCTGCTGACTTCATCTTTCTTCTCCATGCCTAGTACACCCTTGCTGTTATTGCTGTTTAGTTGCTCAGTTGTGTGACTCTTTGTGACCCCATGGACTGTAACCCACCATGCTTCTCTGTCCATGGCATTCTCCAGACAAGAATACTGGAGTAGGTTGCCATTTCCTTCTCAGGGGATCTTCCCCACCCAGGGATCGAACCCAGGTCTCCTGCTTGGCAGGAGGATTCTTTACCACTGAGCCAGGGAAGCCCCTAGAACACCATGGCTCTTGTAAAAATGAATATGTACATATATTTCTCAAAACTTTTATAATCCTTTTACACTTCTCATCAGAATTTTCTCTTTGGAAAAAGTTCCTTTGATTTCCTTCCCACTGTGCAAAATAATAATTCCTTTCCTTTGTCCTAAATTTGATTTTCCCCGTCTTCATAAAGCTCTCCCAAGATTTCTGAAATTGATAAATACTTAGCTCGACCTGGCTTTATGCAACTTGACCACATCCTCCTCCACCTTTACCTTCTGAAAAACAGAGACCTTTTTTTGTTAGAATGGTTTCATAGGACAACCACTGTAGAATCTATAAAATTCATTATATATTCCTTGAACTTAATATATCATTACTATATCTGTGGATCTTAAAAGTGGAGGTGAGGGAGGGAGCGTTAGATTTGCTTTGGAGAACCTACATGAATCTGGCTTCACACACAGTTTCACACCTATTAACCCCGCTTTTGCTGATCCCTCACTTTTGAAGTTAAGAAGGAAACAGCCATAGAATCTGAGACTTACCTAAGTGTCACATGGCCAGCGAGTGGCAGAATTTGACTCCAAAAGCTGTATTTTTCTCATTCACTGTAAAAATAAGAGAATCATAAGAGAGAAGCTGTACACACTAGAGAAAAGAAGACAAATGATTTTGTGATATTTTGGTTGGTTTGGTCACTTTGTGGTCAGTTTCTCTGTCTGTGCGGATGTGTGTGTTCTGTGTGTGAACACACGTCTTGATTGCATCGTTCACGCCGCCTGCTGATGTTCGCTCCTGAGTCTGTGTTGTGTCGTCAGCCTCCATCGTAGCTGCACAGGCGTCTGTGTTGTGAGCAGTCTGTACTCAGTGTGGCCAGTATCCTGTCCTCCTGTTTCCCCTACTTTCACCTTTTAATATGTCAGAATTCAAGGGAACGTCTTTAGACTAGAATCCTAGGACTGGAAGTAATGAGGCAAATATTCTGAACATTTTTATGATAAAAATTAGTGCTCTTTCCATACAATTGTCTCCCTGACACTATACGAATGAAGTAATTTCATCCACATTGTGTATCTCTCAAGTTCAGCAATATCTACCAGAATGGCAGAAGGGAATACCTTTGCCCCTGCCACCGCAGAGACTGTGAATATAGTCACACAATTATATACATGCACAGACATAGGTCTACAATGGCATTTTTTACAGTGGCAGAAAACTAGTTATATCTAATTAAATAAATCAGGTTATAGTCACAGGATGGAACAGCAGCTAGAACACAGGCAGCTCATACTGCACTGACATGGGCAGCGTTTTTAACATATTAACTTATTGCAATCTTTTTCTGTAAAACGATAGTAACAACAGTGTCCTCATCCAGCAAGGTAACATTTATGCCAGCCATGACCCACTTGAAACTAGAAAGATGTGGTGATTACCAGCAGGTTAGGAATTTTATTCAAGCACATTTCCTCTTGTGCGTGTGTGCTAAGTCGCTTCAGTCGTGCCCGGCTCTTTGCGACCCCATGGACTGTAGTCCGCCAGGCTCCTCTGTCCATGGGATTCTCCAGGCAAGAATACTGGAGTGGGTTGCCGTGCCATCCTCCAGAGGATCTTCCTCACCTAGAGATTGAACCCGTGTCTCCTGAGGCTCCTGCCTTGCAGGTGGCTTCTTGACCACTAAGCTACCGCTGTCCCAGGCTCCACAGGGCCGCCCCCGACCCAGCCCCATCCCAGGAGCTGCAAGGTCTCCACATGGCTGTGTTGATTCTGGCCACAGCAGATACTGAGCATGCCTCTGCGCTCTACGAGCTGTGCACCCCTGAGCAAGTTACTCACCTTCTCTGATTCCTCCAGTGTTCCATGTGGCTGGACCCAGGGTATCATGTGCACCAGCTGTGGTAACACTTGTCTGCTCCTGGCTCAGTGCCTGGCGCAGGATCAGCAGAAAACAAACACCAGCTCTTAACAGCACAACTACTCTTCATTACAAACTGCGGCAGCCCCCAGCAACAAAGACTTGGCCAGCCACGATTGCCCAGTGCACCTGTTCTCTCATCACTAGCAGGAGAGGGTGTCAGTTATTCGTCTAATGGTTTGTATGTTACCCTTGCAACAATCACTAATATTTTTAAGAAAAGATGTGTTTGACAGTTTAGTTTTGACATTTGTGAACTGGAGTGAAAACACCTTTTGCGACAGTAGGTACTTTTTCTTGCAAAAAAAAGAAAAGGGACAGTATAGAAGCTGGGATAACATTTGACTAAACTAATCTTTGGTTGTTTAGTCATATTTACTCAAGGTCATATATTTACTCTTCTGGGGCAGACTTTCCATACTGAGAGTTTGGGAGCGGGAGAGTCGTTTGCTTCTGGAGTTTTGGTTATTTTTAGAAACTGCATGCTACTAGAGTTCTCTCATGAGTTAACGCTGCACCACAAATGCTTCCTTGGGTTCGGGGAGACTTCTCGGCAAATGCAGCCACTGTAAGGACCATGTGTGGAGTGCGCGCTTTCTGTTCTGTTGTGGCATTGCCCTGCCCTGGGCACATCCTGTGAGCAGACGGTGCTGTGTCGAGGTGGGTGGAGGGGTTGCCTGGGTCTGGTAAAGCTTCAGTTCTTCTGTATGTCACATATGTGGACGCCGCCATTACCACCGTCCTATTCAACAGCCCGTGTGTTGTGTTAGCTCTATCTGGTTCATGCTGTACCTGCAGGATGTGACAAGAGCTTTTAAGTCCTCTCATAATGCAATCCAACACAGCTTGTTTTTCGCCCAAGCTAAGCAAAGCAATTTTATTTGCATACATTTAGAAGACGGAGGCTCAGCATTGAGTTAGGGGGTCATGCACAATTTGATGAAACACGGTAGCAACATAATTACACCAGCACGAGTGCATTTCCCTCCCGTTGTCGTTTTCCTGGGTCAAGTGCATCTCTGCGTTAATTACACAAATGCGTAATTAATTATGGCAGATGAACACACACACAAATAGTCCCTGGTCCAGGTCCCTGCCTTGGTTCTAAAATAAGATGTTCTCTGTTGCGCTAGGTGGAGACGGCTACAGACTCCGACACGGAGAGCCGGGGGCTGCGGGAGTACCACTCGGTGGGCGTCCAGGTGGAAGATGAGAAACGGTAACCACCCCCGACTCCCGGGGCATCTGAGCAGGGCCGTGGGTTAGAAACATGATGGCAGCGTCTGGACAGCACTGGCCATCACCAGTTCATGCCGTCCGTGGAGACAGGGTCATATATCCCCAGCCCCAATTCAGTGGATATCATTCGGGTAGAAATTAGCATCCTTCTGAGCCTTGTTTCTGCTAGCGGCCAGGGACTCATCTTTTTCTAAAGTAACTTACCACCTGTGAAAGCAGAGGGACTGGCAGCTCCAAACACCAGACTCCTTCACCCACAGGGGAAAAGGATGCGTGTAAAGCCAGCGCAGGTTTTCCCACCTTAGGATGTTAACAGTACAACCACAGAGAGAGGGAGAGAGAAAGAAGATTGAAGAATCCTTAGGATGGTGACGCTTCAAAAGAAGACCTCACACTGCCCAGCACAGAGAAGTCCATGACAAGAGTGTTGTTTTTGTAATGAGGGCGGGGTGATTATTCTATTTTGTATTTAAAACAGCATATCTTGTAAATTTCATAAAGACAGATTTGATAGGCATATCATATCGTGAGCACCAGGCAGCGTCTGGTTGTTGAAACCCTGGTGAGTCACTCACAGTGAGGGTTTTAGGCCAACCTGCAAAGATGTGGACTGCCAAGGAACTGATGGCTTCCCCAGGACGGGGGCCTCTCAGAAACCGCGTCTTCCGCCCTGGGACCTGGGCTTGTGCCCCTCCGTCCCCGCTGGTGGCTCCTTCTCAGCGCCTTTGCCTCCAGCGAAGGCAGATCCATTAGCCAGCTACACACACAGCTGCCTGCCATCTGCGCATCCAGTTGGTGAGGAGCCAACTTGTGTAGCTTGGCAGAGTTTAGGTGTGCAGACATACATGCACACACACACACACACAGACACACGTACACATACATGCATACATAGACAGTCACACAGAAACACAAGCATGCACACAGACACACATGCATACAGATACACGTGCACACACGTGCACATGCATACACACACACACACACACAGTTCTCACCAGCAAAATCTGGGCTCCAGTTATAAATTCATTCTTGCCAATCCTTTGAGTAACTGGCTATGAGAAATGAGTGACATTTAAATACATACAATGAATATGTTTTTTAAATACCTGCTGAAGTCAGAATTTGGATTCATTATTTTGCATAAAAGACATAACCGGATGCTACTGCAGCATTCAGAGAGAAGAAGCTCATATCCTGAAATACGATATGCATAGCCACCAGAACTCAACAAGACACAGATGTTACTACTTAAAAGAATAACGTACTTGAAAGAAGCAGTGGGGCTTCATTTTACATACATACACACAGAAATGTGTAAGCCTGTCACGTGTTTCTGAAAGGCAGGTAACTACTCCAAGACAGTGGTTTCAGGGATAGATTGAGCCGCCTGTGGTAAACTTAGGTCTTCAGTGGGCATCACTTAGCCATGGAAGCTTAAAAGTTAAAGTTAAAGTTAGAGTTTCATTCTTTGCAAAGTCAAACTAAGCTCTCACACAGATGAAACACCAGTGTGCTGATAACAAAGATGAAAGCGCTCGTCTCCACGCGAGGCTGGCGTGTGGCCCAGCATGCTCTGGATGTGTAAGCTGGGCTCTGCAGCTCAGGGTCATCTCCAACAAGCTCCTGTCTGTCTCCCCCTCCACCCCCCGCAGACACGGACGCTTCAAGCGCTCCAACAGCGTGACGGCCGGGGTGCAGGCGGACCTGGAGCTGGAGGGCTTCCCAGGACACGTCACCACGGAGGACAAGGGCCTGCAGTTCGGATCCTCCTTCCAGAGGCACTCGGAGCCCAGCACCCCCACGCAGTATGGGGCAGTGCGCACCGTCCGGACCCAGGGTCTCTTCAGTTACCGGGAGGACTATCGGACCCCCGTGGACACTGCCAACCTGCCCCCTCCCGACCCCTGGCTGGAGCCATCCCTGGACGCAGTGGACGGCGGGCGTGTGTCTCCATGCCACAGGGACGGCGCATGGTTCCTGAAGCTGCTGCACACGGAGACGAAGCGGATGGAAGGCTGGTGCAAGGAGATGGAGAGGGAAGCCGAGGAGAACGACCTCGTGGAGGAAGGTAAGAGGCAGGTGTCTCCTGAGGCCTGAAGACACTCACCAGGTTTCCATAAATGAGTACGTGGCGAATGAAATCCATGAGGACAATCCCTTTGATCCCTGAGTAACTTAAAGTGCGTGGGCTCCCACCATACCCCACCCAAGCTAAGATGCAAGCGGATGAACAGAAAAGCAGTGGCTGAAATGTTGACGGGCATCCTTCTGTTCCGTGCTGTGTGCTGGATTGCAGGATGGCTCAAGCCTGCAGTGGTCTTGGGACTGCAGGTTATCTCAGGGTCCATATGCTGGTTCTCTGAATTTTAGCAATGATGATGGGCAACAACAGTTCAACCACTTTCTAGACTCGTGACCGTCTCGTGTCAAAAGAAATTGCTTTGGCTTTGTGTCAGAGAAAAGCTGGAGATGGTAAGTGACTAACTCCCTAGCTAGTGATGGAGTGTCTTCCGCTGTTCAGAAAACGCCGTGCCCCTATCCCTGGCCATTTACTTCACTCTGATTCTCTGAATCCGTCACCCTCATTTGTGGTCCAGAGAGGATCCCTGAGCAATAAAATACACACTCGGCTTGTGCCTTAGACCCTGGAAATTAAGAGGTGACATTAAAAGTCCCCAGCGCTGAAGCCTTGTCATGATAAGTTATGATTTTCTTGTCACTGGGGTGGTCGGGAAAATCCTGGAAGTAATGCCGTGATCATCCTGTGTGTGATTTGATGATCTGCAGTGACCCAGATCAACAGTAAGATCCTGTCACCTAGGTTGTCGTTGTCTTATTACCAGCATCTGGAGAACACATTTCTCCTTCAGCCGGGCAGAGGAAAGGGAGTTTCTGCTGTCCGTCAGCTGCATTTCTCTTTTTCACCTTTTTTGCACTTTGGGATCTTCTCCTGGACTCTGTGTCATGTAAAGCCCCAGCAGGCATTTGCTGAGTACATGCTAGGAGCCGTCCCAGAGACTGCAGGTGGAGACACTGATGAGCATGCCGCACAGACACTGCAGGGACCTCAGCGTGGGTAAGACCAGGACAGAGGCGTTTACAGTGAGTGAGGAAGTGCCTGTGGTAAGAGCAGTGCACAGTGCTGTTGACACCCCGAAGTCCGGCACATGCTGCCAGCAGGGCAGTCTGAGAAGTCTTCCCGGTGGCGGCGGCATCTGGGCGGACCTTGAAGGCAGGTAGACTAGTCGGGCAGGCGGGCCAATATCAGAGCACGAGCAGGGGCAGAAAGCCAGGCCGGAGACCCTCCAGGAAGGCCCTCCCTCAGACTTGGACTCTGCCCCTGCGGTGGGGAGCTTGGTCCCGACCTCCCAAAGTCCCTGGCTCTGTCATCCCTGGGGACATGCACGTGGGCACACGCCCTTCTCAAAGGTGGGGACGGCTTTGCGTTTTCCTGGAGCTCTGCTCCGTCTTAGGCTCCTGGGCAATCACACTTGATACACTGACCGTCCCCCTGCAATGCCCGGCCGTGCTGACCATCCACCGGCGGTGCCCGGATGTGCTGACCGTCCTCCGGCACTGCCCGGATGCGCTGAGCATCCGCTGGCAGTGTCCAGCAGAAGCCTCAGCGGCGGGAGTCCGAAGGAGGAAGGGGGAAGGGGGGCAGTCTTCATGCACAGGGTGCTTCCACCCCTACTCACGCCACTACACAGCACAGCGTGTAAAACCCCGTGTGCCCTGACACTGCCCTCAGCCAGGCGTGGGGCCCCTCCCACCGACAGCAACTCAGTCACCGGGACTCTGCAGCGTCTTCCCACCAGTTTCATAACAACGTGAAATCACATCTCTAGGAGTCTTGGATGCAAAGAGCAGTGAACAGGTCTATCCGAGCCTTTCTGTGATTTTTCTCAATTTCTTAATTACCCAGCTTTATTTTTTGTCTCAACTGCATGCTCCACACATTAACCGGGCACCGTATTGGTCACGTTTAAGTGATTCCCTGGTAATGCTTAAAGGTAAGGTAACTTTCCATTCCACCCCTCACTTTAGGAACAGGTACACGGTTCTTGGTTACAGTCCTTTTAAAAAGCGAAGATTAAATTAAATGGCTGTTGAACCAAAACCCTGAGCTCCGAATATTGAAATTTCCATTATGTGAGATAACTTTTCTCCCAAGCTATTATTTTATAACCACAGCTCACTGAATTGATCGAACAAATCAGATTCACTCAGCTCTCTACAGTTAATAAAAACATCATGAGAACCGTTAATACTGGTACAAGTTAAGTCATGTTAAAGTAGGTTGAAGCATAGATGGTTACTCTGCAGGGGCTGTAAACCACCGCTACACTAGTGTTTTGTGGGTTTTGTGTTAATTATGTTAAACCAAATGGGTAAGTGGCATAAAGTAAGAGCAAAAAAATAAAAAAGGTATGTTTTCTGAAATGGAAGTTTCCAGAGCCACAGAGATCTTACTCAGCAGGTTTGTAAAAAGATAAATGGCCTGGGGAACTGAGCCGTGGGTCTTTGGGGAGGTGCTGGGCTGTTCTCCTGCACCCGAACAACTCTGCCCCAGAGCTGCTGATCTGAAGATCTCAGCACAGCACTGGGAAACATCATCATCTGAGGGTCCCCCATTCTCAGTTGCCACGTTATTGGCAGAGCTGGGGTTCGACGCTCGCGGTGGGTCTCCCAGGCCTCCTTCCCTGGAGGTGCCACGCTCTCTAGGTGGGGAGGCGTCCGGCTCGGGCAGGGTGCCGTCGGCGGTAATCACAGTGACGGGGGTCTCGGGGACCAAGGCGGGTGAGGAGGTCGGGCCACAGGGAGACTGCCCTGGGCCTGTGGTTTGCCCGGGAGTCCGCACACTGAAGGCCAGCAGCGGGGACGGCTCTAAGCGCCGCCGCTTCCAGCCAGGGGATCCCCACCCGGTCACCCCTCAAGCCCGAGGCTGCTGCCTCTGACAGCTGAGGGTGTGGTCAGCACGCGGGCCGCCCCAGCCTCCCGGGCCGCGGTAAACCGAGCCTGAGAGCAAGCGTGTGCTCGAGAAACAGGAAGGTGAGAAAGCCTGAGGCTTGGCCGGGGATTTGTGGATGCGCGCGTCCCCACGCCTGGGTCAGGAGGAAATCCGAGATCCGCCGGTGGTGGATCTCCAAGTGACCACCTCAAACTGTGTGCAAGTTCTAGAAAAGCCCACCTCGAATTTCAAAAGAATAGTGTCAGTGTTGCCCTAGCACTTCATGGTGAATTTAGGTGGAGCTGGAAATTGTAGAATAGGCGTGAAAAATAAAGGAGCAAGTCAGTTAATCAAATTTCTCTGTACATCAGAGGCCTGGGTTGTCTCAGGTTCTTTGTAAATTTCCATTCTGATGAGCATGAGCCCTTATCTGTAGCTCTTGAAAGAAAGTGGCTAAACTGTGACAGAATTAGAGAAGGATAGTGGAAAAGAATAAATTGAATTTTTGCTTCAAATTCTTTGCAATTATGGGAGGCTATTATTTATATTATAGGTATCAGATAGAACCATCCACATTGATGAGCACAAATCCCCTGCCATTAGCCGTCAGGCCATTAGCTACACTCTGACATTCCTTACCTCTCTCGAGCAATAATCAATGTATACCCTTTATAATAAGTCTCCACTATAGTAAATCAACACCCAGACATCACCTCCTATCCATGTTGTGCTAAAGTTTATTAACTGAAGTACTGTATATTAATACTTCCATTGAGGTGCATTTTAAGAAGGATGTGAAAAATGGGGACTAAAACTCCAGCGTCACAGACGCTGAGGATGTCACACCTCACAGACGACCCCACTGTTGAGTTCCTCATGCTGTTCATCTTTCTTATGAACCTGTGGAGTAAGATGTTTGTGGCTCTGGAAACTTTTATTTCAGAAAGCACACTATTTGGGGGAGTTTCTTTTTGTTTTTTTTACTTTGTGCCACTTAGAATGCTGTTTAGTTTAACTGACTGACTTTTTAATTACCACTTCAGGAAGCATAGCATCAGTGAAAAAAAAAATGCATTTATATGTGATTCAGTGTTCTTGCCTGGAAAATCCCAGGGATGGGGGAGCCTGGTGGGCTGCCGTTTATGGGGTCGCACAGAGTCGGACACAACTGAAGCGACTTAGCAGCAGCAGCAGCACTTCTATATATTCCTACAGTGACCGTTTGGTTAAAACAAGTCTCTTCAAAGGTTTTCGTCAGTCCTGCAAGTTACAAGGGTTTACAAGTGGAAATCTAACGTGTTCAGTTTGAGGGCCAAAGTGTGAACCAGGTGGGAAGTATTTTCAGCCCTTGCAGGCCGTGCTCCAGCCCCTCTGCCTTCCTTCCCTGTGTCCCCTCCACTGCCCAGAGATGGGGGAGATGAGCAGGCCAGGGGGCCAGGGGCCAAGCCCCCCTGCAGCGGGCTGCGGGCGTCAGGACGCTGACAAGACGGCTTTCTGTTTCGTTTAAGTCTGAAAGAATGCCGCGGTGTTATCTAGTGAACTCACTGGTATTGAAAGTTACAGTTTTAACTCTTCTTCACATTTTAGAAGCAACCGAGAATTGGGTGATATTAGGGAAGTGTTGGTTTCTAAGGAAGGGCCGTGGCTCTGTGGTTGTGCAGCGTGCTGGCGAGGGACGTGCTGACTACAGCTCATCTCCAGGAGGGTCAGAAGGACACACACCCAGAGCTGGTGATCCCAAGTGACGGAGCAGAGGTGCTGGCGCTACTTTGTTTCAAGTTCTCTGTGTGTGCAAGTCTTCAGTCAAGCTTTGGGGAACAGCAATCCAGACAAGTTAGAAAGTGCAGGCAAACTCAGGAGCGAGTCAGGTCATTAACCCCCTCCCCGACCCCAGGAGGGCACCCCGTGATGAACACGCTCACCCTGGAAGCACGACAGTGCCCCGGGCCTCCTGTTCCATGGCTGCTTCCTGTCCCAGTAGGACGCGTCCTCGGCACCCCTCACAGACACGTTTGATTTCAAGGACTCCGGTTCCAGTTCGTAGGCCTTGGCCGCCTGTGCACCGAGGCCCCCGCTGTGTCCGTGAGCCCCACCCGCTGGGGGAGGCCAGGAACCAGGGTCTCAGTGGCTTGTGGCCCAGGAGTCAGAGTCCTTGAGGCCAGTTTCTAGCTCACCCCAAATGAGTCTCAACTCATTATTTTGGAGGCTGCCTATCAAAATTAGGAATGTTTGGGGAAACTGGGGAGAAAGCTAGAGAAACTGAGTTTACCTCTCTGGATGTGGGCTGCACCCCTGTGGAAATGCCAGGTCTCAGGCCCCACCCTGCACCCCCTGAGTCTGCCCATACCCAGACCCCCGCCAAGTGACCCACATGCTGAAGGTTCCTCCCTCTGGGCTTTTCTCCAGACTGAACCTCAGGAATGTCCCAGGGTCGAGAATCCACAAGTACTGAAACACTCTGTCGGTGGTGACGGTTCAGAGTCGCTTCATGCCAGACGAGCTCCAGGCTAAGATCTTTGTCTCGGAGGCTCCCGTCTTCCCTGGGCAGGAGACAAGCTGGACCCACGTGGCACGTCAGGGGCTCTGTGTAGCTGGTTGTTATCTGTGTTGTGCAGGTGTTGAAGGGAACTCAAGAGAGGACACACTTGCCCGCAGAGGGGAGTAGCTGGGGATGGCCGCTTAGACCGAACCCCAGAGACAAGGGCCCAGGTACAGAGGCCAGAAGCGTTTGCCTCCAGATTCCTAAGTGCCTCTGAGAATCATGGGAGTTGGGGTCTCACAAAGCTGTTATTTCTGAAATAATGATGATGTTCACACAGGCCAGGACTGGGTCAGAATGATGGGATGTGAGGAGGCACATGCAGGGAGTAGGTGGGGGGGTGGTTCCCAAAATTTTCATGCTGGAAATCTTTCTTTTGCCCAGTTCAAATCCCTAAGTCATCACAACTATCCAGTAAGTGGTTAAATCCTTTCCACTGACAAAGCCGTATTACTTACTTTTTTAAAGCACCCTTTGATTAATTAAGTTCTTACAACTTGAGATCATTCATAGATCAAATGGACCCTCGCTGCTCCTGACAGCCCTGGTGAGCTGGCCCCCAGGTGCCTGAGGCAGGATATCCTCACGTACCCTCCCAGGGGTCAGCGGGGTGATGTGAGGGGCCAGGGTCCCTGCCACCCAACTGACCCCTGGAGGGCTGGGTGGGCTGGAGGACCTTTCAAAGGTAAATTTCCCCCCACACTGAGGTGTCCCGATAGTCAGTATTTGGTCATCTTTGAATTTGCTTCATGAATCAGGATGGACCAGATGGAAAGAGGGCTCAACTGGTGGCCGTTCCACACAGTAAGCTCAAAGTTTTCACCTCCGGTGACCGAGGATAACGGCGTCCCAGGTGACTCCATGGTAAAGAGCACACCTGCCAGTGCAGGAGGCGAGGGTTCGATCCCTGAGTAGGGAAGATCCCCTGGAGGACGGCATGACGACCCCCTCCAGTGTTCTTGCCTGGAGAATCCCACAGACAGGGGCGCCTGGGGGGCACAATCCGTGGAGCCGCAGTCAGACACGACCTCACGCACGCGAGGACCTGGAGCCGCGGCGGGAAGGCCACCTTGCGTGGCGCCCTTCTCCTGGCCCCCGCCGACCCGCCTGTAACCCTGTGTGTGTCCACAGTCCTCGGCAAGATCCGGAGTGCCGTGGGGAGCGCCCAGCTGCTGATGTCCCAGAAGTTCCAGCAGTTTTACTGGCTCTGCCAGCAGAACATGGTGAGTGCCCCCTTGAGACCCTCGGGCGTGGGTCAGCAGGCCAGGCGTCCACTCTCTCCGCCCTCACCTCTGCCCTGTCCGCTGTGAAGGACCGCTGCGGGAGCAAGCCTGGTGAAGGATGGGGACGCGCACAGCTCCGGAGGCCAAAGCAGGAGGCCTCGGCTGTGGGCGAGGGAGGGGCGTGGTGGGCAGAGGGCAGCGGGCTCCCAGCCATTAGAGTGTCCTTGGCCACCAGCCTGCCCCTCGGGACCCCGGGCAGGGGGACAGGTGTGCATTATGTCGTGGGGATGACACAGTGACGGGGGCACCAGGAAGTGGCTCCTGCAGAAACACACGAGCAACCACACTGAGAGAGGCCAGCAGGGGATTCCAGGGGCAGTCTCGGCTTTACGTCATAGTCAGGACTGAGCCGAAATACCAGGGACCAAGCTAGGAAACACGGTTGCCACTAAACTTGGTTCTGATCTTCCTGAAAATCAAAGGGAATATATACATACATTATATACACATATATATATTCTAACATGAATACTTACATATATAAATATTCAGTTCAGTTCAGTTCAGTCACTCAGTCATGTCCAACTCTTTTTGACCCCATGAATCGCAGCACGCCAGGCCTCCCTGTCCATCACCAACTCCCAGAGTTCACTCAGACTCACGTCCATCGAGTCAGTGATGCCATCCAGCCGTCTCATCCTCTGGCATCCCCTTCTCCTCCTGCCCCCAATCCCTCCCAGCATCAGGGTCTTTTCCAGTGAGTCAGCTCTTCGCATGAGGTGGCCAAAGTGTCAGAGTTTCAGCCTCAGCATGAGTCCTTCCAGTGAACACCCAGGACTGATATCCTTTAGGATGGACTGATTGGATCTCCTTGCAGTCCAAGGGACTCTCAAGAGTCTTCTCTAGCACCACAGTTCAAAAGCATCAATTCTTCAGCACTCAGCTTTCTTCACAGTCCAACTCTCACATCCATACATGACCACTGGAAAAACCACAGCCTTGACTAGATGGACCTTTGTTGGCAAAGTAATGTCTCTGCTTTTCAATATGCTATCTAGGTTGGTCATAACTTTTCTTCCAAGGAGTAAGTGTCTTTTAATTTCATGGCTGCAATCACCATCTGCAGTGATTTTGGAGCACAAAAAAGTAAAGTCTGACACTGTTTCCACTGTTTCCCCATCTATTTGCCATGAAGTGATGGGACCGGATGCCATGATCTTCGTTTTCTGAATGTTGAGCTTTAAGCCAACTTTTTCACTCTCCTTTTTCACTTTAATCAAAAGGCTCTTTAGTTCTTCTTCACTTTCTGCCATAAGGGTGGTGTCATCTGCATATCTGAGGTTATTGATATTTCTCCCGGAAATCTTGATTCCAGCGTGTGCTTCTTCCAGCCCAGCGTTTCTCACGATGTACTCTGCGTATAAGTTAAATAAGCAGGGTGACAATATGCAGCCTTGATGTACTCCTTTTCCTATTTGCAACCAGTCTGTTGTTCCATGTCCAGTTCTAACTGTTGCTTCCTGACCTGCATACAGATTTCTCAAGAGGCAGGTCAGGTGGTCTGGTATTCCCATCTCTTTCAGAATTTTCCACAGTTTATTGTGATCCACACAGTCAAAGGCTTTGGCATAGTCAATAAAGTCAATAGATGTTTTTTCTGGAACTCTCTTGCTTTTTCCAAGATCCAGCGGATGTTGGCAATTTGATCTGTGGTTCCTCTGCCTTTTCTAAAACCAGCTTGAACATCAGTAAGTTCACAGTTCACATATTACTGAAGCCTGGCTTGGAGAATTTTGAGCATTACTTCTACTAGCGTGTGAGGTGAGTGCAATTGTGCGGTAGTTTGAGCATTCTTTGGCATTGCCTTTCCTTGGGATTGGAATGAAAACTGACCTGTTCCAGTCCTGTGGCCACTGCTGAGTTTTCCAAATTTGCTGGCATATTGAGTGCAGCACTTTCACAGCATCATCTTTCAGGCTTTGAAATAGCTCCACTGGAATTCCATCACCTCCACTAGCTTTGTTCGTAGTGATGCTTTCTAAGGCCCATTTGACTTCACATTCCAGGATGTCTGGCTCTAGATGAGTGATCACACCATCATGATTATCTGGGTCGTGAAGATCTTTTTTGTACAGTTCTTCTGTGTATTCTTGCCACCTCTTAATATCTTCTGCTTCTGTTAGGTCCAGACCATTTCTGTCCTTTATCGAGTCCATCTTTGCATGAAATGTTCCCTCTAATTTTCTTGAAGAGATTGCTAGTCTTTCCCATTCTGTTCTTTTCCTCTATTTCTTTGCATTGATCGCTGAAGACGGCTTTCTTATCTCTTCTTGCTATTCTTTGGAACTCTGCATTCAGATGCTTATAGCTTCCCTTTTCTCCTTTGCTTTTCGCCTCTCTTCTTTTCACAGCTATTTGGAAGGCCTCCTCAGACAGCCATTTTGCTTTTTTGCATTTCTTTTCCATGGGGATGGTCTTGATCCCTGTCTCCTGTACAATGTCACGAGCCTCCATCCATAGATCATCAGGCACTCGGTCTATCAATAAATATAAATATGTATCATTACACACATACTTTTCCTTATCTGACCAAAGAAAGTACTCACTGATATTATTTTGGAGAAACAATAATTATTTGGAGAAAGTCATTGAAGAGTAATAGCTCAATGGTATTCACACTACTTTACAACCTCTTTTATGTATTTTTATTTATAATCCATACACTGACCTCTTTCAGACCACACATCTTCATTAACACACAAGCATCAGTTCACGGTGTCTCGACCTTGTTTTGCTCTGTTCTTAAGTTCACATGGAGGCCTGTGGGTTTGCAGCATGTTCTTCCACATGGAGGCAGCCTAGCACGTCAGAGTTGCCAATTCATCCCTTTTCATCAGGATCATTAAAGAGAATGTTTTCTCCAATATTTTCCATTAATCCCATTCAAGTTCATCATGAGATTTAAAGCATTAGCACCTGGCCGCCTATGCCGTGAAGTTACAATCAACATTTAAGAGTGGGGAACAGGCAGGCTTAGGGTCCCTCAAAGGAACATGCAGTTGTAGAAACACTCGGCTCTCCCGTCCCCCAGGCGTGTCCTACCCCCTGCCCCAGCCCCAGCCCCACCCCATCGCCATCTCTGAGGACTGACCAAGGCCACCAGGGGGCGTGGTCCCTGTTCTGCTGAGCCGATGGGAGGGTTGTCCGCGTCTTCAGGAACCTCCGTGCAGCACAGTAATGGTCTTCCAGCTGTGAGCAATGCAGTCTTCTCTGCCAGATGCAGCTGGGGTATTAGACCTGAGAATTATCCAGCTTCACATCCTTGACACCTCTTACACACGTCAGATTGCACTTTGTGTTCATAAGAGGTCTGGCGTGACCGCTTCCTTTTCGTGCGCTCTCCATTGGACCAAAAGCCCCAGAGCACTTGGAGGAGGTTGCTGGGCTCTGGGCGGACCGTCAGCAGAGGGGCTGAAAGTGCCGGCGGGGCCCTGCTCATAAAAACCACACTGTCCTCGTTGGCAGCCCTAGTTCTAAGACAAAGGAATGGCCCCAGGGAGTGAGTCAGACCCACTGGCTGTTGAGGATGGACTCTGGGAAGGGCCTGCCCTTGACACTAGCAGGTGGACCCCTGTGGCCATAGGGCCGGTGGCCCAGCACCCCCGGAGCTGGAAGAGATGGAGTCACACACAGACCACTGATCTAACGCTGCACTTGAACGAGACCATGGTCTCTCCTCAGCCCTTCTCAGGACACACAGCTCCCAGAGAATGTTCTAGAACACAGAGCATCTGAGCCCACGTCCCAGGACCTCCCATGCTGGGGCCAGGTAGCACCTTGGGACCCTGCGTGCAGTCAACAGGGATGGACAGCTCTGCACACTTGCTGGGGGAGGGGACTGGCCTGGCCCACCTTGATGTGACAGATGGGGCCTACAAACAGACCAGGGTGTGGGAGTGTCCAAGGACACAGATATAGCCACGCCTCCCAGAAAGGAGCAGAGGACCCAGAGCAAGGCCCTGACTGTGCTGGGGTCCACCATGCCCATGGCCTCTGCCCCCCAGAGCCCAGAGCAGAGGCCTAGTGACCCCGGAGTTCACTCTTGGGCAACGTGATCCTCAGACATGAGCAGGCCCTTCACACCTGCCCCTTGGTGGGGGGTGGGGGGGAGGGGAGGAGGGGTCGCTGTGCCAGCTACATCCTCCAGGAGGAGGACACGCGGCTCAGGACCCACTGTCAGGGGGAGGAGCACCCTGCCAGCCCCAGCCGTCCAAGGAGCCCCTGTTGGTCCCCCCGAACCCCATCACCTGCAAGGCACAGCTCAGAGCAAGGCCTTCACTGTTTTCCTTTATAAGCGGCAGCTGAGCTCAAACTCAGGCGAGTGCGTGACAGGCCAGGTCTGGTGACCTGACGAACCCTCCCACACCTGACCCTGACATGACCCTGACCCAACCCTGAGCCTGAGCCTGACCCTGTATCTGACCCTGACCCTGACATGACCCTGCACCTCGCCCTGACCCTGTACGCGACCCCATCCAACCCTGACCTTGTGCGCGACCCTGCACCCGCCCATCCGGCTCTTCGGTCTGCACACCAGGTCGCCCCTGGTGGCTCAGTGGAGAATGGTCCTCACACAGTAAACAACTGCCCGGGGTTGCACTTCTCTCTCTGAGCAGAAAATGAGGGCTTTGTGTGCGAGTGGCTCGGATGGCTGTTCTGACCCCCTCCCAGCA
Organism: Capricornis sumatraensis; assembly: GCF_032405125.1. Lineage (NCBI taxonomy): Eukaryota > Metazoa > Chordata > Mammalia > Artiodactyla > Bovidae > Capricornis > Capricornis sumatraensis. The sequence goes on along the minus strand of NC_091072.1, from coordinate 43,240,072 downwards.
GGTCAGCACAGCTGCCGTCTGGTTGTGTTGGGCAGGTGGACAGGGCCCAGAGAGTGGCCTGGTGGGTGTGGGCATAGGACTAGGACTGGACGTCTGTGTCCCCAGCATTCGCACGTCGAGTCCTGGCCCCGGTGGGGGTGACAGGAGGGGGCTGTGGGGGGAAGCTCCGTGAATGGGCCAGCGCCCTGATAAGCGCATGCAGGAGCGAGCCTGCCCTGGGGCCGCATCCACCCGTGGCTGCCCGTGTGCCACTTGTGGCGTCAGCTGTCCTCCTAGGGCAGGAACCTGACCTGCCAAGCCCTCCCTCCAAGCCAGGGCAACGGCACCCATGGTGCACACGTGGGGTGTCTCTGACCTTCAGAAGCAGGGCTGAGACCCCTCAGAGGACAGAAGGAAACAGGCCCCACCTCCCCAGAGCCCCTCACCACCAGCACCACCACAGACCCTGCCCAGGAACCCCACAGGCGCCCAGAACCAGAGGGCCTCAGCTGCGAGAACTGTCGAGGCATCAAAACCTTAACAGGCGCCACCATCCCCAGGTTCTAAGAAAGCATTTCCTCCCAGCTGTGTTGAGATATAAGTGTAGGAGTGCAGCACCGTGATCTGACTGGTATCATGAAGTGACTGGCCCCTTAATCTTAGGGAGCATCCATCACATCTGTGGGCACACAAAGAAGCAGAAAAAGGTAATTTTCCTTGTGATGAGAGCCTTCAGGATTTGCTGTCTTAGCAGCTTTCGTGTGTGAGGACAGCAATGCTGACTGTATTTACCATGCTGTACCTCACATTCTTAGCATTGGTTTATCCTGTTATTGGAAGTTCGTGCCTTTGGCGACCTTCATCGCATTCCCCCTCCTCCCCCACCCCACCCCTACCTCTAGTAACCACAAATCTGGTCCCTTTTTCTATGAGTGTGCTTTTGTGTTTTTTGAAATGCAGCACCATGTTAGTTCCTGATACACAGCATAGTGATCTGATGTTGCAAACTGATCAACATGATAAGTCTGGTTAGAACATGTCACCGTACAAAGAGGCTACACAATTACTCCTGCATTCCCCACACTGTAAGTTTCATTCCCAGGACTCCCTTATTTTGCAGCTGGCAGTCCGTACCTCCTTATCCTGAACTCGCTTCTCACCCCCATCCCCAGTCCCCTCTGACACACCTGTTTGTATCTGACTCTGTTTCCATCTTGTTACATTTGTTCATTTGTTTTCATTTTTAGGTTCAACATACAAGTGAAGTCATACAGCATTTGTCTTCTTCTGTCTGACTTACATGTTATCGCAGGTTTCAAGATTGCATTCTTTGTTACACTCGAGTAGTATTTCACTATATATAGCATGACATCCTCTCTGCTGAAGGACACTTCGGCTGCTTCCACGTCTTGGCGATTGTAGATAGTTTGGCAGTGAATGTGGAGGTGCGTGTGTCTGTTTGAATTAATCTTGTCGTTTTCTTCGCATAATACCCAGGAGGGCACCCCTGGGTCATGTGCTAGCTGCATGTTGAGTTTGTGAGGCTACTCCATACTGTTCTCCATAATACCCAGGAGGGCACCCCTGGGTCATGTGCTAGCTGCATGTTGAGTTTGTGAGGCTACTCCATACTGTTCTCCATAGCACCAGTCTGTGTTCCCACCAGGAGCACACAAGGGCTGCCTTCTCTCTGCATCCTCGAAACCTCGCTACTTCCTGTCTGATGATGGCCACTGGGACAGGTGCAAGGTGATACCTCACTGTGGTTTTGCTGTGCATTTCTCTGCTGATTAGTGATGCCGAGCATCTTTTCATGTGCCCAATGGCCATCTGTATGTCTTTCCTGGAAGACATATCCTCTGCCCATTTTTCAGCCATGTTCATAGATGTTTATTCAGCCACTGTAGATTCACAGCAAAACTGGGTGAAAAATACAGAAAAAATGCCATGTACTCCCTGTTGCCACACACCAGCCCCACCACTATGCGTCCGTGGTTTCCATGGCTCACTCTTGGTGTTGGACAGTCTGTGGATTTAGACAAATATATGACATGTGTCCACCGGGACAGTGACATGCAGAGCGGTCTCACGGTCCCGAGAATCCTCTGTGCTCCCCCTGGTCACCCCTTGTCTTCCCTCAGCCCCCAGCCACCTCTCATCTTTTTACTGTCTCCATAGATGTGCCCTTTCCAGCATGTCCTACCGTTGGAATCACACAGAACACAGACTTTTCAGATTTGTTGTTGTTCAATTGCTCAGTCATGTCCAACTCTTAGAGACCCCACAGACTGCAGCACACCAGGCTTCCCTGTCCTTCACCATTTCCCAGAGCTTGCTCAAACTCATGTCCATTGAGTTGGTGATGCTATCCAATCATCTCATCCTCTGTCGGCCCCTTCTCCTTCTGCCCTCAATCTTTCCCAGCATCAGGGTCTTTTCTAATGAGTTGGCTCTTCACATCAGGTGGCCAGAGTATTGGAGCTTCAGCTTCAGCATCAGTCCTTCCAATGAATATTCAGGACTGATTTCCTTTAGGAAGGACTGGTTTGATCTCCTCACAGTCCAAGGGACTCTCAAGAGTTCTCCATCACCACAGTTCAAAAGCATCAATTCTTCAGCGCTCAGCTTTCTTTATGGTCCAACTCTCACATCCATACATGACTACTGGAAAAACCATAACTTTCACTAGATGGACCTTTGTTGGCAAAGTAATGCCTCTGCTTTTTAATATGCTATATAGGTTAGTCATAGCTTTTCTTTCAAGGAGCAAGGGCCTTGTAATTTCAAGGCTGTAGCCACCATCTGCAGTGATTTTGGCGCCCCCCAAAATAAAGTCTGTCACTGTTTCCCTTGTTTCCCCATCTATTTGCCATGAAGTGATGGGACCAGATGCCATGATCTTAGTTTTTTGAATGTTGAGTTTTAAACCAGCTTTTTCACTCTCACCTTTCACTTTCATCAAGAGGCTCTTTAGTTCCTCTTCACTTTCTGCCATAAGGGTGGTGTTGTCTGCATATCTGAGGTTATTGATATTTCCCCTGACAATCTTGATTCCAGCCCAGCATTTCTCTTAATGTATTCTGCATTTAAGTTAAATAAGCAGGGTGACAATATACAGCCTTGATGTACTCCTTTCCTGACTTTTGAACCAGACTGTTATTCCATGCCCACTTCTAACTGTTGCTTCCTGACCTGCATACAGGTTTCTCAGGAGGCAGGTCAGGTGTCATGGTATTCCCATCTCTTGAAGAATTTTCCAGTTTGTTGTGATCCACACAGTCAAAGACTTTGGCATAGTCAATGAAGCAGATGTTCTTCTGGAATTCTCTTGTTTTCTCTATGATCCAGTGGGTGTTGTCAATTTGATCTCTGCTTCCTCTTCCTTTTCTAAATCCACCTTGAACATGTAGAAGTTCTGGGTTCACATATTGTTGAAACCTAACTTGGAGAATTTTGAGAATTACTTTGCTAGCATGTGCAGTTGTGTGGTAGTATGAACATTCTTTGACATTGCCCTTTTTGGGGATTGGAATGAAAACTGACATTTTCTAGACCTGTAGCCACTGCTGAGTTTTCCAAATTTGCTGACATAGTGAGTGCAACACTTTCACAGCATCATATTTTAGGATTTGAAATAGCTCAGCTGAAATTCCATCACAGATTTTTTTAACTGTCAGCAAACACTCATGTAAACTGTCACTAGATCCTCATGGGCCCTCAGGAGCATGTGCACCCAATTCTGAATTACGGAGGCTTCTCCCAGACCCGCTTCATTGGGAAGAGCAGCCCCTGGCCCAGCCCCGCCCGGAGGTCTCCGCGGCTCTAACTGTGCATGTGTCCAGCAGGACCCCAGCGCTATGCCCAGGCCCACTTCCCAGGATCTGGCCGGCTACTGGGACATGCTGCAGCTGTCCGTTCAGGACGTCAGCATGAAGTTCGACGAGTTGCACCAGCTGAAACTCAGTGACTGGAAGGTGGTCGAGTCTCCGGAGAGGAAGGTAAGCCCCTGCTGCATCCCCACACAGAGCCCACCGCCCCCGTCCCTGCCCACACTCCCTGCACGTGCTCCAAGTGCCACGTTAGCATGCGTGTCTCAGTGTGCAGTTAACAGGGCAGGATCTGATATCACACCTAGACCCATGTGTGCACAGCCAGGCTGGTGCTGGAGTCATCAGCACATATAGGAAGTCCCTTTCTTGCTGACAATTCCAAGAAGACACCAACAGAACCCAAGTGTGAATTCGAAGTCGCATTTCCTGTCATGCCCCGTCCTCTGAATTATTCCCATCGCCGCCACCCTCTGTGTGGACTGCACTGTGGTGGTTCCCACAGGAGGCTTCAGGTTGCTTACAGTGATGCCTGTGAAGACGAGAAACACTGTTAACTTTACTGAACAGTTCAAGGATGTACACTTCCTATAGAGCGGGCCCTGAGATAGGTTGAAAATGCCCATTAAGTTTGACGTGTGATTTCAGCTTTTCCCTTTAGGTATCATCTTCTCTAGGGCTGAGAAATAAGTGTGAATTAGCTATAAGGACATTGACTTCCTGACGCATCTTACAGAAGTTCTCCAGAATCATAATCTGATTTTCTTAGACAGACATTATCAATCAAAATAACAAAGACAATTGATCTGAGATACTTTGGGACACGGGAGTAGCCGAGGGTGTACATCTAGATAATTAGCACACAAACCATCATCATCCTTTTTCCCTAAAACATGCCTCCTGCGGTCCAGGCTGGAGACCATCGCTTGATCGCAGGTGCTGATGAAGCCCTTGTCATCGCAGACGGGGGCGGAGGGGCGTGCAAACAACCAGGTTGTGCGTGAGCAACTCCAGGAGGTCTATGGTTTGGTCATGAATGAAGGCAATCATAAGTAATGATTCCCAGTGAAAAAGTTATTCTAGGAAACCACTAAAAATCCAACTTTTAAACTAGCCTGAAGATACGTAAAAGCCTTTCCCATTTTCCATTCTTCTGTACCTGACCGCTAATATCACCCTCGACCCAGCTCTATGTAGCGGGTAGTCCTCAGAGTGAACATGGTGTCCTGCGGCACCCTGTCCAGGAGGCGAGCAGCCCTGGAACGCAGCCTGAGCTCGGCGTCCTGACCCCGGGGCCCAGATCCTTGCAGATCTGCGGGGCCACCGCCCCACCCCCCGCCACAGGACGGCTGTGAGCCTGTGCAGACTCACAGTGTGAGTGGAGGCTCCCACAAGGGCTGGTTTCACTGCTGCGTGTTTCAGAGGCCCCGAAGGCGTGCAAAGAGACAAGTACAGTCCCCCACTCAGGGCAGGAGTTACATTCTGGAATAGCTGGAAGTCTTGACAAAGTAATTACCCCGAATGACCCCTGCCATCAAGTCGGGAAGGACACTGCTTCTGGCCCTAAGAACACAGTTCCAAACACCGAGGTTATCTTCCTGCCAAAAACAGTAGGACAGACGTCTGGTTCTGCCGTGTGTCCACTGAACCCGCCATGGTGGCCAGGCCTGGGCACTTTGGTGCCTTCGGGTCCTTTTGGAGGCTGAAAGGGAAAGGACAGATGAAGGTTTCCCCCAGCAGCTGGGCATGTGCTCAGAAAAGGCCACGCCCCTTTCCAGCAAGGACCCGTCCCTCCCGCCTGGGCAGGTCTGGTGTGTGATCCCTGCCAAGCAGACAGAGGGCGCCAGGCGGGACGCAGGCCTCTCTCGTGGCCGGGGCGCTTGCCAGCTCCCCGTGTTCCTTTGCTGCGGAACTGGGCAGTCTCTCTCTCTCTGGAAAAGGCGTGCTCGGATCTTGGGGCTGTGGTTGGAGAACACGAGCTGAGAGTCAGAGCCAGTTATTCACATCCGATTCCCATGCAAGTGAAAAGCCGTAGGTAGTTAATGTCGAGGGGTCCGAGGCCCGTGGCAGAGGACTTGAGGTAGTTTCCATGTCCTTGGACCTTGCAGTCTGTTGAATAGATTAGAGTTTCCAGCTGTCAGGGGCCGTCGTGAAGGCCCCCGTGAAGGTGAGCGGGTGTGCGTTTGTAAGGGAGCGTTCACCCAGCCCCGGGGTCAGAATGGTGCCACGACCAAGACCGAGGCCCAGGTTCACGTGCCCAGAAGCTTCCTGCCCGGGGAACCGGGCGGCACTGCAGGCCCGGCGGGCAGGGCACAGCCCCGTGGGGGTGGGAGGGGGTAGGTGGTGGGGAGGGCCAGGCTGCTCTGACCCCCACTCTTGACTTGTGATGCTTTTCAGGAAGAAAGAAAGGTCCCCCCTCCAATACCAAAGAAGCCCCCCAGAGGGAAACTCCCCATCACCAGAGAGAAGTCTCTGGACCTGCCGGACAGACAGCGGCAGGAGGCGCGGAGGCGGCTGGCAGCGGCCAAGAGGGCGGCGTCCTTCCGCCAGAGCTCAGCCAGCGAGCGGGCCGACAGCATCGAGATCTACATCCCCGAGGCCCAGACGCGGCTCTAGGGCGGGGCCGCGCCCCGCCCCGCGGAGCCTTAGCCGCCGAGCGCCACCTCCCAGTCACTCCCCTCTCATTCCTCCAGCGAGTCCGCCCCGCCTTCATGTTTGTGCCATAAACACCCTGGAGCGCCCAGGACGTCCGAGCTCACGGCCACAGCGACTTCTCCCAGGCAGCCCGGATGCCCACCCCCGGGGCCGGAGCGGCGTGGGGACCCCTGACGCACCCCTCTTCCCAGAGGGGGTCGAGGAAACCGCTCGAGATGGAACCCAGTTCACACTTTGTTATTTATATTTTTATAAAATCGTGTGATATTAGAGGCGAGAATAACAAACAACTGTGAAAGGGTGTGTCTCAGCACTCTCAAGGCATTAGATACCCCAAGAGAAGGTGCTACAGCTTGAGCGCAGCGAAGGAAGACCCCCACCCCGCGGCCTGGGGTCCCTGTGCCCTGAACCCGGCGACCCTTCACCTGGTTCCTGCGCCAAGTCCGTGGTGATAAGGAGTCGTCTCTGCAGCCACCAAGCTCCCCGCCTCGCGCTTCTCTGGAAACCTGGGGTGGAAGTTCCGCCCCCCCCCCCCCCAAACTCAGCACAGCATCTCCACAGCCAGAAGTCAGCTGAGTGTCCGTCCACACAGGGAGAGACAGACGGAAACAGAGAGTCTTAAGAGAGGCCGACTCTTCTGTAGCAGGGGGTAGAAAGAGAACACAGTTGTCCTTAATCAGATAAAAGAGTCGTTTATTTTTTAGCCCTTTGTAACTTAAACTATCACCCACGGTTCTGTCTTTAAGTTTCACCCTTTATGCTCCATGTGATTTTTTTTTATAGATGTATATATATTCTCAAATGCTCTATCAGTTGACTTTCCAGGGTATCCTTTAAAAAAAACAAAACAAAAAAAAATTTGCTTGTTTAAAATGACAGTTGTGATGCTGTAAAAAGTTTAAGAAATATGAATGTGTGTGGTAAGTATATCTCAGTTTAAATGGTAAAGAAGAAATGTGGTTTACATTGTATTTTTCCAGAATTCTTTTGTTCTATGCAGTACAGCTGAAGTCCAGAATATATTTCTTGCCTGTTTTTGACATGACAAAAAAAAAAAAAAGGTCACATTGTGCTTTCCAGCTGTGGACTTTCAGAAAAGTAATTCGTTTTCGTGATTCTGATTGGCACAGAGAAAAATAGGAAGGTCTCTAATGGAAGGTTTCCCATTCATCTCGTTAAATTTAGATGCCGGGACCATTGTTCCAACTGGATGGTTGTGTGTCTGTTGAGACACCACCTCAAAGGAAGCGCCCATGGATTACCCACTTGACCCCAGACTAGAGTCCTCGCTGTGACTCCAGGTGAAAGCAGGGGCCACAGCGTTTCCACGGGCCGCTGTGTGCCCCTCAGTCCTGGGAGTGCAGGCCCCCAGCCCAGCAGCACAGACCCCTCTCCATAGCACTTTGTTTTCCTGTTTGACTCGCACTTTAAGACGCACCACCCTCCACGCCTCTGGCGTGAGAGTCCGGGTGAGGTCCTTGCACAGCCAGGCGCCTGCCGCCTGCTGCGTTTCTTTTCCTCATAGTCCACATTCCACGAAGCATGGGGTTCATAGGAGCACAGGTGATAGCAAAGCATGTTTAGCTTCACAGTTTTACTTTTTTAAAGCTGAGTAGTTAAGAAGTCCCTGTAAGAACAAAACCCTGTAAATGGAACCTCATATCTGGTATATATTTTACCAAACAGCCTTAAAATATATTTGGAAGCAAAAATCAGTACGAATGTATATCCTTGAAAAATGCAAAAAAAAAAAAAATCCCTGAAATATTCTTCTATAAATGAGCCCTATTTCCCCAGAGTATTCTAAGCATTTTTTTCTACCTAAATAAATACTTAAATCCTGAGTAGTATACAATAAAGATGCTTCTTCCTATATTTAGTATACTCTGTTAAAGACAAATGTATTTGCAAGCATTGGCATTTTAGACTTTAAACATGATGTGTTATTAAGACGAACAGCCCTCTAGAAATAACCACAGGAAATTGGGTGTGACTCCCCAACAAGGGGAGATGTAAAATGCATACGTGCTTGCAGCCGGGTTTTATCTCATTTCCTTGAACTTGTACAAAATGGCTGTCAACCAACTATAAAATTAGACAACAATGATTCTAGATCCCAGATTCTCTGATCCCTTCTTAAAAGTACTCACTGAATTTGGATTAATGTTTTTATGTTTTGTATATTCATATTTTTATCTTAAAACCCCCCAAACTCTTGACCTGAACCATCCATAGGTGAGCAGATTCACCTAAACTAAATTTGCATCGGTTGTTGGTTGGAGGTGGGGAGCGTGTACGAGCCCTATTTGATCCATATTGTTCCAAAGAAGGTTGTGGGAGGTGGGGGCGGTGTGCGTGCAGCGGTGTCTGATAGAGTGCCACCGTGTGTGCAACATGACCAAGTGCAATACAGCCGTTCTCGTGGTGACATCCCGTCATGAAAGGCAGACGATAAGCCATGTTTACACGTTGTACATGTAAAGAGAAATAAAACTGTTTATACTACTTGTGTTCCTGCATCACACGAGCTGTTACAGCCACACCTGCGGGCACAGAGCACACAGCTACCCGCGATCAATTTTGTCATGTCGTGGGTGCAGTTCATCAAAAGACGATCTTCAGGCTTGATAATATGGTTGAAAACAATAACACACTGCATTCTAGGAGCATCTGTGATGGAAAGGAAGTGCCACGTTGTCTGTGATCACACACTTCCCTTCCCTGGAGATACGGCCCGTGACCATCATAACCAGGTGCCCTTTAGAATCATTTTCCTCACAACCAACACATGGATGTTGCTGTGCTGATGGCCCTACGTGACTTTCCAAATCAGAACACAAGTATGATAAACAGGGTCCTTCTTAGTGTTTAAGAAAACCCAGAAAAGGCAAGTCTCACTTGTTCACAAGTGTGCTTTCAATGTGATTCATCTCATACATCTTCACTGGTTATAGTTATCTTTAACGTGAGAGCAGTTGCTAGTGACAGTTGTTCCCACTGTTTCTCAGCAAATCGATGGGACCATCCTAGAATGAGGGATGAAGAGTTGAACTGTGGTATGATACCAAAATATTTCATTTTTGTTTGAAAGGAAATGTTGTTGATGTTTTCACCTCAAGGTTGATACTAAAGATGTCCAGCATTAAATAGGGAAGTGTGTGATTGGAAAAAAATATCAGGCTACATTGACGATTCCCTCTTTAAAGAAAAATAACCACCAAGTCAGTGGCCTTGCAAGGAGAGACTGTCCCTGCTGATGCCTACAGATAGAAGTGGCTACATTTATGGCCAGAAGACAGCACGATCCAGGGCCCACAGATGTGGGGCTGGTATGTTTCTTTTGGGGGTCTGTGTTCCTGTTCACCTTTCCCAAGTCTGTGTGGGGCAGCCACCTCTCCATCACCTTCACTGGAAGATCCCACATTGCACTTTCATGCAGGTCTTCAGCCAGGTCCAGGATGGACTTTTCTGGAAAGAAAAGGCATGGCGCAGGCATCCAGTCCAAGTGCCTGCGGGGGCACCAAGGACAGCTGTTCAGAGCAGCTGCCTGGTTCGGGCCGAAGCATCCGGTGGTGCAGAGGAAGCAGGAGAAAGGGGAAGGCCCTGCGAGAAACCCTCTGCCGTCGGCAGTACCTGGGTCCAGTTACGGGGACTGCGAGCACCCCGAGGAGCGACCCGGGAGACCCAGCCGAGGCTTGAGATGCTTTGGCTGGAGAGCCTCAGCTCCTCCAGAGTCCTGTCCACTCCCGAAGGCCCCAGTGCACGTCTGGAATCAGTCGCCAGCTCCCAGTCCAGGGGAATGGAGGCCCTGCAAACCTTTGCCATGGGGCAGGGACGTGTCCCACCGAGGGTGCAGAAAGGCAGCCCTGATGGCTCAGCCTGTGGAGGGCGTGGGACGTGGGCCTCCTGCCCTTCTAAGAAGCGGCACCTTCCTGCCATGCCCCCCAACGTCAACCAGATGGCTCCACACACACCTTTAATCCCACGTGTTTCTCGGGCACCTCCTTTCTTCTCAAAGCCTGAACTGCTGATTTTTTTTTTTTTTAATTGCATATTTAACATACGAATCAGTTGGAGACACTGGTTTTCAAACACCCGCCGCTTGGGACACCTTGAGATTCTCCTTTGTTTTTATCTGCATATTTGTTTACACTTGTTTGAAAGTTTTGGTAGAAGACACTGTTCCAAAATTTGGAAATAAAATAGAAAACCTCAAGTATAAGTGACCAAGACTACAGCTGCTGCTGGTTAGCAGGAACATTTTCACCACCGGGGCTAGAGCAACGGGTGCGGCCCTGTCAGCATCCCCTGCGCTGTTTGTCACCCACCCGTGGCACCGGGTCACATCAGAGCCCTGTGCCTTCACAGCAAGAGCTCCACCTTGTCACTTTACCCCACTGACAATTGCAATAAATGAGGGCAGTGGACATGATGCTGGGGAAGGTGCGCTTTCATGCTTAGGGAAGTGCCCTTTAGCACAGAGTGGCTGCAGAGGGCCCTGCAGTCGAGAAAGACACCCTGGAATCTCCAGTCGGCTGGCCGAGCAGCCTGGCTTCTGTTCCTGCGTCATCCACAACTTGTCTTGACCCCATGTTCCCGTCTCTCCTGTTCCTGTCATCCTCACTGACATTCTGCGAAAGACTGACGCCCCTGACATCTTCTGAGCTCCCTGGAGTCAGGCTGTGAAAGTGTCCTCATTCTTGATAAAGCGGGTCCCGCCTGCTCTGTGTGGGGTGCCTGTGGAGTCCAGTCAGATCCTGAGTCCCAGCCTCGGCGGTCCCCTCCCAGGAAGGCCATCTGGGCCCAGCACGAGGCTATCACGAGCTTCTTGAGGGCCCAGAAGCGGAGTGAGCACTGAGGGGACCTTTCTCTGTCTTCTCGGGCTTTGACAGCAAGTGTTTTTGAATGTTTCCCTGAACAAGGACCAGGTACTCCCCAGAATGAGACCGTGTTGTCACCATTGCTTGGGCACACCTGCATCTTAGGGAAAATGACAAGATCTTAACTGAAACAGGAAAGTGACAAAGAAAAAACCATTTGGAAGCAGAAAACAGCATGTGGGACCGTGCCAGGGACGCTGGAGGCTGGTGAGGGCGCCACCCCCTCGCCTGGCCTTGGCCGTGCGTCCTGACCCCTCTGTACCTCAGAGAAGGCCGGGTGGTCCGGGAGAACTCTCCGAGCAGCTGCCACTTTTTCATCCTTTCAGCATCGAGAAATTCCCGTGATTTTCCCGGTTGCTGTCCTAACCCTGGCATTCTGATCCAGCATTAAAAAGAATTATTTCAAGTTTCAATCTAAACTCTTGAAGCTGACTTCCTTGCAGAGGAAAGTTAGTTACCTACCACAACACCACTTTTTAAAAGATTTTGTATACACACACACAGAAATAACAGGGGTTTACCTCCCTACTTTCTTAGATTTTATGTGACTCTTCATTATGGGTGCTTATTCTGAACCTGAAAGCCTTGGAAACACGAGCTTTCACGTCCTCGGTGATAAAGGACCGGGCTCTGCAGCGTGTGTACACGGTTCCGTCTCTCCAGCAGACGAGATGAGAGGTCAGTCTGTGCTGGCAACCGGGAAGCAGGGACCCCCGAGGCTGTCTGTGATGCCGCCTTCTGGAGGCCACGCACCTGCTCTTCGGTTACCCCTCTCCCCGCCCCCCACGGCCCAGCCCATTGCTTTGCCATGACCACATCACTTTAAAGGGCTCAGCACGTCCGTCTCTCTCCCTTCACTTCACACCTGGTTTACCAAATTCAAAAAGTTTCCCCTCGCCAGTAGTGAACCCCAGGCTACTTTCGAACTCTGATTTCCAAATGCTGTCTCCTCCGTACGGGTCCTCCCTGCCTGGAGAGCAGTCTACACGCCCACCCCCCACGTCACATGCCAAAATACCCAGCTGTGGCCTAAGGACTAAAGGAAATGCCTCCTACAGAAATTCAAGGGATGTTAGAACCAGGAAACTAGCTGTTTTAGTTAACGTTTTAAAAAAAAGTATATATATATATATATATAGATGATATATATACATATGGAATCATATCAACCACAGAGCGCCAAATATTCTACATCTGTACAGAATCATTCTTCCCTGGAATTAAACTATTTTAGGAATTCTCCTTCTCCGTGCTTTTCTGGTTCTTTTGATAAGTCCTCTTCAGGAGCATGCAGGACGCGTGCTCTCGATGTCCAGGGAGCTGTCCACACCACACTCTCTTCCTTCTTGTGGATAAGCTCTGATCAGATGTTGGTCATCACTTCAGGGCATTGACGGATGGTGTTCCTTGGGTTCTTTTCTCTCCTGACTCTTTTTTCACGCTTTCCTAGCTTCTTCCAGGATAATGCCTCTCTCATCTGATTTCGGTACTGCTGATGCTCACCTCCTGTAAATAGTTCCGCAATTAAATTTTTCGAGAAAAGAAATGTTTACTTTTCATTGGAGTGAATCCTCGTGTGGTTTTTAAACTCAGAATCTTTATATAGACCAAAGAGTTTTATCCAGAAAACTGCCCCCTTCCCCTCAGGATATATATTTCCTTGTTGGAACAGCGTCGTCTCCTCTATCTGCTAAAAAAAATTGGACGTTTATTAAGGCGACAGGTTTCAAATGTACGCGAAAATGGCTCAGATTAAAATGAGTTTCAAACGAATCAATCTGGCGGTACTTGGTCGGTGCTCGTCTTAGGTTCCCTGGAGGGGCAGGAGCAGCGGCGGCCAGGGCGCGGGAGGGTCCGCGGCTCAGCGCGCGGGGCCGAGGCCCGGAGGGCGGCTCCTCGCCGTCAGCGCTGCGACCGTACATTCACCTGCCGGCCCCCAGAGCCCCCCCCGGCGCCACCGGCCCGCGGGCCCCCGGGAGCCCGACAGCGCTGCCCGAGCCTCCCTGGCCTCCCGCCGTCCTCCCCGCGTCCCCAGGTGAGTCCGCGAGGCGGGTGGAGCGCCTCCGGCCGGATGCGCAGATGGCAGGTTGTGCCGGGAGGGGGTGTGGTGAGAACCCCTGCGGTTCGGGGGTTCTGGGCTAGGGGATGACGGACAAGCTGACCCTTTACGGATCCCTGCAGTAGGTCATTGCAGAGCACGGTGGAGTTCCCTGTGCCAGACGGTAGGTCCTTCTTACTTACCTTTTTAAATAGTAGTGTGCATATATCAATTCCAGTCTCCCAGTTTGCCCCTCCCCGCTTATGTCCCTGGTAACCATGTTTGTTTTCTCCATCTGTGACTCTGTTTCTGTTTTGTAAATAAGTTCTTTTCTACCATTTTCTTAGATTCCACATACAAGCAGTGTCCCAGGACAGTTGCCTGTCTGACCTCACTCAGTATGGCAATCTCTAGGAGCATCCACGTTGCTGCAGGTGGCCTTACATTGTTCTTTTAATGACTGAGTGATGTCACATTGTACCATATCTTACTTACCCATTTGTCTGTTGATAGACATTTAGACTGCTTCCATGTCTTGGCTATTTTAATAGTGCTGCAGTGAACATTGGGTTACATGTATATTTTCAAATTATGGTTTTCTCTGGATATTTGTCCAGGAGTGGGATTGCTAGGTCATATGGTAGTTCAATTTTTAGTTTTTAAAGGCGCCTCCATACTGTTCTCCATAGTAGCTGTACCAATTTACATTCCTTTCAACAGTGCAGGAGGGTTCGCTTTATTACACACCCTCTCCAACGTTGTTTATTGAATTTTTGATGCTGGCTATTCTGTCAGGTGTGAGGTTATACCTCATTGTGGTTTTGATTTGCATTTCTCTGATAAATTAGTGATGCTGAGCATCTTTTCATGTGCTTTTTAGTCCTCCTTATGTCTTCTTTGGAGAAATCTCTATTTCCATCTTCTGCCCACTTTTTTGATTTTTTTTTTTTTTTTTTTGAGCTGCATGAGCTGTCGGTATATTCTGGAGATTAATCTCCTGTTGGTCACTTTGTTTGCAAATATTTTCTCCCAACCCCATTCTGTGGGCTGTCTTTTTGTTTTATGACTTCCTTGGCTGTTAAGCTTTAAAGTTTACTTAGGTCCCGTGTGTTCATTTTGTTCATTTTCATTACTGTAGGAAGTGGGTCAAAAAAGGTACTGCTGCTATTTATGTTACAGATGTTCTGCCTATACTTTCCTCTAAGAGATTTATAGTGTTTGGTCTTGCATTTAGGTGTTTAATGCATTTTGAGTTTGTTTTTGTGTGTGGCATTAGGTAATGTTCTATTAATAATTTCATTCTTTTACATGTAGCTGTGCAGTTTTCCCTACACCACTTACTGAAGAGATGGTCTCTGCTCCATTGTGTCTTTTCACCTCCTTTGTCACAGATAATATCATCACCCTTTCTTTCTAACACACCTAAGCAAAAAGAAAGCTTTATACATTTTTCTTTTTTAATCCTATAATCCTTCCACGAAAGCTTTCATTCACTTGGCATGTCATTGAAAACTTTAGGCTTTAGCCACATATGGTTTAGCAGTTTTCCCAGGGCTCAATAAAAGTGTATGGCAAGCTGTACGGCATTCATTTTCGATGTGTTGATTACTGGTTCATCAGTTGTGACAGTGTACCATGTCCATGAGGTTGTGAGCAGCTGGGGAGCTGGGAGGAGCAGCGAAAAGCTACACGTGAGCTTCTTACTTTAAACTCCACTCTATTTTTCTGTGAACCAAAATGTTTCCAAAAATAGCCTATGAACTAAAACATGAAGGCAGGCTGCTGCTGCTGCTGCTGCTAAGTCGCTTCAGTCATGTCCGACTCTGTGCGACCCCTGAGACGGCAGCCCACCAGGCTCCCCCGTCCCTGGGATTCTCCAGGCAAGAACACTGGAGTGGGTTACCATTTCCTTCTCCAATGCATGAAAGTGAAAAGTGAAAGTGAAGTCACTCAGTCGTGTCCGACTCTTCGAGACCCCATGGACTGCAGCCTACCAGGCTCCTCCATCCATGGGATTTTTCCAGGCAAGATCACTGGAGTGGGTTGCCATTGCCTTCTCCAATGAAGGCAGGAAGCAATGACAAAAAGTCAGATGCCACAGTTTGGATGTTTTCAGCTTGTTTTCCATTATTTGAAGTTTTAAATGAGTTGCCTTGTGAAAAGTAGGACTTTGGAAAATTTTCTGCACCTTTATTTTTGTTTAGTGAGCTCTTAAGTTATCATCCCTTAATATGTTCAGATAATTGTAACTTGCTTTGTAATTAAAGTGAAAAGCAGACAAAGATGCTGTGTCAGGAAAGAAGCGAAGGTTTGCGAAGCTTCAAGCTGTGGCCCCAGACAAGTAACACCCCTCGAGTTCCTAGGAGTGCTCCCTAGACCTGTGGCGCTTTAGAATCCACTGATGGATTTCCCCCAAACAGTTAGAGTCCAGGGCCCATGAAAATCCATTTCCAAACCGTCTCATTACACTGCTATGGTCTTCTACGATTGAGTGTGAAAAATTCAATTTTATATCCACAGCAAGCTGTGCAAAGCTGTGATTCAGTGACAATGCAGAGCACGTTCAAAACACAGGGACTTCGTCCCCAGGGTCCAGCCTGGTGACAGACACCCCTGTGCTGAGAAACCCCCAGGGGCCTCCCTCTCCAGCCCAGGTCCTCTGGCCCCTTCCCCCTCCACCCCGCCAGGCTCTCCACACGCAGCCCCCGCAGGAAGCCCCCAGCCTGCTTGGGAGCTGGAGTCCTTCCTGCCCTTGTCAACACCACATTTCTGCCCTGGGCACCGAGCTGGAGATCCGATTAAAAGAGAGAAAGTCATGGACCTGGCCCTTGTGCTCAACTGCAGGCCATGGATTTTCCTTTACTTTGCCTATAGGCTGGCAGCTAGCCTGTTGCTGGTTCGGTGGTGCTGGTCAAATGCGAGGCTTCTAGGTTAGAAAAGCCCATTACTCCCACACAGGAGATGCGTGGGCACTGGGGTGCGGCTCCGTCACCACCTTCTGCAGGGCTGTGCAGGGCTGATGGTGGAGGCTGTGTGTGCTGTGCTGGCTGCATAGCTGGGGACAGTGAGTGAGGGGCCTGGGCTCCATCAACAGCTCAGGAGTGAAGCCCTGGGCAAGTAGGAGCACCTGCCTCGCCCTGGAGACCGTGGACAGCGGGCCGGGCCCTGAGTGATGGCCCCGGAAACGGCAGTGGGCATCATTGTCTTGGCATACCCGACACGGGGAAGGCAGGGGCATGGCTGGTCCCCAGGGTGCCTTCACAGCTTTCAGTATTGTTTTGAAACAAGACACTCAGGGTACATGCTGAGGTCATTTAGCAACAGGGTTTTTTTTTTTTGCTCTGGTTATTCCATTTCCTTTTTTCTGTGTCAAACCACACTTTTCCCCGTGAGTTCCTTCCTGTGGTCACAGACAAGATCAAGTCTCCTGGGCCACGTGATCTGAGCCGCAGGGGAGTCTGGACCCTGCCTGGTCCACTGGCCAAGCCAGCAAGGCCCCCCACCCCCTGCACCACGCAGCTGAGAGAGCGCCCGGGATGGATACCCTGTGTTTGCAGGTGACTTTCCTGAACCAGCATTAGAATCTCATTGTCAGGGGTCTCTGACCTTCTGTGGTCCCCTTCCCCAAATTCTCCACCTCCAGCCTTTCTAGGTGATCCTTCGCTCACTACGGCTATTGGATATTGTAATTCTGTAAAATCTTAGGGGAAAATTCAAATGTTTAGCTCTAGTAAGAGCTTCTCTGATAGCTCAATTGGTAAGGAATCTGCCTGCAATGCAGGAGACCCCAGCTCGATTCCTGGGTCAGAAAGATCCACTGGAGAAGGTCGACTACCCACTCCAGTCTTCTTGGGCTTCCCTGGTGACTCAGCCGGTAAAGAATCAGCCTGCAATGCGGGAAACCTGGGTTCGATCCCTAGGTTGGGAAGATCCCCTGGAGAAGGGAAAGGCTACCCACTCCAGTATTCTGGCCTGGAGAATTCCATGGACTATATAGTCCATGGGGTCGCAAAGAGTTGGATATGACTTGAGCGACTTTCACTTCACTTCAGTAAAAGCTTGTTTTAACTGTACTCAAAGAAGAAAGCAGTTTTGTAAGATATTAAACCACAGAAAGTTGTAGAACCTCCCGCAGCCCTCACCCCACAGCAGCTTCCCCAGGAAATAGTGTCAGGTCGTCTTCACTTGAAACGGGACGATGAGGCATCCAGGGCTGAGACAGGGGCCTGGTGTTGGAGCTTAGCCGTTGCCTGCACGGCTGTGCCCACATCCAAGGCTGTGCCCTCCATGATAACCACGAAGAGACAGGACAGGCACCTTCATTTGAATTAAGTAGCCGAGGCCCAGCAAGTCTGCTTTGCATATTCATGCATAAGGAGCTGCCCGGGGCCAGCAACTTGAGCAACAACTCGTCACAGTAGAGAGGGCTACAGGGGTATTTTTGGCTGCAGGCAGATGGAACTGGAGTCACCAGATCATAATGATGCAAAGAACTGACTGATTGGAAAAGACCCTGATGCTGGGGAAGACTGAAGGCAGGAAAGGGGGACGACAGAAGGTGAGATGGTTGGGTGGCATCACTGACTCAATAAACATGAGTTTGAGCAGACTCTGGGAGTTGGTGAAGGACAAGGAGGCCTGGCATGCTGCAGTCCTTGGGGTTGCAAAGAGTCAGGCTCAACTGAGCAATGAATGAACAAAAAAGGTGAAGAGCATTGCAATTCGAGAATAGTCCGCCAGAGGGCAGTAGCCCCCTACCCAGGGCTCAGCTGTAAACACAGGTTAATCTGATCTTTAAATTAAACACGGGAAGCCAGGGTCATTTTTATATTGATCTTTGTTCAAGGATGTTGAATAAACAGGGATTGGTAAAACAGTGTTATACTTCAACATGTAAACAGTTTGAGACAAGCTGTCACAAAGTTACTGTCACCCTGGAAGCAGGAAATGAGGTTTATATTCTGTAACCAGCAGTTGTCTGATCTAACGGGAGAAGTGAATCCCATGTTGGATTAGCAAGGACATCCGTAGCTTTGGGTTACATATTTAAGATTTAATTCTTGTTTTAACTCAAACTATTTTATTCTTTCAAGTTCACATTTATGTTTCAAATGTCTTAGCCATTCTACACATCAGGAAAGAAAAGGAAATAGAGAAAGAGGGGGTGATTTAGGCACAAAATGGGAAAAGTAATGAGAACCCCAGTCCTGCCGCACCATAGCCCACGCTGGTCTCGGGGCAGGAGGGTAACAGGGACCTTTTCTCCTAATGCAGTTGCTTTGTTCCTGTAGAAGCGGAAAGATCAAAGCTCTTGAGGGATTGTGCTGGGCCTTCAAGTAAGGTGACAGAGCTGAGGGAGGCCCCTGCAGGTGCTCAGCACACCCCCACAGCTGGTCCTGAAGCCTCTCCCCCCAAAACCACCTCCTCCACCATCTGAGAGCCTGCACACACGTGTGCGCACACAGACACACACCCCACACCCCCTCCCCCAGGGCTCTGACAGTGCAACCAGGACTGAATTGTTACTGACGACTGACTTGCTACTCACACATCTCTAGTCAGTTTGAAGCAAGTGTACAAAGTAATGTCCAATTCACCATTCTAAACACAAAACCTATGCTCTATTCACTGTCTGATTTAGAGGCGGCTTACCAAAAACAAAAAACCCCCGAAACCCAGCCCCTGACTGGATTCAAAGGATTTGCCCAACCCACACGCCAGCCAAGAGTTAAAGAAAATACACCCAGCTCCTCAAATCGTCTCTGCAGTATCTTTCGGTGCAATAATCAGCATCCAGTTAAAAACCTGTTGGCAGAGATAATAACAGGAAAAAGTACCAAAACCCAGGAGATAAGAACAGACGCTAGAAACAGTTCCATGGGAATTCCAGAAGTCAGAGTTAGGACACATGTTCCCTAAAAATACACGTGATTCTGTGTTCAGAGCAGATGGAACCTCACTAGAGAAGTGAAAATCATATATATGGAACTCGAAATTCTAGAAAGAAAACATGTAATGACCCAAACTGAGAACTCGAAGCAGATCACACGTTACAGAGGAGAGGAATTTATAGAAAGGGAGACGCGAGAAAAGAGGATGTGGGGCAGAGAGGAGAGCAGATTGAACCCTCCCAGAACTGGGGTCCCTCGAGAAGAGGCAAAAACGACTCCGCAGAAGCCAATCGAAGATGTGGAGCTTCAGGAAGCGCCTGGGGCGAGGAGCCTGTGAATGCGGAGCAGCAGCAGGCTCCCTGCAGGACCCCAGGGCGCAGAGCTGCCGCTGCTGGGGTCGGTGCCAACAGAGAAGGCGGGAGCAGAAGGTACTGGGGGGCCCAGGAGGGGCCCGCTAACGTGCTTCCTGTCCCCCCACCCCAAGGCCGGCTCTTCAGGGGGAGCTGGGGGTGTCCCTGCTGGAGGTGAGCCACCGGCCCCCAGCAGGCCTGCGCGCCCCTGGGCGGGGGCGGGTGGGGGAGGCTTTCCAAACACTGGCCTTGCCTTGCTGCCTCCTGCTCCCGGGCCCCACCCCCGCCCCGCCGCGCCCCGCACAGCGGTCTTGCTGGCGCTTCCCTCTGGGGTGCGGAGCTCGTGCACCCAGCAGTTTGATCACAAAGCAAAACTACTTTAAGGTTCCCTGTTTGCCAGGGGCTGAGGTTGGGGGGAAGTGAGTGTTTCAACGGGGGAGAGGGTCCGTTTGGGAAGATGGAAAGTTCTGGGGATGAGGCTGGTGATGGATGGCACGTGGGAGGGGCGCGCCATGGGAGAAGATGCAGAGATGGGATGGGGTGTGCGGAACTTTGTGAGGAGCCCAGGCCGCAGGAAGGCGGGTCGGTGAGCAATCAGATGCCCGTTCTGACAGCCCGCCCAGGGAGAGAAATGCAGGGTGACCTGTGAGCGCAAAGGCTCTCTCTAAAGCCTCAGGAGAAAACATCTCCGGGAAAACCAAACGTCTGCACGGCCGGAGCCTGGCACAGGAGGTGCCCAGTATCCTGGATGAAGCGCTGGTTCTCGAGGTGGTCCAAGGGCGGATGGGAAAGGATGTCCAGACGCAGGGCCTTGCAGATGGGAGTGAGTTTACTCGGAACAGAGAGCAGAGATAGTGTGGGGGCTGCAGGCACAGGGGGCTGACCCACTGAAGGGCCAGGGGGAGGCCCAGGTTCCTGGATTGGTAGCCTATTTCTGTAGCCTCAACACAAAGAAAATTCCTGCTTAAGGATAGCGTTTCTTTCATATGTATGGAACTATCTGGGGCCACTCCTGCTTTCTTTATTGTTCACATGCTAATCCCCTGCTTACCAGAAGAGAAGGCAGATGGGGGAATGGCTGTCTCACTTCCTCCCAGCTTCTCAGTGCTTACTGGGCAGAAGGTAGCTGATGGCTCCCAAGGAGCTGGCTTGCTTTCATCTGGGCTCAGAAATTTGCATTTGGAAGAGGCATGTTTACTGGTAGAGCATAGAGCAGAAAATATTTCATTTCACATTCCCTCCCCATGGTCGGAAATTCGACCACATTGGGAGACATTTCATGACCACTGTTTGTTTTTATCCCAGGGCACTGGGAGGCTCCTCCCAGATCAGGCGAAAGTTCTGCACTGGTCTGTCACTCTAGATGTTAATTTCCAGATTAGGCCCATTGGTAGAGAATGAAAGACTCTCTGAATCCTCTTTCTTCTAACCTAGTAGGATCCAAGAGTGTTTCCCTTGTTGCCTCTTCCCATACCTAGAATCACACTATTGCAATTATTCCGCTATTATAAACACGATCTGGTTTTTCAAGATGTTTAGCCTTATAAAATAAACAGATTACAACAGCTAATAATGTTGTTAAAATTACAAGTAGGATTTTAAGCCATGTGCTTCCATAACCAAACCATCTTCCTAAGAGATCACCAAGGCTAGGAAGTGAGTCATCAGGCAGCAACCTGCTTTTTCACGTGAGTCATTAAGTGTGTTACATCAGAGGATCATCTGGTATGTAAACACAACATTCAATTTGAATTATAGCACAGTTGCCTCCCTGAGATGCTGTAAGAATATCAAGGGCCATACGATTTTGTAATACAGCTTTTCTCATCATAAAGACCTCAGAATTTAGTAGGCTAGTAGCCTAGTTGCTATCATTTAATGTCTTTTGCGGAGAAGGCAATGGCACCCCACTCCAGTACTCCTGCCTGGGAAATCCCATGGGCGGAGGAGCCTGGTAGGCTGCAGTCCATGGGGTCGCTAAGAGTTGGACATGACTGAGCGACTTCACTTTCACTTTTCACTTTCATGCATTGGAGAAGGAAATGGCAACCCACTCCAGTATTCTTGCCTGGAGAATCCCAGGGATGGAGGAGCCTGGTGGGCTGCTATCTATGGGGTCGCACAGAGTCGGACACAACTGAAGTGACTTAGCAGTAGCAGCAGCAATGTCTTTTGAGTGAATTTTTAAGTCTTCAGTGTAAGAAATAACATTTTCCAATCCTACTGAAGGCACAAAAATAGCTGCTAAGTGATCATACCAGTGAAATACAGATCTCTGGGTCCATCGGGCTCATATTGACGGTAAATATACTGGAGTCACATCTGAGTTTGTACATAAGTGGCCTTGAGCCCAAGGGAATCCTAAAATACACCTTCCTAGCCAGCCTGGTTGGTGCAAGCCAGGGTCATAGATTGGACCCACAAAACCACTGAGTCCCGATAGGTGCCAGCCAGTATATTTCTGGACATCTGACCCAATCTGTTCCATACCAATCACCGTCTTTAAGAGAAATGGTAAATTGGTTGTTTTCGTAAGGTACCTAGCCTAATTTTCTAGTGTTATTAGATTGATCATCCTTGGTATGGTTTAATTGTTCCCAGCATGTAGGGCCTTTAGGCTTAGACTACCATAGCCTGGTGTTAGCCAGATAAATACATTCCAAAACTGAGGAAGTGTCCCCCCTAATAGTCTAGAGTTTACTTTTTTTGACTGGAATTTAGCCTTTGTTCTGACTGAGCTAGAGTAACCTTAAGGGAAAATTCATATTTATGGCCAGGGTTAGAATAAGTATGTTTGATTGGCCAAATGAGTGGGCCCCATCTAGTGATGTCAGTACCAGCCCAGACAGAACTATAATTTCTTTCTTCCAAAATAAACTTTATAAGAGCCATCCAATCAGAGCCTTGGAGGAGAGAAACCCATCAAGGTAAACCAGAAGTATTGGATGCAGGTAATTGACCCAACAATTTGACTGATCTCTAAAATTTGCACAAGATCATTCCCATGATAGAAAAACATTTGATTCATGTGCAAGAGTGCAGAAAACTAAGGAGAAAACTTACAAACAATCATACAGGTCAGGTGCAGGGTCACTTGGGTCAGCTGGCTACTTCTGATGTCATCTTCTTCTCATCCTGGTGATGGCGTGTCCTTATTATCAGAGTGTTGTTTTCAGGTGGGTTTGAGGTTAGCAGTTCTCTCTATAAACCAGTCTGGTGCAGGAGCCCTTTTGAGGTGGGAGATATCAATCCAAGGGTCAATTCCCTTTAGTTTTGCTGCACGTGAGATAGTTAAAAGAACCTAATAAGGGCCCTTCAATCTAGGCTGGAGGGAGTCATTTGAATGATATCTTTTTTTAATATACATAATCTCCTGGTTGTAGGTCATGGGACATCTGATCTTCATTTGAGGATAGATTACTACAGTAAATTTCAGAAACAAATTTAGAATGATTTGTCAATACTTTGGCTAAGCCCTTTCAATAATATATCTCCCTTAAGTAATATAGAATCATATTCATCCAGTCTCATTGGTCTCCCTGTAATTGTCTCAAAGGGAAACAAATGATGTTTGCCAAAAGGAATAGCTCTGAGGTTGAAGAGAACCCATGAAATAGCCTTAGGCCAAGGGAAGGAATAAGCAGCCATCATTTTAGCCAACTGAGTTTTCATTGTTCGTTTACCCTTTCCACTAACCCAGAAGACTGGGGGTGATGGAATGGAATGGAACAATGGAAATGTTGCATAATTGACCAAATTTTACACATTTCCTTAAGTTTGTCCAGAAAAATGTGTCCCTCTGTCACTGTGTAATTCAGAGAGGATTCCCCAGATGGGAATCACTCTTTCTAAAAGCAGCTTCCCTACTGATTGTGCCTTGGCCCTTCTTCATGGTTGAAGATTTGAGTACATCGTAGTTAAGAAACTTGGAATATATAACATTTTAGTATAATCTCTAGAATTATGCCTGATAACATTCTATCAGGACTTGTCAGATGTTGCTGCTGCTGCTGCTAAGTTGCTTCAGTCGTGTCCGACTCTGTGCGACCCCTGAGACGGCAGCCCACCAGGCTCCCCCGTCCCTGGGATTCTCCAGGCGAGAACACTGGAGTGGGTTGCTATTTCCTTCTCCAATGCATGAAAGTGAAAAGTGAAGTTGCTCAGTCATGTCTGACTCTCAGTGACCCCATGGACTGCAGCCCACCAGGCTCCTCCATCAATGGGATTTTCCAGGCAAGAGTACTGGAGTGGGTTGTCAGATGTTAGGGATTCCATGTAAATTATGAAATATCTGAATTACTGGTATTTATCTATCACAACCTAAAATTTAATTTCAATCACTTGACAATGTTTTTGAATTAAAAATATCAAATAAACGTAGCTTAACATTTATCTCTGAGTTTCCTCAGAGGTACTTCCTTGAAGCATCCATCACAGTCAGCTGGAGGCTAAAAAGCCTAGTTCTATTTTGATATTTGGGAAGTTTGTTAGAAATATCAAAAGGATTTTAAAACACAGGCTCAGAGGTCACCGAAACAATACCTCTCCATTTAACCAAGTTCACAAAGAAAATAAATACGCGTCATTTAAGGCACAGAAACTGAGTTCATTCAGTCCTTTTGTTAACCTTTGTGAAGTCAGATTTTCCATCAGAGTCCTTTAATTTCTTACTCAGTTCAGAAATTTTTATTTATCCAAAAGTCCTTTCTATAAATTTTCTTGAAAAGGAAGCATTTTTGCAAAAAACTTGGTTAGTGCTGTGACAACTCTTTAAGATAGTAACTCGAATTATTACTGATAACATTTTACCCAGACATACCAGAATTGTAGGAATTCCGGCTTCCCTGGTGGCTCAGAGTTTAAAGCGTCTGCCTGCAAGGCGGGAGACCTGGGTTCAGTCCCTGGGTCGGGAAGATCCCCTGGAGAAGGAAATGGCAACCCACTCCAGTATTCTTGCCTGGAGAATCCCATGGACGGAGGAGCCTGGTAGGTTACAGTCTACGGGGTCGCAGAGTCAGACACGACTGAGCGACTTCACTTTCCCTTTCACTTTCTTTCTAGGATATTTATATTAGTAACATTTACCATACAGTGTAACCCAAGATTTATTACTTGACAATACTTCCCATGTATTCTGCATACAAAATGAACCTGCTGCTGCTGCTGCTAAGTCGCTTCAGTTGTGTCCGACTCTGTACGACCCCATAGACGGTGGCCCACCAGACTCCCCCATCCCTGGGATTCTCCAGGCAAGAATACTGGAGTGGGTTGCCATTTCCTTCTCCAATGCATGAAAGTGAAAAGTGAAAGTGAAGTCGCTCAGTCGTGTCCGACTAGTAGCGACCCCATGGACTGCAGCCTACCAGGCTCCTGTCCATGGGATTTTCCAGGCAAGAGTACTGGAGTGGGGTGCCATTGCCTTTTCCGCAAAATGAACCTAATTAGTGTTATATCTCTCTTTGGGATGTTTTAGGAACCCTCTGAAGTTTCCCAAAGTTAGCTGGAAGTCAAAAGGGCTTCATTAGAATGATTTAGGAAGTTTTGTCAACAAATACCAAAGAGCTTTGGAACACTCAGTCTAGGTCATTGTGAAACAATAGCTGTTCACTTAGCCAAAGTAACAATAAAGAATTTTAGAGGTAAATGCATCATGCATCATTTAAGAGGTAAATAAACAAATCTATTATCAAAGGCAGTTCAACATCTGAAGAATCTGTGTCCCTTAACAGAGAAAAGTCAAATTCTCTCTGAAAAGTTTTTGCACCAGCTTACTTTTAAATTCATTTAAAGGTGAACCTAATTAAATTTATTTTAAACTTCGTCCTAACTCTTCTCAAGGTCCACGTTCCACACACCTTCTTATCACTTTTTTACCCATTACTTTGATCTCCCATCCTGAAATAGCCACCTGTCAGTCAGACCTGCTTCCTTTTCCCTTCATAAAATGCAATTCCATTCTTCATACCTTCTTTACTGAAAACACACATCCTAGTTTCCTTAAGCAACCAACCACTGACCTTTATATTAGCATTCTATAGATTGGTGAGCATAAATACCAGTGATAATTTCTAAAAACATTTGCTTTCTTATAGAGAACATCTCAGGTGATAAACATTTTCATTAATGTTCTCAAATACTTTTAATTTTTTTTATTTTTAAGTAACTGATACATCTTTTAAATAAATAAACTTTCATCACTTAGCTTAAATTGGCACAGCTTTAGAATCTTAGGTTACCGAACATCTGGAAAGATCATTTTACTTAGACATTTCTAAAATATGCATACTTTAAAGTTTTTATCCCAAAGTTTTTATCTTATTTACATTTACCTTGAAGTTTCTTCATGTCCAGTTATTTTCTTGCAAGAGATTAGTAAGGTCTTCTTTATTAAACCTAGGAACAATAAAGTATTATACTTAAATTTGATGACTCTTAATAACATCTATATTAATTTAGATCCACAGACTTAAAAATTAATATCAGGTTTCAACTTAATATTGAATATTTCCCAGTCCACGTGAACCTGAAAGCCATCTTGGCCAGTTTTCTTCAAATGTAAGCATTTTTTATTAAAATTAAATAGAGCTCTTTATAAATCCAATTCTAATAATATCTTTTAGAAGTAGAGATATCATATATGTATAATGTGTACACAGACAAAAGCAAATGAGATCTCATGGCTTTAGCTATGAACCAGGTATTAAACGATATTAACGATATAATATCGTTAATATATATAAATATATAATGATATTATAATATATTATAATATATAATATATTATATATTATATCTTTGACGATATAAACGATATTAATATAAACTTACTAGTTAACAGCTGGAAGACCTTAAAGTTGCTTGTTCAGATGATTAAGGCTTACTTTCTATAAGGTTTGGCTGAGGGAACATTCTCAGCAGTTTTGATTTAAAACTGCCATTTTTTTTCTTGGTTTCCCAGGACTTGTCTGTTTAACTGGGCTTAGTCTCAGCTCCTGGAGGCCTGTATTCATATTCTGGTTTACATACTTTCAAGACAAAGACAGTTATTTAGTTTTTTCAAAGAACAGTTCTGTCACCTGAAGTTACTAGAAGTTACTTCAGTTCTGTCACCTGAAGTAGCAAGATTTTTAATAAAACTGAAATTTAATTTACAAAGTTCTGTTTTATAACTTTCGAGTTTTAATTTATCATGTCTTCAAAGGTTTGTATAAGGCATTTCGCAAAGACTTTTCTGAGTTTATAAATTAAACCAAAGCAAAAACACTTTTTTTAAATTAACCCTTGCCTGTTAATTCCCAGTTTACTTATTTTATATGACTCAGATACCTGTTGGTATCCTCAGCACATTTAGTTAATATTTCCTTAGTGGCAAACTATATGCCTTGTCTTTCCCACAACATAATTAAATAAGAGCAGTAACCACCTTATATAAAGCCCATTTAAATATACCAATTTATATATATTTATCTAAATTCCACCAACTTCTGTACCTTTGACTTTAGTTTTCACAAGGATCCAGTCAACAAGCTTTGATCTTCAGACAGCGTTTAGAAGCTTTTGTTGTTGTTTTTTGTCTGTTTTGCCTGCTTCTGTGTATAAGGCTCTTCTATCCCCAATCAGGTAAAGCCCAGGAAGTCAGGCCCTTTGGCCTAACTGCCCCAAAATAATTGGTCAGATATCTCAATGTAAATTTTTCTGGCCCCTTAAATAGATAACTTAAAACTGGGATAAATAGAACAGGCTTGTTTAGCTTTTAATGTTAGAGACCAGTAGGGGGTTCCTCACGGTTCATTAACTTTGTTGTTGTTCTATCCTTCAGTCCACACGGATTCTCTGCAACCACACGGACTGCAGCGTCAGGCTGCCCTGTCCTTCACCATCTCCAGAGTTTGCTCAAACTCGTGTCCTTTGAGTGGGTGATGCCATCCCACCCTCTCATCCTCTGCCCCTCACCCCCTTCTCCTCCTGCCCTCAGTCTTTCCCAGCATCAGGGGCTTTTCCAGGGAGTCTGATTTGGGATGCAGTAAGCAGCAGGGAGCAGTAGCCGGAAGCAAGGTCGTAGTTTCCCAGCCCCAGAGTCCTAACCACTGGGCCACAGGAGCCAGCACTTAGGGTTAAGGTCCCTAGTCTTGCCTGCCCAGTCGAGAGGCAGAAGGTAAAGAGTAAAGTAAAAAGTTTACTGAAAACAAAACCATATTCAGAAATGAACACTGTGAGCTCAGAGAGAGTCTCACCCTTGGGAAGTTTAAGTCCTTTATAAGCCGGCGGTTTCCAGGTCTTTGTCTTCCCTCAGGCCAATAAGCATGCTTTGTCTGCGCCTCTCCACCCCCAACCCCGTCAGTTTGTCTCAGGACCTTCCCCAGGGTGGATCTCCAAGCAAGGCTTCTGGAAGGAGCAAGACTCACTGTGGCCTGGCATCATCCTCTGACTTTTGCCTCCAGCAAATCTTTCTGTGCTTGTATAGTGTCTCCCTTATCCTAAAAAGAGGGAAACGGTGTTCCCTTCATCTTTACTCAGACAGGGTTTTGCCTCTCTTTGTCCTTGCCATGATTATTTCCTTGAGATGTTTGCAAGACTGGCTATTTACCCTGATTCTACTGTTTCTTCCATTTTGGAGAACAAACAGGAAGCTGTAAATTCCTCAACTGGACCCCACCTATCTCTTGCCTCAGGAAATGCAAAAAGGAGGTTGGCTGATTGCAAATGTCCAACCTAGAGCCACTATCTACCAAGTCAGCTCCTGGGATCAGGTGGCCAAAGTACTAGAGCTTCAGCTTCTGCGTCAGTCCTTCCAAT
The DNA here is from genome assembly GCF_032405125.1 of Capricornis sumatraensis. Classification (NCBI taxonomy): domain Eukaryota; kingdom Metazoa; phylum Chordata; class Mammalia; order Artiodactyla; family Bovidae; genus Capricornis; species Capricornis sumatraensis. The sequence continues at coordinate 43,211,656 of NC_091072.1, read as the reverse complement.
GAGTATTCAGGGTTGATTTCCTTAGGATTGACTGGTTTGATCTCCTTGGAGTCCAGGGGATCCTTGAGAGGCTTCTCCAACAACAAGGTTCAAAAGCATCAATTTTTTGGTGCTCATCTTTCTTTATGGTCCAACTCTCACATCCATACCTGACTAGTGGAAAACCATAGCTTTGACAATATAGACCTTTGTTGGCAGTGATGTCTCTGCTTTCTATTGTCATAGCTTTTCTTCCAAGGAGCAAGCGTCTTAATTTCATGACTGCAGTCACAATCCACAGTGATTTGGGAGCCCAAGAAAATAAAGTCTGTCACTGTTTCTGATGTTTCCCCATCTATTTGCCATGAAGTGATGGGACCAGATGCCATGATCTTAGTTTTCTGAATTTTGAGATTTAAGCCAGCTTTTTCACTCTCCTCTTTCACCTTCTTCAAGAGGCTCTTTAATTTCTCTTCAATTTCTGCCATTAGGGTGCATATCTGAGGTTATTGATATTTCTCCTGGCAATCTTGATTCCAGCTTGAGCTTCATCTAGCCTGGCATTTCGCATGATGTACTCTGCATATAAGTTGAATACGCAAGGTGACAATATACAGCCTTGACATACCCCTTTTCCTATTTGGAACCAGTCTGTTGTTCCATGTCCAGTTCTAACTGTGGCTTCTTGACCTGCATACAGGTTTCTCAGGAGGCAGGTCAGGTGATCGGGTACTCCCATCTCTTTAAGACTTTTCCACACTTTGTTGTGATCCACACAGTCAAAGGCTTTAGTGTAGTCAATGAAGCAGAAGCAGATGTCTTTCTGGACTTGGCTGGCTTTATCTAAGACCCAGTGGATGTTGGCAGTTTGATCTCTGGTTCCTCTGCCTTTTCTAGATTCAGCTGAACATCTGGAAGTTCTCAGTTCATGTACTGGGTAAAGCCTAGCTCCCAGGATTTTGAGCATTACCTTTCTATTGTATGTGAACTGAGTGCAATTGTGCAGTAGTTTGAACTTTCTTTGGCATTGCTTTTGTTTGGGATTGGGCTTCCCTGGTGGCTCAAATGGTAGAGAATCTGCCTGCAATACAGGAGACCTAGGTTCAGTCGCTGGGTCGGGAAGATCCCCTGGAGAAGGAAATGGCAACCCACTCCAGTTTCCTTGCCTGGAGAATCCCCATGGACAGCGAAGATGGCAGGCCACAGTCCATGGGGTCAGAAAGAGTCAGACATGCCTGAGGGACTAAGCACAAACATATAACAGTTACAGGAAGAGACCTTTAAAAAGTAAGGTTTAATCACCTGCTCCTAGCAGACTTTGTTTTTAGAATGGCTGATGGCATGCTAAGTCTGACGCAGCTCAGAAAACTCAAGTTCTTAACAATACAAGGACTTGTCTGCAATCACACCATGGTACTGAAATGTGAAAACCAATTCTATTCACAGAGCCAAAGAATGAATTCTGCAAACTCGCAAACTCTCACACAGGAAAAGTTTATTTTTAAAGGCTGGAGATACAGAGCTCTCAACATAGACTCTGAGAGGGGGTGAAGAGCCCCAAAAGGCGGGCATTACAGCAGGTTTATATCTCTACTAGAAATGATCTGTATAACTTTGATTGCTTGCGACTTTAACGTGTATCATTTTTGACCAATCAGTTTGAATGTCGCAATGTCCAGCTTGTCATTGTTATGGCTTTTTTGGACCCTGTTTCTCAGTTTCTGCAGACATTGCAACACCATCACTTGACCTTTTCTCAAGACCCCAGACCATTATTTAGGGACCAAATATATGTTTAAGAGCTAATGGTCTTCTTGGAGTTTTTTCCCCTTGAGAAACTGGACAACAGTTTATGATTATCTTGTCCTGGTGTTGTAGGAGGGGGGCCCCTCCAGGGCCCCAAGAGAGCGGGCTCTTGTCTAACAAGCGGAAAAGAATTGTCTGAGGAGACACGTGTAGACAAAGCAAGAGATTTTACTGGAAGAGGGCTCCCGGGCGGAGAGCAGCAGGGGGAGGGAACACAGGAGACCCGCTCTGCTGCGTGGCTCCCAGTCTCGGGTTTTATGGCGCTGGATTAGTTTCCGGGTTGTCTTTGGCCAATCATTCTGACTCAGAGTCCTTCCTGGTGGTTCACACACTGCTCAACCAAGATGGATGTCAGAGAGAAGGATTCTGGGAGGTGGTCAGACATGTGGTGTCTCCTTTTGACCTTTCCCGAACTCTTCCGGTTGGTGGTGGCTTATTAGTTCCGTATTCCTTACCAGGACCTCCTGTCGTAAAACGGCTCATGCAAATGGTTACTAGGGAGCCTGGCCAGGGTGGGCGATTTCAATCAGTGTGCTTCCCCTAACATGGGGTCTGAATGTTTTATGACCCTCCAGACCAGGGAGGCATTTCTCTGAATGCCTAGAAATTAGAACGAGTGAGATGCTTACTTAAGAGAAAAAATATTGAAATTAAAAAGGAACTGAGGTCTCATAATCTTATACTGTCTAGCAATTTCTGCCTCAGTGTCACCTAATTATTTCCATATCTATTCTATTTTTACTTTGCTGTAAAATTTTTAACAGTCAAAGTGGCTGTCACCATCAATGATGTTAGTGTTTCTCTAGGTATGAGAAGATATAAGAATCAGGGGTCATAAAAATCTCCTCCCAAAACTCGCATTTCAGAATGTCTGGCTGTAGGTGAGTGATCGCAGCATCGTGGTTATCTGGGTCATGAAGATCTTTTTTGTGTAGTTCTTCTGTGTATTCTTGCCACCTCTTTCTAAGGTCGTAAAGTTATAAATCATGTTTCATCAGTAAATTCAGTCCCATGTAATTGAACTTTGACTCTTAATGGCCTGCCTATATTGATTAGATCAGCAAGCTTAAACAATACTAGTATCAACTTAATATTGAATATTTCCCAGTCCACATGAACCTGAGTCATTTGGTCAGTTTCTTTAACTATATGAGCTTTGGTCTTTAGGGTGGGATTTTAGAAGGGTTTTTCTTTTTGTTCCCTGTTTTACCTACTGTTATAGGAAAGGCTCTGTGATCCCCAGAGTTGGGTAAAGAAAAGGAAGTCAGGCCCTTTGTCCTTCTGGGAAGATTAGAGCTGGGATTAGAGCAATGAGCTCAGCTTTCTGTGCAGAGTGGGGTCAGGAGGGGGCTTTGGCCACAGTCATCGGTTGCTCCATAGCTACTGCCCGCCACTAACCCTCCCTCCCAGAATCACTGCCGTCAGAAAAAGGTCCCAGCCAGCCTTGCTCAGGGGCTTATCTGACAGACCCAGTCAATCAAGGTGGACAGTCTCCAAACCTCCAGGTGTCTTGGAGGATCTCCTGCTCAGGGAGTGAGGAAGCATGCAGAAGGAAGTAAGAACTGCTCACTCTGTGGTGACACTGGGGGTTGTCCCGGCCCATGCACAGGTGGGTCATTTCTGGACATGAGGCCAAATGAGAAGAGAATGAAGTTTATTAGAGTGGGAGACACTGTTAGAACAGTGGGCCAGCTCGAGGGAGAGCAGAACCCTTTCACAGACAAGTAGCCAAGTTTTACAGCCTCAAGACAGAGAAAGTTCCTACTGGAAGGGTGGCAGTAGGTGATTGGTTAGGATATTATAGAGTGGGCTTCCCTGGTGGCTCAGACGGTAAAGAATCCGCCTGCAATGCGGGAGACCTGGGTTCGCTCCCTGGGTTGAGAATATCCCGTGGAGAAGGGTATGGCAACCCACTCCAGTTTTCTTGCTTGGTGAATCCCCATGGCTAGAAGCCTGGTGGGCTACAGCCCATGGGGTCGCAAAGAGTCAGATACGACTGAGCAACTAAGCGCAGCACAGCACAGCACAGGGTGGATAGTAGGGTGGGTGTTTTACCTAATATGGGATCAGGGAGCTGGCCAGTCTAGGTCTGGAGGCTCGTGGCAACAGTTGCTATGGGGCTTGGTGAGTTACAGAGATTTTACCCTGTGACTTTGGTTCAGGGCTCCACAGGGGTCATCAAGGAGGATTGCCTGATTCTCCCCATCCTCCCTGAGGCCATCCAGCATCCACCCCGTCGTTCAAGCAGGACTAGGGCCTTCTGTGGGAAGGACACTGTGGCTGGCTTGCCCAAAGTGAACCTCACTGCCTCTTTTAGCAGTTCACAGGTGGCGGCTACTGCTCATAAGCAGCGGGGCCGGCTGGCGGCCCTGGTGTCCAGCTGCTTTGAAAGATAAGTTATTGGTCAGGGATTCTCTCCCACCACACCCTGGTCCAGCCCCTACTTCTCCTGCACATACAATTTGAATTCTTTCTGGAGCTTGGGCAGGCCTAGGGCCATTTCAGTCATGAGATTCAGCTTCAGAGTCTCATAAGCCTTTTGCCAATCTCCCATTCAAACCAAAGTTTCAGAATCTGTACCTTTCAAAGCATGGTGTAATGGCTTTGCAATTAGCCCAAAGTTGGGGTATCCATATGTGACAAAATCCTGCAGTTCCTAGGAAACCCCAGTTTTGGCAGCTTTTTGGTCTGTGCTCTAGATTTAATTAGTTAGTTTCTCTAATTTTAAATCAGTCATTTGGCCACCACTAAATTATACTTTCACTTTTCACTTTCATGCATTGGAGAAGGAAATGGCAACCCACTCCAGTGTTCTTGCCTGGAGAATCCCAGGGACGGGGGAGCCTGGTGGGCTGCCGTCTATGGCGTCGCACAGAGTCGGACATGACTGAAGTGACTTAGCAGCAGCAGCAGCAAATTATAAAAACACCTCTTATAAGCCTGACACAAACAAACACACAATAGAACTACTTAGGAAGATCAGATAGAATATTTACATCTCAAAGACACCTAGAAATGTAACTTTAAAAAGAAAAAAGTAATTTTCACCCTGCTGCTGCTGCTGCTGCTGCTAAGTCGCATCAGTCATGTCTGACTCTGTGCGACCCCATAGTCGGCAGCCCACCAGGCTCCCCCATCCCTGGGATTCTCCAGGCAAGAACACTGGAGTGGGTTGCCATTTCCTTCTCAATGCCAGAAAGTGAAAAGTGAAAGTGAAGTTGCTCAGTCGCGTCCGACTCAGCGACCCCATGGACTGCAGCCTACCAGGCTCCTCCATCCATGGGATTTTCCGGGCAAGAGTACGGGAGTGGGGTGCCACTGCCTTCTCCAAATTTTCACCCTAAGAGGTCTTAAAAGAGTTTCCTCAAAAAAAAAAATTTTGTTTTTTTTTAATGTTTCTGATCATCTTTGTTGTTGTTCAGTAACTAAATCGTATCTGACTCTCTACAACCCCATGGGCTTCCCTGTCCATCACCAGCTCCCGAGCTTGCTCAAACTCATGTCCATTGACTCAGTGATGCCATCCAACCATCTCATCCCCTGTCGTCCCCTTCTCCTTTCGTCTTCAATCTTTCCCAGCATCAGGGTCTTTTCTAACCAGTCAGTTCTTCACATCAGGTGGCCAAAGTATTGGAGCTTCAGCTTCAGCATCAGTCCTTCCAATGAACATTCAGGGTTGATTTCCTTTAGGATTTATTAGTTTGATGTCCTTGCTGTCTAAGGGACTCTGAAGAGTCTTCTCCAACACCTCAGTTCCAAAGCATCAGTTCTTTGGCGCTCAGTCTTCTTTATGGTCCAGCTCTCACATCCATACATGACACTGGTAAAACCAGAGCTTTGACCAGACGGACCTTGTTGGCAAAGTGATGGCTCTGCATTTTCATACACTGTCCAGGTTTGTCATGGAGGCTTACCCTCATAGCTCAGTTGGTAAAGAATCTGCCTGCAGTGCAGGAGACTCTGGTTCAATTCCTGGGTCGGGAAGATCCCCTGGAGAAGGAAATGGCAACCCACTCCAGTATTCTTGCCTGGAGAATCCCATGGACAGAGGAGCCTGGTGGGCTACGGTCCATGGGGTCGCAAGAGTCAGACACGACTTAGCGACTAAAGAGAGAGAGAGAGATTTGTCATAGCTTTTCTTCCAAGGAGCAAGTGTCTTTTAATTTTGTGGCTACGACCACCGTCCGCAGTGACTTTGGAGCCCAAGAAAATAAAATCAGCCGATGTTTCTACTTTTCCCCTAGTTGCTTGCCATGATGTGATGGCATAGTATTCCATGATCTTCATTTTTTGAATGTTGAGATTTAAGCCAGCTTTTTCACTCTCCTCTTTCACCTTCATCAAGAGGCTCGTTAGTCTCTCTTCACTTTCTACCATTAAAGTGGCCTCGTCTTCAATTTCCTATTAAGTCACTGCTCATCATAACTGATTCAGGTTGCATGATGCAGTCAGCAGCAGTGAGCAGTAGCTGGAACCAAGGTCCTAGTTTCCCAGACCGGGAGTCCTAACTGTCAGGCGAGTGCACAGAAAAAGAGACCCCCGAGCCAGGCAGTCAGGCAAGAAAAGGAAATTTATTTGAGAGAAAAGAGAGGGTAACTGTCTCTTAAGGAGAACCAGTGTTCTCCCTTTCTGACAGAGTCCTTCAGTTCACTTCAGTTGCTCAATTGTGTCTGACTCTTTACAACCCCATGGACTGCAACACGCCAGGCCTCCCTGTCCATCACCAACTCCTGGAGTTTATGACTCCTGTGCATTGAGTCAGTCATGCCATTCAACCATCTCATCCTTGGTCATCCCCTTCTCCTCCCACCTTCAATCTATCCCAACATCAGGGTCTTTTCCAAGGAGTCAGTTCTTTGAATCAGGTGGCCAAAGTATTGGGAGTTTCAGCTTCAACATTAGTCCTTCCAGTGAATACCCAGGACTGATCTCATTTAGGATGGACTGGTTGGATCTCCTTGCAGTCCAAGGGACTCTCAAGAGTCTTCTCTAGCACCACAGTTCAAAAGCATCAATTCTTTGGTGCTCAGCTTCCTTTATAGTCCAACTCTCACATCCATACATGACTACTGGAAAAACCATAACTTTGACTAGATGGACCTTTGTTGGCAAAGTAATGTCTCTGCTTTTCAATATGCTATCTAGGTTGGTCATAACTTTTCTTCCAAGGAGTAAGCGTCTTTTAATTTCATGGCTGCAATCACCATCTGCAGTGATTTTGGAGCACGAAAATATAAAGTCTGACTCTGTTTCCACTGTTTCCCCATCTATTTCCCGTGAAGTGATGGGACCGGATGCCATGATCCTAGGTTTTGAATGTTGAGCTTTAAGCCAACTTTTTCACTCTCCTCTTTCACTTTCATCAAGAAGCTCTTTAGTTCTTCTTTGCTTTCTGCCTTAAGGGTGGTATCGTTTGCATATCTGAGGTTATTGATATTTCTCCCGGAAATCTTGATTCCAGCTTGTGCTTCTTCCAGACCAGCATTTCTCATGATGTACTCTGCATAAAAGTTAAATAAGCAGGGTGACAGTATACAGCCTTGATGCACTCCTTTTCCTATTTGCAACCAGTCTGTTGTTCCATGTCCAGTTCTAACTGTTGCTTCCTGACCTGCATACAGGTTTCTCAAGAGGCAGGTCAGGTGGTCTGGTATTCCCATCTCTTTCAGAATTTTCCAGTTTATTGTGATCCATACAGTCAAAGGCTTTGGTAAAGTCAATAAAGCAAAAATAGATGTTTTTCTGGAATTCTTTTGCTTTTTCAATGATCCAGTGGATGTTGGTAATTTGACCTCTGGTTCCTCTGCCTTTTCTAAAACCAGCTTGAACATCTGGATGTTCACAGTTCACGTATTGTTGAAGCCTGGCTTAGAGAATTTTGAGCATTACTTTACTGGCATGTGAGATGAGTGCAATTGTGCGGTAGTTTGAGCATTCTTTGGCATTGCCTTACTTTGGGATTGCAATGAAAACTGACCTTTTCCAGTCCTGTGGCCACTGCTGAGTTTTCCAAATTTGCTGGCATATTGAGTGCAGCACTTTCACAGCATCATCTTTTAGGATTTGAAGTAGCTCAACTGGAATTCCATCACCTCCACTAGCTTTGTTCATAGTGATGCTTTCTAAGGCCCACTTGACTTCACATTCCAGGATGTCTGGCTCTAGGTGAGTGATCACACCATGGTGATTATCTGGGTCGTGAAGATCTTTTTTGTATACTTCTTCTGTGTATTCTTGCCACCTCTGCTTAATATCTTCTGCTTCGGTTAGGTCCATACCATTTCCGTCCTTTATTCAGCCCACCTTTGCATGAAATGTTCCCTTGGTATCTCTAATTTTACTGAAGAGATCTCTAGTCTTTCCCATTCTGTTGTTTTCCTCTATTTCTTTGCACTGATAACTGAGGAAGGCTTTCTTATCTCTCCTTGCTATTCTTTGGAACTTTGCATTCAAATGGGTATATCTTTCCTTTTCTCCTTTGCTTTTCGCTTCTCTTTTTTTCATAGCTATTTGTAAGGCCTCCTCAAACAGCCATTTTACTTTTTTGCATTTCTTTTTCTTGGGGATGGTCTTGATCCTCATCTCCGATCTTGATCCTCATCTCCTGTATGATGTCACAAACCTCCATCCATAGTTCATCAAGTACCCTTGTCTGTTGGATCTAGTCCCTTAAATCTATTTCTCACTTCCACTGTATAGTCGTAAGGGATTTAATGTAGGTCATACCTGAATGGTCTAGTGGTTTTCCCTACTTTCTTCAATTTAAGTCTGAATTTTGAAATAAGGAGTTCATGATCTGAGCCACAGTCAGCTCCCGGTCTTGTTTTTGCTGACTATTGGGCTTCTCCATCTTGGGCTGCAAAGAATATAATCAATCTGATTTCGGTATTGTCCGTCTAGTGATGTCCATGTGTAGAGTCTTCTCTTGTGTTGTTGGAAGAGGATGTTTGCTATGACCAGTGTGTTCCCTTGGCAAAACTCTATTAGACTTTGCCCTGCTTCATTCTGTACTCCAAAGCCAAATTTGCCTGTTATTCCATGTGTTTCTTGACTTCCTACTTTTGCATTCCAGTCCCCTATAAGGAGTCCTTCTTATACCCCACCAATGAAAAATTCTCTGAAGGAATGGTCATGTGGCCAGAGGTCTGGAATCTGGTAGTCTCACAGCTTTGAGAAGTTAGGCGCTAGTGAGATACCTGGATGCCATTTGGGCAATTTGGTCAGTCTCACAGATCACCGTGATTTATTCTTTGTTTGTGACCCCATGTGGGCCCTGTCACTAACCACTGGACCAAAGACCAAAGGAGCCAGCAGTTAGGGCTGATGTCCCTAGCCTTGCCTGTCCATTCAAGAGGCAGAAGGTAAAGAGTAAAATGGAAAGTTTATTGGGAAGAAAAGTACATGCAGAAAGGCACACTGGTGAGATCAGAGGAAGTCTTGCCTTTGGGAAGTTTAAATCCTTTATAAGGAGGCAGAGACATTACTTTGCCAACAAAGGGCTGTCTAGTCAAACCTATGGTTTTTCCAGTGGTCATGTATGGATGTGAGAGTTGATCTATAAAGAAAGCTGAGCACTGAAGAATACCAGTGCTTTTGAACTGTGGTGCTGGAGAAGACTCTTGAGAGTCCCTTGGACTCCAAGGAGATCCAACCAGTCCATTCTAAAGGAAATCAGTCCTGAATATTCATTGGAAGGACTGATGCTGAAGCCTAAACTCCAGTACTTTGGCCACCTGATTCGAAGAACTGACTCCTTGGAAAAGACTGTGATGCTGGGAAAGATTGAAGGTGGGAGGAGAAGGGGACAACAGAGGATGAGATGGTTGGATGACATCACTGACTCAATGGACATGAGTTAGAGCAAGCTCCAGGAGCTGGTGATGGGCGGGGAGGCCTGGATGCTACAGTCCATGGGGTCACAAAGAGTCGGACATGATTGAGTGATTGAACTGAACTGAAGGAGGCAGAAAAAACTCCTTTCTGTGTCTTTGTCTTCCCTCAGGTCAATCATCTTGCTTTTTTCCCCCCTCCCCCCTACCCCCTGCCATTAATTTATCTCTGGACCTTCCCCTGGGGTGAGCATGCACACCTTAGCCAAGATGGATCTTGAAGTGAAGGCCTCTGGGAGGAGCAGGACTCATGAAAGTGAAGTGAAAGTCACTCAGTCGTGTCCGACTCTTTGCAACCTCGTGGAATTATCCTCTGACTTGGACTCCAAGGAGCCTTTCTGCACTGTGTAGGATCTGTGGTATCTCCCTTATCCTAAAAAGGAGTCAGGGGAGATCCCTTAAACCTTTGCTCACACAGGATTTTGCCTCCTCTTTGTCCTTTCCATGACTCTTACAGTAAGGTGTTTACAAGAGAGAAAGACTGGCTGTTTACCCTTATTCTGCTGTTACTTCCATTTCGGATAGCAAACAGGAGGCTGGTTGTAAATTCCTCAACTGTAGCCCACCTATCTCTTGCCGCAATAAATGCAAAGAGGAGGCTGCCTGGTTGTGAATGGCCAAGCTGAGCCCGTTTATCTCCAGCCTCAGGTCAACCAGGGTTTGGTTGGGTTTTCCCTAGGGCACTCTGAGATGGACTCTCAGAGAAAGCGCCTCCCATTGTAGTTCAGGCAGTTTGTGTCAGAAGTCTGCAGCACAAGCCAAAGGAAACAAAGCAAACCAGTCCTCGCTCGTGGGAAGTCACGGAAGACAAAGCGGACGGTGAAGAAATGCCCAGAAATTCAAAACAGATGGCAGGACTGCCCCAGACAGGCCTTCCAAGTCTCACTAAGCCTGTGACCCTTGTCCAAAGCAGCACCTTACAAACAGGCCCCCCACTTCCATAGGGAAAAACACCCAAACTGAAACTGCATCAGTTTCCTCCAAAGGAAAATGTCAAGAGGCCTTGAGGTGTACCTTGGGGGACTTAAGAAAATGCTAGCAGGTGTCACAACGACGTACCAGACGCCCTCTCTGGTCCTCCAATATTTAGTGTTTCTCGGAGTGGAAGTTAAGGTGGAGTGGACAAGAGAAGAAAAAGTGCTCTCAAGGCAAAAGAAGCCTTGGCAGCTGCAAAAGGCAGCCTCTGCCCTGTTCTCTGCCACAGTCCCAGGCTTCCCCAGTGAGTCACCAGGCAGGCCGGAGCCCCTGGCTGGCTGTTGGGGCTACCTGCCGGCGACCAGATCATGGACGGGATCCCAGAATGGTTGCCGGCCAAAATCTTGTCTTTCTCTGCCCACCAAAGCCAAGTGAAAAATACGGAGACCGAGTCTGGAGGAAATAGAAAGCTGGCTTCAGTTCTCAGCCAGTGGAGAGGAGCACACAGCAGGCTCCTGCCTCAGGAACTGTGCCCCGCCCCCGCCCCGCCCCATGAGGAGTCCAGGGCTTATGTAAGCTGGGGGCTTGCACAGGAGATGGGGGAACAAAAGGAATGGGGTCCTGATGTCTTCCTCTTGCGTTGTTTCAAAGACAGACAGAAACTGGCGTCAGTAACCCAATAACTGAGTCTGGCGGTTAGGTGGTGGCTCTGAGACCTCCTTTCTGGTATGTAACTGCAAGGGGAAGGGTGCTGTAAGTGTCAACACCGGATAGTATTTAGCACAGAGTCAAAGAAATATAGGTGTGAATTGTAGCTCCTGCTGAGCTAGGGGGCAGAAAAGCAAACTTAGTTTCAGACATTCAGAGTCAGGAGCAGTTAAAGGGAAAAAAAAGAAACTAGACATCTTCAGGCCTGTGCAGGGCTCTTTTTATCATCTTTGCTCTCAGGAAAGGAAAGAGAAAAGCTCCTTCCTCTTTTTCTCCTTCTCACGGCAACCCTTTCTGCTCACAGCCACTTGACCTTTTCCTCTCCTTCTGCCTCCAACTCCAAACAAAGGGAGCTGTCTGCAAAGGATGCCCACCAAGGCCAGGAAGGGGCAGAGGCCGGGCTCCCTGCCGTCCCCAGAGGAGGGGTGCAGGACGACAAGCAGAATTGGGCCTCCCCTCCCGGGCAGACTGCAAAGGGCCCCACTTTCTGAAGCAGCAGAAATCACTGCCCCCTCCCTGTCTGCAGCGGTGGACACGCAGGAGCCGCCTCCTCCCTGACCTGAAGGCCGGCCCACAGCAGGCAGGGCTTCCGCCCCGGCGTCTGAGCCTGAGTCATGTGTCTGCTGACGGCTCGGAATCAGCCCGAGGGGAACATGCCTTCCCTGCAGTCCTGCCTGGCGGCCCAGCTGGGTGTGCCAGGCCCTGGTGCTCGCAGCAACCCACACCAGTGTGCTCATTTTTCAATTATTTTCAGAGAAAATGTCAACTCCAAGGGTCCTGGGAGTCGACGTAAATGTGTATGAGCTCTGTACAGGCCAAGGGTGCGGCGCAGCAGTGAAGTGTCCCGAAGGCACAGCCATGCAGCCCTGACGCTTGTCAAGTTGGTCACGTGTGTGCAGTGTGAACACTCAGTGAGCAGCTGGTCTCCTGGCTCCAAAGCTTTGCTCTCAGCATCATCTAGTGATGAGTGTGATGCCACCAACATCTTGGCCTTGAAAAATACAGAGAGTTTGGAGGAGACGGAAAGGTGGCTTTAGTCCCCAGCCGACAGAGGAGAGACTCAGCAGGCATGTGGCCTCAGGAGCTGGCCCCCGCCATGCGGAGTCTAGGGGATCATACAGATGAGGGCCTGCGGCCGGGGCAGTGATGAAAATCAGTGGCGTAAGGATCTTGCGTTCTTCCTCTGGCGTTGTTTCTTGCAGGGTCACGGGCTGGTGTTAGGTAGCAGGGGGGTGGGTCTGGCAGTCTGGCAACCTGGTAGCTGGATCCATTGGCTTTTGTATTGTACCATGGCCTTCCTTCTGTAATGCAAAAAGAGAAAAACTGGGCGGGGAGGGCTTAGAAGAGTGTGCCAGATAAACGTAAAGGTCAAGTTCCAGAGGTAAAGGCAAGCTCAGTTCAGTTCAGTCGCTCAGTCGTGTCCGACTCTTTGAGACCCCATGAATCGCAGCACGCCAGGCCTCCCTGTCCATCACCAGCTCCCGGAGTTCACTCAGACTCACATCCATCGAGTCGGTGATGCCATCCAGCCATCTCATCCTCTGTTGTCCCCTTCTCCTCCTGCCCCCAATCCCTCCCAGCATCAGAGTCTTTTCCAATGAGTAGGTAAAGGTGAGCACCAGGTACAGGACATAATTAGCATGGAGCCAAAGGATGATGGGTGTAAATGTACCTCAAGCAGAGTTACAGTCCACAGACCAGGAACCTTTAATCCACCTGCAGCGCGGGAGAGCTGGGTCTGGAGACTCCCAGGGACAGAAGAGCCTGGCAGGCTACAGTCCACAGGGTTGCAGAGTCAGACACGACTGAGCTACTAAGCACATACAACAAAGTGATCTAGGAGTGATCAGGCCTGCTGACTATTCTCTGTATCTTCTTTGTTCTCAGGAAAAAAAGAAAAAGTCATTTCTCTCTTTTTTTTTCCTTTTCACTGCCACAAATTCCCCCCCATCAGTTTATTCGCTCTGTATCAGTGGAGGAAGGGAAATAGGGGTGGTTCTTGTCCAGCTGAGGAAAAAAACCTTAGTTTTGTTCTGTTTGACAATCACCAGTTGTCCAGCTCAGAGGCCCTCGTGGGTGTCCCGGAGCTTTATCAAGGGGCCCGAGGGTAAATTTTCTGATTATTCCTGCAGGATCTGTTCTGAAGAGGGCTGTAGTCTCCGCATCATAATTACGTTGATGTAAACCTGTTGTCATCTGGAGGAGATAAAACTTAACAAGTAATTTACAAAACAGAGGCCAAATATCCGAAAAAGGATTATTTTAACTAGGGGTCAGAGAAGGAGTAAGAACCAAGCTACATTTGATAGCAGTTTTGTTTGTGGTGTGCTTCCGGTCAGTGCCTGGGTCATCCTGTCCAAGGAATGGAGTCGTCTGGACTCAGAAGTAGTTGGAAGAATGACAGCCTCAATAATATTAGACCAAATAGATCTTATCTCTTTTTAGGAAATTAAGCTTGAATCCTAATGTAGACTTTACACTTCGAGAAGACTTGTAGCCAGGTAGCCAGTTGTCTAGGTTTATTTAAGTAGGTCCTAAACTTTAATGTGGCTGTTGGTCATTCAGTTCAGCTCAGTTCAGTCGCTCAGTCGTGTCTGACTCTTTGTGACCCCAGGGACTGCAGCACGCCAGGCCTCCCTGTCCATCACCAACTCCCAGAGCTTACTCAAACCTGTGTTCATTGAGTTGGTGATGCCATCCAACCATCTCATCCTCTGTCGTCCCCTTCTCCTCCTGCCTTCAATCTTTCCTAGCATCAGAGCCTTTTCAAATGAGTTAGTTCTTCGCATCAGGTGGCCAAAGTATTGGGAGTTTCAGCTTCAGCATCAGTCCTTCCAATGAATATTCAGGACTGATTTCCTTTTGGATGGACTGGTTGGATCTCCTTGCAGTCCAAGGGACTCTCAAGAGTCTTCTCCAACACCACAGTTCAAAAGCATCAATTTCTTGGCACTCAGCTTTCTTTATAGTCCAACTCTCACATCCATACATGACTACTGGAAAAACCATAACTTTGACTAGATGGACCTTTGTTGGCAAAGTAATGTCTCTGCTTTTTAATATGCTGTCTCTGCTTTTTAATATGCTGTCTAGGTTAGTCATAACTTTTCTTCCAAGGAGCAAGCATCTTTTAATTTTATGGCTGTAGTCACCATCTGCAGTGATTTTGGAGCCCAAGAAAATAAAGTCTCTCACTGTTTCCCCTGTTTCCCCATCTATTTGCCATGAATTGTAAATGGGGACTGGGTGCCATAATCTTAGTTTTCTGAATGTCGAGTTTTAAGCCAGCTTTTTCACTCTCTTCTTTCACCTCATCAAGAGGCTCTTTAGCTCCTGTTCACGTTCTGCCATAAGGGTGGTGTTATCTGCATATCTGAGGTTATTGGTACTTCTCCCGGCAATCTTGATTCCAGCTTGTGGTTCATCCAGTCCATTACACTTGTGCTTTTTTCTTCTTGTCAACATATGGTCTTAAGCAATTTCATTTTCTAAGCATATAATGGTGACAAGAAGAGACTTTTTAAAACGGAAGGTCTAATCACCTGCTGCTGGCTGACTTTGTTTTGAGAATGGCTGATGGCATCCTAAGTCTGACACAGCTCAGAAAACTCAAGTTCTTTACAATACAAGGACTTGTCTGCAATCACACAATATTGTCTCCTAGATACCATGTCCTTGGGTGTCAGAGCCACAGCTAGTCTATTTTGAGTTCAATTGAAATTTTTCCTTAATAGCCAAAGCATCTGTCAGCATCAGGCATGTTAGTGTTTCACTAGGTATGAGAAGATACAAGACTCAGGGCTCATAAAAATCTCCTCCCCAAAGTGTCTAACTATCTAAAGGCCTGTTTTGCCAGTTTTTTTCAGAGCAGAGAGTGCCTCATTCCTGACCCTGAACTCTTTTCAGGGGGTGTTGAAGGTCAGCAGCTGCAGTGGCCATGATTTCACCTTTGGAGAGGTAGATGGCGAGTGCCATTTTCCAGTTGGCAGAGCCCCTTCAGGGTCATGAAGCTGACCGTGGTTTGGGAGCAGTACATGACCATTTTGTCCCACGGTCCTAGGAATGCTCATTCCCAGGTCTTGTGAAGATTTCTTTAACAGGCCATTCAATGTGCTGTTACTGGACTGGATCATAAAACAGTACTCAGAATTCTCTGGATTACTTGTACGTACTTGTCTCTTGTGGTCCAGGAAAATATTCCCTTTTGTTGCTTCTTCCCATATCCAGAGTTACACCGTTACAATCAAAGATCTTATACAGAAGTACATATCTGATCAACCGCTTCAAGTCACCTAGTCATCATCATTTTTGTTGGAGGCCTGTTTACACACTTGGAACGATAAGAGAAAACAGTCTTATAAAATAGGATATAAGTAATACAGCTAGTAACATTGACAAAGTCATAGTGTAGTGGGGAAACAAAAGCACAAACAATTTGGAAAGAGAACAAATTAAAACAATGATTAGTGTGATTAGTGTAACTCGTTGTAATCTGTAGTAAACCATCAAATCCAAAGGAGAGCCATCTGGAGAAGCTAAATTCTGGCAGGGTCAGATAGAAAAAGATAAATATTTCATCTTTGTTTACAGAGGCATACTTTATTAACTTGTTGTAGGTCATAGCATAAGAGAAAAAGTTTTTTTGAAAAACAAAGATTTAAGTTAGGGTATTTTCCAAAGTCATAAAGTTATAAAATATATTCATCATATTCATATAAATCACATTCATTCTGTCCCATGTAACTGATTCCGGTTGATCTGCATGCATAATCAGGTTTTCCATCAGAGTGCTGTCATTTGTTACCCAGTTCAGTGGCATTGTCTAAAGGCCATCAGAAACTTATATTTGTTTAAAAGATTCTTTTTATGAGTCTTCTTGGAAATCTTCATTTTGTAAAAACTATAAAATCATGACTGTCTATAAAGGACAAACCTTGAAATAGTGTGATTAAAGATTTGAGTACAGTACAATTAGCAGAAAACTTGGATGTTTTTGCAACATAAAATATTTTAGGGTAATCACTAGAATTATGACTGATAACATTTTATCAGGACATATCAGATGTTAGAGACTACATAGAAATTCTCAAATATCTATATTAATGACATTTATCCATACACTATAGTTTATAGTTTAGCTTAAGTTGTCTGATAGTTTCTGAATTAAAAATACCAAATGTACAGTTGGACATTCCTCTCTGAGATGTCTCAGAGAGGTTTTCTTTGATGCATCCATCCCAGAGTCAGGGGGAGGCTAGAAGAGCTTTAGTTAGATTTTGGTATTTGGGAAGTTTGTTAGAAACATCAAAAAGGTTTTAGAACACAACAGGATCATAGGTCATTGAAACAACACTTATTTAACCAAAGTCACAAGACAAAGAAAACAAACACGGATCACTTAAGGGCACAGGAACTCACATGATGTATTATCAAAAAGGAGCACTTCTAACACAGAAAGAAACTAATTCTAGTCTTGCAGAAGCTTACTGAACAAAATCTAAATTTAGTAAATCCTGATTATACATAAAGCTTTTCCCGCAGTCTCTCATCAGTTTCTGTATCCAGATCAGCCTCTCATTTCCCATCTAAATAAAACCAAGCAGCTCACAGTCTTGTCTCCTCAATAAAATGCAATTCCATTCCTCATGTCGTTTTTACTAAAATCATATATTTTACTTTCTTACTGTATACTGAAATGTTTGTTATTTCGTTTCTTTAATTGCATGTTTAAATTAGGATCCTTAATTATTGAACACCTTAATTTTTAGTAAAAACTAAGAAATAAGCAATTATGAACTGTCTTTTATATTGTCATTTTATGGGCAGGTGAGCATGAACACCAGTGATAATTTCCAAAAATATTTAGTTCTTTATAGAGAACATCTCAGGGTGACAGCAAACACTTTTGTTGGTATTTTGAAATATGTTTATAATTTTTATATTACCTTTACTATTTCTAAATACATTTTTGTTATATTTTAAAATACCTTTATAAAGCTATGACAAACCTAGCAGTAGTAGTTAAGTTGCTAAGTCGTGTCCGACTCTTGCGACCCCGTGGACTGTAGCCCGCCAGGCTCCTCTGTCCATGGAATTCTCCAGGCAAGAATACTGGAGTGGGTTGCCATTTCCTTCTCCAGGGGATCTTCCCGACCCAGGAATCGAACCCAGGTCTCCTGCACTGCAGGCAGATTCTTTACCAACTGAGCTATGAGGGAAGCCCTGTGACAAACCTAAACAGCGTATTAAAAAGCAGAGCCATCACTTTGCTGAGAAAGGTCTATATAGTCAAATCTACGGTTTTTCCAGTGGTCATGTGTGGATGCGAGAGTTGAACCATAAAGAACGCTGAGTGCTGAAGAATTGATGCTTTTGAACTGTGGTGTTGGAGAAGACTCTTCAGAGTCCCTTGGACTGCAAGGAGATGAAACCAGGAAGGAAAGGAAATCAGGCCTGAATATTCATTGGAAGGACTGATGCCGAAGCTGAAGCTCCAATACTTTGGCCACCTGGTGGGAAGAGCCAACTCATTAGAAAAGGTGCTGGGAAAGATTGAAGGCAGGAGAAGGGGACAACAGAGGAAGAGATGGTTGGATGGCATCACCGACTCGATGGACATGAGTTTGAGCAGGCTCCGGGAGTTGTTGCTGGGTGCTGCAGTCCACCGGGTCGGAAAGAGTTAGACACAACTGAACAGCAATGAAAAATACCTTTAGTTTTTTTATTTAGTAATTGATGTCTCAGTGCTTTTTAGCTATTTAATAAACTTTTCTCATTTAATGTAAATTAATACAACTTTATAACTTTAAGTTACCAAGTACCTGGAAAGATTGTTACCGAGTCCAAGCTCATTCTGCTTGCTGCAGGTCAGGTCAATGAATTGAGAGATGAGGTGTTGAGGCAAGGAAGAGACTTTAATTGGGGAGCTGGCCGACTGAGAAGATGGCAGGCTGGTGCCTCAAAATAACCATCTTATTGGAGTCTGGATGCCAAGTTCTTTTATAGACCAGAGAGAAAGAAGCAACAAGGAGCTAAAGTCAAAGGGCAGAGTAGAGAGGGGAAAGTGAAAGCATCTTCAGTCTTGTGAAACATCCCCAAGGGAATGGCCAGCCTTCAGAAGGGGGTGTTAATCTCTTCTGTTCACAAGTGGGTAGGGACAAACTCTCCGAGAGCTGAACAAAGGCGCTTTAGTTTACAGTCAAGCAGAGAGGCAGGGTCCATCGAGTATACGAGTATAGTATTAAAAGCAACAAAAAAGCAAGTCAAGGAAACAGTTTGCAACATGGAGTCAGAATTGGCTTTCTCCCTGCAACCAGATCATTTTAAGTAGACATTTAAAAAATATTATTTTAAAGAGTTTATTCCAAAGCTCTTATCTCATTTACATTTAAAGTTTTATTATATGAAGTTATTTTCCATGTAACAAATAAAATATTTATTAAACCTAGGGGCAATAAAATATTATACTTAATTTTGTGACTCTTAACCACATGTCAATTAGATCAGTGAACTTTAATACCAGATATCAACTTTATATGAAATATTTTCCAGTTCCTGTGAATCTGAAATCAGTCATTTACGCCACTTTCTTTATATTTAATTTGTAAGCGAACACTTCTAAATTTAATAGAGTTTTTTATACATTTAATTTTGATACTCCTTTCCAAAGGTAGAGATATCTCATATGTATAATGTATACAGAAGCAGGCAAAACTAGAGATCTCAGGGCTTTACTTTAAAAACAAAGACTTAGTTATGAACCAGATGTTACATTATAAGTTTAGTATTTTACAAAGAACGGTTGAGATACATTAAAATTGCTTGTTCAGATGACTGAGGCTTATTATTTTTTTAAAGGTTTTGTAGTGACCCAAGGAGGAAAGAGCAGATGAAACCAAGGAGGGTCTTGGAAGCAGGAGCGGAAAGACCAGACCTGTGGTGTCCCTCCCGCCCCCATGCTGTAACTGTTAACGGATCTCAGGTCCTCCTGACCAGTGTAACCTGTCTCCCCTCCTACCCCACAGGGAGAAGGCATTTGCCTTACTCTTCCCCACCCAGTATACTTGCCTCATCGGAAATTCTTTTCCAACCCGCACCCGGACCACGACAGGTTTGGCTGAGGGAGCAATTCCAGCGGTTTGAATTTTAAACTTGTCACTTTTTTCCCCCTTGGTTTTAGGTCTTGTCTGATTGAGTTAATCAGGCTCAGTCTCAGGTTCTTGTGGCCTGTATTTATATTTTCGACCAAAATACCAAAAATCTTCTCTTCAAGATTTCTAAGAGAAAGTTGTTTGTAGTTCCCCAAAGAACTGGTCTGTCACCTGAAAGATTTTATCAGCGACAAGATTTCTAATTAGATTGAAATTTATTTTATGAGTTTTATGTGTGATGATTTTAGAGTTTATCATATCTTCAAAGGTTTGTATGAGGCATTTTGCAAAGACCTTTTCTCTGTGTTACAAATTAAGCTCAAAGCAATGTCACTATTTTTATTTTTATGAGCCCTTGAATGCTAGTTTCCACTTGCTTCCAGAGTTCTCAGTATGGTGGAGACTTGCCCAAACATGACTTCCAAGTCCCACTCAGCCTGGACCATTGCCCCAGAGCAGTACTTCTCGTCAGGATCTCCTTTTTCAAGAAGACCTCTAAACTGAACCGTAGTCCCCTTAGCCGGTGGTCAGAGGTCAAGGTGCAGCTCCGGGAGACTCACCGCAGGGGCTGGGGGTGTCTTGACTTCCTTAGCCCGGTAATTGGCTCCATTGTCTTTTGTGTTATTGTCCTGAGGCCTGCTTTCTGTAATGCAAAAAAGACAAACTAGAAGGGGTGGTCTGTGCAGAGAGTGCTGAAAGGTGAGCACCAGATATGGGATGTCATCAGCACAGAGGCAAAAGCCTCATAGGAGCGTATGCAGAGTTAGAGGGCAAAAAAGCAAACTTAGTTACAGTCTACAGGTTAGGAACAAAGTGAAAGCCGGGAGCAATCAGGCCTGCTCTCTTTTCTCCATCTGCTTTGTTCTCAAGAAAGAAAAGCAAAGCCCGTTCCTCTTTGCCTTCCATCTCTCTGTGACAGATGAGTGGAACGAGGCCTTGAGAGAGGAGACCTGGATGAGGTGGGATCCATGTGTTTCAGAGAAGGGTCCCATTTCAGGTTGGATTGCCCCCTCCCCAAATAGACATGATGGGTCCTAACCCCAGCCCCTCAGAATGTGACCTTATTTCAAAATAGGGTCTTTATAGTAGTCATCAGGTTAAAATGAAGTCTGGGGGGGGGGGGTCCTAATGGGCTATGACAGGTGCCCTTATGGAAAGGGGGGTCCGGGAACAGTGCAAGGGGAAGGGAGACGCGGGGACACGCTGGTGGGAACCAGGGGGCCGCTGCCACCCCCAGAGGGAAGCCGGGAGCAGACCTGCCCGAGCCTTCCCAGGGGGCTTAGTCTTAGATCTGTGAGAAAACAAGCTCCTGTTGCTCTAGGCTGCCCGACATGTGGTGCTGGGTTACAGAGGTCCCAGGACGCTGACGCGACCCCGAAGTGAGAGGGACCAAGTCGTGAGTCAGGCAGGCGAGCGCGTGCTGGTTTCCCAGTGGGCACCTGTCAGTGGGGTGGACACAGTTTCTCTGTGCTGCTTCCACATCACATACAACTAAATGTACACATTCTGAGTAGAGTCACAGCTGCAGACAGAGGTAACTCACGGGCACACAGTGGCTGCACCGTTGCCCCAGCTCCAGCGGTTGCAGCAGACTCCCAGGGGCTGGGGGCTTAATCCCCCGATGTTTATTTCTCACACGCTGCAGACTGGACGTCCAGCTCCCATGTCTGCTGAGGACAGGCGGTTCCTCCCCAGCTCCATCGGTGGCATCTTTTCCCCATGTCCTCACCTGGCATCAGAGCCCGGATGCCATCCAGAGGTTCCACCCTCGTGACCTCCCCCCGAGGCCCTCCCAGCACCTGCCCTCACCCAGGGTTAGGGTCCGCGTGTGCGCTGGGCACGCGCCCGCCCTCTGGAGCAGGCTGTTTACGGGACGAACTGGCTGAGGTGTGTCGTCTTCTCTGTTGAGACAGCCAGAGTGTGGGTTGGAAGGGAATTTCTAAACAGAGCATTTCAGAAGGGAGTGAGTTTATTAAGAGCAAAGGGCAGATGAAGTGGACTCTGCGAGTGCAGTGGGCCGACCTCCCGACAGACCAGGTGGAGCTGACAGTTTTCTTAGCTTAGTAACTGGTTTTATAGCCTTAAGACAAAATAAGGCTGGAAGGCTGGCCTTAGGTGATTAGCTGGGGCACTGTAGGATGTTTTCTAGAGTGGGCGTCTTTGCGTAAGTGGGAGTCAGGAAGTTTGTTAGCAGTAATTAGTGGGCTTTTGACAACAGTCACAAAGGGACTCCGTCAGCTTGGGAGGTGACCTTGGCTCTGGGTTCTGTTTCTGTGGCTGGTGCCAGGCGCACCTGTGGCTTTGGGGCAGGACTCCACATCCTCCTGGACCAGGAGCTCCTGGGGCAGAGCAGAGATGCCGCATCGTCACTGCCTGTCCCACCCCAGAGACGGCCTTGCTGCACACAGAGGACAGCGAGTGAGGCTCTGCGACGTGGGTTCCAGGGCTGCCGGGCTCACACGGAAACCCCCACAACGCACCCCTGTGCCCGGGGCCGGCCGGGAGCCTGCCCGCACATTCCGCACGGGCCCCGAGATGCTTCAGCCTCGTTTTTGACAAAATAACAGACAAGACTGTGCAAAATTCTGTACAAAGGTCACAGTTTAAGCCGTGCCTCCCATGGCTAAGCTCAGATTGGCCTAAACAGAAGTCTCTCTGGGGTTCATCCAGGCAGTCCCTGCCCTCCCTGACCCCTCTCCGAGCCCTCGCATCGCCCCACTTTCCCAGCTACACCCCAATTCCAGCCCAGCCTCGGGTCCCCCGAGTCCGCCCCTGCTCCCTGCCCTTTGCCCTCGGTAATTCAGCATCTGTTGCCACATTGGTCATCTGGAAGCTAAGCGGAAGCCTGTGTCTGAGACGGTGGTGTCGGTGTCCAAGCAGCACCCGCCCAGCGATGACCCCTTGTCTCAGCGGCTCATGGGCTCTAATTCCCAGCAAATCGTCGAGGTGGCTTGACTTGAATTTACAAGTCGTGTTTCAGCAGAAGACACGAGGACAGCAGCTCTTCAGACCTTATTTGTTTCCTCTTTTCAATTAACTTTTCATTATGCACTTCAGTTAAGAACTTAATCACTTCAACAGTAACCTTCAGCCTCGGCTCTTATAGTACAAACAAGACTGGGTACCCAGGCATCTGCGAAGGAGAATGAGAGCAAGAGTAGCCACACTTCCCAGCGCGGACTGGCCGCTGCTGGTCTGAGGGCCTTGGTCACCTAGGAGATGACCTTGACCATCTCACGGGGCCCTGTGAGGGAAGCAAACGTCACCCAGGTGTCCAGCGAGCAGGTCAGCGCTTCAGGCCCTGGACACAGGACCTCCAGGGGCAGCTCAGGAGCCAGCTCTTTACTAACCAGCCGGGGAGGACTTAGACTCCGACCCAGGAGAGCCACCCTGGTGCAGCCCCCTGCAGGTCTGGGTGGCAGGGAAAATTACTAGATGCGTTTTAAAGAAACAGAAGCAATGGGAGAAAATAATAGCAAATGAAGCAACTGACAAACAACTAATCTCAAAAATATACAAGCAACTTATGCAGCTCAATTCCAGAAAAATAAACGACCCAATCAAAAAATGGGCCAAAGAACTAAATAGACATTTCTCCAAAGAAGACATACGGATGGCTAACAAACACATGAAAAGATGCTCAACATCACTCATTATCAGAGAAATGCAAATCAAAACCACAATGAGGTACCACTTCACACCAGTCAGAATGGCTGCGATCCAAAAATCTGCAAGCAATAAATGCTGGAGAGGGTGTGGAGAAAAGGGAACCCTCCTACACTGTTGGTGGGAATGCAAACTAGTACAGCCACTATGGAGAACAGTGTGGAGATTCCTTAAAAAATTGCAAATAGAACTACCTTATGACCCAGCAATCCCACTGCTGGGCATACACACCGAGGAAACCAGAATTGAAAGAGACACATGTACCCCAATGTTCATCGCAGCACTGTTTATAATAGCCAGGACATGGAAACAACCTAGATGTCCATCAGATGAATGGATAAGAAAGCTGTGGTACATATACACAATGGAGTATTACTCAGCCATTAAAAAGAATTCATTTGAATCAGTTCTGATGAGATGGATGAAACTGGAGCCGATTATACAGAGTGAAGTAAGCCAGAAAGAAAAACACCAATACAGTATACTAACACATATATATGGAATTTAGAAAGATGGCAATGACGACCCTGTATGCAAGACAGGAAAAAAGACACAGCTGTGTATAACGGACTTTTGGACTCAGAGGGAGAGAGAGAGGGTGGGATGATTTGGGAGAATGGCATTCTATCATGTATACTATCATGTAAGAATTGAATCGCCAGTCTATGTCTGACGCAGGATACAGCATGCTTGGGGCTGGTGCATGGGGATGACCCAGAGAGATGTTATGGGGAGGGAGGTGGGAGGGGGTTTCATGTTTGGGAACACATGTAAGAATTAAAGATTTTAAAATTAAAAAAAAAGAAAAAGAAGCAGAAGCAGATACTAAACCTCACCCTACGCCTTAAATTCAGCAGAAAGTTCAAAGCGTTCTTGCTCTCACTGGCTTTGTTTCGCTCTTGGGTCTTTTTGTTGTTAGTTTTTCACAGGGTTGAAAGAACTGACTGTCCACCTGAAAATGTAGGTGTGAACTCTGGCAAACTGCCTCAGATGTGCCCTGGGTTTGTTCTGCGCAGGTCAGACAGGCAGCCTGGGAGGTGCTGTGGTGGCGGAGGACAGCTGTGTTCGCACAGCCCACGGACAGGAGGTTGGGCCCCCCACGGGGTCACGCGGGGAGACAGAAGGAATGGGGACCTTTATGGTGGTCCTCCTGGGAAAGGCAGGGCGGGCAGGGGGTTGCTGAGTCTGAACCACTTTGCTGGATCTGGCTCCGGGCAGGGGCCCCCACCGTCTGACACGTCTGTCCTGCTGATTAGGGCGCCTGTCTGGGAAGCTAGTGTCACGGGAGAGCCGGATGGAGCGGGTGGGGGAGTTGTGTAGTTTATTCGTGGTCTCCTTAGTCTGGGAGGGGCGGTCCTTCCTGGTCAGACACGCCCCAAGGTATCAAAGTGTTATAAATACAGAAAAAAGAAAACATCCTTAACACACAAACATAGCTTTAAACCAAGACTTACTTTCTCAACCGAGAATACATTCTCTTTTATCGCAATATCTCTTCTCCCTCCGGAATGGACCGCGGTTGACTGAAATGGCCGTGGTTACTTGTTCACTTGGAGCACATACTACAAAAAATGCTTGGACTTCCCTGGTGGTCCAGTGGCTCAGAATCCACCTGCTAATGCAGGGGACACGGCTTCGCTCCCTGGCCCAGGAAGACTTCACACGCCACAGAGCAGCTAAGCCCATGCACCACAACTGCTGAAGCCTGAGCGGCCAGAGCCCGGAGCCCGCGCTCTGCAGGAGGGAAGCCACCGCAGTGAGCAGCCTGCACGCTGCAGCTGGAGCAAGCCCGAAAGGCAGTGAGGACCCAGCACAGCCATAAAGAAATAAATACGTTTAAAAATGCTGATGAAACAAACTTGATGAAAAGCATCTCTGTATGGGTGTTCTTGCTTTCTGTGATACAGTGACTGCCCTAAGCTTAGGCCCTGTCTTTTCTCTTGATGCTTGTAAACACAAGTTCAGACCATCCTGTTATTTTCTTAAGTGAAAGTGAAAATCACTCAGTCGTGTCCAACTCTGCGATCCCACGAACTATTCCTTGGAATTCTCCAGGACAGAACACTGGAGTGAGTAGCCTTTCCCTTCTCCAGGGGATCTTCCCGACCCAGGAATCGAAATGGGGTCTCCTACATTGCAGGCGGATTCTTTACCAGCTGAGCTATCAGGAAAGCCCCTTTTTCTTAAGTGAATTGTGTACTAACAGGAAGGTTGCTCCCAGGTGCTTGGAGGTTGGGAGCTCGTTGATTTTCATGGTTAATATTTATTGGTAGAAAAGAACAGAAGACCAGTTGGCAGTGTCCAGACATAAAGCTGCCCTGTCTGCAGATTTTAGGGTTTTTTAGTTTATTAAAGTTTTATTCGTTATTTTGGCTGCCTCTGTGTCTCTGTGCGGGCTTTTCTCTGGTCGTGGGGAGCCGGGGCTGCTCTCCAGCAGCACGGGGCGGGCTTCTCATCGCCGTGGCTTCTCTGGTTGCGGGGCACAGGCTCTGGGGCACGCGGGCCCAGGGCTTGGGGCGCGTGGGCTTTCTTGCTCCGTGGCACATGGGATCTTCCCGGATCAGGGATAGAACCCATGTCCCCAGGTTGGCAGGCGGATTCTCATCCACTGAGCCGTGAGGGAAGCCCTGTCTGCAGTCTTGTTTGGGAAACATGACTCTGAGGTCAGTGCGTGTCATTTCACCCCAACCTGGTGAGTCCTCCCTGGTGAAGGCAGAAGCAGCCCCTCTCGGACCGTCTGGAGGCTTCGTCCTCCGTTCTGCTGCTTGTCTTTATCCTGGAATGACTCACACTAAACAGGATTGCCGGCTGGGCTCCAGTTTGGCCGTGGGGCCAGGCCACCTCGCCCCCGCTAGGCATGACCACGACCACGAGTGGCGCTTGGGCATCCCCCGGCCCTTGTGCTGGGTGACTTTCGTCCAGAGTGACTCAGACCTTGCCTGTGACACTCCCCCATGCCTACCAAGTAATTATGGAGACCAGAGTCACTCTGCCCTGGTCTCACTGAGCAGAGGACTTTGTCAGAGGATGGTGGTGGTCGTGAGCGGGACAGCTCTGATGGCTTCTCTGGCTCGGTGACTGTAAAAAGAGAGAAAGGCCTGCGAGTAGGGAGTCTGTCTCCTAATTGTGGCTGTGGTTTCTGCTCAGCTGACCCCAGTCTCACATCCTTGTCTCTGCGTCCAACACTGCAGTTCCCAGGGGAAAAAACTGAAAACTCTCGGGTGGGTTTTTGCTGTTTGGCGATTTTGCACATCCTGTCTCAGTGGGTTACTTTTGGGATTTGCCTGCTTA
This sequence comes from Capricornis sumatraensis, assembly GCF_032405125.1. NCBI lineage: Eukaryota > Metazoa > Chordata > Mammalia > Artiodactyla > Bovidae > Capricornis > Capricornis sumatraensis. Next base: position 43,185,252 of record NC_091072.1, on the reverse strand, counting down.
CAATATTCTACCTGACATTGGGAACACTCAATCCTGTTTTCTTTATGTGCCTGTGTATTTGACCTGTGTATCACCTTGTGCTCTGTTTGGCGGGGGATGGAGGGCAAATTTTGAGTCTGTAAATTTGTCTGTAAAATAATAACCGAGGTGAGAGATCAAGGTCATTAATCTCTCTGTGGTATGAATCGAGCATTTCTCACAGTTGCGCTTGACCCTCCAGGTCACCTGATTTCCATCTGGTACCAACCCGAGAGGTGGAACTGGACCGACTGGTTGGGGGGCGTCTCTCGCAGGGTTTCTGTTTGTAACTAGGGCATCTCCACCCCCAGCCCCCGCAGGGCTGACGTTTCCTGTGCTTCATCTTCCTGCGAGTACAGCATCCAGGGCACGCTCCCCCACGCCGTGACAACCCAGACTGTCCAGACTTGGCCCTGAAGGGGGGTGTTCCAGCTGAGGGTGTACTTCAGTTGGCCCCAGACGCAGCCTGACTCTGCAGCGCTACAACCAGCAGTTTTCTCGAGGCGGTTTTGTTGTTACAGTGGTGTGTTTGGCCAGGGGAGACTTAAGGATTGTTTGTAAGCCAAGATAATGACAGCCATTAGCTTCCAGCTTGTCATTTGCACCAGAGCAAACCGGCTTAGCTGACACTCAAGGAGCAGAAGCCTGGATGCCCAAAGAAACTTTTTTTTTAATATTTATTTTTATTTTACTTATTTGGCTGTGTCGGGTTTTAGCTGCAGCACGCAAACGTAGTTGCAGCATGTGGGGGTCTAGTTCCTGGACCAGGGATGGATGGAACCCTGGGCCCTGTGTTGGGAGCACTGCGTCTTAGCCACGGGACCACCAGGGAAGTCCCTGGAAAAGACTTTAGACCAGTCTCATCTTCTCCTGTCTGTGGCTCAGAGGTTAATCAAGCCTTCCGAGGTCCCGGAGCAGTAGGAGTGAAACTGGCGAGAAAGAGTTGAGACCCCAGCCTGAGCCTTTAGCATGTTTTCAGACTCTTGGATCCAAGCCATAGGCACCGTGGTTGGTGGTTCAAAAATATGCTTTGCAGAGAAAGAAATGGACATAATGAATACTCAGGAGCAGGAATGACTCTGCTGCTGCTGCTGCTCAGTCACTTCAGTCGTGTCCGACTCTGTGCGACCCCAGAGACGGCAGCCCACCAGGCTCCCCCAACCCTGGGATTCTCTAGGCAAGAATACTGGAGTGGGTTGCCATTTCCTTCTCCAATGCATGAAAGTGAAAAGTCAACGAGAAGTCGCTTAGTCGTGTCCGACTCTTAGCGACCCCATGGACTGCAGCCTACCAGGCTCCTCCGTCCATGGGATTTTCCAAGCAAGAGTACTGGAGTGGGGTGCCATTGCCTTCTCCAAGGAACGACTCTAGGAAGGTACATTTTTCTGTGATAAATGTCTTTTGTTTCCAGGAAGTTTTTGTTTTGCCACAGTTGTTAAGGAGCTAGTATTCATGAGACTTAAACCAAGTGGGTGCCGTTTCGGGGGCTTCAAAGAGCTCCCGTACACAGTCCTTTATGTTTCGGAGCAGAGAGAATGGGGTGAGAGGCAAGGTGGGAGGTAAGAGGTGCTTTATTAGAATAGGAGATGCCCTGAGAACGCACTGGCTACAGTTTTACAATCGGAGGAAAAGTGGGGAGGGGAGGAGACCTTCTTTGTCTTTCTTGAGTAGAGGTCATGGTTCCATCATCAGCTCTTCCTCCGGTTTGAGCAAGGGAGTCTTCTTGACTCTACATGGTCAAGCAAGGTCCACAAATTACTGCTTTTGTGTGTGCAGAGAGCACGTCCTGGGGATCGCTAACTTGCTGAGCATCACGGGCAGGATGTGGGTCTCACGTCACCGCTGTTTTGTTGTTGGGGGCATGTCTCGTGTGTCTCTCACACGGTTCTGCTGCTCAGCAAGCCTGCTCTCTTGAGAGATCATGAACCTACAGGGGTCTCCCGTATTGCTCTACTCACAGCCCTCGAGTGGGATGAATTATTTAATTGCCCACTTTGACCCTTCACTCTGACCCTGTCAAGACTAGTTACTGAAACACAGTGACCAGCTCCAGTTCAAGGCACCACGAGACCCGTGTGGGGACCTGGAGGCCTGCGTGGTGGGGGCGGTGGGGAGGAGACTGGGCTCACCTTCAAATACAACAGGGGCAAGTGGGGTCACAGCCAAGGAGCAGGATGGCTGTGGGGGCTGGGGGACCGGATGTTCCTGGGAGGAAGCATCAAGGTCAGGGCATTCTCACTGGACACTTAACAGGGAGGCCCAGGTGATAACATGGGGAGGTGGGGCTGAGGAATCTGATAAGATATCCAGTGTGGGGGATTTTTGCTAAAGCTGAACTAAAGGTGCAAGGACAGACCCGAGGGCGGGCCTTGAGGACAGAGGGCAGCCTGGCTCGAGCTGGGGGGGCCCCCCGATCGCCAGCATAGCCAGAACCCACAGTCTGTGCTTGTTTCTGACTCAGCACAGGTCCAGTGCTTGCAGCTGTTGATTGGCAGCAGGGTGTGGGGGTGCCACTCTCCAGTGTAACATTCCAGAGTCACTCCACTCACGAGAGTGACTCCCGGGTTTAAAACTGCAGAGATCGCTCCCTCCCTCCCTCCCTTGGTTCTTAGGAAGAGAGGAGAAATCCACCCCCACCCCTCCTCGGGTCTGCTACGGTCTTCTAAAAACCTGTCTTTTTCTTGATTAAACAATGAGCGTGTACTGCTTATATGGTCAGAAAGATGCCGCCCTGGCCTCCTCCTCAAGTTGTATTTTCAGTCCTCCTCTCTATACCCTCACAGCTTGGACCCCCAAACTCGGCCTCCCCGAGCCCTGTGGGAAATGGGACCAGTCAGTCAGTTACCCTCACCCCAGCTTGGCTTCCTTACCTACAACACATGGGGAGTGTGCCTGCAGCTGAGATACAAATTGACCATTTACAGAAAGGACTTAGCTTGGTCACACACACACACACACACACACACACACACACACACACACACACACGACCATTTACAGAAAGGGCTTAGCTTGGACAGATCCAGGGCAGGAATCAGGGGCATTTCATTCAGTCTCAATTCCCCCGGTTATTTATCACTAGTTACACCTGTAATTTTTGGAAAACATGACTGCTTTTATCAGGATGCTTCAAAGATAGCAGAGCAGATGACAAGACCCTTGAAGGTGCAGCTCGCGGGCCGAGGTCGGGAGGCGGAGGCGGTGGCTCCCCCAGCGGTTCACATCTATTTCCACAGGACAGGTAGGACTCGGGGTTCAGCCTAAACTAATGAGCCAAGCCCGAGTGTGAGCGGAAACCTCCGGTGTGCTGGAGGGATACAGTGATCGCTGATACTTTCAAGGGCGGTGATCATTCCACGTCTCATTTCGTCCTCAGAGAAGTTCTGAGAGGTGGCTGAGGCCGTGGTTCTCCTCACGGGTTACCGGGGCAGGAAGACTGCAGAGTCTGCGGGCTGGGCGGCCTTCCTGCAGCTCAGTCAAGCGACCGCGGGCGCCTCAGGCAGCGGGTCAGGATGGGGCGGGAGGGCAGAGGCCGCTTCCCACGGGACCCCACGGGCTCTTTCTGCCGCACCTGCACTGGTCACCGCGAAGGTGCAGGGCACGGGCCCAGGAGCTACTTAACACCGCAGTCAGAAAATCAACAGCGAACTAGGACAAACGCATGAGAGCACAGGATGCCCAGCGGTGACAAGTGTCCTGGAGGTGGCCTCGGGGGTGAGACTGCGGGGAGGGCGCTGCTGGGGACATGGGAGCACGCAGGCGGCCAGGTGTGAGCGGGGTCTCACGGGCTCCCCCCGCTGCTCCATCCGGGGCGCAGGGCTGCCTGGCTGCAGGCCGGGAGGTGGTCCCGGCGCTCCTGAGCCCGGCCCCGTGCGCCCGGGGCGAGGCCCCCACGCTGGGCGGGGGCCAGGCGCGGGAGAGAGGCGGTGTTCACCTGCCGACCTCACGGCCCCACGAGCCGCCAGGCAGCAGTGCGGTCCCTGCCCCGGGCACGCGCGCCCGGCCGGCGCCCGGACCCGGCTGCCCCGGCGCGCGCGGGGCCAGCCTGTAGGGAGCTGGTCACCTGCCCGCCCGAGTGGAAGCGAAACTGCGCCCGCGGCCTCTGCCGGGGGTGGGGGGGGGGCGGTCACTGCGGGCCGCCGGGGCTCCTACGGGTGTCTCCGCCGAGTGTCTCCGCGGGGCGCGGCGGGGGAACCGAGGCGTGGCTGGGCCGCGTTCCCGGCGAGTGCGGGACGGCGGCCCTTTCCTGGTCCATCTCGGTTCGGGGAACCGGCCTGGGCCATGAAGGGCACATCCGCAGCTGGTTCCCTAGAGGCCAGAGAGCTCCGCCCCACCCTACGCTTGTGGTACGGCCCGCGCCCCCTGCATGCGGTGGTACGGCCCGCGCCCCCTGCATGCGGTGGTACGGCCCGCGCCCCCGCCCGGCTTGCACCCTTGGTATCGCCCACAGCCGGGAGGCCACGCCTCCGGACGCGCATGCGCGGCGCCGGGCGCGCGGGTCGTGACACCTCGGTGATCTGGTGGGCGCTGGGCGGGGCCGGGTTCTCCAGTCGGTCCGCGTCTCCTCGGCGATCTGAGAGCCCAGCGCCGCGCTGAGGATCCCCGCGCCCACCAGGTGCGGCCAGCGGTGCTTGACAGCCAGGCCTGGACTTGTGGGGGCGGGATCCGGCTCGCCCGTCCTCAGGTGAGCGCGCAGGGGGTCAGGTCGTCCTGTTCTCAGGTGGGCCGGGCAGTGGTCAGGTCGCTCCGTCCTCGGGTGAGCCGCACGGGGGTCTAATTGCCCCTTGCGCAGATGGGCCGGCAAGGATCAAGTCGCTCCTTCCGCAGGTGAGCATGGAGAGGGACAGGTCAGCCTGTCCGCAGGTGGGCCGGGAGTGGTCAGGTCGCTCCGGCAGCTGCTGAGCCGCGCGGGGCTCGGGCCGCGGTGGGAGGGGTGCAGTCCGCGGGCGGTCCGAGAGGACACTGGCAGGCCAACCGAGACCAGGTCGTGCTGGCTGTAGGACTTGTTTATATTTTTTGAATTATGTTCATTGAGAGTGTTTTCTTACTTACTTTTTGTATGTCAAAAATTAAGTTTATTCTGCTTTAAATGTTGACATAAAATGGGTTGTACCACTTTAAAACTTGGAGAACACCTCTTTCACACTGCAGATTAAAGGGATGCAATTTTGTGGGTGGAATAGGGAATAGGAGCTTTTTTAGGAGATGAAAAGTACTGAAAAGTAAAAGAGGAGAGCTGCACAGGTGAAATGGAAATTGACCAGTTTTTTAAAGACTTGGCTGGTTCTCTCCAAGCCATCAGTTGCTGCCACATCCCATCTTTAACTCTGTGGGATCTTCCTGCATGTCTTCACACAAGCTCTGCTCTGCATCCTCAAATCAGTGATATTCTTTTGTGTGTGTGTGTGTGAAGTATGATTGCTTTACCATGTTGAGCGTGTCTTTAAATTTTGGGAAGAAAATGTTTAAAAGCTGCTGAAGTATAATTCTCAAAATACAGAGGCGTAATTCCTGAGCAAACAGGGAGCACAGATCAGGTTGGACTAACTCACTGAGGAAAGACCTTCAGAGAGGACAGAACCAACTCTGGGTCCGCGGTTGGGGCGGGGGATAGTCCAGGAATGCTGCACCTCATCGGTGCCTCTGGCTGACCTCACAGCACAGTCCCTGCCGAACAGACCTGCTGTGTGCCCTGGAAGGTCAGGTGACCCTCAGGGGCCTGCAGGCAACCCAGGGTGCCTTAAGAAAGCCTACTTCTCTCTCTCTTCTGACGTATTTCCAAGTTTTGGATCAGTGTAGCCTCCAGTGAACAGCGGGAGCTGACACCTGCTCTGATGGCAAGACCCCGGTCCCCGGGACAGGGCTGTGGAAACCCTCCTCTTGAGTTTCCTAAAACGCCTGGTCCAGTGCAAGGAAGCGGCCAAAACCACTGAATCTTGTGAAAGAGTGAGACGAAGTTTGTACATAGATTGATTTCCCGAAGAAACTGGAGGCCTGTGGGCAGAATTGGGCTTTCCAGCCCCGGAGCCCCTTCCCCTCGGCTGCGGGGCCTTGGCTGCCCAGAAGCAGGGGCTGCAGTGGGGTGACTCCAGAGCCCCCCAGGATTGAAAGAGCAGGGGGTCCATGCTCCTGGGTGTGGCTCTGCAGGGGGAAGCAACAGTGACCTCGAGCTGGGGCCTGAGGTAAGGCCAGCCTGCTGCCACAGGACCAGCTGGCCCCGGGTCCCCTTGCCTAGAAGGTGAGGGGTGTGGTGGGGTGGGGGGCAGGCACTGAGCCACTGGAGCTCTGCCCGCCGCCCTCTGGTCTGTGCTGCCTTCCTGAGCAGGGCCCGGCTGCACCCTGGGGAGCCGCTTGCCAAATGGCAGCAGTGCCACCTCGGGGTTCTGGGGGCTGTCTGGCCGCTGACTAGGTTCCTGCAGACCACCTCCAACCCAAGGCCTGGACTTGTCCCCTCATAGCTCAGATGAGTCACCTCACCTGTGTGTCCCTGAGGCCCAGGTGACAGGTTGGACCTGCCCAACCTGCCCAGAAGCTCTAAGCAGGCCGCTGTGCAGGAGGGTGTGTTCGGGGAGGGCTTGAGCAATGACCAGGGTGGGGTGGATATATTGGGATCGAGTCCTGGGGGTGGAGTATGGGGGTCGGATCCCAGGGGTTGAATCCTGGGGTTGAGTCCCTGGGGTGGAGTACTAGGGGTCAGGTACTGGGGTGGAGTACTGGGGGTAGAGTACTAAGGCCAGGTACTGGAGTTGGGTACTGGGGGTGGAGTACAGGGGTTGAGTACTGGGAGTGGAATACTGGGATCAGGTACTGGGGTGGAGTACTGGGGGTGGAGTACTGGGGTTGGGTACTGGGGTCAGGTACTGGGGGTGAGTCCTGAGGGTGAAGTACTGGGGTTGAGTACTGGGGTCGGGTACTGGGGGTGGAGTACTGAGGTTGGGTACTGGGGGTGGGTCCTGGGGTTGGGTACTGGGGTGGAGTACTGAGGTCGGGTACTGGGGTGGAGTCCTGGGGTCAGATACTGGGGTGGAGTACTGAGGTTGGGTACTGGGGGTGGGTCCTGGGGTCAGGTACTGGGGTTGGGTCCTGGGGGTGAAGTACTAGGGGTCAGATACTGGGGTCGGGTACTGGGGGTGGAGTACTGTGGTTGGGTACTAGGGATTGGGTCCTGGAGTCGGGTACTGGGGTGGAGTACTGAGGTTGGGTACTAGGGGTGGGTCCTGGGGTCGGGTACTGGGGTGGAGTACTGAGGTCGGGTACTGGGGGTGGGTCCTGGGGTCGGGTACTGGGGTGGAGTCCTGGGGTCGGGTACTGGGGTGGAGTACTGAGGTCGGGTACTGGGGGTGGGTCCTGGGGTCGGGTACTGGGGTGGAGTCCTGGGGTCGGGTACTGGGGTGGAGTACTGAGGTCGGGTACTGGGGGTGGGTCCTGGGGTCGGGTACTCGGGTGGAGTTCTGGGGTCGGGTTCCAGGTCTGCACAGGGAGTTGCGTCCGTGTCTCTGATAGGTCCCACCTCGGCTCTGTCTGGCCTGGGAGCTTGTGTCTGCCTTGACTGCAGCACAGATCCTGGAAGGCCTGAGGACCTGGAACCAGGCTAAGGTTGCCCGTCAGTGACTCTGGAGGCCGGTGGTTTCCCTGGTTCCTGGGTGCTAGGAGCCGCCCTCCCCTCCACCCTGGCTTTTCCTGTGTCCTCAGAGGTGGGTGGTCGACTCTGCTGTGGCCTCACGTCTCCACTTCCCACCCTCCCGGGCCCTCTGCCCGGCCCCTCAGGACTGCACGTCTCCGTGTGCTGCCTGCTGGGCAGCAGGGAGGTCAGAGCCGGGGACGTGGCATGGGAGGTGCTGGTCCGTTCCCGGCTTTCTCTCCAGGATGACCAGGTTTGGTTTGGTTTTTAACTTGGCTCACAGTTAAAACCACCTGCAGCACACAGGAGACGTTCACACGCTTTCAGTTATGTTCCCTTGGTTAGGAAAAGGAAGCCACTAAACCACCACTTCTCAGGGTCTCAGGGCCCTAGAGCTGAGGGTACCGGGCATGTTCAGTGGTTCCGCACCTGCTTAGGGCACCTGGGCATGTCAGACACGCCCGCAGCTGGCCCTTCAGGGCAGTGAGGGCAGGCCCTGGACAGGTGCCCGGGGCGCCCTGCGTGATTGAAAGGAACAGGTGAGCCCGCGGGCGGTCTGAGCCCCCGGCCCAGCTCTGAGGACCTGGACACGGCGGTCTGGTGAGCCGGGCAGACCCCCAGCCAGCAGCCCCGCGTCGGCTCCTGCCCTCCTCTTGGCCGACCTCTGTCCTGACTCTGGCTCTTGGTTCCCGCTCCTCAACAGTGGAGCCAGGGTCAGAACCTACCGCCCTGTCCCTGGTTCTTTAGTCCCGGGGCCCCAGGGTCCGCCAGCCTTGGAGAAGGGGCCTCTGTATGAGCCACTCCCCTGGCGAGCTCAAGTTGTTTAGTCAGAGCTTTTCAGGGTCACAGGGGAAAGGGAACCCCCATTTCAAGACAGAGCTCCATGAAGTGAGGTGCTGGCTTGGAGCGCAGTGCCCAGGGGACAGGGTGAAGGCTCGAGAGGGGCTGCCTTTCAGCAGAGCTCAGGGTTGTGCAGCCCCTGCGTAGGGCTTGGCTCTGGACGGTGAGGCTTCTTTCCATCTGCCTGGCCCACTCCTGTCGGAGCTGGTCCTCACCCTGTGGGGCTGGAAGCTGACCACTGCGGGACCAGATGGCTCCGGGCTCTGTTCTGAGAGGGTCGTGCAGGTGTGGCCACGGAGGACGACAAAGCCCGTGGTGCTCACAGGGCCTGGAGGCGGGGCCCGGTGGTCAGGGGGCAGAGGGCAGGACAGAGGGGGACAGAGACCACGGCCTGTCCTTGGGTTTGTTGGCAAAGGAAGGCAGGGTGGGGTGAACATGAGACTGGCCTGTTCTAGTGATCTCTCTGGGTTTTGGGCGACAGGGGTGTTCTGAGCTGCCGGGCACCCATAGTGGGACTAGTTCAAGAACAATTGGCATGAAACTATGATTTGATCCGCAGATCTCTGAGCATCTGCCATAGTATCCAGGCAGAAGAGTGTCCCCTCTGGGGGCAGGGCAGGTGGTGGAGGCTGGGCCTGGCCAGGGGGGTTGGCACAGGTCGTGGGCGGCTCCTGGTGGGCCCTTAGTTGGTGGGGTGGCGTCTGGGGAGTCCAGATGTCAGAACATCACAGTAGACAGAAATACAGATATATACACACACACACATGTGTACACCCACAGATGTGTACACGCACAGATGTGTACACCCACAGATGTGTACACGCACAGATGCACATACAGATGTACACAGAGATACACACAGATGTGTACACACACAGATATACGTACGCACAGAAATCAGAGAGATACACGCACACACAGATGCACACACATAGATACACATACAGATGTACATACAGAGAGATACATGCACACACAGATACACACAGATGTGTACACACACACATACATGTATGCACAGGGATGAGAGATACACACACAGATGTACACACATAGATACACATACAGATGTACATACAGAGAGATACACACACACGGATGTACACACACAGATACATGCATAGACGTGCACACACAGATGAGTCAGGCCCGTGTCGTTCCCTGCCCTGTCCACACCCCCTCCATCTGTCACATCACTGTCTCTCGCACGTCTGTCCCTCCAGTGGAAGCTTTCTTGCTGTGTGTGCGTGTCACCCAGACGCAGGCGCACAGGTTGGGGCTTGTTGCCCGTGCCGTGACCCTCTCCCTGGCGTGGGCGTGGCCTGCGTGCCGCTCTGTCCGGCCAGCAGAAGGTCAGGCTCTGTTCTTCTCCAGGCTGAGGACGGGCGCATGAAGGTCCGGGGGCTGCGGCCCTGGCGCAGCGTGTGGACCCTGGCCTGGCTGAGACAACGCAGGCAGCATGAGCCTCCTGGGCGCTGGTGCCCTTGACCTGGACTACACCTCCGGGCAGGTCCGCGGGGCACTGGTGGCTGCGGGCTGTGCCTTCTACCTGGGCGTCTTCGTGGTCTGCCACTGGCTGTCCTCCTTCCTGAACGCCACCTACTGCTCGCTGGCGGCCCGTGAGCAGGTCTTCTGGAACCTGGCGGCCACACGCGCGGTCTTCGGCATCCAGGGCACCGCGGCGGGGCTGTGGGCGCTGCTGCTGGACCCCGTGCTCCAGGCCGACAAGGCGCTCGGCCAGCAGGACTGGTGCTGGTTCCACATCACCACGGCCACAGGCTTCTTCTTCTTCGAGAACCTCGCCCTTCACGTGTCCAACGCGCTCTTCCGCACCTTCGACGGCTTCCTGGCCGTGCACCACCTCTTCGCCTTCCTGGGGTATCTCGGCTGCACAGTCAACCTCCAAGCCGGCCACTACCTGCCCATGGTCACGCTGCTCCTGGAGATGAGCACGCCCTTCACCTGCATCTCCTGGATGCTGCTGAAGGTAGGCCCCCACACCTGCTCGGCCTGCTCCTCCACAGCCTCTGCGCCCGGCCACAGCCCCTTCACCCCTGATGCCCCTGCTGCTGGCCCCTTGTGGCCTGTGCTGTCCCCTGGCTGGGTTAGAGCATAAAGGCAGTAGGAAGCTCATTCTGATCGAATTCCATTTTAATAATTTTAAGCAGGCTTCCAGCCCATGGCAAAAGAAGACGTGGTGGGCGGCGCGTCTGCCGTAGTGGACAGGGTATTTTGGTAGATGCTCACTTGTCTCCTGTGTTTTCTTCATGGCGGCCTTGTGGCTCGGTAGTTGGGGCTCACAGGTGTAGTTGCAGTTGCCCCCTGATGAGTGGGATCAAACCTGTGTCCCCTGCATTGGAAAGTGGATTCTTAACCACTGGACTGCCAGGGAGGTCTCAGTAGACAGTATTTGTAAGCCCTTGAAAATGTGCCTTTTCTGTGTGTCTATATGCATCTCTTGAAGGTTCATTTCACGTTGCGTTATTTTACACACATCTTGGTGGCCAGCACAGCATTGTCAGCCGTAGGGCACGCGTGCAGCGGGCTTCTGCAGCTTACTCCTCTCCTTTGATTGAAGCCTGCTGCCTGTTGATGGGCACCTCCCCGCCGCCCCCAGCAGCCACCGTCCCCGTCCGATCTCGGGCTGCCGGACGCCTGGTCCTCGTGCACTGGTGCCGTCTTTCCCGTCCTGGTGGATGTCACCGGGTGAACGTCCTCCGGGTCCAGCCGTGCTGTCGCGCACTGCCGAGCTCCCTCCTTTTCTCGGGCTGGGGGTTCCCATTGCGGGTGTGGGCGCGTTCTCCTCGCCCGCCGTCCGTCAGGGGGCGCTCGGCGGTGCTTCGGCCTCAGTCACGGTGACTGCTGCGGTGAGCACGGGGCGCTGAGGCCCTTCCAGATCCTGGTTTCGGTTCCCTTCCTGGGCCCTAAGGCAGTTCCGGTTTTAGAAACGAACCCCCCTGCACTGTTCCCCCGGTGACCGCGCATTCTGTGTTCCCACCAGCAGCGCAGAGTTCGAGGCAGAGTTCGAGGTTCTCCACGTCCTCACCAGTGTACGTTTCCTTTGTTTCTTGGATGTTAGCTCACTGGCTTCGGTCTTGCTTTTCCCTGATGACTGGTGACAGGGAGCATGTTTTCATTTCATCTGTCGGTTGGCTGTTTATGTGTCATCTTTGGAAAACTGTTCAAGTCCTTGGCCCATGTTTCAATCAGAGTCTTTGTTATTCTTTTACTGTTGAGTGTAGTCCTGTTTTTAAAAACAATTAAAAAAAAAACAATTTTATGTATTTATCTGTTTTTGGCTGTGCTGGGTCCTCGTTGCTGCTCAGACTTTCCTCTCGTTGCAGAGAACAGGCTCTGCCCTCCAGTTGCCGTGGCAGGCTTCTCTTGTTGGCTTGTGGGCGCTGGGGCTCATGGGTCAGTAGCTGTGACTCCTGGGCTCCACAGTGTAGGCTCAGTAGATGTTGCTCAAGGCATAATTGCTGTGCAGCACATGGGGTCTTCCTGGATCAGGGGTCAAGCTTGTGTCTCCTGCAGTGGCAGGCGGCATTCTTTACCGCTGAGCCACCGGGAATCCCTGGAGTTCATGTGTCCAAGGTTAGTCTCTTATTAGACATATGGTTGGTAAATATTCTCCCGCACTTTGTAGGTTGCCTTTTCACTCTGTTGTTTCCTCTGCTTTGAAGAAACTTTTTAGTTTGTCGTCCCAGCTGTTTGTGTTTCCACTGTCTTTGCTTTTGCTGTAATGTTCGTCAGAAGATGTGGTGTCTCCAGCTTTGCTCTTTTCTTTCAAGATTGATTCGGGTATTTGGGGTCTTCTGTGGTTTCGTGTGAACTTTAGATTTTTATTGTTAAAAATGCCATTGGAGTTTTGGCAGGGGTTACACTGTACACCTCCCATGTGGCTCAGATGGTAAAGAATCTGCCTGCCGTGCAGGAGATCTGAGTTCAATCCCTGGGTCGGGAAGATCCCCTGAAGAAGGAAAAGGTAACCCACTCCAGTATTCTTGCCTGGAGAATCCCATGGACAGAGGAGCCTGGTGGGCTGCAGTCCAGGGGGTTGCAGAGAGTCGGACTCGACTGGGGAACTGACACGCTTTACACTGAACCTGTGGATGACTGGGGGCCTCCCTGGTGACTCTTCCAGTTCAGTTATTGTGTTCTTCAGCTCCTTGGTTTCGTTGGGACTTTTTTACATTTCATCTGTTCACTAATTTCCATTTTTATAAACCGTGTGTTTCTCTTGGCCACATGGGGTCTTTGCACGCAGGCGCTCTTTGGCTGCCATGTCGGGCTTCTCGTCACCGTGGCTTCTCCTGTTGCAGACCATGGGCTCCAGGGCACTCAGGCTCAGGCGCTGTGGCACGTGGGCTCCGCTGCTCTGCGGCGTGTGGGGTCCCGGACCCAGGGTCAAGCCCTGTCCCTGCACTGGCAGGCGGATTCCCAGCCCCTGGGCCACTGGGGAAGCCCAGTGTCCCACTCTGTCCGTGTGTCCTCCTGACCCTGGGGAGCATCCTGTGCCAGTCCCAGGGCCTCCCCTCAGCAGGGCTGGGGATGGGTCCTGCCCCTCTGTGTGGAGCAAAAGGTTGTGCCTCATCTCCGGGCCTCTGTTGGAGTCCGTGCGTTAGACGGAGCTGACCTCTGTCCAGCTCGCAACCAATTGGCTCAGCTGGGGCCCTGGGGCTTCTTGGCAGCATCCTCCTGGGGAAGGGCGGAGGCTATGGCTTTTGTCTGCTCACCTGTTCGGAGCCCCACGAACAAGTTGGGTGCTGGACGCCCCAGGCCCTCCCTCTTTGGCGTGAAGCAGGGAGCTGGGGTCTCCTCCTGACCCCAGGGTGCTCTGGGACATGGACCGTCCTGTTGCTCCAGGAGGCCTGTCCTGGCGGCAGGGCGCTTTCTGTGGGTCCCTGATTCCTCACGATGGAGTCTGCCAGTGGCCTGCAGCTCACACAGGCCTCCCCCAGCGCCCCTCACACGTCAGGCACTGGGGAAGGGATCTTTGGTAGCTCCTCCCGAGGTGGGGCAGCCCCCCTCCTTAGGAAGCGGACAGACCCCAGCTGTGGGGGGGATCCCAGCGGGAGAGGCACTCTGTTTGTGGTCTTTTTCCTCTGAAGTGTTTGGATGCCATTCACGTAGGATGGAAATGAAAAAGGGGGTCCGGGGATGGGACCCCCTTCTTGCAGCCTTGCTGTGTTCACCACGTGGCCAGCGGCCCCACAGCAAAGCTGTCCCGTCAGCTAGGACAGCTCAGAGCCAGCGTGTCCAGGCGGCGTGTCCAGGTAGACTAGTTCTTCTAGTTTGGGTCCTGTTGAGCCTTGGGAGTGAATGCCGCTCAGATGCTGAAACCCCTCTAAGCCTTTCGCAAAGCTGCCGAGTTCTTGCTTGGTAGGGCTTCGGGGTCCAGGCACTCTCGCCATGGACTCTGGTTTGATGAGATGCAGGTGGGTGTCAGGACCAGACGTCACCACCAGTGTGATGTAGTTTACACCCCAGATGGGCTCACACTTCTGTTTCCTCCTTCAGTTTGGTTCTGAAATGCTGTTTATAAATAATAACAAATGAATTACACACTCATACATCTAAGCTGGTTCATCCACAGAGACACTGATCCAGGTGAAGATGAATTGATATTAAAAAAAAAAAGTGAATTTATGTGTAAATATATACCAGGCACACTACCTGCTGGGACCCAAGCTAGACAAAGGAACCTTGCATGGTTAAGTCTTAGATTGTTACTGACCCAGCTTTTCTCAGAGCATTTGGTGATGATGAACGCAAAAATTTTAGTGCCCGAGTAACAGCAAAAATGCTCAGTTCCCAAGCTTGAAGTTTTCTGAACTTAATGCAGTTATTGTAGAAGTAAAAGTTCATGCTTCTGGTGTGGATATTAGTGATTTAAGATGACTGCTTTCAGCACGTGGGGAAACTGTGGAAAAGAGTACCTTTAGTGAACTTTGGAGGAGACAGCTCAGTGGATGGAAGGTGGCTTGCTGGCCGCTTGGGTGGAGAGGATGAGCAGTGGCCCCCATCCCCCAAGCATTCACAGCTCACTCTGCACTTCGTGTGTGCACCCCAAGGCACACTTAGCTCACATCCCCACTCTACAGTTTGTACATTTAATGTCCTCGGGCCAAGGCAAAGGCTAAATCTTTCTCATGTAAGGAATCTATCATTGAAAGCCTCAAACCTTACATGTTTTGGTGTTTGAGAAGCACTCTTTTCTGTCTGATCGTACAGTTTAAGGAATTTTACTTGTGTGAGTCACGATTCTGACGTAAAATGGAGAATGCCTGCCCCACACACTGGATATAAAACTGTTTCTATAGAACTGTGGTGTTTCCCTAGTACTCTGTGGTTTTCTTTTTCTTTGAAATATTGACATTTAATCCATATGAAAAAAAAGTATTTTTAAGTAAGGTGGGAAGTGAGATCCCACTGGATTTCCCAGGAAGCGAGCAACCATCCTGATGTAATTACATCATCCATCCTTTCCCTGGGGAGTCAAAATGCTGCCCAGTATAAGCTCTCCATATATTTTACTTATTTCTGCATTTTGTGTTGTTTATTTCTTGCACTGCAATCACCTTATTTCTTAAGCGTCACCACATTTCATCCTTTACTGAGGCACCTTCCATCCTCCTGGTGCATTTACTGCATGGGTGGAATTATTTAGAGTTATTTTAAAGCGATAAAATATGGAGGGAGGTATTCTCTTATTTAGACTAAATCTGGATGGATTCTAGGAGGGAAGAATGTAATGTCTTTTGAGTGTTTTCCATCCAAGAACATAATGTGCCTCAATTCATCCAAGACTTTTTCTGAAGACCTGTTAGGGATCCTGGGCTCCCTGCTCCCTGATGTTTCACTCTACCTCGTCCTTCTGCTTTTCTTCACACTCATTTCTTAGTCTAGGCTTGACAGAAGCTAATGTAAATGGAGTTTTTAATATTTAAAACTGCCGGAATAAATAGGTTGTTTCTCTGGGTATTATCTGCAGATGATTTAAACATCTCTGGCAGTAGAAGAGGACACGGTCATGTCTGGCCTAGAAACAGCAGGCAACTCAAATTTTCTGTGAAGTTATTTTTGGAAGTTCACAGTACTTCAGACAAGGAAGAAACTCATGTTTTTCCACTGTTTTAAGTTGGCCCTGGGTCACGGGTCCTGTTTCTTCTTGTCTTTCCATGTCAGAGCTGTGTGAACACCTTCTGCAGCTCCCAGAGGTTAGGGTCTTCCTGTTACAGTGTGGTCGCTCCAGAGGTCGGTGTCCGTGTCCCTTCAGGACTCGGCAGGTGCAGCTGCAGTGAAGCCACCCTGTTCCCAGGGTCAGCAGGCAGCTGCCTGGCCCGCGGCAGTGCCTCCCCAGGCCCCTCTCCTCCTGTGCGTTCCAGACGGGCCCTCCCCTGGGAGGGGGCCCAGGACGAGCCCCAGCCCCAGTGCGGCCCAGAGCAGCGAGGAGAGGCCGGGGTGCACAAGCTCGTGGGTCTGCGGTGTGCGGGCCGTCCAGGTGCAGCGAGATCCCCACCACAAGCCACAAAGTCCTGTCTCTGTGTGCCCGGTCCGCTGTGCAGACTCTTCAGGTTCCCTGTTGGGTTTTGGCTGCAGCTAGTTTTACTATGAATTTAGAATAATTTTAGGGCAAGTTCGCTTGGGCTTGTGTCCATGGGCTGCTGGGGTGACAACGCCAGAAGACAACCGGGGATACCTCTCATCCCGGGGCCTGGGAAGGTTGGTCACGGGGGATGGACGCGTCTCCCGGCGTCACTTCATCACCGGCTGTGTGCAGTGCGTGCCCGGCCCGGGGCGGGGGGTGGGGTGCGGGGGTGGGGCAGGCCCAGGGAGGGAGGCGGGGCGGCTGTGGGCGGGGCGGGCTGCGGGAGGCCCGCGGCCCCGCCCCTGACCGCACTCTGCCCCCCCAGGCTGGCTGCGCGCACTCGCGGCTCTGGAGGCTGAACCAGTGGGCCATGGTGCACCTGTTCCACTGCCGCATGGTGCTCACCTACCACATGTGGTGGGTCTGCCTGGGCCACTGGGGCCGCCTGGCCCGCAGCCTCTTCCTGCCGCACCTGGCACTCTTCGTGGTCGGCTTGGCCCTCCTCACGCTGCTCATCAACCCCTACTGGACCCGCAAGAAGACGCAGCAACTGCTCAACCCCGTGGACTGGAACTTCGCGCCTGGCCGCCCCAATGGACCGGTGCAGCCCAAGAAGGCCAGGTAGCAGCCTCGGCCCCCAGCCCGCGGCCTGCGGCCGCCCCCCAACACCAACCCCAGGCGTGTGTGCCCGCCGCGTGGTGCCGGATACCCTGGAGCTGACGTGCCCAGGGACAGCGTCCCGCCCGGCCTGTGCGAGGTCTCCCCAGGAGGGCCGTGGGGCAGCCCCCGAGGCGTCCCTGCTACCTGCTCACGGCCCTGCTGGCGTGGGCAGGAGAGAAGGCCCCCAGCTCCTTACCCCGACACCTGCCGAGGGGGCGTCTCCCGGGCGAAGCTTATCCAAGCGAGAATTTTGCTTCCCCTTTCCGTAGCTCTGCTGACACTGGAGGGAGACGTGAATAGTCACTTGTCTAGATGTGAGAGCTGCTTTTAACCGCGTGTGCAGCCAGCCCATTTCTCCTAATCGCTGTAGGTTTCGAGTCAGGGAGCCGTCGGGGGATCCGCCCCGGCAGTGCTGGGCTGCAGGCCCCGCCGCCACCCTCATGTGTTGGCCCCACAGTTTAATTGACAGTGCTGACATCTTTTTCTTGCCACGAATGTGCAATTAAAATGAAAAGCTTGTATCTGTTGAAAGTGCCCTTGAGTGTTTTTGGAAAACACGTTTATTGGTCGTGAGTCTCGTGTGCCCTGGGGAGCGCAGGGGCAGGGGGCGCACACAGGTCAGGAGGTGTAACGCTTGCATCAACTGGAGAGGCGGTTTCAACGTTAAACACACCGGGCAAACCGCGTTCCTCCTAGGGCTCCTACCCCTCGCACAGACCCTGGGGCCCGAGGCTGTTTCCACCGCCCAGAACTTGAATAAAGTGACCGACGTTCACAGAACCTGAAGGCACGTCCCTGCGTATCTCTCAGTGCTGCTCACCTTGCTTCGGAGGTTTTCTGTCTTGGAGATGCAGCTGTGATGATGTCTTCACGTGCTCAAACTCAGGTTAAGATCTGAAAAGGTCAGCTTGAGTCCCACGTGACCCTCACTGGGACTTTGACCTTCTGGGTTCGGTGTCTGCATCCCGTCCTGGCCAAGCTGGTGTTGGCTCCACCCCTACTGACTTCCGGGAAGACACAGCTGGGCATTCAGGCAGAGAGAGCCTCCTGAGATGATGAGCCAGCAGCCTGGTGCCTCTGCTGCCCGACAGCTTTTGCCCTCCTCCACCCCAAGCATCCCCTTGCTCGGCTTTGCCAGCGTTGCTGCTCTGGGTCCTGGGGCTTTCACAGTCACAGCGCTGGATGCTGAGGGTGTCTCGCTCTCTGGCACGAACCCATCCGGGGGATTGGCACCGTCCATCTTCACAGCGGGGCCTGAGGCTTGGGTGGCGGCCAGCTGGGCAGTGGCCTCACAGCGGAGGCCCGTGAACTGCGTGCAGCACAGCAGCGTCCCGCTGACCCCGGCCATCAGGCCCAGGTGCATCCCTGGTTTGCAGAGCACTGAGCGGCCGTGTCTGCCTGTCCAGGACAGGCCCAGGGTCCACCAGGAAGGGCAGTGTTAGTAGTTTGGGGTTGAGAGCAGCCCCCAGCTCAGCCCTGTGGCAAAGCCGCGTGGGTGTGGCCGGGCGCCCTGTAGGTTCAGCTGGCATCAGGGCTGGTCCGGCGATGGGCTGACGGCTGACGTTTCCTTTCAATGTGTCCGTGTTTAAAGAAGCTCAGTGGGGAGACTGGCTCCTCTCCCTCCTGCATGTGCACCTTGGAGGCTGGTCCCTGTGCCTCACGACGGCCAGAGGCTGCCCCAGGACAGGGTGCGGAGCGGGTGGACGGGGGCGGGGGCCCCTCTGGGGTCCCCCGGGGTCCTCTCCTTAGGGCCCCAGGCTCTCACCTGATCTGCCCGTCTCATGGAGGCCCCGTGAGGTGGGCAGGACCCAGAGCTGGGGGGAGCAGCTCCAGGAGGAGGGGAGCGGGTCCGAGTGAGCCGGCAGCCCAGGAGGTCCGACAGGTTTCTAGTTGTACGAGTCACGTTTGCAGCTCATCCGGAAGAGTGGTGCGCACACCCCCGTGGGTGCTTTCAGTTCACCTCCCTTTACCAAGCTTCTGCTCTAGTGGGAGAACTTGCTAATTCAACATTTCTCTTTCTAGATGAAAGTTTCCCCCTTTTCCATAACTAAACTCTACAGTGTACACACGGTTTTGCCAGATCATGTTTAGTGATGTGAAAACCCAGAAACTTGTCATTTTTCTCTGACAACTGGGAACCCAGAGAGCTCGGCGGGGACCCCAGTTGAAGCCCCCACTGGAGCGGAGACGCCACACCTGCCTCAGCAGGGCCCGGCCTCACAGCGGCAGGAGTGGGCTGGGAGCCACGTCTTGACTTCGCCTGGCGTGTGCATTCTTTCTGCTGTGCAGTTGCAGCGTCAGGCGCCGGCCTTTGCAGGCCTGGACGTTGTGCTCTGTGTGTGTCCCCACGCCTCCGCCCCGGCCACACGCTGGCACTCTGACCTCAGTGCCACCCCCAGAGGCCCTGCTGGTGACACGGGCTGTGTGCAGAATGCGACATCAGAGCTCTCCTCCATTGCATAGTTTCCTGGGGTGTGTTTTACAGAACTGGGTCGTTTTCAGTGATACTCCCACGTATAGGAAGAAAATGTGATTTTACTGTAACGTTGCTTTCTCCAAGATTCCTTGGGATCCTGGGAGAAACGGCCCCAAGTGGCTCTCTAAATGACAGCACCACAGTCCAGACTAATCTGTGAATGGGAAGCGGGACAGCATGAAATTCCTTAGCTTTTAAGCCGCTGAATCCGAGTGAGCCTTCTGGACTGGGTTTGATTATCGTCTCAGGGGTGTGTGTCTGTCTGTCTGTCTCACTATGTGAGTCCACACCCTGCTCTCTCTTCCTGGTTTTGACCCTTGTTAGTGGTCTGGATCCTGGTTTGAGGGGAGACCCCCCTGATTAGGAAAGAAAGGAAGTGGAAAGATTGAGTGTTCTCAGAGACCTCCTGAGAGGGCCCTGGTAACTGCATGTGGCGAAGACGCTCCTCGAAACGGATCGCTTAGTTTGAAGTCTGTTTCAGAGCCACCTGCAAGCTCATCTAGAAGTGCAGGGGGTGAGTGCTGTGTGCCACGCTATATCAAACCAGTCAATCCTAAGGGAAATGAACCCTAAATATTTATTGGAAGGACTATGCTGAAGCTGAAGCTCCAGTACTTTGGCCACCTGCTGTGAAGAATCAGCTAATTAGAAAAGACCCTGATGCTGGGAAAGATTGAAGGTGGAAGGAGAAGGGGACTACAGATGAGACGGCTGGATGGCATCACTGACTCAATGGACACAAGTTTGAGTAAACTCTGGGAGTTGGTGATGGACAGGGAGGCCTGGTGTGCTATGGTCCATGGGGTCGCAAAGAGTCGGACACGACTGAGCGACTGAACAACTGTCTGCTAGTTTAAGCTAAACTGGCTATTTGGGTACTGAAGCAGATCTTATCTTGAAAATGGCCAAATGGGGCTCTCTTATGTTCTAAAAACTGGTTTTTGCCTGTCCACTGAGAGGAAGTGGCTTTCTAAGAGGAACCTGCTTTTCTCCCCCAGTGCCTTTGAGCTGTACACATTCTGATGGTTCCTGAGACTGAAGGGAAAAGAGGGAAAGCAGGGAAACAGGTCTCTGTGTGGGTGTCTGTCACAAAGGCATGTCTTCAGATGGTATCAGAATTATTCAGAATTATTCAGCAATTATTCAGTGTGCAAACGAGCTCTGTGACTTGCTGAAAAGAAACTAAAGTGAAAGTGAAGTTGCTCAGTCGTGTCGACTCTTTGCGACCCTATGGAGTAGCCGACCAGGCTTCTCAGTCCATGGGGTTCTCCAGGCAAGAATACTGGAGTGGGTTGCCATTGCCTTCTCCAGGGGATCTTCCCGACCCAGGGATCGAACCCAGGTCTCCTGCATTGGAGGCAGACGCTTTAACCTCTGAGCCACCAGGGAAGCCCTTAAAGAAATTAAGTGCTTACTAAAAATACAAAAGGAACCTACCTAAATGAATTTCAGGTTCGTGTGACCTGGGAAATACTCAGTATTAAATATCTGGTCTGAAAGTTTAAGCTTGTTAAACTTAGTTAATGCAGACATGTTTCAAGAGTCAACAACTATAATTTTATTATACTTAAAGTTAATAAGATCTTATTAATTCTGTTACAAAATTCTTGAGCAAGGAAAGCAACTTGATACAATGACTTAAGTCAAATATAAATGAGATAAGAGTTTTGGGAGTTGAGCTCTTTGGGAATAACTGTTTTAGGAAATCTACTTAAAAAAAGTCTCTCCAGATTTTGGCAACTTAAAAGTTTTGTTATTAAGCTAAATAATGGGGAGTCACTGTCTGAATTGCTAATTGCTAAACAAGTCTAAGTTCACCCACTTTTTTTATGAGAGAAAAAACTAAATGTGTTTGGGTTTATTGGAGACATATCACACCACAGCGAGGGTAGAAATTTATTATTCTACGAGATGATGTGTGTCTGAAGGCTGTAGAATACATAAGTTTTCCAATCAGGAAGCATTGGTATGATCAAAAATCCTTGCTTCTGTTTTTGCTGGAGATTAAGAGAAGGCGATGGCACCCCACTCCAGTACTCTTGCCTGGAAAATCCCATGGACAGAGGAGCCTGGTAGGCTGCGGTTCATGGGGTCGTGGAGAGTCGGACACGACTGAGCGACTTTCCTTTCACTTTTCACTTTCATGCATTGGAGAAGGAAAGGGCAACCCGCTCCAGTGTTCTTGCCTGGAGAATCCCAGGGACGGGGGAGCCTGGTGGGCTGCCGTCTATGGGGTCGCACAGAGTCGGACATGACTGAAGCGACTTAGCAGAAGGTTCTTAAGGGCTGTTATTCAGTTGCTCAGTCACGTCCGACTGTTTTGTGACCCCATGGACTGTACCCACCAGGCTCCTCTGTCCATAGATTTCTCCAGGCAAGATTACTGGAGTGGTTGTCGCTTCCTTCTGCAGGGGATCTTCCCCACCCAGGGATCCAACACGCGCCTTCTGCATTGGCAGGTGAGTTCTTTACCGCTGAGCCACCAAGGAAGCCGTTTTAAGGGTGAAAGCTGTAATGTACATATACGTATATATTTCAAGCTGCTAAAATAAGCGAAACATTTCAGTATACTAGGAAAGATATGAGAAACAAAAATGCATTTTGTTAAGGGGAAAAGTAACATGGTCCCGAAGTTGGTTATTTCTAAATAGGAAAGAAAATAAGGGACAAACTAATACAGGAAAAGGAAAGTTGTGACAGGTTTGTAACAAAGGAGCCCAGAACCCAAAATGTCTAAGAGATTGAACTAGGATTGTTTGGTATGTTTAACTACACGGGAAGCACTGTCAAAACTTCCTTAGGTTATAATGTATGGGTAAGTGTTGTTATTATATTCTAGAAACTGTATGGAATTCTGAAAAATCTGTTGGTCCTGATAACAAAACTAGAATTTTGACATTTTAATTGAAGTGTTTACTAAGACTCACCTCCCAGATAGTTCCTTGTTACGTCACATAATTGTCTTTTTTTTTTATATTGAAGTACAGTTAATTAACAATGTTGTGTTAGCTTCCAGTGTACAACAAAGTGATTCAGTTATACATATATATGTATCTATTCATTTTCAAATTTTTTTCCAAGTTAGGCTGTTACAGAATATTGAGCAGAGTTCCTTGCACTATACAGTAGGTCCTTGTTGGTTATCCATTTTAAATACTGCAGTGTATACATGACCATCCCAAATTTCTTAACTATCCCAATTATGTTGCTGCTACTAAGTCGCTTCAGTCGTGTCCAACTCTGTGCGACCCCATGGACGGCAGCCCACCAGGCTCCCCCGTCCCTGGGATTCTCCAGGCAAGAACGCTGGAGTGGGTTGCCATTTCCTTCTCCAGTGCATGAAAGTGAAAAGTGAAAGTGAAGTTGCTCAGTCGTGTCCGATTCCTAGCGATCCCAATTATGTTACATAACTGTAAAGTTTAATTATGAAAAGGATACTCAAGTAAGTTTGTTTTTGCAGTGGAGGAGGGAACAGACAGAGCTGGACTCCACCTTAGGCCAGGCTGCGAACATTAGGCTACACGCGTGATCCCCCTCCCAGTGGACCCTGAACTTTGTGCCTGTGTCTGTAGAAATGGCATACCACTGGAAAACCAGACCCCCCGGATAAAAGAGCCTCAGGACTTGGACTTAGACTCTCCGTTGCCTAAAAGAATATGCTAATTATCTCTGTAACGGAACAAAGTGGTAAATTCCATTATGTTTATTGGCATATGACCACAGGCCTATTGATAAATGTCCACTGTTTATCTAACCTTGTGACACGTTTGATCGTATCTCTCTTTTACCTTGTCCAGACTAGTTTCAAGGAATTTGGGGAGGTGGGTTTAAGCAAATACACTTAGGGTATGTAAGGTTTTCATAAAAATTGGTCGGGGTCCTTGGCTGAGAGGAGACTCTGCCTGGGGCCCGCAGTGTAATAAACTGCACTCCACTATCTGCGTTGTCCTTCTGAGCGAGTTTGTTTCCCAGAATGCATGGCTTCAACATTTGGTGCATTGGCCAGGAAACTCCTCACTTTGAGGAGACAAGTCCCATTTGGGACTACTCCGAGGCCTTGTGGCTTGAACCTTCTAGAGGGGGAAGGTGCCTTGCCCTTCTGGAAGGATTCTGCTTCTCGACGCCCGGACCTCTCACGTTAGCAGGTAGTGGACGGCAGCAGGGGAACTGAGCGCTCAGGTGAGGAGGAACCCACCCAGCAGGGTGGAAGAGGGGGCCTGATCACACCCCTGGGAGGGACTAGAAGGGGCACGAACCCACAGGGGCCTGGAATAGGCAGGCGGTGATTGCTTGGCACACAGGCCAACGAGCGTGCTAGGGCTTAGGAAGGAAATTTGTGAAGGTCATTTAGGAGGTGTGTCCACGCCGTCTCAGGGAAAATTATTACCAGCTATCGCCAGGGGATTTTTAGGATAGGAAACTGGTCTTTGTATGCCCGTATTCTGCCCTCCCCGAGGAGGTGTCCCGTCTGGTGTGAAATTCTTGACCTCCTCGGAATTGTTAGGCTAGAAGGAGGGAGATACATAAGTGAGTACGAATTGGTTTTCCCGGAGATGGCCTGGGACATGGGATATTTAACCCATCTGTGTTTTCATCTGCACCTGATCAAGCCCACCAAGGCAGAACGGACTTTAAGGGAAAAACAGTCTTTGACCACATGGTGTTCTGGTTTGGCTGTGCTGACTGGCAGGTGAAGACACGCCGATCCCCCTTCTCCCTCTGGGATCTGGCAGGATTTGCACGGGGATGACCTGCCCCCTCCCAGTGCCTCCCAGTGCTCCGCCAGGACCAGAGGCCGCCTTAGTGCCCAACCCAGGGCCAGATGAAGTTCCTGCAGCAGCCGCTGCTCTTCCGCCAGCTCTCCCGGAGTTCATAGAGCTGCCGTTTTGGCAGGCTCCAATCCCGGTGACAGAAGCCTCTAGCCAATACTTCCAGGATCCAGCTCCAGCTGAACTGCCCAAGCTATACCTGCCTCTCCTGGTGAGTACTGACAAGAAGGGGAGGGAGATGTTGGAATTAAGCAGAGACGGCGCTCTGCGGCTCTGCCAGAGAGCCAGAGGGAATGAAAGAGAACAGATGAGATTTGCAATGTTAGCTTCTGCTCTGGGAAAGTCTATCTTGGACCCTCCGGAAAACCTCGTCTGCCCCAGGGACAGGACAGTCCTTCATCCGGTCCCAATGGAGGCCCTGGCCCCGTTACAGCCAAACCAGTGTGCCCGGTGCCAAGCTTTTGGCCACCGGAAGAATGAATGCCCTAAGGCAAGGAAGGAAGAGGAAGCTCCCGCAGTTGTGGGCCTTGCTGACTTGGAAATTAAATAGGGCTGCTGGGGCTCAGATACCAGGTCCCCGAGAGCCCATGGTAACCTTAAAAGTGGGGGACCAAAACAGTGACTTCATGGTGGGCACAGGAGCAGAGCTGTCGGTAGGAACAAAACCTGCGGCACCACTGTCCAGAAAGACTAGCGCTGTAACTGGGGTATCGGGAGAAGCCATGATTAAATCGTTTTGCCAGCCCAGAAAATGTCAGATGGGGGGGCACCAAGTGATTCATGAATTCCTCTACATTCCTGAGTGCCCAATACCCCTGTTGGGAAGAGACTTGCTCTCCAAACTAGGAGCACAAGTGACTTTCTCCCCTGAGGAGAGGCCCACCTTCCAGATGGACACTGTGACTTATTTGCTCTCTCAATACCACCCCAAGGTGAGTGGAGGTTGCATGAGCCTCCGAAGGAAGAACCGGGTGGGCTGGAGGAGCTTGAGAGAGAGCTAACTCAGTTATTCCCTGAGGTCTGGGCGGAAGACAACCCCCCTCTCCCCAGGCTGGCTAAACATCAAGCCCCAGTGATAATAGAACTCAAACCAGGCACCTCCCCGGTGAGAAAGCGCCAGTACCCGCTATCGATAGAGGCCTGGGCCGGCATATTGCCCCACATTAACAGATTGAAACAAGCGGGCATTCTAATAGAGTGCCACTCAGCTTGGAATACGCCGATCCTGCCAGTCAAAAAGGAAGAAGGATAGGATTATAGGCCTGTACAGGATCTCAGGCTAGTCAGCTAGGCTACTGTGACTTTACACCCCACTGTTCCAAACCCCTACACCTTACTTAGCCTCTTCCCGCCAAGGACTAAAGTTTATACTCGCCTAGATCCCAAGGATGCCGCCTTCTGCGTACTCCTCGCCCCAGCGTCACAGCCCATCTTTGCCTTTGAATGGGAAGATCCAGTTGGGGGCACCAAACAACAGCTCACCTGGAGTCCCCCACAAGGGTTTAAGAACCCCCCAGCCATCTTTGGGGAAGCCTTGACTTCTGACCTGAACTCATTCCATCCGGAAGAGTGTGGATGTTAGCTCCTACAATACGTGGATGACCTGCTGCTGGCTGCCGAGACCAAGGAAAAATGCTGGGAAGGGAAAAAGCACTGCTCCAGCTGCTGATGGAAGCAGGTTACCAGGTGTCGAAGAAGAAGGCACAGACCTGCAAGGAGGAGGTAAGATATCTGGGGTTTGTTTTAAAGAAGGACACAAGGTTCCAGACCCTAGTTGGGTCCTATATACTGATGGCACCAGCCTGATAAAACAAGGACAACGGCTGTCAGGTTAGCCAGAGCGGAAGGGGCCATCAAGACTGAAAAGGGATGGTGGGAATTGCCAAGTGGCAAATTATTGGTACCAGAGGAGCTGGCACACAATCTGGTAAGCCAAACACACCAAATGACCCACCTAGGCCAGGCTGCCTGCTCACAGGTTAATGCTGCCTCTCGGGTATTCAGACAAAAACCTCCGGGTATCAGCTGAAAGGCACGCTGCCCTTTGAACACCTGGGAGTGGACTTCACTGAAATGAAACCTCACCGACACCACCATTACCTGCTGGTCATGGTATGTATGTTCTCGGGATGGGTAGAAGCTTTTCCTGCCTGGACTGAAAGAGCATCAGAAGCAGCCCGGTGCCTGCTTAGGGACATAGTTCCCAGATTTGGATTTCCTGCTAGCATTGGATCAGACAATGGCCCGGCTTTTGTAGCTGATTTAGTACAAGTGAGCAAAACTTTAAACATCAAATGGAAACTGCACACTGCATATAGGCCCAGAGTTCTGAGATGGTGGAATGAACCAACCGGACATTAAAGAGACTCTCCAAGTGGATCATAGAGACTGACTGCTCCTGGGTGGACTTGCTTCCGATGGCTTTGCTCAGACTCAGGATGACCCCACAGTCCCAAGGTTATTCTCCATACGAAATTGTGTGTGGCAGGCCCCCTCCCATAATAAAACAGGTGTCACCAAATTTGCCTCAGGTAAGGGGGGATAGGATTTTGCAGCAGATGGAACTGGGTAAGGTAATAAATCGGGTAACTAAGTTTGTACAAGAAAGGGTGCCGTTCCCCCTTGGGGAACAGATTCATGAGTTTACGCTTGGTGACCGAGTATGGGTCAAAGATTGGAAACTTGATTTACTAGCCCCTCGGTGGAAGGGCCCTTATACTGTTCTTCTAACTACCCCTACTGCAGTTAAAGTTGCAGGTATTGCCCCTTGGATCTGTCCTACGAGGGTAAAGAGAGCATACCGTGCAGACCCAGAAAATGCTGAGTCGACTGCACAGAGGGACCCCGCTGACCCTCGAGAGATTACGACCATGTTTAACAAGAAGGAAAAGAAGATCCTGGACGAGGCCCTTGAGGATGAAGCCGCATAATTAACTCCTGCTGCTTGGCCTCATAACGTGCACATTCCTATGCGGACTCCACAGTACCTCCAGCCGTTGGGTGTGTGGGGCTCTGCCTCCGTCTGTGACGGATGGACTTCCCTGGTGCTGTCACTGCTCCGCCAAGGAGATTTTAAACCACTCTACTCTTTCCTGGGACACAAGCATAATCTCTCCCTGCTCTCTGGGTGTAAGCCAGACCTACAGTGAATAGACTCGGGTCATAGGGTTACATTTGATGTAAATGCCAGCGTAACAAAAGCCTAACCTACAAGCCCCGGTAAATCTACCTTATTTACGTGCTGGGTGGACAAGATCTGTGTTTCAGTGGTGTGAGTATATTGCTGCCTTATTCGTGCCCTCTATAGGGACAACAGATATTATGATTAAAGTAGAGCCCTTGACTAATTTCACAAAACAGGCCCTTCTAGATAGAACAAAAGCCACCCGAGCCTTAAATGAAGAGCAAATCCAAATGAGAAAAGCGGGAATTCAAAATAGAGTGGCTTTGGACGTACGGCTGCTCAAGGAGGGACCTGTGCTGTAATTAAGGTTGAATGTTGTGTATGCATTCCTGACTTATCTGGCAATGTATCGACTGCTTTAGATGACATGAAAAACCAGGTAAAATGAAAACACTCCTTTCTGGAATTCAGTCCTATCTTGGGTGACGGGCTATTGGTGGAAAACTATATTTACCGCTGTTATTGTTGCCTTGATAGCTCTGCTTTGTGGACCCTGAATTTTATAATGTATTATGAACTTTGTAACCCGAAGGTTGATGCCATTCTCCCAAATTGGCGGTTAGAGAGCCAGGGTGCAATATATCCCTAGGAGTGATGCTCATAATATGAATTGAGCATCAAGAGGGGGAATAAAGGAGGAAACAGACAGAGCTGGACTCCACCTTAGGCCAGGCTGCGAACATTAGGCTACATGCGTGGTCACGCTCCCAGTGGACTCTGAACTTTGAGCCCACGTCTATAGAAATGGCACACCAATGGAAAACCAGACCCCCTGGATAAAAGAGCCTCAGGACTTGGACTCGGACCCTCCATTTCCTAAAAGAATATGCTAATGATCTCTGTACGAGAACAAAGTGGTAAGTTCCATTATGTTTATCGGGATATGACCACAGGCCTATTAATAAATATGCACTGTTTATCTAATCCTGTGACACATGAATCATGGGTTAACGTGGATCGTATCTCTCTTTTACCTTGTCCAGACTAGTTTCAAGGAATTTGGGGAGGTGGGTTTGAGCAAGTACACTCAAGTATATAAGGTTTTCACAAATGCTGGTCAGGGTCCTTGGCTAAGAGGAGACTGCCTGGGGCCCACGGTGTAATAAACTGCACTCCACTATCTGCATTGTCCTTCTGAGTGAGTTTGTTTCCTGGAACGCGTGGCTACAACAGCAGCTTATCACAGCAGTCTATGTTTGAATAAGACTGCACACTGGACAAGGCATTTATCGGACTGTCCCCAACCTAGATGGAAGGACTCTACAAGGTCCTTTTTTTGTTTTTTTTATTAAGGACCAATGGCATTGTTTACTGAAGTTCCATCTGTGTTGTGTCAGCTGTGCAGCACGGTGATCCAGTCATACACGCACCTACATCTGTCCTTTTCCAGTCTTTCTCCTTATGGACTCTTACAGGACATTCTGTGTGGCTCCCTGCGCTACACAGCAGGTCCTGGTTGTTTATTTTTATCTAGTGGTCTGTATATGGTAACTTCAGACTCCTAATTTCCCTACCAAGTACCCTTAACTCGCTCAGGCTCAGTGAAACTGAAGGGAACTGATTCAAATTCATATGTGAGTTTTACTTGAGAGCTTTCTGTTCTGAACACCAAGAGCAACCCAGCCTACAGTGCCCTCCTGCTCACGGTCTCTAAGAAGCCTCCCTGGAAGACAGGGTAAGCGTTCAGGTGTGAGCACCACGGCACGTGCTCTTCGGGTGGCCCGCAGCGGGCGCCTTACGGACGCCTTACGGACGCCGCTCTGCCCTGCACCTGCCATCACCCAGGTCTGGCTCGCTGACAGCGGGCTGGGGCGCTCCCTTCTCACCTGCCAGGCAGCAAGGACAGAGCCCATGTCTTCATCCGCGAGTCTGTAGAGACACTCTCCTCACCTCGACACATACAAGTGACCCTTGGGTCCACTTAGAGGTAGATTTTATTCAGTAAATATCCTGGACTTTTTTTTTTGAGATTTGCAACAATTTGAAAAATCTCTGACAAACCACATAGCCCAGAAACATTGAAACAAGTCAGGAATGTCATAAATGCACGAAACATGTGTAGACAGGCTCAAGGTGAGTTGTTTAAAATTAAGGAAGTGTTAGTGTCCCTCTCGTAGTTGGAGAGACTGGGTTCCACCCATCACAGGGAAGTGTCTTTTTGTGTAGCCGTGTTTCCAGCACTGTATTAGGAATGTGGCTGTAACACTCTGCCATAAGAAATGTACAACCACTCATTCATTAGGGTCTCCGCTGCTGGCGCCTGAAGAACCTGCAATTGGAGGTGTGAGCTGAGTCTTAAACGTGGGCACCTCACTGAGAACAGCCTGGGAGGCTGCTCTGAAAGGTAAGGAGGACATCCCTGCTAGTCACAAAACCGGCACCGAGGTCCGTGATGGTCGTGCTTTTCCGTGATGAAAAGACGCAGGCACGTGGGCGCAGGGAGGTTGCACCTGCACGGGCGGAGGCTGGGCCCAGAGCATGGCTCCTTCCTGTCGTCTCCCTGCCGAGCCCGCGGACTCTGCCGGGCCAGCCACGTGGCTGACGGCCGCAGCGTTCTCCGTCCACTGCCCCGTGGTGCCAGGAGGTCTCGTGCCTGGGTCAGACGAGAAGAGGCCAATGTGTTACTTTGGTTTAGGCCTGCCGATAGATGACCTGAAATTCTCTGCGTTGGCTGCCTTAACTCATCAGTTATGACCCAGGAGGTATTCTCCCCAGTTTCTTCCTGCATCTAGAGTTGCCCTAGTACAGTATTCAGTATAAAGTTGTCTATATATCTGATTGACCGCCTCAAGACTTAGGTGGCGTGAATTTTGTTAAAGGCCTGATTACACACTGGGTAACACAAGAGAGAGGATAGCATGCAGGTAGTAACATGAATAAAGTCATAAGTAGGGATTTAAGCCATGAGATTCCAGAACCAAACCAGCTCCCGGAAAGCATCATGAAGACTAGGAAGTGGACGACTTAGGACAGGAGCCTCATTTTCACGTGGGTCATTAAACGTAGCCCATTAGAGGATCTTTCTGGTAAGAAACACAGCGTTCGGTTTGAATTACAGCGCTGGTGCCTCCTTGAGATGCTGTAAGGATATCCAGGGTCCTGTGATTTTGTGATAACCACTTTTCTCACCATAGCGGCCTCAATTCAGTAGGCTGATAGCCTGATTAGTCATTTAAGGCCTTTTGGGTGAGTTCTGTTAAGGCTTTGATGTGGGCATGTATATCTTCCAGTTCTACTGAAGGCATGAAAAATAGACGCTGAAAGGTCATACCAGGGGAATACAGCTCACTCGGTAAATCTGCAGAGTCAGGTGGCCTTGAGCCCTAGGGAATCCTGAGTTACATCTTCCCAGCCATCCTGGCAGAGGTCAGGGCCGCAGACCAGCGCCCCACTGCCTTCAGGTTCCATTAGGTGCAACCCGGGAGACTTCCGGTCACCTCTCTTTAAGGGAAATAGTAATATACTGACACTTTTTATAAGACACCCAGCTTAATTTTCTGGTGTTAGTAGGCTACTGTAAAAGCCTTTGCAATTGTTTTACCCCACGATACCATCTTACCTGGGTGCCAGTGAGGTAGCTCATGCGGATACTGAGGCTCATGCAGAAGGAGAGGCTTCCTGTCTGGGCGTATCCCCAGCCCTTGACTTGAGTTCAGCCTTCCCCGTGTGTCCAGGTCCCTTCTTCGGGTGCTGCCCCTGAGCAGCCTGTCAGGACAGCTGCTGGGAGGCCAGTGTGGCCTTGGCCACGTGGTCACTGCTGCAGAGTCGGCCTGTGATGCCACCATAGCAGCAAGTGCCCTGGGGGCAGAGCCACCTCCAGAAATGCTGCTCACGTTCCCCGTTGTGAACAGGCCCTCTCAGGTTGCTGAACGTCCTGTCCCCTCAGAAGGCGGCGGCGTCTATCAGTACCAGCAGACTTCCTGTGCACACTGGCAGGTTCTCATCAGTGCTGTTACCTCAGCCTTTTGAACGAGAAGACTTCAGACAAAACTGTTCCAGGATAGCACAGGAGAAACTAATGCTGCAGCCCGCCCCTCCACCAGGTTCTCACAGACACGAGCCACAGCGAGCGAGTAACCTGAGAGCAGAACTGTCCATCGGGCTTCCTTGAAGGTCAGTCCCAGGAGACAAAGGGTTTTCATTGCTGATGTCTGCTGCTTTCTGGGAGCCGATGCTGGGCTGTTTGTTACACCTGTGGAGAGTTTTGGTGAGAGCAAGACCACCTCAGGAGAAGGCAGTGGGCTTGGGTAATGTGTGTGATGAGAGTTTAGAAAGGCCTTCACGGAGTGGGAGACCTTGATGGTGAGAGTGTGACCTGAGACCATCCCTTCTGTGGTCGGACGCAGAGGTCCTTGGCGGCTGAAGGCGGCTTCTGGTGGCAATGCCCAGTTGCTCGGTAGGAAGTGCACTGTCACTGGGTTAAAACTCCTAGTGTGGCGTCTCTGTTTACATGTGCAAAGAGAATAAAAGGGTAAATAATTTTGGCATGCCCCAAGGCCAGGGCCTTTGCCAGGAAGTTTTTTAGGGTCTCCGTGGCTTCAGAATGTTTTTTTCTCCCAAAGAGGCTCAGCTGGGCCTTGTCTAAGGGAGTCACGTGATAGTGGGGCTGCTTAAGACAGCTTTGGAATCCAGTTCCTGCAGCAGCCTGGAAAGCCCCTGATCTGCGTGTGTCTCGGGCATAGGGAAAGCCAGTGTCTCCACTGCCAACTAACAGTCCTTCTGATGACCCGTCACATCAGCCTTAGAGACCATCATTTTCCCCGGGACACTCCGTCCCTTTGAAGCTGGCTTCTGCAGCACAGGCTGTCTCGCTAGAAACTGAACCCGACAGCAAATCACCTGCACGTTGTATCCGAGTGGACCCGGGAGGAGATGATGGGTCACCTGGCTCCGCCCTGCAGCGCTGTGCTGCCGTCCATTGCAAGTGGAGATGCTGAACAGCGCTGCAGAGACCGCGCCGAGGGGCCACCGTCCCAGCGACGGGCAGTGAGGGCTGGGGCTGGCAGTACAGCTCAGCGAGCAGTGAGGCAGCGTTGCTGCAGCCCGACCTTGACCCATCCGGGCGTTAACTGGTGGAGAGAGCCACAGGGGTGGTGCAACTGGCCCTTCTCAACGTGAGCCGGCGGCAAAGCTTTCGCTCCTCTGTGGCTTCCTCCCTCCACGGGTACTGACAAGTATCGGGCGGGGCCTTGTCTCCGGTTGGTCGGTCGTTGCAGTGGGAATGTGTTCTCCTTCTCAGGAGGGTCACGTGCCTGTAACTCTCACGGTTCTCAGCCCAGTGATCTTCCCCTGAGTCACCTGATCGTGGGTCACATAGAGTCTCGTCTTTCAGGTCTAAGAACATGCTTCCCCTTAGGAGGAAGGGGAGCCTGGCCTTCATAAGTTTCTAATCTCTTTCTATCGGGTGAACGGGGCTCTTTGTACTAAGGAAAATTCTAAAGAGCCTCAACAGGCACATTAAAACCCCACCATTTGCATTAAGCACCGCTCCTCGGGCAGAAAGAAGCCTCCGATTTTGGTCAGGTTTAAACCTGAAAAGCTGCCCCCTCCTTTCTGTTAGGGCTTTAACTGTTTTCCCCTGTGTTTTTTCTACTCCCCATGTGTTAAAGAGGAAAGACCCCCAGTGTTCCCTTGGAGCAGCCTCATTCTTGTCTAACTCTGGACTCTGCCCTGAGCTCTAGTCTGTTTTAAAATCTCTCCTCATTTTCTACAGTTCCTTCTCTAATGACTTTTCCTTCTTAAATCCACAGTAAAAGCAACTGTTAGGTTCGTTTGTCAGTCGAGGACTGAATGGGGATTTATTAATTGTAGCCTGACCTTGATTACTTCATTGGTACAATCGAAAGTACAATTTTTATAGATGTATTTTCTCTCTCAGTATTTTTGAAAAGTTGGTTAGCCTGCATGGTAAGGGCATTTTATGTAATGCTGATCAACCTAAGTTGTATTTTTTATTTAGAGCAGCCAGCTCCTCAGTGACACCTTCTAAAACCATGAAGTTAAGCAAAGAATCATTTTGACTGTTAGAAGACATTCAGATATCGTGCCAGAATAGTGTTTGAAAGCTCTCAAACCTCATAATCCAGGATTCATCTTTTCTGTGTTTGCACTGCTAAATCTTTGTCCAGGCTACAGCTTGGTGGAAAGACTTGGAGATAAGTTATTTATGAGTTAATTGCACTCGCTTTGAACCTGTGAACCATGGGAACCGAAATTGATTGAGAGGTGTTTCCACTCTGCTTTGTCTCTCCTTTCCCTCGCTTTACTTTCAGAAGGGAATAGCTGCATTAATGGGTACAGATCTGCAAACCCAGGCTCACAGGCTGGGATGTTTACCTTAAATTCCTTTGCAAATCCAAGTAGGTCCCGACTAGGATTGGGAAGCCCTCTCACCAAAGCCCTAAACTTTGCTGGAGTCCGGGTTGTGTCTGTAAGCACAGACGGCAGCTCACCTCTTCCTGTGCAGGTTCTGCCTTAAAGGGGATGTAATTACTTCTGACGGTACATCCTCTTTTACTGGGGGGTGGAAGCAGCAGGCAAGGTGATGGGGAGAGAAGGAATCAGGCAGTTCAGGACGGGGAGGACTTAAGGCAGGAGCAGAGGAAGAGGCAGCTTTGACAAAGTCCGGTTACTGTATTTTTTGGTTGATTTCCTATAAAAGTTTATCATTTCCTCTTTAGGAGCATCTAAATATCAATAAGCATTGCATTCAGACTGTCTGATCAACAGACTGACTGTTTGTTGAGATAAAAATCACTAGTGATGATCCCAGGGTGGGCCAGCCTGCTGGTTGGAATTGTAGACTGTAGCCCAGAGTCATGTCTCTACCTTCCCTAGTCTAAATCCACTGTGGGTGGTTGGAACAGACTTGCTGGCCCTTCCGTGTGTCCCCAGCCGAGCAAGCTTTTAATTCAGATGAGTGGGTTTCCCTCTGCAGATAGCAGTCCAGTGTGAAGACTTACCTCCACCACTCCCATGAGTTTCCCAGCTGTCCAAGAAAGCCACCACTGACCGGAAAAAGACAGCTCATACCAGCTTGCTGCTCCAAAGAAGGGACATCTTCGTTTGTATTCCAGTAGCCCCCGTTCACGCAGCCAGTTCAAGGGAAAATGATGCATCAGCCACACATCTAATCCCCAGTCCAGCCACACTCTTGTCTTTGACTCAGCCTTCCTCGAGTCTCTCAACCAGAGTAACCCAGGTATCTCTTCTTGAAACTAGCATGAGCCTCCAGTGAGGGATTTATCCACCAGCAAATAGGATAGGATCAGCTGATAGCAGGAGATCTGAGACCTGGGAGACTCCCCAGGGAGGCAAGTGGGCCCAGAAGCCTCCCTGCTGAGTTCTAGCGAAGGGGAGATGTCAGCTCTGGGCCCACTCGTGGTCACCAAAACCACTGACCAAAGAAAAACATACAGCTTAACTTGCAAGTTTTAGGTTATCTGGGGACCTTACTGAGGACTCGATAGCCCAGCCTCTCAGAGGAGGGTAGAGCAGAGCCAAGGTGTATACATTTTTTGCTGGAAGAAAAAAAAAATTCAAGGATTACTGCTCATCACACAGAAACCCAGACATTACAAGGTAATCATTTCAATGCTTTTCTGTGCGGGGGAAGATGCAAGACTCTGGCCTCTCTGCAGTTATTCTTCAGACATGCATGTAAGCTGTCTGGGGCTGGGGCCCAGAACCCAGAGGGTCTCTAAACCCCCGCGGGACAGCCGGCGCCGGCGGCTTCAGGGGCCCAGTGTTCTTCACTTCCTGGAGTGGCAGGTGTGTTCTGTGTCCAAACTGCCTACACCACAGTGCTGCTCGGCACTGTCAGAGTGTGAACCGTTACGTCTGCAAAATAAAGACGCACTTTCACATTGATGTCTAGTGTTACTACATGTAGAACACCTACATTGTTTTATGTCATAATATTGACGTCCTCACGGATGACTCACCTTGAAAATGCCCATCATAGTTTGTAAACATCCTCTTCCTAATGGTCTTAAACATTTTCTCTACTTACTTTATTATAAAAATGCTGTATGATATTACGACATAGAAAATGTGTTAATAAACTATGTTACTGGTAAGGCTTCTGGGCAGTAGTGGGCTCTTAGTACTTACGTTTCAGGGGAGTCAACAGGTATTCACAGGAGAGCGAGAGTTCCCGAGATGGCAGAGTAGGAAGACCTGAAGCTCACCTCCTTTCTCGGGTAGACAAAAACTACAGTTTGCAAAGAAACTACTGTTGACAAAGGGCAGAACCTACTGGAAAAGATCTACAGGATCTAAGGAAGGAACCACAGGATGGGGGCGGGCAGGGTCACAGTGTAGTTAGGACCCACGGGGAGGGGGATCGTGGAGGTCACCTCCTCCCACAAACACATCAGGACACATCCTCATGTGGAGAGCAGTTCTCATGGGAAACGAGTTGGAAACTGCCAGAACTGTGGTACAGCCAAGGCTGTCGGGTAGACACATAATCAGGTAGGACGGGAAGAAAAGCACTGGTGCAGGACCCCCAGGGAGGGGACTAAGAAGGGAGATTGCGGTGGACGCTTGCCCTTGGGAGTGAGCAAGTCACACCACAGAGCAGGCATCCGAGTTCTGGGACCCAACCTGGAGGAGGGCTGAAGGCGTCTAGCTGCTTCCACAAGGAGCACACAGGTGCTGGCTCCACTGGACAAAGTGGAGAGACAGCTCACCCGGTGGCCACCTTGCCAGGCTCCCCAACCTGAGCTGAGCAACACCCCAGCACCACACTCCACACCACAGCTTGGCAGCCAGGTCCGGGCCTGGCATGAGGGCAGATGGGTGGCGGCCGTTGTTGGCACTCAGCACTGCAGAGGCAGCCAACCCTCTGACAGCAGGGGAGCCCGGTGAACCCACGGCCTCCGACTCCCAGCTGAGCTGACCCTCCCGCACCCATGCCACACCCCCGCCTTGCACTAGATCCGGGATGACCACCATGGGAGAGACGTGACGCTGCCGCGTGTGAGCAGGGGCACAGATGCCAGTACACACCTGGGCCCCACGTGCTCCTGCAGCGGCCCCAGAGCAGGAAGCAGGAGACACGCCCTGAAGGAACAGCCGGCTCCGGGCTGCCCTCAGGGCGTCCACTCTGACCTGGGAGCAGACACTCCCCTGGCCCTGACGGGGTGGGGGCCTCTGAGCAGAGAAGTCTGGCCACCCCTGCAGAGGCTCTGCTCCTCCAGCACCACGGTGATGGTGGCCAACATACCCTGGATACAGTCTGTACAGGGACGCTCCCATGTAAGGACACACCTTCAAAGTCACAAGAGGTAACTTCCACCGAAATCCACAGATACAGAAATGTAAGTACAGTGAAGACAGGGGAACGACTCTCAATTGAAATATAGAAAAACCCTGAAGAAAATAAAGAACCCAAGGTAGTCTACAAGACAATGAATTTAAAATGCTGGTAATAAAAATGCCAGCTGAATTAAGCACTAATCTAAGCACAGATCAGATCATTTTAACAAGGAGCTAGAAGCTGTAAAGACAACCTAATCAAAAATAGGTAATTAAATCTGAGATTAAAAAGCACTCTAGAAGCAATGAGTCCCAGACTAAATGACATAGAAGAACACATAAGTGAACTGAAAGAATAGGAATCACCCAATCAGAACAGCAGACAGAAAGACAAATGAAAACAAACCAGAGCAATACACAGGATCCATGGGATTAAACAGGCTTCCCTTGTGGCTCAGCTGGTAAAGAATCTGCCAGCAATGCAGGAGACCTGGGTTTGATCCCTGGGTTTGGGAAGATCTCCTGGAGAAGGGAAACGCTACCCACTCCAGTATTCTGGCCTGGAGAATTCCATGGACAGTCCGTGGAGTCACAGAGTCGGACATGACTGAGTGACTTTCACTTTCACTTGGGATTAAACTGTGTCAGCATTTACATTATAGAGATTACCCACCAGGAAAAGAACGGGGGGTCAAGTGTACTTTAACACGCTACTGACTAGGGATTTTTGCAGAAACTAACGCCTGTGGTCAGTGATTTGTTATATAAGTGAATACTGAAAGGTCTAGTGAATAACATTTGGGTAACAAAACACATTTTTAATGCATCTCTGGTCAATAACGTGTAAGAAATTATGGCTGAAAACTTCCCAAACCTTAAGCCAAGTACAGGAAACACAGAAATTCCCAAATAAGATGCATAAAGACAGACCCACACCGAGACACAGAATAATCAAAATGGCAAAAGTTACAGAGGGTTCAAAGCAGCAACAGGAGAGCAGTCAAATACAAGGGAGTCCCCGTGAGGCTTCAGCTGACTGCTGTGCAGAAAGCCTGCGGCCTGAAAGGACTGGCGTGATGCTTGCAAAATTCTAAAGGGGAAAACCTGCAAGCGAGGGTACTGCCCCAGTAGGAGCATCACACAGGATAGAAGGGGAGAAAGAATGTTTCAGGCAGTCAAAAAACGAATTCAGCAATACTGATTCTAGTCCAGAATAAGTGCTGAAGGGTCTTTTCCAAACGAAGTAGTAAGACTCTATAGAAGAGGGAAAGCCCAACAGGAAAGGAAAATATACTAAGGATTTAAGGTCACTTAAACCAGTATGTGTATCAATGGACTGATTCAAAATCAAGGCTGTATATTGTCACCCTGCTTATTTAACTTATATGCAGAGGATATCATGTGAAATAACGGGGCTGGATGAACCACAAACTGGAGTCAAGATTGCTGGGAGAAACCACCTCAGATATGCAGATGATACCACACTAGTGGCAGAAAGTGAAGAGGAACTAAAGAGCCTCCTGATGAAGGTGAAAGAGTGGAAAAGCTGGCTTAAAACTCAACATTTAGCAAAACTAAGATCATGGCATCTGCTCCCATCACTTAATTGCAAACAGATGGGGAAA
Source organism: Capricornis sumatraensis (assembly GCF_032405125.1). Classification (NCBI taxonomy): domain Eukaryota; kingdom Metazoa; phylum Chordata; class Mammalia; order Artiodactyla; family Bovidae; genus Capricornis; species Capricornis sumatraensis. The sequence goes on along the minus strand of NC_091072.1, from coordinate 43,147,207 downwards.
ATGTGGAAGCAGTGACAGATTTCATTTTCTTGGGCTCCAAAGTGACTGCAGATGGTGACTGTAGCCACAAAATTTAAAGAGGCTTGTTTCTTGGAAGAAAAGCAATGACAAACCTAGACAGTGTATTAAAAAGCAGAGACATCACTTTGCCGACAAAGGTCTGTATAGTCAAAGCTATATGGTTTTTCCAGCAGTTACATACAGATGTGAGAACTAGACCATAAAGAAAGCTGAGTGCTGAAGAGTTGCTGCTTTCAAACTGTGGTGCTAGGGAAGACTCTTGAGAGTCCCTTGGACTGCAGGGAGATCAAATCAGTCATTCCTAAAGGAAATCAACCCTAAATGTTCACTGGAAGGACTGATGCTGAAGCTGAAGCTCCAGTACTTTGGCCACCTGATGCAAAGAGCCAATTCATTGGAAAAGACCCTGATGCTGAGAAAGATTGAAGGCGGGAGGAGAAGGGGGCAACAGAGGCTGAGATGGTTGGATGATACCACTAACTCAATGGACATGAGTCTGAGCAGACTCAGGGAGATATTGAAGGACATGGTATCCCGGCATGCTGCAGTTTATAGGGTCGCAAAGAGTTGGACATGAATTAGCAACTGAACAGCAACATAACTGTAAAAGCAGTTACAGCCACTAACAGTAAGGAGATGAACATCAAGATGTAAAATGTAGCATCAAATATATAGAGAGTGTACAAGGGGAGGAAAAAAAAAGCAGATCTTTTAGAAAGTGTTTGACCTTAAATGACTGTCAGTTTAAAACAAGTGTATAAAATTATGAGTCAACATATGACCCCCATGGTAATCATAAACCAAAACCTACAATAGATACAAGATACACAAAAACCAAAATGAAAGGAAACCAAGCATAGTATCAAAAACCAAACCTCAACAGGAGAAAGAAGAAGCGAACAGAGAACTACCAAAAAATGGAAAACAAGGAATGAAATGGCATTAAGTATGTAGTTGTTGTTCGGTTACTAAGTCATGTCCGACTGTTTTCGACCCCACGGACTGCAGCACGCCAGGCTCCTCTGACCTTCACTATCTCCTGGAGTTTGCTCAAAGGCATGTCCATTGAGTCAGTGATTCCAACCAGCCACTCATCCCATCATCTCCTCCACCTGCCCTCAATGTTTCCCAGCATCAGGGTCTTTTCCAATAAGTCAGTTCTTTGCATCAGGTGACCTAAGTACTGGAGCTTCAACTTCAGCATCAGTCCTTCCAGTGAATATTCAGGGTTAATTTCCTTTAGGATTGACTGATTCGATCTCCTTGCTGTCCAAGGGACTCTCAAGAGTCTTCTCCAAAAATAAAAAAGAGTCTTCTCCAGCACTACAATTCAGAAGCGTCGGTTCTTAAACCAGTACATTGTGACATGCTTAGCAAAGTGCCTGACACATAGTAGGTTCTCAGTCTCTCCACCCCACCTGCCTCTGAAATTTAATTAGAATCAGTTAGAATGCTTCTTCTTTATCAAATCTGAATGTCTCATTACACTTAAAAGTCAATTTCTTTATTCTTAACAGTTTTTGATAAAAGACGAACGGTAACTTTCATGTATTTGAAAAATAGTCATAATAAATTATTTTCCCCCCTGTGACCAGTAATCTTAAATTTTGCAGTTAAATTTATGCAGTTAGTAAACAAGCTGAAAACACTGAGTCTGTGCAGGACACTGAATACTGCAGTCATCTCACCTTTGATTGTCCTCTCACCTTTGTATAATCCCTTCTACTGGAAAATTTAAAAAACATGTTACTCAGAACTCTAATCAACTATGAATGCTTTTTTTTTTTTATCGTGAACTAATTCTTACCCATTTTTCCCGCTGCCAGAGAATTTGACTATAGTTTCCATTATGGAGTATCATTTTCTATATTTTTCCTGTTTGTGATCTGATTCTTAATGAGTCATAAAAGAAATTGAGAAATAAGCAAGAAACAGGAGTCAACACAGAAAAAGAAATGTAAACAGAAGTGGTAAAACAAAAAATAATTTAGGAAGATAAGGAAATGGTTCCTTCCTCCCCTTCCTCTTTCCCACCTTGTCCCTCCTCCGTTTCTCACAAACCCCTACGTCCACTGCAGGAGGTTCAGGAGCCCTCAGGTAGTTCGGAGCTCTGACCCTCAGCTACCTCTGGTGAAATCACCTCTGTGACCTCAGATGTGTTGCTGGTCGTTACATGAATGTCTTAACTGCCAACATCCATAAACAACCTCTGGGACCCCACGTGGGCTGTGTGTATATGATACAATGTTTCCCATTCTCTCCAGCTGAGGACTTTTGTTCTGTGTCAGGTTTGAACACCTGAACATCACGGCCAGGTCTCTGTGCTTAGCGTGTTGAGGGGTGTGATGCTGGGATGTGGGGAGACCCCCACAGTGAGTCTGTCACCAGTTTCACTCTGATGTGTTACCCTCTGCTAGACACTGTGTCTCCAACTAAAAAAGTGTAGCAGTTTCTGCAGGTCTGACCTGCCTGTCTAGTCTTCTTTGCACCATTAACTTGGTTGGTCATCTCAGGTAATTTGATTCCTGTGTCCACTGTGTTAACAGCTCACCTCTTCACAGGGTGTCTGGGGCCACCGGATCCCAGACAGGAATTGCACACAAAGGAGAAAGAATCGGGGCAGTAGAGTGGTTCACGTGGCTGTGAGCTGTCTTGGCTGCAGCCTGCTCTCCGTGTGGTAAACCACAGCTATTTGCAGCAATGACATGGGATATTACAGAGTTCTCTCTGTCCTGAACAAATAAGTTAAAATCTCTGCCTTATTTTTTCCCCTCGTGGGAGGTAGATAGCTGAACCCCCTAGTGGAGCCAACAGAATAAAGAGGAAAAGATATAACAGCTGTTTCTGCCTGTGAAAGTCATTTTTGTTTACTCTAGACATAGAACAGAAATCACTGCAGAAACATATTGAAGCATTAGTGCATGTTGATGGGGGCAGGGGGAAGAATTAATTCCTGTGTCCCAGGCTGTCCTAAAGCATCACACTCACATACAAAGACTTTTTGTTCTTGTTGTTCAGCTGCTCAGTTGTGCCCAACTCTTTGCGACCCCATGGACTGCGGCAAGCCAGGCTTCCCTGTCCTTCACTATCTCCCAGAGCTTGCTCAAACTCCCGTCCATTGAGTCAGTGATGCCATCCAACCATCTCACCCTCTGTCGCCTCCTCTTCTTCCTGCCTTCACTCTTTGCCAACATCCGGGTCTTTTCCAGTGAGTCAGTTCTTCACATCAGGAGGCCAAAGTATTGGAGCTTCAGCTTCAGCATCAGCCCTTCCAATGAATATTCAGGGTTGATTTCCTTTAGGATTGACTGGTTTGATCTCCTTGTTGTCCAAGGGACTCTTAGGAGTCTTCTCCAACACCACAGTTCAAAAATATCAAAGACTTTAACTTTAACCATTTGTATTTTAACATTTTCATAACATAAAAATGTAACCAGGAAAACTAATTTTAGACTTTACATTGAAGAAGCTTATTATTAGGAAGCCGTTAAAAGCTATCAGTCTCATGTTAAAATTGCTGTAGAAGCCAATATGTTGCTTGATTTTGAAGTCTAGTGGCCAAGAGCAGAAAGTGGAGCTCGTCAAGGCTGCAGGATTTCACACTAAAGCCTTTACTATGAGCTTGTCAGTGAAGGAAAGTTACAGGGCTCAAAATAGCCTGGAGTTAAAACTCCCCTTCGGTCCTCCCCACCCATTCTAGTTAAAACTCCCCTTCGGTCCTCCCCACCATTCTACACAAAACAAAGAAATCTCTCGCCCGAAGGAGAAAAAAAAAAAGGACGTTAAAGTTGATTATGCCCAGTTCCCAGCCGGTCCAGCCTCTGGCCCATCTTCAGAATTCCTTGCCCCAGCCCTTTAAGAGAGAACTACTCCCAATAACCTTGGAGAAGACCAGGCCCCCTTAAGACAGTAGATTTCCACGTATATGCCTACATACACGTACTCTTTTCTTGGGTTAGTGCAGCAGCTCGCTAATCTGACTGCTGCCCCTTCTCGCCTCATTAAAGGTGATCTGATCCTGTAAAGTGCCGGTCTCCTTCTTCTTCCGAACCTCGCCTTCTCTAACTCCTTCCCCTACAGTCATCTTACAAACTTCCCAAAACCATGAGAAGTTCACTTTCTCTGCAGTGTGTCTCATTTATAAGTGTTGTTATTTAGTCTCTCAGTTGTGCCCAACTCTTTGTGACCCCCTGGACTGCAGCCCACCGGCCTCCTCTGTCCCCCTGGGATTCCCCAGCTGAGGACACTGCAGTGGGTTGCCATCCTCCCCTCCAGGGTTGTAACTAGAGCTGCGTGTAAACTATGTGTGATGTGCTTCCCTCTGCAGTGGTGAACTGCTTGGACCCAAGGCTTGGTGGGAAACGTGTCAGGCACCTGCACCAGAGCCTCCCCGGGGGTTTTGAGTATGGAGTGTCGTGTATCAGTATTGGTGCAAGAGGGGCTTCTACCTGCTGGGATCTTCCGCCCTCACCTGCATGGCGAACGGCCTGTGGGATCGCTCTCTGCCCAAGTGTCTGGGTGAGTGGGGTTGTCTGGGCTCTCATGCCGCAGAGCCCTGAAAGAACACTGCCAACACATGTGTTTTGTCTTTTTAAGTATTCAAAAAGGTTTTGATTTTTTATTCTACCTGACCCCATTATAAATTGTATTAGTTTTTATGATATCTTTAAAGAAATCACCAAATACAACTCAAACTACTTTCAGGGAAGAAAGGCACGGGGTGCAGGCCGTTCACAAACTGGTCCCAGAGGGCAAGGGACTCGGTCAGCTCCGCCTGGACCCTGCTGTCCCTGTATCCACTGGTCAGTGCTCGTTTCCTGCTTCAGCCGGGCAGGTGGGCAGATCCTCTGGTTCACCCAGGTGCCAGCAGACTCCAGACTGTGCCTCTCACAGCACGCTGCCTCCCTGGGGACCCACATTCAGAGATACTGCAAATGGCTATAGTATGGAGTCTCCATCTACGGACCCAGTATCTGTGGCCAGAAGCATGGAGCACTCTGGGGGCCTCATTTGTCTAATCAGCACTTCCAGGACAGTCCAGTGTGAGCCTGATAAAGAAGACGGCACCCTGGTTGGCACTTCCTCCTGACCCTTAGGTTTAACCAAGAGGAGGAGCAGGGTGCTCCTCCGGGCAGACAGAATTACAGGTCACAGCTCTGGCTTCCCAGAAAACGTTATTAACAGTATGCAGATGAGCAAGGGCCATTTTCTTTTTCACCCACTAGCTACATTATTACTTTCTTTCCCTTGAAATAGCTACTGTCCTTGAGTTCAAAGAGAACCATCTTGTGTCTTGTTTAAACAGTCTGAAAATGAAGGAAAGGGAGTCACCCTCCTTGGTCCTTTAAAAATCAATCAGAAATAAAACAATTCTTAGAATCAAAATTTTTTAGTATTCATTTTGTGTGCATAGAGAAAATGGGAAATGACAATTATATTATGAATTGAAATACTGAAAAAATGTGATAGTCCATTTTACCCCTCATGATTACAGTGTTTTCTGTACATTTGCAGAATGGACTGGTGCCAGAGACTTTTCCTGCAAGTCAAGGTCCCTCAAAGCCCTTTGAATCTGCCTAGAAACCTGTATCAAATTCTAAGTGTAACAATACAGTTAATTCCTATGGAGAAAGAGAGCGATGCCTTTCAAAAACAAATGTACAAGCTTATATGACCAAAAGCACCCACATCTATGAACGTGTTGCAGTTCTCAGCATAAGTTGTGTGTTCTGGTTTTCCGTGCCTTCACACATAGGAACTTTTCAGAGAAATTAATTTTATTTTCTCCCTAAAGATATACCTAGCCTCTTACCTGGCCTCCCCGAGACTTCCATTAGTGGTTGTGATGATACCCCTCTGCCCCAGACCTCCAGGAACCAGCTTTTCACTGATCCCGTTTTCCCAGGTGGTGAGTTCCTGCCTCTGTTGTCCTGAGCCGCTGGAGTTGCCGGGACTTGGGAACAGTGCTCTCAGAGGAGTGCTTTGTTTTCACAGGCTCTGCAGTGGCTAGGCTAGCTTCCATCTCTATTTGTGCCGATTTTTTTTATTTATCTGGAACTGATCATTCACCAACCATGTCACTGATTCTGCTCTAGTTAGCTTCTTTTTAGGACTCTAGATGAACTCCTGTTCTCCGATGAGTGGATGTCAGGATGAGAGAGTGTCAGGGGAGGGCAAATATGACTCAGGGGGCACTGGGGCCTTTCTGAAACCTGCCTCTCTGGTTGGTGTCGCTCTGCGGTTGCCGATGACCAAATGCAATCTCTCTTGGATGTAAAATCAGCTCCCTTTGGATCATTTCTGGCACCCTCAGTCCAGTTAGTTGTTTGAACATGGTATACTTGTTTTTTTTAGTGGTTAACCATAAAAATTTTGGACTTTACAAAAAGAGAGATAGAAGTCTTTACCATCCTGTTGTAATCTGGATTCTAGAATTTTCCTTTTTGAGGAATAATGATCAGATGATTGGCCTCATTTGGTATAAAGAAATAAATGGAATACTTGAGGAAAAAATAAATCAGTAATTTATTATTTTTTAACTTAAACATTTTATCCTCTATTTAAAAAATTAATAGAGGATATATGTATACATAGCTGATTCACTTTGTTGCACAGCAGAAACTAACATAATATTATAAAGCACCTAGATCCAGTTTTAAAATACTAAAAAAAAGACATTTTAGATTGCCATGTATTCAAGGGAAAATTGTTAGAATGGTCTCTCTAGATGTGTGATCAGGAAGAGGGAGCAGATTTGACTGAGTTTTATCTCCATGCAAAGCATACGAACTGAAGAAATAATGGTGATAGCTTTGCAGATCTGTGTTAGTCTCTACCATTTTTATGAACACTGCTTACTTAGAATACAGTTAAGGGAAGATGGAAAAATTTAGGTAGATGACTTTCTTTTTGAAAACTTCAATGTCAATTTCTACCTTCACTAAAGCTACTGTAATAAAAAAAATAAACGAACAAAAAGCTTCTCTGATGGACCCTTTCCTGGTCTTCAGTTATGTGTGAGGGAGGGTTGTCTGGAAGTTGATGCTCCTCATCCACAGGGTACCAGGGATGTGTTTTTGTTAATAGACGGTGATCATATGAGTCTCTGAAGTACAGTGACCAACACAGAGCAGCTCAACAGGAACAATGTACTTACTGATTATTTTCTCTTCTTCTTAAGTGATATCGTGTGGACACCCGGGCGTCCCTGCCAAAGCCATACTCGCAGGAGACCTGTTCACGTACGGGGCAGTGGTCCACTACTCGTGCCGAGGGAGCCGCAGTCTCGTGGGCAACAGCAGCAGAGCCTGCCAGGAGGACAGTCACTGGAGTGGAGCCCTGCCCCACTGCACAGGTGGGCTGGCGTGGGCAGTCGTCCACCGCGCGGACACAGACTGGCGGCACCCGTCTCCAAAGTGGTTACTAACCCATTCCAGCCGAGCACACCCCTGGGACACATCACAGGCGTCTGCGGCTTCTTCTCTTTGAATGAATGCCTGTCCCAGCACGGTTTCTCCTGCTGGAGCCCCGGGAGCCTCCCACCCCAGCCTGCTCGCCTTGACTCAGCTTGCCCTCCCTTTTCTCTCCTTCTGTTTCCTTTCAGTTCTTCCACATCTTTCCTCTTTTCACCATCAACAATCACATCGGTCCTGTTTGGAAAAGAAATCATCTTAATTCTTCCATGAATGTTTCATAATAACTCAGTGGATCACACCTCTTATTTGATTCTTTTATTCCCAAAACACCTTCCCCCATCTCCTTGTGGGCGTCCTCACCAGCATCTCCAGTGAGCAATTCCTGCACCCACTGTCCCCAGTGTTTTGTTTCTTCCAAAGAATATCAATTATTGTCACTACCATATTTTAATAAACTATTTTGATTTTAGTTACACGGAAACAATTTCTTAAGAGTCTTCTACTTTTGTGCTATCATAAAGAAAATCTTTCTTACAGGATTTCTGGAATGCTATGACTGTGATCATGTTTGATACACATTTACATAAAGTTTTATTCTCTTTAAATATAACAACTCTGTTTTAAACAGCATTGTCTATTGCCAAGTGTGTTTGTGTTCTGCAGGAAATAACCCTGGATTTTGAGTTGATCTGGGGACCCCAGCCCATGGGTCTCGGCTTAGAGAGGAGTTTAAGGCCAAGAGCCTCCTGCGCTTCTCCTGTGAAATGGGCTACCAGCTGCGGGGCTCGGCCGAGTGGACGTGTCTGCTCAACGGGTCCTGGTCAGGACTGCAGCCCGTGTGCGAGGGTGAGTGGGTCCCAGCCGGAGAGTCAGAGCTGCAGGTGGAAACCAGGTAGCTCACTCTGAAATGACCAGTGACGTTCTGCAACATCTTAAGAGGTCATGCTGTTTCTACAATTAACCTGTTTCCCCCCCAAACATAAGAGAATCATCAGGAAGTCTTCTCCTGATGACCGTCTCTGTGTGGCGCTCAGGGTGTTATGGCAGGTGAAGGTGCTGTGAGCAGGGCAGGTCCTGACGGGGGCTCCCTGCTGCTGGATGTCATTTCATTCACATGTTATTTCCAGTCTGTCAGCGCCCTGGTCTTAATTTCTTGCACTTTAAAAAAAAATTAATTAACCTGTTTGACTGTATGGGGTCTTGGTTCTATCATGTGGGATCTTGTTCCCTGACCAGGGATCAAACCTGGGTCCCTTGCTTTGGGATCATGGAGTCTTAGCCACTGGACCACAAGGGAAGTCCCTCTGGCAAATTTAAACAGTGAGAAAACTAAAGGAGTTGAGAGGAAGTCATGTTTTCCGTAAAAATCTCACTTTGTTGCTGGGGTACCACACTATGAGTTCTTTCCCAACAAAACATAAATGAATTCATTTATTTGATTAGGAGAGCTTAATTGGATTTCAATTCATGATGTACTTATCCCAGACTATGCAAAGTGCTTTTTAAACAGCATTTAGTTTATCGAAATGGTGTCATCACTGACTCAAAGGACATGAGTTTGAGTGAACCCAGGACATGGTGAAGGGTCTGGCATGCTACAGTCCATGGAGTTGCAAGGAGTCGGATGTAACTTAGCGACAAATTCAGATATTCAGAGGGTTCCTATAAAATCTTTTTAAACTTTTCCCTTAAAATCTGTGTACAAAAAGAAGTTACTAAAATGTTTCAATGCTGAAAACATTTCTCAAATATGCAATGCTCCACAAAATTGGTTATTTCCAATTGCCTTGTACCTGTAAGAGGGTATGGCAACCCACTCTAGTATCCTTGCCTGGAGAATCCCCATGGACAGAAGAGCCTGGCGGGCCACAGTCCATGGCGCAAAGAGTCGCACACTGCTGAGTGACTGAGCACAACTGCATTAATTGCAGTTAACTGCAGTACAGAAATCATGGGAAGTTGTGTAAGTGATAGTTCAGTTACACTCAGAAAAACCACAAATGATGTCTAGGAATATATGACTAATCTCTTCCCACTCCTGCACACACACTTACAACTCTTAAAACTGGAGAATCTATCGCTTTTTGTTTGTTCTTGCTATCATAGGTCCGTATCTTTGGGGCACACATTATTTTCTGTAGAAAGTGGGGTTATCAGCAACTTTTCATTGCCACAAAGGTTAGCCATGACCTATGTACTCAATCCCTTGACCAAGGTCATGCCCTTCCTAATAAATTTAACTTCTCTGAATCTCATTAAAAAATATATTAGATCCTGATGGGATATTTCAATAAATTTTAAAAACAGGTTCATGAATTACAAGAAAAATATTTGAAAAATTCTTAAGCATCAAAAACCTTAAACTTCTGATAACTATTTTTATCACTTTAAATCATGTTTTCTTTTGTGAAGATCTAATCTTTGAATCACAGGCTCACTGACTTCGCTTTTCAAATGGCTATATCTTACCAAGTTATGTAAATGTAACTGCATCTTTGGGGTAACTCCTAATCCTCTTTCCCAGGAGATTATGATAAAGTTGACCTCTATTCACATAATGGACATGTGATTAAAGTGATGATAATGAAAAGGAAAACACAGTATGACTGTGTCTATACACGACAGCAGCATTTTGCACTTAGTATGGCCTCCCAGGTGGCTCAGTGGTCAAGAACCCACCTGCCAACGCAGGAGACGCAGGAGACGTGGTTTCAGTCCCTGGGTCGGGAAGATCTCCTAGAGGAGGAAACGGCAACCCACTCCAGTATTCTCGCCTGAAGAATCCCCACGGACAGAGGAGCCTGGCGGGCTACAGTCCATGAGGTCACAAGAGTCAGATGTGACTGAGCATGCACGCACATGTGTAATCTTACAACAGGGAGCAATTATCTTATTGATTTTATAATGAAGACACTACATGTTGAGAACTTGAATTGATCACTCACATTGATTTAACTTGAATGAGCAGAGATTCAAACCTACGACTAACTCAGTTTAACAGCAATCATCCTAATATAGCATGCTAAGTGAGCAATATTGATACCAGTAAACAATAATGTGTATTTGGAATAAGTATGATGCTACCTTATTACAAATTGAGTAAAAGACAATGATCTTTTACAAAAAGGAGGCACATTAACTAAATGTACTTCTAAAAAGATGCATTTAAAAAGGAATTTTAACTTGTAATTTTCAAAATATCTTGTTTTCTAGCATCCTTAAAATGTAACCTCTCATTTTGCCTAAGTGTCAGTCTTTGTATGCCTTGAAACCTCAGGACCTTGATATAAAAACAGATATGCTGACCCTGTTTCTAATCTACACTTTCATAGGCATGATCATCAATGAAAGCATCCGTTAACCATGAATTTGACTGTATCAAATACAATATTAGACGGGACTTTATAAACATCAGGGTGTCATTATTATGATGGACTTTCCTTTACTGACAATACATTTGTCTGTAAATTAAGTTGGATATGTTTCAACAGTCACCTGCTTTATTTCAGCACTAGTCTTTCACAGGTCACTTTTGAAAATTGCTGCATAGATTTTAATATTCCAGATATGACTGGAATAGTGACACGAGTCTCTTTCGTTACAAGTTGGATTGATGTGATTCTTTGCTGGGTCAGGTTTGCACCCATACTCATGAACAGTAAGGGCGTAGGAAGCAATGGACCAATGTCTGTGGACTGGAGTAATGTTCTCGAATAGGCTTGGACTTTTGCTAAGTGAAATTTTAATTTATGTCACAGCCGTCAAAGGACTTTGAGCTTTAGAGGATGTTAGGTATCGTCTGCCTCAGGACTGGTAAATATATCTCATCTCAGATGTCAACCAAGAAACCACTGCATGATCTGGGTTAGAAGGGATTGTAAGTCCAAACCCAAACTCATCAGGGAAGAAGGTTGTAATTGATTAGTTATAGCTGACGTAGAAAAGTGAAAGTGTTAATTGCTCAGTTGTGTCTGACTCTTTGTGACCCAAGGAACTGTATAGCCTGCTAGGTTCCTCTGTCCATGGGATTCTCCAGGCAAGAATACTGGAGTGGACTGCCATTTCCTTCTCTAGAGAGTTTTCCCAACCCAGGGATCTAAACATTACAAGCGGATCCTTTACTGTCTGAGCTACCAAGGAAGCATAGGCACAGGCATAAAATCACCAACAAACATACTTTTTGTCAAACAAGAGCTAGTCTGATCTGAGAGTTATGTGCATTTTTTAACATTATATGATAGAGAATTCATAAACTTCTATTATACTGACTTTTATTTTGCAATCTCTTTTCTTCCATGTTTTTAAGAAGAGTGTGTATTTGTTCACAGGCTAAGTTTGAAAGCGGAACAACTAAATAGGCCAGAGTATTTCAAATATTTTGATCATTCTCAGAAAAGGGACTCATGATACATTGTTGGCATTAGAATTCACATTCTTTGTATGTCTGTCTATTGTGCATTATTGTGGGAGAATTAAGGAGGAAAAATAACCATCTTTATGGTAAATAGGTTCAATGAAAAAAGACAAAAAACCCGTAAAGGATTGAGATCATCACATTGATACACACCCAGAAGCTGCTGAGTTTCCCTGTTTGCTAAGGAAAGAACATACATGGCATACTCAGAGGGCAGACCTGCCTCACTGCCCATCCCAGCTGGTCTTCATTCCTGTGCGTGATGACACTGTGGTCATTTGGAGAGATTAAGTTGCGGCCATTCCAAAGCCAGTGGCACTAGTGTTAAAGAACGGCCTGCCAGTGCAGGAGGCGAGAGACTCAGGTTCTGTCCTTGGGTGGAGAAGATCCCCTGGGGCAGGGAATGGCAATCCACTACAGTATTTTCGCCTGGAAAGTCCCTTGGACAGAGAGAGCCTGGCAGGCTACAGTCCATGGGGTCGCAGAGTCAGACAGGACTGAGCACAAATACAGAGCTTTCATAGACGGGAGGAGGGCGCTACCCGCAGAAACAGCACAGACAGCTCTGACAGGCATCTGCAGGGGGACCGGCAGTGGTCTCACCAGCGCCGTTCGGCTGGCTAAGTGCAGTCAGTCTTCAGTTCCAGGCCCGGTTTGCTCCCGTCTCCTGGAGGCCAGTCCTCAGCCTGTGGCAGCCTGTGTCGTGGCTACAGCCTGGGCGTCATGCAGTAACTTCTCCACCTGGCGGGGTTTCCGTTTCTGCAAAAGAGCTCACAGGACAGGCTCCCAGTTTTACCTATGGCCCTGGAGGAGGAACTATCAAAGGTCCTTGACTTAATGACTGAACTGTCTGTATTTTGTCTTGCTGGGCTGCTTTCTGTGGTTCGGCATTTTCTCACTTCTCTGATTAAACTCATTGTTTGGCTACAGTTTCTCTACAGACGAAAGGCAGGCAGAGGATGTGGGGGTGGGGGGAGGACCACAGTGTCCTTCCGATGACTTTTTAAATAAATGAGCAGTCTGTTATGCAGATGGCCCTCGACTTCTCGAGCTTATCACGTGGTAATGGGTCTCCCCTGCTGTTCTGTCTCGCCACAGCTGTGTCCTGTGGGAACCCGGGGACGCCCACCCACGGCAAGATCATCAGCAGCGATGGCGTGGTGTTCTCCAGCTCCGTGGTCTACGCCTGCTGGGACGGCTACAGGACCTCAGGGCTGACCACTCGCCACTGCACCGCCAATGGGACCTGGACCGGCACGGCCCCCGACTGCACGCGTGAGTGGACGCCATCCTGGCCAAATCCAGGTCCCCACAGCGACTCATACTTGACTGAGAAAAAGGAGTTGATTTTACAGAGGGCTGTATTGTTTAATCCTTAGGGAAAAAAGGATTATATCATATGTATGTTTGATAATATGACCACTTTCTAAGCACTTTTAGATTTTTCTTCACTTTCTTATTTATATGGTTAAAAATGCTTTGCCTGGTTGGTTGGGTTGGATATTACAAACTGAGTTCAGAAAAGGCAAGGTTCCTCCTCTCTGTAGACCAGTTAGCCTGAAGGGAAATGGTGCAGAAGCCTGGTTCTCTGATCTCAGCCTGTCTCTCTGTCCTTGACTTTGTGGGGTGACCCCTCATGACATCTAGTTAAGGACAGAGCGCAGATGACCGCTGTCATCCGCACAGACAACTATCAGTGGAGTAGAAATAAGTTGTTCCAAACGTGCAGCCTCCTGACTGCCGGCCAGCGAAACTGTCCCCCGGAGATAGGCTGGTATCACTGTGCTCAGCCAAGGCATCATCGCTTTGAAAAGCAGCTTAAGGAGAGTCAAGCAGAAACCAGGAATAAGTCATCCCGTGATGATACTGTGTCTCTCCATTTGTCTGTTTTCTGCTAATTAGTCATCAGCTGTGGAGACCCAGGGACCATGGCTAACGGCATCCAGTTCGGGACAGATTTCACCTTCAACAAGACTGTCAGCTACCAGTGCAACCCTGGCTACACCATGGAGCCTGCCACGCCCCCTACCATCTGCTGCACCAAGGACAGTACCTGGAATCACAGCAAACCGACCTGCAAAGGCGAGTCTTGGGGCTTCTCTTGTGCGTCACTCACATGCGGAGAGTCTTTATTGAGTTAACATTTTACATCAGTTTGTAAGCATCCATGTAGACCTTCTATGTGCTCAGCATTCCTGTAAATTCATTCGCAAATATTAAGTCACTTCCTTTCTTACTACCTTAATCTTGGTTTTATAGCCCGGAGACTGACTCACAGAGAGCTGCAGTAAATTCTCAAGGTCGCAGGTGGTGTCTTGGAGACATCGGGCTTCAGGGACAACTCTGGAGTCTGTGCTGTGAACCCAGCTCTGCTGTCTTGGTGTGCGTGGCTGTGTTGAGTCTGTGGCCGTCATCACGGGGTTGGGGAGGTGGGTCAGAGCCAATCATCAGATAGGGCAGAACAGTGGCAGAGCCTGCCAGTGTCCTGATGCCTGGTGGGCCTTGGTCGCTGAGACTAAGGAAGCCCCACCATGAGGAGGGAGTACAGGGAGGTTTCCGACTTGGCCGGTGGACTGTCCAGGGAGAAAGCAAGCAGGTGGAAGGGGTCTGGGGGAAGTAGGGGGGGCTGGCGGACCGCTGATGCAGGGCTGATCTGCAGGGTGAGCGTCTCCACCAGCTCCAGAGGGAGCTGCAGGCCTTCTCGGCTGGGCGGAAGGGGCAGGGGCAGGAGAGGACGTGGAGGCCGGCAGTGACCACACAGGAGAAAGGGGCACCTTATCGTTGTCAGACGAGGGACGGGGGAGAGCTGCGAGCTGGAGTAGCAGGAAACCTCAGGAGGAAGGTGTGTCCTGTCGAGTCTTGTGAGGTCAGAGGAGGCCCCGTCCCGAGGGCCATTTACCCACTTCCGGCCTGGGCGGTTTGGGCACATCCTGGTTTCCTCCCATCAGAGGGTGAGGAGCCCTGTCTCGTGTCCTTCTTTCCAGCTGCAGTTATTATCGCCGTGCAGCTCTGTGGCAGGTGCTAAGAGGGTGTTTAACACAGCTCACACTGTCCTGGTGGGAGCATTCTAGTCCAGTGAGTGTGTCCGTGGCACGTACCCCTAGAACGTCTGATCTCTGGGCTTCAGATACATTTGTGTCCATCTCATCCCTCTGGTTAGTGTCTGTTGGATTGACAAGCCTTCCACAGCCAGCCAGGCCCTCACAGAGGAGACCTCTCTCTCCTCCCGCCGGCCACCCTGTCCACTCCTCCCTGGAGCACGTCACTCATCACTGTTCCCACCTGGGGGCCTTGTCACCTGGTGTCGACCTGTCTATAGACTGTTCCCCAGTCTTCACTTAGGGGTTCTGCAGAAATCTTTGTTGAATAAGTGGATAGATGGAGAGAAGGTGAATGGCAAGAGGAGGGCCGTTTCCAGCCTCCGGATGTGCACGTGTGGTTATGACTGTGTGTCTTTCTCACGTGAGAAAGTGGGAGCACCCGTGAGAAAGTGCAGGTGAGGAAATACAGCTGAGTCTCCTCTCCCATCGCCTTCCGTGCCCAGACTGTCAGAGGCAAACCTCCTCCAGTGTGAAGTCTGGGAGCTCTTGGGTCTTCAGGGAGCTCTTAGACCAGGTGTCACAGAAAAATGGCTGGAGTGGGCCAGGCAGATGCCAGCACCAGTGGGCAAGTCACTCCTGGGAAGAGTGCTCTCCCTCGAAGCCCCTGGATGTGGCAGGACCCTGGCAAAGTGGTTTCCTACAGGGTCTTCGCTAACCACCCAAGTGTTAGTGCTCAGTTCTTCAGCAAGTGCATCAGCAGCCCGTGTATGTCTTTTGGAAACTATATGCTGCTGCTGCTACTGCTGCTGCTAAGTCGCTTCAGTCGTGTCCAACTCTGTGTGACCCCATAGACGGCAGCCCACCAGGCTCCCCCATCCCTGGGATTCTCCAGGCAAGAACACTGGAGTGGGTTGCCATTTCCTTCTTCAATGCATGAAAATGAAGTCACTCAGTCGTGTCCAACTCCTAGCGACCCCATGGACTGCAGCCTACCAGGCTCCTCCGTCCATGGGATTTTCCAGGCACTATATGCTACGTTTATATAATGAAAAAAGTACAGATAGAGAAATTCTTACCATCTGTGTATATAAACTCAAACATTTGTACTCACGTCATAGGACCACATTATAACTGGATTTGCCTCTGGTAAGGGCATGGAAACCCACTCTAGTATTCTTGCCTGGAGAATCCCCATGGACAGAGAAGCCCGGGGGGCTACAGTCCATGGGGTCACAACGAGTCGGACACACATAAAAAGACATCAATGGAATAGCATTCTTTCTTTCTTGGTCTTATACATACTGAGACTGTTGTTTACTCCACTTTCATGGTATGAAATGTTTTGACTTTGCTTTTGTAGACTTGATCTAAATTAATGAGGAAATACTGGAGAAAAGTTTTATTCTTTTGATTTACTCTCTTCCTCAGTAATTTCGCTACTAAAAAATTTGGCCCCTTGTAGATGTCATTTGCAATGACATTGGAGCATTGGGTTGTGGTGGAAACTCTAGACTGTTGAATCCTGTTTGTTCTCTGACAGCTGTCACGTGTGGCCAGCCTCCTCTGGTCCAGGATGGGAAGGTGGAAGGAACGGACTTCCGCTGGGGTGCCAGCATCAGCTACAGCTGCACCCATGGCTTCCAGCTCTCCCAGCCCGCCATCCTCTCCTGCGAAGGCCGAGGGGGCTGGAAAGGCGAGGTCCCCCAGTGCCTGCGTAAGTCCTCGGGAGCACAGACCATGGCACACAAACCTCAGGCTGCAGTCTAAGGAGGAGAGTCTGTGGGACTTGTAGCCAGGGTGCAATAGGTTAAAGACTCCATGTTTGAGACCCGCTGCCCAAGGGCAGATTCTGTGCTTTTCTTCATCGCTGATTCCTAAAAGAATTTAGTGTATGTGCTTTGTGACCCATTGGACTTTGGCCCTCTAGGATCCTCTGTCCATGGGCTTCTCTAGGCAAGAAGACTGGAACGGGTTGCCATTTCCTTCTCCAGGGGATATTCCCTACCCAGGGATCGAACCTGCGTCTGCTGCACTGCAGGCTGATTCTTTACCCACTGAGCCTTCCGGGGCTTAATGGGAGGATTTAATGGAAAGCAGTTAGAGAAGCTGAATAGACTAACGTGACCCAGGGGCACAGACTGTGCACTGACCTCCTGGCTGTCTTCTCTAGCTGTGTTCTGTGGGGACCCCGGCACCCCTGCCGAGGGGCGCCTCAGCGGCAAGAGCTTCACCTACAGATCCGAAGTCCTCTTCCAGTGCGAGTCGCCCCTCCTCCTGGTGGGGTCATCCCGGAGAGTCTGCCAGGCAGACGGCACCTGGAGTGGCGTCCAGCCCACCTGCATCGGTAATGATGGCAAGACAGCCCTGGGGGTGGGGAGAGGGCGTTTCATTCTAAAGCTGGAGCGTTTGTGGGCACACAGGTGATGCTCTCCTGCGAGATGCTCCATGCAGGCGCTGACCAGCCACGCTGATGGCAGGCTCTTTTAAATCCTGCCGCAGAGCCTGGAGTTGACGTCGACAAGTCATTTAAAAACAGCTCCTAGACTCTCTTACCCTGGCAGCCCCCTCTCTGCCCACGTCAGCTGACAACCGTGATCTTCAGGGGAAAGACCAGTTTGCTGAAGATCTCACTGTTGCCGTGGCACCAGAAGGGCCCCCCACTTTAGAGCCTGACACCCTCTCCCCCAGCCCACCCCCGCTCCCCAGTAAACCACCTGCTCTGTCAGCCACGGCTGAAAGGGCTACAGGGTCAAGCGAGCTCTGTTGACCTTCCAACATGAAGTGAAACGTACAAGTTAAAAGAGATTCTCTACATGACCTAAACCCTTCATTTTTAGACTAAATCTCTGTCTCTTAGGAAGGGTTCAGGTGGAAATTATACTGGTCGACAGTCACTGCGTCAGTGACACAGGAACCAGGACCCTCCCTGCCTTCCTCCCAGCCTCCCTCCACCTTGCCCTGCAGAATAAGTGAGTGATGGCCGGCCGCTCCGCACACGCTGCTTCCCCGAGCAGGAGAGGGCCTTCTGCACACACGCAGCAAGCAGGGAATGACTTCTATCCCTGGTTGTTTTCTAAGAAAGTAAATATATACTTAAAAATACAGTGTCAACAATAATTTCTTTGAAACACTGCTTTTTCTAATAAAAGTTTACTGCCATTGGGCTAAAACTATTGCTTTGCTTTCAGTTCAGTTCAGTTCAGTCGCTCAGTTGCGTCTGACTCTTTGTGACCTTATGAATTGCAGCACGCCAGGCCTCCCTGTCCATCACCAACTTCACCCAAACTCTTGTCCATTGAGCCGGTGATGCCATTCAATCATCTCATCCTCTGTCGTCCCCTTCTCCTCCTGCCCCCAATCCCTCCCAGCATCAGAGTCTTTTCCAATGAGTCAGCTCTTCGCATGAGGTGGCCAAAGTACTGGAGCTTCAGCTTTAGCATCAGTCCTTCTGAAGAACACCCAGGACGTGATCTCCTTTAGGATGGACTGGTTGGATCTCCTCGCAGTCCAAGGGACTCTCAAGTCTTCTCCAATACCACAGTTCAAAAGCATCAATTCTTCGGCACTCAGCTTTCTTCACAGTCCAACTTTCATAGCTATTTCTGAAAAACTAAAAAAAAAAAAAAAAAGTTTTCTTCTCTTCCCAATAGGTTAGTTTCTCTTGAAAACATACTTTTTAAAAGTTATCCATTTTGTTTTCCCATCAGCAGCTGGAGAGCTGCCGTACTGAAGCCACTCATTGATTGCTGAAGTACTATAATTTTTTAGAAAAATATCACTGTTGGTCTACCATATGCTTTTATTTTGAAGCATTAAGTATATTCCCCATTTTGAAATCTTGAGGAAAATTAGTTTAAGACATTTAGAATAATAGATGACCAAATGAGATGGCAATTAATTAAATCAAAAAATAAAAGGTCATAATAGGTAATTATTGAAGATTACATATCATTAACCAACCAATACAGTTATGTATTAAACAGAGAATGGAGAAGACTATGCTTCTTCTGACATAGAAAATAGTATTCAGGGCAATTTAGAGTCTGATAAAGCAGTAAAGATTAACAGCTAAAGAAGTCAGAAAAAAGATGAAAATAGCAATTTAATTTTTTAACTTTCTTGTAAAACATCTTGCCCACTTGTCAAAACACAATTTTCTGAATTCTGAAAGGCCTTTTAGTGAAAATATTAGAATTTCTGTAACAACCATATCTGGTTCTGATTTTTTTTTAATTGTCAGTTTCAGATCCTGCTCATAACACCTGCCCAGACTGTGGTACTCCACAGTTTGGAATACAGAAGAGCTCAGGAGGATATGAGGCATTCCATTTTTATTTTACTATGTTTTCCATGTCAAAATGTAATTGAACTTAAATATACATGTGTTTATGTAGCATATCTGATTCATGTTACATTTGCCCAAATATAGTCCATTCAGAGAGGATTTCTGCTTATTATTTTAACTGTTAGAACTGAGACAACTGTATCTTATTCACACAGGATTAACTGGTATATGCATTTCTGTTTGAAAGCATGCATATTTCTTTCTGTCTGCTGAATTGACACAGCAAATCTCAAATCAGGGTGATTTTCCATTGATTCACATAAGAAGACCCCACTTGGTGACCAGACAGAATAGGTGAATAACATTAAATTCCAGAGACAAAAACAGAAGAAAATGCCTTCAAAGTACATTAACACGAGTATCACAGAAATACCTGAAAATGGAAAGTACAGAAGCTTGAAATAAAATATTTCCACATCTTAAGCAACTGAGTGACTTCAGGCTCTCTGATCAGATGGCTTTGAAAGCCAGAGCTAAACAAACACACTGCTTTCAGGTTGCTGCTCCCGTTCACTGAGAATAGCAGTCTCTCTTCAGCCACTTCTCCTTTCTCCTGAAGTGTGGACTGTCTTCATTTGATTGCCCTGATGTCACCCTGGCTCCTCCTGGCAGCCTTGGCTCCCTCTGCAAGGACAGCCTCACAGGTCCCCAGGGTTAAATCTAGCGCATTTTATGCAGGGTCTCGTGTGTGGCCTTACAGCTTCAGGTAACATTTTCTGGCATATGATGAACATATTGCAATACCAGAAAATATAAGATGTGGGTGTTCTCACTAACTCACCATGAGAAACCCAAGCTGTGGTCACTCCTGGTTCCAAAGATCTCTAACTCGCCTGCATGTGCCTGTGGTAAGTGAAGCTTCATGACGATTGCTTTCAGTGACGCAGTCCTGTGATTTGCTGCGGGAAGCTAATCGGGAGGGGTGAGCCCACCATTCCCGTTATGATACAGTAGTTACACTATCCTGGAAAACAGGTTGGACCCAAGGCAAGATTTACTAATCATTTTAAAACCCAGATGCCATCTTTTAAAGAGATGACTGAGACCATCAGAAGAATAGTTCTGGATGATTCTACAATGGAGTCTTGTCAATCTCCAAGCCAGTTCCCGCAAGTGCTAAAGTAACTTGCTAACAAGCACTAATTGCTTAGAATAGGACTTGTTGTTTAGTCTCAACGTCATGTCTGACTCTTGCGACCCTAGGGACTGTAGCCCGCCAGGCTTCTCTGTCCATGGGGATTCTCCAGGCAAGAATACTGGAGTGGGTTGCCATTTCCTCCTCCAGGGGATCTTCCCGACCCAGGATCGAACCCAGGTCTCCTGCACTGGCAGGTGGACCCTTTACTGCCAAGCCACCTGGGAAGCCCAGAATAGGACTAGCAGAGGGGAAAAAAAACAGAAAAGGAAAAGAAAATTATCACAAACTAAAGAGAGACAAGGCTAAAACTAAAGAAAAAAGGTATACTTTTGTTACCCAAATAAACTGCTTCTAAATAATCATGAGTCACTGTATCTAAGACCTCACATGATCCATTGAACAACCTGTACTGTGTCTAACACTGCCAAGCAGGAGATGTGGGTTTGATCCCTGAGTTGGAAAAATCCCCTTAGAAGGAAATGGCAGCTTAATCCAGTATTCTTGTGTGAGAAATACCTTGGACAGAGGAGCCTGGCAGGCTGCAGTCCATGGGGTCACAAAACAGTTGGACACAACTGAGCAACTGAACAACAAGAACAGCTGTGTCTGGCACTGTGACCCGCATTTTACACACACACGTTGACTCAGGCCTGACCCTGGAGCTGCTTCCAGCCCGAGTGTGTCCATGCCACCTCTGAGCTTGCTGCTGGCTCTCCCCTCCAGGTTGGAAGCATGGTGTTTTTCCGGTGCCAAAAAGGTTACCACGTCCAAGGCTCTACAACTCGAACTTGCCTGGCGAACCTGATGTGGAGCGGCATCCAGACAGAGTGCATCCGTAAGTGTGACCCTGTGCAAGGGCAGGGCCTGTCCGTTCTCCAGCATCTGGAAGGATTCACCTTCCTGAGAAACAGTGAGGGGCTTATTTTTGTTTGCTTTCCATTCCCTAAACTCATTTCTCAGAGTCTTATCCCCTAGAAGCATCAGCAGCAGCACCCAGAGTTGGCTGAAGTTGGAATCTTGAGTCCCATCCTGCACACCCCTGCGGTATCTGAGGCTCTGGGGGCCAGGGGCAGGTCGGGTGAGGAGGAGCAGGGGGACCCCAGTCTGTAGTCCCCAGGCACCCCCGGTGATACCCAGGCCCCAAAGCCTGAGAAACTGTCCTTAACCAAAGACCGCTGAGTAACATGCTGGTTAACATCACTGAGAGAAAACGGGTGTGTGCTCCTGCTCCCCTAGGAAGTTCACCTCGGGCCACTGAAGACCATGCGACTCCTCAGAGCATTGATGCAGGGGCTTAAACTGTTCTTTTTGGAGTCTATATGAATTGATAATTCAAATACTTAGGACCAAGTTTTCTTTTGTGATTTAATCATGAGAATTAGGAGAAATGTAATGATTAGTAATCAGCCTTTCATCCTCTACCAATCTAGGGCAACGTAGTATCTAACTCTTACTAGGTTAGCTATATACAAGGATCTTCTGTGTATGTATGTTGTGAATTTTGTGTATTTATGTATCAGTATTTATTTCAAAGCTATCATCTCTAGTCTAAATATCTACAAGAATTCTCTATGTGAATATTATACAGAGATATCACACATACATGCATGTATATGTATGTATATACATAGGTGTCTGTGTATGTGTGTGTGTAGCTTGCTAACATTAGGTCTTCATTACCTTGAAAATTTGGAGAAGGAAATGGAAATGCCTCCAGTATTCTTGCCTGGGAAATCCCATGGACAGAGGAGGCTGGCAGGCTACAGTCTATGGGGTCACAAGAGTCGACCTAGCAACTAAACTACCACCACCTTCAAAGTCTGTCAAAGTGAAAAATATTACAATACTTAAAAAGATTGCATTAGTGACATTAATCATATAAAGTTGTTTTATAATACTTGGCCAAGTCCTATATTTGAGATGTAAATGTGTACTCTATAAAGAATGATAACTTATTTGAGATCAAGCAGGGCTTCCCAGGGGGCGCTAGTGGTAAAGAACCCACCTGCCAGTGCAGGAGACATAAGTAAGTGACATGGGTCTGATCCCTGGGTCAGGAAGATCCCTGGGAGGAGGGCATGGCAACCTGCTCCAGTATTCTTGCCTGGAGAATCTCATGAACAGAAGAGTCTGGCGGCTACAGTCCATAGGGTCACAAGTAGTTGGACATGACTGAAGCAATTTAGCACAGCACACACACAGCACAGCATGTTACAACCTTGGGGGTCCCCTGGTGGCTCAGCAGTAAACAATCTGGCTGCTAATGCAGGAGACGAAGGTTTGATTTTGGGGTGGGAAGGACTTCTGTGGAAGGAAATGGCAACCCACTCCAGTATTCTTGCTTGGAAAATCCCATGGAGAGAGAACCCTGGCAGGGTACAGTCCACGGGGTCACAAGAGTCAAACACAACTTAGCAACTAAACAACAAAAACAATTACAACCTTATTTACTCCTAAATGATATTTTTAAAGGAAATAAGAATCTATATTTCAATTAACTTTCTAAACACAGTGGATTTTGACCAAAATTAATTATTCATTTAACTGAGCAGCAAATTTTCTAGTTGCCACTGGACAAAAATCAAAGCATATTTTAAAGTACACATTAATCTGTGTTTAAAGTACTGCTCTTTTAAGGAAATTTAACATATTATTTATGTTAGGTAAATAATAACCATAACTAAATAATAACCATATTATTTAGTGTTAGTTGCTCAGTCATGTCCAATTCTTTGCAACCCCATGGACTGTGGCCAGCCAGGCTCCTCTGTCCAAGGAATTCTCTAGGCGAGAATACTGGAGTGAGTAGCCATTCCCTTCTCTAGGGGATCGTCCTGACCCACAGATTGAACCTGGGTCTCCTGCATTGCAAGCAGACTATTTACCACCTGAGCCACCAGGGAGGCCCCATTTATCTTAACAGTATGTCAGAAGTGTTTAAAGCTATGATTCCTAAATTTATATAACATAATTACATACACATGTGTATGCAAAGAAGGAGACTAGACAGATAGATGATAAATAGAAGACAGACAGATAGAGACAGAGAAGGAGAGAGTGAGGGAGGGGTAGGGGGAGAGGAAGAGAGAGACCTGGCAACACCAAGACTCTGCTGTGCTGTAAGCTGCAGAGACCAGAATGTCAGTGATCTGTAAAACTCCCATATTCTCTATTTTAAATGTAAACTAACTTTATAGCTATTTCCATCTCTTTCTCTGTATTTCCTTTGATACATATGCTTAGGCTCCAATGGACTCACTAATGGACTAAATCCCATTTCAGCTCATGCCTGCCGCCAGCCTGAAACACCAGCCCAGGCAGATGTGAGAGCCATCGACCTCCCTACCTTTGGCTACACCTTGGTGTACACCTGCCATCCGGGGTTCTTCCTAGCAGGTGGATCTGAGCCAAAATTCTAAGAAACAGAATCCAACAACATATTAAAAAGATCACACATCATAACCAAGTGGGTTTTATCCCAGGTATGCAAGGATTCTTCCATATTTACAAATCAATTGATGTGAATCACCATATTAACAAATTGAAAGATAAAATCCATACGATTATCTCAACAGCTACAAAGAAAGCTTTTGACAAAATTCAACACCCATTAATGATAAAAACTCTCCAGAAAGTAGGCACAGAAAGAACACACCTCAACACAATAAAAGCCATCTATGATAAACCCACAGCAAAGATTATCCTCAATAGAAAAACACTGAAAGCATTTCCTCTAAAATCAGGAATAAGACAAGGGTGTCCACTCTCACCATGGGGATGGTCCTGATCCTTGTCTCCTGTATAATGTCACGAACCTCATTCCATAGTTCATCAGGTATTCTATCTATCAGATCTAGGCCCTTAAATCTATTTCTCACTCTCACCACTACTATTCAACATAGATTTAGAAATTCTAGCCACAGCAATCTGAGAAGAAAAAGAAATAAAATGAATCCCAATTGGTGAAGAAGAATTAAAACTCCCACTGTTTGCTGATGACACTGACCCTCTACATAGAAAACCTAAAGACACGACCAGAAATTACTAGAGCCAATCAGTGAATACAGTAAAGCTGCAGGATATAAAATTAATCCACAGAAGTCCCTTGGATTCTTGTACACTAACAATGAGAAAACAGAAAGAAAAATTAAGGAAACAATCCCATTCACCATTGAAATGAAAAGAATAAAATAGTTGGGAATAAATTTACCTAAAGAAACAAAAGACCTATATATAGGAAACTGTAAAACACTGATGAAAGAAATCAAAGATGTCACAAATAGATGGAGAAATATACCATGCTCATGGATCAGATGAATCAATTTAGTGAAAATGAGTATACTACCCAAAGAAATCTATAGATTCAAAGCAATCCCTATCAAGCTACCAACAGTATTTTTCACAGAACTAGAACAAATAATTTCACAGTTTGTATGGAAATACAAAAAACCTCGAATAGCCAAAGCAATCTTGAGAAAGAAGAACAGAACTGGAGGAATCAACCTGCCTGACTTCAGGCTCTACTACAAAGCCACAGTCATCAAGACAGTATGGTACTGGCACAAAGACAGAAATATAGATCAATGGAACAAAATAGAAAGCCCAGAGATAAATCCACACACCTATGGACACCTTATCTTTCACAAAGGAGGCAAAAATATACAATGGAGAAAAGACAACCTCTTTAACAAGTGGTGCTGGAAAAACTGGTCAACCATCTATAAAAGAATGAAACTAGAACATTTTCTAACACCATACACAAAAGTAAACTCAAAATGGATTAAAGATCTAAATGTAAGATCACAAACTATAAAACTCCTAGAGGAAAAATAGGCAGAAGACTCTCTGATATAAATCACAGCAAGATCCTCTATGTCCCATCTCCCAGCATAATGGAAATAAAAGCAAAAATAAACAAACGGGACCTGAGTAAACTTAAAAACTTCTGCACAACAAAGGAAAATATAAACAAGGTGAAAAGGCAGCCTTCAGAATGGGAGAAAATAACAGTAAATGAAACAACAAAGAATTAATCTCCAAAATATCCAAGCAGCTCATGCAGCTCAATACCTGAAAAATAACCCAATTAAAAAATGAGTCAAAGAAAAACAGACATTTCTCCAAAGAAGAGAGATGACTAACAAACACATGAACAGATGCTCAACATCATTCATTATCAGAGAAATGCAAATTAAAACCACAATGAGGTACCACCTCACGCTGGTCAGAATGGCTGCCATCAAAAAGTCTACAAACAATTAATGCTACAGAGGGTGTGGAGAAAAGGGAACCCTCTTACACTGTTGGTGGGAATGCCAACTAGTACAGCCACTATGGAGAAAAGTGTGGAGACTCCTTAAAAAACAGGAAACAGAAAAAGAACTGCCATACCACCCAGCAATCCCACTGCTGGGCATACACACTGAGGAAACCACAATTGAAAGAGACATGTGTACCCCTTTACTTATTGAGCCCATCTTTGCATGAAGTGTTCCCTTGGTATCTCTGATTTTCTTGAAGAGATCTCTCATCTTTCCCATTCTATTGTTTTCCTCTATTTCTTTGCACTGATCACTGAGGAAGGCTTTCTTATCTCTCTTCGCTATTCTTTGGAACTCTGCATTCAAATGGGTATATCTTTCCTTTTCTCCTTTGCTTTTTGCTTCTCTTCTTTTCACAGCTATTTGTAAGGCCTCCTCAGACAGCCATTTTGCTTTTTTGCATTTCTTTTTCTTGAGGATGGCCTTGATCCCTGTCTTCTGTACAAGGTCACGAACCTCTGTCCATAGTTCTTCAGGTACTCTATCAGATTTAATCCCTTGAATCTATTTGTCATTTCCACTGTATAATCGTAAGGGATTTGATTTAAATCATACCTGAATGGTCTAGTGATTATCTCTACTTTCTTCAATTTAAGTCTGAATTTGGCAATAAAGACCTTATTATCGGATCCAGAGGAGGAGCATAAAGATGGCGGAGGAATAGGATGGGAAGACCACTTTCTCCCTCACAAATTCCTCAAAAGAACATTTCAACGCTGAGCAAACTCCACAAAACAACCTCTGTAGGCTGCCAGAGGACAGCAGGCAACCAGAAAAGCAGACCATTGTCTTCAAAAACAGAGAGAAGAAACCCAGCTCCACCCACCAGAACTCCAACACAAGCCTCCCTAACCAGGAAACCTTGACAAGCCACTGATAGAACCCCACCCACAGTGAGGAAGCTCCATAATAAAGAGAACTCCACAAATTACCAGAATATAAAAAGACCACCCCAAACGCAGCAATATAACCAAGATGAAGAGACAGAGGAATACTCAGCAGGTAAAGGAACAGGAGAGTTGCCCACCAAACCAAACAAAAGAGGAAGAAGTAGGGAATCTACCTGAGAAGGAATTCCGAATATTGATAGTGAAAATGATCCAAAATCTTGAAATCAAAATGGAATCACAGATAAATAGCCTAGAGACAAGGATTGAGAAGATGCAAGAAAGGTTTAACAAGGACCTAGAAGAAATAAAAAAGAGTCAAAATATAATGAATAATGCAATAAATGAGATCAGAAACACTCTGGAGGCAACAAATAGTAGAATAACGGAGGCAGAAGATAGGATTAGTGAAATAGAAGATAGAATGGTAGAAATAAATGAATCAGAGAGGAAACAAGAAAAACGAATTAAAAGAAACGAGGACAATCTCAGAGACCTCCAGGACAATATGAAACGCTCCAACATTCGAATTATAGGAGTCCCAGAAGAAGAAGACAGAAAGAAAGATCATGAGAAAATCCTTGAGGAGATAATAGTTGAAAACTTCCCTAAAATGGGGAAGGAAATAATCACCCAAGTCCAAGAAACACAGAGAGTTCCAAATAGGATAAACCCAAGGCGAAACACCCCAAGACACATATTAATTAAATTAACAAAGGTCAAACACAAAGAACAAATATTAAAAGCAGCAAGGGAAAAACAACAAATAACACACAAGGGGATTCCCATAAGGATAACAGCTGATCTTTCAATACAAACTCTTCAGGCCAGGAGGGAATGGCAAGACATACTTAAAGTGATGAAAGACAATAACCTACAGCCCAGATTACTGTACCCAGCAAGGATCTCATTCAAATACGAAGGAGAAATCAAAAGCTTTACAGACAAGCAAAAGCTGAGAGAATTCAGCACCACCAAACCAGCTCTCCAACAAATTCTAAAGGATATTCTCTAGACAGGAAACCGAAAAGGGTGTATAAACCCGAACCCAAAACAATAAAGTAAATGGTAACGGGATCATACTTATCAATAATTACCTTAAACGTAAATGGGTTGAACGCCCCAACCAAAAGGCAAAGACTGGCCGAATGGATACAAAAACAAGACCCCTCTATATGCTGCTTACAAGAGACCCACCTCAAAACAAGGGACACATATAGACTGAAAGTGAAGGGCTGGAATAAGATATACCACGCAAATAGAGACCAAAAGAAAGCAGGAGTGGCAATACTCATATCTGATAAAATAGACTTTAAAACAAAGGCTGTGAAAAGAGACAAAGAAGGCCACTACATAATGATCAAAGGATCAATCCAAGAAGAAGATATAACAATTATAAATATATATGCACCCAATATAGGAGCACCGCAATATGTAAGACAAATGCTAACAAGTATGAAAGGGGAAATCAACAATAACACAATAATAGTGGGAGACTTTAATACCCCACTCACACCTATGGACAGATCAACTAAACAGAAAATTAACAAAGAAACGCAAACTTTAAATGATACATTAGATCAATTAGACCTAATTGATATCTATACGACATTTCACCCCAAAACAATGAATTTCACCTTTTTTTCAAGTGCTCATGGAACCTTCTCCAGGATAGATCATATCCTGGGCCATAAATCTAAACTTGATAAATTCAAAAAAATCGAAATCATTCCAAGCATCTTTTCTGACCATAATGCATTAAGATTAGATCTCAATTACAGGAGAAAAACTACTAAAAATTCCAACATATGGAGGTTGAACAACACACTTCTGAATAACCAACAAATCACAGAAGAAATCAAAAAAGAAATCAAAATATGCATAGAAACTAATGAAAATGAAAACACAACAACCCAAAACCTGTGGGACACTATAAAAGCAGTGCTAAGAGGAAAGTTCATAGCAATACAGGCATACCTCAAGAAACAAGAAAAAAGTCAAATAAATAACCTAACTCTACACCTAAAGCAACTAGAAAAGGAAGAATTGGAGAACCCCAGAGTTAGTAGAAGGAAAGAAATCTTAAAAATTAGGGCAGAAATAAATGCTAAAGAAACAAAAGAGACCATAGCAAAAATCAACAAGGCCAAAAGCTGGTTCTTTGAAAGGATAAATAAAATTGACAAACCACTAGCCAGACTCATCAAGAAGCAAAGAGAGAAAAATCAAATCAATAAAATTAGAAATGAAAATGGAGAGATCACAACAGACAACACAGAAATACAAAAGATCATAAGAGACTACTATCAGCAGTTGTATGCCAATAAAATGGACAACGTGGAAGAAATGGACAAATTCTTAGAAAAGTACAATTTTCCAAAACTGAACCAGGAAGAAATAGAAAATCTTAACAGACCCATCACCAGCACGGAAATTGAAACTGTAATCAGAAATCTTCCAGCAAACAAAAGCCCAGGTCCAGACGGCTTCACAGCTGAATTCTACCAAAAATTTCGAGAAGAGCTAACACCTATCCTACTCAAACTCTTCCAGAAAATTGCAGAGGAAGGTAAACTTCCAAACTCATTCTATGAGGCCACCATCACCCTAATACCAAAACCTGACAAAGATGTCACAAAAAAAGAAAACTACAGGCCAATAACACTGATGAATATAGATGCAAAAATCCTCAACAAAATTCTAGCAATCAGAATCCAACAACATATTAAAAAGATCATACACCATGACCAAGTGGGCTTTATCCCAGGGATGCAAGGATTCTTCAATATCCGCAAATCAATCAATGTAATTCACCACATTAACAAATTGAAAAATAAAAACCATATGATTATCTCAATAGATGCAGAGAAGGCCTTTGACAAAATTCAACATCCATTTATGATAAAAACTCTCCAGAAAGCAGGAATAGAAGGAACATACCTCAACATAATAAAAGCTATATATGACAAACCCACAGCAAACATTATCCTTAATGGTGAAAAATTGAAAGCATTTCCCCTAAAGTCAGGAACAAGACAAGGGTGTCCACTTTCACCGCTACTATTCAAAT
Organism: Capricornis sumatraensis; assembly: GCF_032405125.1. Classification (NCBI taxonomy): domain Eukaryota; kingdom Metazoa; phylum Chordata; class Mammalia; order Artiodactyla; family Bovidae; genus Capricornis; species Capricornis sumatraensis. The sequence goes on along the minus strand of NC_091072.1, from coordinate 43,117,555 downwards.
AGTTCTGGAAGTTTTGGCCACAGCAATCAGAGCAGAAAAAGAAATAAAAGGAATCCAAATTGGAAAAGAAGAAGTAAAACTCTCACTGTTTGCAGATGACATGATCCTCTACATGGAAAACCCTAAAGACTCCACCAGAAAATTACTAGAGCTCATCAATGAATATAATAAAGTTGCAGGATATAAAATCAACACACAGAAATCCCTTGCATTCCTATACACTAATAATGAGAAAGTAGGAAAAGAAATTAAGGAAACAATTCCATTCACCATTGCAACAAAAAGAATAAAATACTTAGGAATATATCTACCCAAAGAAACTAAAGACCTATATATAGAAAACTATAAAACACTGATGAAAGAAATCAAAGAGGACACTAATAGATGGAGAAATATACCATGTTCATGGATTGGAAGAATCAATATAGTGAAAATGAGTATACTACCCAAAGCAATTTACAAATTCAATGCAATCCCTATCAAGCTACCAGCCATATTTTTCACAGAACTAGAACAAATAATTTCAAGATTTGTATGGAAATACAAAAAACCTCGAATAGCCAAAGCAATCTTGAGAAAGAAGAATGGAACTGGAGGAATCAACTTGCCTGACTTCAGGCTCTACTACAAAGCCACAGTCATCAAGACAGTATGGTACTGGCACAAAGACAGACATATAGATCAATGGAACAAAATAGAAAGCCCAGAGATAAATCCACACACATATGGACACCTTATCTTTGACAAAGGAGGCAAGAATATACAATGGAGTAAAGACAATCTCTTTAACAAGTGGTGCTGGGAAAACTGGTCAACCACTTGTAAAAGAATGAAACTAGATCACTTTCTAACACCGCACACAAAAATAAACTCAAAATGGATTAAAGATCTAAATGTAAGACCAGAAACTATAAAACTCCTAGAGGAGAATATAGGCAAAACACTCTCAGACATAAATCACAGCAGGATCCTCTATGATCCACCTCCCAGAATTCTGGAAATAAAAGCAAAAATAAACAAATGGGATCTAATTAAAATTAAAAGCTTCTGCACAACAAAGGAAAATATACGCAAGGTGAAAAGACAGCCTTCTGAATGGGAGAAAATAATAGCAAATGAAGAAACTGACAAACAACTAATCTCAAAAATATACAAGCAACTTATGCAGCTCAATTCCAGAAAAATAAACGACCCAATCAAAAAATGGGCCAAAGAACTAAATAGACATTTCTCCAAAGAAGACATACGGATGGCTAACAAACACATGAAAAGATGCTCAACATCACTCATTATCAGAGAAATGCAAATCAAAACCACAATGAGGTACCACTTCACACCAGTCAGAATGGCTGCGATCCAAAAATCTGCAAGCAATAAATGCTGGAGAGGGTGTGGAGAAAAGGGAACCCTCCTACACTGTTGGTGGGAATGCAAACTAGTACAGCCACTATGGAGAACAGTGTGGAGATTCCTTAAAAAATTGCAAATAGAACTACCTTATGACCCAGCAATCCCACTGCTGGGCATACACACCGAGGAAACCAGAATTGAAAGAGACACATGTACCCCAATGTTCATCGCAGCACTGTTTATAATAGCCAGGACATGGAAACAACCTAGATGTCCATCAGCAGATGAATGGATAAGAAAGCTTTGGTACATGTACACAATGGAGTATTACTCAGCCGTTAAAAAGAATTCATTTGAATCAGTTCTGATGAGATGGATGAAACTGGAGCCGATTATACAGAGTGAAGTAAGCCAGAAAGAAAAACACCAATACAGTATACTAACACATATATATGGAATTTAGAAAGATGGCAATGACGACCCTGTATGCAATACAGGAAAAAAGACACAGCTGTGTATAACGGACTTTTGGACTCAGAGAGAGAGGGAGAGGGCGGGATGATTTGGGAGAATGGCATTCTATCATGTATACTATCATGTAAGAATTGAATCGCCAGTCTATGTCTGACGCAGGATACAGCATGCTTGGGGCTGGTGCATGGGGATGACCCACAGAGATGTTATGGGGAGGGAGGTGGGAGGGGGTTTCATGTTTGGGAACACATGTAAGAATTAAAGATTTTAAAATTTAATTAAAAAAAAAAAGACCTTATTATCGGATCCACAGTCAGCTCCTGGTCTTGTTTTTGCTGACTGTATAGAGCTTCTTCATCTTTGGCTGCAAAGAAAATAATCTGATATCAGTATTGACCATCTGGCGATGTCCATGTGTAGAGTCTTCTCTTGTGTTGTTAGAAGAGGGTGTTTGTTATGACCAGTGTATTCTCTTGGCAAAACTCTATTAGTCTTTGCCCTGCTTCATTCTGTACTCCAAGGCCAAATTTGCCTGTTACTCCAGGTGTTTCTTGACTTCCTACTTTCGCATTCCAGTCCCCTATAATGAAAAGGACATCTTTTTGGGGTGTCAGTTCTAGAAGGCCCTGTAAGTCTTCATAGAACTGTTCAACTTCAGCTTCTTCAGCATTACTGGTTAGGGCATAGACTTGGATTACCATGATACTGAATGATTTGCCTTGGGAACAAACAGAGATCATTCTGTAATTTTTGAGTGTATCCAAGTACTGCATTTTGGACTCTTCTGTTGACTATGATGGCTACTCCATTTCTTCCAGGAGAAACGCCAGACTGGATAAAGCACAAACTGGAATCAAGATTGCCAAGAGAAATATTAATAACCTCAGATATGGAGATGACACCAACCTTATGGCAGAAAGCAAAGAACTACTAAAGAGCCTCTTGATGAAAGTGAAAGAGGAGAGTGAAAAAGTTGGTTTAAAGCTCTACATTCAGAAAACTAAGATCATGGCATCTGGTCCCATCACTTCATGGCAAATAGATGGGGAAACAGTGAGAGACTTTATTTTGGGGGGCTCCAAAATCACTGTAGATGGTGACTGCAGCCATGAAATCAAAAGACACTTACTCCTTAGCAAGAAAGTTATGACTAACCTAGACAGCATATTAAAAAGCAGAGACATTACTTTGCCAACAAAGGTCCAACTAGTCAAGGCTATGGTTTTTCCAGTAGTCATGTATGGATGTGAGAGTTGGACTACAAAGAAAGCTGAGCGCCAAAGAATTGATGCTTTAGAATAGTGTTGTTGGGGAGAAGACTCTTTAGAGTTTCTTGGACAGCAAGGAGATCAAACCAGTAAATCCCAAAGGAAATAAGTCCTGAATATTCACTGGAAGGACTGATGCTTAAGCTGAAACTCCAATACTTTGGCTACCTGATGTGAAGAACTGACTAATTTGAATAGACGCTGATGCTGGGAAAGACTGAAGGCAGGAGAAGGGGACGACAGAGGATGAGATGGTTGGATGGCATCACTGACTCAATGGACATGAGTTTGAGTGAACTCCAGGAGTTGCTGATGGACAGGGAGGCCTGGCGTGCTGCAGTCCATGGGGTTGCAAAGAGTCAGACACGACTGAGCAACTGAACTGAACTGTGTACCCCAGTGTTCACTGCAGCGCTGTTTACAATAGCTAGGATGTGGAAGCAGCCGACATATCCATTGGCAGATGAATGGATAAGAAAGCTGTGGTACATATACAGAATGGAATATTACTCAGCTATAAAAAAGAATGCATTTGAGTCAGTTCTAATGAGGTGTGGATGAAACTGGAGCCTATTATACAGAGTGAAATCAGAAAGAAAAACACCAATACAGTATATTAATGCATATATATGGAATTTAGAAAGATGGTAACAATGACCCTATATGCAAGACAGTGAAAGAGACACAGACATAAGAACAGACTCTTGGATTCTGTGAGAGAGGGTGAGGGTGGGGTGATTTGAGGGAATAGCATTGAAACATACATCTCACCATGTGTGAAATAATGACAAGTCTAAGTTTCACGCATGAAGCAGGGCAGTCAAAGCCAGTGCACTCGGACAACCCAGAGCTATGGGATGGGGAGGGAGGGGGGAGGGGGTTCAGGACGGGGGTGGGGACACGTACACCTGTGGCTGATGCATGCCAATGTATGGCAAAAACAACCATAATATCGTAAAGTAATTAGCCTCCAATTAGAATAAATTTTAAAAATCTGGAGAAACGAACATTGCTTTGGTTTGATATTTTTTCAAACTTATTTGAAAATAAATGTTTTTTCAAAGTGATAATTTGTCTTTTTATTTGTAGATAAAGGAGAGAAGTTAAACTCCAGGTTTGTATACCAGAAGTTACAGATTTAAATCAAATAAGATGATCAGTTCTCTACTATACTATGTGTAGCCAAACAAATTTCTGATTCCTTTAGTCCATGAACAAATTAATGTTTCAGTTATTTAAACACCAAGCCCATACAGGTTCCTGTTCCCCTCATAACTGTGGTTTGTTAATGGAATATCAGTACTTTACTTAAAAGGAAAACCTCTGCCACTGTCCCACGCTGTTTTCCTGAAAGGAGGCTTGGGCACTTTGTAGGCAGAAGTGAACATCAGATGTTGAACAGGAATGAGGTATACAGGGAGCCTTATGAAGAGGGTTGTGCGTCTTTCCTCCACATGAGGATTGCTACCGTAAACAACACATCATGACAGCATCAGCTGAGCTTTCCAGCAGTTCAACTGTGGGATACATCCTTCCCCAAGTATCTCCATCATCAGACATCCTCTGTCTCTGATACATTAATTCTCGCTTTCTGTTGTGTGTGACACCTTGCTTAACGCATGTGGCAGCAAACAAGAAAGGTGCAGGTTTGTTTCCTAATGAAGATGTTCGTTACTCCAAATCACCTGGCCTGTTGTATGTTATAAATTTAGAGAATATTTAAACAATATAGTGTGTCCCCAAATTATAATGTAAGTCAAACTTAAAAACAGAACAGAAAACACTTAGATAAGTTGCATTTTCTGGTGTTTTCTTTATTCAGGTTTTCACACTGGTTTCTTAGACATAAACTCTGTTCCAGGATCAAATGTGGAAAGAGTATATGAAATGCTATAAGTTCAGTCACAGTTGCTGGGTTTTGCATTTAATTCTTACATGAGGCAAAAAGTTCCAACATGGCTAAAGGAATTCATGCATTGTACACCATGAACTATGAGACCTACCTTAAAATTTTTTTTCTGAATTATTCTATGTAAATGTTATTTACAAATCAAACACAGAAGTCAGTACTCTATCCAGGCAATGTTTTCTTTGATTGAAGGAAACATAGTGGATGGTGGTGTTGTGTTCTGTTTGCTGATTTTGTCAAGGTCAGTGACAAGTCTATAAGCTTTCTAAATTTATTTTTAATTGAAGGATAATTGCTTTACAATATTGTATTGGTTTCTACCAAACATCAGTATGAATCAGCTATAGTGCTTCAGACTCTACCTCAGTGTGCCCTATCCTCTCTGAAGGGAAGCACTGACGAAACGGGCCTCTTTGTATAGGCACACAGTCTAGCACCTCCACTGTGGTGGTTACATTACACTGCAAACCGCCAGCAGCAGGTCAGAGGACAAGGACCCAAAAGGACCCTCCATGTCCCCAGTGGTCACAGCTGAGCACACTCAGAGCTGCCCTGCCAACCTGCTCCTGCTGCCCACCCCGGCTGGCCCACCCGACCCGCCAAAGAGAGGACCTAGGCACATTCACAGCTTCCACGGGGTGTGTCCCTTCCAAGTTGGGAAAGTGATCTGGATACTGTTTAAAAGGCTATTTTAGAAAAGGAAGACGAGGCATCTTGGGCTTGCTGATGAAAAATGGGCCTCGGTGATACTGCTGACAACAGGCCTGCTCAGTGTCCTGATCAATCAGCAGCTGTGTCAGAGGCCTGTGTCAAGTCTCTGCTTCAAACTTGAGTTTTAAAACTATTACTATTAGGAAGTTGGGTCCATCAAAGCCCTAGCAAGTGCTGACATTGTTCTGTTGTTGGGAGACATCTTTAGGGTCAGCCTGTCTGGGAAAACAGGCAAACGTCCAGTGGAGCCGGAAAGAAAAGCACAACCAGGGACTCTGTGCTTTGACCTCACCACACGTTGGCCATAAGTGCATTTGCTAAAAACACATTTAGGGAGACAAGCATCTTTCTTTATACCTAGGAAGTCCAAAAGTACCTTCTGACCAGTCCCACTCATGGTGGATGTCGTCCAACTAAACATTTTACACATGTCATGAGACAGGGCAGAGAGAAATTTAGTGGATTCACTGATGCATATTTACACCAATTCCCCTGTAAAATGTCATAGCAATATTGTAAAATAGAATTTTAAACATAGCAGAAATGCGAAAAAGTTTTTTTTTTGTGTGTGAAGAGAATAGCTCAATAATCTTTGTAAGAATTCCTGTCCCAGATGAATTGTAATATTTTAAGAAGACAGTTTGCCTTTGGTTTTTGACATCATTTAGTCTAGCTTTCTTACCAATTCTGGACTATTTCTCATCAGGGGGATTAGAGTAGTGCAGAAGAGCTAGATGAGAGATTGGCTTTACTTACAAAATGAAGATCTTGGGAAATTAAGCATCTTTGTTTCCGTAAGCCGGGTCTGAGCAGTCAGAGTGGTGCTGTGAAATGCAGCCTTTCTGAGGGCAGAAGGGCCCTGACAGATGTCAGTTCCTTTGATCCTCCTAAGTCTTCCCACAGCAGGTGGACTCGGATAGTCAGTGACACAGCAGTAGCAATCTGCAGGTCAGTCTGACTGATGAGACCTTACCTAGTGTCCGCAGTCCCAGTTCACTACACACGCTGGCCCTGGCGGATCTGGTAACACAGGTGCGCTGGCATCCACCCCAGTGACAGATGACTGTCTGCACGTCACAGTAACCTGCCTGCTACCGGCCCGGCTCACCTGACTCTTACAAACCTGCTGTGAAGGGAAGCAGAGACAGGTCTTCTTCGTCATCACCATCGTCACTGTCGTGCTGTCTTAATGAGCAATGCTATGCCTTCTGTGTATTAAAACGTCTGACGTAATTGTTCTGTGTGTGCTAACATTCATCTGTTTACGCCCCACAGCTCCTTCAGATGTGTTTTTCATCCATTCAGTGAGGAAGGGATAATACGAATATTTAGGGAAAAGACAGCCTGCGACCCTGTTGACTGGTTCAATGCAACTAACAGCAAAGAGGATATAACCATCACTGAAGCCTCCCAAGGGGAGCTGAAGTTGACAGTAGGTACCCAAGGGTCTCCTTCACCAGACCCGCTGCTAGTCTTCTGGCTGAGGGGGCACCAACACGGGCCAAGTGCTGGCTGATGTTACCAAGGCTTTGCACCTGCTGCCTCTCACTAGGTCATCTCAGTGACCGAGGCAGGATGGCTCTATAGCCTCACTTTGAAGGTTGCAAAACCAGTAGTGAAAAACAAATTAATTTCCTGCAGATTACACACAGATTTCACTGCAGATGGTGACTGCAGCCATGAAATTAAAAGACGCTTACTCCTTGGAGGGAAAGTTATGATCAACCTAGACAGCATATTAAAAAGCAGAGACATTACTTTGCCGACTAAGGTCCGTCTAGTCAAGGGTAAGCTTTTTCCAGTGGTCATGTATGGATGTGAGAGTTGGACTATATGGATGTGAGAGTTGGACTATAGAGAAAGCTGAGCACCGAAGAATTGATGCTTTTGAACTGTGGTGTTGGAGAAGACTTTTGAGAGTCCCTTGGACTGCAAGGAGATTAAACCAGTCCATCCTAAAGGAGATCAGTCCTTGGTGTTCATTGGAAGGACTGACATTGAAGCTGAAACTCCAATACTTTGGCCACCTGATGCGAAGACCTGACTCACTGGAAAAGACCCTGATGCTGGGAAAGATTGAGGGCAGGAGGAGAAGGGGACGACAGAGGATGAGATGGTTGGATGGCATCACCGACTCAATGGACATGGGTTTGAGTGGACTCCGGAAGTTGGTGATGGACAGGGAGGCCTGGCGTGCTGTGGTTCATGGAGTTGCAAAGAGTTGCACATGACTGAGCGACTGAACTGAACTGACGCACAGATTGTTACATCAGATATGTAAGACTGATGTCCAGATGTTCACATCTCCAAAATTCAGTTCTGATATTCTCTTGCTGTCATTCTTTAAAGCTTGTTTGCTCCTAGAGAGCTTTTATTGATGTGTCTCAGTTTAAAAAGGCAATTTTTTTTTAAAGGGCTTTTCCTCTCAGCATGCATCAGAGAGGCCTTGTGAGGACCTAAGGGGAAGACATCCCTCAGTGAGACCTGGGCCACACTGGCACCCTGACCTTGGACTTCTAGACTCCAGAACTGTTATCTTGTTCAGTTTGTCCACAAGATGACTGACAGGGAAACTGTATTTGATCTGTGGAAAGAACCAACAAGTTAGCCACACATGTAGCGTGATCACAAGAAGAAAGATCTGGAGAGATCAAGCCCTGAAGCGCTGACTCTAGGACCCCAGACTACCAGAGAGCTAACCCTTGGCAGCGTCAGACAGTGAGAACTCACACAAAGGAAACCACTTGAGCACAAGGCCTGGCATCACCCAACCACCAGCAGCACCCTGTGCAGGATGCCTCATCTAAACAGCAAACAAAATAAAAACACAAACCTAATCATCAGCAGATAGTATTACCACCTCACTCAGCTGTGCCCATCAGAGGAAAAACAAACAAAACACTCAGGACAAATCTCACCCTGTACGAAACTTACACAAACCACTGGGTCAACCTTAGGAGGGCAGAAACCAAAAGGAAGAAAGAATTCAATTGTGAAGCCTGGGAAAAGGAGACCTCAAACACAGTAAGTTTAGGAAAAAAAATAATTAAAAGAAAAATACTACACAAATGAAGGAACAAACTAGAAACAGAGAAGTCCAAACAAATGAAGAGGAAATAGGCAATCGATCTGAAAAAGAATTCAGAATAATGATAGTAAAAGTGATCAAAAACCTTGAAAACAGAATGTAGAAAATGCAAAAATCAATTAACAAAGACCTAGAAGAATTAAAGAATAAACAGACAAACAGCACAATTACTGAAATTAAAAATACTCTAGAAGGAATTAATAGCAGAATATCTGAAGCAGAAGAACGAATCAGTGAGCTGGAAGATAAAATGGTGGAAATAACTTCTGAAGAGCAGAATAAAGTAAAAAGAATGAAAAGAACTGAGGATAGTCTCAGAGACCTCAGGGACAATATCAAATGCACCAACATTTGAATTACAGGGATCTCAGAAGAAGAAGAGAAAAAGAAGGGGTATTAGAAACATTTTGAAGAGATTATAGTTGAAATTTTTCCCAACATAGAAAACGAAATAGTCAATCAAGTCCACAAGGTACAAAGAGTCCCACACAGGATAAACCCAAGGAGAAACACACCAAGACACATACTAATCAAACTAACAAAATTAAACACAAAGAAAGAATATTAAAAACATCAAGGAGAAAGCAACAAGTAACATACAAGGGAAACCCCATACATTTAACAGCTAACCAACCTTTCAGCAGAAAATCTGCAGGTCAGAAGGGAATGGCAGGATATATTTAAAGTACTGAAAGGGAAAAATCTACAACCAAGATTTCTGTACCCAGCAAGAATCTCACTCAGAACTGATGGAGAAATCAAAAGCTTTTCAGACAAGCAAAAGTTAAGAGAATTCAGTACCACCAAACCAGCTTCACAACAAATGTTAAAGGGACTTATATAGTCAAGAAATACAAGAGAAGGAAAAGATCTACACAATTAAACCCCAAACAATTAAGAAAATGGCAACAAGAACATATATACCAATAGTTACTTTAAATGTAAATGGATTAAATGCTCCACCCAAAAGACACAGACTGGCTGAATAGTTACAAAAACAAGACCCATTTATATGCTGTCTACAAGAAATCCACTTCAGACCTAAAGACACGTATAGACTCCAAGTGAGCAGATGGAAAAATATATTCCATGCAAATGGGAAGCAAAGGAAAGCTGGAGTAGCGATCCTCATATCAGACAAAATAAATAAAGAATATTACAAGAGATAAGGAGGGATACTACATAATGATCAAGGGATCAATCCAAGAGGAAGACATAACAATTATAAATATCTATGCATCCAACATAGGAGCACCTCAATACAGAAGACAAACACTAACAGAAATAAAAGGAAAAATGGACAGTAACACAGTAATAGTAGGAGACTTTAACACCCCAGTCACACCAATGGACAGACCATCAAAGCAGAAAATTAATAAGGAAACACAAGTCTTAAATGATACATTAGATGAGATGGATCTCATTGATATCTTCAGGACATTCCATCCAGATGCAGAAGAACACACCTTCTTCTCAAGTGCACATGGAACATTCTCCAGGATACACCACATTATGGGTCACAAATCAAACCTCAGTAAATTTAAGAAAACTGAAACTGTATCAAGCTTCTTTTCTGACCACAATGCTATGAGACTAGATATCAATTACAAAAAAAAAAAAAAACTATAAAAAAACACAAACAGAGATTAAACAATACATTTCTAAATAACCAACAGGTTACTGAAGAAATCAAAAGGAAAATCAAAAAATTTCTAAAAATAAATGACAATGAAAACACAACAACTCAAAACCTATGGGAAGCAGCAAGCACAGTTCTAAGAGGGAAGTTGATAGCAATACAATCCTACCTCAAGAAACAAGAAAAAACATCGAATAGACAGCCTAACTTTGCACCTAAAACAACTGGAAAAATAAGAACAAAAAAACCCCAAAATTAGCAGAAGGAAAGAAATCATAAAGGTCAGAGCAGAAATAAATGAAAAAGAAATGAAAGAAACAATAATAAAGATTAATAAAACTAAAAGCTCATTCTTTGAGAATATAAACAAAACTGACAAACCTTTAGCCAGACTCATCAAGAAAAAAAGAGAGAAGACTCAAATCAACAAAATTAGAAATGGAAAAGAGGTTACAACAGACAGTGCAGAAATACAAAGGATTATAAGAGACTATTAAGAACAATTATATGGCAATAAGATGGATAACCTGGAAGAAATGGACAGATTCTTAGAACAGTTCAATCTTCCAAGACTGAGCCAGGAAGAAATAGAAATTATGAACAACCAAATTATATGCACTGAAATTGAAGCTGTGATCAAAAATCTCCCCAAAAACAAAAGCCCAGGACCTGATGGCTTCACAGAATTCTATCAAACATTTAGAGAAGAGCTAATCCCTATCTTTCTAAAACGCTTTCAAACTACTGCAGAGGAAGAAACACTTCCAAACTCATTCTACGAGGCCACCATCACCCTGATACCAAAACCAAAGACAACACAAAAAAAGAAAACTACAGGCTAATATCATTGATGAACACAGATGCAAAAATCCTCAACAAAATTTTAGCAAACAGAATTCAGCAACATATCAAAAAGCTCATACACCATGATCCAGCTGGGTTTATTCCAGGGATGCAAGGATTCTTCAATATATGGAAATCAATCAATGTGACCCACCATATTAACAAACTAAAACATGAAAACTATACGATAATCTCAATAGATGCAGATTTTCTGCATCTTTACAGAAGCCTTTCAAAAAGCCTGTCAAGCCTTTGACAAAATTCAGCACCATTTATGATGAAAACTCCTCAAAAAGTGGGCAAAGAAGGAGCCTACCTCAACATAGTAAAGGCCATATATGATAAGCCTATAGCAGACATTATTCTGAATGGTGAAAAGCTGAAAGCATTACCCCTAAGATCAGGAATAAGACAAGGGTGTCCACTTTCACCAGTACCATTCAGCACAGTTCTGGAAGCCCTAGCTATAGCAATCAGAGATGAAAAATAAAAGGAATCCAGATTAGAAAAGAAGAAGTAAAGCTCTCACTGTTTGCAGATGACATGATGCTGTACACAGAAAACCCTAAAGATAGTAGCAGAAAATTGCTAGAGCTAAGCAGTGAATTTAGCGAACTTGCAGGATACAGAATCAATACACAGAAATCACTTGCATTTCTATATACTAACAATGAAAAAATCAGAAAGAGAAATTAAGGACTCAATCCCATTCACCAATGCAACAAAAAGAATAAAATATCTAGGGATAAACTTATCTAAGGAGACAAAAAAAAAAAACTGTACACAGAAATTATTACAAGACTCTAATGAAATAAATCAAAGATGACATAAACAGAGAGATAGTCCATGTTCCTGGGTAGGATGAATCAATATTGTGAAAATGACGATATTACCAAACACAATCTATAGATTCAATGCAATCCCTATCAAATCACCAGTGACATTTTCACCGAACCAGAGGAAAAAATTTCACAATTCATATGGAAACACAAAATTCCCCGAAGAGCCAAAGCGGTCTTGAGAAAGAAGAATGGAGCTGGAGGAATCAACCTTCCTGACTTCAGATTATACTACAAAGCTACAGTCATCAAGACAGTATGGTACTGGCACAAAAATAGAAATATAGACCAATGGAACAAGATAGAAAGCCAAGAAATAAACCCATGCACCTATGGGTAACTTATTTTTGACAAAGGAGGCAAGAATATACAATGTAGCAAAGACAGCCTCTTCAATAAATGGTGCTGGGAAAACTGGGCAGCTACATGTAAAAGAATGAAATTAGAATACTTCTTAACACCCTACACAAAGATAAACTCAAAACGGATTAAAGAGCTAAATGTAAGAGCAGAAACTGTAAAACTCTTAGACGAAAACATAGGCAGAATACTCAATGACATAAATCAAAATAGGATCCTCTATGACCCAACTCCTAGAGTAATGGAAATTAAAAAAAGTAAGTAAGTGGGACCTGATTAAACTTAACAGCTTTTGCACAGCAAAGAAAACTATAAGCAAGGTGAAAAGACAACCCTCAGAATGGGAGAAAATAATAGCAAATGAAACAACTGACAAAGGATTACTTTCCAAAATATACAAGCAGCTCATACAACTCAATACCAGAAAAACAAACAACCCAATTTAGAAGTGGGAAAAAGATTTAAGGAGACATTTCTCCAAAGAAGACATACAGATGGCTAACAAACACATGAAAAGATGCTCAACATTGCTCATTATTAGAGACATGCAAATCAAAACTACAATGAGATATCACCTCACATCAGTCAGAATGGCCATCATCAAAAAGTCTAATACATGCTGGAGAGGGTGTGGAGCAAAGGGAATGCTCTTGCACTGTTGGTGGGAATGTGAATTGATACAGTGGCTATGTAAGACAGTATGGAGATTCCTTTAAAAACTAGGAATAAAAGCACCATATGACCCAGCAATCCTACTCCTAGGCATATACCCTGAGGAAACCAAAATGGAAATAGATACATGTATCCCATTGTTCACTGCAGCACTATTTACAATAGCTAGAACATGGAAGCAACCTAGATGCCCATCGACAGATGAAGGGATAAAGAAGTTGTGGTACATATACACAATGGAATACTACTCAGCCATAAGAAGGAACGCATTTGAGTCAGTTTTAATGAGGTGGATGAACCTAGAGCCTATTACACAGGGTGAAGTGAGTCAGAAAGAGAAAGATAAATATTGTATTCTAAAACATATACAGAATCTAGAAAAATGGTAATGAATTTATTTACAGGGCAGCAGTGGAGAAACAGACGTAGAAAATAAACTTATGGACATGGGGAGAGGGGAGAAGATGGTGAGATGTATGGAGAGGGTAACATGGAAACTTACGTTCCCATATGTGAAATAGATAGCCAACGGGAATTTGCTGTATGTCTTAGGAAACTCAAATAGGGGCTCTGTATCACTCTAGAGAGGTGGGATGGGAAGGGAGATAGAGAAAGGAAAGCACCAGCTCTGGGTGTTTGTAAGCAAGGGACACTATTTTAAGTGCTTTATATGGATTGTCCCTGTCCTTCTTGCGTCAGTCTTGTGATTTAAGTAATCGTATTAAATACTTAAAAAAAAAAAAACTGGTTAAAAAAGAGAAACACCCAGGAAAACTAAGCAGTCTTCCTAAGTGACAGAACAGGAGTAGGATTTGAGCTCTTTGGTCAGAATCTCAGTGATTAGAATCTGGAGCCCAGCTCTCAACCCACAGGGCACAGAATCACCTTCAGACTGAATGTACTGCCTTCTGTTTTTAAAAAATTATCTCACTTCTTATAACAATGTATCCTTTTCTATAGACTAACTCCTGAAGTGTTCAGACTCTGAGTTATCCACAAGCCCCAGCCCTGGTTCTGAACATAAAGGTCCCAGAGAGGCACAGAAGCAAAAGATATTAAGAAGAGGTAGCAAGAATACACAGAAAAACTATACAAAAACGGTCTTCATGACCCAGATAACCATGATGGTGTGATCACTCACCTAGAACCAGACATTCTGGAATGTGAAGTCAGATTTGCCTTGGGAAGCATCACTCTGAACAAAGCTAGTGGAGGTGATGGAATTCCAGTTGACCTATTTCAAATCCGAAAAGATGATGTTATTAAAGTGCTGCATATAATATGCCAGCAAATTTGGAAAACTTAGCAATGGCCACAAGACTGGAAAAGGTCAGATTTCATTCCAATCCCAAAGCAAAGCAATGCCAAAGAATGTTCAAACTACTGCACAATTGCACTCATCTCACATGCTATCAAAGTAATGCTCAAAATTCTCCAAGCCAGGCTTCAACAGTACATGAACCGTGAACTTCCAGATGTTCAAACTGGATTTAGAAAAGGCAGAGGAACCAGAGATAAATTGCCAATATCCGTTGGATCATCAAAAAAGCTAGAGAGTTCCAGAAAAACATCTACTTCTGCTTTATTGATTATGCCAAAGCCTTTGACTGTGTAGATCACAACAAACTGTGGAAAATTCTTCAACAAATGGGAATACCAGACCACCTTACCTGCTTCCTGAGAAATCTATATGCAGGTCAAGAAGCAACAGTTAGAATGGGACATGGAACAACAGACTGGTTCACAATTGGGAAATGAGTTCATCAAAGCTGTATATTGTCACCCTGCTTATTTAACTTATATGTCAAGTACATCATGCAAAATGCCGGGCTGGATGAAGAATAAGCTGGAATCAAGATTGCTGGGAGAAATATCAATAACCTCAGA
Organism: Capricornis sumatraensis; assembly: GCF_032405125.1. Lineage (NCBI taxonomy): Eukaryota > Metazoa > Chordata > Mammalia > Artiodactyla > Bovidae > Capricornis > Capricornis sumatraensis. The sequence continues at coordinate 43,102,515 of NC_091072.1, read as the reverse complement.
CACAACGAGGACACCACCCTTACGGCAGAAAGTGAAGAACTAAAAAGCCTCTTGATGAACGTGAAAGAGAAGAGAGAAAAAGCTGGCTTAAGATTCAACATTCAGAAAGCTAAGATCATGGCATCTGGTCCCATCACTTCATGGCAAATAGATGGGGAAACAAAGGCAACAGTGACAGACTTATTTTCTTGGGCTCCAAAATCATTGCAGATGTTGACTGCAGTCATGGAATTCAAAGACGCTTGCTCCTCGGAAGAAAAGCTATGACCAACCTAGACAGCATGTTATAAAGCAGAGACATTACTTTGCCAACAAAGGTCCATCTAGTCAAGGATATGGTTTTTCCAGTAGTCATCTATGGATGTGAGAGTTGGGACTATAAAGAAACCTGAGCGCCGAAGAATTGATGCTTTTGAACTGTGGTGTTGGAGAAGACTCTTGAGAGTTCCTTGGACTATAAAACAGTCCATCCTAAAGGAAATCAGTCCTGAATATTCATTGGAAGGACTGATGCTGAAGCTGAAACTCCAATCCTTTGGCCACTTGATGTGAAGAACTGACTCACTGGAAAAGACCCTGACGCTGGGAAAGATTGAAGGGAGGATAAGGGGTTGACAGAGGAAGAGATGGTTGGATAGCATCACTGACTTGATGGACATGAGTCTGAGCAAGCTCTGGGAGTTGGAGATGGACAGGGGAGCCTGGCATGCTGGTCCTGGGCTCACAGAGTCGGACACAACTGAGTGACTGATTTGCACTGAGGGGCACCCACCCATCACTGATGACTAGACAGACACATGGTTCATTTCCAGAAAGTATTCTGGAAATACTTGGAAATGGATATGCAAAGTATCATGTAGGATTCTTCCCATCTATCATGTCTCACTTTCCTGCATCCCTGATTGGGAAAACATCTCAAAATGGTGCACACACTCTGGATTTAGGAAAAGAAAAAAAAATGCATACTCACAGATTTTTAACAGGTACTTATTTATGAATTCATGATCCAGGGTCCCCAAAATTGCTTGTCACCTTGACCCTGTGTATAAATGAGATAGACCTGGTGCTCAAATTTAGTCCTGCATCAGAATAAACTTTGTAAAATATTCAGATTTCTTAGGCTCACCCAGGTCATTTGGATAATATTTCTCTTCATGGACTTTGGATTTTTTTTTTTTCCCAAAGGAATGCTCTCCAGTGTGACTTTGATGCATTAGGTTTGGGTTTGAGAAAGAGGTTGAATCAAAGAGCTGTTCAGACTTTGTCCCAGTGGACAGAAGTCCACCTGCCAGGTACAGTCTGATTCAGAAGTGTAGAGGGGGAAGTGGAAGCTACGCTTCCAGAGTGCCAGCCAGGACCTGGTGTCCTGTGGGGTGCTGCAATTTAATCACCATAAAACTCTCCTGAGTACATATATCTTATCTCTACTAATAGTATGTTGATGTGGGGTTCAGAGTTTTATAGGTTAAACTGGATACCAGGAACACAGAGCTGCTGATGGTGGGGATGGACAGCAACCCAGAGTCAGCTCTTCCGGTGGTACTCCTTGTCCGTTGGTCCTTCTTGTCCTTGGGCTCTTCCTGTCCTTGTGTCCTTCCCATCCACAGGCCCTTCTCACCTTTGGGGTTCCCGTTCATCCTGTGTGATTGGCCAGTGGACACCCTTCCTGCGATGTTAGAGGTTTGCTTCTCTGATCGGAGGAAGTGGGAATTAACTGCTGGAGTCCCTGAAATGAACAGTGTGCCTTCCCCTTGAACCTGTCTCTCTGCACAGATGATGTCTAAGTTCATTATTATTATTATTAAATATCTGTTCATTTCTTTGTTTACTTATTTTTTTGGTTACTCCTGCGGGTAGGGAATTAGCCATAGCTGCAAACACATCCTCCCCCAACCCCACACACACACCTGGACCCTCTGGACAAAACCATTCAGCAGTCATTCCAAGGACCTTTGTCCATCATGCCATTCATTTCATTTCAATAAGCACAGTTCATCTGTATAAGTAGTTATATTTGGGGCTATTGTTACGGTCTCTCTTTTATATTGATTTAGAAATATTTATGTTTTAAATTTTATAAGAATTTTGTACAAACTCTCCACGTGTCTTTTCAACATAGCTATTTTTATCCAGACATTGTTTAGTGATTCAATATTTTTATACATTATTCTCCATTTAAAATTATTGTAAAATATTTGGAATAGTCCTGGTGCTGTACAATATATCCTTGTAGATTATTTCTTGCACAGTAGTTTAATCCCCTAGGTTATGTCTCTTTTTCTTTTTTCTAATACATACCCCTATCCTCAGAAATGAGTAAAAACTGAATGAAAATATTGAACTTAAAAAATTAATATAACTGAATGTATATTACTTTTGTTCCTTCTGTGGGATAAAGTTGAACTGAGTGAAGTAGATGATACTTGAGACAGACGAGGACTTCAATAAGAAATGATTTTTAGGAAAAAAGAAGGATTGCAGCTAAACTTTAAAAATAAAATATTAATCTCTGTTATTGAAAACACTATCCTCTCTGTAACATATTCCACATAAACAGATCAAGTACCTACCTTCCTGACCATAAGCATTTCTACGATGCAAGAGAATGCATGATCCTTTCCTAGGTGTTTACAACAGGAGGAGGCCCACTTACTTGTAAAAGCTTTTCAGATTAAAGGCCCACTGATATTTTCGTCAGCAACTTTGAGAACAACTGGGGACTGGATGGTTATGTGAGTACTTCCTGGAGGGTTTTCTAATCGTCATGTCTGCATAGAGGTGGGGGCACCAATGGGGATTCCTTCAAAGACAACCTGGGTCCTGTTTGCACCGTGAAAACGCAGGGCCCTTGTCCTGACCTCGCAGCCATGTTATCCCTTCATCATCTGATGGAAGAAAGCAGTCTCTGAGACCAGAAAGAAACTGGCCTGGAGCGACAGGCTGTTCCTGCCAGACAGAAGAGCTTAGATGCAGACCACACACCACTGTAAGAATGGGCCCACTCTCTTCCCCGGGCCCTGGTAACCACCCAGCTCGCAATGAGAGAGATTCTAGACACCCCTTCACAGTCTCCTTTGCAAGTTAACCCTTTGCTTCTGCACTAATTCATCACCAAACTCGAGCGTCAACAGCCTCACATGACACACAGGAGACAGCAGCTGTGACACAGTGAGTTTTACATGATGCAGGCTCTGAGGCAATTCATACGTGTGTCCCCCTTCACAAAGGATACTCAACCTATGAAAGTTTAAATTTACTACGGTTTTTGAGATCAAAATGAGACAGGGTTTGTTAGTTGAAGTTCATGTCTGTATTTTTAAATTTTAACTATAAATGGGAAACTCAGAAGAATGACAAATTTTTAAAAGAATTAACCATTAGTGTCTAAATAGGAGAAATATTAATATGATGATAAAAGAGGTTATGATTAACCCTTGTTGTTTTCTTCCTTTTCACGTGTATCAGATACCATTCGGAGATGAAAGGGGAGAGTGTACTTTTCAAGGTGACATACACAGAAAAGACTTGGAAATTCAAGCTGGAAAGGCAAGATATGCTGCACTTATGTGATTTTTCTAATCAAATATCAGGTTAGTCTGCAGATGACTGAGCTGGGTGTGATGGAAAGGACATGACTTGAAAGAAACAGGAACAAAAAATAATGGGAGAGATTGATGTATTTTACAACTGGGTGAAAAAAATCCCCTTCACTGGCAAGCAAAAGAGAAAATATCAGCTGGTATAAATGCAATCAATATGCCAGACACAGGATTAATATCCTCAATTACAAAGAGATACTTTGAAAAACAGGAAAAAAAACAAAGTGGAAACTCAAAGAATAACAAACTACATTACCCTAAGAATATCATTAATTATAAGTAATTAAAAATGGCCAATAAACTATGAAAAGATCTTAACTTGAAAAATATATATTATAACAACAAAGGGAAATCATTTTCAGCTAAGAATGCTGAAGGTTTAAAAGATGAGTAGGGGTGGACTAGAAAAAGGCACCTGAGTGTTCACTTTTGGTGAGTGTGTGAGTAGATGCGTACAATTTGACAATATTCTTTTATCAAGATTCTACCTCTAAAATTTTTAATCAGAAAAGTGTGATCATTATTTTTTGCATATTCAGGTATGTGTACAGCAGGATTATTTTTAATAGTTGAAATTAGAAATGACCTAGGTATCTCACACATCTATCATAAATTGCTGCTTACATCAGTCTTATACAATATCACACTAAATAGAAGGCAGTTTAATTCAGTACATGTCATTAGAAAACAAAGATTACACAATGATGTAGAAAGGTCCTAATGATTTAGATATGAGAAAGAATTTTGTTCTAGATAGACAGAAGGGACAAATATGCCGACCTGCCTTCTTATGTCTTTCTCAAGTACTAATTAGACAAGATAAATATTTGGAAAAAAACAGCAGATGTGAAGCTTACCTCACCCACTTGCTAGTTTTGTGATCCAGGAGGAATTACAACATTGTCAAGCCTATTTTGTCATCTGAAATCTCAGTAGAGTGTCTGTTCCTGGTTGCTGGGAAGATTGAGAGTCAATATGAGGGTCTGCTTTGTGCTAAAGCTCTTCTCACACACGTCTTTACTCATGTTGCTGCTAACACAGATGAGAAGAAGCATCTCTCATGGAGATCAGATGACGAGCACCACGTTTCTCCTGAATGGTATCAGCTACTTTCTACTTTACTTACAGAATGCTACTCATGTATTAATTGTACACAGAGGAGTACCACTATGTATGATTTGACACCAAGCAGCCTGGTGGGCTGCCGTCTATGGGGTCGCACAGAGTCGGACACGACTGAAGTGACTTAGCAGCAGCAGCAACAGCCTTTCAGAGGTACATGAGTGTAGTATTTGGGGATGGTTGTCAGTGATGCACTCATTTCATAAATTCTTTATCAATATCCTGAGGGATTCCAAAGGAAATATATACCAACCTGTAATAATCACACTTGAAAAACAAAAAACTTGACCAAAAGGGATAATTAATCAAAAAATACTCTAAACCCACCTTTCCAAATTAAGAACTTGTATATAGAAGAGCTTTAAATTACAATGTCAGCCATGGCTGAGATGGAGCTTTCAATGGGGTTATATTATTTTGAGATAATGAAAATAGGCCGGCACTAATGATGGTGAAGTTTTCTCTTGCTCTGAGCCAAACCCTGTGGTTATCTGCTCTCCTTTCTCAGAGGCACATGCTCTAGTAATTCAGTCTAAGGACACTCCAGTGAGCCTTGCACTATACTCTGTGGATGTCGAAGTTTACTGATCCAGTGAGCCTGACCAGAACCATCATTTTGCTGTTAAGAATTTTCTTTGCACTGCTCCATTTCTTTTTAATCTAACAAAAGAACAGCTTGTTTTAACAACTAATTTTTCTTCTCATGTGATGATGTGCTTATTGTCAGGAAAAACAATTTGCCTCACAAAATAATTTGAAACACAAGCAAGTCTCCCATTCAACTAATGAGAAAAGTTTATGTGTAAGTGATGTTTCAATAACAGCCATTCATTTCAAAGTTATGGCTCCACTGTTTTTATGGATAAAAATAAACAACGTCTTAACTATCTCCAGTCAGTAGATAAACTGAAAAAAAAGTGATTATCTTTTAGTTAAGTTCAGTTTAGTCGCTCAGTCATGTCCGACTCTTTGTGACCCCATGAACTGCAGCACACCAGGCCTCCCTGTCCATCACCAACTCCCGGAGTTTACCCAAACTCATGTGCATTGAGTCGGTGATGCCATTTACCCATCTCATCCTCTGTCGTCCCCTTCTCCTCCTGCCCCCAACCCCTCCCAGCATCAGGGTCTTCTCCAATCAGTCAACTCTTTGCATCAGGTGGCCAAAGTATTGGAGTTTCAGCTTCAGCATCAATCCTTCCAATGAACACCCAGGACTGATCTCCTTTAGGATAGACTGGCTGGATCTCCTTGCAGTCCAAGGGACTCTCAAGAGTCTTCTCCAACATCACAGTTCAAAAGCATCAATTCTTCAGCGCTCAGCTTTCTTCACAGTCCAACTCTCACATCCATACATGATCACTGGAAAAATCATAGCCTTGACTAGACGGACATTTGTAGGCAAAGTAATGTCTCTGCTTTTTATTATGCTATCTAGGTTGGTCATAGCTTTCCTTCCAAGGAGTAAGCATCTTTTAATTTCCTGGCTGCAGTCACCATCTGCAGTGATTTTGGAGCCCAAAAAAATAAAGTCTGACACTGTTTCCACTGTTTCCCCATCTATTTGCCATGATCTTAGCTTTCTGAATGTTGAGCTTTAAGCCAACTTTTTCACTCTCCTCTTTCACTTTCATCAAGAGGCTTTTTAGTTCCTCTTCCCTTTCTGCCCTAAGAGTGGTGTCATCTGCATATCTGAGGTTATTGATATTTCTCCTGGCAATCTTGATTCCAGCTTGTGTTTCTTCCAGTCCAGCGTTTCTCATATGTACTCTGCATATAAATTAAATAAGCAGGGTGACAATATACAGCCTTGATGTACTCTTTTTCCTATTTGGAACCAGTCTGTTGTTCCATGTCCAGTTTTAACTGTTGCTTCCTGACCTGCATATAAGTTTCTCAAGAGGCAGGTCAGGTGGTCTGGTATTCCCATCTCTTTCAGAATTTTCCACAGTTTATTGTGATCCACACAGTCAAAGGCTTTGACATAGTCAATAAGGCAGAAATAGATGTTTTTCTGGAATTCTCTTGCTTTTTCTTTACATGAATATTAAACCAAGTTGGGCTTCCCTTGTGGCTCAGATGGTAAAGGGCCTGACTGCAATGCGGGAGATGAGGGTTCAATTCCTGGGTTGGGAAGATCCTCTGGAGAAGGAAATGGCAACCCACTGCAGTACTCTTGCCTGGAAAATTCCATGAACTGAGGATCCTGGTAGGCTACAGTCCATGGGGTCACAAAGAGTCGGACATGACTGAGTATCAAAAAAAAAAAAAAAAAAACCAAGTTAGTTTGAAAGGCAACTCAACGCAAAACTGGTGTAAGAAACAAAGATAAATTGGTTTTTCCATTAAAATCAAAGCTCCCTGGACTTCTCTGGTGGTCCAACGGCTAAGACTCCATGCTCCAATGAGGATCCAGGTTTGATCCCTGGTCAGGGAACTAGATCCTATATGACACACTAAGAACCAGCACAGCCAAACAAATATATAAAAATAAATAAATACTAAGAATATTGAAGCTGCAATCCTACCTGCCCTGCCTTGCCCACAATCAGAATGGGAGAAAGTGCAAGCCATGTGTCTACTCAGGGACTTATATCCAGCATATGTGAACACTCATGGCTAAATAGTACACATTTAGCAGGCAAATAACCTAACTAAAATGCAGGCAATTAATTTGAATACACATTTCTCCAAAGACATAAAAATGACCAACAAGCAAATGAAAAGATGCTCAACATCATTAATCATTAGGGAAACAAATCAAAACCACTTCACACCCACTAGGGTGGCTCAGACCATAATGACAAGAAACAAGTGGAGGCAGAGATGTGCAGGAACTGGGACGCTTGCACTGTGCTGATGGGAAGTACTGATGGTAAGGCTGCTGCGGCAAACAGCCTGGCAGTCGTTCATCGGGTAGTTGAAACGTGGGGCTACCACAAGGTTCAGCAGTTACACTCCAACACATACAGGCGAAAGGACTGAAAAACTATGTTCACACATAAATCTGTACATGAACGTTTGTATCAGCACAGTGTTACTCCCGATTATCCAAACGTCCATCAACTAGTGAAAAGATCAACAAAGTGTCGTGCATCTACACAATGGAACATTATCTTGAAAACATTATGCTAAATACAAGAAGCCATTCACCAGAGGAACACATATTGAATGACTGTATTTACAGGCAATATCCAGAGCAGCCAAATCTATACAGAGAGTAGAGCAGTGGTTGTTGAAAACTGGAGTCTGGCATAAGGAGGAGTGACTGCTGAGGGGCCCTGTCAACTGTAGGGGCGACAGCAGTGTTCTCACATAGGTTGTGATGATCACTGCAGCATCAAACTCCCACATTTTTAACAGTAAAAAGAAAAACCCTTGAAGTATATGTGTGCGTTAAAAGGGTGAATTCTATAGTATGTGCATTTCTTTCAGTAGTGCTCCAGCCTATAACGCGAAAAGACACTCACCTTCATTCTTAAGAGGCACAGCTGAGAAAATAGCTGCACACTGCATCTGATTTCCTAGGGCAGCAGCAGTGGTAATAATGTGCAGAAGGGGGGCAGCGAGAGGCAAGGATGGAGGTGGGGGGCGTGGGCGGGGGGAGATTGGACAGAGTGTCCAGGTCTCTCCTGAGATGGGTTGGGAGGAAATCGGGACGCCACTTTGGAGAGAGATTAGGTAAGACTGAGCAACACTACAAGGTACACGTTCTGTTGGGCAGCTCTTCTCCTTGTTAGAATCTATCCTGTAAATTTAGCCTCCTGCTGATGCATCTCTGTAGAAAGAGGATTTCATGGTGGCATCACAGAGAACTACTAGAAATGGCCCAAATATTTTTCAACAGCAGATTGGCTAAATAAATTCTGGCTTAGCCAATTAATAGAATACTGCACACCTGAAAACAATTACATTCACATGTGCAGACGGAAGAAACTCACAAATATATGGTTATGTTAAAGAAGGCAAATATAAATAATGTAAATAGTATCCCCGTGTTTTAGGAAAGTAAGAACAAAGAAACAGTCATGAATATTAATAGTACACTGGCTAAAACACCCAGCGGCTAAGACACCGCACACTCCATGCTGGGGGCCCTGGTTCCATTCCTCATCAGGGAACTGGATCCCGCATGCCGCAACTAAGACCCGGTGCAGCCAAAGAAATAAATACAAATACACACACACACACACACACACACACACACACACACACACACACACACATAGCCACTATACTAGTACATTATGTGAAGGATGTTAAAGCACAAACAAAAGCAAAACCGAAGACCTTGTTAATTATAAACAGGGAAACTAGTGCAAAAGGCAAGGCGTGACCCTTTATGTCCATCATCTTCATATTTATTTCTGTATCTGCTTATGCCTTTTAAGTTAGTATCATGTGCATGTATTACCCTTCAAGTTATCAAAACATGGGCAAATAGCTGAAATTAATTAGGAGCTCCAGACAGCATAATAATTTCAGAATCAAGTCAGGAGTTTAATTAAAAAAGATCTTTCATATTGCCCTGTGTCATGATATGAGGTCTCCTGTGGCAGGTCCATTATCCAGGATTTTATTAATTGGAAGTCTGAGATCTATTATGGCCAAAAATACATAGTCTTGCTTGCAGATAACAGAAAGTAGCTTTGGTTAATTTAAGCAGACTAGAAATTTATCAGAATAAGCAAAGAGATGGACAGAATTATAAACAGCTGGAGAATGAGCCACGGTAACTTAATGGAAGCCAATGGATGTTGAACCACTACAAAGACAGCACCATTTTTTCATTTCTCAAATATGTACTGAGCAATTGTTATGTTTGAGGTTCTACTGTAGGCACTGGGGATTTAAGAGGAAAGCTGGCCAGACAACTACCCGGGCGTCATGCAGCAGATATTCTAGTAAGTGGGGTCCTGCAGAACTTTTGCTACGTGGCAGGACTGTTCCAAGCAACTGAGACATCCTGACATTTCATTCTCAAAACAAATCTCTGAAGCTGGGCCCTTTAAGCGGCACTGGTTCTCCTGGCTGGACAGCGCTGCCCCTGGTGGCTGGGGTTACTGCTGCACCCAGCCCCCAGACTGGACAGGCCTGCCCCGCTGCGGCTGGAACCATCACCACCCCCAGGAAGCTCTTGATGCTGTCCCCAGGGCTCTAGCCTCATCACAGCCCCGAGTCTCTGCATCACTCATGCTAACCCCGTGCCCAAGGAGGGAGCACCCTGTTGGCTCTGCTTACAAGCCTGGTGCTGAGATTTAGGAGAACAAGTATCTGGCATCCCCTGTGCATGTCAGCTGGTGAATGTATCTGAAAATGAAAAATTAAATCTGAATCATACATGCTGATACAGAAGGACTGCAAAAGGGTATGGTTTATTTACAAGGTGCCAACATCCAGGATAAAACATGCTTACCTAAGACCTGAAGGTGGTAGGGAGCAGCATAACCCTGCATCTGCTGAAGATGTGTGTGAGTGAGCTCAGTCGCTCAGTCAAGTGCAACTCTTTGCAACCCCACGGACTGTAGCCCACCAGGCTCCTCCATCCATGGGATTCTCCAGGTAAGAATACTGGAGTGGGTTGCCATGCCCTCCTCCAGGGGATCTTTCTGACCCAGGAATTGAAACCGCATCTCCTGGATTGGCTGGTGTATTCTTTACCACTGAGCCACCTGGAGAACAGGATGGAGGGTCCTTAAAAAACTAAAAATAGAGTTACCATATGATCCTTCAATCCCACTCCTGGGCATATAACCACAGAAAACTATAATTTGAAAAAATACATGAACCCCCCGAGGTTCACTGCAGCGCTAATTACAACAGCCAAGTCATAGAAGCAACCTAAATGTCCACTGACGGTTGAATGAGGAGGATGTAATACATATGTATGCATACACACACACACACACACACACACACACACACACGAGTATTACCCAGTCATTAAAAATAATGAAATAAAGCCATCTGCAACAATATGATAAACCCAGAGATTATCATACTAAGTGAAGTGAGACAGAGAAAGACAAATACATTATATTGCTTATATGTGGAATCAAGAAAATGATACAAATGGAATTTTTACAAAACAGAAATAGCAGCATAGACATAGAAAACAAACTTATGGTTAGGAAAGTGGGGAGAAAGGGGATAAATTAGGAATTTGAGATTAAATATATATACAACTATCTATAAAACAGATAATCAATAAGAACCTACTGTATAACGCATGGAACTACACTCAATATCTTGTAATGAGGGATAATGAAACAGATTCTAAAAATATATATATACAGCAAAGTGATTCAGTTATACATACATATACACATATACATGGCTGCTGCTGCTAAGTCACTTCAGTCGTATCCAACCATGTGTGACCCCGTAGATGGCAGCCCGCTGGGCTCCTCTGTCCCTGGGATTCTCCAGGCACGAACACTGGAGTGGGTTGCCATTTCCTTCTCCAATGCATTCATGCATGCAAAGTTGCTTCAGTCATGTCTGACTCTGTGCGAGCCTATGGACAGCAGCCCATAGGGTTGCTCCTCTGTCCATAGGATTCTCTAGGCAAGAATACCGGAGTGGGTTGCCATTTCCTTCTCCAAACATATATACATGTTGTTTATTAATTCTTAAATGTCATACAAGTGCTTGAGAGGTCTTGACTACCAAGACAGAGCAGCACGGCACACATAACATAAAAGCATATATACTGTGTATTCTACATGCCAAGCCATGTTTTGGGGCATTCTGTTATGTGAAAACTCTATTCTCCAAACAAACCTGATGAGGTAGACAGTTCTATCCATTTTTCAGATGAGTAAACATACAGGTAGAAATACTAAGAGTCTCTGCTGCTGTCACATAACAGAAGTCGAACTAAGATTTCAAACTTGACAGCCTGTTTTGTGTGTATTCCCTTAACCATTCATGAAAGTCAAAGTGAAAGTGGCTCAGTCGTGTCCGACTCTCTGTGACCCCATGGACTTTACAGTCCATGGAATTCTCTAGGCCAGAATACTGGAATGGGTAGCCTTTCCCTTCCCCAGGGGATCTTCCCAACCCACAGATCAAACCCAGGTCTCCTGCATTGCGGGCGATTCTTTACCAGATGAGCCACAAGGGAAGCCCAAGAATACCGGAATAAGTAGCCTATCCCTTCTCCAGCGGATCTTCCCAACTCAGGAATTGAACTCGGGTCTCCTGTATTGCAGGCGATTCTTTACCAACTGCGCTATCATCAACCACCCATATTATCTCTCTGTTCACGTTTGACAGCTTATTGTGCTATTTGGGCCAAATAAAATATTTTCTTGAATTAATATATTATTCTGGTACAGAAAATTTCACATACCATTAAATACATCTGTCTCAGATTTATCCCTTGATCTGCCTTTGAGAGAAGGGAATGGTATGCTTCTATCTTTGAATAATCTTAACTAACGTATCTCCTTGCACGTGATATTATTTGCCTATTATATATTATCTAGCCAGCTATCTTGGCTGAGTGAAAAAGAACATGTTTCTAGGAGTCAATTACCTAAACACACGTTAAAAGAACTTTTAAAAAGGAATGAATTATTTTTGATCCAACATGAAAGCTTTTTTGAGTAACTAAAATAACAGAATTATCAGAAATGATTAACAATCATTGATTTTTTTTGTGTGACACTCATCTTTCTAAGTACTTTATAGTCATATTCTGAAGTAACAGTAAAAATTAGTCCATGGTTTTACATGCCAAATAAGGCTCACCAACAAAAGACAAATTCTACCAAGTCTTAATGGTCAATTAGGTTTGTTTTCAGCTAATCAATAACCTTCAAATATTGTCCTGCAGAGAGCTAAAAATGTCATTCAAAGGATGAAATGCAACAATATTTAAACTCATTCTCACTCAGTTTCAAATTCTCCTTTGGTAATTGAGCAAGATCTGAGGATTGGGGTTGCAGACTGTTTGAATACAGATAGAGGATGTCAATTATAATTTTGCTCATTCTCCAAACAATCATCTCAAGGTTAATGGAATCACACTGAAAAATGAAAGAAAACTCCTAGACACATTTTATTTTTTTAAAAAGACCTCTTAAAATTCAATTATATATGTTCTCAATGAAGAAGTTTAACTCAATTATAATGACTCATCAAAAGTGTGTAAAATGAATCATTCCAGGACTCTAAATTCATTATGGAATTATTCTGAAATCTGCTAACTTTTAAAATTATGTTTGAAAACCCATCACTATTAAGATAGCATTAATTTTTTAGAAATTAGTAAGACAATATTTTTGCAAAGTAACTGTCTCATTTTAAATTTTAATAATCCATTAATAAAAATGCAGAAACATTATGATTTCCTTTCTCTTCTAATTGTGGAGTAGACAGGTAGTCATATTCATGGTTAGGGGCATGCAATCATCATATCTTGCACACTGAATTTTCCTAATTTTTCTCCATGTTCCACAACAATATTATTCTCCTACCTGTAGTAACCTATTCCTTTACCTAATAATTATTCTTGTTACCAACCTACTATGTGCTTTACTTACATGTATAATTATCTGCTAAAAAGGTTAAACTATCTTTGAGTCACTCTGGGTTCCAGTGATGATATTTCTCACCTTCTAACTTGCACATGTATTTTGATTCTGATTGGAAATTTTTTCCACCTCTTGACCAAGCTGAAGCCCTAATCATTATTCAGGATTTAAGAGAACACTTTTTTTCAAAAGAAAGCATATTCTGAGGTTTAACATGGCTTTATATGTGATTCTTTATCCTTAATCAGATTCACTTCAGTTCAGTTACTCAGTCATGTTTGACTCTTTGTGACCCCGTGGACTGCAGCACTCCAGGCTTCCCTATCCATCACCAACACCCAGAGCTTACTCAAACTCATGTCCATTGAATCAGTGATGCCATCCAATCATCTCATCCTCTGTCATCCCCTTGTCCTCCTGCCTTCAATCTTTCCCAGCATCAGGGTCTTTCCAAAAAGTCAGTTCTTCACATCAGGTGGCCAAAGTATTGGACCTTCTGTTTCAGCATCAGTACTTCCAATGAATATTCAGGGTTAATTTCCTTTAGGATGGGCTTATTTGATCTCCTTGCAGTCCAAGGGACTCTCAAGAGTCTTCTCCAGCACCACAGTTCAAAAGCATCAATTCTTCGGCACTCAGCTTTCTTTATAGTCCAACTCTCACATCCATACATGACTACTGGAAAAACCATAGCTTTGACTAGATGGACCTTTGTTGGCAAAGTAATGTCTCTGCTTCTTAATATGCTGTCTAGGTTGGTCATAACTTTTCTTCCAAGGAGTAAGCATCTTTTAATTTCATGGCTGCAGTCACCATCTGCAGTGATTTTAGAGCCCCCCAAAATAAAGTCTCTCATTGTTTCCATTGTTTTCCCATCTATTTACCATGAAGTGATGGGACCAGATGCCATGATCTTAGCTTTCTGAATGTTGAGTTTTAAGCCAACTTTTTCACTCTCCTCTTTTATTTTCATCAAGAGCCTCTTTAGCTCTTCTTCACTTTCTGCCCTAAGGGTGGTGTTATCTGCACGTCTGAGGTTATTGATATTTCTCCTGGAAATCTTGATTCCAGCTTGTGCTTCATCCAGCCCAGCATTTCTCATGACGTATTCTGCATGTAAGTTAAATAAGCAGGGTGACAATATACAGCCTTGACGTACTCCTTTCCCGATTTGGAACCAGTCTGTTGTTCCATGTCTAGTTCTAACTTGCTTCTTGACCTGCATACATATTTCTTAGGAGGCAGGTCAGGTGGTCTGGTATTCTCATCTTTTGAAGTTTTTCTGGAACTCTCTTGCTTTTTCGATGATCCAATGGATGTTGGCAATTTGATCTCTGGTTCCTGTACCTTTTCTAAATCCAGCTTGAACATCTAGAAGTTCATAGTTCATGTACTGCTGAATCCTGGCTTGGAGAATTTTGAGCATTACTTTGCTAGCGTGTGAGGGTAGTTTGAGCATTCTTTGGCATTGTAGCCTTTCTTTGGGATTGGAATGAAAACTGACCTTTTTCAGTCCTGTGGCCACTGCTGAGTTTTCCAAATTTGCTGGCATATTGAGTGCAGCGCTTTCACAGCATCATCTTTTAGGGTTTGAAATAGCTCACCTGGAATTCCATCATCTCCACTAGCTTTGTTCATAGTGATGCTTCCTGAGGCCCACTTGACTTTGCATTACAGGATGTCTGGTTCTAGGTGAGTGATCACAGCATCATGGTTATCTTGGTCATGAAGATCTTTTTTGTATAGTTCTTCTGTGTATTCTTGCCACCTCTTCTTAATATCTTCTGCTTCTGTTAGGTCCAGACCATTTCTGTCTTTTATGTGCCCATCTTTGCATGACATGTTCCCTTGGTATCTCTAATTTTCTTGAAGAGATCTCTAGTATTTCCCATTCTATTGTTTTCCTCTATTTCTTTGCACTAATCACTGAGGAAGGCTTTCTTCTCTCTCCTTGCAAATCTTTGAAACTCTGCATTCAGATGGGCGTATCTTTCCTTTCCTTCTTACCTTTCGGTACTCTTCTTTGCACAGCTATTTGTAAGGCCTCCTCAGACAGCCATTTTGCCTTTTTATATTTCTTTTTCTTGGGGATGATTTTGAGCACTGCCTCCTGTACAGTGTCATGAACTTCCATCCATTGTTCTTCAGGCATTCTGTCTATCAGATCTAATCCCTTAAATCTATTTGTCACTTCCACTGTATAATCGTAAGGGATTTGATTTAGGTCATACCTGAATGGTCTAGTGGTTTCTTATCAATCAGATTACAACATTTTTATACACAGAATCTGATTATTTCTGTATTTTGAATTCCCTGTACCCTCATCTCCCTCTATCACTAAGTTATAAGGTGACTGACCAGATGGCTTGACTACTAGCAGTTCACAGGTACCCAGCACAGAGTAGGGCTTCAATAATATCTAATAAATAAATATTGTATCTGTGACACTTCAACATTACTGCTTTCATCACATAAGGCCCCTCTGTGACCTGAACCTCCGGCTCTGTTTACAATAAGTAACCTCAGTTAATCTGTAGATTGAATTTTTTCATTTTGCTCCAATTTAAAATAAAAGGTCAGAGCCTTCAAAAACATTCAGTAGTAGAGAGTACCTAATATTTTTAACATTAAAAGAGTGATAACAACAATCTACTTTTAAAAAATTTATTGAAGTATCGTTGACTTACAATGTGTTGATTTATGTTGAATTGCGCTGATTTCTTCTGAACAGCAAAGTGACCCAGTTACATATTTATATATTTTTTCATATTCTTTTCCATTATGATTTATTATAGGACACTGAATATTGTTTCCTGTGCTATACAGTAGGATCTACTGTTTACCCATCCTGTATATAATAACTTGCATCTGCTAATCCCAAACTCCCAATCCTTCCCTTCCCACCAGTAGACAATGATATACTTTTGACAGAGAATTATTATAATGGGGAAAAGTTGTTTTCTCTTAAGATTTTTAGAACTTTACAGTTCCTACCAATTTTATTTCAATTTTCTTTCTAAATGTCGTAATGGAATAAACACAGAAATCAACAACTATGAAACAATAGGCCTGTATACATAACTTGGGGAATTTATTTTATTATAGGTGAATTACAAAAATAAAAATGCTTTGGTAGTTATTGCATTTGAAGCTCTCTTAGGGACTATTGGGCAAAATGCTTGTTTCTTTAAACTTTTTATTTTGAAGAGAGTTTTTTAAATAAAACTTTTACTTAAATGTGTTTTCCTACTGACATTTCACTCTGAATATTAGATTAAAAATACACATTAAAAATTCATACTAAAAAGTGAATAAATTGTTGCTGTCTCCTTTAAAAATAAGTTTCCTCATGACACATGCATATGTAAGGTTTGCCAGCCTTCTGACATCCACTCTCCCCAGCAGCTGAGGCCATTTTAAAATTATTTAAATAATTATTTCCAGTTATTCCTGACATACCTGTAGCAAACCAATCAAGAGACCAACAAAGCTGTACTATTGAGTCTTGGTCACTGCATTTTAGGCTGAATGTATCCACTCAGTACTGCAGTCAAGCTGTGTATTATAAAATATATGTACTGTATTTTATATCACTAGTGTTAGGGAAAAGGAAATCTGTAGTTAAAATCATTACCAAATTGGTACTTTGAGGGCCCACCTCTATTTGCCAGTATCACCTTTGGTCCTGAGTGTTCAAATACTTCTGAGTTGAAATCCACTTGTAATTTTAATAGCTGTGCATCTTTGCCGGTTTATATCAAACTCTGTTCATCTCAGCGTCCTGTGTAACTGTGTTGCTACACTCCTCCCCTGAGAAGGGTTCATTACAGGAGACAAGCTGAAGTGAAATGACCAGCCATGGGCTCTCCGCTGACCCTACTCAAGCCTGGTGTCACTCTGCACTTTCAATCTTAATAAATATTGTCACTACAAAAATTCAAGGGGCAGGCTTAGTACTTTCTAGGAGCGCGCGTGCTTGTGTTGCTCAGTCATGTCTGACTCTTCGCAATTCCATGGACTGTAGCCCACCAGGCTCCCCATCTCTAGAATTCCCCAAAGAACACTGGAGTGAGTTGCCATGCCCTCCTCCAAAGGATTTTCCCAACCCAGGGATCAAACCTGAGTCTCCCACATTGCAGGTAGATTCTTTACCATTTGAGCCACAATTTACACTTTACTGAAGAGCTTGAAAATAGTGATGGAGTCCATGTGGGTGAACCTATATGATGGTGGAAAGACAAGAAGGAAGACAAGCACACCTGGAGATGGGTGCTTGTGCTGTGACCTGAGCTGTCTCCACTCTGATCACTCGGTTCTGCACGGTCAGGAAATAAACACAGGCACTGCTTGTATTTGTACCACGGCCTTTCAAACATAATTTTATCCTAAAGGTAAGATACATGGATGTAACAAAACAGCAATAAGCCAAAACTGCATTTAAACAAGGTAATTATGAAAGTTCAGAATTAAAAAGCTTACCTTGTTTGTATAGCAACTAAGGATCTTCAGACACACTGGGTTTTACTCTTAAGGACAGCAACAGGGGTTTCACTCCTGACTGGTTTGGGACAACATTTATCAGGGCTAGAGGGGAGTCAGAAACACTTTAAACAGCAGGTCATTTTCTCAAGCAGGTTTCTGCCTGTAAGCGGTTCCTGTTGTTCTTTTCCCCACAACAGGATGGGGAGTCGGACAGCTACTGGGGGCCACCGAGTCCCACAGAGACCCCCATGGATGACGGAAACCAGGCTGTGACCCGACAGCCAGGAGGGCTCAATCATTCCTGTAAATGTGCCCACAGTCTTCTGTTACGAGGATAAAATCAAACATAAATTGTCCTCTTAGGGTCCTAAGCTGACCATCTGGTCCACTGCCCACAGCTCCCCACCTGCCATCTCCTCCTCAACTGTTCATCAGAGAAGTCTGGAAACCAACCGCTTCCATGAACCACAGGGCTATGGAATCACAGAGAAATACTCTGCAGTGAAAATCATACCTTCTGTGTGCTACTTCATAAGTTGGAATCAATTTTGGTTTCCAACTGAATGCGAAAATTGCAAAATAGAAAATCTTTAAAAATCCAGTTGAATTCTGCCTAATATACTAGTTATGTGGTGGTAGAATCTCTTAAGACAAAGGAGGGAGTAAATTTCCTTTCCATAACTGTATGTGGCGAAACACTTAAATTAGGCAAATAAGTGGATATAAAAACCCACCTCAACCCAACCAAACAAAAAAGCCATTCGTGCTATCTCTAAACTTA
This sequence comes from Capricornis sumatraensis, assembly GCF_032405125.1. NCBI lineage: Eukaryota > Metazoa > Chordata > Mammalia > Artiodactyla > Bovidae > Capricornis > Capricornis sumatraensis. The sequence continues at coordinate 43,083,991 of NC_091072.1, read as the reverse complement.
GAAACTGATCTCTAAATATTTGAAATCATCATGCGAAAAATGTAAGCTATGGAGCCAAATGTTGAAATAGAGTCTTGATCTCCCTGGTGTTTTCAGAACGCTAAACCAAAACTGTGGTGCTGGGGAAGACTCTTGAGAGTCCCTTGGACAACAAGGAGATCAAACCAGTCAATCCTAAAGGAAATCACCCCTGAATATTCATTGGAAGGACTGATGCTGAAACTGAAGCTTTGGCCACCTGATGCAAAAAGCCGACTCACTGGAAAAGACTCTGAGGCTGGGAAAGATCGAAGGAGGAGAAGGAGACGATAAAGGATGAGATGGCTGGATTACATCACAGACTTCAGTGGACATGAGTCTGAGCAAAGTGCAGGAGATGGTGAAGAATAGGCAAGCGCTGCATGCTGCAGTCCTTGGAGCTGCAAAGAGTTGGATATGACTAAGTAACATCTATATATACATATTTAGATTATTCCATCCAAAAGCAGAATACACAGTCTTCAAGTGTACATGGGACATTCTCTAGGATACGTGACATGGAAGGCCCCAGTACAAGCCTTGATAAGTGAGAAAACGGAAATAATATCAATGATCTCTTCTGACCACAACACTATTGAGACTAGACGTCAACAGGAAAATTGCAAAAAGCACAAAACCTTGGAGGCTAAACAATATGCTACTACGCAGCCAATGGGTCACAGAAGAAGTTAAAGAAGTAACAAAATTAATAAAAATACCTGGAGACAAATGAAATGATCCAAAAATCTATGGGAGGAAGCAAAGTTCTAAGTTGTAGTGATACACGTCTGCCTCAAGAAACAAGAAAAACCTCTAACAATCTAACCTTATGCCCAAAGGAATAGGAAAAGAATAAAGGAAACCCATATTGAGAAGAAAAGAAATATTCAATATCAGAAGAGATAAGTGAAGAAAAAAATTGAAAAAAAGATAAGATCAAGGAAACAAAACAGCTGGTTTTGGGAAGAGGGAAACAAAACTGATAAACCTTTAGAAAGACTCAATCATGAAAGAAATGGAGAGGGCCTTAATCAATTAAAAAAAGAAAGAAAGAAATGAAAAAGAAGCTATAACTGGCACCACATGAATACAAAGGATCATGAGAGACTACTGAGTTACAATAAGTTACATGTACGAAGTAACTAAGTTACATGAGTAACTTCTAGTTACTATAAGTAACTATACATCAATAAAATAGACAAGCTATTAGAAATGGACAAATTCTCTGAAATGTACAATCTCCCAAGAATAAATCAGGAAGAAATAGAAAACACCAATAGACCAATTACCAGTACTGAAATTTAGCCAGTAAAACTCTCAACAAACAGAAATCCAGGTCCAGATGGCTTCACAGGTGAATGCTACTGGACACTGGAAAAGAGTTAATAACAACCCTTCCAAAACCATTCCGCAAAAACTACAGAGGAAGGAATGCTTCCGAATTTATTCTGAGGCCAGCATCACCCTATAGCCAAAACCAGACAAATAAACCACAGAAACAAGAAAGTCACAGGTCAGTAACATGGATAAAATAGCTGCAAAACCCTCAATGAATTAGCAAGGAAATCCAGGAATTCATTAAAAGGACCACACATCATGATCAAGTGAGATGTATCTCAATATTCATCTATCATGGTGATACACCACAGTAACATATCAAAGTCAAATTATTGTCTCAGTAGGTGCACAGAAAGCTTTTGACAAAGGTCAACAGCCATTTATGATATAATCTGAAAGCAGGTATAGAGGAAACATACCTCAACATAAAGGCCATGTACCTAAAGTGCACAGCTAACATCAGACTCAGTAGTGAAAAGATAAAACAGTTTTTCTAAGATAAGGAACAAGACAAGGATGTCCACCCTAGCCACTTTTATTCAATATAGTTTTGAAAGTCCTAGTGACAGCCATCAAAGAGAAAGCAATAAAAGGCATCTAAATTGGGAATTAAACTGCCACTGTTTCCAGGTGACATGGTACTACACACAGAAAATCCCAAACGTGCCACTGGACAACTATGAGAGCTCAGTGAATTTGGTAAGTTTGCAGGATACGAAATTAATATACAGAAATCTGTTGTAGTCCTGCTAACAAGCTATCAGAGAAATTAAGGAAACAATCCTATTTACAATCATGTCAAAAAAAATGAAGTAACTAGGAATAAGACTACCTAAAGTGGCTTAACACCTGTAGCAGGGAAACTATAAAAGACACTGGTGAATGAAATTGATAACAGCACAACTATATGGAAAGACTGACCGTGTTCTTGGATTAATCATTATTGTTCAGATGATGATTACTTACTACTCAATGTCACCTGAAATTCAATACAATCCCTATGAAATATCAATGGCAGTTTTCACTGACTGGAGCAAATAATTCTGAGGTCTGTATGAAAATACAAGAGAACATGAATAGCCAAAACAACCTTAAGTATGGAGGTGTCCGATTTCCTGACTTCAGACGGTACTACACAGCTAATCGAAACACACAACACTGGCCAAAAAAGGACACACAGACCAATGGAACAGGACAGATTCCAGAAAGTAACTCATGTACTTATGATGAATCAACAAAAGAGGCAAGAATATATACTGGGGAAACACAATCTCTTCAATAAACGGTGCTGGGAAGACTGGACAGACACAGATAAAAGAATGAAATTAGAACATTCTGTAACACCACTTAGAAAAATAAACTCAAAGTGGATTAAAGACCTAAGGGTATGACCAGAAACCATAAAATTTCTAGATGAAAACATAGGCAGACATGTAAATCACAGCAATATCTTTTGTGATTTTCTAACAGAAACAAGCAAAACAAAAACAAAAACAAAAACAAATGGGACCCAATTAAATACTCTTGCACAGGAAAGAATACCACTGACAAAACAAAAAGACAACCTGCTGAAAAGGAGAAAATATTTGCTAATAACATGACCAATAAGGGGTTAATATCCAAAGTATATAAAACATACAACTCAGTATCAAATGGACAGTCGGATTAAAAAATGGGCAGAGGACCTGAACAGACAGTTCTTCCAAAGAGGAAATGCAGATCGCCAAGAGGCACATGAAAAGATGCTCAACATTACTGGCTAATCAGGAAAATGCAAGTCAAAACCACAGTGAAGTTTCAGTTTGTACTTGTCAGAACGAAAAGTAAAAATTGTTAGTCACTCAGTGGTGCCTGACTCTTTGTGAACCCACGGACTAAAGCCTGCCAGGTTCCTCTGTCGTTTGGAATTCTCCAGGCTAGAGTACTGGAGTGGGGCAGCTGTTCCCTTCTCCAGGGGACCTTCCCCATCTAGGGACTGGACCCAGGTCTCCCGCACTGCAGGCGGATTCTTTACTGGCTACCCTCAGAAAGACAGGAAGCACTGAGGAGGCTGTGGATTAAAGGGAACGCTCCTACAACTGCTGGTGGGAATGGAAATCGGTGCAGCCACTATGCAGAACACAGTAGTGGAAAAAATAAAAAATAGAACCAAGAAGAGACTGAGCAATCCCACTCCTGGGTACACATACAAAGAAAGCGACAACACAGACATGCAGCCCACAGCTCACAGCAGCGGTATTTACAAAAGAGGCAGCTAGGGAGATCTGAGCCCGCATGGGAGTGGGGCTAGGCGATGAGCCCCCCCGGGACCGCCGTCACAGTAAGAGTGCATGCCCTTCCCTACCAGCCTGGTGCTAAACGCTCAGCCACCAGCCACGGGCCCTCCTGCGCGGCTCTGCCCTCTGTGCTGCCCCTCAGGCCCCAGCCTCTCCCGAGGGTGCAAGGACTCTCTGCACAGAAGAGAAGGTCCACAACCTTCTCACCAGCGTTCCATCGCTCCACCTGCCCCAAGGCGCCTGGCCCGGCCTCCCCGACCTCTTCCCACGGGTGCCCGGGCCTGTCCAAGCCTCTCCGCAGCACTCCTCCGCCGTCACGTGACCACGTCCCTGCCGGCCAGCCCACAGACGTGCAGTGACGGTTCCCAGCACTAAGACCTCCTGGATCTCACTCCTTCGGCAGCCACTTTTCCTCTTCACAGAGAGCCCTGAAAGGGCCTCCTGTACCCGCAACCCCGTGTCCCCGGCAGCCCCCACCCCATCTCCCCCACGGCACGCCACCCACCCCAGCACGGCGGCACTCGTGTCTGACGCCTCACAGCACTCACACAGTCGCTTCCTCTTCTCAAGGCTCCTCCTTGGGGGTCTGGGACACAACTCATCTTGCGAGCCCACCCTGTCCCGGGGGGTCTCAGCCAGACCTGGCCCCTCCAGGCTCCCAGGTTTTACGTCTGCTCCAGCCGCACAGCCAGCTGTCCCCAGGTGTCTCCAGGGTGGCCGAAACGCATCGAGCGCCACTTCACCCCGAACCTGCCTCGATCCGTCTCTCCTCAGCCGCCTCCGCCTCCGTGAAGGGCACGGCTTCCCTCCCTGGTGTTTGAGTCAGTCCTCCCGGGATGGCCTGGACTCCACCCCGCCAGCGTGTTCCGCGGGCTCCACCTGCAGGACGCGCCTGGATGCACACCTCCGCCTCCGCCCCGGCTCCCCAGCACAGCCCGGTCCACACGGCAGAACCACTCCGTGCCTGAGTCACCACACGGCTTTTCTCGGCTGAAGACCCCCAGGGGCCCTGCTCTCAGGGTCAGAGCCCCAGTGCCCACAGCCCGGCCGGACTGCCCGCGCAGCTCCCGAAGTGGCAGGTCCCACTGGCCCCGGGGCATCATCCCCGCAACTCCTGTCTCCTCACTTAGGGAAACAGGGCTCCAGGCCCTGGTCTGGTATGACCGACAGATGATGGAACGGGTGTGAGCTCTCCTCACTACTGAAGTTCAGGATAAACTGGCAAAAATATACAATAATTTACACTTATCAGTGAACGGTTGGTTTTGGAAAGCAGTTCTCTTAAGACAAGAAATGTTTTGTCACTATGTAACAGGTTTACTATATTTTAATGGTCACAAGTGAAAACCGAGACAAAGCATGGCTCCAGTCCAGCAAATCGCAGCCCCACACTCGTCACTTCACAGATGTGAGGAGCCGCCAGCTGGGACGCACGCGGTGGCTCCCCATCCTCAGACCCCGTCGCTGTCTACCCCCAACGCTTGTCAGGACAGAAGGAGAGCCAGGCAAGAGGGATTCATTCCTGCTGTGGACTTTCCCAAAGGGGCAAGGTCAGGCTCACCTCCCCCTCTGGAGGCGACCCTCAGGAGCAGGTGGAGCCGTGGCAGGAAGCTGGTGAGAGGGACAGCAGGGGTGGGGCCATCTGCTGAGCTCCTGTCACAGCAGGACCACGAGCTGAGTCCTCAGAGCCTGCAGGATGGACGTCCAGGATCAGCACGCAGCAGACGCCATGTCTGGTGAGGCCCCTCCACAGTGCACACGTGGTACCTTCTCCCTGTGTCCTCAAGTGGCGGAAGGGCTGGGGCACTCTGACCCCATTCATGGGGGCTCCACCCTCATGATCTCATCACCCCGCTAAGGCCACACCACCACCCCGGGCGTTTGGATTCAGCCTGAGTTTTGGGGGGATACACACTCAGACCATAGCAGAATGACCCCACTGAATGACGTACAGGATTTGTGCTGAGGGCAGGCAGGGGCTCAGACCTCATTATCTGGGGAAAGGGGATGAGCAGTCCGGTCATACGCTGAGCCTGGGGAGCTCCAGCTAGTCTGACTCAACAGGAATCTTGCTAAAATGGGACAATGAAGAGACACACCTCGAAGCCTGAGGAGTCAGGACCTCGCTGGGAGCCACTCAGAGGAGCCCAACTAGAGCCTGGTCCAGCAGAGACTGTGGCCCTCCTCTGCTCCAGCCCACACTGGCCCAGACTGTCCCTTCTGCACAGTGCAGAGGGGCCCACAGCATTCCCGCACCCCCAGTCCTGCTCCCAAAACTCCACAGTCTCCCCCTGAGGCAAGTGGCAGGCAGACCTGGGAGAGAACCCAGGTTTACACCGGTCACCAGCACTCGATCACACAGTGTGAGTCATGTGAACTGGTCGGTGTCCCGTGCGTATAAAGCTCACTAGCACCATGCTTCAGCCTGTTATGTGTACAGACTTATGTCTGAGTGGTGCACACACTGTTAATACTTCACTGCTAAAAAATGCTAACCAGCACCTGAGCTTTCCAAGTCATTCCAGTAAGATCACTGATCACAAAGAGCAGAGTGCACCTGCGTCCACGGGGAACCCCCTGCACAGGCAGCAGCTGCCCGGGAGAGACGTTTGCTCACTCCACGGTCCCCTGGGGAGCATCCACCCTCCGTGCAGGACCACCCTTGACCCCCTGTCCCCTCAAATGATGGCATTTCCCACAGCGGTCAGGGGACTCGGCCCTCGTCCTTCAAGTTCAGAGTCCACCGAGTCTAGAGAGCTGGGTCTGGAAAAGCACTACTGACGCCTGTCTGCACCCCATGGATTTTGGTCACACAGAAGTCCTGGTGCCCTGGACCTCACTGACCTTCTGCCCCCACTCAGAAAGTGCTCCAGCCAGGAGGGAAGATGGCCCTGCCTCCAAGTTCTGAACTGGAAGACTAACCACTTCTGATGACGAGTTACAGGGTCTTCAGGACTGAGTGGGAAGGCCTGGCATCTGAGGATGCTGAGCCCAGCAACACTGGGTTGCCCGTCAGGGGCTTTCCGGGGATGGGGCGTGCAGGAGCCCTCCTAGAGGAAACGCTGTCAGTGCTGTGACTCTTAGGGGCCAGGTCACCTGCCGGTGCACAGCCAGCCAAGACACTGAGATGCCAAGGTCACCAGCAAGAGAGCTTTCTCATGAGGCAGCCAAGATCTCAGGTCTTCCTCCCAGAAGGTGCGGGACTGGGGCATTGATAGCAGAGTGAACAGGGCTGTGTGGGCACCGTGATAAAAGAGGTGCCTAACTGTCCTTGAGCACAGGCGTGACTAGGCTCCAGGCCTCTGCACGTTCACAAGGTCACCAGTGCACGTGCGGATCCAGGGGAGTGGTCAGTGCTCCTATCCCATCTCAACCAGCTCAGCCCAAACTCAACAGAGCTGCCTCCAAGCTCCTAGAAGACACCTCAGTAAATGCTTATCAATAAGGCCCTGCACTGCTGGGAGGACATGTAAGCCTTCACAACCTTGACTAGGGATGGTGGGGAGAACAGGTTTAGCCCACAGGTTCTGGGTTCAGTCCCCCCCCCCCCCATCTTGTGATCGTGCCTCAATCTGGGGAAGAGGGGAAGAGGATGGTTTAGTTACTTTCTGCTCATAAGGCCACAGACCCAACAAGGGCTTCGAGAGTCAACCTGCTCAGCACTTGTCTGAGTGTATTCTCCTATCCCCGGTTTCACTGTAACACTGACCCCAGCGAACAAATACCTCCTGTGCACCAGCTGTCAAGGCAGCCACAGGCCCAAGGCTGGTAACTGAGACTGCAAAGACACACCCTCAAGGGGCACACAGAAAGGAAGCCACAGGTGATGTTCAGGATGTTCAGGGGTTTTATCCAGAGAAAGGAGGGGACAGGTGATCAGCCCAACTGATAGGTTACATCTGAAGTCAGTGAAGTTAGCTGTGGTCAGAAAGTTGACCAGCACAACCAAGGGGTCAGCACGATCTGGTTTTGGAAGAAACCAGGTTCTGGAAGACAGAACCATCACCAGAGAGATTACCCTATTCTACCAAAGTGCAGAAATCCTCATCATAACATACTTCTGTCAAAGCAGAAGTCCTTCCAAGCCCAGGAGGTTAGAGACAAAGGACTCACAAAAGAACACATCCTGCTCATAAACTAGAAGTTGCCTTCCAAAGGGTGTGACTTGAACAAGGCCACCACTGCAGCAAACCCACTCACCTTGGTTTCTTTCTTGTAGCTTTTTTTTTTTTTCTTGCAGCTTCTGAAAAGCAACTTGAAATCTGTCGGGGCTGCCCTGCCTCTGGGAGAAGCCAGTGTCGGGGCTGGGGCTGGAACCAGAGAGGTTTGGACGACTCTGATCAAAGTTTTCCTTCTGCTGCACGCTTTCCATTTCCCATCACAGTTCTGAGGGCCCATCCTGCAGAGATGCAGCCAGCCTTCCAGATGTTCATCTTTCAAGATTCTAGCCTAGAGGTCTCCTGTCTCCTCCTTTAAAAGCATCTCCAGAAGGGTTTTGCTGTGAGTCCAGAGTTGGGGGTCCAGGTGTGGCAGAGCCCAGTCACTCCCAGGATCCTGACAGTGTCTTCTGGTGGCAACTGGTTAGAGCTTCCCCACCCCCATCAGCAGGCAGCTCTCTGTTCTTGAGTTCAAAACCTCAAATATTTAAGAGCAGTGAAAATCTGCCTTCTTCCTGGACACCTTACAGCCTCATTCAGCCAAGAAGTCTGAAGTCAAACCTGAACCTGGTCTCAGATATCCTCTGTCTCACTGGTGCCCAGGCATCATCTGCATCCTGGAGCAGGGTTTAAGGGTTCAAGGTCCCCGGAGTCTGGCCAGGACTACTCCAGTGAGGAACTCATAAGGCCCTGAGGAAGTGCTGTCTAGCAGTACTGTGGTCTAACTCCATTACCTCTATCTTTCCACTCGAAAGCAGACTTGGGATTCAAAACTCAAAAGTGTGCAGGAAAGGCCTCCTTCAAGTCCAAAACGGTCACTCAACAAGAGACCCAGGACAAAGTCACAGGCAGAGTATGGGTTAGGGAGAGCAATGCATTCCTACAACCTATTAAGTGCTCTTCAATCAGACACTCAGATGTGGACCAGCCAATCACAAAGTGACCAGCAGGAGCATACTGGGTCACACTGGAGGAAGGTCATTAGAAGTCCACCCCAGTCTTTGCTTCCTCCTCTTCATAGCTACTGCATGACATCTGGGATGCCTGCCCCCTGCAGAGCCTGCTCTGTACAGCTGTGGCCATCTCCCCTCTTTCCAGCACCCCATCTGCCTATCCCCCAGACTCGCCCTCTGGGGTTTCTCTACCAGAACCGCCATGGCAGAGCCTGCAACTCGCAGATCTGCTCTAGTGGTGGTTTAACATCCACCTGGTATCCAGGTGCAGAGGCTACCCTGGCACTTAGTTCATTCACTCTCATACCAGAGGGGAAGCGAGGCCATCAGGCAAGGACAGAAAGCCAACAGGAGCTCTTCCCCTGCTGGAGAAGAGCTTTTCTTTAGGGTCCTCTGACACCCCTTGCTACTAACAGTCTCAAAAGAAAGTTTAGAAAGCTGGGTAGTTAGAACCAAGTTCCCAGACTCCCACATAGTGATTCCCCTCTGTTAAGTCACCTAGGGCTCCACGTGGGAGGCAGCGATGACTCAGCAGCATCACCCTTGGTCACTGCCATGGTCAGTTACCTGGGGCACTGGGTATGCCACCTGCTTACCTTCTTTAGGGCTTCCCTTGTGGTTCAGCTGGTAAAGAATCCACCTGTGGGAGACCTAGGTTCAACCCCTGGGTTGGGAAGATGTCCTGGAGAAGGGAAAGGCTACCCTCCAATACCCTGGCCTGGAGAATTCCGTGGACTGTATAATCCATGGGGTCACGAAGAGTCAGACATGACTGAACCACTTTCACTTACCTTCTTTAAGAGTCTAAGCGTGGGACACTACCCCAGGGTCCCCTCTGCCTGCAGTAGGCACGTTACTGTGGTCCCACTATAGGGTGCCCCATTCGAGTGATGGTTTGAGGCCTTCTACCTTTTGCCAAGTCCCTCACTGGGCCCTCAGTTTGGTCCACTCTTCCCTGGGTTCAGGCAGCCGCCAGCACAATGGCTCATTTCGTTTTCCATTGTTTCCTTTTCTCTTGAAACTGGTCCCTGCAATTACAAACTTAAGGCCATTTCAACAAGTTGAGATGTCAGCATCTCTAAAGCCCCTCCCATCTCTTGCAGCTTCTGTGTGTCAGTTGCTCTGATGAATGAGAATAAGGCCCATTTTAAATTCTCTAGGTGCTTATGATCTGTACCTGTACTGCCAGTAGGCTTTACAGACCCTGTCTAGAAATTCTGAAGACTGACTTCTCATTCAGTTTCTGTTTTATCTTCTATACTTCATTAAGGCTTCTTTGTTTTGCCCCCCTCTTAACACACCTGCAAGAATGCAATCTCTATAATGTTCACGTTTCAGACTTTCCCCAGCGTTCACAACCCAATGTGAATCTGCTTTTCATACAGTTATGCTTTCTGCAGCCCGAGCTGGGTCACCAAGGGTTTCTGTATGAAGCCCAAATGCCTCCTTCTGAGCTTTACCCTGCACTATTCTATGTTCTTCTGAAGTGAGAAGGGTGTTTAATACACTTTCGAACACTTGTCCAAATCAGGTCATCAGGTCTTGGGGTCATCTCTGTAAGTTGGCATACTGTTCTTCCAAATAAGTTCAAAGTTGTAGAAGAGTGGACCCAGATCCAGCCCACATTACCTCGCATTCACACTCCCAAGGGAAATTTGCTTTAACAGATGTTGCCCCACCTGAGTTTGGGTAGCTTTCTGGCCCAATTGGGTAACCAAGTGGGTTTGATTGACAGCAAGTTGTCCACCTTTTCATTAGGACCAAGCAAAACAGGTTTCTTTCCTTCCTTGCAAGACTTTAAATCTTCTGCTACTGCTGCTGCTAAGTCGCTTCAGTCGTGTCCGACTCTATGTGACCCCACAGATGGCAGCCCACCAGGCTCCCCCGTCCCTGGGATTCTCCAGGCAAGAACACTGGAGTGGGTTGCCATTTCCTTCTCCAATGTATGAAAGTGAAAAGTGAAAGTGAAGTTGCTCAGTCGTGTCCGACCCTTAGCGACCCCATGGACTGCAGCCCACCAGGCTCCTCTGTCCATGGGATTTTCCAGGCAAGAGTACTGGAGTGGGGTGCCATTGCCTTCTGGGCACAGGTTTATTCTGATATAACATGAGACTATAAAAAAGCATTTCACCTTCCCATTTACAAAACAAATCTGGTTGAAAAGTTATATTGTAACTTAAGACTCCATTTCCAGGCTGTTTTCTTGTGGATAAAGGATGTTATGGCCATGCAGAGAATGAGTGTGAGTGTGTGTGTGCGGGGGCTGGGGGGGGGGTGCCTGGGCGCGGGGAGGGAGAAGAGTAGGAAGAAAACTACCTCTTCCTTGTGCGTGGATTCATAAGTCAAGGTCACCCAACTTTGGCGAACACAGTCTAAAGGGAATCACAAGAGGGAACCTTGGGATAAGCACCTCCCATTCTGAAGCAGCTTTGCTTCTAGGGGGTCACAGCAACGAAATGTAAGGGTCTTTGCTGTGGTCATCAAGAAGCTTAGTTCTCAATAGCCAATTCTTGTTTTTCTTACAGAAGCTTTACTTATTATAACACAAAACAGGAAACGACCCAGACGTCATTCATTAGGTAAATAAACTCTATACAGCCATACAATGATACAGTACTTGGCAATGAAAAGGAAAAGACCACTGAAGCACTTAATCTGTGTGAATCTCCAAATTACTGAGTGAAAAAAGCCAAAGGTTACGTACTGTATGACTGCATTTAAACATCTGTGAAAAGGGGAAATTACAGAAGTGGAGATAAGGATGAATGATGTAGCAAAGACAGGAGGAAAGCAGGTGTAACTGGTAAAAGGCAGGCAAGAAAAAGGTCTTTGTGGGCACTTAAAACTTGATGAAAGTGAAAGTGGAGAGTGAAAAAGTTGGCTTAAAGCTCAACATTCAGAAAACGAAGATCATGGCATCCAGTCCCATCACTTCATGGGAAATAGATGGGGAAACAATGGAAACAGTGTCAGACTTTATTTTTTGGACTCCAAAATCACTGCAGATGGTGACTGCAGCCATGAAATTAGAAGACGCTTACTCCTTGGAAGAAAAGTTATGACCAACCTAGATAGTATATTCAAAAGCAGAGGCATTACTTTGCCAACTAAGGTCCGTCTAGTCAAGGCTATGGTTTTTCCAGTAGTCATGTTTGGATGTGAGAGTTGGACTGTGAAGAAGGCTGAGTGCTGAAGAATTGATGCGTTTGAACTGTGGTGTTGGAGAAGACTCTTGAGAGTCCCTTGGACTGCAAGGAGATCCAACCAGTCCATTCCGAAGGAGATCAGCCCTGGGATTTCTTTGGAAGGAATGATGCTAAAGCTGAAACTCCAGTACTTTGGCCACCTCATGCAAAGAGTTGACTCATTGGAAAAGACTTTGATGCTGGGAGGGATTGGGGGCAGGAGAAGGGGACGACAGAGGATGAGATGGCTGGATGGCATCACTGACTTGATGGACGTGAATCTGAGTGAACTCTGGGAGTTGGTAATGGACAGGGAGGCCTGGCGTGCTGATTCATGGGGTCACAAAGAGTCGGACACGACTGAGCAACTGAACTGAACTGAAAGGTTCCGAATGTGACTGGATAGTGGTGCTTGTGGTAAAGAACCTGCCTGCCAACACAGGAGACATAAGAAAAATAAGTTCGATCCCTGTGTCAGGAAGATCCCCTGGAGGAGGGCACGGCAACCTACTCCAGTATTCTTGCCTGGAGAATCCTATGGACAGAAGAGCCTGGAGGGCTGCAATCCATGGGGTCTCAAAGAGTCAGACACGACTGAAGCGACTTAGCATGTGACTGTATCAGGGTCAGTATTCCAGTTGCTATGTTTAACTACAGTTTTTCTGGGTGTTATTATGAGGGAAATTGGGTAAAGAACATACAGGATCTCTCTACTATTTCAACCGTCCAATTTCAACAATTATCCACAAAGATTAATAAAAGAAGCTCTCCACATCAGCCCTTTCATCCACACACTTCTGTACTCTAGACAACCTCACGCAAATTAAGGTGTATTTTCTTAGTTTGTATAATTACAGTTGAGTGGTATATTCAGTTTATTACCATTTTGGATAACTGTTTCTTGCACAGAACCGCCATTCTCAACAGTTAAGACACAGACAGATGTGAACACAGACCGAAAACCAGCGCCCGGGCCTATGGCACCGGCGCCTCTGCCGCCGTGTGAGCGCTCAGTTGTGGCCAGCTATTTACGGCCCCATGGACTGTATCCGCCCGGCTCCTCTGCCCACAGTATTTCTCAGGCAAGAATATTGGTGTGGGTTCCATTTCCTCCTCCAGGGGACTTTCCTGACCCAGGGATGGAACCTGCGTCTCTAGCCTCTCCTGCACTGGCAGACGAGTTCTTTACCACTGAGCCACCCGGGACGCCCCTCAGCTGCCGGACTCTCCCTAATTGTCTCCAAACCCTCCAGCCTCGCCCCAGTCAGGACCTGCCACCGACCTGGCACAGGCGTGTCTCTTTAACCAGACTACAGCCAGAAGACGTCTTCCTACTCGAACCCCAAAACCACTTTTCTGCCACAAAACGAAACCGAGCACCAGGGGTCAGGGTGCCTGGTGGGGACCCGAGGGGCAGCCCTGGAGCAGAGGAGCCCGAGGCTCACGCTGGAACTCTCGGTCCCTGTGAGGCGCCAAGTTGACGGGCCGGGGTCCCCGGCACCCCCTCCCTCCCGGCCCGCTTCCAAATTCATCACCAAATTCGCCAAAGTTTCAAAACGCCTCAGCAAAGCCCAAGGGCCCAAGAGAAGCTGCAGACGGCTGACCTGGGCACGCAGGGCGTGAGGGGCGTGGATGTGGGGACGCAGGGGGGCGGGCGTGGATGTGGGCACGCAGGGCGTGAGGGGCGTGGACGTGGGGACGCAGGGCGTGAGGGGCGTGGACGTGAGGACGCAGGGCGTGGGGGTGGGGACGTGGGGACGCAGGGTGGGGGGCGTGGATGTGGGGACGCAGGACGTGGGGGCGTGGGGACGCAGGGGGAGGGGGGCGTGGACGTGGGGACGCAGGGCGTGGGGGGCGTGGACGTGAGGACGCAGGGCGTGGGGGGCGTGGACGTGAGGACGCAGGGCGTGGGGGTGGGGACGTGGGGACGCAGGGTGGGGGGCGTGGATGTGGGGACGCAGGGCGTGGGGGCGTGGGGACGCAGGGGGTGGGGGACGTGGACGTGGGGACGCAGGGCGTGGGGGGCGTGGACGTGAGGACGCAGGGCGTGGGGGCGTGGACGTGGGGACCCTGGGGTCGTATTCAGAGCGGGGAAGGGCCGGAACCCTGACTAAAAATGTGCCCGGCGGCCCTTGTGTGCAGGCACAGCTAGGCTCCAGGCCTCCGAACATCACAGGATCTCTCCAGTCTTGTGCAGACTCAGCTGAGGGGTCAGTGGTCCTACCCAGGTTCAGCGTCCAAGCTAGGCAGCTGAGACCCCAAGTGCCTGGAAAACCTGGGGCAAACAGCTTGTTGTGGAGGACATTAAGTCTTATAACAGCCTTGATTGGTGGGGGCAGCTGCAGTGGGTTTCAGCTTGAGCATCCAATGAGTGATGGGGCTGTGATCCTTAACTTACAAGGAGGTGTTAGAAATGGCTCAAGGGACTAGGGCCACCAGGGGACATTGGATTGTGAGGTTGAGACCTGGCCTTACTACTAACAGGCCCTTTGTGGGAACAGACTGTGTCTCCTGCCTGCCTTCCTCTCTGGCAACCCGGAGCAAGGCCTCTGAGGGGTACTGAATAACTTAATATAAGAAAGCAAGTACCTCGACTTAATTTCTTATCTTAAAATGACAGCCGGCACTTCCAAGGATTAGAATCTCAGGAACGAAAGTGGCCTTAAAAATCATACAAGCAAAGTTTAAAATGTTTTTTAGACTATCACATAAGTAAACAACCTGACTCATAGGAGTTCAGAGGAAGAAACCACCAGATGGGAGCACCGAGGGCACAGGTCTGGCCTGTATGGATGTGCAAGTTGTTGACTGCACGAGGGACTTGTGGCAGCTAAAATCCAAGAGCTCCACTCACCAAGCCCTGTGCTTCCACTTTGTGGACTGCAAGAACAGTAATGAACCTTGTATAGAGGAGAGACTCCATTAGTGTGGGTTTAGGGGGAAGGGTTGAATCATGTTCTAGAAACAGGTTTCATGGAGGGAGAAGGTGGCTAATGGGGGAAGTGGACTGGAGGCCAATTTCAGTGGAGATGAAATAGGACTCTACCCTGCTTTGCAGCAGTGCCTGGCAAAACAGAATCCCTTAGCACCTCTGGGTGCAGGTAACAGTGCTGCAAGCAATAAGTAGCGATACAAGTGATAAATAGTAGTACAAGTAAAGGGAAGACATGCTTCAGAGACTTTAGAAAATGGTCACGTTTCTCCCTTCAAATTAGTGTGTTCATTTTATTCATCTGCAACACAGTGCTCTTGTCTAAGTTTCATGTGGGAAGGAAATAGGAAAATGACAATGAGTGAGCACACACTGAGTCATAGCTTTTCCACAAATGCTTTCAAATCTTGGCCAGATCTGACCCATTAGAGGCCAGGAGCTAGAAAGGGCGTGGCTTTTTATTTTTGAGAGCAGATTCTTTGTTGTCTGTTTGTTGAATAATTCAGTCATATTAAATTTGGGAACAATTAAGTGAAAAAAGTAAAAAGTGATAAAAAGCTAACTAAAAGATGTGATTTTGGATGTACAAGGAAAACTGAATTGGTAACTTGCCAGTAGGAATGGCACCTTCTGGGGGAGGATCTGATGGACTGAGTGTCTCTAACCTGAAGGTACCTCGTGACAGAACTTCACATTCTGAGCCTTAGTTGAAGTAAATATCTGTGACAGTATCGCTCTGATTGTTGCTTTATACCCAGGCAAGCTCACAAAACCTAACAAAGCTACCATACCGTGCATTTGGAACTATAATATGAAATATGCTATTTCTACACCCACAAGTAAGCCAAAGTGAAAATAATTGAAGATACTAGAACTGAAAATAAATTACTTAAATTTTATATTAAACATTACTGCTGCCCAAAAGTAAGTTTAATTACAGAGGGTGGAAGGAGAGCCTTGGAACTCTGAAAGAACCCGCAGGTTTGATGGACTTGAACACTCAAAGTGTTTCTTGATCACATTAAAACTCACTTCAAATTCTGCCTCTTCTTGATCTTAATATCCTATTTACTTAAAAAAAAAAAAAAGAACTCCCTTGAGGGACAATTTACATACTATCAAATGAACGGGCCCATTTAAAAAGTACAGTGAGATGAGTTTAGAAAAACACATACGCTCGTGATACCAGCATCCCGGCCGGCATCTGCATCAGCTAGATGACCCCAGGGCTCCTCCCAGGCCCTGGATCTTATCCGAGGTTTCACTGAAGATTATTTTTGCCTATTGAAGAACTTCACATACTTGGGAATACAGAGTCTAGGTGTCTCATTTCTTTCAGATTTGTCAACAATGTTCTTTTTTTTAATACCAAGTGGCATTCCATCGAGGGCTTCCCTGATAGCTCAGTTGGTAAAGAATCTGCCTGCAATGCAGGAGACCCCAGTTTGATTCCTGGGTTGGGAAGATCCCCTGGAGAAGGGAAAGGCTACCCACTCCAGTATTCTGGCCTAGAGAATTCCATGTACTGTATAGTCTATGGGGTCTCAAAGAGTCGGAGATGACTGAGCGAATTTCACTTTTCACTTTCAGCATTCCATTGCATAGATGTAACAGTATTTGTTTATCTGGTCACCTACTGATGGGTTGTCTCTCCAAAGGCAGTGTTTTGAATAAAGCTGCCGAGAACACTCCTTGTACGTCTTGCAATGCAGGTTTCTGTAGTTGGGATAAATACCTAGTGGAATTGCTGGGTCAGATGGTACTTACACGCTTAGTTTATGAGACTGCAGATGGTCTTCCTGATAAAATGTTCTATCTACATCCCCATAATCAACACGAGAATTCCAGTCACCGCCCCCTCCCAGCCTTGTCAGCACTTGGTGTTGTCAGAATTCTCCACTGTATCATTCTCATGAGCAAACATCTCCTTTTAAATAAAGATCAGGGTCATTTTTGGAAGATTACAAGCAGGATGAAGACTGGGACACTGCAGTTAAGGGCTGGGTCCCACAGATGTCCAGCTTACACACCAGGCAGGCCTCTCCCACTTCTGACTGACCTGGGCTCCCTTCCCAGGGTTAAGTAAGTTGCTCACGGAACTCAGGGAACACTACATATGTTTACCGGTGTGTTACCTAATACAGGAAAGGATGAGGTTGAAAGATACAGACAGACGGTCAGATGACGAGGCAGAGAGGGCAAGGTCTGGGAGTGTCTGGGGGACAGGAGCTTCCGCCCCTGGAGCTGGGGCTGTGCCCACGCTCCTGGAAGCTCTCTGAACCCTGTAGTTTGTGGGTTTTGATGGAGGCTTCATCTTGTAGGCACAGTCACGATGCATCATGAATTCAGTATCCAGCCTCTCTCCTCCCAGGGGAGGCGGGTGGGGCTGGAAGTTCCAAGCTTCTTATCTGGCTCAGTGACTTTGCAGCCCCCCTCCTGAAGCCACCACATTAGAACAAATGCGCTCCCAGCACCCAGGAACCCCATGGGATTGATGGTTTCTGAGCTGGCCCCGGAGCAGACACACTTCTGTCCCCTGGGTCACAGCTCTGTGACCACAGTGGAAGCGCGAGCATCTCAGTGGCGTTCAGCAGAAACAGACCCCCGGCAAAATTTGTGGGAAGGGTCCCAGGCTCAGAGAGGGTCTGGAAGTTGGGGAGGGGGGCTGGCAGGCTGTGGCAGCAGAGCCTGCAAAGTAGCTGAGGTGGCCTCAGGCAGGAGCGGGGACTCCTGGTTCCCAGAGAGGAGCTCACGTCCTTCTGACATGGGTGGGAGTGGACCCTGCAAATCACCCCGCCTCCGGGCTCTCGGTGCCGTGGGAGTCAGCGTCTTGCTGAGAGGGGGAGGCAGTGGGGGGCGCAGGCCAGGGGATCCTTCAAGTCTGGGACCTCCCCGAGGTGGGTGGGGATACCCTTGAGCAAAGGAAACATCCTGGGGGGAGGGTGGGCGTAGGGGCAGGCTCCAGGACCAGGTGGGGAGTTGCAGCTGGGAGCACGGGCGGGGGTCTGCACCCCTCTGTCCCCTGCAGGCCCCTCTCTCCTGCTCTGTCAGACCACCTGGCTCTGAATTTCCAGGGCCCAGACCCAGTCCCGTCCCCCTATCTGGCAGGTCCTGGATAACTATGTGCAGGTACTGCCCAGTTCTGAGGGGCAGTGGCCTCTCTCAGGGTGGGATGGGGGCTGCGATGCCCTGCTTCTCCCCTGCAGAGGCCCTCAGGCCGTGGGGACAGGAAAAGGAGTGGGGTACCGGCCGTGTCTCGGGGCTCCTTGAGCCATGGCACCTTCCTGACTGTGTATCTTCTCGGCACCTATGACCCCTGTGCCCACCCTGCTGAGAATCAGAGCTTGTTCTGAGCAGGACCAGGGCTCTGAGAGCAAGGAAAAACGTTCTACAGCACCCATCCTCTTTCTCTGTCCTTCTTTGACATTCCTTCCCAGTTCCAGCTCCCCGATTTTTGAACTGTTCTGCCAGAGGAGAGGAGGGGAAGGGGGGGGAGGGAGGGAAGAGCACAGCCCCCCGGGGGCCCTCACACCTCGGGTGTCACCTGCTGACCCCCAGGAGCCTGCATGTGAGCCTGAAGCACTGAGATGGAGGCCCCTGTCCACCCCCACAACTCTGCAAGGCTGGGGGGTGGCCTTCCCTGCTCCGAGCATGGCCTTCACCTCCCCCGCTGAAGACACAGCAAAGCCAGAAAACAGCTTAGTCCTTGTTGCAAGTGCTCTGGGAACAAAAGAGTCCTGTCTCCTGCCTGGAACAATGCTTCCTTCTCCCCCTCCAGATTCCAGTGACCAGAAACAGCAGCCGCATAACCCCGCCTCACTTATCTCCCTGGGTGCCTCTGCCTCCTCTCTGCTTTCTGGGCTTTGCTTCCCGCCACCCCATGTCCCCTTGGCCTGCCAGCTATTGCAGGGGATATGGGTGGGGGCAGGGTGGGAAGCAGAGACGCTTCAGGCAAGCCCAGGAGGGGAGTGTGGCTCATCCAGGGAGGAGGCCCTGGGCACTACAGTCTCTCTGGTCCAGGCCCTGGGGCTTGGGCTGAGAGAGTGCTCCCCCAGACACTCTGGTGGTCATTTATGCAGAGAGGGACACGCAGTTTTGGGCAGAGGGTTTGCATCAGGCCTGCTCGTTTTCTCCTACAGTGCGAGGGCCTTGAAGCGGCTCATCTCGGCTACTGGCTGCAGCTGATTCCTGTGACTGCTATTCTTTGTTATACACTGTCTTCCACTGTGTGACTGTACCACACTCAGTCGATACACACGCCCCTTGATGAAATTTGAATTGTTCCCAGTTTTGAACTATGTACTCGTGAACAATTTGAAATGTTATGAATCACAAACTCTTGTAATGGTCTTTTTATGGACTTGTGTTTTCATGTACCTTGAGGACATAGCTAAGAGTAGGGTTGCTGAGCCTGTCCTACAAGCAACTACAGAACGGATGTTCTGAGTGGCTGTACCATTCTCCACTCACATTAGCAATGTGCAGTTGTGACGGTTCACTTTATGGGGCAACTGACTGCCATGGGTTACCCAGATTGAACATTACTTCCAGGTGCTTCCAGAGGAGATTGTCCTTTCAGTCGGTGGACTCAACAAACCGCTCCCACTCATGTGGGTGGGGATGGCCCAATCAGTTGAGGGCTTGACTGAAACAAGATGGAGGAAGGATGAGTCCCTCCTTTGGTGAGCTGGGTCATCTCACGTCATCTGCTCCTGTCCTCAGACTGGGATTCACATCATCAACTCCCGCAGTTCCTTGGCTCTCCGGAGTCAGACGGCGCATCATGGTGCTTCTCAGCCTTCATACCTGTGTGAGCCAGTTCCTCATAATCAGTCTCTCCTGGCTTCTCTCTCCAAACATGCATAGAGTAGCCCGCTGGTCAAAGGCAGAATTGCAGTGGAAACTCTCGTCTTTCATCCTCTTCCACAAAAGGGCTTACAGAAAATGGTGATGTATCTGAAGAACACCAGTATACACTAGACAGGACTGGAGGCCTCAGTCGGAGTTCCTTCTGCCCCAGCACCCCACCCCACCCCCTTCTGCATGCTCTTCCCAGTGAGCATGCTCTTCCCATTGAACACGCTCTTCGGAGCTTAGGGGTCAACAGGGCCATTGTGGAAATGGGGCACTTCATTTCGCGCTTCTAGTTACGGTGCTGCTACTGTACTGTCCCCATTGGTCCAAAATAACATGATTTCTGAGTGAAAAATGATGACAATGGCAGCCTCTTGAACTTCCCTAAGTTTTTAAACGTGAACTTGTGAGCCATCTATTAGAAACCCTGGTTCAATATGTTTTCCTGCTCCTGAAAATTATGACTTAGTGAGCATCTGCTCTTCCCAGACACCGCAGTGTTCTCTGTGTAGTCCTCCCTTTCAAGTTTCTTATCTATGATATAGACACTATTAATCACATTTTCTACAGAATGAGAGGGAAGTTCAGAGACTTGTGTAATTCACACAGGATTTTACTAGTGTTACAGACCAAAACAGGATCCCCAAATCCCTTGTTTTATCCATGCACAGTATAATTTCCTTCTTATTTCTGCTCCACTAGGTCAGAAAACACGTATCAGGATCTTCTTGGTTGGTGGTGAACTAGAGCTAATTCACTTGGGCTTTCTATCTCTGTCCACCATGGTTACTAAGAAAATTGGGTAAGAGATCTTTGAATAAGCTATTCAAAGAGTCCTAGGAAAAGAGACCCAAAATAATTTTTCCAACATTAAAGTCACTGAGAGGAAGTATCTTTTTCAATTGATTCAGGCTCTATTATCTTTCCAGGGTTCTCTAAAACAGCTCAATTTTTTCCCATAAAATTAGCAACCTCTAATAAAACAGATTGCTAAAATATTACCTTGTGCATGTGTGTGTGTGTGTGAGTGTGTGTGTGTGTGCGTGCTAAGTTGTTTCAGTCATGTCCGACTCTTTGAGACCCTGTGGACTGAAGCCCACAAGGCTCCTCTGTCCATGGGATTCTCCAGGCAAGAATACTGAAGTGGGTGGCCATGCCCTCCTCTAGCAATCTTCGAGACCCAGGGATTGCCAAGTCTCTTCTATCTCCTGCTTTGGCAGGTGGATTCTTTACCACTAGCGCCACCTGGGAGACCCTAAAATAATATCTTACCTACTATTATTTTCCCCCAATCATTGTATTCGTTTTATGGTAGCTGTGAGTTACATGAGCTACATTTTGCAGGGAAAGGATTTTACAGAGCATGGTGGCTTTAGAGGCATTTGATGTTTAAATTAGCTTTGTGACATTTAACTATATTATTGTCTCCCTTCTACAAACCTAGTGGATGTCACCCTAGACCTTTATGATGCCTGGAAGTTCTAAAATTCTGAATTAAATTACTTCTATGATTGAGAGATTTGGACAGGAGCCTAGGGTGTGACTCACTATTTACCGTGTTGACCAGGTAACAGGCAACATTCCACAGCTGTCATTTTGGTTTGTATTCTTCTCTGGCATTTTGTCCTACAGCAAAAATTACAGCATATGCTGTAATAATACGCTTCCTTTTCAAAATTATAAAACGAAGAAATGCTCCTTGCAAATAATTTCAACAGCACATTAGGGAATTCTTTTTCATCTTAAGGCGCTTTTGTGAGGAACCAAGCATATATGCAGATTTTCACCTCAAATGAGCTCATAGTAGAAGGATGCTTTTTAGGCTCAGACCCCGAAGATTCTACCTGCAAAGCAAGAGACCAGGGTTCAGTCCATGGGTCGGGAAGATCCCCCTGGAGAAGGGAACAGCTACCCACTCCAGTATTCTTGCTTGGGAAATCCCACGGACAGTGGAGCCTGCGGGGGGGCGGGTGGGGGGAAGGCTACAGCCCACGGGGTCGCAAAGAGTTTGACACTACTGAGTGGCTAACAGTTTCCCTTAGGCCCTATTAGCATTGTCCATTCAAAGGGTGACACCGCAGGCTTAACCTCTGCCTCTTAAGTCATTACTTTTTGGCTCCTAGAGGATGAATTCTAACCCATGTTCACCGGCAAAGTGAAGGTGAATATGAGAACCTTTCAGTAAAAGGTAAGCTTTAAAAAATGCCTCGGAAATGTGAGAAATCTTTGCTTTTCCAAACCCTCAAGACTTGGCGGGTCTGAGGCAGCTGACCTCCAGAGGAGCCAGGAACGCCCCTGCAGGCAGGGCCAGCCAGCAAAGGGAAAGGGTGGAAGCTTTGGGGACGGGGAGGGGGTTGGGAAGCTGGGGGAGAGATAGGCCGGAGGACCCTGCCCACAGGTGCCCAGCCCGAGGGCTCCGCGGGGAGAGACGGGGGTCCGGGGGTTCCGGGGGGTCCGGGAAGCCTGCCCGCCCGGCGCCGCGAGCCCACGCGTGCGCAACCGAGCCGCCGGGCGTTGGGCAGAAGGAGGGGGCGCGCGGCCACGTGGCTCCGCAGGAATGCGCGGGCGCGAGGGCAGGGCACAGCCGAGGAACGGGCAGGCGCGACAGCCAATGGACTCCCGGAGCTGAGAAACTAGGCCAATCACGGCGCGTGGGCGGGCCTACCTCCCTGTGGGCGGGGCCGGGGCGCATCCCGGGGCGGCTGACTCGGGGCTGGGAGAGGGGTCGTCGGAGGGACGGCGGGCGGGGGTCCCGTCCCGGCTGCAGGGTGAGTGCGGGCCAGGGAGGACAGGGTCCTGTGGCTTGAGTGCGGGCGGGGCGGCGGGCCGCTGCGGGATGAGAGCGGACAGGGGTGGGGTGGGAGTCCTTGAAGGGCGCCGCCCGCGAGCCCACCTATCGCGGAGCTTGGGAGTTTCCTTTTTTCCTTGGGAAGCTTCCCTTCTGCCCAGCTCCCTCGAACTGGCCGATCCCACCGCACCTTGCAGTCCGGGCTGCCCGCCCACCCCAGATTTTGGGGGACAGTGCGAGGGCCGCTCGGGGCACACGCCGCCCCGGGCGTGGACAGTGCAGGTGGCGGAGCTGAGGCCCTGGAAGCGCCCCACTTACCGAGAGTCCCGGGATAACGGCAACGGATCGAGACCCACCGGCCATCCGGAGGTGCAGGAGGCACCCGGGCCCGGCCTGGGGTCTGGATGAACCAGGCCTCAGTGAAGTCCCCTGAGGAGTGGCCAGTTGGGGTGTTTAGGTCGGGAATAGTCGTTTATATTTTCCTATAAAGGCAAAAGCCCTTGGCCCACTTTCGTGCTGCTGCTGCTGCTGCTAAGTCGCTTCAGTCGTGTCTGACTCTCTGCGACCCCATAGACGGCAGCCCGTCAGGCTCCTCTGTCCCTGGGATTCTCCAGGCAAGAATACTGGAGTGGGTTGCCATTTCCTTCTCCAATGCATGCATGCATGCTAAGTTGCTTCCGTTGTGTCTGACTCTCTGCGACCCTATGGACAGCAGCCCACCAGGCTCCTCTGTCCCTGGGATTCTCCAGGCAAGAATACTGGAGTGGGTTGCCATTTCCTTCTCCTTGGCCCACTTTAGGGTGAAGGTAATTGCTACTTTAGAAACCCTCCCTCCCATCTTGCATGGCTGGGAGACAAACAGGTGCGCTGCCAGCCGGCAGAGGTGACTCCTCATCCCTACCTGGCAACACTTACCCTCTGAAAGACCCTCAGTTTGAAGGTAGAAATCTGAGTAAATGTTTGAGCTTTTAACAGGACGTGAACATTCCTGAGAAAGCAGCAGACATACTTGGTGCAATATAATATTTACATTTCAATTACTGGAGGTGAAAAATCTCATAAACTTAAGTGCATTGGATTTTTAGCTTTTCTTTGGTTGAGCCACAAAGTCAAAATAAAGTAGCTGCCAATGTCCTGGATCTTATGCAAGAGTTACTTAATATCCCTCCAGGTAGAACATTGCAAGGAATAACATTTTTACTGTTCATCAGTTAAAATACATATTTTGAACATATTTTCAAGGATATAATTTTTTTAATAAAGGAAAGATGAGATATACTCTGTGTAATATTAATATATTGATATAATGTATCCCTTAAGCTCTCACCATGTTTACTTGACTGGCCCTGGGGTATGGTTTGGTTAAGTGACTCCATCTGCAGTCAGTATTTCAGTAATTGAAATATCAATCTCAGATATGCAGATAGCACCACCCTTATGGCAGAAAGCAAGAGGAACTAAAGAGCCTCTTGATGAGAGTTGAAAGAGGAGAGTGAAAAAGCTGACTTAAAACTCAACAATCAGAAAAGTAAGATCATGGCATCTGGTCTCATCACTACATGGCAAATAGATGTGGAAACAATGGAAACAGTGACAGACTTTATTTTGGGGGGGCTCCAAAATCACTGCAGATGGCAGCTGCAGCCATGAAATTAAGACACTTGCTGCTTGGTAGAAAATCTATGACCAACCTAGACAGCATATTAAAAAGTAGAGACATTACTTTGCTGACAAAGCTCTGTAGAGTCAAAACTGTGGTTTTCCAGCAGTTATGTATGGATGTGACAGACAGACCATAAAAAAGGCTGAGTGTTGAAGAATTGATGCTTTTGAACTGTGGTGTTGGAGAAGACTCTTGAGAGCCCCTTGGACAGCAAGGAGAACAAACCAGTTAATCCTAAAGGAAATCAGTCCTGAATATTCATTGGAAGGACTGATGCTGAAACTGAAGGTCCAATCCTTTGGCCACTTGATGCGAAGAGCTGACTCATTGGAAAAGACCCTGATGCTGGGAAAGATTGAAGACAGGAGGAGAAGGGGATGACAGAGGATGAGATGGTTGGATGGCATCACTGACTTGATGGACATGAGTTTGAGCAAGCTCTGGGAGGTGGTGAAGGACAGGGAAGCCTGGCGTGCTGCAGTCCATGGGGTTGCAAAGAGTTGGACATGACTTAGTGACTGTTGTTACAACAACAACAACATCTGCAGTTAGGTGGCTGCGTGACTGTTCATAGTCAGGTGTAGACTCCCATGGTTTCCTGAAATAATTAGTTTCTCTCTCTCAGGCCAGGTATTATCAAAGCAGTTATAGACAGTTAGGGATGAGGTAAAATCCAGAGCTATTAAAAATAGTTTTTTTTTAATTTGTTAAGGTCAAGGTTGACTGTTTTATTGAATTTGTTTTCTTGATATTTTGATGTTCTCTGAAGTTTTTCTGGTGAGGCTAGACGGTTAGAAACTTCTCTTTGGAGATTCTTGGAGATTGAGGTGTTCTGGTGGCATTCAGCCCCTGGGCTGAGTTCTGGAACAGCATGCTCCCCCGACCCTGGGAGAGTCACGTCCCCTGTAGAACCTCAGTTTACTCACTTAGGAAATTGCTGGAAGGCAAGTTGTGAAAATGCATTTTAAAGCAAGAATGCTCTGCATGGGAGCAAAATGAAAATGCTGTGAGTGTGGCTGTGTCACTGTAAATTAAAGATCCATATTGAATAATACAGTATTCTTATTGCACGAGGCATGATAGAAACGCTGCAATGAAAATCCAGATCTTGAGATACTCAGAGCATGTTAGTGTTTATTTCACACATTACTCATAGTTTGCCCAGGTAGAAAGGGAGTGGAATGAAACGAGACAGAAGGGGATCACAGGCATTAAACATTTATGGGCAGGATTACTGCTCCCTCAGTCAAGGCTTCTGGAAGTGTAGTTTGGGAAGTTCTGGGGCTTAGCAGTACAGAGGGGCACAGGGTCTAGGGGTGTGGGCCGGGGCCCACAGTGGGGGCTCGGGCCCTCTTTGACCATGATGGCTGTGGGAGTGAGGCCCGGGAGAGCTGGCACGGGACCCCTGACCCGCCACCAGCCCCACCCAGCACACACCCCTCACTGGGACTCCTTCCGAACTCAGACTTCAGAGAAGCAGGCCTTGAAGTCGACTTTTGCTTCTTTACATCTTTGTTTCTTTGTGTGCCTTTTCAAAACTTTGATGATAAAAATGGCCAGTCACGGGCACTGCTGTTATTCTTTCATTTCCTGTTCTTCTTTATGTCGGGAAAGTAATGGGTACCTGCTAGTAGAGTGCTTTCTGTGGGTTGTTGATGTTTTTTGGTTCCATTAAGCAATGTTCAAAAGATTCTTTAAAAGATTTTTAGGAGTTTTTTGTTTTAGATTTAAAGTGTTTCTCTTCCAGGAGCCACTTTCTGATACTAGAAATTGCTTTTTAAAGTAAATGTGACATCAGAGGTTGCTGCAGCCTCACGGTGCCCTTGTGAAAGGGAGCAGGGACAAGGCCCACGGGGGTGGGGGGAGGCCTCCGTGCTCCCAGGAGGACGGCTGAGCCAGCCTTTCCTAGGGGGCCGCTGGCCTGGTGGCCCAGGTGAGGCTTCAAGACCTTGACTCAGTAGTCGCCTGGGTTCCTGAACTGGGCATTTTATGAAGAAAACAAAAGGAATAGATGAGGGTGCCCAAACAGTCCGCCCACTGGTAACTACGCGAAGCCAAGGATGTCTCCACGCGCGAGGAGGTCGGGTCCTGAGGGCAGGGGCTCTGCTTCCTGGACTGAGGCTTCACTCTTGATTCTTGGGCTGGAGGCTGGCAGTTTGCGGGGAACCAGAGCCTGGCAAGTGGACATCATTTTTTTTTTTTTAAAGAAAGCACTGTGGACATTCGGGCTTCAGAGTCAAACAGATGTGAACTTTGAACTTGAGTCATTTCTCAACAGTGTGGAGACCAGGCTCTCAGCGTATAGGACAGGCTGAGGAGTTTTAGTAGAAGTGCGCCATGCACACTCAGTGTTTCATTCTGTTCTTCACGTTCTTTCTCTGAAGGGAAGAAGGGGTGGTGACTGACTTGAGGGAGCTTGAGAGTGTTGAGCTGAAAGGGTTGGAGCAGAGGTCAGTACCCATTTCCACTGGGCCTGGAAGGCCTTGGTGGGTGTTATGGTTCAGTTGCAAGGTTGTGTCTGACTGTTTGTGACCCCTTGGACTGTAGCCCACCAGGCTCCTCTGTCCATGGAATTCTCCAGGCGAGAATACTGGAGTGGTTGCCATGCCCTCCTCCAGGGGATCTTCCTGATTGAGGGATCGAACCTGTGTCTCCTGCATTGCAGGTGGATTCTTTACCCACTGAGCCACCGGGGAAGCCCAGGAGGCCTTGGACCCTGGAGGATGTCGGGGTCTCCAGCGCAGGGAGTTGGGTGGGTGCTCTGCCCGTCGGGCCGGCTCTGCCTTGCTTCAGCAGTGGCATGCAAGGGCTTGGAAGTGCAGGCATTTGCCTAGCGGTGGGGATGGGACGCCTGTGTGGACCAGTGCAGAAACAGCCCAGGATTTCCAGAGTTAGACGTGATTCCAAGTCAGGAGCCAGAGTCCGCTTCTGGGCGAGGAGCGCTGAGCTCTGATGGAAGGAATTTGGTGTGTCTTTTCACTCCCTGCGTGTGCAGGTCTGAGCCTGGCCGAGATGCCAGGAGGGCAAACGTGGAGCTGGAACTCGGGCTGGTGCAGCCGTCAGCTCCCCCTGGGGGACGTGACCTTGGCCCCTGGCCCCGGCGGCCCGCTCGCTGTGAAACTGATAAGACATCAATGCACACTTTGTTCTCAAGCCCTGGACTGGGCAGTGGGCAGTGGGCAGCCTTGACTCCGTCCGTCAGAGAAGCTGAGTTGGATGTTGCTTGCGTGGCCAGGGACTCAGCCTGCAGGCCCTTCTCCCCGATGGTGCGGGGGCCAGGCCTGGTGTCAGAGTTCTTGTCCCAGGGACATGGCCTTAGTCACTTTTCCGTTGGAACTAAAATCAGACCCAGGCCAGGGTCTACGGAGGACAGAGTCCTGCCTTGGGTCCAGAACTGATTGGGGCCTGGAGGGAACCTGATGGGCCTGCCGCTGGCTTCTGTTCTGGAAAAGCGTTTAGACATGCGCTGCTCCCGGTGATTTAATAGGAAGGAATGAAAGGTGCAGCGTTTGCCAGACGGCAGGAGTGTTTAGGCCGTGAATCGCAGGTAGTCGAGGAGGAGAGATTGTTTCCAGGGTGTGCGTCCCTGCAGCCCATCTGGGCCGACAGGAGGCCAGGGGACCCTGGCGCCCATCTTCCCTGTGTGTGGGTGGGGGTGGGGACCCAGGGGAGGCCAGGCGGTCGAGGGCGTCCTGGGCTTCACAGCAAGGAGCTCCCCCCGGTACCCCCCGCAGCCTGCAGGGTGGTCCAAGCCGGGGTCGGGTGGGTGGGCGTCCATAGGGAGGGACCAGGTGGGGCCACGCTGCCCTACACTGGGTGGGCCGCTGCGCCGACACATGACGGAAGGCTCCAGTCTGGGGGGACAGCAGCTTTGCCTGCATCTGCCTGATGTAATCGCACGTGCACACGGCGCCCTTCCTGCTCTGCGGGAGGAGTTACTTGCGTTTCCCGTAAATAAGGGGGCATTCCTGCTGCAGCGTGACCCCTCAGGGTTGGTCCACCAGGTGGGCAGCAGGTGCCCGTGCAAGGAAGGCAGGGGCTTGGATGTCAGCCCAGGGTTTCCCCAAATTCCTTCCATCCCAAGGCGGGAAGCTGTGTCTATCAGGGTGATTTTTCAGAGCTGGAATTTACGCCAAGAAACTGCTGGGCGTGTGGGTCCCGGGAGGAGGTGCGGGTGGGGGTGCGTCTCCGGCCTCCTCCCCTCCTCTCTGCTCCCCTCCTCCCTGTCCGTGGGGTTCTTGGCCCATGCACAAGTGCTGAACTGCCCCTGGCGGGTGTGCTTGGGGCCTGTCCTTGGTCAGGCCGTGTGCTGGGGGAGGTGACAAGGAGGCCTGGACAGACGGACGCAGGCTCCAGCCAGTAACCAGGGCCTGGGGTGTCGCCCCGTCAGCGCTGACCCCCTCGCAGGGGTAACTTTCTCCCGTTTCATGACTGTATCACTGGCTTTATGAAAAGATTTCTCAGAGATGTGGCCGAGTAAAGGCAGAATTAACTTCGTCCTTGGTGAGTTCTGAAAGGAAGGGGTCGTGTGTCTGGATGGTTCTGAGAGGAGGCTCTCGGGCTGGACTGCATGGCCGTGGACACCCATGTTTGTGCCTGGAGGCTGGAGGGCTTCAGGAGCCCATAGAGGGGGTGTTTGGGCTGCAAGTCTGGGCCCCTGGCCCTCGGGGGGCGGCGGGGACGCGGTCCTCCTGACTCTTGAGTCTGGCTCGGTGCCAGCGTGGGGCAGGGCCTGCTGGGTCTGGGGCACCCCGTGTCCAGTCCTGTGCAGGCCGCTGGTTTAGGGGTTTGAGGGGAGGAGAGCCAGACCAGGAGGGGCGAGGAGCATCGCCCAGGGCCGCCCCGCCCTCAGTGTGTCTGAAATCAGTCCGTGCGTCAGCTACGGCTCTGGGCTCTGATCCTTGTTCGGAGGCCTTGATGAATAGTCAATGCGTTTCCATGCCTGTAAACCTGCGGATGATGGCGTGGGCGGCAGCCGGAGCTCCACAGGCCGGTTCCTGTGGTCCCGCGTGTCATGGCCTGGGGCCTATAGGGACCGCGTCTGGGGAGGTCCAGGTGACTCCCCGGGGAGGGGGGACACCGTGGATAGAGCTGTCACCGCCCCCCGCCCCCCATGTCAACAGGAGTGGCAGAGCTCTGTCCTGGAGCCTGCACCCTGAGGGGCTGGGCAGACATGGGGATGGGGTCAGCGCTGCTGTGGAGGCTGGGTTGGCAGTGGGGCTCCATTTCCTGACTTTTGGCCAAACCTGTGTCCTCCCAGCCATCTGTCCCCTGCTCCTCCAGCTGTGTCCCCAGCCCCACAGCATCCACCTCTCCTGTCCCTGCCTCCCCGTCTGCTTCCCTGGGATTGAATCCTGTCACCAGACCCGCCCAGGATGGGCTTCCCAAGGAAGGGCTGTGTCCCTTCCTGCTGGCTGAGCAGAGAGCAGGCTGGAAGGGGGAGGGGGAGACACAGAGACAGGACCAGAGACACCGAGATACGAGGACGGACACAGAGAGGGAGAGACATAGAGAGACACAGAGACACAGGGAGACGCAGAGATGGGGCCAGAGACACCGGGATACAAGGATGGACACAGAGAGGGAGAGACATGGAGAGACACAGGGAGACACAGAGACACAGAGACGGGGCCAGAGACACTGGGATACAAGGACAGACACAGGGAGGGAGAGACATAGAGAGACACAGAGACACAGAGACGCAGAGGCAGGAGCAGAGACACCGAGATACAAGGACAGACACAGAGAGGGAGAGACATGGAGAGACACAGAGACACAGAGACGTAGAGGCAGGACCAGAGACACCGAGATACAAGGACGGACACAGAGAGGGAGAGACATGGAGAGATACAGGGAGACACAGAGACGCAGAGACACAGAGACACTGAGATACAAGGATGGACACAGAGAGGGAGAGACAGAGAGAGACACAGAGACGTAGAGGCAGGACCAGAGACACCGAGATACAAGGACAGACACAGAGAGGGAGAGACATAGAGAGATACAGAGACGCAGAGACAGGGCTGGAGACACCGAGATACAAGGACAGACACAGAGAGGGAGACATGGAGAGACACAGAGACACAGGGAGGCGCAGAGACGCAGAGATACAAGGACAGACACAGAGAGGAGAGACATGGAGAGACACAGAGACGCAGAGACACAGAGACACTGAGATACAAGGACAGACACAGAGAGGGAGAGACAGAGAGAGACACAGAGACACAGGGAGATGCAGAGACGGGGCCAGAGACACCGGGATACAAGGACAGACACAGAGAGGGAGACATGGAGAGACACAGGGAGGCGCAGAGACGCAGAGATACAAGGACGGACACAGAGAGGAGAGACATGGAGAGACACAGGGAGACACAGAGATGCAGAGATGGGGCCAGAGACACCGAGAGATACAGGACAGACAGAGGGAGAGACATGGAGGGACACAGGGACACACAGCAGGGAGGGAGGACGGGAGCTCAGTCTACAGGGTGAGGGGATTCGCACCCGGGAGTGTGCACGAGGAAGTTGGTTTGTAAGGATTTGAGACCAAGGCAGCGGAGCCAGGAGGCGCGGGTGTGGCCGGCAGGGTGCGGGCTGTGGTTCCCAGTGAGCGCCCTCCCAGGAGTTCTCAGGGGTTGATCCCCAGGGCGAAGGACCGTTTGGAAAAGACAGTAAACATTTGCTGGTTGGCTGCTGTCACAGTCTTCGCCGCATGGAATAAATTGCTTCTATTCACTCTTTTTTCATTTTTTGGGGGGGAGCGGACTCAGGCCCCATGAAAGTGGCCTCAGTCTGATGTGGGCAGAGAGAGGCGACCCAGGACACACCGCAGTGGGGCCCTGAGGGTACTCGGCACCCCGTGCCCTCCGTGCTCAGATTTGATGGTCACCAAGTAGACGTCCCCCGGCAGCTGCGTTCCCGGCCTGGCTTATGGGAAGACCTGCTTTTTCTTCTTTCCCCTTCCTCTCTCCACTCTCCTTCCTTCATTCTTGTTTCTGTGAGCATCACGTTTACTTAAAAATCTACGAAAACATTCAGTGAAAAGGCTTGTTGTGTTTTTGACTTAATTTAGAGTTAAGTTCATGGAGCCTTCCCAACAAGACGTGTGAGCTTGTCACCCTTCCCTCCTGGATCTCCGCGTGGAGGTAGATAGAGCCTTCCTCCCGTGAGCTTGCTCGGAAGTTTGTGGTTTTAGACAGAGACGGGCCTGGCGGCCATGACCCATCAGGATTCCGTGTTCCAGCGTCCCCAGGCCCTGTCCCCGGGCTTGAGGTGTATTGACTCCCACTCATGGCTGATGTCCAGTCCTTGTGGGGGACCCTGGGTCCCCCAACAGTCTGCAGCACAGTCTGTGGTGGGTGGACTCTGTGGGCCCAAGCTGGTGGGTCGGGGACGGGTTCAGCTTATAATTTGTGCCCCACCTCGTGTGACTGGGCGGCACCGATGCCAGGGGGTGAGTACTGTCGGCCCCCAGCCCCGCGGCCGCTGACAGGCGCCCCTTCATCTCAGTTCACAGTGAGGATGCTGGGGCCCTGGGCCAGAGGGGAGCCCCAAGCAGGGTCTCCCCAGACAGGCTCCCGCATCCTGGGTACTTGTGCTGTTTCTCCGCAGGGATGACCTTGGTGGCGACTGCCCCCCCCTCCTCACACTCTGGACCCCGAGCCTCCAGGGGAAATGCCCGCTGGAGAGGCAGCAGGTCCCAGACCCGCGGGGTGTCCATGGCACTCCCCCTGCAGATCTACAGAGACCGCTCAGCTGCTGGAAACCTCGCTGAAGCAAAGACTCAGGCTACTTCCATGAAACCGTGACAAAAAAAAAAGGCTAGTGATGGGGGCACTTCCATAGCTGCCCAGGCTCTGGGGCGGAGTCCTGGCTGCACCTCGGGCCCGCCCCGTGCCCTGCCCGGCTTTCCAGGCGGCCGCTTCCGTCGCAAGTGCCGTCTTTTGTTGGAAACCACAGCCCTAAGCTGGAGAAGGACAGTGATAGTCCCCAGGGCCCAGCAGCTCAGACCAGTGTTACCTCCTGCTGCTCGTCCGCCGGGGGTAGGGGGGCTTGTGAGAAGGCCAGGCTCGTCCTCCATCCCTCGGTCGGTCGTGGGCCAAGTGGGCTCCGTGTTGTCCCCAAAAGCACTGTCTGCAAA
The DNA here is from genome assembly GCF_032405125.1 of Capricornis sumatraensis. Taxonomy (NCBI): domain Eukaryota; kingdom Metazoa; phylum Chordata; class Mammalia; order Artiodactyla; family Bovidae; genus Capricornis; species Capricornis sumatraensis. The sequence goes on along the minus strand of NC_091072.1, from coordinate 43,051,687 downwards.
CCCAGTGGGCAGCCAGAAGGCAGCAGGCTCTGGCCTGAGGCTGCGGGGCGGCCAGAGAAGGTGGGAGGAGGCCCAGCTCTCACCCACCCAGCGTCGGGGAGCTAGCTTCCCGGGGCGATGCCTACGCAGAGCAGAGCGCGGAACACGGACACCCAGGCTCCCAAACCCAGAGGCAGGTCCTGTGTGCGTGAGCTTCCTGAACAGCCTCCTTCTCAGGAAGATGGTTTCCCGCCCATGCTGGTTTTGGAAGTAAACAGCCCCTGAGTGTCGTGATCCTTCTGAAATCCATACACGTCACACACACAGACTAGGGTGCCGGGGCTGGTCCTAGTGCCAGCTCTGCCCTGGGGACGAGCCCCGGGCGTCCTCTCGTCCGCAGTAGGAAGACTAGGATGGCTACGCGGTGCATCTCGGTGTCCTGGGAGCTCAGCAGGTGAGCGGTGGTGGTTCAGTAGGATCAAGCTCCAGAGTGAGACAAACACTGGCGTCTTCTTTTGTTTTGTCCCGTGTTAGCAGTGGAAAAGAGGAGATCACTTAGACTCTCTATTATGCATTTTAAGTAGGACAGATAGCATTAATGAGATTTGTACAGTGTGGTTTAAGATGAGTAAACGATGTGATAGAGAAACCCAAGGAATCTGTAACACTCGGAAAACCCTGAGGTCCAGTGCGCCTGTGCGTCTGGCTTCTCTGGATTAGCCCGGCCCTGGGCCAGTGGTGTCTGCTCGATGGACAACGGGGCTAGGGTCCCATAGAGTGGTGCTCAGGGGCTGCTCTGCCCTGATGGCAGCCCCAGGGCCTGCGCGGGTCCTCAGATTGCTCTGGACTTAGCTGCTTTGCACTGGGAGAGGGAGGCAGTGCCTCCACCCCTGACTGTGGTGAGGGTATGGAGTGATGCAGCAGCCCCTATCACCCCAGGAGCCCTGAGCACATCAGGTTCTTCTTTCCTCGATTCTTCCCAGGCATTTTTGAATTTCTTCTTGGGAAATGATATATCACCTGATGTCACCCCTTTCTGTGTTCTCCTGACTGCAAGTCCTCCTGACCTTCCTCCTGTTCCCTCCTTGCAGCTTCCTGGGCCTCCGTGTGCATGTGCGTGTGTGTATGCACACACCTCTGTGTGCGCATATGTGAGCACACAAATATATAATGTGTTCACACAGCTCTTTGGGCATGTGTGCGATCGCACATATATGTATATGCATGTGTGAGCACATGTGTGTGCATGTGCATGCACACCTCTGTGCACATGTGCGAGCACACATGTATGTTATGTGCGCACACACCTCTGCACACGTGTGAACACATGTGTATGATGTGAGCACACATGTATGTAATGTGTGCACACACCTCTGCACATGTGCGAGCACACATATGTATCTGCACACACCTCTGTGCACGTGTGTGAGCACATCTATGTATGTGGGCATACATCTGTGCATGCATGCATGCATGCAAACACTCCTATATGTATGTGCATGCCTCTGCACGTGTGAGCACCTGTGTATGTATGTGTGCACACACCTCTGTGATGTGTGCTATCCTGCTGTGACTGTGCAGAGCAGGACACAGCAGGTGTGGGCTGAGGGTCTGCTGACTTTATATGGAAGCAGTGGTGTCATACTCACTGTCAGAAGCCAGTGTCTGCTGGTGAGGGTGAAAGGCTCAGCTTGTCTGCTCACTGTTCCAGCTCCTCCAGGACTTAAGTCCCCTGACCCTTGTGGTCTGCGCATGTTGTCATGATGGTTTGGAGCCCGTACTCGGTCCCTCTTCCAGAGGGTGCCGCCGAGTGTTGTGTGGCATCTGTGGGGGCCTTCCCTGGGCCTCATCCGGGACCCCGAGAACCAGGAAGGTGCATCTGTCAAGTTTATCTTCCCATAATAGTTCTGGTGGAGCCCAGGCAGTTGTTTGGGGGTGTCAACACTGTAAACAGTGTCGTTGGTTCACAGGATGCCTCCTAGGGAGCGTGGGACCAGACCTCCCGTGGCCTGCCTGGTGTGGCACGTATCTCAGACCACTTGTGAGGAAACAGGAAGGCAGGAGATAGAAAGGATGAAGCAGGACCTGGGATGCAGCCCAGGCCGGCGGGTTCACCCACGCGCTTGCTCCAAAGGGCTTGAAAAACAACTAGCCTCCTCAGTCCTCAGAAATTAACCCTTCACCCCAAACTGGTAAAGATTTAGTTGAAGGAAGAAGAAAAATGCTTGGGCTTTCGTGTCCATTTCCCCCTCAGCACACGTGTGAGGTTCAGCAGGGACTTGGCATCCCGAGCAGGGAGGGGTCCGGCCAGTGCCTCCTGCCTGCGGTTCCAGGTGCCGTCAAGACACCGGGAGTCTCTTCTCCACCTCGCTTTGCCCTGAGTGTTATGCCGAGGAGGTTACGGTCCTCACTGCAGCCACCAATGAACACCCACCTTTTCCTCCCCTCAGGTTGTCCGCGGGCACCCAGTGGCACCAGGGCCACCACCACCTGGCCCTGACAGCTAAGCCTCCTCCCCGCGGCCCTGCACGGCCCGAAGCCCAGAGCGCAGTGACTGTGGCAGCATGGATCAGCCGGGCCCGCCGGCTCCCGCCCGGGAAGGTAACGGGCTGTGTGCGGGCGGTGGGGCAGGTGGGTGGGCACGTGTGGGCTCTCTTCCAGGCGAGGTCCACCTGCGGGGGTTCCCTGGGGAGCCTGGAAGGTCGTGTGGACGTAGGGCGCTGGGTATGCAGGCTGCTAACCCACGCCATCTCACGTGGCTGGTGGCTGTTTCCTTGCCTGGCCACCGAGGCTGAGACCAGGGTTGAAGCGTGTTGGTGCCACATTTTAACGTGATAGTACTCTAATCCTTACATGACTTTCTGGGTAATTAACATCTGTAACAGTTAGCAATGGGGCTAATAGACTGGCTATGCTGTGTGGCCTGCGGGGTCTAGTTCCCTGACCGGGGATCAGACCTCCACCCCCTGCACGGGCAGCGTGGAGTCTGAGCCGCTGGGCCATCAGGGAAGTCCCCTTCTTAATGATTCAGCGACACTTTAGGTATGATTTGCCCCATTATGAAAGTGAAATTGTCCTCCTAAAAATTCCCTCGAATGTGAAGAGGGAGCTAAAAATCATCAAGGTTGTGCTTCCCTCACCACTGCGACACCTGTATTTTGATCAGCTTTCTGTCTTTTCATTCGTATTTCTTTTCCACATGATAGCAGCTGTTGAATATCCATTGTTAAAACTGCTGACCCTACATTTTTACATTATGCTTAAGACTTGATTATTTTCCGTGTCAGTCCGAGGCTCTCACAGCTGTCATTTCCAGTGGCGGCATAGCGTTCTGTACATAGTGTCATACGTTACGTGTTCAGGTGGGAAAGCTCCATCCATGTCCAGCCTGCCATCAGGGACCTGGGCCTTTTCTAGAAGCTTCCTAGGCACCAAGTCAAATCGTCTGAATGAAGCAGGATTTGGGAGGAAGTTGTGCGGCAGAGAAGCGTGTGGCTTTGAGGGTTTCCCAAACAGCTGCTCAGGTTTGAACGTCATCCTCAGGACACACGAGCAGGATGACTGAGAACATGTGTGCGTCTCTCCTGGCATCAGTTTCCCTCCTCCTTGGGATGATAGAACTGGAGTAGCCCTGACCTCAGAAGGTAACATTCCTAAAACTCTTAGAGGTGGGGCCCCTGGAGGCGCTCAGAGAATCAAATTAGAAGATGCAAGTCCCAGATGCAAACACCATTACAAGGTGGTCCAGGGTGTCTCAGGATGCAGATCTCAACGTTTGATGGTAAATTGAACTGTGGTGCTGCAGAAGACTTTGAGAGCCCCTTGGACAGCAAGATCAAACCAGTCCATCCGAAAAGAGATCAATCCTGAATACTCATTGGAAAGGCTGATGCTGAACCTGAAGCTCCAGTACTCTGGCCAGCCGATTCGAAGAGCTGACATATTAGAAAAGACCCTGATGCTGGGAAAGATAGAAGGCAGGAGAAGAAGGGGCGGACAGAGGATGAGATGGTTGGATGGCATCACTGACTCAGGGGACATGAATTTGAGCAAACCCCAGGAGTTAGTGAAGGATAGGGAAGCCTGGCATGCTGCCGTCCATGGTGTCGCAAAGAGTTGGACACAACTTAGGGACAAAACAGCGATAATAAGCCACCAGAAACCAAAACCTTTCTGTAAAAAAAAGTGAATCCTGGCAGGGAAAGGAAGTCATCAGTGTCACCATATCCATGCTGATTCAGGACAGTCCTCGTCCACTGCCTGGTGATGTGCAGTGAGCTCACACAGAGGCAAGGACAGTGGGCAGTGTCCAGCGGGGGAGGGGCCTGGCCTTCGGTGGAGGGGCCCTGCTCCCCAGGGACCTGCTCCCAGTTGTGACACGCAGAGCCTGGAGGTGGCGGGGGACCCACTATGAATAGCCCCTTGTTGGTGGATCTGTTTGCAGCCTGGTCCTTCTTAAAGCTCTTCTTCATAACAGTAAAAGGAATTAAAAACAAATAGCCTTTATCTGAAACAGGAGAAACATCAAATGTTGGGTTAAGCTTGCAGATTTAATCAGCTATGGTCTGAGAACCCAGGAACAATATACATAGCTTTGATCTCTGGCCTTAAAAATGACTATTCTTTTAGTCTTTTCCCTTAATGTGTTAATTTGTGACAAGTCTTTTAAAACCATTAATGGGTCAGCGGTGCTGGGGTTATCTGCTCAGAGGAGGGACAGCCTCCCTGGCTTCCTCCCTGCCAGCCAGCACGCCCAACTCCCAGGCTCTGGTTACTGTGTGAGCTGACTGTGGCATTCATTCAGTCCTCATCTGCCAGGAGCTGCGGGCAGCTGGGATGGGCTGGGCCTGACGGAGTTCTCCCCATCTCTCCCTGCAGCTGCCTGCCTGCCTCCTTGCCTTTATTTTTTTTTTTGCTAAATCATTAAGTACTCAGTTTATTCACTGAAATAAACTGGTGAACACGTCTTAGAGCAAGAAATCTCTTCAACAGAAACATGAAATTTTCCAGAACATTTTCCAAGTGCAGTTGTCATCATTTCCTTAAATTCACACTTGCCAAATAAACGTGACAGGGACATAATGCCAGTTAAATACCCTGACAAAAGTGATGTTTCGACTTAGCAATGTCATGGATCATGCCGGGCAATGTGGAGGCTCACGACAGCGCGAGTCAGAACCACGTGCTGGCGTTCTGTCGGCCTTCTCGTTTGGGATTACACCGTGCAGCTGCTGGACTTGGAGAATTAGATAAAGCACACCTGAAATCAAACAGATGAAAATTGTTACAAAGAGAAGAGTTTTATAACTTATTGAACTACTAGGCCCTAAGAGCCTGGGAGGAGTCAGAACAAAACATGAGCTCTGGGACCTGAGACACAGGGTCTCCCGAGACCACCTTCACTCATTTCTTTTTAGAACAATGCATTTTTAAGTATAATTTATTTAGTATTTTTATACTTAATATATAGAAAACTCAGGTAGACACAGATGAATTTAATGCCATTTCACATTTTAATTCCAGCATATACTTTTTTTTTCTTGTTTCTTAGAAAAATTTTAGAGACCTTGTAGTGATCTGAGGTTACAGCAGATGCAGTGGTCTGGTCCTTTAGATTCAGCTGACTTTTTTTGTTTTTCCTTTAAAAGTCTGCATGAGGGATCTTACTGTTTGTAAGAGTCATGTAAAAACTCTTGTATCAGCAAATCTTTGCATCTCCTCTCTTTCCCTCCAAAAGAGCATAACCCAGCTGACACAGGTAACTCACAGCTTTACGCTGAAGACGGCATGCGCCGCTGCCAGGATGCACGGAACAGGCGAAGTCATTGCCCTGATGGCATAGCAACCGCTGAAGTGAACGTCACTCCTTGCCTGGTGGCTTACTTAGTGTCACTCCAAGTTGATGTTCACTAGTGCGGTTCTAAGCCCAGAGTGTAAAACGTAGCAAGGGCTTTTTCTCTTCCTTTCTGTCTCTCCTGCTTTTTCTTCCCAGCCTGTGAGTTGAGGGTCCTTCCAAGAGGAAACCCCAAGCCTGATGGTACCGACTTTTCCCAGTAGGAAGGCGGGGGCCCAGAGGGGGCGGGGAGCGCTGTCACACCTCCGGTGCCCACCTGGGTGCCCGCTGCTGGCTGACTGCCTGCTGTGTGTTCAGGAGAGAGAAAGTTGTTCTCCTGGTAATAAACAGTAACAGTGTGATTTACGTGACCTTAAACTTCAGAGAATGAAGTCAAGTATGACACTAATAACAACGAGGAGGAGGGGGAACAGCTCTATCTGGACAGCGGAGACGAAGCTCCAGAGGCCGACAGGCAGGCTCCAGGCTCCGCCGAGGCAGGGGACACGGGGGCAGATGCTCCTGCCACCGCCGCTTCTGCCACCGCCGCCCCCGCCGCCGCCGCCGCCGTGGGAGCCTGTGCATCCTCCAGCCACCACCCAGGGACCAGCCAGCCTACCTGTGGGTTGGACCGTCCGGGGGAAGGTAGGGTCCAGGAGCCCAAAATCTATCCTGTGTCTGTGATGTGCTGTGGACAGAAATGACTTGATTCAAGTTTGGCTGAGATTCTCTCCTTTGTTCTGTTTTCCGTGGTTTTCAATCTTGTCCATCCACTTTTCTGTTTATGTTCTGGAGGAAACAGGTATGTTTTTTCCTAATAAAAATGGCCTCATCATAGTTTGTCACTATGTTACATGAAACATTATTTCAAAATAATGCTATTTGATATGAAACATACAAGTTTAATTTGTGTTTTAAAGTTTGGAGGTGGAGTTGGTCACTTTTATTCACTGACCGACGGTCTGGTTGGTACCTTCACCAGCTTTCCATGTGGTTAATGATCCGCCACTTCTGGCAGCTTCTACCCTACTCATCTCAGTGGAGGAGCCACCCTGGGCTCAGCCAGGCTGTGTGCCTCCGGTCCCCAAGGTCGCGCTCACCCCTCAGGTGCCCCAAAGCACGGTGCTCCCTGGCCTGGGGTTGCCCGGGCAAGCAGGGTGTGTCGGCCGGCCGAGTCCTGGATGGCCGGGCGTGTTTGCCACGGTCTCCTTTCATCCTCAGGATGTGAAAAAGGACCAGGAGTGGAACCACTGAAACCTGGGGTCCTGTCAAGAGTCAACCCCTATTCTGTCATCGACATCACGCCCCTCCAGGAAGACCAGCCGCCACCCCCAGACCTGGACGCCGAGGGGGAGGGTGGGGGCCTGCACGTGCCCAGCGGGTACTCGGTGCCAGTGCCCTGCGGCTATGCTGTGCCCTCCAGCCTGCCGCTGCTGCTGCCGGCCTACACCAGCCCCGTGCTGCCCGCCCCGCCCGCCGACCCTGCAGGTAGGGGGCCCTGAGACTGTGCCCCGGCTGCTCAGTGGGGACCAGTCAAGGAGAGACTCGGAGTGTTGTCTGCAGTGTTGTGGAGCAGCCTGGGCTCCGTCTCCACCCCAGCCTCCTTCCCCCAGACACCGCCACACCTTGTGCCTGCGGGCGGCACTGTCCACGTCGTGTGCCTCTGTGCCCTCGTGTCGTCCCTTTGCAGGCGACAGGCTCTCTGCCGTCAGACTGTCCAGCTGGAGCCCCGGTTCGTGGAACCAGGGCTGAGGGGAGGGACCTGGGAGAGCAGGTTGGTGTCCGGGAGAATCAGGAGGCTCCTTGAGAAGCGGCGGCATGGCGGGCAGGTGCAGGGAGACGGAGCCCGCGCCTGTGACAGGGCTGTCGGGCCCGGGTCCCCACGGGTCCCAGGTCTGTGAGGCTGTCACGAGGCACAGCGGCACCTCTGCTTAGCGGGGAGGAGCTGGCTTGCAGCTTCGAGGATGTGACGTGGCTCATGGAGCCGGTGTCCATCATCTCTGCAGATGCCCCTTGGCTGTGTTGCTTCAGCTTCAGCTGGTTGTGCCGGGCTTGGGTTTTCAGGTTTAAAAGGAGATTGTGTGTCTGCCCAAGTCACATGTTGAGACCTGGCCCCCGAAGTGATGGTGTCAGGAGGTGAGGTTCCGAGGGTGCAGCCCCGTGTGTAGGTTTAGCGCCCGATGGCACAGCCCACCGAGCCCCCAGCTCTCCTCACGGGAGGACACGGCGGGAATGTGGTCTGCAAGACGGAAGGGGCCTGAGCAGACGCTGGCGCCTTGACCTTGGACGTCCAGTCTTCAGGCCGTCGTCCGTGAGCCCTCAGGCTGTGGGGTTCTCTGGGGGCAGCGCCCTGCTGTCCTGGCTGAGGCCCTCAGGCAGCGGCTGCGTCTCCCCCGGTGTCCCCCGAGTCACGTGTCCGGGTTCGAGCGCAGCGGGTTCTGTCCAGGATGGGCCGGTGCTGGCGTCTCTGCTGAGCTGTCCCACTCTCACCAGGTCTGTTTCCCTGTTCTGTGTCAGGACACACATGAGGACCACCCCGGGCTAGACGTCCTGACGGCAGGAGCAGCCCCGGGGGACGGTGGCCTCTCAAACGTGCGTCAGGACAGACGTGTGTAAAGTCTGAGGAAAGCGGTTTTTTCCCGCCAAGTTAAGACAGCTGAGGGGAACACGCAGTTTGGTTATCAGATTTCACCAACTGTAGAACCTTTGACCCTTGAGAGTCTTTCGAGCTTGTCCTGTGGACACGTTTTCAAGTGAATCATAATTGCAGGTCCCCGTGGTGTTAGTTTTCGATTCTGGCTTGATTCGTTTGGGCACCACTGTTGCAGGCTGGTTCATGAGGCCTTTGGGTGTCAGTTTGCATCATCATCCTGTTTGGAGTACATTTTATCTAAAAGTCGAAGAGTGTAAACCTGTCAGTTGATCATCTTTACAATAAGATAAGCCTCTCACTGATGAGAAAGGAAAGTGCGAAACCATTTAAAGGGTAAAAAGCAAGTTCCCAGACGTGTCTTTCAAGCGTGAACAGTGTGCACTTTCCTCTCCTGGCAGAGACTCAGGAGGTGGCAGAAGACAGCCAGCTGAATTCCTTGAGTTCTGAGGATCCAGCAAACAGGTATCTTGCTTGTGTTCCGCAGGCGTTCTGAGTCCTGGACCTTCCCTGACGTGCCGAGTGCTGTGAACCCGAGCTCACTGCCGAGGCCCCTCCCCACCCCTTGGTCCTTCTGTCCACTGTGCCCTCTGCCCTCTTGCCCAGGGACCCCCAGATCAGGTCTTCCTGAAGCCCAGGACTCTTTCAGATGTTAATGTGACACTTTGTAGATAAAGAGAAACTGGGTTCACGACCAGATAGAGCTGGACAATGTGCTTGACCTTGTTAAGTTTCTCAAGAGTCCCAAGGGGGAGAAAGGATGTTTAATTTTGTCTGACCCGGCTTTCATCTGAAATCCTTGGAACTGATTTGATTACGGGTGTTTCTTTCATGCTGCTTGCCTTCACAAATGCTGCTTCATCTGCTTGAAATTACCAGGAAAATCCCTGCCTCCAGGCAAACTCCTGCTCACCCTCCAAAACCTAGCTTAACCGTCTCGTTTCATGAAGCCATCCTCCTCTGTGCTTCCAGAGCCGTGTGCACACACCTGCATTGTAATTGATTGCTTTGTGCTCTCACCGTTATCTCCTGTGTTCCTTTCTGCTACCAGACTGAATTCTTCAAATACAAAGACCAGGTTTTACCAAGTTCTAGAGGACCTACCGCCTAGCATGGCAGCGTGCTCGCTGCATGGTAGGTGTGTTTGCTTTTAAGCAACTATCGAGTTGTAATTCGTATACCATACTACATTTCACCTATTTAAAGTGGACCATCCTGTAGTTTTCAGTATATTGTATTATTCATTTTAAAAGTACGATAAAAATACATACCATAACGTTTGCCATTTTTAACCATTTTTAAGTGTAAAACCCAGTAGCATTAAATTCATTCACAAAGTCATACAACCATCACCACTCTCTGCCTTTGAAACATTTTCATCGTCCCGATCAGAAGCCCCGCCTTTCATGCCATAACCCACAGTGCCCCCTCTCAGCTCCCAAGGCCTCTGTTCTACATTCTGTGAACTTGCCTGTCCTAGGCACTCATATGATCTGAATCGTACAGTGCTCGTCCTTCCGTGTCTGGCTCATTGGCTTGGCATCGTGTGTCGCGGGCGATCCGTGCTGTAGTGTGTGTTGGAATCTCCTTCCTGTTGAAGGCCCGGTACCTTCCATTGTGCACACGTACCACATTTCGTTTCTCTTCTCGTCTCGACGGACACTGGTCCCTCCCACCTTCCAGCGGCCGTGCTAACGCTGCTGTGGACGTTGTGGACAGGTGTCTGTCAGGCCCTGCACACCCAGGAGTGGAGGCGCCAGGCCACATGGTGATCCTGCGTCTAACTTTCTGAGGAAGAGCCAAACTGTTTACCACCACAGCTGCACCATTCTTCATCCCACCAGACACATGTGAGGGGCTCTCAACATCCTGATGTTCTTGTGTGTGTTCTTTAAGTGAGGATCCAGACCAGAAGGAGGACAGCGCCCTGGCCCGCTGGGTTGCGGATCCGGCCAACACAGCCTGGATGGAGAGTGAGTACCACACCAGGGCCCCGGGACTGCGGGTGTTCGTCAGGCTCCGCTGCTGTTCTCCTGTCCTGTACCCATTCATCTGAAGCACCGACCGCCGCTGACTGCAGTTGCTTCCCCAGGCCCTGTGAAGCCGTGGCTTTGTCTCCCGTCAGCTCATCTCCGCTTTCTGCATCTCAGCACCCGCCTCGTCCTGGCTGATGGATTTATTCCAGTACTGATCTGTCTTTTGTCATAACAGTCAGAGATCTGGGGACGGAGGCACTAACAAGGCATTCTTTCTTGTGATCCCCAGTGAGATGCTTTCTCATGGTAGCATTTTGAAGAGGGTTGGTGGGTGTTTAGGCCAGCCCACAGACCAGATGGCGTGGCATGGCAGACCTTCTCTTCCACGTGTGGTGCAGAAAGCAGAACTAATTTTAGCCAGGCTTGCTTTTTAATTTTTTTTAAAGTAAGCTTGCTTTTCTGATTAGCCCTTTCACCATCCACTGGCTCACTAATGTCTGTGTAATTGTCTTATACGATTGACTCACCAGGTAGGACCATCTAAACATTCTCCTAATTATTAAATTCTCCCCTGGAATGTTTCATTTCTGTTTTAATTATGACATTGTCGAAACAAAGAACTCCGCAAATGTAGATGCTTCCGCGAGCGGGCTATTAAATCTGGATCATTACAGGATTAAATTATCATCTCGCTGTCCTAAAGCAATTTTATTTACAAAGTAGAAGCTGTCCGACTTTTTCTCCCATGACTCGTATTCATTAGTGGAATAATTGTATTTGAATGTGAGGTCTGTACACCAGTAGCCGCTCATGTGCTCTAATAGGGGTAGAAATACTGTGGTCGCAATCGAAACATATTATTTCGGGGCAGCAGGTGGCTCTGACTTGGGGTTTGACAGCAACACAAGAATATGCCGGGTCTTGGCCCTGTGTTTACCCCGGGAATGTGGGAAGGGACAGTGGCTGCATGTCAGAGAAGAGGGAGGCTGTATTTACCTGGTTTTGTCTCCTGTTGCTTAGTAACCGTCACTCTTGTGGGTTCCTGGATGGAGTGCACTGTAGTTCCTTTGGTCTACCTGCGGAGCAGGGAGCCCTCACAAATACGTACATGAGCTTCAAACAGTGTTCTCCTGTGGGACCCCTGAGTCAGGCACATGCAACGTCAGCCATGGAGGATCCCTCCTTTTTTTAAAAAAGAGAACACTTTAAACAGTTTCCTAGGATACTAATGTTTCATGTAGTAGCTTTAGAGGTTTTTGTCCTAAAAGTTACGCATCTTTATATGTGCACGTGGCTGCCTTGCATCTGCAGTCGCGAGAAACGAGATGACGCTGTCGGCTGATTCCTACTCAGAGCAGCAGTGAATTTATCCCTTTGTTTCTGAGACTACACGCCACCTTTGTGTGTTTTGCATGTCAGAAAACATTAATTGCAATGACTTTAAAATGTTTATAAAGATGTGTAATTGAACGCAAAACAAACAAAGAAAAAGGATACGTTGGCCTGGAGGCCATAAACCTCTTCCTGGAGATATTTCACAGCCGCTCCATGTAGAGCTGTCGTTCTTCCCCAGGAAGTGTTCCGCCATAAGAACAATGCCTGCACTCCGGTGGGGCCCCGCCAGTTACCATCCCTGTAAAACGAACTTCCGAGTGGCTGAAGCCTTGCCAGAGGCCGTGGGCCCCGTGAATGCAGACTGCTCTCCCTGCGTCTGGGTCAGTTTTAAAGTCTCTTTTCCTTTACTTCCAGATCCGGAGGAAGCCATTTACGACGATGTGCCAAGAGAAAATTCAGATTCTGAGCCAGGTTTGGTTTTGTCTGGAACTGAGTTTAACGGGCTGCAGTTTACCGGCTTCCTGCTGGATGGAAGCGGGCAGGTGGAGCCCCTAGGCCCACAGCCCCTGCGCGTCTGTGGTCGCGTTTTGTAGCGTTTCAGTGTCTTGTTGATGCTGTGGGGGTAGAACGCTGTGTGTGCACACCTGTGCGTGTGTTCACATCCAACCCTGGAGGTTGGATGACTATCTCCAACCTCCTGAAAGAAGCAGGAGGAGTTAAAGATGTAAAAATACAAATGGAAAGATAAGGCGTGGAGGCTGGGAGGTAGCAGGTGACACACAGGAGGTCACGGAAGAAGGGACTACTAAGAATTTTCTGGAATTACAGACGTAAGCTCCCAGATTATACAAATACAGATCCAAAGCAGGGTCACGTGTGAATGCACACAGAGGCGCATACAGCTGAGCCGGCCAAGCACAGCCCCACCGTGGCCATCGTAGCAGCAACGGGGGAGGAGCCGCCGCCACCGGGAGGAGCTGCAGCTCGGGAAGAACACATACTTCCTGACAGGCAGATGGTGTTCCCAAACTGCTAAAGAAAGTGCAGTGTTCTGACCCAGATTTCCACATCCGGCCAAAGTAGTGTCCCGTTAGAGAGACACAGGCAGCATCAGACACAGGTTGGGGAGCTGGACCGCCTGCAGAGCCTGGAGGAACGGGCCATGCTGCGTTTCATGGGGAAGGGGTGCTGAACCCACAGAAGGCAGCAGAGAGCAGTGACGGGTGACCCTCAGAGGTTGTTAGCTCAGACTTAGCGCCCCTGCATTCAGAAAGCCTGATGCCGAACGACCCAGATGGAAGGTCAGGCCGTCATGCCCAGCAAGCAGGCTGAAGCCCATCCTAGCCCGGGGGTGTGTCTCCAGGGCTCAGGTGTCTTCCAGCATGGGCTGGTTCAGTGTCGTTTCCCAGGGGACCAGGTGAATGACAGAAATCATATGCTTAGAAGGCAGTTGGTGCCAAAAACTCCTGACAGAACCTTCCAGCCTCATAGAGGACACATTCTTAAAATCGACAGCAAACTTCCTATTTAGAAGCATGGACTCGTTTATTCATCCCCAAAGTGTTCTGGAGGCGATCAGGTCCCCAGAGCTGCTACAGCCTCAGCTAACAGAGGCTGCCTCCCGAGACCCGGCAGGACGGGAGCCCTTCCAGCCTCTTTATAAACAAACCTACTGGATCTTTAAGTGTGCTCCTGGGCAGTTATTTAAGTGCCTGCTACAAGCAACATGGGGCCAAGGCCTAGTTTCTGTAAAGCCAGGCTTGAACTGCATTTGGGGATAATTGGTCCTCCCTGGTAGGCTTCTCCCAGCACAGACAGGATGATCTGGGGTCTCAAAAACCAAATGCCAATGGCAGGTGGCCCAGTAGTGGCGCTGCTGAAGGTGTCGGCCGTTCTGTTAGGCCAGGTGCCCCCTGTGCGGACAGCACCTTTGTCGTGATCTGGAGGCGTGAACAGACGTGCTCATCACTAATTTTGAAATGACTGATGTGATAAAGACATTTAAATGCAGTAATAGTTTATGGGCTTCCCCAGTTGTTCAGCGGTAAAGAATCTGCCTGCAAAGCAGGAGAACCAGGTTCGATCCCTGGTTCAGAAAGATCCCTTAGAGGAGGGCATGGCTACCAACTCCATTATTCTTGCCCGGAGAATCCCATGGATAGAGGATCCTGGTGGGCTGCAGTCCATGGGTTTGCAGAATCAGACACGACTGAAGTGACTGAGCATGCATGCATGCAACAGGTTATAGGTTTTATGGGCTAATTTTAGCACAGAAGCAGAATTCACGGTTGTTTGTAATATGCTTCACTTTCGTTCATATTTGATTATCATCTATCGGTGATCTGCCAATCCGTGTAATCTGTTTATATTCCACGTATCTATCTAAATATCTTTCCTTCATCAAAAGTTCTCTATGGGCAAGAAATCATTTGGTATAATCGTGGTGGCTTCTCACAGACCAGTGGTCCTCTGGATGTGGATGGGGCTGGGGGTTTGTCAGAGCTTTGTTGCCCCCGCCCATCACTGCCAGGGGTCTCCCCCTGAGGCCCCACCACTGTTCCTCCAAGCTCTTCCTGGGTGTCTCCTCCCCAGCTCTCAATGACGCTCTCACTCGACAGACATGCACAGAGTAGCCAGGAGTTCTGCACTTTAATTCTTCATTTGGTGTTTTTGCACTCAGATGAAATGATTTATGATGACGTGGAGAACGGAGATGAAGGCGGCCACAGCTCTCTCGAGTACGGGTGGAGCTCCAGCGAGTTCGAAAGCTACGAGGAGCAGAGCGACTCGGAGAGCAGGAGCGGGGTCCCCCGCTCCTTCCTGCGCGGCGACCACAGGAAGCAGGCAGGTGTCCTGTCTGTGTGCTGGGGGACAGCGTGCTCACACGGGCGTATGGCCAGAACTGGAAGGGGTTGCCTTGTTCATGTCGTCTTTACATAATTGTTTTCTAAGATGTTGATGTGTAATTTGAGGAAAGCACCTGATGTTAGCAAAAGAGAAGAGGCCCCTTATCTCATACAGTACAGTCCTGGCAGGTTGGGAAAATGAAATTTACATAAATGGAATCCCTCAACAGGCCCCGAGCGAGCTCCTTGTCTTGAGCATTCAGGAAGTAAGGAGGCATTCCCTGGCCGTCTGTGCTGTGTACACACAGTGCTGCTGGTGCGCAGCCGGCTGTGTGGAGAGCCAGGCTGGTGGACACAGCGCAGCCCGCTGTCCTCTACGGGATGTTGTGGTCCTCGGCGTTCTGAGCACAAACAGGAAGAAGTAAAAATAGGTGTTATAGAGGATGTTACAGGACAAAGGCCCCACCCCACTGGGCACTCTCCTCCCTTAGCGGGACAGTCCTGAGACCAGGTCCGGGTTGAAGGAGTGGATTCCGGGCTGATGCCAGGGCCAGCGGGTGTAGGTGGGGACCGGAGTGCTGCTCACTGAGGGGCCTGGTGGTCAGTGGTGACTGGCCATCCCCACTGCTGTGTCGTTGGCGTTTGGGCTGTTGGTGAAAGAGGGATTTGTACAGCCATCCACGGTCATGTCCAAGGGCGCTCTGTGCTCTGTGTGACACGGTTGACATGCAGGCCGCACGTGGACAGAGGCTGCGGCCAGTGCCTCACGACGCAATCGATAAACCACCATGAGTCACGGCCGCCTGAGGCCCTATAACCAAGCTGGTGGGCTCCTGGAGTGGCCTCCATGTGTGTGGCTTATAGGTCATTCCGGGCACTAGGGTTCACCGGGTTCTGTAACCTCATCCTGAAACTTAAGAAGGCTCTACCAACTGCTGGTGGTCAACCCAACTGCCTGATGCTTACGTCTGTATGTATTTTTGGCCACATGGCTTGCAGGATCTCTAGTTCCCCCGACCAGGGATCAAGCCCATGGCCCCTGCATGAGAAGTATGCTGTCTTAACCACTGGACCGCCAGGGAAGTCCCCCAACTACTCAACATTACTAACAAGCTTTTCCAGGAACCTGGCTCTTGTCTGTCACCAGAGTTATTACAGCGGAGACTTAACCAGGAATTGAAGTTACAGCTGTAGTTTTAATCGCAGCTGGTGACTAAGGTGACACTTGGCTTGTTCTAGCTGAGCCCAACGTTCCAGATTTAAATGGAGGTTTTCAGTATGGTGCTGGGGCCTGATTTCAGCAGGATGAAACACCCAGTGGGGGCCTTGGAGAGCGGTTAAGAAACTCCTAAATTTTGTCTTCAGTGGGCAGGGGGTTAGTGCAAACCGGCTTGGTCCAGCGATGGCCCGTGAGCTGCGAGCACAATTTCTGGGCAGAGACTCTGCCCTCCTGGCTGTCCAGGCGAACCCGTGCTCCCAGATGCACCACGTAACATGCCGGAGGGGGTCGGGCGGCCGCGAGCGCAGAGCCCTCACAGGGGCCAGTCGGCAGCGTCCTGGGACAGGACAGGTGATGCTGTAACAAGTCCCTAGTTCCCTAGTTTAAAGAGTCACGTTTCAAAACCTGCCAAAGAAGACTGATCTCCCAGACAGTCTCAGATTGGATCAGAAATTGCCCAGATGTCCTTGTCTGGGGAACATGGGACACGCTCACTAAGGCGCAGGCCTTGGGTTGCACGTTGGAGACGTCTGTGATGATGCGAGGACAGAGTTTTTGAGACCTCACCCCATCCCTGGGAGCTGCAGAGGAAGTCACGTCAGTCTGGAGGCTTAAAAGTTTACGTGGCTGTTACCAAACCATGCCCCTTTCAGTGTTGAACTCAAATTTCTTCTGCTTTGGTGCTGACATAAAGAAATAATTTTATATGTATTTCTACAGTTTGGGTCATTTTAAATCCACTAAAATGTAAACGCATGCTGGTCCCCAGATTTTTCTGTGCGTTTACTTGCTCTGGTTCAGCACAGAGGAGTCTCCAGCCTGGCTCACTTGGAGTCTGCCCTCTGCTGACATGTTTTACTCACTTGTGTGTTTATTTCCCGAGAGCCGGAGGGCTAGGACGGGGGGCCCGGGGCAGGAGGACGTTGGTGCGTGAACGTCACCCACCAGATGGGGCTCAAGTCCGCTCAATGTAAGACTGCCTGAAAGCGCCGGGAAGAGCGTGTTGTGAAAAGCTTGTGTCTCTTTGTGCTGTAGCTCTCCCATGACCTAACCCGCTTAAAGGAGCACTATGAGAGAAAGATGAGAGAGTTGATGGCAAACACGGTGGGCGCGGTAGAGATTCAGCAGCTAAAGCACAAACATGAACTGAAGGTGTGTGGTTCCCGCTGGAAATGCTTCTGCAGAAGCAGACTGTTGTTTAATGAGCAAGCTCACATCTGAGCTGCGGCGGTTCTCACGGTGCGGTCCAGGGGACCCCAGGGCCACCCAGACAGTGGATGGGCTCTGTCATTTCCGGGACCTCCTTTGCCTCCGTCCTTCCTGGCTTAATCCTCTGACTCCACACCAGACTCGAGGCAGGTTCCCCCATGTGCAAACCAATGCACTTTTTTTGTTGTTTTGGAAAACATAGTAACTTATCATAAAATGTTACTGGCTAAGATAAAGGTAAATAGTTTTGTTGTTGATAAAATTAATATTTAAAAAATATTCAACATTTTTTCTCAATTTTGACTCCTTAGACAATAAATACAGACAAACGCACCAGGTAAGCCGAAGCCCTCTGGGCTGCTTGGTGACTTTGTAAGCGTGAAGGGCTCCTGAGACCGCAGAGCTGAGAACTGCTGGCTTGAATGTCGTGGCGTCTGCTGTCTGAGATGGTTTTTAAAAGAGCACTGTCAAGTAACTTCACTTCAACTGGATTGCCGTCCTTCTGACGTTTGTCATTTGTTCAGGTGTTGACAGGCACTTGCCTGAGGCAGGTGTTCATTCAGAAACGTCCCTGTAAATGCCACCGCTGTGTGCTCCACGATTTTCAACTCAGGAGCGAAGCCCCCGGAATCATAGCATCTCCTTTGGCTCGGCATCAGGCTGGTCCCTGGGCAGGAAACAGGTGGCAGCCCCGGGGACAGTCGGAGGCCGGTGGGTGTTTCCGGGCAGTGCAGGGCGGGGTGTGAGGGAGACTGGCTCAGCAAAGAGATGGACACACTCAGGAAAGGACAGTGGGAAGTGCTGTGAGCGGCAGACTGGGACCACTTGTCCAGGGCGGCCACACACCTCTCCTACGCTGGCGATTGGGACCCGGCGTATGGCTGGTGGCCGTGGGGCCCCGGTCAGCTGTTGCCTCCCCATGGACCCCAGCACCTGTGTGGCTTCGCTCGGAGGGAGCATGGACCGAGCCGGGTCGTAGGCCGTGTCTGGCAGGAGGAGGGAAGATCCAGGGAGACTGTGGGGAAGGAGCTAAGGGGAGGCGCCCGGCAGCTGAGCAGTCGGGTGCACCAGCAGGGTGCAGGCACCGTGGAGAAGGGGGTGGCCAGCTGCCGTCCACGGTGGTCTCCGGACGTGGCCAGGTTTGGTTGAAGGGGTGCAGGAGCGGAGGCAGAAGTGGCTTGGCCATGTTTGACCTGGCGAAGGCGGGTGGTGGTGGGGTACAGGACACTGGGGTTGGGGTTGGCCAGACAGCATGACCTGGGCTTGGTTTCCGTCGAGTTGGCTAGGAGGCCAGGCGCACATCAGGGAGGCCGGCTAAGGCGCAGGGACAGAGGGGAATTGGGCTGCAGGTATGCGCATCCAGCACTAGACTGGCGGCCCCAGGAGTGGGTAACCCGCAGGGGCATGGCTCTTAATCTGGGGCGCACATTGGGCTGAACTGCTGGGTCAGCCGAGCCTCAGCCCCCAAGAGCCCCTCGGCCGGTGGCACTTTGTACAGATGCACAACCAGGTGGTGGCCCTGGAGGCCTGGCACTGAGATGCCCCAGCCGCAGGCGCGGGGGGTGAGCTTGCAGGTGTTGAACAGCCGCCACCCCCCGGGGAGGATCACAGGAGGACGGGTAGGGAGGCATCATGGATGGACTGAAGGGGTTTGTGTTGTAAGAGGCCATCTGGGTTTTCTCTAAACAATAATCACTTGGTGCCGGATGGCCGGTACTGCCAAGATAAGCTTCCAAAGGACAAGAAAAGTGGATAAAACTCAGGGCACATGGCTGGGCACTTTGAGCACTGGTGGCCAATCTAAGTACTGTGCCAGGACCTGCCCCCGGGAATCAGGGTGAGCACGCTCCCCTGTGGTGGGCGGTGGTCTTCCTGACTCTTCAGTCCCCGCAGAGCAGGGGCTTTGCCGGTCCTTCCTGCGGGCTGGCCATCTCTCTGTCCACATCCTGGCAGGTATTCCCACAGGCGCAGTGGGTTCTGGGAGTGGTCAGTATGAAGAGCCTGTGAGCCGCCAGGCTGGGCGGGGGAGTCTCCCCTGTATCCTGTGATCTGCCCTTTAACCTCGGGCAAACCCCCTGACGTCCGTGCCCTCAGTTTCTCCACACCCAGGCGTCTCCAAAGCTCTTGGCAAGTGTTTGTAATAAAAACGAAGGTCAACTTTTAAACACCGAAGGACACATTTTAAAAACTATGCTAAGAAAGGGCTCTTTTTTAGAGTCTCTTTTTCCTTTTTTTTAAACCAATGAAAGCAAAACAGCCCCAAACCACCTCCCTATCCCCCCACCACCCCACAACAGCCAAGAAAGCTCTCCCAGATCAAAAAGCCAATTTCAGATGATGTTTCAAGACCAGACTACTTGACAGTATTCTTTTAAAATGGATTAAGAGCAAGGAGGAGTTTTCACCGAACTGCCCCGCTCACCTGGTCCCCCTTCCCTGCAGATGCAGAAACTGGTGAGGGCTGCGAGAGAGGGCACCAAGGACGGGCTGGAGAAGACAAAGGCTGCCGTGAAGCGGGGACGCTCCTTCATCAGGACCAAATCCTTCGCCTCTTCAGGTGTGTTTCCTCACTGGGTCCCCTCCAAGCGGGCACTGGGTGGGGAAACTCTCTCCCCGCAGCAGAAAGTGGGGGCATTCTCCCAGGTGGTAGATTTCGCCACCCCCAACCGGTTCCTCCCAGCAGTCGGGTGATGGGGGTCCCTTGCTGTCACTCCCGGAGCCCCTGGGTTCTCAGGATGGTCGTTCCATCATAGAACATGATCACGGGTGTGCTCACCATGCTGGGGCCCCTGGGCGCGTTTCCTGTCCCTTCTGGACTGTGGCGGA
This sequence comes from Capricornis sumatraensis, assembly GCF_032405125.1. Lineage (NCBI taxonomy): Eukaryota > Metazoa > Chordata > Mammalia > Artiodactyla > Bovidae > Capricornis > Capricornis sumatraensis. The sequence continues at coordinate 43,031,814 of NC_091072.1, read as the reverse complement.
GCAGAGAGGCTTGGATCACGATGCTGTGTGCTGGTTTTTTAAAGCTCCTCTGACAGTTTTCTGAATTAGAAAATCTCAATATTACCTGAAAATTCCCATGTTTTTCTGGTTTCTAGCCATTCTGTGGATTCTTTAGATTACTCAGCTGCATCTAAGTTCTTAGGAATGAATTTAGTTCTGGTCTAAAATTTCTGATGTGGGGGGAGTTGTGCTTTATCAGAGTTCCAGTGAGAAAGGCGGAAAGTCAGGAGGCTGCTGAGCCTGCCTTTGGCTTTACCTGACTGTGGAGTGATGGTTCTGAGTAGCTCAGAACTGCCTTTCTTTGCTTCTGACTTTGGTTTATGTTACAGATTCAGAAACTGAAATATGTGTTTCTACTCTGCCATCTAGGTGTTCAAATGACACCTCTGCCTTTTTGAAGTTAGATTTCAAGTATCAAAAACTTCAAATATTGACAAACTCTGTGTTCCCCTTGTGGGAGGGGCTATTTTCTGGGTTTGTTAAAGCTTCACTTGACTCATCGCTGGGTGGGAAGGACGCTTGGGGCTGAGGTGTCTGCCAAGGGCGCCACTCTGACGGCAGCTTTACTGCCCTGCAGTGTTATAAACGCCCCATTTCAACATCAGACTAGCACGCTCTGTCTTCCTTTAAGACCACAGATCCTGTCTTGAAGAGGAGCAGAACGTGTTCATCGACGTGGACTGCAGGCACCCCGAAGCCATCCTCACCCCGATGCCGGAAGGCTTGTCTCAGCAGCAGGTAGGGCTTGGGGCGGGGCTGGCACGGCAGGGCTACGCTGACCTCTCCGTCCGCCTGGCCTCGGGCCTCCCTGTCCTTAAATACGTTAGGTGTCCCCGCTGTGTGGTTGTGAGCACGCGTGGAAGGTCTGCTTCTTTCTGACTCACTTATGCTCATTCATGTTGACGGTCAAGAGACCAGGTGTGAGTGTGTGAAGAGTCTGTGCGATGGTGAGGTTAGAATACAGATTTCCAGTAACTCCTGAACTTAGCCAAATGTAAACGAGTTTCTTAATCGCTGAACATAGGTAGCAGAGGGGGAAAAGTTCAGTGGTTTCCATTGACTATGGTTGGGTGAAAGGGGAGGAGGGCGTGAGGGGCGAGGGCATGCCCCAGAGCCGGGGGCCTTCGGGGGAAAGGGTTGCTGGTCCTGCGGGCATGTGACTTGAGTCTTCCCACATGGGCAGCATGGTGCAGTTCATGGACGCTGAGAGAGACGACCGACGGCCTAGGGAGATGACAAAGCTGGACAGACGTAGGCGGGCAGTTAGGGGATGGTCGACATAGACGCACGCATCGCACACATGAAGCGCACGCATGAAGCGCACGCATGCGTATGGCGTGCAGACCATGAAAACCCTCCGCGGTCAGTTCAGAGTCCGACAGGAAAGGTGGCGGGCTGCCGCGAGGAGACGGTCAGCGACCGTCGGGTGAGGGCGCGGCCGAGGCGAGCGGGCTTGTGCTCGGGAGGCCGTGCGCGAGTGCGTGAAGAGGCTGTGTGCAGGAGGCGCGTAGGTAGGGAAGGCATGCATGATGAGGGCTTGCGCGAAGAGGGGAGGGCGCGAGGAGGCCGTGCGTGAGCAGTGTGTAAGCGCCGCCTCCGGACAACGCCCCGTCAGCCGTGCGTGGATTGGGAAGCCTGAAGGGGGTGGGGACCTGCCCCGGGCGTGCTGTCCACATGCCGGGGTTGACTGAGGGGTGTCCTAACCTGCGGGGGCCCTCCAGTCGGGGCAGATTTGGGGTTTTATCTTAATTTTCCATTGTTTTGATACAAATTCCAGGCCCTTTGACCTGATGCATCAGAGTCATCTCAGGACTTAAGCAGAGTATTTAATACCTGGGTTCAGTTCAGTTCAGTCGCTCAGTCGTGTCCGACTCTGCAACCGCATGAACCGCAGCACGCCAGGCCTTCTTGTCCATCACCAACTCCTGAAGTTCACTCAAACTCATATCCATTGAGTCGGTGATGCCATTCAACCATCTCATCCTCTGTTGTCCCCTTCTCCTCGTGCTCTCAATCTTTCTCAGCATCAGGGTCTTTTCCAATGAGTCAGCTCTTTGCATCAGGTGGCCACAGTATTGGAGTTTCAGCTTCAGCATCAGTCCTTCCAATGAACACCCAGGTCTGATTTCCTTTAGGATGGACTGGTTGGATCTCCTTGCAGCCCAAGGAACTGTCAAGAATCTTCTCCAACACCACAGTTAAAAAGCATCGATTCTTCGGCGCTCAGCTTTCTTTTATAGTTTAACTCTTACATCCATATACGACCACTGGAAAAACCATAGCCTTGACTAGACAGAGCTTTTTTGACAAGTAATGTATCTGCTTCTGAATATGCTGTCTAGGTTGGTCATAACTTCCTTCCAAGAAGTAAGCGTCTTTTAATTTCGTGGCTGCAGCCACCATCTGCAGTGTTAGATCCCCCCAAGTTCCCAGATATTCTGACTCCAGACTTGAGACAGTGTCTGGGACTCTGAATCTGACCGTCTATAGTTTGGGGGCAGGATCTAGAGCAAGGGGTCTGTGGGCTTATAGACACATCTGTGTGTGCTTTGAAGCATCCGCCCTTTAAACCTGTCACTCTGTTCCTCAGGTGTCCCTCAGGGTTGGTTTTTGCCTCCATCTCGTCCTGTGGAAAGGAGTCACGCTGACGCAGCCAGGCGCGGCTTCTGCCACCAGGTGGTGCCGCGGTTCCTGGGACGAACATCCCACTGCGCAGCTGGGGGTGGGGAAGAGCAACCTTGCTATGCTTTTTACGCTCTGCTTCCCGTGTACTGGCAAAACCAACTTTCCTAACTGTGTGTCACCTGGACAGAAGTGCCAAGTGTCGTCCCTGGTCTCCAGCAGGCACCTTGGGGCCAGAAGCTTGTGCTGGCATGCCCTCAGGTCGTGGGAACAAACCCCAAAGTGATGTCACTACTTGAAGTGCAGGCGTCTGAGATCTGAGGGGGCGGGGGCTGCTCCTGAAACGACTTTGGTGATTCACTCGCTGCGCTTCTAGCCTTGAAGGCTTTGAATGGCCTCAGAACAAAACAGATCTACACCTCCACCTTCCAAGAGCTTTTAAAAAAAACTTTGGAATAATGATTTTAGATAAGTGTTGCTAATACGGTTCTTTGGGGGAAGAACGGAAAGTTTTTTTTTTTCTGAACTTAATATGTACACGGAGTATATATTAACCCCATGTAGCTCCACGCTGGGCATGCAGAGCACACAGTCAGTTCATTTTTATTGTATGAGTGAATGAAATTGTTATTAATGCCATGATTTTGCTATGTTGCTCGAGTTGTGGTTTATAATTTGTTGTTTTTAAAAAACAACAGAATTGTAGTGATGGGGAAGTATGTCTTATGCCCATCATGGTAGATCGTTAATATATTTTAAGGCCTTGGGAGGTTTCACTTACGTACTGTTTTGAACACGGAGAAACTTCATCAATAAGCCTCAACAGAAGTTAAATCTGTTTGCTGTGTTTTCCGAGGCAGTTTTTAACCATTGTGTTTTCAAACTCCCAACAGGTCGTAAGAAGGTACATTCTGGGCTCGATCGTTGAAAGCGAGAAAAACTACGTGGATGCTCTTAAGAGGATATTGGAGGTACCCAAATATCACACTGTTTTGTCTTTTATGAATTATAAAATACTCAAATTTGCCAAGTTCTTAAACGACTCTGAGAGTTGTGCCTATGCATTGACATCGAGAGTCATGCGGTTTATTTGGACACACGTGTAATTATAGGGCGAGCTTCTCTGTGTTCCTTGTGGAACCTGAGAAAAGCCTGGGCCGTGCTTGTTGGTCTCTGCCTCAGCAATATGAGAAGCCGCTGTGGGAGATGGAGCCCAAGGTGCTGAGTGAGAGGAAGCTGAGGACCGTCTTCTTCCGGGTCAAGGAGGTGCTGCAGTGCCACTGCCTGCTCCAGATCGCGCTGGCCGGCCGCGTGGCTGAGTGGGACTCGGTGGAGATGATCGGAGACGTCTTCGTGGCCTCGGTAACGGGGCTGGTGCACGTGGAGGGTCTGCAGGGCTCCCTGGGCTCCAGGGCCCCCTCCCTTCTTCCTTGGATGCCTCAGGGTGGGTCTCCTGTTGGTGCAAGCCCGGCTGACCCTGGCTGAGCCTGGACGGACACTGCGTACCTCCCATGGAGGCTGGTCTATGGTCAGGAGGCTCTGCGCCCTTGTGTGCACCTGGGGAAGGATGTGGAAACATCACAGGCCCAGGTGCCCCGATGCGTCTCAGACCACACAGTGTCATCTCCATGTCAGGTCAGGAACCCAGGACATCCACACACCGAGGCGCCCGACCTTCTGTCCACAAAGTGCCGGTCAGCAGCAGTTTAAAGGAGGACGTCTGTGCTTGTCATCTTTATATGACTGTAGTCAGGAACTTTCTTAACTGACAGCCAAACTGCCACGGCTTTGAGCTAGGAAGCACTGAAGTACCCTGGGGTCAGCAGAGTAAGAGCCACAGACTCCTAACAAGTCTGCTTAAAGAAAAAAAAAATCACTCTTAGTCATAATGAAGTTTATTCCGTGAAAAGAGCACGGTGACGGAGAGGTTGCTGTTAGTGCAGGTTTCGCTCTTTCACCCTAAGCTTGGCAAGGAGGCAGTGAACTCTACGTTACTTTCATTTCTCGATTTTCTCTTGTGTTACAGTTTTCCAAATCCATGGTGCTGGATGCTTATAGTGAATATGTGAATAATTTCAGCACAGCTGTGGCAATCCTTAAGAAAACGTGTGCTACAAAACCTGCTTTCCTTGAATTTTTAAAGGTAAATACTTTAAAATTTTTTGTTTTTTAACATCCTTTTGGCCTTCTGATGCAAAGAGCTGACTCACTGGGAAAGACCCTGATGCTGGGAAAGATTGAGGGCAGGAGGAGAAGGGGACGACAGAGAATGAGATGGCTGGATGGCATCACCAACTCAGTGGATATGGGTTTGGGTGGACTCTGGGAGTTGGTGATGGACAGGGAGGTCTGGCGTGCTGTGGTTCATGGAGTCGCAAAAAGTTGGAAATGACTGAGTGACTGAACTGAACTGAACTGATAACAGGTTCGATGCCAAGTACTTTGTAGTGAAATTTTACCAAGTTTCCCCTCTAAATGTATAACGTTATTTATTGTAATGATTTTAGCACTAATGGGATCCTCGTTATTGGATCAGTACCAGAAATAAAGATGAATTTTTAGTGGTGAAGTAGCTTCTTGAAAACCACCTTTGTCTGCACATCCTTAGAAGGATGCAGCCAGATGGGTCGAGGCGGAGACTGCAGACCAGACCCCAGACCCAGGCCTGGCTGCTGCTGGTGACCTCAGGGTCAGGCTCTGGGATCTGGTCAGAGGGCCCCTTGGTCTCCAGGGTGGGCAGGGAGCAGACCCCTGAGGATGAGCCCCACGGAGCTGGAAGGGCTCCGGGGTCTGCCCCTCCTCTGACCCTGGGGTGCGCCCCACCCTCCCGGGAGTGGCTGCGGGAAGCCGTGGAGGTCCCTGGTGGGCACTGTGGGTCGTGTGCGCTCCTCCCCGGGGCTGCGTCCCGCAGGCGAGTGGGCAGGTGGGCGGTGTGGTCTGAGCTGGGGTGACGGGCCTTGTCTCTGCAGCAGTGTCAGGAGTCTAGCCCTGACCGAGTCACACTGCACAGCCTGATGACGAAGCCCATCCAGAGGTTCCCGCAGTTCATCCTGCTGCTCCAGGTGAGGCACCCGCCGCTCCTTCGGGTCCTCGGGGGGATGGCAGGCTCTCAGCCCCGCTTCATCCTCCAGGTCGCTTATGTCAGGGCGGGCCTGGGGCGGGGGGCGGCGGGACCAGGGAGGGAGGGCAGTCTGCGAGGTCTCCAAGGTGACAGCGCCCGGCTCGTAGATGGCCCTCTCAGAACCTGACTCGGAGTCTGGAGCTGGGTGCCTGGGTGCAGGAGGTGACCGCACTGTGCCCCTGCGGGGCCCTCCCTGTGCCCCCCAGGCAGATGGCACTCAAAGCCCAGTACTAGGACTCACGCCTGGAAAGGAGATCGAGCGTCTGTGGGTCCCCTCGCCACGCTGTTGCTGAGACCTGCACCCTGACCATTACCAGGGCAGAAGTTCCTGAGGTCTCGGCGAGCCGGTGGTGGGGTCCTTCCCTGGAAACGCGATCTTGTTTCCCTTCCCACCCCCGATTAATGAGTCAATTTTGTGTTTGCAAAAGGAGCTTCGAATGTTCAGCCAAAGCATGATTCACTGAGTTGGTTGTCCTTTCCCAGGGCTTATTTTATTCCCCAGAAGCAGCGGTGCCAGAACCCTCCTCTCCCCCGCCCATGCTGGAGCCGTGCGATGAGGGGGCGGGTGTGCCTGGTGACCATCTGCCCCCTACCCGGCCTCACGTGTCAGCCTCCCCCTGCCTTTTTTCTCCTGAAGGACATGCTGAAGAACACGCCCCGGGGACACCCTGACCGGCTGCCCCTCCAGATGGCGCTGACAGAGCTGGAGACGCTAGCAGAGAAGCTGAACGAGAGGAAGAGAGACGCCGACCAGCGCTGTGAAATCAAGCAGATAGCAAAAGCCATCAACGAGCGGTACCTGAACAAGGTGGACGCTTTTCTGCTCTGTAGGCTGTTTCTGCTTGTGCTAATGAGCTGTGGCTCTCTGAGCCACTTATTATTAATCCCCTGGGACCTTGGTGGCGCATCTCTCTGGGCCCAGAGCTGCTGACCAGGGTCCACAGAGAGCCCCTGGGTCGCACACCCTGGAAAGCGCACACAGAGCCCACCTGGTCTGAGCACTTTTCCTGGAAAGCGGCTCCTAGGCTGACCAGGTCCTCGGATGGACCCAGAGCCCAGGGAGGGTTAAGAGTCGCTCTTCTAGCTGAATTTTACTTTCAAAACGCAACGTTCTTAGTCCTGCTTGAAGCATGGATGTCCACAGAAGCATAGGCAGTCACACATGGTCTTACCTACCTCGTCCATGCTGGACCAAGCTGCATAAGTCATGCAGAAGGGACCCAGAACTCAGTGTAAAGGCGGCTCCTCTGCAGAGCTATGTCTCAGCTTCGTGTTTACAAGGTCGTGTTCCTGCCACGATAATCCGGTTTCACCTAGGCTGTGCCATTTTTATTTGAAGCTCTTGTTTGCAGGAAGCAGTTACTGGATATGAGCCGTGTTGAAGAATTACGTATAATAGTCTCTGTTGCTACAGTCACCTTTGTTTCTGTCAGCAGGGGTCCTTTCCTACCGGATACAGACACCTAATAATCTAACTGCAAGCACTTTATGGTCGTACATTTTAAGCTCAGGTTTATAAGCAGAAAGTAGCGTTCACAGATGTTCTCAGCAGGGTTCGTGTTGTTTAAAGTCCTGCTTCCCCGTGGTACCCGAACATGTGGGAACCCAGGGCAGCCGGCGTGCTCTGAGAGCGGTATCACTGATGGGTGAGTCAGCAACATTCAGCTTCGTCCCCGTGAGGTTGGCCAGCCGGGGTGGGTGTCTGGCCCAGGGATTCCTGGTTTCCTGCCAGGCTAAAGCGCTAAAATAAGTCTGCCTCCTGCATGAGTTAAGTCATTTTACCATTGAACCTGAAGCACCTTTCCTTTGGAAACAAAGAGTGTCTTGTTTGGCTCAGACAAGTTAACACATGGCCAACCACGAGCAGTCAGGATGTTACGTCACTACGATAGCCTTTGGGAGAAGTAAAAGCAGAGAATAAAGACTCCCACAGACTTTCCAGGTCGAGACGGCGTCCTGAGTAAAGCAAAGGTGGGGGTGACCATCCCTGAAGACTGGAGTGTGTATTCTGAGGAGTCATTGAAAGAGAAGGGTTGCAGTGAATGACACGGGAAAATAAGTGAGCCTTCTGTGGCTGAGTCAGCATATCTTGGCTGGAGAAACTGTGCTCGAGGAAGGAAGTTAGATTCCCGCCACTGTTTAGATTAATTTAAAAAAATTGCAAGACTTCTCTGGTGGTCCAGTGGTTGAGATTCCACCTTCCAATGTGGGTGGTGTGGGTTCAGTCCCTGGTCAGGGAGAGAAGATCCTACATGCGGCAGGGTGCAGCAAATAGTAAATAAGTCAGTTAAAAAAGAATAGCATGGTTTTAAGGGAAAGGAAAAATGTTTTTAAAAGAGCCACTTTCTGAGCTCTATGCTGTACATGCACAAAGTGTGGTTGGAAACACAAGGTTTCTCTGTAAAGAAAAGAGAATCTATAAAACTTGGACACTATCTGCTCATGTCTCTCATGAGGCTTCTTTCTCATCTCTTTTCTTTTCCTTGATGGATTTTGAATACCTAGCTTCTAAGCAGTGGCAGTCGCTACCTCATCCGCTCTGACGACGTGATAGAGACCGTCTACAACGACCGGGGGGAGATCATGAAAACCAAGGAGCGCCGGCTCTTCATGCTGAACGACGTGCTCATGTGCGCCACGGTCAGCACCCGGTGAGTGGGCGGCTGGGGTCAGCCCGCGCGAGCTCTGTGGTCACGGGCGGAGCAGGTGGCGTGTCCCCTTCCCGCGGACACTGTACAGAGCCCAGCTGGTGAGCATGTCGGGGGTCTCTGTGGCGTCTCCCGGGAAGAGAGGCCTGGAGACGCATCCCCGTGGTTGTCGCTGAAACCAGGGCCCCCGCTTCTCACAGCGCTTCCCACGACAGCAGCGCGGTGACGTCGGGCCAGAGGTACCTGCTGAAGTGGAGCGTCCCGCTCGGGCAGGTGGAGGTGGTCGAGTACGGCGCCGGCGAGGGCACGGCAGAGGGCGGCCGCTGTCCCGCGGGCCCTGCACCTGAGAACCTACTGGCAGCCGGTGCCAAGTCCCGTGAGTGATGCTTCCGGGGCTGAGGCAGGAGGCATGGGTGTCGCGGTCCTTACGGGGGATGTGTGGGGAGTGTGGACACACGCCAGCTGGCGGCTCATCTCTGAGCGGTCCCCTTTAGGAGTTGGGAATGGGGGCCTGCCCTTGGGATGTCATCAGTCTTTCTGATCCCCATCCTGAACTGTGCCCCCCACCCCCAGAAGCTGGGATGGGGCCCTGCTCTCTGCAGAGGGCGTGTCGTGTGGCTGCAGAGAGAGTCCCAGCGGGTGTGGGCTGGGCTGTGGGTTCAGCTCTCTGCCCTGTGTCTTTCTGTCTCCATGGGGGTCATGCCTGCTTGTGCCCCTCACAGAGGACTTGGGGAAGGGCCCAGCACTGGGCGGTGCTCAGCAGTCCTGCACACAGTGACTATTAGGAAAAGGTCTGCGGACCCTAGAATTCGAACTTGATGTCATAGTCGTAGTCGTTACTTTAATCTTCTGCTTTTTTTTTAGTCTAGGTTAAAACCCGGCTAAATTGTACTCACTCACTGGCCTCAGCCCCTGAATTGTGGAGTACTTAAAGTACAGTGAAGGGAACTTCCCATAAATTGTTTAGAAAGGTGTAGCATTTCCGAGTGAGCACGCATGTTCACTTGGGTCTAGGGGGACAGGAAACAGGGCCTGCTGGGTCCCTGCTGACGTGGGGTCTGCTCACTGCTTGCTCATCTTCGCCTGATGCTAACAGTCACGCATCTGGTGACCTGCTTGAGGAGCAGGCTTCATGAGCACGTGCTGTTAGACTCCTGAATTGCTGATGAAAACTCATGCTACTGTTTAAACAGTGTGCGTACTGTCTCAAGTAGTAACCAGAATACCAGTAATAACCAATAATAACTTTATCACAGGTTTTCCTAAGGAGTGGCCAGCTGAGGAGTAGGGGGAGGGAGGGAGAAATAGTCTCCAAATTAACTTGATTACTAACATTTTCACTTAATAAAGAGCAGCATGAAGATGTGAAAGTTCTTAAAAATTTAGCTAAATGACTTGGAAGGATAGCAGATCCTCTTACGTCTTGTTTTTGTGAACAAAAATAATGTTTCTGTGCCTATTACCATGGAAGCAAGCCCAAGATGTATTTGTGATCACGATCACCTCATTGTATTAGATCTCCAGGGATGCCTTCGATCCATGAAATAGATGCTTTCCTGGGAACACTGCGTTCTCTTGTTCATCTTCTAATTTATGGTTCACGTTGAGCCAGCTTAGGATAGGAGTCAAGTCAGCATGTTAAAAAGCAAAACGCAGGATGACTTGATTTTTAAAGTGTGACACGCAAGAAAAAACCCAGATTGGTTCACTGCTGCCCTTGAGTCCTCGGTGATATCAGAAACTTCTCACCTGCCCCAGCAGATCAGGCACACAGTTCTCACTGTCCATCAGGAGACAGTGCGTCCTCTGCAGAGAACACCTTGGCTTTCATTCTGAGTTTAGGGTTGTCCAGCTGCTCAGCTCTGGCCTTAACAAGGGCAGTACTGGCAAGTCTTTAATAGGACCGAGACCACTGACTGGCCCCCAGGTAGACCCCGGGACCGAGACGTTGCCATGGAGATGGGCCCCTAGATCCATCCCCATCCAATGGGCCTCTTCCTCTTATGGTTTCAATTACACACATGGTTGGACGCTGGAGAACAAAGCCTAAGGTTGGAAAAGGAAAACGTGATCGTTGCTGATAAGGTAGTAAAATATCTTCTCTTGGAACAGAGGCAAGCAGGGTGACCCTGACTGCTAATGCTGAGGGAATGCCGGCCTCTCGGGTAGAAAGGTTAGCCCGCGTGTCCCCGGCGGGCCCGTGTCACGCGTGAGTGGTGACGGCCGGCCTCTGACTGCAGGAGAAAGGTTAGCCCGCATGTCCTCACCGGACCCGTGTCACGCATGGGTGGTGACGGCTGGCCTCTGACTGCAGGAGAAAGGTTAGCCCGCATGTCCTCACCGGACCTGTGTCATGCATGGGTGGTGACGGCCAGCCTCTGACTGCAAGAGAAAGGTTAGCCCAGGTGTCCTCAGCGGGCCCGTGTCACGCATGGGTGGTGACAGCTGGCCCCTGACTGCAGGAGAAAGGTTAGCCCGCATATCCCCAGCCAGCCCGTGTCATACGTGGGTGGCCTCTGACTGCAGTTTCCGGGTGGGGAGACTCCAGGTCAGCGGGAAGGCGTGGTCTCGGCCCAGGTGTCCCAGGGACCAGCGCTTTGCAGAGCTGCCACCTGTTTAAAAGTCTCGGTTCTGTGTTAGATGTGCTACTTTTTAAAGCATTTATTAATTTTAAAAATTATGGTACTCTCATATAGCACAGTTCACCCATTTTAAGTGCACGGTGAACAGAAGGTGGGGGGCCAGGGTGTGCCAGGTGCTGAGCCTGGAATGGGGGGCTATGCTGACTTGGGGTCCTCAGCACACAGATGTGGTCAGCACTGTGGGCCTGGATATTCACCTGGGATTAGTGTGGGAACCTCTGTGGTTTCCCCAACTGTGGAGTGGGTCTGATTTCTAGCTCTGAGCTGTGAAAGGTGAGTGGGGGAGTAAATGGTCTTTAAAAGGCCTTCTCGGTTAGAACTGAGGTCTGCTAATTCTGTAAGTGTGGGCCGATGGAACTCAGGTCAGGGCCCTCTGGGGCTTTTCCCAGCTCCGGGACAGAGCGTGATGCTGTCCGGCACTTACAGAGATGCTGAAAATGGTCCAGGTGTTTGTCCCATGGCAGCAGTGATGAAGGATTTGTCCAGGTTCACCCTGGAGGGAGGGCAGGTCCTGTGGGGTGGACAGTGAGTTGCCCACGTGGACAGGGTCCGCCCCTTGACCCCAGCGCCAGGCTGAGCGTGGGGTTCCTCCGGCGGGTCTGGGCAGCTGGGAGCCGCCTGTCCATGAGTCGCTCACGGGCCTGCCTGCCTCAGTCATGCTGGAGTTTTCACAGAACAGCTGCAGCGCCCTCGCTGATGTCTCTCCTGATGCTCCCGCGCTTCTCATCCCAAGCTATTTTGAGAAGCTGAGTTAGAAACCCTGCTCCCCGATGTTCACATGACTGTTGTGCTGTTTGAATGACTCTTTTCTGAAGTTCAGCACTGCAGGCTGGGCTGCTGTCGAGCGGTGGGGACAGCGTAGGCCTCCCTGCCTGGCAACCACAGCTGTGGGAGGAGGGCCCTGCAGAGCCGGGATGGAAGGCACCTCCGCCTTGTACCCTGCCTCTCCTTGGGGGGGTGCCACGTGAGGCCTCAAGCTTTCCACTAGGTGTGGAGCCTTGCAAGCCAGAGGCCCTCGGCTGGTTTAAGTTCAGGGAGTTATTTTGCAAAATTCTGTGCCCACCACGTCTTAGTTTAACTCTGCTTCATGCTATCGCAGGAGGCGGGTTTATGAGGAAATAAATTTCCCTTATGGCAAAAATAAGGTGTCACTGGATTCTTCATTTAGGATTCTCATAACCTCAGTGCAGTTTCCACAAGTGGCCTTTAGACCACCCTCAGTTTGCAAGAAATTGTGCCAGGTGGGCACCGTGGTGGGTGTTGAGGGGCTGTGTCCACAACATGGGCACTTGGGGGGCCTTTGGGGCAGGGAATGAGCTGTCAGACCCTCAGAGACATGTGCACAAGATGGGGAAGGCGTTGCCACCTGGCCGCAGGCCTGTTCTGAGGACAGGTTCCTGAAATGTTTCAGCAGGCGGGAGCAGTTGTGCAAATTCTGATGCACGTCATTTTTGAAAAATCACTCCCATTGATTTCTGTGTAGTTACTTAATGCTCACAATTGGCAGTGAAAACGAGGCATGGCTGGGCCTCTGTCCCAAGGGGAGATGCGCGCTCGGGCTCGGGCACGGCCGCAGCTGTGGGCAGAGGAGCTGTGCGGGGCACCGGCAGCCACTTGCGGTGCCTCCCTGTCTGGGAGCAGGCACAGACCAGGGAGACCTGCGGTGGATTGGGGTGACATGCACGTCAGGAGCCGGGGGCACCCCCACCATCCCTGCTGGCCTCTGTCTGTGGCCTCCTTGTTGCCCGGTTCCCCCCGCCTGGAGAGTCCTGGTCCTGGAGGCCCCCGGTACCTGGTGTGTGCTGGGTGCCTGGGGTGACGCAGGGCCCTCAGGCACAGAGCTGCTGCCGGACGTGTCTGCCGAGCCCCAGCCTGCGCCCCTGGGGGTCTCTGAGCACAGTTGCTGTGTCCTTGACCACACGGACTCCGCTTGGCTTTCCAACCCTGAGATTTCAAGCCTGTCGCAGTTTCCATGGAGACGGGCTGGGTGAGAAGCCGTCTGCTTCCCAGGAGCCATGAGGTCTGGGTGGGGCCACGCTGGTCAGTGTTGCTCCATCCGCGTGATTTCCTGCTTTGCGAGGATGCTTCTGTGGTTCTGACCCGTCACCATCCAGCACCGGGCGCAGGGAACTTTGTGCTGTTAGAGCTTTTCTGGAAAGTCTCAGATTACTTCAGAATGAAAGGTCAGAAACGGAAAAGCATCTCCTTACCTGGAAACAGTCACCTTAAAAATCTCTGGGTGCGCTAGACTCCGTTCTCGAGTCTCCTTCCTTGAGCCCTGGCGGGAACACGCTGGGATTTGTGTGCAATAGTTTTCCAGTATCATTTGGCTGCGCCGAGTCTTCGCTGCCGCACTTGGGATCTTCCGTTGCAGCCTGTGGGATCTAGTTCCCTGACCAGGGGTGGAGCCTGGGCCCCCTGCCTTCAGAGCCACTGGAGCACAGGGCAGGCCTCAGCGTGCGCCTCTTGCCGCCTGTGTTGCAGACCGAGTCTATGTGGGGCCGGGGCAGCTGTATCAAGACCTCCAAAACTTGCTGCATGACCTCAGCGTCATCGGCCACATCACTCAGCTGGTCGGAAACCTCAAAGGAAACTATCAGGTGACGGCCGAATGTTGGGTTTAAATTCTGTTTTAGTTTCCCAACCATCATCAGCATGGTTCCCACCACCCAGAAGAGGGGACTGGAGTTACTCCAGGCCTTGATCTGACTGTGTCTCCCATTTCCGAGGAGCTGAAGCCTTCCAGCGTAACCTTCTTTGCCTTGAGGCTGACTTGAGCCTCAGTTCTCTTAGAACCATCCTGGCACCATGTGACCCTCCTCCCAAAGGAGCCTTTTTCCTGACGTGAGATGTGTCACTGGTCTCCCTGGGTCTCTCATGTCACGGCATCACTTTCCTCCTCTCCCTCGGTTCGGTGCTGTCTTCTTAACACCTTTCCGTGCGCTTGTGTGTCTCCTCCTAGAACCTGAACCCTTCGGTGGCCCAGGACTGGACGTCCGGCTTACAGAGGCTGATTCTGAAGAAGGAAGAGGAGATCCGAGCAGCCGACTGCTGCCGGGTGCAGCTGCAGCTCCCGGGGAAGCAGGACAAGTTAGTGGGCCTCAGTGGGGGGCCTGCGAGCTCGGTCCTCTGTCCCAACCTGCTCGTCCTCACAGTTTGGGGACCGTATCCTACAGGCAGGCCCCAGGGCTGAGTTTCATGCGTTGGAGCCCACTTGCGGAGTGAACGGCCTTCCCTTCTCCCTGCAGGTCCGGCCGGCCGACTTTCTTCACCGCCGTGTTCAACACCTTCACTCCCGCCATCAAGGAGTCCTGGATCAACAGCCTGCAGATGGCCAAGCTCGCCCTGGGTAAGACGGGTTGAGGTCAGCTGATGAAATGAGGGGTGGCATGCATTCCTCTCTTATGATGGGTGCACGCCCGGGAGGGTAAGACCGTGGCTGGGAAGGAAGCTTGAGAAGGGGTTCATCCGGTCACCCGTAAGAACGTCCTCACCTCTGTCCGTTCTCCCTGGTGGCTGCAGAGGAGGAGAACCACCTGGGCTGGTTTTGTGTGGAGGACGACGGGAACCAGATCAGGAAGGAGAGACACCCACTCCTTCTGGGACACATGCCTGTGACAGTGGCCAAGCAGCAGGAGTTCAAGGTGGGGCCCGGGCAGCCTTGGGCATGGCTTCTGGGCTGGCGTGTGTAGAGATCCTGCAGGGCTGGGGTGCTTCAGGGCAGAGCCTGCTCATCTCGGCCGCTGCCCCGCCCTCCTCCCAGGCCCCTCGCCCAGCAGCTGGGCTCCCACGTGGGTCATCGTTGGGAGCCCTCTGCCGGCCTGGGGTGTGGGGCCCACTCTTTACTGAAGCAAACCCCATCTCCAGGTGGCCTGGTACTGGTGTGCCTGTGCTGTGTGTGTGCACTCAGGCAGGATGACCAGCGACCTCTGTGTCCGCTGAGACACGTGGGTGCGTCTTTCTTTAAGAGACATGTTACTATTTCCCATGTGGTCTCTGGCTGACACTCAGACCTGGAGCTGCCTCGGTTTATGGGGACCCCTGCAGTGGCAGAGCCTGCTCCCTAGGAGAGGCACGGGCCTGTCGATGTGGCCTCCCCTGTGGGGATGCAGCCCCCGGGCACACTGAGGCGTTTGCTTCTATCTCTGCAACTGGTACATCCATCTTTTCCTCTCTTAGTCTTGTCATTTCCGTGAATTATGTCAGACACTGTCATCTGTTAAAAGACTTGCCTTCCAGCCTCCTCTGTGTCCCATTTTAAATTCGGGTCTTTGATTTTATTCCCCTTTAGATTGAATGTGCTGTTTATAATCCTGAGCCATACCTGAATAATGAGAATCAGTCAGACTCGTTTTCCGTGGCTCACGGTTTCCTGTGGGTAAGACGCCTTTGTTTGTTTTTAATTCAGGTTCGTGAATAATCCGTATCCACAGTTAATGAGATGAAAAAATGACAGGGCCATCCTGTAGATTGCTGTTACTGGTCAGCGTGCTATAAACGTGGAAGTCCCAGATGGGAAAAGGACAATCCTAGAGTGAAATGTTTCTCTTTTTTCTTTTTCAAATAAAACTTCTCCAGATTAATTTCAGTCCAAAGACAACTAACTTAAATAATAGAAGTATTTAAATGTTTTTCTTTTTTTTTCCAACTGGGGCAGTTCTCGCCCCTTTTCTCCTCTTATATCCTTGTTTTCTCAGGTAAGGCCTGGTTTAAGATTGATTCTAGTCCATATTTCCAGACTTTGAATTATATATCAATGGGCCTCTACTATAGTGCTAGGTGTTCAGGTTTTAAAGGATATAAATGTGACTTTTACAAGAGCAAAACTGTCCTCTCGTTACTTAAGTAAAGGAAAAGGTTACCCAATTGAACACAGAGGGTGGCAGAGGGAGCGTACGTGGAAGGCCATTCCATGCTGTCGGGAGCTGGTTCCCACTCCAGAGCCGGGTCTCGCTGTGGCCGTGGGGGGTCGGCTGTGCCGGCACCGTGGGAGCCCCCTGCTCACTTCTCCCCCCGACCCCCAGATCGGCAGCTGTACCAGTCAGATGGGGCAGATCGCCATCGTCTCTTTCCACAACTCCAGCCCCAAGGTCATCGAGTGCTTCAACGTGGAGTCCCGCGTGCTGTGCATGGTGTACGTGCCTGCAGAGGACAGGCCCCGCGAGCCTGAGGGCGGGGGCCGGGTGCTGGGCGTGCCCGCTGTCTGCCTGGGGACGGAGGAGGGCAGGTGAGCGCCTCCCCCGGCCCTGGGCCTTGCCACTGCCCCTCCCTGGTGGCTCTGCTGGGGTCTGTGCGGTGACGGTGGAGCAAGCTGGGACTCAGCTCTGAAGGAGCCCCAAGTGTGGGACGTTCCCGGGGAACCCCAGGGGGCGGCAGCGCCTGACGGGGAGAGTTCTGGTTCTTGCTGCCCTTCGCCGCGGACGCGCTTCCTGCTGATCACACCTCTAAGTGCACATCACTCTGAGACTTCGGGATGAAACAGCTGAGCTCTGCGTTAACCTCACACTGAGCATCATTCAGAGTTTAAAGGGAAGTTGCGTTGACTTTCCTAGTGGGAAGTCCCTAGATCTGTAGGAAGAACTAGGCTTAAAAAAGAACCCAGAACTTGTCTTTTAAAAGAGAAGAGAGAGATCAGAGGTGCAACCAGGTGTTTGCAGAAGGAGCGGGAGGTGGGGAAGGGCGGGCTGGGGTGACGGTTCCCCTGCTCGGTGGTCGCGCCCTTCCGTGTGAGCAAGCGCCCACCGGGTGATGCATCTCACAGCATCTCCATCTACAAGAGCAGCCAAGGCTGCAAGAAGGTGCGGCTGCAGCACTTCTTCACCCCGGAGAAGTCCACGGTCATGAGCCTGGCCTGCACAGCCCAGAGCCTGTACGTCGGCCTGGTCAACGGCACCGTGGCCATCTACGCCAGAGCGAATGGTGAGTGTCCCGGGGTGCGCCTGCACCGAGGTGTCACTGCTGCCTCTGGGGTCGGGGGTTCACTCCAGGCCAAGCGGCAGTCCCATCAGTACCTGCCACCCCGCATCCCGAGGCTCCTGTGACTCAGTCGGTCCTGACGTGGACAGAGGCATCTGCTGTTGGGTTAGGGTTAGGCCGCTCAGCACAGCGCCAGCTGTTGGGTTAGGGTTAGGCCCCTCAGCACAGCGCCACCTGTTGGGTTAGGTCAGTCAGCACAGTTCCAGCTGTTGGGTTAGGGTTAGGCTTAGGCTGCCCAGCACAGCGCCAGCTGTTGGGTTAGGGTTAGGCCGCTCAGCACAGCGCCAGCTGTTGGGTTTGGGTTAGGCCGCTCAGCACAGCGCCAGCTGTTGGGTTAGGGTTAGGCTTAGGCTGCCCAGCGCAGCGCCAGCTGTTGGGTTAGGGTTAGGTCGCTCAGCACAGTGCCAGCTGTTGGGTTAGGGTTAGGCCGCTCAGCACAGCGCCAGCTGTTGGGTTAGGGTTAGGCCGCTCAGCACAGCGCCAGCTGTTGGGTTAGGGTTAGGCCGCTCAGCACAGCGCCAGCTGTTGGGTTAGGGTTAGGCCGCTCAGCACAGCGCCAGCTGTTGGGTTAGGGTTAGGCTGCTCAGCACAGCGCCAGCTGTTGGGTTAGGGTTAGGCCGCTCAGCACAGTGCCAGCTGTTGGGTTAGGGTTAGGCTTAGGCTGCCCAGCACAGCGCCAGCTGTTGGGTTAGGGTTAGGTCGCTCAGCACAGCGCCAGCTATTGGGTTAGGCTTAGGCTGCCCAGCACAGCGCCAGCTGTTGGGTTAGGGTTAGGCCGCTCAGCACAGCGCCAGCTGTTGGGTTAGGGTTAGGCCGCTCAGCACAGCGCCAGCTGTTGGGTTAGGGTTAGGCTTAGGCTGCCCAGCGCAGCGCCAGCTGTTGGGTTAGGGTTAGGTCGCTCAGCACAGTGCCAGCTGTTGGGTTAGGGTTAGGCTGCTCAGCACAGTGCCAGCTGTTGGGTTAGGGTTAGGCCACCCAGCACAGCACCAGCTGTTGGGTTAGGGTTAGGCTGCCCGGCACAGCACCAGCTGTTTCTCACACTTCACTGTGTCCCAGAGCAGAAGCCCGTGGCCCCGGGCAGGGGCGGGTTAAGGCTGGCACTGAACTCCTGCAGAGGATGAGGGGCGCAGCAGGATCCAGGGCCCCTCAGGGAGATTTCACTCTGCAGAGGACCCATCGTTTCACTCCTGCTTGGTGTGATTTCGTGTTTAAATACACATTTATTTAGAATCGCAAGAGTGTTTATCATGGGATTCTCTCTGCTTCTCTTCTCTGCGACCTTTGGTCACCATTACTCACTCAAGTTGTTTTTTCTGCTGCTCCAGTAGAGTTTAAATTTCATGGGAACTATTGACTATTTGAAAGTTTGAAATGACTATGATATATTTGGTCTCCAACTTGATTTGGGGTGTCTATGTCCATTTCTTCCGGTGTTACGAATTTATTCAGGCTTTATTTTTGTTTATTGGGTGAACTTAAACCTACCCCCCAAAGTTTACTGAGATATGACTGACATATAACACTGTAAGTTTGAGGTGCACCGTATCTTGACTTGATACACGTACATGTAACAAGGTGGCCGCCACCGCCTGCTGGCTCTCACCCCCGTCGCATCATATGCTAGCCATTGCTCTTTTTGTTCTGAGAACATTTAAGGTCCTTTCTCTTAACAAGTTTCAAGTATGTTGTTAACTGTAACCATAATGCTGTGCATTAGATCCTCAGAACTTTTCGTCTTATAACTGAAGTCTGTGCCCTTTGGCCATCATCTCCCTGTCTCCGCCACCCCCAGCCCCTGGCAACCACCCTTCTACTCCATTTCTATGAGTTTGGCTTTTTTAGATTCCACATATAAGTGAGACCGTAACAGTGTTTCCTTTTCTCTGACCCATTGCACTTAGCATCGAGTCCTGCTGGTCCATCCATGCTCTCACAAATGGCAAGATTTCATTCTTCCTTATGGCTGAGTAATATTCCATTGTGTGTGTACATATCACGTTTTCTGTGTCTGTTCATCCATCAGCAGCTTCGGTTGCTTCTGTGTCTCGGTTGTCGTAAATAATGCTGCAGTGAATGTTGAAGGGTGTGTTATCATTTCAGAGTGGTTCTGTTCTGTGTGGATTGATACGTGCCCAGCAGTGGCGCTGCTGGAGCGTGTGGTAGTTCTTTTCAGCTTTCTGAGGAACCTCCATACCTTTTTCCACGGTGGCTGCACCAGCTTACATTCCCAGCAGCAGTGCACAAGGCTTGTCTTTCCTCTGCATCCTCACCAGTGCTTGTTATTTCTTGTCTTTTTGGTGATGGCCATTCTGACAGGTGTGAGGTGGTATCTCACTGCAGGTTTGGCTTACATTTCCCTGATGATGAGTGATGCTGAGCATCTTTTTATGTACCTGTTAGCCATCTCTGTGTCGTCTTTGAAGAAATGTCAGTTTGAGAAATGAATTTGAATGAAATTGAAAGAAATATTTTCTTTTAAGATGGATCCTGGAATTCTGAGCCTCAAACGGTGATTAAGTTAGGCGTCCTCCCAGTTCGAAGTCTGCTCTTGATGGAAGACACGCTCTGGGCGGCATCTGGAGGTCAAGTTTCCATCATCGGTGTGGAGACTCTCGCTGTGGAGGTAAGTTGTTTTAAGTGGCGACGCCGTGTGGGAAAGACGCCGTGCACCAGTGCACTGACTTCCAGGCGTGGCTGAGGCACGGCCCTCACCTGTGGAAAGCTCAGGCAGCGTCTTGCCCGTGGCCACTGCGCTAAGGGGAGAGCCCTCCTCGTTTGGCATGGGAAGAAGGATTAACTCAAGGATCCCACAGCCCTTTTCCAGCCACACCCATGGGATAATTATGCATTGCATACCTGCTGATTAGTATTAATGTTACTTTAAAAAATGTGTTCAGTAGGAACATAGCGGGAAGTCTTCAGGGACATATGGAAGCTTAGTGTTTGATTGAAGAGCTGTTTCTCATCAGTGCGGTAACGATTTATTCAGTAGAGATGACAGCTGTGGAGAAATCAGAGCTGGGTCTCAGACCCCAACTCTTTACCCTGGAGGCATTGTGGACGGAGGGACGTTAGAGCCCAAACAAAGCCACAGACACGAGGCACAGACAGTGGGGTGTGCTGGCCATTGGACCACAAGCCGCTCCTCCGTGCTTCTGACGTGACCTCCCCGGGGCCCGCAGGACAGAGCCTCCTCAGGTGACAAAGGGTCAGCGCTCAGCAGGAGAGGAGACGGGGCTGATGGCAGGAGCAGAGGCAGGAGAGAAACCTGGCTTTGCCCAGTATTTCCTGTTTTTCATTTGGCTGTGCCGCACAGCTTGTGGGATTGTGGTTCCGCTACCAGGGATTGAACCCAGGGTCCCGGCAGTGAAGGCGCTGAGTCCCCACTATTGGCCCTCCAGGGTGATCCCTGCTCAGTGTTTGTGTAGTAACTTGTTTCTGCTTCTACGCATCTGCTCCTTCTTACTTCACGCACCTCAGGGTAGTAAGACACCCTCAGTGAAGCATGAAGTCCCTGACCACAGCGCCTGCTCAGGAGACTCATCAGCGTGGAAACCTCTTGCTGGAACCACGTTTTCCCGCTGTGCACCTCAGCAGCATCACCTTATCAGTCAGCTAGTGAGAGTCAGAGTTCACATCCCAGTCAGCCCCACACTGCACGGTGGTCGTATTTCAATTTCTTTTCACACAGAAGGAATAATAATATAACAACCTTTCATTGGAAGAGGGGTCCCCAACCTCCAGGGTCTAGTGCCTGCTGACCTGAGGTGGGGCTGATGTGACGACAGAAGTAGTGTGCACAGTAAATGTAACGCGCTTGTCTCCTTCCAAAACTATTCCCCCTCGACCCGTGGAGAAATTGTCTTCCATGAAATCGCTCCTGGTGCCAACAATGCTGGGGACCGCTGCTTTAGGACATTTCTCCAAAACCTGTGCATTAGTTTTGTCAGAAGTTCATACCAAAAGCCAGAAAGGTGGTTTCTGTGGCCACCACCAGGGCAGTTCCAGGCTAACATAACAGTACCACCTTATAATCATCAGAATATATTCCATTCAAAAATTTCAAAGTGTGTGTATGCTGTAAATCTTGGATACTCAGAAATAGTATATTTGGATTTAAGTAAGAGCCTCCTTTCTGTGCATTTTTAGTACCAAAATGAGTAGATGTATTTATATAGAGAGAAGCTGTTATTAAAAATGTAACTTGTCCCGTGGTTCCGTCGTGCCGGGAGACCACAGTGGGCTGTTGGTGTAGCTCTAGAGATCTGAATCACGGTGGTCTCCACCCTCTTTGGTGGGGGTTGGGGGTGTAGGGTAAATGTGGGCAGCTGCTGCTGGGAGAGTTCCCGAAGGTGCCGTGGGTAGTCACGGCGTGGTGCCGTGACGGTCATGAGGCTGCACTCTTTCTGGATTGGGTCAAGCAGGAGGTGAGGTACGATGTACATTCAGAAGGAAAGGGTGTTTGAGGTTCAGCGGCATACGAGTGTGCTTGCAGTGACCTCTGCTCGGCGGTGGTTGGCCCGGTTCCAGGTGGTGGCGAGGGTGCAGGGCCAGCTCAGGGTCCTGGTGCTGCCGTGGGCAGGCCGTGTGCCCAGTGCTGCGGGAATGGAATTCCCTGCCTGCCCGCCACCGGGTCAGGGAGAGCAGACAGGGAACTGTGAATGCTCAGTGTGCGAAATGGAGCTGCGTCACTTGGATTTGGGGGTCAGGCTTCTTTCTCCCTCCCAGCTACGAAAGCCGCTCTTCTGGGACTCATTTCATGCCTTTTAGGAAAACGTCGAGCTTCGGGAACACAGCTGCAGCTCGGAAGGTAGCCTGACCTTTGGGAGCCTGCGGAACGTTCCGGGCTCTGCAGGTGCTGACCACGCAGCTTTGTGTCTGGGAGCTGCGGTTTAATTTCGGTCTCAGTTTTCCTACTGGAGCTCTTCCCATTGAGGCCTGCTCTTCCTTACGCTTGCCTGCAGCGTGCAGTGCTCCTGACTGCAGACAGACAGGCAGAAGGAAAGAAAGACAGAAAGCTTTCCTTTACCCCCACCCCCGATGCTGAAGGGGAAAATGGGAAGAATGAAACGGAAAAGTGATTAAGGTAGCAGAGTGTTTTCTGAGTTGATGCGTCTCTTCCGAGTTAATTCTGGTCACTCTGTAGAAAGACGGAATGCAGGGCACAGTGGGGACAGTGCTGAGCCCATGGGTGGGCCGGTTCTGAGACACCCACTCAGGGTCGGGACCCTGCCTCTCCGAGGCTTCTGGAGTTTGGAGCCTCACGACCTCGTGGTAGAAGGGGACTCAGGTGTCCTGTTGCCCACACTTCCCGTTTTCAAACAGAAGACCAGGCCTCTGAGATTGCAGGAGGCAAGCGAGTGTCCTGAGACGAGCTCTTACTCACAGTGCTGTCACGCAGGGAGCCGTGTCCTGCGCTCACCGTGTGCAGAGCGCAGGCACACAGGGAGAACTCACGGGTGGGCCACGGTGCCTGGGGTGGGTGAGGGCAATGCTGGCTGCCGGCCCTGGGGGGCTTGTCTGGGTGAGGACAGCTGTGGGTCTGCCAGGCCCCACGTCCTGCCTCCAAGATGCCAGCTGTCAGGCACTGCACCACGCAGGGGCCCTCTACGCAGGGACCTGACCCCCAAAGCGGCCCTGTCCAGGGGAGGGGGCGGGCTTCCCCAGAAGAAAGGACGCACAATGTCCCAGGGCTGGGCTGATGGGTGCCAGGACGTGAGCAGGTGGTTCTGGGCCCTTATGGCCCAGAAACGGGCTGAGCGTGGGCGTGGGGGCGTGAGGGGCATAGGCTGGGCCGGGGCGCTGAGGCCTTGCCTGGGTTTGGGGGCTGTCAGCCTCTGGCCCGTGTAGGGCTTGGGGGCACGGCCCACCTGGGCAGGGCTGGCGAGGCGGAGGCTGCGGCCACTGTGCTGGGCTCTGTTTCCGGAACCAGCTGCTGCGTGACCCTGAGCTCCGTGCTGAGCTCCAGAGGCAGTGGGCGGGTAGGGATTTAAACTCGGACCAGATGTGAGGAAATCTGTCTTCTGGGAGGATTTTCTGCGACGCGTTGAGGGGAGGGGGGTGAGGTTGGCCGCAGAAGACGCACTGAGAACGTCACCGCAGAGCTCTGTGGGAAAGTTCCCGTGCCTGCAGGTGGAGGGCAGCGGGTTGGGGACTGAGGCCCTTCTGGAGGGAACGTGGCGCTGGTGGGTGCGGGGCCCCAGGGGGCACCAGGACTGGCCAGTGAGTTCCTCCTGGGAGATACGTGACTGGAGGACCTGCAGGACGGTGGTCCCAGAGAAGCAGCAGGCCTGCTCCGGGCGGGGCGGGGGCGGGACCAGCCGCCTACCCAGGCTGCGGCCTCCGGGCTCCCTGCAGAAGCCTCAGCGCTGAGCTGAGACAGTCGGCCGCCAGAGGGCCGCGGGCACGGCGCTCTGTCAGGCTCTGGGAGCGCGGGGACGGCCCCGCGGCGCCCTGTTCCTCTCTGGGGGGCCCCTGGCCCTGTCTGCCGGGGCGGCCCCGCTGTCCTGAGCTCTCCCTTGGAGGTGACTGGACACGGGAGATCAGTGTCCGCACGTGGGCCTCAGGCCGGCCGCCCACCCTCTCGGCGGTGCGCGGGGCATGGGGTGACACCGGGCTCCCGCTTCCTGCAGCCCCGTCTGGGCAGTGGGCTTCCCGAGGGATCTGTGCCGGTTCACAGAAGAGGGAGGGAACCACTGTGCCTGTCACTTGACGGCGTGGGTGGGGCAGCCCAGCCCTTCCGCAGGCTGCCAACAGAGTGGAAAGCCGACCCTCGGGAAGCAGGACGTACGGACAGACTAGTCACGGACCTGCCAAGGATGTGCAGCGAACGGCTCACGTAACTGATGGCTCAGCAGTCGGAGCAGGAATAGCCCGGTTCAGAAGTGGACCGAGGGTCTGCACGGACCATTCCACAGGGAAGATACCCAGCTGGCCCGCGCACGCAGGGAAGGGCGCACAACATCGTTAGTGCTCAGGGAAACGCAGACGGAAGCGCCCGCGAGACCCCGTGTCGCCCCCGGGGAGACAGCAGTGGCAGCAGAGGAGCAGTGGCGCACCGCAGACGGCGTGCGGGAGCCGAGCCCCGAGCTGCTGCCGGAGCACAGGCGTCCTTCCCCGGAAGGCGGACCGTGGCGTTCCGCGTGCGCTCAGGAGCGCCTCTCCCTGAGGCCTCGGGGCGCCTTCCTGACCGCACGCCGGCGCAGCCCGCTGACACGTTTAAATTGCACGTGCGGGAGACTCTGTGGGAGGCGCACATGCGCCTGGGAGGGGCCTGCCTTTGGAGGGAACGTGGCTGTGGCTCGCAGAGGCGCCGGAACTGCGTGCTCCAGCTGCCGGCTGTGGCTTGCGGCGGCGCCGGAGCTGCGTGCTCCAGGCGCGAGCGCCGCGGCTCCAGAATCTTGGTGGTGCCGCAGTTCTGGCTTCAGGATGACCCCCGGCCATTCCTCCCCAGGCTCTCCAGCCCCTGTGCAGGGCCCTCAGAAGCCCCCCAAGCCGCTCAGGGCCACCTTCACTTAAGACGGGGTGTGATGCCTAGGGACCGGAATCCCCATCCGAATAAAAGCACACTTGCAGGTCCGCCTCTGGTCCAGCTCGGGGGTGCCCGGCGGTGTGCGTGCGGCGGGAAGGTTTGCCAGCAGACCCTTCCCGTGTGCGTGCGAGGACGGTATGCAGCCCGCGTCGCGGGTGGTGAATGCCCCCTGCTCTCAGCGCTTGAGGAGCAGCCCCAGGACAGGGGTGAGCCTGCCTCCTAGCCTTAGGGGGTCTTCAGTGACCTCTCTCCAGGGCAGGGAGTGAGGCGGGATTGTGATCCACTCTGGACTAAGGGGGCTTCTGTGGGCATGCTGTTCCTTCTCCCGGAGTCGCCAGGCTTCACCCCACTTGCCCCCCAGTCCTTGGCAGTGACCGCAGCTGCCCAGCACCAGCTGTCCACTGTGGGGACAGGGTGCAGAGGTCCTCCTGGGGTTCTCCTAGAGCGGGGCGGTCAGGATGGAGGTGGGGGCACGCGAAGCCCCGAGGCCTGGGGGGACCCGGCCGGACGGAGCAGCAGCAGGCGGCCGTGCAGGGACCAGAGTGGGGGACGCGGAGGGGCGCTGAGAGCAGGCGAGCGTCCCGCTGCCTCCCGGGTCTCCCCCCGGGCAGTGCAGCCCCTCGCTCCCTTCAGGTTGGGGGCTGATGGGTCCACACGCGTCCAGGGCCCGCTGCTCAGCGCCCCTGGGTCTGGGGTGACAGTGCCCTCGTGGCAGGTGGTTGACGGGAGGTGAGGTCTGGCGCTGGCTGGATACTGCACACGGATGGGGGGATGACAGGCCGCCCGAGACTCAGCACGCAGCGCCCGACGCCACGCTGTGTCCGTTCCCTTGTCTCCGCAGGGCCAGCTGGAGGCCCACCAGGAGGAGGGCATGGTGGTCTCGCACATGGCCATCGCCGGCGTGGGCATCTGGGTCGCCTTCACCTCGGGGTCCACGCTCCGCCTGTTCCACACGGAGACACTCAAGCACCTGCAGGACGTCAACATCGCCACCCCCGTCCACCACATGCTGCCAGGTGGGGCCTTCCCCAGGGCTGGGGCACGGGCCAGCGAGGAGCCCTCCTCAGAGCCAGAGCCGAGGGTCAGGACCATTCCTTGCAGTCAGCAGGTCCCGGGGTAGGGGGGGCAGGACCTGAAGTGAAGGAGCAGATGGGGAGACCGGCTGGAGGGAGTGGGGTCCCTGGGGAGTCACAGAGCGGCCCCGGGGGGAGGGCAGGACCTGAAGTGGAGGAGCAGAGGACGGGGGGAGACTGGCTAGAGGGTGTGGGGGCTCTGGGGAGTCACAGGGCGGCCACACTGGGCTCCACCAGCCCCAGGAGGGTGGGTGTTCCCACAGCGGGACTCAGAGCAGCCAGCATGAAGAGCGGGGGGCGTGCGGGCCGCGTGTGTGTGTGTACGCATGTGGCTAATAGGTATATACATGTGCTTGTCGTGTATCAGCACGTGGCCCGTGTGTATGAATGTGTACGTGCGTGTAGCATGTAGTAGTGTGTTGCCTGGCACGTGTGCATGTCTCCGCGGGCTTTCTGGAAGCACGCTCACACCTCGGGCGTGTCCTGTCCTTCCCCACATTGGCTGCCTCTCCTGGCTGCTGGCAGAGCAAAGGCCACCCTGCGCGGTGTGAACGGATCTGTGTAGGCCCCCAGGCGCCCTGGCCCCCAGTCCCCGAGGGTCAGAGCCCAGGAGGCCCCTGGCCCATGTGTGCTGGGCTGCGGGTGGGCCCCATCTCGCTCTTTCCCCCTCCCCGCCCCTGGCTAATGCCCTGTGTCTCACCCATCAGCGTGGCTCCTGCCGTCAGGCTCAGGACCCACATGGCCCTGCCCACTGTCACGGGCCCGCGCTTGCCCCCCCGCCCGCTCCGCCCGCGTGCTCCCGGCCTGGGTCTTTTCCTCCTGAGCTGCGGCCCGTCAGGGCAGAGTCTCTGGGTGGCGTGGGCCCCGTGTCAGCGTGACGTGTGAGACATCCTCACCAGCTCGGTGGCACCCGGGGGTTTGCGCTCTGTCTGCGTCTTGTATCTTACTCCTGGACTGGGAGCCTCCAGGCGTGGCGGGCCGTGAGGAAGGTGGAAGTTAGAGCAGAACTCGGCCACAGCCTCACCGATGGCGGTGCTGGGATGTTCAGACAGCTCTCTGCCGCGGGTCTGGTTCTCCGTACACCGGTGATCTGGGAGCACGGAACCCCTCTTGCGTTTCTTCTTGAATCGTCTTACCCTCGGGCCAGCGGTGCCCAGTGAGTGCCTCATGGTGTTCTGCCTGACACTCAGGCCTTCAGTCAGTGCGTCTGTGCCCCGCGGGCCCGTGGCATTGTGGGCCTGTGGGCTCCCATCACCCTGGACACGAGTGTGTGAGCCTCATTCTACAGCTGTGTTCCCAAGGCCACCGAGTGGGCTTTGCTTTTTATGCAGAAACGGCAGTAACACATAACCTGTCTTTGTGCTCAGAATGTGTGATCCCAGTAGCTTCTAGAAATGAAGACTTTCCAGGCCAGGAGGAATAAGAGTTGGAAAAAAATATATACTGTAACTCACACCTGTTTTTGTCACAGTGTTGATGACCTGTTTAGTTTACAGGGGCTTGGCTGGCGCCCCTGTGGGCCAGGTCTCTGCAACGAGTCACCTCTTTCCATCCTCTCTGGAGCTCACTCTGAGCATCGTTAGTGCCACACATTTGCCATAAACCACATTGGATTCAGCAGACAGTGGATGGTGGTGCCTTGGGTCAGCACGCACGTTCGCAAGGGCAGCCGATCAGCCTTCCCAGCTCCGCTCTGGGGGTGGGGGGTTCCAGCCAAGGTTCAGAGCGTGGCGTGTCCTCTGGGTCACGAGGGACACCAGGATGCAGCTGTTTCCGGCTGTGTCCAGGGCAGCAGGGCGGGTGGAGCGTGCTGAGTGCGCATCAGATCAGCCTTCGCAGGGCCCGAGCAGCGAACGCAGGGCCCGAGCAGCGAACGCAGCGCCTTCCAGGGGTGACGCCACCAAATGAAACAGCCACGTTTTCTATCTAATCAAAAAGTCACTGTAGCTTTTCTAAGTACCATCAGTCACGTCAGAAGGGAATTCAGCAACTTAAACCAGACTCAAGAGTGACTGTTTATGAGCTAGGGAATAGACTGAGGTACAGGCAGACATGCCGGTCCTAGGTGTTGCCAGAGCCCCAGCCGCCCCCACAGGCATGCATTCAGGATTCCTGGGAACTTTGTACACTAGCGTTTTAAAGACCACATGCCTGTTTAGAAGTAAAACCAGCTCTTTGGCTTACGTAGCTGTTCTTTTAGTTCGGTGGTGGTTGTTGCTGCTAAAGTAATCATGAAGGGACTTCTGTAGACATGCTGACCTGCCTTTGGCTTTTGAGTTTAGACCATTCATTTTCACACTGTTTATCTAAGGGGAACTTCAGGTCAAATGCAGAGAAGCTGGAAATGACTCGTTTCTGGGGAACAGAAGGGTCCAGCTGTTCTTAAGTGTCCTCCTGGCTTCCTGGGAGCAGCCTGGACGGTGGTCTTGTGCTTGAGTGCAGCACTGAAGGGAGCTGCTGGAT
Organism: Capricornis sumatraensis; assembly: GCF_032405125.1. Lineage (NCBI taxonomy): Eukaryota > Metazoa > Chordata > Mammalia > Artiodactyla > Bovidae > Capricornis > Capricornis sumatraensis. The sequence goes on along the minus strand of NC_091072.1, from coordinate 43,003,717 downwards.
GTACCTGGCTGAGCTCCTGCTGGAGGCGCTGCTACTGGGGGCAGGGTCGCAGAGAGGTGGCCATGGGGCCCGGAGTCAGCCCTCCCTGGGACTCCAGAGCCTTGTCTCAGTGTTTCCCAGAGCTGCCCAGACCTCAGGCCTCTCCTGTCCCAGACCTCTCTGTGCAGTGTGCAGTCGTGTCTTCCCTGAGAGGCTTGGGGTGGGCTGCCCTGTGAGCCCGACCCACAGTGGGGTCTGCTCTGTGCAGGTGGGCCCTGGCTCACGGTGGCCGCTGTCTGACGTGTGTGTGTGTGTGCACGTGCGGCTCTGCCTGGAAGTAGATGGTCTCCCTGCACGGCTCTGGGGGATGTGCTCGGCTCTGGAAGCACCGGCCCAGCGGTGCCCAGAGTGTCGTGCCTGGATTGTCCCTTGGCCACGGCCGTGTGGTCCTGGCGCAGCCGGGACGTGCCCACCCCTCGGAGTCTTCCTCATCTGGCCGCAGCATCGTAGTGTGAGCTTAGGGCTCTGGCGACACCTGCTGCCTGGGAGGTGTGGCTTGGGGAGCGCTCGGGGGATCTGCAGTGTTTCTGGGCAGTTCCCGGGACCGCTGCCCCGGAGCGTGGGCTGCGGGCACAACCTCTCCTGTCCCTCTGTCCAGGGCACCAGCGGCTGTCTGTGACCAGCCTGCTCGTCTGCCACGGCCTGCTGATGGTGGGCACCAGCCTGGGTGTCGTGGTGGCCCTGCCCGTCCCACGTCTGCAGGGAATCCCCAAGGTGACCGGTGAGTGCACGCCGCACGTCTGCGCCTCTGGGGCCTCTTCCTGTCCTGGATGCTCACTGAGCCCACGGGTCTGTGTCCAGCTATGGCTTCACTTAGTATGAATTATTTCGGTGGTTTCTCGCTCTCTTTTCCTCCCACCCTTCTTTCCTTCATTTCGCCCTGTAAAGACTGTGTTTATCAACTTGGATTTCATCAGGTCATGCTTTTATTTTCCTGTTTCTGTCATCAGTGGTCCAGGGAGACCCTCATCCTCTAAACGTGTTTTCATGTTACCTCTTTCTCCACCTGTTAGTCTCTCCCTTGCTATTCGCATTTACTCAGTGAAGATGGATGCTGGTATGCTCTGCAGCAGAAGAGACCAGCACCTGAGCAGGCTCGGTTGTGCTTTTGTGCAGTGTTGGGAGGCGCTCCAATGGGCACGGCCTTTTGGAAAGCACTTGGGTGTCAAGGACCTGAAAACGCTGTAGCGTCAGGAGTCAGGTTTCCCCTTCAGGAGCCTGTCTCAGGAAGCAGCCAGATGGAGAAGCAAGGCCTGATGCAGAAAGAGCAGGAAACGACCTGCAAGGCCAAGCTCAGGGCTGGGAGACGTGTCTCACCTCACTGGAGTACGGAGGGAGCAACAGCCACAGCAGAGAGTGCTCTGAGGGGAATGCACGTCTAAACAGAAATTGGAAGGACACCCTGTTTTTTTCAGTTCAGTTCAGTCGTTCAGTCATGTCTGACTCTTTACGACCCCATGGACTGGGCATGCCAGGTCTCCCTGTCCATCACCAGCTCACAGAGTTTACTCAAACTCGTGTCCATTGAGTCGGTGAGGCTATCCAACCATCTCATCCTCTGTCGTCCCCTTCTCCTCCCGCCTTCAGTCTTTCCCAGCATCAGGGTCTTTTCAGATGAGTCTGTTCTTCGCATCAGGTGGCCAAAGTATTGGAGTTTCAGCTTCAACATCAGTCCTTCCAATGAACATTCAGGACTGATCTCCTTCAGGATGGACTGGTTTAATCTCCTTGCAGTCCAAGGGACTCTCAAGAGTCTTCTCCCTAACACCACAATTCTAAAGCATCAGTTCTTCAGTGCTCAACTTTCTTTATAGTTCAACTCTCACATCCATACAGGACCACTGGAAAAACTGTAGTTTTGACTAGACGGACCTTTGTAGGCAAAATAATGTCTCTGCTTTTTAATATGCTCTCTAGGTTGGTCATAACGTTTCTTCCAAGGAGTAAGCGTAGTTGAATTTCATGGCTGCAGTCACCATCTGCTGTGATTTTGGAGCCCCCCAAAATAATCTATCACTGTTTCCATTGTTTCCCCATCTATTTGCCATGAAGTGATGGAACCAGATGCCATGATCTTAGTTTTCTGAATGGTGAGTTTTAAGCCAGCTTTTTCACTCTCCTCTTTCACTTTCATCAAGAGGCTCTTTAGTTCTTTTTCGCTTTCTGCTGTAAGGGTGGTGTCATCTGCACATCTGAGATTATCGATATTTTTACTGGCAATCTTGATTCTAGCTTGTACTTCATCTAGCCTTATTCTTGTACCCAAGTGAAACTTGACCTTCTCCGTTTGTTGCGTGAAATGTCTCTTTACTGCTGGATGGTGGACAGGTAGTGGGAGAGGATGGAGTGAAATGAGTGAGCGACCATGTTAGGTGCCAGTTTGTAAGGAAGAGGTGGGAGTCATGTTAGAAGCGGGCTTCTCAGGTGGCGCTAGTGGTAAGGAGCCCAGCTGCCAACGCAGGAGATGTAAGAGACTCAGGTTCGATCCCTGGGTTGGCAAGATCCCCTAGAGGAGGGCATGGCAACCCACTCCAGTATTCTTGCCTGGAGAATCCCATGGACAGAGGAGCCTGGTGGGCTCCATGGGGTCTCACAGATTCAGACACGACTGAATTGATTTAGCACATGGAGCAGGTGAGAAAGCTCTGATGCAAAAAACAAAATACCTGTTTTATCACTTTAACCATTCTAAGCAAGTACCAGACTGAGATACCGTTGACGAAAGCCGTGGCTGTACTTTTTTAAGCCGTGGTTCTGAAGGCGTTCTTGGAGTAGCTGGAAGTGCAGAGGACTGTGGCCTGGGCGCAGTTTTCCTTCTGAGCCGCTGTGTGTGGGGCATCCCGAGTGGTGGGTGGCCGGGGAGTATGGGGTCCTGCCGGGAGGGCCGAGCTCACCCTGTGCCCTTGCAGGACGGGGCCTGGTCTCCCACCACGCGCACCACGGGCCTGTCAAGTTCCTGGTCATGGCTGCAGCCTCCCTCAAGGCCGACAAGGACAGGCCCAGGGACAGCCCGCCACCCGGCGCTGACCCCCAGGACGATGAGCAGCGGGATGCACCCCCCAGCGAGGGGCCAGGGCTCTGCACGGGCCGGGGCGGCCCCGACGCCGTCTGGCTGGGCACTTCGCCGGGCTCCATCACCCAGGGCAGCGACGTCTCCTCCTCGTCTGGGTCCCCGACCCCTTCCCAGGGCTCCGGCTCCCTGGAGCCCCGGCCAGAGGAGAGCCTCGCCCAGGACCTCCTGCGCCTGCCCTGCACATCCCCCAGCCGAGGCCGGCGGGCCCGGAGGCCCAGGGCCAGCTCCGTGCTGGTGGCCTGCGGGGGCCAGGGCCACCGGCGTGTGAGCAGGAAGGCCAGGCCACAGCGGCCGGAGGAGCTGGCCTCGTCTCTCATGGTCTGGCAGATCCCCCTGCTGCACGTGTGAGCCAGGGGCCCGTCGGGGCCTTCTCGCCGAGGCCAACGCCCCGCGTGGGCTCACTGCTGCTGCGCTGCTTGGGGACGGATCCCCGACCGTCTGTGGGGCCGAAATGTGCAATACCGTCCTGAGGGCATCTCCAGGCAGCCCCCAGCTGCTCCTCGCGCAGCAGAGCCTGGGGTGAACGCTCGTGGAGCTGAGGGTGCTCCGCGTCTGCCCCGTTACCTGCAGACTTGGAGCTCCCAGGAAGTCTCGCAGATGCGGCCGTGGAGGGGTGTTAACAGTCTCAGAGCAGGTTTACTTGATTCAGATTCACTGCTTTTATTTATGTTGTATATCCTTTAACGCCAAAATAGACTTTGTAACAATGAAGAAAGCTGGTTAAAATCTACCAGTCCAGGTGGTGGTATTTGCTTTCTGAGTTGAGCTGGGTTTTCCAAAGTGCTATAATACGTGTATTGTATATTTTTAACAAAGTAGTATTTTTATATCGCAATTTTCTATTAAAAAAATTAACAAAGTTTTAGTCAATATATTATGTGTAACATTTCACAAATAATGTTTCCTTTGAACCAAAATGCGCAATTCCTGTCAATATTTAGAGTCAAGTGTCGACACCAGAATACCCACGTCAGAGATGCTTGTGTCTTTGTGTCACCGGAGATGGGCAGACGGCGTTTTGGTCCATCCTTCCCTGCTGTGTTGCACCTGTCGACCAGGAGCACTGTCTGGCTTTGAACGCGTCCTGGAGGATGCATGGTGCTGGTCAGGGGGGGAGGCCTTGCTGGCGGTGGACACAGGACACAGGCGAGCTGGCCCTGGCACACAGGCTGCCTGCCTCGGTCACCGTGAGCGAGTGACCTGGGTTCCCTGTGCTCCACGTGTATCTGTCTATCGGTTTTACTCACTGGATGGTTAAAAAAAAAACAACAACACTGCAGGCATTCACCCGAGACAGATGTCTCAGCACTTTACAGGTGACTAAAAATGCTAATTTTGTGACCTAGCCAAATATTTTCCAAGGTGCATATGTGCCCCCGTGTGAAGTAACATCTCCCCAGGTTTCCTTAAACTGCTAGCTGCTATTTTATTTCATAAATAAAGTCTTTTTATTTAAAAATACAACATCCAACAGCATGAGTTGCCTTTTTTCCCGTAAGACACAGAGGGGACCATTATGTTGGCAGGACCGCCCACTGGTCCCTTCCCAGAGGCGGCACCAGGCCCCTGTGGAAAGGTGCTTTCAATTCCCAGTCGCTGCTGAGAGACTCCAGGGACGCAGTGGAGAACCTCCCAGTCTTATTTTTAGTGACGTCGTGCAGACGTGCTCCCGGGGCCCGCGTGCCAGCAGGAAGTCAGGCCAGGGCCACGGGGTGCAGGGAGGCGGGCGGGCGGGCGCCCCGGGGCTGCAGGCAACACCTGCGGAAAGTCAGGCTGGGGCCAGCCTTCCTATGCTCCCCAGGTCTGGGACGACCGGGCTGGACTCATGGAAGGAGTGAGGGGAGGGCCGGGGCCTCTGCTGGAAGCGGCTGCCTGGAGCGTGGCCAGGGCACGGAACCGGCAGACAGGGCCAGGGGCACAGACCTCAGAGCCACCCGCAGAGCTGATCCCGGAGCCCTGCCCTCCGTGTCAGCTGGCCTCGCCAGCAGTCACTGAGCACTGGTTAGCCTGACCGTCCAGCTGGGAACTCCGTCCCCCAGAGCGTCCACTTGGATCCAGAGGACCTCAGTGCATCAGGCTCACGGACCCGCTTGTCTGCTGTGCGTGGCCCAGCGTGTAGGCTGCCGTTTGAGACGTGACCTTCCCAAGTGGCTGAGGTGTGTTTGCTGCCGGACAGCACGGCCGAGTCTGCGGGGAGCATGAGTGGAAGGGCGGGGGGTGCGCAGAGCAGAGGCCTGCCCCGCCGTGGTGGGTGCACGGCCGGGGGGCCCCGGGAGGGAACACGGCGACCACCTGGAAGAGGCAGGAGGCTTCCTCCCCGGTGCCCGCAGCTGCAGCGTTAGGGCGACACCTGCTCCAGGTGAGGCAGGCCACAGAGGGTGTGATGCCCTCGTCAGTACGTAACGGGGCTTATTTCTTCTGCTTATCCAAAATAATTGTTGGTTTCCTTCCTTGTTGCTAACCTACAGGATTCCTGTTCTGGCTTCGGTGGTTCTCAGTCAGGGCAAGTGCCCCCTCCACCCAGGGGCTGGGGGGCAGTCTGCTCACCACCTGTGGGGGCAAGGGTGCCGCTGGCGTCCCAAGTGTGGGGCCAGGGATGCTGACAGACCCCCGGGGCAGAGGGCACCCTGAGTTCCCCGGGCCGAGGCAGGTCTCGGTGGCTCCTCCTCCTCTCCTCTCGGCCCCAGCAAACGTCGCACAGCATGGTGTCAAAATTTTCTGGTACGAACATACGGGATTCCTGTTCTGTTCTCAGATGTCCTCGACTTCTCACTGGTCTGTTTCATTTTAGCACTGCTTTTCCAACCAGAGTATAAAAACACCCTGTTTAGGTCCTGAAAATGAACTTCTCATGCAGACTAACATGCAAACAAAGGCAAAGGGCCCATGTTCAGACACCATCCCTTACATTGGTCTTTGAGTAAGATGTACGATAGTGATAAGTCTGTAGCCTAAAGAAGATTGGGATTCACACTCAGCCAAAAGAGGAACCTGCCATGGCGGGAGACCCCTAAATGTTCCGTGTTTTAAGCAAGTTCGATATACGCGCATTCAGATTTATGAGCACGTCAGGCGTGGACTCTGGCTTCTGCATCAGCTCAGCCTGGCGTTCCTCGTGCACAGACCGTGGGGAGATGAGGGTTCTCCATCCAGATTTTGTGGCTCCATAGGGTCCACGGCTGACATCAGGCTGACCGCTGTGCCCTGGGCTCTGCTCCCAACCCCAGCCCCAGGAGAAACCCCATCCCCCATCCAGACTCGCGGGCAGACAACTCTGGGAAGCGGCTTTGCTGGTGCGTGAAGTCTGCCGGTGTCTGAATCCCATTGCAGTGAGTTTTCCGGAAACACAAACCAGGGGTGAGAGCACTCGCCGTGCTCACCAGACGTCCAGCTGGGGGCTCATTACTTCTAGAGCCTCCGTTTCCTCATCTGTTGGAGCATCTGCACAAGGTTACCAGGAGATTCAGATGAATAACAGGTGGAGGGCTTCACTCAGTGCCTGGCATACACTTGGTGTCTAATAGGTAAGGCTCCTTATTTATGCTCTAGAGGTTTACTCGGTAGGCCTTCATGTAGAGATGACTTGAAAAATTAAGCACTGTTCTGCAGTCACTGTATGACCAGCGGGGAGGCCAGCAACACAGAGGGTACCTTTCGATTTGGATTTCTGTCCTGTTCAACCCTGCAGATCATCAGAGCCATTTTTCATACTGCTTCCTCGGGGATGACAGGGCTTCTCTCGGTCCCGGGACCCCCTTGCAGGCAGGATGTCCTGGGTCCCTCCGGCTGCGCGGTGCTAGCACCAGGTTTGCGGGCTGGCCTGGCTCCCTGGCTGCAGCATCCTCGTCCCGCTCTGTCTCCTTCTAGAGTCACGGGCAAGCCTCCTGACACTCCTGTGTGGAATCATGCATCATAAACCAGGAGTCATGAGCTAGACGACAACTTGAAGAAGACCCCTCTCAAGACACACAACCAGCCCCCTCCCCAAGGGCGTGCACGCCCCAAGGTTGGTCTCTGCTCACAGCATGAAACGTCTCTGGGGTAGGCACTCAGTGCAGTGAAAGAAGGTGGCATTGATTTCATTTCTCACACACGATTCCTGTTACACCGACTGTGGCTTTGTGCTCTCCTAAGCCTTCCTGATGCCACCCTTATGGCAGAAAGTGAAGAACTAAAGAGCCTCTTGATGAAAGTGAAAGAGAAGAGTGAAAAAGTTGGCTTAAAGCTCAACATTCAGAAAACGAAGATCATGGCATCCGGTCCCATCACTTCATGGCAAATAGATGGAAAACAGTGGAAACAGTGACAGACTTTATTTTTGGGGGCTCCAAAATCACTGCAGCCATGAAATTAAAAGACGCTTACTCCTTGGAAGGAAAGTTATGACCAACCTGCTGCTGCTGCTAAGTCGCTTCAGTTGTGTCCAACTCCGTGTGACAGCCCACCAGGCTTCCCCGTCCCTGGGATTCTCCAAGCAAGAACACTGGAGTGGGTTGCCATTTCCTTCTCCAATACATGAAAGTAAAAAGTGAAAGTGAAGTCACTTGGTCATGTCCGACTCTTCACGACCCCATGGACTGCAGCCTACCAGGCTCCTCCGTCCATGAGATTTTCCAGGCAAGAGTACTGGAGTGGGGTGCCGTCACCTTCTCAGTATGACCAACCTAGACAGCATATTAAAAAGCAGAGATATTACTTTGCCTACAAAGGTCTGTCTAGTCAAGGCTATGGTTTTTTTCAGTAGTCCTGTATGGATGTGATAGTTGGACTATAAAGAAAGCTGAGTGCTGAAGAATTGATGCTTTTGAACTGTGGTGTTGGAGAAGACTCTTGAGAGCCCCTTGGACAGCAAGGAGAACAAACTAGTCCATTCTGAAGGAGATCAGTCCTGAATATTCACTGGAAGGATTGATGCTGAAGCTGAAACTCCAATACTTTGGCCACCTGATGCAAAGAGCTGACTCATTTGAAAAGACCCTGATGCTGGGAAAGATTAAAGGCGGGAGGAGAAGGGGACGACAGAGGATGAGATGGTTGGATGGCATCACCGACTCAATGGACATGAGTTTGGGTAAACTCCGGGAGTTTGTGATGGACAGAGAGGCCAGGGGTGCTGCAGTCCATGGGGTCGCAAGGAGTAGGACACAACTGAACTGAACTGAACTGAAGCCTTCCTGATTTGCTCTCTGGAGCATGGATTCATTCAATCATTTGGGAGGGTGGTATTTCACTGTGAACATAAACCAGGGCTTTGAGGCTGAATTACAATTCCTGCTCCACCTCACACAGAATGAAAGAGATGATGATGAAAGCCTCTGAGAGTTAAATTTCCTCAGCTGTAAAATGGAAGGAGTCTCCACCTCCTGGGGTCCTACGTGTGTGTGTGTGTGTGTGTGCATGTGCGCACGAGTGTGTGTCTCTACAACTAGTATTTTGCAGAATTGTACCTCTGCTTACATATAGACATACTACATAGATTTATGTGAAATCATACTTAATTGCAGATAACTTGCTCAAACATTATGAATTCATACTTTGAAGATACTTTAACTAAAATTTTTATTTCTTTTCCAAAAGAATATTTGCTAGGATCAATACTAATAAACATATTGGCCATCTAGTGATGGTACTGTTTACTTGCTTGACAAGGATTTAGTGCCTCCTGGTAGCTTGCAGTCTGCTGAGAATAAATGTGTGCACAACAGCTGACATGGTCCACGCAGACCAGAGTGCAGGGCGATGAGAGGCCCAGTGAGGTCACTGGATCTCTGACTCAGCAGTGACTGAAGATCACAGTGGTGACCGTTACATGAGGCCACAAAGACAGGCTCTGCTGTCATACTGACGTCAGGATAACCAGGGCATGAGCGTGGGCCAGGCACTATGTATGGTGTGAGATGATTGCACTGGCACAACCAGGGCACCGTCCATGTGGGCGCCCTGTTCAGTCAGGAGTCAGCGGTGCTCCAGAGAGCTTGGCAGCATCCTCTGTTCTGAGCACAAGGCTCTAGGCACCAGAAACACTCAGACATGAAGAAAGGACCCGCCACTGGTCACACGAAAGGATGGAGATGCACCCGGAGTCAACAGAGCTGAAGGGAGTAGTCAGGCTGGGGTTGGGGGAATACAGGGACGCAACCAGGAGCAGGGCTTGCCTTTTGTACAATGTGCACAGAACTCGTAAATGAACCAGGGAATGCGGTTTCCACGCCAACACACAGATATTCTAATTAATTTTTCATGCCAAGAGACTCAAAGTACTTTGTAGTGATTGGATCAATTCCTGACAGCCGCTGGAATTTAATTGCTTTTTTTTCCCTTGTGGAAGACTGGGGGAGCGTGTGAACGCAGGGCTGCTGAAAGGAAAATGCTCAGGGCTATTCAAGGGAAAATGCCCTGCTGTCTGTACCAGCACTCCAGGCTCAGAACCAGTGGCTGTGACCCACCAGCCACCCCCTCTTCCACGCATGGTGAACTCTGTGGGGGAGCACAGAGTTGGGGAAGCCAGGTATTTGTTAGAAATCACTCTGAGCGGCCGTGACAGAATTAGAAGTGACAAGGGTGAGTCTTGCTCCCCTAAGATTATGACCTACGGCACTGAGTGCATTGTAGCCAGCATCTTGGTTTTTTCCCCCTAGGAGGACAGTCACACCTCACTTTATAGAGAAGGACAGTGAGCACAGAGGGTAAGGATCTTGTCCAGAATTCACAGTACTTGCAGTGGTGAAACGTGTTAGAAACCCCACCAGCCGGATTCCAAAGTCTCGTTCTCCCCACTGCTCCACGAAGCTTCCAAATGTGGCTTTGAGCTCCCCCCACTGCCCCCAGCCTGGGACCTGGGTCCCCTTCAGGGGCCTGTCAACCATCATGACCAGGATGATTCCATGAGCTTTAACTTCGATTTTTCGGGCACAGTTTTGCACAGTGATACATTTGCACAATTGAAGTCAACTGTCAAAAGCAGGCTCTCCCTGAGCCATGAGAATTTAAATAGCAAAATAGTTTTCTTGAAAGACTCTAGAAATAGATGTTTTTTAAAAAATATTTAAGACAGCTAGTGCTTCTTGGCATTTTTATACCCCAGGTTCAATTTCAGGAAATCTAGAGGTCCCTGGCGTTTGAATGAACTCCTAATTAAATATATGTAATGTTTTTCTGCAATTTCCATTGATCACATTGGGGCCAGAGTGCTTTTTTTTTTTTTTTTAATAAACCATCTAGGGACTTCCCCAGCTTCCACTGCAGCGGGCACAGGAATCTGGGATCCCCCACGTGGCATGGCGTGGTCAAAAAGTAAAAAATAAAACATCTGAAGTCTGAAAATCAGTGAGGTTCCCTACTCTGCTTCTCTACCAGACGGCTTAGAGGTTGCATGGGTGTTCCAAGTTAATTCATTTATTTTTTTCATGCCTTCAGTAAACGTTTATTGAGAACCGACTATATGCCAAGCATTGTAAATCCAGTGGGGAGAAAAGTTAATATGACTTACAAGTGGATCTCTGGAAGCTGGCAGAGTGGTGGAGAGGACACACCGGGACCTCAGTGGTGACAGCGCCTGTGGCTGGGGAAGGCCCGGTGGCCCCTGGAGGCTAATGCAGACCAGGTGGACGTGGAAGCCAGATGGTGCTGTGAGACCACGGTCAGGCCCGCTCCTCTTGAGAAGATTCGGGGAGAGGATAAATTTAAACTCCCCTCCAGATATCTGCAAATCATGGTGTAGGGTAAGCTTGTTACACGCAGTCTCTGTGTAAAAAGGTAAACAGATGCACTGAAATGACCCTAGAAGATTCTAAAATACTTCTGACATCAGCTGGGTAAAATAAAAATGGTGCAGGATAGGAGTTGTTTCAGCATCCAAAGGTCTGCATCCACTAGAATTAACTGATAAGGATGTTATTTCCCAATAGTTTGCTCTGTGTCTGCCGCCTTTAACCCAAATGCTGAAGTATTGTACTTAGTAATTAAACGAAGATCTTTTGAATGATGGTCTCAGGGCATTAACTCTGGTACTGAAAACCGAAGAGTGCATTAACATTTAACTGGTGGAGACTGACGAAGGCAAAATTTTTTAAAAGAAAAGTAAAGACATAAGCTTTCCGTGCCTTTGGAAATTTAATCATTACTTTGCACAAAACCTTTAAAATAACACTGACCCTCAGGGGTCCAGTCTTAACCAGAGCTGACCCTGCAGGAGAGCTGTGTTCAGTGACGGAGCAGCGAGGCTGGGGTGGGGGTGGGGGGGCGCACCTCCCCGTGCGCTGGCAGGCCCCTGGCCCTGCTCCTCCCCGAGGTTCGAGGTTCGGGGTTCAGGTTCGGAGGGTCCCTCGTCGCACTGCGCCCTGTCCCCGCTGCGGGGACCTGGAAGTGGGGGGCCACGCTTCTAGATACAAGAACAAGTTTCAGCGTTTCCTCTACTTGAGTGTTCTCAATGTTGCCTTTTTACTCCGGAGTCTGGACGGATATAGGCAGCTTTTTAACCACTAAATGTTTCAACAACGCATCGTCCCTAATTTTCCAAAAACTTAAACTCTAAATTCCATTATTTTATTTTATATATATTATTTTTTCTGGGGGGATGGGCGGACTAGGACACAAAAGAGCCTGGTCTTTGGCGGGGACCCCGCCAGTGGGAACCTGTTTCTCGCTGGGCGGTGGCGGAGCTGTTGGATTCAAACTCAGGATGTACGCGGTGCGAGGGGTCCGGGCCGCAGCCCGCGCCTCCTGCGCGTCCAGCCGGCTGGCCGCGGGCCCTCACAGCCCTGGAAAGGGTTAAGCGAGCGGCGATGGCTCCGGGCAGCCGGCCGGGGGCCGGGGCGCGCCGGCGCGCTCCCGAGCACGCGCTCCCGGCTCCGGGCTGCGGCCGCCCTCCCGCCCGCGTCCCCGCCGCGGCGCGCTTCTCAGATCCGCCAGCGCCCGGCGCGGCCTCCAGGACGTGGTGAGTGCCGGGCCCCGCCGCCGCGGCGGCCGAGCGCGCGCTGCCAGGGCCGGGGGCGCGGGGGGCACTCGCTGGGCAGGCTGGCGTCGCTGGGCCCCGGAAAGACGCGCGGGCCCCCACGGGCGCTCGCGCAGGTGCGCGGGAGGCAGCCCGCCCGCCCCCGGCGTTCTTACAGGTGCGGGAGAGGCCGGCGCGCGCGCGTCGGGGACCCCGGCGAGGGCTCCGCACCCCGAGCGCGGGCAGGCACCGGGTGGAGGGCGCGGCGAGGACCTGCGAGGTAGGGGTGGGCCCCCAGGGGCAGGCAGCGGCTAGAGGGGCCCAGGAGGCGGAGGGTAATTGGGCCCGGGGTCCGAGAGTGGGCACTGCCCGGGACAGGGGTGGCCCTCCGGGCGGGGACGGTGGGCAGCGCGGGGAGACGGCCCGGTGGAGTGTGGGGTCCTGCCCGGCTCCGGGGCGCCTAGTGGAGGGGGCGGCGCGGGGACTTCCCGGGCGCTGCAGCCGGAAGCGGGGGGCGACCAGCCCCTGCGCCGTGCCCTCGGCGACCGCCTCCGAGGACACAGCCCCAGGGGCGCCGTAGTGTCCGTCGTTCCCGCCGCCGATCGGGCTTCGGCGAGCGCAGCCCAGCCAGAGCCAGCTCGGGGGCGGAGCAGCCGGAGCCGGCGGGGAGGAGCCAGGCCCGCGCCCCGCGCCCCGCGCCCCAGGCCGGACGCTCCTTGGGGAGGCGGTCCCGGCCCAGTGGCCACGTTTGCGGCCGGCAGAGCCGGCCACTTCCCGCTCCCAAGGAGTGCCTGGCCTGTGCTCAGCGCCGCGCGGGCCTGGCTCGCGGGCGGCCATGGCCGGGCCGCGCTGCCTCCGAAGCATCCGTCTCTGGGCGCCACAGGAAGCGGGTGGGAGGGCCCTCCCGGACCTGGGACCGCGGAGGGGAGGGACGTGCCGGAGGGTGTGCGGAGGCTCCTCGCTGGTTTGCCCCCATCACCCTTTCGACTGCCCTGCGGACCCCCGGGGCCCTCCGCGACACCCCGGGCCCCCTTCCTTGTGCAACCGGCATTGCTGGGGGCTCGCGGGGTGCCGGGCTGGTGCACAGCGAGTTCTTTCTTTTCTTGGAGTCTTTGCCCCACTGACCGACCAGACGGGCCACCAGCGGTGCTTGTCACTTGGGTTGGAACGTGCCTGACATCACGATGGCCGGGGGTGGGGCGCGAGAAGAAGCCGCATTTCAATAAAGACAGCGTGTGGCCGGCTCACGTGTCTGAAGGGGAGGTTAAATGCATTTCCACGGGAAGCTTGCCGCCCGCCCCCCCCCCCCCCCCCCCCCCCCCCCGACCCCAGCCTCCGGGTCGGGGCCGGCAGGGTCTGCCACTCTGGCGTGGTTGCTGCTGTAGCCTTAAGTAAATTAAAAAAAAATTCCCCCTCTTCTTAGGTTCCTACAAAACCACATCCTCTATCTCCACCCACCCCCACATCTATTCTAAGGGCAAGGAAAAGAACAAATCAATGTAAAAAGCTTTATTTCTGCTCAGAGCACTGAAGGCGCCTTGCAGGCAGATTTTAAATCCCTGTGCAGCCCCTCAGTGGGGGTTGGGGGGTGGTGAGTTCACTCTTCCCAGCCTGTGATCAGGCCGCCTCCCTCCTTTTCACATCAACCACAGGTACTCAGCTTCCAATTAGGACCCTTAATGGACTGCCAGTGTTCCCCTGGCCTGAGCTAATGGTGCCCTATTATTAAGAGTCCTCCTCCCTACCCGGGAAATGAAGGGAGCACCCCATCCCTCAGATTTGCCCAGAGACAGTCCCCTGAATGCACTCTTAACTGGAGGTTCCGGCTGTCCTTTTGGGGCCTAACAAAGCAAATGTTTAAAGAAATAAGGTCTTTCCACCTTGTAATGTCAATTGCACGGGATATTGCTGATAATATAATTAGAACACAATGAAAAGAGTTCAGAGATTTTGCTTACAGGCCATAAGGCCCTCTTGGGTTTGGGAGGAGGGGAGAAGACAGTGAAGTGTCCGTGGTTCATCAGGATGAGCCGCTGGGGCAGCCTGGCTTTGTGCGGTCCCCTCTGGTCCCAGTGTCTGGGTGTTCCTGGGGCGGGACCATGCCGGCTGCTGGCTCCAGCGCTGGGAGAACAGAGGGTCTGGGAACATGGCGAGGCTGTCCCTTCGTCCCCGAGCATCTTCCTGGCAGCCCCATCACTCCGTTTCTGCATGTGCTCATACAAGCTGCCACGCTGGCACTGGGGAAGCAGGAGGCTTCCTTTTAGCTCCAAGTCCACTCTCGTCCCTGAGCTGAAACCAGGCGGCGCTCCGTGCTGTGGGGCCTCCATCTGGGATCCTGTTTCAGTTTTTTCCTAAATACCAACAGCATAAATTGTCTGTAATCACAGCTCTGCGGTGAATCTGGAACTACTTAGGCGGCTGTAATGCCCCTCGTCCTCCCTAGTTGGAGGCACGGTGACCCAGGAGGACGGCTGCAGGGCGTCCTCCCCTGGTGGCCCAGGGCAGATTTGTTCTGGGGAGTTCAGGGATCACTGTCTCCACTGGGGCCTTGACTCGGGTTTCTCTCTTGGAATTATTGTAATTACTCTAAAATGACAGTGTTGGCACCCGCAGCTCTTTGTGAAATAGTTAACAATGAGCTTTGGCTTTTGGGGTAAACCAAGAACTTCCAGGAGTTTGCCTTTTGCCAGCAAGCCAGCTCCTGCTAGAAAGAATATTAAAATAAACAGCACTTTGGAAATTGAAGCCGTTGCAAGTCTTATACAATATTTGATGGATTAAAAACCAATTTCTTCTTTTCACAAACATCTATGGAGTGTCTGTCCCACCCAGGTCAGGCACAGTTCTAGGTGCTGGGAATACAATGGCATTTAAAACTGATACAGCCTCCGGCTCCCACAAACTGTCTCCCTACAGCTTAGGTTCTGATACGGTGAAAGCGATGTTAATTCGTGTGTGGTAACAAGCAGGCAGTGTCTCTGAAGGAAAGGAACAAACCCCTATGAAAGCACGTGACTCAGGGATTGTGAGTTGGGGTTTGAAGGATGAAGCTGAGCAACGGAGGACGGCAGGGGACACCCTGCAGAGACAGTGGTCAGACTCACTGGCGCGTCGGAGAAAGAAGGCAGGCCGATGGGCACCCTGGCCATGTCAGAGATTTGTGACTTAATACACGTTTATCCCTCATTAACTGTGGCATTTCCTTTGTAAATTTGACGAAGCTTTACACGCTAGGCCTTGATGGAGCAGGACATGGATTAACTTTGGAGAGCTGAGACTGCGTGGCTCACAGAGCGAGACTGGGGGAGGACGTGGCCGAGCGTTGTGTAAGCGAGAGCCCCTGTGCTGAGGGGGGGTGCCCTCAGCGCTGGCCTTGAGAACCCTTAGTCACGGGGCCACGGTGCAGACGCAGAGCCGCTGCCTCTGTTCAAGCCAGGGTCGCCTCCTGCTCCCACCGCAGGCACCCCCCTGGCCCCCATGACCAGTTCCTCAGACAGCCGTCAGAATGGTCACTGAAAGGCACGGGACTTGTTCCGACGCTGGGTGGCCAGTAGCTTCCAGTGGGCTGCGGTCCACAGCACAGATAACAGGAAGCTCACTCCAGCTGGTGGGGTTGTCTGATGACCAACCCACAAACAGTGGCTGCTGCAGACTGTTCCCCAAATTCACATGCTGTGCCCAACCCCCAGGTGATGGTCTTAGGAAGTGGGGGGCTTTGGGAGGTGATGAGGTTGTGAGGGTGCAGCCCCCATGATGGGGTAAGTGCCCTGATAACAGAGACCCCGTGGAGACCCCAGCCCTTCCTCCAGCTGAGGACACAGGAGAAGACGCCATCTGTGAACCAGGGAGTGGGTCTCAGACACTGTGAAGAGTAGTCAGCTTTCCTTCAAGTCTGCTGGTCTAAATATTAATCTCAACTAAAAATACCTTTACAGAAATACCTTCTAGACTGGCATTTGAGCAAACACCTGGGTGCGGCAGCCCAGCCAGGCTGACGCATCGCCACTGTCCTGTTCAGATGGGAAGGGCGACACGCAGCGGCCGCTCCATGGGCAGCCCTGCAGGTCCATCGGACACAAGTGGTCTCAGTTCCAGCTCTGGGAGTGATTCTCAGATGCTCCTGGCTGTGCCGTCTTGATCCTCTAAGTCCTCCCTTTTTCATAAAAAGTGCCTGGTGCTTGCAGCTGCGTGATTTTCTCAGCCTGCCTCCTGGGTTCTTTGAGCTGATCTGTCCCATTGACGCCAAGCTGGCAGAATCTCTTCCTGTGCAATTATCTTAAAAACATCGTGGGCTTTCTATGGATCTGCTGGGATTGAAGCCATTAGACAGAGGTGTCATCCACAAATCCACTCAGTCCTTTCTCCACCTTGGACTCCCTGCAAGGCTGCTGTGAAAAGCATCCTTAAAATTCCTAGAAGCCCTGTTGTTTACTGCAAGACCCTTCCAGGGCCTCTGCCTGGTGCCCCTCAGATACCAGGAGGTCCTAAGAGAGATCTGATTGAGCTGCTTGGACCGATCTTGGCTCTGAAGCCCCGTCTGAATTCGACAGTCTTGGAGGCGCTGGGGAGGAGAAGAGCTTCATCTGTGAACCCAGTGAGCCTGCTTCCTTTATGTTTCCTCCAAATTGCACTTGAAAACGGAGCCCTTCCTTCTGCAGGTCCCCTCTTCTCTCAGGTCACAGAGAGAGCACTCAGCAGGGCCACCCCGGCCCCCCGGAAGTCTCCACTGGCGTCATCCTGCCCACCGGAGAGCCCTCCGTCTCTGGCATCGTGGGGCCATGGCGCTGCTGAGCCCTGCTGCCCAGTGCCCTGCCCACCTGTCCTCGGAGCCCTGACGCGTCTGCCCACTGCCTGCCCAGCTGCGGCCACCGCGCTATTCCTGCCTTGCTGGCAGCCCCATCCAGGTGGCTCCATAACTGACCACTCCAGACCTGCCGGCTCAGAACAGCAGGGCTGCGGTGCCCTGTAGACGTACAGGCTGGGCAGTCTGGCGGGGAAGCTCGATGGATGCCCTTGAGGCCGCCCACATCTGCTGCCAGCTGGGCCCCCTGGCAGCACTGTCTCTGTGGGCTCCAGCTGCGTCCCCGGAGGCCCCGGACTTCTCACAGGTCGGCACCAGGCCCCCCGAGTGTGGGTCCTAAGAGCAGGAGCAGTGTGATTGCCCTTTTCAGCACAGCCTCCTTCACCGCAGTGACCAGCGTTGGGGATCCTGGGGCCGGAGCACACCCGTGGGGGGCCGCCGTCACCCAGGGGATGACCGCCCCTCCTCTTTCATCTCATCCACGCACCAGGCTGCACCGAGGGGCCCCGGGGACCATGAGCTGTGTCCTGCGCCATCCTGCCGCGCCCCCTCCAGCTCCTTCTGCCGGCCGGCGGGGCTGCGGGCTCCTGGGCCCGAGCTGCCCTCCCTGTGGTGCTGAGTGCAGCCCTCTGCCCGCCCTCCTGTGGCCTGGCTCCTGAGCTCTTGAGGTCTGTGCCCCGCGGAGGCTGGGTGTCCCGGTCCAAGCACAGGGGCCTCGTGTGGGGACAAGGCTCAGTCTTGTTGGCCCTTTGGTCTCCGAGGGTGGGGTCGTGCGGGGCAGGGCTGCCCGGCAGAGCTCCAAAGAGAACAAGGCCAGCTGCCCAAGCGGAAGGCCTGGGAGAGAGGGCTCTGCCCCCGGGGTGCGTGCCTGTGGCCTGGGCCCTTGGTGTGGTGGAGCCCAGGCCTGCCTGGTGAGGGCCCGCTGTGCGAGGGGCTCCCAGGTTTGGCTGTGCTGGGACGGGACCTGAAGATGCCCCCCACCCAGCCGGGCTGTGCAGCATCACGGCTGCCTCCTGAACGGGATGCGGCCACCTCCTTGTGGACTTCCAGACTCCAGAAGACAGCCGTAAGGGGCGATGTGTGTGTGTGGGGGTGTCACACCCTCCCCAGAGTCACCACTGCCTGACCTCCTGTGGTGTCTGCTCCAGTGGGGGTGCTGTTTCTCAAAATAGCCTCTTCCTGAGACATATGACCCCCTCACCCTGACCTCACTGCAGCCCTGACTCTACGCCCACACTTGCGGGAAATCCAGTGGAAACCCGTATGTTGGCAGCCTTCGCCTGTAAACTCTACTTAGGCAGATGCTGGCCTTCCCGGGTGGCTCAGTGGGAAACAGTCTGCCTGCGATGTAGCAGATGCAGGTTCGACCCCTGGGTTGGGAAGATCCCCTGGAGGAGGACATGGCAGCCTAGCCCTGGAGAATCCCAAGGGCAGAGGAGCCTGGAGGGCTACAGTCCACAGGGTCAGAAAGGGTCGGACATGACTGAGCAACTAACACTTTCACTTTAAAAGAGTTTGCAAAGACAGCAGGTTAATAATACTTTGGGCTGGCCAAAATGTTTGGGTTTTTCCATATAATGCAACAAAAACCCTAGCTAATTTTTTGGCCAACCCAATAGTTTCCTTGGATTGAGCCTCAGGATCACTTAAATATTTCATTTTTGCATCCACTTATTCCTGGCGGTCTCAGGACTGTCCTGAGGGGAGAGGCCTCTTTGACGCTCACATGGAGGGACACTCACATGGAGGAACTCCCACTGACAGAACGTGTCTGGATTTCTGCTTCAGAAGCCGGGTGTCAACAGTGAGAGACGAGCTGGCATTTTATCTGCCTCCGCGTCCCGTCCGCCACCCTCGTTGCTTAGAGGACAGAGATCACATGTTGAATTTGGATGAATTCCTCCCTGTAAGCTCTCTGCCAGGTTCCTTGTCTCCTGACAGCCAAACAGAAGGCAGTTCTGCTCTGCAGCAGTTTCCAGGCAAGACTCGGGCCCTTTCCCAGGACCTGCTGAGGCGGAAGGGGCGGGCCTAGGTTAAGAGCATCGCTTCTAGGAACTGGCAGGATACCTGAGGACATAGGTGGGGGCGGGGGGACTCTATTGTTACGTCCTAACCACAGCAAAGCAGGACAGAGGTCAGAGACAGGGCTTTCTAGCTTGTGGTCCATTCATGCCAACAGTGATAAGTAAACAAGTGCAGTTAGTAGGAGAGGGATCTGGGTTCCAACTTGCCAGTAACGGGTGTGTGTGATGTTAGATAAGTCTCTGTATAAAACCAAGAGCTTAGAACTTTGAAAATTGTAAAATGTGAGTTTTTACTTAACTTCCCTACATTTCAGTTTGACCTTGACTTGACTCACGTACTCGCAGCATTAAGAGTATGGCAACTTAGGAGTCTTGTTACCTAGTGAGTGACTTAATTATGTTTCAGACTGTGTGGCTTCCGTGAGAGTCAGTCGCAGTCCAGACAGATTATTTAATTAATGAATACTGACTACACATACGGGATAACATTTTTAAGTTGTAAGTTATAAAATAATCAAACACCACTAACAATGTGATTAAAATACCAATGTTATCCCAGTGAGCTTTAATACATGTTATCATCTTGCCGTTTACCCTTCAAATCCTTAGGAAACCAGGTGTTACACAGCAGGGGGACAGCCCCTCCCCACCCCCACCCCCAAGCCTGTCTGTTCACACTTCCATGAGTGATACGGAGTTTTTTTTTTCATGTTTAAATGTACGTAAATAGTATTATGGTGCATCCCAGGTGGCTCAGTGGTAAGGAATCCACCTGCTAGTGCAGGAGACACAGGAGGCAGGTTCAGTCCCTGGGTCGGAAGATCCCCTGGGAGAGGAAATGGCAACCCACTCCAGTGTTCTTGCCTGGAGAAGCGCAGGGACAGGGGAGCCTGGCAGGCACGGTCCATGGGCTCACACAGAGTCAGATATAACTGAGCACAAGCAGGAGCAGAAAATCATATTATACGGCATCTTTCTGCAAAGGGCAGACCTTCAACAATTCAAAATTATGTGTTTGGAATTCATTCACACCGATACAGGTAGATTCAGTTCATCCATTTTAATGTGTGTGATCCTTTTGGCAGTGATGGAAAATCAGTCTAAAAGAAGTTTAATCAATCTTTGTACAAAAGGACACAAAGCACTCTTTCTGAAACAGGAGACAGATTGCATGGCTGCCCTGTCACCTCCCTTCCCTTCTTTGAAGCCATCAGAGGATTCCTGTTGACATTCGGATGCGAGGGTGGGGCCTGGCCCTGCTCACCCTGGGGCTCCTGGCCGTGCCAGGCTCTCCAGTTTCTGAACTGGTCAAGCTTGTTTCCAACCCAAGGAGTCTGTTCTCGCTTCCCCTGGCCCTGTGTCTGGCTCCCTCCTGCTCTCAGGAATCTTCCCCGATGCCAGTAGAAACCAGGTCCATCACACCTCCCAGACCCTTGTTTATGTGGTTTGTAATTCACTAGAATTCATACAAGGATGGCTTAGGTTTGTTTTCTCCCTAGACTGGGAGCTCCATGGGGGCTGAGGTCAAGTCTTTTTGGTTCCTGCTCCCGTCTAGGACCCAGGGCGCTTCCTGAAACATTGTGGGTGTTCATCTATATCCACTCAGTATGTGAACCAAGTAAGTGACAGAATACTATTAATTATTTATCACCGCTGATGGCACTTTAACACATTGAAGAACCGGGGGGAAGTGTGAATTTGTTCAGCCCAGGCAAGTCTTTCACTTCTGACTCCACCTTTCCATCCCTGGTGGAGAGCTCACCTCTAATTTCAAAGGATGCACAAGACAGCTTTATCTTAGAAGAGTTCAGGTTACTCAACCGTTGCTCAAATCTGGGTCTCATGGCTACAGGTCTCCTGGTGGGACTGTGGTCCATGCGCCTCTTTCCAGCCCCAGTGGCTCCTTGTGGGACCGCGGTATTCACAGTCTGTGGCTGCCTAGGTCAACACCTCCCGAACCCGAGCCGCAAACAGAGGCACGTGCTTCTCTTGCAGCGCGTTCTGGGCTTGTTCCCTGAAGGTGCATCTGGAAAGCAAGGGTATTGTCTGTACTCAGCTAACTTGGGAGTCTTCCAAGTGACGAATGCACACCTTTATCTCTGTGTTCTCCTTTCAGTCCCTCGGGGTGTGTGACTCCACGGAGCACAGGACCGTGTTGTAACGGCACCAAGTTGGGTCCTGTCTGTGATGTCATGTTTGGTGGTGACTGAAGGCACAGGCTCCCTTGAGCCCGCAGCAGCAATGCCCCCGAGTTCCCCCGCCCTAGTGTGCTGACTACGGGAGTGAGAGTCCATCTCCTACCAAGGGCTGTCTCGTGAGTCACGATGCTCTGACACCGTGTGTGTCTCTCAGATTAAAAACAAAGACTGGCGATCTGATGAGGGAGGCGGAATGGTGAAGCTCTGTTACAGATCTTCCTGACCTAGTTGTCCTGTTGGATTAACGTACACCTCTTCCCTTCACCCTGGGCATCATCTTACCCAGATGGCTCGTCACTGGTGACAGCCAAGGGCACAGAGACGCTCCCCTGATTTTGGCTCTCTGACCCGCAGGGCCTTTCTCCCGCATAAACTGAGGCAGTGCCGCTGCAGCAGGAGGACCTCGGCCGTTCTCTTGACGGCACTCTGGGAGGGCGGGGCGCAGGGGCTGCACACACAGGCACGCCTGCGTGGGGTGTGCACGCACACACAGCCTTGCAGGGCTTACTAGGGCGCGGGGTCTGCACGCACAGGCACACCTGCGTGGGGTGTGCATGCACACACAGCCTTGCGGGGCTCACCAGGGCGCGGGGTCTGCACGCACAGGCACACTTGTGTGGGGTGTGCACACACACACAGCCTTGCGGGGCTCACCAGGGCGCAGGGTCTGCACGCACAGGCACACCTGCTTGGGTGTGCACGCACACACAGCCTCGTGGGGCTCACCAGGGCGTGGTGGCAGTTCTGTGCTCACCCCGCATGTGGAGAGGCCTTTCAGGCCGAGGACAAGGGCCGAGCTTGGGGCAGACCTGGGAGCAGACAGCTCAATGCCTTGTTTTCCAGCCTAAGGAGTTTGGACTTTGAGAACAGCTATTACGTAAAGGCTTTTCTTCAGAAAATTCTCTAATTTTACTTCCTCCAGTGCAGCTGTGCCAGAGAGTTAGCCTGCTGTTATTCCCCTAAATCACGCCCACACAGACAGCCCCAGCGGGCCCGTTCCCGCTAGACCTGCCTGCGTCTCCATCTGCTTCCCTCTCAGGGCTGGGACAGCCCCCGCCACCAGCATCCTGCCCCCCAGACGCACTGGGCAGCGGACCAGACCCACCAGCGTCTCGTAGGCGTCCCTCAGTCCAGCGCGCGGATGTGGCAAAGTCCTGGGCTTCACCTTCAAAACTGGAACAGACAGGAAGGACCTCCCTGGTGGCTCAGTGGTAAAGAACCCGCCTGCCAACACAGGAGACTCAGGTTTGATTCCTAGTCCAGGAAGATCCCACATGCCTAGGAGCAACTGTGCGCCACAACTGCTGAGCCTATGCTCAAGAGCCAGGGGAACCGCTACTACTGAAGACTGCAGGCCCTGGGGCTTGTGCCCCACAACAGGAGAAGCCATTGCCACAGCTAGAGAGCAGCCCCCATGCACTGCACCAGAGAACACTAGCACCCTGCAATGGAGACCCAGCACAGCCAAGATACATAATAAAATTAAAAAAACACACACACACACACTAGTAGCAGACAGAAGGACCCAGAGCATTTGGCGGGTACTGGGTGGCATGGATGCTGGAGCCAGGCTGTGGGCCCTGTCTGGCTCAGCCACCTGCCAGGTGCAGGGCTAGTTAATCGTATAAACTTGGTGAGATTGCTTCACATCTCATTTCCTCTGGCAAAACTGGGCTAAAATCTACAGCCCCACAGAAGGGTTCTTGCAAGGGTCATGTATGTAACACACATGATAGCAGTGCCTGGAAGACAGATGAGACAGGCGTGAGCTGTGTCACGATCACTCCTGCACTGAGGTTGCTTTACAGTCTGCCGAGTCTTAGAAATGTCCTTCATGAAAAGCAAAAAGCAAATTAAAAATTTCAGTGCCGTAGCCTGGCAGAGTAGATTCAGGTTAACATCATCCCAGGATTCACTGGCTGCTCACTGTGTGAGTGGGGTCGCCCTGGTGTGTGGGGGTCAGCTGCGGGCAGGGCTCAGGGAGTGGTCCTGGGACCCTACTGTGACAAGCAGGTGGCTGGACACTCGGATCAGACACATGGCGGGCCTGGCTCAGAGGACCCCCAGAAGGAATTGGCTACAACAACAGGCACTGCAGGTGTTTAGATAAACTTCATAAGTCTGTTCATTAATATTTTTTAAAAATTGACTTTATTTGAAAGGGAGATTCTCTTTAGCAACCTATATCATGATAATGAAACATACTTAATTTTAAATGATCTGATGTCCACATTAAGTGCATAAATAATGTCCACATTTGGAAATCATACACAATCTTTTTTAAAAAATTCATATTGAGAGAAGAACCTCATAGGAAGAGACTAAAAGCTTCTGCTTGGGTATTTACACTGTGGAGAAGAGGTGTATATCCTTCACAGAGAGTGCTACTAAGTTATATTTAAAGCAGACACGTTCCTATTAAAATATTTTCTCACCAATAGTCAGGAAGGATTCTGTTACTACTGCACACCCGCACCTCTGCTCACACATCCCTTCCTGTCAGTCACGACGATAGGCAGAGAGGCGGTTCATCTAACAGCCCCCAGAAAGGTGCTCGGAGGAGAGGCCCTTCCCGTGCCACGGCTGTCGGGGAGTCTGGTGGATTTCTTGTTGTCAGGGCCGGCGCCAGGCTCAGAATCCTCCCAGAGCCTCCGAGGGGGACTCTGATTCCAGAGCCAAGTACAACATGGGGAAAAGTCCCTTTGGAAATCCCGGACTTCCAACCAAAGAAACCTGACCTGAGCATCTTGGCAAACCCGCTAACGCCTCCGAGGACTGTTATACACAGAATGGGCTGATTCCTTCCCATCCATTTTAAGGCCAGACCACAGTAACGGGTCATTCTGGGGGAGAGGGTTTCGCTCTGAAAGTTGAGTTTCTTGAACATCATTTGGAAAAGGAAGTGGTCCTCTGCTTTCTCCTGGGGATGCTGACCGTTTGTCCTGCACGGTGTGTGTGTTGGCGGGGGGCAGGACCTGTCGGCCTGAAGAACCTTTCTTCAGACAGTGGGCTGCACACGGGGAGCTGGGGTGGACGTGCCTGCTGAGGCCACTGACCGCCTAGATTGTGTCTGTTTCATCACTCAGCTCTTGCTTAGTGCAGCTATGACAAAATTTCTGCTTTGCCTGATTCTTTCAGGCTTTAAATGGATTCTGGAGAGCTTTTAAAACACGAGTGTTCCAAACTCAGGCTTTTCAAGTGAGTCCCATGCCCTGCCTTGGCTTTGAGTCTGTGATGCCTTCCAAGAGGAGAACCCTCAGGGGTTGGGCCTGTGCACATTCTGATGAGAGTCAGGCCAGAGAAGGAACTAGGAAGTTCTGAAACTCTTTTCCTGGCGGAAAACTAGTTTTCTGAGGTCCAAGATTGGCCATACCATACAAAGAAAGTGTGACAAGAAAGAAGCAAGTCAGAGAGCCAGTTCTCTGGTTCTACTTCAGGCATGGAGGTGTATACATATATTTGGGTAAGATTTGTAAGTATGTGTTACTTTTTATCTAACTTTCCCTGAATGACTCAGCTGACTAAGAAAACACCTCTGGCATTTTGGGAAAGAGCCAGAACTTTTGCTTATAAAATCTGTGCCGGTTTCCAGTTTGTCATCACATTCCGGTCACCAGGGCCGGAGTTCATTTCCATCTCAGTGGACACAGCGCCTCCCCAGCAGCTCCGCGGGCTGGGGCACAGCTGAGTAAACACACAGCACCCCTGTGACCCTCACGCCCGTGGTCAGAGTTTCAGCTCGTCCTCACCGTCCCCACGCTGCCTTTCCACACGTCCTAGACAGCGCCCTGCACATGGGAACATGCCCCACGGGGTACTGTTAACGGTTTCTGGGAAATAGGGAGGGAGGGAGGGGAAGAGAGAGGAAGCGAGAGGGAACCAAATGTCTAGAATTTCCAACTCTGAGACACTTGTATTTCTGAGACTATGGGAAAGCCCTTTTCCTAACATGGCAGCAGGAAAGAGCCAGATAAACGTACACATACATACACTCAGCCCTGCGCATTTACAGGGATCAGGTAACAGTATTAAGTACGGTTAGCAGAGAATCAAAAGCAGCTGAGGGTAGGCGGTTAGGTGTCACTGTATCTGGTCTAAGAGGCCAGCCTGGAAGGACGGCGGGCCTGGCTGTGTGTATCTTGTGGGTTTCTCTTGTCCGCAGCCTCTTTGTAGGAAAACCAGAGCACAGCTGCCCAACCCCTTATGCCAAGACCCCCTTCCAGGCTGCTGAGCCTCAGTGAAGATTTGGCCAACTTAGGAAAGATAGTTTATTCTTCTGATTCATCTGCAGGTGTCACCTCTGCCTTCCAAGCTTATGTGGGTTTTGTTTTGTTTCGTTTTGTCTGGGCTTCTCTTTGGGGGCACGTGTGCTCTTTGGATGGAGAAGGCAATGGCACCCCACTCCAGTACTCTTGCCTGGAAACTCCCATGGACAGAGGAGCCTGGTAGGCTGCAGTCTATGGGGTTGCTGAGAGTTGGACACGACTCAGTGACTTCACTTTTCACTTTCATGCATTGGAGAAGGAAATGGCAACCCACTCCAGTGTTCTTGCCTGGAGAATCCCAGGGACGGGAGAGCCTGGTGGGCTGCCGTCTATGGGGCCACACAGAGTCGGACACGACTGAAGGGACTTAGCAGCAGCAGCAGCAGCAGTGCTCTTCGGAGCGTCCTTTCTTGGAGGTTTTCAGAGGTGCGGTGCAGAGAAGGAGCAATTCAAACGGGTTTCAGGTTGGAGCCTCAGAGGCCAAGCCCACACCAGAGCCCTCGCTCAGCACCTTTCTTCAAATACTGGCTCTAACCGAATTTGAGATAGCTGACTGGATCAGGTTTCAGGAAAACTGTCCCAAGGCAGAACTGAGGAGGTGTCATAGGCTAACCATGCTTTCTCACTGAGAGTTCTTAATTTTACACACAACATCTCATTAGGTTGGAGTTCGGAAATGGTTGATATTGACTGTCACTGATCCCCAAACCAGCAGTTATATGGTTCAACCCAGTGAATTAATATTTAAGGCCCTTGGCTAAACTGGGTCCTTCTTTACAAGCCTCAAAAATCAGGGGAGGAACAGTCTTTTAATCCTAAATAGTATTCACTGAAGTCTCTCTCCAGCACTGAAAAGCCTAAATCCCCTTCCCACCAAATCTGAAGCCTACAGCCTGTGGGGGTGCTGGGGGCAGATGTTATCATGAAATCACCTATGGAAAATGCAAACTCAAACATCCTCTCTTTCCCCGTAAACAGGAACACGAAGAGCTGGTGACATGACATGGAAACACCTAATGTTCCGACAAAGGAAGTCGCAGAGGAAGGCCCCCGGTGGATGAGTGAGGAAGAGGGGTCTAGTGTGTGCACTGACTTGTCCTAACGCCCACCTGGAGAGTGAATTACGCACCCCCGCCCGCCCCCAGGTGAACACCGCCGAGCCAGACCCGCACTCAGCCCTAATGGTGAAAGGGGGTCACACATGAGGAGAAAGCTCCCCGGGCGGCTGCCTGTAATGCAGGACTGAAAGTCAGGGTTGGGAAGCGTGGACCGCGGCCCGGCGCCGAGCGCGGACGCGATGGGATGCGGACGGATGGACGGTGACTCCGGGAGAGAGGTTGGGCCAGGTGCTTAGTACCCGACAGCTCGGCCCGCAGAGCGGGACCCGCGCCTAGAGCGGCGGCAGCGGCTGCCCGGCCGTTCCGTCCGCCCGCGCGGAGCTCCGACCGTACAGAGCCGGGCAGACAGCCGCCCGCCCGCGGGGACCGCGCTGGGGTCACAAGTTCAGCCGGGAGCGGGAGCGCGCTCCCGCCGACACACCCCTTTTTCGGGAGAGCGGGCGGGCGGGTGCGAGCCGAGCGGCGCGAGAGCGAAAGCCGCTCTAGACAAAAGTGAGGTCTGATCGCGCACCCGGAGCCCGGAGGAGCCATCGACCTTGGGCGGCCCGAGTCCGGGCGGAGTGATGCGGGGCTGCTGAGCGAGGACAGCTGCCCCAGCGAGCGCGCATGGAGAGCCCAGTGGTCCCCTGCGTCCTCTACCCGGGCGACGGGGCGTGCGGCCAGGCCGGGGGCCGGGGCGGCGCTCCCGAGGCTCCGGGAGAGGGCAGCCTGCAGCCGCCGGACGCGGCCGAGGGGGAGGGCGCGGCGTCCCCGGCGCAGACACCCTGCAGCCTCAGCGCGTCCCTGTGCTTCAGCTCCGGGGACGACTCCCCGCCGCAGTCTCGCGCCTCCTCCGCGGCGGAGGACGCAGCGGCCTCACCGCCCTCGTGTTGCAGCGGCCGGCGGGTGGTGGAGAGGCAGTGGGGCGTCGGCAGCGCGGGCGCCGCGTCCCCGGAGGAGCCAGTGTCCCCAGAAGACTCCGCATCGCCCGAGGAGCCCGCGTTCCCCGGGGAGCGCCCGCCGACCGAGGAGCCCGCGGACCCCGCGCCCGTGCCGCCCGGCGTCGGCCCGGAGCACGGCGAGCCCGACTTGCTCATTGAGGTCTCGGGCCGCCGGCTGCGGGCGCACAAGGCGGTGCTGGCGGCGCGCAGCGACTACTTCCGCGCGCGCGCGTCCCGGGACGTGCTGCGGGTGCAGGGCGTGGGCTGGGCGGCGCTGCGGCTGCTGCTGGCCTACGCGTACAGCGGGCGCATGGCGGGAGTGCGCCCCGACAACGTGGCCGACGTGGTGGCCGGCGCGCGCCGCCTGCAGCTGCCCTGCGCCGCGCAGCGCGCCACCGACGCCGTGGCGCCGCAGCTGAGCCTGGCCAACTGCTTCGAGGTGCTGAGCGCGGCCAAGCGGCAGCGGCTGGCCGAGCTGCGCGAGGCCGCCTACCGTTTCATGAGCGACCATTACCTGGAGGTGCTGCGCGAGCCCGCCGTCTTCGGGCGCCTGTCGGGGGCCGAGCGCGACCTGCTGCTGCGCCGCCGCCTACGCGCCGGCCGCACCCGCCTGCTGGCTGCCGCTCTCGGGCCGGCCGGGGACCGCGCGGGCAGCCGGCCGCAGAGCCCGTCAGGGGATGCGGAGGGCCGCGGCGAGGCCGCCGTCTACTGCTTCCACGAGGCGGCCGGCGAGTGGCGCGAGCTGACACGGCTGCCGGAGGGCGCGCCGGCGCGGGGCTGCGGCCTCTGCGTGCTGTACAACTACCTCTTCGTGGCCGGAGGCGTGGGGCCCGCGGGCCCCGATGGCCGCGCCAGGCCCTCCGACCGGGTCTTCTGCTACAACCCGGCCATTGATCGCTGGAGCACCGTGCGGCCGCTGCTCCAGGCGCGCTCGCAGCTGCAACTGCTGGCGCTGGACGGCCACCTGTACGCCGTGGGCGGCGAGTGCCTGCTCAGCGTGGAGCGCTACGACCCGCGCGCCGACCGCTGGGCCGCCGTGGCCCCGCTGCCCCGGGGCGCCTTCGCCGTGGCCCACGAGGCCACCACGTGCAACGGCGAGATCTACGTGTCCGGGGGCTCACTTTTCTACCGCCTGCTCAAGTACGACCCGCGGCGCGACGAGTGGCAGGAGTGCCCGTGCAGCAGCAGCCGCGAGCGCTCGGCCGACATGGTGGCCCTGGACGGCTTCATCTACCGCTTCGACCTGTGTGGGGCCCGCGGTGACGCGCCGGCGGCCGTGCCGGCTGGGGGCGTCAGTGTGCTCCGCTACCACTGCCTGGCCAAGCAGTGGAGCCGCTGCGCCTCGCACCTGCGGCCCCCGGGCGCGCCCTCGGGCCTGCAGCCCTTCCGCTGCGCCGCGCTGGAGGGCACCATCTACTGCGTGAGCCGCGCGGGCACCTGGCGCTTCGTGCCGCCGGGTGAGGGCGAGCCCGGCGCCGGCGACGCGGGCCCCGAAGGCAGCTTTGAGCTCCAGTCGCTGCAGACCCCGGCGGACGCCCGGGGCCTGCTCTTCCCCTTCGTGCTCAACTTGCCGGAGGAGAGGCCGGACCGAGGGGAGGAGGGCGCTGTATAGGATGGGCCAGGTGGTCACCCGGCGTGTCCCTCCACAGCCCGAGACAGGGAATGCGCCGTGGGCCGAGGTCCCAACTGGGAACCCGAAAGGGCGCAAGGGGAGCGGAGGCCGGGGGAGAGGGTCGGGGGTGGGCTCTGCCCACGGGGATAACTTAGGAGGTAGTGCTTGTCACTACCGGGCCTGGCAAACCGTGTGCAACGCTGCCTTAAGGCCCCCTTTCTACTCTGCATTCCTTCTGCTTTGTTTTGCTTTGCTTAATGGGGGGTCGATGGCTTAAGATGCAGGATATGAGCAAATAACTTTGCAAATAAGATACAACATATCTGAGAAAGAAGGAAACAGAATCAGAGACTGTGCTTCCGGGTGCAGTGGGTGGGCCCTGTGTACCAGGGACGCTGTGGCTCAGCCGGGAGGCAGGCTTGAGTGCTGCGGGGTGCCAGCCCCCTTGTTACTGCGCGCTGAGAAGGCCCTGGGAAACGCGGGGGGCTCCCCAACTGGAGTCCTAAATGAGGCCAGTGTGAACCATATTCCTGGAAACCCTTGAAAGAAGGTCATACTTTTTTTTAGCTTGGAGTTTAAAATTGTAACTGATAAATCAAGCTCTTAAAGCTTTTCTAATTTAGTTTAAAAGTTCCTGCCCTATGTGTCAACTCCGAATGTAAGAAATATTACAGATGAAATCTTTGATTCCCAATAAGGTCTCCTGTCCAGTGAGCACGGGAGATATTTCCTGTCATCCCAGGGCCCCCGGACGGGGTCAAAGGTCCACACACCTGAGAGCAGGTCCCTCTCATCACCTAACTGAGGTGGGTTTAATACTTTCAGTTTCGAGGATGTTCATCATTATGTTCAAAGGTGTAGCAATGATTGACTGTTGCTCGGGTTTTAGATCTTTTGTGAGTGTTTGCCAGAGAGCGTATCGTCCGTAGGCGAGGCTGACAGCGGCCGTGGTGCTCACCTGCTTTGAAAGCAGGGCCAGGTGTGCCCAGCCGCTGTGATGTTTTATAGTGGGCTTGAAGAGAGTGGTATTCTCCCTGAAAGAGGACTAAAATCCTTTCTCTTTTGAGAGTTCTAAAGAAAAACATACAGGTATAGTTTGAACCCACTAATTGTGATGTTTTAAGCTGAAGCTCCAGTACTTTGGCCACCTCATGCGAAGAGTTGACTCATTGGAAAAGACTGATGCTGGGAGGGATTGGGGGCAGGAGGAGAAGGGGACGACAGAGGATGAGATGGCTGGATGGCATCACTGACTCGATGGACGTGAGTCTGAGTGAACTCCAGGAGTTGGTGATGGACAGGGAGGCCTGGCGTGCTGCGATTCATGGGGTTGCAAAGAGTCGGACACGACTGAGTGACTGAACTGAACGGAAATATTCGTTCTGTAACTCTGAGGGAAATTTATTTTTACAACCGTTATTCTAAGAAAGTGTGGCAGAGTGACAGCATGTTGACACGAGGGGGAGCATGTGTTTATAAGGTGGTTTGGGGCTTTCCTGGTGGCTCTGCGGTAAAGGATCTGCCTGCCAATATGGGAGACTCGAGCGAGGAAGATCCCCTGGAGAAGGAAATGGCAACCCACTCTAGTATTCTTGCCTGGGAAATGCCATGGACAGAGGAGCCTGGTGGGCTGCAATCTATGGGGTTGCGAAAGAGTGGGACATGAATTAGCACCTAAATAACAACAACATAATGTAGTTTAGCAAATGAACTACTTTTGTCTAATTGTGAACTCCAAAATACCATTAATAAAACTAACCTGAAATTTCACTACTGTAATAGGGCACAAGGATTAAAAGGCAGGGTGTACTATTTATTAAACATTTGAGGATAAAATATATGTTCATAAAGAGAGGCCAACTGACTTAGATTCTGAATCCAATCCACTTTTTTTAATGACAGGAAAAGTGCCCATTGAAGGTTACTGGCACAGAGGTCGATGGAGTCATGTGTAGCTTATTATGATTTCCTCATGAATCAGTGATGGGAGGGATCCTCCCTGTGCGACCTGTGGGTGTGCGGGGAATAGGTTATGCTTCCTAAAGAGGCAGTGGTTGTTAGAGTGGTCAGTTAAGCATGCTTAGAAATTCAGCATGATTCATGCTTGTCCTGAGGCCAGGGCTCTGCCGTCTCAGCCTGTGTGTTCTTGGAACTTGTGCGCCTGCCCGTGACCGCTCCTGACACGACAGGATGTCTTGGCAGCTCGGGTCAGCATCTTAGGAAAAACCAGGCTCCAGACTGCCTGACTTTTTAGGAGCAGACTGGAGACATGGCAGGAGAAGAAGTGAGGTCCAAAAGAAACACACTGTTCTCGTAAAGACACGAGCGTCTCACATGCCAGTTCATTTTTCTCCAGACTTTCATTATTTATGCTCAGTTTTTATTTGAAATGGAACCGAGGTGATATTTTCATTCCTTCAATATCAAACTCATGAGATATGATCACTGTGATTTTACTTGAGAAATCATTCCTAGGATGCTTACCATTGAAAAACACAAATCCTAAAGTGGGCTTCCAAAGTCAACTCTCCCCGTTGGAGATGGGAGACATACTAGCTGTCAGACAGTGGACAGCCAGACGATGACACACCCTGCTGGAGTGTTTGGATATTATTTCATCCTTGAATTGAATGAAGGGACGCCTGGCTGAGATGCAGCAACGCTTCCTGTGGGAGCTGGCCCCGAGCCCCGGGGAGTTGTCAGGATGAGATCCCGGAGGATATCTAAGGAGGGTGGTGGGCTTTGAACCTTGTAGACCATGTTTCTCATGGCAGCATCACCGAGAACAGGTGCCAGAGGACCTGTGTGCTGCGAAGACCAGTTTATTTTGTTTAGGGGCCAGTACCTGGGGTGTCGGGCCAGTCAGGCAGTGCGCCAAGTGTGCGAATGGAAGAGCCCACCGCCCAGGACCCTTCTGCACAGGACGGCTGGGCGAGGGGCAGGCCTCCAGGGCTGACGCTCCAGGGCTTGTCCCATTGCTGAGCCTGTGTCCAGCTCTGTAGAGAACCAGTTGGTGCAAAAGAATCCCTGCTCTCCTTTCGCTTGAATCAAATGAGGGCAGTGCATATACATCGGTAATTCTCATGAAATTAAGAAACCCCCAAACACTGACATTCCCAGACATTCGAAAGAGCAGCAGGGCATTTTCAGGGGACACGTAATTCGCGGAAGCTTAATCTTTTGGTTAGTTGACAGTAATGATGACTTCTGTGTTGTGAATCAGGGTTCGTTTGGAACCCGAAGGATTGGGGTGAAGTCATCTTCATTTCCTTTCTGTTTTTCCTGCTGGTCAGGGAGAGCTCTGGTGCCAGCGCCAGCGTGGACTCCGGCCGCTTTATGAGGCTGGCCTGGGACCACGGTGACTTTATTTCTGCACCAGTTTACTTTCCTTTCAGAGAAGGACTGCTGCAGAAATTCTTTGGCTGCTTAGTGACAACTCCCTGTATCTCTTTTGCTGCAAATACTTAAATCACCTGGTCCGCTCTTGTTACTTTCTGGTGTCAATTTAGTGATTCTTTTAGCCACTGTTTAATTTGTTGGTCTCTTGGGTAACTTCCTCTGAAATGTTTTGAAACGAAATGTGTTTTTAAGTCTTTGCCTTTTCCTTCTAAGATGGTTTCAGGACATTATCTGTTGTAACACCTTCCTGGGTCGGAATGTAAACAAAAGTGCTCTTTTGCGTTGTCTTATTGTAGACGATTTCCTAGCTTACAAAATGTTTCATTTTTGATGTCTTAAAAAAAAATCAGTGTTCTCCTTTCCTCCTTTCCTCTGTGACATCTTTATTCACGGGAAGATAACAGGAACTAAGGATGGGAACGCGTCGTGTTCGGGCTGCATCTGAGAGTGCATCAGAGCCGCGTTCTCTTTGCTTCCCCGCATCCTGGAAGGCACCGCGAGGCTCCGGCTCCTAGTGTGTGAACTGGCATGGGTGAGAGCCTCCTACCTGCTTGGTGAACTGGTGTGAAATGAAACAAAAGACCAGATTTGGCCTCCTGTGAGACACAAGCTCCTCTGAGGCTTTTGAAAGCGCTAAGCAGTGCTGTGATGTTGCTGGGTGTTGAAGACAAACAGCCATCTTGAAGACACAGCTTTGCCCAGCTGATGCTGTACTGATCAGCGCTCGTGTTCGAGTATTGAGTGCCAACCCTGTAAACCCTGTCCATCTGCCTGTTTATGCCGAGGTGAAATAAATCACTGGGCGATGCTAGCTGTCCTGCAGTCTGCGAGGCTGTCTTTGTGTCTTCTCGCCGGAGCAGAGCCCTGGTGGCGGGCCTCTCCTGGGAATGAGCTTCGGGGCTGGAAGATTCTGGCTTGACCTTCGAGGGGTGGGGGGCGGGAGGCGACCCCTCTGTGAATGAGGAGTGTGGAGGGGCTTCCAGTGACCAGATCCAGGCATGGGGTCCCTTCATACTCCTCAGGCATCTGTGGGCACCTCTGCCTACCCTCCCCACCATGCCCCTTCCAGCTCACTGCTCCCAGGGGGCAGCGTCTATGCTGGGACGTTGCCCATGGGCCACGGGCGGACCCAGGGCTGGGCCGGGGGGGTCATCACACTCGTGGCCCCGACAGGGGTCGGCACACATCTGGACAAGGACGCAGTGCAAGGGGAGCGCTTTACTGGGGTTCCCGTGGGAGGGGGAGGTGGGGCTGAACAGCAGGCGCTGGCTGCTCTGAGCAGTCTCGGGGGCTGTCGGGGGTCCCTGGGGCACCAGGCACGGGGGGGTGAGTGAGGCGGGCTGGGGAGGCCGGTTGGGGGTGACTGAGTCTGGGAGTGCTGGAGGCCAGTGGCCGTGGGGCTGGGGGCAGCCTGGGTTGGGGGGTGTGGGTTAGAGATGGGTAGGGACCTTGGTGCGGGGAGAGGAAGCCCGCGCCCTGGAGGGAGGCCCTCCTGGGTCAAAACCTCCCAAGAAAGCAAGAAGCCAGGTGGGCACAGCTGTGGTCTGCGGTTCAGCCCTGCCAAGGGTCTGTGGCCCAGGGGCGTCGGGCGAAGCTCAGGGCACAGTCCCTGCTCCCTGGGATCCTCCTCCTTCCCTGAGAAGCATCTGATGCCACTCAAATCCAGAGAACAGAGTCCCCAGGGTGTCCCCCCGCTCCCCTCTCTGCCCAGCGAAGTCACCCCAAAATGAGAAAGAGGCTCAGGGGTCAGAGCACACTTTCACCAGCACAGGAGGGGAGGGGAAGTGGGGCTTGGGTTACTTGGCCAAGAGTGGCTGGTACCCGCCTCGTGAATCACTACCTGGGATGCAGGCCTGCAGACCCTCGGGAATGGGTGGGCTGTATCCATTTAAAGTTGTCTCCTGTGATGTTCTGAGAGCTGAAATCCCGCCTGGTGGGCACATACCCCCGCCCCCCCACCTGCCAAGGGCCCAGGAACCGCCTGGGACCTGTGCCAACCCCCCGGGCGGGCCCTGCCCCCGAAGGGGACACTCCTCTGCCTGAGTCACCCTGGCCCGGTGCCCGGCAGCTCGGAACACCCCAAAGCCCAGCAAAATCACGAGAACAGGCCAGTCTCATGTTCACCCCACCCTGCCTGCCATTTCCTGCAAACCCCAGGACAGGCCGTGGCCTCCGTCTGCCCTCTGTCCTGTCCTCTGCCCCCTGCACACACCCCGTGCCCGGCAGCTAGGGACACCCCTGCGGCCCAAAGCCCATCAACATCATGACAACCGGCCAGCCCCGCGCCTCATCTCTAGGGCTCTGCAAGGAGCCTGGCATTTCCTTCATCAGCTTCTCTGTGCTGCCACTGTCCCCTCTGCAGGCTGAGACCTGATGTGGGCATTGGGTACAGACGGGAGCTGGCCCTGGCAGGGGCAGGACCCACAGAGGGAGCTCAGGGTGTGACGGGCAGGCCTGCCCCCGATCCAGCGCTTAGCGGCCCTCCCCTGGGCAAAGGGGGCAAGGAGCAGACAGACCCCAGGCGTGCCCCTGAAGACGCCCTCTGCGCAGAAGAGGCGTGGAGAGGACCATCCAGCCGCAGCCTTCTCCCAGGTGTGCTGGGAGGAGGAGACTTTCAGAGGTTGTCCGTGGCGCTTCGCCTGGTTTCGGGCTGGAGTCGGATGGGCGCACCAGACACGGGCCGAGTGGATGAGGTCGCTCTCTCTCTTGGTTCTGACCTGACTGCTCGGAATCTCCAACACACCCCAAAGAGCCCCAACCGCAGTCCGGCCCCACGCTGCACAGGCTGCCCCTCGCCCCACGTGCCAGCCCCGCCGCCCCGCCACGCTTCTCAGGCACCGGGCCTGCCTTGCTGGGCCTCCCCTGGGCCTGGTGGGGCCCACCCTATGGTGTCTGCGCTGTCCCCTCTCTCCTCCCCCAGCCCGTTCACCTCTTTCTCTCTCTCCTGCCCCAGGACGGCCTTCCAACGCCTCCTTCCAACTTTCGCCCCCTCCACCCCAGCCACTGTTCCCTCGATGCGCTCTGCTTTTCTTGACGGCTGTTGTAAATATCTAGCTCAGCGATGTCTTTGTTATTATTTCCCATCATCTGTCTTGTCCTTATTGTTACTGTGCAGTGTATCACATGTTTATTGTTACCATGCTGTTCTATCAGACCCTTATTACTGCTCAGATCAAGTCTTCATTGTCAGCATCCCTCATGTCGCGTCTTTCTTTTTGTCCACTTGCATCTCTGGTCTTAGCCGTTTAGAGCGTGTTTCTGTTGTTAACGCCCAGTCAGAGCAGTTCTCTGTCTGTCTGCTGCGGTGGAAACCAAGCTCTGTGAAGACATGGGTGGGCCTGGTTGTCAGGACCCTTGGCTTCCAGATTCACGGTCAGCGCCGGGGACGGTGGCCACTCAGCTGAGTCCACTCGTGAGCTGTGGGCACCGCAGGCGGGCACGGTATTGTCTGTAGGACCGCGCCTCCCGTCCCGGAATCCCCACCTCCAGGCCTGAGGTTGTGGGGTTCAAGGACACTGCCTGGATGGTGGTGTAAACAATGGGGCCCCAGCAGGGACACGGCACTGACTGGCCGGTTCCTCTCTGGAGATCCGTGTTCATGTGAGCCCCTAGAGGCTGTTATCTGAGTGAACAGCCCCTGGGGGTTCTGTAGGAGGATCCACCAAACCCCAAACTCACAGACACACGTGGCCACACAGCGTTTTTCTCTGCCGTCTCCTCATACCTGTCAGTCATCCAGGTCCGTAGTCCCAGGCCCGTGTCCACGCTGTCTTGGCCCAAGACTCCTGCATCTGCGGCCTCTGATGCCCACAAAGCTGCCGAGCCGCTCACCACCCCTGAGTGTCATCAGGACGTCGCGGGGGCCGCTGTCCCTCCTCCACATCAAGGCTCGGGCGTGAGTGCAAGTTTCCTGGCCTTTGGAGCCAGTCGAAGACAAACACAGCTGGACGTCCGTTAAAGCAGATTCTGCTCAGCGCCGCCCACGGCAAGAGGAGCCAGCATCGGGCTCAGCCAGGTCACGGTGCCTTCGAGGGGGTGGGAAGGGGCAGCAGACAACGCCGGGGCTGCGATGGGGCTGCGTCTGAAGCTGCCAGCTGCTGAGGAAGGGCTCCGCCTCCCCCAGGGCTGGGGGCCCAGCTCGCCTTCCTCAAGCTTCCTCCGGAAGGTGTGGCTCACAGGCCCCTGAGAAGAATGCCCCGAACGGTGGGAGCACCCAGGTGTCTCGGAGAAACAGAGGACAGGCCCACACGTGTCAGCCCTTCTTAGTGAAAGCTCTGGAAGGTCAAGGCCCGGCCGGGCACAGAGGGAGCGGAAAGCGCACCCCTCGCTGCAGCCCGGAGCTTCCCGGGAGGCGCTGCTGCGGGGCTGGTGCCCGCAGGACCTCCTGGTGGGCGGGAGGCCCTGCTTGGGTTAGACCTGGGTCCTGGTGCTGAGTTCCGACGGGGAGGTGGGTGCCCGGGGCCCCGGCCTTCAGACAGACAGGGCCGCACAGCGATACCCACCCTCGGTGAGAGCCGAGTCCAAGCCACTGCTATCTCTGTGGGTTTCTGACGCACTCTGGAGACATTTTCTTCTGCTTCCAGGGCTTAATTTGAGAACTCGCTGAAATTGAGCAGCAGTGGTATAACTGGGACTGCACACTCGATGGAAGGAAGAGTCTGATGCATCAGAAAGATACATCCTGCCCATGCCTGCGGTCGCAGGGGTGTGTGATGCTTTAAACAGACTGCCTGGCTTCCGCTTAGGTTTAGACTACAGGCTCCTGCGGAGCTCCTACGAGTAACCCAATTACTGAGGCTGCTGCGTCCCAAGGGTGCTTTCCCTCCAGGGGGTTGGGGGACTGGAGTCCGGGCCTGCCCCTGCTCCAGCCCCGTCTGCCCCACAGCTGCTGCCCCTTACAGCCCAGCGCATCTGCCCTTCAGGTGAGCTGTGGCTCTGCAGTGACTCACACACGGCTGTGGGCAAAACGCCCTGCAGGCTGCACGGTGCAGGCGCCTGTGGAGTGGGCAGGGCGGCGGTCGGGGGATATGTGGCTGAGAATCCGGGGCTGGCCTAGGGCCCCCGGGGTGCACCGTCCTGGAAGGAGGCTGGGGGACAGGCGGGCCGGGCACCTGCAGCCAGCCCGGGCCTCGGGGCTGCCAGGGGAGCTCTGTCCACCTCCAGGATGGTGGCCGGACGCCCCACCAGCTTTCTCGGCGCTTCTGTGTGCTTTTCCCTGCAGGCTCTGTGCCACCCTGGGGCCCGCTGAGCCTGCCCCATCCCTCTGTAAACAGCAGAGCAGTGTCCGCGGCCCTTTGTGACACAGCGGCTGTGGGAACTGGCCCTCGGGCAGACAAAGGCTCTTTCTCTCCGCCGCTTGCTCTGAATCTTCTCCTGTCCCCGGGCCGGTGGGTTGGCGTCCCTGAGGTGTCCTCGGCAGTTAAAGTCTCTGCGTTCTTTTCAGAAGGTCGTGGCCCGGGGGTCTGTGTCTGGGTCAGGGAGGCCACTCTCTGACCTTGGCCCTGAGGAATGGACGGGCCCCCCGGCCCCCACCCACCCTGTCCAGTTACTAATCATTTACTTGGCACAATTCAGATCCATTAAACCTGAATAGAGTTCAGGATCTAGGGAAGGATGGATAATAGAGACATGTAATTAGGAAGGGATGGATCATAGGAAATCATAAGTGGCAGCTGTGACTGGGGCAGCAGACAGAATGAGGGCAGCTGGGGGGTGGTGGGGGGCAGCCCCCCCCTCTGTCTTTTCAGCCACCACCAGCCCGTCACAGCCCAGTTCTGGAATGCTGACTCAGTAACCTGACTTGGGCCATTGTTTCCCATCTATTTGCCATGAAGTGATGGGACCGGATGCCATGATCTTCGTTTTCTGAATGTTGAGTTTCAAGCCAACTTTTTCACTCTCCTCTTTCACTTTGATCAAGAGACTCTTTAGTTCCTCTTCACTTTCTGCCATAAGGGTGGTGTCATCTGCGTATCTGTGGTTATTGATATTTCTCCCTGCAATCACCTCATGGCAAATAGATGGGGCAACAGTGGAAACAGTGACAGACTTTATTTTTGGGGGGCTCCAAAATCACTGCATGGTGACTGCAGCCATGAAATTAAGATGCTTGCTCCTTGGAAGAAAAGTTACTATCAATTTGCACAGCATATTAAAAAGCAGAGACATTATTTTGTCAACAAAGGTCTGTCTAGTCAAGGCTATGGTTTTTCCAGTAGTCATGTGTGGATGTGAGAGTTGGACTATAAAGAAAGCTGAGTGCTGAAGGATTGATGCTTTTAAACTGTGGTGTCGAGAAGACTCTTGAGAGTCCCTTGGACAGCAAAGAGATCCAACCAGTCCATCCTAAAGGAGATCAGTCCTGAATATTTATTGGCTGAAACTCCAATACTTTGGCCACCTGATAGAAAGAGCTGACTCATTTGAAAAGACCTTGATGCTGGGAAAGATTGAAGGCGGGAGGAGAAGGGGACGACAGAGGATCAGATGGGTGGATGGCATCACCCACTCAATGGACACGAGTTTGGGTAGACTCCGGGAGTTGGTGATGGACAGGGAGGCCTGGCATGCTGCAGTTCATGGGGTTGCAAAGGGTCAGACACGACTGAGTGACTGAACTGAACTGAACTGACTTGGTCACCCCTTCCTTTTCCTCCTGCTCTTTGCCCAGGGCCCCCCACACCCCCTTCTCCTTCACTGGGGCCCTGGCATCCACCCTGGTTCCTCACTTCCCTCTGGCCTCCGTGGGCACCTTCTCCTCTCAGCACAGTTTCGACCTTTCCACATTCTCCCCACCTGCTGTCACTCCAAAGCACTGCCCACCAGAGCCAACGTTAAATTCATTAATGTCAAGAGGGGGCCGACCTTCTTTTCCCCTCTGTCCTGTTCTGAGTCTGTTTGTAAAGGTGACTGCATGATGGCAGGAAGTTGGTTGCATGTTACTCGCAGTCCCCAGGAGAGAGGGGAACTGCCGGACGTGTGGACGCGCCGGGGATGGCCTGGGGTCGGGGGCAGAGACACGACAGAGGCAGGATGGAGGCCACTGGCTTCCCTGGGTTCCAGGATGGAGGGCAGGCGTCCATCCTCAAAGGATACAAGGGGACTCAGTCTCAGGGCTGCAACCCGCAGGGGGCCTGCAGTCCATGGAGGGGGGTTCAGAGCCGCTGCAGGATGCTGGGGGTGGGAGGGGCTGCCGGGACACCCCTGCCTACCTGGAGCTGCTGCTTCGTTTTGTTTCTCAATTCTGACAGTGAGCCCTTGGTCCCACCCCACACAGTCGGGCAGCTTCTACGAAACAGCAAAGCCGGGAGGAATCAGCTGTCTTTGGGATCAGTGTTCTCGGACCTCAGGCTATGACTCACTTGTCAGGAAGTCCATGTGCTCATGGGCAACTGCACACACGAGTTGAAATAGAGCCGGATAACTAAAGTCAGAGCTCCTCTCTCCCCCTGCACCCACACACGTGCTCACACGTGTCCCCCGAGACGACGGGCAGGGGCGTTTGATTTCACACATTCTCTCCCCTCCTGTTTGGTGTCACACCTCCAGCGATCTTTGCATTATACATCATTTCTAGTTTGAGGACAAGGAGGCTGAGTCAGAAAAACAGGAGCAGTAGGAGGTATAGAGATAGATAGGTAGATACTGGACAGATGAATGGACGGATAGATAATGCTGATAGTGTCCGGGTAAACATACATACTTGGGGCTTCCCTGGTGGCTCAGCAGTGAAGAAGCTGCCTGCGGTGCAGGGGCTGCAGGGGGCACGGGCTCGATCCCTTGGAGGAGGAGGGGCGACACAGGCTCGATCCCTTGGAGGAGGAGGGGTGACCCGCTCCAGTGCCCTTGCCTGGAGGACCCCAGGGACAGAGGAGCCTGGTGGGCTACAGTCCAAGGGGTCGCACAGAGCTGGACCCGACTGAAACTGCTTAGCATATACGTATCTATATAGATTCTAGAAAGATCATCATAAGCTGTCTGCTCACGTGAGGCTGGAAGATGAGCCCTCTGGGAGCTGGCGGCCAGCGCAGCTGATGGTGCAGCCTGGAGCCTGCGTGGGCGCTGCCGGGCAGACCCCAGTCTGAATGCGAGGCCAGGTACCTGGGAGCCCAGGACAGAGGCTGGGCACGGGCAGAAAGGCAGAGAGGCGCACCCACCCTGCTCCGTCCACACGGGGTGGGATGATGCCTCCCAGACACGCCCGGAAACACGGCTCAATCTGCCATCAGAGTGGCCACAGGCCCCTGGAGGCGACATTCGAGGCCGCCCGTCACAGAGGTGCCCACACCTAACACACAGGCCCGTGAAGGCGACACTCAAGGCGGCCCGTCACAGAGGCACGCACGTCTAACACACAGGCCCGTGGAGGCGACACTCGAGGCCGCCCGTCACAGAGGCACGCACGTCTAACACACAGGCCCCTGGAGGCGACACTCGAGGCCGCCCGTCACAGAGGCTCGCACACCTAACACACAGGCCCCTGGAGGCGACACTCGAGGCCGCCCGTCACAGAGGCACGCACGTCTAACACACAGGCCCCTGGAGGCGACACTCGAGGCCGCCCGTCACAGAGGCACGCACGTCTAACACACAGGCCCGTGGAGGCGACACTCGAGACCGCCCGTCACAGAGGCACGCACACCTAACACACAGGCCCCTGGAGGCGACACTCGAGGCCGCCCGTCACAGAGGCTCGCACAGCTACCACAAGCGGTGCAGCCCTGGGGGCAGAGAACCCGCAGGGCGGCTGGCCCGCTGCTGCTGCTTTTCCGTTTAGAAAGGAGGTTTATACCCATCCCCGCGTGGGTCTCTGCAAACCTGCGTCTTTGGAGCCTCACTTGGTTAACTCTCAAGTGGGTGACAGTTTTGTTCGGTTTCTTCCGATTTGGGCCGTGGTTTACGGCTCTCCGAGTCCACTGCACCCCCTGAATTTCTGGACCTGGACTCTCGCGGTGGACCGAGCAGGGGTCAACGCCCAGGCCTCCTCTCAGATCTGCGACTGGCGGATTTCAGGGTCTGCGGGTCTGCCTCGGATCCCGGGCCTGAGCCCAGACCGTCACGGGCAGCGCTGCCGCCATCTGGTGGAAAGCTGCAGACATTACACTTTAGCCCAGCGTGAACTAAATACTCAGTACATTGAATTGGGAAAAGATCAGAAGGTTCTAAATTATACAGCTACTATAACATAGATGAGGGCACATAAGATACTTGTGAAGCCCTTTTATGTGCATCCAATATTATTTAAAGTGAATTCACACAATAGATGGTTGCTAATTAAAGGACTGACATGCATCTCTACTCTCAAAGGTGACACATCCCAGGACAGATCAGATCCTCCAGTGACACACATTTCTGGCCGTAACATGACACATGATT
Source organism: Capricornis sumatraensis (assembly GCF_032405125.1). NCBI lineage: Eukaryota > Metazoa > Chordata > Mammalia > Artiodactyla > Bovidae > Capricornis > Capricornis sumatraensis. Next base: position 42,961,961 of record NC_091072.1, on the reverse strand, counting down.
GGCCCCTTCATGCGTGTGCACTGTGGTGTGTGAAAGCCACCCTAAGGGGTGAACAAATGAGGATTCCTGCTGTAGTAGGCACCTTTAGGAAAATCCCAAATAACAGCCCAGAGTTATTAAAGAGGCCAGAACAGTTATATCTAGCATCCAGAGTATAAGAAATCAGGAACCTTAAGTGGAAGGCTCTTGGAAATGCTAACATTTGCAACCACAAGTTCATGTAACATTGAGAAAGGATGTCTAATTTCTTCTGACCTGGCCCTTCCCTCCTCCATCACCGTGTCCAAGACAGCAGCCCCACCCGGCCCCAGCCTGGCTCCAGCCCGGCTCCAGCCCTCTCCCTGCTCAGCCCTCAGAGTGCAGCCAGCACCAGCATGTTCCCGTGGGCCCCTGGTCCTGGCCTAGTGTGGCCTCTGCAGGCCGGGGCTCTGGCATTTGAACACAAGCACACATAGCACCTGCCCAGGGGAGGGCACGGTTCAAGGTCTGGGGGCGGGTGTGGGCTTCGGAAGTCCCCGGTGGCTCCCAGGGCCGGTCAGCAGAACCAACAGGATGTAACACAGAAAATCACCGTAAGAGCCAAGCTAGGGTAGGGACCCGGCTGACACCACTGCAGGCCGGCAAGCCCCAAATCTGCAGGTGGGCGGCGGCAGAGCCCAGGCGAGGGTTGTAGTTCGGGTCTGAAGAGGGTACGCTGACAGAATTCTCTCTCTGGGGCCTCGGTCTTTCCCTATGGAGGCCATCAGCTTATCGGGCAAGGCCCACCCACACTGTGGATAATCTGCTTCCCTCGGAGCCCACGGATTTAAATCTTAATCCTTTCCAGAAAGGGCCTTCACAGGAACAGCTGCGTGGGTGTTTGACCAAATATCTAGGTGCCATGGCTTAGTTGAGTTGACAAAATTAACTGTCCCAGTGTGTGTATACACACACGCACATACATCTTCAGATTTTTTAAAAACATATTTTCAGTGTAAGAGTTGCTATAAATAACTAACCTGACGTTACTCAACTTGGAGATTTTTTTACACTGATATGCTCAATGGCACCCCACTCCAGTACTCTTGCCTGGAAAATCCCATGGACGGAGGAGCCTGGTAGGCTGCAGTCCATGGGGTCGCGGAGAGTCGGACATGACTGAGCGACTTCACTTTCCCTTTTCACTTTCATGCGTTGGAGAAGGAAATGGCAACCCATTCCAGTGTTCTTGCCTGGAGAATCCCAGGGACAGGGGAGCCTGGTGGGCTGCCCTCTGCGGGGTCGCACAGAGTTGGACACGACTGAAGCGACTTAGCAGCAGCAGCAGATAAAATTACTGTGACTAGCTGGAAGCATGTTAGGATTACTATAATTTGTTTCAACACTGAAAAAGATTATTGTTAATACAATTATTTAAGTTTGCATTTAGTGTTTTTCCTCTTGGAAAACGCTTTCAAATTTCTTGAAGAAACTGGTAATTTTTGGATGGTCCTGCCGGGTTGGTTCGCCCTCTAGTGGATGTAAGTTGAATATGCACTTGGTCAAGATTTCAAGGGATGGTTTGCGGCTTTAGCACTTCTGAGCATGGTCCGGAGTCACCTGGAGGTTTCTGATGCCGCTTACAGAGACTGGGCGTCAAGAATCATTCTCATAACACTGATGAGGTTGTTGGGTGTATCAACAGTGTGAGCTTTTGCTCCTGTATGATGGAATTTGGAAGATCTGTGTAAATTCAGGGAACTCATTTTCCGAATGGCCAACACAGGATGTCACAAACTGTGGGGTGTAGATGGTGCGTCCAAGCTGCAAGGGAGATCACAGGATGTAACAGGTGTGGAAGGTGGTGGCTGTGGTTTCAGGTTCCCTGTTGTAAAGAAGCTTTAAGAAATCACCAGAGAGCATCTGACTGCAGTAAAAGAAAAAACTATTCGCTTCTGAAAAGGCTGTGAAGATTCCCCTCTCCTGTGCTGTGTGTCTGCAAGAGCCTGGATCTTCTCCACATGTTCCAGCCAAGAACCAGGCTGCAACAAACTGAACGCAGGAGCAGCCCCAGGTGACTTTCCTTAAACCAAACATCAGAGAGAGTCTTAAAAATATAAAGAAGTGCCACTCTATTTTTTAAAAATATATATTTATTTTATGTAAATATGTTATTTGTGTTAGCATAGAATGGGTTAGATTTTGTTACCTTAAAGTGAAGTAAATTTCTCATGTGGTAAATATAGGTAGACATAACCCATGTAACTAAGAACTGTTTGGGATATTTTTAAGGGCACATGGGGGTCCAAAAAGTTTGATTAAAATGTTCAAGAAATCTTGGGCTCAAGGAGTACTTGATAATCTGCAGATAATCAATAGTCAAACATAATGTTGAATTTATAAACTAGAATGGAGTAATGAATGATGTCTATATGTTGACACAAATAGTAATGATGTCTATATGTTGACAGAGATAGTAATGATGTCTACATGCTGTTACTTTTTTATACTTTAATATTATTTCATCTGTACCTCTAACAAGTCAAGAGTTGATACTTGTATCTTTACTTTTCACAGGATTAAAGCAGGTTCCACTCCTGCCGTGACCACATCTCTTAACTCGGTTCATTTAATTTTCTTCCAGACAACAAAATCAAGGAATATTTATCAAGCGTCTGTTCTTGCCAGCCCCAGGAATCGTTGTTTAAGAAAAGAGAGAATGAGACATGGTTTATGTCTCTCCCAGTGTAGAATAGCAATAGCTTTATTTATGTACACTTTTGAAAATAATTTGCTCAAATTTCTAAAATCATTGCCAAATTAGACTTCGGACGGTCGTCTTTTGATTTATGAGTATTTGAGTACTCTTAGATCCTAGGCACTGTGGTCTGCAGTTTCATTCCTAATTGGCCAAAGTTAGAATTTTATGTAAATAGCCGTTGCATGAACTTGGGCCATTTCAGCAGCGGGGGATTGTCTGCACCCTGTTTCTCGGCGTCTTCTCTGTACAACAGTCTGTGATGATGAAAGGGGCCTTCGCAGGAAGAGCACCACGGGAAGTTCAAGTCGAACGAGGGATCCTGTGACGGCTCTTCACAGGCATGGAAGTAAAGTGCAGGAGCTCGCGGGAGAGGCGCAAAGCTCCATGAGCTCGGCTTTGCATTCGGCTGGAGGGGAAAACGAGGGTGCGCCTTTCAGGTGTTTCATTTTCATGGGGCAGGTCTGGGCCCCCATTTGTGGGGTGAGCGTATGCTGGTTGTAATTAGGGTGCTGTGGTCAGCGTGCTCCAGAGAGACAGCCAGTGGGATAGACAGATGGGCAGATGGACACAAGGGGAGTTTAAAACAGGAAGTGGCCCACAGACTCACAGAGGCCCAGAGGTCCCACCATCAGCCTTCGGCCTGTCTGGGCCTGTTTCTGCGTTTGCAGGGGGAAGTGAAGGGCCGGGGGGTGACAGCCAGTGCTGTCCGGCTCTGGGGGTCCTCTGAGGCCGACCCTGGCCCGTCTCTGCCCCCCGCATCCACCCCGGAGCCGGGGCCCACAGCTGGCTCCCACCGCACACAGGACATGCAGCCCTGCCTGCTGAGCGCTCTTCCCACCTGCTCTGTTTTGTGACAACCGCTATTTTAGAAACACGCGCTCGCGGTGAGCTTGGTGAGCTCCAGGCCATGAGGCGCTTACCGAGTGGAATCCTCTTGGCAGGCGCGTCCTGGGCTCTGTTCCTGTTTCCTGGATCCTGTTCCGGGCCTGGCTGCAGGGGACCCTGTTCATGGGGCTGCGCTCTCTTCCCCGGGCGCTGTCTTTCAGGACTGAAGTCACGGTGAATCAGGGCTTAAACAAGGACCATCTAATCCGAGTCTTGCTCTCCCACCGGGAAGCCAAGTCCCGGGCGGCGGAGCCTGTGCCCAGGGCACGCAGCTTCAGCCGCAGATTAACAGACAGGAAAACCAGGCCAGCGGCCAGTGCCCTTGACAACGGCTCAGGGTGCCCCGGGCAGTTCTCTCCTCCTCTGGCCCTGCCGTGATTATTTAGTGACAGGGTGGAGATAAACTTCCCATTAATTGAGGGCCATATCTGTAAACAGAAGCCTGTAAATAGAAACTACAGGACAAAGGCCATGCTCTCCCGGTTAGTAAACACGTCTTTATTGAGCTGGACGATGTGGAGGCCCAATTCGGTCAGAGGGAGGGTGCAGGTGCCAACCAGCTCCTGTCCCGGGGGTGGTCCTTGGGTGCTGGGGACAGTGGGTTAGGAGAAGGGCCCACAGGGTACAGTTCTGCTGGTCAGATGGCAGTTCTCAGCTTAAAAACACAACCACGAATACTACATTCAGGATTGAATTATAATTTTGAGCTTTACCAAGATGTAGAAATCTGTGGTTGCCTTGACAACCATAACCCACTTCAGGGCAGCTCTTCCCCTCCCATGTGGGTCTTTGGGGCCTCTCTGGGTTTCCTACCTGCCAAGACAACTTTTATTCTCTAACTGGTTGGGAAGAACCTCCTGAGTCAGGAAACGTCAACTCCCTGGGGGAGCTGGGCTGCGGGCCACCCAAGGCCCCAGGGGCTCCGACACCCCCGTCTCGGGGAGGGCGAGGTGGAGGTCACACTGAACAGAATGTACACACGACCCTGAAGAGATGCGGCCAGGAGCTGGTGCCAGGTTTCCTAGGATTAGTTCTGATTTACAAAATATGGAAAAACTCCGGGCTCCATTACAGACGCACTGAGGAATGCTCCAGGCACCCGCTCTTTGATGTCAGGGAAAGCGCGGGTCGGGTCACACCTCCGTGTCTTGCTAATGTTGAAGGAGGCCTGTTAGCTAGTTTGGTGCGTTCATCAGGAAGCAGCTCTCTGTTGAGCGTATTTTCCCTGTGGGCCTGGAGCTGTTTTCACGGCCAGCTGGGTACCTGGTGCTCAGAGGCTGGAGGGTAGATGGATGGGCCAGACCATCGCCCTGGTTACCACACATGTACGTTTACAAACCACGGTGAGGGCTCTCAGCGGGACGTGACAGAGGAACCCGACTTAGACGGGGTCAGGGAGAGGCGCCCGAAAACTGGAGCTTGAGGTGGAGTCTGGATGGGGTTAGCTAAGCGGAAGGAGGGGGCAGCCTGGGGCCTTCCAGCTGGGACGCTTTAAGGCATGACGGGCTCTCAGAGGTTGGGGTGATGGCTCAGGTTCCACCCCGAGGCTGTTGCCTGGGACGGGGCCTGGGGAAGCCAGGGCACGTGTGGGTGCAGACAGTGGTGGTTCTGGCAGAAGGGCCCAGCTCTGCCCTGGATGGGGACAGAGGTGTGGAGGGGGCTGTCTAGGAGGACTGTGCAGGGCCAGGTGGGCCTGCGGGAGGCGCCCAGGGTCCCTGCCTTGTGCTGCTCGTGGAGCGGGGACCGCTGGACACAGACACCCGTGGGAGCAGAGGGGGCCTGGGCTCAGTCTTCACTCCACGGAGGTTATGACTGCATCCACTGTGCAGAGGAGGACGGGCGTCCACGCCGGGTACCCGCCCCCCAGGCACCTGCTCCCAGGCGGGGCGTCCATGGGGTAAGGGGGGCAGGGATGTGGAGGGACGGGCTATGCCCGCATCCCAGGGCATCTGCCATGTCTCTTCATGGTGGTCCCTGGGGTCAGATGGTGGTGGAAGTGGCGGGTCACAGCCCTGGAGGTGGTGACATGGGGTTGGGGGACTGAGGGCTATTCTGGTGAGTGACATGACGGCAGTGGAAGGTGGACAGAGAGGCCCAAGGGCGGTGGAAAGTGGATAAATGGGGAATGTGGCCACGTGCGGCCGGGAGTGGGGGAGGGCTAGGCCAGCAGAGTGCGTGAGGGCTGGGAGGCCACTGCAGGGATGCCGGGGCCATGCTGGGGCTGGAGGGCGAGGAGGGGCAGCGGCGGGCTGGGGGTCCACCGCAGGGATGCCAGGGCTGAGGGGGCAGGCCAGGGGTGTTGGGAGGGGCAGCGCTGGGCTGGGGGTCCACTGCAGGGATGCCGGGGCTGAGGGGGCAGGCCGGGGTCTCAGGAGGGGCAGCTGTAGGCTGGGGCAGTGCCTGCACCCTCTGAGCACCCAGGAGGGGCTGGGTCCCGGGAGGGAGGTGGGGGAGCAGGGCTGGGGGGGCCCCCCCATGCAGACTTAGCTGGCTCGGTGGAGAAGGAGGTGGCGGAGTCTGTGTGGGCTGTGTTTAGATCAGGCCCCTCGGGCCCCAGCCTGGTGGGGTGGGGGTTGGCTTGTGCTGCCTGGTTACTGGTGAGACCAGGGCCCCTAGGCTCCACTGACACCCTGGGTCTGAGGCAGGGGCGCCCCACTCAGCGCCCTAGCTGTGTGTGTGCGTGGAGGAGCCACCTGCATTTCTGAAAGTTGTTTGCTTTTGGCTGAGATCCCCCTATACACTGTCTCCATGAAAAGCCCTTCTCAGCTTCACCCCTCTGTGCAGAGCGGGTCCTGCCTGATGCCGTCCTTGTGATCGTGACTGCTGGCCTTGGGCACCTGGATCACCACGTGGCTGGCTGGAGCTTCATTCGTGTTTCTTGACCTTCATGTCTGCTGAGTTTCTTACACGCGTGGGCTCAGAGTTTTAGCAAACTTAGAAACATCGTGCCGGTTATTTCCTCAGGTACTTTCTTCCGCCCAGCCCCCTCCCTTGGGGTCCCTAATGACTCCTGTGGGACCACGTGTATTACCTGCCTCGAGTCATCCTGCAGCTCTCGGAGGCACTTATCTTTCCCCGTCTTTTCGCTCTCTGCATTTTATCTTGCTCAGGTTCTGTTCTTGTATCTCCAATATTCAGTGAGGTTTCGATTCTGAAGTAATGTGGCCTCAATCCCATCAGTACTTTTGTTGCTGTGTTTGAGCTGTTCAGTCATGTCTGACTCTTTTTGACCCCATGGACTGCAGCACATCAGGCTTCCTTGTCCTTCACCATCTCCCGGAGCTTGCTCAAACTCATGTCCATTGAGTCGATGATGCCGTCCAACCTCTGTCACCTGCTTCTCCTCCTGTCCTCAACCTTTCCCACCATCAGGTTCTTTTCCAAAGAGTCGGCTCTTTGCATCAGGTGGACAAAGTACTTAACATCAGTCTTTAACAGCTTTAACATCAGTCCTTCCAATGAATATTCAGGATTGATTTCCTTTAGGATTGACTGGTTTGATCCAGTCAGTCCAAGGGAATTTTAACAGTCTTTGCTGTCCAAGGGACTTCTAAGAGTCTTCTCCAGCACCACATTTCAAAAGCATCAATTCTTCTGCACTCAGCCTTCTTTATGGTCCAACTCTCATATCCTTACATGACTACCGGAAAAACCATAGCTTTGACTAGATGGACCTTTGTTGGCAAAATGTTGTCTCTGCTTTTTAATATGCTGTCTAGGTGGCTCAGATGGTAAAGTGTCTGCCTACTATGTGGGAGACCCATGTTCGATCCCTGGGTGGGGAAGATCCTCTGGAGAAAGAAATGGCAACCTGTTCCAGTACTCTTGCCTGCAAAATCCCATGGACAGAGGAGCCTGGTAGGCTACAGTCCCTGGGACCTCAAAGAATCAGACACAACTGAGCAACTTCACTTTCACTCTAGGCTTTTCATAACCTTTCTTCCAAGGAGCAGGCATCTTTTAATTTCCTGGCTGCAGTCACTGTCTGCAGTGATTTTGGGGCCCAAGAAAATAATGTCTGTCACTGTTGCCATTGTTCCCCCCTCAATTTGCCATGAAGTGATGCGACCAGATGCCATGATCTTAGTGTTTTGAACATTAAGCTAGTGTTTTCACTCCTGGTGGTAATTAGGTATACGTGTGTGTTGCTAGAAGCAATGTTGGCGGAGTCATTCCTTTTGGATCATTGATTAAAGTTTTTCATCAAATTGGGGAGGTTTTTGGCCATGATTTCTTCAGAAACCAGCAGTTTTGCTGTCAGAGGAAGCAAATTTATGGCTTGTGCCTTTATAAGTTCAGTGTGCTGAGCAAAGTAGGAAACGGAATGGGGAAGCCCTCAGCTTTGCTAGCCTGAGGGAGCAGACCCAGTGAGGGGAGCAGTGGGCCGCCTGCACTGGGCCAGCAGCGGGTAAGGTATTTGTGGAGCTCTGCTAGGACACGCCTGCATCAGTGGAGCAGTGGCCTCCTGCCGAGGACAAGGTCCAGGGCAGGGAGTCCAGGAGGCAGAGCCCGAGGGGAAAGCTTGCAGCCCCCACACAGGCTGGCCAGCAACGTGAAGGGAACGGGATGCACAGGGGTTGTGATGGGCACAGATCCCTGTCCCCCGTCGTGTGGCCCATCAGGCGGCATCCGCAGGGCGCGCGCCCAGTCTCCAGGCTCAGTACGGGCCCAGCAGGGGTCAGCTCTGGTGAGCTGCAGTAAGAATGTCAGGATCACTTTCTTCAGTGAGAAGCAAGGCCTTCAGCAGCAGAGGGGTGACCCACCTAGGGGAAGAGCTGGGTTCTGGGCTTGGGGCTGGCTCTCCACGGCCCCTGCTGGCAGCATCTGTTGGTGGGGACCCCCTGCAGAGGTGAAGGCTGAAACGCGTGCCCGGTGCCACTGCGCCCGGCCCTGGGCCTTCCGCTCTCGCCAAAGCCTGGAGTCTCCTTTTGATGGGCCTTCTTCCTCCGCAATGTAAGACAGTCACCAACGTCTGGCCAGCTGGACACCTGTTCTCTAAACTGTGTTGAAACATTTCTTTTGCTGCTTTCTGAGACAGAATATACAGAAATTAACAAAAACCCTTAGAATATCATGTTACTTTTTTCAAACATTCAAACAGCTTTCTCTGAAGGGAGCATCAGTGTTGGCCCTGTGCTGTAACTTCGAGAAATCCTTACCACTCAACAGATGGGGACAAGGCCCCCTGGCCCAGCAGCCTGGGGGCTGGTGCTGCGGCTGGGTGGGGCCTTGGAGATGGGGGTCCCCCGCTGTCCCTCCTCTTGGCGCCGGGCGCCAAGTGGCAGCCGGGGCTCGATTGTGCCAGTCGTGTGTTATTTATATTTGGACTCGGGCCTCAAGAAACGACGGGCACCCTGCAGTCATCTGGGCGGGTGAGATGCCACGCACGCCTGTGGTAATAACTATAAATAAGACGTAACTTGCCGACTAGGCATGGATCTTCTTTTAGGTGGAAGTTCTGGGTAAATCAACCCCAGGATGAAACCTGGGGTGAAACTCCCAGCTGGAGTCGTCTCTGAAATAAACTTAAAAACCCAGCCAGAATCTCCCCTGTCCGCCCCCCGCCCCGCCCAGGCCACCTCCCTGCACCCACAGCTCAGGGCCCTCTCGGGGTTTGGAGCCCCAATGATTCAGTGTTCACTGCAGTCCACTCTCTGTGAGAGAGCTGTCTAGGGGCGTCCATTCATGAACCGGAAGACTTTAGCTCAAAAGTGCTGGAAATAGGTCTGTGGACGCCTGTGCAGAGGGAAGCTGGTGGGGGAGGGCAGGAAGGCAGGGGGTCGGGCCCACGCTCCTTTTCTGGGTCAGTTGCCTCAGTTTCCTGAGTGTGAAAGGCACACCTGTTGAGTGTGAGCGGATGCTCTCAGAGTTTCCATTTTTCCAACTTGAATTGGACCTTTTCCCTCCTGAGATCAGGCTAACGATTTACGACACAGGTAGCCCCGTGGGGCCAGGCATCCCGGGGTCTATAAATAGCATCTCCTCGGCCATAAATGGACCGTGGCCGGGTGTCAGGAGGCAGCCGTGCTTAGCTGCCCCAGCAGATCCTGCGGCCCTGTGAGCCCTTTCCCCTTGGCCAGCCCCTTCTGCGGTGAGTCCCCTCTTCTCTCCTCTGCTCGCGGGAGGCTGGGCAGGGAGGACTGAGGCGTGGGTAGGAGCTGACCGCACTCAAACTCCCAGTGGGTGTCGGGGGAAGAAAGGTGAATCAGAGCAGTCCACTCGGCACAGACAAACGTCAGCCAAGAGTTGGAGTCAAACTTTGAGTTTCTGTGCCAGGATTTGAAACTTTCTGTGCTGTTAGGCACTTCTGAGCCCGTCCCAGCCCTCGCACCTTAGCCTGGATTTTGCAGCGTCTCCAGGTTCCCCAGTCGATTGATGGATGTCTGCAACTTTCTGGAGCCTCAGAAATGAGAGCCTCTGGCAGAAGAGGGCAGGTTTGAAGTGGTGTGAAATAAAGCTGAATATTTTCTTAAGAGAAAAAGAGAGCCCAGGGCCACTGAGCTCTGATCCGGACCGCAGCGTCTCGGGAGGGGACAGCTCCGTGCTTCTCGTCACTGTTTCCAAGAGCTCCCATCACAGCAGAGGGCTGCTCCCCGTGCTCTTCCGTGCCTTATGAGCCTGCACGATTCCCCCTCGGTTCCCCTGAGAGAGCCGGAGTGCTGGTCGTGCTCTTGAAACGCTGCCCCAGAGGAAGGCAGTGGGGTTGGAAGCCTGCACCCAGGAGGTCTGGGGTGTGGGGGCGGGGGAGCAGTGAGGCAGGAAGGTGGGAGCTCAGTGGTTGGAATCCCATGGGAGGACACAGTCTCAAGCCCTGGTCCTGGCCGGGGAGGATCCTGCATGCCGCATGGTGCCACCAAGGAAACACAGAAATGCTGATCTCCCTCCATCTCCTGATCTAAGGTCCTGCCCTGATGAATACAGCGGTAACACAGGCTTCCAAGAGCACTCAGGGCAAAGCTCATTGAGTTCTGTCCTAGACTGAGGCTGGATCGTATGCGCAGGGCATCTGTGTGAAGCTCACGCTGAACTAGGGAATTTGGCCCACGTGTTCTTATGGAGACAAGGAAACCAGTGGGTAAAATTTGTGGGATGAAATCTCCGGATAATCTCCTTTGTTTCTAGTTCTCTCCGTTTGTGAAAACTGAGGCAGGCCGCTGGGCTGCTGGAGAGGGCAGTGCTCCTGTCCAGGAAGCAGCGCCTTATCCTATTTCTCCGTCTAATTTGATCCTGCTTAATCGCCGGGGCGGTGTGGACCAGCTCCCGGGGACTGCAGCAGCAAGGAGGGAGCTTCTAAGACATTCAGTCCCGGGGCTCAGAGGCTATTTGGGGAACACTTGAAAATCTGGCTGCCAGACATGAGGCGTCAGGCTGCGTCGGGGGGTGAGGATTTGAAGGGCTACTCTGTGCTCTGCTGTTACACTGACTTCTGGGCTGAGTAGCTTGGAAAGCCTCAGGGAAAGTAGCCCGTGTCCTGGGAACTGGGGTGGGGGCCGGCCTCTGCAGGGTGGGGGCGGGGCGGCTCCGCGGGGTGGGGCGGGGCTCCCAGGGGTGGGGGCGGGGCGGCTCCGCGGGGTGGGGGCCGGCCTCTGCAGGGTGGGGGCGGGGCGGCTCCGCGGGGTGGGGGCCGGCCTCTGCAGGGTGGGGATGGGGCGGCTCCGCGGGGTGGGGGCGGCTGTGTGCTCTGTTTCTCTGGAGGTGCTCTCACCTGCTGTGCTCGTGGACTCTGACCACTTTAGCTGCACAAACCACACTTTCTTTTACTACACTGTCTTTTACACTGATTAAAGTCCTTCTAGGGACACGGGTGATGACTCTGGTCCGTCCTTACGGGACGGGACCAGGGTGGAGCCTGTCACGGAGGCACGTCCCTACGCTCGAGGACGCTCGTGTTTCATTTCAGGGTCACGATCCCCAAACGTGTCAGGAACACCCGTGGTTGGAGAGCGGTGGCTCCAGGTCAGACGGAAGCTCGGCTCTGCTGCCGGGAGCCCAGGAGCGGGCGGCTTATTTTCATCACCTGAGATGGCTTCCTTGCAGGAAAGGTCGCGACTCAAACCGGGACAGAAGGAGAGCACGGAGCTCGAGTTGTGTAAATTCACTCACAGTTGAAAACAGCGAACCCCGTGTGCTTTGACCACGGTTGACTGGTTGACTGTGTGCCTTCGGTACGGAGGACGGTCAGTGGTCAGAGCGGGGTGTTGTCTCTGGCAGTCACAGAGCCGGGGCCGCTGGTGTGCCCAATGTCCCTTGCCCCCTCCTCCAGCCCCTCTGATCTCCGTGAAGGATGCTGACCCGGGTGGGCGGCGGGGTTAGAGCTGGAATCTGGCCCCAGTGCCTCCTCTCCCGGGACTCACTCCCCTAGGCTGTGCTGGGGGTGGCTGAGGGGTCAGTGCGGGGATTGTTTTCCTAAAGAGGAGAAAGCGGAGGGAGGTCTGTGCAGACAGCCCATCACCCCTTCCTCTTGGGGGATCCCCAGAGGGCAGCTGGCTGTGTCCCCATGGTCCCCTGAGACCCCGGGGCCACAGCTCTGGAGCAGGCGCTGGGCCTGCAGGCTCGTTTCCACGGGCATCCTCCCCCTGTCTACAGGCCCTGGGTGGGCAGGGACGGGCACGGTTGGGCAGGTTCTAGAGCCCGAGGCCCACCGAGCGGTGCCTGCGCAGGGCCTGGCATGGGCTCTGGCTGTGTGGCAGTCCCGCCGGCACGGGTTGCAGGCACAAAGGTAGGAGTTCACTGCCAGCCGGGAGCAGCCATCCCCAAGGCCTCTGTATCCTCCAGACGCAACAGGCCGGGGTCCAGTCTTGGCTGGCACAGGCAGGTGTGCCCGCTGTAGGCAGGGTGGATGCAGGGGAGCCTCCTGGATCTCTGGGCAGGATGTCTACTCAGTGAACGGAGAAGCATGTGGGCTGGGGGCTGGGTATCGCTGGGCCCCCAACATCCTGGGGGACGAATCTCTGGCAAGTCCACAGTCAGAGCAGGGGAAGGGCAAGCACTCCACTGCAGCCCTGTGTCTCCATTACCGCAGAGGGCTCGCCCACAGCAGGAGAGAGAGGGCTCGCCAGCCACCCGTCAGCCCAGTACAAGCTGGGCGCCCACTGCACGTAGAGCCCGCAGGGCGCTGGCTCTGAACAGGACCGGGGTCCCGCCACGGGGCGGCTGCCTCTTTGGGGTGCTAGCTGCCACACTCTGAACACATCCTGACAGCTTCTTCTCCCCTGTCACCTTGGCCATTTTTGGACTCTTCCCTCTGCCAAGAAAGGCGACAGATTTGACGGGTGGCTCAGCAGAGACATGTACATATCACGATGGGACAGGACGCCGGTGCAGCAGCAGCTACAGGGTGTCCTGGCCTTCTCTGCTGCAGAACTCTTCCCCACGAGTGCACAGTCAATGGGAAAAGGCGTCTCGGAGATAAAGCTGGCTCCAAGTGGTGACCCCTGGTCCCCAACACATGGACTCAGCAACCCGTTTCCAGAGACGAAGTGTGTGCCTTATTAGAGGGGAAACTTTCCCTGAAGATTCGCTCTGAGTCACTCCCTGGAAAACTGGAAAATCCCAGGGATGCTGTTGAGGGACTGCAGATTTTAAAATGATAAGTGCGTGCCTTCAGATGCCCTGTCCTGCCTACAGAGTTAAGCTTGATGACAACAGACACTAGTGTGCCAGGCACAGATGGCCACTGGTGTCGGTGTGTGTTCCTCCTTGTGGAGCATGCACGTTCAGGCGGAGGTCCGGGTTAGAGAGAGAACAAGAGCGCCAAGGCCATGCCGAGCACTGGAGGGCCGAGTCCCTCCCAGGGCTGCAGGTGTCGGAACCTGCGCACTTGACCTCAGCGTCATGACACCTCTTTCAGAGCTGGGTGGGATGGAGCGGCTGCGTCTCCATCGGCTCCCTTAGCCGGAAGTTTCCGTTGTGTGTTGAAAGTCAGACATACGCCACGTGCCACCCTCTGGACCCCAGGGATCCGTGGTGGTTGGTTGACTAGCTAGCCTTTAGGGGGGAATTTGGAGATGAGTTAGTGTAGAAAAGTATAAAAGGTCCAGGAAAAGCAGTCTGGTGGCATCTGGACCGGGTCTTCTGTGTGCACACAGGGCGTTTCTCTTTGCTTTTGGGAAATCAGCCCCCTCTCTGGCCACGGGGGCGCCTGCCCATCCTCCCCCAAGGGCAGGAGCTTGGCTGACCCCCAAGGACCTTTCCAAGCTCTGCAGTTCTGCAATTCTGGGAGATCACAGTCTGAAGGGACCTGCTTGAGTCCCAGATGAGTAACAGACCCATGTTTGGAATGCTTCCTTGCCTCCGCTCAGGACTGTGGGTGGCGGTGCGGAGTGGGGGGCCTGCCGCAGGCAGGACCCCGCGCTTGCCCCTTGGCTTTCACCCTGTCCTGTGGGCTGTACTCTGGGCCAGATCACTCCAGTTTGAACACAGAAGATGAGAGTGGACTGGGGTTCAGGGGGTCCTTGAGCCCCTCTGTCTGGAGGTCAGCAACCACAGGGCCTCAGGGATGCTGTCTGCGCCCCTCAGAGAGGCAGGCAGCTGGGAAGCTGGTGGGCTACCAGCTTGGCCGGCATGTGCAGCACACGCCGCTAACACGCCCCACCTCAGACCCCCACATTCCCGCTGCAGGGGGGCCCCTGTGTCTGGGATCTAACGCTTGATAATCTGAAGAGCTGATCATAGGTATAAAGTGCACAATAAATCTAATGCACTTGAATCATCCCCACCCTGCCCCCTCCAGTCTGTGGGAAAACTGTCCTCTTCAGAACTGGTCCCTGGTGTCAAAAAGGTTGGGGACCGCTGCTCTAGCAGACTTCTTGCTTGGGGAGTATTCCCGCAGGCTTTGAGCTGGACTCCGTCCCCAGGCCTGCTCCCCGCATGAAGTGAGCTGACAGGCCCCTTCAGTCAGGAGTGGCTTCAGCTCCTGCACAGATGCTGAATGCGCCGCACGTGGCTGTGGTCTTTACAGAATGAAAGCTCTCTTGTTGGGACCCTACGACCCTGTGTCCTGCCTCGCCTTGCTCCAGGGGTGCCCTCACCTGCCCTCCGGCCACCGGCACCTCCCCACCCAGAGAGGCTCCTCTCAAATGGCGCCTTCTTGGTGGCCGCTGGCTGCCGCGCTCCAGGGCCACGTGCCCCACTCCTGCGACCACCCCACTTCCCCGAGGGTTTTGTGCTTCTCTCTGCTTTGTCTCCTCCTCGCATGGGTTCTAAGTGTCTGTGTACTTCTTTGACCTGTGCTTCAGTTATTTTTATCCTTATCACTCGCATTGCTTTCCATGTTGCCCGAACAAACTAGGTTGTCTGTAGACACTGGGTGAGTTTATTAATTAAGTGGAAAGTGTAGCTCAGTCTTCTGATTTTTTATGGACTCAAACAAGAAAGGCAGTCAGGTGCCAGGGGACCTAATAGGTGTCCAACACTGTTTCCTCTTATAGAATCTTCCTTTTGTTCCCTTCTTTCCTTTTAGGAAGGGTTTAGTTAGCTGGAGTTGACTTTCGTGTAGGAATTGCAGCAGCCTGATCAGTGGAAATGCAGGGCCTCAGCTCTGCCTGTTGCTCTTTCCTGCAGGAGTCGCCAAGATGTCTCTCGTTGCTGTGCCCTTCTACCAAAAGAGACACAAGCACTTTGACCAGTCGTACCGCAACATCCAAACAAGGTACCTTCTGGATGAATACGCGGCGAAAAAGAAGTAAGTCGAAAGTCACTGATGAGGCGGCCGATCTCGAGTATGAGCTGTGTCTGACCTTGGAGGCTTCCTAAAGCCCAGAGATGAACTGGTTTGGGGGTTCAGGGACGGCTGTGATCCCCGATGCTCATGCCCAGGGCAGAGAGGGAACGTGGCTGACCCAGCTGCACAGAAAGGTTTGGGGCTACTGCATGACATCCTGGCAGGTCCCAGCAGGTCCTCTTAGATTGGCTCTGAGCCCCGGGTTTAGCTCATGAGGCAGGGATCTTCCTTCACACGCCTTCCAGAACTAGAATCTAAAAGCTCACCCAGAAGCAAGGACCATGAGAAGGAAATCCATGGAAGGGAATGCCTGTGGGACCGAGGTGTGTAGGGGCGAAGTGATGATTGGATGGAAGCTGATCTCAGAGAGAATATAGCTACGTCAGTGACAAAGGTAGCAGAAGGTAGATTGCTCTCTGTCTGATGGGCTGGTGTCAGGCTGCAGCTTCATCAGTGAGCTCCTGCAGCGATAATTTAGGAGACGGACGCTGCCACTGGCTCTGGCCTCAGCTCTGCGGCCCCTATATTTAGAGCTGCCCGTGGCCCTTGTGGTCGGCTGCCATCCCAGGGACAAACAGAGCCAAACATTCGCTGCCCCTCCCCTCAGCCTTGGGGAGCTTCAGATCTCTTAAGATAGACATCACTGTGGCCTCAGGCCAGAAGGGCCTGGCGGGCACCTGCTGGCCCCAGAGGGCAGGCGGGGGTGGCAGGGAGCTGAGTCTGGGGAGAGGGGGCACCTCTGGGGGTGGGCACAGGCAGATGGGGCCAAGGTCACACACCGGGTTGTGTGTGTTTGCGAGCGCGAGCAGGTAGGTGTGTACACACATGCGTGCCCACAGGCGTGGATGCCTGTACATTCCGAGGAGAGGCTGGGGGTATGGAAAGAGTGACCCTGTTGGTAACTACACGTTTGTGCTTCTCCCGTGCATCAAGGCGCGCTTCTGCCCAGTCGTCTTTGCAGAGATCGGTCACTGGGAAGTCGTCCTCGCAGAGGGAGTCCAGCCAGGCGGTGTTGGGAGAGACCACCCTGGGGGAGACCACACTGGGGAAGACGACCTTGGGGGAGACCCCCCTGGGGAGGACCACCTGCCCGCTGTGCGCCAAGAGGATGAGCAGTGCGCTGGAAGAGGAGGCCCAGGAGAGGAAGCGCAGGTAACCCCCAGTCGCCACCACCACACTCGGCGCCGTGGCCCGGGACCGGGGGCTATGTGGTCGGAGAGCGGCGGCAGAGCTGGGGGGGCTCCTGCTGCAGCAAATGCCACGAGCGGCTGTTTTCGGCCTGTCTTGCTCTGTAACCCCGTCGTCTCCACTGGTCCCTGCAAGGAAGCGACCGAGGTGGCTTTTCTGCACCCTCGGGCAGAGGGGAGCGCTGTGGCCCAGGGGACCCACATCCACTTCCCTGTGACAGAGCTGGGCTGGCCTCAGGCCTCTGTCCCCTCCCTGCTAAACGCACTTCCCCACCCAGGGAACATGACTGCCACACTTGGAAACATAGAGATCTGAAGGTGTGAATTGGAGTTTTCAAATTTCCATCAACAGCCTCTCGGGCTACTAACCAGCTGTGAGGCCTGCGCTCAAGCAGGGGACCTTTCAGAGAGGAGCCAGGATGCCAGCCGGCTGTCCGTGTGGACACGGAGCTGCAGGGAGGGGTCTGTGGACCCTCATGCTTCACATTCCTACTGGCTCAGCTCACGGGGAGAAGTTGCCGGAATGGGGCCGGTGACTGAGAATGCCGGGCTTAAAATTATCCCAGATCACAAGAAGCCGGTGGTCAGCTTACTCGAATCTTCTAAGAACAGAGTGCTTACGCATCTTGAGAATGCTTTGTATCTGCTCTATTTTTCCTCCTCACCTTCTACTTATTTCTAGAAATTTCTCCCTATATCTCTAAAACACTCTAAACCAGAAGGAAAAATGAGATTTAGGTCAACGTGTTTCAGTCTGAAAGTTGCACTATGGCTAAGGAGTCTGTTTAATGAAAATACTGTATAGCTGAAAAGATTAGCCTTTATTTTTGAAAATTTGAATTATCTTTAACTGCCTTATGGGAATGTTGTCCTGTAAATAAATTTTATTGTCAAGTGAAGACTTATTTTGTCAAAGAATTAATTCAAAATGTGTACATTAAGAAATTGGGTTTTTATGTGTTGGATTATTGCAGAAAGAGTTCTACTCTACTCAAAGTTTTGGCACAGCAAGTGACGAGACCAGAGCCTTATCACTTTATTTGAACCATCAGTTATATTAATAACTTGGCGTGATCTTCTCCCATAAGCTCCCATTCCTCAGTTTCCTAAGGTGAAATGGATGAGGAAAGCAAACTGGTATTGATCTGAACAGTTAGGGAGTCGGTTACTGTGACCCATGTGGTTTCAGCAAAAAATGACTTTTGTGACAGTTCTGGCTGTTGGAAGTTTTCCTAAAACATTTGAAGCTGTTCTCTTGCAGTAGCAAATTTGACTCAAGATTTTGATTTTGATTTTGTATTTTGATTCTCAGTGTCTGGTTATAATCTTACTGTGTCCCTGGAGCTCAGGGTGAAAGTCAGTCCGTCTGAGCGGGTGCAGTGTGGACAGGGCACTCCACGGAGCCCGGCACCCAGGCTTTGGGCGCTGCTTTTAGGACCTTCACAGGGTTTTACTCTCACAACCCGTGTGCACATTTCGTGTGCACATCTACCGCATGAAAGATCCTACAAGGTCTTTCCTCCCTTCAAAGTGAGCCTGAGTACAGCTGGAGGTCTTGGTGAGCGGAGCCAGGTTCATGGAAATTTTGTAGCTATTCCCGCTCTGTCCTGGCCACAGAGGGGAGCGGGTGTAGGGGGTTTGAGGAGTTAGATGAATTCCAGTCCTGGTGATGATTTACTACTCTTGCTGGCCTCAAGCGTTTCTGAAAGCACATATTTATTCCTTACGTCCTGTGGCAGACAGGAGTTTAATCTACAGGACAAATCAGTCTTTGGTGAAAGATGAAACTGTGGCTCCATCAGTGTGAGTTAAGCTGTGAGATCTTCATGTGAGATAAAAGCCCGCTTGGCACCAGTGTGCTCTGAAGGGTCTGGGTGTGTCCTCCCGAAAGATACAGCCGATTAGCAGTGTCCCTTTGATGCCTGTCTGTCTGTCCTGGGCAAAGTGGGCCTCCCAGTCTCGCACAGCTGTCCAAGGGGTGTGTCGTTAGGGCAGAAGCTTGGACACTGACATTACTCGGCACAGGAGGGTGGGGTCCTGGCTTCCTGGACAGGGACCAGCAGGGACACTTTGTCAGTGTCCTGAGTGAGGGTGTTAGGGGCGAGGGGCAATTCCAGTTCAATTATAAATCACTAGGGGCTGGTGGTGCCATCAACAAGCCCCATACTCATAGTTTGTACACAGGTCAAGGTGGGACTTCGATCCTTCAGTCTTGTCAGGACAGTCTGGGGCATGCGCAGAGATCCATCACTGCTGTGACTGTCACTTCGTGGGATCCCTGCAGACAAGAAGGCTCCATTTCTGGGAGCCCGCTTAGCAGGCCTCGGCTGTCTCCAGCACAGACCCACAGAGCCACTTGAGCGGGCGAGTCTCTGGGAGTGAAGGGGAGCCGGGCAGCCAGGATCAGGGTGTGCGGAGCTGGCCTGCAGCCTGGACACCCGCTGGGCAGGGATGTTGGGAGTCATCTGTGGGCTCATGGGAGGCAGCCCTCTGCAGAAGTAGTGGGCCCCTCACTTCTCCGCCCCTACAGACCAAGAAGCTGCCGACTGTGTGCTCTGGAATACAGACTATTTCACTCTGAATTTGCTAGTTCAGAAGGCTTTACCTGGGTCTGAAATTCCCTCAGACATGGCAGCCTCGGGTGGAGACGAGTGGATTTTGTGTAACCCCGGGCTCGCAGAACGAGCGTGCGGAGGGGAACAAGCTCTCCTCCGAGAGGCGGGGTCTGGCCCTGCCCGTGGTAAGCGCTCCCCCTTCTTCGCTGCTCGAGCAGGTACCAGTCGATGGTGGCTGCCTACGGGGAGGCCAAGCGGGAGCGCTACCTGAGCGAGCTGGCCCAGCTGGAGGAGGATGTGCACGTGGCCCGCACCCATGCCCGGGACCAGCTGGACAGGCTGGCCCTGCAGCACGCGGGCAGACACGGCCTGCACCACGCGGTAGGCGCGCGCACCGGGGGCGTCCGGGGGCGGTGGGGTGCTCGGGAGCCCGGGGCGCCCCCCAGCGCCCTGACCATGCCGGGCCCCGGACAGGTGGACGACAGGCTGGCCTGGGAGCGGCACTCGTTCGAGGAGCGAATAAGCCGGGCGCCCGAGATCCTGGTGCGGCTGCGCTCGCACACTGTCTGGGAGCGGATGTCAGTCAAGCTGTGCTTCACGGTGCAGGGGTTCCCCACCCCCGTGGTGCAGTGGTGAGTGCGTGCCCTCCGCGGGGGCCCGGCTGCTTCCCTCTGAAGGCTCTGCAGCCTGCTGCTTACCTGGGTGGATGGAGAAGGTCCGCGTGCAGGGAACCCGGCACCCGCTCCAGGGAACACACACCAGATCCACCGGGAAAGGCAGCCGTGAACGCGCCCGGGGGCCTGGGTGAGCGGTGTCATTTCACTGCAGTTGAGCCAACTGATTGTCCAGAGGACTGTTATGTAAAACCCGGGTATTCCCTGGAGGTCCCCTGGTCAGGACTCTGAGCTCTTGCTGTGGCAGCCTGGGGTTCCAGTCCGAGTCGAGGAACTAAAGATCCTGCAAGCAGCACAATGCAGCCGGGAAAATACAATAAAGTAAAATAAAACCAGGTTCCCTGAAATGACCCGCGTTGACACCCACGGTTCTGCTTTTACTCCTGTGAGTGGAGACGCTAAACTCCAAGGCCCTGGAACCACAGGGCAGGATTTCTGGAGCCTTGAGATACTGGCAGATGAAGTCTCTAAGCCCATCGACACTTGGTTTTGATGTACATTGCTAAGCTGACATATCTGTCCATTTCCTTCCCACTTGCTCATGCCGGGTCCCTGGGGCCTGTCTGGCCACAGAAGACGTTTTGCTCGTGTCCTGGGTTGGGTCTCTTGGCAGCAGAGGAGACAAGTGTCACCTGGCACCTCTGGCTTCTTGATAGGCGGGCTAGGCAGACTGGGAGTTGCCTGCCCTTGGTCTTGGGGAGCCGCGATCCTGCGGTCCTGGGGGACCGCTTGTCCAGCCTCCTCCCAGTGAGACCAGAGTGGCTGGGTCTCTCCACGTGAGTCCCGGTGACCCTGTGGCTTCCAGAGGCTGTACCAGGGCCTGACCAACCTAGGCTACATTTTTTCTTGGAATGATGTATCCTGAGTTTCTAGCGAGTTCCAGGGGACCTTGGCCCATGCTCTGTTGCAGGTTGAAGGTTGCCCAGGTCGTCCGAGTCTAGTGAGAGCCTCCTCCTCTTAAACAGTTGAGGGGGGGTGCTGGACCTTTCTTGAAGATGCTCCCCTTGCCCATCCACCTGAGATGTGAGCGGTGACTCAGGCAGAAGCAGGGATATGATGCCTGTATGTGTGTGCACGCATGTGCACGCATGCACATGTGTGTGTGAGTGTGGGGCCAGGCGGGGGCAGGGATGGAAAACAAGCAAGGTTGGGACACGGGCCAAACTTCCACCTGCCTTCACACTCAGGTGCTTCCCTTGTTCAGGTATAAAGACGGCAGCTTGATCTGCCAGGCCGGGGAGCCGGGCAAGTACAGAATTGACAGCAAGTATGGCGTGCACACACTGGAGATCAACAGGTAAGCGCCCAGATGCCTGCCCAGGTGGTCAGGCCCCAAACACGGGAGCAGAGGCCAGCTCACTCCACGTTCCGCATGGCGCTCCTGGAGCTTCTGAGTTAACTATTGGCGGGAGACACAAGTGTCCCTCCGTCTCCCTGGTGGCAGCTGAGGGGTGTGGACCCGAGCTCTGCCCAGGCTTCTGCTTTGGACACAAAGGGATTAGGTGGTTTAGACGGTTTATCGAAGGACGACGGCAGCCAATCCAGGTGTGAGGCCACGGGGAAAGCTGAGATGCCCTCATGCCCGCCCACCAGCCGGGCTGAATCTTCTCCCAGGTTTGGGCCACAATCCCTAAGCTCCACTCTTCAAGGAAACGCGACTTTTTTTTCTCACAACAAATTGGAAACATGTAATAAATACAGGTGGGCTTCCCAGGTGGTGCTGGTGGTAAAGAATCCACCTGCCAGTGCAGGAGACCTAACAGGCTCAGGTTCGGTCCCTGAGTTGGGAAGATCCCCTGGAGGAGCACAGGGCGGCCCGCCCCAGAGCTCTTGCTGGCGAATCTGTGGGCAGAGGAGCCCAGCGGGCTACGGTCCGTGGGGTCGCAAAGTCAGACACGACTGAAGCGACTAAGCATGTGCACATACGCAAAAAACAGAGACGTAAAAGATAATGACGTTCACCCCTGTTTCCAGTGACGCTCACCCTCCATGCATACTTCAATTTTTTTTTTTAACAAAAAGTGAAATTCTGCTGTTCATTTTCTTTCTGCTTTTCTGAATACATAGCTTTACAAAAAGATCATAACATTATGCAGGTTAATGAGGACAGAGGATAACAGGCTGCAGTTAAGGTTAAACTCTGTGTTGAGTCATGACTTTGTTTCTCTGAAGTAAAGCTGAGGCTGCTTAGAACAGCTGGAGGCCCCACTGGCACTGCTGACTGAGAACCTACTGTGTGCCCCACACTGGGAGCTTGGGATAAAGCAACCAGAAGCTGGCTTCCTGACTTGGAGGTCTAGCACACGGAGGTGAGCCGTGCACGTCAGGAAAGGAGAATCAGGTCAGGGTGACCTGGGCACCCAGATCCACACATGCAGCCCGGCCCTGGGGCGGGTGTGAGCTGAAGGGGCACGTCTTTGGGGAGAAGCCATCTAAGGGCCAGGCCTGCAGGTGATGGAAGAGGGACGGGGGCTCCCAGGAGGGGCACTGCCCTGGAGCTGCAGCAGGTGGCGGGCATTTGCAGAGCAGGAGGGCAGAGACGACCGCCCCTACCTGAAGCCATCCTGCTGGGACCGTGGCTGCTGTTGGGCACGGGGGGGAGGGCAGGTCTGACGGGTCCCCGAGAGTCACTGCTGCAAGTGGCAGGAGGGTGGGTGGGCAGTTTGGCCAGAACATAGGGAAGATGGCAGCACGTGGGCAGGTGGACGGGGGTTGAGGAAAGGTTTCGAGAGTGGAGAAGGAGGGTTTGTGATGGAGTGGCCAGGCAGTCCCATGTCCGCTGGGGTGTGGGTGGCTGAGGGATGGTGGAAGCCAGGCATCCATGCTCCTTCGAGTCCTAGAATTTCTGAAAGTGTCCACAGGCAGTGAGCCATATAGTTTATGAACAGGGAGAGGGGCCAACTGCTGTTTAGAAGAGTGCTTTAATTTGAGGTGACTTTTCTCACCTGGGGTGCCCTGGGACTGCTCGGGGTGAGCTTGAGGGAGCAACTGCTTCATTTCAAAGCTGTATTTTAATCATTATTTTGAAAAGAGAAACAAATTCCCTTTCTCAAGTATGTGTATGTTAGTTAATCAGTCGTGTCCGACTGTGTGTGACCCCCTGGACTGTAGCCCACCAGGCTCCTCTGTCCATGGGATTCTCCAGCAAGAATGCTGGAGTGGGTGGCCTTTCCCTCCTCCAGGGGATCTTCCCGACCCAGGGATGACACCTGGGTCTCCTGCATTGCAGGTGGATTCTTTATCATCTGAGCCCCTGGGGAAGCTCTTCTTAAGTATGAAAAGGTCCCACTCAGCCTCATGCGGCAACTTTTCATAGTGATTCGGGAATAAGAGAAGCTTTGAACCAGGGGAGCTAAATCAGTGAGGCCCCAGTATACCTGGGGATCCTCAGATAGACTTGGTGTTGGCGTCCTCTTGCAAGTAGCCAAGGAACTGGGGACAAGGACATTCCCGAGACTAACGTTTTTCGCAGTATTCTTACCCGTGTGGGGACATTCTTAGCAGCTGAAATGAGCATATTCTCCAGAAGAAGGGCCGGGAGGTCCCACACACGACAGCTGCGCTCAGCTGTTCATTCCAAAGTGCTGAGCTGCCACCATCTGATCCGCACCCTGTAGGTGTGGGAGAATGTGCCCGCTCCTCGCGCCCCGCCGGGAGCCAGCCCCGCCTCCTCTTACTCAGTGACATTTGCTCCTATGAATATTTTTTGGCTGCTGCTGCCAGATTCTTGAAGTGCCGAAAAGGAAGCTTCATCCCCTTCGGTACTGTTCGAATTGAAGCTGTAATTGACACGGTTTTACATGCTCATAAGACTTTCTCTTGGGACTCACAGGGTGAGTTCTGTTTCTTCAAAGAATTTTCATGCTGCTGCCGTCTTGGTTAAGGCTCTCAGAACATCACGTATTGTGTTTCAATCTGACCCCAACGCGCCCCACCCCTTGTAGGGCGACTCCAGGGCTGGCCTCTTCTCGCGCTTTATTTTTAGACTTTGATATTCAAATTCTACTTTGAGTGAAAATTTAAATCCCATGTCAACACCGCTTAGAGTTTGAGGACATGGGCCCCGATGACCCAGAAGAAATTCATGTCCTGCTTAAACGCTCATCTGCCCCTCTTTTAAAATAGACAAGGGGCTTCCCTGGTGGTCCCGTGGCTGAGACCCCACACTCCCAGTGCTGCGAGCCTGGGCTCAATCCGTGGTCAGGAAAATAGATTCCAGGTGCCGCAACTAGGAGTTTGAATGCCACAACCAAAGATCCCACGTGCCACAGCTGAGACCTGGCGCAGCCAAGCGAATAAGTAAATATTCAAGTAAAACCAAATGGACCACGTCGGACTTCCTGGTGATCCGGTGGTTAAGACTCTGGCCTTCCACTGCAGGGGGCACGGCTTTGGTCTCTGGCTGCGCAAGTTCCACGTGCCACTTGGAGTGACCCCCCTCAAAAAAAATTAAAATAGATAAGGTTTCTCGCCTGGGGTGGCTTTGGGAACACTTCAGATCGAGGCTTTGGGATGCAAAAGTGCCCCATGGACATTTGAAACAACTGAGATGGAAGGAACCACTCCCCTCTGTGTGCCCTGGGATGTTGTCCAGATAGAAAGGAAGCTTCTCTCCCCGTTCATCACTTGTGTGTGGCTTCTGACAGTCTCGAATTAAGTCTCTGGGCTTCCCCTGGTACGGCCTCGGGAAGGAGAGAGAGACTGGAGGCCCCTGGCTGTGGTCAGCCATGCGGGTCTCCAGGTGACCTGTGAACGAAATTTCCACTGGGGCGTGGTCCGCTCTGAACACTCCGTCCTGCACGCCCTGGCCCTTCACGTGGTGCTGCCGTGTACGAGGCTTCCTGCGGCCCACCCCTGCACCAGAGCCAACAAATACATATGGGCACCCCCGCATGCCCGTGTGCTTATTTATCATCTGTATACATTCCACTGTGTTTCATGGAGGTGAAACGTTTACAGAGACAAGTCTAAGAAGAAAGAGATGAAAGTAACCAGAGTTCCGCCCTGCCCCGTGTGCTCCCTCAGCGGGCCTGCCTGCCCAGGGCCCTCTGCACTGAGTCAGCAGGTCTGGGCACTTGCAGGGGGCGTGGGCTTCTGTCCACATCACATGGTCCGTGGAGCCTCTGTACTGGATAGGTGTGTACGAGTGGGTGCACAGGCCTTCTGCGCACCAGGACCCTGGGTCCCAGGCGCCCTCCCCCTGGCCCGGTCCCTCATGCTAAGCGTCAAGTGCTGGCGGGTTACTTGACCTGTGTTGCCACTAATGCAATGGGGAGCTCTGCCCCGCGTCCTAATTCTGTGAATCAACCGAGGAAGAGCTCAGACTCCGGCAGGAGACGCTGTTGTCCAGGTAGGCTTGGCACCTGGGGCTGGACTGGAACCTCGTGGGGGTGGGCCAGGGTTCCTCTGAGTGTTCTGAAATACGCTTTCCTTTTGTCGGTAAAGAATCTGCCTGCAGTGCAGGAGACCCAGGTTCAATCCCTGGGTCGGGAAGATCCCCTGGAGAAGGAAATGGCAACCCACGCCAGTATCCTGGCTTGGTAAATCTCATGGACAGAGGAGCCTGGTGGGCTGCAGTCCATGGGGGTCGCAAAGAGTCGGGCTCGACTGGCCGACTAACACTTACTTACTGTTGGAGCCACTGTGTACTTTTTGGTCAAAGAAACTATTTTCAGCCCCAGGTGGAATAGAACATGAATAAAGCTAAAGGACTTCTGAGGGACCGGTTTGTCTCTGGGTCACTGCGTGCTTGAAGCGTGTAAACGTGACACTGGAGTAAATGTTCTCCATGCTTCTGTCACTGTGCGTGCGACGCCCATGCTTGGAGAGGCAGCAGAAGGCAGAAAACTGCAGATTTCAGGATTTTGTGTGTGTTTACCTGGCTTCTTAGAGACTCTGCTTTCTCTTCATATTAATAGGGTAACAGGACTCTCTTGCCTGGCACTTGAGACTTTCATGCAAGATAGCTGATGAAAAATGACCAGCAGAGTGTATATGCTAAGTTGCTTCAGTCGTGTCCAACTCCTTGTGACTGCGTGGACTGTAGCTACCAGGTTGCTCTGCCCATGGGATTCTTTAGGCAAGAATGCTGGAGTGGGCTGCCATGCCCTCCTCTAGGGCATCTTCCCGACCCAGAGATCGAACCTGTATCTCTGGTGTCTCCTGCGTTGGCAGGTGGGTTCTTTACCACTGGCGCCACCTGGGAATCCCAACCAGCAGAGTCTGCGTTTAGTTTAAGTGCTCGCCTCCTCTCGACTCTGACGTTTCTGGGGGAAGCTGGTGGGAAGACAGTGCAAATCCAGAAAATAAGCTTCAACGTGTGTGAGATGGACTTGGGGTGAGGAGCCCCTCCCCGATGAACTGGGGTCTGTGGTGCCCAGGTCACTGTCCTTCGCTGAGCACACGTCCCCGTGATTCTTCAGACCCCAAGGCCTCGGGCAGGTTCAGTTCAGGCACCCTGGTTACACCCGCCAGTGGGTGCTTTGGGGTCTACACAGGGGCCCCCTGGTGGGGAGGGAGTGGGGGTGATTCTCCCCGAGGCTGAGGCCCTTGGAGCTGCCCCATAACAAGACAAAACCACAGATGCAGCAGGTAGGGAAACAGAACCAGAGGGAACACAGGCTCCTCCTCGAGGCTGAAACTCGGGGTTTTAGGAAGGGCCGCCACATATTTTTCCCTGCAAAGCCAAGGCACAGTGTGTGTAATGAATACCTCATTCCGAGGACAAGCTGGCATTGTTCTTAAACAAATCGCTCATGGACGAGGGATCCAGGTCACCCGAGCCGCTCTCGAGGAAGGCTGTGCTTGCGTCCGGGGCCGAGCAGGGCGGTCCCAGGGCACTGTCAGGACCGCATCTGGCTCTTCCCCCAGGGCCGACTTTGACGACACCGCGACCTACTCGGCGGTGGCCACGAACGTGCACGGACAGGTGTCCACCAATGCGGCAGTGGTGGTGAGAAGTGAGTGTGCCCTCGGGGTGCGTGGGGGCTGCTCCCGCCTTCTCTCCCCTTTCTCGCCCGCCGTAACAGCCCGGCTGTCTTGCAGGGTTCCGGGGTGACGAGGAGCCGTTCCATTCGGTGGGGCTCCCGATTGGATGTAAGTTGATTATTTTCCTGTTTGTGCAGAAAAATGTGTCCAAATATTTTCTAAGCATCAGATGTTTTCTAAAATCGTGTTCCAAATGGCCCTTTCTCCCGGTTGGGGTCCATGGGCTGACAGTTGCTGCAGGGACCCAGGGCTCAGGATGCTACGACTTGATGGGCTGCACACGTCTTGGGGCTGGTGCAGGATTTAGACCCCTTATTCTTACACGGTGCTCAGAGCACTCACGCCCTGCACACTCTGATTCTCCCTCCTCCTTTGGCACAAATGTCCAGATGTGACTCCACGCTGGTTTTCTGGTTCTTCAGAGGTGGCTGAGTCCATGCAGACATTGTAATGAACATCACACATGGGCTTTCACATCAGACTCTTCCTTCCCCCAGTGCTGGAGGCTGGAGGTCCCAGGTCGAGGTGCCCACTGAGTGGGTGAGGCATGCTGTATCCTCCCTGAGAGGAGACAGAGGGCTCTGGTCTCATCCTCTTCTTAAGAGGGCACGGATCCCGTCCAGGGTCCCACCCTCATGACCTCATCACCCACAGACCCCCAGTATCATCACACAGGAGCTCTCCCACACGAGACCTGGGGGACACAGGCGTTCTGTCCACTGCTGTCTGTTAGAGGCAGAGGGCACAGGGGTGGTGGGGGACCCACTCTGCCTGCTGGCCTGGCCGTGACTGTGCCCGCTGCTCTGTGCAGTGCCCTTGTCGTCCGTGATCCCGTACACGCACTTTGACGTTCAGTTCATTGAGAAATTCGGAGTCACCTTCCGGCGGGAGGGCGAGACCCTGACTCTCAAGTGCACACTGCTGGTGACGCCAGACCTGAAGCGCGTGCAGCCCAGGGCCGAGTGGTACCGAGATGGTGAGTGGTCGTGGGCTCCTCCTGGGCCTTGCGGGTGGACGTGAGCTCTGAACCTGGCACTGACGTGGTGCTGTCTCTGCCGCCGTGACGGGGGCAGAGCAGGCGAGCCTGGGCAGAGCCTGGGCCTGCTATGACCTTGATCTTCCCCAGGATGCGGTTCATGGGCCTGGAAGAGATGAGGCATCAGGGCTGTTCTCGGTCCACAGAGAGGGTCTCCTGTGATTAGGGGGAGAGAGTAAGGGGTCTGTTTCCGTATGTTTTTCCTTGGCTACAGCAGTTGTGAACAGTCACTAGGGCTGACTGTGTGTCTGACTCTTCTGAGGCTGATGACCCATTTCATTTCATCAGGACTTTTGGAGGGACTCTGGTCAACCCCTTATGGGTGGGTAGCTGAGGCAAGGAACTGCTGACCTCCCCTCCCTGCCTCTGGGAGCCGGCAGGACGGGGAGTGGGACCCAGGCAGCCTGGCCCCGGTCTCCAAGGCCCCAGGACCCTGCCCCATGCTGCCGCCAGCACGGGCGGCCCTGTGCAGCTGTGTGTGTGCGTATGCAAGTTTGCATATATGTATGTGCAAGCTTGTGTGTGTGTGTATGTATGTGACTATGTCTGAGCTCCTGTGTATGTGTGTATGTGCAAGCTCACCCATGTGTATGTGTGTGACTATATGTGAGCTCTTACATGTGTGTGAGCTCCCGTGTGTGTATGTCTGTGTGAGTGAGCTCCTGTGTGTGTATGTGTGAGAGCTCCTGTGTGCGTGTGTGTATATGAGCAGAGTGTGTGACTATGTGTGAGCTCTTATGTGTGTGAGTGAGCTCCCGTGTGTGTCTGTGTGTGAGAGAGCTCCTGTGTGCATGTGTGTGTATGAGCAGAGTGTGTAACTATGTGAGAGTTCTTACGTGTGTGAGTGAGCTCCCGTGTGTGTATGTGTGTGAGAGAGCTCCTGTGTGCATGTGTGTGTATGAGCAGACTGCAGGGGGAACCTTCGTCACCTCTGGCGGCTGCTCGTTTCCTATGGATTCGGTCACAGAACCTCCTGCTTTTATTGGCCAGGACCTGACCCAATGCGAAATACCACAAAGGATCCTATGCCATTCCTGTCCATAAGGTAGTTTATAACCTAGCTGGGAAAATACACAAGATGGTAAATCGAGGTGTCTGTGAAATATAAGGAGTATCCCAGAAAAGCCTGTGACAATTTGCCAAATGCCTGGTGCTGTCAAATGTAGCCAGGAAACCAGGCTCGTGGTGATGACGGAGAGCTTGATGGAAAAAAGCTGCTGACAGACGAGGCGGCCCTGGGGGGGCGTGGGCAGAGGACCTGCAGCTGACCTTGAGGCCACTGCAAGGGTGCTTTAGGTTTGAGGGTGTTGACAGCGGTGATCTTGGTTGGAAAAGGACGGTGTGTCTTATCTTCACAGCCCAGGAGGGCGAGGGGAGGGGAGAGACATGCTTTGTGGTGGCAGAGGAGATTAATCTATGCTTTGTAGTTCTGAGTTAGGATTTCAGGTCTCAGGTAAATCCTAAGGTTCTAATTTACCCTTTCTGGAGAGAAGTAACAGGGACGTGAGGAAGGGTCTCCTGATATTTCCAGAGGATGTTGGCCTGGATGCTAGAAAGTGTTCCTGTGCCTAGGTTGTAAGTTCCGGGATCCCCAGGCCACGTGGTGTCACAGTCTTGGCTGATTAGGGCGGAGCAGGCAGGCCTGCCCTGCACTTTCTGGTTGTGGATCGTTAAGGAGTCAGCAGGTGAAAAGTAATAGATAATTTCTCATTATTTTATCCTGGGTCTCCTTGATGCCCAGTGTCGATTATTTTTTAATCATTTACATTTCTTCTCCTGAAATTTGCCTTTTTAGTTCTGTACCCTTTAGGCTGTGGTTTGTTGGCACGTTATTATTACTGTCTAAGGAATACTGTGGGGGCCTCGTGGTACGTTTCCAAGGCTCAGGAGGGCCGTGTGGGACCGTCCTACTTTCCACACGCCGCCAGCCGCGCTCTACTCCACCCTGGGCCGGGCCCCGCGCACCGCTCATCCTGACGTGCGCACTGTCTTCTGCTCGCCCTGTGTGAACATTGTCCTCCCCTCGCCCTGCCGTGCGCACTGTCCCCTCTCACCCTGCCATGAACGCTGTCCTCCCCTCACCCTGCCATGGGCACTGTCCTCCCCTCGCCCTGCCATGGGCACTGTCCTCCCCTCACCCTGCCATGAGCACTGTCCTCCCCTCACCCTGCCATGAGCACTGTCCTCCCCTCGCCCTACCATGCGCGCTGTCCTCCCCTCGCCCTGCCGTGCGTCCTGTCCTCCGCTCGCCCTGTGTGAACGTTGTCCTCCCCTCGCCCTGCCATGCATGCTGTCGTGCGCTGTCCTCCACACGTCCTGGTATGCACACTGTCCTCCGGATGCGCCTGGGCCCTGCGTGTCCCTGAGGCCCGTCTCCTTGCCCGTCTTGCAGACGTGCTGCTGAAGGAGTCCAAGTGGACCAAGATGTTCTTCGGAGAAGGCCAGGCCTCGCTCTCCTTCAGCCACCTCAACAAGGATGACGAGGGGCTCTACACCCTGAGGATCGTGTCCAGGGGGGGAATCACCGACCACAGCGCCTTCCTGTTTGTCCGAGGTGCGCAGGCTCCCGGGGGCGGGGAGCAGCGTGATACTCGGTATGAGTGGCACTGGGGCAGAGGCAGGGCTCGCTGCCTGGGCGCTGATGAGCTGCTGGAATCCAGGGGATGAATCCTGGGGTGAGCACCTGCGGTTCAGGGCCACTCCGGGCCGGGGTCTGGGGGGCGGAGGCCAGTTCCAGGCACCTCCCCACTTCCCCTCTGCCACCCCTGAGGCTCGTGACAGTTGAGGATGTTCGCAGGAGGAACCAGCCTCAGTACAGGGCAGCCGCATCCTGGAGCGTTCACACAGGACACACTGTATTGTCTCGTTTCATCCTCACAGCAGCTTGCAGGAGGGCCTCGCCCACCCAGGTGTGGAAGGCGGGACAGAGCTCAGGACACCGCATGCAGTGGGTGAGGCTGTGTATAAAAGAGCCTTTACCTTTAGACACAAGCGTAATGTGTGCATTTATATATCATGTACACGTGCCTATCCTAGAGGCTTATAGGTATACATTCATGTGTGCATGAAGTATAGGTCATATATACATATTTTACATACATTTACATGTAAAATGGATAAAGGGGTATACAAAATGGATAAAATTGTATATATAATGTGCATTATATGTATACATACATATATATGTACTGTGTATATATGTATACACACACGTATGTTCATATACCATATGTAATCTAAACTTCGTAACAGTTTTGTAAGGAATAGTTTTCCATTTTGTATGGCAGGCAGAGGCCTGGGCCCTTCTCCAGGGAGGGGGCCCTGGGTGTCTAAGCTGGGGAGGGTCCCCCGTGCTGTGTTAGGGGCCTTGCTCCCCTCACTGAGCCCTCACCCTGCATGGCCTCTGGGTGCACAGGGACCTCAGGCACAGAGCCCCACCTGTCCAAGGCACAACTGACCACCCTCACCCAGGACACCCGCACGCTCTATTCTGGGTGGCCAGCGGCCACTCTCCTAACTGGGTCCCCCTGCTCCGTGGCCCTGGAGGCTCAGCCCCCCCCCCCCCCCCATCCTGAGCTCCTGTCTCCTGCACCTTTATGCTCACTCGGGCTCCAGGTTCTGTGTGCCTGGAGTAACCCTCTCCTTACATTATGTTTCCAAACCAGATCAGTTAGATCCACGCATGAAGGAAGGGCTGTACCATCAGAGAATATTTTAGCTTAAAAAAAATGCAAAACAAGTACAGACACCCACCCTCCTCACCCCTCAGGACAGTGAGGCTTGGGTTTCAGACACTTCCAGAGCTTTGCCATTTTTACGAGGATGCCATTAAAATGTCCCTTGCATTCTCTGGGCAGACCTTCCAGCAAGATGCTTCACCTCATCAAGTGTGATACGTACAGTGGAGCTGCGATTTCTAGCTTGTGCAGCAGTGCCAGCAGAAAGAAGAGTGTGCATCCCGCGGGGGCAGGGCTGGGGGGCTGACTGTTCTGATGACTCTCGGAGGAGTTTGAATGTGAGAGAGAATATTTGGCTGAGTGTCAAGAAATCCTTAGATTTCAATATTCTGAGGAGACAGAGCAAGAAACTGTATACACCTGACACTGTTAGGAGGTCCAGTGGCCACAGGTCCCAAGTAAATATGCACGCCGCACCAGGAGATTAAATGCTCAGGATATTAATACTGCTAAACAGCTCTGTTGGCCTTCTGAGCCGCTGTAATTAACATTTGGACACAAACGCAATTGCACTGTGGTCCTAACCGGCCGAGGAAGGGACACAGGAGTACAGACTCAGATGTGGTCACAGCTCGCAGGAAAAAATGTAAATCTTCAGATCTTGTGAGGACTCTGAAACTCACTTAGACTCTGTCTAAGGTCCTGTGTCCCCAGTGTTCAAAATGCCTCCTGATAATAGTAATATTTCATCGGTCAGTTTTTGACGACCTGACATTGTGTGACAACAGGCCATCAGGAGAAGGGGAACTTCAACTTTGGAGTCAGTTATGGTAAATCATAGACTGAATGTGTGATGGAGGACAGAACATTTTGAGTTTAAAAATCACACATACGGGCACCTCTCTGGTTACCAGCGGTCACAGTCAAGTCATCTGGGTGTCAGGGTTAAGCTAGGGAGTGGAGTGAGCGGGGGGACTCTGGGTTTAGGGGCTGTCAGAGCCTCGGCTGCCCCCAGGCCCCGGCCACCTTTCTCTCCCCGTCCCCCCAGAAGCCGACCTTCTGTCCACTGTCCCCTCCCCCCAGACACTGACCCCTGGTCCCTGTCCCCTCCCCCCCGAGACGCTGACCCCTGGTCCCTGTCCCTTCCCCCCAGACACTGACCCCTGGTCCTTGTCCCCTCCTGCCCAGACTCTGACCCCTGGTCCCTGTCCCCTCCCCCCCAGACACTGACCCCTGGTCCCTGTCCCCTCCCCTCCCCCCAGATGCTGACCCCTGGTCACTGTCCCCTCCCCGCCCAGACACTGACCCCTGGTCCCTGTCCCCTCCCCTCCCCACCAGATGCTGACCCCTGGTCACTGTCCCCTCCCCTCCCCCCCGACACTGACCCCTGTTCCCTGTCCTCTCCCCTCCCCCCATAGATGCTGACCCCCTGGTCCCTGTCCCCTCCCCTCCCCCTCCAGACGCTGACCCCTGGTCCCTGTCCCCTCCCCTTCCCCCCCAGATGCTGACCCCTGCTCCTTGTCCTCTTCCCCCCTCCAGACGCTGACCCCCTGGTCACCGGGGCCCCAGGCGCGCCCATGGACGTGCATTGCCATGACGTGAACCGGGACTATGTCATCGTGACCTGGAAGCCCCCCAACACGACCAAGGAGAGCCCTGTTATTGGCTACTTCATCGACCGGTGAGTGTCCTGCTCCTCCGGGGCTGGAACGTGCCTGAGGCGAGTCTCCTCCTGGACAGCGGGCATGGGCATCTTTCTCATCTGAAGCACGTGATGCCCTCTGTGGGTGTAGGTGCTTCACGATGCGGTTGCTTACGGCTCCTGGCTGGGTGGTTGGAAAGCATCACCTCCTTGGCAGGGCCTGGTGAGCCCTTGATTCCTCTGTGTGCTGACGGGGCTCCGTGTGCCTGACCAACACTAATCCCAGCCTGTCCCAGGCTGCTTGCAGCCTCCTCAGGCTCTGCTCAGGTCCAGCTGGGGATGCCGCGGGTCCAGCCAGAGGTCCTTGCTCAGCTCTGTCCCTCCCTCTGGGGCTAGAGCCCCGCATAGTGATGTGTAGATGAGGACGCCAACTCGTTCACACCCAAAGGCCCATCTTCTTGGTTAAATAGTATTTTCTTCTTGTTTCCGAGTAGAACATATTGATGTTCTAATGCACAAAATATTGGGATTTGTCTTTGAGTAATAACGTGATGGTAGGTCATCTCTGATCCAAAAGGAGTTTTACCTTTCTTATTCCTTTACCTGGAACGGACCTCTGATCTTGGGAGGAAGACCAAGGGAAGCTGCGAATTTACTGGAAATGCAATTTATCATCCATTTGCATCAGTGGATGAAATTACAGTCAAAGATCATGAATTCAGAAGTAAGAGAGAAGGGTATAAGCTATTTGGTTATAAGAGGATGGTTCTGGGTAGGAATTTAAGGTTTTGTGTGTATAAAATGCATTAGCATAAGGGGGTTATTTCAGAAAAGAACACGCAGCTCTTTTTTTTTTTTTGCTTAATATTGGTTAAATTCTCTTCCTCATCCAACATGTATGTCTTGGTCCTTATGTATTGGTTCCATCCTTTGACTTGTTTTCTACATGAAAGCAAAATGAATACAGGCATTCCAGGTCTTTTATCCATATAATATACACCCTATAGCAAAAGAGATTTTCACTAGTTAGTCTAGCCATGGGGTTTCGAAGAGTTGGACTCGGCTGAGTGACTTCAGTTTCACTTTTCACTTTCCTGCATTGGAGAAGGCAATGGCACCCCACTCCAGTACTCTTGCCTGGAAAATCCCATGGATGGAGGAGCCTGGTAGGCTGCAGTCCATGGGGTTGCCAAGAGTTGGACATGACTGAGCAACTTCACTTTCACTTTTCACTTTCACACATTGGAGAAGGAAATGGCAACCCACTCCAGTGTTCTTGCCTGGAGAATCCCAGGGATGGGGGAGCCTGGTGGGCTGCCATCTATGGGGTTGCACAGAGTCGGACACGACTGAAGTGACTTAGCAGCAGCAGCAGCATCCAACAAAGCTATGTGTTTATGTAAAACATGCACCATCAGGGCGAAAATTTTATATGCTAGGGTCAGACTAACATTGTTCAGGGTTTAGGTTGAATTAATAACAGAAACCAAAACAAATCGGAGACGCTCTCCTGTTGTAATTGTATATGTGTGTATAATGTATGCTGTTGTTGTTATTCAGTCGCCAAGTCATGTCTGACTCTCTGCGCCCCCATCCAGCACACCAGCCTTCCCTGTCCCTCACTATCTCCCTGCTGCTGCTGCTAAGTCGCTTCAGTTGTGTCCTGTGCGGCCCTATAGATGGCAGCCTATCAGGCTCCCCCATCCCTGGGATTCTCCAGGCAAGAACACTGGAGTGGGTTGCCATTTCCTTCTCCAATGCATGAAAGTGAAAAGTGAAAGGGAAGTCGCTCAGTTGTGTCCGACTCTTCGCGACCCCATGGACTGCAGCCCACCAGGCTCCTCCATCCATGGGATTTTCCAGGCAAGAGTACTGGAGTGGGGTGCCATCGCCTTCTCTGCACTATCTCCCTAAGCTTGCTCAAACTAATGTCCATTGACTCAGTGATGCCATCCAACTGTCTCATCCTCTGTCGTTCCCTTTTCC
Source organism: Capricornis sumatraensis (assembly GCF_032405125.1). Classification (NCBI taxonomy): domain Eukaryota; kingdom Metazoa; phylum Chordata; class Mammalia; order Artiodactyla; family Bovidae; genus Capricornis; species Capricornis sumatraensis. The sequence goes on along the minus strand of NC_091072.1, from coordinate 42,926,891 downwards.
TCCTGTCCTCAATGTTTCCCAGCATCAAGGTCTTTTCCAGTGAATCGGCTCTTCACATCAGGTGGCCAAAGTACTGGAGCTTCAGCTTCATCATCTGTCCTTCCCATGAATATTCAGGGTTGATTTCTTTTAGGATTGACTGGTTTGATCTCCTTGCATACACATATTAGACTGATGCAGTTGTTACTCTCTGTTCTCTTTTGTAATCTGAAGATGCGAGGTGGGAACTGACAACTGGGTACAGTGCAATGATGCCCCCGTGAAGATCTGTAAATACCCCGTGACTGGACTCTTTGAGGGAAGGTCTTACATATTCCGTGTGCGGGCTGTCAACAGCGCAGGGATCAGCCGGCCTTCCAGAGTCTCCGAGGCTGTGGCTGCCCTCGACCCTGTTGACCTCAGAAGGTTACAAGGTAGGTCCTTTGGAGTTCAAGGTCTGGCAGGTTTGTGTGGCTTATTCTTTCTCTTTCCCCCAACTTGGCTCTGAGCCTTAAGAGAATCCTCAGGGCTGAACATGGCACAACCGTGGCCCATGGGCTCCGGGAAACCTTCGAGGTCACATTAGGAGTGTGGACACCAGACTGACGTTTACACCTTGAAAGGAAGGTTCTTCATTGTCCTAAGGCTCTTCACTGAAATCAGTTAAACTGGTTCAGAATTAGACTTTTCTTTGTCCTCTGCTTCTGTCAGTTCAGTGGATAATGAGAGTTGGAAGGTGCTGAAGCCAAGCCCCTCTCTCTCTGAATTTTAATTTCATGTGGCTCAGATTCCTCAGCAAGATTGTGTCCTTAATGATGCTCCTTAATGACGTTTGAAGTGGTCACTGCATTGTCCTGAGCTGCATGGGGTCTTGAATCCGGTACAGAGAGCTGAGAAACACTGGCTCTCCTTAAGCCCACTTCCAAAACACCAACTCAGACCACCTCAGCCTAGTGCAGATGCTGTCATTGTAATGCAGAGGCTTTCTGGATTTATATTCAGCACCGACCTTTCTCTCTGCAGCCATCCACTTGGAGGGAGAGAAAGACATCATGATCCACCAGGAGGACCTTGAAGGTGAGGCGCTTGGCACCACTTCCTTTTGGCTGTTTTTGGCTGAGGGGTTTAGGGCTGTGATTAGAGAGTGGAGGGTATGCTCTTCACATGTAAAAATAAAGCCTTTGGGCCCAGCTTAAGGTCATTGAATCAGGAAGATGAGCAGGCAGAGGGTAGGGCTGAGAGAGGAGGCCAGCAGAGTCCTGGCTTCATGCGGGTCATTCCAGCGTCTGCAGGGGCCACGGAGCGGCCTGAGCCCTGAGTCCTGGCCAAAGAGGCAGTCCTTTACCCAGGACTACATGCCTGAACAGTATTCTTTTTTTTTTTTTTTTCTTTTAAAGCACAAATTTTATTTCTAGCATTGTAACTAGGAGGGACTAGTTTTCCCATCACACAATGTCCTCATGATTTGAAAGTTTGCATTTCCTTTTGAGTACTGGTTTTTCTGAACACTTCTCCTAGCTATTCCTCCCTGCTGTAGGAAGATCGATTTGCTGAGGAAGAGAATCCTGCATCGTTAACCTGGGATCCAAAGATTTTGACTGGAATTATGATTACCGTCCACAGAGGACAATGAATGAAAGTTTAAACATGAAAACACTAGCTTAATTTGGAGCTTCCATCCAGGGAGGTGTACTTCTGAGCTCTTTTTAAAAACAGCCCAGGTTCTTTCCCTGGAGAGCTGCAGAGTCAGAAAGTCAGAGGTTGATTTTCCTATTTGCTCCTCAATCTGCCCCCCAAACACTGTATCTTCTACCCCATAAAAATTTTCCTTTAGTGTCTCAAAATGAACATGTGTCTCTCAGAGGAACTCCTTGACAAATTTTGGTTAATCCCATGGTAACATTAACATCTCCATTAAAACCTCTTCTTCCAGAAAAATGGAGAAACTGAGAAGGAAGCTCAATAAATAAATAACAAAAGAAAATAACTTAGGAGAGGCTGACAAAATGACCCCCTGTACAACCGAGAGGGATTTCCATGGTGGCTCACTGGTAAAGAATCTGCCTGCCAATGGGGTCGCAGAGTCGGGCCCGACTTAACAATAAAGCACCACCACCAAACAACTGATGAAAACATATGTCTTTGAATGAATGAAAATGACCCTGACGATATTAGAACAGATGTTTCTTAGGACACCAGCCTGTACAAAATATGCGTTTTTGACCTGAGAGAGGAAAAAGAAGCTCTTTTTCTTCTAAAGGTATCAGTGAGGGGAGGACTGATCTTAGTTACCCTGAGTGGACACATGGGAGTTCAAATAAGGTAAAATAACCTAAAATGAAGGGGTGTAAGTTGGCTGGATGGCATCACTGACTCGATGGACGTGAGTCTGAGTGAACTCTGGGAGTTGGTGATTGACAGGGAGGCCTGGCGTGCTGCAATTCATGGGGTCGCAGAGTCAGACACGATTGAGCGACTGAACTGAACTGAACTGAAGTTGTTATATAAAGTGAAAGTGAAAGTCGCTCAGTCGTGTCCAACTCTGTGATTCCATGGACCATACAGTGCATGGGATTCTCCAGGCTAGAATACTAGAGTGGTAGCCTTTCCCTTCTCCAGGGGATCTTCCCAATCCAAGGATCCAACCCAGGTCTCCTGCATTGCAGGCGGTTTCTTTACCAGCTGAGGCACCAGGGAATCCCCATATAAGTTGCTACATAGATGCTGAATATCCAGGATGAAATCTGCACTGTGTAAAGGTTACTGTGAAAATCGGGTGTGTGTGTGGGGGAAGTAATATTTCCTGACACACTTTCAAAAGCAGGACTGCGCCCCTCTGGGCAGAACAGCTACCTCTTGAAACATAGATATGCATGTTCTGGGGTTGAAACAGCCAGTGATTCACTAACCACCAAATGAAGAGATAACCCATTTCCAAAGACTTGCTTTTCCAGCTGATTCCATGGGAGTGTGTCTTACAGACACAGTAGGTCTTCTTTCTAAGTCTTCTAAAGCTACAGAAAACACCTTTTGTGTTTTGACTCCTGTTTCCTCGTAAGAAGGCAGGGTTTCATACCAGCTGGTTATGAAGGGCTGAGGCTCAGACACTCAGAGAATCGTTGGAGTCGGTACATTGATACAGCCTGGAGTTCAGCCTCACGGGCCTCAGTTGTTATGTGAGGCTTTGCATGTGGGCACAGGCAGTGTCCATGGTCTGGAACAAACCAGGTGTGAAACAAAGACACTTACACAGGGATCGGAGAGTTCATTTGCTTGCCTTTCTCATTTTAAACAATGAATACCTCTTCCAATCTATAAAAGTCTTTAGTGAGAGAAAGAAATGCCATGATGTTTTCAAGGAAACCATTTCTGGGTTCAAAATGGGCTATGAGGAACTTCTTCCTTTTCTACCCATATCTCTTTTCTTCATCTAAGCTGAACTTTCTTGGCATTGCTTTAACTAGAAAAGTGCTGGCAAATGCCATTTGTTTTAATGAAAAAAAAAGTTATTTTTCTTGGCTAACAAAGTGCTCTTCTGTTAGTTCAGTGTATTTTTAATGTTTATTGTTTAGCTAATTTTTATCGAATCATTTTAATGTTGGTTACTGTCTTCCTGCAAACATTTAAATTAATATCTATGCTCTTCTCTTAATATCATTTAGCTTTTGCAACCTTTCTTGAGTGGTTCCCTGGAAGAACAGATACTTCATTCTTAGAAAGATGAGAAGAGGCTCTTGCAGAAATAATGAGATTGTTTCCATCCTGCTAATTATACGTCCAGGCATTCACTGCCCTGTCCTGAGCCAGGTCATCTGTAGCCAGCAAGCTGAGCTCATCCTTTGCTCTGAATGCCACAGACTCATTTACAGTCGTTCATTCCTGAATCCTGTCTTCTTGGGTGTTCTAAAACTTCCCAGTAAACTTTATGTTTCACTGACTTAGCTGAGAGTCTCCTGGGCAGGCTGTGGAGGCTGGGGCTTCGCTGGGTCTACAGAACAGAAAGCCAGAGTTGGAGTCAGGAGACCCGGGCTGGGCTGCTGGTGGGCTATGTGATCCCAGGGAGGCGCTGGGTTTTCCCGCGTCCCTTCCTGGGCTGCCTTTGCATGTCGCGTGTCTGCGTTCACCGGTGCTCACGTGGCTCCTCAGAACAGCCCAAGAGCAGGCTGTGATGCTCAGGTGCGGCTGCGGGCTGATGGCTGCCGCCATCACCACTGCGAGCACACCCCCTCTTCTGTTTCGCCTCCATCCGCTTCTCTCTCTCTGAGGTGCCTCTCTGTGGTCGGAGGGTCAGTAACAGACCTCAGCTTCTGTCCATGGTGCCCCCTTGGCTCCTGGGGCCATGTAGAGACCCCTCCTCCTCTGCCGGTCTCAGGGGCTCAGGCTGGTGCCAGGGGTCTGGATGACAAAGTGTGCTGCCCCAATCGGGGATTCCCTGCTGACAGGGAGGGTTCTTCCTTCTTGCCTGGGCTCAGATCAGGTGCTTCTCACTGAACTTTCCTCTGGGCCCTCAGGTCTGACCGTGCGGGAGAGGCCAGTCTGCACTGTCTTCCGTGCTCCCGCTGCGGCGTCATCTGCGTGGCTTCCATCCGTCCTGCGGTTTGTCCCTGTGTTGTCCAGTGCCTCTGAGACGAGCCAGGACTCAGTTTGGAAGAAAGGCTGTGTTGCCGGGTTCAGGGTCTCTCTGGGCGAGGATGCGGCAGGTGGGCCCGGGGGCCCCGCTCTGCCTGCATACTTGGCATCTTCTGGACAAACTCTGGCTCCTTGTCTGAAACCCAGCCCAGTTGCCAGACGCTGCCGGGTAAGACCAGGTTGTGCCTCGGCGTCCTGTAAAATGTGATGAGCTTGGTCTCAGGGCTCTTGATGAAACAAACCCAGGCTTGTGTGTGCTGTCTCTTGTATGCTGTTTCTATGCAGCCGGGCAGCTCCTTGCCGGCAGCAGAGTCTGGAAAGAGCAACTGGATACTGAGCAGGGCTCTGAGATGTCCCCGGGGATGTCTGAACCTTTTTAATCATGTGCTAATCTAATCAGAAGCTCGTAATATTTTGTATCGCAGTGACTGGGACTGTGGGTCTGGAGAGCCTCCACTCCTTACGAGAGGTTCTCATGTCCAGACATAACACCACTGACACCTAACATTTTATTAGAGAGAGACATGTGGCAGAACAGAGGTAGTGGGCTGCTCTGATGCAATGTTCTATTATGGCTGCTTGCTAATGGATATCCCGTGGGACTGTCAAGTATAGAGACCTGGAAGGCAGTGCCTGTGGTGTGGACCAGACCTACCCGGGAAGGTGGGGGGAAACCACATGCTTTGCTAGTTGATGTATAGTCTCAGTGCTTTGAGGGCGTCATGCAAGGAAACCAGCAGAGAGGCCCCCACTCCCTGCTGCAGAGCACGGTTGCTCATACCTTTTCTGCATAGACTCCCCTCCCAGTTAGAGCTGCATGTCTGGTTAAATGCCCTATTTCTTGGGCTTCTCAGGTGGTGCTGGTGGTAAAGAACCTGCCTGCCAATGCAGGAGACAGACACAGGTTCAATTCCTGGGTCGGGAAGATCCCCTGGAGGAGGGCATGGCAACCCACTCCAGTATTCTTGCCTGGAGAATCCCATGGACGGAGGAGCCTGGTGGGCTACAGTCCGTGGGTTCCAAAGAGCTGGACTTGACTGAGCGTCTGAGCACACACGCACGCCCTGTTTCTTCTGGGTGAACCCTCCCCTCCCACGTCCAGTTGAAATTCTGGATGAGCTTTGGATTAGATTCTGTTCTTACACACTGGCTTATACTGGGAACAGAAGTACTTGGATGATCTTCACCCGTTCATTACACTTTGGCTCTGGAGAAACAGTTCTTGCCATTTACTGACTTTCCCAAAATAGAAATGGAGCAAAAGCTGACACTGACACTTGAGTCCTTCAGGGCCTGTGAAGCAGCTGAGGGGCCTGCTCCAGGATGGGCTGGGGGAGCGGGGGTCCTGCTCCTGGATGGGCTGGAGGAGCGGGGGTCCTGCTCCGGGATGGGCTGGGGGAGAGGGGGTCCTGCTCTGGGATGGGCTGGGGGAGAGGGGCGCCTGCTCCAGGATGGGCTGGGGGAGTGGGGATGGGCTTCGGCCAGTGCTCATGGTGTGGACTCCTCCTCCAGGTGAAGTCCAGATCCCAGGACCTCCCACCAACGTGCATGCCTCGGAAACCAGCAGGACATACGTGGTTCTCAGCTGGGACCCCCCCGAGCCCCGGGGCAAGGAGCCGCTGATGTACTTCATTGAGAAGGTATGCACCGGCCGGGTTTCCAGGAGCAGCTAGTCTGTCGGGTCTGCCCAGGTGCTGAGCTGTGGGTTCTCAGGATGGGCGGCTCTTGGATCAGTCATCTCAGAGACTCCACGCGGTTTTCCATTGAGAAGCTGCAGGCAGCGGCTGAGCCAGCAGTGCCTGCACAGTGCTGTGGTGGACGTGGCTTTGGGAATGTGGCGGGCTCGGGCCCTGCGGTCTTCGTGCGGGCCAGTCGGCCCCCCAGGTCCCCGCTGCACATGAGGGCCTTCTGCTGGGGGAGCCTGTAGTGTGCTTCCTGCTGGAACATTCTAGGCCCCAGGTTCTGAGGATTTGGGACATGGGGGACAGTGGCCTCTGCTCTCAATTTGCTTATAAGCTGAGTAACTACTCAGTGGTGGCGCTCGCATTGAGCAATTCACACTTCAGATGGTGGACGATTACACAGAGTTGTTGCTTTTAGGTCTGGACGCACACAAAGAAAGAGTGTGTACACAGTAAATGCACACCCCCACCTAAATCCCAAACACGTGTCTTTACTACACACCACGTGCCCTCCCTCCTGCTTCGCTCGGCCGATCGCACTAAAATGCAGCTTGTGACCCACTCATGCAAATCGCTGACCTGTGACTGGGTCGTGGGCTGTTGAAAAACCCCGTGTAGCCACGTGAATCCTGTAACTGTGGTTTCATGATACTGACTTTATATTACAATATAACATACAATCCAGTACACATAACATACATGTAGAGTCTATAACACGTGAGCAAATGTCTCACCCCATAATGACGTAAAATACCACAAGGTGAAGCGAAGCAGAGCGAATATGAACAGTTTTCAGGCTCCAGCAGATATAACGACCCTCAGCTTTCCCCGCTTATCTGGAAGACTTTCTTGTGTTGCAGAGTCATGGTAACCTCTTTGTTCTGAGTCTAACTTATAGGTCTTGCCTCATGAAAATCCCAGATGAAGGGCTGGCAGAGGAGGAAAGGTGTTTTCTCTCCCCCTCTTCAGGGATATTTCCTTATCTACTTACTCAGAGCTGGAAAGATCAAGTTTCAGCAAACATATTTAAAAATCTTAAAAAATTTTTAGATATATTAAACCGAAATATAGTTTATGTATCATATCATGTTCTTTTTGGAAAGGAAGGCACATCTCCAGAGGGGGAAAAATTACATTAGGCATGCAGTCCTGGTTTTTAAAGTAATTATCAGTGATAAAAATTAAATACACTATAAAAAATTTGGAAAATGCATAGATGTTATATAGGACAAAATGAAAATCACCAACAATTTGATCATGTAAAATAGTCATTATTAACATGGCACATGTTTAGTCCTTTCCTCTGCAGGTATTTGTATCTTGGTATATCGAGCCCGTAGATATGGGCTTCTCAGGTGGCGCTAGTGGTAAAGAATTTGCCCGCCAGTGCAGGAGACACAAGAGACTCGGGTTCAGTCCTTGGGTCAGGAAGATCCCCTGGAGGATGGCATGGCAACCCACTGCAATATTCTTGCCTGGAGAATCCCATGGGCAGAGAAGCCTGGCGGGCTACAGTCCATGGCGTGGCAGAGAGACGTGACTGGAGCAACTTAGCACCTACATGCACACATATTGTAGATACGGTTAGCATGCTGTATTACATTTAACAAAATGATACACTTTCTCTCACCCCAGTGAAGGCCTTTATACAATGACTGAAGTGGCTACATTTAATACATATGTGTCATTTTGAATCATAATGTATCTACGATACTGTGTTATTTAGGGAAGTGTCACTCTGTGACTACTATAGTAGCTGGGAAACTGAAAATTTTAAACTGAGTGTGAGAAGTTATGATGCAATTTTCTGCATCTACTCAGTTAGCTCTGTTTACAGTTCATTTCACCTTTACTAGAACTACAACCTATGTATTGATTCCCTAAAATTTTCCATCATTTATTGGCTTTCACATAAAAATTTTCATTGTTAACATATCCAGCTTTGGGTAATTTCTCAGCCCTTTCTCCAAATTGGCTTCCTTTTCCTAATATTCAGAACAGGGGTGTTGATGGACTCAGAGGAGCTGTTGGCTGTGGTCTCCCGCCCTGTAATCTGGGAGCCAGAGCCGAGCTCCCCCTGGGATGCGGGTTCAGGGACCATGGCTCCCATCGGGCCCTTGTCTTCTCAGTCCATGGTGGGGAGCGGCAGCTGGCAGCGGGTGAATGCCCAGACGGCCGTGAGGTCCCCCAGATACGCTGTCTTCGACCTTGCCGAGGGGAAGCCGTACGTGTTCCGAGTGTTGTCGGCAAACAAGCACGGCCTGAGTGACCCGTCGGAAATCACTGCCCCCATCCAGGCCCAGGACACCATTGGTGAGCAGTCCCTGCACGTGACCCATGTGCCAGATGGGCCCAGGGCAACCTCATGCAGGACAGCGAATGTTGACAAAGACAGTAATGTCACCTGTGGGTTAAAATTCAAGTTGCCTTAAAGTTTCGTTGTACTAGAGTTGATGATCTCTCTGCCTTGTTTTGGTCAACATTTCTCCCAAGTCCCATCTTCTTTTTATGAAGCCAATAAATGGGTTAGAAATATTTTAAAACAACAATACAACCCTACATGCACTAGGGTTCTGGTCTGAGCTGCTTGAGGTTCTGTCTCTGAAGATGTCTAGTATGGATCAGAGGGATGCTGACTTGCACCAGGGGAGAGCTCCAGGGTTGCAACATAGTTTGATTTGAGGCCCCTGCTGAGTCTCTCCAATCTGCTGGAAATGTGTCCTGTTTCTTAAATGGCTAGCTTTACACCCCAGTTAAGACAGCACGTGTGTCACTGGAGGAGCACGCTAGAGGGTCTGGACCAGGGCTGGCGGGGGTGGGAGACTCTGTGATGGGGATTCTTTCTTGGGGAGCCAGGCTGGCATTTCGGGACAGAGCGCGAGGACTGACCGGCACCTCCTGGGCCCCCTTCTCTACTCTGTCCTCGTTGTCCAAACCTCACCGAAGCCCCCAGCCCTGTAGATGAGGGGGCTGCGGGCCTCTGGTGTGGCCCCTGGCCCTGATGCCGCTGGGCCTGTGCGCCTGTCTCTGCAGTGGTGCCCTCAGCGCCTGGCCGTGTCCTCGCGTCCCGGAACACTAGGACCTCGGTGGTCGTGCAGTGGGATCGGCCGAAGCACGAGGAGGACTTGCTGGGCTATTATGTGGACTGCTGCGTGGCCGGCTCCAACGTCTGGGAGCCCTGCAACCACAAGCCCATTGGCTACAACAGGTGCGGCCACCTGGCTCCCCCTGCCCCTGCCCCCGCGTGAGCAGGAGAGGCCCAGCCCAGGACCGGGGCCCTTGGCTCGGGCCGGGGGGACCCTGCAGGCATCCACGCTGCGGGCATCCACTCTGGGCCCCCGTCAGAGTGCAGCTGCCTCCAGCCCTCAATCTGGGGCCCACCAATGGTGACGGGAGGTAATAAGCTACAACTGCAGATGAGATGGATGGATGTTAGGTGCTCGTGAGACACTCCAAAGAGTAAACGTCCTTCCAGTCCCAGTGGCTGTTTCTGTTGTGTTCAAGGCAATTTCTGTGTCTGTTGCAGGATGAAGGGCTGGCCCTGGCCATCACACCCCTGGTTCATGTTTTCCAGGTTCGTGGTGCATGGCCTCACCACCGGCGAGCAGTACATCTTCCGAGTTAAGGCCGTGAATGCTGTCGGCACTAGCGAGAACTCGCAGGAGTCGGACGTCATCAAAGTCCAGGCCGCCCTCAGTAAGTCCTTCTCGGGCGGCTCTGCGCCAGCTCCTGGCTCTCCACTGCGTCTTCATTTCTGCAGGAGTCAACTGTGATGATGCCGTTTGGAGCATTACATGAGGGGAAGCGTGCTGTGAATTGTTGAGCAGAGAACATGCGATTGCATGGAGCCCTCTCATCAGTTGCCTACTTGGCTTGCAAATGCCAGGGTGACAGGGGAAAATGATGACTTGCATTAAAAATAGGAAATCGTGTTAGAGATCACATTGATTTCCAGGCACATGTGCCCACATTAAAATGCATGCTGTGGGGTGTGACTGTTTACTGTCAAAATAAGATGCTAAAATAGAACATCAGTGGCCTTTTCAGCTATTCTTAGTTCAAGGAACTTAGTCATTCCAGAAAATTTCAAATGTTTATGTAACTTTGTGGCTTTGTTCATAAATGGTGATCTTTAGAAATTAGTATATTGATCACACTGAACAATTTGAGTGTTAGCTTGTAGTATTGTGCACTAGGAAACTTGATCTGTGCAGCTCTGCGTTTTATAATTGTTTATAATTATTTCATACAAAGTGGAACACAAGGCTTAAAAGTACCTATGAACATTTTGAAACAAGATCATCTCTTATACACATTTTGAATCAGAGTATTGATATTATTTTTACTTCAGAGAGACATATTTTGCTCTTTATTTCTGTCTCCATCTAAATCTAAAAGCATCTTCAGAAATTATGATCTCCCGTCTAACAGTAAATAATGTTACTGGAATTTCCAAGGAGTCAAATCTGATAATACTTAGGTGGGCAATATCGTGAAACATTAACGCTGCTTTTATTTTATGGTCCTTGTCTTAATCTGTCAGTTTTTCTCAGGAGGGACTTTCAAACATTACCACTTGCCTCTTCAAGTCATTCCTACTAAAGGAAAAAGGAACTAAACTACAAGTCATTCCTACCAAAAGGAAACTAAACTACGTTTTAGTCCCATAATAGGGGCAGCTCATTCCCGGGCAGCTGTGTTTGGGTATCAGTGGGGGGGTGTGCCGTGGGGTCTTCAGAGTCAAGCAGAGGCAGCGACATCCTTGCCAACCTGATGGGAAAAGATGGTCCGTTTCCAAACACGGCAGTCAACGGGAAATGAACTCGTGCTCATGTGAACTAGTCTGAAGCTTCTGTGACCGTGTAGGAAGTTAAGGCTCACTGGTCTAAGGGTACTGGTCATCGCTGGCCATGGGAGGCTTGGCTGTCCTTCACCGGCACAATGAGAAAGCTGCTCTCCCAAGCTTTTCCTTAGAGGAGTGGGGAGAGTCTGTTACTTCACACGTCCAGGCCAGACTGAAATAATTCTTGGCTCTTGTATTATTGAAATATTGGAAGATCTGTGTATGTATTGGAAGGTGTGTTTAGAGATTGCATGAACACGTATGAGAGGCTCTTACTCATATTTCTTAAGCCTCCTGTGTGGACGGTGGGTTCTTTACCACATGTTTCCCTTGGGAAGCCCTTTATAAAACCATTCTCTTTAAAGGAAGCAGCAGAGACGAGGCAGGGAGGCAGGGGGGGAGGAGGGTGCAGGGCCGGGGTGCCGCCTGGTGGGGAGAGGTGGCCGTGGGGGGCTTGGGCTGAGGTGCTGGGATGCGGGTGACTTTCCCGCCGTGTTTCCTGCAGCCGTCCCTTCCCACCCGTATGGGATCACCCTCCTGAACTGTGATGGCCACTCTATGATCCTGGGTTGGAAGGTGCCCAAGTTCAGCGGCGGCTCCCCCATCCTCGGCTACTACATCGACAAGCGGGAGGCTCACCACAAAAACTGGCACGAGGTCAACTCCTCGCCGCTCAAAGAGAGGATTCTGACGGTGCGTGCTCGCGGGCTCAGTCCCTCTTGCCAGGCGAATTCTCCCCGGGCGCGGAGTCCCCCATCTAGTGTCTCAGAGTTCAGTGACGTTAGAGAATTTGACACAGAAGCAAAGATGAATGAAAACAATTCAGTGTGAGACCTGAGGCCCTTAGGAAGCATCTTCTTCTGAGAAGCAAGGAGGAGAGCGAGGCGGTGGGCTGCTTCCCGGGGCTGGTGGGCTGGTAGCGGCGCTGGAGGCAGGAGGCTCCGTCCTCGGGGCAGGAAGGGCGGAGGCAGTGAACATCGCTGCTGGGCCTGTGTGTGCCCGTTTCCCAGGCCTGCGTGTGTCCAGGCCCCTCAGCGAGTCACTTGCTCTGGTGTACATCGTGTCTGGGTGCAGGGAATTGGGGCCACGAGGACTTAGGGCGAGAAAAACCGAGAGTCAAGTCCCAGGCGAACCCTCGGCCACTGCTCTTGCGTCCGGAGCCCCTACTCGTGAACCACCGCTCAAGGTTTCTCGGAGAGAAATAAGCGAGGCGCTTTTTGCCCACCAGGGTACCAGGGCGACACGGCCATGTGCCCCGCCCCGACCCTGCTCTGCCCCTGGCCCCTCGTGGCTCCCGTCTCTGAGTCCTGACTTCCCTACTGGGTACGTCCCTGAGGGAGGGCGTATGGAATGCACAAGGCAACCATGTGAGAGGGAGAGTGGGGATGGCCCCGTGGCAGGTGGGCTGCACTCCCTGACCAGCCCCTCGATCGCCCGAAACTGCTCGCTTCCCCTGATGGACGGTGGGTGGTAACGCAGCTTCGTTTCGCTGAATAATTAGAAGTTGAGTAGAGTGGATTTACACTGCTGTGTACAGCGCAGTGATCCAGTCACACACACACATAGGCGTGTGTCTGCCCCTTTCCCTCGGAGGTTATTACAAGATGCTGAGTAGAGTCCCTGTGGTCGCCGCTCACCTGTTTTACGCACAGGCGTGTGTATGTCAGATGTTGATGCCAGTCTCCTGACTTACTCTTCCCTTTCCCCTTTGGTGACAGTAAGTTTGTCTTCTGTGTCTGTGGGCTCAGTGTTAATGTAGGCATCCTCTGAATAGGTGGAGGGCTTGACTGAAGGCTCGCTCTATGAATTCAAAATTGCCGCTGCCAACATGGCAGGGATTGGGCAGCCATCGGACCCCAGCGAGCTGTTCAAGTGTGAGGCCTGGACGATGCCAGAACCAGGTAAGTTGGCGGGGGGCTGGTCTCCTGGACACACAGGGCTGCCCAGAGGAGGAGCCTTTTGTGGTGCAGCCTCCCCAGCCAGCAGATGCTCAGTCCCCCTCACAGGTTCTGACACCACCGCCCCCATGGGCCAGGGCTGGGCATCAGGTGACCTGCCCTGTGTCCAGGCAGTGGACACATAAGCCAGGCAGTGACAAGGGGGCATGTGAGGTGGGGGGCCATCCATCTCCACTGCAGAATGAGCCCGGCTCCCCTGAGTCAGAGACGCTTCGGCCAGAGGCTGGTCCAGGGTGGACCTGCTCCAGGGTTGGGGGGAGCCCAGCTCCTGTGAGGAGGCGGAAGCCGGGACCGGCCTGGGGCAGCTGGATGCCCCTGGCTGTGCGTTTGTTCCGGAAATCCTCCGAGAGCACCCAGGAGCCCGGGGTCTCTGGTTCTGAAGGGTCTTGTTGTCAAAGATCTGCATTTACTCAGGGCTCTATACGCACAGATGTGTTTTCACAAATTCGCAAGGACTGGGCGTATCCAGAGAAACTGATCCAGCCCATCAGGGCCCGTCAGGGTGTCTAGCCCATCTGCGTCCCTAATGCAGTGGTTAATATGCTCACGTTTTGAACAAAACCAAACAACATAAAACAATAAACCCAAAGTCGAAGCCTAAAATATCAGAAATTCTGAGGCTCAAAATTTTCAATTTTGGGGCCAAATTATATTGTTTTTTCCCTTCTCTTTTGGGCAGGTAGGGAGGGGAGTTGTTTTAGTGATATTAATTTTTGCCCCTTAGAAAAGTCAGTGGAAGAGAAAGCTGTGGAAGTTCCCTGAGGCTGTGGGGGTTTAAAGTGATTAGTCAGGGTGGGGCTGTGGCCCCTCCCGCTTTCACTGCTCAGGGCTCCTCTGGACCTGAGTTGGGGGTGGTCAGCCCCACCCCAGCAGTGCTGTGCAGTGGGAGGGGTCCCCTGGTAGTGGAGCAGGTGCCGGGTCCCCGGGTGAGTGCTGTGATGCTCGGGTGTCCAAGCAGACATGGGCGGGTACCGTCCTGCACGCCTTTCTCTCTGCGAGATGGGCCTTCGGGCCCTGGGCGAGCGTGGGGACTTGGGCGTCCATGCGTTTTCAGGCCCTGCCTACGACCTGACCTTCTGTGAGGTCCGGGACACGTCCCTGGTGCTGCTCTGGAAACCCCCGGTGTATTCGGGCAGCAGCCCCGTCTCTGGCTACTTCGTGGACTATAAAGAAGAGGACTCCGGAGAATGGCTCACTGTCAATGAGGTCACCACGCCGCATCGCTACTTGAAGGTGACGCAGGCCCCTCAGGCCTTGTCTTCTGGGGAGTGGCTTCGTCAGGGTCTAGCTCGAGGCCCCCAGGGGCTGGCACATGTGACCGGGTACCCCTCCTGCTTGCCGGGGGTTCAGGACTGCCTGCCCTCTCCGGACCTGTGCAGCAACTACGTGTGGGGACCGTCTGCACAGGGCCAGCTTCCTCTCCCTGCCGCCGCACGACCACCCCTGATGGTGCTGAGACCTCACGGTCCTGGCTGCCTGGATGCACCTTCCACAGTGATGACTAGAATTACGTCTTTTCACACCGACTCTGTGTTTTATTTACTCGATTCATGTGATTGCTGACGGACGTCTATCAGATAAACACACACACATACACAGTGTGAACACATCTGAAGAGTTTATTCTCCAAATGCTTCTATTTCTAGCTCCTGCAGTAGTCACTGGGGTCAGGCCAGTGGTGACGGGTTAGCAGTGACAGGTCAGGTCAGTGGTGATGAGTCAGTGGTGACAGCTCAGCAGTGACGAGTCAGGTCGGTGGTGCCTGCTCAGCGGTGACGGGTCTGGTTATTGATGAGGGTTGGGTCAGTGGCTCAGACCCGAGACCCCGCCCCTGGATCTCGTCTCCCCTGCTGATCTCCTGACTTCTGCATGGCTGGTTGACCTGGAAGAACATGATATTTATAAAAAGAAAGCATGTTCGTAATAAAAATGTGACGAAGGATGAAGTCATTTTCGTTTATCGGTTTGCGTGTGACCTTTCTTGCATCTCTCAAGGTGTGTGACCTTCACCAAGGAAAGACCTATGTGTTCCGCGTGCGGGCAGTGAACGGCAGTGGGGTGGGGAGGCCCTCGGACACCTCGGAGCCAGTGCTGGTGGAGGCCAGGCCAGGTGAGACTCGCCCACTCAGCTGGCAACAGGCAAGACCTCTGGGTGGGGTGACCTGGGTTGGGGGACAAGCGGGCGTGTGGAGGGTGGGCGGGAGGATGGCGGGACTGTTGTGAAAGGAGGTGGTTGACGCACGTGGTAAAGGATGTCTTCAGAGACACACCACACGCTCCGACACCCCAGGTGGAGAGGGGCATGTGAGGTCATCCCAAGGGGGTGGGGGTCTTCACTGGCAGCGGCAGAACAGCAGGCAAGCCTTGACGACGGTGTCTTAGGTTACGGCTGAGTTTTGATCAGAAATTATAAAGCCTCTGGTAATTGTCTTGGTTACAAGTAGTGAGAGCCTAGTGGAGGGGTCCTTGGTGGGGAAGTGGTTCCGAGGGTGGGAGGTGAGCTCCCAGAACAGGAGACATGCCGGGAGGGGGCCCCTGCCTCCCAGAAAGGGTGGAACTGGGAACTGGAAGCCATGGCATCCCCGGGGGTCTCCCCTCCCTGAGACCAGCGAGGGTGGGTGTTCCACCTCCGGCTCCATAGTCTTGGTGAGGAGGGTGTCTGTGAGCTCCCAGCTCAGCCGGCCTGTCTCCTCCGGCTCTGACCACTAAGGGACAGCTGTGAGCTGCCTGTGTGGGGCCAGGTGTCCAGCCATGTCCAGCACACCCTCCCTAACCCAGAGGAAAAGTGGGGACAGGAGAGCGGGGTGTGGGGAGACCGCTGTGACTGTGCTGCCCGGGCCCAGAGGTGGAAGTGACCAGACCCCAGGGGGAAGGACCGAGTGTCTGGATCTCAGCCCTAAGGGTTTCTTCAGGAGTGCCGGGTGCAGAAGGTGATGACGGGAGAGCAAGCCTGCCCTCCTCTGCCCTCCGTCACTGCCGAGGGTGCACTGGCCGATATCCTGGGCGGATGGTCAGTGGAAACCGCTGATTCGATGTGCCACGCACTCTCTGCCGGGCCACCCCTTCTCCAGAGAGAGCCTGGGGTGGACGCCACATCCCTAAGTGCTCCCGGCTCCTCCGCAGGCACCAAGGAGGTCAGCGCGGGCGTGGACGAGGAGGGCAACATCTACCTGAGCTTCGACTGCCCGGAGGTGACAGACGCCTCCCACTTCACATGGTGCAAGTCCTACGAGGACATCGCGGATGACGACAGGTTCAAGGTCGAGACCGCGGGGGACCAGTAAGTTCCTCCCCAGGCCGGCCGGCATGGCCCGCTAGGAGCACCTTCCAGCACTCATGCCCCGGGCTCTCTCCCCTTCCAGCTCCAAGCTGTACTTCAAGAACCTGGACAAAGAGGACCTGGGCACGTACTCTGTGTCAGTCAGCGACACGGACGGCGTGTCTTCCAGCTTTGTCTTGGATGATGAAGGTAACGCCTGCGGGACACTGGCTTGCCTTTGGGGTCTTCATAACACTTTGAAAGATTGATGCTCACAGAGAAAAGACTTACTTGTTCAGAAAAGGGGTGTGTCTTTGCATGAGGCTATGAGTGGGAATCTTTTTAAATCCAAAAATTATTTTGGGAATTACACAAACTCTTGAGTTTCTACTCTAGCCACTAAGTAAATCACTGGTCCGGGAGTATTTTATTTATTGCTCTCTATATTGCATTTATTGCCTCCCACTTGTATTTTAGAGATGAGTTTTATTTACATTTCATTAGTTTGGCAAGTAGCGACTAGCATACTATAAATAAGTCCATAAAACTAATGAGAGGCATGTAAAGAAGCTTCCTTTCCTCCCAGCACTGACTAATTGGATAATCAGCTAATAGAAGAAAACACACACATATGGATGGATGTATTTGTGTGCATGTGCATGAGATAACATTTAATTGTCATAGTTAAGATCCCTCGCTGTCTTACAAATAGACGGAGGAAAGGAGTGAAGGAAGTCAGCTCATCATGACCCGATGAAGAGCAGCCCTTCTCTTAGGCGGGTCCCAAGGTCTGAGTCCCCAGGCACTGAGCCAGCCTTGGGAGGAAGCTTCCCCCTGCCTGGGTTGATGTTTCTTGTGTCTGTGATCTAGAGGGGACTGCATAACTCTGGGTGGAAGCCTCAGATCTTCGTGTTGGGTCTTTAAAGGCTTCTGAGTGCCTGAGAGTCCTCAGTCAAAAATGCCATAGCTTGCTCATCTAATCCTTTTCTTATCAGTGGGCAGTTTGCTTGCCACAGCCAAGGGGGTGGTCTCAGAAGAGGGATACAGTGGTCAGTGGGGGAGGCTAGGATGGGAGGGGGTGCTAGGATGGTGGTGGGGAGGGGACAGGGTTTGATGATGGCAGGCGTCTGGGGGTCCCATGCAGACATTGGGTAAGTTGAGGGGAGCCCCTGTAATCTGACGGGACCAGCAGGAGAACGGCAGAGGGGTGCACTGTCTCTGCTTCCTGGGGTCCCCAGCAAGCAGGAACAGGCTGGAATCTGCTCACAGGCCTTTTAAGCTGCCCTTTCTGACCCCTATGGGGTGGTCTTCAAACAGCCTTTTATTTGCAAAAGATCCTTATTCTGATAAGTGGTGTACTCCTCTGCTCCATTTGAGAGTTTGAAGACGTTTCACCTAAATTTTAAATCATTACAAAGGACAAATGTTTCTAGTACCTTTTATATTGTGTATGGACATCAAGTACAGTCAGGCAAAACCTTAATGCTGAAGCTTTAGGTCATCTGATGTATGGGAGTTCCTGCTGTGAGACCCGCTGGGACACCTTCAAATCAGCTGTCCAGGTTGAGCTACTTCTGGTTACAAGAAGTCTGCTTCCTTGTTCAAGTCAAATGCTGCGCTGTGCTCAGTCATGTCTGACTCTTTGTGACACCGTGGACTGCAGCCCACTAGGCTCCTCTGTCCATGGGATTCTCCAGGCAAGAATACTGGAGGGGGTTGCCATTTCCTCCTCCAGGGGATCTTCCCCACTCAGGGATCGATCCAACCTGAATCTCCTGTACTGCAGGCAGATTGTTTACCCCTGAGCCACTGCTGCTGCTGCTAAGTCGCTTCAGTCGTGTCCGACTCTGTGCGACCCCAGAGACGGCAGCCCACCAGGCTCCCCCGTCCTTGGGATTCTCCAGGCAAGAACACTGGAGTGGGTTTGCCATTTCCTTCTCCAATGCACGAAAATGACAAGTGCTGAGCCTTTGGGGAAGCCCAAAGGCTGGAGTGGATTTGCATACAGACCTTTGTAACCATGATCTCATTTCTAAATTCTAATTTTAAGTAGGAAGGTGAAATAAATTATTTAGAACCTTTGGTTTTTTGTAACTTATTCTTGAGACTCTTAGGAGCAATGTATTCTGTTTATTTATTTATTTCCTTAGGGTTTTTTTCTTTTTTTTTTTTTTACTTTACAATATCGTATTGGTTTTGCCATACATCCCAGTTTTTTTTAAAAAATTATTATTGTTTAGTTTATTATAATTTTTTTAAACTCATGAAAATACACCACAGTGAAATTCTGGGTAGGTGAGAGAGATATTGAAGCAGGACAGTTTGAAAGCAGAAGGAAAATCACAGACCAGCATGTTCTCGGCGAGCCAGATCGATTTCATGAAAGAGTTCGTATGGAATGAGAGGATGTGGAAGTGCAGCCCTCTGTGTTACCCTGCGCCCGTTGGCCTCTATCCGGTACACAGCTGCCCTTCCAGCCCTGCACTCAGGACCGCCACCCTAACCAGTCCTAAAGCACCCCTTTAGGAAGTGGGTTGTCTCAGTGTGAGGCACCACTGACTTCCTGCGGGGCTTGCCAGGTGGTGCTACTGGTAAAGAACCTGCCTGCCAACGCAGGAGATGTAAGAGATGGGGGTTCAGTCCCTGATTCAGGAGGATCCCTGGAGGAGGGCATGGCAACCCACTCCAGTATTTTCGCCGGGAGAATCCCATGGACGGAGGAGCCCGGTGGGCTGCAGTCCATGGGGTGGCAGAGAGTCGGACATGACTGAAGCAGCTGAGCACATGTGCACTGATTCCCGGAGGGAGTGTTCACACCTCACGTTACCCCGTCTCCTTCTCACTTCAGTTCTCAGTTCTTTCACAGCCTCAAATGAAATCCTGGTGACGTCGAATCTCTGTTTTGTCTAACTTTGCTCTGGCTTAAAACTGAATATACAGGTCAAAACCACTGATGCTGTTTGTCTTAATTTCAGAGCTGGAACGTCTGAAGGCCCTGAGCAATGAGATCAAGAACCCCAGTAAGTGGGCCTGGATCGGAGCAGGGCCGTGTCTGTGACCCTGTGCAGCCCTGGGGGGCCTTGCTTTGTGTGGCAACTCGCATGCTTGTCACCGTGTGGCTCAGAACAAGTAGTGGCTGATACTGTAACCAGCAGTGATTTTCATTGCATACCATGTTTTGGACTTTGGGTTGAGTGTGTCTGCTTGATCCAAGTGAGAATTGCACCAGGTGGGATCTTCAGCTGTGGATTACGCTGAATTCAGATGGAATATGTCTGTGGTCCCTGGGCCCTCAGGGAACGAGACCATGCCTGCTGAGGACCCACGGGTGTGAGGCTTTGATTGCAGTGCCGGGCTAACTAGAGTTGTGTTTCTTAGTTTTGGTTTTCGTAATCAAGTCAATGCTCAGGGGTTTTTTACATTTTCAAAAAATGTAATAGTGAGGATTGACATTTTCCTACAACACGCAACTCTTCTTTCTCACCAGGATTCACGCACTATTGACTTGTGATTTCTTTTCTTCTGCTAGCGATTCCTCTGAAGTCAGAATTAGCTTATGAGATTTTCGACAAGGGCCAGGTCCGCTTCTGGCTCCAGGCTGAGCACTTATCCCCAGACTCCAGCTACCGCTTTATCATCAACGACAGAGAAGTTGCCGACAGCGAGGTTAGTGTGTGTGAGTGTGGCTTTGGAGGCTTCCGGGTGTGAGTGAAAGTCAGTTCCTGAAAGTCAGCATTCTGGGTTTGTTTTCATCCCTTTGGGGCTGTAGAAGGCTGACAAGGTGGGTGAGAGAAGGCTGAGGCTGGCACTGTTCAGAGCTTTGGTCTGGGTTACATGAGAGATGGGGAGGTCTTTAAATTCAAGCCTATTACAATTAAAAAGCAACAATCTACATTTTAGAGACATTAGCTTGGTGTTACGGAACGGTTCTGGTTACACAGGGTGAGCGATATGCTCCACAGGTCCACTTATTTCCTCTTCATAGGGGTTTTGAAGGCGGATATTTTTGCCCTGATGGGAGCAAGGCCTCCCTTACCCTGCCCCAGCCCCCAGAGCTCCTGTGGAAGGTGACACCAGGGAAATTAGTGTCTTGAGCTTGAGCTTTAGGCTGCCTCTGGGCGAATCTGGGCCAAGAAAATGCATAGGATGCTGTGATGCAATACTTTGTCCTTCTGCTGCTTTTATTTGTATAGAATGAAGCTTACGAATGTTAGAAGGTTCCTGGTTTGCTTGTGGAATATTGTGTTCCATATAAGTCCTTCTGTATAACTACTACAGCACAACCAGGAACGTAGTTAAAAGCTGACCACTTGACTGGAGCCCTTCCTTACTGTTCAGTGGTGCCCTGGGGGTCTCCTGAGTCCCAGCGTCCTTACCTCCTCTGTCCTCCTTGTGCTTGATACCCACTGCTTTGTATCTATTTAGCAATCACGCTGAGCCTCACTCAGGTGCCTCAACCATTTGCTGCACGAGTATGAACAGGACTGGCTGGGAGGCAGGGTCGCTCACTCTCCTGAGCTGGGCTCCTTATCCCTGGTCTGACGCCTATGTCTGACAGGTTTTAGTAAACTTGGTTAGATGGATGTCCCTCAGGGAGAGGTCATGTGTAGACAAAGATCCTGT
This sequence comes from Capricornis sumatraensis, assembly GCF_032405125.1. Classification (NCBI taxonomy): domain Eukaryota; kingdom Metazoa; phylum Chordata; class Mammalia; order Artiodactyla; family Bovidae; genus Capricornis; species Capricornis sumatraensis. The sequence continues at coordinate 42,905,918 of NC_091072.1, read as the reverse complement.
GAGTTTCTTTCCCAGTCCATCTTCCCCTTGAGAATAATGATGTCCGTGAAGGACTGTGCAAGCTGGGGGTTAGCTAGTAAGCAGAAAGCACGCAGCTTCCTCTTGGCTGCAGAAGAGCCCACAGTATGGACACTGCATAGAAGAGTGTCGTGATCGAGGAGACTGGAGACATTTTTTATGAGCAGAGATCATGTAGGCGTACAATGGAATTTAGTGTAATTGTGCTTTATCTGTAGAGTATATTTTGATTAACATTTCCTACCTGCTGTGGGTAGCTGGCTTTAAGAACGACATCTTCGCTACACAGCTCATCTTTTGCAATAGGGCTGTACTATTTCACTGCCTTAATTAGCAATCCACAGGTGACTTTTCCGTGTGGAGATTGATGCTGTTTTGTGAAAGTCACATAGAAACCTGTATTTATGGCCCCCATAAAACCATTGAACTTCATCTCACTGCATAACGGCAGTTGCCAGAAGGCTAATTTTTTCTCAAACCTGCCCAGACCCTGTGGTGAAGAAGCTAAGAGAACGTAGAAGGCTCTGGGTTGCTGAGGATCTGGTTGGTGAGAGAGGTTCCTTTTCACCTCTCAGGCCCAATTAGAGCAGGTTCCTGCAGGCTGCTCCTCACAGATGCTTGAAGGGAGTGAAAGTCTGACAGAATCAGAGCGGCTCCTTGAAATTTGCTCCTGGTTTGCAAAAGCAAATACTCAGAACTACAAAGACACTCACGGGCCCCACAAGGTACTCTGTTCGGCCCTCAGCCCGCTGCCTCTTCCTTGTCCAGCCCCCGAGAACCACCTGAGTCTCCGGGAAGGAGACAGGTCCCATGTGATCAGCACCATTTCCCAAAATGACCTCCCTCAAAAGTAATCTGAGCTCATGTGTCTCATTCATGTGTCTCTTACTTTATACACACCAGTTTCCCATCGAGAAAAATACCTAAGCCATCCTGTACAAGAACACAGTGTATGCTTCACCTGTTAGAAATGGTATTGGAATTTCCAACTGTCAAGGTGATTTTTTTATGTTTACTGGAAGTTAAGGCCCATGGGCATGGGCTGGCTTGATTCAGTTAAAGCCCGAAAGTCATCTTTGGTCAAAGAGAACCTGAGGCGTCACGTTAACCCCTGGGACCTCAGACACTCATTCTCTTTTCTCTGTGGTTGGCAGCTTATATTCTGCAAATTGCATTTGAGTTACCTCTGTAGCCTAGAAAAATGACATATAACCTTGCCCTCCTGGAGGTTATCCCAGAGTGGAAGAAACACAGCTTGAGTCAGAGGATGATACAGAAAAAGTACAGAGCGTGTTAAAACAGTTAGGTGTGAGCTAAGTCATTTAAGAGAGAAAGAAAGTAAAGTTGCTCAATTGTGTCCAACTCTTTGCGACCCTACGGACTGTAGCCTACCAGGCTCCTCCGTCCATGGGATTTTCTAGGTAAGAGCATGGAGTGGGTCACCATTCCCTTCTCCAGTGGATCTTCCTGATGCAGGGATTGGACACTCAAGTTTTCTGCATTGGCAGGTGGGTTCTTTACCATGAGCGCCACTTACAGTGAGTGCTGATGCTGTTAGAGCCTGGAGAATATAAAGGAGATTCCAAGAGTAGTGGGTTCCTGGGTTCTCCTCAGGAGGAATAGTTTGGGGAACAGGCATGCCCTGCAGCCTGCCCGAGGGAGAGTGGCAAGATGTGGACTGGAAACGAGGTGGGATGGGCTGACTGAGCGGAGTGGCCATGGACGGGGCATCTTGGAAATGCACTTGGATAAAACGGAAGGAGGGAGAAGGCAGAGGGCCTCCTCCAACACCAAGGAGGGTATTTGGAGCCAACCCTTGATGCTGAGGGGGCTGAGCTTAGGGAAGCTGAACAAAGGCACTCTTTCACTAACATTTATCTCGGCACTCTTGGGATGCTGGCATTTGGAACCCACAATATGAATGTCAGCTGAGAGAGGAACCTGAGCACCCTGAAAATAGATGCGCAGAATCTGTCAGGCTGTGTTTGATCTTACACAGTTTCTAGTCACCTACAGATAGAAGTATGTCCTGGTAGTATCATCAAGGTGAGGGTCATGGGAGGAGGGTATGTCTAACAAACGGAGTAGCCTCCCCTGGTCCTGAGCAGTGACCCTGCTCACCTCACTCCAGGCTGCGCTCACCTGGGACAGGTCAGGTCCAGGCAGGGAAGCCTTTGCTTAAGTCCCAGCTGCCTGCCTCTGGAGGGGGCAGGAACGCCTGCAGGAAGCATTACCGGTAGAGGTGGCTGTGCGTTTGTTCACTCTGGGCGTGGAGCAGGGTGAGGTCCAGGCTGAGGGATGCCCCGGGGAGCCCATCCTGGCTCCTTGGCCCCCGTTCCCTGCCTGGCGGCTGTGCTGGAGACGGTCGTCAATGTGCTTGTGCCCCTCCTGCCTCTGACGTGCTCGATGGCGACCTCTGACCCAGGGTGGAATAACACATGGCCCATTAGCAACCACATGGGATCGGAGCACCTGCAGCTCATCACAGGCAATGAGGGTGGAGTCTGCAGGAGACTGAGCCCTGGGTGGGCTGTGCCAGGACGGGTCTCCCCAAGTCTGCCCAGATGGGGTTGCAGAGCCTGGAGACCCTCAGCCCTGGTGCCAGCGTGCTGATGGGGCATAGGCGACCATTGGGGATGGGCCCCGAGCCCCCGAGACTGAAGCCCTCGTGGTGTGGAGGCGCTTGTGTTGCCGTCTCTGGTTCTGTGGTCACACGAGTCCCAGTGCATCCCGCTCTGCTCCCCATGTGCTGAGTTATCTCATGGCGGGTACACGTTCCCAGGGAGTGTGCAGAGTTTCTGCTGGATTTCTGTGTAGGTTGCTCCCCACGTAGACCCAGGCGTCATTACCAAAAGTCCCTTATTTGATCTTTACTTCACCAAGAGGTTCAGTGGGTGGAATTTCACTTTCTGGTTTTTTGGGCAGCATACTCCCTTAAGATACAATAGTTGAGTGACTGTCAGATCCCAGAGGGGAAGCTTCAGGAAGGCATTTTCCCTTTTGGGAAGGTGGGATTCTCACCTCCCCTGTGTGCTCCCAGACACACAGAATCAAGTGTGACAAGTCCACTGGCGTCATCGAGATGGTGATGGATCGTTTCACCATCGATAACGAAGGCACCTACACTGTGCAGATTCAAGACGGAAAAGCCAAAAGCCAGTCTTCTCTGGTTCTTATTGGAGATGGTACGCTATGTGGAAGGTCCTTGTATGTTCATAAAAGAAAATTCAAAACAAATTTTTCTGATTTGAGAGAAGCACGTTTATGTCATTTCTGGTTTTTTTTTTTTTTTTCCTTAAATATTGGATTTAGCATTCAAGGCTGTCCTGGAAGAGGCTGAATTTCAAAGAAAGGAGTTCCTCAGGAAACAAGGTAGGTGGTTGGCTGGCTCCCCCACCACTGGCATGGATGAAGGTGTAAGATTTGAGTATTTGTTTGGAGCAGATCCTGTCAGGCCAGATGGCTAACTGCAATTTTAAAATGAAGTCAGATCTCTTCTATTCTGTAGAAGTTTGGACCCTTTCTGTTCCTTTATTTCATCTGTGCTTTTTTCTTGCTTCTCCTTGAAAAGCCCTGGAATTTGTTGTTTAGTGTTCATGTTTCCCTGCAGTGACAAGGAAAGGGTGCCCCCATTACAGGTCCATACAAGTCCAGTGATTGAAACAAAAAGAGGAAAGAATGGAGGGAGGCAGTGAGGTGGGGGCTTTATTAGGAGAGATGGAGAGAGGGCCACAGACCCAACTCCAATTCCCAGGAACTTATTATTTTACTTAAAATTGTGTGAACTTGAACTTTTAGATGTCATTGTTTAGTTACAAATCATATGTTTTAAATACATTGTTTTTAAAATGCATATTATCAATAACTAGATATAAAGGAAAATAGGCAGGGGTTTATTTGAAAAACATTTATTTATTTTAAAAAAATTTTTATTGGAGTTGATTTACAAGGAATTTCTATTGTTTTTTTAAAAGTTAGAATACAGATTTTAAAATATAAAAACATTATTTTTATTGTTTTTATGTTATTTTTATTTTTAATAGACAAAAATATTTATTTTACACATTTCTACCATATGATTCTTTAACATTGTAGAATGTATTTATATGGAAGAAATTAAAAAATACTTTCTAAATCTGCTTTGTATTTTTTTAAAATAAATTTATTTATTTTAATTGGAGGTTAATTACTTTACAATATTGTATTGGTTTTGCCACACATCAACATGAATCTGCCACAGGTATACACGTGTTCCCCATCCTGAACCCCTCCTTCCTCCCTCCCTGTACCATCCCTCTGGGTCGTCTCAGTGCACCAGCCCCAAGCATCCAGTATATGCATCAAACCTGGACTGGCGATTCGTTTCATATATGATATTATACATGTTTCAATGCCATTCTCCCAAATCATCCCACCCTCGCCCTCTCCCACAGAGTCCAAAAGACTGTTCTACACATCTGTGTCTCTTTTGTTGTCTGGCATGCAAGGTTATTGTTACCATTTTTCTAAATTTCATATATATGTGTTAGTATACTGTATTGGTGTTTTTTTCTGGCTTACTTCACTCTGTATAATCGGCTCCAGTTTCATCCACCTCATTAGAACTGATTCAAATGTATTCCTTTTAATGGCTGAGTAATGCTCCATTGTGTATATGTACCACAGCTTTCTTATCCATTCATCTGCTGATGGACATCTAGGTTGCTTCCATGTCTTGGCTATTATAAACAGTGCTGCAATGAACATTAGGGTACACGTGTCTCTTTCAATTCTGGTTTCCTTGGTGTGTATGCCCAGCAGTGGGATTGCTGGGTCATACGGCAGTTCTGTTTCCAGTTTTTTAAGGCATCTCCACACTGTTCTCCATAGTGGCTGTACTAGTTTGCATTCCCACCAACAGTGTAAGAAGGTTCCCTTTTCTCCACACCCTCTCCAGCATTTATTGCTTGTAGACTTTTGGATCGCAGCCATTCTGACATGTGTGAAATGGTACCTCATTGTGGTTTTGGTTTGCATTTCTCTGATAATGAGTGATGTTGAGCATCTTTTCATGTGTTTGTTAGCCATCTGTATGTCTTCTTTGGAGAAATGTCTATTTAGTTCTTTGGCCCATTTTTTGATTGGGTCATTTATTTTTCTGGAATTGAGCTGCTTAAGTTGCTTGTATATTTTTGAGATTAGTTGTTTGTCAGTTGCTTCATTTGCTATTATTTTCTCCCATTCAGAAGGCTGTCTTTTCACCTTGCTTATAGTTTCCTTTGTTGTACAGAAGCTTTTAAGTTTAATTAGATCCCATTTGTTTATTTTTGCTTTTATTTCCAATATTCTGGGAGGTGGGTCATAGAGGATCCTGCTGTGATATATGTCAGAGAGTGTTTTGCCTATGTTCTCCTCTAGGAGTTTTATAGTTTCTGGTCTTATGTTTAGATCGTTAACCCATTTTGAGTTTATTTTTGTGTAGGGTATTAGAAAGTATTCTAGTTTCATTCTTTTACAAGTGGTTGACCAGTTTTTCCAGCACCACTTATTAAAGAGATTGTCTTTAATCCATTGTATATTCTTGCCTTCTTCATTGAAGATAAGGTGTCCATAGGTGTATGGATTTATCTCTGAGCTTTCTATTTTGTTCCATTGATCTATATTTCTGTCTTTGTGCCAGTACCATACTGTCTTGTGGCTTTGTAGTAGAGCCTGAAGTCAGGCAAGTTGATTCCTCCAGTTCCATTCTTCTTTCTCAAGGTTGCTTTGGCTATTCAAGGTTTTTTGTATTTCCATACAAATTGTGAAATTATTTGTTCTAGCTCTGTGAAAAATACTGCTGGTAGCTTGATAAGGATTACATTAAATCTGTAGATTGCTTTGGGTAGTATACTCATTTTCACTACATTGATTCTTCCAATCCATGAACATGGTATATTTCTCCATCTATTAGTGTCCTCTTTGATTTCTTTCACCAGTGTTTTATAGTTTTCTATATATAGGTCTTTAGTTTCTTTAGGTAGATATATTCCTAAGTATTCTATTCTTTCATTGCAATGGTGAATGGAATTGTTTCCTTAATTTCTCTTTCTATTTTCTCATTATTAGTGTATAGGAATGCAAGGGATTTCTGTGTGTTGATTTTATATCCTGCAACTTCACTATATTCATTGAATAGTTCTCGTACTTTTCTGGTGGAGTCTTTAGGGTTTTCTATGTAGAGGATCATGTCATCTGCAAACAGTGAGAGTTTTACTTCTTCTTTTCCAATTTGGATTCCTTTTATTTCTTTTTCTGCTCTGATTGCTGTGGCCAAAACTTCCAAAACTATGTTGAATAGTAGTGGTGAAAGTGGGCACCCTTGTCTTGTTCCTGACTTTAGGGGAAATGCTTTCAATTTTTCACCATTGAGGATAATGTTTGCTGTGGGTTTGTCATATATAGCTTTTATTATGTTGAGGTATGTTCCTTCTATTCCTGCTTTCTGGAGAGTACTTTTTATTATTATTATTATAAATGTATGTTGAATTTTGTCAAAGGCTTTCTCTGCATCTATTGAGATAATCATATGGTTTTTATTTTTCAATTTGTTAATGTGGTGAATTACATTGATTGATTTGCGGATATTGAAGAATCCTTGCATCCCTGGGATAAAGCCCACTTGGTCATGGTGTATGATCTTTTTAATGTGTTGTTGGATTCTGATTGCTAGAATTTTGTTGAGGATTTTTACATCTATGTTCATCAGTGATATTGGCCTTTAGTTTTCTTTTTTTATAGCATCTTTGTCAGGTTTTGGTATTAGGGTGATGGTGGCCTCATAGAATGAATTTGGAAGTTTATCTTCCTCTGCAATTTTCTGGAAGAGTTTGAGTAGGATAGGTGTTAGCTCTTCTCTAAATTTTTGGTAGAATTCAGCTGTGAAGCCGTATTGACCTGGGCTTTTGTTTGCTGGAAGATTTCTGATTACAGTTTCAATCTCCATGCTTGTGATGGGTCTGTTAAGATTTTCTGTTTCTTCCTGGTTCTGTTTTGGGAAATTGTACTTTTCTAAGAATTTGTCCATTTCTTCCACGTTGTCCATTTTATTGGCATATAATTGCTGATTGTAGTCTCTTATGATCCTTTGTATTTCTGTGTTGTCTGTTGTGATCTCTCCATTTTCATTTCTAATTTTATTGATTTGATTTTTCTCTCTTTGTTTCTTGATGAGTCTGGCTAGTGGTTTGTCAATTTTATTTATCCTTTCAAAGAACCAGCTTTTAGCTGTTGATTTTTGCTATGGTCTCTTTTGTTTCTTTTGCATTTATTTCTGCCCTAATTTTTAAGATTTCATTCCTTCTACTAACCCTGGGGTTCTTCATTTCTTCCTTTTCTAGGTACTTTAGGTATAAAGTTAGGTTATTTATTTGACTTTTTTCTTGAGGTATGCCTGTATTGCTGTGAACTTTCCCCTTAGCACTGCTTTTACAGTGTCCCACAGGTTTTGGGTTGTTGTGTTTTCATTTTCATTCATTTCTATGCATATTTTGATTTCTTCTGTGATTTGTTGGTTATTCAGCAGCATGTTGTTCAGCCTTCATATGTTGGAATTTTTAATAGTTTTTCTCCTGTAATTGAGATCTAATCTTACTGCATTGTGGTCAGAAAAGATGCTTGGAGTGATTGCTTTGTATTTTTGTGTTGAATGTGTTATTAGCATATGACTTTTACATTTATATTAAGCAAAATGGTATTTTCTACAGATATATAAATTCACCTTTGATTTCAGATGCTATGTAAATAAAATGTCACATGTTGATATGATTGCTAGGTCAAACTGCTTTTTCTTCATCATACTTAGATTAGTTCTCCTATTTCAAGGTTTTTATAGGCTATGCTGGTGGATGTTCAGTCAGACATGTGCCTTGAGAAAAAATATAGTATGTCATTATTCTTCTTTCTAAAGGGCAGTAGCTGTCAGATGTCAGTAAGCAGGAGAGACTGGGCAGCATCGTCCTGTTGGAAATAGAGATTTTTGTACCAGGATTGCACATGCTGAGGTCAAAGCCCTGAAGATTAGTTTTATTAAGTTATCTTGGTTTCAGACTGAACAACTACTTTCTTCTGCCCTGAATGCATTTATATGTACGTGTCTGTGTATACATTTTTCTCCTTTTTAAAAACTTTTTCCCCCTTCTGCCCCTCAGGCCCACATTTTGCTGAGTATCTGCACTGGGATGTTACAGAAGAGTGTGAGGTGCGGCTGGTGTGTAAGGTGAGAGATCGGTTCCACCCAGAAGCAGTGACCATCAGGGAGATAGTCAGATCACACTTGCATTGTTTTATATTATTTATAAATTTAAAATGCACTGTTCACAACTTGTCTTTATTATTGAAATCTTCTATGAACCAAAAGAAACTTAAACCATCTAATTTCTTGGATTAGAAGAAAGAGGAGTCATTCATTCTTCCTGTCAGGACTTAATTATTTCAGAAGCTGGAATTTAGAAATGTATTTACCATTGATAGAACAGATAGCTTTCCTGTGAGCTTCTGTCTGACACTGTCTATAATAAAAGTTTATTTACTTTTTTTAGGTCTGTGGTTTGAAATCAGAAAAGACTTTTTTCTCATGAGCTCCAGCAATTCACATACTCAACATAAGACCCTGTCTTGTAGGTTGCAAACACCAAGAAGGAAACGGTTTTCAAGTGGCTAAAGGATGATGTTCTGTATGAAACGGAGAAGATGCCTGACCTGGAGAAGGGTGTCTGTGAGCTGCTCATACCAAAGGTGTGTGTGTGTGTGTGTGTGTGTGCACATGTATGGGTGCTCTGTCATTTCAATCATGTGTGATTCTTTGTGACCTTCTGGTTCCTCTGTCCATGGGATTCTCCAGGCAGGAATACTGGAGTGGGCTAAAGAAAACAGAGAGAAACAAGGAAGAAGAGTCTTTCAGATCTCTTGCGAATTCTGCCTTATCTCCCAATTTGCATGCTGAATTTCCATGGTTTGCAAAGGACATGTATTAGTTTGTATTAGGTTTTATATCGTGACATCAGTTTTACATACATATGGGATGTGTTTCATTTGCAGTTGTCGAAGAAGGATCACGGTGAATACAAGGCGACCTTGAAAGATGACAGGGGTCAGGATGTGTCTACCCTTGAGATAGCTGGCAAAGGTATATGAGAGCCTTCTCCCTGCTCCCAGGGAAGTCTACCTGGCCAGCAGGATGGGTGTGAGATGCGGGCAAGGCCTCCTGTGCTCTTGGGCATATTGTGTCTTTGGTGGCAGCACAGTAGAGGGCAGGCTTCTACTCCCGCTATCTTCAGAGGTGTTTGAGTGAGTTGAGAAGGATGTTACTCTGGGCTTCTCTGAAACGCCCTCTTCATCCACCAACAGGAGCCAAATCCTGTCCCATGATGAATGTGCTAAAATGATTGAACCCAGGATGAGGTGGTTCAATTAAATGCAAGGTCAGATGAATGTTGAGCAAAATGTCCTTGCTCCAGGTTTAAAAAATGGAGAAATTAGGATTTATCGCCACATGAGCCTTTCGTGGATACACATTGCCATTTTAATGTTTCATTTTCAACTGAACATCCTGCTTTCCAATATCAGTGTAATTAAACATGAAAGCGCTGCTGATAAATGAGGCCTGTAACTGTGCATTTCCTCCTTCCTTTCAGTGTACGAGGATATGATTTTGGCGATGAGTAGAGTCTGTGGTAAGTAAATGCCTTTTAATTTTCAAATCATTTTGGGGCTAGACTCTATTTCCCGAGAAGGGCATTTTCCGCAGCTGATGGAACCACAGCACATCTGTGAACAGGCCCAGATTCAGTGGCAGGACAGCGGCTTGTGGATGACAGAGGCATACAGAAGGGGCTTTCCTGCGGGGTCAGGCTAACGGCCCACAGAACAAGAGTCTGTTCTTAGTGTCCCCAGGGCTGAAGGCGATGTGTGGCTGCAAAGCAAATCTGTTGTGATAGAGTTAGGGTCCCTCGACCTCCTTACCCTTGTGATAAGGAATCTGGAGGGGTGACTTTCAAGTTCTCATTCAGAGGTAAAATTCTGTAACTGTGGATACAAACAAACCTGTTATAAGAATCGATGCCAAAGTGATAGCTCTCTGTGTGGAGGACACTGTGTGTGTGAACACACACCTGAGAACATGCGGTTGACACTTCTCTAAGTTTCCACCTGACTTCTGAGGCGGGAAGGCAGAACCGGAGCCTCAGGCTCCTCAGTGAAGTCTCAGCATCTCATTACTGCCCACAAGGTGTGTTAAGGGACCCTGCATACTTCCACAGCATCTTGGGAGAGACCACAGTATTGAGACGAGAACTCTGGTCCCGGGGGACTTGTGTGACCTGCTGTCACCAGCAGAGTCCTGGGGAGCATCAGAGTCATCTCATGTCCCTAGTTCAGGAGCCCAGGCTTCCTTCTCATGTCCTTCAGCATTCGCTCCTCTCACGAGACATGTACTCTAGGATGCGACCCATCCAATTCTTTCACATTGGTAATCCTCCAATTTCACAAAAATGTCTGAGGTGTATGTTCTCTAAAGGGGGCCAAACTTATAGTGTATCCCTTGATTTTTAATACTTACAGAACTCTAAAATGTCTAATCAAATACGAATCAATTGTGAAACAGAAACCCCAACGGCAGAACTTACTTTTCAGTGTGGCGACTGCAAAGATTAAATATGTATCTGGTTAAATTTTGTCTGATAAGACATAGATGCTCCTTAAAGCTTCAAAGTCAAGGCTTAGTCAGGACGCAGTTGAGATAAAGTGGAGAATAAGCAACCGACTTCCTCGGCTTGTTGCCCCGGTCAGCGTCAGCCCTGGAAGCCAGGCTCTTGTTGTCCGATTACCTGGGACTTGCATCCCGCCGTCCTTTCTCCCCGTGGTGCGCGCAGTTACTTATCTGTAGGTTCCGGCTGAAGTGAGACCCGGCTGGTGGTGTGGGACAGAGTGTAACCCCGTGCAGGCTCAATGAGGGGCACAGGGACATACCGGCACCTGGATCTGAGCTGAGATATTTCCCAGGGCCGCTCTCCTGACCGGCTGTCCCAGCAGAGACAGGACTCCAGAGGCCATGGGGCGGGGCATTCAGGTAGCCAGCTCTGAGCTCAGAGCCCCGTGGAGGGACTCCCAGTGGGGCACTGTTGATGCATTTCCACAAAACGTGTAGGTGACGGAATGCCCAGGGGTTCTTCCCTTCAGGGGGAAGGAAGAGGGAGGGGAGGGGTGTGAGAAGCTGGGTGTGGTCTTGCCCACCGGGCAGGCCCGTTGGCATGGGGCCCTGTTTGCACTGGAGGCTTGCCTGTGGTCTAGTTGTAAGTGGACGCTGTAGTAGTGGCTGCATGGACGTGGTCAGGGACATGAGGAGCCCCTCGGGAACATTTTCTTGGGGCCATTTGAGTCCCTTCATGCCTCTGTTGAAGAGATTTTCAGGTACTTTTGGGGTGGATGTTAGAACACACCTGGGTGAGGATGTTTTTATGGGGATGTGGCCGGGCTTCCTAGTCCAGGGCCGGCCTGCTCTCAACCAGCACAGACCGCTTTCCTCAGGTCTGCGTCTGCTCTGTCTTCTGCAGGAGCCTCTGCGTCTCCACTGAAGATTCTCTGCACCCCAGAAGGAATAAGGCTTCAGTGCTTCATGAAATACTTCACTGAGGAAATGAAGGTGAACTGGTACCACAAGTAAGTGTCCACGTTCCGTGGGCTGCGGCCCTGTGTGTCCACAGGGTGGTTTCCGGGGCCCATCACTGGGACACGGGGCTCCTGGCCAAGTCCTCTTGAGACTTTGCAGTTTTGAGAAGTGATGACAGCCGTGGGCTCAGGGTGGGGCCATCTCCGAAATGGGGGGAGAGGGACAAAGAGAGAGAAGTGCTGAAGGGGCCGGAGATCAAGTTCTCTGCTGTCTCGGTTTAGACAAGGGTGGCTTTGCCAGTGACAGACGTTTTGTCAGAATCTGGCAGAGCTAATGGAAAAAGAATATTCAGAAACCACACTCCAGATTTCCAGTCTGTTGCTTTCCCATTAGATCAATTAAAAAGAAAGGACCAAACACACTTAATAGTACTTAAGAGAAGAAAGCAAGTGAACTCGAGCCCTGCACAAAGAGGCTTCTCTGTTTTCACATCTGCTGCGGTTGCCCGTCCAGGTGGCCATGCTCACAATAGACCCTCACGACACTCACGGCAGTGGAGCAGGGCCTGCCCCCAACCCCGTGGGGGTCTGCCCTTCTGACCCTCCTCCCCAGGCTTATCTCCAGCACACTCGTCAAAGCTTCAAGTCTGTCAGGAACAGGACCAAGTTCAGGGTTACCGTCCCCCGAGCCTGGCCTCTGTCGGGCAGTAAGTGGGGACTGTGGTTAGTCTGTCTCTAACCTGAGGACACGGGCAACCTTTCCAGACCATGTTTTCAGTGACGTCCACAAACCCAGACCTTCTGTTCCTCAGCCGACAGGACCCCAGCGTGTTCACATGGGCCTTACAGAACCTCGGCTATATGTCACTGTTTGACGATCAAGTTCTTATTAGACAATAATTGGAAACACAGAGAGCAACAAGCATTTGTTGAAATACAGCCTGCCATTGGAAGCTACAGCGCCCACTTGACAGAGTCAGGGTGCCCGAGGGAAACTCGTCCTGGGGACCTGGGTATTCTGCGCCAGTGGGTGATGAGAAATCAATAGAGAATGATGAGGATTTGGTGAAACTTGCGCGTCAGCAAGGCCGATTGTTCTGTGAGGAAAATCCTGAGTAAGACATCAAGGGCCACTTAGAGGAAGGCGGAAACCTGCTCCTGAGGACTTAGAAACCCACAAAGTGGAGTTAGCAGAAACGTCCTCTGGTAGGGGATATTTTTCTCTTGCTGGAAGGTGAAATGACTGTGATGCGGGAGGGCTAGACCTCAAAGTGTGAAGTACTGGCTGCTGAAGGCATGGAAGCAGCAGGGCTGCTGAAGACTCCAGCAGCCTCTTTACAGAAGGAAACAGTTAACACTGTTTTAATCCCAGAGTGTGGACTTTAACTCAACTTTGGAGCTTTGCTCAGAGGCCCCTGAAGTCTCAGTGAAGCCTGGGGCTCCTGGGGGAGGGGAGGTTTGTGACGACCCTGCTGCCAGCCCACCCCTGCAGGGACCAGCCTCCTGGTTGCTTTCACACAAATGGGCAGCCACGTGTAGGCTTTCGTTCATCTGCCTCTTTCTCCCTTTGATGTAAGCTGTTTTAAGATTACTTGGGAATAAAGGGATTCAGTCAGGTTTTGTGATCAACTAATAAAACCAAGGAGGCGGTTTTATCCAATTTAGCCCATTTAAGTCCCCAAGCAGTAAGGAGCAGACAGTCCTTTGAGCCAAGGTCGCGGTCAGTGGGGTGATGGTTACAGTGAGCTCTGCTGCAGCTGTGGTGCTCCAGCAGGATTGGTTTGCCTTCTTCTAAGCTGACAGGTTCCTGGAACTGCTGTGGCAGGTGTGGGCTGAGCGTGGGGCTGCTGGCCAGGGAAGGTTCTGGAGGCAAGGGTTCATCTGGGAATGGAGCCAGGCCGGGGGTGGTGGAGGGGTGGGTCTGCTGCAGACGGGGGGCTTCCTGTGTGTCTAGAGGACAGAATGTGTTCCTGGTCCAAGAAGTCAGCAGGGCTGTGACCATGGGGTAGGGGCAGAGGTCAAGTCTGGGCTTGGAATTGGAGACTGGAACTGGTCTCAGGGTCACGCTGGGCTGGGGACATGCTGGCCCAGGGGCTGGGGGTTCCTGCAGGAGACCCGGTGGGCGGCAGGGCTCCAGACATGTGCAGGCAGGCTGCGTGTGGTCTGGTGTTTGGTGGACGCCCCCTCCTTCAATGCCATGTTCAGCCTTCGTCATGGCTGAGTCGATGCTGGGTGTAGTTCTCCCTTCGTGATCAGGTTGTTTTACGCGGCATGATGTCCTTGAGGCCCATCCGTGCGGTAGTGGGTGTCAGAATTTCCTCCCATTCCATCGTGTGGCTGGGCCACCGTTTGCTTATCCATCGTCTGTCCGTGGACACTTGTTTCCACCTTTGGCTACTGAGCCGTGCCTTGTGAACCTTTGCTCCAGTCCCTGCTGCCCATCCCTCTGGTTACATATCCACTGGATCATACAGTGGATCACACGGCGATTCTGTTTTTAATTTTTAAGTAGAAAAATAAGTCATGGCCTAGAGGATTTGATAGTCTATGTGTGGCCAGCAAGCAGATGGTAAACTGCAATGTTTCTCTATGAAATAAGTATCAGATTTAATTTCGGAAGGTTTTCAGAGCTCAGCTGCTCATGTGGTTCGTAAATGTACAATATCCAGAGACGTCTATGATGACATCGACTCTACAGCTTGGAGGAGGCTCCCTCCAAAAGACGCCCAACATGCCCCAGAGGTGTCTCACATGCAGTGTAAGACTGTAAATCGAATGTGTCCTGTGACTTTTCAAAGGGACGCTAAGATTGGGTCGAGCGAGCACATGAGGATCGGCGGCAGTGAGGAGATGGCCTGGCTGCAGATCTGTGAGCCCACGGAGAAGGACAAGGGGAAGTACACCTTTGAGATTCTCGACGGCAAGAAGAACCACCAGCGCTCGCTTGACCTGTCTGGTCAGGGTAAGATCATAGTTCTCTGGCCCCTGGTAGTTTTGTACTAGGTGATCAGGGTAAGCTGGATGCTGAAAAGGAAACCACCAATTTTACGATTTTCATTCAGAGAGGAATACTCCTCAATCAGTGCTTTATTCATTCGGCTATTTGTCAGTGTTCACTAAGCAAACTCAGGAGCAGAGAGAGTGAGTGAGTCAAAGCACATTCAAATGCTCACTAACGTGCGAAATACTCCTTGCAGCTTTTGATGAAGCGTTTGCCGAGTTCCAGCAGCTCAAGTAAGATTTGCATGCTTTTCTATTATTCTGGGGTCCAGGGGACCAGGTGTCATTTTGGTTGACGTGAAGCTCTAGGAAGTGGGGTAAATTGGCAATTTAAGCCATTCCACATCCAGAAGAAGGCATCCTTATAAACTATAAATGCATCTAACAATTAATTTTTTAGAGTTATAATGACCCTGGGTTACTTTAAATGAACTTAAATACTAAATTTCTGAAATAGGCATAATTATAGCCACACATCATACAGAGCAATTTTTAAAATGTTGGATGTTTAGTTTCCTTTTAGAGACTTCATATTTTTAGGGCAGTTTTAGGTTCACAGCAAATTGAGAGGAAGGGACAGAAAATACCTGCCCCCTTGCTGATGCGGGGCCTCCTCACTCAGCACCCACACTGCACCGTCCACAAGTTACAGCTGGTGAGCCTGTGTGGACAGGTCACCGTCACCCCGAGTCTGTGGGTCATGTTAGGGCTTATTCTTGGTGTTGGACAGTCTCTGGGTTGGGACACATGTATAATGACAGGTATGACAGGTATACTCACAAGAATTTCCCTACCCCTGTGCTTGTTGAGGGTCCCTTCTACTGGGAATCCTACGGTCTGCAGCCTCCTCAGACTGGCTTCTTTCACTCGGTCATAAGCACCTAATATTCTTCCATGTATTTTCATGGCTTGAGAGCTCATTTCTTTTTAGCAGATTAATATTCCATTGCTCAGAGCAACTTTTTAAAGAATGACTTGGGATTTCTAATCTGTGTCTCAATTTTAGAGCATCTTTAAAACTGAGAACAGTCTTTGTCCCACACTAAGTTATTCAGTAAATATTTGTTGATGGATGTATGCATAACTGAGGTAAATCAGAAATCAATATTTTAAAAAAATACCTAAAAATCTCCAATGCAATCTGGTGAAAAAAGAAATCTCTTCACCCTGCGAGTGTGGATGGCAGGCCTTTCTGTGGGTTTCAGCAGCTGGAAGGCAGGGCGGTGGGAGGCATCAGAACTCTGTTTGACCCTGTGACCTGGATTATTCTTGGAGAAGCTCTGTCTCTAGCAGACCTCTCGAATGAGTGATGCTTTAGTTGACAGCATTTGCTCATGACTCTTTTATTCTCTCTCCTCTGCCCTCTTTAATTTTTAGGGCTGCTGCTTTTGCAGAGAAAAGTGAGTACATGCTTGATTATAAGCACAGTACACTCTTGGGGGGTAGAGGGTCCGTATTTTAGAGCATTCACGGTGTGCACAGAGTGAGCACAGCAGACCCGCCTTGCCTGACAAAGCTCCAGGACTGCCCACGCCCCCTCTTGCCCCCAGCCGCCCACCCCCACTCCCTGCAGCCCGATGCCAGCCCCCTTCCTCCTTGCCCTCCTTCCTGCCCACCCCCCACCACCCGTTCTGTGTCCTTTTATTCACTGCTCACTCAGGAGTGGCCACCTGAGGAGATGCAGGACAGGCTTCCAGTCCTGGAGGCAGGGGTGTGCCAGGCATGTGGGGGTCGGGGTCAGGGGCAGAGGGCAGGACAGAGGGGGATGGAGGCCATGGCCTGTCCTGGGGTTTGCAGGGAAAGGCAGGCAGGGAGGGGTGAACATGAGACTGGCCTGTTCTAGTGATTTCTTTGGGCTTGGGCAACAGGTGTGTTCTGAGCTGTCAGGCACCCAGTCAGGGTGATCCAGGCAGAGGCGTGTCCTCTCCAGGGGCAGGGCAGGTGGCGGAGGCCGGCCTGGCTTGGGGTTGGCACAGGTTGTAGGCGACTCCTGGTGGGCCCATGGTGGGTGGGGGGTATCTGCCTGCCAGGTGGGATTTCAGATGTCAGAACATCACAGGAGGCAGAAAATTATACTCTCTCTCTCTCTCTCATATATATACACAAAACATTGCCCTTGCAAAATCTTCTCTCCAGAAGCCAGGCCCCTCCAGCTCCCAAAAGAATTCAGGAGGACACGGTTTGCCTGGTGCTGTGGCCAGGGTGAACTTCATCCTCAAAGCCCTGCTCAGTCTGAATTTCTAGAGTGTTTCACAACCCCCCTTTTCTGCCCACTGCCCTGCCAGCCCCTCCCAACATGGAATCACACCCCTCCATGCAGACCTCGGCCAGGGGGCCCCCAGCCATTAGCCTTGTCAGGCAGCACCCCACACCTGAGCCCCTCCTGGCCCCTGGGTGCCCTGACCCCCAGGAACATCCCCGCGGATGGTGTTCTCAGCCAAGTTGCTTTCCTGTTGCAGATCGTGGCAAGGTGATCGGTGGCCTGCCTGACGTGGTGACCATCATGGAGGGGAAGGTGAGGGCGGGGGGTGCCCGGGAGGGCGGGGGGTCCTCACACAGGCCCAGGGTGTGGAGCCAGTGTGGGGGGTCCCTGCGTCCTGCCTGACCTGGGCTGTGTCTGCAGACCTTGTCTCCTCAAGGGACAGATGGTTGATTCTTCTGAATACACAGGGCACCCCTCCCACCATGGGACACCTTCCGTGCTGTGTCTGAGGCTCCTGCTGTCTCCAGTGGTGCCTCCATATACAAAGAGCATGTTGACCAAATAAATGATGAGTGGGGCAGATCAATGCCTGGGTGGGGCCGCAGGTCCAGCCACACAGAGGCCACCTGACTCTTCTTTCTTCATCTCCTCCTCTCTGCCTGCTCTTCCCCCAAGACCTTGAACCTGACCTGCACAGTGTTTGGGAACCCTGACCCAGAGGTAGTGTGGTTCAAGAACGACAAGGACATCGAGCTGAGTGACCACTTCTCAGTGAAGGTGGAGCAGGCCAAGTATGTCAGCATGACCATCAAGGGCGTGACCTCCGAGGACTCAGGCAAGTACAGCATGCACGTGAAGAACAAGTACGGCGGTGAGAAGATCGACGTGACGGTCAGCGTGTACAAGCACGGGGAGGAGATCCCCGACGTGGTGCTGCCCCAGCAGGCCAAGCCCAAGCTGCTCCCCGCGGCTGCCCCCTCACCCGCCCACTGAGGGGCCAGGGGTCCGTGCCATCACTGCGGGTGGCGTCCCGCGTGGCCTGACAGCCCCTCGCATGTTGTGGTTTTATCTTGGTGTTCTGTTGTTATAGTTTTGGTCCTTCTGAGCAGAAGAGCGAGTGTTTCCCGTACAACTGTGTCTGCAGGCACTGGACAGGGTGGGCTAGGGGTGAGCTGATCCCTCGCTGGGGTGTTCGGTCCATGATGCCTGCAGGCCTGGGGGCTCTGAGATACTGGGGCGGTCAGCATATGTGCCTCTTGCTCTCTGGTTTCTCTCGCTTCAGACAATAAAACTTCAAAAGGCAACTTTTGGTGTCTCTTCTGTACCAAGCGGTTCCCAGCTCGTCAGCCTGCTTGTGTCCCCGATCTGGTCTGGTTAATTGCAGGACCTGGGGCAGCTTCACAGCAGGAGCCCTGAGGAGCCGGGTGTCCAGGGCAGAGGGGGGTGGTCCAGACTCCCGCGTGGGTCCTGTTCCTGCAACTTCCTGCGGGCAGGACAGCCCGGCCAGTGAGAGGCCTCTGGTTTCCTAGGATTCCACCTGAATCCTTTCCTGAAAACCCCTGCTGCTTTCCCCAGTCAATAAACACGGAGTGAAGCCCATTCCTGTGCTGACCCCACCTGCGTATCCATTCTCAAAACAGGAGGAGCCCTGGCGGGGTGTTTATGTCCGCGGCAGGCAGACTGTGAACGATGGCTGTACCGTCACTCAGGCTTGAGCGTGACTCTTCTGCCTCCTTCCGAGGGAGACAAATGTGCTGCTGTCCGGAAAACATGTGGTTTTTTTCCCATGAAAGGTTTTTCACCCAGGAGAGTGGTGAGAATCCACATGTGAATGTTAATGACATAGAAAATTAAAAGCCATAAAGATTGAGAAATTAAACTTCATAAAAGTGCATTCACGGTAATGATGGCATGAAACAAATGAGGAGACACACATTTGTGACCCGTCTGAAAGCGTCTCATTAGTGGGGGGGGGGTGGGTATTTATGAAAGTGTCTTTTAAAAAACTGATTCAAACAATTGTTTAAGTAAATAAAGGTAGGTTTGTGTGTCTGTCGATGGGGAAAGCATCTGTAACTGGGGAGCCAGGGCTTTGCTTCTGCATCACAGGGAGTCATTTCCCATATCTGGGGTCCTGGGCTGGTGCCTCACAGGGCTGGGTTCTGTGAACACGGTGTCCAGCAGGCGTAAGAGCTGCGTTAGGGCCGTGACTGTGACGTGACCAAGAAGGGGAGCTGGACCACCTCTCCATCCTCACGGGAGGCAGGAGGCCACAGAGGTCAGCCCAGCAGGCTCTCCTGTTCTTCTCCAGGGCCAGCTTCTCAGCAGCACCGGGTCTCGCAGCTTCCAAGGGCTTTCCTGGCCTCAGAGCAAGCCTGCCCCCAGATCCGGTTCAGCCACATCCCTGTGACCCCCTCTCCACTGGGAAGGTTCCCACAGTTCCGGCTCAGAGTGAAGGGATGAGATACGCGAGCTCTTAGACATGTCCACTCTCAGCCTCAAGGGTACACGCTCCAGGATAAGTTAATGAAAGTGCAGAAAGCCGTGCCAACCAGTGCCTGCGCTGGGGCTCACCACCTCTAGATGGCACTCGGAGAGAGGGTACCGAACCACTGCACACCCGTCGGCATGGCCAGACCAGACCCGTCTTTCTGATGCAAACATGTTGCTCAGTGAATGGAAGATTATTGAGGGCGTTATGGTCGCCCCAGGGGCAAGGACAGGTCTGGCAAATTACTGTTTCCAGGAAATAGCAGGTCATTTTGAAGGCGATAATATAGCCTCTTAATCTTCATGTGATACACATTACAAGGAATAAAACATACCTTGTGAAAGGTTACGAGGCTCTTCTTACACCAGTGAAGCCATAAAAAGATATGATCTATCTATGCATTAAGTTTGGGGTATGGCTTTTAAATATTCCGTGTTTCAAAGAAGCATGTCAAACGCAGCAGGCTCCCTCATTTTTCAAAGCAGTAAATTATAGCTTTGGAACTTTTCCCATTAAAGCCACTGGTGCTGCAGGGCTGCGGGGCAGGAGTGGGACTGGAGGACACGGAGGAGCTTCGGGGTCTTCAGGCAGCCGTGCGCACCCAGCTGCCCTTGTCTGTCCTTGAGCATTTCTCAGTGGTTGTTCTGCCTCTTGATTTTTTAAAGGACTTTCTTACAATGGATGTTTGGGAGAGGAAGCTGCTGGTCAGCATGAACAGCCCCTATCGTCTTCAGTTTTATAGTGAATGACGTGGTTCTTTGGGAGGGGGCATCTTTTTTTTTATTGCAGTTGTCCCCTTGGATGTACAGTTAAAGAAATGGAACAAAAGTGTACATATAACCATCTCTTTTTTTGGCTTAAAGTAGTTGAAAATCCATTTAAACATCATTTACGCATAGGATTATACTGGCATTTTACCACAGCTTATGATGGTATTTTTAAACAAAGGGGGCACACAAATGAGATACATTTAAGGGGGGTGTAAAAATGACGGGAAGATGCAGTGCCCACTTGGGGCAGCTCCTGGACGCGAAGCACACATCGCAGCCGCTCTCCTCTGTCCTGTTCATCACTAAGCCTCGACTCAGCCTCGCCCACCAGCCACACTCGCTGACAGGCTTTTGTTTCATTCAAGATGACTGCTTCTCCGGTAACCAGACGTTGCTTCTTTAACTGCTTTTAATGCATTGCCCTAGAAAAGCACAGGGTGGGGAACACAGCTGAGGGGGCACAGGCATTAGCCCCAGCTCTCTCAGAACCAGCCGCCCAGGACCCCTGCATCTGCGTATGCCCAGTGCCGATCTACAGGGACAACGACAAGCCTCCATCTGCGTGTGCCCCATGCCCTCACTCTACAGGGACCCTGGCAAGCCTCCATCCGCATGTGCCCAGTGCCCCCACTCTACAGGGACCCCAACAAGCCTCCATCCGCATGTGCCCAGTGCCTCACTCTACAGGGACCCCGACAAACCTCCATCTGTGTGTGACCAGGGCCCTCACTCTATAGGGACCCCGACAAGCCTCCATTCACGTGTGCCCCATGCCCCCACTCTACAGGGACCCCAACAAGCCTCCATCCGCATGTGCCCAGTGCCTCACTCTACAGGGACCCCGACAAGCCTCCATCTACGTGAGCCCCGTGCCCTCACTCTATAGGGACCCCGACAAGCCTCCATTCACGTGTGCCCCATGCCCCCACTCTACAGGGACCATCTACGTGTGCCCAGGGCCCACGATCTACAGGGACCCCGACATGCCTCCATCCATGTGTGCCCTGTGCCCTCACTCTACAGGGACCTCGACAAACCTCCGTCCACATGTGCCCCGTGCCCTTACTCTACAGGGACCCTGACAAGCCTCCATCCGCGTGTGCCCAGTGTCCTCACTGTACAGGGACCCCGACAAGCCTCCATCTGCGTGTGCTGAGCGCCCTCACTCTACAGGGGGACCCCAACAAGCCTCCATCCAAGGGTACCCAGTGCCCTCACTCTACAGGGACCCCGCAAGCTTCCATCCATGTGTGCCCAGTGCCCTCACTGTACAGGGTCCCCAACAAGACTCCATCTGCCTGTGCCCAGTGCCCTCACTCTACAGGGATCCAACAAGCCTCCATCCACGTGTGTCCCGTGCCCTCACTGTACAGGCGACCCCGACAAGCCCCCATCCACGTGTACCCAGTGCCCTTACTCTACAGGAGTCCCCGACAAGCCTTCATCCACGTGTGCCCTATGACCTTGCTCTACAGGGATCCTGACAAGCCTCCATCCGTGTCTGCCCCATGCCCTCACTCTACAGGGACCCCGACAAGCCTCCATCCGTGTGTACCCACTTCCCTCGCTCTTCAAGGACCCCGATAAGGCTCCATCTGCATGTGCCCAGTATCCTCACTCTTCAGGGACCCCGACAAGCCTCCATCCAAGGGTATCCAGTGCCCTTACTCTACAGGGGACCCCGACAAGCCTCCATCTGTGTCTGCCCCATGCCCTCATTCTACAGGGACCCTGACAAGCCTCCAGCCACGTGTGCCCCATGCCCTCTCTGTAGAGGGGACCCCAAAAAGCCTCCATCCGTGTGTGCCCACTGCCCTCACTCTACAGGGGCACCCCCTGTTCTCTATCTGAGTGCCATCCAGGTGCCCTAGGAATGCCCTGAGTGGCCAGCTCCTTGGCAGCCTCAGGCCCCGCCGTGGTAGCATCAGCTTCTGTCTCCTTCGTGAGATGTTCTGAAAGGCTCAGGTCTTTCAGTAGTTCCAAGGTTTCCTCCTTGGATCAGAGGTTTAGGGTATCGGCGTTTGTGCCTGTGGTTCTGATGGGTATCCAGTTGGAGCTCTCCACTGCTGCCCGCTGGGGCACTGGGGCCAGAACATGTGGGGGCCTGACTCCGGTGGGTCTGGGGACTCTGGGGAGCGGTCCCGCCCAGGAGGTCCACGCTTCGGGCTGTCTCCTCAGGTCCTAACTAAACCACCAAGAGCATTTAAAGAAAGAGGTCAGCGCCTGGGGATGGATGGCGGCCAGGAGCCCAAAGGGTGAGAAACAGGGGAGCAGGGTCCCTGCCCTCGTCCGCAGCACCTGGAGGGTCAGCAGACGCTTATTAACCGCTGGAGCGTCAGGACCCTGGGGGCAGCAGGGTGAGAGGGACCCAGCGCTGGGTGAGGAAGGGGCATGGCGTCTGGAGGGCCAGTCCCCACGGGTGGGCACTGCAGCAGGGCCGGTCCCCGTGGGCACACTCCAGGAGGACCATGCTCGCTGCTCTGGGCGGCCTGGAGCGCGCAGATGGCTGCGCCCCGTCGGGACTCCAGTCAAGGCCGCCGTCTGGTCTGGTGCTTTTCTAGATGCCTCAGCTCTTTCCTGCAAGGTACGAACATGCACAGGCACAGCAGTCCATGTGTTCTCTCCTAAAGACCAACAGAAGGAAAAAAATGACGCTCAGCTAGTTCCCCGGCTATGCCACTGCCACCCGCCTCCACCTCACAGAAAGGACCCGTCCCGCCTGCACCCCGGGTCTCGCACACTCCTTGCCGCCCCTCTTCAGGACCCGGGGCCCTGCCGCTTAGTGGTCACTGCCTGTGCTTCCTGTTCACCACACATGTGCATCGAGCAAGAAAGTGGGGAGCTTTGTACTCTTTCCAGTACGAGTTCACCTCCTTGGCAGGAAGTTTCTGTGTTTGGTGTAACAGCCGGCTGTCCTGTGAGGCCTGGGAGCCCGGCCAGCCCACGAGCCCAGCTACATCTCCCCCAGCTCCATCTCCCATGCGCCGGCTCAGTCTCCCCCAGCTCCGTCTCCCCCAGCTCCGTCTCCCACCTGCCCAGCTCCGTCTCCCCCAGTTCCGTCTCCCCCAGCTCTGTCTCCCACGTGCCCAGCTCCGTCTCCCACACTCCCAGCTCCGTCTCCCCCAGCTCCATCTCCCCCAGCTCCGTCTCCCACACTTCCAGCTCCGTCTCCCCCAGCTCCGTCTCCCCCAGCTCTGTCTCCCACACTCCCAGCTCCGTCTCCCCCAGCTCCGTCTCCCACACTCCCAGCTCTGTCTCCCCCAGCTCTGTCTCCCACGTGCCCAGCTCCGTCTCCCCCAGCTCCATCTCCCACGTACCCAGCTCCGTCTCCCCCAGCTCTGTCTCCCACACTCCCAGCTCCGTCTCCCCCAGCTCCGTCTCCCCCAGCTCTGTCTCCCACGTGACCAGCTCCATCTCTCCCAGCTCCTTGGCTCCTGCCGCCGGGGCCTCACGTCCATTGAGAAACCGCAGTAAGAGCACGTCTGCGTATTTGTAGGAGGAATTTTTTCTACATTATCCTTGTCTGCTGTGTTTCTCAAATGGGCAGCCTCAGGGAGTATTTGTATAAAGCTGGCATGCAAAGACGTGTTTTAATTAAGTCCAAGCCTTAAAGGATGAGGCAGGGGATGTGGGCCCCACCCACACAGACTCTCATGTGGGATGCCGCATTTGTGGCCGTCCAGTCAATCTTAGTTATGTTCTGGGCACAAACACGGTTTCTTGTACTGCTGTCTGCGACGAGTGTTCTGTCTGGGACACAACTTGCAGGTGAGTGGTGGTTTCTGCAGGGAGATGCTGTCTTAATTTATCAAGCATCATGCTCTTTACCTAAATGATTTCATCTGTTACTTAGCCTCCGTCTTGTTGATAAATTGATTGAGAAGTTGATTTATCAACTTCTCTGTTGATAAATACCATCCTTGAAAGGCTCTTCTCTTCCCTGAAGCTCTGATGGATTCCAGAGGAAGAATAATATCATTCTGTAAGGGGCAAATAAGGGGCCACCCAGGTGGCTCAGTGGTAAAGAATCTGCCTGTATTGCAGGGGACATACGTTCCATCCCTGGTTCAGGAAGATCCCCAGGAAGAGAAAATGACAACCCACTCCAGTATTTTGCCTGGGAAATCCCAGAGACAGAGGAGCCTGGTGGGCTACAGTCCATGGGGTCACAAAAGAGCTGGACACAGGAAGGGCAGATATCATGGAGCAACCTGAATATCCCACATATGTAATCCCAGGTAGCTCAGTGGTGAAGAATCTGCCTGGTAAAGCAGGAGACATGAGATGTGGGTTCGATCCCTGGGCTGGGAAGATCCTTTGGAGAAGGAAACGGCAACCCACTCCAGTACTGTAGCCTGGAGAATGCCGTGAACAGAGGAACCTGGTGAGCTACAGTCCATGTGATCACAGAGTTGGACACGACTTAGTGACCGAACATGCACACTACACTCCCTTTTCATGTCCTTTTGTGCCCTTATTTTAGTTCAGGCTCTTAATCCCTCCGTCCAAGACTCTCCCTGGCTTCCTCCCTGGGTCTGTGTCCTCCCACTCCCCTTACCTGGCTACCACCTGAAGTCCAATTCACCCTCTGAAAGCAAAGTGCTGACAAAGAGAAAGCTTCTGTTTTACTACTCGGCCATAAAAAGAATGAAATTTTGCCATTTGCAACAAAATGGATGAACTTGGAGTGTATTGCGCTATGTGAAATAAGGCAGAGAAAGACAGATACTGTATGATCTCACTTATACGTGGAATTTAAAATACACAACAAACTAGGAAACTCACAGGTGTAGAGAACAGCCTAGCGGTCATCAGTGGGGAGAGGGCCGGGGCAGGGGTTAGAAGGTGGAGTCTGTTAGGTATAAAATAAGCTACAGGGATACACTGCACAACACAGAATATACTCGGTGTTTTGTAATAACTATAGATGGAGTATGGGCTTGCCAGGTGGCTCAGTGGTAAAGAATCTGCCTGCCATTGCAAGAGACTTGGGTTCAATCCCTGGGTTGGAGATCACTGGAGAAGGAAATGGCAACCCAATCCAGTGTTCTTGCCTGGAGAATCCCATGGACAGAGGAGCCTGGTGGGCTACAGTCCATGAGGCTGCAAAGAGCAACTTACACACACACACACACACACAATGAAGTATAACCTTTAAAAATTGTGAATCACTATGGTATACACACATAATTTATATAATATTTTACATCAACTATTCGTCATTAAAGAAATGCAATGATACAAAAAAGAAGAAAGCTTCTGTCTGAAAACCTTTAGGTGACTCCTTGTTGCTGGAAGATCCCCAGCCTGACTTTCATTGATAAAATCCGTCATTTAGACTGGTTTCCGGGAAGATGATTTTTCCACAGACCAGTGTTGGGAGGGATGGTCTGGGGATGATTCAAGCGGATTATCTCTATTGACCACTTCATTCCTGCCCTCAACGCAAACTCACAGGTCCCTGGAAAGCGTCCTTAAGTTTTGTTCAGCGTTTCCTCCGGAGGCTTAGGCGGCAGACCGCTCTGCTGTGCAGCTGCTCTGCCCCACATGTTTCTGCTACAGACACTCACACCGACATGCGCTCCCTGGACAGGTCTCCAGGCACACAAGCCACAGCCCGGCAGGTCCTCACTGGGCTGGGAGGGACAGGTGGGTCCCTGGTCCCCTGAGCCTGATTCTCCAGGGCCTTAACTCAGGCTGTGTTTACCTGCAGCCAAAGTTTCCTCTCGACTAAAAAGACACAGTCATGTATACAACACAAGACAATGAAAGAAGCCAAGGAGGTGGAGCCTACAGACAGCGGCCCTTCCTAGGGAAGGGGTGCAGGTGTGATCGGCTCTGGGCTTCCCCGGTGGCTCAGCGGTGAGGACCCTGCCTGCAGAGTAGGAGCCACAGGGGACACAGGTTTGATCCCTAGCTGGGTCAGGAAGATCCCCTGGAGGAGGAAATGGCAACCCACTCCAGGCTTCTTGCCTGGAGAATCCCATGGACAGTGGAGCCTGGTAGGCTCCAGTCCATGGGGTCGCAAAGAGTCAGACATGACTGAAGCAATTTAGCATGCAAGCACGCACACACGATCAGCTCTGGCCTGGATCCCGCTTCTTAGCTACACGAGGGTCAGTGACACGTCCCCTGGCCGTGGGTTCCTGACTGTAAACCGGCTCTCGTGGGCATGGCGGCAGCTGGGAGAACTTCCTTGCTGACCCGAGGGGTTTCTGAGGCTTCCTCGAGGGACCAGCCTGCCCTGTAGCCTCCACCCGGTGCCAACAGGCTCCCTGTTCCCTGACCTCTCCTCTCAGACATGGACTGTGTGGCTCTGCTGCATAAATTTGGCTTCTTGAAGTTCTTTGTTCCTGACTTTAAGGGACTTTTAGCATCTTCACCCCCCTCCCCCTTCACCTGGCAGACCGCCTTCAGATTGTGTGTAACAACACCGGGAAACAACACGAGGAACAATCAGCCTCATCAGCTAGCAGTGGGTACCTTCACATCATTTCTCGCATGCTTAGGGTCTTCTTTCTGAGATGCTGGATTTTCCCTAAGTAATGAGAGGTTTGTCAGGTATGGGTGGATGGAACACCCGAGAGGTGGGAAGGGTCAGTGGAAAAGGACAAATTCTGGCATGGGCTGAATATTCAGGAAATGCTATTACTGTATTTATTTACTTTTTCACATGAAGCAGTGTAATATCATTTTAAGTTTGTAAACATTTAGAGAGGTGGTTTTTGGACCCGGTGCCGTTTCCTCTTCCCCAGGCTTCTCCATGGCTCAGGTGGTAAAGCATCAGCCTGCAACGCGGCAGACCTGGGTTCGACCCCTGGGTCCGGAAGATCCCCTTGAGAAGGAAATGGCAACCCACTCCAGTATTCTTGCCTGGAAAATTCCATGGATGGAGGAGCCTGGTAGGTTACAGTCCAATGGGGTTGCAAAGAGTCGCACATGACTGAGCAACTTCACTTGCACTTGCAGTTTCCTCTTGAAAAGTAAGAAGTTGACAGGCAAACGAAGTGATCTTAGATAAAACCAGAAACTTAAAATCAGCTACAACACTTCTCCCATCATTAAAAGTACACTTGAAAATGATGGCTTTACAGTAGGGCCTTGTTTATCCATTATATATATATATTTTTAACTTTACAATATTGTATTGTTTTCAATATCTTGTGATAAACCATAATGGAAAAGAATATGAAAAACAATGTATATGTATGTATCACTGAGTCACTTTGCTGTACAGTAGAAATTAACACAATATTGTCAATCAACTATCCTTCAATAAAATAAATTAAAAAAAAATGAAATGTTGGCTTGAGTGTAACATTGCTCTAGGAAGAATAACACAAGTGGAAGGGAGTTAATAAATTTTTACACAACCTGCATCCAACTATGGGAAGTGGTCTTATTTCTGAAGGGGGCAAGTTGCTTCCACGTGGTGAGGGTTTGGCTTTTCCCAGGCATAATGAAGCCGGAACCGGGCCACTTGCTGTCCGAGTTGGCACCACGCCTCCTGCACAAACATGGCAGTGCCCCACGCAGAGGCTCCCCCAGCAACAAGTCCTCCTGGCTTCACCCCAGATTGGAGGGCTCATGGCTCCATCTCGGATGAGTCCTGGAGCGTCTCCTGGGTCGCACCTTTGGCAGGATGGCTGGAGATGGCCCTGCAGTGGGGCTGTAAGAGGTGGGTACCTTAGTTGTTCTGACTGGTGTGAGCAGCTGTTTCTCTCCTGTTGGAGTTGACCATTTCTAGAGCCT
This sequence comes from Capricornis sumatraensis, assembly GCF_032405125.1. Taxonomy (NCBI): domain Eukaryota; kingdom Metazoa; phylum Chordata; class Mammalia; order Artiodactyla; family Bovidae; genus Capricornis; species Capricornis sumatraensis. The sequence goes on along the minus strand of NC_091072.1, from coordinate 42,878,059 downwards.
TCTGAAGCACGGAGGTCAGCCTTCATCCTTTCTCTGTCTGGATGGCTGGTGGAGGGAGCGTCTTCCCAGTTTTCTGATTTCTGCTCTCATCCGCTGTTAACTCTTTCAAGTGCCAGGTGTTGACAGTTCAGCAGCAATCACTTCCTTGGTTTGTTTTCATTACAATATGTGCCGATAATGAAAATGACCAAAGCTGTCCCCAACCGTCGCCTCGTCAAGGTGCAGGTATTGAAGTAAAGTGCCTCTGGTTCTCTCTGGCTTCCTCCCTCCGTTTGTGAAATCGAGGCAGCAACTCTTTGCAGGGTTGTTATGAGGCTGAAGACAGCTTGCCCTGTTGACAGAGTGGACACGGGCCTGTGTGATGTCGAAATCGACGGCTTCTCCCGTCTGTCTTTGGTTCGCAGAGACATCACCCTTGGGGATTTTCAAACTTCGTCATCTTCAGACTTAACTAATGTGTGATTTCACTTCCTCTCCCTGAGTTCTGCTATTCTCATTTCCAAGAAATCGAGACTTAGCAGTGAGCTGACATTTTCTTAATCCAGTTTTCCAAGTCAGACACGGGAAAGGATGGTGCAGACATCCGTGGTTTTGAGAGGGAGTGTGAGTTTTGTCTTTTTGAAAATGTTAGCCATTGTCACCCATGCTGTCATTGCCTATTGCAGAATGAGGAGGGGAGAAACTTTATTTATAGAGCATCCACCATCCTGGGCTGTGAAGGATAATGAAGAGACTTCTGTCTGTGGGACAATTCGTGCCAACTTTCTGCCAGCGATGGAGAGGGTGAAGGTGTTGGCTGACAATTTTAGCAGGAACTTATGCAACGTGGTTTGGACTATCCGCACACGCCAGGAGTCTTGCTCACCCCTGATGGAATGCAGCTGTCAGCGCCCCTGCCCCACAAGTGTGCCCTTGGGTGGCTTTTATGAACTCGACAGGCTATAAATACCCTGTCCGCAGACACCTTCGCCAGCATGTCAGGACACAGCCTCACAACTTGAGGAAATTAATCCTTGAAAAGTCAAATGCCTGATTTTCCTGTGTTGGCTTTTGCAACCCAGTATAATTCCTGTTCCTTAAAGTACTGTGTTGACAGATTGTTTAGCTGGTGTAAAACATTTTCTTTACAATAATATTTAGTACTATTAATATTATTAAAATAATATTTAAAATTAAATTTTATCCATGAAGCTTGTGTCAAAGTAGGGGAAAGAGGAGAAATCAGGAGAAAATAAGTGAGAATTGTGTGTTTATGTGTATATGTGTGTGTGTGTATGTGTATATATATTTTGTGTGTCTGTACCATTTTTAGCTTTAATGTTTTGTTTTGTGTGGATCAAAAATTTTCTCTAGATTTTATTATTTTTTTATTATTTAAAAATAAAAGTATCCACCTTATACATAAACACATCTATTTCTAAATACTTAATACATTTAATTAAAAGTCTCATGGACTCTAATTTATCATAAATCTTACCTACTAAGCAAACAAAAATAAAATCACTTAATAAAAACAGTTAATGATCATGCTGTTAATATTCTGCTATAAATTTACTGGAAAATACGTATCTTTAAACTCTTGTGGAGAGTGAGTTAAATATCAGTGTTGGTCTCTCTTTGCTCTGTCTTCAGTCTTAGATAATCTATTTCTTCAGTTCAGTTCAGTCACTCAGTCGTGTCCGACTCTTTGCGACCCCATGAATCGCAGCACGCCAGGCCTCCCTGTCTATCACCAACTCCCGGAGTTTATTCAGACTCATGTCCATCGAGTCAGTGATGCCATCCAGCCATCTCATCCTCTGTCATCCCCTTCTCCTCCTGCCCCCAATCCCTCCCAGCATCAGAGTCTTTTCCAATGAGTCAACTCTTCGCATGAGGTGGCCAAAGTACTGGAGTTTCAGCTTTAGCATCATTCCTTCCAAAGAAATCCCAGGGCTGATCTCCTTCAGAATGGACTGGTTGGATCTCCTGGCAGTCCCAGGGACTCTCAAGAGTCTTCTCCAACACCACAGTTCAAAAGCATCAATTCTTCGGCACTCAGCCTTCTTCACAGTCCAACTCTCACATCCATACATGACTACTGGAAAAACCATAGCCTTGACTAGACGGACCTTAGTCAGCAAAGTAATGTCTCTGCTTTTGAATATGCTATCTAGGTTGGTCATAACTTTTCTCATGGCTGCAGTCATCATCTGCAGTGATTTTGGAGCCCCCCAAAATAAAGTCAGCCACTGTTTCCACTGTTTCCCCATCTATTTCCCATGAAGTGATGGGACTGGATGCCATGATCTTTGTTTTCTGAATGTTGAGCTTTAAGCCAACTTTTTCACTCTCCTCTTTCACTTTCATCAAGAGGCTTTTGAGTTCCTCTTCACTTTCTGCCATAAGGGTGGTGTCATCTGCATATCTGAGGTTATTGATATTTCTCCCGGCAATCTTGATTCCAGCTTGTGTTTCTTCCAGTCCAGCGTTTCTCATGATGTACTCTGCATATAAGTTAAATAAGCAGGGTGACAATATACAGCCTTGACGTACTCCTTTTCCTATTTGGAACCAGTCTGTTGTTCCATGTCCAGTTCTAACTGTTGCTTCCTGACCTGCATACAGATTTCTCAAGAGGCAGGTCAGGTGGTCTGGTATTCCCATCTCTGTCAGAATTTTCCACAGTTGATTGTGATCCACACAGTCAAAGGCTTTGGCATAGTCAATAAAGCAGAAAGAGATGTTTTTCTGGAACTCTCTTGCTTTTTCCATGATCCAATGGATGTTGGCAATTTGATCTCTGGTTCCTCTGCCTTTTCTAAAACCAGCTTGACCATCAGGAAGTTCACACTTCACGTGTTGCTGAAGCCTGGTTTGGAGAATTTTGAGCATGACTTTACTAGCATGTGAGATGAGGGCAATTGTGTGGTAGTTTGAGCATTCTTTGGCATTGCCTTTCTTTGGGATTGGAATGAAAACTGACCTTTTCCAGTCCTGTGGCCACTGCTGAATTTTCCAAATTTGCTGGCATATTGAGTGCAGCACTTTCACAGCATCATCTTTCAGGATTTGAAATAGCTCCACTGGAATTCCATCACCTTCACTAGCTTTGTTTGTAGTGATGCTTTCTGAGGCCCACTTGACTTCACATTCCAGGATGTCTGGCTCTAGATTAGTGATCACATCATTGTGATTATCTGGGTCATGAAGATCTTTTCTGTACAGTTCTTCTGTGTATTCTTGCCACTTCTTCTTAATATCTTCTGCTTCTGTTAGGTCCAGACCATTTCTGTGCTTTATCGAGCCCATCTTTGCATGAAATGTTCCCTTGGTATCTCTAATTTTCTTGAAGAGATCTCTAGTCTTTCCCATTCTGTTGTTTTCCTCTATTTCTTTGCATTGATCACTGAAGAAGGCTTTCTTATCTCTTCTTGCTCTTCTTTGGAACTCTGCATTCAGATGCTTATATCTTTTCTTTTCTCCTTTGCTTTTCACTTCTCTTCTTTTCACAGCTATTTGTAAGGCCTCCCCAGACAGCTATTTTGCTTTTTTGCATTTCTTTTCCATGGGGATGGTCTTGATCCCTGTCTCCTGTACAATGTCAGGAACCTCTTTCCATAGTTCATCAGGCACTCTATCTATCAGATCTAGGCCCTTAAATCTATTTCTTACTTCCACTGTATAATCATAAAGGATTTGATTTAGGTCATACTTGAATGGTCTAGCAGTTTTCCCTATTTTTTTCAATTTACGTCTGAATTTGGTAATAAGGAGTTCATGATGTGAGCCATAGTCAGCTCCTGGTCTAGTTTTTGTTGACTGTATAGAGCTTCTCCATCTTTGGCTGCAAAGAATATAATCAATCTGATTTCGGTGTTGACCATCTGGTGATGTCCATGTGTAGAGTCTTCTCTTGTGTTGTTGGAAGAGGGTGTTTGCTATGACCAGGGCATTTTCTTGGCAAAACTCTATTAGTCTTTGCCCTGCTTCATTCCGCATTCCAAGGCCAAATTTACCTGTTACTCCAGGTGTTTCTTGACTTCCTACTTTTGCATTCCAGTCCCCTATAATAAAAAGGACATCTTTTTTGGGTGTTAGTTCTAAAAGGTCTTGTAGGTCTTCATAGAACCATTCAACTTCAGCTTCTTCAGCGTTACTGGTTGGGGCATAGACTTGGATTACTGTGATATTGAATGGTTTGCCTTGGAGACGAACAGAGATCATTCTGTTGTTTTTGAGATCTATTTGTTACTATCTTTCAAATATACAGTGTTTATGTAATAAAGGTGTCTTTTAGGCACCTTAGAATAGATGACAAATTAGGTTTTCAACAAGTTGGAGAGGATGTGGGAAAAAGGCCTCCCCTGTGCACTATCGATGGGGATGTACACTGCTTCAGCCTTCATGCATTTTATATGTAGAATTTAAAGATTCATTACATGTCGACCCTGTATTTGCTTTATATTTATGGACTCATTTATATTTCTAATATTCTATTTGTGTAGCATTTATTTTATAGAGTATACATGTTTCTAATGCTCTGCATTTTAAACTATTTAAAGTAACAAGTGCTCATTGTAAAGAAAAAATACTGGAAAGTGGTAAAAGGAAAATAAATCCTTGCTCATCTTTATTCCAGTTTTCTCTTGTGGTCAAACCAGGTCATCAGTGCCAAAAATCTGATTCCTGTTCTTCTGCATAGATTTAGGGGACTAATAACATCTTGAATTATCCTATCATCTATTTGTGTATGTACCTATCTATCAACTATATAGATATCTATCACCTCTGTGATATCTATCACCTTGATCTGCCCTGTTTATCTATCTTCTATCTGTTCATCCATGCATCTGGTCCATCCATCCCATTCCTCATTTCAGAACTGTTTAGAGATAATTTACAAAAGAGTGTCCTTACAAATAACACAAAGTGATGGACAGTTAGGTCAGCGAGAAAATAAGAAGGAAATACTAAGATTAAACAGAAATGCACAGAAATGCCTGTGGTGGTGAGAACCTGCATGGTGATTAAATTTGGCAAAAACTCATCTCTGAGCTCAGCAGCATCTGAAGACAACAGGGAAACTTGAGCAAGACTCAAGAAATACCGAAGCAATTTTGTGGGTGCCGAGCCCTTTGATGTTTGGGGAAAGGTAACAGAAGGGAAAATAGCTTTCATCTTAAAAGGTTTAATGTAAATTTAATTCAGTTTAAAAAAGCACACAATAAAACCACCAATCAACCTATGTGCCCAGCACACTAGTTTAATATCTCATTGCCAATATAGCCTGTAAATATGAAGAGAAGCGGTATTGTTGAAACGTGAAAAATGGTTTTGAGAGGTAATTCATGGTTGTTTCTGTAGATAACAGACATGACGCTGCTCAGATCTGGCTGGAATTACGGCCCACGGATCACGGATATGATTTGTGTGGCTGTAACCTGCCCCCCTATGAATCTTGCAGCGTGGTGTTTCCTGAAGACTCTCGCAGCTCCAGGCGCAGACAGTGAGCATAAATCTCAGAGGAGTAGCTACTCTTAAGCAGGCTGAGTGTGATGGAGGAGAAGCCGATGCATATTCATGACAGAAAGGAATAAATAAGAGGGGATGGTAAACATACGGGCAAGAGCTGAGAGAGCAGCAACTGTGCAGTGCAGGCAGCTATTAATAACTGTGCATAGAGGTGCTTCTCAGTTAAGTCCCTCACTCAGTCGTGTCCGACTCTTTGTGACCCTGTGGACTGTAGCCCCCCAGGCTCCTCCATCCATGGGATTCTCCAGGCAAGACTACTGGAGTGGGTTGCCATTTCCTTCTCCAGGGTATCTTCCCTACCCAGGGATTGAACCCAGGTCTCCCACATTGCAGGCAGACGCTTTAACCTCTGAGCCACCAGGGAAGCCTTAAATAGCACTCTATTTTAAACTTAGTAATTATCTATGTTTTCTCTGCTTTGTTTGCTTGTTTGTACTCTGAAAAATAGGTTAAATAATTCCTGAAGGATGGACTAGGTGGTGAATCATAACTAACCCTGATGACATTAAACCAGAGATACACAGTGTTTTTGGAAATATATGCATGTAGATGGATTTTGTTCCTTTGTAAATGTTTAAGAAAATCTTGTGTGTGTAACAAAGTACTATATACAGTGTGTGGTAAATATATTTTCCTTTTAACACTGTTTCTTTAAACAGCCCTGTCTTTCCCCCGCCAAATGTCTGTCACCCACATGTGTAGGAAGGCAATTTCATACTGATAGATTTACGTTACATGTGCTGTTTACTTTCATGCGTGTTTTGCTTGCCTTTTCTCTCTACTTCTAACCCCTAAATCCACTGGCGTTCATGGGGCAAGGATGGGGTTTGTCTGTAATGTCTAAATGCTTTCCTTAGCAGGCAGGTAGGGGTTTATCCTGTAAGTCAGACGTCACAGAGGCAGCCCCAAAGGTCCCGGGGGACACTGGGCCCTGGGTGGTGGGGTCTGGGGTGTGTGCCATGAGAACAGCAGGATTAAAGCTCAAGCCCCTCTGATGTCTACAAACCCGGGCTGGGCTGCTGGACCACGGCGCTCCCAGAAGTGAGGCTGGTGGGATGCTTACTAAACCATTACCTGGTTAAATAATGAGACATCAGCTAAAGTTTAGAGAGAGGTTCTGTCTTCTCTATACAGAGTCTTTCTGGGGCTTTAGACCTTATCAGTGAAGGTTTCCAAAAGGCACTGCATGGCCTGGAGAAAGGGAAACCCAGGAGTGGTGTGTGACAGCCAAGGTCATGGCAAGGTTTCAGAGGTTTCCCAGTCCCCCACGGGAGGGTGGCTCTTTGGAAAACCCAGTACAGAGCCCAGTCCAACCCGGCCCAGTGGCATCCCAGGCCCTGAAGTCCTCAGCACCTGCCAGCGGATAAATGAAAGTGCCTTGCACTTGACTCCAGCTCTCAGATCTGTGCTGAGAGCTTGGAAAACCGTTACCATTCTGGCTCACGCTGGTTTATTATCACCTGCCAGGCTGCGCGTCTTTGTATTATTTTAGATCCAGAATATATTAAGCCTGGTCTTCACTTCACAGTTAATAAAAGCACCACTGAATCATGGCCATGCACAGACGGTGGGCTGGGGTACTACCCCCACTTCCTCCCTGTCATGACTCTGGGCCTTCCCCGGCTTCCACAGGCCTCCGGGGTCTTCTGGTTCCAGGTAATGCTTGTTTGGAGGCTCCGAGGCCAAACCCACCGGAGCCACTCCCTCTAAGATGGTTCGTGGAGCCGGGAAGGGGGTTTGTGGTGACCTTGGGGTTACTGACTGGTGTGAAATGTGTTGTTCCACATGGCTGGGAATGGCTTAGCACAGATGTCGTAAACCAGTAAAGCAGCAGTGTAAACACAACTAAGGAAACCTAAGGAAAATACCAACATCAACATCAATAATACAGCACTATTCAATACTGTTTTCAGAAATAAAATTTACAAACAGAACATAGGTTTTTCCTGACAATGAGGCTCATATTTCCTCCCGTGAGGTGGGATGTGCAGACGGTCAGAGATGTGAGCTTCTCCTCCATTGGGTTGAGCACCTGCCTGAGCGTCCACCTGGTCCCAGGCGCCCTGCCTCCTCACTGCATTAATGGAACTTCTTGCAGGATGAACGTCCACTGGCAATTTCAGCAGGTGTGACCTCAATTTCCGAGCAGTCATGTCTGTTTCGGAGGTGAGCCCCGTGGCCAATTCCGCACAACAGTTCTGATGCATGGGGTGGCCGTCCAGCTCTGGAGTTCTGGCTTCTTGGAAATGTGGAAATCACTTTGTCAATCAGGCTGCCTTTATCCTTCACAAAATGGGACCACGACACCATTACATTTCCCCGGGGAGGCAGGAGGATAATCCTGCACCTTGCCCTGCCGGCCTGCAAATGCAGGAGCATCTATATTCCACTCCCATGAGGATATTTTGAGGGGAGGAAGGCTGGCCAGACTCTGCACTAAACCGTGAGACACCCAGTGTGAGCGTCTTGCTCTCAGCATCGTCCAGAGCCCCTCTTCTCGTTATATCAGATGTGCAATATCACTGTGAACAGACTAGCCTCTTCCCAGATTTAAACTGGAACAATCTGAGAGGTAACGATGGCTAATTATGAATTCCAGCCCCAGAGAAAGACTTTGACGCGGCTCTGAGGGGCAGGAGGACCTTCAGGTGGTGATGAAGTCAGCTGTCTTAGCTGGTTTTGCCAAACTGCCCCTTGGAGTCAGGAAGGAAGTACGAGCTAACAGGTTATTTGCTTAGTGATATGGAATGATTCTTTCCAAGTCTTCTTTTGAGGCATAATAAAACCCGGGGAAGTTGTTTAACTTTCTGCTTGAGACCTGGCACAGCCCGGGCAAATAAAACGCCCCGGGGGCTGCGCTCGGTCGTGTCTGTGGAGGGTTCCTTTCTGCCTGCCTGACCTGCGCGGGTTGGGGTGGGGCAACCCAGGGAATCCCAGCCCCCACATGCCTAGCTTCTCAACTGTGCAGAGTCAGACTCACGCTCCCCTCTTGTTTACAGTCCCCGAAGCACATACCCAGAGGTTCTGACGACTTTAACACCCTTGTTGCTGTTCAGTCGCTCAGTTGTGTCTGACTCTTTGTGACCCCATGGACTATAGCCCACCAGGCTTCTCTGTCCATGCGATTCTCCAGGCAGGAAGAGTGGAGTGGGTTGCCATTTCCTCCTCCAGGGGATCTTCCCAACCCAGGGATCAAAACTGGGTCTCCGGTTTCTACTGCATTGGCAGGTGGTTTCCTAAACACTAGCACCTCCTGGGACCCTCAGAGCACAGAACTGCCACCGATAACTTTCCTTTTGCGATTTCTGGCTGCTGAGATGGCGTTCCTGGGATTTGCTTGGCTCCGGGCTGACTCTCCCTACAGGGAGCAGATCTATCCTGCGTCGAGCAAGGAGAGAGCAGAGAAAATCATGACCTGGGAACAGAGAGACCACATTGCAGCCCAGGCTAAACCTGTGGTTCTTAACCTGTAATGATATGAAATCAACCAGGACATGTAATTAATCTGTTTTCCAGGACGGCTTGTAAGCATCTTAAAGACTGATGCACAACTTACTACAGAGACTAGAGCTGTGGCAGTGACATGCAGCAATGAGTCATCTGCAGGAGAGACAGGGGCCTGAGCACTTCCTACTCTGCAGCCGTGACCTCACAGCCGTTCACCCTCCTGAATCATCTGCTCTGCGGCCGTGACCTCACAGCCGTTCACGCTCCTGAACCGTCTGCTCTGTGTTTCATCCATATGCCCTCTTCTACCCCACTGTTTATTGACACTTTCATACAGCGGTTGGGAAGCTGTTTCAGAAGAAACTGAAATTAAAATAGATATATATTGGGAAGAGCTGACAGCTTGGAGTTTGATAGTCTATAAAAACATGAAAATTTCTCTCTTTTTATTAGCCCCCGGGGCACACGTTATCGATGGAGCTGACACACGCAAGCTGATACATTACAGAGCGTTTCATCAGTAACATCTCTCTTGCTTAGCTTAAGCTCAGCATTAAGGGGACAAAATCGAGTGGTGAAGATATCTACTCCCCTACCGCGAGGGACAAAAGAGGCTGTCAATCCAGTGATGATGGGCTCCTTGACAGGGTGTCTGAGCAGCTCTCCTCAGGGAAACTCCCAGGGTCGCTGTGTCAGAGACTCTGAGGGCGGACGGGCTTCGGGAGTGGCCAGTCCCCCACCTCCCGGCTTCGTGGTCCCAGCTGAGGGCCAGGGCCCTGGATGCTGGCTTGGTGACGCTGTTGCCTACTTTTTTTATTTTTTTAAAGATGCAGATTTTATTCTTGGCTGGTGTCCTGAATCTGTGAGGATCTCTGATTCCTAGGTCATCATGAGTTAGACTTCAGATTCTAGAGAGGCAGAAAGCTGTTTAGACATTTGAAATAAAAATATCAGATAAGAGCAATGGAGTATCTTTAAAATTCCACTGGACGTGAGCACACTGGACTCTCCAATGTGAAAGAGATCTCCTAGTGAGTATATTTAAAATGGGTCACTTTCTCCAATTTTAGCAATGTGTAAAGAGAGGGTGTTTTTTTAAGCCAATATTATGCCATTTTGAGAATGACATAAAAGGGTGTTGACATGTCTCTGCATGCTGAGGTTCCATCTAACTTGCCATGTGTGTGAATTCCAGCCTCTTCGCCTAATGGAGCTAAGGATTTCAGGTGAGACCTTTGTGCATCTGGGATGTCTCTGACCTGTGGAATAAGATGGGGCCCAGTCCCACAGAGCTTGCCCTTCAGGGGCAGGACTCACACAGAACGGGGCTCTGGCTAAATCCTCTTGGATTAAGGGCAGTGAAGAAGGAGGCTCTGCAAACATCCTGTCTTTCTCCTTGCAGTGACTCCAGGTAAGGTTTCCACGCACATAAAGCACTTTGTTGATTTTGAAATCACTCTTGCAGCCCAGGTTTTCTAAACTTTACCAATCAATAAGAAGGCACTTAGGTAATTTGAGGTAAAAATCAGTAAATTGATCAATTATGGAAACGAGACTTCCCCGGAGTGGTCTGTGAGTAGACAGTTCAAGACTTGGAAGCACTGTGCTGGCCCTCTGCTGAGCTGCACATCATTCAGGCAGCTCAGGCTGCATTTCAGAAGTTTTCTAAGCAAATCTATTCTGACACTTTTATTCCATGAGAGATTAATGAGCACATTGATCAATTATGGGAGTGAAGACATCCTCAGTGTGTTTCATAGATAAAAACTTTAAGCAACAGAAAGCATTAATCTGCAGGGTTTTTTTTTTTTTTTTTTTAAGTTCTGACACAATTGGATGTTGTAATTAAGACAGAGCAAAATCCCGCAGACATAGACACGTCGCTTAAAAGGACTTGATCTTTTTCAGTTAGTCTTTTCAAATGGAGTTTTAAAAAGTCAGAAGTTAAAAACTGTGCGTTTCTCATTAGAGCCTATTCAAAGGATTAAAAAACACTTACAGAGAGAATAAGCATCAAAAGGAGGATGACATTTCCGAGGCAGAGCTTCTTTCAGCAGCTTTCTCGTCCTCGTATCAGATACCAGGCGGCGCTCTTGATCTGCACTTTTATGTGCTCTGCTTTGAAAGCAAAATGGGTTATAAATTGACTCACCAAGTTCGGGGGAAGCCACTGGCTTTCAAGGGGGAGCTCAGAATGGTGAACTGGGGTGATGGGGCCCCCTGTCCCGCCTCTAGGGGCCATGTGGTAGAGTGGACTTCCATGCCTCCCAAACTTGAGTTTTTGTTTTCTTCGTGTGTGTGTTTTAATAAAGCCACAGTGTTGGATTCAACAAGGCTTGGTGGTGTTATTGGTTCCCTGGTCCCTTGACTCTCCTGTTGCTGACATTTGCAGAAGGTGGTGCCCGGACCATCCCGGGGACCAGCTGGGTGGCTCCTCTCCTCTCTGGCTGTGGCCGGTGCTGAGAACAGGGCAGGCCTCGGCTCATCTTTCCCAGTCCTCACGGATGCCCTGAAGCCAGGACAGGGCTCGGTGCCTGGAGGGCACTGGGAGACTTGCTGAATGAATGATGCCTGGGCTGAGTGCCTCCATCAGCTGGGGCTGCTCTCTCAGAACCACACGCGGCGGCTTATGAACTGTGTCGGTCTCTCAGTCCCCGCTCACTGATGGCCCGCCGTCACTGCGGCCTCATGTGGCAGAGGGGGCAAGGGAGCTTCTGGGGCCTCTTCTCATGAAAGCACTGATCCCACTCATGGGGTCTCCACCCTCATGCCCTCACCCCCTCCCAAAGCCCCACCCTCCCACCTTAACCCCATCGCCCTTGGTGTTAGAATTCAGCATAAGTTCTCGGGGGACACAGATTGCCAGGCCACAGCACCGAGATTATTAGCATTCCCTGTGGTCTGTGGCACAGCCTTACTTATCTGGCCTTCTTGGCTGTGCTCACACTGAAAGGGGGCTTGGTGTTTTTAGTAGGGTCACGGCAAGACTGAGAGGAAGGCACAAAAATTCCCACATACCCCCTCCCCGCCTTGCACAGACTTACCTCCATCAGCATCTGCACCAGATGCATTAGTGCCTGTGTGACAGTGGGCAGACCTGCAGGCGTCACCGCCCGAGTCCACGGTGCACGCGAGGGTCCCTCCTGGTGCGGACTGTCTTGTGGGTTTGCACAAACAGGGGGGCTCGGGCGGGGTCTGTCAGGGGCTGTGAGGGGATTTTTCTCCATGTGGCAGCTTGTGATCAAAAGAAGCCACCACATCAGCCTGGGCAGCCCCATCACTCTCCCCCTAAATGCCCACATACGTGCTCTTCTATCTAGTTTCTTCATATGGCTCATAAACTCATGACTGTGTAAGTTGCTGGGGGTTGTGGTTTGGCTGACACCTGCCCTTTCTTCCATCCCCCTTTTCTTCCCTTTTCTGCTCTGACCCCTTGACTTGGGATTGGCTGGTGATGGCACCGTCTCTGCTCCAGGAGGCCTGGCTGGCCTGTCACGTCCACGCTGATGAACTGGAGACATGTCCATGGGAAGGATGGCCTCGGGCGCTTCTTCTGGATGGTGTGGCTGAGGGGAAGAGGATGGAAGGCCTCCTTCTGGGTCGGGGATGGTGGGTGCACATCCAGGGACACTGGGATTCTCACGGGCACCTTTGCTGAGGGGGAGCCTGACCCCTGAGGAAGTAACAATTCAAGGTCACTGGGCTGCTTGTCTCTGGCACTGAGAACGCACTACAGGTTCCCAGGCTCTTTAATGGTCCTGCATCAAAGCTGTTCAGGGTTTTCTCAGGCACATGCCAACTCTGAGGCCACAGGCACAGACCATCCTCATCCACCAGGCTCTCTGTCTTCATGTGGCTCCTAGGAGGTGAGGAGAACGGGAGCTTTTTCTTAGTAAATGTTACCAAGTAGGTTGGAAACACGTCTCATACTTGATCTATGCTTTCAGTGCTTCTTTAGTTGTGTGTAAATGCACTCTGCTTTCTCCTGGGGTCTCCCTGAGACCAGGAAAACTGCCCACTTTTAATCCTCTGATAACTGAGAGTCTCCCCATAATGAACTAACAAGTATCTTCATCAGCGCCTTTCTTTCCACTCTTGGTTCACTAGGAATCAAGCAACGTGACTTTTCGGAGGAGGAGGCCGTTTCTGGGCATCTGCACAGAGGCAGGCGGGAGTTGAGTTCTCATTTCCCTGTAGACCTGTGCCCATGCGGGTGGCTCTGAACTGTCTGTGTTAAAGGGAGCAGAGATGACTTGAGAAGATGAAATCCCCAGTGCTCAGAAGCCCTCCCTCCCCCCGCCACACCATCTATTTCTGCCTTTCGTCCCTTCCTCCTTCCAACGCGTGTGAATGAGCATCCAGATCACAAGCAAGAGGAAGACTCAAGATGCTGGGAGGACCCCCATGCGGAGCACCCCCCTGGGGGAACTGCCATCACAGGGACACACACAAGCTGGGTTCCAACCTGTCAGAGAGATGCAACCACAAGGGCTGGCGTTGAGTTTTGGGATAAACAGAAATCTGCTTATTTTCATTCTTCCTGCCAGAAAGTCTCCCTCCTTCCACGGCAAATATATCATATAAAACCGGTCACATCTCAGTTCCTCTGTGTCAGATGACTAACTCCCCGTTTTGCCTGGCTGTGGGTATTTTCCTGTCTCTTCCTAGGCCCAGGATTCCATAATATTTTAGTATATTTTTCCTTTTGAAATTTGAACATGAAATAAAAAGTTTGTATTTTTGCTCTTGGCCTTTTGCTGTCTCATCTGTATGAGCACTGGGTAACTTTGCATGCCCCTGTATCTTGTTTCAAGCTGCAGGAGGATTTACGTCCGCAGCGAAGCCTCACACTTGGAAGCAGTAGTGCGCCCGAACACTGCTGGACTGTCCTGCCGTTGATCGGTCCTCTGAGGTCCTGTGTCCACACAGGGCAGTCTGAGCGGCTCTGCTCCTCGTGGCCTTGCTCTTTCCCAGGGTCTGCGAGCCCAAGGACTCAGCTCCCCTTGCACCCCTCCCATCTTTATCTCCCCTTTGGCTTCCTGACACCTTCTCTTACCCTTTTGGATTCTGATAGACACATTCTTTAAGGTTGAGCAAAAGATTCAAAGGCAGGGAGGCTGTGGGCAAGGGGTGGGAGGTGGGTGAGCGGGGAGCAGGCCACGGGGCCCAGGAGGCCCTAGTTCAGGCCTCTTCCCTGTGGACGGCGGGGGCCACAGTCAGGCTCGGGTGTCAGCTGCCCTGGAGACAGGAGGAAGGCACCACCCGACTCAAGGTTTCGGGATGCTCCAGGAGAAGACCCAGAGTCACCTTCATATCCGAATGTCGTTGTCCACATTGCGGTGATGGGCAATTAGGGAAGCAGCCTCCTGAGCCCCCTTAAGAGCTGATGACACGGGGTCCAGCACTGCTGTCAGCGCTGGGCAGAGGCTCTCCTCCAGGAGCGTGGCACCCCTGCCTAGTCCCCCAAGCAGCCTTGGGCCCCCCCCCGGGACACTCCAGGTCGCCCTTCTGCCCATCACCCCCTCCCTCAGGGGTGCACTGCGTTTTAAACGTCATCATTAAAAGTCCAGACACTGAGTTCCTTTCCTGTCCCCTCCGTGTCCCTGCACGTTCAGGAGGGACGAGTCCTGAGTGGGTGGTTTCTGTGCTTGTAGCTCAGGTGGCATCTTGGTGGTTGTCAGCTGCCCTGTAGGTGGTAGGAGATTTGCTTTCTTTGTTATTTTTGATCCATGTGTATCATCCTCTCCGAGCTGAAGTTATTTACCCAGACAGCGCGGGGGAAGAGCTGGGAGGAAGGGAGATTAAAACAAGCAGGATGTCCCTGCATTAGAAACGGTGCTGAGCAGACGCAGCTCATGAGACAGAGCGCGGGTGAGCGCGGATGTCTGGGAGGGGGATGGTCAGTGGAACTGGGCTGGGATGGGGCGACGAAGGTGCGTCTGCAAACGACTGTGCTTTCTTTTTTAAAAAACTTATTAGCAGGCAATGAGGATGAAAGGATGAATGAGACGTTTGCCCTCATCTTTGTAGAAAGAATCTTTATTTGCAGGCAGACCTGAAAACCATGCTATGCCCTTGGGGGCTGTGGCAGGAGTTGCGGGGTATTCTTACGACCGTGAACTTGGTGGCCGTGGAGCTGGGCAGCAGAAGGCCTGAGACTCAAGCAACGTGGGGGACCTGCACATCACGGAGAAGTGCCTCCAGCCCAGCCCTCTCCCATCGCTACAACCTTACTTTGGGGACGAGGAACTAACACCACGTGTAATGATATGCTCGGTGCCCAGAGCATTCTTCAGTAACTGACTAACATCTCTTTTGCTTCCTCTAGCAAAGCTGTTTGTGTCTGCTCATCAGCGGTTTGAGCAGCTGTGGTGCTGGGTTGAGGTCAGAGCAGGGCTGGGGCAGGACCCTGACTCCCGTCTTTGTTCACACTTCCCTCCCATGTGCACAAGATAACTGAGACTCTTTCTCTCTTTTTGGCCCTGAAGTCTCATGGCTAAGCCCTAAGAAGGCAAAGCTCATATGTCTATCCATTACAGGATTCCTCATGTATGACCCATGGAAGGTGCTCAGTGTGGTTTTGAATGAGTTGATTAGTAATTTATCCCAATCAATAGAAACTGAACCCAGATATATATATATATCTTGCACATGCAAGCTAAGTTGCTCAGTTGTGTCTGACTCTTTGTGACCCCATGGACTTGCGGCCCACCAGGTCCCTCTGTACATGGGAATTCTCCAGCAAGAATACTGGACTGAGTTGCCATGCTCTCCTCGAGGGTATCTTCCTGACCCAGGGATTGAACCTATGTCTCCTGTGGCTCCTGCATTGCAGGTGGGTTTTCTCCCACTGAGCCACCCAGGAAGCGCTTATCCTGTCCGAGTCATGGTAAAGCAATAAAGTGTAGTGATTCAGAGTCTGGGCTGCAGAATTTGACAAACTGAGAGTTTAATTAGTTCACTTCTGGGTCAGTGGCACATTCACTCTGTCCTGGGACAAGTTATTGAGTCCCAGATCCTACTTTCTAAAATGGACATAATAGCTGCCCGTTGCTTATGCAGGCTTGTTATTCAGTCTCTAAGTTGTGTTAGACTCTTTGCGACCTCATGGACTGGAGCACACAAGGCTCCTCTGTCCCCCACAATCTCCTGGAGTTTGCTCAAACTCACGTCCACTGAGGCGGTGACGCCATCCAACCAGCTCCTCCTCAGCTGCCCTCTTCCCCCTTTGCCTTCAGGCCTATGCACGTACTGTCACATACTACGCCTGTCACATACGCATTTTATATTTCTTAGCACGCTGATCTCCCTTCTGACCAACTAGTGCTTGAGTCCCATGAAGGCGGGGCCACACTTGTTCAGGTTGCTATTTTCTGACCAGCACTTAAAGCAGAGTCAGGACCTCAGCATCTGTCTGTCAGACTCAGGGCCCCACAGAGTTGTAGCGAGGTGGTAACAGAGAGCCAGGTGTGTCCTAAGCCCGGATTTGATGAGGGCTGGTACCATCCCCTCTGCCGTATCACTAACAGGGGCTGGTCAGCCAAGAGAGGAGTCAGAGAGGTTTTATACATTTTCCTACACAGAGGAAGTTCACGTAGGTTACATGCATAGGAGGTTTGAGTTAATATATGGATGGGATTTGTTTATAATTAACATATTAATTGCTTTTATGCAAATCACAACTTTAAAATGAGATTGTTCAAAAACAGTTTGTCCCCTTAAATGCAAGTTTAATCACTGTTCCTGCATCTTTGTTTATGCTAGGCAATCTCCTTTTCTGAATTAACAATCAACAGATATTGAGAGGAAGAGTCTACAAATAGCCTTAATTCCTCTACTTTACCAGGTTCTGATCCCAGTTTGAGCAGAATTCTAATTAGAAAAAGAATTCAGTTTATTTATTATTTTGGCCATGCCAGGGGTCGAACCCAGGACCACTGCAGTGAAAGTGCTGAGTGCTAACCGCTGGACTGCTAGGGAACATCCCAAGAAATTCAGCTTTTTACCTTAAGCTATTTCCCAAAGGACAGGGACCTCCTAGATTATATCCCTATTTCTACTGCAGTTCTTAGCAGGGAGCCACGTGGCAGTTGGGCTGCTTAGACTGTATGGTGAGCATGTAGTTCCTAGAATTCAAGAACTGATTTCCGACGGGAGAAGGCGGCTCCCACAGTGTCCCTCAGAGGTAGGCCGCTGTAACGTTACATTTTAGTGGGACGTTTCCTTTCCCTCAGATGGTGAAGCATCGCCTGTCAAAACTTACCTGTCATATGTGGCGTTTAATTCCTTGAGTTTTAAGAGCAAGTTACTAACTTTTACATTCTGGAATCTGAAAAAACCTTCCATGCAGGGAACAACAGAAAGAGAGGCACTGTATTAATTATTTGGCTGCTTAAGAATGACTCAATTATATAACAATTATATAACAACTTGCTGTGTGATTTATAAGGTGTGTTTCCTGTGTTTATTAAAAAGGGAGTTACTCCAGCAATTATGTAATGAAACAAACCTGTTTATACTTGAGCTGAACATCTTTGAGAGTTTATTGTTTTTATGCATTTTCTTTAATTCTTCCTTTCTTAATCGGTCTAACCTGAAGTGTTTTCTAGACTTCACATTAACTGGTGATGACTCTGAATCATTTGGCTGATAAAGTGAGCAATTTCTTTAATATACTGAGGACGTCCAAGAGACAATAGAGATTTTATTTATTTTTAATTAAAAATTATTCTACATCCCAAAGTTTCTTCCTGCACTAATCACTTCTTTTGCAGTCCTCAAATCTGGCTGATGAAAACGCTCCGAGGAGGATGCCTCCTAGTTCTCTAGGACAGCCAGGACACAGATGCACTTCCCGCCTCCAGTGCGACTGCGCCGAAGCGGTAGGTTTCTGCGGCTGGAGAGGACCCGGCAGCCCCCGCGGAGCCCTCGCCCTGGGGAGGGTCCCGCACTGACCGCCTCCCCTTCGCGGGTGGTGCTCTCCTTGAGCGCTCTGGGCCTGGGGGTCTGGCCTCCCCTCTCGGGGATGGGGATGCTCCAGACACAGGCAGCTCGCTGCGCGGGGCGGGCGGTCCTGCGTCTCCACCGCCCTCCCGGCCTCCCATCCGGGCCTTAGTCCTCCGTCTGCCCGGCGGCTGCCCCTGGTCACCGGGACGGTGGGACCGCGAAGAGCAGGTGCTGCTGGCCTCGGCGGTGAACGAGCTCCGGGGGCGTTCCGGGGGAACTGGCTGGGCTTCCTGCCCTCACTTTCCTCCGCTGTCAAGTTCAGTTCAGTTCAGTCGCTCAGTCGTGTCCGACTCTTTGCGAGTCCCTGTTTAATCAGCGAGTCCAGCCCCTGCTGCAGGGAGGTTATAAAGCGGTGGCCTGGCTCAGCCCTGGAGGCGGCGTAGGAAGCGTGGTCTGAGACCCCAGCCTCCTCTCCGGAGCCGGGAGGACCCGGTTCGTCTCCCCAGCGCTCCTGGCAACACTGGAGCTGAACCAAGTGACCTGTGCGGAGGAGAGAAGCGGCTGGGACCTGAGCTGAAGCCTCCGCCTTGGGCGTCTTGGGGGCCGATGCGCAGGCCTCTGCCTTCCTGTGCGACAGGACGGGGTGCGTGGGGTGCTCAGACACGGTCCCCTCCGCAGGATGCGCCTCAAAGGCTCTAGGAATGAAAACGTGGGCTCTGACTACTGCACTTCGAACTCTATGGACTTCTGGAAGCAAAGCTGAAAAATGCTTTCAGAGGTGGTTTCAGAGCTTGTAGCTTGAGATTTCCTCTGCATATAGGATGCGGTGACACTTCTCATTTGTGACATACTGGTACTTACTGTCTTTTTGTAGAAAAGACGTTAGACTGACCCGCACGGTGATGCCGGCCTTTAGCTTGTGACTTGGGGTGGGGAACTTCAGCTTTCTGGCCCTGAGTCACCCCATCCCCAGAGCCGTATCCTGATATATTGCCGGAACTTCATGAATCCCTGTTTCTGCAGTGTCGTTGCTTCCAGCCCTTTATGAGACTTTTTTTTTTTAGGTTCTTGTATATTTTTTTAAATAATTATTTTTGGAAGGATGATTGCTTTACAGAATTCTGTTGTTTTCTGTCAAACCTCAACATGAATCAGCCATAGGAAGACATATATCCCTCCTTCTGAACCTCCCTCCCTTCTCCCTCCCCAGCCCATCCCTCTAGGTTGATACAGAGCCCCTGTTTGATTTTAATGAGAACTGAATGCACACGTGTCTATATTGTAAGAGGGGCTAGATATGCATCAGTTATCACTGCCTTTTCTTTGGTCATCATTGTGGGAAAACACGAAGCCCCATCAGCTTAGAGCTTAGGTCTTGGGAGCTGACGCTCAGGCCTGAGTTGGTGTTAGGTTTGGCTGCAGCTGTGGGAGGGGCGGGGGTTTACAAACAGCCCTGCAGGCAGCGACCTGGAAGAGACCCGAAGCATGGCGGCGGGCGATCCCAGTGGTCCCTGTGGGAAAGGAACACGCACAGCAAACTTAGGGGAACATGGACTTTAATTAAAGGTGGAGGCACAGTGAGGCTCTGGACACCAGGGTGGCTCCCGACGGTCCCAGGGCCCACAGTCCTGGACGATCACATCACAGCCCGTCACAGCCCAGCACGACCACACAGCAGTCACCGCCCGCTAGGATGTGCTCAGGAACTAAAGTGTGCGACGGTTGGAAGAGAAAGGGGAGACTCAGCCCAGCGAAGGGGAGCAGACAGCAGGGGTGCACCTCGGGGGCCATCTGTGCCCTGGTCCATCCCCAAGGCCCAGGGAGCCCTGGGAGGCGGGCAGGCCCTGCCCCGTCCCAGCCACAGTTTTCTTGTCTCTGCACCTCTCACCTGGCCCTGCTACCGCATCTTCTCCACCCACCACCCTGACGGCGGAGAAGCAGGGCCTGACTGGAGGCCTCCTGGGTGCTCCTGGGGCCAGGAGTCCCTAACCCGTGGTGGAGGCTCCTCCGGCTGCGGTGCTGGTGGGCTGGCACCACTGGGCCAGCGCTTTTCTAGACGTGGAAATCGTCCAAGTTTGTCCTGATGGACACACCGGAGTAGTGTCTCACCCGTGGCTTGTCACGTGATGGGTGAGATTCACCATCTCCCTAGTGCCACTGTCCTGGTGCCCAAGGAGAAGCCAGCTTCCCTGACCCGTGCCGGCCAAGCTGCCCTCCGACCCAGCTTCTTGGAGCTTGGTCTGTGCCCAGCCTGCCTGTGGCTCCATTCTGGGCGTGGTCAGCTTTGAGACCTGGCTTCTGTTCCTGAGGGGGCTTTGTGGTCCCGTAACTGCTCTGCACAAACGCTTTTCTTCTTTGGCATCTGCCCTGGACCTGGCGAAGCCCCAAGCATCATCTCTCGGGGCTGTGCCCTCGCCAGGTCACAGTCAAGAGTGAGGACTCGTGACTTTTTTCTGGTGTAGCTACTGTGATCAAAGTATTTTTCTTCTCTAGACTGAAGGTCCGGGGTGGTGAGCGAATGTTTCTGTTTCTGTTGACAGCTATGTCTTTGTATCCACCCTGACCAGGAACCTGCCTGATACCTAATAGATGCTCGGTAAGTAAGATGCCATGTACCCTGAGGGGGGCAGTGTGAGAGGGGTGGGGGCTGCTCTCTGATCCCCGAGGCCCCGCACAGAACAGGGTGGACAGGGGCGCACTGCAGAGTCCTGGCCTGCACCCTGGAGATGACGTAAAAGCTGCACCGTGAGGTCAGATCTGATCACGGCCCTTCGTCACCCACAGGGTGTCACACTTGGCAGGAGGCAGATGTGAACACCGAAGTGAGGTTAGAATGTACTTTATAAAAAACACAACAAATAGGCTTTGGGATATCCCTTTGCATAATTAACTCATTATACTCATGCACTGAGTAAATGTCCGTGTGACCATACTCTAAATTAGAAAATTATTTATTCCCATTTCTGTCTATAAACATATGAAAAGGCAACTAAATCACTGTGATTACTTTTGTGTTACGTTCTAGGAATCTTGTTTTACTCCAACTTTTAAAAGGAATCTGTGCTATCAGAAAATGAAGCTCCACGTGACTGGTGAAGGCCCAGGCCTGACAGCCAGAATCTCGGTCTCACTCTCACACGGGCTGGACTCTCTGGAACAGCTTCCACCTGCCCAGGGCTGTGGCAGCGATGCACAAGTGCGGGGAGTACTGTGCGCTGCCTCCGCACGTTTACGTAGAGACGTGAGAGGTCGTGACCACCTTCTCTGTGGGAGCGAAGGCTTGCTGTCACACAGTGGGCAGTGTCAGCTTTCTGTGGGTTCAGTAGCGGAGCTGCCGGAGCCTTCAGGTGGCTGTGCTGAAGCTCCCTATGCCTGCTGGTAGGACATGCAGGTGGGAGACACGTCCCACGGTCTGGATGGTGTGTCAGAGCTTGTGTGTGTGCATGTGAGTGAGTGTGTGTCTGTGCGTATGTGTATATGAGTGTACATGTGTGTGTATGAGTGTGCATGTGTGAGTGTGTACATATGAGCATGTGTCTATATATGGTTATGTGTGTGTGTGTGTGCACACACGTGTGTTTTGAGAGGTGTGCCTGCTGGGCGAGCGTGATTTCTGCATCACAGATTGAATGAGACAACACAGTCTGATCCCAGCCGTTAGATAAAAGCCACATCACAGATTCATTATTTCACTTTTAAATTATATTCTTTAGCAGCTTGAAGGGGTTCACCAGGGTCTGAATATCAAAAGATTTTGGCAAATTGAGAATGGATTCACTTTCCTTAACTGACTCTGAATGAGGATACAAAGCTCTCTTTTAAAAAAGCTCTCCTTCTTTCCACTACATTATGGGAACAGCAAGGCTCAGACATGACAGAGGCAGCCTTCGTAAATAGGTAGTTTAAGTGAGAAAGTGATAAATTAGTGTCAGATTTTATTTCTTGAACCTATGGAGTTGTCATCTGTGACTTGTATTTTAATTATTATTGCATCTAAGGTTACATGGGCAGACATTTAAAATGTTGCTAAGTCACTTCAGTTGTGTCCAACTCTGTGTGACCCCATAGACGGCAGCCCACCAGGCTCCCCCGTCCCTGGGATTCTCCAGGCAAATGTTAGCTCTTTAATAAATAGGTGTGTGTGTGTGACCATCTGCCATCTTTCCAACAGCAAGTGTTACAGTTTCCTATTCAATACTATTTGCTTGGACAAGAATTTACTCCTTGTCATCGGAGTCACTTTTCACATTTCTATAGATTTTTAAATGAAAACCAATTTTACCTAGTTTTACAGTGTATCTGTAGTAAAGTTTATCACAAGCCCATTTGTGTTCACTACATTCTACAAAACTATTTGAAACTTTTAGATGTATGTGCAGACGGCAGGAAGGCCCTGGCCCAGTCTAAGTGGACTTCGCACAATCGTGGTAAAGAAAAAAGCTTTTCTCCAACTGTGCTTCACTGTGAGGATGCTGTCTGCTTGCTCTTCTCCCAAATCATATTTAACACTACTTTAGTAACTCGTGTGTCAGCCACTTACTGCATTAGCTTATTTAGTTCCCAAGCTAAGGACTTCCTGTAAGAGGTGCTGCTGAAAGCATCTTACTTTATAGATGCTGAAGCTGAACCAAAACCAGATTATTTTGCCCAAGAAAAAGAACCAGTCAGTGGCACAGCCAGGATCAGAAGTCTGGCTTCAGGGTTAAACTTTTAACCTATTAAACTGGTTTACCATGGCTACTGAACATCCCTCCCTGTGCTATCCAGTAGGACCTGTTCATTCATTCTGTATGTAACAGTTTGCACCTGCTAATTCTAAACTCCCAAACCATCCTTCCCCCCACTTCCCACCTTGGCAATCCAAGTGTGTTTTCTATGTCTGTGAGTCTCTTTCTGTTCTGTAAATAAATTCAGTTGTGTCGTATTTTAGACTCCACATATAAGTGATATAGTATGGTGTTTGTGTCTGACTTATTTCATTCAGTGTGATAATCTCTAGGTCCATCCATGTTGCTGCAAATGGCATTATTTCATTCCTTTTTACCCCTGAGGAATACTCCACTGCATACGGGTACCCCGTCTCCTTTGCCTATCCCTCTGCTGATGGGCACCGAGGTTGCTTCCGCGTCTTGGCTGTTGTGAATAGTGCTGTGGTGAGCGCAGGGGTGCGTGTAGCTGCAGGAACCGGGAGGTTTCTCTGTTAATACATTCCTGCTGTGGCCTGTATGTCTCTCCACACTCCATGACGTTCAGCTGTCCCCGCTACGGCGCCCTCCCCACCAGATCCAGCAGCCTGTTTACGTAGCCACAAGAGTGCAGACCGTGGGGTGTTCGAGACTGGAGGCTGCCTCGGTGCTCCGGGGGTCAGCCCCCACCTCACTGCGGACATCGTGCCAGCAGCGACTCGGCCGAAGGGGAGCTCGCAGACCGGGACCAGCAGTGGGGCTCGGGGATGAGCTGCTCTGCCAGCTGCTGCCCCCTGGATGAGACTATGAGCCAGGCTTCCGGATTCCCAGCCCGAGAGGGGCGAGTGCTGTTCCTCCCGATGCCTGCGTCTCAGGCGGGTCTGAGACTCCATTGTGGACACTGTCTACTTCTTCCAAGGATGCGGAGATGCTTCTCAGGAGTAGCAGCTGCTTTTAAGAGCTGGGTCCTTGATGTTCACGCTTGTCATTGCGGGATGTGGGCACCTTAAACCACGTGTGACCTCTTGCGATCAATGACTGACTTTAAAGTAAACTTTGGGTTAATAAGCACAACTTCTTAAACTGATTGTTATGTTTATTACTGATTTCCAGTACTTTTTACATTCTGTATATATGTCTTTTTAAAGCTATATGTTTTGGGATTATTTTTTCTAGGCTTACTGTCTTATTTTTTTCCAAATGGATTTTTTGATGAACAGACATTATTAAGTCATGTCTGACTCCTTGTGACCCCATTGACTGTAGCCCACCAGGCTCCTCTGTCCATGGGATTTTCCAGACAAGAAGACTGGAGTGGGTGGCCATTTCCTTCTCCAGGGGATCTTCTCGACCCTGGGATCGAACCCTAGTCTTCTGTATTGGCAGGTGGGTTCCTCACTGACTGAGCTACTAGGGAAGCCCAAGATATGTGTGTTGGGATTCTTATTTCTAGGCTTACTGTCTTATTTTTTTCTAAATTCATTTTTTGATTAACAGAAGTGCAGTTCAGTGAAGTGAAGTGCATTTTATCATTTGTAATGATTAGCACCTGTTAACACATCCTGCCTGGTGATCGCAGACGCATGCAGGGCCCCCGCTGAGGGCAGCACAGCCTGGCCGGTGGGACCCCTGTGAGTCCTGGATGCCCTCCGTGTGGGGAGGATTGTTATGCAGCTGTGATGGCTCCTGCAGCGAGCGAGAAGGAAGCGGGTGTTCTCTCGAGCAGGGCACATGCTGATGAACCAGGTGCAGTATTAACTCCTCAAGCAAATGCTGATGAATAACAGGTCCTCCCCTGACCGTGGGGCTTGACCATGAGGGTGGGGCCAGGCCCAGGCCCGGCAGGGCAGACACTGGTGGGGTCTGGGTGTGCCCAGCTGCTCTCCTCCGTGTCACGGGCCTCAGCTGAGCTGCGTGCGCTCCTGACCACGGCGGGCGCAGGTCACCGAAGGGCTGCTGCTTTGCGTCAGCAGGACGTGGAGCAGGTGTGGTTGACCCAGCTCCCTAACCCCTGCCCATGTGCTTCACCCCAACACCATACAGGTGCCCGTCGGTGTCCCTTGGGTCCTGGACAGTCCAGTGTGACCTCCTGTGAACACCCAGCCCTCGGGGCCCGTCCACGCAGCAGGCCCCTGTCCGCCTCCCCTGCAGTGGCGAGGCTTCCAGGGGTGGGGTGAGGGGGGGCCGCTCTGCACACTTCCGGGACTCCTGAGGGAATCAGGCCAGTCCCTCCCTTGCAGTCTGGGTGTGAAAGTGTTCTTAAGAAGCAGGAGCTGCCTGGTCACTGCGGAGTCTACAGACGTCCCCTTAAATGAGACGACAGGGACTCCGGGGACTGAAGGGGGCTATGGATATAGCGCCCCCCGCCCCGCCAGCCTCCAGAGCCACTGAGGCGCCTGGCTTTCCTGCAATGCTCATTTATCAATCTTGATAGAATTTAACTTCATAAAACAAAGTAAAAGTGATCAAAGTCAATATGGGAACGTGAAGGACAGCTGGTCTCCAGGATCTTGATGCCTGGAAATCAGGTTAAGTGACGTGAGAATCCAATTAAGGGGGTTCTCAGCTCCAGCACCCTGTCCCTCTCCCCACCACCAGCCCAAGCGGGAGAACTGAGGCCTGTTTATTTTTCTGAGAGGATTCAATCATTCAGGTAATTTCATAAATTCCTTCTGAGCAGGGAGATGGGCGGACAGACTGATGTATCTTTGCATTTAAACCCAGGTCTCTGGGAAAATGCAACGTACTGCCAAGCTGAGGGCCACACTGAGGGAGGGCCACCCTCTCAGGAGAGGCTGCTGGGAGGCAGGTGCCCATGAGCACCGATCATGGGCGCCCGTGAACTTCCTCTGGGAGCGACCTTCTCCTCGGCTTCAATACAATGCAGCCCAGGGGAACTTTACAGCCTCGGGACATTTTCATTAATATGAGTCCTGGCATGGCCATCTTCGACAAAACTGTATGCGTGATTGGATAGTTACTGTATTTTTCTTCCCTAATAAGTGTGGTTACTCGAGTGAAACACAATCAGGCAAAATATAAAATAAGTGATGAAACAAGCTTGCAGTTTTGCCTGTGAACATTCAGCTCCCCTCTATGACTTGTGATTTTCTGGGAAAGTCCTCATGTTTACTTACTCTCTTTATGTGTTTAAAAGGTCAGATATTCATGAAATAGTTAAATAATTTTAACAACAACAACAAAAATAGCACGTCAGAAGATCTGAAGCAGGCGTTAACTACATTTTTTTCTTTTTAACTAGAAGAAGAGCAACAGTGTGTTTAGCACACACACCAAGACACAAGGTTGAAAAACAGACGGTGACACACATGTTCGATAGACGCACAGAACCCGAGTGTAAGACAGTTTCCCCTGCACTGCTGTGATGTTGGGGTCACCGTGTTTTTTTCAGTCAGTGGACCCTATTGGCCCCTGCTATGTTTGGGGACCACTCACTCACTGTTAGCTATGGGGGACCCTGACCCCACTGTTTTCTCTGGGGCTTCGCAGGTTTGTTTCTGTCATGGGACTGAACATGCGACCCCCTGGCCTCTGGGCTGGCGAGGCTTTATTTGGAACACAGGTGCACCAGTGCGCACTCGGGGAGTCACAGCTCGGAAGCTGAGTCTGGAACGCGGGAGAGCCTGATGATTAGAGAGAAGTGCCGCTGTTTTAGACTGGCGCCTCACGTCCACGTGGAAGCTGCTTTTCTGCAGTTCCCACCCCTCGGTCTTGTTCTGCTTCTGGAAAAACAAACAATACCATAACTGCCCTTCTGTGTAAGAGCCCTTTGAATTATTCAAATTCAGGAGACTGGGCAGACAAACAGCCACTGGAACTGACTCCACTGGACAGTGGGCAGGCTGGACATCCAGCCCTGGCTCAGCCGGGGTCTTGAGTAGTTAGTGAGGCCCTGGGTTTCTGATCCAAACCTGCAAATCAAGGCCCACAGCTGTGCTGCAGCGCGGGGCCCAGAAAACCTAAACAATGGCACAGCTCCGGGCACACAGAATACACAGTTAGTGGATGGTGGCTGCTGGTTACTCTGACATTATTTTTAGGCTAAAAAAAATGCTACAGTCTTGATATATGGCCACAAGGGGGTCATAGTTCATGGGAGAAACAAGCATATAAATATCCAAAAAACAAATGCATAGATGCCTAAATACAACAGGACCAGTGCTGTGAGAAGAGTTGGAGAAATTAAGATGCGAACGTATTGACCAGTGACAGTCAGTCCATCTCCCCCGCCCCGCCACCCCCGCACCCCAGGCAGACCTACATGAGATGCCATCTACTGAACTGATCCAGGAGACGGGGCCTTGCTTCTTGTCGCCTAAGAATCAGGAATGCGGTAGGAGGTGGTGACGGGACAGGACAGGGTGAGGCCAGGCCGCGGTGCCATCTCTGCACCATGCCCCCCCCAGGTGGCTGAGGGGCCCTGTCCTCTGCTGCTTGGGCGCTGCAGCCGACCCCATGGCCCAGAGCCCACCAGGCTCCTCTGTCCACGGGACTCTCCAGGAAAGAATATTGGAGTGGGTTGCCATTTCCTCCTCAAGCTATTTAATAGAAAGAGAAGATCTTCTGGAGAAGGGAATGACAACCCACTCCAGTACTGTTGCCTGGAGAATCCCATGGACGGAGGAGTCTATGGGGTTGCGGAGTCTGACACGACTGACAGGCTAAACCAAACACCCCACAGAGTGAGGATGGGAACAGAGCCTTGACAACAAGCACGCAACACCTGATCCAGCCACCAGGTGACGCTCTTGCCCTGTGTTTCGCAGCGGAGCGTTCCTGCTGCAGGCCAGGACTTCCTCTGCAGAATTCAAAGGGCATCTGTCCACGGTGTTCTGCTTGAATCAGGCGGTGTGTTTTTACCCCTGCAAGTCTGGCCAGGGAGGATCAGAGGGAGAAACTTGTTTTGTCGGGTTAGCAGCTGATGGACTTCAACTTTGAACACCCAGGTGTCCAGATGAGTGTATTCTGAAGTACTTGGGTGTTTAGGAAGGGGAAGCATAGGGTAGTTTTGTTTTCTGCATATAATGGAATAAAGTATTTCTCCCCTTTATTTCTTTAAATGGATCTTTGGAAAAGAGCTCTTTCTTTGATGAAATTTAAGCAAAAATAAGGATTTCAGGGTATCGGGCATTAATGGATGCTGAAGAGGGAGCTCCCTGCTCATCCCAGAGGAGCCGTCTCGGAAGCAGTGCTCTGTGTCATCAGCCTTCAGAGCCTGGGGGAACCGGTGAGGCTTTATTCTGGTGCCGTTCATTCTTCAAACACTCTAAACACAGAGTCCTTCCCGTTTGAGCGAAGGAAGGAGGGCCGTCAGCTCAGTGCTTCCGGGAGGGGAGGAGAGGTCTCCCAGGATGTCAGCAGGGGAAATGGGATGGGGGCGGTTAACTGGACCCAAACTGTCATCCACCGTCGTCCTTCATCATCACTGCTATGAACAAGCTTCTCTAAGTTGCTTGGCTAATTAAACAATGCAACGCAGGCAGGGACGTTGTCCGGAAGGAGCAGTCTTTCCGCCTTGGTTTCGCGATCACCGGGTCCAGACATGCCCTTTGGACCCGGATGCGGCCGCGGCTGGCCCTGTCCCCTCCAGGAGCCGGCCCTGTTCTCTGGGCCCCGGTGTGCGCCTTCCTGCCCAGGGACGGGGCAGGAGGTGGTCGCGTGTATCCTCCTCGTCTCCCTCCTCGGGGACCGAGGCCGCGGGCTCCCACCAGGCACGCGGCGGGAGTAGCAGAGCAGCCTGGCGGTGAGCACCCGGCCCTCAGGGAGAGCGCCCGGCTTCTCCCCCGGCCGTGAGTACCCGCGGTCTTCCGGGTGGAGGAAGGCGAGGATGCCGGCTGCTCTCCAGGTGGGGGGCTTCCCTGGGCCAGGTGGGCTGGCCACGGCGTCTGGAGAGCTGGGCGCTCTGACACGGGGTCCTAACACGGGGTCCCGGGGTGCCGGCAGGCCCGCGCGTCGGGGCCGGTCAGCGGGGGGGAAACAACAGCGGAGTCCCCGGCAGCTCGCAGCGCGGGCGGGCGGGCCTGGGTTGGCGGCCGGGGTCCAAGGACAACCGGCTGCAGTCAGCGCGGCCCCTACGTGCACGGTCCCCCAGGCTGCCGGCTTCCCCCGGCTCCGTCACAGCTCCGCCCGAAGGCGGAGGCACGCCATCACGGCATCTGCACCTGTCCCACCAGCCCCGGGCGGCTGTATGGTCTCCACGCGATTTCATCATCTGTCACCGTAACTCACCGGTGCCTCAGCTCATTGTGTTTGGGAGGTGGACCAGTACTGCACTGCACCTTCTGAAGAGACGTCTTTGCCCAACTCTGAAAGCAGGAGGCAGTGTTGGACCAAGACGATTACTTTTTCTAACAATGTCTGTTTTGACTGGAAACCTTGCTGCCTAGTTCCCTGTCAAGCAGAATAAAAGTAAACTAGCCCCCCCCCCCACCCCCGCCCCCGGTGGTGCTATAGGGTTGTAGGGAATCTTCATAAAACATGCCAGTTATGCATTTTTGACTCAACATTCACATATTCTCCCCCACACCAAAACTCAAGGCCATGCTTAAAGGGAATAAAAAAAAAAGGTCCCATAAAGAATGACAGCTTATGTGGCTTATTTAAGAAAGAGGCTCTGATAAACCCCTAGCTCTCCCAAACTTCCAACTTTTTAACTCTAAATCCGCCAGACTCCAAATACCTACAGGTAGGTCTCTAAATTTTAATTGTTCACTCCTGTGGGTAGGGTTACAGGAGCGCATGTTTAAAACTATGGTGAAAAACACACATTCAGTTTACCAACGTGACCATTTTTAAGTGCACAAATCAGTCGTGTTAATCAAGTACGTTCCTATTGTTGGGAAACAGATTTCCACATCTTTCCCATCTCACAAGAGTGACACTTTATTCCCACTAAACACAGCTGCTCTTCCATCTCTCCCTAGCCCTGGCATGCGGCATCCTTTAAGAAATGGACTCCTCCAGGGTTAACCTCTCAGAAGGGGGAACCTGAAGGGTTGGCTTTCTGGGGACTGGCTTATTTCTCTGAGCAATGTCCCCGAGGCTCATACATGTTGCATCATGTCACATGAGCTCCCTTTTTCTTAAGGCTTCACGATATTCTTTGATGTGGAGGACCGTGTGTCTGTCTGTGGACTTGTGTTGCGTCCACCTCCGGCTGTGTGAGCACCGTGAATCTGGGGTGCAGGTGTCTCCTCCAGGGCCTGCTCCGAATCCCTTTGGATAAATATCCAGAAATGAAACTGCTGGGTCACATGGTAATTCTGTTTTTTGAGGAATCTCCATACTCTGGTACACAATGGTTTCACTCTTTTACATTCGAACCAGGTTATACCAGCCCATTTTTGACAAGTGATATAAATTGTTATACTTAGTTCCACTGCACAAGCTTGTTATTGATTGGAATGGTAAGTATTTCTGAAGGATCAATTTGCAAGGGCAGAAGAAATTTGTCATTTACATATATAGACATGGTGCTCTAGGAAAAGGTTGTTTGATCTTATAAATTTTTTTTTGATAGTAAATGAAATTCCAGAGGCCTGAGACCAGAGCAAATTAGAAAATTGAATAGAATTCTCAATCATTTCTAATAAGTTTAGGGTAGGCAGAGCATTGCATAGTTTAAATTGAAGATCTGTGAGAACTCTGGAGTCCTGATGACGTGGATGGTTCAGAAGGGCTGTGAAAAGACAGATATGTTCCTCTTGGGAAGTGAGGTGCAGGTGGGTTACTTAGAAACCAAACCATCATCATGGGCTAAGCTGGCAGGGTCCCCGAGTCAGGTCAGGCATGTCCTGGTGAGCAGATCCAAGTGGACACGTGGGCAGGAGGGCCCATGGGGGCCTTAAAGACAGGGGCCTCGGCCAAAGAAAGGACACAGCCCTGATGCCAGGGAGAAACTCCCTGTCCACAGCTTTGTTCAGAACTGGACACCAGTGTTGACGTTTTATGTGAAGTATTCTTAAATAGTTTAGCTCGAGAACTGTGTCACATGCAGAGCAATCTGAAGAAATAAAGTCCTGAACTCATCACCTGAAAGCATAAGTCCAGTATTTAAAGAAATGGCAAAGAGAACTGTATCAACCTTTCCAGTAATCAATCATGAAATATTAGGTCTAAAACAGGTTTGTTTTCCCTTTTCCCCAAAGCCTAGTATGTTGGCTAAAGAAGATGTTTTTATTAGCACCTGTTTGGATTCTGTGTTGATAAGAAAGGGCCCAAGTGACTCCTTTGAGCAGTGGATGTCAATAACTTTTTATTTATCAGTGGATTCATTTAATTCCTGGGTATGTCAGTTCTCATATATTTTTATAAGCTGATCCCCATATTATCATAAATTCTAAGTCAATACTCCTAATACCCAGAAGAGTATTTAAAACTTATCTCCACAAATCATCCTGATGTGACCAGGACATTATTGGAGTTGAGAAGGAGACACACAATCCATATTCACCCAGCAGAAAAGCTGATGACTATGGTGTCTGGATAAGCACCAACTTACAGAACTGAGTTTACAGGTGATTGAGTTCAGTCCATTCAAGAGTTTTGCCTATTGTGCCTGAAGCTTTATTTTTTCAGAGACTAAAATATGCTTCCACCAAGCCAGCATTCATTTATTTTTGAAAATACCAGAATTCTCATTGACGCCAAACCAGACATCAAGGAGACCTCCTCAGACCCTGTGTCCTTGTGGTCCAGTCATTGAAGGTCAAGCCTTTTGCTTTCAGCTTAAAGACACTCAAGCCTTCAAGCTCATTTTCATGAAACACCCTGCAGTGGACCGTGTGGTGAGTGGGGGAGAGCAGGTGGGGAGAGACCATCACTCAGCGTCCTAATGTCTGAGGGCAGGGCGGCTGCCAGGTCAGAAGTGCCTGTCCCTCCAGTGCCTGGCCACGAGGTTGCCCCTGCTCCAGGCCTGACTGCTGAGGCTGCTTTGTGTTTTGGATCTGGCTCTGCAGATGTTTCCACTTGGGTAGAACTTTGGATTCACCAAGATGTCTGATGAAGCGTCCCTGCCCCCAGGCATGGTTCTCCAGTGCTCTGAGATGTCCCTTCCCACAGGTGCCTTTAATGACCCGCCTCACACAGCACCTGGCCTTCCTCAGGGGCTCAGTGGTGAAGAATCCGCCTGCCAATGCAGGAGATGAGGTTTGATCCCTGGGTTGACAAGAGCTCCTGGAGGAGGAGATGGCAACCCACTCCAGTGTTCTTGCCTGGAGAATCCCAGGGACAGAGGAGCCTGTGGGGCTATGGTCCACAGGTTCCCAGAGAGTTGGACATGACTGAATGACTACATACAAGCACAGCAACTCATGCCACATGACAGGTTCCATCTCCAGTTCAGTGCGGCTGCTCAGTCACGTCTGATTCTCTGCGACCCCATGGACTGCAGCACACCCGGCCTCCCTGTCCATCACCAACTCCTGGAGCTTACTCAAACTCATGTCCATCGAGTCGGTGATGCCATCCAACCATCTCATCCTCTGTCGTCCCCTTCTTCTCCTGCCTTCAATCTTTCCCAGCATCAGGGTCTTTTCCAATGAGTCAGCTCTTTCCATCAGGTGGCCAAAGTTTTGGTGTTTCAGCTTCAGCATCAGTCCTTCCAATGAATATTCAGGACTGATTTCCTTTAGGATGGACTGGTTGGATCTCCTTGCAGTCCAAGGGACTCTCAAGAGTCTTCTCCAACACCACAGTTCAAAAGCATCAATTCTCTGGTGCTCAGCTTTTTTTATAGTCCAACTCTCACATCCATACATGACCACTGGAAAAACCATAGCCTTGACTAGACGGACCTTTGTTGGCAAAGTAATGTCTCTGCTTTTAAATATGCTGTCTAGCTTGGCCATAACTTTTCTTCCAATGAGCAAGTGTCTTTTAATTTCATGGCTGCAGTCACCATCTGCAGTGATTTTGGAGTCCAATAAAATAAAGTCTGTCACTGTTTCCCCATCTATTTGCTGTGAATAGATGCCATTATCTTAGTTTTCTGAATGTTGAGTTTTAAGTCAACGTTTTCACTCTCCTCTTTCACTTTCACCAAGAGGCTCTTTAGTTCTTTGCTTTCTGTCATAATGGTGGTGTCATCTGCATATCTGAGGTTATTGATATTTCTCCCGGCAATCTTGATTCCAGCTTGTGCTTCATCCAGTCCAGCATTTCTCATGATGGACTCTGCATATAAGTTAAATAAGCAGGGTGACAGTATACAGCCTTGACATACTCCTTTCCTGATTTGGAACCAGTCTGTTGTTTCATGTCCAGTTCTAACTGTTGCTTCCTGACCTGCATACTGATTTCTCAGGAGGCAGGTCAGGTGGTCTGGTATTCCCATTTCTTTCAGAATTTTGCACAGTTTGTTGTGATCCACACAGTCAAAGGCTTTGGCATAGTCAATAAAGCAGAAGTAGAAGTTTTCTGGAACTCTTGCTATTTCGATGATTCAGCGAATGTTGGCAGTTTGGTCTCTGGTTCTTCTGCCTTTTCTAATCCTGCCTGAACATATGGACGTTCTCAGTTCACATACAGGAGGCTCCATCTTGGGATCTGTTATTGCTGTTTCTGCCCCAAACTCCTCCGCTGAAGTCAAAGTTCCAGGAAAACAAAAGATAATGGAGCTCCATCAGGAAGTCAGACCACGGCGCTACCTGGATATTGTGTTCTGTGTTTTATGAAGTTTTCTCTTATCAGCACCCGCATCAGATGATGTTTATTAAGCCTGTGCTGGGCCCAGTGCCACGTGGGATAATGTTTCCCCACAGTTTCTCACTGTGCTGGCTTTTTAAACGGTTCTGACCAATTCTGTTGTGAAGTCAATTTCTCTCTTGATATTTTAATTTTATGGTTATTTTTTATTAGAATCACCAGACAGTTCAGTTTGTGATTTCAGTGAAGGTGGTTCAAGAGCGTCATGGCCTGGGTGTCAGGGTCAGTGCTGTGGGGACAGACACACCCAGGTTTCTGGTCGGCAGCCACACCACAGCCTGGGACGTGCAGCTGCACACTGGCCTTCACAGTCCAGGACGCTTTCTGTGCAGTTTTCAGAATGTGAATAAGCACTCTAGGTGTGTATGGCACTGAAACAGATGTTAATTTCCCCAAAGATGAGCTGTTATCCTTGGTATTAGTTAGCTGCCCTTGCTGGCTTCCTTCTTGGCTCAGCTGGTAAAGAATCCGCCTGCAATGGGGGAGACCTGGGTTCGATCCCTGGGTTGCGAAGATCCCCTGGAGAAGGGAATGGCTACCCACTCCAGTATTCTGGCCTGGAGATCTCCATGGACTGTATAGTCCATGGGGTTGCAAAGAGTCAGACACGACTGAGTGACCCTCACTTCTTAGAGCTGCCCTTTCTAATTCATCTGCTTTATTTTTTCCTGAAATTTCCCCAACTAGTGTGTAAAAACTTCTAATAAAGATAAAATGTTACTTGTAAATGATGACAATAGCTGGGTGAGTGCAGGATCTTAGCAGCATCTGCCTGCCCCCAATTTCTGCTCTGTGAGGAGAACCGTCGAATGTGAACACATATTAACCATTTCAGCCCACTGAGCACATCCTGATGAGCCTACATAGTAATGTGGACCTTGAGGTATCTGCCATTAGCCAGGGAATAGGTACAATGTGCAGATACATAGGTGTGATTTCTTTCATGGTTACGAGCTGCCTGATGCCCTGTTGGCTTCATGCATGCCACGTGAGCCATCCCTTCAGAGGTTTAGGGAAGCTGGGAAATTCAACAGAGAATCTGGACCCAGATCAGAGTCCCTAGGATTCCCCACTCATGGCCCCCCCCATAAGCTGTCAGAGGCAGTGGGTTCTTGGCTGGCATTTCACAGACCCCAGGCATGTCTTTACAGCACAGCTGTCAGATTCCATCTACAGGCAGTTAATTTTTGAATGAATCAAGGGTCCTCAGGCTCATAGTGGTGTCAGCCTGGCTGAAAGGTAAGGACTCCATCCTGGGGCAGAGCAGTGGCACTTTCCTTGGGGAAAGAAAAAGGGGCCTAAGATGCCAACAGACAGCCCCGGAATATGGCTCATTCAGACTGCAAAGAACCTGGACTCCTAGGTGCAGAAGAGGGGAACTGAGGGGAAATAGCTCTCTTTACACAACTCAGCTCTGAAGGACGGGGAAGGCAGGGTGGGATGACTGTGTGTGCAGCTGAAGCCCGTCAAGAGAGCTGCCAAATCTCACGATGCACAGAAGCGTGTCTTGGTTTCACAGAAGACATTGAAAACCAGGGCTCTAATTGAAGCTGTGAGCTTCATGTTGGGGTGATGAGGAGACGGGCGGGGGAGCAGCCACTGAACCGAGGGCAGGGAAGAGAGGCAGTGTCAACATGGTCAGGGCACAGGGTCCCCTAGGTCTCAGCTGCATCCTGGTGATGGAGCGTTCCTTTCCTCTGGAAGAGTGCATGGCCTCCCTTGGGCTTCTTTCTGCTCCCAGGAAGAAAAGGGCTCACGATAGCTTTTAAGTTAAAGAGGCATATTTTGGGGGTGCTTTAGGCCAGCTTCTTTCCAGGCGGAGGTGCTCCTGTGCTCACACGCAGCATTTAGCAGTTTCCACATCACAGGATTTCCACAATTACAGGCTTGCTCCTCTGCCTCCTCTCCCTCCCTCCCCCCTCTCACTGCCTCTGTCTTTCCCTTCCTCTGGCTCTCTGCCCTCTGAATCTGTCTCTTCTCTCTGCTTCTCTCTGCTCTTCTGACCTTTTGTCTCTCTGCCTCTGCCTCTCCCCTTCCCCCAGGACAGGGAAGTCACACAGGGCCAGCATCTTCTAAGGCCCCACTTGTGGAAACACACTCACCAAAGGAGAGTGAGTCCACCCGCCTGTCTGCTGTGTACCTCTCACAGGATGGAGACTGGGCTTGAGCACCAATCACCTTGAAATGCAAGCCCACATTCTCAGCCCGGTGCCACGGGTAGACCAAGCACTCACAGGTACACAGGCTCCTGCACGGCTGGGCTCCTAGGTGGGGTGGAGCGGCTCTGTGGAGCATGGATGCCTGGCTTTAAGGCTTTAATATGGATGGAGAACTAGAGCAAGGAGGACACAAAGAGGCCTTCCCAGCAGCAGAAACGGCAAAGCGGCCAATCAGCCAGTCTTGGGAGACTTGGCAGCAACGTGGATTCAGGACCACGGACAGCTCCCGGGCGACGGCTCCCAGGACCCAGGTCGCCTTGTTCCCTGTTCACCTGCTGTCAACAGCCCTACATCTCTCGGTCCAAGGAGACTCACCAGGAGCTGCACAGAGACGCTGGAGATTATCAACATCTACTCGAAACTTCCTTCCTGCAGTCACTGCAGGTGGGAAGACAACAGAGGAGGGCTCCCCAGGAGAGAAAGAAGGGTTCTTTCATCCAGCATTTTACGTGTTGACAAATACTTCATCACTTCGTATGGTGCAGAGATCTCAAAAGTTTGTGACAGCAAAGGAGAAGGCCAGTCTTGCCTTCATTTATCAGATCCAATGAATGTACCTTTGGTTCTTGAACTTTAAAATCTGAAAACACTGGGGTCAGACTGCGAGCCCCTTGACAAGTCAGCATGAGAACAGCAGTAGCTGAGGCTGAACAGGCCGACCTGGTTAAAGCAACTGTCGGAGCCGGTTCATCGGTGACGAATGCAGTTACAGGAGTCTCATTAACACAATACCAGCAATAAACCCAAGGAACTGAGAGGAGGCCAGCGCCAAAGGCAGGAAGGAATGGAAATAATTTCTGCCTGAAGCAGCAGGTGCCCAGACAAGGGGGCCCCAACACCCACCCTCCTGACTACTCATCAGGTTACTTCCCTGGTAATGGCAGCCTTTTATCACCCAGACAGGTGACAGTGACAGTCGCTCAGTCACGTCTGACTCTTTGCAGCCCCAGGGACCACAGCCCACCAGGCTCCTCTGTCCATGGAATTCTCCAGCAAGAGTACTGGAGTCAGTAGCCTTTCCCTTCTCCAGGGGATCTTCCCAACCCAGGGATTGAACCTTGGTCTCCCCCATCATAAACAGATTCTTTACCATATGAACAACCAGGGAAGCCCCTTTATCACGCAGATGTAAACTTTATTATTATTAAATAATTATTTTTTGTCATCATATAAAATATATATACAGATAGAATGTAAAAGCCAAGTTTGCTGATATTAAACGGAACTATACTATAGATACTAATTCTGTGATTTTTAACCAGACAAAGAAACGAGAGAAGGCATCATAGGCCTGTTATAAGCCCTCTGCTGCTGTTCACAGAGTGGACGTGCAGAGACAGGGAGGCGACCCCACTGGGGGGAGCAGGCAGGTCAGTACCACCTAGCTGTCCCTCCCCCACAGTCCCTGATGTCATGAGGGGTGTCACTGGCTTCCCCATCCCCCTGGTGTGGGTTAGGTGCCCCTCTTAGATACTCGTGAGACACAGGGAATTGTACTGACCTGTTTATTTGTATGAAAACACCTCCTTTGCCATTAACTTCTAAGTTCATCAGAGTAAGGACTGACCATAACTGTCCAACCACCTGTCTTCAGGAATGATCCTAAAGCATCAGTCTTAATACTAATGCTCATCCAGGGTCACAACACCAGAGGTTGTGACTCAGGCTGCAGTGAGCACTAGGATCTGTTTCTTTATTTTAATCTCTAAAGAGAAATCTGATAACAGGTGGGGTTTGGAAGGTGCCATCTTCTACACTCACTGCATCACAAGAATGGGCATTTTTTGAAACAGGTCTGGGCCAATCATGTGGAAATTCAGATTCCAGTGGCTGGACATGGAGCCTACCCACCAGATGCTGTTGTTGGCTTTCCTGAGGTTGACGGTGCCCATGGCAGGCAGAAGGGACCCCAGAACTTCTGTGATTGAGGGCACAACAATGTGGCACAGGCTTTAGTAACGTCAAGAAGACATTTCTATTTTCAAGCTAAGAAAGTTAGTTGTCATTAGCCTTAAAGAAAGGTAATTTCCTGCAGAGTTTAGTTTTAAAGCTAGGCACACACGTTCCACAGGGACATGCATTGCTTTATGTGTTTGCGGTAAGTGATGGCCAGTTCTGTGACTTTTGTCCAAAAAAATGAGGATTTGAAGATTGAGCTACAAGCTATGCTATCAAGAGAGTAACTATTGAGGCTGGTTTTGAATTATAACTGAGCCAAAAAGCATTTCAAAGCAATCCGTTCTTTTTCTTCCCTTTCTCACTTAAAAAACTTGGCTGTATTTTTTCACATTTGGTAAAAGGAATGCTCAGAATCTTCGGCTGGGTATGCCAAGTTGTAGCCCAGAGCACAGTTTCAGAGCTGATTCATGGGTCCCAGAAGGCTACCTGGGAGAGATCTCTGTGGTTGCAATGTCCTATTTTTTCCCCTGAATTACTTTGTATCTGATACGGACTGGGATTTTGCATACAGATTGGGCACTGCTTTGAAACCTCTGCTACAATGTATATTTCATGATCAGTCTCCTCAAACTCCAAAACCTCTCCAGAAAAAAATCCTGTACCTTTGTGGTTTGCTTACTAAAATCTACATGGACCAATGAAAGGAGTTGTCCCCTAACTTAACAAGAAATACTTAAAAAAAAAAAACTTGGAAGAGTTGAAAATGCCATGAACAACAAAAACAAACTACTAAAAGGGGAAAATATTTAATTGTTAAGTATGGATTTTGAGGAAAAAAGACTTATGATTGTAATTTAAAAAATCCCCCCTTTGTGGAAGGCATGTGGACCAACATACTCTCTTCCCATGGGTGATGTACTGTGAGAAAACACAGATAAAGTGAGATTAGATCC
The DNA here is from genome assembly GCF_032405125.1 of Capricornis sumatraensis. NCBI lineage: Eukaryota > Metazoa > Chordata > Mammalia > Artiodactyla > Bovidae > Capricornis > Capricornis sumatraensis. The sequence goes on along the minus strand of NC_091072.1, from coordinate 42,839,671 downwards.
CAGTAGAATGATGCATTTGCTCTAACTCCTGGCAGGGAAACCAGACACTGGTGATGGAATGGGGCTGAGGACCAAGGCATAAGGTCAGGAAGGGAGGAAACTGTAGTTTGAGATGTGAGAGCTTCCTGCTTACATGCGGATTCCCTATTTTCTTGGTGGATGACTCACCATTGCCTGGGAAATCTGAGGACATTTTATCTGAGTAGACCGCCCCAGCACTGTTTCTTGCCCATCTAAGAGCATTCAGGATATGAGGATGGGAAAACCCACAAATGCAAATGAAATCATCTCTGATCTTTCTGGTCGACCCTTTTGGGCTTCCCTGCTGAATGCATGGCCTCATCTGTGGTCCAGTTTCTCCATCCAGAACCAAAGAGATGGCGATGCCCCCCTGCCTTACTCTTCTGTATTAACTTGCCCAGCAGTGCCTGGGTCCTTGGGGGGTTCACGTCCCTCCACTGGCAGTCTGGCTTTGATCATCCCTGACCTCTGCTCCACCCCTAGTTTCAAAAGCTCTGTCCTGCTCACAACTCTGCAAACCTTAAGCAATGTTCTTTCCTGTAACCAGAATGATACTTCTAGATTTTATATCTCATGATAACCCTTCTGTGCTTAAAACCCTCTGGTGACCCCACAGCCACCAGGATAGATCTCGTCTGCATGGGAACAACGCCTTGCAGGAGCCTCCCCCATTCCTCTGTCAATGCCCTCCCTCCCCACTCCATGATCTGCTGCAGCCACGTTTCACTTGAGATTTCTTAAGTTTACTTTGCTCTCCTTGATGGCAAGAGCTTGAAACATTCCATGTTTCAAATAGGATTTGCCTTTCTTGACCTCTGGGCAATGCCTACTCAATCTTCAGAATTCAGCTTAAAAACAGCACTTCCTCCAGGAAGCCCTCCTTACTGGAATGTGTCCTCTCCACAGCACATGCCTCCACCAGCATGACTGGTGTGGTTCACACACGTGCTTCTGTCTCATCCAGATCATACGTTCTGGACTTGAGACATGTGTGTGTTCATCCTGCTCCCTCAGTGTGCTTGGGGCTGGTCCAGCAAGGTCATGGAAGGTCAGCCCTCATGCATGTCTGCACCGGCCATCACAGCACCCTGTCCACACCGCCCAGGGTGAGGCCAGGTGCTTCTCCCATAGGATCCTGAGAGTGGTCGCCTGAGAATACATTTAACTGCTCCTGACACAGCTCTGTTACTGTCTCCTCACACTCACCAGCCTTGGGCTCACTCTGGGTATCTTCTCCTTTCCCTCTGGGAATCCCACAGATGTGGTGGGCTTGACTAGAAATCCTTCTGGGATGTGCATGATTTCATGTTTCCAGGTTCATTTCTACAGTGATTACTTGGTCTTTGGACATGATTCAGACAGCAGCTCTCTCAAAAGCCCCAGCTTATTCACAGCAATGCTTTCACAATAGCTGGAACATGGACGCAACCCGAGTGCCCATCAACAGAAGAAAATTCTGATATTCACCAGTGCTCTTCCTTTTCAGGGCTGAATAACATTCCACTATATGCACATGCTACATCCACTTACCCAGTAATCATGTTTTTAATATAAGGATATATGTATATTATAAGCCCGTGACATAAAATTGACTTGAAGTCCAAAACAGAGAATAGAGGTTAGGCATATCACATCATCCTAAAAACATCCCACTGGAAATCCAGAATAATCTCAGACTTGCATTCTAATGCTGACAATAGTCTTGACATATATAAAGTTTAAAATGACAGTAAATGCATCTGTCATCTGTTGATGGGCCCTCAAGGTTCTAGAGCCCAGGGTCCTGGAGTCTCAGAAGGTCAATACTAAGTGTTCCTTTCCTCACCCATCCCCCAGAGCTTAACTTCTCTTTGGAGGTTTTTATTCTGACTTTTGTGATGTATCACCTTATTTCTATTAAATAAACCCAAGAATCTCTGTTGTCAGTTTATTCAGTATGATGTTCATCATGAATTTAAGATGTTGAATTCAAGGTGTATTTTTAAAAATTTATGTATTTTAATTGGAGGATAATTACTTTACAACATTGTGATGGTTTCTGCCACACGTCAGTATGAATTGGCCACAGGTATACATGTGTTCCCTCCATCCTGAGCCTCCCTCCCACCTTCCTCCCCACCTGGTCATATTTTAAACATTTATTATATTAATGAAAACCATCTAGAACTATCTTTTGCATTTTTCCTAGATGTGAAACTCTTCCTATCCTTAATGTTTATATTTTTATTTGGCTTCTCAAATTCCTCAGTTTTCTTTCAAGATTATTTGATCTTTATTTCCTAGAAGAGCATACTTAACTGAGATTCAAGGTCAGATTTTTCAGAACACAAACAGTATGTTTTATAGAAATGTTCTACTAGTGACTCCTTATTTGTGATCTTGTTATGTAGGTACACTTTTTATACACACTGTTTTCTTGGTTTTCCTCAACATCTCTGCATCACTTTTAGTCAAGAAATGTCATTTTCCATGAAATGGGAAGAAGTTCACAGCCAAGAGGATTTAAGATATACTCAAGTTACCTTCTTGAAAATTGGTAGAATCAGCAAAGCTGCTAAAACTCATTGGTTTTGAGGCCTCAACTTTCTTGGCTGCCTGACTTGGACACCGTGGGGAGCTCCAGCCTGTGTCAGCAGTAGGGATGACAGCTGCTTCACTTCCCTAACATCTTCCTAGGCTTTCAGCAGGTTATCCTGGTCTCAGAAACCTTTCTGTTTGTTGTCATACTGGGTTTTTCATGATTACATCATTGAAATAATTAGCCTTGTTTCTTTCCTTTTGCAATCTTAATGTTCCTACTGTTCCACTGAAGTCCTTGAAGGCACATTATCTTACTGGTCTCATCTGTGTATAGTGATGATAAATGGATGTGTTGGGTGAATTAATGAACATGAGTTTAGATACCAACATAGGACTTGGAATTTTCATTTTTTTAAAACAGCAATCTAAATAATAAATATAATGCCACTTTAAAATTAGAATGCAACAGTAGCTTAATTGTAAATTTCATCTTCAGTCATATACAGACTTCATGTCCAACACGTTTTATAAATGTACACTGTTTATGCACCTGAAGTGGCCTAGTGACAGCTCTTTCCACATCACCTCACAATGATTTGATAGACTGTTTCATTCCTGTAAGAAGTCCAGGCACACAGAGAGCTGACACAGAGCTCTTGTCCAGAAAGAGAGAGAAGTGTAAAAGCGTAGGAGAGACACATGAACAAGTAATTATATTAACAGCTACTTGAACATCAAAAGCAATCTGAAAATGTCCACTGTGATGAAAAGGAAATGGCATGAAATTAAAAAGAATACAGCAGAAAGCTACATATTTTATTTGAAGTCACGGAGTCTCCCTGGAGGTTCACAAGGCATGGAGCACACAGGAGTACTGTGTGGAGCTTGTGAACATCTGTGGGCAATGACCTTCATAACATTCAATTGGAAACAGCCACCCACATAACAACTGACGCAGAAGGGTCCTCCTGAATACATTCCTTATCTGGAGCAATATCTCCGAAGATCTACTTCTTATAAAACTTCAGTTTAAAACTGCATGTGACTATGCTCAGTTCAGTTCAGTCGCTCAGTTGTGTCCGACCCTTTGCGACCCCATGGACTGCAGCACGCCAGGCCTCCCTGTCCATCACCAACTCCCAAAGTTTACTCAAACTCATGTCCATCGAGTCGGTGATGCCATCCAGCCATCTGATCCTCTGTCGTTCCCTTGTCCTCCCGCCTTCAATCTTTTCCAGCATCAAGGTCTTTTCAAATGAGTCAGCTCTTTACATCAGGTGGGCAAAGAATTGGAGTTTCAGCCTTACCATCAATCCTTCCAATGAATATTCAGAACTGATTTCCGTTAGGATTGACTGGTTTGATTTCCTTTCAGACCAAGGGACTCTCAAGAGTTTTTCTCCATCACCACAGTTCAAAAGGATCAATTCTTTGGTGCTCAACTCTTACATCCATACATGACTATTGGAAAAACCATAGCTTGACTAGACAGACCTTTGTTGGCAAAGCAATGTCTTTGCTTTTTAATATGCTGTCTAGGTTGGTCACTACACTATTTTATACTAAATTGTGATAATCCACAAAGAAATACTACAATATTTACATTGACTCAAAATACTACATTGTTTCACTTCTAGGCTTTCTAAAAATATGAAGAAAAAATTAATCTCTGTGTTTACTTTTTTACAAAACAGCAAAAAAAGTAAAATTTCAGAGTATCTTTATTTTCATGCTAATATAAAAGAATGATTTTGTGAATGACTCCCACACCTATTATTTTTATCCAGTTTCACTGGAAAAGACCCTGATGCTGGGAAAGATTGAGGGCAAGAGGAGAAAGAGGCAACAGAGGATGAGAGGGTTGGATGTTGTCACTGAATGGACACGAGTTTGACCAAACTCTGGAAATAGGGGAGGACAGGGAAACCTCGCATGCTGCAGCCCGCGGGGCCACAGAGTTGGACATGACTTAGTGACTGGACAAATTGAAATTATAATCATGTGAAGACGTGCATCATCAATTGCTCGAAAAACAACAAAAACATGGAGAAAAAAGTGCCTTTAGAATGTGGTGGCTTGTTTCATAATCTTAATCTTCATCTTTTAAATTTTCCGGAGTGCTCTTATTTCAAAGCTCCACTAGGTGATGCTATGAGAATACTGATGGGCAGAGCAAATTCCTCCATAACAAATGGGAAACTTTTATTTCTGGGGGTAATTTTTGACATTTTATTAATTTTTAAAAACTTGATATTTAAGGTAGCTCAGTCACTATGCAGCTCAAGGTACTTTAACTTCTAGGCTCATGGTCCAAAGCCCAAGAATCATGGAAACCCTGGATGGGGCGTGGTTGGCCTTGAAGGCCCCACAAGATGGGGCTCTGATCTGGATAGCACATTAAACCTTCCCATGTTGGGCCCCTTACAACACAAGCCAGCATCACAATGTGTGATATGAGTATATACAGTCCCTGCCAACTTTACCTCAACAAGGCTGGGAAAATTTAAAAATTTTCCCTCTGTTTTACCTTGTTATCCTTTGGAATACTGGTAAAACATGGTTAGTAGAGTCTATTATGTGTGATTCTAGGTGTATAAAAATATGTTATTGTGCATAAAAATGTTCAGTTCAGTTCAGTTCAGTCGCTCAGTTGTGTCTGACTCTTTGCAACCCCATGAATCGCAGCACACCAGGCCTCCCTGTCTATCACCAACTCCCGGAGTTCACTCAGACTCATGTCCATCAAGTCAGTGATGCCATCCAGCCATCTCATCCTCTGTCATCCCCTTCTCCTCCTACCCCCAATCCCTCCCAGCATCAGAGTCTTTTCCAATGAGTCAACTCTTCGCATGAAGTGGCCAAAGTACTGGAGTTTCAGCTTTAGCATCATTCCTTCCAAAGAAATCCCAGGGCTGATCTCTTTCAGAATGGACTGGTTGGATCTCCTTGCAGTCCAAGGGACTCTCAAGAGTCTTCTCCAACACCACAGTTCAAAAGCATCAATTCTTCAGTACTCAGCCTTCTTCACAGTCCAACTCTCACATCCATACATGACTACTGGAAAAACCATAGTCTTGACTAGACGGACCTTAGTCGGCAAAGTACTGTCTCTGCTTTTGAATATACTATCTAGGTTGGTCATAACTTTTCTTTCAAGGAATAAGTGTCTTTTAATTTCATGGCTGCAGTCACCATCTGCAATGATTTTGGAGCCAAAAAAATAAAGTCTGACACTGTTTCCACTGTTTCCCCATCAATTTCCCATGAAGTGATGGGACCAGATGCCATGATCTTCATTTTCTGAATGTTGAGCTGTAAGCCAACTTTTTCACTCTCCTCTTTCACTTTCATCAAGAGGCTTTTTAGCTCCTCTTCACTTTCTGCCATAAGGGTGGTGTCATCTGCATATCTGAGGTTATTGATATTTCTCCCGGCAATCTTGATTCCAGCTTGTGTTGCTTCCAGTCCAGTGTTTCTCATGACGTACTCTGCATATAAGTTAAATAAGCAGGGTGACAATATACAGCCTTGACATACTCCTTTTCCTATTTGGAACCAGTCTGTTGTTCCATGTCCAGTTCTAACTGTTGCTTCCTGACCTGCATACAGATTTTTCAAGAGGCAGGTTAGGTGGTCTGGTATTCTCATCTCTTCCAGAATTTTCCACAGTTTAAAGATGTAAATTTATAAAAATCGCCAAACTGGAGATAGGAACTTGGCTTTCAGATCATTATAAGCATTGCCTATAAAAACTTCAAGGGACTGAAATGTATTTTTAATACTGGTTTCCATTCTTTGCTTGTAATGACTTCGATTAAACCTCTTTGGCACATATTTAAATAATCTGTTTTTTGGTTAAATATAAGTTTTATAATAGGAAACTTACTGAAACAGTTTATTATAGTGCTTTGGTCTGGAAAAAAATCATAAAAGGAATACAGTTGAAAAGCCTGTAGTGAATGTAAGTACTAAGCAAAATCTCACAACACCTACAAAACAGTCCCTTGACAGCCCAGGGACTGTGTTCACTGTAGCTGGATGCACTTGGGGAGCCCCAGCCTCCTGGGCAATGGAACCACAAGGATGGGTGGAAAGGCATGGAGGCCTTGTGTGTTTGTTCCTTTCAGGGCTTGTGCAGTGTCAGCTAGGGGAACCTCAAATCTCAGTGGACACACACTGAGGCCATATGAACAAGTCAGGATGGGTTAAATCAACAACCACCCACTCAGATCCTGAGCTGCTTTGGGGGCTCTGTGTAACTTTCTTCACCAGTGTAGGAGCGGGTCCCAGGGCCCCTCTGGGGGGTTGTCATCACACACTTGTCAGCTGTAGGCACCGCACTGTCAGCTCTGCAGCCATCTGAGCTCCTCGTTCTCCTCGTGGCCCTGGGGCTGGGTCACTGGATCCTGCTCATGCAGGGAGAATCACGTGCAGCTGTAACAGATGTTCACTTTTCCACAGATCTGTTCACTCATCAATCCACAATGTAAACGTTTCTGACATATGGAGTGCATATGGATGTCCTGGAAGCTCATAGAATTTTTATTCTGGTTTGTGTAGCCATGAACAGAGCACAAAAACGCAGAAATGGCAGTCAACTGCAGGCACGCTGACTCCGAGTCGGTGCCTCTGTGAGATTCTCATGTACATCACTGCTTGAGAAGCCCCGTCCTGAGCAGGACATGGCGCCTGCAGACCGCTGGTGCAAAGAAAGGGCAGTGTGTCCCTCTCGAAATGGCTGCTCACTACGTTTACCTCTAACTGAAGATGAAAAACCAAGGGGCCATTGAAGGCAGCTGTCACAGGGAGAAGTCATATCATTTATAACTGATCAGAAAAACAAGGACCGTCATCACTAACCATGTCGAGTCTGACTCAGGTTTGCCTGGGACCCACTGGCTCCTGGTTGCTGAAGGTGACTGGCCTTTGTCCATTTGCTGCCCCACAACTGAATCACAATCCAGACAGAGCTCGAAAAACTTCATAAACAACATGAACTATTAATGTAAATTTGAAATCTCAGGTGATAAATAACAATTTATTTTAACAGACTGAACTAGAAATATCAAGTCCATAGGCATTCCCTTCAAATGTATGGCAAAGCGGTGCTTCCCGTTTTAGCACCAATAGCAATAATCCTTTTCCCACCATGAAACAACAAACCTATAAAACACAACTGAAAAAGCAATCCAGTAAAATGTGCAAGTGAAGATACATAAATTTTTAAGAATCAAATATATGATTTCAAAGGAACTAAATCCTATTCGTTCCTAAGTATGGTTAAGTAAGGAGTTTTTTATGTGTTTCACTGATAGGCAATATAAAGGCAAGTCAGAATCTAATTCCCTCACACTGGACAAGGAACCATAAAATAAGCTGCTCCATATTAAGGACATAATTCTCTCCTCTGTGCGGATGATGTCAATCAACATTTTGGATGTGAATTCCCAAAGAGGCTTACCATCTCATTGTTGGCCCTTCCCATCTCACTCCAGGATCTTTGAAGTTGGTAGATGATTTCTCTATGTATTTGGGGGGAATTTGGCAAGAAAAGAAAGAAGGCTACACTTACGGATCTAAGATAGGAACAAATTATGTGATTTGACCACGCAGAAGGTGAGCTTCAGAGCCTCTGCTAGAAGCTGGGTTGTCTGCAGGGATTCAAAGCAGGGACACTGTCACAGAACAAGATCCTGTCCTGCCCTGTCCTCTCGTTACCTAGCTGTGTGTTTGTCCTTCTGTTTTCCTTTCTTTCTGTCTCTGAGGGAAAGGATCACATAATAATAAGTTTATCTACTTGGCATGGAGACACAAGAATCAAATTAAAATAAGAACTCTACTTGCTACACAATGACTTAGAGCACGTTTCATGTAGCAAGTGCTGGATTTGAAGATGTTGAGACTTCATATGACTTCAGTGTCCATGTGGTCATGACAAATAATATTCTGCATCTTCCAAAGGAAGGGAACCCCCCACCCCCCAAAACTCCCCTCATGTGTGAGCAGCACAAAACTTTCTAGAGGTGTGATGGTGAGTTTTATGCATCAGTTTGGCAACAGAATGAGTTCTGTCCATCAGATCGTTTCTTCTTGGCAATGCCCTCATCAACTGCAAAGCTGTGAAATTATTAACTCCTCCGATGGTAAAGATGCTTTTCTCAGCTGCTAATCTCATTTCTCCTTGAGCTTCATTAAGCCTTAAGCATCTGAGGATTTTGACCCATGAGCTCCAGAATGCCACCCTAAAGACCTTGGGAAGCTGTATACTGGCCTTACCTGGAAGTGCAGTCTGAAAATCAGAAAATCAACCTGACTACTGACCTTGGACTGACTACAGACCATCTACTTGGTAAGAATTTTCCTTTGTTTTACCTTGTGTTACCTACAGTATGTCATTATTTATATAAATTACTGAAAAAAGATTTGGTAGAAAAAAGTGACATATTGCCATTAATAACTGAACATCTTAAGAATAGAAAAAGTAGAAAGTAAAGGATGGCATTATGCATGCACGTGTGTGTTGTGCGCTTACCACCCAAAATTTGATATCATGCCCTTTCTCAATCTAAATTTGACATTTCAGGACATGCCAACTGAATTACACAGTTAGTCATTTTTGTTCGAAAAATGCAAAAAAAAAAAAAGTAATGATGACAACAGCAACTAGACAGTGAGAAGAGCAGACAACGCAGTTTCTATGTTCCCAAAAAGAATAGAAATGGATGGAGGGGTGTCAGCAGGTCCTGTTGAACCCAGACTCCCAGTCACGCAGCTGGGTGGCCCCGGGCTGTCCATCCCCGCACAAGTGGTTGCAAGTGACTGAAAGAGAAGCGAGACCCCGAGCTCCTAACCGCGCCTCACGCCGCCTGGTGGTGCCTCCCCCGATGTTTCATTTCACGTGCGGCACACACAAGAAACGGTGGTCTAACAAAACGAAAACAGACTCTCCAGACCAGGCCAGTGGCAGGAGGCAGGGGTCAAGAGACGGGAGCCAGGCGGTTGGCTGAATGTCTGTAACCTCGTGGTGGGAACCACCCTCAAGCAGCCCTTCCACCAGCAAATCTGTAGGAAGAGGTATTGAAAGATTCCGTGAGAAGGTAGGCGGAGCTAGAGAAGAAAGACTACAGTTCTGACATGGAGACTCCCTAACCAGAGTTCAGTTTACCTGAAGAGTGAGGTGCCCCAGCTAAAGACTTACCTGGCCCCACAAAGCTCCTAATGACATTGTTAAAGTCTCATTCTTTTTAAAAAATTTATTTTAATTGGAGGTTAATTACTTTACAGTATTGTGGTGGTTTTTTCCATACATTGACATGAATCAGCCATGGGTGTACATGTGTCCCCATCCCTAACTCCCCTCCCCCCTCCCTCCCCATCTCATCTCTCAGGGTCATCCCAGTGCACGGCCCTGAGCACCCTGTCTCATGCATCAAACCTGGACTGGTGATCTCTTTAACATATGATAATATACATGTTTCAATGCCATTCTCTCAAATCATCCCACCCTCACCTTCTCCCACAGAGTCCAAAAGTCTATTCTTTACATCTGTGTCCCTTTTGCTGTCTTGCATATAGGGTTGTCATTACCATCTTTCTAAATTCCATATATATGCATTAGTATACTATATTGGTGTTTTTCTTTCTGACTTACTTCACTCTGTATAATAGGCTCCAGTTTCATCCACTTCCTTAGAACTGATTCAAATGCATTCTTTTTAATAGCAGAGTAATATTTCATTGTGTATATGTAACAGCTTTCTTATCCATTCATCTGCCGATGGACATCTAGGTTGCTTCCATGTCCCAGGTATTGTAAACAGTGCTGAGATGAACATTGGGGTACACGTGTCTCTTTCAATTCTGGTTTTTTTTTGTGTGTGCCCAGCAGTGGGATTGCTGGGTCATATGGCAGTTCAACATTCAGAAAACAAAGATCATGGCATCCGGTCCTATCACTTCATGGGAAATAGATGGGGAAACAGTGGAAACAGTGTCAGACTTTATTTTTTTGGCCTCCAAAATCACTGCAGATGGTGACTGCAGCCATGAAATTAAAAGATGCTTACTCCTTGGAAGAAAAGTTATGACCAACCTAGATAGCATATTCAAAAGCAGAGACAGTACTTTGCCGACTAAGGTCCGTCTAGTCAAGGCTATGGTTTTTCCAGTGGTCATGTATGGATGTGAGAGTTGGACTGTGAAGAAGGCTGAGCGCCAAAGAATTGATACTTTTGAACTGTGTGTGGTGTTGGAGAAGACTCTTGAGAGTCCCTTGGACTGCAAGGAGATCCAACCAGTCCATTCTGAAAGAGATCAGCCCTGGGATTTCTTTGGAAGGAATGATGCTAAAGCTGAAACTCCAGTACTTTTGCCACCTCATGTGAAGAGTTGACTCATTGGAAAAGACTCTGATGCTGGGAGGGATTGGGGGCAGGAGAAGGGGATGACAAAGGATGAGATGGCTGGATGGCATCATGGACTCGATGGACATGAGTCTGAGTGAACTCTGAGAGATGGTGATGGACAGGGAGGCCTGGCGTGCTGCGATTCATGGGGTTGCAAAGAGTCGGACACAACTGAGCGACTGAACTGAACTGAACTGATGGCAGTTCTATTTGCAGTTTTTTCAGGGATCTCCACACTGTTCTCCATAGTGGCTGTACTAGTTTTCATTCCCACCAACAGTGTAAGAGGGTTCCCTGTTCTCCACTCCCTCTCCAACATTTATTGTTTGTAGACTTTTTGATAGCAGCCATTCTGACCTGTGTGAGATGGTACCTCATTGTGGTTTTGATTTGCATTTCTCTGATAATGAGTGATGCTGAGTACCTTTTCATGTGTTTGTTAGATATCTGTATATCTTCTTTGGAGGAAGTATCATTCTTTTTAAAAATTTATTTATTATTAATTGAAGGATAATCAATATTGTGTTGGTTTCTGCCATACATTGACATGAATCAGCCATAGGTATACATATGTCCCCTCCCTCTTAAATCTCCCTGCCACCTTGCACCCCCTCCCACCCCTCTAAGTCATCACAGAGTGCTAAGCTGAGCCCCCTGTGTCATACAGCAAGTTCCCACTGGCCGCCTATTTCACATATGGTAACATATACATTTCAATGCCACTCTCTCAAGTCGTCACACCCTCTCTTTCCCCATGTTCACAAGTCTGTCCTCTACATCTGCATCTCCATTTCTGCCCTCGAAATAGGCTCATGAGCACCGTATTTCTAGATTCCATTTATACATGAATATATGATATGAAGTTTCATTCTTAAGCATAAACCAAGCACTGAGGGTAACCGGACACCTATGACACAAAAAAGGACGCTGAGTAACAGAAATACAGAACAACTAAAACCAGAACTCCAAGGAAATACGGCGACACCGAGAACTAGAGCTAACATCGTCAGAGGAAGGGGGGAGGTGCTGCACCTACAAGACAGGCGCCAACAGCAAGTAGGTGAGCAGCTGGGGACCATGAGGACCCAGGAGACAACTGCAGGGCGGCCCCAACGGAAGCGTCACCAGGGAGGCAATGGTGAAGAGTAAAGAAAAAGAAGATATGGGGTATGTTTGAAGGCTATGGGAGTTGTGAGCAAAACAGAGTAGGGGTGAAATAAGATTAAAAACATATATTCATACTGGAGAGGAAAACATGTGCAGGAAAGTGTCATGAGTGTTCATTCCAAGCTTATGAGAGGCAAGGATTTGTCAAGTGCACAAAAAAGGAAACCTTCCTTTACGTGGCAAACCCTGGCTTACTGTTTCCTACCACTTTCTAGCCACAGGCTATCTGCTGCAGCAAATGCCAGTCCGGCTCAGAACAGCTGTTTCTCATGATAGCAGACACTGGCCTTGCAAAACAGAGGTCTCTGGTAGCTTGCAGGTGGAAATCAGGAAAAGTAACTAAAACACTGAGTGTATTCATGTGCAGATGTATTCATACGCTGAGCTTGAATTTCATTTCAAAGATTAGCTTATATATTAGAGGATTTCTTCCCCTAAAACTCAAGCTGTGTTATGCTTTTGGGTTTCAAAACTGATGATACTGATTGTGCATTCTGAATTTGGTTGCCAATTCTATGGATGATTGATATGGCCCTTTTGAAAGCATCTTAGCTCTGCAGCCCTAAGCAAAGTAGTCATTTGGTTGGAATAGGCAATTATGAAGTCACATGGGAAGGGCACATTCTAAAAGACAAGTTTAAATGATGATGTTCTGTGACTACTTTTTCGGGCATCTGATTTTATAATGGTCGAATGCCTCAAAAATAATCTTTCCATTTCTTTGTCTCATTTGCTGCTCTCTTCGATAAATCTGTGACGCCCTCCTAATGCTATTGTAAAATAAAATTATAAGATGCTTTAAAGTAACTGAATTTTCCCAAACTTTTTTAATGAGCTAATAAAATAAGAACAACGGGTCCAGATATTCCTAATGTTTCTATGGGAAAGGTTACATCCTTCTCATTCAAGGTTAATGATAAGGCTGTGGGTCATTTAATAAGTGCTAAATTGGCCTGTGATGTTTTAAATCGTCCATAAATAATGACTAGACAAATGAAATGTAAGCCAAAAATTATTTATGATCAACCTTGGTGATCAATCTTGCAAACGTTTGTATAAATGACTCATCATATTATTCAAAGTCAGGGAAAGATTTAATCACTTACACGATGACAGCATAAAATGACTAAAAGAAGTTAGAATTAAGTGTGAGGGAGAGAGAAACTGGATAAAGTTTGAACACATACTTCATTCACCAATAAATATAGTGATTGGTAAATATGATATGATTCCCATAGAATCATTTGCAAAAAACATTTATATACGTTATCTTTTGAAAAAATTTTGTGTTACTATAAGATAGGCAGTAAAGATTGTATCCATTTTTTTCAGGTGGGCATCTCACACTCAGAAAGCTTATATATGCCGGTAAATAATGAAATTGCAATTCAACTCTTGGAAAAGATTCTGATGCTGGGAGGGATTGGGGGCAGGAGGAGAAGGGGATGACAGAGGATGAGATGGCTGGATGGCATCACTGACTCAATGGATGTGAGTCTGAGTGAACTCCGGGAGTTGGTGATGGACAGGGAGCCTTGGCGTGCTGCAATTCATGGGGTCACAGAGAGTCGGACACGACTGAGCGACTGAACTGAACTGAACTGAATTCAACTCTAGACCTCATGCCTCCAAAACCAGTTGGTCCAGTGTTACGTTCTGTGGTCTCTCACCTCACACAGACACATGGCCTGAATATTCATGCATAGTTAGTAGGAATTTTTTTCCATGTACAGTATTTTATGATTCCATTTATGCAAAATACCCAGTATAGGCAAATTTATAGAAACAAGCTAGATTAGAGGCTAGAGGGAGGGAAAAATGGGTAAGACTGCTGAATGGTGATTGAATTTCCTTTTTTTGTGTGGTTGTTTTGTTTCTTTTTAAATTTTTTAAAAAATTTATTTAATTTTCAATTAAAGGATAATTGCTTTACAGAGTTCTGTTGTTTTCTGTCAAACCTCAGCATGAATCAGCCATAGGTAAACATATGTTCCCTCCCTCTTGAACCTCCCTCCCATCTCCTTCCCCATCCCACCCCTCTAGGTTGCTACAGATACCCTGTTTGAGTTCCCTGAGACATACAGCAAATTCCCGTTGGCTATCTATTTTACATATGGTAAGTTTCCATCTACTCTCTCCATACATCTCACCCTCTCCTACCCTCTGCCTGTGTCCATGAGTCTGTTCTCTATGTCTGTTTCTCCATTATTCCCTGCAGATAAATTCTCCATACCACCTGTCTAGATTCCACATATATGCATTAGTATACAATATTTATCTTTCTCTTTGTGACTTACTGTCCAGTTTTCCCAGTACCACTGATTGAAGAGGTTATCTTTACCCCATTGTATATTCTTGCTTCCTCCATCACAAATAAAGTACCCATAGGTGCGTGGGTTTATTTCTGGGCTTTCTATCTCATTCCATTGGCCTATATTTCTGTTTTTGTGCCAGTACCATACTATTTTGATGACGGTAGCTTTGTAGCAAAATCTGAAGTCAGGAAGGTTGATTCTTCCAGCTCCCTTCTTTCTCAAGACAGATTTGGCTATTCATGATCTTTTGTATTTCCATATGAACTGTGAAATTTTTTGTTCTAGTTCTGAACTTTGTTCTAGTTTTACATTGAATCTGTAGATTGCATTTGGTAGTACAGTCATTTTTACAATATTGATTCTTCCTACCCAGGAACATGGGATATCACTCCATCTGTATATGTTGTCTTTGATTTCTTTCATCAGTGTCTTATAATTTTCTTTTTTAAAAATTTATTTATTTTAATTGGAGGTTAATTACTTTACAATATTGCATTGGTTTGCCATACATCAACATGAATCCGTGTCTCCTCAGGTATGTTTATTCCTAGATATTTCATTCTTTTTTTTGCAATGGTGAATTGGATTGATTCCTTAATTTCTTTTTCTGATTTTTCACTGTTAGTGTATAGGAATGTACGTGATTTCTGTGTATTGATTTTGTATTCTGCAACTTTGCTAAATTCACTGATTTGCTCTAGTAATTTTCTGATAGTATCTTTAGAGTTTTCCATGTATAGTATTGTGTCATCTGCAAACAGTGAGAGCTTTACTTCTTTTCCAATCTGGATTCCTTTTATTTCTTTTTCTTCTCTGACTGCTGTAGCTAGGACTTCCAAAACTATGTTAAATAACAGTGGTGAGAGTGGACACTCTTGTCTTGTTCCTGATCTTAGGGGTAATGCTTTCAGTTTTTCACCACTGAGAATAATGTTTACTATGGGCTTATCATATATGGCCTTTACTCTGTTGAGTTAGGTTCCTTCAATGCCCACTTTTTAAAGAATTTTAATCATAAATGAGTACTGAATTTTATCAAAGGCTTTTTGTGCATCTACTGAGATTATCATATGGTTTTACCTTTCAATTTATTAATATGGTGTATCACATTGATTGATTTGCATATATTTGCATATATCTTGCATCCCTGGAATAAAACCAACTTGATCATGGTGTATGAGCTTTTTAACGTGTTGTTGAATTCCGTGTGCTGGAATTTTGTTGAGGATTTTTGCATCTATTCTTAACAGTGATATTGGCCTCTAGTTTTCTTTTTTTGTGTTGTCTTTGGTTTTGGTTATCAGGGTGATGGTGGCCTCATAGAATGAGTTTGGAAGTATTCCTTCCTCTGAAATTTTTTGAAACAGTTTTAGAAGGACAGGTATTAGCTCTTCTCTAAATGTTTGATTGAATTCACCTGTAAAGCCATCTGTCTTGGGCTTATGGTTTTTGAGAATTTTTATCACATTTTCGATTTCAGTGCTTGTAATTGGGTTGTTCATAATTGCTATTTCTTCCTGGTTCAGTCTTGGAAGATTGAACTTTTCTATGAATCTGTCCATTTCTTCCAGGTCATCCATTTTATTGCCATATATAGTTGTTCATAATAGTCTCTTATAATCCTTTGTATTTCTGCACTGTCTGTTGTAACCTCTCCTGTTTTTTAAACCTCTCCTTTTTCATTTCTAATTTTGTTGATTTGAAATTTTCTATTTTTGATGAGTTTGGCTAAAGTTTTGTCAATTTTTTTATCTTCTTAAAGAGCCAGTTTTTAGCTTTATTAATCTTTACAATTGTTTCTTTCATTTATTTTTCATTATTTCTATTCTGGTCTTTATGATTTCTTTCCTTCTGCTATTTTTTTCTCTTGGTTCTTCTTTTTCCAGTTGTTTTTGGTGTAAAGTTATGTTGTCTATTTGATGTTGCTCTTGTTTCCTAAGGTAGGATTGTTGCTATAAACTTCACCAATACAATATTGTAAAGTAATTAACCTCCAATTAAAATAAATAAATTTATATTAAAAAAAAACTTCCCTCTTAGGACTGTGTTTGCTGCATGCCATAGGTTTTGGGTTATTGTGTTTTCACTGTCATTTGTTTCTAAGAATTTTTTGATTTCCCTTTTTCTTTCTTCAGTAACTTGTTCATTATTTAGAAACGTACTGTTTAATCTCCACGTGTTTGTGTTTTTTAGTTTTTTTTAAATTGTAATTGATGTCTAGTCTCATAGCATTGTGGTCAGAAAAGATACTTGATACAATTTCAATTTTCTTAAATTTAATGAGGTTTAATATGTGACCCAAGATGTGGTCTACCTTGGAGAATGTTCCATGTGCACTTTAGAAGAAGGTGTATCTTCTTCAGGATGGAACGTCCTGAAAATATCAATGAGATCCATCTCATCTAATGTATCATTTAAGACTTGTGTTTCCTTATTAGTTTTCTGTTTTGATGATCTGTCCTTCAGTGTAAGAGGGGTGTTAAAGTCTCCTACCATTACTTTGTTAATGTCAATGTCTCCTTTTATGTCTGTTACTGTTTGTCTTATGTCTTGAGGTGCTTCTATGTTGGGTGACTAGATATTTACAATTTTTATGTCTTCCTCCTGGATTGATCCCTTGATCATTATGTAGTGTCCTTCATTATCTCTTATAATATTCTTTATTTTAAGGTCTATTTTGTCTAACATGACAATTGCTACTCCAACTTTCTTTTGACTTCTGTTTGCATGGAATATATTTTTCCATCCTCTCATTTTCCATCTATATGTGTCTTTAGTGGGTTTCTGAAGTGGATTTCTTGTAGACAGCATATATATGGGTCTTGTTTTTGTATCCATTCAGCTAGTCTGTGTCTTTTGGTTGGAGCCTTCAATCCATTTACATTTAAAGCAATTATTGATATATATGTTCCTATAGCCATTTTCTTAATTATTTGGGGTTTGTTTTTGCAGATCTTTTCTTCTCTTGTATTTCCTGATTACATAAGTCCCTTTAACTTTTGATGTACAGCTGGTTTGGTGGTACTGAAATCTCTTAACTTTTGCTTGTCCGAAAACCTTTTGATTTCTCAATCAGTTTTTTTTTTAAAGATAACATTGATTTAAAAAAAATAATTAACCATTTTATTTTTATTATTTTATTTTATTTTACTTTACAATACTGTATTGGTTTTGCCATACATTAACATGAATCCACCACGGGTATACACGTGTTCTCAATCCTGAACCCCCCTCCCACCTCCCTCCCCATACCATCTCTCTGGGTCATCCCAGTGCACCAGCCCCAAGCATCCTGTATCCTGCATTGAACCTAGACTGGCGATTCATTACTTACATGATAGTATATATGTTTCAATGCCATTCTCCCAAATCATCCCACACTCTCCATCTTTCACAGAGTCCAAAAGACTGTTCTATACATCTGTGTCTCTTTTGCTGTCTCACATACAGGGTTATTGTTACAATCTTTCTAAATTCCATATATATGCTTTAGTATACTGCATTGGTGTTTTTCTTTCTGGCTTACTTCACTCTGTATAATTGGCTCCAGTTTCATCCATCTCATCAGAACTGATTCAAATGTATTCTTTTTAATGGCTGAGTAATACTCCATTGTGTATATGTACCACAGCTTTCTTATCCATTCATCTGCTGATGGACATCTAGGTTGCTTCCGTGTCCTGGCTATTATAAACAGTGCTGCGATGAACATTGGGGTACATGTGTCTCTTTCAATTCTGGTTTCCTCAGTGTGTATGCCCAGCAGTGGGATTGCTGGGTCATAAGGCAGTTCTATTTCCAGTTTTTTAAGGAATCTCGATACTGTTCTCCATAGTGGCTGTACTAGTTTGCTTTCCCACCAACAGTGTAAGAGGGTTCCCCTTTCTCCACACCCTCTCCAACATTTATTGCTTGTAGACTTTTGGATCGCAGCCATTCTGACTGGTGTGAAATGGTACCTCATTGTGGTTTTGATTTGCATTTCTCTGATAAGATGTGATGTTGAGCATCTTTTCATGTGTTTGTTAGCCATCTGTATGTCTTCTTTGGAGAAATGTCTATTTAGTTCTTTGGCCCACTTTTTGATTGGGTCATTTATTTTTCTGGAATTGAGCTGCTTAAGTTGCTTGTATATTTTTGAGATTAGTTGTTTGTCAGTTGCTTCATTTGCTATTATTTCCTCCCATTCAGAAGGCTGTCTTTTCACCTTGCTTATAGTTTCCTTTGTTGTGCAGAAGCTTTTACTTTTAATTAGGTCCCATTTGTTTATTTTTGTTTTTATTTCCAATATTCTGGGAGGTGGGTCATAGAGGATCCTGTGATTTATGTTGGAGAGTGTTTTGCCTATATTCTCCTCTAAGAGTTTTATAGTTTCTGGTCTTACATTCAGATCTTTAATTCACTTTGAGTTTATTTTTGTGTATGGTGTTAGAAAGTGTTCTAGTTTCATTCTTTTACAAGTGGTTGACCAGTTTTCCCAGCACCACTTGTTAAAGAGATTGTCTTTTCTCCATTGTATATTCTTGCCTCCTTTGTCGACGATAAGGTATTCATAGGTGTGTGGATTTATCTCTGGGCTTTCTATTTTGTTCCATTGATCTATATTTCTGTCTTTGTGCCAGTACCATACTGTCTTGATGACTGTGGCTTTGTAGTAGAGCCTGAAGTCAGGCAGGTTGATTCCTCCAGTTCTATTCTTCTTTCTCAAGATTGCTTTGGCCATTCGAGTTTTTTTGTATTTCCACACAAATTGTGAAATTATTTATTCTAGCTCTGTGAAAAATACCGCTGGAGGCTTGATAGGGATTGCATTGAATCTGTAGATTGCTTTGGGTGGTGTACTCATTTTCACTATATTGATTCTTCCAATCCATGAACACGGTATATTTCTCCATCTATTAGTGTCCTCTTTGATTTTTTTTCACCAGTGTTTTATAGTTTTCTATGTATAGGTCTTTAGTTTCTCTAGGTAGATATATTCCTAAGTATTTTATTCTTTTCATTGCATGGTGAATGGAATCGTTTCCTTAATTTCTTTTTCTATTTTCTCATTGTTAGTGTATAGGAATGCAAGAGATTTCTGTGTGTTGATTTTATATCCTGCAAATTTACTATATTCACTGATTAGCTCTAGTAATTTTCTGGTGGAGTCTTTCTCCATCAGTTTTGAATGAGATCCTTGCCGGGTAGAGTAATCATCATTGTAGATTTTCCCCTTTCAGTACTTTAAATATATCCTGCAATTCCCTTCTGGCCTGCAGAGTTTCTGCTGAAAGATCAACTGTTAAACTGTATGGGGTTTCCCTTGTATGTTACTTGTTGCTTCTCCCTTGCTGCTTTTAATATTCTTTCTTTGTGGTTAATCTTTGGTAGTTTGATTAGTATGTATCTTGATGTGTTTCTCTGTTGGTTTATCCTGTATGGGATTCTTTGCACCTCTTGGACTTCATTGACTATTTCTTTTTCCATGTTGGGGAAGTTTCCAACTATCAGTTCAGTTCAGTCGCTCAGTCATGTCCTACTCTTTGCAACCCCATGAACCACAGCATCCCAGGTCTCCCTCTCCATCACCAACTCCCGGAGCTTACTCAAACTCATGTCTGTCGAGTCTGTGATGCCATCCAACCATCTCATCCTCTGTCATCAACTTCTCCTCCAGCCCTCAATCTTTCCCAACTTCAGGGTCTTTTCAAATAAGTCAGCTCTTTGCATCAGGTGGCCAAAATATTGGAGTTTCAGCTTCAAAATCAGTCCTACCAATGAACAACCAGGACTGGTCTCCTTTAGGATGGACTGGTGAGATCTCCTTGCAGTCCAAAGGACTCTCAAGAGTCTTCTCCAAAACCACAGTTCAAAAGCATCAATTCATTGGCACTCAGCTTTCTTTATAGTCCAACTCTCACATCCATGCATGACAACTGGAAAAACCATAGCCTAGACTAGACGGACCTTTTGGGCAAAGTAATGTCTCTGTTTTTTAATATGCTGTCTAGGTTGGACATAACTTTCCTTCCAAGGAGTAAGTGTCTTTTAATTTCATGGCTGCAGTCACCATCTGCAGTGATTTTGGAGCCCCTCAAAATAAAGTCAGCCACTGTTTCCACTGTTTCCCCATCTATTTGCCATGAAATGATGGGACCGGATGCCATGATCTTTGTTTTCTGAATGTTGAGCTTTAAGCCAACTTTTTCACTCTCCTCTTTCACTTTCATCAAGAGACTTTTTAGTTCCTTTTCACTTTCTGCCATTAGGGTGGTGTCATCTGCATATCTGAGGTTATTGATATTTCTCCTGGTAATCTTGATTCCAGCTTGTGCTTCCTCCAGCCCAGCATTTCTCATGATGTACTTTGCATATAAGTTAAATAAGCAGGGTGACAATATACAGCCTTGACATATTCCTTTTCCTATTTGGAAGCAATATGTTGTTTCATGTCCAGTCCTAACTGTTGCTTCCTGATCTGCATATAGGTTTCTCAAGAGGCAGGTCAGGTGGTCTGGTATTCCCATCTCTTTCAGAAATTTCCACAGTTTATTGTGATCCACACAGTTAAAGGCTTTGGCATACTCAATAAAGCAGAAATAGATGTTTTTCTGGAACTCTCTTGCTTTTTTGATGATCCAGTGGATGTTGGCCATTTGATTTCTGGTTCCTCTGCCTTTTCTAAAACCAGCTTGAACATCTGGAAGTTCACCTCTTCAAAAATTTTCTCATGTCCATTCTTTTTCACTTCTTCTTCTGGACCCCCATAATTTGAATGTTGGTGCATTTAATATTGTCCCAGAGGTGTCTGAAACTATCTTCAGTTCTTTTCATTCTTTTTACTTTATTCTGCTCTTCAGAAGTTATTTCCACCATTTTATCCTCCAGCTCACTGATATGTTCTTCTGCTTCAGACATTCTGCTATTGATTCCTTCTGGAGCATTTAAAATTTCAGTAGTTGTGTTTGTTTGTCTCTGTATGTTTATTCTTTAATTCTTCTACATCTTTGTTAATCAATGCTTGCATTTTCCTCATTCTACTTTCAAGGTTTTTGATCATCTTCATTATCATTATTCTGAATGCTTTTTAGGCAGTTTGCCTATTTCCTTTTTATTTATTTGGACGTGTGTATTTCTAGTTTGTTCCTTCATTTGTGCAGTATTTCTGTGCATTTTCTTTTCTCTCTCTTTTTTTAAACTTATCATGTTTGAGGTCTCCCTTTCCCTGGCTACAAGGTTGAATTCTGTTTTCCTTTTGGTTTCTGCCCTCCTAAGATTGGTACAGTGGTTTGTGCAAGCTTCCTGTAGGGTGAGATTTATGCTGAGGATTTTTTTTCTTCCTGTGATGGGCAGGGCTGAGTGAGGTGGTAATCCTCTCTGCCAATGATTGGGTTTGTATTTTTGTCTTGTTTGCTGTTTGGATGAGGTGGCCAGCACAGGGTACTATTGGCAGTTGGGTGATGCAGGGTCTTGTATTCAAGTGGTTTCCTTTGTGGGAGTTTTATTTGATATTCTCTATGTTTAGGAGTTCTTTGGTAGTTTGTATCTTGGAGTCAGTACTCCCACTCCAAAGGCCAGAAATGGAGATTCCACAGGTGGTTTGTTATGGCATTAAATGGGATTAAAATTGATACCCAAAAATGAGAAATAAAGATAAACCCAGACAAATGGCTGTTACAAAATCAGCCAAATAATAATTAAATAATGGAATATACACACATATATATACACTCATAAGCAAAATCAAAACAGTCAACAAAAATAAAGTACAATAGATTGACCCAGTGCACAAAGGAAACCAAAAATGATCCACCAGTTAAGAACAAAACTAACTAAAGCACAAACTGGAAAACAAAAGTAAGGTGCCAATTGGGGAAGAAAGCAATGAAAACAAAACTAAAAAATATGGTGAGAAAAATAAAGAAAAGAAAGAAAAGAAATGCAAAGTTAAATAGAGGTAGATAAAGAAGACTTATATATAAACATTTAAGCAAGGGGAAAAGAACAGTAGAAAAGCAAGCAAAGTAAAAAATGTACAAAAAGTAATAATAGGTTTAAAAAGTCAAAAATTAGAGAAAAAAAGAAGGAAAAAGAAACAGGAAACTCCACAGAACTGCAAAAGGCCAACATACAGGCATAGGTTTTTAACAGCGATAAAAAGTGTGATTGGAAAAAAAAAAAAAACCCTCAAAAGCTTAATTAGATTTCACAGTGCTAATAAAATTGACAACTACAAGAGAGAAGGAACAAAAATAGAAAAAAAAATCCAAAGGAACTACAGAACAAGTCAGAACTTAGGAATAATAAATGTTTTTCTTGAGTCACTGCTGTCAGAGTCATTTCTCTTGCTGGGAGTCACAGTCCACCTCACCTCCCTAGGATGCCCTCCAACACTGTGCTGGTCTCTGGACCTGCTTCAGGGGCAGCTCAGACTCTAATCTGGTCCTGCTCCTGTGTGTTCTTGCCTCCAATGTCCACAGCTATCAGAACTAGTGCATATTCTCTTGTGGGAGCTCTCAGTGTCCTTTTATACACTCCATAGACACAGAATCTGCCTAGTTGATCATGTGGATTTAATCTGTGGCTTGTATAGCTGGTGGGAAGGTTTTGGGTCTTCTTCCTTAGCCACACTGCCCCTGGGTTTCAATTGTGGTTTCATTTCCACTTCTGCATGTGGGGCATCCACTGGGGTTTGCTCCTGAGGCTGCTTTGGAGGACTTGGGTTTGCACCTGTGAGGGCCAGGTGTGGAGGTGGGGCAGCTGCTTGGGTCACAGGAGCTCTGGCAGTACCAGGTACTCAGGGGAGTTGGCGGCTAGGGCAGCAGGAAATGTAGTGCCCTAGAAGGGTACGGCAACCAGTATGGGCCAATACGCTCCAGTGTTCTTGCCTGGAGAACTGCCTTCCCTGACAGAGGAGCCTGGCAGGCCACAGTCCACAGGGTCGCAAACAGTTGGACACAGCAGAGGCAACCCTATGTGCACAGATGCAAGACTCTTTTCCCCGTGGCAGCTCCACCCCAGTGAGGGTTCAGCGTGAAGGAGACAGCTGCTTGCGTCATGGGGACCCTGATGGTATCAGGGGTGCAGGGACACGGACTGCCGCTGCCACAGAAGTTATGGCCCTCTCAGAGTCTTTTTTTTCAGCCTCTGGTAGCTGGTGATCAGAAAGCCTGTTTGGCCAGTCTTTTCCATAGCTCTGCCCATTCAGGCACTTAGAGGGCACCCTTGCCTGGGGTCCTTCTCTGTTGTTCTGCTTGTCAGGCACATAGAGGGGCTTCGCTGGCTGGGGTCCTACTCTGTAGATCAGTGTGTCAGGCACTTAAAGGGGCACCTGGGTGGGGTCCTGCTCTGTAGTTCAGTGCATCAGGCATTTGATGGGCCAGCCTCTCTATTGTTCAGCTGATGCTGTCATGTCTGGGGAGAGAGGCTATGGTGCTGGCTCCACCCGCTTCGTGTGACTCAGCAGTATTGCCTTGTTTCTGTGGCTGCCTGCCTTTCCTCCACCAGCATTTCCCACCACAGTCTCCTCCCTCACCCCTCCTTGATCCATCTCTCTGCAGTCAACAGCAGCCCTCACCCTGGGATCACTCTACACTCCCTAAACTCCAGCTCCCAGGTGCTGCACCTTCCAGGGGACCAGCGTTCCTGTCTGAGGTATGTATGGCTGTGGCAAGGACTGTCTGATTCTCATCCCATCGAGGCTTCCCCAGATCAGCTGTTTCACTTAAATGTTTCTCCTCTGACCCAGACAATTGCCCTAATGTGGGGATTGGACCCCTGCTTCAGTTCCCCCACCTGCCAAGGGCAGGTCCAGGCCTACTAACACTCCTGTTTCTCCCCCTAGCTCCTTCATCCTACCGAGTTTTGCATGGTTCTATATATCCTTTTCTGGTGGTCAGGTACTCCTGTCAGTTGCTGTTCTGCAAGCACTTCTGTGTCTGAAGATGTATTCCTGATGTATCCGTGGAGAGACATGCACTCCGTGTTCATGTACTCCTGCACCATCTTGATCCTCCATTAGGAATATTTTATGGCTCAGTGAGTGTACATATGCATATGAAATGTGATATTTTCTTTGGGGGGAGTTTTATCATCAGTAGTACACAACATGCCTATATTTCAATTTTAAATTCAAATTTCATTTAAAATAATTCACTATCAATTTAATAAGAAAATAGCATGATTATCATAACATTGGTACATTTTGTCTTATGCATTTTTTTTTTACTATTTTATTTTTTAAAATATAAATTTATTTTTCTGAAAATAAAACAAAACAGAAAAGGCAGTCATGAGGGAGATGATCGACAAATAAGCCCCAAGCACACAGGCTGCAGAGGCAGTGGTTATTACGGAGACAGGACGCAGCCTGCAGCAGGAGAACAGGAGTTGTGGGTGGTGGAGCTGGAGGGTGGGGGTGGTTTGAAGAGATCGGGGACAGTGGTGGAAGTGCCTGGAAAGTCCCCAGGCAGCATCGAGTGGTCCTGACCACCACCTCCAGGGGCAGGAGGATGATGGAGTCTCTCAGAGGATACTGTCAGGACTCTGTGGCAGGCAGGCAGCCACGGAAGCAAGGCAATATTGCAGAGTCACATGTAGTGGGTGGAGCCAGCACCACAGCCTCTCTCCCCAGACATGACAGCATCATGAGAGACTCTCAGGAGAGTCTCAGGACTCTCTCAGAGGATGGAGATGGATGAGCAGGAAATGTCGTGTGCACGCACATGTGTGCGTGTGTGTGTATGTGCCTGTGTGCATGCATGCGTGTGTATGTGCGTGTGTGCACGTGTGCATGTGTGTGGGCACGTGTGTATGTGTGTGCACATGGGTGTCTGTGTGTCCGTGTGTGTGTGTGCACATGCGTGTGCCTGAGAAGCAGATCTGCTTGTATACAGTTTTAAATCGGCATTAGAAACACCTTATCTTACAGGATCGAGGACTGCCAGGACCGTCACCCATGAAAGAGCTGAAGTAACACTGAGTGCACATCGAGCATGATGGCCAGCTCAGCAGCTCAGTACTTATTCTCTTCTTAAAAAAAATCACCTCCTCCTCCTCCAGCCAGTTCTTAACTGCTGATGTTTTCCAAGTATCATCATCCACTGTCTCCATACACATTTATTTTTTATTTGTTTTTAAAAATTTATTTATTTTAATTGGAGGCTAATTACTTTACAATATTGTATTGGTTTTGCCATACATCAACATAAATGTTCAACTGATTTTTATAGTAGTTTGAAGTTTATGTAAAATATTGAGGAGAGAGTAACAGAGTTCCCATGTACCACCTCCATCTCCCCTCGCAGTCACCTCTCCTGTGAACATCTTGCATGATGGTGTTATATTTGTTATGATTTATTGGTCATGACTGATTCATTATTAACTACACTGGGTTCACTCTTGTGTTAAACATCCTATGCTGCTGCTGCTGCTGCTCAGCCGCTTCAGTTGTGTCCGACTCTGTGCGACCCCATAGAACGCAGCCCACCAGGCTTCCCCATTCCTGGGATTCTCCAGGCACAAACACTGGAGTGGGTTGCAATTTCCTTCTCCAATGCATGAAAGTGAAAAGTGAAAGGGAAGTCACTCAGTTGTGTCCGACTCTAGCGACCCCATGGACTGCAGCCTACATCCTATGGGTCTGGACAAACGTATTTAATATAACAACAGGACACGCATCTACAATTACTGCAGCACACAGATGGTTTCACAGCCCTGAGAACCCCGGGGACTCCTCCTCACCTCACCTGCCCTCTCACTGAGGGGACCCCCGGCAACCACTTATCTCTACGCTGTGTCTACAGTTTTGGTTTTTCCAGAAGGTCATATGGCTGGGATCACACAGTATTTAGTTTTTGTACACTAGGCAGGATGTACTGAAGCTTCTCTGGGTCTTCTCACTTGACAGCTCTTCTACTTTAGCCCACTGTATGAATGGACCATGGTTTGTTTATCTATTCACTTACTAAAGGACAAGTGGGTTACTTCCAAGTTTGGGCAATTACGAATAAAGCTCTGTAAACACCCTTGTGCAGGTTTTTGTGTGCACATAAGTTCTCAACTTCTTTGGGTAAATACCAAAGAGCATGACTGCTGAATGGTCTGGCCAGAGTACACTTAGTTTTGTAAGAAACCCCCACACGGACGTGCACAGTGATGGGAGCACTCTTTGTCTGCACCAGCAAGGAACGCATGCTCCCGCTGCTCCACCTCTTCATCCTCATTCACTGCCGTTGGCCTGGGCGCCAGCCGTCCTGACAGGTGTGCTGTTTAAATCACACACCGTGTTTTACTCCCCCAGTGTCACCAGCCTACACACTGACAACGTCTGCGTATCCTGGGCAGGCAGGTCCTTCCAGCCACATCTGGGACATCCATGGCCCTCGAGGACCTCAAGCTGAAGATTTCCTAACCTTACCTTGTTCGTTTACCTGGTTCTGATCCCGACAACTCCCTGTCCCATAGGACATGGCTGTTCAGATGGCATTTTCACAGGATTCTCTCTCCTAGCACTTTCCCTCCTCCCTGCATTGGTTTGACCACCAGCAAGTCACACATTTACATCGGACAATATTGTGCAGTGTGAACAGGCCATGGATTTGCAGCCACCAGAACTGGGTCCAGGGCTGGCTCAGCATTTTCCAGCTCTGTGACCTTAGTCAGGAAACTGGAGTTCTTACCTTCCTCAGGTGTGAATTCACAGGTCTAGCAATTCAATACTACTTTGGAGGAGCAATTAAGATAATGCAGAATATATTAATCTCTAAATTATCTAAATTAAGATAATGCAGAATATCTTAATTAAGGAATACCCTGGTGGTTAAAAAGCCTCCTTCCAATATGCAGGGGGTGTGGGTTTGATCCCTGGTCAGGGAACTAAGTCCCACGTGCTGCTGGGCAACTCAGCTGGTGCACTGCAACTAGAGAGCCCACACCACCACAGAAGATCCCACCTGATGCAGCAAAGATCCCTGCTGGCACTGAAAGCCTGCTGATTCACTCTGAGCAGCTTCCTCTCCTGCCACGACCATTCCTGTCATCCTGGGATCACCTCCCACTGACTGTTCTGCCAGCCTGTCATCTGGCTGAAGCCTCTCACAGCTTCCTTAACTCCTCTCGGACCTTTTCAGGACCATCTTTCTCCAGAAGTCTGAAGGTACTGTTTCAGGCTTAAGTGCTTTCCATGAAACTAAAATCAAGTCCACATGTTCTAAAACGCAAACAAAGACCTCGTATGTGAGGAAGCCCCAGCAGCTCGAGGAGCCTGTGTCCACTCTGCTGTGCAAGCCTCACACCCAGCACTTCACACCTGTGACTCTGTGTAGTGAAGCCATGTATGCTCGCTGGCTGCACCATTCCTCATGGACCTGCCCAGAGACCAACTGAAGTTTGTCTGAGAACACTCAGCATTTCCAGTGTACAGCACAGTGCTGTCAGCCCTGTCACAGGCTGTCAGTCAGATCTCCAGAACTCACTCATCTCCCATCTCCAGCACCCGAGGGTCTGCACCCTTGGACCAACATCCTGGATTTCCATCTCCCTACCCCACCCCCCATGACCACCACTCTGCTCTCTGCTTACATGAGTTTGATCATTTTAAATTGACTGTGGTGAACACTTCATAATGTATTCATATATCAAAGCATAAAGTTGTATACTTTGAACACATCCAATTTTTATTTGTCAATTATACCTCAGCTAAGCAGGAAAACAGCCACCGTTTGTTCAGATTTCCTATCCCTGCTTCCCAGCTCGCCTGCCCCTTTGTCTCCTAAGCACTATTTGCTTGCTTTCCCCCCACATGCTCAGGACAGGAGCCCCAGGGCCCTGGCAAAGGGAGAGAACATAGCTTCTGGCCCTGACTAACTGATGACCTGACCCACACTGACTGTGACCACGTGAAGTACCAGTGACATCAGATGCTCCACATTTCAGTGGAGAGACAGTTTGGAAGTCATCTTCTATATTTAGAGCCCTATAAAATGTGATTCTGAATTCTAGATTCTAGACACTGTCACTTGCAATTTGGCTACCATAAACACTGAACAGAATAAAGTGAAGTTGCTCAGTCGTGTCCAACTGTTTGCGACCCCATGGACTGTAGCCTACCAGGCTCCTCAGTCCATGGGATTTTCCAGGCAAGGGTACTGGAGTGGGTTGCCATTTTCTTCTCCAGAATAGGCACTGAGACATAACAGGGAACCTGGGACAAGGGAATGTGTATCTGAGAATCTTGGATTTTCACATTTGTCTATTTTCCACAGACTATCTGTACTAATCTCAGCTGGTTTCCAGCTGTTCTCAGAGATTTAGAATCTCCGGCTGAAGGGCACTTGATCTAAAGTCCAGCAGGCATGCCAGGCCCTTCGCTTATTTCTCCTGGAGCTCCTGGGGGGACCAACCCCCAACCCTGGCACCCTCCCCTCCCTCCTGTCACTGCTTCGGTTACTCAGCTACTCAAGACCAACCCCCAACCACAGAGAGTGAAGTGGATCTTTAAAAATATTCGAGTAGCTGGCTGATCTACTTACAGCCTGATTTGAATAAATTTGGTTTATTTTCTAGAGATCCTGTTTCATGTGATTCTTCCTAAACTAGAGGAGAGGACTAAGTGAAATGACTCATGGTCTTTTCCTATTTTCTTCTCTTTTTATGAAGTAAAATTTAATATTTTAAGAAGACTGCCTTGAAATATTCATATAAAGTAACGCAAATTTCCATATAAAGCAGAAAAATCAAATTCAATCCAAGAGGCTTTTTGTAATACTGCACTTTCTAAGTCAACGTTTGCCAAGAAACCTATTCAATTTTTTTTTTTTTTAAACTAAACCTCATTTATTTCAGGAGCAGATTCTATTTGAATCAGCCATCATTCTTATTTCACAATAAGCAAAGGAATTTGTTAGGTGTTGGGGCGGTGACCTGGTTTACCAATACTGCATTTATTGTCAGCTTCAGCTCTGGCTCTGACTTAATAAACAACAAAGCGGTGCTGTGAAAGAATCCCTGGTTGCAGATGCTACTTATGGACCATCGAGTCAAGGTGTGGTGCTAATTTCCTGCGTGCACCTCGGGCAGCGCGGGGCCTGGATGCCCCGGCAGAATTGAGGCGCTAGTGGCAGTGGCCGGCAGAGCCTGAACGAGCCCTCGTCAACCTCCCCACCTGCTCCTCCCTGTGACCCTGTCGCTGAACATCACACGTGAGGTGCTGGGACACGTACCGTGTTACAGCCCGAGCGTCAGACACACTGACCTTTACTGTCGAGGAAGTCGATGGAATCAGCCTTCTGGGGAGGACGAAACAATCGCTCACCGTTACTTACTTAGAGGAGGACACGGAAATGCCATCTTACTCAGCGTATTAGAGCAAAGGTTTCTTTGGGATTCTACATTCAAAAAATTTTAAAGCAAATTGTAGTCTGAATGCAAGTGAAACGGAGTCTCTGTGCTTTGTTCAGGGCGTTGTGACCGCCCACAGGTCTGAAACCCACCGAGACTGCGTCCTGTGAACAGCACCGGGGTCTCAGGGCCCCACGGCCCCAGCGTCCAGAGCTCTTCTCACTGAGAGAATATGAGGTTTGTTAATCAGACTCATTGCTCAATTCCCCCTTAAATAAGTGGATTCTCAAAAGTCTAGTATGGTTCTTCTTTGTCCCTTCAGTCAGTATTATTTTGCTGCTTCCTCTCCTAAGCTCTCAGTTTATTATTAAATCTTTCAAACTGACACTTGGAACGTGGCGTGTGTCCTCCAATAACTCATGCTGACCCCGCAGACGCTGCCGCTAAGCCTCTGGCTGCCGTGGTGAAGGCGCACCGCTCTCGCATTATGTGGTATGTAATCTTGATAGTAACATGATGGGTCCCGGTAAGTAAATCACTTAATACTCGGATTTAATCCCAAATTCTCTTCTGCTTGGAGTGACAAAAACTTCACTTCTGATATATAGGTCTATTTCTACCTCAAGAACACCTCTGTTTATCAGCTACCAGTGACCAATGACCCAAACTCAGTCTTAGAACAGATGTGGTAGGACAGCACAATTAGACCTTCCTTCAAAAATTTAGCCCAGATATTACATCACATATGAAATCAGATATGCTTCCTAAGTACTTAAAACACGCAGTGCCATCTATAGAAAGAAACAGGAGAACACAATTTTTTGAAACACTACTCCATTGTCAGTTGCTTCTCCTAAGCTCCTGTATTTAAAAGACCTCATTTAACATGTAATTACTGTGCTTTTCTCACATGAGAGAAAATACGTTTTTATGCAGACAACTTCCACCAAGTAGCAACTAGAACAAAAGCAGAGAGTATGCGCCCAAGGCTATAGTTTCAGAAAAGACAGCCACGGTGAGCAAGGGCTCAAACAGCCAGAGAACATCAGAACGCACATAACCTGCCAGTACTGGCCCCGCACCGGCCGCTTGTGGGAAGGCGGGGTCTCGCGCCTGAACGTACACGCAGCCTGTGAACTGAGATCCGGTATCCCGCGGCCAAGGGCCAAGGCTCCCTGCTTCCAGCCAGCATCCAGCTTGTCTGCCCAAGCTGGCACCACCTCTCTAGGCACCTTTACAACACGCTGCTGACACAAACTCCTTCTGGGGACCGTCGGGACTTGCTCTGGCACCTTCTGTCTTAAACGCGATGGATCACTCTGCTCGGCAGCCGAAATAAAATGCCCAGACAGAGACTTAAGCAACAGAAGATCACTTCTCAGGGCTCTGGAGTCTGGAAGTCCAGGACGAGAGTGCCAGTGTGGTCGCTGCCCAGCGAGGCTCAGGGTGGACGGAGGGCCCCGGTCTCTGCCTCTTCTCATTAGGGCACCACCCCCGTCCCAGGGCTCCACTCTCATGACCTTATGCCCCTACACCGTCCCCTCCCAGAGGCCCCTGCCCCTGGTACCATCACCTGGGGTTTGAGGGACAGGCACTGAGAGCACGTGGCGTTCCTCTCCGTGTGTCAAGGTCCCTGCGCCTCCCTGGGTAGCACAGTCTCCCTACTCACCATGCCTTATCCAACTGCTGTGTCCAGAGCTTCTGGTTCTGTCATTGCTGTACCCATAGGACACTTCAACAGAGCACATTTCTTTCTGTAACATGAAATACGTACAATTTTCGCTAAAAGAAATATTAACTCATATTTGCACTAAAAGTAATTTTGAGTGCTCCATTAAATAAAATTTCTGAGTAGATGATGTTCTTGGCTATAATTTTCCTAGATAGCTTGACTTTCCAAGGATACTACATAACATTCCTTCAGTCAGAATCAAGTATCCTATCCACATATATAACTCAGACACAGAAGGGTAAAAAACATGTCCCTAATGGATGATGATTTAGAAATTAGTATTAAATGGTTTAGCAGAGCAGAATGTTTTCTTTTTGTTGCAATTAACCATAAAATTAGCAAAGTTATTCTTACAGATGTCTCTTTGTAGACAACTTTCCCCCAACTTTATTGAGATATAATTGACCAGTAAAATTGCACATATTTAAGGTGTATAGCATGAAAATTTTATATACATAGATAATGTGAGATTATTGCCACAGTCAAGCCAATAAACACTCTCACTTCACCAATGTTATGATTTTTTTTTTTTTTAATGAAAACACTTAAGATCTACTCTTGGCAAATTTCAAGTACATGATACAGTATTGTTAACAAAGTCATAAAATCCATAAGGAAGAATAAAGACAGCTCATCTACTGAGAAAACTGTTTTTGAAAGATCTGTTTTATAATCCGTTCTTGCTTTTGACTGTTTTGCTTACAAAAGGTCAGTAGTGTTTCACTCCAATCTCTTCTGGGACTGCTACACCCCAGACCAGCCAAGCTCACAACACGTGGCTAGGAGCCTTGCCCTCCTCCTGGGAAGGAGAGGTTATCGTCCCTCCTGGAGTCTGGTCTCCCCCTGCGAAGCAGGGAGCTGAGAAGGTGAATGTGAGAACCAGCGATGTCATCGTCCTGAAGCTGGGATGCAGTTTGGGTATTGACATCTGTTGTAAAATGTGACATGCCAGGCACATGCTCCATTGTGGAGCATTTATAAAAGGCTGTACATCCTAGTATGTGAGTTAAGAGCCATTACTGTGAAGCAGGAGCAGTTTCCCAGTGAATGCCGGGTGGTTAAGAAGGATCACTTGAAATCATTAGCATAGATATAGAATATTGCGTTCCTCGTGTATCGGAGGTCAGCATTAAGGTTCTGGGCACACACCTCCAGCAGGGGCGTGTGATCACCCTCCTCCCTGAGCAAGGTGGCCTCCTGTGATGCCTGGAGGTGTGATCACTCGCTGCACCAGCCCTGCACTTCCCCATTAGCGCTGCATCCTCAGCAGTGCGAGCCAGGGGACGGGCTCTCTCCTTGGCGAAGCCCAAGGAGAGGAAGGACCCAGAGGTGAGTCAGGACCAGCTCAAGATGCTGGTTGCCTGGGAGAGGCCTCAACCAAAGCAGGTGTTTGGGGTCCCTGAGCTGGGAGGTTTCCTTAGAGTGGTGGCTCTCGGACTCACAGCATAGGCGAGTCACCTGAAAGTTTGTGTCCCAGATTCCAGGCACCGATTCAGAGCAGGGCTACCCTTACGCTCTCTCCATGAGCCACTATCCCCTCCTGTTAAGGTCACAAGACTCTTCTGGAGACAGAATCTGGAGCCACGGCTGCATTGTTTCCCACTTGACGGGGAAGACCTTATTCTAGATACATCACATGCCCTAAAATCATATTTAAAATAAAATCAGTAACCAACAACTGACTGGGCCACTGAGCTGTCTGGAAACGTCTAATATGGCCTCATGGAGTGGCTGGGATCAACCCTGACCTATTTTCACTCTGTGAACAGAGTGGACCCTGTTGGCTTATTGTCCTCACACGCCTACAGCCCAGTGATTGTGTGAGATCCACGGAACCAGAAAGTAGAGTAACTTGCTAGTCTCAGCCTGGTTTTACTATGAGGCTTGACTAACCAGGCAGCCCCCATTTAGATTTCTAGAGTCCCAGCAGGACTGAGCTGGTGGAGCTCACACGTCTCAGCTTCCCAAAGGAAGAGGGACAGCTCCTTAATTTGTAAAAGGAAAACCGATTTCCATTTTTTTTTTTGCTGTATTGCACATTGTTTCACATATTGTTTTATTTTTTCAGTGGAGATTAAACTACATGGAGGTGTATCCATGTTTGCTAACAGGAAAATACAAGTGTTGCTTTTGTAGTTTTGTTATTCACACACACACACAATGTGTATACTATCTTTTGGACTCATCTTTTCCTTAATCTTCCTCCCTTTCCCTTCCATGTCTGCATTTTTCAGAATTTGCTTCTGTGCTCTTTTCTCTGCTTCAACCTAGCCAGACATTTCTTTCAGTGTTTGGTGCCTTACCCTTGCCTGTATTAGACAGAAAACACATTTGAATAGGAAATTTAGGATTAAGAAACACTCCGTGTAGCTCGGGAGTGTTCAGAAATGCATGCGTGCAAAGTCCTGAGTGGAGCAGTCTCACCTCCTGAGCTCCTCAGTGCGGAGCTCTTGTGGTGGCTCAGCACGGCACACATGGGACTGCAGAACCTGTGCAGAAGCTAAGCTGTGTCAATGTGCTTTCCCATCAACACAGGGCACTAACTGGTTTCTGGAGGAAAAGAAAACTTAGTAAATCTAGTAATTAATGGTGATTGTGTGGGTGATTACGTGTGTGTACCTGTGAGAAACACAGACATACAAACAACTAGCTGAAAAGCACGGAGATATAATAAGTGCCATTTAAATGGATGCCCTTCTTGGCTAATTTCAATATGAAAAGGAGGTCCATGATTTTGAAAATGTCAAAAGGAAGAAGAAACCCAACTGTAAATTTCATTTGTTTTATTTTTTCTTCTCAGTTTTATTGAGATATACAAAAAACTACACATATGCAATGTATACATTCTGATGAGTTTGGAAATACACAAACACTTGTAATACCAGCCAGCACCACAGTCAAGATGCTACACAATACCCAGCACCTCCAAAGATCTCTCAGGTTCCTGTGGTTGCTGTGTTTGTTGTTGGGGGCTTTAGTTTTAACCTTGAGATCCATCCTGTCTTAGTTTCTTGTGCAGGACACCATACTGTTCCCCACAGGTGCTGTGGGGTTTGCAGAGACTCAGACCTCACTCTTTGTAGGCATCAGTAACTGCACACTCATTGGACCACAGTCAGTTTAGAGAAAGAGAGGGTGACTTTTTGAGGCAGTTGAGAGCCTTTTATGTCATTAAGTGCCAGACAAGTCTTTGCTTTTATTCAAAAGACAAATATTTTATGTTATCACTTACATCTGGAATCTAAAAAACAAAACAATTGAATGTATATAAAAACACAGAAACATAGTCACAGAAATAGAGAGCAAACTAGTGGTTACTAGTGAGGAGAAGGGAGGGGTGACCAGAAAGGGAGGGGGACTAGGAGACAAAGCTGCTACGTATAAATAAGCTGTAAGGATATATAAGTGCAGCATGGAGAATAGAACCAATGTTTTCTGATTACTTTAAATGGAGTATAACCTGTAAAAATTTTGAATCACTGTGTTGTACACCTGAAACAACTATAATATTGTAAATCAACTATACTTCAATGAAAAATGTCAAATTTACTTTTTCACAAAATAGACTAAATGTTAGCGCTCTCAACTCTCTCTCTCGAGGATGCTCTAACAGAACACCAGAGACTGGGTGGTTTAGGAACAATGGACATTACTTTCCCCCAGCTCCAGAGGCTGAGAGTCAAGAGAAAGGCCTGGAAAATTCGCTGTCTGGTGAGGACCTTCCTGGTTCACAGATGGCATCTTCTCATCTTCTCACTGTGTCCTCTTGTGGGGGAAGGGTTGGGGGCTCTGTGGGGCTTGTTGTCAGGGCATTGATCGCATCATGAGGGCCCCACCCTTGTGACTCTCACCTCCCAAAGGCCCCTTCTCCCTCCTGATGCCATCACCTTGGGGGTTAGGATTCAAGGTATGCATTCTGAGGGGACACAGACATTTAATCTATAGCAACCACCTTTAGTGAGCAAAGGTTCCAGGTTTTGAGAATCAAACTATGATGTTAAAATAAAATTCTGGTAAAAATTTAATATATAAATGGAAAACAAACAGCTGATTTCCTAAAGTTAACTTAGAAATAAAGTATAATTTTCATATCAGCAGGCTTCCAAGCATTTATTTTGATTGTAGTTAAAAATGTGAAAGAGCGCCTTCATTTTCTTCCATAAATATGAGTCTGTATGTGTAAATAATCCAGATGTAAGGAATAAAGACAATTTATGTAACTTCTTAATGAATTCTCATAAGCCTTTAATTAAGCACATAAATCATCCAAAGCATTTGAGTCTAATTGCTTCTGGAATTTGCTGCTGGATCTGAGCTGCATTATTATTGATCTGAAAATAAAAGAGCGTTTCCATGACTTTCTTACCTCTTAACTGATGCTGTGTATTTCCTTTGTTTTCAAACCCTCCTGACATGGATGTTGACCAGGTGTGCGTTCTGCAGGATGGCCACCAGCAGAAAGACAGATCTCACACAGCCTGTGTGGGAGGGAAAAGCACTAAGTTTAGACAGGTATCCACCCCTCGTGTTATCATACTTCAGGGCTTTGTGGGTGAGAGGGAAGAGTCAGTCCCCCCCTCAAGAAGCTCACACTTCATCTGAAGAGCCAAGACTATCATGACTGGAAAAGAAGACGTTTGTGCTATAAGGGAAAAGACTGGGTGTAAGGTACCTTCCAGAATGCAGAGGGGGACACGGAGTTCTTGGAACAAAAAGCCAGGACTGACTTGTAGGAATGCCTGTGACTTGAGCAGCCCCCTCGAACAGACAGACTGAATCTGAGTAGAAGTAAGGAAGGAACAGGCTTTCTGTGAGGTTTCCCAAGTTGGGCAGAGAACAAGATGACCATGAGAAAGATGGTTCCTTCAACACTGCTGACATAGAGAGGTGTCTTACCTACACATGCACCCACAGGGATATTGACTTACAGGAAAATAGGATTTTCCGTAAGTTAGTGCTTTGTAGTGGAGGGCACACTGTCTCCTATGGGACATTTTGGAACTTGGTGGGCAAGTTGTGGTTTTTACATGATTGAATGGGAAACAAGTTGGGATGCAGGACAACCTACAAGGCGTGGGAGGCATTCAGCACTCGAACACCTGGCTTGGATGCCCGAGTCCTCTGTGCATGGGAAGCCTTCTTGGAACCCCCTGAGCCCAGAGCGTAGCTCCATTTTTTTTTTTTTTTCATATGAGATGGGTAAATTTCACCTGGTTTTAACATACAATGAATCCACCCTGTAATCTGAGAAAACATGTCACACTGTTTCATTGAGAACTTTAGCGCATGTTAATAATGTTTTGTGGAAGTCATGCCTCCAAATTAAACAAGGCTGTAGTATTTTATTTGTCAAAACCCATCCCCGTAGGCTGCATCACTGTCAGTCCCTTTCCTGATGAGCCCACATAAGCTACAAACATCTGGTATTTTTGTCTTTTATTTTTAATGTAGACCACAGTGATCAGTTGGGTTTCCTTGGTGGCTCAGATGGTAAAGAATCCGCCAGCAATGTGGGAGACCTAGATTCGATTCCTGGGTTGGGAAGATCACCTGGAGAAGGGAACGGCTACCCACTCCAGTATTGTGGCCTGGAGCATTACATGGACGAAGAAGCTTGGCAGGCTACAGGCCACGGGGTTGCAAAGAGTTGGACACGACTGAGAGACTTTCACTTTCAGTGATCAGTTACAAGGAAGATGCATATCAGTTCCGAGATAAATTGTCATTTTTTCTTTTCTTTTATATCTATGTTGTATTAAGGAGTTATACTGAGTTTACCTTTTTCTTTTAATTACATGTGTACATAGGTTAAATCATCCATCAATGAATTTCCATAGAGGATTAAAGAGAAGACTGGATGAAATATTTACTATGAAAAGGATGCATGGGGTAGGATAAATTGGAGAATCACTGAGATTGGTATCTGTTTATATGTATCTTAGAAATTAGAATTATAAATAGAATAATAATTATAATTATTGTATTATATAAATTATATATATATAATATATATTATATAATATATGAATATTGAATATTATATAATATACAATAACTATAATTATAATTGGGGCTTCCCTGGTGGCTCAGAGGTTAAAGTGTCTGCCTGCAATGTGGGAGACCTGGGTTCGATCCATGGGTCAGGAAGATCCCCTGGAGAAGGAAATGGTAACCCACTCCAGTATTCTTGCCTGGAGAATCCTATGGATGGAGGAGCCCAGTGGGCTATAGTCCTTGGGGTCACAAAGAGTCAGACATGACTGAGAGACTTCACTTTCACTTTCACATAATTATAGTTAGGATTAGAATCTGAAATTAGAATTATATATATCACATAAACATGTATATATGTATATAACCGTTGATGAAATCACTTGTCACATTGTTTTAAAAACAGAGACCAAAACAAAACCATACGAGGTCCCAGCAGAGACTCCCATAGCCAGAATCGGGGCTGGCTGCACATTCCCTCTGGGGGACGCCCCTCTTCTCCCCCTGCCCTACAGTGTCCCAGGACTTAGCATCCCTGATCCCCATCACAGTGACTGTAGGACGAGAAGGTGGGCTTCCAGCCTATTCTGAGGCCACAGTGCACAGCCTGCCATGGGGTCTCTCTAAGTTCTGCTCCCTGATTGCGCTCCTCCTAAGTCAACAGTGGGCCTGCCCTCTGCTGACATGTGGGGGTTCCCTCTCCTTTCCTCTGCTCGCTGGAGGCAGGCTGTCCTTCCTCCATGGGGTGGGGCTCCTCCTTGGGGCAGGAGGCTTTTGTTACTGGAGTTCATGTTCTTGCTTCCTTTCTTTCTCCCTTTCTATCCATCACTTATCATCTACCACCTAGCTATTATCTCTTTTGCTATCCAGATGGTGGATACAGATTAGAACTATTCGTATTTACATCTATCTAGTTTCTATTTATACATCTATGTATACAGCCAGGTATCTAGTCATCTATGCATATAAGCATTTATTATAGATCTCTAATACATCTACCTAGATCTATATCCACCTATATTTATCTATATCTAGATTTATCTATCACTTTCCAGTTGGTGCAGTGGTAAAGAATCTGCCTGCCAACGCAGGAGACACAGGAGACTCGAGTTTGATCCCTGGATCAGGAAAATACCCTTGAGAAGGGAATGTCTACTCCAGTATTCTTGCCTGGAAAATTCCATGGACAGAGGAGCCTTGTGGACTGCAGTCCATGGGGTCACAGAGAGATGGGCAGGACTGGGCATGTGGTCATGCGTGCAGATCTATCTATACCTAGAAAACACCCACATACAGCTATCTAGTTAGATCTAGATTGATCATCTATTTTTCCATCACATTTAAAATTTAATGTGTCTCTCTTGTTTCTATTTTTTTCAATTTAAAGTTGTCCTTTTAAATAGAATAACCTTTTCCAAAAGCAACGATTCCTGATTTTGTTTTACTGTTTTATATAAACATCTGTGAGATGTTACACAGATGCCTTTATACACAATTAGGCATTATTATTATACATCAAAGAAAGCAGTATTTTAAGTAGTAAAAGCACACAAATGCCTCTTTAATATTTTAATCATCTAGAATGGTGGAGCATTTTATTTCTAGAAATATGACCCCTGACTTTCTTCCTTGTTGCTGATGCATAATTAAAAAACAATTCACCTGCCGTGGTGAAAGTGGTGTTCTTCATTTTTTGATGTATGTGTAAAATGTACACTGGATTAAGAAGATTTAATATCTAATTTAATGTAAAATGTCTCATATTTTTAGGTTGAATACACAATGAAATAATATTTTGGACATATTAGCTAAAATAAGATATATTTTAAAAATCACCTTTACCTCTTTCTGTTTACATGGTTCGTATGTCTTCTAGGAGACACTGAGTTGTTGTTTGACGATTTCTGTGGGTGACACTGCGCTGGGCTTTGTAGGTCAGCCTCACCACTGCTCTATTCTTTGTAACTCTGCACATGATGGAAGGGCACTGGGGCTTTGAGCAGAGGAGTGACGTGGAGGCTTTATCTCTGGGATCGCCTCCTCTGGGGCATGGGGAGGAACTCAGCAGCAGTCTTTGCAGAGCTGTGGGTAGGAGGCCAGCACAGTAGATGAGCTGGGCGCACCAATGGAGGGCGGCTCTTAAGGTTCTGAGAATCCATCAGTGTGGGAGCATATGGGAGGTATTTGATGAAGGATTTAGCACTTCCAGGAAGCTTTACATTTTACATAATTACTCCCATATTTTTTATACTCTAATCTGAAGGGCAGCTATGGTGCCACTTCTAACGCTTTCTCACAGATCCCCAAGCTGTGGGGGCCCCTACCCTGAATATCATAAAAAAATTCTGCAAACAGCAACGACCACTTGCCATCACGGCACCAGGCCACTCTTGCCTCAAGTCCTCTGCACCAGTGGTTATCCGGGCATTCTCTCTCATCACACGCCTTTCCCACTAGGTTCTGTGCATCACTGACTGGTCTACCCAAGTGTGGTTTGCTCCCAGGAGACTTCTCAACACTCCATTCTGGAACATACTGTTCTCTGCTGCTGCTGCTGCTAAGTCAGTTCTGTCGTGTCCGATTCAGTGCGACCCTAGAGACGGCAGCCCACCAGGCTCTCCCGTCCCTGGGATTCTCCAGGCAAGAACACTGGAGTGGGTTGCCATTTCCTTCTCCAATGCATGAAAGTGAAAAGCAAAAGTGAAGTTGCTCAGTCGTGTCTTCACGATCCCATGGGCTGCAGCCTACCAGGCTCCTCCATCTATGGCATTTTCCAAGCAAGAGTACTGGAGTGAGTTGCCATTGCCTTCTCTAATACTTTTCTCTAACTGACTACA
The DNA here is from genome assembly GCF_032405125.1 of Capricornis sumatraensis. NCBI lineage: Eukaryota > Metazoa > Chordata > Mammalia > Artiodactyla > Bovidae > Capricornis > Capricornis sumatraensis. The sequence continues at coordinate 42,799,362 of NC_091072.1, read as the reverse complement.
ATTTTCTTTTGAGACTTGTCTTTGTACTTATGGGGGGATTTGAAGGACACCTGTTTCCTGTTTCAGTCACTCAGCCCCAAGAAGATATGAGTAGGCAGCTTGCTCAGTTCAGTTCAGTTGCTCAGTTGTGTCTGACTCTTTGTGACCTCATGGACTACAGCATGCCAGGTTTCCCTGTCCATCACTGACACTCAGAGCATGCTCAAACTCATGTCCATTGAGTCAGTGATGCCATCCAACCATCTCATCCTCTGTTGTCAACTTCTCCTGCCTTCAATCTTTCTCAGCATCAGGATCTTTTCCAATGAGTCAGTTCTTCACATCAGATTGCCAAAGTATTGAAGCTTCAGCTTCAGCATCAGTCCTTCCAGTGAATATTCAGGACTGATATCCTTTAGGATTGACTGGTTTCACCTCCTTGAAGTCCAAGGGACTCTCAAGAGTCTTCTCCAACACCACAGTTCAAAAGAGTCAATTCTTCAGTGCTCAGCTTTCTCTATAGTCCAACTCTCACATCCATACAGTGGAAAAACCATAGCTTTGACTAGATGGACCTTTGTCGGCAAAGTTATGTCTCTGTTTTTGAATATGCTATCTAGGTTGGTCATAGCTTTTCTTCCAAGGTGCAAGCATCTTTAATTCCACAGCTACAGTCACCATCTGCAGTGATCTTAGAGCCCAAGAAAATAAAGTCTGTCACTGTTTCCATTGTTTCCCCTTCTATTTGCCATGAAGTGATGGGACCAGATGCCATGATTTTTGATTTTTCAATGTTGAGTTATAAGCCAGCTTTTTCACTGTTGAGTTTTAAGCCAGCTTTTTCACTGTTGAGTTTTAAGCCAGCTTTTTCAGTGTTGAGAACTAACAGCTTTTTCACTCTCCTCTTTCATTTTCACTATGAGGCTCTTTAGTTCTTCTTCACTTTCTGCCATAAGGGTGGTGTCATCTGCATATCTGAGGTTATGGATATTTTTCCCGGCAATCTTCATGCCAGCTTGTGCATCATCTAGCCCAGCGTTTCTCATGATGTACTCTGCATATAAGTTAAATAAGCAGGGTGACAATATACAGTCTTGCCATACTCTTTTCCCAATTTGGAGCCAGTCGGTTGTTCCATGTTCTTTTCTAACTGTTGCTTCTTGACCTGCATACAGATTTCTCAGGAGGCAGGTCAGGTGGTCTGGTATTCCAATCTCGAAGAATTTTCCACAGTTTATTGTGATCCACACAGTCAAAGTCTTTGGCATGATCAATAAATCAGAAGTAGATGTTTTCCTGGAACTCTCTTGCTTTTTCTATGATCCAATGGATGTTGGCATTTGATCTCTAGTTCCTCTGCCTTTCCTAAATCCAGCTTGAACATCTGGAAGTTTGCAGTTCATGCATTGTTGAAACCTGGCTTGGAGAATTTTCAGCATTACTTTGCTAGCATGTGAGATGAGTGCAATTGTGCTATAGTTTGAACATTATTTGGCATTGCCTTTCTTTGGGATTGGAATGAAAATTGACCTTTCCCAGCTCTGTGGCCATTGCTGAGTTTTCCAAATTTGCTGGCATATTGAGTGCAGCACTTTCACAGAATCATTTTTCAGGATTTGAACAGCTCAGCTGGAATTCCATCACCTCCACTAGCTTTGTTTGTAGTGATGCTTCCTAAGGCCCACTTGACTTCAGACTCCAGGATGTCTGGTTCTAGGTGAGTGATCACACCATCATGGTTATCTGGGTCATTAAGACCCTTTTTGTATAGTTTTTTCTATGTATTCTTGCCACCTCTTCTTAATATCTTCTGCTTCTGTTAGGTCCATACTCTTTCTGTCCTTTATTATGCCCTTCTCTGCATAAATGTTCCCTTGGTAGCCCTAATTTTCTTGAAGAGATCTCTAGACTTTCCCATGCTATTGTTTTCCTCTATTTCTTTGCATTGGTCACTTAGGAAGGCTTTCTTATCTCTCTCTGCTCTTTGGAATAGCAGATGGGTATATCTTTCCTTTCCTCCTTTGCCTTTGGTTTCTTTTTTTTTCTCAGCTATTTGTAAGGCCTCCTCAGACAACCATTTTGCCTTTCTTTTCCTTGGGGATAGTCTTGATGGCTGCCTTCTATACAATGTCACAAACCTCCATAGTTCTTCAGGCACTCTGTATATCAAGTCTAATCCCTGGAATCTATTTGTCACTTGTACTGTATGATTGTAAGGGATTTGATTTAGGTCATACCTGTATAGTCTAATGGTTTTCTCCACTTTCTTCAATGTAAATCAGAATTTTTCAATAAGGAGTTCATGATCTGAGCCACAGTCAGCTCTCAGTCTTGTTTTTGCAGACTGTATAGAGCTTCTCCATCTTTGGCTGCCAAGAATACAATCAATCTGATTTCAGTATTTATCATTTGGTGATGTCTATGTTTAGCGTCTTCTCTTGTGTTGTTGGAAGAGGGTGTTTGCTATGACTGTGTGTTCTCTTGGTAAAACTCTGTTAGCCTCTGCCTTGTTTCATTTTGTACTCCGAGACCAAACTTGCCTATTACTCCAGGTATCTCTTGGCTTCCTGCTTTGATTTCCAGTCCCCTATGATGAAAAGACATCTGTGTGTGTGTGTGTGTGTGTGTGTGTGTGTTCTTCCTAGAAGGTCTTGTAGGTCTTTCTAGAACCATTCAACTTCAGCTTCCTTGGTATTAGTGGTTGGGGCATGGACTTGGATTATTATGATATTGAGTGGTTTGCCTTGGAAACAAACAGAGATCATTCCGTCATTTTTGAGACTGCACCCAAGTACTGCATTTCAGACTCTCTTGTTGACTATGAGGGCTACTCCATTTTGTCTAGGGTATTCTTGCCTACAGTAGTAGATATAATGGTCATCTGAATTAAATTCACCCATTTCAGTCCATTTTAGTTCACTGATTCCTAAAATGTCACTGTCAGCTTGCTACAATGTCCCCTTCCCCCGCTAGAGCCCATACAGATCTGGAGGGCAGGGAGTGATCACTGATTGAACAAAATGAATTAATGAATGGAGCACTCATGTCTGCACCAGATGCTCTGTTTCCATACCAACTACACCTGACTGGACACAAAGCCAAGGAAACAGAACAGTGTTCTCACCTGAGTGCTGCAAATTTGAGACTTTTTTCAGTCCTGCCATCGAAGTTATGCTGTTTACTCAGTATCTTACGTAGGTCAAGCATACTTATTTTAACTTTTTCTTTGCAGGTTTTAGGTTCTATCCTCTAGATGTTTTAGACAGATTGATAAATGTGGCAATTATCAGAGAAGGCAATGGCAACCCACTCCAGTACTCTTGCCTGGACAATCCCATTAATGGAGGAGCCTGTTGGGCTGCAGTCCATAGAGTTGTGAAGAGTCGGACATGACTGAGCGACTTCACTTTCACTTTTCACTTTCATGCATTGGAGAAGGAAATGGCAACCCACTCCGGTGTTAGTGCCTGGAGAATCCCAGGGATGGAGGAGCCTGGTAGGCTGCCATCTATGGGGTTGCACAGAGTCGGACACGACTGAAGTGACTTAGCCTCTGCCACCACCGTGGCAATTATCTCTTTGTTCTGTGAATCTTGTATGATACCATGACAGAGAAATGCATACTTTTGCAAAACAGCATAAAAATACATTGTGAGGGAAGGAGATGAAGCGGAAGCCAGAAGCTCTGATGAACCTGGAGGCTGAGAGATCAAGCCAGGAGCCTTTGTAGTGGGAGCACTGACTCCAAGACCCTAGACTACCAGAGAACTAACCCTAGCAGGTATCAAATAGTGAAAACTCACACAAAGGAAACCACTGTAATACAAGACCCCACATCACACAACCACCAACAGCACCCTGTGCAGGACAGCCCATCTAAACAACAAACAAAACAAAAATACAAACCCAGTTCATCAGACAGCACTACCACCTCACTCAGCCCTGCCCATCAGAGGAAAAACAAACGGACAAAAACTCAGCACAAATTTCACCCTCTAAGAAGATTATACAAACCACTGGACCAACCTTAGGGGGCAGAAACCAAAAGGAAGAAAGAATTCAACATTGAAGAGTGGGAAAAGGAGACCTGAAACACAATAAGCTAAAAAAAGTAATGAAAAGGCAGAGAAATACTACAGAAATAAAGAAACACAGAAGTCCAAATAAATGAAGAGGAAATAGGCAAACTACCTGAAAAAGAGTTCAGAATAATGATAATAAAGATGATCAAAAGCCTTGAAAGCAAAATGGAGAAAATGCAAGACTCAAATAATAAACTTAGAAGAATTAAAGAATAAACATGCAGAGACAACCAACACAATTACTGAAATTAAAAATACTCTAGAAGGAATCAATAGCAGAATATCTGAAGCAGAAAAATGAATCAATGAGCTGGAAGATAAAATGGTGGAAATAACTTCTGAAGAGCAGAATAAAGTAAAAAGAATGAAAAGAACAGAGGATAGTCTCAGAGACCTCAGAGACAATATCAAATGCACCAACATTTGAATTATAGGGGTCTCAGAAGAAGAGGAAATGAAAGTACATGAGAAAATTTTTGAAGAGATTATTGTTGAAAATTTCCCCAACATGGGAAAGGAAATAGTCAATCAAGTCCAAGAGGCACAAAGAGTCCCATAGAGGATAAATCCAAGGAGAAACATGCCAAGCCACATACTAAACAAACTAACAAAGACTAAAGACAAAAAAGAAAATTAAAAGCAGCAAGGGAGAAGCAACAAGTAACATACAAGGGAAACCCCATACACTTAACAGCTGATCTTTCAGCAGAAACACTGCAAGCCATAGGGGATGGCAGGGTATATTTAAAGTGCTTAAAGGCAACAATCTACAATGAAGATTACCTTACCTGGCAAGGATCTCACTCAAAACTGATGGAGAAATCAAAAGCTTTTCAGACAAGAAAAGTTAAGATAATTCAGTACCACCAAACTGGCTTTACAACAAATGTTAAATGGACTTATATAGTCAAGAAATACAAGAGAAGAAAAAAGATCTATAAACTCAACCCCAAACAATTAAGAAAATGGCAATAGGAACATATATATCAATAATTACTTTAAATGTAAATGGATTAAATGCTCCAACCAAAAGACACAGACTGGCTGAATGGATACAAAAACAAGACCCATATATATGCTGTCTACAAGAAACCCACTTTAGACCTCAAGACACATATAGACTGAAAGTGAGAGGATGGAAAAAAATATTCCATGCAAATGGGAAGCAAAAGAAAACTGAGTAGCAATTCTCACATCAGACAGAATAGACCTTAAAATAAACAAGCTTATAAGAGATAAGGAGGGATACTACATAATGATCAAGGGATCAATCCAAGAGGAAGATATAGCAATTATAAATATCTAATCACCCAACATAGGAGCACCTCAGTACATAAGACAAACACTAACAGAAATAAAAGGCGACATTGACAGTAACACAATAATAGTAGGAGACTTTAACATCCCACTCACACCAATGGACAGATCATCAAAACAGAAAATTCATAAGGAAACACAAATCTTAAATGATACATTAGATGAGATGGATGTCATTGATATCTTCAGGACATTCCATTCTAATGCAGAAGAATACACTTTCTTCTCAAGTGCACACGGAATGTTCTCCAGGATAGACGACATCTTGGGTCACAAGTCAAACACCAGTAAATTTAAGAAAATTGAAATTGTATCAGGCATCTTCTCAAACCACAACACTATGAGACTAGGTATCAATTACAAGGAAAAAAACTGTAAGAAACACAAACACATGGAGATTCAACAACACCTTTCTAAATCACCAGCAGGTTACTGAAGAAATCAAAAGGGAAATCAAAAAATTTCTAGAAACAAATGATAATGAAAACACAGCAACTCAAAACCTATGGGATGCAGCAAAAGCAGTCCTAGGAGGGAAGCTTATAGCAAAACAATCCTCCCTCAAGACACAAGGAAAACATCGAAAAGACAACCTAACTTGACACGTAAAACAACTGGAAAAAGAAGAACAAAAATGCCCCAAAATTAGAAGGAAAGAAGTCATAAAGATCCAAGCATAAATAAATGAAAAGAAATAAACAATCGTAAAGATTAATAAAGCTAAGAGCTGTTTCTTTGAGAAGATAAACAAAACTGACAAACTTAGCCAGACTCATCAAGAGAAAAAAAGAGAAGAATCAAATCAACAAAATTAGAAATGAAAAAGGAGAGGTTACAACAGGGAATGCAGAAATACAAAGGATTATAAGAGACTATTAAGAACAACTATATGGCAATAAGATGGATAACCTGGAAGAAATGGACAGATTCATAGAAAAGTTCAATCTTCCAAGACTGAACCAGGAAGAAGTAGCAATTATGAACAACCCAATTACAAGCACTGAAATTGAAGCTGTGAGCAAAACTCGCCCAAAAAACAAAAGCCCAGGACCAGATGGCTTCATAGGAGAATTCTACCAAATACTTAGAGAAGAGTTAATGCCTATCCTTCTAAAACTTTTCAAAAATTTCAGAGGAAGGAACACTTCCAAACTCATTCTATGAGGCCACCGTCACCCTGATACCAAAATCAAACAAAGACAAGACAAAGAAAGAAAGCTACAGACCAATATTACTGATGAACACAGATTCAAAAATCCTCAACAAAATTTTAGCAAACAGAATTCAGCAACACATCAAAAAGTTCATACACAATGATCAATTGGGTTTATTCCAGGAATGCAAGGATTCTTCAGTATATGCAAACCAACCAATGTGATACACCATATTAATAAACTGAAAAACAAAGACCACATGATACTTTCAATAGATGCAAAAAAAAAAAAAGCCCCTTTGACAAAATCCAGCACCCATTTATGATTAAAACTCTTCAAAAATGGGCATAGAAGGAACCTACCTCAACATAGTAAAGGCCACATATGATAAGCCTACAGCAAACATTTCTCAATGGTGAAAAACTGAAAGCATTCCCCATTAGATCAGGAACAAGATAAGGGTGTCCTCTTTCACCACTATTATTCAACATAGTTCTGGGAGTCCTAGCTACAGCAATCAGAGAAGAATAAGAAGAAAAAAAAAAAAAAAAGGCAACCAGATCAGAAAAGAAGAAGTAAAGCTCTCACTGTTTGCAGATGACATGATACTGTACATAGAAAACCCTAAAAATACTATCAGAAAATTACTAGAGCTAATCAGTGAATTTAGCAAAGTTGCAGGATACAAAATCAATACACATAAATCACTTTCATTTCTACATACTAACAATGAAAAATCAGAAAAAGAAATTAAGGAATCAATCCCATTCTCCATTACAACAAAAAGAATTAAATATCTAGAAATAAACTTACCTAAGGAGACAAAAGAACTGTACAGAGAAAATTATAAGACACTGATGAAAGAAATAAAAATGAAATAAACAGATGGAGAGATATTCCATGTTCCTGGGAAGGAAGAATCAATATTGTGAAGATGACTATGCCATCAAATGCAACCTACGGATTCAATGTGATTCCTATCAAATTGCCAATGGCACTTTTTCACAGAACTAGAACAGAAAATTTCACGATTCATATGGAAACACAAAAGACTCCGAATAGCCAAAGCAGTCTTGAGAAAGAAGAATAAAGCTGGAGGAATCAACCTTCCTGACTTCAGATTATACTACAAAGCTACAGTCATCAAGACAGTATGGTTCTGGCACAAAACAGAAATATAGACCAATGGAACAAGATAGAAAGCCAAGAAATAAACCCATGCACCTATGGGTACCTTATTCTGACAAAGGAGGCAAGAATATACAATGGGGCAAAGACAGATTCTTCAGTAAGTGGTGCTGGGAAAACTGGAGAGCTGCATGTAAAAGAATGAAATTAGCACACTTCCTAACACCATACACAAAGATAAAGTCAAAATGGATTAAAGACCTAAATGTAAGATCGGAGACTATAAAACTCTTAGAGGAAAATTAGGCAGAACACTCGATGACATAAATCAAAGCAAGATCCTCTATGAACAGCCCCCCCCAGAGTAACAGAAACTGAAACAAAAGTAAACAAGGGGGACCCAGTTAAACTTAAAAGCTTTTGCACCCAGTTAAACTTAAAAGCAAAGGAAACTATAAGCAAGGTGAAAAGACAACCCCAAGAATGGGAGAAAATAATAGCAAATGAAACAACTGACAAAGGATTAACTTCCAAAATATATAGGTAGCTCATACAACTCAATACCAGGAAAACAACCCAATCAAAAAGTGGGAAAAATACCTAAACAGACATTTCTCCAAAGAAGACATACAGATGGATAACAAAACACATGAAGGGATGCTCAATATTGCTCATTATTAGAGAAATGCAAATCAAAACCCCAAAGAGATATCACCTCACACTGGTCAGAATGGCCATCATCAAAAGTCTAGAAACAATACATACTCAAGAGGGTGTGGAGAAAAGGGAATGCTGTTGCACTGTTGGGAATGTAAATTGACAGAGCCACTATGGAAGATGGTATGGAGATTCCTTAAAAAACTAGGAATAAAGCCAACATATGACCTAGCAATCCCACTCCTAGGTATATACACTCGGAAAACCAGGGTTGAAAAAGACACATGTATCCCACTATTTACTGCAGCACTATTTACAATAGATAGAGCATGAAAGCAACCTAGATGCCCATCAACAGATGAATGGATAAAGAAGTTGTGGTACATGTACACAAAGGAATATTACTCAGCCATAAGATGGAACACATTTGAGTCAATTCTGATGAGGTGGATGAACCTAGAACCTATTATACAGAGTGAAGTGAGTCAGAAAGAGAAAGATAAATATCATATTGTGTACCGCACATATATGGAATCTAGAAAAATGGTCCTGAAGAATTTATTTACATGGCAGCAATGGAGAAACAGACATAGAGAATAGACTTATGGACATGGGAGAGGGGAGGAGAGGGTGAGATGTATGGAAAGAGTAACGTGGAAATTACATTCCCATATGTAAAATAGATGGCCAATGGGAATTTGCTGTATGGCTCAGGAAACTCAAACAGGGGCTCTGTATCAACCTAGAGGGGTGGGATGGGGAGGGAGACAGGAGGGAGGGGATATATGTATACCCCATGGAAAAGAAATGCAAAAAAGCAAAATGGCTGTCTGGGGAGGCCTTACAAATAGCTGTGAAAAGAAGAGAGGCGAAAAGCAAAGGAGAAAAGGAAAGATATGAGCATCTGAATGCAGAGTTCCAAAGAAGAGCAAGAAGAGATAAGAAAGCCTTCTTCAGTGATCAATGCAAAGAAATAGAGGAAAACAACAGAATGGGAAAGACTAGAGATCTGTTCAAGAAAATTAGAGATACGAAGGGAACATTTCATGCAAAGATGGGCTCGATAAAGGACAGAAATGGTATGGACCGAACAGAAGTAGAAGACATTAAGAAGAGGTGGCAAGAATACACAGAAGAACTGTACAAAAAAGATCTTCACGATCCAGATAATCACGATGGTGTGATCACTCATCTAGAGCCAGACATCCTGGAATGTGAAGTCAAGTGGGCCTTAGAAAGCATCACTATGAACAAAGCTAGTGGAGGTGATGGAATTCCAATTGAACTATTTCACATCCTGAAAGGTGATGCTGTGAAAGTGCTGCACTCAATATGCCAGCAAATTTGGGAAACTCAGCCATGGCCACAGGACTGGAAAAGTTCAGTCTTCATTGCAATCCCAAAGAAAGGCAATGCCAAAGAATGCTCAAACTACCAAAAAATTGCACTCATCTCACATGCTAGTAAAGTAATGCTCAAAATTCTCCAAGCCAGGCTTCAGCAATACGTGAACCGTGAACTTCCTGATGTTCAAGCTGGTTTTAGAAAAGGCAGAGGAACCAGAGATCAAATTGCCAACATTCACTGGATCATGGAAAAAGCAAGAGAGTTCCAGAAAAACATCTCTTTCTGCTTTATTGACTATGCCAAAGCCTTTGACTGTGTGGATCACAATCAACTGTGGAAAATTCTGAAAGAGATGGGAATACCAGACCACCTGACCTGCCTCTTGAGAAATCTGTATGCAGCTCAGGAAGCAACAGTTAGAACTGGACATGGAACAACAGACTGGTTCCAAATAGGAAAAGGAGTACATAAAGGCTGTATGTTGTCACTCTGCTTATTTAACTTATATGCAGAGGACATCATGAGAAACGCTGGACTGGAAGAAACACAAGCTGGAATCAAGATTGCCGGGAGAAATATCAATCACCTCAGATATGCAGAGACACCACCCTTAGGGCAGAAAGTGAAGAGGAGCTAAAAAGCCTCTTGATGAAAGTGAAAGAGGAGAGTGAAAAACCTGGCTTAAAGCTCAACATTCAGAAAACAAAGATGATGGCATCTGGTCCCATCACTTCATGGGAAATAGATGGGGAAACAGTGGAGACAGTGTCAGACTTTACTTTTTTGGGCTCCAAAATCATTGTAGATGGTGATTGCAGCCATGAAATTAAAAGATGCTTACTCCTTGGAAGGAAAGCTATGATCAACCTAGATAGCATATTCAAAAGCAGAGATATTACTTTGCCGACTAAGGTCCATCTAGTCAAGGCTATGGTTTTTCCAGTAGTCATGTAGCAAGAGTTGGACTGTGAAGAAGGCTGAGTGCTGAAGAATTGATGCTTTTGAACTGTGGTGTTGGGGAAGACTCTTGAGAGCCCCTTGGACTGCAAGGAGATCCAACCAGTCCATTCTGAAGGAGATCAGCCCTGGGATTTCTTTAGAAGGAATGATGCTAAAGCTGAAACTCCAGTACTTTGGCCACCTCATGTGAAGAGTTGACTCATTGGAAAAGACTCTGATGCTGGGAGGGATTGGGGGCAGGAGGAGAAGGGGATGACAGAAGATGAGATGGCTGGATGGCATCACTGACTCAATGGACATGAATCTGAGTCAACTCCGGGAGTTGGTGATGGACAGGGAGGCCTGGCGTGCTGCGATTCATGGGGTCACAAAGGGTCGGACAAGACTGAGCGACTGAACTGAACTGAACTGATGGCTGATTCATGTTGAGGTTTGACAGAGAACAGTAAAGTTCTGCAAAGAAACTGTCCTTCAATAAAAAAATAAACTAAAAAAATACATTGTGAACATCTTTAGTATTACAAGCTGTATCCTGCGGAAACTGGAATTGCTAGGGCATGTCATTTGGGATTAGAGATTGCTACCTTGGGAAGTGCATGAGGAGCTAGGTTATTGGTATAAATAATGTAGTGAAAGAATAATTACCTACTTACATCTTTGAGGCATGGTTCATTTTTACATGTAATTTTTGCCTCTTTGCAAATCATAGGTCTGTGTACCATGCACCTGTAATGTTACCAACACATGGATGTATAGAACAAGGTTTCTGCTCTGGTGCTTTTCTTTGTAATTTTTTGGGATCCTCTTCTATTTATGGATACCAGAGAAGCACTGAATGCATTTCATTACTTTCATTATCAGCACTTTGGTGTTTCTGAGTGAAATGGATTGTCTCTGTGCAGCTTTCAGGTGGCACGGTCCACCCCACCATCTTGTGGCCAGGATGGGCGAAGATGGCAGAGGGCACCCAGACGTGCTGCTGGCAGATGGAGACTGTACTGCAATCACGAACTCCAAAGAAACGTCAGAGACTTAAATGGAAATATGTGAAAATTCTACCCACTGCATTTAATTACCTCTTTAAAAATCTAACGTCCTCTTCTCATTTCATAAGTTAATTTAATAAATGCTGATACATAATAAATAATGCAATGGGGATTGATGGCAGTTTGAGACATTTCAGGCTGGAGATAATCAAACGTGAAAGAACACTTTAATCGGTAGCTGGGGATGTGTCTGGGTTGCAGTCAGCTCCTGGCTGCAGAAGGGAAAGCATGGGGAGTGTCTGGGTCCCCACACCTCTCCCTGCTCTCCTGGCCTATCTGCCCCATTCTGGCCTTGGCTGGCAGATGAAGCCTCCAAGCTTCCAGCCCACACTGTGGGGAAGGACGACCTCTAACCTTACACTGAGCACTGACTTTGAGGGTTCTGGTCCCTCTGTCTCTCCTCTCCCCCTCCCTATCATGTATTTGTGGGAGACAGGAGCCAAGTACCCCACCTTAGTCAAGAGAACTAACGTGGTCTGACCACTCAGGACACTTCACAGGGAGTGGCTACAACAGCATTCCTGTGTGGTGGGTGAGGGTGGGAGAGGGGCGTGTTGGCTTGGGATGCACTTCAAGAAGAATAGCTTCAGTTCAGTTCAGTTCAGCCTCTCAGTTGTGTCCGACTTTTTGCGACCCCATGAATCACAGCACGCCAGGCCTCCTTGTCTATCACAAACTCCCAGAGTTCACTCAGACTCACATCCATCGAGTCAGTGATGCCATCCAGCCATCTCATCCTCTGGCTCCCCCTTCTCCTCCTGCCTCCAATCCCTCCCAGCATCAGAGTCTTTTCCAATGAGTCAACTCTTCACATGAGGTGGCCAAAGTACTGGAGTTTCAGATTTAGCATCATTCCTTCCAAAGAACACCCAGAACTGATCTTCTTTAAATGGATTGGTTGGATCTCCTTGCAGTCCAAGGGACTCTCAAGAGTCTTCTCCTACACCACAGTTCAAAGGCATCAATTCTTCAGCGCTCAGCCTTCTTCACAGTCCAACTCTCACATCCATACATGACTACTGGAAAAACCATAGCCGAGGCTAGATGGACCTTTGTTGGCAAAGTAATGTCTCTGCTTTTTAATATGCTATCTAGGTTGGTCATAACTTTCCTTCCAAGGAGTGTCTTTTAATTTCATGGCTGCAATCACTATCTGCAGTGATTTTGGAGCACCCCAAAATAAAGTCTGACACTGTTTCCACTGTTTACCCATCTATTTCCCATGAAGTGACACTTCAAGAAGAATAGCTTACAGTATCCTTATTTCAGGCTTGAAAGTGATTTTAGAATCACTTTCAGAGCTCAGAAAATTTAAAATCCTCATTAGATAGCTAAGGAGATTGGGGCAATGAAAGGATAAATGATTTTCCTAAGGTGACCAGGGTTACGTGGTTTTGTATCTATTCAAGAGAAGTAGCTGGGTAGGTTAGGCACTGTGCATGGGGTTGGGGCCACATAGGTAAGTCTGATTTATCCCTGACTTCAAGGGTCTCTTGAGATAGGAGAGGATCTATGTATCTCCCTTTCTATGTGCTTACCTATCTGTATCATCTGTTATATCTACTATTATCCATCTATCTATCCATCCATCCCATCTATCTCCATCACCTTTCCACTCTCTGTTGAGCCAAATAATACATGGCTGTCCAATGAAGGTGGGAGTAAGGAAGAACAGCTCGGAGTCTGATATCAGTAACAAAATATCAAACTATAGGTGTGTGGATTTATCTCTGGGCTTTCTATTTTGTTCCATTGGTCTATATTTCTGTCTTTGTACCAGTACCATACTGTCTTGATGACTGTGGCTTTGTAGTAGAGCCTGAAGTCAGGCAGGTTGATTCCTCCAGTTCCATTCTTCTTTCTCAAGATTGCTTTGGCTATTCGAGGTTTTTTGTATTTCCACACAAACTGTGAAATTATTTGTTCTAGCTCTGTGAAAAATACCGCTGATAGCTTGAGGGGATTGCATTGAATCTGTAGATTGCTTTGGGTAGTATACTCATTTTCACTATATTGATTCTTCCAACCCATGAACACGGTATATTTCTCCATCTATTAGTGTCCTCTTTGATTTTTTTTCACCAGTGTTTTATAGTTTTCTATATATAGGTCTTTAGTTTCTTTAGGTAGATATATTCCTAAGTATTTTATGCTTTTCATTGCAATGGTGAATGGAATTGTTTCCTTAATTTCTTTTGCTATTTTCTCATTGTTAGTGTATAGGATGGAGAAGGCAATGACACCCCACTCCAGTACTCTTGCCTGGAAAATCCCATGGACAGAGGAGCCTGGCGGGCTGCAGTCCATGGGGTCGCTGGGAGTCAGATACGACTGAGTGACTTCACTTTCACTTTTCACTTTCATGCATTGGAGAAGGAAATGGCAACCCACTCCAGTGTTCTTGCCTGGAGAATCCCAGGGATGGGGAAGCCTGGTGGGCTGCCGTCTATGGGGTCGCACAGAGTTGGACACGACTGAAGTGACTTAGCAGAGCAGTGTATAGGAATGCAAGGGATTTCTGTGTGTTGATTTTATATCCTGCAACTTTACTATATTAATTGATTAGCTCTAGTACTTTTCTGGTGGATTCTTTAGGGTTTTCTATGTAGAGGATCATGCCATCTGCAGTGAGAGTTTTACTTCTTCTTTCCCAATTTGGATTCCTTTTACTTCTTTTTCTGCTCTGATTGCTGTGGCCAAAACTTCCAAAACTATGTTGAATAGAAGTGGTGAAAGTGGGCACCCTTGTCTTGTTCCTTACTTTAGGGGAAATGCTTTCAATTTTTCACCACTGAGGATAATGTTTGTTGCAGGTTTGTCATATATAGCTTTTATTATGTTGAATGTTCCTTCTATTCCTGCATTCTGGAGAGTTTTTATCATAAATGGATGCGAGGTACCATTTCATGCCAGTCAGAATGGCTGCGATCTAAAAGTTTACAAGCAATAAATGCTGGAGAGAGTGTGGAGAAAGGGGAACCCTCTTACACTGTTGGTGGGAATGCAAACTAGTACAGCCACTATGGAGAACAATGTGGAGATTCCTTTAAAAACTGGAAATAGTACTGCTTTATGACCCAGCAACCCCACTGCTGGGCATACACACCGAGGAAACCAGAATTGAAAGAGACACATGTACCCCAATGTTCATCGCAGCACTGTTTATAATAGCCAGGACATGGAAGCAACTTAGATGTCCATCAGCAGATGAATGGATATGAAAGCTGTGGTACATATACACAATGGAGTATTGCTAAGTTGCTTCAGCCATGTCCGACTATGTGAGACCCCATAGATGGCAGCCCTCCAGGCTCCCCCATCCCTGAGATTCTCCAGGCAAGAACACTGGAGTGGGTTGCCATTTCCTTCTCCAATGCATGAAAGTGAAAAGTGAAAGTGAAGTTGCTCAGTCATGTCTGACTCTTAGTGACCCCATGGACTGCAGCCTACCAGGCTCCTCCATCAATAGAATTTTCCAGGCAAGAGTACTGGAGTAGGGTGCCATTGTCTCCTCTGAATGCTATAATGGAGTATTACTCAGCCATTAAAAAGAATACATTTGAATCAGTTCTAATGAGGTGGATAAAACTGGAGTCTATTATACAGAGTGAAGTAAGCCAGAAAGAAAAACACCAATACAGTATACTAACGCATATATATGGAATTTAGAAAGATGGTAATGATAACCCTGTATGCAAGACAGCAAAAGAGACACACATGTATAGAACAGTCTTTTGGACTCTGTGGGAGAGGGAAAGGATGGGATGATTTGGGAGAATAGCATTGAAACATGTATAATATTATATAAGAAATGAATCACCAGGCTAGGTTTGATGCAGAGTGCAGGATGCTTGGGGCTGTTGCACTGGGATGACCCGGAGGGATGATGTGGTGGGGGAGGCGGGAGGGGGGTTTGGGATTGGGAACACGTGTACACCCGTGGCGGATTCATGTTGATGTGTGGCAAAACCAATACAATATTGTAAAGAAAAAAAATCAAACTATACCTTTTTGTGTAATTAAAAAAATATTCTGTCCTCAGGCAAGTCACTGTGAGAGAGCTCATCCTGACGGACACTCTTTAATTCAGCCTATTTCCTTCCTGTCACTTTAAATCAGGTCTTAGTGCCTTGGTCACGTCATAGGGTTCCACTTGAAAAGCCTTCGACTGATCCTGGATTGTTTCTATTTGAAGGTAGGTAGAGACAGAGCTCGAGTTGTAGGTGAAACGTTTTGGGTTGTTGTTAATCTGGACAGACACTGTCTTCATTACTGGAAACACACATGGAGATGCAGTTCCAGTCTGCAAATTCAATGGCGCCTAATCTGCGAAATATACTCTATTTAATTATTGATTGTTCCAAACCCACTTAAATCCAGTTCTGAGCCTCTGCCTCGGTGCCTAGGGAACTCTGCTTTGTCTGACGAAATCCCACAGCAAGGAGCAGGGCAGGGCTGGGGCCCTCTGCTCTTTGATCACTCTCTGGTTTCCACTGCCGCCCCTGTGGGAAACCAGCCCAGGGTCTGCTGTCCCCAAGAGCAGCGTACCCTGTGCTCCAGAGGTGACAGTGTTCCAGAAGATACTGGATCTTGCCACTTCTCTCCTGCGGCTCTGCTCTCCAAACCCTAAAATCAGTGGTGAGATTAGGTCTGGCTTTCATACAAGATGAGGAGAAATCTCCAGAAACGGTGCAGAAATCTCAGAGGCCAAGAGTTAAGAAGATGTTCTGGTTAAAGTTAGAGAATAAAGGCAATAAACAAATTAATTGTTGTCTCAGAAATAATTAACCATGAGTGTAAACTCCAAAGCCCTGAGGCAGAATTTCATTGCCCCTTGGCGCTGACAGAAGCTGCACTGGACATCTCTGATCCATACCAATAGACACAGCCAGTGAGAGGGGGCAGCATGGAGTGTCCTGATCATTTCTCCCTTAATCCACAGTGATTTCTCCCCTCCTCCCTCCCTTCCTTCTTTCTTTTGGTCTTTGTCTTTCTTACTTTTGTAAGCTAAGCTAATGTATAATTTTTGCTTCAGACTTTTGTCTTTAAACTGATATATGGCAAAACCAACACAATATTGTAAAGTAAAAAAAAAGAAAAGATGAATAAAGTCTGAGGATCTAATGTAAAACATGGAAAAAAAAAAGGCATTTACCATTTCAAAAAAAACCCAAGAAACAAAAAACAATAACTGTACTTGACCCAACTCATCTAGATGTGACCACTGGCCAATTAAAAACCCATTTTTAAAAAGCTGTGGCCACTCCTGCCTGGTTTGTAGCAATTATCGCTCAGCTTCCTGCTTGCAGCTTTCTCCTGAGTTTTCTTCTTATTTAATTGACAGGTGTGACTGCTCAGGCCTAAGTCAGGTGGTGGGATTGCCTGATTCTCTTCTCTTGTGAAATGATGATGACACAGGCCTGCTGACACCCACCATGGCTCATCCATCACTCAGGCTCTGGCATGTCACTTCTCATCAGCCCCGATGCTGGGGACTGAGCTGTGCCAGCAAGTCTGCCTGGTGGTGCAGTCCTCTGCTTGGAGAGCTTCAGTTCAGTTCAGTTCAGTCTTTCAGTCGTGTCCAACTCTTTGCGACCCCATGAATCGCAGCACGCCAGGCCTCCCTGTCCATCACCAACTCCCGGAGTTCACGCAGACTCACATCCATTGAGTCCGTGATGCCATCCAGCCATCTCATCCTCTGTCATCCCCTTCTCTTCCTGCCCCCAATCCCTCCCAGCATCAGAGTCTTTTCCAATGAGTCAACTCTTCATATGAGGTGGCCAAAGTACTGGAGTTTCAGCTTTAGCATTATTCCTTCCAAAGAAATCCCAGGGCTGATCTCCTTCAGAATGGACTGGTTGGATCTCCTTGCAGTCCAAGGAACTCTCAAGAGTCTTCTCCAACACCACCATTCAAAAGCATCAATTCTTTGGCACTCAGCCTTCCTCACAGTCCAACTCTCACATCCATACATGACTACTGGAAAAACCATAGCCTTGACTAAACAGACATAGTTTATTTTCCCCTAATGATACATCCAAAGGTTATCAACTGTGATTTCTGTTTTGTGGTTTCTCCTGCTGTGACCTATCACTAGAGGCTCATAATGGTGGCTTCTTTAAGAAATATTAGCTGGGTTGATTTGCTAAAGAAGCAAAGGAAATAAAATATTTTTATACTCATTTTTTTGTGGCTACTGCAACTAAAATCAGCAGAATCCTGACTTAAGAATGCAAAACAATTTGATTTCTTTTTGGGGGGATGGTGCAAATTTCCAAATCACCTCAGAATGTACAAAAGGTAATGGAAGACATGTGCTGATTTGACATTATAGGATTTTATGTTCTTTAATATGTAAATTGTGTTTTTTCAAGTTTTATATCTGTAGAAGTGAAAGTCGCACAGTTGTGTCTGACTGTTTGTGATCCCATGGACTGTAGCCTGCCAGGCTCCTATGTCCATGGAATTCTCCAGGCAAGAATGCTGGAGTGGGTAGCCATTCCCTTCTCCAGGGGATCTTCTCAACCCAGGGATTGAACCCAGGTCTCCCACATTGCAGGCAGATTCTTTACCATCTGAGCCACATATATATGTGTATGTGTGTGTGTGTGTATATATGTATATATGTGTGTGTGTGTATATATATATATATATGTGTGTATATATATATAGGCTTCCCAGCTGGCTCAGTGGGTAATGAATCTATTTGAAATGCAGGAAACACAGGAGATGAGGGTTCGATCATTGGGTCAGGAAGATCCCCTGGAGGAGGACATGGCAACCTACTCTAGTATTCTTGCCTGGAGAATCCCATGGACAGAGGAGCCTGACAGGCTACAGTCTATAGGCTTGAAAAGAGTTGGACACCACCAAAGTGACTGAACACACACATACACAGACACACACTATATATACTGTACAATTATATATAACATATAGTATCTATGTTACATATATGTTGCTGTTGTTTAGTTGCTAAGTTGAGTCTGCCTCTTTTGCAGGCTCCTCTGTCCATGGGATTTCTTAGGCAAGAATACTGGAGTGGGTTGCCATTTCCCTTCTCCAGGGCATCTTCCCAACCTAGGGATTGAACCCAGGCCTCTTGCAATGGCAGGTGGATTCTTTACCACTGAGCCACCTGGGAAGTCCATGTCATATATCTACACACAGCGATGTATGTGTTTTTACAAGCAGATTCTAGTTCTCATTTTCACTGCTCCATTTACCAGCTGAGGATCTGACTCAGGCCTTCCACACCTTCAGCCCTTGCCTCCCCTCCATCCACTCCCTGGAAGTCAAGGCTTTTAATAAAGCCTCCACTTAGATGTTCTTTGTTCACATACCACTCTGATGAGTCCAAGTGGCCTCTCTGTGAAGTGGTCTCTGTGTCTGCATGAAGAGATAAGAATTAGGCAGCTGACCCTCTGGACTTTGGGTCAACCTGAGGGCCAGCCTAGTAGGACCCAGTCCTGTCCCCTGCCCCATCAGAGGATCTTATCTGGGGCCAATCTGAGAGACAGAAATTATTTTTAAAAAAGCAGTTCTAAGATGGGGGGATTTTATTCCTCTTATTATTCTGGAATCAAATTAATGTTTGCTTATCAAAGAAGCAAGGTAATCAATACAAATTCTTTAAAAAATTTCTGCTAGACAAAACAACATTCAATAATAAATTATATGGAAAATGAACTGTAAATTAGAAAAAGACAAGCAGCCTCTGACAGACAGGTAAAAAGGACCTTGTAATTACTTTTATCTAGGAAGACAGACCCACAAACAGAGTGAATTTTTAAATTAATTTGCTCGTTAAGAATGTCTCTTGTATGAAAGCCAGCATTATCTCTTTAATTAGAAAGAACCTGACTTTTGAAGGTATTTAAGCCAAATCACTAGAAAACGCTGGATGAAATTGCTGCATTTCTCTACTAAAAAAAAAGAAAAAAGATTTGGATATTTGATATCCTGTTGGCTGAACCCAGAATGATCTCTGATTGTTTCCAAGGCAAACCATTCAATATCACAGTAATCCAAGTCTATGCCCTGACCAGTAACACTGAAGAAGCTCAAGTTGAATGGCTCCATGAAGAGTTATAAGACCTTTTAGGACTAACACCCAAAAAAGATGCCCTCTGCATTATAGGGGACTGGAATGCAAAAGTAGGAAGTCAAGAAACACCTGTGTAACAGGCAAGTTTGGCTTTGGAGTACAGAATGAAGCAGGGCAAAGGCTAATAGTTTTGCCAAGAGAACGCACTGGTCATAGCAAACACCCTCTTTCAACAACACAAGAGAAGACTCTACACATGGACATCACCAGATGGTCAACACCGAAATCAGATTGATTATATTATTTGCAGCCAAAGATGGAGAAGCTCTATACAGTCAGCAAAAACAAGACCGGGAGCTGACTGTGGCTTAGATCATGAAGTCTGTATTGCCAAAATCAGACTTAAATTAAAGAAAGTGGGGAAAACCACTAGGCCATTCAGGTATGACCTAAATCAAATTCCTTATAATTATACAGCGGAAGTGACAAATAGATTTAAGGGACCAGATCTGATAGACAGAGTGCTTGATGAACTATGGACAGAGGTTTGTGACATTGTACAGGAGACAGGGATTAAGACCATCCCCAAGGAAAAGAAATGCAAAAAAGTAAAATGACTGTCTGAGGAGGTCTTACAAATAGCTGTGAAAGGAAGAGAAGAAAAAAGCAAAGGAGAAAAGGAAAGGTATACCTATTCGAATACAGAGTTCCAAAGAATAGCAAGGAGAGATAAGGAAGCCTTCCTCAGTGATCAGTGCAAAGAAATAGCGGAAAACAACAGAATGGGAAAGACTAGAGATCTCTTCAAGAAAATTAGGGATACCAATGGAACATTTCATGCAAAGATGGGCTCAATAAAGGACAGAAATGGTATGGACCTAGCAGAAGCACAAGATATTAAGAAGAGGTGGCAAGAATACACAGAAGAACTGTACAAGAAAGAACTTCACAACCCAGATAATCACGATGGTGTGATCACTCACCTAGAGCCAGACATCCTGGAATGTGAAGTCAAGTGGGCCTTAGAAAGCATCACTATGAACAAAGCTAGTGGAGGTGATGGAATTCCAGTTGAGCTATTTCAAATCCTAAAAGATGATGCTGTGAAAGTGCTGCACTCAATATGCCAGCAAATTTGGGAAACTCAGCCATGGCCACAGGACTGGAAAAGGTCAGTCTTCATTCCAATCCCAAAGAAAGGCAATGCCAAAGAATTGATACTTTTGAACTGTGGTGTTGGAGAAGACTCTTGAGAGTCCCTCGGACTGCAAGGAGATCCAACCAGTCCATCCTAAAGGAGATCAGTCCTGGGTGTTCACTGGAAGGACTGATGCTGAAGCTGAAACTCCAATACTCTGGCCACCTGATGTGAAGAGGTGACTCATTTGAAAAGACCCTGACGCTGGGAAAGATTGAGGGTGGGAGGAGAAGTTGACGACAGAGGATGAGATGGTTGGATGGCATCACTGACTCAATGGACAAGGTTTGGGTAGACTCTGGGAGTTGGTGATGGACAGGGAGGCCTGGCGTGCTGCGGTTCATGGGGTCACAAAGAGTCAGACATGACTGAGTGACTGAACTGACCTGGCTGAACCCAGTCTGTGTAAAAACATTTCTTCTGATAAACACTTCTCTTGAAAATTTGAAAAGTGTATCTGTGTATACTTGATTGACAGCTGGAGCAGATTTTCTGTCTGGGCCCCAGCTTCATGCCATTCCTTAACAAGAAAGCCTATGAAGCCAAGAAGGCAGAAGTGGGCCGTCTCTAGGAATGCAAAGTCTCAGATAGTTTTGAGGTTCCTATTTATGCCAGTGGTGTCAAACTGTGTGAGAATGTGTGTGGAATCTGGAGTGTGGAAAGGCCAGTTTATTTGCCCAGCATCCCAGCCTGTGTCAAGGCTGAGCCCAGAGAAGAGGCAGGTGTGCCCAGTGGTCCCTATTCATCCACCCCAAAACCCTAAAAATATTTAAACTTGGCCAGTATTCCAGATTGGTTTCTACTATTAATGCAATGTGGTTATTATCACTTGCTGTTTAGTCACTAAATTGTGTCTGACTCTTTTGAGACCCCCATGGACTATAGCCCCCAGGCTCCTCCATCCATGGGATTTCCCAGGCAAGAATACTAGAGTGGTTTGCCATTTCCTCCTCCAGGGGATCTTTCCGACTCAGGGATTGAACCTATGTCTCCTGTATTGGCAGGCGGATTCTTTACCGCCGAGCCACCTGGGAAACTCCTATTATCACTTGAATTCCACAAAATGACACTTGTGCTGAACAGCATTTACTTCTTTCTATTATCCTGAAGAAATGTCTGAAACTTCCATAATTTGGGGGGAATGTTAACTAAATCACTACAACATGTCACCTACTGACATCAACACATAAAAGTAATTTGCCTAATTGTTTGTCAACCTAATTTTTTATAAATATGAATGTTAACTAGAAAGAAATGTATTACCCTTGTCAATAACATTGGTGGGAATTTCAGAGTAAGATGGAATGTATTATATATAAGTGTCTTTATTCTCAGAGAGATTAAATTTCATTATTATAAATAAAATTTATTAAACTGTTAAAGTTACCATACCCCAAAGATGGGGGAAGTCAATAATCCAGAGGTATTAATTCTATATTCTAATTCATTTGTCTACATTCTTCTACAGTCTAATCAAGGTACTCCTCATGCAAACAAGTACAGGGCTTATAAGGAGTTACTGACCATTTTTAAGTCAGAAGAACTGCCTAGATTGATGATAACTGAAAACAAAACAGTCTCCTACCCAACTATACCTGTGAAATGGAAAGATTGCTCTCAGCTATTCAGATTCGAAATAACCTCTCTCCATAATAATTTAACACAAAATAAAGAAAATCAGGAGCTGCTAGACCTTGTAAAAATGGCAAACTTGCTTGAGGTGCTGGCTTCATTCTCCTCAAAATAAAGTTAAGAAGTAGTAGTAATAGGTGAGAAAGGAAAGCTTGGGGATGCTGGCAAGTTACCAAAAAATTACAGTGAGAAACCTCTGGGTATTTTGGAGCCTATTTTGTTGCTCATTGAGCTGAGGGAGTCTGGAGGAGAAACTTTTTGTTTATGCTTCCCTCTTTTCTCTCTTCTGAGCTGCATTGAGTCAAGCGACTGTCTGCTCCTTTGTGGAAGAAAGAGCAACCTCAGAGGTGGTTACAGAGTCTGTGGAGCTGGGGTTGATACCAGGGCAGCAAAAGCCCTCCCCAGGTGGAGGCTTTGTGAAAACAGGTGTGGGCAGACATGAAACAGATTGACGACGGCATCTTTAACAGTAACACTGGGTGGAAGAGGTCAGTAAGAATATTTCTAAATATTAAGATGTACAACTTGGAGTTTAAATTTTATCTAACAGATGGTTACAAAAATGTGGGAATGCAATAAATATTTTTGCACTGACAGTCTCAGACATTTTACTACATAAAGACACATATTGAAAATGCATTTATGAGATACATTGACGAGATCTGCTTATGAATGAAGAGAATTAAATCCACTAGAGTTGATGTGGAACATCTTTTCATGTGCTTGTTTGCCAGCTGTATTCAGGTTCTTTGTAGCATAAGTGGTTTGTGAATATTTTCTGTAGTCTGTCATTTCTTTCCTTTTCTATGTCTTTTGTGAGCAAAAGTTTTTAAATTTTATGGGGTCCAGTTTATTAATTTTTCTAGTATGGATTTTGTTTTTAGTTTCAAGCATAAGATGCTCTACATGTTTTTTTACCTAATAATTTATTTCAGTTCAGTTCAGTCTCTCAGTCGTGTCCAACTCTTTGCAACCCCATGAACCACAGCACGCCAGGCTTCCCTGTCCATCACCAGCTCCCAGAGTCCACCCAAACCCATGTCCATTGAGTTGGACATCCAACCATCTCACCCTCTGTCATCCCCTTCTCCTCCTGCCCTCAATCTTTCCCAGCATCAGGGTCTTTTCAAATGAGTCAGCTCTTTGCATCAGGTGGCCAAAGTATTGGAGTTTTGGCTTCAAAATCAGTCCTACCAATGTACACCCAGGACTGATCTCCTTTAGGATGGACTGGTTGGATCTTCTTGCAGTCCAAGGGACTCTCAAGAGTCTTCTCCAACACCACAGTTGAAAAGCATCAATTCTTCGAGTAATTATAAATTGTACTGTTTTTTCATTTCAGCTTCTACATATTTCTTGTAGATAAAAATGCAATTTATTTTTATATGTTGAACTTATATCCTGCAACCTTATTGACCTCACTGATTAGTTCTAGGATTTTTTTCTTCTTCTTTTTTAGATTCCATGAAATTTTCTATGTAAATCATGGCATCTACACATAGAGATAGCTTTAGGCATTCTTTTTTAATCTAAGGACTTTTCTTGCTTTATTGCAATGACTAGGACTTCTAGTACTATGTTGAATATGAATGGTAAGAGTGGACATTATTGCCTTGTTTCCAACATTAGAGAGAAAATATTTAGCCCTTTATCATGATGTTTGATCTTAGCTGATTTTTTGTTTCTTTTTAAAATAGAAGCTCTTTATCAAGTTGAAGTATTTTTCCTTTTTTTCCTTTTTTTAAACTTTCTGAGACTTTAATCACCAGTCGTGTTAGATTTTTTTCCAACATTCTTCCACTGTGTCAGAGCAGTCAGTCCCAAATGGAAACTATGGACACAGCTCCATCTTGGCTGTCAGACACCTGGTGAGCCTGGCACCCTGAGGAGGGTCATCTTTGAAGGGCAGAGCCAGGTGACAGTCACCCTGTGTGGCAACTATCACAGGCATCCAGGGAAGAGAGGAGTCATTGTCCACAAATGCCTCTACAGCCACAGATTTGTGTTTGGGTTGAGAATGCGATGCACCAACTTCTCCCAGAAGTGACCAGTGAGTGGCTGTCAGCAGAGTTACAGTGAGAAGCCCTCCAGCCACAGTGTGTCATTCCTGACCCCTCCCTTCCAGGCAATGCTCCCCTGTGGCCCATTCCTACCATCCTTTCCTTCTTTTGTTCCCGCAGGTCCATCTCAGCCAGCATCCCCAAGTAAGCTCTGTCAGGGTTTTTTAACCCACTCAAGCAGGACCCCTCCCCAAGTTTACAGGAGACCTTTTGGCTAAGAAATAGCTCCGTGGTAGGAAAGGCCAGCCCCATGATGAGACACTTAGAGAGGAAGACTCTGTTTCCCAGGAATTATACTACTGCTGACCTGCCCCTGCCCCCTGGCCTCTTCTATTATTTAGGTCAATGATTCCAGCCCCAACCTTTCAACAGAGGAAGACTTGGATGTGAATAAAGATTGAAAGTCTTAAACATACAAATTAAAATATATGTGCAAAACTGCCAAGTAGGTTTTGGTTCACATTGGTTAATCCTCAAATATTTTAATCCTGTACAAGTATGTGAACCAGCAGGTTGCTGTTTAGAAATTAAATCAACAGTGATGTTGCTCTCATAGTTTTTATGATAATACCACTAGCTATGAGAAAATAAATTCCCCAAACAAAGTGGTTTTTCGTTTGGACTGGTTTTCAGTTAAAATGATGGCTTTAAAGGAGACCATGTAGATAAAATGAGTAAACATGAGATCTGTCCAATCAAAAGGAATTATGACTTAATTACAGGTTTTAATTGCTATGGTTATCATTTGATTGTTGAAAAAGGCCAGGATCTCAGGGAGGTCAGAGAAACGTGACAAAGGTATTCATATTTTGACCTTTCTGAGGAAGCTAATTAGCTCAGCTTTATCAAATGCTATCACGACCCTGTTCCCTCAATGTATGAATAAATTATTATACTCCCACTTTGAAGGCAATTAGAAAAAAAGTATCTCACCCACTGAAAAATTTTCTAATACTGTATAATAGAGAACTTTAAAAGTTCTTCCAACTCAAGACTCTTTTTAAAAGCTAGCAATTGGGATTCAACAAAGGAAGAGTTTTCTAATGAAGCCTAAATATGAAGTCTGTTGTGCATTTGCGTTAACAAGTGAAAGAAATCTGGGAATTAGAACAAAGCTTTGCCTGGTTTCTCTTCATTTTTAAGAAGAATGATACAGGGAATTGCTTTTCTTTTACTAAAGAAGTTTGGAAACTTACCCAGTTGGCTAACTCTCTATTTTCAGAAAACAACTGTCTTATTTCTGCTTTATACATCATTTTCTATGAAGTGCTTAAAGTTCTCCTTGGTCTAGTCTGCTGCTGAGTTTCAAATGAAATATCCCTTGAGGCTCAGGGATGCTGGAGACCATTTGTTGTATCAAACGTGAAGCCCAAGAAAAACAGCATCTTAATTTTAAAGAGGCATTATTCACAAAATAAATAGGGTAATAGTCATGAGATTCCAATATTCTTTAATTTTAAATGGGATTTCTAACTTCTCAAAGCAACTTTGTTAGAAACAGCTATAGAGATCCTTTAAAATGAACAAAAGTGTCACTTCTGAAGGGCAGAAGGGATCCTGTTGAACACTGTGCTGAGAATGAACTGTGGGAGAACCAGGGTCGGGGGAAAAGATCAGCTTGCCAGGTATTAATTTTGATCCTTATCAGATATCCAAGCAAAATGTCAAAGCAGCAGTTGGACATAGGATTCTGCAGTAAAAATGCGAGGGACAAGAAGTCTGAAAGCCTAGGAAAGTTACAGAGAGTCGGAGCTTAGAGACATAACCTTGGTGGGGGTGTCACTGGTTTCCAGACGGCATTAAAGCCACAGTCCCAGGTGAGATCATCAAAAGACAGTGCAGATGCAAAAGAGAAAAAGGATGAAAGATAAAGTGACGTGTTTTCTATATCTAAACTTCACACTTTTTGCAACAAAAGAAAGTCAAAATGCAAACAAAGCCCCAGATTGGATAAACTGTTTGCAAAGTTTGTAGCTACCTTGTAAGCTGTAGAGCATTACATTTATAATCATAACAAGCAGCTCATATTTTTATGTACTAGGTTTCTTGGGGCTAATCCACAGCAGCTCCTTAGTCTCTCCTTTTCTTTTTTTAAATAAAAATTTATTCATTTAAATTGGAGGTTAATTACTTTACAATATTGTATTGGTTTTGCCATACATCAACATGTATCCGTCACAGGTATACACATGTTCCCCATCCTGAACCCCCCACCCTCCTCCCTCCCCGTACCATGTATGTGAGACAGCAAAAGAGACACAGATGTATAAAACAGTCCTTAGTCTCTTAAATGAGTCACCCTCCTTCAGGTGTTAAAATCCACTGTGTGCAAGTCCAGAAGTTCGAGTCCTTAGGCAACGCCAGGCACTCTGGCTGCCAAATCTTTTGACAGAAACCTGTAAGCCTTGGCATCCTCAGACACACACTACTGCAGAATAATCAGCTGCAAGAAAGAAGGGGCCCTAAACCATGAGCAGCTCCTGAAGAGCACTGTACAACATGGAATCATAGTCTGATTTCCACAGGACTGGACTTGAAACTTCAGGTGGGTTGTTTAGAATCAAAATAGAATCTGTGACTTGGCTGATCACTTAACTTCATTGGGCAAGAGCTTTCTGAGGAATGCAAACAATGACAAATGAAAAGCTTTTTACTTCTGCCATCAGGAAGGAAAATTGGTAAATAAGTGGTCTTGTCTATTTCCCTGTTTGAATTTATTTTTCAAATTTGTTATGTTTCCTTTTGATCACCATAACTGCCCTGCCTGCATGAGCCTTGCTCCTCTGAGAAATAACTTTATATGAAGAGGAGGGTGCCAAGTCTCTTTTATTGTTAAACTTTTTTTTTGAGTATAGGAAGATTTTCAAACTAACTTTTCCAACCCCTTGTCTTCCCTTAAGTGTTAAAGGATTACCTGAAAGGATTACAAGCAAGAAAAAGAATTTTCTCTTCTCTACAAGCCTGGCTGGAGAAGCAGTCAAGCCCCCGATAATGTGGCTATTGATTATAGTTCATATTTCCACACCTACAATTTCAGAAAGAGTCCTAGAAAAGAAAAGGTGTGTCAACACATAATCATGGAGCTATTTAAAGGTGCTGTGAGGTTAAAGTTACAAAAATAATCCAGCCTATTATTTAGAATAACCATCAGTCAGAATATGGCAAATTGTCAATGTAGTTTTATAACATTTCCTGTTCCTATTAACCCCAATGGGGTTTTAATTACTATTAATATGATGAAAGGTGCATGGGAACATTTCTATAACAGTTTATATAATCAAGTCTTTTTATTGCTTTCCATCATGGGTTCTTCTCACTTTTCACAGTCTTTGCTTACATCAGATGAGCAGTGCAATGCTCATTAACAGCTGCTTTTTCACCCATAAACTTCCATCCTCTGAGCAAGTCAGCGTTGGCCTGTCTGCTCCCTCCCTGCCTGACTCTAAGGATGGGATGATTTTAACTCCAGATGCCTCATCTAGGCCATATTTTATGGTGGGAGGCAGGTCATAACTACAAAGAGAAGGTCTTCTATGTATTTTGGGAAGGTCTGCAGACAGTGTCCAGAGCAGAAGACATTTTTTGGCTCCATGAAGCTCATGACTCTCGAGCCCTCCGACTGAAAGGCAGGCACATGCCTTTTGGTCCCATGTGGATTTAGCCTGGACATTTTAAGAACTTGTATCCCTTTGGGAAGGAATTTGTCCACCTGACAATCATTCTCCCTTTATATCTTAACTACAGAAATTCAATTTTTCTTCTGGTTTCCAATGTTCCCAGTTCAAACACCATTATTTCCTAACTTCTTTCTTATCAAGACGTAAAAGTGTGAGTGTTAGTTGCTCAGTTGTGTTTCTTTATGACACTATGGACTGTAACCCACCAGGCTCCTCTGTCTATGGGATTCTCCAGGCAAGAATATTGGGGTGGGTAGCTATTCCCTTCTCCAGTGGTAACAATTTGACAAATTCTTGGCCAATGAGACATGAGTATAAACCACTTTGTGAATTTTCTGGAAAAACTTTTAAAAAGTTTTTAGATATAGATGACGTATTATCTTTGCTCTTAGTCCCATCTCTCCCTCCTGCCTGGAACATAGTCCTGATGCATGGAAGTACAGCAGCCATCTTGGGACTGTGAGGATGAAATCTTTATGTTAGAGAAGGCAGTGTAGACAGGACAAAAGGAAGTCTGAGAGTGGATGATATTACATAACATCTGCAGCCCTAACCACTCTGTCACTTGACTTCACCATCTGTGAGAAAATTGAATTCTGTGCACATTTAGGCCACTGTTATTCAAGATTCTGCTCATTTGTAGCCACATGCATCATCAATTGATTCAAGCCTCTATTAATTTTAATATTTTCACAAGCATGTTAAGTGGTAAAAATTAACAAATATGTGATTATTGCTTAGAGAATGAAAATGATTATTGAGATGGCTCCACCCCAGGCCCATGAATCAGAGTTTTGATGATGGGTCCGAAAATTTATAGTTTTCCAAATGTCCAGGTGGCTCAATGGTAAAGAATCTGCCTGGCAAGAAGGAAATATGGTTTCTATCTGAACCCTGGGTTGGGAGGATCCCCCAGAAAAGGAAATGGCAACCCACTCCAGTATTTTGCCTGGGAAATCCCATGGACAGAGAAGCCTGCTAGGCTGCAGTCCATGGTAGTCGCAAGAGAGTCAGACGTGACTGAGCAATTAAACACCACCACCACCACTGCCAACACAATGTCCTCAGGTAATTGTAATCAACTTGGAGTGAAACTTTGAGAAACCACAAATAGAGCTTTCAGCTGAACATTATCTTAAAGACTGGACTTAAAGTGCACAGATAACAGTGCATGAAAGGTTCAGGCTCACACATCGTCATGGATAGAAAGCCATTCTGAGCAGCACACACTGAAGACTGGGCAGCATGCAGGAGGGGACGGCAGGAACCCTCTCACCTCATTCAACCTCAGACAGTATTGGAGTATCAGGGGTAAGCTTAACGAAGTCACGATAAAAAGCAACTTAGTACCCGTGAAGGACAAATTTTGCTTTTAGTTACTTGAGAAATCTGTGAAGTCACTGAGGAAGGAACTGCCTTTTCACCTTGGGTTCCTAGCATTCACTAGCAATGATGTGGTGTTTATTTTTATGATGACAAAAAATAATAAAAATTCTACTGTGGCAACAACTTCAACTTGGAGAACCAAGTTTTAGAAGTCAGTATTTCTCTAGGCAGGGTTCTAGAAAGATTCCAGGATTTTATTTTTTCCTTCAGTAAGGGACTGCACTTTATCCAGTACCGGGAAACATCTGTACACAGCGATTGCAATAGGATTTATGAGGCTTAATTTTGCTAAGGAGTCAAACTGAGTGGGCAGTGAAGGCATATGAATTCTCTCCGAACTGAAGGAAAAATGTAAAAAAGAAAGCAACACCTCCAGAACATTCTAAGGTGATCTGCTTTCTGGTTCCTGGCCACACTTGGAACAAATAAGGTGCCGCATAAATGGGAAAAAAAAAGAGATGGTGCCCCTTCTCCCTTTCACCCTACGTGGAGGCCAGACCCTCGGCCGATGGGTGAGGGCAGGGGCCGAAACAGGGTTTCTGTATCACTTGGAAAAATACTTTTGTTCCTACCGAATCACAAAACACATTGCAAAACACATTGTGCTAACCTTTATATCTTTGTTTTCCTTTGAAATATCAAAATTTAATGGTTGTGATATATTTCATTTGTCAGAATCAAGCAATTTTTACTTTGCATCTTAAAACTTGATGGAATTGTAATTTTCATGGCTTTTAGTAGCTTAAAATCAAACTGGTCAAGTCAATTTAACGATAATTTAGTGAAAGAAAACATTTCCCTGTGTCTGACAATTTCCATGAATAATGTATCTTTAATAGCTGTCAATTACAGTGGTTTTTAGAGATTTATGAAGGGGGTATAAATATCTCCAAAAGGTGATTTATGGTACAGACTCAAGACAATTCTTCCAACAAAGCTACTCTGACAGCATATAAATTACTATACAGTATGGAAAACGATAGAAAACATTGTGAATATCTGTTTTCTATGTCATATTCCTTTTTATTCCATTCTTTCACCTCATAATTCCAATAGCTTAATCAGAATTTTAGAGGTGAAAGAATCTGAGTGATCATCAGATCTACCCCTTTCAATGTACAAAGTATATATTATAATGTATATTTTGTATATCTTATACAAAAGGCTAGAAACTAAAAGTATTCTGACTTCTTCAAATAAACCTTTAGACATAAGTACTAGACTTGCACAAAGAATTTCTACAGAAAAATATGTTTTTGAATTGTGGTGCTGGAGAAGACTCTAGAGAGTCCCTTGGACAGCAAGGAGATCAAACCAGTTGATCCTAAAGGAAATCAACCCTGAATATTCATTGAAAGAACTGATGCTGAAGCTAAAGCTCCATTACTTTGGCCACCTGATATGATGAACTGAATCACTGGAAAAGACCCTGATGCTGGGAAGATTGAAGGCAAAAGGAGAAGGGGGAAGCAGAGGTTGAGATGGTTAGATAGCAGCCCTGGCCCAATGGACATGAGTTTGAGCAAACTCCAGGAGACAACGAAGGACAGGGAAGCCTGGCACGCTGCAGTCCATTGTGTCGTAAAGAGTTGGACATGACTTAGTGACTGAACAACAAGTACTAGAATCACACAATGAATTTCTACAGAAAAACATTGAATATATTTGTAATGTTCAGTGGCAGAAACTGAAAAACTGAAAAGGCGAGAGTATGACTGACAAGAAAGACATTCTGTGTGCTGAGAGGCCTCACACAAGCTCACAGGACAACTAGCTATAAGAAAATGTTTGCTTCTGCTGCTGCTAAGTCGTTTTAGTCGTGTCTGACTCTGTGAAACCCCGTAGAC
This sequence comes from Capricornis sumatraensis, assembly GCF_032405125.1. NCBI lineage: Eukaryota > Metazoa > Chordata > Mammalia > Artiodactyla > Bovidae > Capricornis > Capricornis sumatraensis. The sequence continues at coordinate 42,767,842 of NC_091072.1, read as the reverse complement.
GGCAGCCCACCAGGCTCCCCCATCCCTGGGATTCTCCAGGTAAGAATACTGGAGTGGGTTGCCATTTCCTTCTCCAGTGCATGAAAGTGAAAAGTGAAAGTGAAGTCGCTCAGTCGTGTCCGACTCTTCGCGACCCCAAGGACTGCAACATGGCTGGATTAATCCGCCTCCTTCCTGCGTCTCCTTTGCTCAGAACCTGAGGGCCTGGAGCAGGGAGGTTCTGTTTCCTTTCCAGTTTATCTGGTTTTACGTTCACGTTCTGAGCTTCACCCACTCCTCTGAGGTCTGGCCTCGTCGTGGAGGACACACGAGAGCCATCAGAGCTGCTGCTTCCTGGAGCCTCACAGGGGCCGCCAGTCCTGGTCCACAGGCAGAACTGGGTGCTGTGGGGAAGTTCACACACCCAGACTGCATCTTCAGAGTCTCTGCTTTGTAAGTGGAACTTTAGCCCATCGACTCTTCTTGACACCAATCTTTACATGAGGCCCCCAGGAGGACTGCACTCCTCATAGTCTCACTTTCCCTTGTGCTGTGGTGCTCCAGGCAGAAGCTACCTGAATCATCAGGTTCATGTGCTTTGATGGTGTGAAGGTTGACTTTATGTGTCAGTTTGACTGGGATGCCCAAAGAGCTGGGAAAATATTATTTTGGAGTGGGTCTGTGAGGATGTTTTAATGAAGATGATCCTCCCCAATGTGTGTGGGCATCACCCGGCCCACTAAGGGCTGCACAGAGCCAGAAGGTGGAGGAAGGATGTGAACTCCCTCCCTCTGCATGACCTGGGCCGTCCATCTCCTGCCCTTGGACATCCGAACTCTGGTTCGGGGGCTCCTAGACTTGGGCCATGACCTACACCACTGGCCCTTGATTCTCAGGCCTTTGAACTTGGACTGAATGGCACCCCTGGCTTTCCTGACTCCAGCATGTAGATGGCAGATCCTGGGACTTTGTGGCCTCCACACCATGAAGATGGCTTACAAAAAAAGCACGACGGACTTTTTGGCCAATGGAGTACAATGGTGGGCTTAAGTTTTTAAAAATACTTTTCCTTTTCCAAGAGGAAATGAGCCACTAAGCTTGTGCATTTAGCAACATGATAGAGTGGATTTATAAAATTTGCTTTGTGCTATATGAGGCACAAACGATGAGGCAAAAAACATAAATACAGGATAAAGTTTCAAAGGAAAGCTCAAGAAGAGTGGTTTTGTCTCTGTCTGTAAGGAAGGACAAAAACTCAGTTCCTGTGTCACATCCTTCTTTTTAAAAAATTTTTATTATTTATTATGATTATTATTTTTTTACTTTACAATATTGTATTGTTTTTGCTACACATCAACATGAATCCGCCATGGGCACACCCCTCTTTAACTGTGCTTTCTCTACCATAATATTTTAAATATTTAAATCTAGAATTGGTGACCTGATAATATAAAGGAGAGTCTTATTAAGTTACATGGAGAAAGAAGAGCAGTGGCTAAGGCATGAAGACAGACTAGAGCTCTGACTGAATGCCTGGTGGGCCCACGCTGGGAGGGCACACTAATGAAGTCCTCCTGGTGGCATCCACACCATGTGGCGTGTGACCCCAGAGAAGCCCACCTTGGGCCCAGAATCCCTTGGTGGGTGGAAGTCATGCTCCGAAGCTCCAGCTCTATCCCTCGCCTGCCCAGATGCTGGGCTGAAGCTGTGATGACCTGTTGTTCTGAGTGCAAGCTAGTTATGATGTTAGAATAGTTAAGTAGTTGTATATTTAAGATTGATCATTTGTGTATATATACTCATACACTTTTTATATAATCTACTACTGAATATTTAATACTGTTTAACATTCGACACTCAAATCTAGCAGTCAGCTTATTTGTTCCTGTTCGTTTCTGTGCTTGTTAGATTGGTTTCTAGTAAACGTATAATATATAGTATGGTATAAAACAGACTTCTATATGTTCAGGCATACAGTCAAGGACTCATGTGGAGGCTAGAGTTCATGCATTTTTCTAGATGCTCAGAGTCTGTGCTCACGAATGAACAAGGGAGGGGGAAGGGCATCTCCAGCAGAAGTTGGCAGCAGTGCACATCCTCTAAAGGAACAAGAGGATGACAAACGGGGGTCCTGGGGAGGGCTTGGGGTGTGACTGCCGACAGGGCACCCAAGGAGGATCTCTCTAAACACATGTTCTCACTAAGACCAGAGCAGATAATAGACCAGCCATGACACTGCCATGGAGACATGGCCTTGACACACAGGGGAAGGAGGGAAGTTGGGAGCTGGGGATGGGGCAGGGGGAAAGGAGCCTGAGCTGAGAGGAGGTACTTTTATTCCAAGAGCGAGGAAAACCATTGTGCAATGGTTTCAGCAGGGGCGTGGCACCACATGATGGAAGGTCTGAAGGACCCCTGGCTTCTGTGTTCAGGACGGATGTCAGGAGGGGAAACATCACTAACTGCCAGGAGTGCGGTGAGCCCGGCAGGGAAGAGTGCAGAGGCAGACGGGACTGCCTTTGCGAAGTCAGCTGCGTGGAGACAACACACATCTGTGGTAAAACCGACAGAACATTTCTCTGAATGGATCGGGTCTGCTGAGTGCGGGACAGGAAGGGTGGCATCTAAACACTGGTCCCGACAACTGGGTGGTGGCTTTGAGAAGAGTCAGAGACAGGTGTGGGGGGTTCAGGAAGCTTCGGTTTATAGGAACACGCTGCTGGCAGGTGTGCAGGTCCAGAGCTAGAACGTCGGCCGTAGCGGAGACTGTGGACTGTCTGAACTAGAGTCACGCCACTGCAACGGCCTCCCGCAGAACTTAGTTACATCTTTCCCACTGCATCTGATCAGCATCTATCTCCTGCATACAGCAAGACATGATGAGCTGCCGCTGCCTGGCTGACTCACAACTCTTACAGTCTTTATATGCATACATACATATGTATATAAAGTTCATATACATACATATATATTATTTGTGAACTAGAGTTGATTTACAGTGTTAAGTTTCAGGTGTATAGCAAAGTGATTCAACTATATATATATATATATATATACACACACACACACACACACACACACATAGGTCTTTTTTACATTCTCTTCCATTATAGGTTACTATAAGACATTGAGTAGAATTCCCTGTGTTACACAGTAGGTCCTTGCTGGTTATCTATGTTATATATGGTAGTCTGTGCATGTTAACCTGCCACAGTCTTGGTATGTTCAGAACTAAATTGATCTTCCTTCCCCCAGGTTACTCACCCAGATTTTCTACCCCAAAGTGGCACAGGTGGGCACTTGTGCCGAGGATCTGGGTCTCTGTGCGCCCCGCGCCATCCCCCACTTTCTCCTCCCAGGTTAGGCTCCCTCTCCTCCCACCAGGGCTGCGCCAACAGCCTCCCGACCAGCCCCTAGAACTCGACTCAGCTTGCTCCAGTGGCACAGACATCATGTGGCAGAAGCATAATGCTCACTCTGTCCCTTTCTGATAAAGACACCCAGCAGTGCTCCCTATCTATGGGGACAGGGCTGTTTCCATCGTAAACCCCCCTACAACCCCAGTCTTATCTCCTATCACTCAATGCCCTCAGCTCTGTGAGCAAGCAGATCACAGCCCACAGCCACGCCTGAGCAGGTTCCTCCTGGCCTCAGTGCATCTATAAAACTGTGCAGAGACAAATGTTCTTCATAGGTCTTCGCATAAATGTCACCCTTCTACACTAGTCAGCCTTTAGAACAGAGAAAGGGTTTGATTTATCTTTGCTTTTTGTACCCTATAACACAATATATTATGGAGTATGGCTCAAAAAGTATTTGCTGAATGAATATATTTGAAATGAAAAAAAATGCAAGAGCATATGACCAATTAGGTTAGTTGCATGCAACAAGGAGATATTTTAAGAAATATTTGCTGGATGAATGAATAAATGTTTTCTGACAACTTGAAATAAGAATGAAAAGCAAGTGAAAGCACGAAAGCTTAGGGAATTATATAAAGTAGAATTGAAGTGAAGTCACTCAGTCGTGTCCGACTCTTTGCAACCCCGTGGACTGTAGCCCGCTCAGGCTCCTCTGTCCATGGGATTCTCCAGGCAAAAATACTGGAGTGGGTTGCCGTTTCCTTCTCCAGGGGATCTTCTCAACTCAGGGATTGAACCTGGGCCTCCTGCATTGAAGGCAGACGCTTAAACCTCTGAGCCACCAGGCAAACCTCTGCATATAAAGTAGAGGTTCTCAACAAATACTTGAGTGAATGAAGGAACTTTTATGAGCAACACTGAAACCAAAACTTGGCCAGCAGAGTTAGTGGGTTTTTTTTGTTTTGATTTATGTAATAAGAACATTTAACATGAGGCCCACCTTTTAACAAACATGTAAGTGTACAGTGAGTGCATCAAAGGGTGTGCGTGCATGCTCAACCAGTTGTGCCCCACTCTGCAACCCCAGGCTCCTCTGTCTATGGAATTCTCCAGGTCAGCATACTGGAGCGAACTGGTCATTCTGACCCAGGGATCAAACCTGTGCCTTCTGCACTGCAGGTGGTTCTTTACCACTCCACCACCTCAGAAGCCCATGCAGTACAGCACTGTTAACTATAGGTACCACTTTCTAGAGCAGATTTCCAGAATTTATACATCCTGCCTCACTGAATGACTCATTATGTTTAAAAAAACGTACCTGGCTGTTTCAGTTTTGATGGTGACACAATGTGAAGGTGACCTGTGCTGACTTTTTAAATTCATACTTTAATGTTTGTGTGCTTGTACAGCTATGGTTACAATTTCTCATAATTACTTCTCTAGGGGAAATACTTTTCTGTGGTGCAGCAAGGGGACTGCTAGATGCTAATACACTAAACAGCCGTAAATTCCAGGATGTCCCAGTTGATCACTGTGAACCTAATTTGCATGGTGTCCCTGAGACCCAACCCTAATCCCCACTCCTGGCAGTCAGCACCCCCTCAGGGCTCTAGGCTTTGGGTTTAATGTGCTTTATAGGAGTTGATTCTTAACCTCTTTTGCTCCCAAACAAGTCAGCACTGTTGCTGCAGCACAAGCTGGCTGAGCCTTCAGAAGCTAAAGAAAAGAAAAAGTGTTAGTTGCTCAATTGTGTCTGACTCTTTGCAAACCCCTGGAATGTAGCCTGCCAGGCTCCTCTGTCCATGGGATTTCCCAGACAAGAGCACTGGAGTGGGTAGCCATTTCCTCCTCCAGGGGATCTTCCAGACCTTGGGATTGAACCTGCATCTCCTGTGTCTCCTGCACTGGCACGCGGGATGTTTACCACTGAACCACCAGGGAAGCAAACGATGACCCATCCATTGATGGATGGAAGGATGAGAACAGGGCCCCATAATAGTATGTGCAGTTGTCCTGTGTCCCCCTTTTTATGGTGGTAAGAGGAAGGGAGGAGGGAAAGAAGGGAGGAGGGAAGAATGGGAGGAAGGGATTCTTTGACCCCAGACAGTGGGTCCTCATGGCCTGGCCTTCAAGGCTGGGTGAGGTTTCTTGCTTATTTCCAAGGTCAAAGAGCTGAGGGTCACTTTCTGGAAATGGTGATTCCAGTGTATTTGAGGATCTTCAAATCTTGGTCTCTGAGTGTGAGCTTTAAAATCAAAAACATCAACACTGGTTGGGAAGCCAAATGACTCAGGACTTGGGGACGCTGGTGAAAAGTCAGGAGATTTAATTCATGAAGAGACTCACCAATGGGAAGGTCAAAGGGACCCTCCCAGGATGAGTAGCCCAAGAAGGCAGGACAGACACGCAGCAATGTGGTGAACAGTTATGTAAAGATTAACAAAATCTTGAGAAAGATAAAGCACATCTTCCAGTGCGTTCAGCCAGGTCAGTCAACTGGTCGAGCGAGGACCTGTGTGTCCCTGAAATACAGCAGGAGGGAGGCGGTGCTGCAGGCGCATGACCGCACCTCTGTTGATGGAGAGCAGTGTCAGGATGCCCCGGAGAGGAGCACGGCGGGGAGAGGAGCAGCTGGGAGGGCTGCGTGCACTCAGAAATCATGACCTTAGGTTTCAGTAAGGTGCCTCCATGTCACTTTAGAATTGACTGTGGCTCAGCAAAGGAGATGCCCACGCTGAGTGTGACTCCAGAGCAAGGGCACCGGGATCAGGCTGTTGGAACAGAAGACCCCCTTGTCAAGTAGGGGGAGGCACATGATCCACCTCACTCAAGCAAAGGTGCTTTCCAGGGAGTTACAATTTTTAGATGTTAAACAATATAACATAGTAAAGTGGAATTAGCAAATTAAGATATGGCTGCTAGTACAGAGGGTCGTAAAGAGTCAGACATGACTGAAGTGACTTAGTACTCATGCATGCTAGGTATGCATACTAAGAAATGTTAAAACCTGGGGAGGAAACAGTTAAGGACAGGGACAGGGTCCTAACAGGGTCTTAATCAGAACAGGGTCATAGGAATTTGTAAAGCAGCACAACCATTTTGAGCCGTGTCCTCTATATTCTCATTGTGGATGTCAGAATTGTTTGAAGTTCATTAGACATTTTCATCGGAGAAGGCAATGGCACCCCACTCCAGTACTCTTGCCTGGAAAATCCCATGGACAGAGGAGCCTGGTGGGCTGCAGTCCATGGGGTCGCTGAGAGTTGGACACAACTGAGCAGCTTCCCTTTCACTTTTCACTTTCATGCATTGGAGAAGGAAATGGCAACCCACTCCAGTGTTCTTGCCTGGAGAATCCCAGGGACGGCAGAGCCTGGTGGGCTGCCATCTATGGAGTCACACAAAGTTGGACATAACTGAAGCGACTTAGCAGCAGCAGCAGCAGCAGCAAACATTTTCTTACTAACATCAATGGTTCTCAGTCATCCTGAAACACTGGAATTATGTTTATGCTTATTGATTTAAATAGTACAACAAGGAAGCTTGTAACAGAATAGAAAGCAGATACTAAATGGTTAAAGTGACACAGATTTTGCTGTTAAAGAACACATTTTAGTTACCTAGAGATTTCACTTTTGTGGAACTCTTTCAGTTACCAAAATCAGTTAAATAAAGCATTGTTATGTGTGGGAATTATATTATTTTCATTAAAAAAACAATTATCTAAATTATGTGGCTAATTTCAGTCCTTGCTGATTATAGTATGAGCCTGGCATTCAATTTGACTTACAAACTTCTCAAGAGATAATGACAAACTATTTTTTGTTGCATAAGTGTAGATTCAACACACCAAATTGTTTTCTCCCTCTTGATTGTTCCAAATACAATTAACAAGTACAAGTACAAAATATGTACAAGTACATATTTCTAGGGCACAGATCAGCTGGTGGTCCCCAGTGTCCCCATAGCCTTACGCTGATGCCCTTGACGTGGACTCAGACCTCCTGTGAAGACAGCTCGACTTTGCCCCCACACTCCAAAATACTCAATTTCTATCATATACATTCTGTTCTTCCTTCATTCATATCTTACATTTGTGATTTGAAAACTCAGTTAAGAGTATAGATATTAAGGAAAACAGACAAGGAGAAGTTTGAATATAGTAGTTACCTAAGTTTTTCATCGCTTCAACCATAAAAATGTTAGGATATAAAGATGAGCAATAAAGATAAAATGGTGAAATGGCATTCCAACATTCAAAGTTGAGCACAGCTCATCTTTGATATAAAGCCTTCTAGAGCCTCACCTCATGACCACAAATACAGACATGCCATGAATTACACATTGTCTTCTCCTTCCTTCTTTTCTTCTATTTTCCCCATAAGGCAAACACTCTTATTTTGACTACATAAATTTTGAAACTTTCAAGAAGTCTATCCAAAATGAAATAACAGCAACTAGTTATAATCCAAAAGAAAGGCAATGCTCAAACTACATACAATTATGCACATTTTACATGCTAACAAGGTAATGCTCAAAATCCTTCAAGCTAGGCTTCAGCAGTATGTGAATTGATAACTTCCAGATGAGCAAGTTGGATTTGGAAAAGGCAGAGGAATGAGAGATCAGATTGCCAACATCCACTGGATCATGGAAAAAGGCAAGGCAATTCCAGAAAAAAGTCTACTTCTGCTTCATTGACTATGGTAAAGCTTTAAGACTGTGAATCAAAGCGAACTGGAAAATTCTTAAAGAGATGGGAATACCAGACCACCCTACCTGCCTCCTGAGAAACCTGTATGAATGACAAGAAGCAATAGTTAGAACTAGACATGGAACAACAGACTGGTTCAAAATTGGGAAAGGAGTATATCAAGGCTGTATATTGTCACCCTGCTTATTTAACATATATACAGAGTACATCATGAGAAACAATGGGCTGGATGACTCAAAAGTTGGAATTAAGATTGCCAGGAGAAATATCAAATGGCACCCCACTCCAGTACTCTTGCCTGGAAAATCCATGGATGGAGGAGCCTGGTAGGCTGCAGTCCACGGGGTCGCGAAGAGTCGGACACGACTGAGCGACTTCACTCTCACTTTTTACTTTCATGCATTGGAGAAGGATATGGCAACCCACTCCAGTGTTCTCTCCTGGAGAATCCCAGAGACGGGGAAGCCTGGTGAGCTGCCATCTCTGGGGTTGCACAGAGTCAGACACAACTGAAGCGACTTAGCAGCAGCAGCAGATATGCAGATGATACCACTCTGCATATAATAATGGCAGAAAGTGAAGAGGATCTAAACAGCCACTTGTGAAGGTGAAAGAGGAGAGTGAAAAAGCTGGCTTAAAACTCAACACTCAGAAAACTAAGATCATGGCATCCAGTCTCAATCCACTTCATGGAAAATAGATGGGGAAAAAGTGGAAACAGTGACAGTATTTTCTTGGGCTCCAAAATCACTGAAGATGGTGAGTGTAGCCATGAAATTCAAAGACACTTGCTCCTTAGAAGGAAAGCTATGACAAAACTAGACAGCATATTAAAAACCAGAGACATCACTTTGCTGACAAAGGTCTGTCTAGTCAAAGCTATGGTTTTTCCAGTAGTCATGTATGGATGTGAGAGTTGGACCATAAAGAAGGCTGAGTGCAGAAGAATTGATGCTTTTGAAATGTGGTGCTGGAGAAGACTCTTGAGAGTCCCTTGGACAACAAAGAGATCAAACCAATCAATTCTAAAAGAAATCAACCCTGAATATTCATTAGAAAGACTAATACTGAAGCTGAAGCTCTTACACTTTGGCCACCTGATGTGAAGAGTAGACTCTCTGGAAAAGATCCCAGTGCTGGGTAAGACTGAAGGCAGGAGCAGAAGGGAGACAGAAGATGAGATGGTTGGATGGCATCACCGACTCAATGGACATGAGTTTGAGCAAACTCTAAGACATAGTGAAAGACAGAGATGTCTGTGTGCTGCAGTCCATAGTGTCACAAAGAGCTGGATATGACTTAGGGACTAAACAACAACAACAACAAAAAAATTACCAAACAGGAAAGAAATGTTTCCAATGCCACCAAATCAATGTATGAATTCAGTACAAAACTAACAAAGTATTACTAAGCCTAGCTGGGGGTGATGCTGTCTTTATTATTTTTTTTTTATCTTGATTTGTTTTTAACCCACCAGAATTTAGTGACATAAATATCAAGGTTACAGATTTCTAAAATGTTCTGTAGCACACAAATGTCTCCACCTGGTCAGGCCAAACTTCAATCATGGTTTACATAAGAGTTGACCTTTTATCTGATACTCACACTAATTCCAGGGAGTCCAACAAGGTGGAATTGATATATTTCTAAGAAGTTAACAAATATCATCTGCATTTGAAAAACACTCTCTGAGGAATTATGATCTATTATCCTAAGAGCCAATGGGACATCCATGAACTGGCAGCAGTTAAAATATAAAGAGGTCAGTCAAGGTTTCTTCTAGGGAGAGAAAGTCTGGGAGGTGCCCTGCTGCGGGTGGGCAGGCTCAGCCTGCCTCTTCCTGCCCTGATGACCCCGTGACCGACACCCTTTGGGTGTGCTCCCTCAGTTGTCAGACCAGAAGGAAGTAGCTTGGGGAAGAGGGAATGTCACTGTGGCTAGAGCCCATGCTCCCCATGTCGTGACAGCTTTCTTAGCTTTCTGGGGTTCCTCTCAGTTCCCAGGCTGCCAAGCAACCTGCTGAAGCCCCTTTCTCCTGAGAGACACTGGCTTCGACGGGGAGCAGCAGGACCCTGGCTCCTCCGGGTCTCTGGCATCTTCCTGGGGATGGGCAGGGCTGACACTCTCACACTCTCTGGGAAGTTTCTCCTCTATTCCCAATTGGAAAATCTCCCTCTTGGTGGATTTTCTGCAACATTGCATTATGCATTCCTCATGTAGCTCAGGCTGTATTTGAAGTTTTGGCTGGAGCTTTTGAATCTCACTTTCAAGTTGTGAACCTGCAGACTGGAGAGATGCCTGCTCAGCTCTGAGATGTTTCATTTGACCCGCGAGCTCTTTGTTCACTTGGTTTTCTTTACACATGTGTAAAATATGCCTTGCTTTTCCCCTTAAAGCCTATTTTTTAATGAATAAACTTCATTTCCTAGAGCGGTTTTCAGTTCAGTTCAGTTCAGTCGCTCAGTCGTCTCCGACTCTTTGCAACCCCATGAATCGCAGCACGCCAGGCCTCCCTGTCCATCACCAACTCCCGGAGTTCACTCAGACTCACGTCCATCGAGTCCGTGATGCCATCCAGCCATCTCATCCTCGGTCGTCCCCCAAGCGGTTTTAGGTTTGTGGAAAAGCTGAGCAGAAAGTGCAGACAGTTTCCATAGACCCCCTCACCTCACCCCACCCTGTTCCTCCTCTTCCTAGCATCTCACATTGATGAGATGAGGCTGTTGTGACTGATGAGCCAATCTTGATGCATCGTTAACACGCACACTATTATTAACTTAAGTGCTCTGTTGGTATGCTGTCACCCAGTCGTGTCTGACTCTTTGCCACCCTGTGGACTGTAGCTGCCAGGCTCCTCTGTTCATGGGACTTCCCAGGCAAGAAAACTAGAGTGTTGCCATTTCCTTCTCCAGAGAACCTTCCCAACCCAGGGATTGAACCTGTGTCTCCTGAATTGGCAGGCAGATTCTTTACCACAGCACCACCATGGAAGCCCTTCAAAGTGAAGTCGTGTTCTCCATCCATGGGATTCTCCAGGCAAGACTACTGGAGCGGGTTGCCATTTCCTTCTCCAGGAGATCTTCCTCACCCAGGGACTGAACCCAGGTCTCCCGCATTGTAGGCAGATGCTTTAATGTCTGAGCCACCAGGGAAGTCAAAGAGGTGCTCAAATTGCTTTCCTCTCATGATATGTTAATTGAATCAAAACGTTGATGAATTTTTGAGATAACTTGACAAAGATTTTTTAAAAGATAATCAACCTTTTGATAGATATTTATCAGAGAATTTCAAAAAAGCCTGGGATGTGTTTCTTTAACTTTTATTTTGTAATTCTTCAAAATATTCAAAACACTACCATGTGACCCAGCAGTTCCATTTCTGGGTGTTTATGCAAAAGAATGACATCAGGATCTCGAGGAGATATTAGCGCTTATATCCACTGCAACAATACTCACATTTCACATACAAAAGTGTTTGAATAAACAAATGAAAGACTCAGCTACTTTTTCCCATCAAAGGATCTTTACGATTGATCCAGCCAGACTCCTGAAAGCAGCAGTCACCTGGGATCTAATTTCAAAATCTGAGCTATTTTAATGCTGAACTCTAAGCCCTGCAAATAAATGTTCTTTCAGTTCATTTTTGTTTTCAGGGTGCAACTTTCTGGTACCCAATCTGTGTGAGGTGGAAGTCACCTCTGACCCCAGTCCTGCAGGCCTGTATCCCTCTCCTTGACCTTCAGAAGCAGAACTGCTTCTGAACTGCTTCACACTTTCCTGCCCAGAGCTGGCACGTGAGTTCAGAGTGAAGCAGCCATCAGCGTGGGGCTCCTTCCTCCCCTGGACTCTGGATCTGTGGGTCCTTGCTGTGTTGGTGGCTCTGAGCCCTCCGAGCAGAGTCTAAGAATAGCTTTTGCAGCCCCTTCAGCACCTCAGCAGGGAGAACATCTTAAATTATTAATAATTATTAGTAACTGGCTTCTGGTTATGAGAATGGGGAGTCCTGAATCACACTGGCTTTGTCTGGAGGCAAGAATCCATCATGTCCATCTTTGTGTCCACAGCCCAGAGTAGAACTTTACAAAGGGAGAACTCCCTTATGTGTTTATTGAGATGAATAAAACCTTGCACCATTAAAGAGAACCGCGAAATTCAAGGAATTATGGCCTGCACCATAGTTTCACTTCATGGTTTTAAATTAACCACATTAAATTCAGACAGTTATAAAGTAGACAAAAGACAAGAATGGGTTTTTGAAAAATTTTCATAAAATATTCTCTAGCGAATTGTGCATCAAAAACAAGATAAAATCATTTATTAGGCTTTGGAAAATGCTTAATGTCCAATCATAAAATAGAAAATAAAATTTTAATGTGGTTAAATTAAAAAAAAACAACCTAGAAGCAAATAACATTTGTGATTCAGCAAAGTGCCTTGTTTAAGGGTTTCATAGGCTCTATCTTTGGGGGATGGGAAGTGGGTTCAGAGTCAGATAAAACAGAAAGTCCAGTTATGACCATAATTTAACAGAACAGGTGTTCTGAAAGCCAGACTTGGCCTGCAGATGTGGGATCAGTGTTCATGTCACTGTGGCATCAAGTCTCATGAAGCATGTCTGGAGAGGACGTGTGCTATCAGCAGTGAGCTCACAGCCAGATTTCCCAGGTGGCTGGCTTCACTCGACAGGCGATGACTGGGGTCCTCGGGGTCACAGCCACGCTTTCATTACGGGGACAACCCTGCACCATGGGACCTGGAAGCTGGGTCAGGACCATGAGATCAACCCCTGATGGCACTTGGTGAGTTGGCCACTGGCCAGGAAGATGCTCGAAGATGACCCAAGCCCAGGTTTGCAGCAGGTCACTCTCAAAGAACTGTCGGCTGAATGGAAAGGAACTCAGAAATCATGCTTGGGTTGTCCTGCTCGCCTTCCCTCACTGTGTTCCTCACGTCTTGGCGCTGACTGGGGACTGGCGGACGCTCCCATCAAACTTATTTATGGAACGACATGTGCTAATGGTTTGCATCTGTTGTGCTGGTGAGCATGTATAAAACTACGCGAAGGTGAAGCTTTCCAATCACCTTCTGGTGGACACAAATGTAAGTAATGTTCCCTCAGTTTTGTAGTTTCATATAATTTATGGGCGATGAACTGCGTGATGATATGAGGGAATATGTTCAAAGACGAGGCTGTCATTTATATTCCAGAGGCCCAGAATAAGTGGTTCAGAATGCAGTGATGCTATTATATATCTCTGAGATATATAATATCTGTGAACTTCCTACTACTATAAAAAACAAAATAATGATTATAAGTGAAAAGAAGCAAGGCAGAGTGAAAGATCACAGAGGGGTCTCTGCCACCCCAGGATCAAAAGGAGCCAGATGCATGACCTGGCTCCAGAAAAAGCCAAAGTGACCCCACATTTATTGTCAGAGATACCCACCACTCAAGAGAGGTTCCTGGCACCAGAGCATGTGTATTATGGAGCGATTGCAGTGTGTAACATAGAAGGATGCATTCTTAACGGCCCGTGAGCTTTTGTGAGTTTATCGTCTCTGTGGGATTTGGGGTGGTCATGTTTGAAAGACTTTGTTGCAAACTCTGCATGTAAAGCAACCTTGCAGCATGGCACAGAGGGCCTTTCTCATGTTGCTGTTGTAGGACAGGTGGCCCAGTTATACAACATAAGCAGCTATGCCCTCTGCGAACCACTGAGTGACTTCAAAGACTGATCTTTGAATAGTGACTAACGGTGCTGGTGAAAAGGGCTTCTTTAAAAACTTTACAAGGTTATTTTGGGTTTGGATTAAAGAGTCATCATTTTGTAGGTAGAAAGTGGTTCCCTTCTAAATTTAGGAGGAACTCTGGCAACTGTGGTTCTGGAGTGAACTGAGAAGTCTTACTTCAGAGCCTGTGGGGCTGGACAAGGCAGCACGAAGATTCTGAGGGAAAAAGGCCAGAAGGGGACAACTGTGAACAAGCGGGAGTGGAGAATTTTAGGTGATGGAAGCGAGGGGTTAATCTGATCTTTCTGGGAAAGATTAACATAAAACTTACTTTTCTGCATGTGCTGTATTGTTTTCTTTAAGGGTGAACTAAAATAGTTTGAAATATGAGTTTTAAGATCCAGGGAGGCTAACAAAAACATTTAGATGCATGAATTATTCAGATCAGGGGGTGAAGACCATATTTACAATCATCTGTTGACTTTATATATGGTCATAAATATGATGTATATGTGGCCTATATTGTATCTCACCCCTAGATTTATATCTCTTTTGTTTTTTATATCCAAGGAAGCTGATGGATGATGCTTACATTATCATTCACCTGATGGTAGATTTTATTATTATTGAAAATCTGCCTAACTCATTAACTGTGCTGTTGCAATAACAACTTTCCTTAACTGAATTCAGTAACAGAAAAAGCACAACTGTCACGGAGTTAAAAAAGTAAAGATATAAAATGTACTTTACTTGCAGCTATTTGGTGAAATCATGGTACACACTAGCTACCTTGGGGGTCTGGTTAATAACCATGTAAACAAAGACCTCTGTTATTTCTGGACAGATGTACTGAACAAATTCAGTGGCAAATAATTAGATGCATGGCAGCAAGATTTCCTTTCTGTTGGTTCGGGGTACATGAAGCACTGACAGTGAGCCAGACCTGAAGGTTTCTCTTAATGATGATCATGTGGTTAACCAAACATAGTCACAATCCAACAAGAAAACGTATTACCAAAACATCAGTCTTTGGTTTTAAAATTCAAAGTAAATGGCAGTATTTTTTGATGAGTGCATTTTAGTTCAGGAGTTAAATAAGACAAGTATTAATTCACTTGATATAGATGTATCACTGGTTTTCAGTTGATCCATACCAGCTCTCTCAACAAGAATATAAAGCAATATAGAATAAATATAGACAATGGAATCAGATGGCAAATGACTTTTCAGAAGGTTTGAGTATTCTGCAGTAAATGACAGTAATTCAACAGATATGCTTTCACTGTTTATGGAAATATTTTCATAATCCCATTATCTGTATAATAAATTTTGGTGGTGATATTTAGACAATAGCATATTTTAGAGATTCTAAAGTACGGCCTACAGATCCTAGTTTGTATCCCAAATCCTTACATGGTGAAAACTATTTAAAACTCTTATTCATATGTCACTTGTCTTTTCACTGTGTTGGCAACTGTTCCAATGATGCCAAGTAAAGGCTAGAGTCTCAGGACAAGTCAAGACAGCAGTGCCCCATGAAAAGATGCTCATGATCACCAGTTAAGAGAAATGAGAATCAAAACCACAATGAGGTAACATCTCACACCACTTAGAACAGCCATCACTAAAATGTTGACAAATAGAAAATGCTGGGGAGCGGATAAAAGCAAATCCTCCCGCACTGTCAGAGAAATGTAAATTGGTGCAGCCACTGCCACGAAGAGTATGGAGGTCTCTCAGAAAACTGAAAATAGAACTAGCGCACCATCCAGCAATTCCACTGTTGGGTACGCGTCTGAAAAAAGTGAAAACACTAATTTGAAAAGACACATGTACCCCACTGCCCATGCATTCACAGCGGCACTATTTACAACAACTACCTAAATACAGAAACTACCTAAATGTCCATCAACAGATGGATGGATAAAGAATGTGTGTGTGTGTGTGTATACACATACATGCAATGAAATACTACTTAGCCATTAAAAAGAATAAAATTTTGCCATTTACAACAACATGGGAGACCTGGGGGGGGAGCATTCTATTTAGTTAAATATGTTAGACAGAGAAAGACAAGTGCTTATGGCATCACTTACATGAAGAATCTATAAAATAAAAAAAAAAACTGGGGAATATAAAAGAAAAGAAACAAACTCTCAAAATGGACAATAGCAGGAGCCACCCAAGCGTGAAGAGTGGACTCTAGGTGATCATGACATGTCACTGTAGGTTCATCAACAGTTACAAGTGTCCCATCCAGTGAGAACGCTGATAATGGAGGAGGCTGAGCATAGGTGGGACCAGAGGGTGTATGGGAAATCTCTATACTTTCCACTCAAAATTGCTGTGAACTTAAAACTGCACTAAAAAAAACCCCAGTGAAGTCTAAAATAAAAAAGTAGTGGGTAGATCTGGGGCTATAATTTTGGGACTGTAAACGTGTTACTAAACTCCTGAGTACAGGATTATGATCAGGATGATACACAGCAGGGTGTGTTCTTTTATTCTGCTGCTTCAACCTGAGGCAAGCCTGACTTATAAAGCATTCCTTGCCTCCACCTGTGACAGAGTTTATTTAATTCTCTTGGCCTACCCACTGATGCTGTCACCATTATGGAAAGCTGGCTTTATGTGGGGGCTCTCATGTAACCTACTAGCCTTCCCAGAGCTCTCAGGGAGCTGTTTTTCTGTTTCCAGGGCAGGATGAGCTCATCAAGACACACGTCCTCAACCTACAGGTAAGCATTGCCTGCGGGGTTGCATAGACCCTGAATTCAAGTTTTCTCTTTGTTCTTTGTCTCCAGTAGTTTCTGATTCTTTTATCTCTGACATATTTTTGAAAGATTGGATGCTTTTCTTTTTTACTGTTTTAAGTCACAAGTTAAAAAACATTTTTATAAATTTATTTACTTTAATTGGAGGTTAATTACTTTACAATATTGTATTGGTTTTGCCATACATCAACATGAATCCACCACAGGTATACACATGTTCCCCATCCTGAACCCCCCTCCCTCCTCCCTTCCTGTACCGTCCCTCTGGGTCGTCCCAGAGCACCAGCCCCAAGTATTCAGTATCATACATTGAACCTGGACTGGCGATTCATTTCATATATGATATTATACATGTTTCAATGCACACAAGTTTTGTGTACCAGAACGAATTCTCTTGATCACTTCTTCAAACATGGTGATTGAAACATTTTAAATTGTTATTAACTTGGTATGGATCCCTTAAGCAATTTCAAACACAGAGAATGACATAGTTATTGCAAATACTTGACCTAATCTTTATAGCATTTTGACTAACTTCACAATTGGTTGTGGAAAGTCTTTTAAGGAGATGTTAGCACATGGATTAATGAGGATCTTATCATACAAGCAGTAATTTAATTAATCTAATGATTACCATAATTTAAAAAAATCTTACAGCACAACATTTTTATCTTAGATTTCATTAAAATTTTTTTTAAATTTTATTTTATTTTACTTTACAATACTGTATTGGTTTTGCCATACATCAACATGAATCTGCCATGGGTGTAATTAAAAGCAAAATAAGAGGGAGAAATTGAAAAAAATTTCCATGGTGAAAGTTCCTTTTCATATGTCCATCAAAATATCCAACACTTTTTAAAGCTTCTTACAGTAATTTAAAAAGAGATTATTATTGCCTGATCATCCTAATTTAGTCTCTTTCTTTATGCTTATCTTTTTAAGCTAATTTTTGATTTCAGGAAGGTGCTTTTGTAGTTTTGCAGCAGGTCAAGTCCAAATCTCATTGGAAAAGACCCTGATGCTGGGAAAGATTGAGGGCAAGAGGAGAAGGGGATGACAGAGGATGAGATGGTTGGATTGCATCACTGACTCAATGGACATGGGTTTGGGTGGACTAAGGGAGCTGGTGATGGACAGGGAGGCCTGGCGTGTTGCGGTTCATGGGGTCGCAAAGAGTTGGACACGACTGAGTGACTGAACTGACTGACTGAACTGAAGTCCAAATCTTTATACCAAGTCTCTCAGGGTGTAACTGGAAGTGGCAGTCCTCCTGGTCAATGCTCAAAAGCCAACAAAGAGGAAAGGATGTTGTAAAGGAAAGTTTGCTTTATTTCAGAGGCCGGCAACCTGCGGGGAGAGGGAGGGCAGATGCCTGTCCAAAGGTCAGCTCCCCATCACTGACAGTCAAGGGGCAAGAGCTTTGATAAACCGGGAGGAGGCTACATGCAGAAACTGCACATCTGTCACTGGTGATTGTTTTAAGTGCAGTTAGTCTTCAGTTCCAGGGTGGGTTTGTTACCATTTCTTCCAGGCTAGTTCTTGGAACCGCGCCAGCTTATGTCGTGGCTACAGTCTGGTCATCATGTAGTTAACTTTTCCGCCTGGTGGGGGGTTTCAGTAGCCATAAGCCAGCTCACAGGACGTCGCTCAGAATGTTATACACCAGCCTTTGAAGAGGAAGTAAAGGTCCTTGACTATGCTTAATGACTGTTTGGTCTCAACTCTTTTCCTTTGTTTCTGCATTTTTCTCAGTCCTTTGATTAAACTTTTTCTTTGGCTAAAGTCTTTCTACAGACAGAAGGCAGGCTGAGGACATGGCTGGGGAGGGGGGCAAGAACCATAGGGTCCTGCTCTGTTTTAAGCGGAGGGGGTGGCCCAACTTTCACATGTCTGGGAGTGTCCGCACAGGAGTCTGTGGGGCAGAGAGTGAAGAGGAGTCCCCTGTGGCCCCAGCCCAGCAGTCTAAAGTCAAAGAGGAAGTGAGCTTCTTGTCAAATGAAGCTCCTAGGCTTCACTGAAAATGCCTGTTTGTGGAGTCTCGTCAGAATCTATCCTAAGATTCACTGGATCCAGGTTCAGTTCAGTTCAGTTCAGTTCAGTTCAGTCGCTCAGTCATGTCCGACTCTTTGTGACCCCATGAATCACAGCACGCCAGCTCTCCCTGTCCGTCACCAACTCCCGGATCCAGGTTAGGGCAATGTAAACAAACAAACAAAAAAGGAATTGTATCTGTTAACTGGTTTTTCAAGTGGTTTAAAAATAAGAAAACATTTAAAGAATACCAAAGAGAAATTAACTGTACAGAACATAATTTGCATTCCTAGCCTGAATGGATTCATTCCTTTGTTTATTTATCTAGTTTTGATATGGTCTAAAGGAAGACATTCATGGCTCCTGAAAAAGAGTGAGACTGTAATCACATGATCTGGCTTCCAGCACCCACACTTCCCTTAACAAGGCAGGTGACTGCTGCAAGTTAGTTCAAATGTATGGTCTCAACATCCTCACTTGTAAACTCAGGGGCAGGACTCTATTATCCTTACATCTCTTTCAAAAGTGACCCTGGGCATCAGCAATCCATCTACATCTCCTCTGTTTCCACTCTGTCTGGTGTACTCATGAGCCAGCTATCTTACCTCTACAAATGTATTTTTAAACAAACTCAGTTCAGGTCAGTTGCCCAGTTGTGTCCAACTCTTTGTGACCCCATGGACTGCAGCACGGCAGGCCTCCCTATCCATCACCAACTCCTGGAGCTTGTTCAAACTCATGTCCATTGAGTCGATGATGCCATCCAACCATTTCATCCTCTGTTGTCCCCTTCTTCTCCTGCCTTCAATCTTTCCCAGCATCAAGGTCTTTCCCAAGGAGTCAGTTCTTTGCATTAGGCAGCCAAAGTATTGGAGTTTCATCTTTAGCATCAGTCCTTCCAATGAATACTCAGGACTGATTTTCCTTAGGATGGACTGGTTTGAGCTTCTTGCAGTTTAAGGGACTTTCAAGAGTCTTCTCCAAAACCACAGTTCAAAAACATAAATTCTTTAGCGCTTAGCTTTCTTTGTTGTCCAATTCTCACATCCATAGATGATGACTGGAAAAACCATAATTTTGGCCAGATGGACCTTTGTTGGCAAAGTAATATCTCTACCTTTTAATATGATGTGCAGGTTGGTCATATGAATTAATGCAAGCAATTAGCCAACTTTTAAAAGGTGCATTCCTAGAAATGGGCATATTTTGTGGTTAATCACAGGCTCCTCCTGGGAAGACACTGACAATTTCCTTCCCAAGACTGGCCACTCTAAAGGTTTCTGCTTCAGAAAGCCCAGTACATGTTCACATTTGAAGGAGCCCCACAGCCTGGCAAGTGGATTTGAAGGGTGGAGGCTCTTTCCTGTAAAGTCTGGGCTGGACCTTGAGTGTGGGATTTGGGGCTTTGGGGAGGGTGCTGCTTGTTCCCGGATCTGAGTAGGTGTGGCTGGGGTTTTGGGCTCTTTTGGGAGCTTCTCAGCTAACTTGTTAACTTTCGAGATGAATACAACCTTACAGGAAATGTTTTAAATATGGAATGCCTTAACTCACCATTATTGCCCCCTTTCGCCTGTTTCTCTACAGCTTGTATTCCACAGGGTCAGACAGTCTGTGATCACAATTATAGGTCACACACCTCTTGCCTCTACAGTTCCTGCTTCTATCACAAGCAGGCCGTACTGCAGCATAGTCTTGGGAGGGCATATGCTTCACAGGAGTTTTTAAACAATCTAAATGAACAGAGGGCCGCCAGAATGTCCATGATGGAGGAAGAGGTGATGAGTGTGAGGGACAGTGAAGGTCCCTGTGACCCTGGAAAAGCCCCCTACCCTACTGAAGAGAGAGATTTCCAGGTAAGATGCTCAGCTGTGTTGCTGCACACAGACATTCTTGTAAAACCAATCTGAAGTAAGCTGACCAAAGACCATCTTATTTTCCTTACGGCATTTTATGAAATCATTACAACCAAGGCAAACACTTTCCTTATGGAAATCATAATATTTAAGACTTTAAGTTTAGAAATTTTTATTTCAAATAGAACTATTGCTTTATATTTCAGAAACAAGTTTATTTTTATGCTGCAGAAAAGTGCTGCTCACCTAGAAACAAACTTACAGTTACCAAAGGGGAAGAGGGGCATACACTGAATACATATATGTGTGTGTGTGTGTGTGTGTATATATATATCTATATCACTTTGCTCTATATCTGAAACTAACACATTAAAATTAACTATTTTTTCTTTATATATATATATGTAAACACACACACACACATTGAAACATGTAATATATGAAACGAATCGCCAGTCCAGGTTTGATGCGTGATACTGGATGCTTGGGGCTGGTGCATTGAGATGGCCCAGAGGGATGGTATGGGGAGGGAGGAGGGAGGGGGGTTCATGATGGGGAACACGTGTATACCTGTGGTGGATTCATGTTGATGTATGGCAAAACCAATACAATATTGTAAAGTAATTAACCTCCAATTAAAATAAATAAATTTATATTTAAAAAAAGAAAAAGAAAAAGAAAAAACATGTGCTGCTCAAGTTTCCCATAAAATGCAGGTAAATATAAACTTCATATAAGGTTACATAGACAAGTGTTGTACAATATATACAACCTTTTGAGTTCTCATCATGTGCCAGGATCTCCATGCTTCCTTTATAGTATCCCATTTAATTAAATAAATGTGAAACCAATTCATACTAAGTTCACATTTTTAGTAATACGATAGAAGACATAGGTCTGCTAATTTTCCGTTATTCATTTTTGAGCAGATGAGAAGCGACCATTTCAGTCACTGTTCATAAAATCTTCATTATTTAAAAATGGGTCTTAGTTTCCTCACTCAAGATGAAGCTATCAGACTTAATTTTCAAAGAGAAAAGCAATTTAGCTGCAATGGAATTTCTGTTTCCTACATATCCACCTGGTAATTGCATCAACCCTAGAAACAGCTCTGCCCTGTGAGATGGGAGACAAATAAATTGATTCCAGACGTCAGGTAATAAACAGCACAGGGATTTCATGATGCCATCTGAGGTAATTTTTACAAATGTCACCTGGTGAGAGTTAGAAAATAAGGCTATAATTACTGTGACAGTGTCAGGAAAAGAAACCTTAAGCTGTGCCGACAATGCGGCCAGCTCCGCACTGTGCTAGAGGCAGCCACCACGGGGGTCCTGGTCCTGGTGACAGGGGAGGCGTGCTGCGGGGACCAGCCGCGATGTGGCCTGCGGGAGCCCCTCCCCGAGAATTCCGCCCACCTCAAGACTGGCAACAGTGGTTCGCACTCATCATGGATGACATTGTAGATTCACCATATTCGGTACCACCAGCAGGGAGTTTTCATACCAAGAACCACTGAATCAGAAGAGAAACCATCACTGGGTACCTGGAAGTCCTCAGGGCAAAATAAAACTGGTATTATTATTGACACATAAATATTTTAGGGCACGCTTTCAGCCTCAAACACAGAGGACTTGTGTTTTACAAGTTTGCACTTTAAATGCTGCCTTAAGCTGATGCGCCCTTAAGTATATCTACGTGAATGTTGACACCTGCAGGGAAATTGTAGCATCATAGAAATGCAGAATTCATGATGAATGTCATTGTTAATAAAGAAAAGCCTTCTAAGCAGAATATTGAAAATACTTAAAATGGAAAAAATATATTAATATTTTAATGACAGCAGAGAATGGTGATATATTTGAGAGCTAGTTCTATGACCAAGCTTTATGATTAGGTTGCCAGATCTGCAATTGTTAAAACTTGACCAGATATTAAAAGGACTGTCTCTAATACCTGAATATGACAACTTAGACTCAATTGTAATTTATTAAGAAATTATCATTTTCCTTTAATATATTTTGAATATATTTTGTGCCTAATAAGAAGGGCGGAGTAATTTTAAAGTTGTTACAGATAGGGCAACATTTAAATTATGATAGTTAAGAAACAGGCATTGACATTAAAATTTGGGCATATAAAGTTGGGAAAGCAGTGAGGGGGAGTTCATTTTTAATAGCTTGGCTTCCTAGGAATGGTTTAATTAGATTGATCGTCAGCATTTTCACTGAAAAATGTTAATAAAGTATTAAATATTTGAAACATTTTAATATGACACATCAAACAGCTTGATTTTTGAGCCCATGACTTAAATTTCTAGTTTATCTACGTTCAATAGACATTTATGGAGTTTCTACTCTGTTTTAAACTTGTGTTGGTGGGAAAGTTCAAAGATAGGTAAGTTTTTCTTCACCTTGAATGCCTTGTCACCTAACATGTGAGGCAGGCCCAGGCCACGGGGGTGCGGGGAATGGTGTGGGGTGCAGCAGTGTGCCTGGGCTAAGGGTGGGTGTCTTGTATTAGTAAAGCTTGGAAGTGATTGCAAAGGACTTTAAAAAAAAATAATAAATTTTTTCTGACCTTAAAAAGAGGCAGTAAGTCATGGTATTTAATTTGGAACTGAAAAGTACTGCCCAATTTCTCAGCAGGCTCCCTCCTCTTCTTTGCTTCAAACACTTGACCTCAAAAGCTTACCAGCTCAGAAAAGACTGTGTAGGTGTTAAAGATTTGTCAGTGTTAAAAGGTCTGTTCCTTCTTCTCCCGGGCTATATTGGGCCTTTAACTGGGACTTAGTGTCAGTGGCTCCCTGCCCACAGGCTTCCTGCCTGCCTCCCGCCCCTGCCACTGGGCCGCTGTTACACAGAAAAACCAGTCCAGGGACCCAATAGGAAGGTCCACCCAGTGTCCCTCCACTGTGAAGCCTGTTTAACTACTTCAGTTCTAGTTAAATTATCTTGTAGTAAACCTTGGATTAAAGCACTCTGAGAATTAATGGGTTGACCTTTATAAGAAGAGACAAGGTCCAGCATTCCACGTTTAGTAAATTTATCTGCAGCTGCTTCTTGGGAGGTCTTGCTGAATGAGGGTTACTGAGACACATGTTGCAATGATTTTTCTTGGAAATCATTAGAACTTAGGATCAGTTCAGCTCAGTCACTCAGGTGTGTCCAACTCTTTGTGACCCAATGGACTGCAGCATGCTAGGCTTCCCTATCCTTCACTATTTCCCAGAGATTGCTTAAACTCATGTTCATTGAGTTGGTGATGCCATCCAACCATCTCATACTCTGTCATCCCCTTCTCCTCCTGCCTTCAATCTTTCAAGCATCAGGGTCTTTTCTAATGAGTCAGTTCTTCCCATTAGGTGGCCAAAGTATTGGAGATTCAACTTCAGCATTAGTCCTTCCAATGAATATTCAGGGTTGATCTCCTTGCAGTCCAAGGGGCTCTCAAGAGTCTTCTCCAGAACCACAGTTCAAAAGCATCAGTTCTTCTTCACTCAGCCTTCTTTGTGGGCCAACTCTCACATCCATACATGACTACTGGAAAAACCATAGCTTTGACTATACAAACCTATGTTGGCAAAGTAATGTCTCTGCTTTTTAATATGCTGTCGAGGTTGGTCACATTGTTTCTTCCAAGGAGCAAACGTTTTTTAATTTCATGGCTGTAGTCACCATCTGCAGTGATTTTGGAGCCCCCCAAAATAAAGTCTCTCACTATTTCCATTGTTTCCCCATCTATTTGCCATGAAGTGATGGGACTGGATGCCATGACCTTAGTTTTTTGAATGTTGAATTTTAAGGCAGCCTTTTCACTCTCCTCTTTCACTTTCATCAAGAGGCTTTTTAGTTCCTCTTCACTTTCTGCCATAATGGTGGTGTCATTTGCATATCTGAGGTTATTGCTATTTCTCCTGGCAATCTTGATTCCAGTTTTTGCTTCCTCCAGCCCAGCATTTCTCATAATGCGCTCTGCAAAAGTAGGAAGTCAAGAGATATCTGTAGTAACAGGCAAGTTTGGTCTTGGAGTACAGAATGAAGCAGGGCAAAGGCTAACAGAGTTTTGTCAAGAGAATGCCCTGGTCATAGCAAACACCCTCTTCCAACAACACAAGAGATGCCTCTACAAATGGACATAACCAGATGGTTAATACCAAAATCAGATTGATTATATTCTTTGGAGCTGAAGATGAAGAAGTTTTATACAGTCAGCAAAAACAAGACCAGGAGCTGACTGTGGCTCAGATCATGAACTACTTATGAAAAATTCTGACTTAAATTGAAGAAAGTAGGGAAAACCACTAGACAATTCAGATGTGACCTAAATCAAATCCTTTATGATTATACAGTGGAAGTGACAAATAGATCAAGGGATTAGATCTGAACGAGTGCATGAAGAACTATGGACAGAGGTTCAGAATATTGTACAGGAGGCAAGGATCAAGACCATCCCCAAGAAAAAGAAATGCAAAAAAGGCAAAATGGTTGTCTGAGGAGGGCTTACAAACAGCTGAGAAGAGAATTGAAAGGCAAAGGAGAAAAGGAAAGATATACCCATCTGAATGCAGAGTTCCAAAGAATAGCAAGGAGAGATAAGAAAGCCTTCCTAAGTGAATAATGCAAAGAAACAGAGGAAAACAATAGAATGGGAAAGACTAGAGATCTCTTCAAGAAAATTAGAGATACAAAGGGAATATTTCATGCAAAGATGGGCTCGATAAAGGACAGAAATGGTATGGATGTAACAGAAGCAGAAGATATTAAGAAGACTTGGCAAGAATACACAGAAGAACTAAGCAAAAAAGTCTTAATGACCTGGATAACCATGATGGTATGATCACTCACCTAGAGGCAGACATCCTGAAGTGCAAAGTCAAGTGGGTCTTAGGAAGCATCACCAGAAAAAAAAGTTAGAGGGGGTGATGGAATTCCAGCTGAACTACTTCAAAGCCTAAAAGATGATGCTGTGAAAGTGCTGCAGTCAATATGGCAGCAAATTTGGAAAACTCAGCAGTGGCCACACTGGAAAAGGTCAATTTTCATTCCAATCCAAAGAAGGAAAATGCTTAAGAATGTTCAAACTATGACATAATTGCACTTATTTCACATGTTAGCAAGAAATGCCCCAAATCCTCCAAGCTAGGATTCAACAGTACGTGAACTGAGACCTTTGAGATGTACAAGCTGGATTTAGAAAAGGCAGAGGAATCAGAGATCAAACTGCCAACATCAGCTGGATCATAGAAAAAGCAAGAGAATTCCTGAAAAAATCTACTGCTACATGGACTATGCTAAAGCCTTTGATTGTGTGAATCGCAACAAACTGTGGAATACCAGACCACCTTACCTGCCTCTTAAGACACTTATACACTGGTCAAGAAGCAACAGCTAGAACCAGACATGGAACAACGGACTGGTTCCAAATTGGCAAAGGAGTATGTCAAGGCTGTATATTGTCACCCTGCTTATTTAACTTATATGCAGAACTTAGTATAATAGGCATTAATTTCCCCCTGTGCTTTGTTGAAAGTAGAAAATTTCAGATCATGGCCACTTTTTTCTTTAGAAAGAATGGTAAACACATCTTTAAATTTAATTAAAATGGGAGAATCTAATTCATGTTACCTTTTCTGTTCCAAACAAGAAAACTATGTGTGTGTGTACATATCAGTTCTCAGGGGCAGTCACGGAACTAGCCTGGCGGTCTGGTGGGGGAGCAGGCGGCAGTTAATTTGCGTCTCAGCTTGACCAGCTAAAACATCCTCTCTGGGCCTGTGTGAGGGGTCTCTGGATGGGCTCAGCACCTGATTGGTGGGCTCAGTGGTCACCCTCCCCAGTGCGGGGCTCCATCTTGTCAACGGAAGATCTGAGAAGAAAAGCCGGAGGCAGGAAGAATGTCCCCCCTCTCCTCTCGGTGCTGAGATGGGATCTCTCACTCTCTCTCTCCCGCCCTCCATCCGGGGTTCATGTCAGCAGCCTTTGGACACAGACTGAAATACACATCAGCACTGTGGGGTCTCCAGCTGGCAGGTCACGGCCCCTCAGCCTCTAGATCCTTGAGCTGATTCCTTAGAGCCTGCCTCCCGGTGCGGAGCTCTTCCCTGCTCCTTGGAGCTCTGGGCGTCTACAGAGAAGGAGCACAGATGCGCAGACAAGGAGACGCGAGTGCAGTCAGGGAAGATGAAGCCAGGGCTGGGGTCACACCCCTGCTGCTCTTCCCGCCACAGACACCCCCCCCCCCCCCCCCCCCCGCCACCGCTGAGTGGCAGCTGCAGATGAAATGTATACATGTGTGTGTAAAGGAAAGAAAGCTTATATAACATATGGGTTACACTTTGATGGTTCTGTACACAATGCATTGTGTCCTATCACATCTGAATCTACTGTTACATTTTATTTAAAAACCTGTTGCCTGGGACCCAGTAAGTCAGTTTCATAAAACAAAATGGGTCACTATTAGTAGACTGAAAAGCACTACTCTCCCACTGCTTCCTTTTATAATACTTTTCCGGTATATGAAAATATGTATTTACCTACTTATTTAGGGCTGGTTTGTGTTTCCACAGGAGAATATATGGGCTCATGGAAGCATTAGCCTTGTCTATCTTTCCTCTTTATGTTCCCAGCACATGAAATAGCATGTGACATAGAGCAGGTTCTCAATAAGGGTTGGAAAGCAAATGAACTAATGAATCCTAAAGGAAATCCCAGGTGGAAAGTGCATATATAAACCTCTAATAACAATATGTTATGGATGCAAGTTACTGTTATAATTAATAGGAAATGCTAAATAATCATAGGTGCTGGAGAACCACTCCATAAGAGTGGGCATGGCAGTAAGAGTGCTAACGCTCCTGCATGTTGAGTCCACCCTCACTCACCTAAAGGACTCACCCACACAGCCACTCCCCTGACCCACAGCCCTGGCCCTCAAGCCTAAGCTCTGTTCCTTGACCCCAGGGTCTGTATTTTCATCTCTCCCTGGATTTCACTCACAAATAATCTGCTCTTTCCTTTCATAAAGGCCTCAGGTTTTTCAGTTTTTCCATTTCATTTGTTCCTCCACCATTTCCCTCGTTTCTACTCCTCCATATCTGGTTTCTGTGGGTGGATCATTCTAGTCGTATACTTAAAATTCTCTGTAGCCACAGCCTTCTGCCAAATACTCTTTCCTTCCCATTATTTTCCTCTAAATGTGTTGCTACTTCTTTGTATCTCATTGTTCATTTTTATTAATGCAATCTGAGCTGTTTCAGGCCATTATTTACCCACTCCTGATGACAGCAAGTTGTTAGTCAAGTATTCCGCCATGTTCTGCATCTAACTTGGTCTGCCTGATCTTGGGCTATTTTTACTAGTATTTGAAATCATATATACATTATTTATATTAAATATATTTATAGGTTGAGGGTAAGAGGTGAAGGGGCCAGCAGAGGATGAGTTGGCTAGACAGCATCGCTGACTCAATGGACACGAGTTTGAGCAAACTCTGGGAGACAGTGAAGGACAGGGAAGCCAGGCGTGCTACAGTTCATGGGGTTGCAAAGAGTTGGACACAACTTAGCCACTGAACAACAACAACAATCATAGTTAATATACATAACCCATATTTCTAGCCTATCAATCAGATCATTACTTTGCCTCCTAGCTTCATACCTTCTGTGATGCTTATACATTTCTATTACAAATGCGCATCAGTGTCTATGACCAAACTACTGAATTCAATTATATAATGAAATGCCCTTATGCGGGTGAATGGAAGCAGGACTGAAACCCAACTTCCGATCACTTCTTTCCTGAGTGAATTTTTATGTTTCATAAATGGGACGGGATACAGGATATGGTGAAGTGAAAAAGATCTCTGACATGCAATCAGCACCTGCTAGTTACTGAGAGCCCTCCAAACCCAGCCCGGCTGGGCCCCATTTCAGAGCTTGTTTCTTATCTGTAAAAACTGTAAAGTAAGGTTAATGGTTCCTAAGGGACCTAGAGAGCCATGGGGAGGATTAAGACAGATCATACGTGAGTTTAGTAAGCAGTCAATACACATTAGCTCTCCTCTCTACTTTCTTGACCTACATTATCTTCAAAGTCATGTAATAAGATACTTTTTTGATAAAGTCATCCATAGTTCAAAGGAAAATACCAACATGGATTTCAAATCACTGAACTTCTCTTGTTAATGTGGACTAGATTTAATGAACATCTTATATATATTCTAATATGGGAATATTGCAAAAAGTCTTTTGAGACACATGACTGTTACCAATATTTTAAGTGAAAATGGATTAAATCTGCTGTGGGAATATAAATTTGAGGAGTTCATTTGAGAAAAAAGAATCCCAAGAAATGTTTAGAAATGAATTATAGAAATAAAAGAAATATATAGTCATTTTGTTTCAGAGGAAGCAAGACTGAATTGTAGTGAAATTAGAAGAATATACACATAGACATGCAAAGGAATTATTTCCCCAAACTATAGCAGCACTGATCACCATGCACTGAACAAGATTTTACATCTCAAAAAAAGTCAGTCCAAGGAGGCTGGCACCCTTGTGTCTGGCATAAATGCCATGTGACAGGTGAGCCATTCCCATGGGGGAATTGAGCAGGTAAAGAAAGGTGATGTCACATGTCTCATCCTAGGGACCGCTGCACTGGTCGAGGTGTGGTAGACACTGCAAGTCTACGCCAGGAGTTTGGTGAGTACTAGTCGGGTCTGGGGGTCAGTGGATATTTGAATGCCTGCAATGACTGCCCCAGCTACACCTGCCCATTGAGTTTAGCAACATGGAGGCTTTAAATGAGAATATCAGCAGGAAGACAATCGGAAAAGGAGAAAACAGAGACCTCATGAAATCTGAAATTTCTCCCAGGACACAATCTGCAAAATCCAAGAATGACAGTTCTATCCAGGATAATTTGTCGTAATTCCTGTAATAATCTGCCTTAGGTAAGAGGAGGCTCAATAGGTCTTGACAACTCATATCAGACCCCACTCTGAGGGAGTGTTTAGGGGAGAGGCTCATAGACGCTGGGCTGACCTGGTGGCTGGTCAGGCACTCATGGAGAGGTCACCAGATCTCTGTATCTGTCCCCTGCTCCACCATCTTACCCTCAGCATCACCTCTATCATTTATATATGGAGTATAGCTCCATCTTTACATATACCTACACCTACCTACATCTACATCTCTGTCCACAACCTCTGTCTCTGGCTTTATCATCCCTGCCATTTAATCTATCTTCATTTTCTGTTTTATATCCATATCTAGCTAAAGCATCTACTCCCCCCACACATAATTCAGTCTACTTTATCCAGGTCGCTTTCCCTGCTTGTATCAGCTTTAGAAGAATGTAAACCATCTCTTGCCTCATCTCCTTCAGCTTCCTGAGGGGTGAACACGTGAGAGGAGTATGCGGTGTTTACTGTGAGGCTGCCCGTAAGTCTGCCTGGCTCTCCCAGAGAAGAAAAGCCTGCTCCAGCCTGTCCATGCTGCTCCAGGCTGAGAAACTCATCACCTGATTGATGCCGCATGTGAAGGATCCTGCCCAGTTGGGGCCATCTCAGAAACTATTGGTCACATGCTGGACATTAACAGCATAAGGCAATTAATTTGCAGCCTGGGAAAGAGAGAGGGCCCTGGGTTCCAGGTAAAGGAAGCATGTCTGCCAGTGGAGCACGCAGGCACGGGGCAGAGGGGCCTCACTGAGACCCTGGTCACCCCCAGCTGTGTGACGCTGGTGTCAATGCCGTGTGTTCCTTAGCTGCACAGGAGGGACAAGGGCTCTGCTCTTGGAGTTGGTGTGAAGCTTCCACACTACTGCTGGGCACCCACTCTTCAATTGCTGTGTTATTTCCTGCTCCAGTACTGACATGAGAGACTTTGCAATAAAAGCAAGTTCTGGTGGGGTTGGGTGGGGGGTGGCCGGTGACCTGGTTTAAGCAAGCAGAGCATCCCTCTAGAGATGATGGGACTTCATCTGTGAGCTCTGAAGTACCAGATGGAATCAACCGGGCAGCATTCTCATATAGGAAGCGGCATCTTCAAGGGCCTCATGGGGAACAGAGCCATGTGTTCAAGTGTCCAGTGTAGGAGACACTTGGACATGAAGGGTCAGATGCCATGAACTCGGGGGGCAGAGGGGCCTGGCACTGGGGATGCTCACTGGCCCATGTGGCAGCATGTGGGTGGCACTAAGCAGAGGCTGCGGTTTGTGAGCACTGAGGAGGCAGGAAGCTTTTCACCATGGAGTGAGGGAGTGGCGAACATCACATCTGTCACACAGTGAGAGCTTGGCCAGTGCCCCGAGTGTCAAATTATCTTCCTTGTTTCTTCTGCAAATTTAAATGGATACAATCTCATAGCTGGAATATATTTTTAGTTGCTTATAAAGTGCTTGAGTATATTTCTGCATTCAAGGAACAAATTGGATGATATTTTGACCATGCAAGGTGACCCTTTAAAAGAACACTAGCTGGTCTCAAGTTTTTTTTTCTCCCTAGTTTCTTAAGCTGTAGCTCAAATCTCATGTTACTTAGTTGATGAAGTCTTCATTTATAGGTGTGATCTCAGGACAACACTCAGATTTCTGATGTTTCAATGCTAACATTTTAATTTGCTCTTTGCTCACATTTCCAAGACATAAACATACTTTAGGATGGTCTGTTCTGGTCAGGTGCTGGATCTGGAAAGATTTCTTCCAAGATTGTAAATTGGAATTTCTCTGGAATTGCTTAAGATGAACCTACCTAGATAGAAATTACTTTCCAAAAGAATAAATAAAGAATTTGAAAGCATATATTTTCTCAAAACCTTACTGAGGAACTCACTATGCCTGCAGCTTCTATAAAATAATTTTAAAAATTGGCTTTTCTGTGATTTCACCCTTTTTAATTTTCATCACACTTTTGTGTGAAATAAACTGGTCTTTATACATATTTTACCATTTTAAGAGAATAATGAAAATATAAATATCTAATGGCATATCAATAAATACATACACACACAATATTTCAAGTTTTACAGAGGCAGCAATTACGTGATAAAATGTAAATTATTACTAAAGAATGTTTTGTCTTTAGCTGCTAAGTCCTCAGTTCAGTTCAGTTCAGTTGCTCAGTCGTGTCTGACTCTTCGCGACCCCATGAATTGCAGCACACCAGGCCTCCCTGTCCATCACCAACTCTTGGAGTTTACCCAGACTCATGTCCATCGAGTCAGTGATGCCACCCAGCCATCTCATCCTCTGTCATCCCCTTCTCCTCCTGCCCCCAATCCCTCCCAGCATCAGTCTTTTCCAATTAGTCAACTCTTCACATGAGGTGGCCAAAGTACTGGAGTTTCAGCTTTAGCATCATTCCTTCTAAAGAAATCCCAGGGCTGATCTCCTTCAGAATGGACTGGTTGGATCTCCTTGCAGTCCAAGGGACTCTCAAGAGTCTTCTCCAACACCACAGTTTAAAAGCATCAATTCTTCGGCGCTCAGCTTTCTTCACAGTCCAACTTTCACATCCATACATAACCACTGGAAAAACCATAGCCTTTACTAGATGGACCTTTGTTGGCAAAGTAATGTCCCTGCTTTTGAATATGCTGTCTAGGTTGGTCATTTCTTCCAAGGAGTAAGCGTCTTTTAATTTCATGGCTGCAGTCACCATCTGCAGTGATTTTGGAGCCCGAAAAAATAAAGTCTGACACTGTTTCCACTGTTTCCCCATCTATTTCCCATGAAGTGATGGGACCAGATGCCATGATCTTTGTTCCCCATGGAAAAGAAATGCAAAAAACCAAAATGGCTGTCTGGGGAGGCCTTACAAATAGCTGTGAAAAGAAGAGAAGCGAAAAGCAAAGGAGAAAAGGAAAGATACACCCATCTGAATGCAGAGTTCCAAAGAATAGCAAGGAGAGATAACAAAGCCTTCCTAAGTGACCAATGCAAAGAAATAGAGGAAAACAATAGAATGGGAAAGACTAGAGATCTCTTCAAGAAACTTAGAGATACCAAGGGAACATTTCACACAAAGATGGGCACAATAAAGGACAGGAATGGTATGGACCTAACTGAAGCAGAAGATATTAAGTAGAGGTGGCAAGAATACACAGAAGAACTGTACAAAAAAGATCTTTATGACCCAGATAATCATGATGGTGTGATCACTCACCTAGAGCCAGACATCCTGGAACGTGAAGAAAAGTGGGCCTTAGGAAGCATCATGACAAACAAAGCTAGTGGAGGTGATGGAATTCCAGTTGAGCTATTTCAAATCCTGAAAGATGATGCTGTGAAAGTGCTGCACTCAATATGCCAGCAAATTTGGAAAACTCATCAGTGGCCACAGGACTGGAAAAGGTCAGTTTTCATTCCAATCCCAAAGAAAGGCAATGCCAAAGAATACTCAAACTACTGCACAATTGCACTCATCTCACATGCTAGTAAAGTAATGCTCAAAATTCTCCAAGCCAGGCTTCAGCAATATGTGAACCGTGAACTTCCAGATGTTCAAGCTAAGTCCTACTATAGGCTTTAAAAATATTGATCAGGTCTATTTAAGAAAGGCACATTAATGGATGTGTTTTTGAAAGAAATCTTCTAGTTTTGAAAGAATGTTGACCTGAGACATGGCCTAAGCCATTCAGCTTTCCATCCTGAGGGGTGGGGCCTTGTGTCCATAGGTGATGAGGTAGGATGCACTGGTACCTGCCCTGGGAGCTGGAGCCCGCCTCCCCATCACAAGCCTGTACTATGGCCTGACCCAGGACGTCTGCATCTGTGAGTGTCAGCCAGGCCCCACTGGGTACCAGGATGCTGTGCAGACTTTGTGGTCCCATCCTGACAAGAGGGATGTTTGCAGGGAATATGGAGCTGATGCTTTCAGGCTTTTCCCTGTAGTGGGGCCCTCTCTACCAGGAGGTCGTTTATCTGCAGAGGACACTTAACACTTGGAGAAAATTCCTGGGCCAGCAGGAGAAACCCACCTACCACCATGCATTTAGGGGATCTTTCAAGCTACAGGCAGGACTTTTGGAATCACACAAGCTTTCTCAGGCCTCTCAAAACACCATGGCTATTAGTGTTTCCCAACTTTTGCCTCTTTGAGTGTGAGTTCTCTCT
Organism: Capricornis sumatraensis; assembly: GCF_032405125.1. Classification (NCBI taxonomy): domain Eukaryota; kingdom Metazoa; phylum Chordata; class Mammalia; order Artiodactyla; family Bovidae; genus Capricornis; species Capricornis sumatraensis. The sequence continues at coordinate 42,734,279 of NC_091072.1, read as the reverse complement.
TTGCTTTGTAAATTAACATTGAGTTCCAATTTTGTTAACAGTCAGACATTCAGAGTTTATGGGCGACTGAACCATTTTTTGCATTGCTTATCATATTTTAAAAAATTGACTTTCTTCTTAATGGGAAACTTTGCTTTCTAACAGAAAAATAATTTTCTATGGAAAGCACACATAGTGAGGAAGAAACCCCCAGATATTTTGCTTGGCAAAGAAGATTCACAGATGAGGAGTCTTGGGCTAATTTCTAACCATGGGTGCCCCCACAGATGAGGGAATGACATGGGATGTGCCGATATTTGTGAAAACAGCAGAGCAGAGATGCTCTGTACATGAGCTGCTCCTCATGTTTAGCTGCTTAAGGAATAAAATCATTGGGTCTTTTTATAATAGATACTTAAGTTGTGGCAGAATAGTGTCTTTTATTTACAACAGTAATTTTAAAAATAATATAAATAAGAAATATTAAAATAATATAAATAAGAAACACCAGTGAACCTTATTCTAGTATTTGTAAAATACTTAAATAAAGTATTATCAGTTGAATCACATTTTTACATATAGTGATCTAATTGCTGTAGCACATATGATTTATGTATGTTTGACAAATAATTCCTTTGGTTATCTTTTAGAAAGACGTTCCAACCAATCATAGGACTTTTGTACCAGAAGAACCCAGAAAATCATCTAGTCCAATGTTTTCAGGTTGAATTCAGTCACTTAGTCATGTCCGACTTTTTGCAACCCCATGGACTGCAGCATGCCAGGCCTCCCTGTCCATCACCAACTCCCTGAGTTTACTCAAATTCATGTCCATTGAGTCAGTGATGCCATTCAATCATCTCATCCTCTGTTGTCCCCTTCTCCTCCTGCCTTCAATCCTTCCCACCACCAGGGTCTTTCCCAAGGAGTCAGTTCGTTGCATCAGGTGGCCAAATTATTAGAGTTTCAGCTTTAACATCAGTCCTTCCAATGAGTATTCAGGACTGATTTCCTTTAGGATGGACTGGTTGGATCTCCTTGCTGACCAAGGGACTCACAAGAATTTTATCCAACACCACAGTTCAAACGCATCAATTCTTAGGCACTATGCTTTCTTTATAGTCTAACTCTTACATCCATACATGACCACTGGAAAAACCATAGCTTTGACTAGATGGACCTCTGTTAGCAAAGTAATGTCTCTGCTTTTCAATATGCTTCTAGGTTGGTCATAGCTTTTCTTCCAAGGAGTAAGCATCTTTTAATTTCATGGCTGCAGTCACCATCTTCAGTGATTATGGAGCCCCCCAAAATAAAGTCAGCCACTGTTTCCCCATCTGTTTGCCATGAAGTGATGGGACCAGAGCCAAGATCTTAGTTTTCTGAATGTTGAGCTTTAAGCCAACTTTTTCACTTTCCTCTTTCACTTTCATCAAGAGGCTCTTAAGTTCTTCTCCTCTTTCTGCCATAAGGGTTTTCAGGTTAGACCATGAAATTGAGACCTGGGTCACATGGCTAGAAAATTTCAGGTTTAGTGATTAAGGCAAAATTACTTCTGTCTAATAACTCTGTCTTTCCATCAATAGTGATGGTGTTCTTGAAACTTCTAAATATCCATGAAGAACTAAAATAATTGGGTCATACTGATTGAGAATGTTTAACAAGTTTAGGTTACTTTGAATGGAAACACTATAGGATAACCAAGGAGATCAGTTTTCTTCATACATGGGAAGTTACACTAATGAGAGATCCATCCTTGATTTTGGTTAGGCATTTCTGGATGCAGGGTCTCTGGACATTTGCTTGAGGTCCGAGGACTAGAGGAAAGAAAACACTGCAGAGGAACCTGCAGAGAAGCAGCAAAGAGAAATAGAATCAGGACAAGCCATGGACGTCTTGAGAGACAAGGAACACTTGAGGAAAAATGGCGCTGTCCAGCCCATGCTCCCCCCCAACCTTATGCTGTCACTTCAGAGCTCACTGATGAGCAATAAACAAAACCATTAATTCAAGGATTGCTCACTGGGAGGTTAGATGCCCAGCAGTGGGATGCAGAGCAGGAGGAAAAGGCTTCCTGTCCTTGAGGGACTCAGAGCTCATGGGCATCACAGACACGGCACACGTGCATGTGTCCAGGAGCAGGTCACTGCGACAGGGCAGGGAGACGGCCAGGAAACAGAGCAGATGACTCTGTGCTGTGAGAAAGGGATGCTCAAGAGATATTTTTGTTGTTTGTATTTGTTTTATTTTATTACTTATTTAAATTTACTTTATTTATTTACTTTTAAAAATTTATTTAATTGGAGGTTAATTACTTTACAATATTGTATTGGTTTTGCCATACATCAACATGAATCCGCCACAGGTATACACGTGTTCCCAATCCTGAACCCCCCTCCCTCCTCCCTTCCTGTACCATCCCTCTGGGTCGTCTCAGTGCACAAGCCCCAAGCATCCAGTATCATGCATCAAACCTGGACTGGCAATTAATTTCATATATGATATTATACATGTTTCAATGCCATTCTCCCAAATCCTCCCACCCTCTCCCTCTCCCACAGAGTCCAAAACACTGTTCTATATGTCTGTGTCTCTTTTGCTGTCTTGCATACAGGGTTATGGTTACCATCTTTCTAAATTCCATATATATGTGTTAGTATACTGTATTGGTTTTTTCTTTCTGGCTTTCTTCACTCTGTAAAATAGGCTCCAACCTCATTAGAACTGATTCAAATGTATTCTTTTTAATGGCTGAGTAGTATTCCATTGTGTATGGAAAACTGGAAATAGAACTGCCTTATGACCCAGCAATCCCACTGCTGGGCATACACACTGAGGAAACCAGAAATGAAAGAACACATGTACCCCAGTGTTCATTGCAGCACTGTTTATAATAGCCAGGACATGGAAGCAACTTATATGTCCATTAGCAGATAAATTTATTTTAATTGGAGGCTAATTACTTTACAATATTGTAGTGGTTTTGCCATACATTGACATGAATCCACCATGGGTGTACATGTGTTCCCCATCCTGAACCCCCCTCCCACCTCCCTCTCCATTCCATCCCTCTGGGTCATCCCAGTGCACCAGTCCTGAGCACCCTGTATCATGCATCAAACCTCGACTGGCGATTTGTTTCATATGTGATAATTTACATATTCAATGCCATTCTCCCATATCATCCTGCCCTATGCATCTGTGTCTCTTTTGCTGTCTTGCATACAGGGTTATTATTACCACCTTTCAAATTCCATATATATGCGTTAGTATACTGTATTGGTGTTTTTCTTTCTGGCTTACTTCACTCTGTATAATAGGCTTCAGTTTCATCCACCTCATTAGAACTGATTCAAATGTATTCTTTTTAAAGGGCTGAGTAATATTCCAATAAACAGTGGAAAATTCTGAAAGAGACCGGAATACCAGACCACCTGACCAGCCTCTTGAGAAATCTGTATGCAGGTCAGGAAGCAACAGTTAGGACTTGACATGGAACAACAGACTGGCTCCAAATAGGAAAAGGAGTACATCAAGGTTGTATACTGTCACCCTGCTTATTTAACTTATATGCAGAGTACATTATGAGAAACGCTGGGCTGGAAGAAGCACAAGCTGGAATCAAGATTGCCGGGAGAAATATCAATAACCTCAGATATGCAGATGACACTACCCTTATGGCAGAAAGTGAAGAGGAACTAAAAAGTCTCTTGATGAAAGTGAAAAAGAAGAGTGAAAAAGTTGGCTTAAAGCTCAACATTCAGAAAACTAAGATCATGGCATCTGGTCCCATCACTTCACAGGAAATAGATGGGGAAATAGTGGAAACAGTGTCAGACTTTGTTTTTTTTTGGCTCCATAATCACTGTAGATGGTGATTTCAGTCATGAAAATAAAAGATGCTTACTCCTTGGAAGGAAAGTTATGACCAACCTAGATAGCATATTCAAAAGCAGAGACATTACTTTGCCTACAAAGGTCCGTCTAGTCAAGGCTATGGTTTTTCCAGTGGTCATGTATGGATGTGAGAGTTGGACTGTGAAGAAAGCTGAGTGCCGAAGAATTGATGCTTTTGAACTGCAGCATTGGAGAAGACTCTTGAGATTCCCTCAGACTGAAAGGAGATCCAACCAATCCATCCTAAAGGAGATCAGTCCTGGGTGTTCATTGAAAGGACTGATGCTGAAGATGAAACTCCAATACTTTGGCCACCTGATGTGAAGAGTTGACTCACTGGAAAAGATCCTAATATTGGGAGGGATTGGGGGCAGGAGGAGAAGGGGATGACAGAGGATGAGATGGCTGGATGGCATCACCGACTCAATGGACATGAGTTTGGGTAAACTCTAGGAATTGGTGATGGACAGGGAGGCCTGGCATGCTGCGATTCATGGGGTCTCAAAGAGTTGGACACGACTGAGCGACTGAACTGAACTGAATATTCTTTTGTGTATAAGTACCACAGCTTTCTTATCCATTCGTCTGCTGATGGACATCTGGTTGCTTCCATGTCCTGGCTATTATAAACAGTGCTGTGATGAACATTGGGGTACACGTGTCTCTTTCAATTCTGGTTTCCTCAGTGTGTATGCCAACAGTGGGATTGCTGGGTCATAAGGCAGTTCTATTTCCAGTTTTTTAAGGCATCTCCACACTGTTCTCCATAGTGGCTGTACTAGTTTGCATTCCCACAAACAGTGTAAGAGGGTTCCCTTTTCTCCACACCCTCTCCAGCATTTATTGCTTGTAGACTTGGATAGCAGCCATTCTGACTGGCATGAAATGGTACCTCATTGTGGTTTTGATTTGCATTTCTCTGATAATGAGTGATGTTGAGCATCTTTTCATATGTTTGTTAGCCATCTGTATGTCTTCTTTGTAGAAATATCTGTTTAGTTCTTTGGCCCACTTTTTGATTGGGTCGTTTATTTTTCTGGAATTGAGCTGCAGGAGTTACTTGTATATTTTTGAGATTAATTCTTTGTCCGTTGCTTCATTTGCTATTATTTTCTCCCATTCTAAAGGCTGTCTTTTCACCTTGCTTATAGTTTCCTTTGTTGTGCAGAAGCTTAATTTTAATTAGGTCCCATTTGTTTATTTTTGCTTTTATTTCCAGTATTCTGGGAGGTGGATCGTAGAGGATCCTGCTGTGGTTTATGATGGAGAGTGTTTTGCCTATGTTTTCCTCTAGGAGTTTTATAGTTTCTGGTCTTATATTTAGATCTTTAATCCATTTCGAGTTTATTTTTGTGTATGGTGTTAGAAAGTGTTCTAGTTTCATTCTTTTACAAGTGGTTGACCAGTTTTCCCAGCACTACTTGTTAAAAAGATTCTCTTTACTCCATTGTATATTCTTGCGTCCTTTGTCAAAGATAAGGTGTCCATAGGTGTGTGGATTTATCTCTGGGCTTTCTATTTTGTTCCATTGATCTATATTTCTGTCTTTGTGCCAGTACCATACTGTCTTGATGACTGTGGCTTTGTAGTAGAGCCTGAAGTCAGGCAGGGTGATTCCTCCAGTTCCATTCTTCTTTCTCAAGATTGTTTTGGCTATTCTAAGTTTTTTGTATTTCCACACAAATTGTGTAATTATTTGTTCTAGTTCTCTGAAAAATACCATTGTAGCTTGATAGGGATTGCACTGAATCTATAGATTGCTTTGGGTAGTATACTTATTTTCACTGTATTGATTCTTCCTATTCATGAACATGGTATATTTCTCAATCTATTAGTGTCCTCTTTGATTTCTTTCACTAGTGTTTTATCGTTTTCTATATATAGGTCTTTTGTTTCTTTAGGTAGATATATTCCTAAGTATTTTATTCTTTTTGTTGCAATGGTGAATGGAATTGTTTCCTTAATTTCTCTTTCTGTTTTCTCATTGTTAGTGTATAGGAATGCAATGGATTTCTGCGTGTTGATTTTATATCCTGCAACTTCACTATATTCATTGATTAGCTCTAGTAATTTTCTGGTGGAGTCTTTAGGGTTTTCTATGTAGAGGATCATGTCATCTGCAAACAGTGAGAGTTTTACTTCTTCTTTTCCAATCTGGATTCCTTTTATTTCTTTTTCTTCTCTGATTGCTGTGGCCAAAACTTCCAAAACTATTTTGAATAGTAGTGGTGAGAGTGGGCACCCTTGTCTTATTCCTGACTTTAGGGGAATGCTTTCAATTTTTCACCATTGAGGATAATGTTTGCTGAGGGTTTGTCTATATAGCTTTTATTATGTTGAGGTATGTTCCTTCTATTCCTGCTTTCTGGAGGGTTTTTACCATAAATGTATGTTGAATTTTGTCAAAGGCTTTCTCTGCATCTGTTGGGACAATCATATAGTTTTTATATTTTAATTTGTTAATGTGGTGTATTATGTTGATTGATTTGTGGATATTGAAGAATCCTTGCATCCCTGGGATAAAGACCACTTGGTCATTATGTATGATATTTTTAATATGTTGTTGGATTCTGTTTGCTACAATTTTTTAAAAGGATTTTCGCACCTATGTTCATCAGTGATATTGGCCTGTAGTTTTCTTTTTTTGTGGCATCTTTGTCTGGTTTTGGTATTAGGGTGATGGTGGCCTCATAGAATGAGTTTGGAAGCTTACCTTCCTCTGCAATTTTATGGAAGAGTTTGAGTAGGATAGGTGTTAGCTCTTCTCTAAATTTTTGGTAGAATTCAGCTGTGAAGCCATCTGGTCCTGGGCTTTTGTTTGCTGGAAGATTTCTGATTACAGTTTCAATTTCCATGCTTGTGATGGGTCTGTTAAGATTTTCTATTTCTTCCTGGTTCAGTTTTGTAAAGTTGTACTTTTCTAAGAATTTGTCCATTTTTTCCAAGTTATCCATTTTATTGGCATATGGTTGCTGATAGTAGTCTCTTATGATCCTTTGTATTTCTGTGATGTCTGTTGTGATTTATCCACTTTCATTTATAATTTTGTTGATTTGACTCTACTCCCTTTGTTTCTTGATGAGTCTCGCTAACGGTTTGTCAATTTTATTTATCTTCTCAAAGAACCAGACTTTAGCTTTGTTGATTTTTGCTATGGTCTCTTTTGTTTCTTTTGGATTTATTTCTTCCCTACTTTTTAAGATTTCTTTCCTTCTACTAACCATGGGGTTCTTCATTTCTTCCTTTTCTACTTGCTTTAGGTATAGAGTTAGGTTATTTATTTGACCCTTTCTTGTTTCTTGAAGTAAGCCTGTATTGCTATGAAGCTTCCCCTTAGCACTACTTTTACAGTGTCCCATAGGTTTGGGTTGTTGTGTTTTCATTTTCATTCATTTCTATACATATTTTGATTTTTTCTGTGATTTGTTGGTTATTCAGCAGTGTGTTGTTCAGCCTCTATATGTTGGAATTTTTAATAGTTTTTCTCCTGTCAAGAGAGTTTTTTAAGACTTCCTCCATAGTAACACACAGTCAATATTTCAAATGGATACACAGAAATGAAAGCAAAAATAAGAAACCTCTGAAGATTCATCAACCCTGTGACATGGTTCCTTCCTTGCTGTGGCATTTTTGTTACAGCCCCAGTGGCCTAAGACACCATGTTTTCCTTGTCATCAGGAGGGTGCAGTGGGTGGGGATAACTTTCTGTATGAAACAGCTTGTGCACTGGGCTGCATCCACCTTCCTCAACAGACAGGAAAACCCCTGCTCTGGGCTCATCATGAGCTGGTGGGATCAGCCTTGTTCCTGTTAACAACCTCCTGTCCTACAGGAGCTGTCTGCTTGTTCCCTGGGCAGGGCTACTGGTGTCATTTTTATAGTTTTCCGAGGCACTTTGACAGCATCCTGACAAAGGGACAGCAGGAGGATGCTCCTTGTCACAAAAGGTCTTGGGGGAATTTTTGAGTGTGCAATGAAATTGAAATTGAAAATGGATAGCCAACAAGGACCTACTGTACAGCATAGCAAACTCTGCTGACTGTTACATAGTAGCCTGGATGCGAGGGGAGTTTGGGGAAGAATGAACACATGTGTATGTATGGCTGAGTGCCTCTGCTGTACACCTGACACTATCACAACACTGTTAATCTGCTTTACTATAATATAAAATATAAAGTTAAAAAAAAGAAATCACTAAATTCTCATTACCCAAGGTTCTGAATGTTTTCCTTAACTATGCCTATTCCTTATCAGAAATTTCCATATTGGACAGACAAGTGTACAGTATTGAAGTGACACTTTTTGTGTGTACACATGTCTACATTTTATGTTTTCTGTTTACTCCTATTTCATATGAATTAATTTTCCTCCCCATAAGAGGTCGGTTCTCATCCTTGCCGGGAAACATGCTGCCTTAGTGGTCTTTATCATCTTCAACTATTGACATCAAATTGAATTTATAAACTCCTGGAGGATAAAAAAAAAAAGTTCCTATTTAATCTTTTATTGTTATAGTCAGCCTGGGGGCTATTCACAGTCAAATCTAATGACTTTACAGAGTTATTGGATAAGGAGAAAACCCTCTAATGCAATTTAACCTTGTTTGGTATCAATAGCTTCAAGCCACCAAAAAAATGATTAAGCAGTTCTGAAGTTTAAGTGTTAAGACCAGCAATGCAATTAAACATGAGAGATTCTGGAGTTTCTTGAAGTTGCAATGGAAGAATTCTTGTTTTGAGAGTGACTTTAGAAATTTAAAAAAAAAAGTTTTATTATCTGGTGTTTTAGATCTCTTGTAAGGCATGAAAAAAATTATATTTCCAATACCAAGATCATTTTCAATATTTATAACTTTTAAATACCTTAACAAAATTATAAAATAAGAATGGGATCAGGAAAAGAGTTAAAGCATTTTCTAACTCTGAATGAACTTTAAATATGTTTCCTTGGAGATTGTGAGCTCCCAGAACCCCTCTCTCGAGCTGCCAGTGCTCTGAAGACATCACAGCCTACAAAGCTCTGTGGAAGCGCTCAGCACCTATTCAAATACAGATCTGCTCCCAAAGGGTCCCTTATGAGAAATGGTTTCATTCTCTAAAACACATTCATCTCCTGCCATCAAAAGATGGCGTCATCTGCAGCTGCTTTCAACAAAATGCCAACAAATGCAAAGCAAATCACTGTTTTTGACAGGACTTTTATGGAGAAGTTCTCAGGGCCTGAGTAAGAGCTAGAATAACTGTGGGTGGTATTTACCTTTAAGCATAGTTCTTCAAGTATATGATAATTTTTGCAAAGTAAGTGAAACATTTAGTATTCAGTTATTATGATAAAATATAAAATATGTGCATAAGAATGGAAACACATTTGATCACACACACACTCAACACAACTGGAGATGGAAAGAGAGGAATTAGCATTGAGGATTAGCAACTGCAAACAGTGTATTTTCATAAGAAGTTTTTTGTTTACCTTTGTTTCAAGGATGTTACCTGCTTCTGCTTTCCCTCCCCCTCTCTTGGCTCTTCAGAATCTTTATTCATTTTTTGCTCAGCATGTGAAATGAACAAAGCAATTATTTATTGAATTTACAAATAAGTGTTTGGGGATTGCTGAAGTTTTTCAGAAATTATTGAAAACCCATAAGCATGCTAAATTCTGAAAAATTTGAAAAATGAACAATCCTCAATCTACTAGATGTTTGGATTTCTTCATGTTTGCAGGCATATCACCTAATATTTCAATCATACAGTTCAATTGCCTGAGTGATGAAGCAATCACAGAAAGTAATACTATCTAGGGGATACTTAACAGAGTTTAAACCAAAAATTGTTTAAACAGGAGATTATAGTTGTTATGATGATGACAGTGGCATGAGATGTTGAGAAGTCAGATCACGGGTGTTGGATATAACTGGCGCCAGGGGCACCTCCCTCCATGAAGATGTCTTTCATTTCCTACAGTTGGCAATCTGTATTCATGTCCATCTAGTCAAAGCTTTGGTTTTTCCAGTAGCCATGTATGGATGTGAGAGTTGGACTATAAAGAAAGCTGAGGGCTGAAGAATTGATGCTTTTGAACTGTAGTGTTGGAGAAGACTCTTGAGAGTCCCTTGGTCAGCAAAGAGATCCAACTAGTCAATCCTAAAGGAAATCAGTCCTCAGTATTCATTGGAAGGACTGATGCTGAAGCTGAAACTCCAATATTTTGGCCACCTGATGTGAAGAACTGACTCATTTGAAAAGACCCTGATGCTGGGAAAGATTGAAGGCAGGAGAAGAAGGAGATGACAGAGGATGAGATGATTGGATGACATCACTGACTCAATGGACATGAGTTTGAGTAAACACTGGGGGTTGGTGATGGACAGGAAGGCCTGGTGTGCTGTGGTCCATGGGGTCGCAAAGAGTCAGACACGACTGGGCAACTGAACTGAACTGAACTGATAGAGCTTCTCCATCTTTGGCTCCAAAGAATATAATCAATCTGATTTCAGTATTGATCATCTGGTGATGTCCATATGTAGAGTCTTCTCTTGTATTGTTGGAAGAGCAGTTTGTTGTGACCAGTGCGTTCTCTTGGCAAAACTCGGTTAGCCTTTGACCTGCTTCATTTTGTACTCCAAGGCCAAATTTGCTAAATTTACTCCAGGTATCTCTTGACTTCCTACTTTTGCATTCCAGTACCCTATGATGAAAACGACATCTTTTTGGGGTATTAGTTCTAGAAGGTCTTATAGGTCTTCATAGAACCATTCAACTTTCAACAACCATTCAACCATTCAACAACTGTTCTTCAGCATTGCTGGTCGGGGCATAAACATGGATTACTGTGATATTGGATGGTTTGCCTTGGAAACGAACAGAGATCATTCTGTCATTTTTGAGACTGCATCCAAGTACTGCATTTTGAACTCTTTTGTTGACTATGATGGCCATTCCATTACTTCTAAGGGATTCTTGCCCACAGTAGTAGATATAATGGTAATCTGAGTTAAATTCACCCATTCCAGTAATTTTAGTTTGCTGATTCCTAAAATGTCGATGTTCACTCTTTCCATCTGCTGTTTGACCACTTCCAATTTGCCTTGATTCATGGACCTAACATTCCAGGTTCCTATGCAGTACTGCTCTTTAGATAATTGGATCTTATTTCTATCACCAGTCACATCCACAACTGGGTGTTGTTTTTGCTTTGGCTCCATCCCTTCATTCTTTCTGGAGTTATCTCTCCACTGATCCCCAATAGCATATTGGGCACCTACAAACCTGGAGAGTTCATCTTTCAGTGTCCTATCTTTTTGCCTTTTCATACTGCTCATGGGGTTTTCAGGGCAAGAATACTGAAGCAGTTTGCCATTCCCTTCTCCAGTGGACCACATTTTGTCAGAATTCTTCACCATGACCTGTCCGTCTTGGGTGGCCCTACACAGCATGGCTTATAGTTTCATTGAGTTAGACAAGGCTGTGGTCCATGTGATCAGATTGGTTAGTTTTCTGTGATTGTGGTTTTCATTCTATCTGTTCTCTGATGGAGATGGATGAGAGGTTTATGGAAGTTTCCTGATGGGAGAGACTGACTGAGGGGGAAATTGGGTCTTGTTCTGATGGACTGTGCTCAGTAAATCTTTAATCCAATTTTCTCCTGATGGGTGGGGCTGTCTTCCCTCCCTGTAGTTTGGCCTGAGGCTGTCCAGTCCTAGAGTCTGTAGTCTCTATGGTAGGTTATAGAGGGCATAGGGATCACTACTCCTTTATCCTGGGTCCTTTGCATAGTTCTTGCTTGTGCCCTCCAAGAATCTGTTTCCCCAGTTTTGTGGACATTCTATAATGAAACCCTGCTGCCCTTCAAAGTCAGTTTCCCTGGGGATTTACAGTTCCTTTGCCAGATCCCCAGGCTGGGAAGTCTGTTGTGGGGCTAGAACTTTTACAACAGATTGAGGACTTCTTCAGTATAACTGTCTTCCAGTTTGTGGAGTGCCCACCAGATGACTCCATGGTGGGGCTAATGGCTACCTCCTCCGACAGAACTTATACCACATGCCACGCCTCCCAGTATTGCCACTGCCAGTGCCCCTGTCCCTGAGGCAGGCCACTGCTGACTCATGCCTCCACAGGAGGCCCTCAAACACTCACAGCAGGTCTGGCCCAGTCTCTTGTGGGGCTCACTGCTTCTTTTCCTGGGTCCTGGTGCACACAAGGTTTGGCTTGTGCCCTCTGAGGGTTTCTGGTGGGTAGGAGATTTGATTTTAAATTTGATTGTGTCCCTCCTACAGTCTTCTTGCAGCTTCACCTTTGTCCTTGTGCATGGGGTTTCTTTTTTTGGTGGGTTCCAACATCCTTCTGTAGATGGCTGGTTGCAATTTTGGTATTCTTGCAGAAGAAACTGAGCGCACATCCTTCTACTCTGCCATTTCCCAGATCTGTTAAATTTCTGGAAGGTCTGTCACTTATTTCAACCAGTACTCCAGGTTCATGTTAGCTGTGATGTTGGCCTTTCCTGATTATTTGTCATTGAGATCATTCTTGATCATGGATTTCAGCAAATTTAATGCCTATGCCTGCTTTAAGAATATCTGAGAAATAAATGTATTAAAATATGTTAATGCTACTTGTGATTGAAATTTAAGAGTAATCTCTGTGGTCAACTAAGTTCTACTTTTGGCTGGAAAGCTAAAGGCACATCATTGTTTAACACAGACATTAACACTGATCCTGAAGAGCATGTGCTGGCATGTATTCTAAAATATGTCTCTGTACAGTTATATAGAGCACCTTTCAGACTGCCCAAAGACAGTCTTTGATATCCTGTGAATATTCTCCTTTCCTTTACTACTGGAAATATTTATGCAGGTATTTCTTTGTTCATACTTCACTCTAAATGCTTTTCGTGTGTCTTTCAACTCACAGAATCTGTAGAATGTGATTCAAAACTCATGTATAAGTGCCTTCCATGGCTCTGTATCATCTCAAGTTCCTGGAAGCCCTCTCTGCAAGTGAGCTTAGTGACAGGACTAGCTTTATCATCAGTCCTCTGTGTGCCTCACCTTTGCTTTCTGCCTACTTTCTAGTGTGTTGACAATCTCTGTGATCTTGGGGTTATTTTTGTATCTCAGAGTTTAACCTAAGATTGGTACAAAAGAGATGCTCAAACCTACTTAACCTGCATAGGCAAATGAATTTTCAGATAGACGTCCCTTCCTGCTTACTAAGGAGCCCTGGCACTAATCTGCCTGCTCTTGCTGTCTCTCTGCTCTGCATGTACCCTCTTTGCATTTTAAATTAATCAGTCACTGCTTGCTGGGGGAAGTGGTCACATCTGTCTCTCGGGGTGGTTGGGATGGCCTGGAAGCCTCAAGAAGGTGTGCCCTGTGCAAAGGCAGGGTGGCTGCACTCCTGCTGACAGAGGGGCATCCAGCACAGGATGCTCAGAGCATAAACGACATCTCTTATAAGCTGTTCCTTTGAAGGGTCAGGCTTCACAGAGATGTACTGGTCATTTAACAGAATCACCTGCTGGCAATTACTTTATGCTGTTGGCAGAAAAATGCTTTATAACGAGGGGCCATTTTTATAGCTTCCATTGGGTCCTTGGGGTCAGCTGTCTGGAAATGAGTTTCCTCTGCTGGACACATGGCTTCTGAGCGCATCAGCTGAGGGGATCTGGGAAGTGCTAACAGCCAATTTCCAAAACTTGGTCCCCCCTACCCTCCTGATATGAACTCAGAACTGCCCCTCCTTCTCCACCTGCTGCTGATGGCGAATCTGCAGCCCCTCACTATGAAGACGGAGCTTATTGCTCATGCTGACCTGGATTCGAAAGTTCTCTGCTAATCCTGTAAGTAGGTTCTCCAAGAGCTTAAGTTCTCCTGAGAAGCCAGTTATGAGCCGCCACCTCCTTGCCTCGTCCCAGTATTACACAGTGCCCTCGGCTCAGATTAAAGGGCAGCATGGGAAGTAATGAAAGCAGCTTATTTTGTAGCCATCAGGGTAAATATAAAAATAAGACATTAAAATTTAAAAACATGGATAATAGGTTTAAAATATTCTCCCTGAACATGGCACAATGCATGGGCTCCCTCGCTTTTCTGCCCTCCTTGACCCCATGCTACTGTTCCCTGGTCCTGGGTCTGTCCCGGGCAGGTGGAGAGCGCCCTGCCCTGTCTGTCCATGTGTTCTGCACAGGCCCTGGGGCAGAAGTGCTGCCCTGTGTTGGGGTCCCCCAGTGTAGGGGGGACCAAGTTTTGGAAATTGGCTGTTAGCACTACCCAGATCCCCTCAGCTGATGCGCTCAGAAGCCCTGTGTTGAGGGTCTGCCTTGCTTGGGTCTATAGGTCCAAATACTGATCTCTTTCAGAGACTCCCCATACAATGTCTGGAAACCCATGCCACCAGCTCTCCAGACACCCTCAGTGAAGCCGCGGTGACACAGAACCAGCCTTCACAGTCTGCCCTGAAGGGGTGGCGAGAGAGTGGGCCCTGCCTCAGGGCAGCGAAAGCAAACATCCCCTTTCTCTCTTGTCCCCTCTCCTACCAGCTCTGCCTCTGCTGCCAGGCACCAGGAACAAAATTCTTAAGGCCATGCCTGCACTTTTCAAACACTTTTTAAGCATCTTTAAACATGTTAGAAACAAAATCCAGCCCCCTGCTGTTCGCTGAAGAGACTCCTGCTAAGTTATAAATGAGTTTCTGTGCCAGGTAGTGCCTGTCTGCAGGGAGCTGGGGCAGAGAAGGCGCAGTCTCAGCAACTCAGCAGTGCATCGCGAGACTGTCTTTTGTCGTGAAGCCGAGACCTGGCTCCACGTGCACAGCAGCTCCAGGGGTTACTGAGACAGGTGAGCTGGGGAGGAGAAGTTGAGGCAGTGCTGGTGGGCAGGGAGACCGGAGGCCTGTCTTAGAGGAGCTGGATGTCTCTTAGAATTGACCAAACTGCCCCTTCCCACATCTTCCTTCCTCCCCAGGATACGGGAGTCTCAGAGACTGGAGCCACACAGAGAACAAAGGGACAGACACGGTGTGGTCAGTGGCCCTGTGTGTATGTGTGCGCTAAGTCACTTCAGCTGTGTCTGACTGACCCTAAAAACTGTAGCCCGCCAAGCTCCTCTGTCCATGGGATTCTCTAGGCAAGAATACTGCAGTGGGTTGCCATGCCCTCCTCCACACCTTCCTAGTCCTTTCAGAGAGGAGAGGTTTGCCCTGGTCCTGGGCGTGACAGAATTCACAGCCAACGGAACATGGTGTTGAGGCTGTCTGATTGATTTCATCTTGAAAAATACTTGGGAAATTCTACAGTTACCAGCCTTATCAAAAAGAAGTTAAAAATTCACAAATTATATATTGCTACTCTAATCCTTTTAACTTCATAATGTATATACATATGTTCAAGAGAGACATTCAGTGTATTTGTGTTTGTATATCTTTGTTTTGATTTTATTCTAATAGCATGCAGTCCATAAATATTATAAGTGTCATGTTGCCATTCTGCTTAATATTTTAGTCCTCCAATTTACATACAACTCCTTATATTTGAATAATTTAACTGTTATTTATTTTGAAGAATTTAAAAAATAAAAAATGTAATCAATCAACTAAATCTACTGTTATTTTATTTCCATGGTAATATTTTTCTAAGAACCAATTTAATAATGCAAATATATGTATACTTTACATCCAGAAATTCCATTTAATTTTAATAAGTAGGTTAGTGGACAAAAATCATATATTGTTGAATTAAAAGGATTATGAATAAAAAACTGAAACTGATTAGTTTACTAGAGGAAGTTTTATTATTTAATTACTTTGTTATGAATTAAAATGAGAAAGGCAGGAAAAAACTGAGTTGATCCAGTCAAATTACATTGTTGTTTAGTCACTAAGTCATGTTCGACTCTTTGCAACCCCGTGTACTATAGCCCACCAGGCTCACCTGTCCATGGAGTTTCCCAGGCAAGAACACAGAAGTAGGTTGCCATTTCCATTTCTAGAGGATCTTCCCAACCCAGGTATCAATCTGTCATCTCCTGCATTGGCAGGTATTCTTTACCATTAAGCCATCAGGGAAGCCCTAAAATCCCTATTATTAATTTTCTATGAAGACCAAAGCACACTCTAAACATTAACAACTGCATAACTGTTTTGGCCATATTCTGTTAATTTTAGTTAAATTTCATTCTAGTTTTATAAAATGGGTTTGGAACTTTGAGGAACTCAAAAAAAACCCTTATTTGATATTTCTAAAAAATACTAAGTATTTAATGAGTACTCATAAAATAATCATTCACTGTAAAGCTTCTAGAATATAATTCTCCCAACATTTGCAAAGTTTTAACTGAAAATATTTTGCAAACTCATTGCGGACTATGGAACGCATAACACAACTATGGATTTCAAAGAGGAACAGACTGCTGGAAGCAGCAGTTAATGACCAGTAGGCTGCAGGCCCAGGCTATGCAGGCCATCCTGCAGCAGCATCCACATGGGCCTGCTCTTCCAAGGCTGGCAGGCTGCAGGGTTTCCCATGTGACCTCTCAGTGAGCTCACAAGCCCAGGCTAGTGTCAGAGATACTAACTGCAAGCACAGCTCAGGTTCATTTTCCTACATAATGACAATGGCAAAGTCATAAAAGAAACTCAGGGACACCAGTACGTGCCAGAGTCGTGTGGGCTTTAAATATCTAACCAGCCCCGAGCTAGGCTGGGTTAATTAAGTGTAAATCTGGTGTTTTCTTTCTGCTTTAAAATGTACTTAGTGCTACAGGATGCAAGCAGCATTCTTTTCATATTACGTTTTCCAGTCTGAGCTTTGCTACCTGGTTCATTTTGTTTTGTGGTTAAAAACATTTTGTATTTAATGGTATGAAGATACTGTTTCCTTACTTGTGGGTCTTTAAACAAAATTCTTCACAGTTGACATTAAGGTACAATATTACCATAATTCTAAAATAGAATCTGTTATAAGGCACATAATTAGGTTCACACTAGCTTTTGTGGAGGGGTAGACAAGAGACACTAATTAAACACCAACTGCAAAATGCACTGGCAGTTAAAAAATTTGAGACCTGAAAAAAGGTTTGTATAGGAAACAGCTATCAGCATTGTTTTTTGAATATGTGCTACATATGATGCCCCTCGGTTCAGTTCAGTTCACTCACTCAGTTATATCTGACTCTTTGCAACCCCATGGACTACAGCATGCCAGGCCTCTCCCTGCCCATCACCAACTCCCAGAGTTTACTCAAATTATGTCCATCGAGTCGGTGATGCCATCCAACCATCTCATCCTCTGTCATCCCCTTCTCCTCCTGCCTTCGATCTTTCCCAGCATCAGGGTCTTTTCAAATGAGTTCAGTTATTCGCATCAGGTGGCCAAAGTATTGGAGTTTCAGCTTCAGCATCAGCCCTTCCAATGAATATTCAGGACTGATTTCCTTCAGGATGGACTGGTTGGATCTCCTTGCAGTCCAAGGAACTCTCAAGAGTCTTCTCCAACACCACAGTTCAAAAGCATGCAGCTTTCTTTATAGTCCAACTCTCACATCCATACATGACTACTGGAAAAACATAGCTTTGACCAGATGGACATTTGCTGGCAAAGTAATGTCTCTGCTTTTTAATATGCTGTCTAGGTTGGTCATAACTTTTCTTCCAAGGAGCAAGCATCTTTTAATTTCATGGCTGCAGTCACCATCTGCAGTGATTTTGGAGCCCCCCAAAATAAAGTCTGTCACTGTTTCCCCATCTATTTGCCATGAAGTGATGGGACCACATGCCATGATCTTAGTTTTCTGAATATGCAGTTTTAAGCCGACTTTTTCACTCTCCTCTTTCACTTTCATCAAGAGAGTCTTTAGTTCTTCTTCATTTTATGCCATAGGGGGTGTCATCTGCATATCTGAGGTTATTGCTATTTCTCCCAGCCATTTTAAACCACTTTTGATTATTTATATTTACAGTTGCTGTTGAATGAGCCAATGCTAATTATAATTCCATTCAAATCTAAAGACCATGAAACCAATGTTCAACAGGAGAAAGGTAGGTTCATTTAGCTCTTAGAAACAGGCTGCCAGTCTTCAAAGACTCAAACAACAAGAAGTGACAAATCCTCCCCTTTCCAGACCCAGCCAGGCTCCCTCCATGACCTTCACACCCTGCAAATTCTCCCTCATAAAACCAGCTCCACCCACAGACCCTCCCCCCACACAGAGAGCGCATCTCAAACTCCTTCTACATTTGTTTCTGACTTCCATAGCCACCCACCTGAAGAAAAGTGTTAGTTGCTCAGTTGTGTCCGACTCTTTGCGACTTCATGGGATTTCCCAGGCAAGAATACTGGAGCGGGTAGCCATTCCCTTCTTCAAGGGATCTTCCCCACCCAGGGATCAAACCCAGGTCTCTTGCATTACAGGCAGATTCTTAACTGACTGAGCCACAGGGAAGCCCCATCTGAAGCTTCAGATGAACTAACTTCTGAAGTCTGCTCCTTTGGAGGCCCTCCTCGGCTCCAGGTCGTGTCTAGCTATTTGGTGGGGAAGCAGGAGAGCTGGGCTAAGTGGGAACTTTGACCCACAGAACCTAGGAGACAGGGTATCATGTCCCTGATGGTGACATTTCAAGGTATTAACTCCTTTGTCCTTGAGAAGCGTATTCCTGGATCTGATGTTGGTAGACTTAAATTTTAAAAAGAGCTACACACACTTCAGAAGAGAGAGAACGTGATTACAGGTTTTCTAAAGTAAATGCTCTCAGGGAAGGGTTACTTGTATTGATATCTCCTTTTCGACGCTCATGTGTGTTATCTGTGCTCCATCCCCTCTGTCTGTGGGAGCAGAGACAGCCTCTGGCTGAGGAAGAGAAACAGTGGCCAGTGTGCCTGCGAACACTTGTTCAGAGTCGCTGTGGGTGGTCCTGTGTTCCCTAAAATGGTTCACCTCTCGCCCCAGCTCCAATGACACTGCTACCTTCATCCCACACTGTGGAGAGATCCCGTCACCTGAAACGTAGTCCCTGTCCTCAGAAAAGTGCTTTATCTGGGAGACAGTACCTTTATCACCCTTGTGTTCTGCGCTCAGCAGAGCTCTCAGGAATGATTAGCCACTTAAAACACTAATTTAATGGATACATGAAATAATAGTGCTATAAAACTATCTGTGTGTGTGTGTGTGTGTGTGTGTGTGTGTGTGTGCTCACGCGCATGCGCATGCGTGCCGTGTGGACTCTGATCCTTGACAAAATGAATGCTTTTACAATTCCTGAAAATTGGTTGTATGTATTGATATGCCTGCCTCATAATCACTATCTTATGATAAGTGTATACGTATTATAATAGATGTTTACTTTTATACTTGTAATGTGCACATGGGGACTCTGAGGACCCTATTTGTAACAGGAAGCAGAGTCCACAGGATGGGCAGAACTGACATCCTGCTATTGACATTTACTGGGAGGAGAGGAACATAGTTTACAGAAATGATCCCACTTTGGAAACTCCTCTGCCCACAAAGCCTAAAATCAACACTGTATATTTTGGGTTCATTTTTAAAAGTCCTTTTGGGTGTTGCCATAAAGGGTTTATCTCTCTAGAGGAATATAAGGATGCTTTTATTGACGGAAAGAAACCAGGCTGTCGAGACAACATGCACAGTGAGACTTAAATCAGTCTCTTTGTTTTGCAAACAGAAAACACAAATGTAATGAAAATTTGTTGTCCTTTGTTTTTCCAGAAGAAACAATTTTGAAACCATAGTGAACTGCACTGCAGAATCTGATGTCAGAATTGGGACAGGATTAGGAATATTATGTGGCCTACCTCCCTCTCCTCACCCCACTTCTTTCTTGTGGGAAGAACAGAGGGTGAGAATGCACTATGTGACGGAATGCCGTCGAACCCCTTGATCTCACCACAGGAGCGTGCTGAGGAGACAGTGCTGTAACAGCACCTGTGACTGTCAACTGCAGATGAGATAGGTGCTCAGGATGCTGACCCACAGCTTTGCTAGAGCCCCAAGTTTCTGTCACCATTTTCTGTAATATAACAGTGACCATTATCTTAACCCTGACATTTCCCAGAAGATGAGTCTGGGTCAGGTGATTGGCTGTGAACACTCTCCAGTATCACCTGAAGAGCAGTCAATAGAACGCTTTCACTTCTAAGCCTTCTTATGTATGTGTGTGACCCTTTTCCCATGGAAAGCTATGGGTGGTTACCTTTCATCATCATCAATTCATTTTCCCACAATCTATCCCTTTTTCATGTTGGAGAAAGAAATGGGAAACATATGAAGTAGACTATGTAAAATACTTTAGAGTACTTAATTAAAGTCATTTATTTCATTAGTTTGTACAATCTTGGGGTAAATGAAGGTCTGAGATCATTTCATTACTGAAGATGGAATGCACTGTTGTACAGTGACCGTCCAGTTGTTTCATCATTTACTGGGGTTTTTAACCCTGCGTCTCCCTTTTTTTCTGCTGAAAATACAAAAACAATCCCAGAACCAGAGAAATTCTCTATATTTCCCTGACGTTGTGGAAAAAGACCTTTCTATCACATCACTACTAGCAGGTGATGAGGGAATGATGTTTAAGCTTCATTAAGCTATAGTTGTCAGATATATAAACTGAGAAAACAGTGCCATATATATCATTTATATATATACCATAGATCTATGGCACTGGTTACAGTGATACATACTATCAAGACGAGAGCCCCCAAGAGACCAGGTTTATATAAAATATAAATAGGTAAGCAGTATACATGCATGTCTGCATGTGTATATGTTCATATGTATATTTGAAATAAATGAGCATTACTTCTAAGATAATGCATAAAGAATCACTAACATATTATTGTAGTTAATTGAAGTTTCATGGAGCTAATGTTTACACTTAGTTTATTAGAGACCTGATAATGCACTGTCCTTCAATGGCAGCCACTATTAGGTGGCCTCAGTGACCCAACCCTCAGCAGTATTTCTGACAGACCTTCAGTGAAGGTGACTGGGCTCTCAGCAGCCAGCGTTTCCTGGGTGTCTGCTCGGCTCTGCACGTGGGC
This sequence comes from Capricornis sumatraensis, assembly GCF_032405125.1. NCBI lineage: Eukaryota > Metazoa > Chordata > Mammalia > Artiodactyla > Bovidae > Capricornis > Capricornis sumatraensis. The sequence goes on along the minus strand of NC_091072.1, from coordinate 42,713,354 downwards.
TGCAGTGCCATCCTAAGAACCCCAGCTGCGGGGAAAGGAATTGAGCACCACATTCTGTACTTGACACGGCAACAGTGCAGAGCTAAGAAGCTCCTCAGTGGTCCTAAGGGGCCAGAAGGACACGGTCTGAGATGTGAAGGGTCTCCAAGGCGTTTGCTCATTTTCCCCACAAGATATCTGAATTCTGACATTGTGCAGGAATTAATTCAAACTCAGATAATCAATGTGTTTACTAAAAGACAGGTGTTGGGCTGTCCAGCACTTCACTATTTATAACATCTCACAGATAAGCTACCCAAGTGTCCTACAAGGGAATGTGTGCATAAATCCATGTATGAATCATGGATGCAGTTCACACACATCACGCTGTGGGGAATCAGTCAAAGAGCACACACATAATTACATATCACATCGCGTGCCAGAGGAGTCAGTGGGATTTATGGGCTGGGGAGGGTAGATGGAACCAGCTTGGGAGCATGAAGAAGGCTGCTCCTGGTGGAAGCAGAGGTTTTTATCTGACCTCATCGTAAGAAGTGCACGGTCTTACCACTTACCTCATCTCAGGAAGAAGGCACTGAAGAGATGCTCTGTGACTCTAGATCCTTCCATTATCTGATTTCACCACCAGTTTGAGAATCATCTGATATGCAACTTTTCTTACCATTTGCGTCACATTGCCATTTTGCACGGACTTATTTTATGACATCTTTTTTTCCCAGCTTACAGATCAGAGATTTTACACTTGACTTGCTTCCCTGGTGGCTCAGTCGGTAAAGAGTCTGCCTGCAATGCGGGAGACCTGGTTTCATTCCTGGGTTGGTAAGATCACCTAGAGAAGGAAATGGCAACCCACTCCAGTATTCTTGCCTGGAGAATCCCACAGATGAGCCTGGTGGGCTACAGTCCATGGGGTTACAAACAGCTGGACTCGACTAAGTGACTAACTTTCTTTTTCTTTGAGTATGCAAGCCTGAAGAAAGCTTATGTAATAGAGAATATACCTCATGTTTCTTTTGTAGACTATATTCACAGATGTGCAAAATAATGATATATAAGGAATCTCCCCAGTTCTTGCCAATTTTAATGAGTGTAGCTCAATAGCTCAGAAATCATTTGCATGTCAACTGAAAATGTTTCAAAATTAGCCTTTACCATGTATGCTGCTGCTGCTGCTGCTGCTGCTGAGTTGCTTCAGTCGTCTCCAACTCTGTGCGACCCCATAGACGGCAGCCCACCAGGCTCCCCCATCCCTGGGATTCTCCAGGCAAGAACACTGGAGTGGGTTGCCATTTTCTTCTCCAATGCAGGAAGGTGAAAAGTGAAAGTGAAGTCGTTCGTTGTGTCCGACTCTTCGCGACCCCATGAACTGCAGCCCACCAGGCTCCTCCATCCATGGGATTTTCCAGGCAAGAGTACTGGAGTGGGGTGCCATTGCTTTCTCCGTTTACCCTGTATACGGTAAGTAAAAAGTACATGTGTGTTAAATTAGTACATACAAAACCATGTATTTGTTGAGCACTAACTAAATTATATCATTTCCCAACTACCAAATCAATAATTAAATTAATTACATCCAATCTCATTCCAAATATTATGCAGGTGGCTTTCAAAAAATAAATGCAGCACAAATAAAACTAAGGAGAGGTAAGCAAATGAGCATCACGATTCACTCTATAAGCTTTCTCGTTTACTAATGATGGACTGTGGATGTGACTGAGCGCTTCCTAATTCCCAGGGAAAGCAGAAAGCATGCCTACCTAGGTGATTATATTGTCTTTGCAATAAACCACATTTGTGACTAAGATTCAATTTATTTCTTTACCTGAAACTAAAAGCCAACAGACGAGTCATTTTCATTTTGCTACCTCATTTTAAAAAATGGCTTTTAAAATATCTCTATATCACCCTCAATCATGCCCCTATATAAGGACAATAAGGTGCTTTGTTGCAGTGTTTTTAAATGCTCACCACTGTAAATTACTGATATGTCAAAGCACAGCTAATTTTAGATGAGACTCAACTATCATGGTTCAAACAGGCAGCTTTGGGGTGACCTGATGTAATTAGATAGAGTCTAGAAGACAGTGAAGGACAGGGGAGCCTGGACTCTCAAGAGCCTTCTCCAACACCACAGTCCAAAGGTATCACTTCCTCAGTGCTCAGCTTTCTTTATGGTCGTATTCTCACATCCACACATGACTACTGGAAAAACCACGGCTTTGACTAGATAGACCTTTGTCAGCAAAATAATGTCTCTGCTTTTTAATATGCTATCTAGATTGGTCACAGCTTTTCTTCCAAGGAGCAAGCGTCTTTTAATTTCATGGCTGCAGTCACCATCTGCAGTGATTTTGGAACCCAAGAAAGTAAAGTCTGTCACTGTTTCCATTGTTTCCCCATCTATTTGCCATGAAGTGATGGGACTTTTTATTTATTTATTTTTACTTTACAATATTGTATTGGTTTTGCCATACATCAACATGAATCTGCCACAAGTGTACACGTGTTCCCAATCCTGAATCCCCTTCCCACCTCCCTCCCTGTACCATCCTTCTGGCTCATCCCAGTGCACCAGCCCCAAGCATCCTGTATCCTGCATCAAACCTGGACTGGCGATTCGTTTCTTATATGATATTACACATGTTTCAATGCCATTCTCCCAAATCATCCCACCCTCTTCCTCTCCCACAGAGTCCAAAAGACTGTTCTATACATCTGTGTCTCTTTTGCTGTCTCGCATACAGGGTTATCCTTACCATCTTTCTAAATTCCACATATATGCATTAGTAAACTGTATTGGTGTTTTTCTTTCTGGCTTACTTCACTCTTAAATCAGCTCCAGTTTCATCCACCTCATTAGAACTTATTCAAATGTATTCTTTTTAATGGCTGAGTAATACTCCATTGTGTATATGTGCCACAGCTTTCTTATCCATTCATCTGCTGATGGACATCTAGGTTGCTTCCATGTCCTGGCTATTATAAATAATGCTGCGATGAACATTGGGGGTACACGTGTCTATTTCAATTCTGGTTTCCTCGGTGTGTATGCCTAGCAGTGGGATTACTGGGTCGTATGGCAGTTCTATTTCCAGTTTTTCAAGGAATCTCCACACTGTTCTCCATGGTGGCTGTACTAGTTTGCATTCCCACCAACAGTGTAAGAGGGTTCCCTTTTCTCCACACCCTCTCCAACACTTATTGCTTGTAGACTTTTGGATCGCAGCCATTCTGACTGGCATGAAATGGTACCTCATTGTGGTTTTGATTTGCATTTCTCTGATAACGAGTGATGTTGAGTATCTTTCATGTGTTTGTTAGCCATCTGTATGTCTTCTTTGGAGAAATGTCTATTTAGTTCTTTGGCCCATTTTTTGATTGGGTCGTTTATTTTTCTGGAATTGAGCTGCAGGAGTTGCTTGTATATTTTTGAGATTAGTTGTTTGTCAGTTGCTTCATTTGCTGTTATTTTCTCCCATTCCAAAGGCTGTCTTTTCACCTTGCTTATAGTTTCCTTTGTTGTGCAGAAGCTTTTAATTTTAATTAGGTCCCATTTGTTTATTTTTGCTTTTATTTCCAATATTCTGGGAGGTGGGTCATAGAGGATCCTGCTGTGATTTATGTAAGAGTGTGTTATCTTAGGTTTTTGCATGTTGAGTTTTGAGCCAGCTTTTTCACTCTCTTCTTTCACCTTCAAGAGGCTCTTTAGTTCCTCTTCACTTTCTGCCATAATGGTGGTATCATCTGCATATCTGAGGTTATTGATATATCTCCTGGCCATCTTGATTCTAGCTTGTGCCTCTTCCAGCCCAGCGTTTCTCATGGTGTACCCTGCGTATAAGTTAAATAAGCAGGGTGACAATGTACAGCCTTGATGTACTCCTTTCCCAACTTGGAACCAGCCCATTGTTCCATGTCTGGTTCTAAATGTCCGGTTCCATGTCCGGTTCATATAGATTTCTCAGGAGGCAGGTCAGGTGGTATGGTATTTATTCCCATCTCTTTTAGAATTTACCAGTTTGTTGTGAGCCACACAGTCAAAGGCTTTGGTATAGTCAATGAAGCAGTAGATGTGTCTCTGGAATTCTCTTGCTTTTTCTATGATCGAGCTAATGTTGGCAGTTTGATTTCTGGTTCCTCTGCCTTTGCCAAATCCAGTTTGTACATCTGGGATTTCTCAGTTCATGTACCACTGAAGCCTAGCTTGGAGGATTTGAGACATTTCTTGCTAACATGTGAAGTGAGCACAATTGGGTGGTAGTTTGAACATTCTGTGGCATTGCCTTTCTTTGGGATTGGAATGAAAACTGACGTTTTCCAGTCCTGTGGCCATTGCTGAGTTTTCCAATTTTGCTGGCATATTGAGTGCAGCACTTTCACAGCATCCTCTTTCAGGATTTGAAATAGCTCAACTGGAATTCCATAACCTCCACTAGCTTTGTTTGTCATGATGCTTCCTAAGGCCCACTTGACTTTGCATTCCAGGATGCCTGGCTCTAGGAGTGATCACCCCATCATGATTATCTGGGTGGTGAAGATCTTTTGTAGGGTTCTTTTGTGCATTCTTGCCACCTCTTCTCAATATCTTCTGCTTCTGTTAGGTCCATACCATTCTTGTCCTTTATTGTGCCCATCTTTGCGTGAAATGTTCCCTTGGTATCTCTAAGTTTCTTGAAGAGATCTCTAGCTTTTGCCATTCTATTGTTTTCCTCTATTTCTTTGCATTGGTCACTTAGGAAGGCTTTCTTATCTCTCCTTGCTGTTCTTTGGAACTCTGCATTCAGATGGGTGTATCTTTCCTTTTCTCCTTTACCTTTCACTTCTCTTCTTTTCTAAGCTATTTGTAAGGCCTCCTCAGACAACCATTTTGCCTTTTTGTGTTTCTTTTTCTTGGGCATGGTCTTGATCACTGCCTCCAGTATAATGTCAGGAACTTCTGTCCATAGTTTTTCAGGCACTCTGTCTATCAGATCTAATCCCTTGAATCTATTCGCCACTTCCACTGTATATTTGTAAGGGATTTGACTTAGGTCATACCTGAATGGTCTAGTAGTTTCCCTATTTTCTTGAATTTAAGTCTGAATTTTGCAATAAGGAATTTCTAACTCTTTACAACTGCCTTTTTTTTTCAGCTAGTGAGTACAAGTCAAGTACTAGACAGGTACCAAAGATGCTTCTAAGAGGCTGGTTGTGACTCTGCCACTGTCACAGGTAACCCACCCCATGGACCCCACAGAGGCTGGAAGAAGGTGGCCAAACTCCTCATCCTCACACACCAGCCCTCAGACATCTGCCATCACTGAGACTTACGCTTACAGATTCCCACCTTCAAACTCATGGGCAACATTCACAGTTTATCAAACCCACTGTCATACTTCAAACACATTGCACCTTTTACACATTGATGCTTATGAGCAGTATGCTCACCATTCTCCTGAAAATAGGCTCTTTCCCCATGGAGCTAATGGGATCCGTCATTTATGAAGCCTCAGTTTGTCACACCACCCTGATTAAGGCAACATTAACCTTCTTTGCCTGCATCTGCTCCACCTTACAATGGTTCTCTTAGAACACATAGCTTTGTGTGCAATGAATATATGAAGTAATTTAATGTTTTTTTTCCAAAACAAATAAATAAGTGTACTAAAGAGTTGATCTCAAAAGCAAAGCTGTTTCATGATCAATAAAGCAAAACAGCTGAGCAAAGTGCACTCCTGACACAGTTTGTCTACACATAATCTGGTCATAAGATTTACTTTCTTCATCTATTTTAGAGTTTCATATTTTTGTAAATCTGTTTTCTGTGTTTCTTAGGTTCCAGTGCTAGAGAAACAGACATTTCCCTCCCCCACAACTCAGAAAGCTACTGGATTGAGAAAAGCTGGTGACCACAAATCATTTAATAAGTGCCATGACTGTTAACTGTAATATCACTAATGGAAAAACTTTAAAACTTGTTCATGTTTTGAGCTTGATAAAAATAAATACAGCCTATGTGCAACAAGGTTAAGCAACTATTTCACAAAATGTTTCCTCTCTGTGGTAAGAAAAAATATCTCCCTAAAGCAAACTGATTACAACTTCAGATACAACAAAGCACCTTCCTGACTTTTCCCTGAATTTCAGTTATTGGAGAGCAGACTATCATTTTAAGTTCAAAATGTAAAGTGCAATCCACTCACCACCTTGGCAACATGGAAGAGTTGGGTATCGGTGGTGTCACAGTCAGGCAACCACTGTTCTCTCAGTATCACCTCCGTTCCCACATCAATATGTTTAACTGGGGTTAAGCCCCGTCCAGGTACACGCTGGGCATGGATTTGGGAATTCACTCCACCTGTGGGGCTCAGTCTCACCACCTGAAGAAGATAAGGAGACAAGAGAGTGTGGTGATAATTCTATCACTTCTGATATTCTTTCCTTCCTTACGAGCTGGATAAACAGTATGTGCATGCATGCTCACTCAGTTGTGTCTGACTCTCTGTGACTCCATGGACTGTAGCCTGCCAGGCTCCTCTCTCTATGGAATTCTCCAGGCAAGAATATTGGTGTGGGTTGCCATTTCCTCCTTCAGGGGGTCTTCCTGACCCAGGTATCGAACCCAAGCCTCCTGCAGCCCCTGCATTGGCAGGCAGGTTCTTTACCACTGAGCCATCTGGGAAGCTCAAACTAACAATACAAGCAGTTTATTAAAGTAAGCAAAAGTAAGTTGTAAAATTCAGTTTCAAAACACTGCACAACTCAGAACAAGGGAGTGTTAAAGTCATCTGGTGAATTAAACACAAAAGGTATAATTAGTGTAAAGGAAAGAGATTTGAATTTTTTATAAGTAATAATTGTAACACACACATGGAATGGTTGTATCTCTTATCAAAGGTGAGATTCGTAGAAACAAAGAACTCTCTAGTGAGATAACTATGCTCCTTGTTTTATAGATGATGAAAATCAACAGCAGAGAAGGATATATCCTGGGGTGATGCACTGGATGTATATACAGGTGGTATACTAAGAGTGCTTCTGATTGTGGGGTCTGACTGGATTCAGGCGTGTGAACATCCGCCCTGTTCAGGACCCACTGTCCATGAGTACACACAGTGCTTAAAGCACAGGCATGAGTGGGGACACTGACACTGACTGTAAATCAACCTGTAAACCAGTGGTTTTGCTTTATTTCAACTTTATTGAAATGTGATAACAAAGTGTGCGTCATGGTGAACTGACATCTATACACATTGTGTAAGGACTCCCCCATGTAGTTAATCAATATGTCACCTCACTTTATAAAACTTCACCTTCCCATCTGCCTCTCTCACCTGGAGAGATTTCCATGTTACCCCAAAGATCTCTTCTTGTTAATTCACGCTCAACTCCGGGGTAAGTTTGATTTTGATTTTGATGTATAGGAAACTTTAAAAGAAAAGATTCTCAAACTTTCAGTAAAACAAAAACAAAAACAAAAAACAAACAAACAAACAAAAACTCAGACCTACATCCAGCATACTTGAAGAAATCCTTTAGTAAAACGTGTGTTTCTATATCAGTTTGAACACCATCCTTTTGAACTTACATTTGAAATGTTTATACTTTCAGTTGCACTTCACAAACCAGCAAAGTTTCCCTTTTGTTTATTTCCAACTGACATCCAGTAGCAAGACTACTCTGCATTTCTATGAATGGATCTAAATTGTCCAGAAGAGTCCTGAAATGTGGAAGCAGAGAAATGTCCAGCACAATGCTGAAGCACTCCTCATTATTCAGAACGCTTCTGCCTGTCAGGGAGTTCTGCTGACACATCTCCAGACTGAAATAGGAAACCTTGTTTTGTGCGCCTCTTTAATTCCACGGTCACGTATCTTTATACAAAGATACGGAGGCACTGCTCCTGCATGCTCTGAAAATAAAAACCTGAGTGTCAAATGCCCTGCAGTTAGCTTCACATTCATTTTATTTCGTGTTCTAATTAGTTGATGCTGATTTTCACTCTTTATGGTCAAATGGTCGAGTTGAAGTTGAAGGAAATATCTTACGTGCTTTTATAGAATTCCCAGGGATTTGGAAAGCAGTATCTAACACTAAAGGAAGAATAACTTCTCCCAGAGTCAGGATGGCTGCTCAGTGCAAATCGCTATGATACAGAGCTTGGGGCTGGTGGTGGAGCTTGGGAATCCAGAGGGAGGAGGATAGAAAGAGGAGATGACCGATGATGGGTGACACGTGAACCAGTGAGGAGCGCAAGGGTACCTCAGAGGAGAGGTGGGCCCCAGAATCTCACGCCCTCACACTTTACCCCTCAGATGTCTGAACTGAATGGGGTGCCATGTGGTTTACAGAGACCCAACAGGATGTGGCCACAGCCCCATTCGATCTGAGTTCTGCCCATCCAGGCACCACCAGATCCATATTGTCATCTGGGCTGCCCAAAGGAAGAGAGGGTCCACCAGCAGAGATTATAGCTTGGTAGTGACTGCTGTGCCAAACTTCATGTCCTAAGGGGGAAGCTTCCTCTCTGCACCTGGAACCAGAGGAGAAACGATGGAGGGGCCCACAAGCAAAGCCTCCCTCGGCACCCACTCCGACTCCTGTGGCACTGAACAGCAGATCCCCGCCCCTCAGCTTTGATTCCCTAAATTCCATGGTCCAGTGGGGAACAACCTCATAGCTCAGTAAGACAGAGGAAACAAGGGAGACTGTTCTTCCACAGGCAAGTGCTGTTTCCTGTAAGGCCGTTCTCCTGTGTCACACAGACATTTTTGCCTTTACAATGTAGCCTGTACAGTCTTACCTCCACAGGGAGGGTAAAATAAGCAAGGGTAAAAAATCTTCTGAACTTGTTGGAAATAGGGATGCTCAATCACCAAAACAGTTACATCAGAAAAGTTGCCTTCTTCCATTTAACACCAGGACATATATGATCGGGAAAGCTGGAGTATTTGATAAACAAGCATGAGTATTCATAATACATAAGGATCTATTTACTTGCATTGAGCAATTTAGTTTAGACAGTACAATATGTGGGTGTAGAATTGCTTATGAAATTATGAAGTTTCCATATTGGAGGGAACACTACGAGTGATGTCATCCTTTTCTCCCTTGGAAACATGGTCCAGTGGTAAACAACTTCATAGCTCAGTAAGACAGAGGAAACAAGGGAGACTGTTCTTCCACACGCAAGTTCTGTTTCCTGTAAGGCTGTTCTCCTGTGAGTCCTCGGAAAGTGAGTCTCTCTCCTGTGAGAGACAATGTATGAGTCCTTGGAAAGTGATGTGACTGGACCAAGGCTACAGGTCAGCCAGTGAAAGACAGTGTGAACGCAGCCAGCCCCTTGTTCCCTGAGTAGCCTTGGGCCTGGCAGGTGGGGTACGGAGAGGGCTGCAGCTCTGTGACTGTCATGCTTCTGGGACTCAATGGTCAGGTCACAGGTGTGGCTTCTCCATCTGCTGTCCCAGGAAGGGCAGGTTCGGGGCGCTGTCCTCAGGTTTTATTCTCTTTTGAACAACAGGTTTGAACAGAATTATTCAGCTCCTCTCTGGTTATAAAACTGAATTAAACTTCTTGCAGAGAAAGAATGACTGATGGTCTTGAGAGGAAAGAAGCAGTAAGCTGTGGGTACAGATGGGTGGTCTGCCTGTCCATCTGCAAATGAACAAGTTCTGTTATATTTTGAGACAAAATACACTTGTCAGGGACATTTTATTGTCAGTCTATGAATTAGTTACATGATTTTACTAAAATGCCTGTTATGGTATCTATCAAAATAAAATGTCACTAATTTTCTCTTTCATGTTCTTGGCAGAATTTGAAAGGTAAACGAGTTATTAGAAATGTTAATTTAATTTTTGGTTTTGAGGATGGCCAAATCACAAGTTTTATTTCATTGCAATGCATCTGTTAAGTAAGGGTGACCATGTGCAGTCCTGGGTTAAGCCCTCTGGAATGTCAGAAGGGTGCCAGACAAATCCAGGATCTGGAGATCTTGGTGTCCAGGGAGCCTTGCAACAGCACAGGAAGAAACTACAATTGTGATGTTTATACGTGACTCCCCATCACAAAATATGGCTTCCACACTGCCACTGTCTAATGAGCCAAAACCCCAGATCATAATGAAATAGAGGCATGTAAAATTTTACCTCACACTAGAATGATTCTTAAACATGGATGGCTCCTAATTTGGGTGGACTCTTTACTTCTCCAATGAATATTGTATTTCCTGTCCCTTCTTCTTGCCAAAATAGTAGCTGGTTGGTTGCGTTTTGCTCCATCTCCTTCCTGTCTCCTTGGAAGGCCAGCTAATGGGGGACAGTGTGATTTCTTACTGATTCCTGAAACTCTCTGGGTGTTTATTTACCAGCCTGGCATGCTGCACAGCTGCCACCAGGTGTCTGAAGTGCAGGACTGAGGGAGAGCAGTCTCCAGCCTGGTCAGGAGACCATGTCCCTCTGCACGGCCCCCACCCTGGGCCCACCCTGGCCTCAGAGTGTGGCTCACTCTCTAGAGCAAACATTTTTGTTTGTCTATTACAATCAGTAACCTTTCTAGGACATTTGCTTTACTGTAATTTTTCCTTTTAATCATATCTAACATCTGGAAGTTCACACAGATCACGTATTGCTGAAGCCTGGCTTGGAAAATTTTGAGCATTACTTAATTAGTATGTGAGATGAGTGCAATTGTGCAGTAGTTTGAGCATTCTTTGGCATTGCCTTTCTTTGGAATTGGAATGAAAATTGACCTTTTCCAGTCCTGTGGCCACTACTGAGTTTTCCAAATTTGCTGGCATATTGAGTGCAGCACTTTCACAGCATCATCTTTCAGGATTTGAAATAGCTCAACTGGAATTCCATCACCTCCACTAGCTTTGTTCATAGTCGCCGGGAGCCGCCACAGGAGATACCACCCATGACAAAGGTCATGTGGAGAAGATCTGAGGAGCAAAGGTGGATCAGAATTCGAGGGACTCCCTGGACCAGCTTGAGCATCTATCCCCAAACCAGAATCTGTCTGTCTTATTATTTTGTGCCTTTCACCAACTCTCCTGACATTAACAGGGGGCTATCCCCGACCACCTTTCTCTGGAGAAAATCAACATTAGGGCTCTAGCTAATAAGTCTCCTGTACATGAGAGGAATATTTCAAATCAAACACCCTCTGTTAGCATTCTAGCTTGCTTGGCAGGTTTATCCAGACTCTTGCAGCTACGCATATCATTGTTAACAGCCTCCCAACTGTGAGAGGCATAGGAAGCCTAAAACACAGACCCTTTCAAAGAGTTAAAAGTTATTAGAGTAGTGCTGGTGTAGGATTTCGTTATTGGGCCAATGCTTGTTGCTAAGTTCCCATGTCTCTTATCCACTGTGTACCTGGGAGTGCATTAGTTAACATAGTTGGAATGTAAGAAAAACAAGTGTAGCCTTGAAATTAACCACATCAGACCTTTGAGCTAATTGGTTCTTTCATGTAACTCACTGCACCTTTGCTCCGTGAGAAATATAACCTTGTTTAATACTTTCTGAGGCTGACATAGATTAGAAATATAAAGAAAAAACACTTCAAGGGAAAGTAAGTTTTCTGGTTGAGCAGCCTTTATCAAAAGAGGGTCATAAAATGACCGCAGGCCTCCAAGGCCAGAAGATAATGTACACAACATCATTTGTAGGAAAGGTATGCAGAAAAAATCCTGGCTTTGATAAGCGCAAAACTGCTGGAGTGTTTGGGCTGATTCTGCATGACCTTGCATCTTTCATTTTCCTCTATGTACAAGTCCAGGTATAAAAGTCCCTTTTGAAAATAAAGTTATGGGCCTCGCTCACTGAAGAAGCTTGGTCTCCCGTGTCTTTCTTTTTTTTCTTTCTTTCTCTCTCTTACTATCTTTTTCAGGTGGATCCCTTGGAGCATAGAAGCTCTCTGTGTTCACTTATCTGCCTGGGCTTCTAAGACCTGAACAAGGAGGCGCTCTGCGTCTTCACTCCCTTGGAAGACCGGGAGGGCACCTGTGGCCTCCATGAACAGAGCAAGTTCCTTGTTTCGGGGCTTTATTAGCTTTCTGTGTAAACCAAGGAATATCAGCTTCTATTCTTTCCTCTCTCATTCATTCATTCATTCATTCAGTCACCAACACCATTTCTCCTGAGGGTTCCCCTGGATCCTGAGGTGGCTGGACTCCAGCACATAGTGATGCTTCCTAAGGACCACTTGAAAGTAAAGTAATGCTCAAAATTCTCCAAGCCAGGCTTCAGCAATACGTGAACCATGAACTTCCTGATGTTCAAGTTGGTTTTAGAAAAGGCAGAGGAATGAGAGATCAAATAGCCAACATCCGCTGGATCATGGAAAAAGCAAGAGAGTTCCAGAAAAAAACATCTATTTCTGCTTTATTGACTATGCTAAAGCCTTTGACTGTGTGGATCACAATCAACTGTGGAAAATTCTGAAAGAGATGGGAATACCAGACCACCTGACCTGACGCTTGAGAAACCTATATGCAGGTCAGGAAGCAACAGTTAGAACTGGACATGGAACAACAGGCTGGTTCCAAATAGGAAAAGGAGTATGTCAAGGCTGTATATTGTCACCCTGCTTATTTAACTTATATGCAGAGTACATCATGAGAAACGCTGGCCTGGAGGAAGCACAAGCTGGAATCAAGATTGCCGGGAGAAATATTAATAACCTCAGATATGCAGATAACACCACCTTTACGGCAGAAAGTGAAGAGGAACTAAAAGGCCTCTTGATGAAAGTGAAAGACGAGAGTGAAAAAGTTGGCTTAAAACTCAACATTCAGAAAACGAAGATCATGGCATCTGGTCCCATCAGTTCAGTTCAGTCAGTTGCTCAGTCATGTCCGACTCTTTGCGACTCTATGAATTGCAGCATGCCAGGGCTCCCTGTCCATCACCATCTCCCGGAGTTCACTCAGACTCATGTCCATTGAGTCCGTGATGCCATCCAGCCATCTCATCCAGGGTTGTCCCCTTCTCCTCCTGCCCCCAATCTCTCCCAGCATGAGTCTTTTCCAATGAGTCAACTCTTCGCATGAGGTGGCCAAAGTACTGGAGCTTCAGCTTTAGCATCATTCCTTCCAAAGAAATCCCAGGGTTGATCTCCTCCAGAATGGACTGGTTGGATCTCCTTGCAGTCCAAGGGACTCTCAAGAGTCTTCTCCAACACCACAGTTCAAACACATCAATTCTTTGGCGCTCAGCCTTCTTCACAGTCCAACTCTCACATCCATACATGACCACTGGAAAAACCATAGCCTCGACTAGGCAGACCTTAGTCGGCAAAGTAATGTCTCTGCTTTTCAATATGCTCTCTAGGTTGATCATAACTTTTCTTCCAAGGGGTAAGCATCTTTTAATTTCATGGCTGCAGTCACCATCTGCAGTGATTTTGGAGCCCCTCAAAATAAAGTCTGACACCGTTTCCACTGTTTCCCCATCTATTTCCCATGAAGTGTGTCAGACTTTATTTTTGGGGCTCCAAAATCACTGCAGATGGTGACTGCAGCCATGAAATTAAAAGACGCTTACTCCTTGGAAGAAAAGTTATGACCAACCTAGATAGTATATTCAAAAGCAGAGACAGTACTTTGCCGACTAAGGTCCGCCTAGTCGAGGCTATGGTTTTTCCAGTAGTCATGTATGGATGTGAGAGTTGGACTGTGAGGAAGGCTGAGTGCCAAAGAATTGATGCATTTGAACTGTGGTGTTGGAGAAGACTCTTGAGAGTCCCTTGGACTGCAAGGAGATCCAACCAGTCCATTCTGGAGGAGATCAACCCTGGGATTTCTTTGGAAGGAATGATGCTAAAGCTGAAACTCCAGTACTTTGGCCACCTCATGCGAAGAGTTGACTCATTGGAAAAGACTCATGCTGGGAGAGATTGGGGGCAGGAGGAGAAGGGGACGACAGAGGATGAGATGGCTGGATGGCATCACGGACTCAAGGGACGTGAGTCTGAGTGAACTCTGGGAGTTGGTGATGGACAAGGAGGCCTGGTGTGCTGCAATTCATGGGGTCACAAAGAGTCAGACACGACTGAGCAACTGAACTGAACTGAACTGAAGTGAACAGAGTGAGACTTGAAAACTAATGACAATTATGAATGTTAGAGGGAGTATTCAGTTTCTGATTATTCATCTAATCCCCCAAAGCTGGTAATTCTTAAATCATCATTATTTGAATTTGAAATAAATCCATTCTGTTGTGCTGCTAAATTTGCCTGATTAATTACCTTTTATCAAAGCTAATATTTAGGTGAGTTTGCATTCCCTAGGTACATGATAATTAATTCTGGGTTGAGTTATTTGAACTGGATCAGCAATTTAAAACTGTCAGATGTGATGCAAACACCAATGCCACTGCATTGAATTAAGTTTTTCATACTTTTAAAATTTCTCTCTCTTGACTTCAAGGAGGGTTTAGTAGTGACATCTCTTCCTGCTCCTCCCTCTAAGTATAACCATGGGGTTTAAGCAAGAAGCAAACATCAGAAGACTCTGCTAGGTAGGTCAGAAGCTGAGGATACAAGGAATGATGGGGTGGTGAGTTTCTTGGGTCACCTTCTGCTTTATTTAATACTGAATTAGAGTTGAAGAAATACCAGTGGGAGTGAAGAAAAGCAACCCCAATCAAAGGCTGTTCTCTCTAGGCTCAGGAATGGGGAGGGCAGCCAGGCAGTACAGATAGCTTTTCAACCATGACTGCTACACTCCAGCCCAACACCACAGGAAAAGTGGGGCCTGCTGCCACACACAGCAGAACAGGCCAAGTCACCCTCTGGAGGCACCCTGACACTTGTAGGGTCCCTCAGGTCACAAAGACGCAGTTCTGAGGCACACCTGCTGGCCAGAGCGTCCTCTGCTACCTGCAGAAGGGAGCACCTCCTGCCACAAACACTACTGTGTGAACAGAGGCTTCCTGGGGACCCAGACCTGTGTCCCACTTGTCAGTCCTAGTCTCCAGCTAGATGATGTTGGAGACAGGCAGGTGAAGCAGAGGTTCCAATAAGACTGAACTCTCATAACATAACACAAAGTTCTGTCTAGTCAAGGCTATGGTTTTTCCAGTAGTCATGTATGGATGTGAGAGTTGGTCTATAAAGAAGGCTGAGTGCCGAAGAATTGATGCTTTTGAACTGTGGTGTTGGAGAAGACTCTTGAGAGTCCCTTGGAATGTGAGGAGATCCAACCAGTCCATCCTAAAGGAAATCAGTCCTGAATATTCATTGGAAGGACTGATGCTGAAGCTGAAACTCCAATACTTTGGCCACCTGATGGGAAGAACTGACTCACTGGAAAAGACCCTGATTCTGGGAAAGATTGAAGGTGGGAGGAGAAGGGGATGACAGAGGATGAGATGGCTGGATGGCATCACTGACTTGATAGATATGAGTTTGGGTGGACTCCGGGAGTTGGTGATGGACAGGGAGGCCTGGTGTGCTGCAGTCCAAGGGGTCGCAAAGAGTCGGACACGACTGAGCGACTGCACTGACTAAAGACAACACAAACATGTCCAGATTTGACATGAAAGTCACATGTCACGTAAGAAAGAGAAAGACTGAAGTCGAATGAAAAGGATGATCAATCAAGGGCAATATGTCAAGAGTGAGATGACTGATGTTAGAATTATCCCATACTTTAATTATCCCATCCTCAAAATGTTTCAGGGGGTGACTACAAATGAACTGGAAACAAATGAAAAACTAAAAAGTTTCAGAGGTGGAGAAAGAACCAAACAAAAAGTTTAGAACTAAAAATATTAAAAACCAAAAAACTTTTAAAAACAATGGGTGGGCTCTGCAAAAGAAGCGGGGACAGCAGGGCCGTCAGTGAGCCTGGGTCTGGACCAATAAGAATCTCCAGTGTGGGCAACAGAGGCTGAGCAAGGAGAACAGGAACTTAAGGATGTGTGGGCCACAACAGAAGATATAACACTTGTGTCATCTGGTCTGCTTTACTAATTATTTACTGTTCATTAGCTGCTGTGCCTTTGTGTCAGGCATGAATGTGTTGTAAGAATTCTAACTGCAGTCATGATAGAATGTGAGTTGGCATTAATTGAGCACTTGCTATATGCCAGGCCACTTAAAAAGCATCACCTATGTTACATTACAAACTTCCAAAGTGTACTTGGGACTGAATTCCAGGAGTCCTGCCCTGGGATCTCTCACACTGCTCTTCCTGCTCCACAGTTCCCAGCCTGCAACATTATCACTGCTTCATATAGAAACAAATGGAAATATCCAGAGTAGTCAGCACTTTAGTGTCACTGGAATCTTACAGTGGTTGGGATATAATAGGGGCTCACAAGTCTACCATGAGTGTTGTTGAACTGCATCAAAACTATGGGTTCAGACAAACACCAGCATGGCGAGATACCCTGTGTTGACATAAATCTGGGGGTGTTTACATCTTGTAGATGGGACATTGAAAAGGCTTGGCTGGGGCACAGGATTCAAAGAGGCAGTCAGTTCTGAGGTATTTAGAGGTGCCCTTAGAGAGCAATGTCTATTTTTACTCCATAGCACAAAACTTTGTGCTATATTAATAAATAGGAATAAAATAATAATAATAGAAATAAAATCAGCTGTTGTTTGTGCAGAATCAGGCTTCTGTTTATTTCTACACATGGGTCAGGAACTCATACCACCAGTGTCATCAGCATTGTTTTTCCCTCTGTAGTAGATATTTTAGCTGCCTGAGTATAGCAATTATGCTTTATTTATCTTAGTATCTGCAGGGCATGACACGATAGCTATTTGTTGAATGGATGGGTGGATAAATAGAGTACAAAATCTGTAAATGTCTAGTTTCTGTTTACTTCTATGCATTTTTAAAATGGAGGAGACACTAATACATGACAATATGGCCAATATTGTTAAAATAATGCCATTAAAAAACTGAAATGCTGTGACTAAAATTCACATTAGAAATGAATGAGAAACAGATGCTGAAAATAAACTAGCATGGCGATTTTGATGGCAAGCGTGGGCCCATCATTCAATTCTTTAAATGGACTTAAAAATTATCAAGGATGAGATTAAAGAAACTTCACAAACATGAAATCAAAAAAGACACACAAAAAATAAAGTGTCCATTTCTCAGACTAACAATGATTAGTCAGGTGTGACTAATAACGAAGCAAGTTGCTGAATCCATGCTGTGAGGGCACTGCTCATTGTTTCCAGTTCATGTATTATGGTTAAATGTAGGTGTCAGCTTGACTGGGCTCAGAGATGCCCAGGCAGCTGATATGTGTGTTGTGTGTGTACGCACATGTGTATTATATTTTAGCTTCAGTTCAGCTCATTTCAGTTGCTCAGTTGTGTTTGACTCTTTGGGACCCCATGGACTGCAGCAACCCAGGCTTCCCTGTCCATCACCAACTCCCGGAGCTTATTCAAACTCATGTCCATCGAGTCAGTGATACCATCTAACTATCTCATCCTCTGTTGTCCCCTTCTTCTCCCTCCTGCAATCTTTCCCAGCACCAGGATCTTTTCAAATGAGTTAGCTCTTCATATCAGGTGGCCAAAGTATTGGAGTTTCAGCTTCAGCATCAGTCCTTCCAATGAATATTCGGGACTGATTTCCTTTAGGATGGACTGCCTGGATCTCCTTGCAGTCTAAGGGACTCTCAAGAGTCTTTTCCAACACCAGAGTTCAAAAGCATCAATTCTTTGGTGCTCAGCTTTCTTTACATAAGCTTACATATGTAATTATGCTTGGGCAGTTCCTGAAGTCTTGAAATGAAGTGAAAATCACTCAATCATGTCTGACTCTTTTCGACCCCATGGACTATACAATCCATGGAATTCCCCAGGCCAGAATACTGGAGTGGGTAGCCATTCCCCTCTCCAGGGGATCTTCCCAACCCAGGGATCAAACCTGGGTCTCCCACATTGTGGCAATATTCTTCACCAGCTGAGCCACAAGGGAAGCCCAAGAACACTGGAGTGGGTAGCCTATCCCTTTTCCAGTGGATCTTCCTGACCCAGGAATCGAACCAGGTTCTCCTGCATTGCAGGTGGATTCTTTACCAACTGAGCTGTCAGGGAAGCCCCTGAAGTCTTTAGATAGTTTGAATTAACAGGTGGCCTAGAGATTTTTGTTGTTTTACTGTTTTTTTCTCAATGGGAACTTATTTATGAGGACTTCCCTGTGAACGGTTGGGGGAGGGGTACTCAGGCTTATTTTACTGATGATTATTCACACTGTCCTGACAGCAGCCACCAGCAAGTAAACGGAGGCTGTAAGACTAGCATTCCACTGATAAGAGGAAGCAGCGTGGTTGAGTAGAAATCTACCTATTGCACAGATGGTGGTGGTGCAGTCACTAAGTCGTGTCCGACTATTTTGTGACCCTATGAACTGTAGTCCACCAGGCTCTCTATCCATGGAATTCCAGGCAAGGGCACAGAGTGGGTTGCCATTTTCTACTCCAAGGGATCTTCCTGACCCAGGGATGGAACCCGGGTATCCTGCATTGTGGAGTCTCCTGCATTGCAGGTGGATTCTTTACTGACTGAGTCACCATAAACCTGGTTTTTCCCTTTTCCCAGACAGAAACATGTCCAGAGATAGGACTCTTGTTTGAACCATGGAATATGCTGGGTGGTTTAGCTAAACAGTCAGTAACTTAGGAAAACAGAATTGGAGAACTGGTGAAAAAACATGGCCAAGAGGCACATGGTGTGTATTAAAGCAGGAATGGTGTGCCATGTAAATAGTCAAGAAGGACACCCACTTCCATGAGGTATTATGTAGCCAGAGGTCTCATCCTGCCCATTCCACGCAGTTTGGCCCTCAGCTTCCCCAGCCACGAGAGCATTTGCGCATGGTCTTCAGGTGCAAACTGCTCATACCTGTGAAGGTGTGGTGTCTACACTGCTGAAACAACACAGACTTCCCAGAAAGACCAAGCAGACCACTGCTATGGTCAAGTGCCTGACAAGAAAGAGTAGAGCCAAGGGTGTGGCACCATGGCTTGGGGAGATCACCTAGCCACCTGGTGGCAGGTTAATCCCATTGGATGTACTCAGTGAAGAGGTAACCCTTTTTCATCATTGGAATAGAGAGCTTTCCTACATTACAGCTATGTTCTGCCATTTGCAGTGCTGCTCCCTTGGATTAGCAGAATGCCCTTCCACCATCATGGTACACACACGATGCGCCCCAGACTGGAGCTCACTTTGGAGAAGAGTAGCTGGATGATGATCTTACACCCATGGGATTCATTTATCTTGTTCAGTATTCATAACCCAGGAGTAGC
Source organism: Capricornis sumatraensis (assembly GCF_032405125.1). Lineage (NCBI taxonomy): Eukaryota > Metazoa > Chordata > Mammalia > Artiodactyla > Bovidae > Capricornis > Capricornis sumatraensis. Next base: position 42,694,083 of record NC_091072.1, on the reverse strand, counting down.
TGGCTTTAGAGAATGGATCTTGGAATGCATCAACTTAAAGAAATACAAGGAGTTTTTGCTTTATTTCCAGTTAATGTTATCTTTATTTTACCAATGAGGGAACAGTGCCTCTAAAAGACACACTCTTGTGTGGGCTTGTGCTGCCCCACAGCCATTCCATGATGAAGCTTACCTGAGGGTCCTGCTGATTTTCCATTTCAGCCTTTTATTTCTTCTCTTAGCATAAGTTCATTAGATAAAACTCTTATTGCAAACTTTAAAATGGCTTTGTTCTATGTGGTTGATGGAGCCATTAACATATCTTTCTTTTTTTTAGTATAAATTTATTTTTTTGCCTTTTTATTTTTTAAAATACAAATTTTTTTATTTTAATTGGAAGTTAATTACTTTACAATATTGTATTGGTTTTGCCATACATCAACATGAATCTGCCACAGTTATACATGTGTTCCCCATCCTGAACCCCCCTCCCTCCTCCCTCTGGGTACCATCCTTCTGGGTTGTCTCAGTGCACCAGAACTCTTAGAAAAATGCATTTTAAAAAGTAAATACAGTCACAAATGCCAGAAGATAGATCGATAGAGATATCTCTATTGAATAAAAGAGCTGCATGGATTTCTAGAAATTCAAGGTGAATTTCATCCCAGTGATGGATGAAAGATAAACTGTGTTATAGTCAGCTTCAGGCTACTCCAACAAAGTACTGTAGACTGAGTGCCTTATAAACAACAGGCATTTATTTCTCACAGTGCTGGAGGTCTGAGGGCAAAGTGCCAGCAGATTGGGTATCTGGAGTGGGTCCCCTTCCTGGTTCAAGGTGGCATCTTCTTACAGAGTCCTCACATTACAGAAGGGGTGAGAGAGCTATCTGGGGTCTCTTATAAGAGCTAATACTATTCTTGAAGGCTCCTTAAGCATGACCTCTTCACTTCCCAAAGACTGTCACATTTGACTTAATTCAGGACTTAACATGAATTTGAACAGGAGACCTGGGTTCTATTCCTGGATTGGGAAGATCCCTTGGAGGAGGGAATGGCAACCCACTCCAGTATTCTTGCCTGGAAAATCCCATGGACAGAGGAGCCTGGCAGGCTACAGTCTATGGGGTCGCAAAGAGTCGGACACCACTGAGCGACTAACACGGTTCACAATTCACACAGTTGAGGGATCACATTCTATGGGTAGCAGCCTACAAAGACACAAGTCAGAAGATTCATAGGAGATGTACAGCAGGGTCAGCCTCTGTGCAGAAGAGGGCCAGTGGATGCTGAGCAAGCCCCAGAAGGTACAAAGGGCAAAATGATGATGACTGCTAAATATCCAGGTGGACCACCTGGAGGACAGCATGTGTCACAGCTGCAGGGACAAGTCATGACTTTATGATGGCCCTTGCCAAATAAAAAATGAATAAATGGAGCCAGAAAATCAAAGATAGAGAGATTTCAAACCATTTCTAGAGAGAACAATCGTGTACTTAACATCATGATCAGATCATAAGCAGCTCTCTCAACAGCAGATCGGGACAGGGAAAGAGAATGAAGCAGTGGCTCAGATTTCTGGAAATGATGTTCAGTCACATTCATCGCTTGCTGCACCACTGGGTGAAATGAGTTAATTACTGTGCTAGGATTCCCTAGAGCACCCTTGCACATCCTGATTTGCTAGAAGGTTTTATGTTTCTGAGATGATGTTTTTCACATCAAAGGTCACAGAATCAATCAACCAAGGAGACAGTACTTGGGGCCAAGCTCACAGCAAACCTGACTCCAGGATCCAGGTGCTCCCTCCCAGTGGAGTCGCATAGGACACAGCTTTCCCAGTGATGGGAAACAACCCTGTGAAATGTTAGCAACCAGGGATCTCATATGAGCACAGCATCCGGGGTTTTTACTGGGGAGTCAGTCATGTAGGTGTGCAGCCTCTGTGTGGTTGACACCACTTACTGAAGCTCCAGGGCCCAGGAGGACAGCAGGTATTCGCCATCTACCACATCAGCATAAACTGAACAGACTAATACAGTGTGGCTCAAGGCCTCGGGTTTACAGAAACATTCTATCAGACAGAATATTCTCAGGAGTTCTGGTCTCGGGGGCTGTCCAAGGTGTGAAGGTGAGGAACTGTCCAATATCTGGGGCTGAAACTGGCTTCTCTAAGGATACACAGGGTTGGCACAGCCCAGACCGGTTGCATTCACTTTTTCTCACAGAGCAGGTACAATATATTAATGTGGAGAAAACATCCATGGGAGATTGTTCTAGCTGCAGATAACAATACAGCAAATGCCAGGCAAGATCCTAGGAAAACAGGAAAGCAATGAGACCTAATTGTAGAGCGCAGATGACGGGAATCAGGAAATACATATCCACTGCAAGGAGCAAGGGGATTTAAGAGACGGATCTAAGAGAAAGAAGACTTTGTCATGCATTTGTAGCAACTCAAGGAGGCAACAGAGTCTGACACACAAGAAAGAAAACAATGCCTGCAGCCTCCCTATGCTTTGATGGGGAAATGGATACAAATACCAGCCAGGTTAAAGTGAGTATAAGTGAGGAATCTAAGACTGTAAAAGTTGTGATCAAAGGAAAGTAACGGAGCATTGCATCCATCTAAACATAAACATAAAGTAAGACAAAACAACTGCAAGATTTAGGGCCCTGGCAACAAAGGCCATGGCTGTGCACACTAGCAAAGTTGATTGGCGGCAGTGAATTGAGAATGTTGAATTCCTTGATTTTATAGCAAATGGTCACACACAATCTGAAAATGGAAATTTGTAGTCACGAATAAATGCAGCCCACTGCATATTTGTAATAAGCTTGGTGATTTTGAAATATCTTATAGTAACATGTATCTTAAAATAAAGACAATCATATCAATTTCAGTATTTCCTCTATCTCTTTTGATTATTCTTATAATGAATTCAGTCAAATTGAACTTGACCCTCGAAACATGCTGCATAGAGTATTATCCCATATTTATTAAACTATGTGTGTTTACCTCTTTCTTTCTGTGCTTCTGTGTGCTTCTGCCAACATGCCTAGAGAGATGATGAGGTTTTATTTATAAATGGTGAGATCGTTGGTAAAGTTTTGCTCTTATCTTTGTATTTCCTTGCACTGATGACATATTTTTATAATGCCTGTGTGGATCATTCTCATAGAAATGCAGTGATTAGATTAGAAGGAATTTCCAGATAAGAAGGAATGCTCAAGGCATGAGTGCGGGGATGGGGGGGGGGGGGGGGGGAGAATCAGTTCAAAACTCTTCCCCTCTGATGGCAGCTGAGCTCCAGTCCCCTCTCCTGTCGTGAGGGCTCCTGTGGGCAGGACCCCCGTTAAATAAATCACCACTTCGGGAAATGTGACTGTCAGCAGGACTTGCTGTGAATCACAGAATGCCACTTTAGCATAATCTTTTGCATATAAGGTTCCGTTGTGTTTTTTTATGATAAATGCATCAAAAGTAATTTCATTTGTTGCAGCTCAAACTCAATTTCCTGGGTGAGCTGCAGTGCCCTGTGAGATGTAGGGGTGCCCGCCTCCATTCTGTCCTGATGATGAAGAACAGAACAGCAACATAACAATTTAAGTGCAACTTTGTTTTTTAATCATATTATGATTGAGCATATAATGAAAAATAACTTATTCCAAGTGGAGTAGCTTTATCAGTTCATGTGCTTGCCTCCAGTCTAAAAACAGTATTCCCTAATCAGCAACCTGTGTAATGAAAATTGGAGACATCTGTGTTTACAATCAGATTACCTCACCAAAGCTCTGAGTTGAGAAGGTTTTACTGGAATATTGTGTATACATGTTGGCTTGCTAGATTTGCATGACTCCTTTTAGTCCCTTTTCTGCAAACAAGAAATATAATCTGTATTTTCACTGTTTATAAACTAGCTTAATTAGTTAATTTTTTCCAAGTCTTCTATAGCATCTTTAAGGTGATATCATTTTTCTCTCTGTTTAATCACTTTATGTTTAAAGCCTTGATACAAAATAACCAAACGTGACTTGGCTGAGACTAAATGTATATTAATCTAGAACCAAGCCCCCAATTTTGCTAGTCCCTACTAATGCAATTTCTGATACCAACTGGATCTGTCTGTTCATGTGGCTGCTGTATGCTAATTAAAAGAACAACAGGGCTTTAGGAGAAGAGCCACTCAGGGAAGTGCACCTGCTCTCAGTCATGTTCTGGCCTTATTGGCTCCCCGCGTCCTCACTCAGCACAGGTACAGAGCCCCCGGGAGGGGCCCGGGCTACACATAAGCTTAGACTAGACATTCACCTTCTAATGTGGCTTTTGGAAAAGAACAAAAGGGCTTGCCAGCACAATTGTACAGCAGTAATGGTTCTGAGAAACTCTTTTATGAGGAAATAATCTACTCCATTCTTAGGATATTCAAGTTGGCCTCAGACTTATAGTTCATCCACTGGGAGCTGGGTTATTGCCTCATAAAATAGTGGGAAGATTCTATTATTACTTAATTAGAAAGCAGGGCATTTACTGCTCCTTTTTCTTAGTTTTATTAGATGATTTCTAGGTTTATCTCTCTCAAAAAAGTCAGTTCAGTCATAATCAGCTTGCATATAATATGACTAAAAATATGTTTGATTATTTTATGTTACCATGAAATCAGATTTTAAATATGTAGTTCAAGAGATGACTAATTAAATTAATTTAGACGTGTAACACTGGCAGTCTCAAACTTCCAGAGTATAGAAAGAGAAGCACGCACTTGTTACTAACACTGGTTACATAGCACACTTACGTTCCCTTAAAATGTGAGAATTGATGCCTTCTTTGTATGCAAACAGGAACTTGGGGCCAGACAGCAAACCCCCGGGTGTCCCGGAAGGGCTTTTTGTAGCTCAGCTCAGGGCAGGAGCAAGTCCCAGAGTCTCATCACCCCAGGAACTCTCACCCCAGGAAGGTGGACTTCTGTATCTTGTGTGGTGGGCTTTGAAGTACAGCCGGCAGAACCCTCAGGCCCTCTTCTGCCATCACAGATTTTTCACATCCAATGGCAGCAGTTCAATGAAAGAACAGATCATCCTCTCAACATTCTACTAGGACTGACTGCCGTCACCATAGGGATATATGCCACATTCACAGGAGGCCCACTTGCCAGAACTTCTCATATATTGAAATGTCTCAGCCACCCAAAGAAGGTAAATACAGTTACAATAAACACCGCTAAAACTTCTCCCAATATCTTGGCAAATGTTATTATTTTACCATATATATTTTATTTTATTTTTTTCCATGTATATATATATTTTTTATTTTTTTTAATTTTAAAATCTTTAATTCTTACATGTGTTCCCAAACATGAACCCCCCTCCCACCTCCCTCTCCATAACATCTCTGTGGGTCATCCCCATGCACCAGCCCCAAGCATGCTGTATCCTGCGTCAGACATAGACTGGCGATTCAATTCTTACATGATAGTGTACATGATAGAATGCCATTCTCCCAAATCATCCCACCCTCTCCCTCTCCCTCTGAGTCCAAAAGTCCGTTATACACAGCTGTGTCTTTTTTCCTGTCTTGCATACAGGGTCATCATTGCCATCTTTCTAAATTCCATATATATGTGTTAGTATACTGTATTGGTGTTTTTCTTTCTGGCTTACTTCACTCTGTATAATCGGCTCCAGTTTCATCCATCTCATCAGAACTGATTCAAATGAATTCTTTTTAATGGCTGAGTAATACTCCATTGTGTACATGTACCAAAGCTTTCTTATCCATTCATCTGCTGATGGACATCTAGGTTGTTTCCATGTCCTGGCTATTATAAACAGTGCTGCAATGAACATTGGGGTACATGTGTCTATTTCAATTCTGGTTTCCTTGGTGTGTATGCCCAGCAGTGGGATTGCTGGGTCATAAGGCAGTTCTATTTGCAATTTTTTAAGGAATCTCCACACTGTTCTCCATAGTGGCTGTACTAGTTTGCATTCCCACCAACAATGTAGGAGGGTTCCCTTTTCTCCACACCCTCTCCAGCATTTATTGCTTGCAGATTTTTGGATCGCAGCCATTCTGACTGGTGTGAAGTGGTACCTCCAAAGCAATTTACAAATTCAATGCAATCCCTATCAAGCTACCAGCCATATTTTTCACAGAACTAGAACAAATAATTTCAAGATTTGTATGGAAATACAAAAAACCTCGAATTGCCAAAGCAATCTTGAGAAAGAAGAATGGAACTGGAGGAATCAACTTGCCTGACTTCAGGCTCTACTACAAAGCCACAGTCATCAAAACAGTATGGTACTGGCACAAAGACAGACATATAGATCAATGGAACAAAATAGAAAGCCCAGAGATAAATCCACACACATATGGACACCTTATCTTTGACAAAGGAGGTAAGAATATACAATGGAGTAAAGACAATCTCTTTAACAAGTGGTGCTGGGAAAACTGGTCAACCACTTGTAAAAGAATGAAACTAGATCACTTTCTAACACCGCACACAAAAATAAACTCAAAATGGATTAAAGATCTAAATGTAAGACCAGAAATTATAAAACTCCTAGAGGAGACCATAGGCAAAACACTCTCAGACATAAATCACAGCAGGATCCTCTATGATCCACCTCCCAGAATTCTGGAAATAAAAGCAAAAATAAACAAATGGGATCTAATTAAAATTAAAAGCTTCTGCACAACAAAGGAAACTATAAGCAAGGTGAAAAGACAGCCTTCTGAATGGGAGAAAATAATAGCAAATGAAGCAACTGACAAACAACTAATCTCAAAAATATACAAGCAACTTATGCAGCTCAATTCCAGAAAAATAAACGACCCAATCAAAAAACGGGCCAAAGAACTAAATAGACATTTCTCCAAAGAAGACATACGGATGGCTAACAAACACATGAAAAGATGCTCAACATCACTCATTATCAGAGAAATGCAAATCAAAACCACAATGAGGTACCACTTCACATATATATTTTAGATTTAAAAATAATAATAAATGTAACAGATATGTCTGGTTTTTCTCTCACAACCTCTTTTTTTGTTTTCTTCCTACCTCTGAACTCCAGTTATTATTCCTATGAATATTTTTAAATAATTTCCTATACAAACAGCCATAGTATAGGTATGACTGACTTTAGAATATGCAATAAATGATATATTCATGTAGCTTTCCTCCTCTGGAATAAATGTTTGTGCCTTCTCTCCCTCCAAAATTCATACGTTGAAGCCCAGTACCCCGATAAGGTGGAAACTTTCGGAAGTACTTAACATTAAGATGAGGTATGAGGGTGGGGTTCCCATGGTGGGATCAGCACCCTTGTGAGGAGAGGAAGACAGAGGGCCCTCTCTCCACTGGGGAGGACAGAAGACGGCCACCTGCAGGCCAGAATGAGGCCTTTCACCAGAAACAGACTGTGCAGGCCCCTCAATCCTGCCAACCCCCAGAGCCAGGGGGAGGAAGCCCCAGCCTGGGGAGCTCTGTGACATCAGCCCCAGCTGACTGCAACCCTCAGCAAGCCCAGGTTCCTCAACACATGTGACACTGGGTCTCACACAGTGTATCTTAGACTCTTTTGCTTGAACTGACACACAGTGTGCTATTATTGACTCGTTATCCTGGTGATAAAAGTATTTGTCTGGCTTTTCCCTATTACAGGCTCCGAGTACATCTATCTAAATCTTTTACAGTGTGCATGCATACATTTCTCCAGCGTGCATAGTCCGAGAGGACTCATGCATCCAGAATGTCTTCAAATAGCGTCGATATTTACCAGTATCCCTCCTGGTTTCTGTCAGCAGGATCCGACTTAATCTAAATGGGTAGATGAGTTCCTTTGGGAAGAAATACTCAGCCTCAGCAAACCTTTTAATTTTTTTGCAATTTGCTGGATGTTGCACTGTATCTCACTACAGTTTGAAGTTGCTATTCCCTGCTTACTAGTCAGGTTGAAGAAATTATCCCTTTGTATACATAACTTCCTCTTTCTGAATCTCTTCAATTCCTTTGCCTTTCTTGCATCACGTTATTAGACTTGTTTGTTTGTTCAGTTTCAAATTTGTGTGATTTCTTGTCTAGTCTGGGTCCTAATGTCTAGAATGGGCCAGTAATGTCAGTGGAAATTATCTTCTTCCACAATATAGCTTGTATTTTTGCTTTGTTCCATTCCTCAGAAGTTTAAAATTTTAATGGAAATAAATATATTCCGTTTCTTTTTAGATTTTCCAAGTAGTGAGGACATCCTTCTTCCTAAGAGGGACTTCACCCCCACATCTCATGTTCAGACCTCTGTTGGTATAATTAGCCTTTTGCTTCTCCCCATACCCTTTAAGAATAACCTCAGATTTAGCTTATCTTTCTCTGGTTCTTGTATGATTGGATTCAATCAAAATCAATTTCAGAAGCCTCGGCACCTTTATAAAACTGGTTCTTCCTAGGCATGCGTGATGTGTCTTTATTAGTTCCGCATTGATGTCTTTCAATAATTTCTTATAATTTTCTTTAAAAAAACTATGCATTTCACTTTTATGTTATTCATAGACATCAGATTTTTCTTTTGTTGTAAATGGTGTCTTTTTACTACTTATCCAGTTACCCAGAAACTGGATCTTTCTGGACCAACTGTTGCTGAAATCCCATTTATTTTTTATATTAATTCTGTATTAAGTACATTTACTACACAACTTATTTTCCTAATTTTTGCCTATAGATTTTATCAAGTATGCTGTGTAGACCATCATTTATTTGTGAAACAGTAACATTTCCCAGTGCATTCCTCCGAGTGGCCACCAGCTGTCTGGGACCCTGTCCAGATCTAGTTCCAGACTGCATCCTTAAAGACTTCATGGGAAACTGGCCGTGCCCTCAAGATGGTCCCCTCGGGGTTGGCTCTCAGTTGGGTTCAGGTGCAGCAGAAGCACCCCCCTTTCGAGTGCCCCCATGTCCCTTGTGAATACTTTTTCTCTAATGAATAGGTATTATGTAGCTTAATGAATAGACAGCAGACCTCTGTATACAACAAAGGGCTACACTGTGATAAACTGTTTTTGAAAGCAGGTACAGCAATGTACAACAATTTAAAATGCTTCCACATTTAAGTTTTAGATCTCTGGACAGATATAGATCCCAGTTTATGTCCATTTACACTTCAGTACTTAGGAGGAAGGCTGTACTTTTAAGGAGCACAAGCAAACACCCTCTTTTTTGGTGATATACTTTTGAAATACCACCAGTCATTTATTCAAGTTCCTATTGTTTCAGTCCCTACTAGAATGAATTCCTAACAAGAGGATGAATAATATTGTAGGGAAATGAGGAAATTTGGGATTCACACAGCATCTTGGGGAAGGAAGAGGCTTAGACAAAGACCCGGGGCCTGGGTTTCCAAGGAGAGAACATAAGGGGTGGAGACCTTGGTTAGTGGCCAAAGAGCAATGCTCCCACTGGCCTGTGGGCCTGGTGATGAACCTGAACTGCCAAAGCATGTCTGAGGGCATTTCAAGTCCAGGAACCTGGAATCCATCTTTTTCCTCCCAGGTATGTCATAAATGCTTATCCTCCTGATCCCACAAGTTTAAGGTGTCAGATCAGTCAAGCTTTAGCCAAACTGTAGTTTTGTCTTGGAAATTTGTTCTTCAAGTTTTTTGCCTTTATGATATTAGCTTTTAGGCAATAGTCAGAAAAGTTGTCAGCCTCATGTTTTATTTGCTTACTTGTTTGTCCTTTAAATCACAGTACACAGAGATAAATCCAACCCACACTTTGTGTCTGCCCTACATTCATAAAGTGAGTATCCACGTGTGAGCTATTGTCATCTGATCAAGTGCATTTTGTACTTTTTTTTTGCATTTTGTATTTTTTTAACTTATGATCAACTATATTTTTCTTAGAAAAAAATGGCAGTGAAATGAAAGGATTCATGAATATTTAGAAACTGAAAGGAACAGGAACTAGCAGTGCAGTATTTCTTTTGCTTATTAAAAGGAATTCAACATAGAACATTATTTTCCCCAAATGCTAAAGATATATATTTCCACAGAGTTTTAAAGTTCCTAGATCAGCTATAATATAAATTTTTCAACTAACACATTAAAAAGAATAAATTTTCCTCTGGCTAGAAATACATTGTTCAAACCTCCTTACCCACAAATAGACATGACTTACTTTTCCATATACCATTCTTTTCAGACATCTGTCAGTATAAAATTGTCCAAAATCATCTGTCAGTATAAAATTTAGCCAGTGGTTGTTTTCCAGAAGTTTTATTTTCAAGTTACACCATGGTTTACTAAGCCTTTTTATACATTTGTCTTGGTATTTCTGGATTACTGCATTTATGAAACTTCCATTTTTCTAAGTGTAATCTTTGCTATAAACAAATGAGGCAGAAATGATTTAACAGTTCAAGCAGAGTGTTTGCTAAGCAGCTAGATGTTAGGCAGTGAGGAATGGTCCCTCTTATTCAGTAACCCCTGATCCATGTACAGCATATTCTAAGGCTATTAGTTCAAAGGTATTTCTGCATTTGGTGCATCAAATGGAAGAAAGTGCTTATGAAATGTACAAACATTTTTCTGCCAAGTTATGCTAATTTTATAACTCAGCTAACTATTCTTTTATTCCTACATGTACTTGGCACATTGGTGGCTCTCCTAATAAATAGAAGAGATAATTTATATTAGTTTATTAACTTTATCTAAAAAGATACTTATAGAATGCTTGCTTTTATTTGAAGCTGTATTACTTCCAAATCAAAACATTTCCCTACATAAGTCTCAGTGCACTTACATTATAATAACATTAACTTCTGACCAGAGCAAAAAAGGGGATTATAAACATGGAAAAACTGTATCTTTCTGGGTCAACGAGGCCCATTGCATTTAAACAGAATCAGTATCTCTCTCTCTCTCTCTCACTCTCTTCAATCATGTTGTAATCCCTGGCTTCTCTGAGCACTATTTAGTTTTGAGGTAATTTAGTGTCCTCTTAAAACAGTAATTCTTCTATTGCAAATACAACTTAAACTCAGTTGGACAAATTCACCCCTTTGTTGTTGTGTCCAACTCTTTGCAACGCCATGGACTGCAGCAAGCCAGGCTTCCCTGTCCTTCACTATCTATCCCAGAATTTGCTCAGATTCATGTCCACTGAGTTGATGATACCATCTAACCATCTCATCCTCTCCTTCCCTTTTCTCCTTTTGCCATCAATCTTTTCCACCATCTGGGTCTTTTCCAATGAGTCAGCTCTTCCACCAGATATCCAAAGTATTGGAACTTCAGCTTCAGCATCAGTCCTTCCAATGAATAGTCAGGACTGATTTCATTTAAGATTGACTCATTTGATCTTCTTGCAGTCCAAGGGACTCTCAAGAGTCTTCTCCAACACAATTTGAAAGCATCAATTCTTCCGCACTCAGCATTATGGTGCAACTCTCATATCCATACATGACTACTGGAAAAACCATAGCTTTGACTTTGTGGACCTTTGTCGGACACAACTGAAGTGACTTAGCAACAGCAGCAGTAGTCAGTAAAGTGATGTCTTTGCTTTTTAATATACTGTCTAGTTTTGTCATAGTTTTCTTTCCAAGGAGCAAATGTCTTTTAATGTCATGGCTGCCGTCACCATCCACAGTGATTTTGGAGCCCAAGAAAAGAAAATCTATCTCTGCTTCCACTTTTTCCCCATCTATTTGCCATCAAATGATAGGACGGATACCATAAATCTTAGCTTTTTGAATGTTGAGCCTTAAGCCCCCTTTTTACTCTCCTCTTTCATCCTCATCAAGAGACTGTTTAGATCCTATTCACCTTCTGCCATTAGAGTGGTATCATCTGCATATCTGTGACTGTTGATATTTCTCCTGGCAATCTTGATTCCAGCTTATGATTCATCCAGCCCAGCATTTCACATGATGTACTCTACATAGACGTTAAATTCACCCCTAGTATGCATTGAATAACTTTTGAGACATTGGAAATGTGGTGATGCTGGAGAGGCCACTGGATTTATAAATATGTCTAGTACTACAATCTCCTCTTATCCACAGTTTCAGTTACCTGAGGTCAACCACTGTTAAAAAAAATGGTAAATGGAAAATTCCAGAAGTAAGCAATTTATAAGTTCCAAATTGTGCACCATTTGAGCATCGTGATGAGATCTTGCTCTGTCTATCTCATGTCCAGTGCATCTTGCCCGTCAGGCACTTAGCAGCCATCTGAGGGTCAGACAGTCAGACAGACGGCCCTGGTATCAGTGCTTGTGCTCACATGGCCCTTCTTTTACCTCACACTCACCCCAAAATGCAAGAGGAGTGGTGCCAGGAATTCGAATGTTTTCTTACGGTGTATAATTTATAAGTTAAACTTGATCACAGGCGATGTTTGGATGAAAGGAATATGGTGTACTTAGGACCTTTGCTTTCAGGCATCCACCGGGGGTCTTGGATCGAAGACCCTGAGGATAAGATGGGACAACTCTACACAATCAATGTTGATGCAGATAGTGTTACTCTAGGGTCTGGGCAGTGCTAGCAGCAGAGAGAAGAAGAGTTGGAGATCTCAGTATTTCCTGCAACAATTCCCAGAATAAGTTCCTTGTTATAAATAAATGTAGGGAGTTGTGGGCCTCCCCGTTGCCCAGTGGTTATGACTCCTCACTTCCACTAATGAGGGTATGGCTTTGATTCCTAATGGGGGAACTAAGATTTCCCCATGCCACATGGCCTGGCCAAAAAAAATAAAAAGTGAGAGAAAGAAAGTAGTTTTTCTAATGAGACCCAAAAATCACAAATGATATTCCAAGTCTTGGCCCACTTCCTGCCAACTGCCTCCAAAACTTGGCTCTAGGAAGTAGTTTTATTTCTAAATAAAATGAGTTCACATCCTGAGATTACAAATGAAATGCAATCTCTTTTATATCTGCCCATTTATATGTGGAACTTGTTTCTTTGCTTAGATTTTGAGGTCCACAAAATATCTCAATTACAATTCAGGAAAATTTATTATTCTGCAGTAATATATTCAACTGGGGAAAATCAATTTATGCATATGTAAAATCTGAGCCAGTCTTTCTCATAAAGATGTAAGAATTATAACATCTGTGGTATAGACAATTTTTCCAAATAACATTATTAGGTATGCTACAATTGAAGTTGTCAGCATTTTTCTGCCATTGGAGCTGACCGTAATTAACTACATAACTCTTCCTCGCATCTCCTAAATTACCGTTAAGTGTTCTCTCCACGCTATCTCTCTGGAAAACGTTGTGGCTGCGAATCGTGTGAACAAGAGTGTCATTGCTCAGCCTAATTCTACCTGCAGAGGATGTAGGAAATAGAACCCTGGAACCATCAGAACCACAGGCCATCTGGGAGTTCCATTAACCTTGTGCAGATTTCTCACAGAATGAAAACCAGACACAATGATTAGTTTCTGAGCACTGCCTCCGTGGCTGACATATGCAGTCGGGTGTAATTTACCCAACGTCATTATACAAAGAAATGTGACTTTTTGTGTGAAGTTATTTGAGGCAGCTTCTCTTTTTTCTGCTTTCACCAGATTCCAAATACCCGGATTATATCCAGTCTGGCACATAATGTGGGGCTGTGTTTGTTGAGTTTCTGCAAACATACAAACCGTTTCTTATAACAAGTGTGTCCCTGCTCCTTGGGGGACATGTTGCTCCTCAGGGATGAGGAGTTCAAATCCTCGGAGCGAGTGTCCTGGTGCTGCCTCTTGCCGGGAGGAAGCAGGGATCGGGAGAGAAGAGATTGTGTATTCCACATAGACAAGCAACCAGACAGTGGTGGGAACACGAAGGAAGCCTGGCAGAGGAAGAGTTCAGGGCTGACAGAAGCCTTCTCCTGGCCTCTCACTGTCTCCCAAGGTGGGATGACTACAGAATTCTGTGGCAGAGAAGTCTCCGTCCTGTAACTCCAGTTCTTACTCATCTACCCCAAGCCTCGCCACCCACACCATGTGAAGTAATGCATCTTGGATCTTGGAAATTCATAGCAGTGCACTGAAAAACACCATGCAAATGAATGAGGTCAATAAGGAGATTAAGGGGCCTTTCTCAAGTATTTATTATATTTCTTTACTGTTATTGGAAAACACCTTACAATTTTTTCTCTTTCCTTCCTGTATGTTTTTTCTTTTGCCTTTTAAAAAATATTTTTTTTATATTTAGAAATAATTGTAGATTCCCATGAAGTTGCAAAGAAATACACAGGGCTGTGTGTACTTTCCCCAGTTCCTCCAGTATTAATGTCTTGCATGACTGTAGGGCAGGACCCAGGGCAGGAGATGAATGTTGGAACAAGCCAGGAGCCTGTGTGGATTCCTCCAGATATGCAAGCACTCCTGTGGGGGATGTGTCTGGGGTACAGAAAGTGTGAGAGGGGACATTTAATTGCAGATGTAAGTTAGTCAGGCTTTCACATACAGTGTGATGTTAGTTGAAGGTTTTTGTTTTTCTCTTTATCAAATTGAGAAGTCTTCTCTAATTGCCTAGGGCATTTTTGTCATGCATGAGTGATGAACTTTGTCAAATACCTTTCTACTTCAAATACTACAAGGATGTGACTTTTAGATGGTTGATATGGTGAATTGCATTGATTAATTCTTAAATATGGAAGCAGCCTACATAGGCTGCAATAAATGCCTCACAATTCAGTCTGGTAAGATTTAGTTGTGTTTACTGAGGATTATCCCAACCAATGTTATGAGAGCTATTGGTCTGTAGTTTCTTCCTCTCTTTCTTTCTTTCTACTGTTTTTGTTTTTTTAGTTTTTTTTTAAATGGTCTTTAATTATAGTTTCAAGGTAATGCTGGCCTCTTAAGATGAGGTGAGATTTATCCATCCATCCCTCTACTATTCTAGAAAAAAATGTTTCAAATTACCGTTACTTCTCCTTGGTTGAGTATTTGGTAATATTTTCCGTGAAATCATCTGAGTTTGAACATTTCTACCAGGTTTTGCCCCTTCCTGGTGAACTGCATACAAATCACTACACACTTAGGTGTAGCTTTATATACAAGGGTTGTAGTAAAATGTTGGCATTTGTTTACAGAAAAACAGCCTTAAGAATATTTTTTTAAGGTAAACATATATATTTGGGTTTGATCTGACACAATTGATATTAGGGCTTCCCCAGTAGCTCAGCTGGTAAAGAATCTGCCTGCAGTGCAGGAGACCCACTGTTCAATTTCTGAGTTGGGAAGTTCCCCTGGAGAAGGGATAGACTACCTACTCCAGCTTTCCTGGGCTTCCCTCATGGCTCAGATGGTAAAGAATCCACCTGCAATGTGGGAGACCTGGGTTTGATCCCTGGATTAGGAAGATCCCCTAGAGAAGGGAATGGTAACCCACTTCAGCATTCTTGCCTGGAGAATCCCCATGGACAGAGAAGACTGGCAGCTGAAGTTCATGGGGTCATAAGGAGTCAGACAGACTGAGCAACTAAGCACAGCACAATTGACATTTACTGAAGGCGTGTGACATTCTAGTAAGATAAAGGAGTGGTGCTGGTAATTAAA
Organism: Capricornis sumatraensis; assembly: GCF_032405125.1. Lineage (NCBI taxonomy): Eukaryota > Metazoa > Chordata > Mammalia > Artiodactyla > Bovidae > Capricornis > Capricornis sumatraensis. The sequence goes on along the minus strand of NC_091072.1, from coordinate 42,678,546 downwards.
ACATGCCAAAGAGAAGCCCCAAAGAGCTTTTATGTGAAAAGGTGAAAAAAAATAAGGAAAGAAAAAAAAAAGTATACTGAAACTTCTAGGATCTACATGAAAACTTCTTTCAGAAATTTCTGAAATTCTTCCAGAAGAATGAAGAGACGGAGCCAGAGCAAAACTAACACCCAGTTGTGGCTGTGACTGGTGATGGAAATAAAGTCCAATGCTATGAAGAACAATATTGCATAGGAACCTGGAATGTTAAGTCCACAAATCAAGGTAAATTGGAAGTGGTTGAAAAGAAGATGGCAAGAGTAGACATCGACATTTTAGGAATCAGCAAACTAAAATGGACCGGAATGGGTGAATATAACTCAGATGACCATTATATCTATGACTGTGGGCAAGAATCCCTTAGAAATCGCGTAGCCACAGTAAACCAAGAGCCCGAAAGGCAATACTTGGATGCAATCTCAAAAATGACAGAATGATTTCTGTTTGTTTCCAAGGCAAACCATTCAATATCACAGTAATCCAAGTCTATGCCCCAACCAGTAATTCAGAAGAAGCTGAAGTCGGACGGTTCTATGAAGACCTAAAAGACTTTCTAGAACTAACACCCAAAAAAGATGTCCTTTTCATTATAGGGGACTGGAATGCAGAAGTAGGAAGTCAAGAGATACCTGGAGTAACAGCCAAATTTGCCTTAGAGTATAAAATGAAGTAACAATTGAACTTCCAGATGTTCAAACTGGATTTAGAAAAGGCAGAGGAATAGAAATCAAATAGCCAACATCCACTGGATCATCGAAAAAGCAAGAAAATTCCAGAAAAACATCTACTTCTGCTTTATTGACTATGCCAAAGCCTTTGATAGTGTGGATCACAACAAATTGTGGAAAATTCTTTAAGAGATGGGAACCCCAGACCACCTGACCGGCCTCCTGAGAAATCTGTATGCAGGTCAAGAAGCAACAGTTAGAACTGAACATGGAACAACAGACTGGTTCCAAGTTGGGAAAGGAGTAAGTCAAGGCTGTATATTGTCACCTTTCTTATTTAACTTCTATGCAGAGTACATCATGAGAAATGCTGGCCTGGAGGAAGCACAAGCTGGAATCAAGATTGCCAAGAGAAATATCAATAACCTCAGATATGCAGATGACTCCACCCTTATGGCAGAAAGCAAAGAAGAACTAAAGAGCCTCTTGATGAAAGTGAAAGAAGAGAGTGAAAAAGTTGGCTTAAAACTCAACATTCAGAAAACTAAGATCATGGCATCTGGTCCCATCACTTCATGGAAAATAGAATGGGTGAACAATGGAAACAGTGACAGACTTTATTTTGGGGGGCTCCAAAATCACTGCAGATGGTGACTGCAGCCATAAAATTAAAAGATGCTTGCTCCTTGGAAGAAAAGTTACGATCAACCTAGACCGCATGTTTACAAGCAGAGACATTGCTTTGCCAACAAAGGTCTATCTAATCAAAGCTATGGTTTCTCCAGTGGTCATGTATGGATATAAGAGTTGGACTATAAAAAAAGCTGAACACCAAAGAATTCATGTTTTTGAACTGTGATGTTGGAGAAGACTCTTGTAAGTCCTTTAAACTGCAAGGAGATGAAACCAGTCCATCCTAAGGAAAATCAGTCCTGAATATTCATTGGAAGGACTGATGCTGAAGCTGAAACTCCAATACTTTGGCCACCAGATATGAAGAACTGACTTATTGGAAAAGACCCTGATGCTGGGAGGATGCGATGGTTGGATGGCATCATCGAATTGATGGACATGAGTTTGAATAAGCTCTGGGAGTTGGTGATGGACAGGGAGGCCTGGTGTGCTGCAGTCCATGGGGTCACAAAAAGTCAAACAAAGAGTTGACTGAGCAACTGAACTGAGCTGAACAGTAAAAACAAGTTTTCTATCCATAGGAAAAAGAAATTCATGCTACTTTTGCTGTCACACCTAAAACTGTAAAAGTCACATCTACAGTATATGATGTGTTTAGTTAAGATGGAAAATAAGTTTGTACAATCAGTTATTTTGAGAGAGGGAGGCCACATTAACATGACTTTCATTACAATATGTTGTTATAATTGTTCTGGTTTATTATTGTTAATCTATTACTGTGACTAACTTTCACATTGAGCTTATCATAGATGTTTGTGTGGAGAACACAGATACACTAGACTTCAGCCCTACTGGTGGTTTCTGGCATCCTCTAGGGGTCTTGGAATGCATGCCCTGTAGATAAGGGAAAGTGACTGTAATGCCTTTTTGTCTGTTGCTTTAATGCCAGAGAAGCATGGCATATCAGGTGCCATATCATCTCAGCATAAAGTGCAGTGGAAACCATCACTGTGCCTCCTTGCCAGTGTATTTATCCTTTGAAAACCAAAACTTCCAAATAAACAGAGCCAACTTTGTAAGTCTGAATCAGCATGCAAATGGATTCTTAAGTTTCACAGTAGGAGAAGCCACTCTCTCATTTTGACTTCCTGATAACTGGACCTTCATAGTTCGGCTGTGGGGGAAAGTGACCATATGGTTTCCAGTTCAGAGTGTATGTTAAAGCCCACAGAACTGTGCCCCACGTTTCCTGTATGTTACTAGCCAGCTGTTCCCACAAGTGAATTTACAGGAGCTCACCCTCATTCTCTAAAGCCAGCCACTCCTGGGTTATGAATACTGAACAAGATAAATGAATCCCATGGGTGTAAGATCATCGTCCAGCTACTCTCCTCCAAAGTGAGCTCCAGGCTGGGGCGCATCGTGTGTGCACCATGATGGTGGAAGAGCATTCTGCTAATCCAAGGGAGCAGCACTGCAAATGGCAGAACATAGCTGTAATGTAGGAAAGCTCTCCATTCCAATGATGAAAAAGGGTTACCTCTTCACTGAGTACATCCAATGGGATTAACCTGCCACCAGGTGGCTAGGTGATCTCCCCAAGCCATGGTGCCACACCCTTGGCTCTACTCTTTCTTGTCAGGCACTTGACCATAGCAGTGGTCTGCTTGGTCTTTCTGGGAAGTCTGTGTTGTTTCAGCAGTGTAGACACCACACCTTCACAGGTATGAGCAGTTTGCACCTGAAGACCATGCGCAAATGCTCTCGTGGCTGGGGAAGCTGAGGGCCAAACTGCGTGGAATGGGCAGGATGAGACCTCTGGCTACATAATACCTCATGGAAGTGGGTGTCCTTCTTGACTATTTACATGGCACACCATTCCTGCTTTAATACACACCATGTGCCTCTTGGCCATGTTTTTTCACCAGTTCTCCAATTCTGTTTTCCTAAGTTACTGACTGTTTAGCTAAACCACCCAGCATATTCCATGGTTCAAACAAGAGTCCTATCTCTGGACATGTTTCTGTCTGGGAAAAGGGAAAAACCAGGTTTATGGTGACTCAGTCAGTAAAGAATCCACCTGCAATGCAGGAGACTCCACAATGCAGGATACCCGGGTTCCATCCCTGGGTCAGGAAGATCCCTTGGAGTAGAAAATGGCAACCCACTCTGTGCCCTTGCCTGGAATTCCATGGATAGAGAGCCTGGTGGACTACAGTTCATAGGGTCACAAAATAGTCGGACACGACTTAGTGACTGCACCACCACCATCTGTGCAATAGGTAGATTTCTACTCAACCACGCTGCTTCCTCTTATCAGTGGAATGCTAGTCTTACAGCCTCCGTTTACTTGCTGGTGGCTGCTGTCAGGACAGTGTGAATAATCATCAGTAAAATAAGCCTGAGTACCCCTCCCCCAACCGTTCACAGGGAAGTCCTCATAAATAAGTTCCCATTGAGAAAAAAACAGTAAAACAACAAAAATCTCTAGGCCACCTGTTAATTCAAACTATCTAAAGACTTCAGGGGCTTCCCTGACAGCTCAGTTGGTAAAGAATCCACCTGCAATGCAGGAGAACCTGGTTCGATTCCTGGGTCAGGAAGATCCACTGGAAAAGGGATAGGCTACCCACTCCAGTGTTCTTGGGCTTCCCTTGTGGCTCAGCTGGTGAAGAATATTGCCACAATGTGGGAGACCCAGGTTTGATCCCTGGGTTGGGAAGATCCCCTGGAGAGGGGAATGGCTACCCACTCCAGTATTCTGGCCTGGGGAATTCCATGGATTGTATAGTCCATGGGGTCGAAAAGAGTCAGACATGATTGAGTGATTTTCACTTCATTTCAAGACTTCAGGAACTGCTCAAGCATAATTACATATGTAAGCTTATGTAAAGAAAGCTGAGCACCAAAGAATTGATGCTTTTGAACTCTGGTGTTGGAAAAGACTCTTGAGAGTCCCTTAGACTGCAAGGAGATCCAGGCAGTCCATCCTAAAGGAAATCAGTCCCGAATATTCATTGGAAGGACTGATGCTGAAGCTGAAACTCCAATACTTTGGCCACCTGATATGAAGAGCTAACTCATTTGAAAAGATCCTGGTGCTGGGAAAGATTGCAGGAGGGAGAAGAAGGGGACAACAGAGGATGAGATAGTTAGATGGTATCACTGACTCGATGGACATGAGTTTGAATAAGCTCCGGGAGTTGGTGATGGACAGGGAAGCCTGGGTTGCTGCAGTCCATGGGGTCCCAAAGAGTCAAACACAACTGAGCAACTGAAATGAGCTGAACTGAAGCTAAAATATAATACACATGTGCGTACACACACAACACACATATCAGCTGCCTGGGCATCTCTGAGCCCAGTCAAGCTGACACCTACATTTAACCATAATACATGAACTGGAAACAATGAGCAGTGCCCTCACAGCATGGATTCAGCAACTTGCTTCGTTATTAGTCACACCTGACTAATCATTGTTAGTCTGAGAAATGGACACTTTATTTTTTGTGTGTCTTTTTTGATTTCATGTTTGTGAAGTTTCTTTAATCTCATCCTTGATAATTTTTAAGTCCATTTAAAAAATTGAATGATGGGTCCTAAGATGGCATAGGAATAGGACAGGAAGACCACTTTCTCCCTCACAAATTCCTCAAAAGAACATTTCAACGCTGAGCTAACTCCACAAAACAACTTCTGAAGGCTGGCAGAGGACATCAGGCAACCAGAAAAGCAGACCATTGTCTTCAAAAACAAGTAGGAAAAAATATAAAAGATGAAAAAGGAGACAAAGGAGGTGAGGAGGGAGCTCCGTCCCAGGAAGGGAAGCCCGTCCTGGGAAGGGAATTTTAAGAAGAGAGGTTTCCAAACACCAGGAAACACTCTCCCTGCCGAGTCTGTGGCGAGCCTTGGAAACACAGAGGGCAACATAACAGGAAGGAAACATAAATAAATAATTAAAACCAACAGATTACAAGCCCAACAGTAACTCCCCCAGTGGAAAAGCAGCACAAACACCTGCATCTGCCACTAGCAAGTAGGGGCAGGGCAGGGAAGCGCGGGAGGCGCAGGCTGCAGTGCTTTGTAAGAATTGGGCAGGAATGCCCCACAAGCAACCAGAACGATCTAACTTGGGCTAGCAAACCAGACTGTGGGATAGCTACCACGCGAAAAGCTCGAACATAAGACACCACCAGGACCGCGCACAGAACAAAGGATGGAACGGAAAAAGCCAGCTGCAGACCATCACCCGCAGGGAACAGGCAGCCAGAGCCGTAAGGGCCAGAAAGGGGCAATTGCAGACCCGGAGAGACTTTACCTACCAAACTGCAAGCAGGCTTCTTTGCTAAGACTTCTGGGGGTGCTGGACAGTCACCATCTGCCTCACAAGGGGCGCCAGCGGTCCACCCAGAAAACTGAGCAGCAGAGGAAGAAAAGGCGACAAGTTGCAGCGACCACGCTTGACAAACTCCTGAGCTACTTGGACCTGGGAAGGGCACAAAACGCAGTCCCAACTGAATCTGTGCCTCTGAGGGCTACCTGAGAGCCGAACCTGAGCAGCTTAGACCGGGGAAGTGTACACAGCCTAGGGCCGGTCTCAGACGGTTCCTGGCTGAGCATCGTAGTAGAGCCGGAGCGGTTTGTGCGCTGCGAGAAGGGACAGGTCCAGCGGGGCTGAGACACTGTGTGCACACGACAGTGCTATTTGTTTGCAGCATCCCCACCTCCCCACAGCGCGACTGAACTAGTGAGCCTAAAAAACCAGCAAACAGAAGAAGTTAAACAGAGGGAACTGCCTTGGAAGTGACCCCACACTGCCCACAACATCAGAGAAGGGCCAGATATATCTTTACTATTTTTACAATCATTCCTTTTTTTATTCTAACTTTTTTTTTAATTGTTAAGTCTTCTGTTTCTCCTCTAATTTTTATTTCTATAACCTACTATTACTTTTCAAAAAAAAGACTTTTTTTTTTTTTTTTTTTTTTAGGCAAACACCATATATAGTCTTTGGGTGGTTGTTGTTGGTGTTTTTTAATAATTCTTGTGGCCTTTTTTTTTTCTTTTTTTCTTTTTCCTATTTCCTTCTGCTTCTTTTCTTTAATATTGTATTTTTGAAAATCCAACCTCTACTCTAGATTTTTAATCTTTGCTTTTTGGTTTTTGTTGTCAATTTTGTACATTTAAAAACCCAAACTTCACTACCCAAGTTTACCTGAGAGTGAGATTACTGGCTTGACCACTCTCTCCTCCTTTGGACTCTCCTTTTTCTCCACCAGGTGCTCTCTGTCTCTTTCCTCCCCCATCTCTTCTCTATCCAACTCTGTGAATCTCTGTGTGTTCCAGACGGTGGAGAACACCTAAGGAACTGGTTACTGGCAGGATTTGTCTCTCTCCTTCTCATTCCTCTCTCTTATCCTCCTGGCCACCTCTGTCTACTTCCTCCCTCTCTTCTTCCCTGTATAACTCCGTAAATACCTCTGAGTGGTCCAGACTATGGAGCACACATAAGGAAGTGACTACTGGCTAGCTTGCTCTCTTCTCTTTTGATCTCACTGCATCTCATTCCAGTTACCTCTAACTACCCCCTCCCTCTTCTCTTCTCCTTGTAACTCAGTGAACCTCTCTGGGTGTCCCTCAATGTGGAGAAACCTTTCATCTTTAACCTAGATGTTTTATCATCGGTGCTGTACAGATGGAGAAGTCTAGAGGCTACTGAAAAAATAAAACTGAAAACCAAAAGCAGGAGGCTTAAGTCCAAAGCCTGAAAACATCAGAGAACTCCTGAATTCAGGGAACATTAAGCAATAGGAGCTCATCAAATGCCTCCATACCTACACTGAAACCAAGCTCCACCCAAGGGCCAACAAGTTCCAGAACAAGACATACCACGCAAATTCTCCAGCAACACAGGAATACACCCCTGAGCTTCAATATACAGGCAGCTCAAAGTTGCTCCAAAACCGTTGACATCTCATAACCCATTACTGGTCACTCCATGGCACTCCAGAGAGAAGAAACCCAGCTCCACCCACCAGAACTCCAACACAAGCCTCCCTAACCAGGAAACCTTGACAAGCCACTGATACAACCCCACCCACACGGAGGAAGCTCCATAATAAAGAGAACTCCACAAACTATCAGAATATTAAAAGGCCACCCCAAACGAAGCAATATAACCAAGATGAAGAGACAGAGGAATACTCAGCAGGTAAAGGAACAGGAGAGTTGCCCACCAAACCAAACAAAAGAGGAAGAGATAGGGAATCTACCTGAGAAAGAATTCCAAATATTGATAGTGAAAATAATCCAAAATCTTGAAATCAAAATGGAATCACAGATAAATAGCCTAGAGACAAGGACTGAGAAGATGCAAAAAAGGTTTAACAAGGACCTAGAAGAAATAAAAAAGAGTCAATATATACTGAATAATGCAATAAATGAGATCAGAAACACTCTGGAGGCAACAAATAATAGAATAATGGAGGCAGAAGATAGGATTAGTGAAATAGAAGATAGAATGGTAGAAATAAATGAATCAGAGAGGAAAAAAAGAAAAACAAATTAAAAGAAATGAGGACAATCTCAGAGACCTCCAGGACAATATGAAACTCTCCAACATTCAAATTATAGGAGTCCCAGAAGAAGAAGACAGAAAGAAAGACCATGAGAAAATCCTTGAGGAGATAATAGTTGAAAACTTCCCTAAAATGGGGAAGGAAATAATCACCCAAGTCCAAGAAACACAGAGAGTTCCAAATAGGATAAACCCAAGGTGAAACACCCCCAAGACACATATTAATCAAATTAACAAAGATCAAACACAAAGAACAAATATTAAAAGCAGCAAGGGAAAAACAACAAATAACACCCAAGGGGATTCCCATAAGGATAACAGCTGATCTTTCAATAGAAACTCTTCAGGCCAGGAGGGAATGGCAAGAGATACTTAAAGTGATGAAAGAAAATAACCTACAGCCCAGATTACTGTACCCAGCAAGGATCTCATTCAAATATGAAGGAGAAATCAAAAGCTTTACAGACAAGCAAAAGCTGAGAGAATTCAGCACTACCAAACCAGCTCTCCAACAAATTCTAAAGGATATTCTCTAGACAGGAAACACAAAAAGGGCATATAAACCTAAACCCAAAACAATAAAGTAAATGGTAACAGGATCATACTTATCAATAATTACCTTAAACGTAAATGGGTTGAATGCCCCAACCAAAAGACAAAGACTGGCTGAATGGATACAAAAACAAGACCCCTCTATATGCTGCTTACAAGAGACACACCTCAAAACAAGGGACACATACAGACTGAAAGTGAAGGGCTGGAAAAAGATATACCACGCAAATAGAGACCAAAAGAAAGCAGGAGTGGCAATACTCATATCCGATAAAATAGACTTTAAAACAAAGGCTGTGAAAAGAGACAAAGAAGGCCACTACATAATGATCAAAGGATCAATCCAAGAAGAAGATATAACAATTATAAATATATATGCACCCAATATAGGAGCACCACAATATGTAAGACAAATGCTAATAAGTATGAAAGGGGAAATTAACAATAACACAATAATAGTGGGAGACTTTAATACCCCACTCACACCTATGGACAGATCAACTAAACAGAAAATTAACAAAGAAACACAAACTTTAAATGATACATTAGACCAGTTAGACCTAATTGATATCTATAGGACATTTCACCCCAAAACAATGAATTTCACCTTTTTCTCAAGTGCTCATGGAACCTTCTCCAGGATAGATCACATCCTGGGCCATAAATCTAAACTTGACAAATTGAAAAAAATGGAAATCATTCCAAGCATCTTTTCTGACCATAATGCATTAAGATTAGATCTCAATTACAGGAGGAAAACTATTAAAAATTCCAACATATGGAGGTTGAACAACACACTTCTGAATAACCAACAAATCACAGAAGAAATCAAAAAAGAAATCAAAATATGCATAGAAACTAATGAAAATGAAAACACAACAACCCAAAACCTGTGGGACACTATAAAAGCAGTGCTAAGAGGAAAGTTCATAGCAATACAGGCATACCTCAAGAAACAAGAAAAAAGTCACATAAATAACCTAACTCTACACCTAAAGCAACTAGAAAAGGAAGAATTGGAGAACCCCAGAGTTAGTAGAAGGAAAGAAATCTTAAAAATTAGGGCAGGAATAAATGCAAAAGAAACAAAAGAGACCATAGCAAAAATCAACAAAGCCAAAAGCTGGTTCTTTGAAAGGATAAATAAAATTGACAAACCATTAGCCAGACTCATCAAGAAGCAAAGAGAGAAAAATCAAATCAATAAAATTAGAAATGAAAATGGAGAGATCACAACAGACAACACAGAAATACAAAGGATCATAAGAGACTACTATCAGCACTTATATGCTAATAAAATGGACAACGTGGAAGAAATGGACAAATTCTTAGAAAAGTACAATTTTCCAAAACTGAACCAGGAAGAAATAGAAAATCTTAACAGACCCATCACAAGCATGGAAATTGAAACTGTAATCAGAAATCTTCCAGCAAACAAAAGCCCAGGTCCAGACGGCTTCACAGCTGAATTCTACCAAAAATTTAGAGAAGAGCTAACATCTATCCTACTCAAACTCTTCCAGAAAATTGCAGAGGAAGGTAAGCTTCCAAACTCATTCTATGAGGCCACCATCACCCTAATACCAAAACTTGACAAAGATACTAGAAAAAAAGAAAACTACAGGCCAATATCACTGATGAACATAGATGCAAAAATCCTCAACAAAATTCTAGCAATCAGAATCCAACAACACATTAAAAAGATCATACACCATGACCAAGTGGGCTTTATCCCAGGGATGCAAGGATTCTTCAATATCCGCAAATCAATCAATGTAATTCACCACATTAACAAATAGATAAATAAAAGCCATATGATTATCTCAATAGATGCAGAGAAGGCCTTTGACAAAATTTAACATCCATTTATGATAAAAACTCTCCAGAAAGCAGGAATAGAAGGAACATACCTCAACATAATAAAAGCTATATATGACAAACCCTCAGCAAACATTATCCTCAATGGTGAAAAATTGAAAGCATTTCCCCTAAAGTCAGGAACAAGACAAGGGTACTCACTTTCACCACTACTATTCAACATAGTTCTGGGAGTTTGGGCCATAGCAATCAGAGCTGAAAAAGAAATAAAAGGAATCCAAATTGGAAAAGAAGAAGTAAAACTTTCACTGTTTGCAGATGACATGATCCTCTACATAGAAAACCCTAAAGACTCCACCAGAAAATTACTAGAGCTCATCAATGAATAGAGTAAAGTTGCAGGATATAAAATCAACACTCAGAAATCCCTTAAATCCTATACACTAATAATGAGAAAATAGAAAAAGAAATTAAGGAAACAATTCCATTCACCATTGCAATGAAAAGAATAAAATACTTAGGAATATATCTACCTAAAGAAACTAAAGACCTATATACAGAAAACTATAAAACACTGATGAAAGAAATCAAAGAGAACACTAATAGATGGAGAAATATACAATGCTCATGGATCGGAAGAATCAATATAGTGAAAATGGGTATACTACCCAAAGCAATCTACAGATTCAATGCAATCCCTATCAAGCTACCAGCCATATTTTTCACAGAACTAGAACAAATAATTTCAAGATTTGTATGGAAATACAAAAAACCTCGAATAGCCAAAGCAATCTTGAGAAAAAAGAATGGAACTGGAGGAATCAACCTGCCTGACTTCAGGCTCTACTACAAAGCCACAGTCATCAAGACAGTATGGTACTGGCACAAAGACAGAAATATAGATCAATGGAACAAAATAGAAAGCCCAGAGATAAATCCACACACATATGGACACCTTATCTTTGACAAAGGAGGCAAGAATATACAATGGAGTAAAGACAATCTCTTTAACAAGTGGTGCTGGGAAAACTGGTTAACCACTTGTAAAAGAATGAAACTAGATTACTTTCTAACACCACACACAAAAATAAATTCAAAATGGATGAAAGATCTAAATGTAAGACCAGAAATTATAAAACTCCTAGAGGAGAACATAGGCAAAACACTCTCCGACATAAATCACAGCAGGATCCTCTATGATCCACCTCCCAGAATTCTGGAAATAAAAGCAAAAATAAACAAATGGGATCTAATTAAAATTAAAAGCTTTTGCACAACAAAGGAAAATATAAGCAAGGTGAAAAGACAGCCTTCTGAATGGGAGAAAATAATAGCAAATGAAGCAACTGACAAACAACTAATCTCAAAAATATACAAGCAACTTAATGCAGCTCCATTCCAGAAAAATAGATGACCCAATAAAAAAATGGGCCAAAGAACTAAATAGACATTTCTCCAAAGAAGACATATGGATGGCTAACAAACACATGAAAAGATGCTCAACATCACTCATTATCAGAGAAATGCAAATCAAAACCACAATGAGGTACCACTTCACACCAGTCAGAATGGCTGCGATCCAAAAATCTGCAAGCAATAAATGCTGGAGAGGGTGTGGAGAAAAGGGAACCCTCCTACACTGTTGGTGGGAATGCAAACTAGTACAGCCACTATGGAGAACAGTGTGGAGATTCTTTAAAAAATTGCAAATAGAACTGCCTTATGACCCAGCAATCCCACTGCTGGGCATACACACCGAGGAAACCAGAATTGAAAGAGACACATGTACCCCAATGTTCATCGCAGCACTGTTTCTAATAGCCAGGACATGGAAACAACCTAGATGTCCATCAGCAGATGAATGGATAAGAAAGCTTTGGTACATATACACAATGGAGTATTACTCAGCCGTTAAAAAGAATACATTTGAATCAGTTCTGATGAGATGGATGAAAGTGGAGCCAATTATACAGAGTGAAGTAAGCCAGAAAGAAAAACACCAAAACAGTATACTAACACACATATATGGAATTTAGAAAGATGGCAATGACGACCCTGTATGCAAGACAGGAAAAAAGACACAGCTGTGTATAACGGAATTTTGGACTCAGAAGGAGAGGGAGAAGGTGGGATGATTTGGGAAAATGGCATTGAAACATGTATACTATCATGTAAAAAAAAAAAAAAACCAACAAAAGTAGCTGAAACAATTCCCATAAGACAGTTATACAGCAGGTCCACAATGCATGGTAATAGTTTCTCCAAAGTATTTATTTTACATCACTGAATGGTGGGCATTTTTAAAATTAACTTTTAATAGACTATTTCATTCACTTTATTTTTTATACAATTTTGAAAGATTACTTTCCATTTACAGTTGTTACAAAATATTGGCTATATTCCCTCTGTTTTGCAATAAATACATCCTTGAGTCTCAAAACAAAACAAAACAAAAAAAACAACTGCTTAAGTTCAAATATTGGATGATTCACGTCAGGTTTTAGCAAATTTCTTTAACACTCCTAATTTTAATTTTATAATTTTTTATCTTTTAAAGAAATTAATTTTGAATTTTATCATTCTTGCCCATTTTTTTTTTTCTGGTAGGGAGAGTCCTTTCTATACCACTTCTAAGTCAACGTTAAGTAATGTCATGATTTCTGGCTTTTCCAAAAAATTCCTTTTAAATTAAAAAAAATTTAATTTTGTTTTATATTATTTTTAAGTAGACATGTATACTTAAGATGTCAAGCATGGTGGTCTGATGCACACATTAACAGTGAAATGGTTAATACAGTTACCATCTCTGTGGCTGGAGTCCTGAAATCTAGCACGTCTCCAGCATTGGATGCAGTGTTACGAACTGCAGACTTACTCTGCTCACATAACTGCAGCTTCGTGCCTTTTGACCAGCTTCTCCCCCCCAACCCCCCCAGTACTTGTCTGGCCCCTGGTAGCAGCCTGGTGCTGAGGAGCCCTTGCACCTGAGTCACTGTGGGGCTGGGGCCCATGAGGAGGGCATGGCCCGGCCTCTGCAGGTCCTGTGAGTGCTGAGGGGACTTGGAGGCAGGAGGTGCAGGGGCCAGCCCAGCAGCAGAGTTCTTGGGGGTGACCTGGGCCTGGAGGGCACTTCACCGTCCTGCCCACAGGCAGGCATCACTCTCCAGTGGGGCCACCCAGGGATGCAGCTGACACAAGTGATGGGCCTGCCTTTCTGCGCTCTTCAGGAACCTGCTCTCATGTCTGTGTTCCCCGGGGGCTGTGATCCTTCACCTGGATGGACCCCTAGGCTCCCAGGAGGTATTTTCATGTGTGGATGGATGATTCTGAAAAGGGACATGCACTGGAAACCCCTTTCCTCTATCTTGCTGATGTCATCCAACCACAACCTCTCCTGCCTTCCTTTAGTGAAATTATTTTTTGTTTTCTTTCTCTGGACATCTCACCTTTTTTTCTTTTGCCCTTTTAGAGCATTAAGGCTCTGCTAAAACAGGGCAGGGAAATCCCAGGGCACTTGACAGAGTGTTATTTGGGAGAAGACCTCTCAGACACTACTTCATTTTCTTTTTATTTCTTTTTCCACTGTGATGTCAGAAGTAAATAATTTTCCTTTTTAGGTGTTTATTGTACTGTTCTATCCTAAGCATTTCACTTATTTCTTCCCTGACATTTCAAATCCAACCTTGCTTCAGTCTTGTTTCCCATACACAGCTGCTATTTGTCACCATCTTTTTCTGCTTGTTTTAATGTTCATTTTTCAAGACAATACAATTTTCATATTTCTTTTTCTTTTTTTTGGTGAACTTTATTCAATATCTCCATATCATCTATCTTTCTTTTCTTCTTACCTGGTGTCAGTCTATGTAAAATTCTTCCTTTTGCCTTCTTCTTTAACTTTTTGATTATACTGTTTTTTCTTTCCAGTGAAAGTTCTTACAAGCACATCCACAATAATAAGCACATCCACAATAGAGAACACATGATTGATTTTGTCTTTTTCATGGAAAAATCTTCTTTATAACTTATGTAAACATAGTCTACTTTAAAAAATTTATAAGATGATCTAGCTTGTACTTTTTAATAATTCTTGTTTGATACATTAAATTATATCTGGTTCAGGAATTTTCTTTCCATCTGCATACCTCTGTAAAACTTGAAGCTTTGTTCATTATAACACAATGAGAAACAGTAATATTACTATCCACAATCTAGTTTCCTTGCTGATTAATTCTTTCAGTTTTATTGTTTCTTTTTCTTTGCAGAAGCAAATAATCAACATGAATGTATGTATGTATGAGTTCTGTGTGGGTTATATATATATATATATATATATATATATATATATATATATATATATATATATATAATGTTAATGTAATGTTAGTCACTCAGTTGTGTCTGACTCTTTGTGACCCCATGGACTGCAGCCCACCAGGCTCCTCTGTCCATGGATTTCTCTAGACGTGAATACAGAAGTGAGTTGCCATTCCCTTCTCCAGGGGATCTTCCTGACCCAGGGATTGAACTCAGGTCTCCCACATTGCAGGCAGATTCTTAACCATCTGAGCTATCAGGGGTGGTTATAATCTGATACGTACTTAGGAATGAGTACTTCAGACCCATCCATTTAAAGCAGCATGGCACAGAACCCATCTTTCATGCTTTTTCAGCAAGATGTACTTGAAATGCTGACCTAATACTAATACCTTTCTGCTCTATCCCATACAAACATACTCTTCCCAGAAGCCTCCTTTGTAAATCCATGTGGAGAGAGAAAGAGGCAGACATTTTTTGTCCTTGAGAAAAGGTTTAAGTATATTTTGCAATAAAATGCAAAATGTTATCACTGACTTTCAGCGACATTGAGGAGCACAACTTGCAAAACGTGTCTACCTGTGGCAGATTCATGTTGATGTATGGCAAAACCAATACAATATTGTAAAGTAATTAGCCTCCAATTAAAATAAATAAATTTATATCAAAAAATGTTAGCCTTTCCCAAAGTTTACTGAGCACCAATATTTTATGTTTTATCACGTTGCTGCATTTTGGCAGCTGCATGTAAACAGATATAATCCGTTGAATTCATCAAAATTAAAAATTATATTTCACAAAGGTACAGCCACCGCCTGCAGGATGTAGAATCAGCTCCACCACGGTGGGAGTGAACCTGCAGTGGCGCTGCCTCTCTGCTGCCCCTCATGCCGGGGGAGACAGTGAACCCTGCTTTCTGTTCTTCTTCCTGACGACCTGCCTGTGCCCCTGATGCTGAGGCTCTTCTTATCACCCAATGGTCCTGAGGCCCCCCTGCAAGCTCTCCCTCCACACACCACCCCCTCCCCCCCTCCACCCCGCCCCAGGGCCCGTGTGCTGTGGAGGGTCCTCCGTGAGGCTTCCGACTTCGGTCCTCAGCCCTCTTGCAAATTCTCTCCTTGACGCTTGTAATTCTCAGCTGCCATTTGTGAACTCCAGAGGCCCAGGTGAACTTTCGGATTTCTTCTCCATGAAACGGCTTTGGGGAATAAGGACGTGGAGACCAGTCCCCTCTGACCCCAGGGACTCTCCAAGTCCTGCACTTGGCATCAGAACTGAAGGCCCATGGTTTCCGTAGCTGGTCACGCATCACCTTCTCCTCTCCCTTTCCTCTTCAGAGCTGGAGGCTTTTATCCTCCGCTTTATCGCCAGGAGGGGTGTATTCTTTTTTGTTTGTTTGTTTGTTTTTTTAAAATATAAATTTATTTATTTTAATTGGAGGTTAATTACTTTACAATATTGTATTGGTTTTGCCATACATCAACATGAATCCGCCACAGATATACACGTGTTCCCCATCCCGAACCCCCTTCCCTCTTCTACACAGCTCTCTGACCTCAGAATCCCTGGACTGCCCCATGTCCCTGACGCCTTTGGGAATCTCCCTCCGCCTCCGGCCGTCGCTCCTGTCTCCACTCTTGCTTTCCTCTCCAAGGTTTGCACTTTGCTGGGATTTGAATCTGACAACGTTAACAAAGCACTATTCTCATTTTCTTTATTACTCTTTGCAGAAGCCTCCACAGAAAGCTCACTGTATCTTTCAATGGCAAGCACTGGCCTCCCCATTGAGTCCCCTGCTCCATCGCCCGCGTGTATTAGTCTCATGTTCCTGACTCACACGCCCCGGGTCTGCATATTTCCCCGGTGGCTCCTGGAAGGCCACTCACTTCAGTATAGTTTGGTAGGACTTCGGTTATACTGAAGCGAGGATCCTTGGCATCTCTATTCAGGAAGATAGTTTTTTAAAATGTTGACCAGGGACAAGTCTTTAGTGATTATACTGTCGCCTCTGATTTTTCCATCTAAAGCCTATTGATGGAGAAGGTTCTTAAATCACTACCTTCTGCAGAGAAGAAATAATTGAGTTCCATATGACAAATATGTCACCTAGCAAATGTCTCTGTGCCTGAAATAAGCATAGACATGTTAGACACAAGGGAGGCTATATTTTATTTCTGTAGGTGCATGTGTTAGCAGAGTTCCCCCACAATCATCATGACACAAAAACTAGTGCCCCGACTCTCACTTTCATGACTCAGTTACAACAACTTTAGGAGCATAATTTTAAAATTGTAATAGCTGAATAATTAAGCACTGAGTACTTTTATCAACACTGTAATTAAAGAGCAATAGCTGCCCTTCCTCCTCTGTAACCATCCATGTAAGAAGAAGGTCACTTAAATGACATGCACAGTCTTCTTGAACTTATTGATGGAAATTATTAAACCATGAAAAGAAGTCTTTTGATTTCTTTATATAGTTCATATTCAGATCAAAGAGGCAAACAAATTATAGAGGACAACTCTTGAGTCTAATTTCAATTCTGTTGATGAAGAGCTGGGGGACACTGCATATTTCATTGGGCCAATTTGACTTCAATTACTTTGAATTAAAATGAAGATATTGGAAATTATGGTGGATGACCCTGCAAGAAGGACTCTTTCACACCAGACAATGATAAAATCTGGACTAACTTTGAGCAGTCACCTGAGGTGGAGCAGATGAATAGAATCAGACAGGCTTTGATGGAGGAGGGGGTTGTACATTTAGATGAAGGGAATACAAAGGCAGTTCCTCTTTAAGGGCACCGAGTCCTGAGCTAAGTGCAACGAAATCGTTATGACCCGGAAAAAGAACTGGTGGAAATTTATAGTAGCCTCTATGAGAATCCCATGCAGGGAGGAGCCTGGTAGGCTACAGTCCATGGGGTTGCAAAGAGTCGGACACGATTGAGCGACTTCAGTCACTCGTGTCTGGAAAAAGCAAGAAACTGATAGAGGATCATCCATGAATGCATGAAGAGAGTGTAAAAATCCTACAAGTGGAAGATACAGGGGATTCCAAAACTCTCTTAGCCCACATCTTTGACTGATTATGGAAACATGCATGTGTGAAAAGGGCTCAGAGCAGGTCAGCTAAAGACAAAAGACCTAAACTGAGTCTACAGCTGCCACTTCAATCCAGGAGGGAATGGCACAATATATTTAAAGTAATGAAAAGGAAGAACCAGCAACCAAGAATACTCTGCCCAGCAAGACTCTCACTCAGATTTGATGGAGAAATCAAAAGCTTTTCAGACAAGAAAAAATTAAGTAAATTCAGTACCACCAAACCAGCTTTATGACAAATGCTAAAGGAACTTCTCCAGGCAGAAAACACAAGAGAAGAAAAAGACTACACAAAATAAACCCAAAACAATTAAGAAAATGGGAATAGGATCATATATATCAATAATTACCTTAAATGTAAGTGGATTAAATGCACCAACCAAAAGACATAGACTTGCTGGGCAGATGAAAACATGTGCATGAATGCACTTCCACTTACCACAACATTCTGCTTGACTCCCTAAATTGGATGTAATTATTTTATATATTATTTTATATTGCTAGGTTAATCATGTTTTCATTATGGCTTGAAGTTATACTTATCTTTTATTTTTTGTCTGCCTATTGATTGTGAAAATTGATAAACTTCTTTTACTATTAAAAAATAAATGAAAATAAATTTCCAATGCAGAAAAAAAGTAAAGATTGAAACGTGCCTAAATGTAACACCAGGGACCTATTAGTTTATATGAAGTGGTTCCATATACATGCAGTTGGAATCACCCAGGAGAGGAAAACATGGGTCAGAATAGTACTTGGTAGAAAGAGTAGCCAACAATTTCCTAATCTGATGAAAGACAGGGATTCACAGATTCAACAGCCTCTGGATAAAATGTACTTTTCTTTCTGCTACAAAGCTTAGTTGTTGCATAAACTATACCCAAACATAGTGAGAAAATCTGGAATAAGTCATACTTCTTGAAATCCGAGCTTCACTTCGGAGGGTATGTGGCCAACACACCCTACCATGGGGACTCTGCCCTCTGCGAGTCCAACAAAAAGCCGGCAGGGGACTGTTTGGAGATGTATGTTAAGGTAATTTCCGTAACTCAGTGGTTTCAACAGAACCTGACAGGCAGTATGTGATATTTAGCACAAACACATTTGTAAAAGAAGCTAAAGTCCTTGGGGCTCTTCTCTGTTGAAATCCTGTGGGGTACACACCCGACACTGGCTGGTGATGGACGTAACGCTTTCTCAGGACCAAAGAGCAACAGCATCAGACGTCTGAGATTAGACGGAGGTGTGTCGTCTGTCTTAGCACCTCACCCTGACCTGTCTCTCACAGGTTTTCAAGTGGTGCATCACCCTTTTCTGATGCAGTTACACTGAAGGAATTTAATGACATGTTTGTGTATTTAACTACACTATAATAAAAAGCAGCATTTTACTAGCCTGAGACACAATTGAATTATATGCTAAACTCACTCAACAGGACATCACAGCATCTGTTTCAAAAGAAAGAACCCATTTATCCTCACAAACAGGCTATCCTGTGGTTAGACACATAGTGACCATTGCAGGAGTCCTAGCTGCCTGTCACTCTTTTTTTTATTTAATTTAATTTTAAAAATTAATTTATTTATTCTAATTGGAGGCTAATTACTTTACAATATTGTAGTGGTTTTTGCCATACATTGACATGAATCAGCCACAGGTGTACATGTGTCCCCATCATGAACCCCCTCCCACCTCCCTCCCCATCCCATCCCTCAGGGTCATCCCAGTGCACCAGCCCTGAGTGCCGTGTCTCATGCATCAAATCTGGACTGGCGATCTGTTTCACATATGATACATTGAAACACTTGTTTCAATGCTATTCTCTCAAATCATCCCACCCTCACCTTCTCCCACAGAGTCCAAAACACTGTTCTATACATCTGTGTCTCTTGTTGTCTCTCATATAGGGTTATCATTGCCATCTTTCTAAATTTCATATATATGCATTAATATACTGTATTGGTGTTTTTCTTTCTGCTTACTTCACTCTGTATAATAGGCTTCAGTTTCATCCACCTCATTAGAACTGATTCAAATGTATTCTTTTTAACGGCTGAGTAATATTCCATTGTGTATATGCACCACAGCTTTCTTATACAATTGTCTGCTGATGGACATCTAGGTTGCTTCCATGTCCTGGCTATTGTAAACAGTGCTGCGATGAACATTTGCCCATCATTCTTTTGTGCTACTTGCATTTTTTTCCTGGTACTTGGAAAACAGAAAAGTAGAAGTAGACCTTGAAGGCTGAAAATACTTATCTGGAGAAGAACGTAAAGCAGAAGAGATCTCTCCTCAAATTATCCTAGGAAGTGGAGTCAGGAGGAAGGAGGCATGGCCAGGAGGTGACAGGAAAATGTGGCTTCTGGTCTGAGGAAAGGGCCTAGGAGGGAGTAGGGTAGCCAGGATAGTGGTGGCTCGGTCTGTGTGATTACTGGGGAAAAGAGGGTAAAGTTTTCTGGTAACTTCTGGAGGTGGCAAGGGCTTCCCAGGTGGCACTACTGGTAAAGAATGTGCTTGTTAATGCATGAGACAAAAGAGACATGGGTTCGTTACCTGGGTCAGGAAGATCCCCTAGAGTAGGAAGTGGCAACCCATTCCAGTATTCTTGCCTGGAAAAGTCCATGGACAGAGGAGCCTGGTGGGCTCCGCTGGGGTCTCATGGGGTCCCAAAGAGTTGGACATAACTGAGTGACTGAGCACACACACACACTGCAGGTGGCGAATGAGGTTTGTTTTTGTGATTAACTAAATCAGTAAGTATCAGTGACTTTTCCCAGGGCTAGCAGAAGGCAGAGAAATCCATATAGTAAATGAGCCAAAACAGTATTGCCAAATCCAAACCAAGTACACACAGCCATGCAAAGGAGGCAAGAAAAAATCTGCAGCTAAGATTTCAGAAGTCGCTCTTGGTATTGAAGGTGTCTGTGACCCCAGGAGGAGGGCCCCAAGACAGGACCTGCCCAGCTCTGTCTTAATGAGCAGCAGGCACAGGCAGGTGGCCTGGAGAGCTGCTGTAAACAAGTGATTCACAGTGAGTGACAATCAGAATGAGCCTCATAAGGCAACATGTAGCCAACACAGAGAATGGGATCTGATTAGCTTATAGCTTTCAAAATACCACTAAAACATCATGCTCAAAGGGTTCAATTTTTTGGCCTGATTACTCGAAGAGTTACTTGAAGAAAGAAGAGAATAGAAACTTTCAGTTAATTGACTGGATATGCGTTTAAGGGCCAAAACTTATGGCAGTATCCATTTTTATTAATTATATTGAGTGTATTTTACAGTAAGAAGCACTCATATGTTAAATTCAGAGAGAGATGAGTTTTTCACGAGTATCATCTACTCATACAACAGATGATGAAAACAGAAGACAGTTTCTATTGTGACCTTCAGCCCCCATTCTCCCAGCCTTCAGGCAAACGCATATCTGCTTCCTGATAATATACATTAGCTTTTCCTAGAATTTCATATAAATGGAAGCATCTAGTATGTTCTCTTTTATGTCTGGCTTCTTTAACTCCGTGTAAATGTTGAAATCATCAAGGTTATGCATATCAATTGCCTATCTTATTATGGAACACTAGTAATTCAGTATACAGAAAACCATGTTCATACAACTCTCCCTGAAGTGCTCTGAATTTTACTCATTATCCAAGTTTACCATATTCTGTATCTTTAGCATATGAAAAAATATTCTGACTATTTTAACTGACTATCCTGACTATTAAAAAAAAAAGGTGACTATTTTAACTTTGATCATTAGTGTGAAATATATTATTGTGATCCCAAATACTTGAATATACATATGCATGTCTTTGTATATACATATGTTTAAATATATGAATGTAAATTATGAACATGATCTATAAGCATGTTCACGTGTCTATATGACCAAAAAAAAAAAAATCCAAAGCAAGAACAATCTTCACTGTTTCAAGTGCTCTGCATTCTGATTTATGCCACAAATAACATGATGATCACAAGACACTGTTGTTGGTGGTGTTGGTCAGTTGCTCAGTCATGTCCAACCTTTTGCGACTCCATGAACTACAGCATGCCTCAGAAGCACTATGAACAAAGCTAGTGGAGGTGACAAAATTCCAGCTGAGCTATTTCAAATCCAAAAAGATGATACTGTTAAAGTACTGCACTCAATATGCCAGCAAATTTGGAAAACTCATCAGTGGCCACAGGACTGGAAAAGGTCAGTTTTCATTCCAATCCCAAAGAAGGGCAATATCAATGAATGGGAAAACTACTGCACAGTTGCACTCATCTCACACGCTAGCAAGGATTCATGCTCAAAACCCTGCAAGCCAGGTTTCAACAGTACATGAACCGAGAACTCCCAGATGTACAGGCTGGATTTAGAAAAGGCAGAGGAACAAGAGAGTAAACTGCCAACATCCGCTGGATCAAAGAAAAAGCAAAAGAATTCCAGAAAAACATCTATTTCTGCCTCATTGACTATGCTAAAGCCTTTGACTGTGTGTATCACAACAAACTGTGGAAAATTCTTCAAGAGATGGAAATATCAGGACGCCTGACCTGCCTGCTAAGAAACATGTATGCAAGTAAAGAAGCAACAGTCAGAACCAGACACGGAAGAATGGACCGGTTCAAAATTGGGAAAGGAGTATGTCAAGGCTGTATATTGTCACTCTGCTTATTTAACTTATATGCAGAGTGTGAGTGAGTGTGAAGTCACTCAGTCATGTCCAACTCTTTGCGATCCTGTGGACTGTAGCCCACCAGGATCCTCTGTCCATGGGATTCTCCAGGCAAGAATACTGGAGTGGGTTGCCATTTCCTTCCCTATATGCAGAGTACATCATGTAAATGCTGGGGTGAAAGAAGTACACGCTGGAGAAACCTGGTGTATTACAGTCCATGGGTCACAAAGAGTTGCACATGACTGAGTGACTGAACAACAAGATTTGACAGAAACAGCAAAATTCTGTAAAGCAATTATCCTTCAATAAAAAATAAATTAATTAATTAAAAAATAAGATAATAAAAAAAATATTCACAACAAGCCTTCTCAGTCCTTCACTATCTCCTGGAGGTTGCTCAGACTCATGTCCACTGAGTCACTGATGCCATCCAACCATTTCATTCTCTGTCATCACCTTCTCTTCCTGCCCTCAATCTTTCCCAGCATCAGGGTCTTTTCCAATGAGCTGGTTCTTCGCATGAGGTGGCCAAAGTATTAGAATTTCAGTGTCAGCATCAGTCCTTTCAATCAACATTCAGGACTCATTTCTTTTAGGATGGACTGGTTTGAGCTCTTTGCAGTCCAAGGGACTCTCAAGAGTCTTCTCCAGCATCACAGTTCTAAAGCATCATTTTTTTTTGTGCTCAGCCTTCTTTATGGTCCAACTCTCACATCCACACATAACTACTGGAAAAACCACAGCTTTGACTATATGAACCTTTGTTGGCAAGTGATAGCTCTGCTTTTTAATACACTGTCTAGGTTTGTCATAGTTTTCCTGATTGGTTTCAAAATCCATGGATAGGTTAAGACATACAGTCTGATAAGTACCAATTTAGAATATCTTGATTACCAGGTTGCTGCCCTGTGATACAGGATCTTGCATTTCTGAGCTACTCAGGGTTTGCCTCTGGAAAGGGCAGGAGACCCACAGTCTGTGATGCTGAATCCTTGTCCTCTTCCTCACTGTATGCTGACCCACTGGAGCCCAGTCATCAAGACCTTCCTTTCCTGACCCTCTGCCTTGGCTAGGGGTAATCTTTGAGTGGTCAGTCACAGTTTTCTATTTGGGGAAATTTGTATGAGTTTATATTCCAATCTGAAACTATGTTCAATGCAGGTAAAGTGTCTGAACCATAGATGCATATGATAAATATTAATTTCTCCTTTCTAAGCAAACAGTGGTGGCTACCAAGTTATATTCTACTTTACATAAGCAATTTCTAGTTTCTATTCCTATAAAATTGTGCATTTTAAGGCTTATGTGATTTGGTCAGTTAGCTGGACACTGTCTCCGCTTTGAGTCCCAAGTCTAGTGAAAAAAAAAGAACACGTTGCATTGTTAAAGATAAAGATTTATGATAGTTCCTTAATTTATGCATTAATTTTCCCAAGGCAAAAAAATGCAGTGTTCACTTGTTCTCTGCTGTGAATCCAGGAGAAAGCATGACAACAAGAGGTACCTAGTAGTGCTGAATGAATATATTTTTAATGCTATTACCCTTTTATTTTCTGCCCCCTGATGCTCACTGAGGAAACAACTGTGCTGAATGGCCTCCTGTAGAAAGCAGAGTTGCTATCCTGAGCTAGGTTTGTGATCTTGGCAAAGTAATTTCTGGGTCTCAGTTTTCTCCTCTATAAAATATGGGTAATAGCAGGATTCAGATGTTGTGGTGATGATAATATATGTGAAACACTTAAGAAAATGTTTAGCAATTAGTAAATGACATACAGGTGTTCAGCTTTCTTCTGTATGTTGTAGGAGACAAGAATATGCCACTCTATATATGCCTTTTTGGTATAAGAATTATTTTGGTCAAGAGCTGACTCAGTAGAAGCTCTGAAAACAGTAGGCTTTACCTTTTGTAAGGGAAATCTACATTCATAAAGGAAATCCTCATTTGTAAAGATGTCTCCTGCTCTGTACCAGGGAGAGAGGATAATTCTAAATCACGAGACTGATTATGGCTCAAATCTGCATAAAAAGTCTCACCTTTGTTTACTGTGCTTCTCTGTGGCCACTGCAAACCCAGACTCCCCCAGACCCTTCTTCCTTGGTTTTAGCTGAAGACGGTATATAAGTTGAAATTCTAAGCTATCTCTCTGAGTTACTTTTCCCTGACTTTCCCATGTATATTTGAGATGTATGTGTTAATAAACTTGTGTTTGTTTTTCTCTTGTTAATCTGTCTTTTATTACAGGGGTCCCAGCAGAGAATCTAGAAGAAGGGGAGAAGGAAACGACTGTTTTCTTCCCTAACAGATTCAACACTTATTCTTGGTGTTATGATGCTAATGCAAAGGGATAATATATAGAGAAACATTGTGTAGTTTTAGTTCCTAACTTCCATTTCACACTTCTCTGGTTTTATTCTTTGCTTCAAGTCCTAATTCTTTTGTTGTTGTTGCTGTGCTTTGGCTGTGCCCTGGAGAAATAAATTAATCATTAAATTAATTATTCCTTCTTACCATGTTGTGAATTTTTCCATGTGAAGTATTTGTGTATAAACACTGTCTTTATTTATTTATTATGTGTTCACAATAAATTGCTCTCTGGGGAAAAAAAGTCCCCTATCTCAGGAAGGAGGAGAAGTGCACTACTTTTTAGGTTTGGTCTTTTCTTCCATCTGCATCCTGAAATGACTGTCACTTTTATGCGTCTATATGCAAGCGCCTTCAACCTAGTTTTGTTAACAGAAAGATGAATTCACTCTTGGAATGTGGTTTTCTTAAACAGAAACCTCAGACCCATGCTCGCTGCTTTCACGTATGGCCATGCAGCAGTGTCCATACACAAAGTAAAACCCCGAAGAAGACACGCAGAGCTGAGGGAACTAGGGCTTCCATGGCTCACTGGGAATGACCCCTGTGTTAGTCGGGGTCAGGGAACAAAAGGCTCGGTGGATCAGAGGGAATTTCTGAGAGACTGACAACCCTCAGAGCGGAGCAGTGGGGCCTGAGTACCTGGGCCCCCACTCCTCTGCCGTCTCAGGATTTGATCCCCAAGGCCCGAGCTCTGTGTCCTGCCTTTCTGAGGCCTGGGCATCCCTCCCACATAGCAGCATGCTCGCGAGAGTCTGATTTCTTCTTCTTCCTCAGCAGCCTTTACAAGGATGAATACTGTGTTTGTGAAGCTCTTGAGTTGTGTCAGGGAAAAAATCATTTATTTGATTTTTCTATATATATGCCTGGAAGCTCAGTTCAGCCAAATGATGGGGTACTTATTTTCCACAGATGCTAAACAAAGTGTCACAAGCTAGGTGGCTTAAAAGGACACAAATTCATTCTTTCAGTTCTAGAGTCAGAAGCTGAGTCAAGGTATCCCTCGGCAGGGGCATGCTTCTTCTCAAGGTTCAGGCAGAAGACTCTCCTTCTTGAAGTTCCTGCTGGCTCCAGGCTTCACTCAGCCCATGGCCACATCATTCCAGCATTTGGTCAATGTTCACATGGCTTTCTTCTCTTTTCCTCTGTATTTCCTGTGTCTCTTATAAAGTCACTTGTCACTGCATCTAAAGTCCACTCAGATAATCCAAGATGATCATCTTAAGATCCTTAACTTATTTACATTGGCAAAAAAATATTTCCAATAAGATCACATTCATAGTTTTCAGGGGTTACGACATGGGCCTGTCTTTAACGGGCATCATTCATCACATGAGTGAGTACAATATAGAAAAGATGGTATTTTATTTAAAACTGATGATGGTCTAAAGCTAATAGAGATAAATGTCCAAAAATCATTCATATTAATAATCCTGTCTTTATGAGATTTTCCCAGATGCTCATATCTGAGTACTTCAAATTGAGTACGCATCAAACATGCAGATGTACTTAACCACTGAAACTATGATAACAACCTAGGTATATAATGTCTGAAATTTCTCTAGACAAGTTTATCTAGAGAAAATTCAACTAAGAAACTCTAAAAAGGAATTATTAATTAGACTATCACCATTTCATAACTCTTTTAGGAATAGGAGGTCTATGTAATGTGATAAGTGATGGAGAAAATAGAAAAAGGCAACTGGACAG
Source organism: Capricornis sumatraensis (assembly GCF_032405125.1). NCBI lineage: Eukaryota > Metazoa > Chordata > Mammalia > Artiodactyla > Bovidae > Capricornis > Capricornis sumatraensis. Next base: position 42,652,087 of record NC_091072.1, on the reverse strand, counting down.
TATGAGGAATGAGTACTCTGAAGGCCCCCATCACCCATGAAGTGCTGTCAGCCAGATAATAAAACCTGGACTCTCATCAGGCTTCCAGATCTAGCCAGAACTTTAAAGAAAATAATGGGGATGGAGAAGTAGGTTCCACAATGCCAATGTAATCTGATCTATGAAACCCAGATTGAGAGAGATTCTCCAGGATTACAGTGCCAGAGAGGAGAACTGCTGCCGCTAAGTCGCTTCAGTCGTGTCCGACTCTGTGTGACCGCATCGGCAGCAGCCCACCAAGCTTCTCTGTCCCTGGGATTCTTCAGGCAAGAATACTGGAGTGGGTTGCCATTTCCTTCTCCAACGCATGCATGCATGCTAAGTCACTTCAGTCGTGTCTGACTCTGTGCGACCCCATGGACAGCAGCCCACCAGGCTTCTCTTTCCACAGGATTCTCCAGGCAAGAACACTGGAGGGGGTTGCCATTTCCTTCTCCAGCCAGAGAGGAGAACTATGTTGTATTAAGAGAGAAATGTCAAGGGTTGCAATCTATACACGATATATTGCTCTAGATACAAGCATAATAATTACAAAATTATGACAATGAAGGGTATTTGAAAATCCATGGATATTTGAAAATTGCCTGGATATTTAGGCTTTCCTAGGTGGCACTCATGGTAAAGAATCCATCTGCCAATGTAGGAGACACATGGGTTCAATCCGTGGGTCAGGAAGATCCCCTGGAGTAGGAAATGGCAATCCACTCCAGTATTCTTTCCTAGGAAATCCCATGGACAGAGAAGCCTGGTGAGCCCCAGTCCATGGGGTTGCAAAGAGTCAGACATGCCTGAGCATGCACACATTGGATATTTAATGATATTAACTATGTTATTTATTTAGATAGAAAAATAGCATTGTATTTACTTTTAAAATATTTTAGATGTGCATACTGAATTTACTATGGGCAAAATTATACAATGTTTGAAATTTATCCCCAAAAGTAATCTATGGGGAGGCAGCAAAAATGGGTAGATTTCAGTGACAAGCATTTTGTCAGGCTAACTGGCGAGCATGGGACAATATCTGGTTTTCCTTTCACATATTTATGTTGTATATAAAAAACATATGCTATTGCTGGAGAGATATAATCTGATATGTCAAGCTTTTCCTTATTTACATGAGGTGCTTGAGATAATTCAAACAGAAGTATCATTCAGTATGAAGTGTTTGTCCTTTGGTGTTCATCAGTCTCTTACATAGAAAAGTATGTTTCTTCTAAATATAATGCTCATTACATATGACTTAAATATTTCATACTTCCAAGATTTCAGGTGTTGTGCATATCATCCACAATGGTTTTCTACATGCTTTTACATATACTCAATTCAAAGATATTCTAAGATACATAAGAGTACTAGTGAAAATCTTGGGCTGTAGAGTCAGAATTATTAGAATAAATAATTTATGAACAATTACATCTACATTAGCTTTATATCACTGTCAATTTTTAATAAAGATAGCATCTTTTCTATTTCCACACATTCAGGTGCACCAGAAGTGGACCGAGGAGGCAGGTGGGAAGAGAGGGTTTCTAAGTGGACTCTCTCACTGCCTGGCTGACTTCTGCCTTGCACAGCTTTGAGAAGCCCTTTCCCTCCTGAGCTCCCTGTTGGGGTGGCCATGGGTTTCTTTCCCTGCCCCTGCAACCCGTCCACACTCCAGATGATCCTCATAAACAGCAGGCATGACACACTTCACTCCATCCCTGTCTGCAGGGAATATGACCTAAAGACAAGTGCTACCAAACCAAATACAGGACTGGGCCCTGGCTTGGTGGTTGGGGTGAAATGCAATTAAATAGCAGGGCTAGATTTTGGCTTCCCTGGTTGCTCAGCTGGTAAAGAATCCACCTACAATGTGGGAGACCTGGGTTTGATCCCTGGGTTGGGAAGATCCCCTGGAGAAGGGAACGGCTACCCACTCCAGTATTCTGGCATGGAGAATTCCATGGACTATATAGTCCTTGGGGTCACAAATAGTTGGACACAACTGAGCAACTTTCACTTCATTTTGAATGAGATGCTAGAGAGGGACATTGACACAGGCACACATGGAAGAGGAGAGTTTCTATGGAAAAAGTTAGAGCAAAAACACTAACACTGAAAAAAATCAGGAACAAACTGTCATCAACATTATTATCATCATCACCATCATGCCATCATCATCGTCACCATCACCATCACCATTGTGGCCATCATTATGATCATCATCATCATCACCATCATCATAAACACCATTGCCATCATCACTACAATCATCACCATCATCGTCACCACCATCATCATCATCATGACCATCATTTTCACCAACATCGTCAGCAGCATCAGCATCATCATGACTAGAAACAGGTGTCTCACAGAAGGGTGATTTGGAACCTTTCACGCTGGAGGATTATGGCCCTCCCAAGTACCGTGAGGACATTTTCTGGAACATTCCCAAGTAGGAAATGCAGAAGTATATTCTGATGTTGAGTTTGTGTGGATGGGACACAGTCATCTTCTAAGTGTTTTACTGGTCTCGTGGGGTGGGAATGTTTGTTACTTCAGTACAGATGGTGGCTTCGAGGCAGAGGAGTAAACACATTGTCTAAAGTCACACACTCAGCCTCTGCTAGAGGTTTCTAAACAAGGATTCTGACCCTAGAACCTCTTAAGTGTACCTAAATGCATTAAATCTGTTGCTTTTTATTGAAATAGACTTGACTACACAGAGAACAGAACTGGCTTAATCTGCAGGCTAAGGATTGATGCTGTGCCCTGCCTCTCCCACAAATACACAGCCTGCCTGCCAACGTCTGTTTATTTTCTTTGAACTCCTTGTGGGAATGATTGATTGCTTTCCATTGCTGTTCTTTCAGTGCAATGCTCCAGAGTAAAGGTTTAAAAACAGTTTACTGAACAAGAGATGGGGAAATGTGGGGAAAAACCAGAGAAAGTTATCAATAGGCATTCTGTACAAAAAATAATTTATGAAAAGTCTCTTAAAACTTACAGCCATGTATTTTTCATCAAATATCTATTTTCTTCTTGGAAACAAATCTCAACAGAAATGAAATGATTTTAGAATAATCATAAGACTTGCAAATTAAATGTAGTCAGTCTCAAAGAAAAATAAACCTTTCTTTTTTCAAACTGGCAGCTGTCAATTTGGAATTTTATTCTAAAATAAAATGCATTCTCTACCCCTAAAGAACTGGAATCCCTGAAGGATCCACACATGTGAAATAGCTCTAGTTTTTACTTTGGAAAACAAGCTCTTTTGAATTAATTAACAATCACTTATCCTACGATGAATTCCATAGAGGTAGATGATTTTGCCTTTAAAATTTAAAAGCTGTTAAATAAACCCAGCTGCAGAGAGCACAGATTAGGTGAGAATTAACACTCTGGAGCACCATTTGGTCTGGAGTGTGTGATCACCGAAGAACACATCACACCAAAGCCTCGACTCCATTAGGACAGGACCAGTCTTCCCTGACCTTGGCTATCACTTGAATCCTCACACACTCAATATCTGCCTACAGGAAATGGGAAGATGGTCTCTGCCTCAGTGGCTGGCTGTCCATGTGAGCATCAGGTAGGGAGGGTTATTGGATAGATTAATGGGTTTACGTGTTTATCCCAATTAAGCAATAAGAAATGAAGTTTTGATCAGTAGCAATATCCTTTTCCATTGTCTGAACTACTTAGACTCTATTCTCAGAGGCAGGGCTGACTTCTAGAATATCTTCCTCAGGGACTCAAGTGTTTTGCAATGGCAGGGAGTAGGGCAGGCTGCTTCTGAACACCCCAAAAATGATGGAGGACAGAACAATGGCATATCTGCCTACCCCTCTTGCTGGATCTGAGACACATTCTGTCTTTCCTTAAAGACCTTCCTTGTGTACCTTGTGTACCACATCAAGTGGTAATCATTCTGGAGGCTGAACAGCCTAATACCTGGCTCCTCCCCAGGTTCAACCTAGGGCTGCATACCTGGAAGGTGTGTATTTAATGCTTTTGCCTCAAAATATTGATATTACTATTTCAGATGCAGCAGCCGCATCCACATTCAGAATTTCCTTTTCCATTAAAAGAAAGATATCCCACTGATCAGTAGATGGCAAACTTGCTACACCTAAGTGCTGAGCTTTGGTTTTTCTCTTAGAAACTTCATTGACATTTTATTCTAAGTATTACTGAAAGCTTCTTTAAATTGCCAGTGTATTTTGTTTATGGTAAAGAAAAACCCTTCCTCTGGTAGTTGAAGGACGGACCAAAGTTCTGGTCTTGAACATGGGCAAGGAAAGTCCAATTTCCAGTTCATATAAACAAATGGTACACTTTTGACTGAGGAAGTTACTCTGTGTTTTAACCCTTGCTAATTAAATCTTTCTCTCACTTCTTTCTAAATGCTCTCCAGGAGTTACCCCACATAACTGCTCCACCATGTGAAGCAAACACGAATGGTCACCAGAAATAACAGTGTAGCTCCACACTTTCCTATGTATGGGGCACTGTTTTATCACTGCTTTATTATTTTGCAACCAAACAATGAGGAAATTAGTATGTTGAGATCAGCTGTGTGAAAAATAACAACTATGAATTCAAGAAAGACAAAAGGAATAAAATTCTTTGAAAAAAATTAAGCTGATTAGGAAAACATATTTTGGTTTTTGAGTTGTTTTCTACTCTGTAAGGCTTTTGATAATTTGACAGTTTGACCTGAAAAGAAACTGTGACTTTTCACTGATGGTAAATAGTAATAATTTCCTGTAAATAGTTTAGAGAGTCTTTAACACTAAATTTTATACTGCAAGGTCTAAATTTTATACTGCAAGGTCTAGATCACAGTAGAAGAAGAAGGAATTGCAATGTGTATATAAAACAAAAAAATGACAGCTGAGAAATAGATAATTTCAGTGAATAGTAAAGTAAGTATATATTGCCTTTCATGAGATAGTAAAGAAATTCTTCAGTTGAAGATACATGTCTGGCTTATCTGTTTTGGAACCACTCCAAAACACAGGGGCCTGAAGCCACAGCTCCTTTACCTTGGTCCCAACCCCGTGGGTCAGGAATGCAGGTGGGACAGAGGCGCTCCCCAGCTCCCATGGACAGTGGTAGGGAGGGGCCCGGGTGGCTTAGTTCCAGCACTGCCTTGTCTCCTGTTTTCCAGGCTGCGTCTATTGAGTCTAGAAGCTCAAAATGGCTTCTCTGTGGTTCTGACTTGGATTTACCTGGTGTTTAGTCTGTGTACTGTTGGAAGAAATTAAAAAATGGTGTAACTACTATAAAAAAACAATATGGGAGTTCCTCCAAAAGTTAAAAATAGAACCAGCATATGATCCAGCAGTTCCACCTGTGGAAGAACATTTGAAGAAATGGAAATCTTGATCTTGAAGGGGTATCTCCACCCCTGTGTCCACTGCAGCATTAATCACAGTAGCCAAGACATGTGAACAGCACAAATGTCCATGGACAGATGAACAGATAAAGAGAAGGTGGATTACACACAGAGTGTTATTCCGCCTATTAAAAAAAAAAAAAAGGAAATTCTGCCACTTGCAACAACATGGATGAACCTGGGGAACATTATGCTAAGTGAGATGAGGATGAGCACAGGATGAGTATGGCATGATCTCGTTTATGTGAGGAATCTCGAACAGTGAACTCACAGGAGCTGAGGGCACAGCAGTGGCTGGGGCAGGAGGAGAGAAGATGGAGAGGCATCCAGTAGACAGAAAGTTTCAGGTGTGCAAGATCAGTGAATCATGGAGTTCTATCCTACACCACAGTGCCTGTTAACTCACAACATGGTCCTGTCCATTAAAATCATGCTTAGTGTTCTTCCAACAGAACAACAAAACAAACACAACAAACAAAGAGGCAGAAGGAAACCTTCAGAGGTGATGCATATGTCTGTTACTTTGATGGTGGGGATGATTTAAAGTCCAAACTCATCAAATGAGATAAATTAACTATGTGCAGCTTTGTGTATCAATTATACCTCACTCAATGCTGCTTAAACAACTGGCATCCTCAGTCACCTGTCTGTGCTGGGACAGTCTGTGTGTGTCCTTTGTGCCTTCTCACAGCCTGGTGGCTTCTAAACAGTTGGACGTAGGGAGAGGCTGTCTCTATCAGAGCCAGTGCTTGCAGATTTCTGGAGGAAAGGTGAGGGTTCTGCATGAAGAGGCCTTGCGAGCCCCAGGATGGCCTGTCTGCCACAGCTGGTTGGCAAAGAAAGTCCTCAAGGCCAGCCCCAGCTCAAAGAGGGGCAGTTTAGACTCCTTCCTCTAGTGGGAGATGTAGCCAAAAATTTACAGCTATCTTGAATCTGTCAAAATAAGTATGAAAAAGGAGAAATCAAAGAGTTCATAGGGTGACCAGAATTTTGGAGTAGAGAGTTTCAACTTAATGTTTTCATCCATGTGTATTTAAACATAAAATGGACAATAGAACTTTCTGCCTGCAGCTGCTGAAGTCACACTGTTTTATAGCTGGAGGATGGCTTTGTCAGGTAGTGTTACATCCTCACTGCTATCCAGTTTGCAGGTTCCAGTCACATGACCTGCAGAAAGTCCTCACCTCTTCTCTGTCAGCCTTGTTTAACCTTCTCATTGATGGAAAAAAAAAATCTAATTCTGCTCATTTCCTCTTGGTTACAATGCCTCCCAGGTGGTGAGAATTTCTGTTCTGTCCTTTTGCAAATTAACATGAATGGTTATGTAGTCAGTCTAGCCATTCCTTTAAATGATTATACTACCAAATGCAATCTATAGATTCAGTGCTCAGTTCACTTCAGTTAAGTCACTCAGTAGTATCCAATTCTTTGCGACCCCATTAACTGCAGCACTCCAGGTCTCCCTGTCCATCACCAACTACCGGAGTTCACCCAAACCCATGTCCATTGAGTTGGTGATGCCATCCAACCATCTCATCCTCTGTCATCCCCTTCTCCTCCTGCCCTCAATCTTTCCCAGCATCAGGGTCTTTTCCAATGAGTCAACTCTTCACATCAGGTGACCAAAGTATTGGAGTTTCAGCTTCAGCATCAGTCCTTCCAATGAATATGCAGGACTGATTTCCTTTAGGATGGACTGGTTGGATCTCCTTGCAGTCCAAGGGACTCTCAAGAGTCTTCTCCAACACCACAGTTCAAAAGCATCAGCTCTTCAGCACTCAGATTTCTTTATAGTCCAACTCTCACATCCATACATGACCACTGGAAAAAGCATAGTCTTGACTAGATGGACCTTAGTTGACAAAGTAATGTCTCTGCTTTTCAATATGCTGTATATGTTGGTCATAACTTTCCTTCCAAGGAGTAAACGTCTTTTAATTTCATGGCTGAAATCAACATCTGTAGTGATTTTGGAGCCCAGAAAATAAAGTCACCCACTGTTTCCACTGTTTCCCCATCAATTTCCCATGAAGTGATGGGACCAGATGCCATGATCTTCGTTTTCTGAATGTTGAGCTTTAAGCCAACTTTTTCACTCTCCTCCTTCACTTTCATCAAGAGGCTCTTTAGCTCTTCTTCACTTTTTGCCATAACAGTGCTGTCATCTGGATATCTGAGGTTATTAATATTTCTCCCGGCAATCTTGATTCCAGCTTGTGCTTTTTCCAGCCCAGCATTTCTCATGATGTACTCTGCACGTAAGTTAAATAAGCAGGGTGATGATATACAGCCTTGACGTACTCCTTTTCCTATTTGGAACCAGTCTGTTGTTCCATGTCCAGTTCTAACTGTTGCTTCCTGAGCTGCATACAGATTTCTCAAGAGGCAGGTCAGGTGGTCTGGTATTCCCATCTCTTTCAGAATTTTCCACAGTTGATTGTGATCCACACAGTCAAAGGCTTTGGCATAGTCAATAAAGCAGAAATAGATGTTTTTCTGGAACTCTCTTGCATTTTATATGATCCAATGGGTGGTGGAAAGTTGACCTCTGATTCCTCTGCCTTTTTAAAATTCAGCTTGAACATCTGGGAGTTCTCAGTTCATGTACTGTTGAAGCCTAGCTTGGAGAATTTTAAGCATTACTTTGCTAGTATATGAGATGAGTGCAATTGTGCAGTAGTTTGAACATTTGTTGGCATTGCCTTTCTTTGGGACTGGAATGAAAACTGACCTTTTCCAGTCCTGCGGCCACTGCTGAGTTTTCCAAATTTGCTGGCTTTCTTATCTCCCCTTGCTATTCTTTGGAACTCTGCATTCAGATGGATATATATTTCCTTTTCTCCTTTGCCTTTAGCTTCTCTTCTTTCCTCACTTATTTGTAAGGCCTCCTCAGACAACCATTTTGCCTTTTTTCATTTCTTCTTCTTGGGGATGGTTTTGATCACTGCCTCCTGTAGAATGTCATGAACCTCCATCCATAGCTCTTCAGGCACTCTATCAGATCTAGTCCCTTAAATCTATTTCTCCCTTCTACTGTACAAGGGATTTGATTTAGGTCATACCTGAATGCTCTAGTGGTTTTCCCTACTTTCTTCAATTTAAGTCTGAATTTGGCAATAAGGAGTTCCTGATCTGAGCCACAGTCAGCTTCCAGTCTTGTTTTTGCTGACTGTATAGAGCTTCTCCATCTTTGGCTGCAAAGAGTATAGTCAGTCTGATTTCAGGACTGACCATCTGTTGATGTCCACGTGTAGAGTTGTCTCTTGTGTTGTTGGAAGATGGTGTTTGCTATGACCAGTGCATTCTCTTGGCAAAACTCTGTTATCCTTTGCCCTGCTTCATTTTGTGCACTCCAAGGCTAAATTTGCCTGTTACTCCAGGTATCTTTCGATTTATGACTTTTGCATTCCAGTCCCCTATAATAAAAAGGACAATTTTTGTTGTGTTAGTTCTAGAAAGTCTTGTAGGTCTTCATTGAACTGTTCAACCTCAGCTTCTTTGGCATTCGTGGTTGTGGCACAGACTTGGTTTACTGTGATACTGAATTGTTTGAGCTAGAAACGAAGAGAGATCATTCTATCTTTTTTGAGATTGCACCAAAGTATTTCATTTTGAACTCTTCTTTTTTTTTTTTAACTATGAAGGCTACTCCATTTCTTCTAAGGGATTCTTGCTAATAGTAGCAGATATAATGGTCATCTGAATTAAATTCACCCATTCCAGTCCATTTGAGTTCACTGGTTCATAAGACATTATGCAGATTCCTTAAAAAACTAGCAATAAAACCATCATATGACCCAGCAATCCCACTACTAGGCATACACCCTGAGGAAACCAAAACTGAAACAGCCACATGTACCCCAATGTTCACTGCAGCACTATTTACAGTAGTTAGAACGTGGAAGCAATCTAGATGTCCATAGAGTGATGAATGAATAAAGAGGCTTTGGTACATACATACAATGGAATCTTACTCAAACATAAAAAGGAACATAGTTGTGTTAGGTCTAAGTGGAAGAACCTAAAGAGTGAAGTAAGTCACAAAGAGAAAGATAAATATCATATACCAATGCTTATGTATGGAATCTAGAAAGATGGCACTGATGAATTTATTTGCAGGGCAGTTATGGAGAAAACATAGAGAACAAACTTATGGACACAGTAGGGGGAGGAAGGAGGGGCCAAGATGTATGGAGACAGTAACATGGAAACTTTCATTACCATATGTAAAATACATTGCCAATAGGAATTTGCTGTATAACTCAGGAAACTCAAACAGGGGCTCTGTATCAACCTAGAGAAGTGGGATGGGGAGGGAAATGTGAGGGAACTTCAAGAGGGAGGGGACATATGTATACTTATGGCTGATTCATGCTGATATTTGGCAGAAACCAACAAAATTCTGCAAAGCAATTATCCTTCAATTAAAAAATGAATAAATTAAAAAAATAAAATGGTTAGGAAGTGCATGTCTATGATGCTATTGCAAATACATGTTTGTTTCTATTCATTCATTTTAAAAATAAGGTATTTTTATAACAACTATAATTTGACTCCATGCTTAATTATGGAAAATTTGGTCCTTTTGAGTTAGAGTTGTCCATCACCAGCTCAAAGATCACTTAGACAAAAACCCATAGACTAGTCTGGAATGGGCTGTCTGTAACTAATGGCCATTAAAGTAGAAGTTGTTAAAGGAAAGTATTATTTGTCTTCCTTTCTCTTACTCCAGAATGTGATCTATTTTGAAACATCAGGGATATACTTGAGATGATATTTATATTTTATCCAGTCCTTATTTTTCCCCTCTAAATGAAGACTTAGCAATCATATTTTCCTATCCAGTAAAGTTTACATTATTGTGATACTGATTTTCAGAGGATATTATTTTAAGTGAAGTTGAGAGTTTAACAGTTGCTTTTGATCATAATTGACTGTCCTTTGTAGTTCCTCAGCATTTGAATATAATGGTCAATTCTGGTAAACCACAAATAAAGAAAATGTCTTTTAAATGTATCAGAAGACATATATTCCTAAGATATGCAGTTGCTTAATTGCTAAGTCATATCTGACTCTTTGAGACCCCATGGACTGCGGCACACGGGCTTCCCAGTCCTTCACTGTCTCCCAGAGTTTGCTTAAACTCATGCCTATTGAGTCAGTGATGCCATCCAACCATCTCATCCTCTGTCACCCCTTTCTCCTCCTGCCTTCAACGTTTCCAGCAACAGGGTCTTTTCCAATGAGTCAGCCCTTCTCATCAGGTGACCACAGTTCTGGAGCATTAGCTTCAGCATCAGTCCTTCCAATGAATAGTCAGGGTTTATTTCCTTTAGGGTTGACTGGTTTGATCTCCTTGCTGTCCAAGGGACTCTTAAGCGTCTTCTCCAGCACCACAATTCAAAAGCATCAATTCTTACATGCTCAGCCTTCTTTATGGTCCAACTCTCACATCTGTGCATGACACCTGGGAAAACCAGTAGTCAAGTTGACCATATAGACTTTTGTTGGCAAAGCGATGTCTCTGCATTTTAATACACTGTCTAGGTTTGTTACAGCTTTTCTTCCAAGAAGCAAGCGTCTTTTAATTTCACAGCTGCAGTCACCATCTTCCTTTTGTGTATTTTGAGACTGAGGTGCAGTGTGATTTAGGCGACATGCACAAGTTCACTCAGCTGCTGTGAGAATGCATCTCTCCAACAGCACCAGCCTTCTGATGCAGGCCCAGAGGAGGTTCCACACAGTTGATGGCCCATGAGAACAGGAACATCTAATTCTGCTGCTTCACCTGCACTAGTGTTTTGTCAGCTTCCAATTATGGCTCATAATATTACCTCAACTGGTGAAGAAATAAGTGTTGTAAAGATATTTTTATTGTACTAACTTGGAAATTAAAGATCTGGTATTAAGCTACTGACTTGCCTTGAAGACACCTTATGGATTTTTAAAAATTGGAATAATAGGGACATTAATCGTCATCCATTGAACGCTTACTGCATTCCAGGCCTAGTGCTGAGAAGGTTATGTATGTTATCTCAGTTTGTCTACTTTACAACATTTTGAGTTCAAATTGGCTGTTAATCTAATTTTTCAGTTGAGAAAACAGACCCACAAGAACCTGAGCATGGATTTAAACTGAGCCCTCTCCCCTTCAAGTGTTCCTGCTGCTTAGGATTTCCTGAGACGTGTTCACAAGAGCCCTGCTTGTGCCGAGTCGTCGTCTCTGCCACAGGCGCCTGCAGTCATGAGTGAGAATCTGGCAGGAGACAGTCTGGGCTGGGGGCAGGTGTTCTCAGCATGTACAGATCCCCCCCTGTGTAAGCAGGGAATACATGCAGGTGTAGGTTTCCCTGCTGGCTCAGTGGTCAAGAACCTGCCTGCTAATGCAGGAGATCCAGGTTCCATCTCTGGGTCTGGAAGATCCCCTGGAGGAGGAGGAAAGGGCAACCTGCTCCAGTATTCTTGCCTGGGAAATCCTATGGACAGAGGAGACTGGTGGGCTAAAGTCCAGGGGGTCGCAGAGTCAGACATGACTGAGCGACTGAGCACATAGGCAGGTACACTGGGGTAGAACACGGGTGAAGTTTTCCAAGGAAAACGGAATATCTGAAAGCTCTGTCTCCATTTGCTCTTCTTCTTCTGATAATTTAAAGGTTCATTTAATTCTAATTTTTTAAACTAGTTTCATTTTCTCCTGCACGATGGAAGCAGGGAAGGAGAAAATTTTTAGCTGGAAAGTGTTATTAATTTGGATATACAAAAGTGGAAATATGTCTCCTCAACTCTAATATGTATGATTTATAAATAGGGAAAAATCTATCTATTCTTGTTGCTATAGTAACTAGAAAATTTTTTCTTTTTTTTTTTTTTTACACTGGATTCAGGTGCAGTGGAAATTTTTATGGTATGATGAAACGGATGATGTCATTAGAAGTGGTGTTTACCCCTCCTGCAGTCTCACTCACAGAGTCTGAGGCTGCTCTGTGACTTCATTCATTCATTCTAAAATGATACTTAACAGCTACCATCTGCCAGACATGTTGGTGGGTCCTGTGGACATAGGAGTGAGCAGAGATGATGATATAAGCACGTTACTATGTCCTGGGAGGTCCCTCTCCCTGTCTTTCCACCAGCTCAGGGCTAAGCACATAGAGCCTGACAGCAGAAACATAATTGACATCTATTCATCTTGAAACAGAGATATGTTCTTGCTAAATAAGTGTTTTCTTAACAGAAACTGGCTACAGACAACCATCCCGCACACGTATGTGTCTCTACATCAGTGGTGGTTAGATCAGTACATACTAACGATGGAAAGATCTCAAACTCGGGGGATTTCTTCAGCTCAGCATCCTGATACAAGGTAAAGGAAACCCAAACCACAATTCTCAGAGCTGACTTGTGGCAGGTGATGGCAGCCAGGCTGAGCTGCTCTCAGATGTCAGCTGGCTTGCCCCCTTGACAAAGCAAGGAGCGGAGACGTGTGACACTGCTGAGCATCACATCAGTAACTGAGTCTGTTACTCAGTTCTAAATTCTTTCTCCTCCACCTCCAGGCTTGGGATAGGCTGCATATTATGTTGCTCACGTATTTTGAACTCTGGATAAGTCTGAGCACTGCTAAGAGCTGAATTTACCTCCAAGCCTCTTACACAGCATGCTTGATAAATGAATCACCCAAGGCACTGGGCAAAATTAACTTTCTGAGGCACAGCCTGTGGTGGTCACAATACCACTTACAGCTAAGGGGACTCTGAATTCAGCATCTAAATATTTCAGAACATGATCCTGTTCCTTCTGTTGAGTCTTCTTCCCATGTGTGAAGCATTTTCAGTGACACTCATCAGAAACCACTGCCTTGTCGTCACCACCCTGTCGACAAGGAGTGGCACCTCCCCCACCTGGTCCAGTGGGTGACTGGGCAGTGTGTGTGATCAATTCAAAAGCTGAAAATGTGCTCTAAATGCTCACTTTATAGAACATTAAGTTTAAAAGTACTTTTTATGTTTCTTATTTCAAAAGAATCTCTACAAAGAGAAGGAAATTTACCAAGCTTGTGTGCGTTCTCTCTAAACCTACAGAATTAAATTCCTGTTTCCAAAAGAGCTGGGTCAGGAAGATCCTCTGGAGAAGGGAATAGCTACGCACTCCTGTATTCTTGCCCAGAGAATCCTATGGACAGAGCAGCCTGGAAAGCTACAGTCCACGGGGTTGCCAAGAGTCAGGCACGACTGAGTGACTAACATTTCTACTTTCCTGATAAAAACCTCTATACCTAAAAACTTGGGTGAAAAAAAAAAAATTGAAACCATTAACCTTGCCTGAAATAGGTGTGTTTCAGGAATAGTAGAACAGGTGTCTGGAACAAAAGCTAATGGGTATTGACTGAGAATTGTTTACAAATCTTTTTTCCCTCTTTTTGCACATTTTATGTCTGTGATGAAATATATGAGATAGAAAATATGCTTGAGAAATTTAGTTTCCCAAGGAATTTATTTTACTTCTTAGTATGAATGAGAAAAATAGCAATTGCTTTGATTACCTTCCTTCTGATTTTTAGTTTATTTTGTAAGATTGCATTTTCTGAGTAATGGTTCTTCATTTCTGATGAACAAAGTCAAAGTTATATTAACATCTGGGTCAACTGAAGAATTTTTCATGCAACATTTTTACAGATGAAAACAGTTATGTTTTGACTTTTGTCATGTGAGTGATACACACACGTGTGTGTGTGTTGAGATTACTGCCCTCAGCCCATAGAAGTGTTGGTTTCAGCAATAGATGGAAACTTAGTTTACACCACGGGGAGATCTAACAGGTCAGCGCTTCCTTCAGTCTACTTTGATGGAGACTAGGTTGGGGAGTTCCATCCAGGTTCACCAACAGAGACTTTCTTTTGATTGAATGGTAATAGCTTTTTCACTGAACAAAAGAATCTTAAATGGGATTTCTCCCATTAACCAACTCATGGGATGCTGTAATTGTTTCTGACATTTTCCAGAGCATGGAAGTTCCTGAAGGGTACAGTCTCTGTGTTCCTTCTCTCAGCAATCCCACAGCACTTCACCTACGAGGTCGGACACACACAAGTCCCACAAATGTGTTAAATCCGTTAATCAATCGGTTGATAAACTTCAGTCTAAAACAAGTCGTAGATATCTTAAAACATTTATCTCCTTAAGAGAAAAAGGTTGTTTCTGAACATGTACAGATTAATGGCTTAATGAATAGAACCCACTTTTGTGCTATTTATTTCACTAATTCAAGGCAAAGGGTGTGCAGAAAGTAGACTTTAGTGTTTTTTGGCTTGAATTGATTTTTTGATTATTGCCAACCACAGACACTTAGATTGGACATTTCTCAGAAATTCAGAGGAGAAAGGTTTATTTTCAAGCTCACCTAGGCCAATTTCTCACTGAACACTCGGGCAGCATTTTAATAAAATCTACAGGCCTCTATACACAGCACTTCTTCATGAACCTCATCTGGTGTTCAGAAAATCATAACTTATTAGCAAGTTCTTAACAATCTTAAACCAGCTCCTTCAGACATTAACTCTCAGCCCTTCAGATGGGTATGAGCTTCGAGATGTTCACTTGAAGCATTTAGTTTCTCTGCCCCGTACCCCCTTCCCCTGGGGTGATTTTTGGAAAGAACTTTTCATTTCCAACTTACATATCATAGGCCAGACCCAGTGTTTGGAGGTCTCTGGCAGTCTACAGGCATACTTAATCTACCATCTCTGTCTGCAAGCACAGGAAGGACTCAAGCACATGAAATCTGAGTTGTTCCAGCTCCATGCAAGCATTTTAATAGAAGCCGGAATTCCAGGTGGGGAAGAAACTTTGAGTTTCAGAACCTTTATTGAACAGCAAGGGCTCCAGAAAAGATCCCACTTCAAATGCTAGACAACCCAGCTTGACAGCTCAGCTAGTCTTGATAAAGGACGAACTGCCTGTGCAACCAGAAACCTGGATATGGCCTCCGTGTCTTTGTCTTCAGACCACATGCTGGGTCTGAACAGATGCCCTGATTTCATGTATCTGCATAGTTTACTGGGCTTTATTTCACTTTGTACCACAAACAGATAGAAATCCAGAGAACAGAGACACACAAGGTAGCCCGTTAAGATACAGGGTAAGTCAATATTTCTGGGAGACACTGTTCAGTGTTTTTAAATAAACAGCTATTGTGGATGGCAGGCCAGGCAGAGAACACATGGTTATTTTTTGGGAGGGAAGCCTACAAATATGGCTCCTTTTACTTTTACAAAAAAGGCCATGTTAAATGAATGTATTCATTCAAATTTATATGAAAGGAAAGTTAGAAAAAATACTCTACAGAGAATGCCTAGCAGATAAACTCAAAGAATATGATTTCTCATTAAGTAGTGACCTTACCTTTAATGTTTCATGTAGAATATCTGGCATGGCATAATTTTTATGTCTGCCTTAAGACCTACTCACTAACCCATCAATAACCAACCAGCCATCTGCTCCATTCATTTGTCTTCATGCTCCACAAAGCTGAATTTTATAGATTATTTAAACTAATCTGGGGAAAACTGAGGATGATTAGAAATGACAGGTATGAAGACCTGGACCTGTATTAATAAATGCGTGGGTTTAGATCTTTCTTCTGCTATTTTACCTTCATTTTAAAGTGTATTTGTAACGTTTTACTATGATATAATTTATGTTTAAAATAGTAGTACAAGCAATTTCTATACCCTTAGCCCATATCCACATTTTCTTTTTCTTTCTTACCCTTCCCTATCCCTTTCTCCACAGGCATACATGTGCACACACACACTCATATATAGACATACGCAGACACACACACACATGCACACACACAATTTCTGAATCACTTGAAAAGAAATTGGAAACATTCGGCCCTTTTCACTGAACTCTTTAGTGAAATTCTTTCCCTAATAATAGGCATTCTTCTGGCTTCTGGTTCAAGATGGCAGAGCAGAAGGACGTGCACTCATCTCCTCCTGGAAGAGCACCAAAACTGCAATTAGCTGTTGAACAACCATCGACAGGAGTACAATGGAACCCACCAAAAAAAAAAAAAAGATACCCCATGCCCAAAGACAAAGAAGGAACTTCAGTCAGATGAAAGCTTATAGAAGCCTCTTAGCTTTTCCACCAGGGGGGCAGACAGAAGAAGCAAGAAGAACCACAATGCCATAGCAGCTAGAACAAAAACCACATTACAGAAAGTTAATCAGGATGAAAAAGTAGAAAGCTATGTGAAGGGACAAGATAAAACCCCAGAAAAGCAACTAGATGAAGTAGAGATAGGCAACCTTCCAGAAAAAGAATTCAGAATAATGGTAGTAAAGATGACCCAGGATCTTGGAAAAAGAATGGAGAAGACGCAATAAATCTTTATGAAAAACCTGAAAGAACTAAAGAACAGAGATGAACAATGCAGTAGAAGGAGCCAACAGTGGAACAGCTAAGGCAGAAGAATGGATAAATGGCCTGGCGCGCAGAACGGTGGAAATCGTTGTCATGGAACACAATACAGAAAAAGAATGAAAGAAAAAGAAGACGGCCTAGGAGACCTCGGGGTCATTAAACACACTAACACTCACGTCATAGGGGTCCCAGAAGAAGAAGAAGAGAGAAAGGACCTGATAAGACATTCGAAGAGATGATAGCTGGAAACTTCCTTAACATGGGAAAAGAAATAGTCAACCGAGTCCAGGAAGCACAGAGAATCCAGGCAGGATAAACCCAATGAGGAACACACCAAGACACATAGCAATCAAATTAACAAAAATTAAAGACAAGATGAAATATTAAAAGCAACAAGGGAAACACAACAAATAACATACAAGGAAACTCAACAAGTTATCAGCTGATTTCTCAACAGAAATTCTATAAGTTAGAAGGGAATGGCATGATATATTTAAGGTGATGAAAGAGAAGAACCTACTGAGAACCAAGAATACCCTATCCAGCAAGACTCTCATTCAGATTTGATGGAGAAATCTAAAGCTTTCCAGACAAGCAAAAGTTAAGAAAATTCAGGACCACCAAACCTGCTTTGCAACAAATGCTAAAGGAACTTCTCTAGGCAGGAAACATAAGAGAAGGAGAAGACCTACAGAAAATAAACCCAAAACAATTAAGAAGATGGATCACTGACTGATGCTTTTGAACTGTGGTGTTGGAGAAGACTCTTGAGAGTCCCTTGGACTGCAAGGAGATCAAACCAATCAACCCTAAAGTAAATCAACCCTGTATATATGTCAAAACCAATACAATAAATGCAGTACTTGGATGCAATCTCAAAAATGACAGAATGATTTCTGTTTGTCTCCAAGGCAAACCATTCAATATCACAGTTATCCAAGTCTATGCACCAACGAGTAACGCTGAAAAAGCTGAAGTTGAACGGTTTTATGAAGACCTACCAGACCTTTTAGAACTAATCACCAAAAAAGGTGTTCGTTTCATTATAGGGGACTGGAATGCAAAAGAAGGAAGTCAAGAAACACCTGGAGTAATAGGCAAATTTGGCCTTGGAATGCGGAATGAAGCAGGGCAAAGACTAATAGAGTTTTGCCAAGAAAATGCACTGGTCATAGCAAACACCCTCTTCCAACAACACAAGAGAAGACTCTACACATGAACATCACCAGATGGTCAACACCGAAATCAGATTGATTATATTCTTTGCAGCCAAAGATGGAGAAGCTCTATACAGTCAGCAAAAACAAGACAGGGAGCTGACTGTGGCTCAGAGCATGAACTCCTTATTACCAAATTCAGACTTTAATTGAAGAAAGTAGGGAAAACCACTAGACCATTCAGGTATGACCTAAATCAAATCCCTTATGATTATACAGTGGAAGTGAGAAATAGATTTAAGGGCCTAGATCTGATAGATAGAGTGCCTGATGAACTATGGAATGAGATTCGAGACATTGTACAGGAGACAGGGATCAAGACCATCCCCATGGACAAGAAATGAAAGAAAGCAAAATGACTGTCGGGGGAGGCCTTATAAATAGCTGTGAAAAGAAGAGAGGTGAAAAGCAAAGGAGAAAAGGAAAGATAAAAGCATCTGAATGCAGAGTTCCAAAGAATAGCAAGAAGAGATAAGAAAGCCTTCTTCAGCAATCAATGCAAAGAAATAGAGGAAAACAACAGAATGGGAAAGACTAGAGATCTCTTAATAAAAATTAGAGATACCAAGGGAACATTTCATGCAAAGATGGGCTCGATAAAGGACAGAAATGGTATGGACCTAATAGAAGCAAAAGATATTAAGAAGAGGTTGCAAGAATACACAGAAGAACTGTACAAAAAAGATCTTCATGACCCAGATAATCACGATGGTGTGATCACTAAT
Organism: Capricornis sumatraensis; assembly: GCF_032405125.1. Classification (NCBI taxonomy): domain Eukaryota; kingdom Metazoa; phylum Chordata; class Mammalia; order Artiodactyla; family Bovidae; genus Capricornis; species Capricornis sumatraensis. The sequence continues at coordinate 42,633,291 of NC_091072.1, read as the reverse complement.
CTAGAGCCAGACATCCTGGAATGTGAAGTCAAGTGGGCCTTAGAAAGCATCACTACGAACACAGCAAGTGGAGGTGATGGAATTCCAGTGGAGCTTTTTCAAATCCTGAAAGATGATGCTGTGAAAGTGCCGCACTTAATATGCCAGCAAATTTGGAAAACTCAGCAGTGGCCACAGGACTGGAAAAGGCCAGTTTTCATTCCAATTCCAAAAAGGCAATGCGAAAGAACGCTCAAACTACCGCACAACTGCACTCATCTCACATGCTAGTAAAGTAATGCTCAAAATTCTCCAAGCCAGGCTTCAACATCTGAACCATGAACTCCCTGATGTTTAAGCTGGTTTTAGAAAAGGCAGAGGAACCAGAGATCAAATTGCCAACATCTGCTGGATCATGGAAAAAGCAAGAGAGTTCCAGAAAAACATCTATTTCTACTTTATGGACTATGCCAAAGCCTTTGACTGTGTGGTTCACAATAAACTGTGGAAAATTCTGAGAGAGATGACAATACCAGACCACCTGACCTGCCTCTTGAGAAATCTGTATGCAGCTCAGGAAGCAACAGTTAGAACTGGACATGGAACAACAGACTGGTTCCAAATAGGAAAAGGAGTACGGCAAGGCTGTATATTGTCACCCTACTCATTTAACTTATATGCAGAGGACATCATGAGAAAAGCTGGACTGGAAGAAGCACAAGCTGGAATCAAGATTGCCGGGAGAAATATTAATAACCTCAGATATGCAGATGACACCACCCTTATGGCAGAAAGTGAAGAAGAACTAAAAAGCCTCTTGATGAAAGTGAAAGAGGAGAGTAAAAAAGTTGGCTTAAAGTTCAACATTCAGAAAACGAAGATCATGGCATCTGGTCCCATCACTTCATGGGAAATTGATGGGGAAACTGGAAACAGTGGCAGACTTTATTTTTTTGGGCTCCAAAATCACTGCAGATGGTGACTGCAGCCATGAAATTAAAAGACGCTTACCCCTTGGAAGAAAAGTTATGACCAACCTAGATAGTATATTCAAAAGCAGAGACATTACTTTGCCGACTAAGGTCCGTCTAGTCAAGGCTTGGTTTTTCCAGTGGTCATGTATGGATGTGAGAGTTGGACTGTGAAGAAGGCTGAGTGCCGAAGAATTGATGCTTTTGAACTGTGGTGTTGGAGAAGACTCTTGAGAGTCCCTTGGACTGCAAGGAGATCCAACCAGTCCATTCTGAAGGAGATCAGCCCTGGGATTTCTTTGGAAGGAATGATGCTAAAGCTGAAACTCCAGTACTTTGGCCACCTCATGCAGAGTTGACTCATTGGAAAAGACTCTGATGCTGGGAGGGATTGGGGGCAGGAGGAGAAGGGGACGACTGAGGATGAGATGGCTGGATGGCATCACTGACTTGATGGACGTGAGTCTGAGTGAACTCCGGGAGATGGTGATGGACAGGGAGGCCTGGCATGCTGCAATTCATGGGGTTGCAAAGAGTTGGACACGACTGAGGGACTGAACTGAAAGTAATTAACCTCGAATTAAATAAATTTATATTTTAAAATAAAATAAAAGAAAATCAACCCTAAATATTCATTGGAAGGACTAGTGCTGATGCTGAAGCTCCAATATTTTGGCCACCTAATGTGGAAGCTGACTCAATGGAAAAGACACTGATGCTGAGAAAGAGTGAGGGCAGGAAAAGGGGCCAATAGAGGATTAGATGGTTGGAGGGCATCACCAACTCAAAGGACACAAGTTTGAGTAAGCTCCGAGGACTGGTGATGGACAGGGAAGCCTGGCATGCTGCAGTCCATGGGGTCACAAACAGTAGGACACGACTGAGCTAGTGAACTGTAGTGAAAAGGATTATACATATTGATAATTATCTTAAATGTAAATGGATTAAATGCACCAATCAAAAGACATAGACTAGCTGGTTGGATGAAAACGTGCATGTATGCACTTTAACTTATCACTTCACTCTGCTTGACCCCTCAAATTTTATGTAATTATTTTATATTGCTAGGTTAATCATGTCCCCATTATGGTGTGCCATTATCTTTTTCATCTGGGTATTGATTATAAAAATTGATAAACATCTTTTACTGTTGTGGAAAAATACAATAAGGGCATGGTTTTAATTAACCAAAGAGCCACTATCCAAATAAGCAAACTCTGGTACAGTACAGTTATCTGTTCACACTCACTTCATGTTCAATTATTTCAATAACAATTTTTGTAGTTGTGTCCTCAGTGTATCTTCACCCTTTCATGCTCAGATTCTGTCATGTTTCATTTTTCCATTTTAATCCAGAAAATGTCCTAAGCTTTCACTGACATTGTACTTTTTATGGTGACATTTTAAAGTATAGATAATACTCTTGCAGAATTTAAATTTGTCTGAAAGTTTCATCAGGTGTAGACAGAGTGATGTGTTTTTTTTTGCAAGAAACCAGGAAGGAGGTGTTGAGTAACTTCTGAAAGCAATCTGTAAGGAGGAGCAAGACGTACTTCTGTCCCAGTGTTGGAGACTTCTTAGTTCAGGTGGCGTTAAGTATATGGTAACAATTTTCCCATTCTAATAACCAATTTGTGGAAAGATGATTGGAAATGCTATAAATACCCTGTTTTCTACAAACTTTATGAATTTTAGACTTCATTGATGATTTTGTAAATTTATCATTCTTCCATAGTTATTAAATGACTTAATTAACATATCAGTATGGACTGTAGGATTTATATTTTATTCTACTCATATTTTATATCTGTTTTATCCAATGGGATAATCTTTTACTGTTATTTATTTTATGCTAAGATTGTCCTGGATTTGGTCTTTTGGGCATGTCCCCAAGATTTCTTGATTTTCCTTCAGTTCAGTTCAGTTGCTCAGTAGTGTCCAGCTGTTTGCGACCCCATGAACGGTAGCATGCCAGGCCTCCCTGTCCATCACCAACTCCCAGAGTTCACCCAAACCCATGTCCACTGAGTTGGTGATGCCATCCAGCCATCTCATCCTCTGTTGTCCCCTTCTCCTCCTGCCCTCAAACTTTCCCAGCATCAGGGTCTTTTCCAATGAGTCAACTCTTCACATGAAGTGGCCAAAGTATTGGAGTTTCAGCTTCAGCATCAGTCCTTCCAATGAATATGCAGGACTGATTTCCTTTAGGATGGACTGGTTGGATCTCCTTGCAGTCCAAGGGACTCTCAAGAATCTTCTCCAACACCACAGTTCAAAAGCATCAGTTATTCGGGACTCAGCTTTATTTTTTTAAAAAAAATTTTTAAAAATATAAATTTCTTTATAGCCCAACTCTCACATCCATCCATGACTACTGGAAAAACCATAGCCTTGACTAGGTGGACTTTATTGACAAAGTAATGTCTCTGCTTTTCAATATGCTGTATAGGTTGGTAAAAACTTTCCTTCCAAGGAGTAAGTGTCTTTTAATTTCATGACTGAAATCACCATCTGCAGTGATTTTGGAACCCAGAAAATAAAGTCTGATACTGTTTACACTGTTTCTCCATCGATTTCCCATGAAGTGATGCCATGATCTTCGTTTTCTGAATGTTGAGCTTTAAGCCAACTTTTTTACTCTCCTCTTTCACTTTCATCAAGAGGCTTTTTAGTTCCTCTTCATTTTCTGCCATAAGGGTGGTTTCATCTGCATATCTGAGGTTATTGATATTTCCCCCAGCAATCTTGATTCCAGCTTGTGCTTCTTCCAGTCCAGCGTTTCTCATGATGTACTCGGCATATAAGTTAAATGAGTAGGGTGACGAAATACAGCCTTGACGTGCTCCTTTTCCTATTTGGAACCAGTCTGTTGTTCCATGTCCAGTTCTAAATGTTGCTTCCTGACCTGCATATAGGTTTCTCAAGAGGCAGGTCAGATGGTCTGGTATTCCCATCTCTTTCAGAATTTTCCACAGTTGATTGTGATCCACACAGTTAAAGGCTTTGGCATAGTCAATAAAGCAGAAATAGATGTTTTCTGGAACTCTCTTGCTTTTTCCATGATCCAGCAGATGTTGGCAATTTGATCTCTGGTTCCTCTGCCTTTTCTAAAACCAGCTTGAACATCAGGAATTTCACGGTTCACATATTGCTGAAGCCTGGCTTGGAGAATTTTGAGCATTACTTTACTAGCATGTGAGATGAGTGCAGTTGTGCGGTAGTTTGAACATTCTTTGGCATTGCCTTTCTTCGGGACTGGAATGAAAACTGACCTTTTCCTGTCCTGTGGCCACTGATGAGTTTTCCAAATTTGCTGACATATCGAGTGCAGCACGATCACAGCATCATCTTTCAGGATTTGAAATAGCTCCACTGGAATTTCATCACCTCCACTAGCTTTGTTCATAGTGATGCTTTCTAAGGCCCACTTGACTTCACATTCCAGGATGTCTGGCTCTAGATTAGTGATCACACCATCGTGATTATCCGGGTCATGAAGATCTTTTTTATACAGTTCTTCTGTGTATTCTTGCCACTTCTTCTTAATATCTTCTGCTTCTGTTAGGTCCATACCATTTCTGTCCTTTATCGAGCCCATCTTTGCATGAAATATTCCCTTGGTATCTCTAATTTTCTTGAAGTGATCTCTAGTCTTTCCCATTCTGTTGTTTCCCTCTATTTCCTTGTATTGATCTCTGAGGAAGGCTTTCTTGTCTCTCCTTGCTATTCTTTGGAACTCTGCATTCAAATAGGTATATCTTTCCTTTTCTCCTTTGCTTTTCACTTCTCTTCTTTTCACAGCTATTTGTTAGGCCTCCTCAGACAGCCATTTTGCTTTCTTTCATTTCTTGTCCATGGGGATGGTCTTGATCCCTGTCTCCTGTACAATGTCACAAACCTCCACCCACAGTTCATCAGGTACTCTGTTTATCAAATCTAGTCCCTTCAATCTATTTCTCACTTCCACTGTATAATCATAAGGGATTTGATTTAGGTCATACCTGAATGGTCTAGTGGTTTTCCCTACTTTTTTCAATTTAAGTCTGAATTTGGCAATAAGGGGTTCATGATCTGAGCCACTGTCAGCTTCTGGTCTTATTTTTGCTGACTGTATAGGGCTTCTCCATCTTTGGCTGCAAAGAATAGAATCAATCTGATTTCGTTGTTGACGATCTGGTGATGTCCATGTGTAGAGTCTTCTCTTGTGTTGTTGGAAGAGGGTGTTTGCTATGACCAGTGCATTGTCTTGTCAAAACTCCATTAGCCTTTGCCCTGCTTCATTCTGTACTGCAAGGCCAAATTTGCCTATTACTCCAGGTGTTTCTTGACTTCCTACTTTTACATTCCAGTCCCCTATAATGAAAAGGAGATCTTTTTTGGTTGTTAGTTCCAAAAGGTGTTGTAGATCTTCATAGAACCATTCAACTTCAGCTTCTTCAGCGTTACTGGTTGGGGCATAGATATGGATTACCATGACACTGAATGGTTTGCCTTGGAAACAAACAGAGATCATTCTGTCGTTTTTGAGATTGCATCCAAGTACTGCATTTCGGACTCTTTCCTTCAGTTCAGTTCAGTTCAGTTCACTTTAGTCGTTCAGTCGTGTCCGACTCTTTGCAACCCCATGAACTGCAGCATGCCAGGCCTCCCTGTCCATCACCAACTCCCGGAGTTCACTCAGACTCACGTCCATCGAGTCCGTGATGCCATCCAGCCATCTCATCCTCTGTCGTCCCCTTCTCCTCCTGTCTCCAGTCCCTCCCAGCATCAGAGTCTTTTCCAATGAGTCAGCTCTTCGCATGAGGTGGCCAAAGTACTGGAGTTTCAGCTTTAGCATCATTCCTTCCAAAGAAATCCCAGGGCTGATCTCTAGAATGGACTGGTTGGATCTCCTTGCAGTCCAAGGGACTCTCAAGAGTCTTCTCCAACACCACACTTCAAAAGCATCAATTCTTCGGCGCTCAGCCTTCTTCACAGTGTGGATCACTATAAACTGTGGAAAATTCTAAGAGAGATGGGAATACCAGACCACGTGATCTGCCTCTTGAGAAATCTGTATGCAGCTCAGGAAGCAACAGTTAGAACTGGACATGGAACAACAGACTGGTTCCAAATAGGAAAAGGAGTATGTCAAGGCTGTATATTGTCACCCTGCTTATTCAACTTATATGCAGAGTACATCATGAGAAAAGCTGGACTGGAAGAAGCACAAGCTGGAATCAAGATTGCTGGGAGAAATATCAATAACCTCAGATATGTGGATGACATCACCCTTATGGCAGAAGGTGAAGAGGAACTAAAAAGCCTCTTGATGAAAGTGAAAGAGGAGAGTGAAAAAGTTGGCTTAAAGCTCAACATTCAGAAAACGAAGATCATGGCATCTGGTCCCATCACTTCATGGGAAATAGATGGGCAAACAGTGGAAACTGTGTCAGACTTTATTTTTTTGGGCTCCAAAATCACTGCAGATGGTGACTGCAGCCATGAAATTAAAAGACGCTTACTCCTTGGAAGAAAAGTTATGACCAACCTAGATAGTATATTCAAAAGCAGAGACTCTTTCCCTATGTCCTGTCAAAATAAGAAGTTGAAACCTCATCTTCCATTTTTCTACTCTGTCTCGGGAATCAATCATTTCTTCAAGGAACTCTGATTCTTTTTAATGGAAAAAGCAGTTTATGTGCCAACTGTGGGGATTAGGTGGGTGTGTGGCTACCACTATGTCACTGATTCTAGGCTGTTTCAGTGGATGGAGACAGAACGTATGAGCTGGTATGTGTCTGCACGTTTCCTTCCTTTCTTTCTTCCTATCTATCAATATCATCATCATCATCTATGTAAATTATCAATAACACTAGAGTATATGCTGATATCTCAGTTCCATTCTGACCCTTCAGGGTAAATTCTTGGCTTCCCTTTTTTCTATATCTAGTCTCATTCCCTCAACAGAAAAACAAATACTCAAAAATACTGCTTCCCATTATCCTCTTCATTGATGATACTGGAGGTAACTTTGTATAGATCCTAAAGGACAGACTGTAGAAGGACAGTTTCAAAACTGATAATCCATATCACTAGACAGCTACAGTTCTCACAATACAGTGAGTTTGTTCTAGGATAATAACGGCATAGCTTTGACCTATATTCAGTTCACTGAACCTCATTAATATTTTCCCAACAGTTATGCTTGCCGGAGTCGTCACTGTGTGGTGTAAATCACAACCACAAAACTGTGGCAGGTTAATGTCTCAGTTTACAGATGAACTGTGTCTTCACCATTCTTGAAAAGTTCCCATCTGTTATCATTTCTTTTCTGCTGAAAGGATCTCCTTTAGCATATTTTGAATAAATGCCTATTGATGTCTTTTGCCTATTTTCAAATTGGATTGTTTGTATTTTTTATTGTTGACTTTGGGGGGTCTTTATATATTTTAGGTACAATGTCTTTGTTGGAAATGTGGCCTTTAAATACTTACTCTCAAGTCTGCAGCTTGTATTTGCATCTTCATAGTCTCATTCACAGAGAAAAATGATTTAATTTTGGTAAATTCCTTTGTCAATGTTTCCATTTATAGTTTGTACCTTTGGCAGTATATGTGGAGTCTCTGCCAATCCAAGGTTCTAGAAATTGCCATCTGCTTTTCTTTTCCTTTTAAAAGCATACTTTCACAATTTACATTTAAATATGTGATTTATTTTGAGTTAGTTTTTTTCATAAAGTCTGTGTCTGATAATTTTCAATTTGATGCCAGGCATTCTGTTCTTACCTGGTTGAGTGTTAGGTATTTGTATCTTTCTAAAACTAGGTTTGAGTTTTGTTATAGGACCTGATAAGTGACTCATCAATTTTGATCTTTTAGAGTTGTGCTTTGAGTTCACATATGGGACCAGAAATGTGTTTAGCCTGAGATTGATTTTCCCCATTTTTTGATACAAGGTCTTTCTTAGCTTGTTAATCGGTGCCCCATGAAAACCAACGTTTTCTACTCTGGCTGTTGGAGGCTTTATTTTGGGCATCATGTAGGCGCTGGTTCTTCTAATCCTCTCAGGTGGGCCTTTCCCTGACCAGGTAGGGGTGGGAAGGAGGGCCTCTGAATCTCCAGAGCTCTCTTTGGAACCCCTTCCTTTCCAGGACTTGTGCTGTGAACACTAACCCCCTTGACTTCCCCAGACTTTCAGCTCTGCTCCAACCGTGGGCACCAGTGGGCTCCATTGGAATTACCCTGCTTGCCCAGAGGCCAAGAAGCCATCTCAGGTGGTCTGCTATACCAAACAGAATGCTCCCCTCATTTTCTTCCTCTCTTCTGTGACCTTGGGTGTCACTGTTTCATATATTTCTTTTTCCAGTTTATTAACTATTTCTGACTGGAGGTTAATTTTTTTTCTCTATTATTCCACCTTTGCTGGAAGCTGAAGTTGGCCCTCATATTTGAAACTTAATTTCTCCACTATGATATGACAACAGATTACCAACTATTTCTAATATCTAAGGCATTTTATGCTCCTTGTATTTACGCTATCTCATCCTATAAACTTATCCTTTGAAATTATCTTATTACCCTTCTCTTCAAACCATGACCATAAGGTCTTTAGAATCCACACACTTCTTATTTTCCTAGTACTCCTCTTCAAATTCATGACTCATCTTTTATATAATTTATCTATTTCCTTTGTAGGATATTATTAGATCTTATTTTGTAAGAGTGAGCTTCTATTTAAATAATCTATACTTCCCATGTATACATGTCTTTCTCTGCATCACTGTATTTATCAGTTCTATAAATAGGCACATTTTCCTGTATCATCATTTCCTCTTTCTCTTCTTTCCTCCTTTTACTTCTACTCACCTTTTTTGTTGCGCTCCACCTCAGATGACAAATCCCCATCCCAAGGAGTTTTATTTGCCCTTGAGTTTATTTTGCCCTTGAGTATCTTCCTTGACTGGGTTGTGTGAGGAATGATGCTGATCCTGGCTGGGAACATAATTTAGGAATGTCATTCTTTTCTTTTGATACTTTGTAGATTTTATCCCACCCTTTTCTGAGTTCCAGCACTGCCAATAATAGACTGGATGTCTGCTTACTCTAACATATGTGCTTTCTTCCTCTTCCTTTAAGTTCTTAACTGGGCATTAGAGAAAGTTTTCAACTACTATACACGAGCTATCTTCACATCAGGAACTTTTAGTTGTAATATATATGACTTCTCTTTAATCAGTCACCTAAAACTGTTTTTAGAACTTTTATTATTTCATAGTAACCCCTTTGGATCTGTCATGAATTTCTATTCTACTTTTCCTCATGAGTCTCTTTTATTTTAATTCTGTGCTTTGGTTTTAAGGCTTTTTGAATTTTGGTCAAGTAATCATATTTGAGCAACTAATTCTGATCTAAATGGTGGTTTTCTACTTTTTTTTTTTTTTTACTTTATTTTACTTTACAATACAGTATTGGTTTTGCCATACATCAACATGAATCCACCACGGGTATACACGTGTTCCTAATCCTGAACCCCCCTTCCCCCTCCCTCGCCATACCATCTCTCTGAGTCATCCCAGTGCACCAGCCCCAAGCATCCTGTATCCTGCATCGAACCTAGACTGGCAATTCGTTTCTTATATATTATACATGTTTAAATTTATGGAATATTTGCAAACGACAACCTACTAGGTAAATAGTTTGGGCACTATGTGATTTTGATTATAGAAATCATTTTGTGTGCTGTCAATAAATCTGTTTCTTTGTTGAAGATACCTTCTCTGTTACCTGCCATGAGTTTCATTCAATTCATTAGGAATGTCCTAGTCATATTTTTTCTATTCCTCTTTAAGCTGATAGCTTGTGACCAGGTTCTCTTAAGGCCCTGCTGTTATCCTCAGCCTATGCTTTCGGCTCAGATCTGACCAGTCTGGTGCTTGGATGTTTGCACTCATGTGGGCAGAAGATGTGCAGCACCATCTGTCAGAAGTTTCCTAGCACATGATGTGAAAAAGCATTTAGGAGTTGTGCAGGAATTAAATACAAGGCTTCCTACATGTACATTACATAAAATTTATACAAGGCTTCCTAAATCTTCATTATACATGACACAGGTGGCTATGTCAAAAATGGTGAGTTGAACCATATCCTCAGTTCAGTACTGTTCAGTCGCTCAGTCATGTCTGACTCTTTGCGACCTGATGAATCAGAGCAGGCCAGGCCTCCCTGTCCATCACCATCTCCCGGAGTTCACTCAGACTCATGTCCATCGAGTCGGTGATGCCATCCAGCCATCTCATCCTCTGTCATCACCTTTTCCTCCTGCCCCCAATCCCTCCCAGCATCAGAGTCTTTCCCAATGAGTCAACTCTTTGCATGAGGTGGCCAAAGTATTGGAGTTTCAGCTTTAGCATCATTCCTTCCAAAGAAATCCCAGGGCTGATCTCCTTCAGAATGGACTGGTTGGATCTCCTTGCAGTCCAAGGGACTCTCAAGAGTCTTCTCCAACACCACAGTTTAAAAGCATCAATTCTTTGGCGCTCAGCTTTCTTCACAGTCCAACTCTCACATCCATACATGACCACTGGAAAAGCCATAGCCTTGACTAGACGGACCTTTGTTGGCAAAGTAATGTCTCTGCTTTTCAATATGCTGTCTATGTTGGTCATAACTTTTCTTCCAAGGAGTAAGCATCTTTTAATTTCATGGCTGCAGTCACCGTATGCAGTGATTTTGGAGCCCCAAAAGATAAAGTATGACACTGTTTCCACTGTTTACCCATTATAAGGAAGTATTTGAAGGGAGAACAAATGAAATGAAAAACTGGATCATACGTGTGTACGAATAAGTGCATATTTGTACAAATATCTATCAACACACACATGCATGCACGTGTGCACACAGACACAAAAATTCATCCATAATGAGCCAAAATGAAAAGTCACATCCCTTAGGTCATAGGTCAAGGTACTTACTAATGAATCAAATTTCCTCTATTTCCACTTTATGAAAAGAGTTAAGTAGTATTACCTGAACAAAATGTGTAAAATAAAGTATTCTTCACTAGAGGCAGATTCTACTTGAACATGTACATAAGAGGAAGCTGTACCAGGACGTTATTGCCTTTATAAGCCAACTGATGATTTACAAGAAATTCATAACATTGTGTTAGTCAAATAATAATTTCACATACTTTTTTCTTCAAATATAAAGTAAAAGGACTTTCAAGAGCAATAAATCAATAAAAGTTAAATTATCGTATAAGTAATGATAGAATATACTTTATATACAATATTTAGAATTTAATAATAAACTCCAGGATACAAAAGAACAATTTAGCAATCTCTGAATTATATATATATATATATATATAATATATGTAATATAATATATGTGTGTGTATGTGCACATGTGCTTGTGCGCTAAGTCGCTTCAGTTGTGTCCAACTTTGTGCCACCCTATGGACTGTAGCCCGCCAGGCTCCTCTGTCCATGGGATTCTCCAGGCAAGAATACTGGAGTAGGCTGCCATGTCTTCCACCAGTGGATCTTCCCGACCCAGGGATCAAACCCTCGTCTCTTAGATCTGCTGCACCAGCAGGCAGGTTCCTTAGCCTTAGCACCAGTACTACCTGAAGTTATGTCAAGAAACACATGTATTTTAGTTGTTATTTGTATGATTAAAATTTAAGCAAAACAAATATTTCATTATATTAAAAAATATATTCATTCCCCCTCCCCCAGAAAGTAGTATTATTTCATCTATTATTGCTTGAGGACATGTTTTATATGAGTATTTCTGTGAAATTTTGTGAGTTGTGTTTCATGGTCCATGATATGGTCAGTCTTGCATATTTTATATAAACTTGAAAATGCAGGAACTCTGCTGTTGGGCTGAGTGCTCTGTAGATGTTAATCAAAGATGTTGGCCAATCGAATCATTGAGGTCCTCTCTCCTTGTTGACTCACATCCTGTCAGTCAGACAGGATGGCTGACTTCTTACAGTAAACTTAGATTAGTTATTTATCCTATCGGCTTCTTCCCTTTCTGCTTCAGTTGTTTGGAATGCTGATGCTAGCTGATGCACACTCAGGATTATCATGTGTTCCTGAAGAACTGCCTCCTTTCTCATAAATCTCACTTTGTTTCCAATATTGCTCCTTGCTCTGATACCTGTTCTGTCTGATGATAATATATTTACCCCCGTTCATTTGGTTAGTGTATGCACTTTACATCTTGTTCCGTGCTTTCAGTTTTATCCTATCTCTTTATATATAAAGTTGGCTTTTTGCAGGCAGCATACAGTCTTTCTCTTTTCATCCAATCTGACTTGCTCTGTTCTACTGGTGTGCATATCCCATTCTCATGCAATGTGATTACTCAGGTGTTTGGATTAAAACCACCCCCTCTCAGGATTTTTTCATTGTTGTTTGCTATGTTCTCTTTCTTCTTTCTTTCTCCTTCCCTGTCTCTTATTTAAATTATTTGTTTCAAATTCATTTCATCTTCTTGACAGTCCTCCTTATTTACTTTTTTCATTGATCCCCTTGGGTTTACAATATACATTTTGAATTAATCAGAGTCTACCTTTTATTGCCAGAACTTTACATCATTTCTTTCCCTACATTATTTGAGTTACTTTCTCATACTCTCTACTTTTACCTGCACCATAAACACATGAGCTACTGCTACAGTTTTTGGCTTGAGTGAGTTATCTTTTAGGGTATTTTAAACTAAGAAAAATCATAAATTTAATTTTACTTTTATTTATTCCATTTCCAGAGCTCTTCATTTCCTTGCATAGATCCAAGTTTCAGAATGATATATTATATCAGTCTAAAGAGCTTCCTTTACCATTTATTATAGACTAGATCTCTTGAAATTAATTCTCTCCTTTATTTTTCTATCATTTCTGAATTACCTTTGTTGACCATAGAATTTGGGGTTGACAGTATTTATTCTTACAGTATGTTAAATATGTAATTTTATGTAAAACCTGCAGCATGTAATTTTCTTGCTTATAGGGCCTGTGATTTAAAATCTGCAGTAATCCTTATCTTTTTCTTCTAAATGTAGAATTTCTTTTTTCCTCTGGTGGCTTTGGAGATTTCTAAGTCAGATAGTTCCAAATGTGTGTCACAGCTGAGTCTGATCCTCATGATTTCTTTGTTGCTCTAGACTTTCATATACCTCATATTCTTTTGTTGTTGTTCAAAGCCAGACGTGTTGTATAGGACAACAATGACCGAGGTAAACAGTCTTGATATCTGGAGAAGGACACCACTTTCTTTTGCTGGAGCTTTAGTGGGGGGCTGACACTAATCTAGAGTGGTGTGTGTTTGAGATTTGCTATTGTTATGGTTACTCTCAGTTACCTCAACTTTCAAAATCTTATTGAGATAAGGAGGTTCCAAGGTGGGTGTGGCTGCTTGGCTCTGAGTCCCGTGTATGCACTTTGTTTTCTCCTCAGCAAGGGTCCCTGTGCACACTCTTGTTTCCTTTCTGTCCCCTTAGAGTGGTCCACTGTTATCTCTCGTTATTCGGAGTTATGTAAGGACAGAGGCACCTGAGAGACAAGAGGCTCAATTCTCTAGGCTGAAAACCGGGAAAGACTTTTCTACAGTGTCCTTTTGTCTCAGAGCATTTATTTCAGAAAACTTGTAATTGTTGTTTGTCAGTAGTTTATCCTCTCTTATATTTTTACATATAATATTACATCTATTTTGTATCTCTTGATATATAATATTATAGATACTTTTGAGTAGTAGACTGAACTATTGTCAACACTGTGACCCAGGAACACCTTTATCAGGGAGGGACCTGGGGTCACCTCTTTGAAATGTACTCATCAGGGGAGGCGAGCCCAGCTGAGTCTGTGGGAGGCAGTGCTCCCACAGCTCCTGCTCCACACTGCACAACTACATTTGGTTTTCCTCTAGATAAAGTAGATCAGCAAACACGATGTCACCCCAGTCAGCAGGTGGACTAGGGTGAACTGTGTGTGACGAGTGCTCCCCAGGTCCTCTTGCTGATGGAGGAGCCACTGCTCATCTTGAGAGCGAGCGTGTAGGGGCTCCGTCGGCCATGCGACAGGCGGGCTTTCCTTCTGTCTGCAGACTCCCAGTGGATGCCTGTGATGCCCACCCTGTTCTGGTTTGCTCATGACTTAGTGACCAATACACCCTGTCTTTCTCTTCTACCTTGGTGAAGAGGTTTCTGGGCTGCAAGAAGATTTCATGTTTAAGTTATTTTGCCAGCACTAGCTCCTCTCCTACGTCTGCACCAAAATGGACAGTACTTAGCTTCTTTGAGCTTGTTAGTAGACACCTTGGGTTTTGTGCAGGAAGACCTGGTAGAATGTTCTCCAGATTGAATCCAAGACAGGCTCTTCTGAGCCTTTATCTCTACTGGGCCACACAGGGCTTGTCCTTGGCCCATTTAGTCCACTTTTAGCAAGAATCCTGCTGAGCCTGCCTTGCAGAAGTCCTCCATGCAATACCTGATCAAATGCTCACTCCCATCCTTGGCATCTGATCAGATGACCTGCCTACCTTCAGGGAGATCCCCCTCAGATCAGACTGGTTTGGCCAGATTCTCATGCCCTTTGTACGTGATCCTGCCCCGCTCCTGTGCTGTAGCTTGTCCTTCTCATGTTCAGAGTTGAACCCAGTCTCCATCCCTGAAGTCCTGTCTTAACTGAGTTCTTCCTCACTGTCTCGAACAATCGTCATGGACAGAGTTACAGACTCCAGTGACTTCTGTGGCCCAGGACCATCAGTTCTTCTAGGTGAATTGTCCTCACTGGTGTCTGGCTAATTCTCCCTGTAGACCCAGTCCCTCACTAAATTCTGAGCCAGTTGATTGCTTTGTGCCTTCAACTCTATAATGTGTTGGAAAAAAAAATCATCAATTTGAAGTCAGTCAGGCCTCCCTTTATCTTTGTAACTATGTCAGCAATGCTACTTGAGGCTGGCTACATGCTGGACTGAATCCTGCAAGGGCAATATTTACTTTTATGAGGAGTAGTAAATATTCTAACAGAAGTATTTTGTTTCAACAAAAAATGTGACAGAATTTAGGAATAGTAACGAGTCAGTCTGTAGCCTTTATCAGAGAAAATAGATGTAATCAATGTCAAATTAATGATGATGATGTCGTTAAGTTGCAACCTTTTTTCTGTTCATTATTACTGAAACCCACCTACATATTATTATATTTTTCTCTTTCTTAAATAGTATAATAGTCTTAGTCTAACTCATTTTAGAGTTTTCAGAATAGGTGGCTCTTACTAGGAAATGTGAGGCTACTTATGTTTCACTCTATTTTCTTCATCCCACCTTAATACAGCCATCCATTTCCCCCTTTATTGTTGAGAAGTTATTAATGAAGCAAAGTATGCTTTCTCTTTGCACTGACAGCCTGTCCACTGAGATTTTTAACTTGTACAACTCGACTGGAATTTATTTATGTAAAATGTTTTTAGTTTCTTTTGATCATATTTCCTTCTTTTTTGTGTTATGACATCCCTCTTTTATTTCTTTAAACATTTTAAATGATTATATACTATTCAGTATCTGAGGGCCTCTTTGATTTTCTGCTTGCTCTCACACCTGAGCCTTGCTTCTTCACATATTTCATAGTTGCTTTGCGAGACTCTCCTGAGGCCAGACTTGAGCACATCACCTATTCCATGAGAATTTGCTTCTGCGGTGATTGTAGCCATGAAATTAAAAGACGCTTACTCATTGGAAGAAAAGTTATGACCAATCTAGATAGCATATTGAAAAACAGAGACACTACTTTGCTAACAAAAGTCCATCTAGTCAAGGCTATTTTTTTTTTTTCCAGTAGTCATGTATGGATGTGAGAGTTGGATGGTGAAGAAAGCTGAGCACCAAAGAATTGATGCTTTTGAACTGTGGTGTTGAAGAAGACTCTTGAAAGTACCTTGGACTGCAAGGAGTTCCAACCAGTACATACTAGAGATCAGACTTGGGTGCTCACTGGAAGGACTGATGTTGAAGCTGAAACTCCAATACTTTGGCCACCTCATGTGAAGAGTTGACTCATTGGAAAAGACCCTAATGCTGGGAAGGATTGGGGGCAGGAAGAGAAGGGGATGACAGAGGATGAGATGGCTGGATGGCATCACTGACCTGATGGACATGGGTTTAGGTGAACTCTGGGAGTTGGTGGTGGACAGGGAGGCCTGGCGTGCTGCGATTCATGGTGTCACAAAGAGTCGGACACGACTGAGTGACTGAATTGAACTGAACTGAACTGGCTAGGTGTCAGGGTCACTGAAGTTCAGGACTGCTTGGGGGCTCCAGGACCACACGGGAAAACAGGACAATGACCATGAGGTATGAAGGGATGTTTTTGTGTGACCTGGTCCAGGAAAATGAGCTCTTGTTGACATTTCTCAGGCAAATGGAACTGCTCTAGAAAATACTTCCAGAGAAGGTACCATCCTTTGGAGGCTCTGGCTTTGTTTGGCATTTCAACTCCAATATTTCTACCTTCTTGTGGCCCAAAGTGTCATGAGTCATAAAACCAAGCTTTTGTTCCCAGAGGTAGAGCATGTCTGTGTGGCAGTGGTGGCCAATGCAGACATAGTGTCTACTAACAAAACACCTCCAGGGTCCAGATTCCATCTTCACCAAGCAGCCCTTGAGGACTTGCTTTACTTTCTCTTTCTTCTTTGTCTACCATGCCAACTCTTCAATTCACCATGACTGTGCTGAAAATTAAGACTCCTGAAGGTGGTGAACAACCCCTGCATTGTCATGTGTCACATGTGGACACAATCACATGGATCTCAGATTTTTTTCTTCATAATTCCAAGTATTAATGTGGCTTGTCATTTCTGACCCTCAAAACTTTTCCTAAAATGAGAGTAAATTGCAGCACTTCTGTAACCCCAGCATGTGTATTCAGTTCTGATAATCACTACAGATTCACTTTGTTTAACGTGTTTTCATTACATCAATACCCTTCACAGGTTCTCCATAGCCTTACTGTTTAATTACTGTTGAAGGTAAGCCCTCCACTCCTGGGATTTTGATTGCCTACATTCTCTCCTATTTTATGTGCACAATTTTGTATCTGATTTTTTTCCAAAAGCTATATCTCCTTTTTATCAGGTACATTCCTTTCATGCTGCACTAACTTGTTAAATATTGCCCCCTTGTTCACCTTACCTTGTTCCTCAGGCAGAAGGTCAGAACATTTTGAAATTAAACATCCCTCAAACCACACATTCAGTTGTATCCTTCCCAGAAAGTCTTTTATGATTATTTTGCTCTTCCTGGAGTTCATCATCTACTCTTTCACTGACTACATAAAGCCTTTGACTGTGTAGGTCACAACAAACTGAAAAATTCTTAAAGAGATGGGAATACCAGACCACTTTACCTGCCTCCTGTCAAATCTGTATGCAGGTCAAGAAGCAACAGTTAGAACCAGACATGGAACAACGGAATGGTTCCAAATTGGGAAAGGAGTTATGCAGAGTACATCATGAGAAATGTTGCGCTGGATGAAGCACAAGCTGGGATCCAGTTTGCCAGAAGTATCAATAACCTCAGATATGCAGACGATACCACCTTTATGGCAGAAAGCAAAGAGGAATTAAAGAGCTTTATGATGAAGGTTAAAGAAGAGGGTGAAAAAGCTGACTTAAAATTCAATATTCAAAAAAGAAAATCATTCATCTTGTCCCATCACTTCATGGCAAATACATGGGGAAACAGTGGAAACAGTGACAGACTTTATTTTCTTGGGCTCCAAAATCACTGTGGATGGTGACTGCAGCTATGAAATTAAAAGACTCTTGCTCCTTGGAAGAAAAGCTATGACAAACCTAGACAGCATATTAAAAAACAAAGACATTACTTTGCCTACAAAGGTCCATACAGTCAAAGTCATGGTTTTTGCAGTAGTCATGG
The DNA here is from genome assembly GCF_032405125.1 of Capricornis sumatraensis. Taxonomy (NCBI): domain Eukaryota; kingdom Metazoa; phylum Chordata; class Mammalia; order Artiodactyla; family Bovidae; genus Capricornis; species Capricornis sumatraensis. The sequence continues at coordinate 42,615,417 of NC_091072.1, read as the reverse complement.
ATGGATGTGAGAGCCGGACAATAAAAAAGGCTGAAAGACAAAGAACGGATGCCTTCAAACTATGATGCTGTAGAAGACTCTTGAGAGTACCTTGGACAGTAAGGAGATCCAACCAGTCCATCCAAGGGAAATCAGTCATGAATATTCATTGGAAGGACTGATGCTGAAGCTGAAGCTCCAATACTTTGGCCACATGATGTGAACAGCCAACTCACTGGAAAAGACCCAACTTATTGGAAAAGACCCTGATGCTGGAAAGATTGAAGGTAGGGGAAGAAGGGGATGACAGAGGATGAGAAGGTTGGATAGCAATCCCCAGCTCAATGGACATGAGTTTGAGTGGCCTCCGGGTGATAGTGAAGTATAGGGAAGACTGGCATTCTGTAATCCACAGAGTCGCAAAGAGTCGGACAGGACTGAGTAACTGAACAACAACTTTTACTCTAAATTCTGACAAGCTACATACTAAATTTTTTTATTGAAGTATAGTTGATTTACAACATTTTAGGTACACAGCAAAGTGATTCTTTTTCAGATTCTTTCCGCTATAAGTTATTATAAGAGATTGAATATAGTTCTCTGGCTATACAGTAGGTCCTTGTGTGTATGTTTTATAGATGGTAGTCTGCATCTGCGGAGAAGGCAACGGCACCCCACTCCAGTACTCTCGCCTGGAAAATCCCATGAATGGAGGAGCCTGTAGTCTGTAATCTGTAGGCTGTAGTCCATGGGGTCGCTAAGAGTTGGACACGACTGAGTGACTTCACTTCCACTTTTATGTATTGGAGAAGGAAATGGCAACCCACTCCAGTGTTCTTGTCTGGAGAATCCCAGGGACGGGGAGCCTGGTCGGCTGCCGTCTATGGGGTCGCACAGAGTTGGACACGACTGAAGCGACTTAGCAGCAGCAGCAGCAGTCTGCATCTGTAAACTACATATTTTAATTGTTATCATATCTACTTGTTTTGTTTCCCAAATAATTTTTTAAGCCCAGAGGGCAAAGATGTTAGTGTGGACTGAATTACTATACATGAACTGGATTTGCTTCCATGTACTAAAGAAACTGGGGAATGTAGTAATTAATGACCTATTATTCCTTTCCCTAAGAAACTCAAACTTCTGTATATTCTGCCAATCTGGGAAGTTTCAGTTCAGTTCAGTTGCTCAGTCATGTCCGACTCTGTGACCCCGTGAATCGCAGCACGCCAGGCCTCCCTGTCCATCACCATCTCCTGGAGTTCACTCAGACTCATGTCCATTGAGTCAGTGATGCCATCCAGCCATCTCATCCTCAGTCATCCCCTTTCCTCCTGCCCCCAATCCCTCCCAACATCAGCGGCTTTTCCAATGACTCAACTCTTTGCATGAGGTGGCCAAAGTACTGGAGTTTCAGCTTTAGCATCATTCCTTCCAAAGTAATCCCAGGGCTGATCTCCTTTAGAATGGACTGGTTGAATCTCCTTGCAGTCCAAGGGACTCTCAAAAGTCTTCTCCAACACCACAGTTCAAAAGCATCAATTCTTCAGTGCTCAGCTTTCTTCACAGTCCAACTCTCACATCCATACATGACCACTGGAAAAACCATAGCCTTGACTAGATGGACCTTTGTTGGCAAAGTAATGTCTCTGCTTTTGAATATGCCATCTAGGTTGGTCATAACTTTTCTTCCAAGGAGTAAGTGTCTTTTAATTTCATGGCTGCAGTCTGGAAAGTTTAGACCATATTAAATGGTCACTTATAAGTGTGGCTATTAATTGAACTATTGTGTCCACAAATGAATACATGTATTAATTTTTACAGATTCTGCACTTAGAATAAAGCAAAGGGAGGCCTTCTTTGGGTGAGAAATTATACTGGGTGATTTCTAATGACAGAATGATGTCATTCTTGTAGGGTTTTTACTCCATGAACAATGAATTTTTAATCACCTTCCTTATTATAAATACTAATTTGCTGGTACAAATAAAAAAAGAAGTTTACTGGCAAAAGCTAATAAAAGTCTTATATATTTGTTATTATGCAGAAGACATCCATATTGTTTATCTGTTCCAATGACAGCAATTTTTATCTTTTAGTAAGAAGTAAGAAGATGAAAATTTCTATGACCCTTTATAACGATAACAAGTCTACATTGGTTTTACTTGAAAATTATACACATGCATATATATACATGCAAATACATACATATACTCATATGATGCACATACATGTATACACATATATATACAGGTACACACATATACACCTATGTACACACATATATTCAGGTACATACAGATGGTCACATGCATGCAAACATATATACACACTAATACACATACATCCAAACACATATGGATAATTTCTAATAGTCAATATTAATTTCAAGATGATTAGTTCAGTTCAGTCGCTCAGTCATGCCCAACTCTTTGCAATTATAGCACACCAGACTTCCCTATCCATCGCCAACTCCTGGAGTTTACCCAAACTCATGTCCATTGAGTTGGTGATGCCATCCAATCGTCTCATCCTCTGTTAACCCCTTCTCCTCCTGCCTTCAATCTTTCCCAGGATCAGGGTATTTTCCAATGAGTCAGCTCTTCACATGAGGTGGCCAAAGTATTGGAGTTACAGCTTCAACATCAGTCCTTCCAACGAACACTCAGGACTGATCTCCTTTAGGATAGACTGGTTGGATCTCCTTGCAGTCCAAGGGACTCTCAAGAGTCTTCTCCAACACCACAGTTCAAAAGCATCAGTTCTTCAGTGCTCAGCTTTCTTTATAGTCCACCTCTCACATCCATACATGACTACTGGAAAAACCATAGCCTTGACTAGATGGACCTTTGCTGGCAAAGTAATTGTCTCTACTTTTTAATATGCTGTCTAGGTTGGTCATAACTTTCCTTCCAAGGAGTAATTAGAACCTTCTTTTATTGTCAGTAGAGACATCAAGCATTTTTAAGGTAGGTATTTTTCTTTGAGACTGTTGCTAAAGCAAAAATAATTTTTTTTATCACATTTCTCACTAAGGCAGTGATTGTGTTTTCTGAATCTTGATGATATATTTGTTTCTATTTTATCTGTACTTATTGTTCTATTTGTATTTTCCTTAAAGTGGCTGAAGGAATGGTAAATGGTAAATGAAAATGAAAATGCTGTAAAAGTGTGGTTTCATGCAATTCGATTATGTGTTTAATTGCATTTTAAATCATATTTGCCTAAAACTAATGGTAGATAAGCAAAAACTAGAAAGCAGAAGTTCTTCAAGTGTAAAATAATACAATTTCACATGAAGAAGTAAGAAAACCATGAGCAAAAGCAAAACAAAGTAAGAAAACAACACAGATAATCTGATTGAAGTAGGAGCCTTTTGGATCCATGTTGGCCAAGGAAATAAATGTTGCAGGTGATCAATGATCAAATGATCAGACCAAAAGACCATAAAATAAAATGAGGAAGAATAGGAAAATAGATGCTTAACAAATCAGTAAAATAAAAGACCTGAAAAAGAGCAACTCAATAAATTTCAGAGAAGGCAATGGCAACCCACTCCAGTGTTCTTGCCTGGATAATCCCAGGGATGGAGGAGCCTGGTAGGCTGCTGTCTATGGGGTTGCACAGAGTTGTACACGACTGAAGTGACTTAGCAGCAGCAGCAGGAATATATTTATATAAATAACATTTTAGAATAGATATTTATATATTATTAAGATGGCAATGAATGTAAAATTCACTTTTAGTGAGAAAAGAAGCAGTTTTATAAAAAATAATCCTAAGTCAATTACAAGTAAAACTTAAAACTTTTCATTCCCTATCATAAGTATATATTCTTATATTCTCAGTTGTATAACAAGCTTCAATTATATAGCAAGAAAGTCACTATTCCAAAGAGCTTTTTATTTAACTAGTGAATTTTGTTTCTAAAGCAGATTCCCAACAGAAATTATAACAAGGATTCAACTTTATAGATGCATAAATTCATTACTGCTTTTGTTTCATATAATTTTACCTTTTATATATAGACTGGTATTTTCTGGGAATATTTCTTTAATGTAATTAATTTTACTTATTTTTTAAGTAGAAATACATGGTGAATGACTGCATGGAAAAATATTTAAATTATTTTGAAAGAAGTCTGGATTTGCTCCCCTACCATATAAAACTCACAAGCTCTGTTTATGTATATTAAAAATCAATGTCACTGACATAACTGTTTAGTTACCTTGTCATGTATTGTGCTATGCTAAGTTGCTTAGTGGTGTCTGACTCTTTGCGACCCTACAGACTGCAGCCTACAGGCTCCTCTGTCCATGGGATTCCCTAGGAAAGAATACCGAAGTGGTTGTCCTTATTTCTTTTAATAGCATTAAAATATGTATATTACCATGTGTGAAATAGATCACCAGTCCAGGTTCTTATGACAGGGTGCTCAGGGCCGGTGCACTGGGATGACCCTGAGGGATAGGATGGGGAGGGAGGGGATGGGGAACATATGTACACCCATGGCTGATTCATGTCAATGTATGGCAAAAACCACTACAATATTGTAAAGTAATTAACCTCCAATTAAATAAATAATAAAAAAAAGAATACTGGAGTGGGTTGCCATTTCCTCCTAAAGGGGATCTTCCCAACCCAGGGATTGAAACTGTGTCTAGATCTCCTGCATTGGCAGATGGTTTCTTTACCACTAGTGCCACCTGAGAAGTCCTAGTTACCTTATGTGACTGTATTTTTCTTTTCTTACATTGTCTGTTTAATTAATTTGAAAACAGATTTTTATCCTTATAGTCATACTTGACTCCATATATTCATTTAATTCATATGTTCATTTGGGAAATATTAGTGAGCACATTTTTTTTTTTGCTTTATTTATTTTTTTTTAGTTTTTTATTTTTTTAATTTTAAAATCTTTAATTCTTACATGTGTTCCCAAACATATATGTATGGTATGCTGCTTTAATTTCTGAGAATGTAAAATGATACAAACAACAGATAAACAAAAGCAGAAAAAAAGACTCTGCTATTGAACTTACAATTCTATACTATTCTGGTTTGGGCAAGATATATATATATATATATATATATATATATACACACACACACATACATATACATATATATGTGTGTGTGTGTATATATATATATATATATATATATAAAATCAGGTTATTTAATCAGATTGTGTTGACTGTGGATATAAATGATTAAGCTGTGGTGATTGGTGTATTTAATCTGATACCTTCAGCCAAGCTAACAACTGCTTGAGTTATTAAATGGCGAGAACTTTTTCCAGGAAATACATAAATATATCTTTTCTCTAGAAACTATCAGTTCAGTCACTCAGTCATATCCAACTGAAAGGTTGTTGCTGAATGAAAAGATGCTGGGATTCTTGGCCTCTGGAGGAGAAGAATTCAATCCAGGGCCAGAGACGAGGCTTGATCACTCAGAGCCTTTGTGTAATAAAGTTTTATTAAAGTATAAAGGAGATAGATAAAGCTTCTGACATAGGCATCAGAAGGGGGCAGAAAGGGCACCCCCCTGCTAGTCTTCAGCTGGATGTTATATAGTCATTGTGAGGTTGCTCAGTCGTGTCCGACTCTTCACGACACCATGGACTGCAGCCTACCAGGCTCCTCCGTCCCTGGGATTATCCAGGCAAGAACATTGCAGTGGGTTGCCATTTCCTTCTCCAATGCATGAAAGTGAAGTCCTCAGTCATGTTCGACTCTTTGCGACCCCATGGATTGCAGCCCACCAGGCTCCTCCACCCATGGTATTTTCCAGGCAAGAGTGCAGTCTGTTAATGAAAGAAAGGAATGTCTTAAAACTCAGAATGGCACAAGGCCTCTCACCCATAAGATGCATTTTGGGATCATCTTGGCACCAGATGATTGACTTGAATCTTGTAGAAGGGCAGATTACCATACAAATAGTTTCGTTTACATAGATTAGGGGAACAATGTCTGAGTATAACATACTGGTTTGTAATGTAGGTTCTGAGCCATTAGGCAGGACGGACTTGAAGACAGAGTTTGGGGTAAATGCATAGTACGTTAACGTAGCTTAAGACAAACATTTCCATAAGAAAAAATGCATTGGTTAACTCAAGGGTTGAGAATAGTTAACTTCAGGTGAAAACAGGTGTCATTATGGCAACACAGTATTTTAAGAGAAATCTCCTTTTAAATTTGTATAGAGAAGGAAAAAAATATCGCTAGTTTGTTTCCTTCTGCTGCTTAAGAGAGATTAAAAATGTCTGACACTTGCAGCCGATTTCCTCTGTTTGGAGACCCCTGGCCTTCCTGCCTGTTCAGTCAGTTCAGTTCAGTCAGTTCAGATGCTCAGTCGTGTCCAACTCTTTGCGACCCCATGAATCGCAGCACGCCAGGCCTCCCTGTCCATCACCATCTCCCGGAGTTCACTCAGTCTCATGTCCATCAAGTCAGTGATGCCATCCAGCTATCTCATCCTTTGTCGTCCCCTTCTCCTCCTGCCCCCAATCCTCCCAGCATCAGAGTCTTTTCCAATGAGTCAACTCTTTGCATGAGGTGGCCAAAGTACTGGAGCTTCAGCTTTAGTGTAGTGTCATTCCTTCCAAAGAAATCCCAGGGCTGATCTCTTTCAGAATGGACTGGTTGAATCTCCTTGCAGTCCAAGGGACTCTCAAGAGTCTTCTCCAACACCACAGTACAAAAGCATTAATTCTTCGGCACTCTGCCTTCTTTCTTCACAGTCCAACTCTCACATCCATACACGACCACTGGAAAAACCATAGCCTTGACTAGATGGACCTACCCTCTCACAACTCTTTGCGACCCCATGGACTGCAGCATGCCAGGCTTCCCTGTCCATCACCAACTCTTGGAGTTTGCTCAAACTCAAGCCCATTGAGTTGGTGATGTCATCCAACCATCTCATCCTCTGTCATCCTCGTCCCCTCCTGCCTTCAGTCTTTCCCACCACCAGGGTCTTTTCTCATGAGTCAGTTCTTCCCATCAGTTGGCCAAAGTATTGGAGCTTCAGCTTCAGTATCAGTCCTTCCAATGAATATTCAGGACTGATTTCCTTTAGGATTGACTGGTTGGGTCTCTTTGCAGTCTAAGGGACTCTCAAGAGTCTTCTCCAACACCACAGTTCAAAAGCATCAATTCTTTGCTGCTCAGCTTTCTTTACGGTTCAAGTCTCACATCTGTACATGACTACTGGAAAAACCATAGCTTTGAGTAGATGGACATTTGTTGGCAAAGTAATGTCTCTGACTTTTAATATGCCATCTAGGTTTGTTATAGCTTTTCTTCCAATGAGCAAGCGTCTTTTAATTTCATGGTTGAAATCACCATCTGCAGTGATTTTGGAGGCCCCCAAAATAAAATCTCTCACTGTCTCCATGTGTCCTCATCTATTTGCCATGAAGAGATGGGATCAGATGCCATGATCTTTGTTTTCTGAATGTTGAGTTTTAAGCCAACTTTTTCACTCTCCTCTTTCATTTTCATCAAGAGGCTTTTTAGCTGCTCTTCACTTTCTGCCATAAGGGTGGTGTCATCTGCATATCTGAGGTGATTGATATTTCTCCTGGCAGTCTTGATTCCAGCTTGTGTTTCATCAAGTCCAGCATTTCTCATGATGTACTCTGCATATAAGTTAAATAAGCAGGGTGACAATATACAGCCTTGATGTACTCCTTTTCCTGTTTGGAATCAGTCTGTTGTTCCATGTCTGGTTCTAACGGTTGCTTCTTGACTTGCATACAGATTTCTCAGGAGGCAGGTAAGATGGTCTGGTATTCCCATCTCTTTAAGAATTTTCTACAGTTTTTTTTGTGATCCACACAAAAGCTTTAGATTAGTCTAGAAACTATATGTATATTTAAAATAATTCAACTAAAATATACATTTGCCCTGATCACTTGAAATCATGTTCGTATTTTAAATATTTGATAGACAGAATGTCAAAACTTATTTCTATTCCACACAAGGCTGTCCTGACCAGCCCTCCCCACCCTCCTCCCTCCACCCACCCTTCACTCTGTTCTTCCCACACAAGTGAACCAAACTCCTTGAACCCCGGTGTTCCCCTCACCCTCTTCTTTGCTGCAACTTTGAGGTTCGTGCCTGAGTATCTTCCCTCTCTCCACCTCCATCTCTTCTCCATCTTCATGTCTCAGCTCAGACACTTCCCCTGGGATCCCCTCAGGCTGGATCAAGTGCTACCCTGAGGTTCTGTAGTGCTCAGGCTAGTGCTGCCATTTTGTCTGGTATCTGATTCTACCAGGAGACTCCAGTTTTCTTTAGAACGGGTCTCCTGCATTGCAGGCAGATTCTTTACCATCTGAGCCACAAGGGCCATTTTTCAGAATAGAGATACCTCTTATTCACTTTCTGATCCCTAGAATTCAGCAGAGTGTAGCACTCAGGAGGCAGATATGTGCACCCAGAGGGTCCAACCTGCAGGAAGCCCATGCTTAATGATCTGTTCTCACTCTTGAAATTCTCATTGTTACTAATTTTTATTTTTTTCTAATTTCTTTATTGTGGTAAAATACACATAACCTAAAATTTTCTACCTTTATCATTTTTCAATGTTCATTCCAGCATTATTTAGTCTATTCTCTGACTATAAGTATCTGGAATGCACTGATTGCTCAGGGAGAGAGAATCAAGAAAACTGCATACACCCACAAAGGCTGCACCCTACAGAGGATGGGGAGTTATGGTACTTATTTGAAAACACATAGCATCTATTTTAAACTGTTTTCAGTATAAGTAGACTACTCCAGGGCACATCTTCTATTAATTAATTTTCTCAACATATTGTGATCAGAATAATAAACATTTAAAAATAATAGTCCATATTACATATTTTTGATAATGAGAATAATGAATCTATAAAGTACTTAAGTTTTCCTTTACATGAATTTAGGGCTTAAAACCAGTTTCTGCATTTATTAACAATTTCTAGCTTTTCTTTAAATAAGGCACTTCTATTGATTAATTATTATTCATGAGATTGTGATATGAAAATCAGAATAAGACATTAGCAATTTATATATGTTACTCTTTTAAAAATGGCCTTCTTTTATCTTCATGTTTCTGACTTTACAACTCTAAATGCTTTATTCTTTTCAATTTCCTTCCCACCTGCAATCAAAATAAAAGAAAGGAAGGAGATAAAATGTATGTTGTAATTAATGCGGCTGCTCCTTCTTGGCATCATCATTTGCAAATTTAGTATGTGAGCTGTTTTACTCTTAATATTTAAAAACTGTATTTATCACTTAGAAATAAAATTTATTCATGAGTGACACTTCTTTTTTTCATAAATTATACATACAACCTAACATACAATATTTCGTCTTTCCTCTAACTACCTGATAGATCACTTATTTCTGAGAAGTTCACTTAAAGGGAATAATGATTGTACTTTTCCTAATAAAACTCCCTCCTACATTACTTATTATGAAGTTAACAGAAAGGTTAAAGATGTCCTGAGAAGGTGTGGATTTGAGTAATTCATTGAAAACTTTCTAATTAGGTGATGTAATTTTCATTCAATGTTTAAGTATTGATGGATGGGAGAATGAAAGGAAAAGACAGCAATAATTCAGTATTTTGGTTTATATTTTCATAGCTTTTATAAATTTAGAACTAGGAATATACTCATTCAGCAGTTAGCTACATCTGTGTTCTGTGGATGCATTTGTGTACACATATATGCTTGATGAATTAAAGCTCAGCAGGCAGGGAGGAGCCTGAAACAGACTGTCTGTAATGGGGAAGCATCTAACCCTATTCAACTAATAGACCCTGGAAAACTGAGGGAGGTCACTTAGCTGACTAGTTTGAAACACTTTTCAGTGGCATTCTAACTACACTTTATATACTCCACAATAAGCAGGAGGTATCAGTTGCTTTAGTTGCTTTAGTCGAAGGGTCTGTTGTCTTCTCAAGCCCTCTCAAATGCACACCCAGCTTGATGTAGCCCCCTTCCACATCCCCAGGCCTTTTGAGGATGCTGAGGAGTTTCGTGTGGAACCACAGATTTTGCAGAACTTGGTGTGACAGTCATAGGTATGAAAATCCTTGATGTCTCTCATAGCCCAACATGGTTTGAATATATGCTATTTTGAACTTACTATTCTTGCTTTTCAAATTTGCTGATTTTTATTTTATTTTTTATTTATATTTGTACATAAAATGTATGTAAGGAATGTGAAAAGAATGTAAGGGAATAAACAGTGGGGAAATGGTTGAAAGAGAACAATAAATCAGGAAGATAACTGAAGGAAACCCACTAGGGATAATTGGAGAGCCAGCAATATGCAACTTGGTCAAGGAAACCTGAACAGTTTATGACCGGAAGTAAGGAAATGCAAGGGCTTCCCTGGTGGTTCAGATGGGAAGAATCTGCCTGCAATTCTGGAGACCCAGGTTCAACCCCTGGGTTGGAAAGATCCCCTGGAGAAGGAAATGGCTACCCACTCCAGTATTCTTGCCCAGAGAACTCTATGGACAGAGGAGTCTGGCAGGCTATAGTCCTTGGGGTCGCAAAGAGTTGGACATGACTGAGCAACTAATACTTGTACTTTCACTACTTTCGAGGAAATGAAACTGAAATAAAAGAGGCTATACCTCAGGTCCAGTATTGGCCTCCGTGGGGACAGGCTGGTGCTCAGCTGTGACATCTCTGCTGGACTATTAGAGGCATTAATTACACAGATTATGAAAGACATTGGCCTACTGGCCTGCTCTGTAATTTCAAAGGGCACCGCCATCATTTAATGACTGACACAAATGTGTCTGGGTCACACTGTTCTTTTAATTGGGCTATCTAGTGGGGATTATGCTTCAGTGGGGAAGTGTGTTCTGCAGTTCAGCACAGGATGTGGCTGTGTGACCCCATCATTCCCATGAGCTGAGTCATTCATCTCAATACCAGAATTCCTCATGTATCCACTGGCTCCAAGGAATGGCCAGGTAACTTCCAGACATACCAGTATTACCCCCAGTGGCTCTGTATGCTCAGACAACCCAGGGAATGTGATTATAGGATGGGGGCAGGTAACACAGCAAATCTCTCCTATTCTCTCTTCAAGCCTTTCAATTCCTTTTTCTACAGTATTTCAAGGGAGATTTTATTTTGTTTTTGTTTTTTTTTTCTTTTTAAATATAAATTTATTGATTTTAATTGAAGGTTAATTACCTTACAATATTGTATTGGTTTTGCCATACATCAACATGAATCTGCCACAGGTATACACGTGTTCCCCATCCTGAATCCCCCTCCTTCCTCCCTCCCCGTACCATCCCTCTGGGTCGTCTCAGTGCACCAGCCCCAAGCATCCAGTATCACGTATCGAACCTGAACTGGCGATTCATTTCATATATGATATTATACATGTTTCAATGCCATTCTCCCAAATCATCCCACCCTCGCTCTCTCCCACAGAGTCCAAAAGACTGTTCTATACATGTGTGTCTCTTTTGCTGTCTCGCATACAGGGTTATTGTTACCATCTTTCTAAATTCCATACATATGTGTTAGTATACTGTATTGGTGTTTTTCTTTCTGGCTTACTTCACTCTGTATAATCGGCTCCAGTTTCATCCACCTCATTAGAACTGATTCAAATGTATTCTTTTTAATGGCTGAGTAATACTCCATTGTGTAAATGTACCACAGCTTTCTTATCCATTCATCTGCTGAAGGACATCTAGGTTGCTTCCATGTCCTGGCTATTACAAACAGTGCTGTGATGAACATTGAGGTACACGTGACTCTTTCAATTCTGGTTTCCTTGGTGTGTATGCCCAGCAGTGGGATTGCTGGGTCATAAGGCAGTTCTATTTCCAGTTGTTTTTTAAGGAATCTCCACACTGTTCTCCATAGTGGCTGTACTAGTTTGCATTCCCACCAACAGTGTGAGAGGGTTCCCTTTTCTCCATACCTTCTCCAGCATTTATTGCTTGTAGACTTCTGGATCACAGCCATTCTGACTGGTGTGAAATGGTACCTCATTGTGGTTTGATTTAATGTTAAAACTCAATCCAACTACTTGTGTCTATTCTGGGTTACCTTGGTGGATTTCTGTTCTTTAGGGCTCTGATTGGATATCCCCTAGGAAATTTGTTTTAGATGAATGTTCAGTCCTGTTCTATCTATTCATAATAATTCTAGGTGGGATCCTCTCACCTGGCCAATTAAAAATACCTACTTTGAGGCTGGCCATAGATTTAAGTATTTTCTTAGGGTCATTTAAACTCGATCAGAGTGATGAGCTAAGTCTCAATAAAAAATTAACTTCACATCTATTAAAAGGAAAACTCCTACAATTATGGGGAGGGTCTACATGGTTAACACCAGGCTATGGTCATTTAAGTTTAAAGCCTCCTCTATGTTGGGAATGGTTAAATCATACTAAAAATGATCAATCTGGTAATTATGAGACAAGGCTGCATGCTTTATGAACTATGCCTGTTATTACCCTTAGAGAGAGTGATTGATATGGAACTCAGTGGATTTGTGGCACTAATTTATGGCCCTGATATCCTCAGGGATGATACAAAGGTGTAGCTTGGGATTCCCATGAATTTAAGGTCATACATGTTAACAAATTACAGGTAACCCCAACCAATCTACCATTGGTATGATCCCAATGGGTCAAAGATCTGTATTATACTGGTATGACCATTTAGTAGCTTGTGTGTGTGTGCCTTCAATGGGGTTGGAGGATGTAATTGACCATATCTAAGCCTTGACAACTTTCATAAGCTTTAAATGATAGTAACCAGGCTATTAGCCTATTGAATTCTGAGATCTCTATGATGAGAAGGGCAGTGCTACACAACTGCAAGACCCTTGATACCTTACAGCATCTCAGGGAGATACCTGTGCTATAATTCAAACTGAATGCTGTAATTTTGTACCTGATAAATCCCTTAATGTAACACATTTGAACTACATGAAAAATCAGATTTCAGATCTAAGTGACCCATTCCCTAGTCTTGACAATCTTTTAAAAAAAAAACTGGTGTGGGAGGCTCAGGGCTAAAATATTTACTTTTAATTGCACTAATGTTATTAACTATAGCATTTGTATTTTGCTTGTTTCACAAGATTAGTATTTCTTGTATTACCAAGAAAATGATGACTAGACTTGAAGCAGTTGATCAATTGTATAGTTCGATATATGATCAATGATTGTAATAGTATAACTCTAGAAGGCAACAGCAACCCACTCCAGTACTCTTGCCTGGAAAATCCCATGGATGGAGGAGCCTGGTAGGCTGCAGTCCATGTGGTCGTGAAGAGTTGGACATGACTGAGCGTCTTCACTTTCGCTTTTCACTTTCATGCACTGGAGAAGGAAATGGCTACCCACTCCAGTGTTCTTGCCTGGAGAATCCCAGGGACGGGGGAGCCTCGTGGGCTTCCGTCTATGGGGTCACACACAGTTGGACACAACTGAAGTGACTTAGTAGCAGCAGCAGCAAGATGACCGGTTTCCCTCCCTTTCTCATCTTAATTCATTAATCTGACACAGATTTTCTATGTTTTTATTAATGCTAATTGCAAAGTGAGTTTTGGATGTCAGTTACCTCTTCTAGTAACTAACAGTATTCATCCCTTGGAATCTGCCAGTTTATACGTCTAGTTACAAGTCTAGGAAAATGTTAGAGATGCTGCGAACAGGTCAAACAGGAGGGCTTCCCTGGTGGCTCAGTCAAAAAAGAGACTGCCTACATTGTGAGAGACCGGGGCTCGGTCCCTGGATCAGGAAGACCCCCTGAAGAAGGAAATGGCTTCCCACTCCAGTATTCTTGCCTGGACAATTCCATGGACAGAGAAACCTGGCACGCTGTAGTCTATGGGGTTGCAAAGAGCTAGAAGACTAAATCACTAAACAGGTCCTTGGAAAACAGTTACCCTCAGGGCACGTGCTTCAGCTGAGGCTCACAGGACTGCAGGGCCAGGAAAAGTCCACCTGTGTCAGTTTGAAGAAAGGCTCCACAGCCGCCCAGGTGCTGAACAGTAAACAGTGTATAAAATGGAGTTTACACAGTTCTTACTGTTCCAATTTCTAGGATCCCAGTTTTTAACAATCAGTGTGGTATGTTAGCTTAAGAGACCAAAGTTATAAATCCACCTTGCCTTGTAATTCATCTATGAGGCCTGGTTCAGAATTTTAATTCAGAAATCTTTATTACATAGTTATAAAAAATGAGATATTAATTTAACATAGACATGTCTGGTTCCTTACCCATGGCTAGAGTTGAATAAAAAGCTCTTTTTATTCTCTTTTTGCAATTTTCCCGAGAACAAACAGTATTCAGTAGAATCCATAGTGCTTACACATTAAATTTCTTGTATTATTGCCAACATTAGCAATAAAAACAACTGTTACAACAGTCACTTAGTCTCTCAAAGGCAATTTTTTCAATACATAAAACCAAGTAACCATTTAACCATCTGACATTATACTCTGGTTTCTCTTCAGATCATATCAATCTTTCAACTTTTAAATATCTGACATCTGAGTGCATGCTGTATATTACTAGTGTCCCATTTCATTTTCCACTGACAATGAGGTCACTATTCTCACCAGAATCAGCTGAGACATACAACTCCAAATTCCCATCCTGAGCAGGCAGAGTAAATGTCCTCAAAGATGCTCACACCTTAATTCCCAGGCAGTAGAACTTTGCTGATGTGGTTAAGATTAAGGACCCTGAGTTGGGGAGATTATCTTGGATTACTGAGATGGTTCAATATTTTCACATGAGTTCTTAAGAAGTGGAAGAGAAGGCTGAGGAGTAGCCAGAGCAATGAGATGGAAGAAAAGAGGGTAGAGTCCATGGTAAGGAAGGAGTTGAATCCCTGCTGCTACTCTGAAGATGGAAGTCAAGAATTGGCCTCAAGAACCTTGACAGGCCCCTCAGTTGACAGCCAGCAAGGAATGGAGAATCTCAGTCCTACAACTGCTGGAGCTAAAATCTGCCAACATCTCCTTGAGGAAGGATGTGATCCTGCTAAGGGGCCTCAGCTATGGAACGCAGCCCTTGTCTCAGCCTGGTGAGACCGTGCTGCGCTGAGGACTGTCAGAACTATAAGGTGGGTTCTTTAAGCCTCTACTTGTGAGAGTTCATCACAGTAGCAACAGATGGATACACCATGTCTGGGGCTTCCTTATCACAAACAGCATCACTCAATATTCAACGAGAATTACAGAAGTAAACCTATAAACTTTACTTTAGGGAATCAGGGGATTTGCAACCCTCAGAGGAGCTGGGAACAGGAAGGCTGAGGGATCTATCTATCCGGATGTCTGGCTGAGGCTGGAGCAGTGGCTTCTGAGGGCTTGTGGAGAGCCACTATCAAGTACAAGAATTCAGTAAAGCTCCAACAACCATCTCAACTTCAACACTTTTACTGGAAGTGTATCTCCCGTCTGCCAGAGCATCCAGCCGCCATTCCCCAAGGAGGTAATGACCTCCCTTCCACCTGTGTTCGAGGTGCACACAAGTGCTTCTTGAAGACCTATCCAGAACCACACAGATGAATGGGACCTGGAGCTGGAGCCCCCAGGGCATGGATGGCTTTTCACGTACCTGACAGAGCAGACAGTTGTGGGGCATGCCGGAGCTCAGCAAGCACCAGGCATGAGTCCTCTTGCTTCAGGAACACGGTGGGCTGGAAGCAGGGCTCTGACATTCAGAAGCTCGGCAAACTGCTTCAAGGTCCTGTAACACTCAGGCAATCAACTTTCTGGTCTGTAAAGTGAGGATAACATAACAGCATAAGAGAATAAGCATAAATTGTCCCTGGAGGTTTTGAGATTAAAATAGGTATTAGTATCAAGAATCCTGAAAACGTTTCTGAAAATGCAGGGTTTAATTATTACATTCTCCACCCCTAAAACATAAAATCCAATCAATGAAATGAATCTAGAAGCTGCTGTCCAACTCTGAAACCTAAGTATAGACCAAAGCTAAACACTTGTGGTAATTATGGTTTTTAACTGGAGGGAAAGGCCACAGAAAGGCCTTCTTCTAAATATAAGAAACAAAAATACAAAACATAGATCATAAAACTTGTAAGTCACATGAAGAAATACATATCCTCAAACATATAAGCAAAGAAAACAGAAACTATATCACCAAGTATGCAGGGGGAAGACAACTAAATTCCACTACTACATATTCACTCAAGATAAATAGAAATGTATCTACCAAAATAAATGACTTTATAAGAATTTTCACAGTGACATTATTTAAAATATTAAAAACTTGGGAACAACTTAAGTGTCTACTAACTGGAGAAAGGAGAAGGCAATGGCACCCACTTCAGTGCTCTTGCCTGGAGAGTCCCATGGACAGAGGAGCCTGGTAGGCTGTGGTCCATGGGGTCTCGAAGAGTCGGACACGACCTCAGTGTTTTATCTTGACTCAGGAGGGAACTTCATGTTGACACAATTGTCAACAAATTGTAACTTGGTACTTCATATCACTTTATTGTTTGAAAATTATGCTTCAGTGAAACAGAATCATGAAATTCAGCTTATAGGATGGCAGAACATAGAACAATCTTATTTGCTATAGAAATGATTATGAAAGAAAGAGAGTAGACCTAACTCAGAGTTAATTAAAATATAACAGAAACTACTCTATATTCCATATGAAAGAAAAATTTACATAACTGCTATACATAAATTATATATTAATATATATAAAACACAGAGCATAACCAAGTATATTTGAAGAGTTGCACAGAAAGCTAATTGTAGTTTTTGAAGAGCAAAAGAACAAAAAAGAAAAAAATAACCAGCTAGCATAAAGAACAATTAACTAAAATATGGTACCTGAATACAAATGTTTAAAAAAGGATAATTCTTTATGATGATATGCAAGGCTCACCAAGACAGATTGTGTCGTGAATAAGGAAAGTCACCAGGAGTTATACATGTTGCCTCCTTTTATATTGAAACATATATACATAATAATGAAATACACAAAAAAATAAATAAAAAATAAGGTTATGCTAGAAATGTTATTTTAATCTAAGGTATTGAGACTGGAGTCCAGGAAGAAAGTTCAGGCAGAAAAGGCTTTTGCCATCAAAGAATGCTGACAAGCATGACACTTCAGCATGTACTTAACTGACTAGCAGTCTTGCTAATTAGGGAGTGGATAACAGCCTTTTAAATACCATCAACTGGGGCTTCCCTGGTGTCTCAGATGGTAAAGCGTCTGCCTGAAGTGCGGGAGACCTGGGTTCGATCCCTGGGTTGGGAAGATCCCCTGGAGAAGGAAATGGCAACCCACTCCAGTACTCTTGCCTGGAAAATTCCACGGACTGAGGAGCCTGGTGGGCTATATAGTCCATGGGGTCGCAAAGAGTCGGATGTGACTTGGATTTGGATTAGACTGAAATTAGTTTATTAATTAAAAATCAGGCACAACTCTGGGTGAAAAAGGTTGTTCAGCAAAGACTTTATTATTACAAACATACAACTCTTTACTTTCCTTGATAAATTCTTTGAACAATTTCTTTCCAAATTTCTTGATAAATTTTAGATAAAATAAAGTTACATTAGGTTTGTAAGCCTGAAACAAAGTAGGTTTAATAATGGCAGACATTTTACTGAATCTATCCAGCTATTTACCATAACTACTTTCTTTTATCAAACACTTGCAAGGCAACATTTTTCTCCCACTAGATTTTGGATTTTGTTAAAATGGAGAAGGAAATGGCAACCCACTCCAGTACTCTTGCCTGGAGAATCCCATGGATGGAGGAGCCTGGTGGGCTAAAGTCCATGGGGTCGCAGAGTCGGACACGACTGAGTGACTTCACTCACTTTGGAATTCAATTCTATATTTTCCTCCTTACGATAGTGGGAAAATGGCTGGTAACAATCTTGGGTCACACTATATCCTGAATTTTTTTTTGGGGGGGGGCGGGTTCCATAGGTACAGTTATAAAATGAAGTAAAACATAAATTTCCAAGTACAGAATTATTCAACAAGGCGTTCTCCCCAGCCCCAGGGAATAGCAGCAGCTTTATCCTGTGGCAAAAATCTCCAGTTCTCCTGCAAGGACCTCATGCAGTCAGTTTCCATCTCTTTACGCAGTCATACCCATGAGGTTTGTTACTTTATATCAGGAAAGCAAAAGCAGCTGTTTCACTTGTTTGCTTTTGCTTGCTTGGGTGAGAAGGCAAGGAATGACAGCGAAGACATTGGTCTTTGCCAGGATTCAGTCTATTTCCTAGTGATGAGTTTGAAGTCTTAAAATTGGAGGAGTGAAGAGTTGAGCTAAAAACACTACTAGAGAGAATGTTAAGATGCTGCATCTTAAATTAGCTATTCTCTAGCAGAATCCTCCAGAAAGAAAGAAAGTGAAGTCGCTCAGTTGTGTCCGACTCTTTGCGACCCGTGGACAGTAGCCCACCAAGCTCCTCTGTCCATGGGATTCTCCAGGCAAGAATGCTGGAATGGGTTGCCATTTCCTTCTCCAAGAATCCTCCAAGCACTTTGCAAAGTCTGAACAAGAACTCAGCATCAGCAGTGGCTGCACGCAGAAGCCTCATCAGGGAGAAGGGTGTTGGTGATCTCGTGACAGCAAAGGACAGCGCACAGAGAATGACATAAAGGAGATCAAACTGCTGAAGCTTTGAGGAAACGATGATAGCTTTGAACCTTTGGGAACTTTCAAATATACCTGGGATCAGTTTGTAGAAGACCAGGAAGAAATCGTTGTGATAGAATAATTCTATTTATCGCAGAAATAAATCTGACTTTTATAACCAGAATTTAGCTTCTCTTAATATTGCCCTACTATACTTCTTCACAAGGTTATCAATGACCAATTGGTAAATTCATGACCAATCCTCAAGACTCATCCTAACAGACCACTTAGCAGTTTTTCTCCCTGTGAGTTTTGACCTCATACTAAAACACTGTCTTCATTTGCTGGTATGGATTCTCCAGTAGTCACGTACAGCGATGTGAGAATTAGACCATAAAGAAGGCTGAGCACCGTGAAGAATCAACACTTTTGTGGTGCTAGAGAAGACATTCAAGAGTCCCTTGGACAGCAAGAAGGCCAATCCAATCAATCCTAAAGGAAATCAACCCTGAATAGTCACTGGAAGGATTGAAGCTGAAGCTCCAATACTTTGGTAACCTGATGCGAAGAGCTGACTCATTGGAAAAGATCCTGGTGTTGGGAAAGATTGACAGCAGGAGGAGAAGGGGTGACAGAGGATGAGATGGTTGGATGGCATCACTCTCTCAATGGACATGAGTCTGAGCAAACTCCAGGATATGATGAAGGACAGGGAAGCCTGGCATGCTGTGGTTCATGGGATCACAAACAGCTGGACATGACTGAGTGACTGAAACACAACAACAAAGACCTTTTTAATACTAGACCCTCCAGCCATTGAAATCAGTGAGTCTGTCAAGACAGAAGATGGCTTTATTATATCTCCCTATCAGAAGATGTAATTAAATGTTATATATATGTATATTTTATATATGTAATAATATTTTATTAATACTTTTTAAAAAGCTTTTTTTTTTTTTGCTGCACTATGTGGCTTGAGGGATCTTAGTTCCCTAACTAAGGATGGAACCCAGGCCCATGGCAGTGAAACTGTTGAGTCCTAACCACTGGACCACCAGAAAATTCCCTTAAAAAGTATTCTTAATTCTAGCAATGATTTAAGTCATCCAGTTGCAACACAAAGAACTGGTATCATGCTTCATTTCTGTTCTTTCTGGACCTTTATTCATAAAAAGTTAAGAATAACATGGGATATTTAATACTGTAAAATACTATGCATCCTCTATGTGCAACTAAATGAGAATATACACTAATTCATGATCATGTCTGTGAGCACACGTTGGAACACAAAATGCAGAGTGATGATAAATGCTCAGTGAGGTGATCAGGAACAGTCTTGTTAGGTAATTATGCATTGCATTTATGGTATCTGAAAGGAACAATAGACCTTAATTAAACTGCCTTTTCTTTTACTTGAGCATTGCTGCTACTAACAGGACTCCCACACCCAGCGGCCATCTCGGACCATGTTCCAGGAGAATCCATACACCTGCATAGCACTCGGAAAATGTCATCTTTTGTCTCACAGACACAGGGAAAATGATGGGAGAAGCAGTTCTTTGGGGCCTGAAGCATGTTGGTCAGGAGGCTGGCTGTTTCCTGGCTCCCACGGTTCCAGTGCAGTGGGATGGAACAAAGAAACACACTGAATGGCAGGATGTCTGTCCGTTCTGTAGAGCATGTGGATGTTGGGGTAAGTGCCTCTACAACCTCAGGCCCAGGGCAAGCGGTTCTTCCAGCCTGGGCTTAAGTGCTTTCAAATAGAAAGAATCTATATTCTATAAGCTCTATAATTGTTCCTCTTTTGGGAAAAAAACACTAAAAATCATCCTCAAATTTTACCAAAATGTTGCATAATTCTAAGACTTCCATGGTTCTTCCCTAGGGAATCTATGGTGGATTTACTTGCTTGCTTTCCTTAGTTTCTCTGTCAAGCATGTATTCCAGTAGTCATCATCTTGGCCACTCCCTTATTAGTACTAACTACTCACTGCGTTCTTTCCCTGACTGACAAATTTTAACTCTCAAGGAATCAATGAAGATGTCACTTTCAAATTAGCCTGTACCTGGTCAGTTAGGCCTTCTTAGCCAACCCTTCTGTGTAATGCATGGTGGGACTGAGTTTGTTGGGAGGGGTCTGGGCAACTGAATACTGAATAGGGCCTATGAGATTTTAGGAAGCTAAACTGCCTCCTTGCTGATGACTCCATCAACCATCTACATACAGGATTAGTGAGGCCAGCATACTAACCCCCGCCTCAGAATCTGCCTCCCGGATGCAAAACTGTGGCAGGACTGTTTATTATCTGCGGGTGCTGGAAGTTTCATGAATGGAGACTCATCATTCAAGAATGACTGTGATGAAAAACATCAATTCTGTCCTTCAAGAGTTCTAACATCTCAGGACCTGGGACTCGGGGCTGAGGGCCTGAAACCCAGGACACGGAACCAAGAATTTGCTGCCATTTCTTTACGACGTTTACAGAGCTTTGCAGTTTTGTTTCATAATGACTGCTCATTTAGGGCTCCCCCGGTGGCTCAGATGGCAGAGGATCTGCCTGCAGTGCAGGAGATCTGAGTCTGATCCCTGGGTTGGGAAGATCCCCTAGAGAAGGGAATGGTAACCCACTCCAGTATTCTTGCCTGGGAAATCCCATGGACAGAGGAGCTGGCGGGCTAGAGTCCATGGGGTCGCAAAGAGTCAGACAGAACTGAGCCAATTATTAAAATACCAAATTCTTTGGACTCCATTTGTTTCCTCTGTTTTTGTTGTCATTTATAATTATATATCATATACGTAAGCATTTATTTTTCTTTTTTTAAGGCTGTTAACATTTATTTCTTAAAAGTTAACATGTACAAACCAAAAAACCACAAGAAGCATAAAATAAAGTCATTCATAATCACAAGCAATTTGTCATTTGATTTGTCCTTCCAGGTCTTGTTTATGTATCTATGTATTAATTTTTATGTAATTAAGATCTCAATTATGTATCATGCTTTTTCACGTATCATGAATGCTACCACTTCAAAGTCCCAAAGCTATGAGTATTTTGATGATCAAGAATACACTATACTGACTCAATCTGGTAGGAAGAAAATGTAATCCTGTTTCTTGGCAACAAAAATTTCAAAAGAAACAAAAATGGCAATAGGCTTCCAGATAAAGATATTGGCAGAGTTATGATTAAAATACTACATTTCGTTAATTTGCTTCTATGACATTATCACTATGACATTGGCATCCTTTCCAATGACTTTGCTTTGACTTTTCGTGTTTAAAAAATTGTCAACATATTCTGTTTCTGCTTAGACTGAAGTCTATTCAAATATTTTATCTGCCTGTGATCTTTAGAAACATATTCAAATCTATTTTAAAAGGAGAGGTACTTTTAATTACCAGTGAGTTCTGAAATAAAGAACCAGTATTTGCTCCAATTGAGTATCTTTATGAATTTATGAGTACATTTGCTTTAAGTCACTGATTTATCATTACAATGTAAACAATACATAATATATATTTTTGTATATATATTCACACACATTTTTTCAGCTAAGGGAGTTTGTTTTCATTTAGATTTTTTTAAAAAAAATTACTTCACCCAGAAGTCAAATTGTAAGTTTTATACCAATATGTATTAACTGCATATTCACTGGTATAAAAATTACATAATTTTCTTTAAAAAAAAAAAACTAGACTCATGTTCAGTATGTTGTTTTAATAAAGTGGAGATGGGTCTCACACACCAATGTGATGCATATGGAAATGGACTTTCTGGCTTTAGTCTTGAGAGATGCATTTTTGAGGTTTTGGTCTTGGAGTATATTTGTGGCAATATATATATATATATATATATATAATATAATATAATATATATGTATATAATACAGGAATACAAGACTGACTCTCCAAGGTATCTTTTAAAAGTATTTGCCAATATTTGCATTCCACCTAGTGTTAAATCAGAATCTCCAGGAACAGCATCAGATGTTTGTATCTGAATCATTTCTGAGGTGATTCAACTGAGCCTGCTGGTCAAGATCCACAGACTTAGGAAGTTGAATGCTTCTAACAGACAAAAGGAATAGACTGAAGGGATGAAATTAAGGCCCTTAGTTCCAAACTAAAGAAAATCATTTGCATTGATGAGAAGATTTAAAAAGGAAGCTAAAATAAACAGACAGGAGGATTCCTCAAA
The DNA here is from genome assembly GCF_032405125.1 of Capricornis sumatraensis. Classification (NCBI taxonomy): domain Eukaryota; kingdom Metazoa; phylum Chordata; class Mammalia; order Artiodactyla; family Bovidae; genus Capricornis; species Capricornis sumatraensis. The sequence goes on along the minus strand of NC_091072.1, from coordinate 42,592,603 downwards.
ACTCATCATCAGGCTCACAAGGAGAGCCCCCAGACCAGTGCTGGGTATGGGTGGCATCACCATGGAAGCCCTGAGTCCTCATCTCCTAACATCACTGGCCACCTCGCTGAGGGCTGTTACAGAATTTGTTTTCATGTGTCATGGATTCTAGCTGACAATATGAATCTGAGGGTGGTACTGGCAAAACCATGCTACAGCCAGTAGACTTGAACATTCAGTCATGAACCGTGTAATACAGTGAACAGTCTTGGTGCTGATGAAGCAGACAGACTGAAAGGGTTCCAGACACAAGGGCCAACAGTGCTTCACGATGGGGTCCATGTGATGATGCAGCTTGTGACCCCTTCACCCATGTTCACCATCTGTACTCACTGAATACGGCTCGGGGAGGATGTGGTGATAAATCACTCTGGATTAACTGTTTTCAGTCTTTTTCTGCATATCTTAGTTCACTCATGGATCTTAGAATATTGATAACAGGGTCCCACATCCCACATTTCTGAGATTCTCACTTCTTTTATCTACGGGGAAACTCAGATTGTAACAATTTTCTAAAGGTTCCCAGATAATTCTGATGCTTCGAAAGAATCAGAAACTTCTCTAAAAGTAAAGTGCTTGTACATCAATATGTTATACATATTTGATAAGAATAGGATTCTGAATAGTTATGAAAAATATACTAAAGTGAAGCAGACCAAATTTGTAGTTTAGTTTACATTCCAATCCCAAAGAAAGGCAATGTGAAAGAATGTTCAAACTACTGCACAACTGCACTCAACTCAACAAGCTAGCAAAGTAATGCTCTAAATTCTCCAAGAAAAGCTTCAACAGTATGTGAACCAAGAACTTCCAGATGGATTTAGAAAAGGCAGAGGAACCAGAGATGAAATTGCCAACACCTGCTGGATCATTGAAAAAGCAAGATAGTTCCAGAAAAACATCTATTTCTGCTTTACTGACTATGCCAAAGCCTTTGAGTGTGCAGATCACAACAAACTGCAAAAAATTCTTGAAGAAATGGGAAAACTAGACTACCTTACCTGTCTCCTGAGAAATCTGCATGCAGGTCAAGAAGCAACAGTTAGAACCGGCCATGGAACAACAGACTGGTTCCAAATTGGGAAAGGAGTACGTCAAGGCTGTTTATTGTCACCCTGCTTATTTAATTTATATGCAGAGTACATCATGAGAAATGCCATGCTGGATAAAGCACAAGCTGGAATCAAGATTGCTGGGAGAAATATCAATAACCTCAGATATGCAGATGACACCACCCTTATGGCAGTAAACAAAGAGGAACTGAAGAGCCTCTTGATGAAAGTGAAAGAGGACAGTGTAAAGTAAAATAAAGTAAAAATAAAAATTAAAAACAAAAAACTCAACATTCAGAAAGCTAAGATCATGGCATCCTGTCCCATAACTTCATGGCAAATAGATGGGGACACAGTGGAAAGAGTGAGACTTTATTTTCTTGGGCTCCAAATTCACTGCAGATGGTGACTGCAGCCCTGAAATTAAAAGATGCTTGCTCCTTGGAAGAAAAGCTATGATCAACCTAGACAGCATATTAAAAAGCAGAAACATTACTTTGTTGACTAAGGTCTGTCTAGTCAAAGCTATGGTTTTTCCAGTGGTCATGTATGGATGTGAGAGTTGGACCATAAAGTTGAGTGCCAAAGAATTGATGCTTTTGAACTGGGGTGTTGGGGAAGACTCTTGAGAATCCCTTGGACTGCAAGGAGCTCCAACCAATCAATCCTAAAGGCTATCAGTCCTGAATATTCATTGGAAGGACTGATTCTGAAACTACAATACTTTGGCCAGCTGATGTGAAGAATCGACTCACTGGAAAAGATCCTGATGCTCGGAAAGACTGAAGGCAGGAGGAGAAGGAGATGACAGAGGATGAGATGGTTGGATGGCATCACCAACATGATGTACATGAGTTTGAGTAGGCTTCGGGAGTTGGTGATGGACAGGGAAGCCTGACATGCTGTAGTCCATGGGGTCGCAGAGTCAGACATGACTAAGTGACTGAACTGAGGTGGCCCAGTGGGAAGAATCCACCTGCAATGCAGGAGACTTGGGTTCAGTCTCTGGTGGTTCAATCCCTGGAGCAGGGCAATGGCAAGCCACTCCAGTATTCTTGCCTGGAGAATCCCATGGACAGAGAAGCCTGGTTGGCTACAGTCCACAGGGTTGCAGAATCAGATATGATTGAAATGATTGAGCATATATGCACCAATGCACAGGACTTAAAGTATTAAAATACAGTTTTCTCAGGAAAGAAATGTCAGTAACAAGAGTTATGCTGTATCCATATTTGAAGGAGAAAATCATGTCTCATGAAAAGTCAGGAAAGAATGTTAATTTACAGGGACAACATGCCACATTACAAGACAGAGAACATAAAATGAACAAGTTTGACATTTAGAGATGCCATCTTGCCAAACAAATAGGTTTGTTCTGAATAACAATATATAATTTTGTGTGGGTTAAAAGAGTATGAAAGCCAGTCTAAGTAAATTCAACACACAGGGGTGTACACACACACACACACACACACACACACACACACATTCCTTGTTGGGTCCTCAGGGTTTTACTTGGTAATTCTACAACTGATAACAGTTGGCACATAGTTAAGTCATGTATTTAGCAATAGGTAGAAAATCTTCAATGGTTGAAAGTGAAAGTGTTAGTTGCTCAGTCATGCCTGACTCTTTGTGACACCATAGATGGTATCCTTCCAGGCTCCTCTGTCATGGGATTTATCAGGCAAGACTACTGGACTGGGTTGCTATCTCCTTCTTCCTGACCTCAGGTCTCCTGTATTGCAAGTAGATTCTTTACTATCTGAGCCACCAGGGAAGCCCTCACTAGTTGCCAGACATCATAATTTGCTGTTTTCACTTGGCATTCCTATTTTAGGAAAATAATAAGCACATTAGTCATAGTTTAAATATTAAAAGCAAATACTCTTTTTTAGATGTAGCAATATTTTTACATTGCTTTAAAGTTGAAAAATAATTTTCCCATATGTCATATCCAGATTGTCACAGCTGCCATAATTAAAAGAGATAATGGCTGTGGAGGCGTCTTTAATTATGCATCGCTGTCTTCTTTGTGGTAACAGCAGGACAGATGTTATTTTTTCCCTCCTGACAGAAGAACCAGATGATGTTAAGTGATTTGTTCAAGGTAAATCAGTAGCAGAGTTACCTTTAGGCAGGGCTACCACCATATCCTGGCTCCTTTCACACATTAACATTCACACATATATGTACAACATACACACATACCTGTCTACGCTTTGACACAGAGCTGTGCCTATAATTTTACTTGAAGCTATACATATGTACATACATATTCAGAGATATACACATACATATACTACACATTTGTATTAATGATCAGTTCAGTTCAGTCGCTCAGTTGTATCCAACTCTTTGCGACCCCATTGAGTCAGTGATGCCATACAGCCATCTCATCCTCTGTCATCCCCTTCTCCTCCTGCCCCCAGTCCCTCCTAGCATCAGAGTCTTTTCCAATGAGTCAACTCTTCACAATAGTGGCCAAAGTACTGGAGTTTCAGCTTTAGTATCATTCCGTCCAAAGAACCCAGGGCTGATCTCCTTCAGAATGGACTGGTTGGATCTCCTTGCAGTCCAAGGGACTCTCAGGAGTCTTCTCCAACACCACAGTTCAAAAGCATCAATTCTTTGGCACTCAGCTTCCTTCACAGTCCAACTCTCACATCCATACATGACCACTGGAAAAACCATAGCCTTGACTAGACGGACCTTTGTTGGCAAAGTAATATCTCTGCCTTTCAATATGCTATCTAGGTTGGTCATAACTTTCCTTCCAAGGAGTAAGTGTCTTTTAATTTCATGGCTGAAGTCACCGTATGCAGTGATTTTGGAGCCCGAAAAAATAAAGTCTGACACTGTTTCCACTGTTTCCCCATCTATTTCCCATGAAGTGATGGGACTAGATGCCATGATCTTCATCTTCTGAATGTTGAGCTTTAAGCCAACTTTTTCACTCTCCTCTTTCACTTTCATCAAGAGGCTTTTTAGCTGCTCTTCACTTTCTGCCATAAGGGTGGTGTCATCTGCATATCTGAGGTTATTGATATTTCTCCCGGCAATCTTGATTGCAGCTGTGCTTCTTCCAGCCCAGCGTTTCTCATGATGTACTCTGCATATAAGTTAAATAAGCAGGGTGATGATATACAGCCTTGATGTACTCCTTTTCCTATTTGGAACCAGTCTGTTGTTCCATGTACAGTCCTAACTGTTGCTTCCTGACCTGCATATAGGTTTCTCAAGAGGCAGGTCAGGTGGTGTGGTATTCCCATCTCTCTCAGAATTTTCCACAGTTTATTGTGATCCACACAGTCAAAGGCTTTGGCATAGTCAATAAAGCAGAAATAGATATTATCATGCAAAAGAAACACAGTCTATAGGATCCATAGTGAAGTGGAATTTTGAGCTCATCTGGTTCAGTATCTCCAAAGTCATCCCCTCAACCTTATACTTTATCTCTGCTGGAATTTTCCCAGCTTCCACTTCATGGGATGCTTGAAGATCTCTACTTATGATACATGAATTCCCTTCATGCTTGTCCAGGCATTTACTCACTGAAAAATGATAGTCACTGGATCGAATGTATCAATACTCCCAAAGCAGGACAAACTTATTTAAGGCCCTTCCTGAAATGCCAGGTCTCACGTATCTTTGGTGTTATAGTCTCAGACAGGAGAAAGCCAGGGAACAGGTGTGTGTATAAGCACTGCTCTCACATGAGTACCCCCTGCACACGTGTATTTTTATAGGCATTATCCCTGTACTAACCTGCTGGGGGAGTGCTGTTTGTAAAGATGAACACGCAGATTCAGGGACAGGAGGGCCATGCCTCCATGAACCCTTGGTCTCTGTGGTCCAGAGCACACCCACCTCCTCTACATAACAATTCCCTCCATGAGGCATCACAGACACTTCCACACATTGTCCTAACTTGTCATGGTGGGCTATTTTTAGCAAGTCAGATTTGAGTAAACTTCCTAGGAATTTTACTGCCTACAAATGTTTCTTTGATACTTAGGATGTTTGCTCTAAGACAGCTGGGAGGAAACAATAGATGGAGACAGAGACTGGCAGAAAGTGAGGCAATGCAATGAGAAAAAAGTGTAAAGAAATGGTTCCAGTTCTGTATTCTAGTGTGCTGCACCCCCTTCTGCTGCTCTTGTTCGTCCTTTCTTGGTGGCTGTCACAGGTTTTCACTGGTTTGGGCTTCCTGTCTGATACGTATCTCAGCTTCTCATCTGGTTTGATTCTGGCCTGGAGGGCTATGTCAGGAACCTCTACTCCCAGGATTAACCCAGGAATACCCACCCAAGAGATGACCTACTGTCCTTCATTGATTTGGAGGCTATTTGGCACAAATGCAAGAAGCAGTGTATTTCAGAGTGTGTGAGAAAAGGCTGCAGACAACTTCAGGGGCCATCTCCTTGACATTATGTCTTCCTCTTGTAATTCCTCTTCCACATCTTCCCTATTTCTGCCATAGCTCAGAATAGTTCTGTTAATTATGCAGAACACATCCTGAGAATGTCACAGAGAGGAGACTATCGAACCTTGTTGAGTGAGGCAGTTTTCTTTCTCTTAAAGCATCTGTAAAGGAGAATTTTGTTATTGGTGACTGGACTTAGTTACTGAATTCAGTAAAAAAACATGCTGAAAATACAGAATATCCTGAGACTGCATAAGACACTGAATATCCTCACAGTGAGCAAAGAAGAAGCATGGCTTCACCTTTATTTTAATTATTTATCTACGACAACAAAGAAACATTTTACTCAGCACCAGATTTATTCATGGCCGCATACTAAGGTCTAGCCATAAAGAACTCCTCTCTGAGAATGTACAAAGTGGTCCTTGCTGCTCATCCCTCTGGAGAATGGTGTGTTTTATCTCACTTGGGTTTCCACATGAATAAGTCTATCTCCACTGCAGCACATGAAAATGCAAGTGTTTCTTGTTGGCTACTCTGCATTTGCTGAATGATTTTTTTTCTTCAAAAAAAGCTGCATTAATCAAAATGCCTTCCAAGTTCAGAAAACATGTGACACACTTGTTTTCATTTTTCATCAACTCATCTTCATATTCCTTTCAAACCTCCAGATTGAATATTCATTTTTCAGAACTATGCCAAGGTGATGGATATGATATTGAAATTGTTTCTTACTGCCAATTTATTATTTTGGGGTATTTTCTTAGATTGTTACCATGAAAGGGTGATGGGCCCATATAGTATTTTAATCATCATATAACCATAAGACTTCATGTAAATTTACTAGGCATTTAGAATATATTCAAATTACAATATATTTTAGCTTTTAAGGCATACAGCTCAGTTATAGGTAATACAGGTGCAGAGAGAATAATCAGGTTTAAATGGGTCACAAAATCAGTAAGGAGAAGGAACAAGGATTTAAGCAGCGTATCTTGATCTTGGCAGCAGAGCAGAGCCCTGTGTACCACCTGGAGGAGGGGATTCAGATGGTCAATGGGAATTACTAAGAAGAAGGCAGAATTCTCCATTCATTTGTCGATGGACACTTCGGGTGTGTTTATGTCTTGGCTGTTGTGAGTAGTGTTGTAGCACGCGTGGGGTTGCAGGTCCTCTTCAGATTGTGATTTTGTTTCACTCAGATCAATATCCAGAAGTGGGAATTTCAGGTCATATAATAGTTCTATTTTTAATTTTTTGAGGATGCTCCCTATTATTTTCCACAGCGCTTGCACCATTTTATATTCCCACCAACACTGCACAGGGTTCCCTTTTTTCCACATCACCAACACTTGTTACTTCTGTCATAGCCATTCTAACAGATGTAGTAGCTTTGCTTTGTATTTCCCTGACAGTTAGTCATGTTGAGCATCTTTTCATATACTTGTTGGCCATTTGGATATTTTCTTTGGGAAAATGTCTACTTAGGTCCTTTGTCCATTTTTAATTGGATTTCTTATGTCTTTGTTGAGTTTCCTGAGCTCCTTATATATTTCTACTATAACTCTTTACCACATGTGTGGCTAACAAACATGTTCCACCATTCCAAATGCTGCCTTTTCATTCTGTTGATGGTTTCTTTTGTTTAAAAGTTTTTTAGTTTGATGTATTGAATCATTATTCAGTACCCCTAAACTTATACAATGTTACATTCGGTTATACCTTAGTTCAGTTCAGTTCAGTTCAGTCCAGTCGCTCAGTCTGGACTCTGCCCATGGACTGCAGGACGCCAGGCTTCCCTACCCATCACCAACTTCCGGAGCTTACTGAAACTCATGTCCATCGAATTGGTGATGCCATCCAACCATCTCATCCTTTGTCATCCCCTTCTCCTCCTGTCTTCAATCATTCTCAGCATTAGGGTCTTTTCCTATACTATAGTAAATTGGGGGGAAAAAAAAAGGGGACAGAGCAGAGAGCCAGGGAAATGAAACTGGAGCAAAGAGGAATGATCTTAGGCCCACAAAAATAAGGCAGTAACCTGAGACCCTCTGTTTCTACTGTGGCAACTGCAGAATATGCCTCAAATATATTCTGGAGACTTAGGATCAGGTCCACAGGTGGCAATGAAGGCAGCATGACACAACCTATGTGTTCTGATGGGGCTCTGACAGCATCCTACTAGAAGATGGAAGACTTCTTTCTATATTAAAATAGAGAATTAAAACTATCCTGTATTAGGAAGTATTTTGAAAATATTAGTCCCCTATGTACCATTCAACATATGTTAGATCAATTTATTATTGCCGATTTGAAAGGCAATATAACCACACCCATTCTCAGGTCCTTGACATTTGATTGACGGTTGATATTTGTTCAATGAAGGAAACCTTGGGGGTGTTTTTATTCTTCTTTTGTGATTACAGGATCACAATTTTGACACGACAAAAACTGAACTAGAACATGGAGCCTGATACATGTGGTTTGAAGGAACACATTGCTATGGAAAAAGTTTAAGTTGATTTGATTAACTTAATCATCAATCAAATTAGGATTTAAATGTGATGAGGAAAGAAATGAGCAAAGACAGATCCCAGTGTCTGCCTGGGTCTTCATGAAGGTAAAACTGACTTTCTGTTCAGTGCGTTCTGTGTGGAGGCAGGCCCCACCAGAATGGAGGAATGGAGGAGGCAAACTCTGAGCCACTGTGCCTGCTGAGTAATCAGACATAGGGAGAGACAGTAACACTGAAAGCTCTGCCTGCTGCTGGAAGAAACTCACACTTGACACTGACAAACAGGATGCTTTCCCACTAGGATCCAACAATAGGCAAAGATGCCACACACACTGTTTGTGTTTAACCTAGGGACAGCAGTTCTTAGCCAGGAAAATTAGGGCTGAAAAAGAAATTAAAAGTATAACTGCTGTAAAAAAGGAGGTAAACTATTTTTTTATCCCACAGATGACATATTCTATATATAGACAATCATATGGAATCTAGAAAACACTATGCAAGATCTTTAGAATAAGTTTAGCAAGCATCAGGATAGATTAGTATAAAAAACAATCATATTCCTATATCCTAAAATGAACAATCTGAAAACAAAATTAAAATAACACAATATTACTCATAATAGTTTTCTTTTAAAACAGTTTTACTGAGGTGAATTGATATGGAAAATTGTACATATTTAGTTATTTTGGACACACACATAGATCCATGAATGTACTGACCAGCTGACACCTTTATCACTGGAGAGCATTCTTCTTCATCCTGACAGCTTCTGACTTTATGTCTATTTTGTCTGATATAAGTATATCCTCTCCTTCTCTCTCTTTTTTTCAATTTGAATGGAGTATCTTTTTACATCAGTTCATTTCACGTCTTTGTGTCTTTACAGTTGAAATATGTATCATGTAGATACTAAACCAAAGTTTATCTAATGCTCTTCCTGATCATACAAGAAGATGCTCAACATCCTTAGTTATGAAGAAAATGCTAGCAACTAAAATCATGAGACACAGCTAGACATTGGCTAGAACAGCTTTCACACAAAAGGCTGAAAATAACAAATGTTGGCAAGGGTGTAAGGAAGCTGGAAACATCTTATACTAGTCACAGGGAATGCAAACCAATAAAACCATCTGGAAGATGCTAAACAACAAAACATATGCTTCCGATATGACCCAGCACTTCAGTCCTACATATGTGTCCCAGAAAAATGAAAAATTTCTGCAAAAAGCCATCACGAAATTGTTTAGAAAAACTTTATTTATAGAAAGCAGATGAATTGTTAGGTTGTGGCACATCCATACAATGGAATATTACTCATTAATATGATGAATGAACCTCAAAAACATGATGTGACTACATATTGTATGGTTCTACTTATGTCTCTAAAAAGGCAAAATGTAGAGACAGAAAGCAGGTCATACATCTGGAACTTGGGCTGAGAGTGGGATTGACTGCAAAAGGGCAGGAAGTTTTTGAGGGATGATGGAAATGTTCTTTCTTTCTGTTTATGGTGAGTAGGATAGTAAACTCAGGGAATTTAACTGCCCATGTAAATTATTTTTGATTGGTGTCCATCTACGATATCCCCCAGACTATTAGTTGTGGAGAATTAGGACTGATCCTAATGGACTTGGACATTCTAGATCACTTTTCCCTTTAAGCAAGGACCTAAGAGATTTTCCAAAGCAGGCTTCAGATCTGCAGTTTAAACTATAGGGAACACAGAACTAACAGATCAGGGCTGACTGACAGAGCCTCTTACCTCAAACATTGAGGGGAAAGCTCAGGTCATGTGTCATACTGAACCACACTCTTGTCAAATAATATTTAATATCTAAATGCAGGAGTGAAAACGAAATATTTGAAAATGAGTTGGCAATTTTCTCCTAGAAAACAATTACCCTTAACTCAATACCTCTTTTGGTTTAAATGCTACAGTATAAAATCCAGTGTTTGATTCTAGCATCACTGTCATTGCTGTAACCATGCACTAAATGTCTCAAAGACAAAGCACAGAGAATCACAGAAATAATTTAAAAAGAAAAACTATCACGTTCTGTTTGCTATTCACAAACCTGAGAACAACATGACGATTGTTCTAATTTGTCCTGTTTACTAGTTGCACAGAGACATCCATGCTTACACTAAGTATTCTAATGGTTATTATGAGCATTTAATACAATGAGACAAACATATTAACCTTGAGGAACAAATAACAACTAAAGCAAATTGTATACTTTTCATCTTTATTATTAAAATGCTGTTTTAGGAAAATAATGGCCTAATAATTTCACCGCAGGAGCAATCAAGCGATAACACGAGGATTACTAATGCTGCGTTTAATATGGAACTCAGAAAACCTTAACTGCACGTTGGGCTCACATCCCTTGCTACTCAGCCAATTATTCTCAAGAAGTCAGCACTGATAATTATCCAGGACACTTAATGGAAGATGAGACAGTGAGAGTAAAGCAGCATAAAGACTGGCACAGGATCATCCCAGTCCAGCATCCAATCAGTGAGAAATGCTGAAACAGACATCAGAAAACCTTAAGAGAATATTATTAATATGTACGCCGTGGGCTGCACAGGAGAACAACTGAACTGTTCTCTTGTATCCCAACGTGCTCCCATTCTACTCGACATTCAGGAACGGAAAATAGTCATGAGTGGGTTTAAACACATATGCACACTTGGCATTTCTCCCATCAAAAGGAGATGTCTCCATGCCTTACCTCTGGACCTGGAAGGGCTTTCCATCTGCCTGGAAAAATGATATATACTAGAAGTGCCTCTGCTGTGTGATGTCACAGCCAGGTGCTTCTGCATATTTGCCATTGGAGCACTTCTCAGCGTAAGCATGGATGTCTCTCTCAGGACACTTGCTATTAGAACTCAGTTGTCAATGTGGGAGTAGGGCCAGGTCACAAGGTGAGGCCACAGAGAGGCTCTAGGCAACATCAGAGCTGGGTCCCAGCTGACAGCCAGTGAAGACTGCAAGGGACTCCAGCTCACCTCTCATTCATTGCAGCACATGGGAAAAGGCAAGTGAGAGCCAGCCTCCAGAGCTCAGGCAGCCCGTGGGACCATGCAAAGTCACAAGAACATGTGCCTGGGGCTGCTTAAGCCACCATCTATCTCTGCTTCCTTCTACCCAGTGCCTGTCTCTGCAGTATCTGAGGTCTGGACTCCTGGTGCAGAAGACTCACTGTAATCAACATCACGGTGATTTAGAAGCCCTGAGTGAATGATAAGCTAAAAAAGAAGAAGTCACATTTGTCTGAAGGAATTTCTTCCTTGAAACCATTCCTTGCACCTTCCCAACTGATTCATTACAATCTAATTTAGGTCTCATACTAATATTGCTCCTTCCTGTGCTTTTTCCTCTGCAGGGACCTAGTTCAAACCCCTCAGAGGGTAACTTTCTGCAGCCTGATTTTCTGTACCACGTCTTCCTAAGCACAGAAGCTTACACTGGTTCCCTCACCCACATTGCCTCTCAGAATTGCTAAAAAATACCTGATGTCAGAGACTAAAATAAATGTTCAGGCGAGGAGCACAGGTATTTCAAAGCAACAACAAGATTAAGATCCTATTGGCAGTGGTGATATTGGAAAAGATTTTAATATATCTGTAATAAGAGATAGAACATATAATAAAATGAGTCAAAAATAGAACAAAAACAAAGGTCCAGGCCTAAATATGTAATTTAAAATATATAATGATATATAAAGAGTAGACCACAGATGAAATACATGGTAATACAGCTGTCCTAGTCTTACAAAAATATTAGAACCTCCAAATGTAATAATATCTACCCCCAATCAAAAATATGCAGACACACATGAGCAAGAAAATATTCCCCATAACAAAGTGCAAAATCAGTTCATCAAAATGGATTCAGAAATGACAGATTTTATAAATAGCAGAAAAGTGAGAAGTGAACATGAAAATCACTCAGCCGTGTCTGACTCTTTGTGACCCCATGGACTATACAGTCCATCGAATTCTCCAGGCCAGAATATTGGAGTGGGTAGCCTATCCCTTCTCCAGGGGATCTTTGCAACCCAGGAATTGGAATGTGGTCTCCTGTATTGCAGACAGATTCTTTACCAGCTGAGCTAAAATAGCAGAAAAGGATGTTAAAAGTTGTTACAACTTTACTGCACACGTTAAAAAGTTAAAGCAGACACAAAGGATATGAAAAAAAAAAAAGAAAAGAAAGGAAAAACCTGAATTTTTACAGATAAAAAATGCAAAGTCCAAGATAAAAAATATACTGGATAAGACCAATGCCAGATTAGAGCAGAATAAAAGATTAATGAACTTGAAACCACAGAAAACTATTTGAAATTAAAAAAAAATTGGAAAACCAGTGAGGTGTAGAATAACCATATAGCCAAACCTACACATAATCCTTTATGCTTCTAAAGGATTATGGGAAGAAAAATATGTGAAGAAATGATTGCTGAAAATGTTCTAAATTAGATGAAAGCTATAATCCTATAGATCCAAGAAACTACAAAAATTAAGCAGCAAAACCATTCACAAAAATATCAGGGCATCTTTTAATAAACTCAAATTACTCAACAATTTATAACAGAGAAATTATAAGCTGTTGGAGCAGTTGGAGGAAAAAAGACACATTTCATATAAAGCAACAAAGACAAGGGTGGCAGCAGATTTTTCTTCTGAAAGAATAGCATTGCAGTCAGAAGACATTGCACATGTCTTTAAATTCCTGAATGGAAGGTTCTGTCAACCAAAACTTTTTATTTTTTAGCAACATTTTCTTTGTAAACCAAGTGTGACCAAAGGCTTTTTCAGACATACAAAGTTGGATGATTTTATTATTAACAGATGCACAGTACTAGAAATGTTGAAAGACACCTTCCATGTGGAAGGAAAACAATATTAGAAGAGAGATGGATCTGTGTATCTCATCTACTTTATTTATGCATGCTTCTGTCCTACATGCACTGCCCAACCTGCACTGTAACAAACATGGCTTGTTTTTCCAGAAAGAGACTGGGGATAAACCTTCTCCTGAAGTTTGTCCATTGATCACAGTCAACAAGGACCTCTGCACCATCCACAGGGCACTCCTGCTGCACATCTCAGCACTGTGCTAAGAGGAGCACTTACCCACCGCCCACCTCAGTACCTGATGCCTGAAAGGGTTCTGCATGCATAAAAAGACCAAAATGTGCCTGTTACATTACAAGCTAAATAAACCACTGAGGTCAAATGCAACTTATAATAAATATTAACTTGCTTTTCTGTGATTTCATGGCCTAAAAACATGTATATTTGGGCTCAGAAGGTTTTGAAATAAAACATTATAAAGAATGACAACTTTGAACTAGAGTTTCTGTATCATAAAAGTATTGTATTTCCAGAGCTCTTTATTCTAGTGAGAAACTGAATGTACAAAAAAAGATCAAATATGTCTTCTTACCTGAGTTTAAAAGCAGATAACAACAGAAAAACTGTGACTCTGGGTTTAAACTTTCAGTAATGAGAAACACTGTGTTTCCTAATAAGAACTGAGAATTAATAGGTTCTTAACCTTAATAAGTCAAAGCTGTTTGCAAAACTTAGTTCTGATGCTGACATTTCAAAACTATCCTACTTAACAGAAGTAAACATTTATTTTTTATGAAGCAATGCTATATTAAGTCAGAATGCAGCAGTATCTCTTATAACAAATATCTTCCAATGCATCAAAATTATAAAAGCAAAACTTATTTGCTGCCTTTCAAGAGAATAAACCTAGCACTGTAAGTTGGTTTCAAAGTTCTAAGATCAGGGGAATGAAGAAAGTTTATTTAATAAACATATTATAAAAGCATTTCAAGGAGTTTTCCGTCAAGAATAATATAATTGACTTGATAGCTTAGATGAATGCCTCTGAGACATTTGCCAGGAAACCTCTCCACAGTGTAAGGCTGATTGCTCTGATTCTTTGAAAGTCTGGAAATGCAAATAGAATTGCTATTTTCTTTCATGTTGCTGCTATAATTCATTAATAACTGTTAGTTGTTTAAAATACCATTTTCCCCCATAAAACAATCTCCAGAAAAGTCCTAATGCTTCTCATCTGGCATACCACAAAATTCAGGGCACAGGTTTAAGAAGCTCAGACTTCAGTGGTTGGGACCACAGATGGAACTCCTGGGCAAAGGGGGAGTACCTTCAGAGCCAAGTGGTTGAACACTACTGTGACTACAGACAGCAGGTTGCCTATTAGCACGACTTGAAGTGATAACCAGTGACAGGTGTTCAAAAGGCTCAAAAGCACCTATGAAATAATCCTACTAAAAATATACATATTCTTTAGGCCATGAAATCACAGAAAAGCAAGTTAATATTTATTATAAATTGCATTTGACCTCAGTGGTTTATTTAGCTTGTAATGTAACAGGCACATTTTGGTCTTTTTATGCATGCAGAACCCTTTCAGGCATCAGGTACTGAGGTGGGCGGTGGGTGAGTAAGTGCTCCTCTTAGCACAGTGCTGAGATGTGCAGCAGCATATGCTAGGAAAGGCAAGGAGGATATGTGGATATTCCTTGCCAGGGTTCCAGTTCTTTGTCCTTGTAAATTATCTGAAATGTAATTAAAGGGAATCATGTATCTAGAATGAACTAGATACAGCAAATTTGAAAAACTCAGAAGTGGCCACAGGACTGGAAACGGTCAATTCTCATTCTAATCCCAAAGAAAGGCAATGCAAAGAATGCTCAAACTATTGCACAATTGCACTCATCTCAAATGCTAGCAAAGTAATGCTCAAAATTCTCCAAGTGGAGCTTCAACAGTAAGTGAATCAAGAACTTCCAGATGTTCAAGCTGGATTTAGAAAAGGCAGAGGAACCAGAGATCAAATTGCCAACATCTGCTCGATCATCGAAAAAACCAGAGAGTTCCGGAAAAACATCTGTTTCTGTTTTATTGACTATGCCAAAACCTTTGACTGTGTGGATCACAACAAACTGTGGAAAATTCTTAAAGAGATGGGAAAACCAGACCACCTTACCTGCCTCCTGAGAAATCTGTATGAAGGTCAAGAAGCAACAGTTAGAACTGGCCATGGAACAATAGACTGGATCCAAATTGGGAAAGGAATATGTCAAGGCTGTATATTGTCATCCTGCTTATTTAACTTATATTCAGAGTACATCATGCAAAATGGTGGGCTGGATGAACCACAAACTGCAATCAAAACTGCTGGGAGAAATATCAATAACCTCAGCTATGCAGATGACACCACCCTTACGATAGAAAGCAAAGAGGAACTAAAGCGCCTCTTGATGAAAGTGAAAGAGGAGAGTGAAAAAGCTGACTTAAAACTCAACATTCAAAAAACTAAGACCATGGCATCTGGTCCCATCACTTCATGGCAAATAGATGGGGAAACAATGGAAACAGTGAAAGACTTTATTTTCTTGGGCTCCAAAATCACTGCAGATGGTGACTGTAGCCATGAAATTAAAAGACACTTGCTCCTTGGAAGAAAAGCTATGACAAGTTTGACAGCATGTTAAAAAGCAGAGACAAAGAGATCTTTTCTGACAAAGGTTGTCTAGTAAAAGCTATGGTTTTCCAGTAGTCCTGTATGGATGTGAGAGTTGGACCATAAAGCCGAGCACCAAATAATTAATGCTTTTGAACTGTGGTGTAGGAGAAGACTCTTGAGAGTACCTTGGGCTGCAAGGAGATCTAACCAGTCAATCTTGAAGGAAATCAGTCCTGAATATTCATTGGAAGGACTGATGCTGAAGCTGAAGCGTCAGTACTTGGCCATTTGATATGAACAACTGACTCATTGGAAAAGACTCTGATGCTGGGAAAGACTGAAGGCAGGAGGAGAAGAGGATGACAGAGGACGAGATGCTTGGATGGCATCAACAACTTGATGGACAAGAGTTTGAGTAAGCTCTGGGAGTTGGTGATGGACAGGAAAGCCTGGCGTGCTGCAGTCCATGGGGTCGCAAAGAGTCAGACATGACTGAGCAACTGAACTGAACTGAACTGAATGATTCATTTATCTTCAGGGGTGTTCCTTGTGGAAAGAAGACTCTCGAATCAGTCACAGGTAGTTCTTATCAATGATTTCTGGAAGATACAAGACCACCATCATGCTCCTCACTCCTTTCCAATTTCATACCAAAACTCCTCAGTGCAGACATGGTCTTTCTTTGCTTCCTCATTTTCCAACCATTTTCAAAATAAGCCCAGTAGGTGGAGGGAAGTTAATAATAGAATACAAATTCTATTCCATCCTAACTTTCCCAATCTGTTCCTGATGTCTCTCAAAGAGAGGAATTTTGGCTCTCAGCTTCACACTACTTTTGACATCTCAGTGTTACTGTGATTATAAAAGAAGTCTCCTTAGGAGTCTGTGCCCATGAAAACTGCTGTCTCCCAGAGTCCTCTTGACCCCGAATCTAGACCTAAATAGCACAGTATATGAAAAGTAGAACTTGTTCACTATATTAACAACTGTGTCCTCATCCATGCCTTTCCTTAAGTCCTTAGTTTCTTGTAAGAGAGGGAAACAGGTTAATGTTAGAGACGAAATCAAAGCAATTGCTCTGGCTAACACAGGGTGGGCCACAACACCGAGGTGAATTTTCTCTCTTTTGTCCTTACTTCAGAAAATGTGGACAGAGTTGTTCATCCTCTGAGAACCCCAAATGTGGAGCTGGAGACTCACCTCTAACCTCTCCCCCATGGCGGGGAGCTAGGCCTCCCCAGGCACCCTCACGTCCATCCCTCCCTCTTCACAAGAGGACAAGGCTAGGCCCCTGCTGTTGTGACTCTGAAATGCTTCTTCCCAGGACCATCTCTCCCCAGATGCTAAGGAGATGATGAACACTGAATATTCAAAATGTGAATACACAGAGGAAATTTAAAATGCTTTTTAAATGCAAGTAAAACAATGAGGATATGCTTTCAAAGTTTGCAGCTACCTGTTGCTATGTCCTTTATTACACAGGGTGGACAGCTTTCAGGTTCACACTGTAATGAGTGAAGAGGAGCCACATGATCCCTGAGATTCCAACCCCACACAAGGAGTGACCAGACAGAAGGAATGTGAGAGAATGTCAGCTTTCCTTTACTCCCCAAATGACAGGACACTGAGCTTATGACTACATGTCACTTCTCTTGAAAGCATCTCAGGATACAACACAAAGACAGTAATACCCACCCAGTACAGGCAGTCTCCTTAATACCAGGAGCAGAAACAAGGAGGATAACGGGAGGGAGACCGTGTCCAGGAGCACATCTGGGAGTAGGTGTGGGAACTGCTCCTCCCAGGAATGCCATCAGAGCAGAAGATAAGGACAACAATGCATATTAAATATTGCCAACGTCTGAGCCAGGCCAACTCTACTATCTAATCAAGCATGCTTCAACCATAAATAAGCGTTTGGTCTTAGTTCCTATATGGATGAGGGAGACAGAACTGGGCACCTAACTAGGGTCACCCTTGAAGAGGGGCCACACAGTGACTACTGTACAATAGTAAGTTTGAGGAGTGATTGTACTATGTGTTGATTTTGGGGTGCACAGTATTTTCCCTATTGTTTTGCTTAGATACACATTGCTGCTAATTTCAGAGGTGGACTTACAGTGACTCATGGAGACTGGCTAATATTATTCCAAATGCCTGGAGAGAAAGGATGGGTTATTCACCACCAAACCATCCTCACCCTGTGGAGATTTTCCTTCCTGAAGAAATGCAAGGAAACTGTTTTGAAAAGGAATGTCCCTGTGTCTATTACAGAAATCTCTTTGCATTATTTATTTCAGTTAGTTTCAAGCTTAGCTCTGTAAGATGGGGGTATATTTTTCTTCTAAGGCACTAGCTCCTGAAGGAACAGAGTATGATTTTAGTAAATGTTTGCTGAAGGAACAAATCAATGAATAAAATACATTTCCTGTTTGTTCACAGAAGCTTTTTATCCTAATTTTTATTAGTTCTGTAATGATACTCTTAGGAGTCAACTACTCTTTGAGTAGCTGCAGAATCTTGCTTTCCATTAAAACATTTATTGTTTAATTACACACATATTTTTCCATACTGAGGCCTGATTTTGAAAATTACTTGAAAAATAACTCTTGAAACCCTAAAGTAAGTAAATAGAGAAATTTACTAACTTCAGTCTCATTTCTATTCTATTATTTACAAAACATTTCCAATTCCTTAGTTTGCATTTATCCCAAAAAATCATTTACCATCTACATCTAAAAAAATCATTTACCATATACCATCATTTACTGGAAATCATTTACCATCCTACAAAGTAAGGACTGCATTAAAAGGTGGGATAATTAATGTATAACAAAGGCCTTTATAATTTGAAATCTCCCAGGAGTCCCCTGTCTCACAGAATCCCCTGGCAAATACACAGACTGGCAGGGATCAGAACTCAGCTCTGACTGACACTGAGCTCCAGACCGCCCTTTAGCTGGCAGCTACCTTCTTAGGATGACAAGGCTGACTCAGCCCCTCACTGGGGAGGATGTCTCTGCATCTCCATCTGTCAATCACCCATGCAGTTGGGCATTTTGCACAGATGGTGGTACCGACCCAAGATGAAAGGAGTGACGCTTTCCAAATGTGTTTCCCTAATTTGGTTTTGATGTTGTGCTATGTGTTTTCATGTTTCCTCGGGGACTGTCATATTTCCACCTTTGGATGGCATTCCCATATGCTTTCTGTTTTGTTTGCCTTGTTTTCATAATACTATTCTCCCTTTGCTTTGTGAAAGGCAAACAAAAAAATTCTCAGTAGTTTTCATGCTTTCTTGTTTACCTGCACACCAACAAGCTGTAGGAAGACCCATCAATATCATGAGAGGTCACTACAGGAGATTTTGGGTAGTGGAAGATCACAAAATGGACTAATATGGCATGTATTTGCTTGGATTTTCTTTTCCATTTAAAAATTTATTTATCTGAGTATCTTTAATTTGGATTTTTTAAAAAGTTGAATTAAAAAAATTAAAGGAGCAACAGTTTTAACTGGGGGCTTACAAACAAGTTTTTTTAAAAAATATAAATTTATTTATTTTAATTGGAGGTTAATTACTTTACAATATTGTATTGGTTTTGCCATACATCAACATGAATCCACCACAGGTATACACAGGTGTTCCCCATCCTGAACCCCGCTCCCTCCTCCCTCCCCGTAAGCTGTGGTACATATACACAATGGAGTATTACAAATAAGTTTTTAATTACAAAAAGAAAAATATAAAACTGATTTTGAAACCTCAAATATTCTCTGAGTTGGCCTGAGATTATTCAATCTTCCTTGTAAGTATTTTCTTTGGGGATGAAGATATAAAACTGTAACATTTTGTATTTTCTGTATTCTGTAGGAATGTGCATAACATACAAATTTAAGCATCTGAGTTCTAAAGCTTTCTATGTGGTCATTCAGTAATTCAGGAGATTTTTTTGAAAACAAGTATTCCCGGTGTAACTAGACTCTTAGAGGACCAAAAATAATTTATCCCCAATTTCTCATTTGTAAGGAACACAAGCTTAATAAAAAGGGCAGTTTTACAAAAGATAATTATAAACAAAATCTGGAACCAAGAGAATTTGATGTGGAGGAAATGAGCAAACTGAGATTACTGCTTCGCTGGAGATGTGGTTGGGAATAACTCAGAAGGCATATCAGTGCCATTTCTTTCCTGCACAGTCACTGTCTTTCTGCTTGTATAACTACAGTATGTAAGGTCGACTTTCTTTCTTGGACTTTCTCATCCATTGTAAATCTTTAGATGGAGATAAAGAACAGATGTTAATGGGTTTTCGTGTGCCAGTCTGTACACACATAAAAACTCTCTTAGCCTCTCAAAAGACACCTAAGATGAATGCACAGCCCTTTTACATTATGCTTGCTTAGTTGCTCAGTCACGTCCGACTATTTGTGATCTTTGGACTATAGCCTGTCAGGCTTCTCTGGCCATGGGATTTCCCAGGCAAGAATACCAGAGTGGGTTGCCATTTCCTCCTTCAGGGGATCTTCCCAAACCAGGGACTGAACTAGTGTCTCTGGTGTCTCCTGCATTGCAGGTGGATTCTTTACTCGCTGAGCCATCAGGGAAGCACAGAACTAAACATCAAGCATAGAACTAAAAAATGGGAGTTTATATACATTGCGTTTCTATGTAGAAAAATCAGAAAAAGACAGGATAGAACAGGAAAAAATAAGCCTATACATTTCTAGATTTGAAATCAAAATTTTACAAATAAATGGTCTATCCTCCATTCCCACCAAAGGCTCCTCAGGGGCCCCTCCCCATCCATCACCATGTCTTGGAGGAGGCTCCCATCTGTAACTCATACAATCTTACGGTCCTGCACCCACATCCTCATTCAAGACCACTGGAGACCTTGAAAGCTCAGCAGCTCTGGAATAGCTTTTTTCTCCAGGCCCTCAGGTGAGGACTAAACGAGATCAGAACATCCTTCTTTCAAACCAATCTCCCTAAAACACATATATCAAACAGTGTCTCCTGCTGTAAGTCCATGAACAATTCTTGCCAAAACTTCACCTTGAGAATGCTCTCCTAACCTTCCACCAGCTCTTATTTTTAGCATTTACCTTCCTCTCCCCACTCCAGGCAATAGTCACCAAAGTCAAACTACACCATTTGCATTTTAATCAACACTATCTTAATTCAGCCAATCAGGGTTAAAAATGACTATACAGTTGGCCTATGAATCCCTAGCGTGAGAAATATCTGAGGTGATTCCTATGTGTATCAGAAACCCTCCGAGTTCACCTGAGCCATCTTTAAGGTCAATTCAAATACTACCTCTCACCAGAGGGTCCTGTTGATTCCCATTTTCCCCGTCAAAATCAATTATTTGCTCCCATGTACTTTCATGAGGCCATTGCTGCACACTTGTCCAAGCTCAGCAGTATGTATCTATGTATCTAGTTTTCAATTCACTAGATAAAAAAATTAATACAGTAACTCCTCAATAAATGTTATTGGACCAAATGTGTTATTCATCTGCAACCATCTATGTACAAAAGCATATTTCATGGTATACTTACAATCATTTTGAGAAAAATCTAATAAAACATAGAAGCTTGCTTTAACAATCTGCACCTGAAGGAAACTTACTTTATATTCCAATACTAGTGAATTCTGATTCTAATCAAATAATGAAAAGAGACATATTTGGAATTTGGAAATTTTTCTTTCAAATATTTAATAATAGGAGATGAGGACAAAATATAACGAGCATTATTTAGTAACAGAACTTCTCAGCCCATGGGCTGCTCTCCCAGATGCCCCTTCTGTGTTGCCTGGTTCACGCAGTAGAAGCAGTGATGAATATGCATTGTTTTTTTAATGAGCACAGGAGGGTCCCACAGAGAAACACCAATCTTGTACTCCAAGCGGTGGTGTGCTTTCCAGAGAACGCACTTAATACATTCCCAACTTTGGATCTTACTCTTTTCTGAAAATAGCTTTGGAAATACCATTTGCTGGAAGCATCTTCTTACATTCTCTATCTGGGAGCCTGAAAGCTGAACTCTGTGGTAACTGCCACATTTCTTATGGGGCATTTTAAATTGTTCTTTGCATAATATTCAAATTATAAGAGAAGATTTGCACCTGGGCTCAACTATGTTCCGTGGTTCCTGGGGACAGGATCTTTGCAAGAAATCCATCTCGGCCCAGAAGACAAGGAGGAACATCCATCTATAATTTGCAGTGATGGAAAAACAGGAGAGAAATGCAGGAACAAAGACACAGCTACCTGCGACAGGAGGTGGTTTCAGCAAGAGAGCTGCCACAGTGGTAAAGGAATGCCTTGCTGTGTTATCAGGCTGGCATGCTCTAGGCAGAGTGAGCTTTGATTGGTATTAGTGTTATCACTGGACCCCTTAACTCCTGTAGGGGAATTATTAATTCCACAGGGGATTCAATTTCAGTTTTTTTGGTTCCAGTGGTGTTTTTTTGAGGAGCTTTCCATGGGTTTCCACAGTTTTTTTGTGATCCACACAGTCAAAAGTTTCAGTGTAGTCAATGAGGCAGAAGTAGATGTTTTTCTCTTCTAAAGAGATGGGAATAACCAGACCACCTGACCTGCCTCCTGAGAAATCTGTATGCAGGTCAAGAAGCAACAGTTAGAACCAAGCAACGAACAATGGACTGGATCCAATTTGGGAAAGGAGTATGTCAAGGCTGTATATTATCACCCTGCTTAGTTAACTTATATGCAGAGTACATCATATGAAATGCCAGGCTGGATGAAGCACAAGCGGGAATCAAGATTGCCGAGAGAAATATCCATAACCTGAGATATGCACATGACACCACCCTTATGATGGAAAGCAAAGAGGAACTAAAGAGTCTCTTGATGAAAGTGAAAGAGGAGAGTGAAAAAGCTGACTTAAAACTCAACAAAACTCAACATTCAAAAAAACTAAGATCATGGCATCCGGTCCCATCACTTCATGGCAAACAGATGGGGAAACAATGACAGACTTTTATTTTCTTGCACTCCAAAATCACTGCAGATGGTGACTGCAGCCATAAAATTAAAAGACACTTGCTCCTTGGAAGAAAAGCTATGACAATCTTAGACAGCACATTAAAAAGCAGAGACATTACTTTGCAGACAAAGGTTTGTCTAGTAAAAGCTTTGGTTTTTCCAGTAGCCATGTATGGCTGTGAGAGTTGGACCATAAAGAAAGCTGAGCACCAAAGAATTGATGCTTTTGAACTATGGTGCTGGAGAAGACTCTTGAGAGTCCCTTGGACTTCAGGGAGATCAAACCAGTCAATCCTAAAGGAAATTAGTTCTGAATATTCAGTGGAAGGACTGATGCTAAAGCTAAAGCTCTAATACTTTGGCCACCTGATGCGAAGAACTGACTCATTGGAAAAGACCCTGATGCTGGGAAAGAGTGAAGGCAGGAGAAGGGGCTGACAGAGAATGAGATGGTTGGACGGCATCACTGACTCGATGTACATGAATTTGAGCAAGTTCTGAAAGTTGGTGAAGGACAGGGAAGCCTGGCATGCTGCAGTCCATTGGGCTGCAAAAAGTCGGACATGACTGAGGGACTGAACTGAACTGAACTTCCATGGGTTTAGGCATCTTCTGTCCTGGTGAAGGCATTAAGACACCTCTGGGGGGATTTCAAGTTGGAATTGAAACTCACCCAACTGTCTCCCTCAGCACTCTGGATTCCCTACAACCCTGCTTCAAGACTGCACTCATCCAGATGAACTTTCAACAGCCTCATGTTGGTCTGGTCGTCATGAAGCTCTGGATCGTGTGCAGTGCTGCTCACCCCATCACTTGCATGCAGTGCAAATAAAGACAGATTTTGAGGCTCATAAAACCTGTTGCTTAAGGTACCCAACTTGTGTTGCTTTACACACTTAGAGTCAGAGGCGGGGAACTCTTAGATTTCTAATCAAAGAGAGCAAGGGTGGCCCTGACTCCAGAGAGCTAGATTCAGAGGCCTGTGATAAGACACCAGGATTGATTGCATCTGCCAGGTTAAAATGTAACAGACATTTTATTCACATGAGGGAAAGGGTGAAAGGCAGCTTCAAACCCAGACTCCCAGCTGAGCAATGCTTTGTTTCCAACAGGTTCAGCAGGAGTCCCAGAAGAAGTCATCATTGTATTACACAGAGAGAGGAGTCCTGAATGAATCAGTGATGAGGCCTCAGGTCACTTTCTCCATCACCGTGGCTTTGGGACGAGTGGGAATATTTCCCTTACAAAGCTTACGGTATTGTGAGGGGTCAAGCACTTCGACTACAAAAAGGGGTGGCAAAAATGGCAAATTTCAAAACTACAATTTAGCATACAGTCATGGGTCATTTCAATGTACAACTGCACAGAACTTTCCCATGGATTTGAATATATATCAATATGTCTGCTCCTCAGAACAGTTTTGTAAAAGAGAAAAATGATTATAACCCCTATTTTATGGTGCACTTGAATTTCAGGTTATGAAGCTAACACAAGGATATACATCTACTGCAGTGGCAATCAGGAATTTTAATGTCTATTTCAGGTTCATATATGTAGCCATATGCTAAACTTTAAACTCTAGCATTTTCAGAAAGCCTGCTACAACATTTAAAAACTTAATAAACTTAACTGAATAAAATTTACATATACTTACATTTTGCTGTTGTTCAGTCACTCAGTTGTGTCTGAATCTTTGTGACTTCATGGACTGCAGCACACCAGGCCTCCCTATCCTTCACCAACTCCTGGAGTTTGCTCAAACTCATGTTCATTGAGTTGGTAATGCCATCCAACCATCTCATCCTCTGTTGCTTCCTTCTCCTCCTGCCTTCAATCTTTCCCAGCATCAGGGTCATTTCCAAACAGTCAGCTCTTCCCATCAGGTGGCTAAGCACTAGAGCTTCAGCTTCAGCATCAGTCCTTCCAATGAATATTCAGGACTGATTTCCTTTAGGATGGACTGGTTGGATCTCCTTGCAGTCCAAGAGACTCTCAAGAGTCTTCTCCAATGTCACAGTTCAAAAGCATCAATTCTTTGGCTCTCAGCTTTCTTTATAGTCTAACTCTCACATCCATACATGACTACTGGAAAAATCGTAGCTTTGACTAAATGGACCTTTGTCAGCAAAGTGATGCCTCAGCTTTTTACTATGTTGTTTAGGTCTGTCATATATAAAGTATACATATAGAATTTTAAGAAACCATGCAAAGCAGGCTCAATTTGACAATCACATGTTAATATATTTTACTGGACATTCAGTCTCAAATTAAAGTCTAAATTAATATGCTACTGCTTACATTGTTTTCTTCTGTCATTTCTCTGAGGATTTATACAATATATTCCTTTGGATTCTACTAAGATATACAACATGAAGCAATGTGTTCATGTATGCAGCATCCTACTGACAATTTCATTTTACTTTCACTTGGTTGGTCTTAGATATGAAGAGTCTCCTTTGGCACATAGTTTACCATGAAACACATGCTGAAGCCTGCAGCTCTTCCAGTGCTGAATGGCTTCTGCTAAGTCCCCACAGCGCCCTCCTCTATTTTTAAAAAATTTTTTTTAAATATAAATTTATTTATTTTAATTGGAGGCTAATTACAATATTGTTTTGGTTTTGCCATACATCAACATGAATCCACCACGGGTGTACATGTGTTCCCCATCCTGAACCCCTGTCCCACCTCCCTCCCCATCCCATCCCTCTGGGTCATCACAGTGGGCCAGCCCCGAGCATCCTGTATCATGCATCGAACCTGAACTGGAGATTCGTTTCACATATGATAATATACATGTTTCAATGCCATTCTCCCAAATCATCCCACCCTTGCCCTCTCCCACAGAGTCCAAAAGACTGTTCTGTACATCTGTGTCTCTTTCGCTGTCTTGCAATATCTGCAAATCAATCAATGTAATACACCACATTAACAAATTGAAAAATAAAAACCATATGATTATTTCAATAGATGCAGAGGAAGCCTTTGACAAAATTCAACATCCATTTATGATAAAACCCTCCAGAAAGCAGGAATAGAAGGAACATACCTCAACATAATAAAAGCTATATATGACAAACCCACAGCAAACATTATTCTCAATGGTGAAAAATTGAAAGCATTTCCCCTAAAGTCAGGAACAAGACAAGGGTGGCCACTCTCACCACTACTATTTAACATAATTTTGGAAGTTCTGGCCATAGCAATCAGAGCAGAAAAAGAAATAAAAGGAATTCAAATTGGAAAAGAAGAAGTAAAACTCTCACTGTTTGCAGATGACACGATCCTCTACATAGAAAACCCTAAAGACTCCACCAGAAAATTACTAGAGCTAATTAATGAATATAGTAAAGTTGCAGGATATAAAATTAACACACAGAAATCCTTTGCATTCTTATACACTAATAATGAGAAAATAGAAAGAGAAATTAAGGAAACAATTACATTCACCATTGCAATGAAAAG
Source organism: Capricornis sumatraensis (assembly GCF_032405125.1). NCBI lineage: Eukaryota > Metazoa > Chordata > Mammalia > Artiodactyla > Bovidae > Capricornis > Capricornis sumatraensis. Next base: position 42,566,568 of record NC_091072.1, on the reverse strand, counting down.
AATAAATAGGAATATATCTACCTAAAGAAACAAAAGACCTATCTATAGAAAACTATAAAACACCGGTGAAAGAAATCAAAGATGGAGAAATATACTATGTTTATGGATTGGAAGAATCAATTTAGTGAAAATGAGTATATTACTCAAAGCAATTTATAGATTCAATGGAATCCCTATCAAGCTACCAGGGATATTTTTCATAGACATAGAACAAATAATTTTACAATTTGTATGGAAATACAAAAAACCTCGAATAGCCAAAGCAATCTTGAGAAAGAAGAATGGAACTGGAGGAATCAACCTGCCTGACTTCAGGCTCTACTACAAAGCCACAGTCATCAAGACAGTATGGTACTGGCACAAAGACAGAAATATAGATCAATGGAACAAAACAGAAGGCCCAGAGATAAATCCACACACATATGGACACCTTATCTTTGACAAAGGAGGCAAGAATATACAATGGAGTAAAGAGAATCTCTTTAACAAGTGGTGCTGGGAAAACTGTTCAACCACTTGTAAAAGGATGAAACTAGAACACTTTCTAACACCATACACAAAAATAAACTGAAAATGGATTAAAGATCTAAACATAAGACCAGAAACTATAAAACTCCTAGAGGAGAACATAGGCAAAACACTCTCCGACATAAATCACAGCAGGATCCTCTATGACCCACCTCCTCTATTTTCACTCCATGGTGGCCACTGGCTGGTGTCTTACTCGTGCTGCCCTTTGTCACTGCTCAGACCTGCTGCCCGTGGTCTGCACAGTTTGCACTCAGTGCTGGATTTAGACTACTTTTAAATAACTGCAGATGCCTTTCATATACTCAGTTTTCAGGAAGTTTTACTTTTAATCCCACATATTTCTATTTTCAATTATTAATAATTTGCTAATTACCAAGTCTGGATGGTGCTAGAAGCTTGATTTGACATTTTGTAAGCTATTTTTTAAAAGGTGTTGGAAATTTGATTAGGATATCTGCAGCTTTCCCAGAAATCAGAAAATATATTGTGATATTTTGGTATTATATTGTGGTTGTTTAGTTGCTAAGTCATGTCTGACTCTTGTGACTCCAAGGACTGTGGCCCACCAGGCTCCTCTCTCCGTGGGATTTCCCAGGCAGGAATACTGGAGTGGGTTGTCATTTCCTCCTCCAAGGGATCGTCCCAACCCAGGGATCAAACCTGCATCTCCAGCGTCTCCTATATTGCAAGCAGATCCTTCACCACTGGGTCACCAGGGAAATGCCATATATAAATATATATATATATATATAGACACACACACATACATACATATATTGGAGAAGGAAATGGCAACCTACTCCAGTGTTTTTGCCTGGAGAAGCCCATGAACAGGGCAGCCTGGCGGGCTACTGTTCATGGGGTCACAAAGAGTCAGACACAACTGAGCAACTAAGCACATACATATATTTAACACAAGGAAATCCATCATATATTTAAAGAATTAACTCCAGAACTATTCTAAAAAATTGAAGAAGAGAACACTTCCAAACTCATTTTATGAAGCTAGCCTTGCTCTCATTCTAAAGCCAGACAGAGACACCGTGAGAAAAGAAAACTACAGGCCGTATCCTCAGTGAACACAGATGCAAACTTCTCAATACAACACTAGCAAACCAAATTCAACAGCATGTTGAAAGGATCCTACACCACGACCCAATGATTTCACTCCTGAAATGCAAGGATGATTGAACATATGATAATCAATCAATATGATGAATTACATTAGCAGAATGGAAGCTGAAAGTCATATGTTTATTTCTATTGATGCAGAAGCATTTGACAGAATTCAACACCATTTTATGACAAAAACTCTCAAGAAACTAGGAATAGAGGGTAATCACCTCAACATAAGAAAGATCATACATGAAAAGCATACAGCTGATATCATATTCTACAATGAAACATTGCAGGGTTTTCCTGTAAGACCAAGAAAAAGGCATCTGAGAAAACATGCTCCTTGCCTATCAAAATGGAGCAGGCCATGGGAAAGACTGTTTAAAATGCAACTCTTCAGAGATAACCCACCTTCGTTTTGGCTATCATTACAAACTAATGGCAAGACCTGAAAGCCCTGCCAAGACTCTGGGATTTTTTTTTTTAATTCACCAGAGCAATAAAACCTTTATGGCTCCTGTGTTAAAGGCTGCGAGTCTGAACAGAGACATTTTAGTGATGGCTGGATCTGACACTTGGCATCAGTATCACAATACAAATTTTATAAGAGAAATGACAGATTGAAAGTCTAAGCCATAAACACACAGCCAGTTTCCAAACTAAGATAAAAGCAAAAAGAAAGAAAAATTGTTTAAATTAATTTCCCTGGCTACCAAAAATGAAGTCCCAACCTTGTTAAAACTAAGTATAGAATGGAAGCAATGCTGTGGACAATAACTGTGTATTTTTATTTGAAAGATTAACATCAAGGTCCCAAGGAGATCATTACATTTTAGAACTGACATAAAACTTCACTCACCTATTGGTATTATTGTACTATGTTCTGTGAAAAGAACATTATTCAGAGACCTTGATCTCTTGGGTTTACTAACATCTCATTCTGAGTCCTCTGTTTTTTTCAAACTTCAACTCCAAGATTATGCTCTTCAGCTCCTCCCCAACTCATCCTGCAGTACAGTCTTCTCTGCACTTGTTAGCATGCCTTCCTCATGATGCTGAAATCTGGAGCCTACTTATTTCATGCTTGCCAGCGTTTCTCATCTTCCTTATTCTTAAAGAAACCTCGCTCATTAAATGCTCCATCCTCTAGACTCTTCCATAAACTTCCTTAGTTCCAAATCACTTCTGCTCTCAGTATTTGCTGAGGCCTCTGAAGGGATCCCTAAGAGCTGGACTGTTCTCCATGAACTCTTTACAGAACAAGTTGTAAAATAAATCATGCCACCAAGGAAGCCGCATGTAAATACAGAAGCGCCAAAATCAACATCATCACTCACTGTGGCCTAGTTACTTCTGTTAGAAAGATGTCCATGCTGATACTGAATTTCGAGTTTGCAAGTTTATCACTATTTCCAGTGTGCAGGACCAGGGCGAGCTTTCTCCAGAAGCCGAGGACCTCCCTACAATGTACACTTTGGGGTTGCTGATGACGAGAGCATGAGCTTTCTCTGGACAACACAGTTCCCAATGGAGGAAGAATGAAGCCAAGCTGTACCTGCTCAATGATTCTTACCAAAAGCATCCATCAGCTAACCCACTCCCCTTTCCAGGGGATGGAGTTAATAAAGGGCAGAGAGATGCCAGTGCATACCTTAAGAACACACATACTGTTCTTTTATGTTGGTGTGCAAATGACTTACCCCAAACCCTGACACACACTGTTTCAGCACTCAGATTGTGGTTGCTGTTAAGTGTTAGTAGAATGAGGGGGAAATGTCTAAACTAAATCAGGAGTATGGCCCTATGGAAAGCTAATATTCTACTCTCATTGACCCTTGACCCATATTCCAAATCCATATCTATGTTTATGATGATAATTTATTTTCTTGAAATGTTTCTTTTCACATTTCAATACAGGTTAGGTGAAGATCTTAAACTGAGTTTAGAAATGTCTCTTTTCCATTTTTTGGAGGGTTTTGTATAGGATTGGTGGCATTATTACTGTGTTGTTGTTTATTTGCTAAGTTGTGTCTGACACTTGCAACCCCATGGACTGTAGCCTGCCAGGCTCCTCTGTCCACAGAATTCTCTAGGCAAGAACACTGGGTTGGATAATCATTCCCTTCTGCAGGGAATCTTCTCCACTCAGGGACAGAACCCGGGGCTCCAGCATTGCAGACAGATTCTTTACCACTGAGCCACCAGGGAAGCCCAGTTATTTCTAACATGTCACTAATATAAAAGTGCTATCTTGTTGCACATGTTTTTTCAGACTTGAGGAATATTACCTAGAGGATAAACTGTTAAAACCGAATGCCAGGTTGTAAAGCAGACAATTTTACTAGACATTGACAAAATGCTTTTCTTTTTTGAAATTTATTCTTTTTATTGTGTCACTCAATACACAGCTGGCCTCTATTTATAGATACATGCCATTAAAAATATTAATATTGTTACATTATCAATTAAAAAATCTTAAAAGTTACAAATCTAACCCACTTGTTTGCTGTGTAACTAGGAACATCATTAGGGAAGGTTTTTTGAGAAAGTGACATCCAAAGCAAGACCTAAAGGATAAGGAATGAGGAGTGTTTTAGTGGGAACAACATACAGTTAGTTGTGTGTTGGTTTGTGTAACATCTAAAGAAGGCCAGTGTGGTGAATGGTGACAGAAGACATGAACAGAACAAAATGAGACCGGAGAGAAATTAAAACCAGATTATAACAGCCTTTAGAGAGAAGTCTGAATTTTATTCTGGGCATAATAGGAAATCACAAAAGGATTTTAAGCAGAAAAGACACCATCTGAAGTATACTTTTTGTTTTGTTTTCTTTTGATGTTTTGTTTTTAATTGACATTTTCATTGAGATCATTGTGGATTTACTTGCAGTTTTAAGAAATAATACAGAGAGAGCCAAAATGCTTTCTAATATATACTATCAATTTATACTTCCATTAAGACTGTAGAAGACAGACCATCTCACCACAACTCTCCAGTAAGGATATTATCTTTCATATTTTAAGAAATCAATATTCTAGTTGTGACATTTTATTGTCATTTAAATGATCAATTCTGTACATTTTAATTAGTCAGTTCCCACTTTAGCAATTTAGACAGTGTTTCTGCTGAAGTTCTACATGCAATTTGGTAATAGGATTCCACAGGCAGTAGAAGCAACCTTCTATTTATTTCCAAAATATGTACAAACAACATTTGACCTGTAGAAAACATATTCAATGTTGACTGGTAGAATTGATATAAATGGGGCATAAATACTTATTTAATGTTCCTTCTAATGTCCCTAGAATTAACTATATTCTTTGAAAGCATAAACTATGGGACTTTTCCCACTGTTTGTTCCCAGAATAAATTCTTCTGTTCTATCGAAACTCTTTTCCTACCTAGATCTATAATCCTTCCAATTTAGACCCTAGCATTCTCAGCCACTTTTGCACTTACAAGTAGCTCACTGGCTTCACCTACACAAAGATGAGTCAAGAGTTAAGTATTACCTAGCACAATTTTCACTCTCATGCCAAGAGAAAGATGTCCTAAAGCATAAAATGTAGAGTGGCTCCAGTAGTCCCTGGTTGTATTTTCTCCTGGGCCATCCTCACATTATAGGATATATCTGTTCCTATGGTTTTTTGCTTGCCTAACATATTTTTATTTTTTTCAAAATGTTGTTAGACACAGAAAAAAATATCTTTAATACACTGATTCTCTTATATGCAAAAGTATATACAAAATTATACAAAAATTATATACAAAAGTATAGCTACTGTGCTGACCATTTGAAATAAGTGCTACCACACATATTGTCACTGTACAAGGTTCTCAGTTCCCAGGGCCCGGGTAACCCAGTTCAAAGACTGGGCTATATTCTGGGGACACTGAGGATGTAAACATGACTGGTGGTGGAACCAGCCTGGTCAGGAACTGACTTCATTTATATATAAGACTCCTCAAAGCATACACGTTTTCAGAATTCTTTTTCATTTGCACAATACATCATTTGTGAAGTTTGGCTTTATAAACCCTAAAAACAATGATAAATCTTTGTAAAATCAATACATCTATATTGCTCACAAATATTTTTACGAACTCTATTTCCTCTATTTCTAGGGCTTCAGTTTTGTGTAGAAATATTAGGGTCAGAGGGCACTGACTATTCTAAGTGCACCAGATGGTCCCTTCCTGGTATCCAAATATTGCCATGAACATAACAAATTCTGAGGAGACTAGCAACAGCAAAGCCCACACACTTAGAGAAGACCAGAGCTGAACTGAGTCTTGTAGGAATTTGGACTGTTTGAGACATAACATACAAAACTGAAGAAAAGTTAACATGCAAAAATGAGATAATATTTTTCAAATATTTGAAGTATAGATATATCTGGTAGGGATGTGATGCATTCCTAACCACTGGGTCAGAGCCAGAACAAGTGTGTATGCTGAGAGATGGTCTGAGCTCTGTTCAGAAGACTTTGACAGCAGGGTTCTCAAAGGTGGACCTGCTTGCTTCAAAAGGTTCTACATTTCACATCTGCACATTTCAAGCTGGACAGCCAGTAGGAAGCCTTGTGGTTGAGCGGTCTGAGTATCAGATAGGGTGGATTCAATGAATGGCTTTACACACAAGTTAGGCTTTGTAAGGGAAGGGTAGGTAGTGAAATGGGTGGAGGAACAGATCTGTGATCTGATTAATTTCACACGTCAACGTGACTGTTCAGGGGCCCTTATCAAACACAACTTCAAGGTGCATCTGAGAGTGTTGCCAGATGAGTTTCACTCCATTTTAGTAGAGTGCTGAGGTGCTGTAGCACAGTTCCAGCCGCCCTGTAACCACATCCTGATGGCCACCACATCTTCCTGAGACAACACCCTGTAACCACACCCTGACGGCCACCACATCTTCTTCCTGAGACAACACATCTTTGGTTCTCCTCCAGGTCAAAACACACTGCATAGACTATCTCTCGTCTCTGTGCTCTTTGCTCCATGCTCTCTTCTTGGTGCACCCAGATCTGGCTTTGCTTCTCACCATCCTGGTTTTCAACAGGAATAGTATTTCAAAACCAGACAGCTGAGTTTTATGATAGAAAACTCTTAGAAAACAAGGCCAACTAAGGAGTGTGAGGAAAATTGATGAAATTTGAAAACCACCATTTTGTATCATTTTATAGTTCAGAGAAGAAGTTGCCTGTGAATAGTAAAGCTAGTCCATGAAAAGATAAGAGAGAAATGAAGATTCAAGCAATGTTGGATTATCACCATAACACTGCAGGTTCAAACCACATTTACATGGGCAAATTGATGTTCTGAAACCAGCAGAGTTAGAACTGCACAGAAGAGAGAAGCAGAGGAGTGCAAGGTCTCAGCTCATGAGTGATGAAACATAAATACAATTCCTTACAAAGAGCACCTCAAGAAAGCAAAAAATACAATGAAGAACTTTGAAAAGTGGCATGTGAGATCATCAGGTAACACAGAAAGTAAAGGTCCCATTAGATCAAAAGAAGAAAAAAATTAACTTTGAGTCTCATAATTTTAAGGCATAACAGAGTATTCATTGGAGAAGGAAATGGCAATCCACTCCAGTATTCTTGCCTGGAGAATCCCAGGGACAGAGGAGCCTGGTGGGCTGCTGTCCATGGGGTTGCACAGAGTCAGACACAACTGAAATGACTTAGCATACATGCATGCATTGGAGAAGGGAATGGCAACCCACTCCAGTATTCTTGCCCGGAGAATCCCAGGGATGGGGGAGCCTGGTGGGCTACTGTCTGTGGGATCACACAGAGTCGGACATGACTGAAGTGACTTAGCAGCAGCAGTAGCAGAGTATTCATTATTTGCTTATCAAAATATATGGTTAACATTGTGGCTATTATGTAATGACACTATACTTGGGCTAAAATAATATATATACACCAGTATTACCAGATTAAATCCATTCTTTTCAACTCGCAGAAAGCAGCATTCTGAAAAATCATTAACTGTATAATGTAATCCAACATCTGGACAAAATTCTTTCATAAATACAAAAAAATATATAAATTAAGGCTGCAACAAAGTAATTTCCTGGGTGATTCTTTTGCTAGCAGAGCAGGGAAAGCAGTGTTCCCATGCTGAATTAATTATGTTTGATTGCAGCAGTTGAAGAAGTGTGTTTAAAGTGGCCTTTTAAAGACTATTATCCTTCAGTGAGAACAGTTGTTTGGCAAGTTAATGACACTGAAAGTATCATCAGTCAATAAAAAACGAAGACAAATAATTTCAAGTGAACTTTCTTGGGCCTTTAGGAGTAAATGGATGTTAGCAATACTGTTTAGTTGTTTATTCCAAGAGTTAGTCAGTGCCAAGGCTGAAATGACTGAAAAAACAGTACCTATGTTTTTCTTCTATAGAGTCTGTTCTATAACCACAATTGACAATATTTTCAAAGAAGCTGAGGAAACACTAATTCAGTACAATGCAAAGGTGAATCTGTATGTTACAAAGCATGGTGGTGAAAACACATATAGAGCACAAAAAGCCTTTGAAAAATATATAAGATGTCTTTGAAAATAAAATGTGCCAGATATCTGTGGTTATTCATTTTATGAGTCATCACTAGGTAATTTGCAAAAAAAAATACTGAATTGATTACACATTATTGAACCAGTTGTGTCAAGGATACCTGTGAATTATTGTTAGAAACTGAACATTGACTTGTCCAGTACAAAGCAATAAATGGAATGACTAGGTAAAACCAGACCAGTTAAAGAACTAGTCAAGGACTAAATATATTTAAATAAAAATATGACTGAAGAAGGAGGATCCCCTGGAGAAGGGAATGGAAACCCACTCCAGTATTCTTGCATGGAGAATTCCATGGAGAGAGAAGTCTGGTAGGTACAGTCCATGGGGTCACAGAGAGTTGGACACAACTGAGTGAGAAACATTTTCACTTTTTCATGAGTAAAGAAAAGTGCATTGAGGATAGGACAAAAGGTATAATAATCTTAAGTGTTCTTACAACTTAGAAATAACACAATGGTAAATGAACTGTCAAGAGAAAGTTAGGAAAAAGAGTTTTTTGGGGGGATTATAATAGGTGGAAGTCAAAAATTAATACATTATAAAACTAAGAAAGGAAAAATGAAATGAAGGACATTATAAACATATAAAGGTCCAGATGAAAACAAAATATAAATATCCCTGGAATTTTGGGTTATATAAAGAATCTACCCAAGTCAATGTGGTTTTAAACAACATCTACTTTATCTAGTCAAAGTGGCTTGAGGCCCAGACGCACTGCCAGGGAGGGAAGGAAGGCTTTGCTGGTGGCCGAGTGGTCTCTGTACAAGGAGAGGGGTTGAACCATGTAGAAGCTGCATCTGGAGACCTCCTCACACTCAAGGCAGCAAAATAAACCCAAATGAGGAAGCAAAGACATGGACCACACAGAGACACAGACAGACAAAACCCCATATAACACAACAGACACAGTGAATAAACATAAGACAAGGCACAGTTAGCCAGCATCTAATGATACAGAAACACCCAAGCCACCTGTGACACAGTCCATAGGGCAACTGGGAAACACAAGCTGGAATCAAGATTGCCAGGAGAAATATCAATAATCTCAGATATGCAGATGACACCACCCTTATGGCAGAAAGTGAAGAGGAGCTAAAAAGCCTCTTGATGAAAGTGAAAGAGGAGAGCGAAAAAGTTGGCTTAAAGCTCAACATTCAGAAAACGAAGATCATGGCATCCAGTCCCATCACTTCATGGGAAATAGATGGGGAAACAGTAGAAACAGTGTCAGACTTTATTTTTTTGGGCTCCAAAATCACTGCAGATGGTGAAACGCTGGACTGGAAGAAACACAAGCTGGAATAAAGATTGCAGGGAGAAATATCAATAGCCTCAGATATGCAGATGACACCACCCTTATGGCAGAAAGTGAAGAGGAGCTAAAAAGCCTCTTGATGAAAGTGAAAGAGGAGAGCGAAAAAGATGGCTTAAAGCTCAACATTCAGAAAACAAAGATCATGGCATCTGGTCCCATCACTTCATGGGAAATAGATGGGGAAACAGTAGAAACAGTGTCAGACTTTATTTTGGGGGGCTCCAAAATCATTGCAGATGGTGACTGCAGCCATGAAATTAAAAGACACTTACTCCTTGGAAGAAAAGTTATGACCAACCTAGATGTTATGACCAATCTAGATAGTATATTCAAAAGCAGAGACATTACTTTGCCGACTAAGGTCCGTCTAGTCAAGGCTATGGTTTTTCCTGTGGTCATGTATGGATGTAAGAGTTGGACTGTGAAGAAGGCTGAGTGCTGAAGAATTGATGTTTTTGAAGTGTGGTGTTGGATAAGACTCTTGAGAGTCCCTTGGACTGCAAGGAGATCCAACCAGTCCATTCTGAAGGAGATCAGCCCTGGGATTTCTTTGGAAGGAATGACGCTAAAGCTGAAACTCCAGTACTTTGGCCACCTCATGCGAAGAGTTGACTCATTGGAAAAGACTCTGATGCTGGGAGGGATTGGGGGCAGGAGGAGAAGGGGACGCCAGAGGATGAGATGGCTGGATGGCATCACGGACTCGATGGACGTGAGTCTGAGTGAACTCCGGGAGATGGTGATGGACATGGAGGCCTGGCGTGCTGCGATTCATAGGGTTGCAAAGAGTCAGACATGACTGAGCAACTGAACTGAACTGAACTGAAGCATTATTACCTATAAATGAAATGAAAAGCTAGGAAAATACCACGGACGTGCTCAGACCAGGTAGTCTTAAGTCACATTCGAGCTATGGGTCTGCTATCAGTCCTGGTGGAATAGCTGGAATAAAAGCTATTCTCTTGCTCTAAACAGCTGGAAAACCCATTAAAATACATGAAAATCAGTCTCCATACACTGGAAAACAACTCTAACAGGGCTGTGACTCTTAAGAGAGGTGACAGTGTGATGATTCCTACCGTTAATCTGTTTTTCTTGGAGGAACTTTCATTCCCACTACAGTGAGTGACCAGATTTGAAGATACCAGCAGTGGTGAGACTGTAGCTCACCTGGGAACTCACACACTACTGGTGGGGATGTAAAATGATGCAGGTCATTTGAGAAATACTGCGTCAGCCTTTTAAGAAAATACTGAAAGTATACCTTTAAAGCAATCCAGCCCTTACACTGCTAGGTAACATACGGAATTTCTTAAAATTACATACACTGTCTAAAGTTCAGTCTTTCACAAAACTACAGCTGAACACCTTTAAGTTGGCGTTTTATAAGATCAGTTTTTAAATGAGCCCACTGCTTCTGGTTGGGCTGTTATAAAATGTTTACCTGGTTCCCCACTGCAGAAAACAAGTAGAAGCCTCGACAAAATGCCAGAAACAACCATATCAATTTCCTGAATATTTACCAAATGCAGAAGACAATGAATTGGGCAGCTTTAGTTCATTTTTATAAAAAAAGGAATGACAATTCTGGGCAACTTTGTCATTTGTGAGTCTGAAGCTTTCCCACCAGCTGTCACCCCCTTCCCTGATTGTCTGGATGGGGCAGCCTGTGGCTTCATGGCCAGAGGAAACTCCGTGAGGCAGGACAGAGGTCATTCACACACCACGGCCTTGTTGGCTAAACTGGCATTTTTGGTTTAGAGCACAGATTTCTCACCCCAAGCTGGCAGGCTGCATTCAGGCGAGAGGCCATCAGCCAGAGACTTAATAGGAAGATCCTAGAAGGAGGAGAACTGCAGAAAGACTGAGACGTGCTGTCCACACCTCTTCCTGCCTGCTTCCCTGTGACGTCTGCGGGAGACAGATCCAACACAGGAGATAAATGAAAGCCACTGAGCACTGGATGTGCATATGAACACATTTCTCAACCCACAGACAAGTCAGTTTCCAGAAGGTAGAAGCTTTATAGAATAGATGTCTGATTACAACTCTGTTGAAACCACTGGAACTGGTCACTGAATTATGAATAGATAGATGGGACCATAACAGAAATAAAGAAGTAAACAGACAGATGATAAAATAAGCAGACACAGCCACAGCTGCACATCAGGAGAGACACTAATTTTGCAGCTGAAATTCAGGCCAGTTACTAAAAATAATTCAACAGTCCTGAGGGGGAACAAACCTTGAGTCCTTGCTGTACTTTATCTTGAATGTCAGTTTTTAACCAAAATTACCAGATACAGAATCAGAAAAGTGTGATCTATATTAGAAAAAATAAAAACAAAGCAGTCAGTAGCAACTGTCTGTGTGGGACTAGGTGTTGGACTTAGTATAAAGAGATGTCAAAACAGCAATTATAAATATGTTCAGACTATTAAAGGACAATATACTAACAATGATTCAAAAAACAAGAAATATCAAGGGTGAAATGGTAAGCATAAGAAAGTGCCAATAGGAAATTTTAGTGTTGAAAGTGCAAGTAAAATGAAAATAATTACTGGATGGTCTTAATGTCAGATGTTTAGATGGCGTAAGATAAACAATGAACTTGAAAGTAGATAGCAGAAGTAATCTAATAAAAAAAGAGGCAAACAAATATTGAGGGGGAAAAAAATCATGCCTCAGAGATGAGGGCCAAGCTCTCCAACACAAGTGAAAAGGAGTTTTAGAAAAGGAGGGTAGGAAGAAACAGAGAAGTATTTTGTAGAAATAATGGCCAAATCTTCTCAAATTAAATTAAAAAATTATGAAACGATCAAAGAAGTTTAACAAACTACAAGTGGGATATAAAATCAGCATACCCAGGCAGTGTCGAGAACTGTGACATTTCAAAGATTTTGTCCTAATTGCAGGGTACAGAGCTAGCTGATGTGGTATCACAGAAACATGGTTTCTCCTCCCTCGAGTCCTTGGGGGCCAGTGAGGCCCCCAAGGTGCGGCACAGTGGGCGTGTATTACACTTAGGAAACCCCGACCTGCAGGCAAATGTGCCCAGCATCTTAAGAGACATGTCTGCATCACTGTCTTCCACAGCATAAAAGCCTGCCTTCTGCTCTGGAAGGAGACAGCAGGTCTGTCTTCCAAGGACATTCTCTACAGAAATGTCCTTAGAAAGAGTACAGAACAAAAGGCAGTTGGTGTTTCTGCTCACGAGATGTGCAGAGATGCAAGACACCCACAGAACACTACCTTCTGGCAAACGTTTCACAGGCAAATCCTAAATAACCTAGCTGTACTTTCCTGTCTATTTTCATTGGGTTAGCTGTCTGCTCCACAACAGGGAAGGTTATGTGACAAGGGTTATACAGATTCCAGCTCCTTTCCATGAATAAGTACTCTTCAAAGAACAGGAAGCATTTCTGGGTCTCACTCCAGACCCACTTCATTAGAGGCTTTAAAGGGAAACCCTTGAGGCACTATTTAATTAACGAGGTGACTCCTAAACACAGGAAAGTTTCTAAAACTGTCCACAGAATCTAACAGAAGCTCTTAAAACTCAACCTGTGAAGCCCTTTGTGATCCATTCCACCTTACCTGTTTCTCAGCCTTCTCATCCCCACACCATGCAACCCCACCGTATCAGAATGCATGCAGCCACCAACAGTCCCCAAGGACTTACATGCCTGTGCCCTTGACGGAACACGAAAGTTAAGGCCCAGCTTTGAAATGATGAGATGGATTCTAAAGTGCTCATGAGTGGACCCTACCTATGGGTATTGTGGACGAGATGGTTGGATTGTATCACTGACTCAATGGACATGAGTTTGAACAAACTATGGGAGATAGTGAAGGACAGGGGAGCCTGACGTGCAGTCCATGGGGTCACAAAGAGTCTGACTTACCAATAAGAGATTAAGTCCCAATTCTAGAGCCCAGTTTGATTCCTTTTCCTATAAAAACATAGGACTCTACATTCTGAGCACCGTGGCTGAACAAATAACTGCTCCCTACCTTTGGAGATGTCACTTATTCTACACCAATGCAACTAACTTTTCTTTAATGATAAAAGTAAAATTTAACAACTTGCCTCTTTTTTCTAAGAAAAAAAAAAAAGGTGATTTATAACTAAAAGGACACAGCAGCAGGAAGTATAATGGGCTTCTCTGTGCTGCTCACCTGGTCTTGTTCACTTCAAACACCTTTGCGCTAAAATTTCCCAGAGCCACGCGTGAAAGCATTACTCACACCTAAACGACACTCAGTCTATATGAATACCCTGTGTACACACTAATACAGCTACTCTCAGATTTAAAATGCATGTCTCTACTTCAGGTCTTTAGATTCTACAGCTGGAGATGGATGTGGCTGGGTAGGGGTCCTTCCTCCAGTAATTCCATCAGCTCCTTCATGTTATGTGGAAGGAACGTGTCAAATAAATGAAACACAATGGGTCTGCTGAGAAGTGGCTGCATTCACACCCCCGGCCCCTGTGCTCCAGCTGGAAGACCAACCCTAAACACTCTCCACAGAAATCTGCTGCCACCGAAGGACAATGGTGGAGTCCCCAGGTGGTGTTAAGTCTTCCGCATTTGGCCCACTGAGGTGCCCCATGGGTCTCTCTCCCTGCTATCTGGAGAAAGAACTGGGCACTGAGATCATTCACAGGGCCTTTCTCTTCAAAGAGAAATGGACCTTAACCAGGACTCTGAGGTGCTGCTAAGTGTATCACCAAACACTCCCAGCAGGTGTAAGACAGACAGAAGAGGAACTCAGGCACCTCCACCTGTTCCCAGGGTGGCTCTCTCTCCCTGGACCCCTGGGGGACTTTGGGGACAACTATTTTTACAGGAACCAAAGCAAGCCTGGCAGAAACTATCAACGAGCCTCCTCTGTTTGTAGTATTAAGTGGTGCTTCCACTTGCTATATTACAGACGTTTATAATATTTACATTTTATATAAGTGTGGGTTACTTTCACACCACATGCAAAACTTCATAAAGACAAAAAATTAGAGAAGCTGCTGTGGTAAGAGAAGTTGTCATAATAGAAACCAAATAACTATTCTCTATTGTTCATGTCTTATTAGAGCTTATTCCTGGACTTTAAAGTGAAGGATCTGTCCAGGGAGGAGGGCTAGGTCCTGAAAGATAAGCTCCTGAATCTGCTTCCTGTTCACAGAGAGTCCTTGCTGGCTGCTGAGCACACAGTTCTGTTGGGAGAATTGACTCTACTTTCTTGGTTCTCTTTCAATTAACTTAATCTGTTGTTTGTGTCTCCATGCCTGAGAACCTCCTAGAAGACCTAAAAATCTCCACAGTTAATGCCCTGTCACTCCAACACATAATTTTCTTACACTGACAACAATTTTAAACAACAGAATATATAGCATCTAACACTCTAGATATTGATTTCTTAGGACAATAGAGTTTATAAAACTTCATATAAGAAACGAATCGCCAGTCTAGGTTCAATGCAGGATACAGGATGCTTGGGGCTGGTGCACTGGGATGACCCAGAGAGATGGTATGGGGAGGGAGGTGGGAGGGGGGGTTCAGGATTGGGAACACGTGTACACCCATGGTGGATTCATGTTGATGTATGGCAAAACCAATACAGTATTGTAAAGTAAAGAGAAAAAAAAGCTGTAGGACACCAAACATTTTTTTAAAGTTATTTAAAAATTATTATAGAGAATAATCCATTCCATTTACAAGCTTGCTTTTTTAAGCCCTTAATAGCCTCAGTAGTGGAAGTTAAAAAAAACAACAACAACAAAAAACTCATTCCAAATGTTTCTATCTTCTGACTTTAATCTTTATATCAGTAAATAAAATACTGAAATTCAACTAACTTAACCAATTACAATAGTGATAAACAATTAGCACGTGTAAATTAAGAATCTTTCTTCTCCAAAGGATACTGAGGCTATTATGTGGTCTTTCTAGACTTTGTGAAGGGAATGATAATATATTTGCATATCATAAAGTACATTTCCTTTCTTTTTATAGTTTTCATTTTCACACAAGGTGATTAGATTAAGAAAATAAACGTTAATGAGCTAACAAGTCTGATTTAAAAAGATATTTTAGAATAAATTAAAATAAATGTCTTGCCCACTAATTGGTTTGGGTGTAGATATCAACAGAAGTACAGCATGTTCACTATGGGCATTGAGAGGGCGGAAAGGACAACTTCATAGGCGCATTCTTTGCAGCTTCTGCAACTGACAGAGAGAACGCCACCAAGCTGCTTGGCCAACAGAAGGGAACGTCTGGGTCTTCAGGTCTGCACCACAAAAACCCTACAGCACCTGTCAGGGCCCGCTGGAATCTTCTTGGGTGGGCGTTACCAGCTGAACCGGACCTCCATCCATTCATCAAGGCACGACCTGTGAGTGGCCCTCTAGATCCTCCAGAATACATCTGTTTCTAGACACCACTGCGTGACCTCACTCAAAGCCAAGTGGAGCACACATGCCCAGCTGAGCTCTGTCCAAATGCCCTAGCCACAAAATCATGAGACCCAATGAAAAATGGTCACTTTTCAATCTCCAAAGTTTGCTTACTTGAGATGCACTAGCTACCCAGTTCACTCATCTTCTCTGTAACCCACATCGCTCGCTGTTCCATCACACTGTGAGTGTCTGATCAATGACTGGTGGTTTTATTCTGCAAATAGTGCAGTTTTCCACTGTTATCTGTCACTGTCCTGCTAAGGGCCCACTAGTCGTCTTTGATAGTTGGTCTAAGTGGCTTCCTGTGTTGTGTGGATGTTCCAGGTTCCATGGCCAATTTCTCAGCAGTGTGATTATTCGCAAAGGGTCAGTGATAAACTGGGACATATAGGAGCATGTGAGCAAATAGAAAATGTGGTCATAAAGACTCACCAACTGCAACCGATGCTCACCATCTGCAGACTCCCTATTTATGAGTTTCCCTCATCCAAACTTGGTGTGTAACCCTACAATCAAATCCATGGTGCTTTAATGAGCACCAACTGTATATCACAATTTACCAGAACTACATATTTTGTTAAGAGAACAAATGACAAAGACCAAGAAGACATGGACATTACTCAGCATTAAAACATCCTCAAAATCTCGGCCATGTGATTTCCAAGGAAAATATTCTTATCATATGAGAAACTGAAATTCCAAGGTCAAATACCATCTGCCACTTTAGTAACCTGAAACATATTAAGTGTACTCTTACTATATTAAAGTAATAATTTATTAGTACAGCATAATGATATTAGAAAGCATTTAGTTTAAAAGTAGAACTTGCCATGTGGGAGGCAGAGTAATGGTCCCCCAGACACAGACATGCCCATCCCTGGAACCTGTGAACACATCACATATGTAATCAAAGGGCGGATGGGATCAAGTTCAGGGTACTGAGACAGGAGAGCCTGGGATCAGCGAGGAAGGCCCAGCACAATCACAACCATCCTTCAGGGCAGAAGGAGCTGTGAACCAAGATGGGGACTGTCAGAGAGAGGCAGTGTGAACAGAGGTTGGGTGGAGGCTACCAGGTAAGGAAAGGGGGGCTGGATGGGTGGGGGGAGGATGGGGACAGAGTCCTGCCAGCACCTTGACTCCAAACTTCTGATTCCTAAGACTGGAGGATAATACACTCACAGTGTCTTAAGCCACTGAATTTGTGGCAATTTGTTACAGAAGCAACAGGAAATTAATATAGAACATGAAGGAAGCCACTGCAGGGCCTCAGAAACATCAAGAACAAAGTTACAAAGGCCTCCAAACACCAATTGCTCATTTATTCACGTGTCTGTGACTCTGCCCTGAACAGGGCCATGGCCCCTAAAACTCCTATGTTGAAACCCTAACACCCAGTGCAACAGTTCCTGAAGACAGGGCTCTTAGGAGGCAATTAAGACTGAAGGTGCTCTGGGACAACCTGGGAGGATGGGGTGGGGAGGGAAGTGGCAGGTAGGTTCAGGATGGAGGGGACACATGTATATGTGTGCCAGATTCCTGTTGATATAGGCAAAAACCATCATGATATTGTGAAAGTGAAAGTGAAGTCACTCAGTCGTGTCTGACTCTTTGCAACCCGTGGACTGTAGCCCACCAAGCTCCCCTGTCCATGGGTTTCTCCAGGCAAGAATACTGGAGTGGGTTGCCATTTCCTTCTCCACATGATATTGTAACTATCCTCCAATTAAAATAAATATTAAAAAAAAAATTGGAACCACAGCATTCCTCCCGAGTATGAACATGAAAAAAAAAAAAAGACTGAAGGCAGTCATCAGAGTGGGGCCCTGGTGCAAGGAGAGGATGGTGGAGGGGAGGCCCCATTCTCTCATTCCCACGCTCTTGGAAAGGCTGCGAGATGGCAGACAACCCTTCACACCTACAAGCCAGCAAGGCCCCCACCACAAGCCACAGAATCTGTCTGTGAGCCCCCCAGCCTGTGGGTTCTGTTGGTGCCCCTGAGCAGGTGGGTAGAGGAAGGGGAACACAGGTTCACTGCACTGCACGGAAGCTGCGGATGCGCGCACACCTTCTGGGGGTGCAGGGCGACACGACCCCGGGACCCCAGGAGTCCCTGTCACTGTGACTGACTCTGAGGCAAAACCTGGAATTTCTCTGGGCCTCGCTTTGTTTATCTATAAAGTCAGGTCGATAGGAACCATGGGGTTCATGGTCAGGCTGGGGATCCAGGAGGGTCCTGAACTCGCTCCCCCCAATACTGAATCGACAGCTACACACAGAACCATTCCCTCTGAGAACCCGGCCACTCGGCTGAGCGATGCTGGCTCTGGGAGGGCGGGGGAGGGGAAGCTGGATGGGGCTAAACCCTGGGCTCTCTCTGAGGGGCAGGGTCTGAACCCCACACACCCCTCCCGGTCCAGCCCCAGAACCCCGGGCGTCGGGAACGGCCAGAGCCGAGCCTACAGGGTGCACAGGAGCCGCCCCGAGAGGCCTGGACACTCAACGCCTGGACCGACCCTATCAGCCACGAGCCACTGGAGGGCAGGGCAATGGCCTGGGGCGCACAGGGAGGCAGGGTATCCTTGGGATTAAAGCCAGGCCACCTGCACCTCCCGCTTAGTCCAGCGCACCTGGCACTCCACCTGAGCTTGACAGGCGCCTGCACCCGGAGTCATGTCTGAGGCCCCAATTTACCATAGTGACCCTGGTGTTCCGTCTGAGGCAACAGATTTACGTCAGTGACTCTGGGTTTACGTCAGTTATCCCAGTTTTACGTTAGTGACCCTGGGTTTACGTCAATGATGGTGGCTTTACGTCACGGACCCTGGATATACGTCAGTGTCCACAGTTTTACATCAGTGGTCCCAGCTTTACGGCCAAGGCCTCAAATTTATGTTAGTGGCCTCGGGTTTACTTCACAGACGCCAGACTTACGTCAGTGGCCCCGGCTTACAGCTGTGGCCCTGGATTCACCTCTATGGCCCCAGTTTTGACTGCCACTGGGCCCAGGTCCTGGCTGTGGTGGCCGCAGGGTCTGAGGCTCGAGGCCCCCAGGACTGTACACAACTGCCTCGGTGAAAAGCAGGTGTCTGAGGGTCTGGTTTGGAGTCAGCCGGAGTCTCTTGCTGACTGAGACTGTCCCATTAGGGATGCTGTCAGGTCTGGGCAAACCCTGAACGGCAACACAGACTCGGCCCAGTGTCTGCATGTCCACGGTCGCCTCAGCTTCGTTCACAGCAGCCGCGGCCGCAGGCCCAGGTGTCCGTGAGGGGTGGGCCAATGCAGACGCAGGGTGTTCACACACGCACGACGGGACACTACTTAGCCGGGAAGGAGGACGTGCAGCCGTTAAGGCCTCAGGTGAGTGAAACAACCCAGACACAGACAGACGTGACGGTGTCTCTCGTGGGGCTTGTAAACCACAGCAGACAGACAGGCCCAGAGACCGGAGCACGGGGTGCTGGTGGAGGAAATGGGGAAAGGGGTGCCAAGGAGGAACTTCCAGCCCGGGGGGCGGGGGTGTCCGGCGTGCGAACCACGGCTCAGGACCAGGCCCTGGATGTGTGTGACCTTTGCTCGGAGGGTAAGGTCATAATATTCTCCTTGTTAAATCAGGCCGTCAGCTCAGATTCAGGGCGACTCGCATCAGTTGCTTGTCAGTAAGGCAGGGGGACATAGGTCTCATCGTGGGAGGTGACCTGTGAAGGAAAGTTACATGGCTCAAAATAGCCTGGAATTAAAACTACCCTCCAGGTCCTCCCCACCATTCTATGCAAAAACAAAGAACTCTGTCATCCAAAGGAAAAAAAAAAAAAATGGACATTAAGGTTGATTACACCCAGCTCCCAGCCGGACCCAGCCTCTGGTTGACCTCCAGGATTCCTTGCCCCAGCCCTTTAAGAGAGACCTCCAATTAAAATAAGTAAATTCATATTAAAAAAGAGAGAGAGAACTACTCTGAACAACCTTGGAGAAAAACAGGCCACCTTAAGATAGTAGATTTCCACATGTATGCCTACATATACTTATTCTTTTCTTGGGTTAGTGTAGCAGCTCACTAATCTGACTGCTGCCCCTTCTCGCCTCATTGAAGGTGATTGGTTCCTGTAAAGTGCCAGTCTTTTTCTTTTTCGGAACCTCACCTTCTCTGACTCCCTTAGCCTACAGTTTTTGGTGCCAAAACCGGGAGGTTGAGGTTCCTTCTCGTTCTCCACGGCCAGATCTTCAGAGCCTGGAAGGCTGCCAAGCTCACCTTCCTGCCTGGGCTTTTAAGACCTCCTCTAGAGGACGCCCTGTGCCTTCGTGAGCAGTACAAACCCTATGTAAGGGCTTTATTGGTTTTCGACCTAACCAGAGGACTACTGCTTGTCCGTGCTCTCTCCCTCCTCCACAGCCCTGCCTCATTTCTCTACACTGTCTTTTCTCTACATTTTCTTTTCCGTGAGACCGACCAACTCCAGGACAAAGGCCTTTTGCCATTTGACCTCCCTCCATCCACCACGAATTCTCACCTGACCCAGTAGCCCAGGTAAGCCTGAATGGTACTCTAGGGCACCATAGACTATCATCCTTTCTGGGTTCCCGGGGAACCCTCTGGCCAAAAGGCCCTCTGGGGAGGTACGTGGGGGATGCCCTTCCCTCCTTCAGAGTCTCTCTTTCTCTTTGCCTGGTCAAAAGATTAGGTGATGACCTTTTCTCTCGACCGGACAGTCGCTAGCCATTTGCTATGGGGTCAAGCCAATCCGTCCCACGGAACTCTTCCTTGGCCTGTGTAAGACAAAACCTTAAACCTCTACTCTTGACTGATCTCAATATTCATAAACTCCAGTCACTTTGCACTCAAATTTGGCCTCAGTACAAACTGGTTAACCAAAACCGCTGGCCTGAGTTTGGGACTTTCGATTTCAACATTTTATCAGATCTCACAAACTTCCTCAGATGGAATGGCAAATGGTCAGAGGTCCCCTATATTCAAGCCTTCTGGGACCTTCAAAGCCATCCTTCTCTCTGCAAGGACTGTTCTACCTATCTGCTCTCTCTCCCCCTCCACTACAAAAGAATCAAAATCTAAAGCCCCTAAAAGGCCCCCTAAACCCTCAGCCCCTGATTTTGACCTGGCAGATGAGCCTCCTCCCTACCACCCTGGAGAGAAAGCTTCTGGAGCTGAGACCCCATCCTCTAGCCCTTCCTCCTCCAAAACAGGAAGCAATGACTCTGAAACCCCAGAAGAGCTTTCCACCCTCCTCCATTGGCCAGGACCCAAAGCAAACACGTTTCCCTCAGAGAGGTAGCGGAACCGGAGGGCCCTACATGGGTTCATGTGCCTTTCTCAGTTTCTGATATGAGCCAAATTAAAGAAAAATTGGGATCTTTTCCAGGAAATCCTACTAAATATAGAAAAAAAAAATTCCTCCACCTTACACAAGCATATCATTTAACCTGGAATGATCTTTATTACATCTTAAATGCCACTTTAACCCCTGATGAAAAGGAACAGATATGGCAGGCAGCCCAGACTCTTGCTGATCACCTCCATAACCAAGATAGGACTAATCTGGTGGCTGATGATGCAGCCCCTTTAACTGAGCCTTGGTGGACATCATGTCGGCAATGCTGGCATCCGGTACCTACATCATATGATCACCTGTTTACTAGAAGGAATGCTAAAAAGCTCCCACATTCATGTTAACTATGATAAGATTAGGAAAGGGACTCAAAAAAAGATGAAAATCCTGCCCTGTTTCTTTCACAGCTTACTGAGGCAGTGCAAAAATACATTAATCTAGGTATTTCCACCCCTGCCGGACTTCTATACCTACACTTCCAGTTCATAAGCTGGTCAGCCCCCAATATTTGCCAAAAACTATGCCAGTTAGAGAAAGGCCCTGAAACCCCTCAGTGAGATTTCCTAGAAATAGCCTTTAAAGTTTTCAACAATAGGGAGGAAGAAGCAAAAAAAGAAAAGGAAAGAAAGGCCAAATACGCTTTATTCACTACAGCAATCCAAGAAAAAAATTCAACCCCTTTGGCCCATCAACCTCAGCCCACCCGTATGGGACCTAACCCTCCAGGCCCCTGCTTCATATGTAACCAAACGGGACACTGGGCTAAGTCCTGCCCAAACACCTGGCCACCCACCAAACCCTGCCCCACCTGCAAACAATGGGGCAACTGGAAAATGGATTGTCCTCAGACATTACCCACCAAATCTCAGGGTCCACCCCAGGCCCAACAACAGTGGGCTGGGAACTAGACTCAGGGGGGCCCTGGCACCCCAGACCACAGTTCCTCAGATGAGGTGAGAGATGATCCAGTTGTGCCTGAGTTATTCCAGTGACAGAGCCCAAGCTCCAGACACTAAGTCTGCCCCATACAGACGAACTCAGAGCTTCAGGTAACTGGCACAGTGGCCAGACACAACGTCTCATTCCTAATAGACACTGGAGCAGCCTTTCCACTTTCAACCTCCTTTAAGGGCCCTCTTCAACCTTCAGAAGTGGCCATCGAAGGGGTCTCAAGCATCCCTTTTTATCCCGCAATAATCCCTCCTCTCCTATGTTCTTTTGGTAAGGCGACATTAACATATTCTTTTATAGTGGTTCCTCATGATCTTCTGGCTAAGCCACAAACTTCTATAAACCTCCCATTCTTAGATCCCATATCAACTCTTTGCATTCAAATGGCACCCGAACCCTTGGCCAGCCCTCACTCCCAAAACCTGCCCCCTCACCTTCCCCCATAGATCCTCAGGTCTGGGACACTGAAGCCCTGTCAATAGCTCAACACCATTCCCCTATACATATTTTTCTTAAAAATCCCTCTGAGGTAATAACCTAAACTCAGTATACCCTGACCACAGAATCTCGACAAAGACTTAAACCAATAAATAATCTCCTGACTGCTCAAAGCTGGCCTTTTGCAGCCTATCTGTTCTCCTCATAATACTGGTATACTGGCAGTCAAAAAGGGCCCCCACTCCTGATGTCTAGTTCAAGATATTCGCAAGATCAGTGAGGCCTTAATACCCATACACCCCGTGGTCACTAATCCCTACACCCTTCTCTCACATATTCCCCCTGACACACTCTACTTCACAGTATTGGGCCTCAAAGATGCTTTCTTTACTACACTTCTACAACGCCCCTCAAAGACCCTATTGCCTTCACCTGGATGGACCCAGACATATATCAATCTCAACAATTAACTTGGACCATTTTACCACAAGAGTTTAGAGATAACCCTCATTTTTTTCGATCAAGCCCTCCAAAGAGACCTACAAACTTTAGGCTTAAGCTCTACTACCTTACTCCAATATGTAGACAATTTATTGTTACATAGTTCCTCTCACCATAACTACCTAGTCCACACTGTGACAGTATTAAATGCCCTAGGCAACTGGGGCTACAGAGTCTCTCTCTCCAAAGCACAATTGCTTCCACCACTGACAGTTACATGGGATTGCTTCTCACTCCCACATCCAAAATAATTCCAGCTCCGAGACTTCGAGCCTTGACACAGACCCCCAGGCCCCAAACCAAGAGGGAACTCCTTTTTCTATTAGGCCTATTAAACTTCTGAATATGGGTCCCAAATTTTGCCCTCCACGCAAAACCTCTCTACCAAGCTACTTGAGGAAACCTAGATGAACACTTATTGGCCCCCACCTCTCTCCACACCCCAATACTGACTCTTATCAAACATTTACTACAGGCCCCTTCTCTTTACTTACCTGATTACACTAAGCCTTTTTTCCTTTTTGTACATTCTCGACAAGGACATGCCTTAGGGATTCTGTGCTAAAAAAGGCGGAGGGGACGTGGGGCCCTCTAGCTTACTTATCTAAACAACTCAATCTTGTCACGCTCAGACGGCCACCTTGTCTCCAGGCCTTAGCTGCAACCACCCTCTTAATATCTGAATCCCAAAAACTAACCCAAAATACTCCTCTAAATGTATGCTTACCTCATTCCTTCAAAGATTTACTCTCTCATTGGGCTTTCCTTTCTCTGCCCACTGCTCAACTACAGATCCTCCACACACACCTCCTGGACCCATCCCTTTCTTTTATGCCTTGTAAACCTCTTAATCCCACTAGCTTACTCCCTACACCAGATCCAGAAGCAGAACACCTATCTCATGACTGTGTTCAGACCTTAGATAGGACACTTAATCACTCTGAATATATAACCGATCAGCCCCTTACTGACCCCAAAGTTCCATCCTGGGTCATAGATGGCAGTGCCCAGACACAAGCCGGATTTGGGGCTGGATACGCTATAGTCCGGACTTCCCTGGTGGCTCAGACAGTAAAGCATCTTTCTACAATGTGGGAGACCTGGGTTTGATCCCTGGGTCAGGAAGATTCCCTGGAGAAGGAAATGACAACCCACTCCAGTACTCTTGCCTAGAGAAGACCATGGACGGAGGAGCCTGGTGTCCATGGGGTCGCAAAGAGTCAGACACGACTGAGTGACTTCACATTCATGTAAAGGAAATTTTAACACTATAGTCCAGGGACAGCCCGACAAAGCTATCCCTCCTTGCCTCATCAAGTCAGCCATGCTCCCAGCTCATACATCCTCACATCAGGCTGAACTAATAGCTCGTACACAAGCTTTGACCCTAGCCAAAGACCAAAAGGTAACATATATGTGGACTCCAAGTTATGTCTATAACATATTACATTCTAACGTTATAATCTGGGGAGAGAGGGGATTCGTGACTCAGAAGGACACACCTATTTTCAGTGCTTCTTTTATTTCTGAACTCCTCCATGCAGCTCAGCTCCCAAAATAAGCTGATGTAATACATTGATAGGGACATCAGCAGCATGGCCCTATCTCCTTTTATAACAATATAGCAGATCACAAAGCAAAGCCTCAGGCTGCCCCTGTTAATCTTGTCTTTACTATAGCCCAGATTGACAAGCCTAACATCTGCACATTGCTTTCATATTTACATTCCCTTTCCCACCTCTCTACAAAAGTACTTAAGGCTTTCCTTCAGAACTTTATTGAACTGACTAAGGATGATGTGACTTATTTAAATAACCTGACCCAAACTTGTACCATTTGTCAGTGGACAAATCCTAATTCTAACATTCGCCCCTCTCCTTTCCCCACCCACCAGATTTGTAGACATCTTCCTGCACAAGACCGGCACGTAGATTTCACCCACATGTCACCCGTAAAAAGGGTTAAATTTCTCCTAGTCTTCATAGATACATTTTCTGGATGGATCAAAGCTTTCCCGACTACTAACAAATGAGCCCCTACTGTGGCTCAGCTTATTCTTACTGAAATCCTCCCCAGGTTTGGAATGCCTTCCTCCCTCCAGTCTGACAACGGGCCCGAGTTCACATCCCAAATCACCCAAAATATTGCATGAGCCCTTCAAGTTTCTTGGAGGTTTCACATTCCTTATCGTCCCCGGTCTTCTGGTAAGGTTGAGAGAGCCAACCGAGTCCTAAAAGAAATTCTGACCAAATTAACGATCAAACTTCATCAAGACTGGACTAAACTCCCTTTAGCCCTCTTCATGGTCTGGGCCTTACCAAAAATACCCTTAAATATCAGTCCATTCAAGGCCATGCATGGGAGGCCCATAGTACCTCTAGGTCTACCCCCTCCCAGGATGGTTCCAGACTGCCATCCCACCTTCCTTTTCCTTTCCTTGCCCAGATACGAGATGCCCTTTGGCAACATATGGATAACTTACTCCCTCGGCCACATCCCAATCTTCCATGTCCATCCCTTCAAACAGGAGACAGAGTTTATATGACAACTCAGCCCCACTCTGATCTAACCCCAAAATGGCAAGGACCCTACATGAAAATTCTGCTGATCCCTACCGCTACAAAATTAAAAAAAAAATCACCCCTTGGGTACACATCACTCAGTTAAAAAAGGTTATGCAGCTCAATGAGGAAAATGCTGGCCAGACTAATACTTAACAAGTTTCTCACACATGCCCTACAACTCTAAAGTTCTCACGGCTTCCACTGGCAATGGATGAGCCTGTCGGTTTCATGGCTGCGATTATTCCTGGAACAACTTCTGGCAGATATCTGGGTCTCGAGTCCTCAAGGATCCACGTTCGAACATGTTGGAGATTACATCTCCACCCTATGGCTACAGGGAACCTTTTATAACTTTTACCCCTTTGAAATCCAATTTTTTTCCATAGTAATCTCTCTTGTACTCACTTCTCCAAATGTTGTTTAACATCTTCTTATCCTCCCTTCTTCCTCTGACCCACGAACTCCTTCAAAATCCTAACCTCAACTATCTATTCTGGACCCTTAATTTAACCCATACCCTTCTCAATGCTTCTGACCCACAGCTGGCTAAAGACTGATGGATATGTCTATCTGTAACTCCCCTGGGAGATTCAGCCCTCCCTACATCCATCCTAGACTGGACCACAGGTAACATGTCCCTACACCACTCATACCGTGGGGAGCCTTTATTCGTCTCATATCTTAAATATCTTCACGCTACTGACCAAATCCAAAATTCAGACATACTCTTAGAATCTTTACTCATCGAACTTCCCTCCTTCAATGAAAACCCTCCAGTAGGAGGCCCTATTGCCCAGAGAGTAACAACCAGCTCCTTTTTGCATATCCAGAAATTACTGAAACAGTTCGTATGACCAACCCTTGGGCACAATCCCTAACTCCATGTGCAACCATACCTCCACCTTACTCTTTGCCACTGGAAAGGCTATATATAATGTTTCTGGTCCCACAGAACACTTTTTAACTTTAACAGGGCAGTTTCCCTCAGCATATTCCTCCACCTCTCCCATCATTGGGGCCACCTTAGCGGGGTCTCTAAATGTCTTTGAATGAATGATCAAACCCCCCCTCAACTCCTCTTCGCCATCTACTTCAGCTGTTGTATTACGACACCTGGCCTATTTTTCCTGTGTGGGATGTCTACATACCTCTGTCTACCTACTAATTGGCTTGGGACCTGCACCCTGGTATACTCCAGGCCAAACATTTGAATAACCCCCAAGGATCAACCCTTGCCTATTCCACTCATCCACAAGTGAATAAAATGAGCCATTCATTTCATTCCCCTCTAATAGGACTAAGAATAGTGGCTGCAATTGGAATAGGAACTGTAGGCATAACCACCTCCATCCAAAACTACCAGACACTATCTAAAGACCTGTCAGACAGCCGCCAGGAAATAGTTCAAGGCCTAATAACTGTCCAATATCAAGTTGATTCCTTGGTGGCCATAATATTATGAAATAGAAGGGGATTATATCTACTCACTGCAGAGAAGGGAGGTCTGTGCCTTTTTCTGGATGAATCCTGCTATTTCTATGCCAAACAGTCGGGAATTGTCCAAGGAGCTGCAAAAACCTTACAGATCGAGCCTCAAGAATCCGCCAGAGACAAAGCAACTCCTGGCAGTCACGGTTGACAGATTGGAACTGGATACCTTGGGTTTTTACCCCTTCCTGGACCATTTGTTTTTATCATCCTCCTACTCACCTTTGGGTCTTGTTTAATCTTTTCCAGGGATTACTCCAAGACTGAATCTGAGCCATTTCCCAAGACCAAGTCAAGACTGTTCTTTTGCTTGAGACCCTGACAGCTAAAATAGAAAATTAACACTACGGGCCTGAGACTTCCTTCCTCCCAGACCACAAACCCTGACCCTCATTTGCCAGCATGAAGAAGCCCTGAACATTAATGACACCCACCTCTCTTTCTCTTTTTATATATATTTCTTAGGGTCTGGAGTGAAGGAAAATTCAGTTCAGTCAGTTCAGTCGTGCAGTTGTGTCCGACTCTTTGTGACCTCATGAATCACAGCACACCAGGCCTCCCTGTCCATCACCAACTCTCAGAGTTCACTCAGACTCACGTCCATCGAGTCCGTGATGCCATCCAGCCATCTCATCCTCGGTCGTCCCCTTCTCCTCCTGCCCCCAATCCCTCCCAGCATCAGAGTCTTTTCCAATGAGTCAACTCTTCACATGAGATGGCCAAAGTACTGGAGTTTCAGCTTTAGCATCATTCCTTCCAAAGAAATCCCAGGGCCGATCTCCTTCAGAATGGACTGGTTGGATCTCCTTGCAGTCCAAGGGACTCTGAAGAGTCTTATCCAACACCACAGTTCAAAAGCATCAATTCTTCGGCGCTCAGCCTTCTTCACAGTCCAACTCTCACATCCATACATGACCACTGGAAAAACCATAGCCTTGACTAGACGGACCTTAGTCGGCAAAGTAATGTCTCTGCTTTCAAATATGCTATCTAGGTTGGTCATAACTTTCCTTCCAAGGAGTAGACGTCTTTTAATTTCATGGCTGTAGTCACCATCTGCAGTGATTTTGAAGCCCCCAAAACTAAAGTCTGACACTGTTTCCACATCTATTTCCCTTGAAGTGATGGGACCAGATGCCATGATCTTCGTTTTCTGAATGTTGAACTTTAGGCCAACTTTTTCACTCTCCACTTTCACTTTCATCAAGAGGCTTTTTAGTTCCTCTTCACCTTCTGCCATAAGGGTGGTGTCATCTGCATATTTGAGGTTATTGGTATTTCTACCAGAAATCTTGATTCCAACTTGTGCTTCTTCCAGCCCAGCATTTCTCATGATGTACTCTGCATATAAGTTAAACAAGCAGAGTGACAATAGACAGCCTTGACGTACTCCTCTTCCTATTTGGAACCAGTCTGTTGTTCCATGTCCAGTTCTAACTGTTGCTTCCTGACCTGCATATAGGTTTCTCTCAAGAGGCAGGTCAGGTGGTCTGGCATGCCCATCTCTTTCAGAAATTTCCACCGTTTATTGTGATCCACACAGTCAAAGGCTTTGGCATAGTCAATAAAGCAGAAAGAGATGTTTTTCTGGAACTCTCTTTGCTTTTTCCATGATCCAGCGGATGTTGGCAATTTGATCTCTGGCTCCTCTACCTTTTCTAAAAACAGCTTGAACATCTGGAAGTTCATGGTTCACGTATTGCTGAAGCCTGGCTTGGAGAATTTTGAGCATTACTTTACTAGCGTGTGAGATGAGTGCAATTGTGTGGTAGTTTGAGCATTCTTTGGCATTGCCTTTCTTTGGGATTAGAATGCAAACTGACCTTTTCCAGTCCTGTGGCCACTGTTGAGTTTTCCAAATTTGCTGGCATATTGAGTGTAGCACTTTCACATGGCTCAAAATAGTCCGGAATTAAAACTTCCCTTCAGATTCTCCCCACCATTCTATGCAAAACAAAGAACTCTTTCACCTGAAGGAAAAAAATGGACATTAAGTTTGATTACGCCCAGCTCCCAGCCAGTCCCAGCCTCTGGCCGATCTCCAGAATTCCTTGCCCCAGCCGTTTAAGAGAGAACTACTCTGAACAACCTTGGAGAAGAACAGGCCCCCTTAAGACAATAGCTTTCCACAGATATGCCTAAATATACTTACTCTTTTCTTGGGTTAGTGCAGCAGCTCACTAATCTGACTGCTGCCACTTCTTGCCTCGTTAAAGGTGATTGGTTCCTATAAAGTGCCAGTCTTGCTCTTTTTCGGAACCTCACCTTCTCTAACTCCCTTACCCTACAACCTGTGCCCCCAGGTGTTGAGGCGGCGCTCGCGGGACTCAGGGTGCTGCTGATCTCACGGCATGGATGGACACAAGGGTGGCATGCATGCCTGGGACTGAGGTACCAAGTGTGTCTGTTACCCCTCAAGAGAGATCATCACATCTACCGTAGGAGCAACACTGTGAGTGCTCAGAACTGCCTCCAGTGAGCCAGGGAAGTTCCTGTTGCTGTCATGCTCTGTTTTATTAACACAGTTACCTACATGTGTGTATTTTAGGTAAAATGGTGAGAATGGTTGGAATAGAAAAGGACCAAAAGACAGGAAACTGAAATTCACGTTTCTTTCCCATGACTGCGAGTAACTCACCGTCCCTGTAAGTTTTGACACTATCCTCAGCTGTGTGGGGTCATTGAGATTGAAATGTGAGGTCAGAGATGAAAAGATGTACGTGACTGAGCCTAGAAGAAAGAGAGACTATAGGAGTGTCATTTATTAGTTCTGTTAGTTGGCTGTTATGATTATGACAGGAAACAGAAACCACCAACCTATGAGATTTTTCACATTTATTTTATCCTTTAGGAAACTTAATGGCCTTTTAATAAGTTCCCCTCTGGGAGTTTTATACTCGGTTTTCTGCTCTGTGCTAAGTTGTCCTGGGTTTCTGTCACCTGAAATTGTCTCCTGAAACAGAAAAAGACGGAAGGAACTGCTTATCTCTCTGGTGGGGAAACACTGAGCCCTGGAGACAAGAAACAGGCAGGCAGGTGGTGTCATGGGGGCAGGGTTCTCGGGTGATGAGACTGAGCAGATGGGAGTGACTGAGAGTGGCGTCCACACTCCCACCCCTGACCAGGGCAGAGGCCCTGCCTCCAGGTTTTACCTCTGGTGTGAATACCGAAAAACTGAAGATTCCTATCTGTCCAGCTGTGTATATCACAGGTGGTAATGTATTTATATACTCTTCTTACATATAATGTCGTTCACACTTTCTGCCTCCTTATTTTTATTTTAATTGCTTGCTTTTATTTTATCCTGAATGAAAAGCTTCTTCATGTTACTGGTATGTATTGTTCCCAAAAGGGGACAGCGTGGCAATGGGATCATGTCAATGGTGGGACTAAGGCTAAAAGTGGACCCTTAATGCTTTGCCTCACTTCCTTAATATTTTATTACAATTTCCTACCCTTTATCAATATTTTTTGTGGTTTAACTTAAATATACAGTGATAAATCTGAGATGGCTCAGAATAAACCAGAGTTTGGATATTCTGAACACAAAATGAAGGACATGTTTTACATCTGTATTGATATTTTTTGGTTAGTGGTGATGGAGAAGAGGATGACTGAGACGAGAATGAGATGGTTGGATAGCATCACTGACTCAATGGACATGAATCTGAGTAAACTCCAGGAGATAGTGAAGGGCGGGGAAGCTTGGGATGCTGCAGTTCATGGGGTTGCAAAAAGTTGGACAGGACTGAGCCACTGAACAACAGCAACAATCTTTTTCTTACCCTTAACACTAATTACTGTGTAAGAAAAGAAAAAGAAAAAACAGGGTGAAGTCCTCATCGCTTTATAACTTAAACTAAAGTCAGGTTGTCTTGCCAGGACTGGGACAGGTTGTGGCAAGTGAAGCTGTTAAATCGGATACAGAATTTAGGGGTGCACCAATAAATTCTGTAATCCAGATAAATACTTAATGCAGTATTTTAAAACCTGAAAAGTAATGCAAAATACATGATAAACAAGATACTAAAATTTTAAGTCAAGAAAGGATCGGATAAATGGATTTAGACACATAAATCTACACCCACCAATTCATGCAACGTTGCCATTAATTTCCAGGAATGCAACAAAGTACTTAGTACAGTGAGTTCTGCAGACTCTGGGGACATAAAAGAGTTTTTATGTTTAATAACTCTGAGAGTGGAGCATTTGTGACTTCAGTTTATTGGCTGTGAGCATTTTTGTAACATAAAATGAACTACAACTTAGTATGAACTATCAACTGTGTTGATGATTAAATTTTTCAAGAAAAAATATAGTAGTTAGGTTTTAGTAGTGCCTGGGAAATCTCGTTACTGCTAAACAGCAAGTATCTTGTTTTCCCAGAAGGGTAACAGTCTCTCAGAGAGGAGATCACACAGTGTTTGCAAGATTGACATCTGTAGAGACCTGGGGATTGTAAGGAATAGCAGTCTTACCAGCATCTTCCCCAGATACACATGAGGGGTATGTGTGTATGTGTGAGGTGGGGAGGGGGAGAGAGAGAGACGAGGAGGAGGAGGAAGAGGGGAAGAAGGAAGAAAAGAAAAAAAGATAAGTAGGTAAAAGGTAGAAAAGAGGTGGAGATTTTAGCACATGTGATAGGGCATCGAGTAGAACTAGAACATCTCCTTTTCCTACTTCAGGAGCAAGTTTCCTACCTTTCAGCTAACTTTCACTGTGGGAGGAAAATTTTTAAAATATAGGAAATTAATTGGGTGCAGTAGAGGAGGGCAATTTCAGTTGTCAAACAAACAGGTGTCCTTGACTCTGATAGAAACCCTGGAGGACTATCTCTCCCAAACATGCAGTGCACCAGCGTTACATCTGCCCATGAGCTCTGACTCTGAGTGTCTGAGGTGAGGAGTATGGACAAGACCTTAGATGCTTAATTTAGAAAATAATTCTTGGCGTGCCAGTGCATAGTGGCAAACTACCTCATAAAATTGAAATTTCAATGCCATTGTTATTTGAGAGAAGAATTAGCTGAGAGAAAGGAGGTCCAGTTTTGACTAAATAATATTCCTACTGAGAGGGGCCAAGTAATTCAGAAGTGCTGGACCGTTTTTAGTCCCATTAGTATTTAAATGATTTGATTAGAAATGATAAAATTCTTAATTGGGCTTTCAGAATAATAATTGAATAAAACTGCTTTGCATTATTAGAATGGACCAGGTTAAGAAATTAATGAGCACAATGTCTGAACAGTGTGGGCTTCTGAGGCGAAGGCCAGGCTTTCCTGAGGAAGATAGAGGAGCCAGCTCATACGGCCCTGCAGGTGAGCACGTTCCCCACCTCCTCCAGAGATCCTTGAAGACAAGAGTTTAAGTACCAGTCAGTGTGGAATATTCGGAATGAAATTGCTTTTCAGAGCACCTACCACTGACAACCTGGTTTACCTTTCTCTTTGTATTGTAAAAAGAGAATTGTAATAGAGGGGGTCATCCCTCTATTTTATTCAGGTAAAAACCGCCTATGTTACGAGGGTCATTTCAGAGTTATTCCAAGTGAAGTTGCATAGGCTCCCCTCACACTTAGCCAGGCTGGTCTCTTCCTCTGCTTCTCACCCATCACATCAGTTTTAATTGACACTTGAGAAGTTGCCTGTCACCCCCAGGAGAGTGTGGTCACTCTGAGGACAGGAGACATTTCTTCTTGATGTCTAATACCTCAGAACCTTTATTTACATGTACTCTAAAATAAATGAACAAGTGGATTAAGTAACTCATCATCTTGAAAGTATCTCTCTTTTGCCAGTCCATTTTACACAAAATAAGCTGTCTTTTGAAGATTTATAATAGTGCTCCCCCCCCAAAATCTATATTAAAGCATGGACTTGGGCACAATTGGGACTTCCCAGATGGTGCTAATGATAAAGAACCTGCCTGCCATTGCAGGAGATCTGGATTTGATCCCTGAGTCAGGAAGATCCCCTGGAGAAGGGCATAGCAAGCCACTCCAGTATTCTTACCTGGAGTATCCCATGGACAAAGCAGCCTGGTTGGTTACAGTCCATAGTGTTGCAAAGAGTCGGAAACAACTGAAGCAACTTAGCACACATGCACAATTTGTCAGTATAATTAACCAGGACCAGCTCCTGGAAGCCCTAGAATTAAGAGGTAGGATCCTGGGATGAGGCTGTGGGATGGAAAGAGGATAATAGTTTCATTAGTGTCAAATACCTAATACATTTACTTCACACTTTTATTTATTGATAGATGTGGTACAGCCAGTGGAAATTTAACAAATAGTATATGCTATAAAATTTTAATGTAGCTTTTATTGCAGTAGATAAAAATGAATTAGCAATAAGAAGGAGAAGGAGAAGACAGGATGAGATGGTTGGATGGCATCACCGACACGATGGACATGAGTTTGAATAAGCTCTGGGAGTTGGTGATGGACAGGGAAGCCTGGTGTACGGCAGTCCATGGGGTCACACGTGACTGAGTGACTGAACTGAACTAAATTGAAGCAATAAGAAATATCATTTTGACTCAAGGACTATGAGAGTGTATTTCAGGATCTTAATGTATTATGTGATGTACTGGGTGACAGTCAAAACTGAATGACATCCACAGACCATGCAAATCACTCAGCCAGCTTTAGCTGAAATTGGGGATTTCATTAGTTCTTTTTCCAGAGTGTCTTTCAGTAAGAGAAAGATATTTATTTACATTTCATTCCTCATACTGTACCTCTTAACAATGAGTCAGTATCTCCAGAAATAACTTGAGCTAGAAGCAGAAAACAAGAGCCTGATAATTTCAATCATGAGTTGTTTTCAATCTGCATATAACTAACTGATCTCTGGTATCGGTGCATGTACCCACGTGTCCTGGATTTGTATCAGGCAGCTGAGGTAGGTTCTACCTTCTGTGTCCCTGCACTGCAGAGTTACTGACACTGCCCTTCTGACATGGACTCTCCTGTGGTCCTGAGGACACTGTTGCTAGGCAGCAGAAACCTCCTCTCCATCCACTTCAGGAGTGAGTCACACTGGCACACCTCCGTCCAAATCTGGGCACCAGGCAGGTGTCTGAAGTGAGTCATTCTCTTGAGAACATTTGCCTCTAGGATTTAGGGGAAAGTCAGTTTAAATCAGAGCATGTAAAATAAGCTCTAATAACCTTGAAGGTATAAATATAGTTTTGTGAAACATAGAGCTTGACAGAATTGCATAGTCAGGCTAGAGAGAGTTGAACATAGACCAGGAGAAGATCACTGATGTTAGCAGAACAAGGCATTTTAGCTGGAAACTGGAGATGATAGATTTTGAAATGTGATCCTTGTGGAAAAGCCTACGGAAGAGTTCAGGTAGCTCTTGGGCAGAGAGCTGGTTTAAGAGAATAGAAACAAACTTTTAATTAACATGGTGACTGAAAATACAGAATGTTTCTTTTGTGAGCTTTTTCAATTATGTATCTCTGTATAAGTTCGCTTTCTATGTTTCAGTAATCTGGTATGATAATTTTATGCCACAAAGTTTTAGAAATCATGGCACATCAGTGAAGAAAAGGTGTTGGCTAAAATATTTCATGTTTTATGAAAGCAAAGATAAAAAATTGGGATAGATAAAAGCATTTAGGAATTTGATTATTAAAATGTGTATCTTAGGAGAAAAGAACTGTATTTCTGGCTTCTGTCTGTTTAACACAGATTAGAATCATTAATTTGCATAAATGTCTAAGGCAAATAAAGTATAAATGAACCTTTTTAAGGACTTCCCTGGTGCTCCAGTGGTTAAGGATCTGCCTGCCAAAGCAGTGGATATAGGTTTGATCCCAGGTCGGGAACTTAAGATTCTACATGCTAATGGGCAGCTAAGTCTACATACCGCAACTAAGACCTGAAACAGTCAAATAAATAAATACATAAATAGTTAAAAGTTAACAGATTAAAGATCTAAACATAAGACCAGAAACTGTAAAAATCCTAGAGGAGACCATAGGCAAAACACTCTCCAACATAAATCACAGCAGGATCCTCTATGATCCACCTCCCAGAATACTGGAAATAAAAGCAAAAATAAACAAATGGGATCTAATTAAAATTAAAAGCTTCTGCACAACAAAGGAAACTATAAGCAAGGTGAAAAGACAGCCTTCTGAATGGGAGAAAATAATAGCAAATGAAGCAACTGACAACTAATCTCAAAAATATACAAGCAACTTATGCAGCTCAATTCTAGAAAAATAAACGACCCAATCAAAAAATGGACCAAAGAACTAAATAGACATTTCTTCAAAGAAGACATATGGCTAACAAACACATGAAAAGATGCTCAACATCACTCATTATCAGAGAAATGCAAATCAAAACCACAATGAGGTACCATTTCACACCAGTTAGAATGGCAGCGATCCAAAAGTCTATAAGCAATAAATGCTGGAGAGGGTGTGGAGAAAAGGGAACCCTCTTATACTGTTGGTGGGAAGGCAAACTAGTACAGCCACTATGGAGGGCAGTGTGGAGATTCCTCAAAAAATTGCAAATAGAACTGCCTTATGACCCAGCAATCCCACTGCTGGACATACACACTGAGGAAACCAGAATTGAAAGAGACACATGTACCCCAATGTTCATCGCAGCACTGTTTATAATAGCCAGGGCATGGAAACAACCTAGATGTCCATCAGCAGATAAATGAATAAGAAAGCTGTGGTACATATACACAATGGAGTATTACTCAGCCATTAAAAAGAATACATTTGAATCAGTTCTAACTAATGAGGTGGATGAAACTGGAGCTGATTATATAGAGTGAAGTAAGCCAGAAAGAAAAACACCAATACAGTATATTAACGCCTGAGGCCAGCGCCGGCGGCTGGGAGGAGCAACCCAAGGAGTGGTGGCTGCGCAGGCACAGGAGGGCCTAGGGGAGCTATCCCACGTTGAAGGTCAGGAATGGCGGCAGTAAGGAGATACCCCTCGTCTAAGGTAAGGAGCAGCGGCTGTGCTTTGCTGGAGTAGCCGTGAAGAGATATCCCACGCCCAAGGTAAGAGAAACCCAAGTAAGATGGTGGGTGTTGCAAGAGGGCATCAGAGGGCAGACACACTGAAACCATACTCACAGAAAACTAGTCAATCTAATCACACTAGGACCACAGCCTTGTCTAACTCAATGAAACCAAGCCATGCCTGCGGGGACAACCCAAGAAGGGCGCGTCATGGTGGAGAGGTCTGACAGAATGTGGTCCCCTGGAGAAGGGAATGGCAACCCACTTCAGTATTCTTGCCTTGAGAACCCCATGAACAGTAGGAAAAGGCAAAATGATAGGATACCAAAACAGGAGCTCCCCAGGTCATTAGGTGCCCAATATGCTACAGGAGATCAGTGGAGAAATAACTCCAGAAAGAATGACGGGATGGAGCCAAAGCAAAAACAATACCCAGTTGTGGATGTGACTGGTGATAGAAGCAAGATCCGATGCTGTAAAGAGCAATATTGCATAGGAACCTGGAATGTCAGGTCCATGAATCAAGGCAGATTGGAACTGGTCAAACAAGAGATGGCAAGAGTGAATGTTGACATTCTAGGAATCAGCGAACTAAAATGGACTGGAATGGGTGAATTTAACTCAGATGACCATTATATCTACTACTGTGGGCAGGAATCCCTCAGAAGAAATGGAGTAGCCATCATGGTCAACAAAAGAGTCTGAAATGCAGTACTTGGATGCAATCTCAAAAATGACAGAATGATCTCTGTTCATTTCCAAGGCAAACCATTCAATATCATGGTAATCCAAGTCTATGCCCCAACCAGTAACGCTGAAGAAACTGAAGTTGAATGGTTTTAGGAAGACCTACAAGACCTTTTAGAACTAACACCCAAAAAAGATGTCCTTTTCATTATAGGGGACTGGAATGCAAAAGTAGGAAGTCAAGAAACACCTGGAGTAACAGGCAAATTTGGCCTTGGAATGTGGAATGAAGCAGGGCAAAGACTAATAGAGTTTTGCTAAGAAAATGCACGGGTCATAGCAAACACCCTCTTCCAGCAACACAAGAGAAGACTCTACACATGGACATCACCAGAACACCGAAATCAGATTGATTCTGTTCTTTGCAGCCAAAGATGGAGAAGCTCTATACAGTCAACAAAAACAAGACCAGGAGCTGACTGTGGCTCAGATCATGAACTTATTGCCAAATTCAGACTTAAATTGAAGAAAGTAGGGAAAAGCACTAGACCATTCAGGTATGATCTAAATCAAATCCCTTATGATTACACAGTGGAAGTGAGAAATAGATTTAAGGGTCTAGATCTGATAGATAGAGTGCCTGATGCACTATGGAATGAGGTTGGTGACATTGTACAGGAGACAGGGATCAAGACCATCCCCATGGAAAAGAAATGCAAAAAAGCAAAATGGCTGTCTGGGGAGGCCTTACAAATAGCTGTGAAAAGAAGAGAGGTGAAAAGCAAAGGAGAAAAGGAAAGATAAAAGCATCTGAATGCAGAGTTCCAAAGAATAGCAAGAAGAGATAAGA
The DNA here is from genome assembly GCF_032405125.1 of Capricornis sumatraensis. Classification (NCBI taxonomy): domain Eukaryota; kingdom Metazoa; phylum Chordata; class Mammalia; order Artiodactyla; family Bovidae; genus Capricornis; species Capricornis sumatraensis. The sequence continues at coordinate 42,528,739 of NC_091072.1, read as the reverse complement.
AAGCCTTCTTCTGCGATCAGTGCAAAGAAAAAGAGGAAAAGAACAGAATGGGAAAGACTAGAGATCTCTTCAAGAAAATTAGAGATACCAAGGGAACATTTCATGCAAAGATGGGCTCGATAAAGGACAGAAATGGTATGGGCCTAACAAGCAGAAGATATTAAGAAGAGGTGGCAAGAATACATGGAAGAACTGTACAAAAAAGATTTTCACGACCCAGATAATCATGATGATGTGATTACTAATCTAGAGCCAGACATCTTGGTATGTGAAGTCAAGTGGGCCTTAGAAAGCATCACTACGAACAAAGCTAGTGGAGGTGATGGAATTCCAGTCGAGCTGTTTCGAATCCTGGAAGATGATGCTGTGAAAGTGCTGCACTCAATATGCCAGCAAGTTTGGAAAACTCAGCAGTGGCCACAGGACTGGAAAAGGTCAGTTTGCATTCCAATTCCAAGGAAAGGCAATGCCAAAGAATGCTCAAACTACTGCACAATTGCGCTCATCTCCCATGCTAGTAAAGTAATGCTCCAAATTCTCCAAGCCAGGCTTCAGCAATACGTGAACCGTGAACTCCCTGATGTTCAAGCTGGTTTTAGAAAAGGCAGAGGAACCAGAGATCAAATTGCCAACATCCGCTGGATCATGGAAAAAGCAAAGAGAGTTCCAGAAAAACATCTCTTTCTGCTTTATTGACTATGCCAAAGCCTTTGACTGTGTGGATCACAATAAACTGGAAAATTCTGAAAGAGATGGGAATACCAGATCACCTGACCTGCCTCTTGAGAAATCTGTATGCAGGTCAGGAAGCAACAGTTAGAACTGGACATGGAACAACAGACTGGTTCCAAATAGGAAAAGGATTACGTCAAGGCTGTATGTCGTCACCCTGCTTATTTAACTTATATGCAGAGTACATCATGAGAAACGCTGGACTGGAAGAAACACAAGCTGGAATCAAGATTGCCGGGAGAAATATCAATAACCTCAGATATGCGGATGATACCACCCCTATGGCAGAAAGTGAAGAGGAACTCAAAAGCCTCTTGATGAAAGTGAAAGAGGAGAGCAAAAAATTGGCTTAAAGCTCAACATTCAGAAAACAAAGATCATGGCATCCGGTCCCATCACTTCATGGGAAATAGATGGGGAAACAGTAGAAACAGTGTCAGACTTTATTTTTCTGGGCTCCAAAAATCACTGCAGAATGTGACTGCAGCCATGAAATTAAAAGACGCTTACTCCTTGGAAGAAAAGTTGTGACCAACCTAGATAGCATATTCAAAAGCAGAGACATTACTTTGCCGACTAAGGTCCATCTAGTCAAGGCTATGGTTTTCCCTGTGGTCATGTATGGATGTGAGAGTTGGACTGTGAAGAAGGCTGAGTGCCGAAGAATTGATGCTTTTGAACTGTGGTGTTGGAGAAGACTCTTGAGAGTCCCTGACTGCGAGGAGATCCAACCAGTCCATTCTGAAGGAGATCAGCCCTGGGATTTCTTTGGAAGGAATGATGCCAAAGCTGAAACTCCAGTACTTTGGCCACCTCATGCGAAGAGTTGACTCATTGGAAAAGCCTCTGATGCTGAGAGGGATTGGGGGCAGGAGGAGAAGGGGACGACCGAGGATGAGATGGCTGGATGGCATCACTGACTCAATGGACGTGAGTCTGAGTGGACTCCGTGAGATGGTGATGGACAGGGAGGCCTGGTGTGCTATGATTCATGGGGTTGCAGAGTCGGACATGACTGAGTGAGTGAACTGAACTGAACACATATATATGGAATTTAGAAAGATGGTAGTAATAACCCTGTATGCGAGACAGCAAAGGAGACACAGATGTATAGAATGGACTTTTGGACTCTGTGGGAGAGGGAGAGCGTGGGATGATTTGGGAGAATGACATTGAAACATGTATACTATTGTGTAAGAAACGAATCGCCAGTCTATGTTCGATACAGGATACAGGATGGTTGGGGCTGGTGCATGGGGACGATCCAGAGAGATGATATGGGGTGGGAGGAGGGAGAGGGGTTCAGGACTGGGAACTCATGTACACCCGTGGCTCATTCATGTCAATGTATACAAAACCAATACAGTATTGTAAAGCAAAATAAAGTAAAATGAAAAATTAAAAAAAAAGTAAACTTTTATATTCCCTGTTTTCAGAATTGTCTCATTGTTTTGCTGGGTTCAATTGTGTCCTCCCCTAAAATGTGTTGGAATCTTAATCCCTACTCCCTCAGAATGTAATCTTACAGGACCTTTATAGGATCTTTACAAAGATTATCAAGAGAAGAATGAGGTCTTTGGGTGGATCATAAATCTGTATGACTGATGTCCTTATAAAAAGGGAGAACTTAAACCCAGACCCACACACCAGGAAGTTGGTGTGAGGAGAAGAGGAGACACGACATGTGGCCCGGAGTGATGCTGCTTGGATCCTGAGCCGGGGGCTGAGGGAGCACAAGGAAGCCAGGAGGTCACCACACTAGGGCTTACACCCAGATAGCACCATCCCAGAAACAGGGTCATGAACCAAGCAGTCTGTGGGGGATTCTGTCTGTGTTAATAGTTGGAGGCCGTCCCCAGTATGAAGAAGCAGACTGGGGAGAACGTAGTTGGGTGGGGGTGGCCCTGCACCATTCGGGTGGCTACCCAGTTCTTGAGGAAATGAAAACAGCTGTACTTGTCTCACAAGTGGAGCCTTTCCAAGAAGAGAAGTGAAGCTCTAGAAGCAGTTCAGTCTTCCCCTGTTCCTGTCAGAAGGCTTGCTGACATTGTAAAATCTAGACTTCAGGAACAGAAGTCCTGGTAGGTAGAGCTTGCGTGCTTTCTCTGTGCCTGCTGAAAAAACCCTGTCAAAGAAAGGTCCGGTCTGGTCATCTCCAGCATCCAAGAGACTTCTCAGAAAGAAATAAAAAGGGAAGGCTATTTTAGAAACTAGGCCTCTGACAAATGTTAAAGGTCTCTTCCATAACTACTAGTTAAAAGCTGGAGACATCTTAGCAGGTAACTATAATGTATTCAATGCCAGAAGCAAAATTTGTATCCGATTTGTTCTTTGATAGTGGCTAATATTATAAAATTCAAGCTGTAAGATCTCATCACACATGCTCGTATTTTGCTAGTGGGCAAGCGCACAGAGGCATTCCTCAGGCCCCTTCCTGTGGCTCATGGCAGTTCTAAGTCACTGTCCTCTCTAGTGCCCCCTCACACTTGTGAGAAACCTGCTACTACATCCCAGCCGTGGATTCAGTACCTGACACGACCAAACAGCCTCCTGATCCCCAGGGAGTGGGGCTCCCCCCGTGTGCCTCCCGTCCCCACGCCCAGCCTCCGGCTGTAACCTCATCGCTTCTCAGGTGTCTGCACCATATTTATTCCCGCACTTGTGTTGTTGTTCTTTGGTTTGTTCACACATCAAACTGCCTTTTAGGTTTAATTCATGCAAAGTGTGTTACAGTCAAGGTCTCTGAATTGGGTGATGGCTTTCCTGTGGGATCCTGGGGGTCCCAGCATGGATCTGCTTTTCCTCTCCCAGCATGGATCTGCTTTTCCTCTGTGTGTGAAGTGGGAACTGAGTAAGATTTTGGGAAGTTAGCCTTGCTGGGATGAAGGTTCCATAAAAACACTCAGTTTTTTCCAGGATTTAGTAATGAAAGATGTTAACGTGTTGATGGTACTGCATCTCCTCAATATAAATTGAGGATGTTCTTGAGTTTGTATCAATTATGGAAACTAGTTCTGGGTCTTTATCAAAGAAGAATACAAGGTGAATGTGTTTGAATGTTCATTCTTTCCTGAGAGTACATGAGTGCGCACTCTGTCACTGAGTTCTGTCTGACTCTTTGTGATCCTGTAGACTGTAGCCCACTGGACTTCTCTGTCATGGGATTCCCCAGGCAAGAATACTGGAGCGGGTTGCCATTTTCTTCTCCGTCTTTCCTGAGTAGCTGTTGTTAAAAAGACTGAAGTGACTTAGCAGTGACTTAGCAAGGGGCCATCTGGATGAGGATGATTAAGTGGAGACTGTAAAGTCCTGAGATGATAAAGTGGATTTTAGTAGCATCGAAGCTGGTGGCTGTGGTGGCCTTAGGAAGTTGAGATGCTTCGGGCCACAGCTATGTCCTTCCCCAGCTCAGCAGACTCTGCCTCTGCCTATCCTGGTCCTGGCCTAGACACTGGAGGAGGCTGTTTGGATACCAGCTTTTATGTCATTTTTTATCAAACAGTTGTGTGGGTGGGAATCAGCATTTTGAAAACAGAGGAGAGTAAATAACAGCATGGATACTGAAATGGTGTGTCTAATACTCTAGAGGCAATGGGACATTCATGTTTCCTGGAGGCCTGCCCCTCGCCCAAGGCATCCTCCAAGCCCCTGCCTGTGGCTGAGGCCGTCTCCTGCTCAGCGCTTCTGTCTGGAGGTCACCTGGCCTGGGTATTTCCTTCACGAGCCGGCCCTGGGGAAGGCTAATCCATTTCAGCGGTTCTGTCTGGAGGTCACCTGGCCTGGGTATTTCTTTCATGGGACGGCCCTGGGGAAGGTTAATCCGTTTCAGTCCTGAAAGATTGTAAGCTAAATGCTGCCAGATCAGCAGGATTACAGAAACAGCAAGGCTGCTTTCTCACAAATGTTTCTGCTCATCCCCTACAGGTCTGTCCCTGGCAGGCCTTTCTCCATCCATTCCCTGTGGAGTCAGTTAAGTCCCTTGACGCTCCAAGTTTCCCTTCTCCTGGGGTCCACCATCTGCTGAAGCCTCTTCCCCTTTGTCAGCACTGGGCTCCTGACACACTTCTACAGTCTGTGACTCAGCAGAGCAGCCATGTTTGTGTGACAATAGCCAGCTAAGCAAACAGTTCTGATTCCTTTTGTAAGTTAACATTTAAAATATTAATAACTACTCATAGGGGCCAGAAAATTTAATGTGAATCACTGGTGGGTCCGAGCGACTTAAATACCACAGAAATACATGGTTAATTTCCAGCCTCATGGAATAACAAGTCATTTTTTTCTTGACCTCAACGACTACAGAATTTAAAACAACTGAATAACTTAGAATAGCACATTTGAATATAAAACATGATGGAAAGATGATGACTCTTGCCATGCTTAAGCTCATGTAGTTTCTTCCTTTAGCACCCTATTCTTATTCTCCATCTTATATCACAATCTCACAATTATTTTTCAACAGAAGAGAGATCCTTAACTTCCAAACTAATCTCTGAATATGTTTGGATCAAGGGTGAGGTTTTGTTTTTGTCAGATATTGGCAGTCAGTGAAGAATAGTTTTTTGCAAAGGCCCTGACCCTTGACTTCTTTGGTTTTTTAAAATTAAAAAAAAGTGTGGAAAATTTGCAACCAGAACCGTTTTCTCCAGATTGCCCAAAAATCTCCAGATGATTTTTTTGTTAACTGAATCAGTTAAAGAAATACTTCTGTGAGATCTCTGTGATCACACTGAGAGCTCAGCTGCATGTGGTGGTATCCATGACTGGCTTCACCAGAGTGGAGGCTCTGACAAGTCCAGTCTGAACAGAGGAACCCTGGGGGTGCTACAGCTCAAGGTGAAGGTGGGCACAGAGCCTGTTTCCTGACGAGGGGAGGTTGAGGGGTGTGGTGGCTGGCATGGCTTTGCAGTATCTGAGAGGGCTGGGGGGCCTGTAGGGAGGAGTCACACTGCAGGCAGCATGATCTGAGAGTGTGTGTGTGAGAATCACTAGTGTTGATTACATCCACAAGTGATCGAGAAGTTGGAGCATTAGAAATCATTGAGCGTTTTTCTATGTCATGTTTAAAGCCAAACTATATAAAAAAGTACCACTTTCGTTGGAATCAGTATACACTTTGCAGACACTGTACCTGATCCCTTGACTTTGGTTTTTCTATATGGATGTATCAGTTGAAAGAGAACCTAATCTAACATGTTCAGTTTCTTGAGGTAAATCCCATACAGCAAGACTGGTTTTAATGTCAAGTGGTGGTTTAGAACATGGGCTTTAACCTCCAGGGCAGTACAGCATTTGAGTGCTTTTCATAGGCTGCCTTGAGTCAGATGGCATAATCTATTGAAAGGATAGTTAATTTTGCTTACTTAATAAAATGTGCAGTCTGGTTGCAATATGGTTTGACTGAGATAATGTATCAGAAACAGTCAGGAGAGACTGGCCATGGGAACCTCACAGAGTTTGGTATTGCCCTCCTCAGGCTCACTCATCCCTGCTCCTCCCTCTCACTGGCTTAAAGGAACAGAAAAATGTGTTAGCTTTTTTCACTCATTTTATTTTTAATTTATTTATTTTAATTGGAAGCTAATTACTTTACATTATTGTAGTGGTTTTTGTCATACATTGACATGAATCAGCCACAGGTGTACATGTGTCCCCCATCCTGAACCCCCCTCCCTCCTCCCTCCCCATCTCATCCCTCAGGGTCATCCCAGTGCACCGGCCCTGAGTGCCCTGTCTCACGCATTGAACCTGGACTGGCGATCTGTTTCATATATGGTAATATACATGTTTCAGTGCTATTCTCTCAAATCATCCCACCCTTGCCTTCTCCCACAGAGTCCAAAAGTCTGTTCTTTACATCTGCGTCCCTTTTGCTGTCTCACATATAGGGTTAACGTTACCATCTTTCTAAATTCCATGTATATGCGTTAGCATACTTCACTCATTTTAAAAAGGAAGATCCAGGTTTAAAAAATAAAAATTTTCAAATAAAACATATTCTTCTTGGTAGTCATTTATTTCTTTTGTAATCCTATAGGACTGAAACACAATATGGAAAAATAAATGGAATGTTATTACAGTAGATTTTTCTTGGCTTTACATTATGTTCAGACATAGTCACCATCCAAATATGCAGACTGTGGTGATACTAAAAAACTGTTTTTAAGAGAGAGAATTTTTCTTAGAAGTACTATTTTAAACGGGGTAGAGAAATCTAGCATTATGTACCCTTAAGATGGGGTTAGTCACAAATGTACAAGTACAGTGATTTCTATGCATCATTTATACTGTATGATTTTTGTCCTTTAGAAATCATATTTTCTTTTTTTAGGTAATACTTGTAATAATCTGGATTTGTCTCTTTCATTGAATATTAAGGATTTATGTTGGGTTGGGAAAATCCCTTGGAGAAGGAAATGGCAATCTACTCCAGGACTATTGCCTGGAAAATCCCATGAGAGGAGCCTGGTAGGTTACAGTCCATGGGGGTTGCAAAGAGTTGGACATGACTGAGCGACTTCACTTTCCTTTCATTTCTCTAAGATGCATTGCTGCTATTGCTGCTAAGTCACTTCAGTCGTGTCCGACTCTTGCGACCCCATAGACTGGTGCCTGCCAGGCTCCTCTGTCCCTCGGATTCTCCAGGCAAGAACACTGGAGTGGGTTGCCATTTCCTTCTCCAATGCCTGAAAGTGAAAAGTGAAAGTGAAGTCGCTTAGCCATGTCCAACTCTTAGCGAGCCCATGGACTGTAGCCTACCAGGCCCCTCCGTCCATGGGATTTTCCAGGCAAGAGTACTGGAGTGGGGTGCCATTGCCTTCTCCAGTAAGATGCATTGGATTATCCTAATTACTTTCATGTGACTTTGCCTTGTCACAGTGCTGTGACAGTGAATTTCAAGAGTACATGTGAACACTGGATTCTCAGTGGGAAGACCATTCTGCTTCCTTACAGCCTGGTGAGCACACGTTTGAAAGCACCTTCAAGAGAGTCCACTGCTGGAGGAGACGTGGGTGCAGCAGAACAAATCCACGGCCAAGGGCATGAAGAAAGGACGCAGTGCTGCGGGCGGTTTCCTGGTCTTCCTAAGTTGTGAAGGGGATGCGGTGCTGAAGAGGCGACTGGGAGTCCACCAGGGCTTTTGAGGTGGCATTGCTCACGTGGACCTGGGTCTCAGCCACCTCCCAGGGTGCAGAGTCTCTGATGAGTGGCCCCTCTGGCCTCAGGTTCTGCCGTCGTGTATGCATGTGTGGTGAAGGCAGCGGTGCCGCTCCGTGGGCTGTTCGTGGAGTCCATGGCGGGTGGTCCCTGAGCACCCACGCAGCCTGGAGGCTGCTCTTATTAACAGGAGCCGCTCCATCCTCCACAGCCCTGCACAGACTCAGTGCGCTCATTCAGCCTGACAGGCACAGTCAAACACAGCAAGGGATGCTTTCCCCTGTCATTATGCTCATCTTTTCTGTCCAATGGAACTGATTTTTTAAAAAGTCTTTCTGAGCTCCTGCCCTGTGATGGAAGACACAGGAAGGATCAACTGAAGCCCTTGACCCTGAGAGAACATGTGCTGTAGTGAGCAGGCAGAAGCCTGGGTCAGCTGAGCTAACTCTTGGGGAAGCTGCTATCGTAGGTGTGCACCAGTGCCAAACATGGGGCACCCCTGGTGTCTCAGTGGTTAAGGACCTGCCTTGCTATGCAGGGGACACCAGTTCTGTCCTTGGGGTGGGAAGATCCCTCATGCTGCAGGACAGCTAAGCCCATGCACCACAACAACTGGGCCTATGCTCTAGAGCCAGTGAGCCGCAACTGCTGAGCCCGTGTGCCACAGCTGCTGCACCCGCTCCCTGGAGGCTGTGGTCCACAGCAAGAGAAGCCACCGCGAGGAGAAGCCCACACACTTCAGTGAAGGTGAGCCCCCGCTCAGTGCAGCTAGAGGAAAGCCTGCACAGCAGTGAAGACCCAGCACGGCCAAAAATGTAAAAAATCTTTAGAGAAAAGATATCATGGCATTATACCCCCAAAACCCGTCGCATATATTTCTTAGGGACAAAGCATTCTGCATAATCCCAATATTATTATCAAACTCAGTACATTCAATATCAACACTAATATTTAATTAATTTTATTTAACATTAATATTAATACATGATTCAAACATTGATACTACAAAACATGAAACTCGTGAGACTTCTGTTGTGCTAATAATGCTCACTGAAGTGTAGCATCTCACCTCAGCTTTGTGATTCTCCTCAAACTTTCACCCACACACCACCCCGTCTGTCCTTATCTTTCATGAGTTATTTCCAAACTCACAGGGCAGTTTTGTCATAATTTTCAGCCATCTGCATTTATCTATTTCCTCATTAAGTTCTGGTTGAACACTTTGGAAATGAAATCAGACAGGTAATGTTTGGTCTCCTTCCCAGTGTGTCTTATCAGGAGGTCAGTTTGTCCTTCTGGATGGTTCTGTGTGCTCTCCACATTAATCTGTTGAAAGGGGCCTTTTCCGTTTGTAGTTAATAATTATTGTATCCTGTGATGTGTTGACATTATGCAAATAGTCCATTCTCTTGAAAGCACTTTTCACTGAATGATTTTGGCATCAGTTGACAATCCCTAAAAGACTCAGTTACAGTGGTGGTTGCAAACTGGTGATCCTTCTAATGATTTTACTCCCTGTGTATTTATTTGCTGGCATTCTTTCTGTATAGAGTTGTTTTCCCCTATTTCCCTCTCCCTCTCTGGCTTTCTATAGTGGATATTGCTGTGGTCTTACGGAGACTTATTCAGTCTTAGGACAGTCTTAGAACCAAAGTTCTTTTATTTTTCGTCAAAAGACTTGACACATTCAGTCAACCTTGTCCCTTCCTGGCTTATCTGCAGTGCCCGGCTGTAACACTTTGTGACCTATGGTGATGCCTTAGAAAGAGTGTGGCTGTGGAGTCCTGGAGGCCCGTGCAGAGTTGGAAATTGCTAACTCCAGTATAATTTTGAGGGAAAGCTAATTTAGTTGTTTTAAGTGAAGTCCTTACTGTGTACTGGGCTCTGGGAACTTAAAAAGGAAGGAGGAGGAGGGGAGAGAAGAGAGGTGGAACACAGAAAATCAAAGATTAGGAAAGTGAGCCTGTCCTCGGGGCCTTGGATGGCAGAGGGAGGCACGCGCTCACAGTGGTGTCTGTGAGCCCGACAGCGTCTGTTGGCGCGGGCCCTTCTGGCAGAGGTGGCAGACGAGTGGCAGACAGAGACAGATGCCCATGCTCTCGAGCCTGCGTCTCCTGGGCTCCAGCCCCACGCCCTGTAACAGAGGACGGCATACAGAGAATCCACCTGCCCTCTCGGTGTTCCATCATGTTGCCGCCCACACTGCTTCACGTCAGCCGTCAGCACACTCAGCCCAGGCCCTCCATGTGTAAATCAGAGGCATTAAAAGTCCTACTTACAAGGGCTCTTGTGAAGATTAAATGGTAGCATCCATTATCCTAATAAAAACAGCAGACATTTATCGAGTCCTTAAAATGCACCAGGCATTAAAACATGTGTTTACATATATTACTTTTGATCTCTACTTAAATGCAGAATGTTAAAAAGCCCTTAGCACAAAATATATATGCAATGCATGGTAACCAGAATTATTATTAGGCAAACTGTTCTTAGTTTGTATATATCATAACAGTTGGTTATCTGTGTTTTTAAAGAATCACCATTTTCAATAGACGAAGCCGGGCTCTTGTGTCTATTTTTTAGTTCAGGCACCTGAAAGAACTGGCTCGCGTATGAGTATACACCATCAGTGCCATCTGTGGGAATTCCCTTCATTATGGTTTTAAAAACCATACAGAAGGACAAGTGTATGTGAGTGCTGTGAACAAAATCGATACTTTAAGGCAAGCACCAAATTTAATTAGCGTCAAAGTATGCAAAAACTGTACAGTGTGTATGGTCTCCAGGTAATGCCAGTTTCCGTTTTCCTCTTTTTCATAAATAATGTCAGTCCACATGAATCTCTGTCTTGTTTCTACAGATTCACACGTGTAAATTACAGAAAAACAAAATTCTGCCAGAAAATTGTATGGAAAGTATTTTGTACTTCCATACAAGTATTTCCACACAGCTGAGCAGAGGGAAAGAAGGCCCAGGAGGCACCCAGGTCGATCACACCTGGTGTTAAAAATCCTGAGGAACCCTGGCTGATGACACAGCAGGTAAGATGGGTGCGGGGCACGTGGGTGTGTGGAGCTGCCATGGGGGAGTTTAATGAGATAAAATTCTTTAAGGTGGTTTAAAGGGATTTTTAGATTGCACAGCTTCAACTTGCAGAGAAAAACAAACATTTTATAAGAAATTGAACTCAGGAATAGTGTTTATCAACATGGTTTTTCCTTAATGTTGTGTGAGGTGTTCTTTGCTGAATTCTCAATCCTTGATTAAAAGAAAACCCATTGTTATCTTTCAGGGAGATAAAAATCTGATGACATACATAACTTGTCTAAGCTAGAAATCTGGAAAAAGTAAAAATTGTGACTAGCACTCAGGTCATTAGAGATGAATGTGTCTGAGGAATGGATTGTCACTTAGCATGGAGCTGTCTGCGGTTTCTCTGGGAGGGCATATTGTGTTTAGCTCAGGTTGGTGGGTGAAGTGCAAGAGGTGTCCATCCTCACCCTAAACACACACTCAGACATGAAGTTCCCTGAGTTAAACTTCCTGAGAAACTTCAGAGGTGGATTTCTGTCAGCTGGCCCCTGCCCCCAGCCATTCTACAGTCAGGCCTAATGACCAGATTCTCTCTCTGTAAACTGTCTTAGTTGTGTTGGGATTTAAGCAGTCTTGTCCTCCTGGATGAGGTATTTTGTGTAGAAGCTAGCAGGAGACATTATCCTTGGAGATGTTAGAGGAAGCTGTAGCCAGTTTTTGGTGGTGGTGGTGTTGGGAAGGCAAGGAGGATGCCATCCCCAGTTGATGAACGTCTCCTTAGGAGTGTGAACAGAAGTTGCAGCTCATGTTCGATTTCCTTGCAAATCTAAATAGGAAACGGTGGCCCACTGGTGGTGGTCTTCTTAGTTATATGAGTAGGAAGCTGCAGCTGAGTGATGATGGTGCCCTGGAAGAAGCAGGGAGTGCTGGGTACCCGCCGATGGATCCTTGGGAGTAGATGGGAGCTGCAGCAGATAGGTGGCTGTATTGTTGGGATGCAAAGGAGGATGCTGTGGTCCCATGGCAAGAACGTCCTAAGATGTGTAAGAGTCTGAGGCTCATTCACAGTGTCACCAGGGGCTAGCAGAGGGCAGCTGTGGTGTGTGCATTGGTGTTCTCGAGACTGTGCTAGGGAGCTGCTGCTGATTGAGGGTGGTGTCCTCTGGAATCAGTTCTGGAAGTTGTGCAGATGGTGAATTAAATGGGGATCTGTGGCTCACTGGTGATGTCATCACAGGAGATGCACACAGTTCTCTGGAGCCAATGACAGTGGTGTTTCCAGGGATGTAAATGGAAAACAGCAGCTAACTGACCATGGTCTTGGTGGGAACACACAGGGAGCCGTGGCTGCTCTATGACCGTGCCCTTAGAAGTGTTAGTAGGGAGGCTGCAGCTCGTTGCTGGTGTGACCTCAGGAGCATGAAGATGCAGAGGGGATAAGATATTCCTTAGGCATTAAGGAGTAGACTCAGAAACACAAAAATATTCACATGCTTTTAAATACCAAGACATGCATTCTGCCTAACAAAACTGACTATAGGTGTGGCTGTAAGAGCCTGATGTGTGAGCAGGAGGGTCTGTGTCTACTGTGTCTGATGGAGAAGATGCAGGATGCCTATCTTGTCTCCTGGTGGAAGAGGAGGTCAGGTACCACCTCCATCTCTTTCAACCTGTCTTCTCTGTGTTCTCCACGTCTCTGTGAGCCATGAGCTAATCATAACAGAATTATTTCCTCAAGTGTATTTTCATCTCTGTGAAAGATACTAATTTTTCTTCTCTCACAGTAAAGGAACATGTGGATGCGACCTTATTAAAACCTACTCCAGACTTTGATTTATAAAGCCTTTCCCCTAACACAGTTATTTAGGATTCATGTGTTGGCATAAGTCATTTTGTAGGCCACAGAAGTTTGAGACTGAACTTTATAATCTTTACGGCTCTGATAATATATTAGCACAGCTTGAACTACTTTAAAATTGAATTTCTGTCAACTAATTCCTGAGATTTTTAATCTGACCTATAAATTGTCAAGTCCCAACAAGTATCAGTCATGAAAACATGTAAAAAAGAAGATGAAAAAAATGATTTTAGTGACAATACCAGTTAATTTGTCAATTACCATGTGGTGATAGGAAATGATCTTTTTCATTAAATTTTATTAGGTGTTTATTATATCTTGTGGATAGGAAATTAGATTTTGATTTCAGATGAATCACATTGGAAATTGTATGAAATTGACAGAAAGTTAACAATTTTCACTGTCCTATATATATTATAAACTGAAAATCAAATTCAGTTTCTTTACAAAAGCCAAAGATGAACTTTTTAAGATCGAACTTTCAAATGTGATAACTCTAGTGTCAACACAGAGAAACCTTATTTTAAGATTTATTATATGAGGTAACTTCAGCGTGTGTTTATTATATGTTCATGGGACTACCAGTTACATTTTTAAGCTACTGAGGGGTTTTCTTTGTATTCGAAAATACTTTGTCTGTGCCAGTAGTTTTTCAGCGTAATTGTATGACTTGTGCATGGATTCTAAGTCGCTTCAGTTGTGTCTGACTCTTTGCAACCTCGTGGACTGTAGCCTGCCAGGCCCCTTTGTCTGTGAGATACTCCAGGCAAGAATACTGGAGTGGGTTGCCATTTCCTCTTCCAGGGGATCTTCCTGACCCAGGAATCTAATCTGTCTCTTATGTCTCCTGCATTGCCAGGCAGGTTCTTTACTACTAGCATCTCCTGGAAGGCCGAAAGGAGCACTTGTCCCACGAGCCAGCCAGGAGATTTCATTGTATTCGAAAATAGTTTCCTTTTGCCAGTAGTTTTTCAGTGTAATCGTATGACTTATTTGTGCTAAATAAATTAGCATTAATTTAAAATGCAGACAAGCAGGTCAATGTTAAGTCAAATGATGGAGATTTAAGAGCCTGAAATGGCAACATAAGAAAAATGGTCAGAGCACAGTTCATGAAGACAAACTGTAGGAAGGATATGACTGTTCAGGCACATGCAGGGCTCTGATATAGAAGAGCCTTGTGATCTATGTGAGGTGACAGGCAAGAGTCACATGGACAAGTTTAGGATCACTAGCAGAGAAATTAGTACTGTTCTGAAATGGCAGACTGTAACGAATCATTTCTATACTTATCTTTCACACCCATCAAAAAATTGCCAGTGCTGCTGGATAATACAGAATTAAACATATGTGGATTTTGAGCCAAAACCTTGACATCAAAAGATAGAGATGACTAGAAACCAAGTAAGTTTTCTAACATCATAGCTAGGAGCGAAATTCGAGTCTCCAGTATGTCCTGGGTTTACAGCCCCGGATAGTCATTTCACAGTGGTGGCAGGAGTCTTGAGACCCACATCAGAAAGGGCACTGTGTGTGCCTGGTGTATCAGGGGCTGCAGCTGTCTACAGATGGGGCCTATTGACAGGAACAGAAAAAGCAGACTAGAAAAAGCTTGCACCTCTCAGTCTTAAAACTGTGAGGACATCTTGCAAATGCCTGTGGTCATGAGTGGAAAAAAGAAATTGAGATTGTTCCTCTGGGGTGCTATGCCAGCATGTCTCAGCTCTCAGTGTAGACAAGCGTCCTTCTCTAGTATCCTTATTTCATGTTTTTCACACTCTGTACTTTCTGTTGATGATTTCTCGCTTGAAAAAGGCCTCTGAGTAGAGTGCTAAAGTGAGTCTATGGGAAGAAGTGAAGTGTTCTAAGGCCGGAGGGCACAGTGGACCTTATAGAGAAGTCTCTATTGCATAGTCTCATTCAGCCACGATTTAGTGCATTTGGGTTGGGCTGAACCTTACTGAGGGACTGATAGACCTTGGATATCATGACCAGAGGCTGGCAAAAGCCCGCCTGGTCTGCCCTCCAGCGGCTGTTCAGGACTCACTGATACTGTGTTTGCAGCAACTCTATGGATTATATAATTGCAAATCCTGAGAATTGTCCTGAATCAGTTTTCTTTGTATGAAAAATATTAGTATTGTTCAAATAAAAATTACAACAGAACACTTAAAGATGAACTTTTAAAATGGTAAAATATGATTCTTTAAAAGTTTAAAAAAAAAAAACTTAATTTCCCTCATCTAAAAATAAAGAAAATTAGTACATGTTTGGAGTATTGAAGGTTGAAGGTTGCTGTTAAGTTTTAATTAATAAATGTATTCATTTATTCAACAACAAAAAAAATAAAAGTTAGGTCATGGCACTCAAACATAAAATGAAAATATGGCAAAGATTCATTTAATTTATAATTAAGGAGGAAACCAGTAGCCTGTTATAACTGATTCAGAGAATTTGATCAACACACACACACATATGAAACTGGAAATGCTGAAGTGAACCTTCATTACAGATACAAAAACCCAGTCAGTATCCAGTGTTGAATATCATTTGTGTTTCTGTGGACAAGTGTAATTTATGTTACTATCAGTTTTGCAGAGAGTTGTAAGATAGCTCAAAGACAATGAAAGACACAGATAATCAAAACACATGCTAGACAGGGCATCCAGCAGTCTGTTCTGACATCTTTAAAGAAAGTAATTCTCCATAATTTTTGTGATAGGAATAAACATTTTTGTATAAAATCAGCATGCCAAGAAAATAGTGCTTTTATGTATCAGTATTAAAAAATTGGAAAATAGAGTTTAAAAAGCAGACTTCTTTTTCAGTATTAGTAAAATGCACGGGGTACCCCCGGAGGAAGTGGTGACTTACAGGGTATTAGAGCACTCCCCTGTTGCCCATGCAGTGCACCCTCTCTCTTCTGCTTCTTACTGTGGTGGGCTTGAGCATCCCACACCCTATAGTCAGGACCCTTCTCCTGACCTCCCCGCCACTGCTCTGTAACACCCAAACTACCCTTGGCCCCAGTACATGAACACACAGAAGGCAGTCAGTAAGTGTTCACTATTGTCTTTATGTCCTTAGGTCCCAGAATTTAGCTCAATGACTTATGGTTCTTTTGACCTTCATTTTGTTGATATATAGTAACAGTTGTTTATTCCTCCAAAAAAATTAAGCTTCTTTGAGCTTGCATGTGTGTGCTAAGTCACTTCAGTGGTGTCTGACTTTTTGTGACCCTGTAGACCATAACCTGCCAGGCTCCTCTGTCTGTGGGATTCTCCAGCCATGAATACTGGAATGGGTTGCCTACCCTCCTCCAGGAGATCTTCCTGACCCACGGATTGAACCTGAGTCACTCGTGTCTCCTGCATTAGCAGGTGGATTCTTTATCTCTAGTGTCACCTAAAAAGAGCAAAGTAACCATTTTTACTGTCATTATTTTTTAAGAACTCGGTACTGCTTTTTCTAGACACAGTAAGAGAACAGTTGAAAAGGTAATATATTTTATTTTTCAGATTCATGGATTTGATCTATGAAGTTTTTTTTTTTAATGATCTCTCTTTTTTTAAAATTTATTATTTTAATTTTACTTTATTTTACTTTACAGTACTCTATTGGTTTTGCCATACATCAATGTGAATCCGCCACGGGTGTACACGTGTTCCCAATCCTGAACCCTGCTCCCACCTCCCTCCGCATACCATCTCTCTGGGTCATCCCAGTGCACCAGCCCCAAGCATCCTGTATCCTGCATTGAACCTAGACTGGCGATTCATTTCTTATATGATATTATACATGTTTCAATGCCATTCTCCCAAATCATCCCACCCTCTCCCTCTCCCACAGAGTCCAAAAGACTGTTCTATACATCTGTGTCTCTTATGCTGTCTCGCATACAGGGTTATCATTACCATCGTTCTAAATTCCACATATATGTGTTAGTATACTGTATTGGGGGAGGCTGGTAGGCTGCGGTCCATGGGGTCGTGAAGAGTTGGACATGACTGAGCAACTTCCCTTTCACTTTTCACTTTCATGCATTGGAGAAGGAAATGGCAACTCACTCCAGTGTTCTTGCCTGGAGAATCCCAGGGATAGGGGAGCCTGGTGGGCTTCCGTCGATGGGGTCACACAGAGTCGAACATGACTGAAGTGACTTAGCAGTAGCAGCATACTGTATTGGTGTTTTTCCTTCTGGCTTACTTCACTCTGTATAATTGGCTCCAGTTTCATCCACCTCATTAGAACTGATTCAAATGTATTCTTTTTAATGGCTGAGTAATACTCCACTGTGTATATGTACCACAGCTTTTATCCATTTTTTCCCATGGATCTTATCCATTCATCTGCTGATGGACATCTAGGTTGCTTCCATGTCCTGGCTATTATAAACAGTGCTGTGATGATCACTGGGGTACACGTGTCTCTTTTGGTTCTGGTTTCCTCAGTGTGTATGCCCAGCAGTGGGATTGCTGGGTCATAAGGCAGTTCTATTTCCAGTTTTTTAAGGAATCTCCATACTGTTCTCCATAGTGGCTATACTAGTTTGCATTCCCACCAACAGTGTAAGAGGGTTCCCTTTTCTCCACACCCTCTCCAGCATTTATTGCTTGTAGACTTTTGGATTGCAGCCATTCTGATTGGCATGAAATGGTACCTCATTGTGGTTTTGATTTGCATTTCTCTGATAATGAGTGATGTTGAACATCTCTTCATGTGTTTGTTAGCCATCTGTATGTCTTCTTTGGAGAAGTGTCTATTTAGTTCTTTGACCCATTTTTTGATTGGGTCATTTATTTTTCTAGAATTGAGCTGCAGGAGTTGCTTGTATATTTTTGAGATTAGTTGCTGATCTATGAAGTTTTCATATAACAATAGAATTTTCAGTTTTTGAATCCTCTTTATTTTATTTAATAATACAAGTGTAGAGGTTTTGAAGAGGAATGTGTTGCCTCAGTTGAGGAGTAGATGGGATCCTGGCCAAACATTCTTACTTGCCTGATCTCTGACTAAGGCTGATGTGGTTCTCAGTAATATTCTGTCTTGAGAAGGAAAATTTAGTTTGAGCCAATGTGTTACTCATAAGTCCTGAAATCTCTAGCTTTTAAAATATGTTTAGATGAGTATTCTACCTTTAAATCCTCATAAACTCATTTATTGTGTTTTTTTTTCCATTTAAAAATAGGAAACAAGTACAAACTTAAAAGATAAAATTTGCCATATGAAATAGTTATTGGAAGCAGTGAAATTCTCTAAATGAACTTTTCTCATTGTAACAAATATTTTAAAGTAGCTTTATAACAAATCCTGAATTCCTCAAGACTACTATGCCATACATGTCAGTCTTTGCATGTGAAAAAAGAGAAAGAATAGTTGTGAGATGAAGTGGATGTGCAATTTGGGTTCAAATGTGATGTTGATTTCTCAATTTTACATTGATTATTCTAATTTCAATTCTGCTTATATTGTTCCATGTGTCTTCTCTGCCCCTTGTGTGAGCAAAATGATTAAGCACACCTACCATTGGAACCTAATGTTTATTAAGGCACTTTATGCAAGCAAGTATGAAATAGGCTTTGATGAAAAAGAACAAAAAATATTAAATTACTGCTGTGGGGTATGTTGTTTTAAATCATGAGCTGCCATTGACTCCTGTATTTGAAGAGTACAGATGCACGGAAATCTCTTTTGTTCTTTTTGTACATGCATTTAAAAGGTATAAAGGAGTGCTTCTGAATATATGTAGCATGTTCTCTAACTGGGCTCTCCTGCATTGCAGGCGGATTCTTTACCAACTGAGCTATCAGGGAAGTCCATTCATTGTCACAGGCAATAATTTAATAACTAAGTCCACACTGGTCCTCATACTGTAATGAAAAATACAATTTAGTTTCATATGAAAATCAAAGTGAAATTTTCAAAGAGAAAGCCATTTGTATTTTTTTGTAACTGGGAAATATTAAACTAAAGTTTTCCTGATCCTCAGTAAAGAAAATATACCTATTTTAACTATATATTTTCATATATTTGGATATTGAAATATGATTTTTTGCTAACTATTTCATTAATATTTGATAAATTCCTATTATGATCAGACACTGAGAAAGTACTGGAGCAAAGAAAAAGATTTCTCCATTTAGAATTCATCTTCAAAAGACCTTTTTCCATCCATATGCTTTTAAGAAATTAGCTTAGTCCAGAACTTACTTTTCTCCATCTGGAAAATTAGGGCACTTACCGATTTGTTTATGATCTGTAAGATTCCTGAGAGCTAAGGAATTCAGTTAAAAGTATATCTTGCTGGAAATTTTTATCCCAGAGAGATGATGGTTCCCTTAACCTATCTAGACTTTCCAGTTGTAAGCTTGTCCCAGGGTCCCAGGAGTCAGGGATGAGGAGTCAGTCTTCAGGGGCCAGTATTGGCTGAGAAATAGGGGTCAGCCCAGAGATGACCTTTCAAGGAGCCTGATCCCAGTTGTATCCACGGAGAAGAAAATTGAGGAGGGCAGGGATCATGAAGATACCAGGATTATCTCATTGTAACATGCATAATCAAGTCTGTTGGGAATACACACAGACACACACACACACACACACAGTGTGTTTGCTGATTTCTCAAAGAGAAGAATGTTAAGATCCCAAGAAACACACACACATAGAGAAGACTTTAGTGCTCTCAGGACTGGTGTACAGCCAGTAGGAGACCCAGCAGGTAGACTCCCCACCAACGGATGCAGTTTTGAGTAGAACCTATGAAGAGAGACAAGAATCAGAAAACAGTGGTCAGAACCAGCTCCGCTAAGGTGAGGCTTGTTGATAAACTGTGGTACTTACACAAAACATTGCCATCACTTTGGTGCTCATACAAATTATATGTTTTCTTATACATCATTCCATCTGTTCATCCATCTGTCCATTGTCCATCTAGTTTTGATAAAGAAGTCATGGAGATGGGGCCTTTGTAGCTTCTGGAGGAGCCAGAGGGCAGGTCCTAAGGGGAAAGGGGAAATAGTGCCGTGGAGTGGCCCTTGCAGTTGCAGCCTCTGGCCCTGGGGACAGAGAGACAGGCTGGTTCACCCCATGAAGAACAGACTGGCTTATGGAACAGTCGTCTGAGGCAGGCCCCAGCTGCTCTATTGTAGGGTAAATGGTCAGGTTCCCTGTGTGCAGTGGTTTTCCTTCAGGATTATTGTACATAATTGTTTTCAGTTGGTATTTATTCAGATTGCGTCCATTTGATGCAGTACTTGAGTGGCTGGAAAAGAGACTTCAACTGTTAAATTTCAGGAAGACTGTATTTTAGAAAGTTTCCCCAGTTATTCTGTTCTTTTCTGGGACCTAAGAAGAAACCACCCTTGACTTCTCTAGTTAACTCTGTGTTTGCCATTTTTACAATTGAATAGAGACCCACTGAGGAGAAGGTGATGGCACCCCACTCCAGTACTCTTGCCTGGAAAATCCCATGGACGGAGGAGCCTGGTAGGCTGCAGTCCATGGGGTCGCTAAGAGTCGGACACAACTGAACAATTTCACTTTCACTTTTCACTTTCATGCATTGGAGAAGGAAATAGCAACCCACTCCAGTGTTCTTGCCTGGAGAATCCTAGGGACGGGGGAGCCTGTTGGGCTGCCGTCTATGGGGTCGCACAGAGTCGGACACGACTGAAGTGACTTAGCAGTAGCAGCAGCAGAGACCCACTGAAAAATGCCTGATGTGCACACAGCTCCTTTGCTGATGTTAGTTCTGGAAGAGCTTTTGGGCTCCTCTGATGTTGTTCCACATGCCAGAGCATGTTCCAGAAGGGGTGCAATCTGCTTGTACAGGCAGGGTGGCCCTCCTCACACCGACTCCTGATGACAGGGTCCTCACAGAAACCACAGAATGCCCGAGTAATGTGTTCTTAGGCACCTGTCAGGAGCCTGGCAGAGCCTGAGATGTTGAGAGGCCCTCAGATGATGCACGGCAGCCCGGGTGGTGAGAATGCAGACACTGCCACAGGCAGCCGCTGATTATCCAGGGAACATTTTCATCTGACTGAAACATGACAAGGCTGTTGTGGGGCTCTCAGCCTAAGTACATGTATATTACCTTCCTAGTGCAAACCCTTTAATTCGGCTTGCCTCACACTGACATGACTTCAAAGTAAAATGACCTGCAGTGATAGAACAAATATTGCTAAGAAATGTAACTTTCCATTGATTTGTTCAGGAATATACTCAACAAGTAGGTACCTATTTCCTGGGAAAATGCCATTCTTTGCTTTCAAAATGAAAGTATTTTACTGGAATAGTGCAGGATTAACCCTCAGTTTTTGTGTTAAGCGCTGGAATATGCTGAAAAGAGAAATATAAATAGTGACTTTACGAAAGAAGTTTGGGAAGAAAATCAATGATGAATGACTTTAACAATAAGAATTATAATAGAATTTCTTTGTTTTCCACCCGTATTATACTTCCTTTGTCACATTACTAGGTTAACACAATTTTATTGATGTGTTTAATTGTTTCTTGTACATACTGTTAATATTGTTCAACAGATTATGATGGAACATCTTCTAGGCATTGAAAGTGAAAGCGTTAGTCACCCAGTTGTGTCTGACTGTTTGTGACCCCATGGACTGTAGTCCGCCAGGCCCGTCTGTCCATGGGATTCTCCAGGCAAGAATGCTGGAGTGGGTTGCCATTCCCTTCTCCAGGGGATCTTGCGGACCCAGGGATTGAACCAGGGTCTCTAGCATTGCAGGCAGATTCTTTACCATCTGAGCCACCTGGGAAGCCCCTTAGGCAATAAGTAGTATAGCACATGCACTAATCAGTTGTGTTTTTATTTATTTCATTTCTCGATGTCTTCAGAACACAAGCGCCTTCTTTAACTTTTTTGCTGGAACTCCCCTAGTGGTCCAGTGGCTAAGACTGTGCTGCCAGTGCAGAATGCCTGGGTTTAATCCCTGGTCGGGGAACTAGATCCCACATGCTGCAACTAGAGTTTGCATGCTACAACTAAAGATCCCCCGTGTCTCAATGAAGATCAAAGATCTTCTGTGCTGCAACTAACACCCCAGCAGCGAAGTAAATAATATAAATAAATAAATATTAAAAATTTTTTGCTTAACACTCAAAAGGTCAGTTTTCATTCCAATTCCAAAGAAAGGCAATGCCAAAGAATGCTCAAACTACCGCACAATTGCACTCATCTCACATGCTAGTAAAGTAATACTCAAAATTCTCCAAGCCAGGCTTCAGCAATATGTGAACTGTGAACTTCCTGATGTTCAAGCTGGTTTTAGAAAAGGCAGAGGAACCAGAGATCAAATTGCCAACATCCGCTGGATCATGGAAAAAGCAAGAGAGTTCCAGAAAAACATCTACTTCTGCTTTGTTGACTATGCCAAAGCCTTTGACTGTGTGGATCACAATCAACTGGAAAATTCTGAAAGAGATGGGAATACCAGACCACCTGACCTGCCTCTTGAGAAATCTGTATGCAGATCAGGAAGCAGCAGTTAGAACTGGACATGGAACAACATACTGGTTCCAAATAGGAAAAGGAGTACGTCAAGGCTATCTGTTGTCACCCTGCTTATTTAACTTCTATGCAGAGTACATCATGAGAAACGCTGGACTGGAAGAAACACAAGTTGGAATCAAGATTGCTGGGAGAAATATCAATCACCTCAAATATGCAGATGACACCACCCTTATGGCAGAAAGTGAAGAGCAGCTAAAAATCCTCTTGATGAAAGTGAAAGTGGAGAGTGAAAAAGTTGGCTTAAAGCTCAGCATTCAGAAAACGAAGATCATGGCATCCGGTCCCATCACTTCATGGGAAATAGATGGGGAGACAGTGGAAACAGTGTCAGACTTTATTTTTTTGGTCTCCAAAATCACTGCAGATGGTGACTGCAGCCATGAAATTAAAAGATGCTTACTCCTTGGAAGAAAAGTTATGACCAACCTAGATAGTATATTCAAAAGCAGAGACATTACTTTGCCAAAAATGTCTGTCTAGTCAAGGCTATGGTTTTCCCTGTGGTCATGTATGGATGTGAGAGTTGGGCTGTGAAGAAGGCTGAGTGCTGAAGAATTGATGCTTTTGAACTGTGGTGTTGGAGAAGACTATTGAGAGTCCCTTGGACTGCAAGGAGATCCAACCAGTCCATTCTGAAGGAGATCAGCCCTGGGATTTCTTTGGAAGGAATGATGCTAAAGCTGAAACTCCAGTACTTTGGACACCTCATGTGAAGAGTTGACTCATTGGAAAAGACTCTGATGCTGGGAGGGATTGGGGGCAGGAAGAAAAGGGGACGACAAAGGATGAGATGGCTGGATGGCATCACTGACTCAATGGATGTGAGTCTGAATGAGCTCCGGGGCATGGTGATGGACAGGGAGGCCTGGCGTTCTGCGATTCATGGGGTCGCAAAGAGTCAGACACGACTAACCGACTGAACTGAACTGAACACTCAAAATAGCCTTGAATGAGGTTTTCAAGGCTCTGAAGTGTGGGAAATGTGTTGAACTATGTTTTATAGAGTCAGTGATTTTAAATTTTTTATTAAAATTTCTTTTAATGTGACTTTGAATTATGCTCCCGATAGTTTGCTAGGTAAATCATATACGACACAAGCAGATGTTTTTAACGTTTGATCCATTGACTTTATTTCTCTCTTTGTTGAGTATCCGGTACAGTACCTTCTTGGCTGTATTTTCTTCACAGAAGTAAAATTCAATTTATACTAAAAAAGAAAAAGTCAGATAAAAGCAAGAGAGAAATGTGCACATTTGGAAGACTGGCCAGGGTACCTGCTGGATCCATTGGTGTTTTTTTTTTTTTTTTGAAGGAAAGTTATTTTATTATTATTATTTAAATTTTCTGATTTTTTAAAATTTAAATTTATTTATTTTAACTGAAGGCTAGTTACTTTACAATATTTTATTGGCTTTGACATACATCAACATGAATCCGCCATGGGTGTACACGTGCGAGACAGCAAAAGAGACACAGATATGTAGAACATTCTTTTGGATCCATTGTTTTATGAAAGGACACACAGGTCATCTGAAGTTCCGGATGTGAGGGCCAGCTCAGCCTGCTGCTCTTCACTTCATTCTCCCCAGTCCAGTTTGCTCGTGTGCAAAACCTTTCCTGCTCACGGGATTTAGGTCATTTATATATACACATTAAAGTGATATGTCTGTATGTTGAGAACGATCTTAAAATATCTTCATGATGTCTGGTCATAAAGTGCATTACTGAGAATCATAAATATTCTATGGACTCCAAGTCTCTAAGTGGAGTAAGTGAACTTGAGTTATATTACTGTTCTCCCTCTGGTTGACCATCAGAGGACTGTCCTAGGCCCTTCGCTCCACCCCCTTTGGGCCCAGCTGCATGACCTCTGCTGCTGAGCACGTCCCCCTCCTCCGGACCTTGTCCTCACCCACATCAGAGATCAGCAGAGCTGGTCCTTGAGCAGTGAGGATGGATTCCGTCCGATAACTGTGTAACAGGAGAGGGGCCAGTGTGACCTGGAGTCGACTCTGGCTTGTGCAGGGTTTAAAGGGCGGATGAGGGAGCAGGGGTTCCATGGAGCAGAGTGAGGCACACAGAGGGTGGGGCTCTGCAGGTGGATCAGGGCGGCAGTCAGGGGGTGGGGCTCCTCCCACAGAGGTGGGTCAGTCCTCAGGGGTGCCTGCAATACCTTGTCTCCTCATGGGAGCACTTTGAGAGGTGCTAGGTCTCCAGGGATGAGGCCTGGAGCTGACAGGAACTGTGTGCGTGTCTGTGCAAGTCTTTAGAGGCTGGACGAGGCGTCAGGGAGAAGAGGGGCCTTGCCACCCACAGGAGCTGTCTCAGGAGCTGGGCAGCATCCCAGTCAGGGCCACTCCACAAGCTTCTCTGTCTCTTTCCAGGTCTCCAGTGTCTGACTTTTATCTAGGGCCTACAGGTACATGCAACCTGCTCTGGGTAAATGAAGGTAAAGTGCTCTGGGGTCAGTAAGTGTGGGGACAACTTCATGCCGTCTTGGGTTTGACCAGTGACACGGGAGACAGGGATTCATGTTCAAGTGCTTCCAAGGGAGAGATGGGGAAGGCAGCCCATTCTGGTTGTCTGACAGGACACCGCGGCACCTGTTTCTTCTCGGTTCGTCAGTTACACATGTATTCAAGCCGTATGTGACACCGATGGCAGCAGCAACTCCGGGACACCATCTGATGAAGCACAGCCCTCACCAGCGCTGCTTCACATCACTAGATGAGGGCTCTCGTTGTGCTCTGAAATTTAGAAGCATAGTTTTCACCTAGAGAGACTTAGGTGAGATGTTCCTTTTCAAAGCCTATTTGCACCAATTGAGAATAGAAAACCATAATACTAGGTACAGGCACTGAATGTTTATTGGCACCATTTCATTTCTACCCTATTACTAGCAGTATCGTTTCTTTAAATGTGGTGTAGATGGATTTAGGAAGCAAATTAATTCTTGCAGTAATCAAACACTCCAGAAAGTTTTAAAGCAGTGTGATTAGCAAAACAATTTAACCCAATAATCTAATTTTGAATATCCAGGCAGTCAAAGTGAAGCTTCTCTTAGTGCTCTTAATGTTGCCTGTTGAAATCCATGAAAAATATGACCAGTACTAGCTGTGAAGTATAAATTAAGACCACAAGTAGGTATGCTATCCTTTCAGCAGATACTTAGGAGTCTTCACTGGAAAATTTTGACAAAAATATGGATTTTATTATTGTTGGCAATAAGTTTCTGATTTTTCAAAAGAGCTTTGGCAGAGAAACATAATTTCAGGCATTAGAAACTCTCCAGTTTGACAAATTGCATTTTAATAGGAGACAGCATATGAGAAAAACATGTCAATAATTATTTCTGATCATATGCTACCCGGTGGCTAACATCTGTAATGCTCATTTCTACAGTCATTCAGTTATCTAGGGAGAGTCTAGATTTTCTGTCTGATATTTTGAAGTGTATTACAGGGTTTTATTTTTGTTGTGGGAGGTTTTTTATTTATTTTTTTTCACGGAAACAAAGCAAATGAACTGCTGGCATTGATTTTAGCATGTATTTCCAGTGTGATTATTCAGTTCAGTTCAGTCACTCAGTCCTGTCTGACTCTTTGTGATCCCATGGACTACAGCACACCAGGCCTCTCTGTCCACCACCAACTTCTGGAGCTAGCTCAAACTCATGTCCATGGAGTCGGTGATGCCATCCAACCATCTCATCCTCTGTCATCCCCTTCTCCTCCTTCACTTGTTCCCAGCATCAGGGTCTTTTCCAGTGAGTCAGCTCTTCCCATCAGATGGACAAAGTATTGGAGCTTCAGCTTTAGCATCAGTCCTTCCAATGAATATTCAGAACTGATTTCTTTTAGGACTGACTGGTTTGATCTCTGTGCTGTCCAAGGGACTCTCAAGAGTCTTCTCCAACACCACAGTTCAAAAACATAAATTCTTGGGCACTCAGCTTTCTTTATGGTCCAACTCTCACATCCATACATGACTACTGGAAAAATCATAGCTTTGACTAGCTGGACTTTTGCTGGCAAAGTAATGTCTCTGCTTTTAAATATGCTGTCTAGGTTTGTCATAGCTTTTCTTCCAAGGAGCAGTGAAAGTGAAAGTTGCTAAGGTGTGTCTGACTCTTTGCAACCCCATGGACTATGCAGTCCATAGAATTCTACAGGCCAGACTACTGGAGTGGGTAGCCTTTCCCTTCTCCAGGGGATCATCCCAACCCAGGTATTGAACCAAGGTCTCCTGCATTTCAGGCAGATTCCTTACCAGCTGAGCCACAGGGGAGGCCCAAGAATACTGAAGTGGGTAGCCTATCCCTTCTCCAGTGGATCTTCCTGACCCAGGAATTGAACTGGGTGACTTCTTGACCAACTGAGCTGTCAGCGAAGCTAAGGACCAAGCATCTTTTAATTTCATGGCTGCAGTCACCATCTGCAGTGATTTTGGAGCCCAAGAAAATAAAATCTTTCACTGTTTCCATTGTGTCCCCATCTATTTGCCATGAATTCATGGGACTGGATGCTGTGATCTTAGTTATTTGAATGTTGATTTGTAAGTCAGCTTTTTCACTCTCCTCATGGTGATTCCTCAAAAAACTGAAAATAGAACTGCCATACAACCCAGCAGTTCTACTGCTGGGCATGCACACCGAGGAAACCAGAATTGAAAGAGGCTTGTGTATCCCCGTGTTCATCACAGCACTGTTTACAATAGCTAGGACATGGAAACAACCTAAGATGTCCATCAGCAGATGAATGGATAAGAAAGTTGTGGTACATATACACAATGGAGTATTACTCAGCTATTAAAAAGAATGCATTTGAATCAGTTCTAATGAGGTGGATGAAACTGGAGGATATTATACAGAGTGAAGTAAGTTAGAAAGAAAAACAATACAGTATATTAACGCATATGTATGGAATTTAGAAAGATGGTAACGACCCTATATGCAAGACAGCAAAAGATGTACAGATATAATGAACAGACCTTTGGACTCTGTGGAGAAGGCGAGGGTGGGATGATTTGAGAGAATAGCATTGAAACATGTATATTATCCTGTGTGAAATAGATGACCAGTCCAAGTTTGATACATGAAACAGGCCGCTCAAAACTGATGCACTGGGATAACCCTGAGGGAAGGGATGGGGAGGAAGATGGGAGGGGGGTTCAGCATGGGGAACACATGTACACCTATGGATGATTCATGTCAATGTATGGCAAAACCACTACAATATTGTAAAGTAATTGGCCTCCAATTAAATAAATTAAAAAAAGAAAGCCTTCCAAAGTGATCAGTGCAAAGAAATAGAGGAAAACAATAGAATGGGAAAGACTAGAGATCTCTTCAAGAAAATTAGAGATACCAAGGGAACATTTCATGCAAAGATGGGCACAATAAAGGACAGAAAGGGCTTCCCTCGTAGCTCAGTTGGTAAAGAATCCCCCTGCAATGCAGGAGACACCAGTTTGATTCATGGGTTGGGAAAAATCCACTGGAGAAGGGAAAGACTACCCACTCCAGTATTCTGGCCTAGAGAATTCCATGGACTCTTAGGGTCCATGGGGTAACAAAGAGTCGGACACAACTGAGTGATTAAGTACACATGTTAGGGACCTAATAGAAGCAGAAGATATTAAGAAGAGGTAGAAAGAATCAGTTCAGTTCAGTTCAGTTCAGTCACTCAGTCGTGTCTGACTCTGCGACCCCATGAATCGCAGCACGGCAGGCCTCCCTGTCCATCACCATCCCCCGGAGTTCACTCAGACTCACGTCCATCGAGTCAGTGATGCCATCCAGCCATCTCATCCTCCGTTGTCCCCTTTTCCTCCTGCCCCCAGTCCCTCCCAGCATCAGAGTTCTTTCGAATGAGTCAGCTCTTTGCATGAGGTGGCCAAAGTACTGGAGCTTCAGCTTTAGCGTCATTCCTTCCAAAGAACACCCAGGGCTGATCTCCTTCAGAATGGACTGGTTGGATCTCCTTGCAGTCCAAGGGACTCTCAAGAGTCTTCTCCAACACCACAGTTCAAAAGCATCAATTCTTCAGCACTCAGCTTTTTCACAGTCCAACTCTCGCATCCATACATGACCACTGGAAAAACCATAGCCTTGACTAGACAGACATTTTTGGCAAAGTAATGTCTGCTTTTCAATTTGCTATCTAGATAGGTCATAACTTTTCTTCCAAGAAGTAAGTGTCTTTTAATTTCATGGCTGCAGTCACCATCTGCAGTGATTTTGGAGCCCCCCAAAATAAAGTCTGACACTGTTTCCACTGTTTCCCCATCTATTTCCCAGAAAGTGATGGGACCAGATGCCATGATCTTTGTTTTCTGAATGTTGAGCTTTAAGCCAACTTCTTCACTCTCCACTTTCACTTTCATCAAGAGGCTTTTTAGTTCCTCTTCACTTTCTGCCATAAGGGTGGTGTCATCTGCATATCTGAGGTTATTGATACTTCTCCCAGCAATCTTGATTCCAGCTTGTGCTTCTTCCAGCCCAGCATTTTTCATGATGTACTCTGCATATAAGTTAAAGAAGCAGGGTGACAATAGACAGCCTTGACATACTCCTATTCCTATTTGGAACCAGTATGTTGTTCCATGTCCAGTTCTAACTGTTGCTTCCTGACCTGTATATAGGTTTCTCAAGAGGCTGGTCAGGTGGTCTGGTATTCCCATCTCTCAGAATTTTCCACAGTTGATTGTGATCCACACAGTCAAAAGCTTTGGCATAGTCAACAAAGCAGAAATAGATGTTTTTTTCTGGAACTCTCTTGCTTTTTCCATGATCCAGCGGATGTTGGCAATTTGATCTCTGGTTCCTCTGCCTTTTCTAAAACCAGCTTGAAAATCAGGAAGTTCACGGTTCACATATTGCTGAAGCCTGGCTTGGAGAATTTTGAGCATTACTTTACTAGCATGTGAGATGAGTGAAATTGTGCAGTTGTTTGAGCATTCTTTGGCATTGCCTTTCTTTGAGATTGGAATGAAAACTGACCTTTTCCAGTCCTGTGGCCACTGCTGAGTTTTCCAAATTTGCTGGCATATGAAGTGCAGCAGTTTCACAGCATCATCTTTCAGGATTTGAAATAGCTTAACTGGAATTCCATCACCTCCACTAGCTTACCCAGAAGAATATATAAGACAGATTTTCATGACCCAGATAACCACGATGGTGTGAGCACTCACCTAGACCCAGACATTCTGACATGCAAAGTCAAGTAAGCCTTAGGAAGCATCACTATGAACAAAGCTAATGGAGGTGATAGAATTCCAGTTGAGCTATTTCAAATCCTGAAAGATGATGCTGTGAAAATGCTGCACTCAATATGCCAGCAAATTTGGAAAACTCAGCAGTGGCCACAGGACTGGAACAGGTCAGTTTTCATTCCAATCCCAAAGAAAGGCAATGCCAAAGAGTGTTCAAACTACCACACAATTGCATTAATCTCATACACTAGTAAAGTAATGCTCAAAATTCTCCAAGCTAAGCTTTAATAGTGTGTGAATCAAGAACTTCCAGATGTTCAATCTGAATTCAGAAAAGGCAGAGGAATCAGAGATCAAATTGCCAACATCCACTGGACCATAGAACAAGCAAGAGAATTCCAGGAAAACATTTACTTCTGCCTTATTGACTATGCCTAAGTGTGATTATTACTTAAAGTCTAATCGATAATAAGTCTGTTTGACTTATTTTAATGAGAAGTGTACAGAAAATAAGGCTTTCCCCCTCCTGAACACTCGCTGAGTAATC
Organism: Capricornis sumatraensis; assembly: GCF_032405125.1. NCBI lineage: Eukaryota > Metazoa > Chordata > Mammalia > Artiodactyla > Bovidae > Capricornis > Capricornis sumatraensis. The sequence continues at coordinate 42,498,667 of NC_091072.1, read as the reverse complement.
ATGATCAGTTCAGTTGGATCAGTTCACTCTATGGAGTGAAACCTTTTCCAGTTCCTGAGTGTTGTCTGTTTTTAAGTTGTCATTTTTACATGGCAGATGCTTGGCTCAGAGTATGCTTCCTTTTTAAACATCCTTATTGAGGTATAACTGATATTTAAAACCTGCACATATCTAATGTGTGCAGTGTGAGTTTGGGCATACATCTGTACCAGTGAGACCACCATCACCATCACGGTGACTTGCGGATCTGTCACCTCTACAAGTTTCCTCCTGACTCCTTTTTGAGACTCGGTGGCATCATTCAAGGGCAGGGCAAGGACTTTCCAGCTTCTCAGGTGGCCACATCGTGAAAAAAAGTCTCTCGTGTATGTGTTTCTGCTGCTGGCAACTTCCTTTCCTTTGGCGCCCCCTCCCAGGTCTGAGCTACCTGGCTGACCTTGGTCCTGCACGTGCCATCTCCCTGCTCCCCCATCCTCATCTGGGCCCTGGGGTCACCTGTGCCCTCTTCAGCCCCCAGGTGGAACGCCACAGCTTAAAGGACCCTGAACCATTGAAGGGTAAAATTCCCCACTCTCTACTGTCATGTCTGGTTATATTTTGATTGCTCCTTCTATCAGATCCACTGTCTCCAAGGAACTTTTCCTAATTCTTTTGGACGTAGTTTGAATTCTTCTTGGTTAAGTCAGAAAATAGCAATACTCTGTGCCATACTATGCATCTTTAAATCATGAGCTTTCTCATAAGTATGTACGTATCTGGGTTGTGTGTGGTGGTGTGAAATAAAATGATGATAAGTAAACATCTGTGAAACCATAGATTACAAAATGGAATATTACCAATTCCTTTAGATCCTTAAATCTGTGCTACTTACCTCATTTATTATTTTATAAACATATGTTGGCTATGACTCTCCATGTAGATTGTAAATACTTACAGGTCATAAAATTGTTGTTTACCCCAGAATGCCTGATACCTAGTAGTCGTTCACAAAACAATTTCTAGTTTATTTATATGACTGACTCGTTCATCAGATGATGCATGTTCCTCTAAGACTATTCAGTTTATTGTTGTCTAATATTTCAGTTAACATTGGTGACATTGATGTAACCTCCTTGTTGAATGTTAATAATTTCTTCCCAAGGGGTGTGACTGGTCCCCCTTGCTTTAGGAAAGCAAACACAGCAGCTTCTAACCGTCTATTAAAACTCTGCAGTGATTCCAACCTCTTTCGCAACAAAATCCAGATTCTCTGTGGTGCCCCCCAAAGTCTGGCCCTGCTGCCCTCCCTGGACACTGCACCCCCTGCTCTTCCGTGCACTCCCCCCGAGCCCCCTGTGCTCCTCACGGTCACCTCAACAGCCGGGGGGGCGAATCCCAGCCCAGGCCGCTGCCCTAGCCTTCCTTCCACCTGGGAGTGCAGGAACACTTTCTGCCTTCCTCCTGTTAACGCGAAAGTCCATTGCTCACACTCCCATCTCTTCTTCCCCACCCCCCATTTTAACTTGATTTCCACACATAGCATGTATCACCATACAGCTTTCTAAAACCTACGCAGTTTACTAGTTTATTTTTGTTTCCCATCTCTTCTGAAAGAACTAACTTTCCCGGTTACTTAGTGCTTTATTCCAAGATCTAGAAAAGCACATGGCACATATTCACACAAAAGAAATAGTTTTGAAGTAACTGGATCAATGGCAAACGTGTCATTAGACTAGGAGAGGTGGGGCAGGCTGTGCAGCACATGTGTCAGGCAGCTACAGATGCTCTTTATACTGTCAAAGATTCACATAGTTAGTGCAGTTCTTAAATTGAGATCTAGTAATCATATTAACTGGCTTGCCCACTAAAGTGTAATAAATACTTAATATTCAGTTCTTCAAAGAATAGTTTTGTTTGGTATGTAAGGAAAATCATAAATATTTGACACACTTAAAGAGAGTTTGATATGTTATGTGTCTGTGGTTAGAAGAGTGATTAATCCCAAATATTGAGCTAAATTTGATGTTAGTGGCTAATGTATATTAGTAAAAATTAAAGACACAAAAAACTACCAAATACCAGATGTCCACCTCCTTAAACCGCTGAATGACATTGGCGTCAGTGCCCCCTGCTATTCCTTGCTCCTCCCCCCTATTCCTCCCCCTTGCTAGACTGCAGCCAGAAGAGGTGGTATTTTCCTTCTAGCATCCTGGGAGAGACCAGGCCTGCGCTCTGTGCAGTCTGCGCTGAGTGCTGATGGGCAGTGAAGAGAGACTGAGACAGGGGATGACTCTGGGCTGAAGGCTTGGGAGGAGCCTCTCTGCCCTGCCCCAGACATTGTGGAGGGGGTGCTGGACGGGTTTTGGGGGGAGATCAGAGCTGAGTTTCCTCTGTGGACCAGGTGGGAAAGGCAGTGCCTCCGGGTGAGGGGTAGCATGACTAAGGACACACTTGGTTGAACTGAGTCACCATGTCATTAAGCAGTGAGTAATACTTTTCAGATAGTGTCTACCTATTAATCCAGTTCAACCAGTGAGGCAAATAACATGATTTACATGTCTGCTTCCCAACCATTGAAATTAAATAAATATATATGCCTAGAGAGGTAGCTATGTGGATGGCAATATAAATATATAGAGAATATATAGAAACTGTCATGTTGCACAGTAGGAATTTAGTTGAAAGTGCAGTGCTGCTACAAGCTCCTTTTCAGCTTTGATAAAGCTAGGAAAAGGGAGATATACTAGGCACAGTGTCAACAAAGTAGGTTGAAGTAGTAATTCCAAAGGAAAAATCAGGTGCACTTTGATGACGAGATCAGAAGTGGAGCTGGTTTTAGAGACAGTTCTGTTGCTGCATCTGACCAGCTGGTGTGCACACCCCCAGCTTGGAGCCAGGGCTGCAGCAGGAGACAGGTGCAGCCTGTCGGGGGGAGCTCTCCTCTCCACCACCCAGTTGTCAGTGGTCTGGAGAGGAAAATAGACATAAAAGTACCTTCCAGGAATGCCGACCCACAGTCCACAGGGCAGCCCAAACAGGGACTCATTCCGATGGAGAGGATCGGGGAGCTTTCTCCCACGTCCAGTCCAGGAGCGAGTGCATTGTGCCTGCCCTAGCAGCACCGGCCTTCGTGCCCACAGAGGCCGTGTAGATGCAGCTGCCAATGAAGGCCTTCACCTCCTCTGTGACTCGCCACAGCAGTGTGTCCTAAAGACTCTGAAATAAGCTTGAAACTGGATTATTTACTAGGAATTTCTCACATGCCTGTTTTTTTTTTCCTTGCTACTGTGGGAATGACCTCCAGAAAATAATTTTACTTATTTCAATTCAGCCTTCCCCTCACATTGCACCTTTATTCCCAAGAAAATGGATTTGGTCATTGTAAAGGTCAGCCGACCCGCAGAAGAAATCCAGCGATTCATTATTTATGCAGGAGCAGGTCAGGTGACATTTGGGTAAGACGGCACATCACTAGCGCAGTGCCAGTGTGACCGTGATTAGTTTGGTGATTTATTTCTTCCTCCTTTGCTCCTTACTAAGTATTCCTGTGTTGTACTAAGTCGCTTCAGTCATGTCCTACTCTCTGCAACGCCATGGACAGTAGCTCGCCAGGCTCCTCTGTCCATGGGATCTCTGGGCAAGAATACTCGAGTGGGTTGCTATTTTCTCCTCTGGGGGATTTTCCCAACCCAGTGTGTCTCCTGCATTGGCAGGCAGGTTCTTTACCACTAGTGCCACCTGGAAGGCCTGTGTTGCTTCGGTTTATTACTCATATATTCCTCACACCGGAGAAGTGTAGTTTCTGTTTTGCTTTAGTCATGGTCAACATGATAAAATATTTATTTGATGAATTTAAGATCATTCTCACAGTTACTTGAAAAATGAGGACAGTTTTTTCAGTGCTCACAGTACATATGGAGTAAATGAGACGGATGTGCACCTACATTTGTCATTAATCAGCAGAATGCAGTGCAGGTCAGTTAGGAGTTGTGTTCTGCTGAAATGAACTCCAGTTAAAGCGGGACTTTCAGGTTGTTGTCTGTTGTTAAGTAAGTTTGTTTTTCCTCCTTCAAATAATCTTGGCTAGACAATTGCTAGTATTGGTTCAGTGGCTCCACGGGGCTAGTACTCCAGTCTCTCTAATACCCCTAGATGGCTGTTTCAGCAATGCCGTCATATCTGTCTCCCTGCACAGAAAAGTAAAGATGTGTTTGGGGAGGCTGTTTTCAGTAAAGATCCGCCTGACCTTTTTATAATATTGTGAATGGGGCTCGCACTGAGTAAAATCCTAAAAATTGATTGTCTGATGGAGGAATTTAGCCCACAAATAAAGCTTAAACATCTTTAAAGTAAAAGTTCTTGAAACTGTTTCAATGGTTCTATGTTAGGATATTCCCAAACCATCTCAAAGATTAGTGATTTTATCTCACAATTTATCCCTTGGATGTCTAAGCCAAACCATCTGGGGGTCAGTTTACTTACATTTTGCTGGTGATGTCATCATTATTGTCATCATCATCATCATCTTTCTTTAAATCCCATTCCATCTCATTAGCATCTCCCTCACCCAAGCAGTTTCCTCTGTGTAGAGTTGGGTTTCTGTAATCACAGCTAGTCCTGTTAGCCATGTGGGAACTCATTATTTCTATACTGACTCCTGGGATGACTGACTAGAGACTTGATATATAGCTTATTATCTTGCTTTAAACACAGATCAGTGGTGTTTGAGATCAGAGTCCTTTAAGCTGAGAATTCCTGAGTTAACAAATTCTGTGTCATCAAAGGAAGAGCAGCCGAATACAACTGACTTCATTCCATGAGGTCTAAGAATAGGTGTTTAGAATGATCTGGTAGGAAGCAGACAATTCTAGACAGATGGGGTAATCATAGTGTGCAGTATATGTGTGGTTTTCATCCAAAGTTAACACGGAACTCTGGGGGAAAGAGAAACTGGGCTTTGCGTAGCTGGGACAGCTGTAGACATGGACAGTGATGTGGTGATCATGTTGCCTCAGGTTCAGAAGATCTATAGATATTATCTCAGATGAATGGCTTCCTGAGAGTGGGTCAGAAGAGAGGGAATCATACACATGCTCATTTCTTTATTTATTTATTTATTTATTTTTTAATTTTAAAATCTTTAATTCTTACATGTGTTCCCAAACATGAAACCCCCTCCCACCTCCCTCCCCATAACATCTCTGTGGGTATTTCTAACCTCAAACAAAATGATTAAATTGAAAAGTAGTGCACTTAGTCTCACCCAGTTCTCTTTCTCATGTGGTGGTTTGGCCTAAGGATACCAAGTAATTGGCTCTAATAGTCTTAGAGAAGACGTCACAACTATTAGAGAATAAGAAGTAGAAAAAGAAAGTCCCCAAGATTAGACTGGAGGGAGTGATACCCCTAAATTTGTTGTGTTTCTTTTACTGTTGTGATTGCTGCCTTATGTTCAAAAAGTGTTTCATAATAGGAAAATTCTATAAGAACTCAGGGTTAAGACCCTGTAGGTCCAGATTTCTATCTGAATTCAGTCATAAATTACTAAACCGATGAGTTATACTTCAGTTTCTCACTTCTGAGATGTAATGTTAGTGGTATATACTTTTATGGAAGATCTTTGATTCTTAACAATGAAGATTCTTTTAGAAAGAAATGAAATGACCACTGTGTTAGCTTCTGGGGCTGCCACAACAGAGCGCCACAAACTGAGGACTGGGACATCAGAAACTGGCCTCGGGCCCTGGAGGCCAGAGGCTCGTTGGTTCCTTCTGAGGCAGTGGGAGGATGTGCCAGGCCTCTGTCCTGGCTTCTGCTGGCTTCCTGTTCCCTGGTGTCACCTCAGCTGCTGCCTTCGTCTTCACGTGTCTTTCTCCCTCTGTGTGTGTGTGTTTGTTCAAATATCCCTTGCATTGCTCCAGTATGACCTCATCTCAACTAGCTGTGTCTGCTATAACCCTATTCCTAAATAGGCTCACCCTCTGAGCTACTGGAGGTTAGGACTTCAGCATAGGGGCTTGGGGGCCATGATTCAACCCTTGACACCATATAATAACACCAATATAAAGCTTTAAAACCATCCTGTTTCCTTGTTTCTAGTATAGGTATCATTAATTTTTTGAAAGTTATTTTACTTAAATAAAATGAACACTCTTTTATTCTAATGAAAATAAGTTTAATTTTTTTTTTCTAATGAAAATAAATTCCGCTTATTCTTCAAAACAACTTTCTGTGGACGACCAAGAGCTGCTTTCTTCCTTTGTTTATATTTATGAATTTTTGAATTAAATATGTTTCCAAAAGTCTTGAAAAATGTAATGTTTGTTTCTTAAAGCAAGATGAAAAATATACCTCTGACAAATTTCACCAGATTTCACCCCGAGGCTGTGTATGCTTTAACGATTTTACAACTCAGGAATTGTTTTTGCACTGTATGCAGAGTGAAATCTTGGGAGAGAATTCAGACAAAACAAAAGCACAGCAATCGAACAGATTTGGCTCATGAAGTAATTTCATTATTAAAGATGATTTTAATAGCTTCTGTGCTTTCACTGTATAGCTTCTTTCAGGAAAGTCACTATGTGTGTGAATTTTCTGCCTATCAAATTAGGCAAATGGAAGGAATGAGTCACTTAATTTAGCCAAAACCTGCTGGAAATATCTAAAATGGTGTGACTATGTCTTTATACTATTATGTGAAAGAAAGCAAGTTTAATTCCCACCCTCTCCATGATATCTCCTCCAAGACATCTGAACTGGGCATCTCTCTGTTGTCACACATGAGTGCTTCTGTCTGCAGTTAGCTATCTACACCTTTATGGTTTTAATGTTGTATAGAAAACTCTTCTTTTATATATCTTTGAACAAATGTTTTAAAATTATATTCATTAAGAGTTTTTCAAAGATATGAGTAAATACTTCTATAATACTAAAGGAAGGAATAAAGATTGAAATTATGGAGTCTAGGGAAACTGAATTTTACAAGAGAGCCTGGGAAGATATCTCTCAAACATCAAATATCTATTGAATCATTTACGATGATTGGCTCTAGATTGTGGCATCATAGACATTTCATTTGTTTCTGTGCACTTATTTCATTGCATATGTTCAGCCATAGACTACTTCATATAAATGATTATTTTATGGACAGCTGAAATGTTGCTGTAAAGGGTAAAGCAGAAGACAAGTAAAAGAAGGAAGTACAGGCTGGAGAGTCTGCTGGCACCCTCACTGACGTCAGGTGCCCAGGCAGGGCTACGCAAAGATGTGCAAGATGAGAGGTTGCCCGTGTGAACCAAGATTCTGGTTGCAAGATGCAGAGAGGCTAAGTGTCAGGCTACGGTCGCCACAGCCACTTCCAGCATCTTGCACCTCTCACGTCCTCTACGTGTGACCCTAGTACTTCTCTAGGCAGACGGTGAGGGCTGCATCTCCTCCACAGGGCTGAGAGGGAGACTTGTGAACCACTTCAGGAGAGTGGGTTGAGTCTGCTGACCCTGAGCCCAGCACTGAGAAGGCCATGCAGCCTCCACCTGGAGCCCTGCACTTGGGCGCAGAGCCAGCACAGAGACGCGCAGGTGTTCCGGGTCAGCACTGTACATGTGTGAGGGCTCCAGGCTGCCCTTGAGTCCTCCCAGTTTGTGTGCCAGCCACAGGCTGGAGCCACCCTCTGGATGATTCAGCCCCCCAGGCTCTGGGTCTTTTTTTGGGCTGAGACCCTGGTCATTATGGGGCTAAAACAAGGCACCCCACAGTGGCCTTCCTGTGCTCCCAACACACCGGAGCCATGAGTAGAGCCAGTGGTTGTTTTAGTTCACTAATATTGGGGTGGTAGGTTACACAGAAATTGAAACAGAAAGCAGCATTCAAGCTGGAGTAGGAAAAGGGAGTTCATTAGTTGATACAAGTCATATAACCCGAAGCTTCGTTCCTGAGTGCCCTGTTGACAGCCACACGCTTGGTCTTCCCTCCTACCTAGGTCCTCTGTGGGGTTTTCTGTTACTGACTTATTTTTCTACAGACCACATTGTGGTCATCTGATGTGACAGACTGTCCTGTATTGTGCCAGCCCTGAAACAATATCCAGCTCATTACAAATGGCTCTCAGGTATATCTTTTAACTTTTTCATGGATTGTAGTCTCTCCATTTCCATGGACTGTTCAGCAGACTATGAACATTTGTCTCTGTAGAACTTCTGTACGGTGCCAGCTTGGTTTCCTGTTCACTCCTGCCATGCTCTGCATCCAGTGGGAATCTCGCAGTGTCACATTCCCTTTTATCCTTCAGTCACCCTGACTGATTGCCAGATTAATACTAAGATGGTCAACATGGCCCCAGATAGACTCAGACCCTGCATCCAGCCTTGGTTCTGCCCACACTGTTCCTGGCTCCGCTCTCACTTTGCAGTCTGTGTCTTGAGCATGCTACTCTGTTCTCTATCATAGTGTCTTTGTACGCGTTCTTCTTTGGAATGCTTCCTTACCTCTTCTCCAGAACATACTCCTTGACCTAGTTAGGATAACCAGTTTTTCCAGTCTCAAACTCTTTGTCATTTGCTTTGAGAAGACTTCCCTGAAACCATCATATGGAGTTTAGACAAGAATAAAGTCATATTTTATTCATTGAAGACAACATTTAATGAAACATGATAAATATACCTTTTCCTACAAAATAAAACTTTTCTTATGAAAACGTAAAAGTGCTTTGACGTATACATTAAACCTACAAAGGAATATAGTTATTTTGAAGTCAGTGAGATAATAAGCAGCAGTGATCTTGATTGGCTTGTGTGAGGAGGAATGTCTTTCATAAATACTTAATATCCTGTGGGGACCAGACCCCTTTTCTTTGAGTCAAATAAGAGCTGCTGATAGAAGTCACTGAGATGAGACTTTTAAAGCTGAAATAGGAGCATATGCTAATTTTCTGCATGCTTTCAATGACAGTGCCTTGCTTCCTGGAGCCTGCTGTAATTCTTCAGTGCCATCTTCTTCTTCACAAAGATGCAAAGAATTTCAGATATGAGAAACAGAAGCAAAACCAAGAGCAATTTATATTAATAATGGTCTGTGGGAGCTAATTACTGTCAGGGAGAGAAGAAGCAGTGAACTTGGCTCTCAACCTCAGGATTCTTGCATCTGACTTTTCATTTTAGCTTCTATGAGACTATGTGCAAAGTCCTGGGATAGCATTATCTTACCCCTTATGTCATGGAATTGTCACACAAACCTGGGTGAATCTGTCGGTGTCCATTCTGTATGTCCAATCCAATATGTATGGATTGCCCACTGTGGGTGCTGTGAGGTTGAGGAGTTATGGTGATGAACATGGTTTCTTCCCTGAACTTGCATAGGCCCAGCAAGAACAGCTGACCTAAGTTTGCTAAGTGCTTAAGTCCAGGGACCTTGAGTGTAGCAGTTTCCACACCAGGGTAAGGAAAGAAGTTATGACATCCTTAAGTAGCACTGCAGTGCTGGTGGAGCTGGATTCTTCCTCCTGACCCCAAGGTCTTGTTCTCTGTGCTCTGGTGTCTCTTATTCAGGCCAAGTCTCTGCAGGAGTGCACACGCTCTTGTCTGGGCACTTAGGATTTATTGCATACCAAGCAGTTTCAGCCCATGGTCTCAAGCAGCAGATATTTTTTGCTGTATTATTCAACAAGGTTTTGTTTACCTAGACAAACAAAAATATCTTGACTGCATGTCTTGTTTATCACCCAAAGAAAGTAAAATGAGCATTACATCTTTGTTTTTACACTTTTGTTTAAACCCAGGGTGTCTTTTCCACTGTGTGGTGTTTTTGGCTCACCTGAGGTAGGGAGAGTACAGGTTCTTAGGACATGAAACTTCCAGCACAGCCACGCCTGGTTCCACATCGTCCTGACCATGTGTGGTCACCTCACCAGCATAGATGGAAGCCTTGCTGTTAATCCAGGATTATGTTTCAATAGAAGACAGTTCTGCATACTGGAACTTAAATTATAGGATATTATGTGATTTCCCTTGAAAAATGTCATTGCATTTTCACAGAATTAAGTGCATCCGGATCATACCTGAGGCATGGGACACTCATATTTTAACCTAGTTTTCCTCACCTCCTCCTTTCATTGCATCCCAGTTTGGAGGTCCTCAGAGACCCAGAATGGCGATCATGACCTCCTGGAGACTCAAGCACACTCACTGTGCTTACTGGTAAGCAGGACACAGGCTTTCTTGTTGCACACAGTAACAGCATCATCTGTGCTGCATTACGCCGACTCTCCCTGTTTTAACCAGCCTGAGTGCTCTGCGGTGAGTCACTGCTCTGAGTTAGAAAGCAAGGGTAGAAACAGTATTCTTGAATATTTCCTAATTTGTTTCACTCAAAAGTTTAATTTCATAAATACATATTTATCTTTGAGTGTGTGTGGAGGGCTTTTTGATAAATGCTGTGGCAGGTCAGAGGGGATAGTGACAACTTCTTGCCTGTCCATTAGATTACACTTTTCTGAGTAGAGATGGTGTTTGTAGATTTCTTGTTGCCACAACATGCATCTCTCTTTTGACAAAGTAGATATTGTGAATGGTTCAACTGGGTGTTTTGCAAATTGGTGTCTGGTGAGATCCACATGGATTAGAAGGTCTGAGGATGGGAAAGGAAGAGAGTTTAAACTGCAATCCATGCAGAACCTCCAACAAGCTAGTAAGGCATCCTCCTGTCTCAGTTCTTCCACATGTAAAACTGAGATCCTGAGCATATGACTGTGCTGAGGTTCTGAGGAGATGAGAAAGAATCCCAAAGCTATTGCTACAAGATAAAGGGACCTTTGGGCTTCTCTGATGGTGCTAGTCGTAAAGAACCCATCTGCCAATGCAGGAGACACGAGAGATGCGTTTCAATCCCTGGGTTGGGAAGTTCCCCTGGAGGAGGAAATAGCATCCCATTCCAGTATTCTTTTCTGGAGAATCCCATGGATAGAGGAACCTGGTGGGCTACAGTCCAGGGGATCAGTAGAGTCAGACATGACTGAAGCGACTTAGCACACATGCATGCACGCACACAAAGGTGAAGGAAGTAGATTGTGTCTCACTTCCCTGCTGCATCTCCAGCATCTTGTGTAGCAAGTTTTAGGGAAGAATTGTGGACAGAGGTGTCACAGAGATCATGGGGTTTATTTCTCTCTCGATTATTAAGTGATTTAATGTGACAAACTATTTGAGTTCCTAAATTTACCAGGACTTGGGTTGTCCAGTGACATTGAGAAGTAACTGTACATCATTCCTGGTAGCCAGAAAGTGAGGACAGCTCCAGTGTCCATTGACAGATAATGGATAAATGATAGAGGGTACATTCATATGATGGAATATGGTTCAGGTTGAAAAGGAGGAACATTCTGACACAGCGTACAATATATGGGGTAACCTGGAATACATTATGCTAAGTGAGAAAAGCCAGCAATGAAAGGATGAATATTGTATGATTTTAGTTACATGAAATTGTCACAGAGACAGAAGCAGAATAGAACTTGTTGGGAGCTGGGGGATGGGTAGACGGGTACTTACTGTTTAATGGCTTTGAAGTTTCTCTTTTGGAGAATGAAGAAAATCTGGAAATGGATAGTGGTGATGATTTCACAACCCTTTGAATGTACTAATGGCACTGAATTGTACACCCCCAAATGGTTAAACATGGTAAATTTTATGTCTATTTTAACAAATAAAAAATAGTCACCCCAAAACACATGCAGTAATAGATTTAGGGCCCAAGAAAAAATTTAACATTGTATAAAGAATATGGAAAAAGAAAAAAATATCCTCTAAGCGTTTAGAAAAAAATTTTAATTTGAAAGATATTTTATGGACCATTTCCTCTCTTGCCAAATGAAGACTTATTTTCTTTGCTAATAATAGATTTATAGTAGATCATTCTGGTATGGTTGTTGTGCTTATATAATAAAAATGCTTTTCTTATGCAATAGACTAGCATTTCTCTTGAGGTTTCTACAGCTCCCTTTAGTTGTGACAGGAGAAAAAATGTAGAAAAGAAAAGTTTCTAGTGAAATGAGCTGAAGATACAAAAGGGAAGGCTTTGAATGCTGATCCCACTTATGCCAGCGTTTCTGAGAAAATTCCTCCCATATAGCATCTTTCTGTATCATCAGATGAGGGAAGACCACACAGCTCACTTAATTCTCTGAAACACTGAAGGGCAGATTGCCAAAACTACTCTGAAATGTAAGGATAAACTGCCCCATTATGATTTTAGATACTTTTAAACAATCATGAAGCTAATTTAAAAAAAGACTGCAAATTTGAGGGATGATAGGTTTCTCTTTGTACTATAAGGTGTGGTACTCCTGGGGAAAGAAGACTGTGGACAGGACGATGAGATAACAGGGCCCCTCCATTATCTGCCAGCATTAAGGCTATTCTCATATGAAATATCTGTGTGTTAGTTCCCAAGCCACAAGAGCACTATGCTGAATAAGAAGAAACCACACAGAAATAAATTTGCATCAGAAGCTTACATGCTTTATCCTTTATAATCCTCACAATTATTTTCCAAGGTGAGTGGATCTGACCTGACAGAGGGAAACACAGAGGTTATATGTATAAAGAATCAGGGCTTCTGTTTGAACCCAGGTTTGGCTGAGTCCAGAGGAAATTTGCTTTCTAGTATTTCCCTGAGAGATGGTATCTAGGGACCTGTTGCCTTTCCACTTCTGAAGCCTGGGGACTGAAAATATCAGCTAGCTCTCCTGATATTCTCAAATCCCATTCTTAGTCATCTGTGTGTACTAGCTACTCAGTAGTCAGGGACTGGATTAGAGAGACGGTCTCTCACTGCCCTCAGTTCAGTTCAGTTCAGTTGCTCAGTCGTGTCCGACTCTTTGCGACACCATGAATCACAGCATGCCAGGCCTCCCTGTCCATCACCAACTCCCAGAGTTCACCCAGATCCACATCCATCGAGTCCATGATGCCATCCAGCCATCTCATCCTCTGTTTTCCCCTTCTCCTCCTTCCCCCAATATCTCCCAGCATCACAGTCTTTTCCAATGAGTCAACTCTTCGCATGAGGTGGCCAAAGTACTGGAGCTTCAGCTTTAGCATCATTCCTTCCAAAGAAATCCCAGGGCTGATCTCCTTCAGAATGGACTGGTTGGATCTCCTTGCAGTCCAAGGGACTCTCAAGAGTCTTCTCCAACACCACAGTTCAAAAGCATCAATTCTTCGGCACGCAGCCTTCTTCACAGTCCAACTCTCACATCCATACATGACCACTGGAAAAACCATAGCCTTGACTAGACGGATCTTAGTTGGCAAAGTAATGTCTCTGCTTTTGAATATACTATCTAGGTTGGTCATAACTTTTCTTCCAAGGAGTAAGCGTCTTTTAATTTCATGGCTGCAGTCACCATCTGCAGTGATTTTGGAGCCCCCCAAAATAAAGTCTGACACTGTTTCCACTGTTTCCCCATCTATTTCCCATGAAGTGATGGGACCGGATGCCATGATCTTCGTTTTCTGAATGTTGAGCTTTAAGCCAACTTTTTCACTCTCCTCTTTCACTTTCATCAAGAGGCTTTTGAGTTCCTCTTCACTTTCTGCCATAAGGGTGGTATCATCTGCATATCTGAGGTTATTGATATTTCTCCCAGCAATCTTGATTCCAACCTGTGTTTCTTCCAGTCCAGCATTTCTCATGATGTCCTCTGCATAGAAGTTAAATAAGCAGGGTGACAACAGATAGCCTTGACGTACTCCTTTTCCTATTTGGAACCAGTATGTTGTTCCATGTCCAGTTCTAACTGCTGCTTCCTGACCTGCATACAGATTTCTCAAGAGGCAGGTTAGGTGGTCTGGTATTCCCATCTCTTTCAGAATTTTCCAGTTTATTGTGATCCAGACAGTCAAAGGCTTTGGCATAGTCTCACTGCCCTAGCCAGTACTAATAGCAAGACTTGTGAACTGTGTAAAGATGACAATACACTGACGAAGACAATTTTTAATGGTAATATTTTAATGTTTGCTGTTGTATTTTCATTTCAGTTCCACGCTATGCTCTGGCATGGCTTTGGCTGGCGTTTGCCCTCTTTCTATCCCGCTGAGTTACTGGTGGGGCTCAGGGTGCACTGCATCCACCATTTAGTGGAGCTGGTGGTGCTGGTGTTTAGTTGTTAGTTGTGTCTGACTCTTGTATGTTAAGAGGTTAGGAATTTAGAAAGGATGACTGTCCTGTCCCAGGTGTACATATGACTGCTGGGAGTGTACTTAAGACTCACAGAACACCTCCAAGTGTTTGTATAGACCTGACAAGGAAAGCAGTGAGCTTCCTCGAGAAGACATCCGCTTGACCTTCAGGAATCAATAGGTCAATAAACACTCTTTAGGACTTGAATTAAAGTGGGATCATTACTCTTAGAAATAGCACCATTCTTCTCCGTGTGGACTTCCTGTGCTCTGCCTCACTGGAGTCCTGTGTGCTCTCATCCACCGTGGAGCAGCTCACATGGGAGCTACTTCCTCATGCATTGCACTCACCTCGGAAGTGGACACACACAGCACTGAAACACCTGCTGGAAAAGACTAGGCCTTCCGTTTGTCTACACTGGCTGTCCACCCTAGAAACTAGACTCCTCATCAAGTGTTATGAATTCTAATAAAGCAGAATTTACTGTCAGGCAGTGGTCTTAACTCGATCATGGAAAGTTTATACCTTGAGTCTAATTTTTGCTGATTTCCGAACTTCCCCAATGGAAACATTATTAACATTTCATCGAATAAACTCAGCTTAATCTTAACATCTAAACATTCTTATATTCTCTAACATAATAAGATAAGGGAAAGAAATCACTGAAAGTACTAATTTTCAGATGTTAAATACAGTGGATAGCTGAGCATCAAAGAGAACTATGAGTTTACAACTTGCAGTTTTGACAGGAGCAATGTCTTCTCATTTGGTTCCATCATATCATTGCTTGCAGATGGCATAATGATAGTCAGTCCCATCATTTGCAGTGTAATGATAGAACATGAAGAAATAGTGGACTGTTCCCTTGCTGCAAGTCAGAGGTGACAGCTTAGCTGCAGCTGCAGAGAGCAACTGGCAATTTGCAGCCTTTTTGCTGGTGAAGATGTTTAACAAATAGGACTGGGAAACCGGACTATAGAGTAGAGGTTAGCTCTAGTTCAGAAAACACTTTTCTTTCCACTCCTTAGATAGTCATGACATGGCAAAAAAAAAAAAAAAAAAATTAAACTGAGAAAATAAATCAATAGCTAAATGACAGCCTAAAATGGATGCTGAGTCTTTATTACATGGGTATCAACATTGTATTACTGCACTTAAGGAAAGAGAATTGTCCAGTGATTATCACAGCCACTCAGCCCTGTCCATTTGATCGTGCTGGGCTCACAGGAAATACATGCAGCAGATGAATCAAGCACACACAAGGGGGCCAGCGCCTTGAGAGCCCCTGGGAATATAAAGGTGTTTGGCCCAAGGTTCTTCCCTCAGGGACCCCCTGGGAAGAACAGAGTTGAAGAAATAGATGGTGGTTTTGGTTCAGTGAGAGAAGTGCTTTGAGGTAGGCCAGAAGTCAGCTGGAAGGACAGATCTGGCTAGTCAGGAAGACTCCTCTGAGTGCTGACCTCCGAGCGGGAGGGTTGGATAAACAGTGGATGAGGGTGCCTGAGGAGTCTGTGGTCCTGAGGAAATGGCTGCAGATGGCTGGGGAGGCAACGTGAGAACTAAGAACACATTGTGTGGCTAGTGTGAAGGTGAATGGCGAAGCTGTCAGCAGGCATGGATGGTGGAGGACTGGCTTCAGTGCTAAGCTGGAGCTTGAACCTGCCTCAGAGAGTCATGGAGGGCAGGAGGTGAAACTGTCAACTTCGTGAAGATCAGAATCATTACCCGGCCTGTAGGTTATCAGCAAATATCAGGTTACAAGATAGTCCTCATTAAAAAAATTTGTTTTTGATGAAGCCCAAATTAATACAAAAGTTAGTGGGTATTCTGAAGAATAGAAATCAGCATGATGAAGGTCAAGTCTTAAGTCTGAATTGTTGTTTAGGAATGAATTTGGGAAATGTGAAAAGGAACAGTTTACAGAGCATCAGAAATGAGAGATGTAAGGTTTCAGTGGACCTGGATAAGAGGAGAAAGTTGCCGAAAGTTTCCAAGATGAAGAGGGATACAGAGAGGCCGAGTTACATGCGGCAGTGTCTCAGGTGGAAAGGCGTGCATCGTCATCTTCTTGAGGTGGCATTTGAGCCCCTGTCCTTTTGAAAATTATTGGACCTATTTTGCAGATCTGTCTACCACTATTATTAAAATACAGTCAAGTGACATGATAAGATTGTGTAAACTATTGATTATCAAGATACATCCATATACACAATGGAGTATTACTCAGCCATTAAAAAGAATACATTTGAATCAGTTCTAATGAGGTGGATGAAACTGGAGCCAATTATACAGAGTGAAGCAAGCCAGAAAGAATAACACCAATACAGTATACTAATGCATATATATGGAATTTAGAAAGATGGTAACAATAACCCTGTATGCGAGACAGCAAAAGAGACACAGATGTATAGAACAGTCTTTTGGACTCTGTGGGAGAGGGAAAGGGTGGGATGATTTGGGAGAATGGCATTGAAACATGTATAATATCATATATGAAACGAATCACCAGTCCAGGTTCAATGCATGATACTGGATGCTTGGGGCTGGTGCACTGAGACGACCCAGAGGGATGGTACGGGGAGGGAGGAAGGAGGGGAATTCAGAATGGGGAACACGTGTATACCTGTGGCAGATTCATGTTGATGTATGGCAAAACCAATACAATATTGTAAAGTAATTAACCTCCAATTAAAATAAATAAATTTATATGGGGAACATGTGTATACCTGTGGTGGATTCATGTTGATATATGGCAAAACCAATACAATATTGTAAAGTAATTAACCTCCAATTAAAATAGATAAATTTATATTAAAAAAAGAATTTCAAAAGGATAAAAAAATGAAGCAACTATTAGTTTAGAAACTAGAGCTTTCAAAAATCCTGTGCTGCAACAAATGAAGACTGAAATACATAAAAAAGACCACATATATCCAAGCTTTAAGAAGAAAGAGAAATTCTTTGAGTTTTGAAACATAAAAAATATAAATGCCAAAGGGCCCTTTGTTGATGCTCAGTATCTGAAATAATATAAAACTACAAAAAAGTGCCCTAACATGTTTTTACTGTGTGGAAAGAACTCTTCCTAATCATTAGTATTGCACATAAGCAGGAGGCAGGTTTATCTCTTTTGCTCTGTGCTAACAAAGCAGGAGTTCCACTCCATCTGAAGCTCTTCCTGGCAGTGATAAATGGGAGGTCAATCCAACACCTGACTCTGTTTAACCTTACAATAACCACGAAGTTCATAGGTTTGGGAGACAGCCACATAGATCTCCAGATACCTAGTGTTTTAATCTTGTCCTGTATCAAAACTCAGTAACATAATTTATAGTGTGGTGGAAGCTGGAAGAAAAAAATAAGTTTTACATTCCATCTTCTATTCTGTAAAAAAAATTGAGGCCCAGTATCCTTTGAGATCTTCTTGAATGTTTAATGAAAAGTAAGTTTGTTTTTACAAGACAGAAACCATTTCCCTTTCAAAATGAAAATTCATGAGTTAGATGGATTGAAGTGAGAAAATCATGTCATGAATATTCATTGTAACATTAATGTTTTCCAAAACCCTTCATAAATGGGAAGACAGTTATAATTCAAAATTTGTGTGATGGGTTAAGATATAAGATATCCAGTGAAATGTGTAACTTCAAATCACAGATTTTTGTCTGAGTCACAGAAGCTGCATATTTATAACTGAATTTGCAAAACTCATTCTTAAAGCTCTGAAGGATGCAGCCTCATGCTCACCCAAACCCTTCCCAAAGCTGCCACCTTTTGTTTTAACCTAAACCCAGCTTGAATCCAGTAGACTGTATCATTTATTAATTAGGATTCTTTAAAAATACTATTATCATAGTGTATACTCATTTGTTTAAAATATGCTTTGCAACAAGCAAACAGAACACATGTACTTCAAGTTTAACCCGTCTCTGTACTCATAGCTCGTCTCATATCCAGTATAAGGGAGGATGAAAGCAATGAAATCGCATGTAGAAAACCCTGCAGGTGGGAATGCATGTCAGACGTCAAAGTGCTTTATACCAAGGGGCAATTTGCAATCATTCTCTCTGTTCATATTAAGTTCTTCCTGACTGAACAAAAGAGTTGTAGGAATGGTGGGGAAACCTATAATGTTTATAGATGTGATTTAATACCCATTTTTTTTAGGTTGGAGTCATCCCATTCAGTTTTTTCTTGATTGTGAACTTCAGATGAGGAGAAAAAAAGGCAGGTGCCTTAAACCTATAGTTTGGTACCCAGCAACATAGCACATAAGCTTGAAGTGGCATAATTTCAAAGATGGAAACGTTGGCTGGGATTAATTCTAAAGTTGATTGAACCAAGTAAGGTAGATGCATACAAACAGACCTACAGGTGTGTGTTGTGTGTGATCACATTGAAAATAGATTGTTAGGTTAATATATTTCCTGGCACGATTCATTTTTTAGATTAAGTTTTAATGAAGTATGAAGTGAAAGTGAAGTTGCTCAGTCGTGTCTGACTCATAGCGAGAGTACTGGAGAGGGTCACCATTGCTTTCTCCGATTCCCTCGCTAGAAGCTGGATTTTTAGAATTCTGTAAGCTGACATGTCTCTGAAGGATTCTTTCCATTCTCACTGATCTATGGAAATCAGAAAATGAGTAGCTGAGTTCTTTATTTCCCTCAGTGGATTTCAGAGGAGCCTAGTGCATCACCTGTCTGATTTGTTGTTGCTGAGTTGTTCAGTCATGTCTGACTCTCTGTGACCCCATGGACTGCAGCTTGCCAGGCTTCTCTGTCCTCCACTATCTCCCAGAGTTTGCTCAAATTCACATCCATTGAATCAGTGATGCCATCCTACCATCTCATCCTCTGTTGCCCTTTCTCCTCCTGCCCTCAATCTTTCCCAGCATCAGGGTCTTTTCCAATGAATTGGCTCTTCACATTATGTGCCCAAAGTATTGGAGCTTCAGCATAAGTCCTTCCAATGAATATTTCAGAGTTGATTTCTGTCTGATTAACACTGTTTTTTAATTAATTTATTTTTAATTGAAGTAGAGCTGATGTTCAATGTTGCATTTGATTATACCAGGCGAGAGAGTGTCCAGCGGCCACTGGTGCTTCTTATCTTTAGCCTCCACTTTCTTGTAAAACAAGATGCCTACATCTCACAGCTGTTGGCCTTAATTACAGCAACAAAGGGACTGTGGGCTGCTCTTCTCAGTGTAAACAAATATATGCATCACACCATTTTAGGTTAAATCTACTATTTTATTACATAACTCAAGGGCACACGCTTAAGTATGCTGTATTAAAAGAAAGATCTTAATGATAATTGGCAGGCAATTGACTCATCAACTATTCTAACAATATTAAAGTAAAATTTCATGTTTTTAATTATCCCTTGTCTCAGTATGTGATAATTACACTATCTGAGGATTTAGGGAGACAGAGATGCTGAAAACCTGTGAGTGTTTAGAATTATTGGAACAGAAAGCAGGTGTTACTTTGGATGTCTCCTTCAATTAGTTCCTGCAGTTTCTGTGAGACTGAGGGGGTAAGTCACATTCCTTTCCTACAGAGCAAGGTGCTTATTAAAAAATGATTATTATGAATGGCTAATGACAGTAACTAAAATTGGTTCATAGAAGTTCAAAATAAAAGCAATAATTTGGTGAGACTACTTCTTAATACTTAGTGAAAGCATCATACTCATTTAAATCTAAGCGGTTTTGGGATGTCATTAAAGAAAATAAAAGTTATGAGCCTATTGACAGGAGACTCCAGATTCTGCATAGGTGCCATCTTGCTGGCAGACCCTCCACGGCTGCCCCTAGACACACATGCTGCTCTAGCCAGATGACGGTGATGACTGACGACAGGTCTGTGCTGAGGGCTCCTGACACACTGGGCGTGAACTGAGCACTTTGTGTATGTGAGCTCGTTAGTCTGAACAGCACTTCTTTTAGACTGGCGGTCTATTATTATCCCCATTTTATAGATGAGGAGACTAATGGCTAAGGACAAGTAATTTGTACAGGGTCAAAGGAGCTACCAAGTGACTGAGATGATTTAAAACCCCAGGTTCTGACTCAGAATCTGTGCTCTGTTACTCAGCTACACTGCTGTTCAAAGGTTTGCATAAGATTTATGGTAATGACAGAAATTGTCCAATTAGGATTCACTTGAGACAGGTGGTAAAGTGGATGGGACACAAAATCAAAAATTGAAAACCTGGATTTTTCCAGGATAAACAGGAGGTAGCCTCTCTGAATGACACACGTGCAGTAGTTCATAGAGGAAGTGATAGCTCTCCTCATGATTGTCATGCTGTCTGGAAGTGGACTAGGTGCCTTTACTTTAAAGTGAGATCCGCAGACAGCTCATCTGGGGATGATTCTTCATGTGTCTGAGCCCACTCAGACTCAGCAGGGTGGCCTGAGAATGAGTATTTCTAGCAGGCTACTCAGTTAATTATTAGGCAACCAAGAGTTTGAGAAACGTGACCCTATACCATAAGCTGCTTGCTGGAAGGAGTTCCATCTTGTCAATTACGGCCATCACCCTATTACCAGACTCAGGTTTAGCTGCTTTTTGCCTAAAAATCCAATACTGAGAGGAAAGTGTTGGGTAAAAGGAAAGATAGCTTTGTTGAGGAAGCCAGCAGTCTGGGGAAAAGGGAAACTCCTGTACCAAAGAAGCAGCTGCCCCCGCCTTGCTGCTCAGGGGCAGGAGCTCTTAAAGGAGAGTGTTGGGGGTGGGGGGGACGTGCAGAAATAGCACAGTCAGCTCTGACAGTCCTCTTAAAATTGATTGTGCCATGGTCTGACCAGTGTTACACTGGGTGGTTTAAGTACAGTTCAATTCCAGAGGCGGTTTGTTCCTGTCTCCTTGAGGCCATTTCTCAGAGTTGTGTATGATGGAGCAGAGGATGTTATGGCCACAGTCTGGTCATCGTGTAGTTAACTTTTCCACCTGGTTGGGGGGTTTCAGTGTCTTTAACACAGCTCACAGGGTATGGTTCAGAATAATATCTATAGCCCTTGAGGAGGAACCAAAATGTTCTTGGCTTTAGTAACTGAAGTATTATTGTTTTGTCTTGTTTCACTGTTTTCCTTTGTTTCTGTATGTTCTCCTTTCTCTGATTAAATTTATTCTCTGACTGAAATTTTAGTACAGATAGGAAGTAGTCAGAAGATATGGAGGTGTCTGTACTGGGAACCCTAAGGGATTTCCTTTGTTGCAATCCCAGTAAGTGACTAAATGTACTGTGCAGTCATTTTCATTTTTTCATCAGATAAATTAGTACATTCATGAATTACTGAGTTCTGTGATTAGGTAATTGTAATGAGAAGCCTGACTTCATTTTTCATGTTTGACTCGTCCTAGTGAAGTGAAAGTGAAAGCCACTCAGTCGTGTCCGACTATTTGCGACCCCATGGACTCTCCAGAATACTGGAGTGGGTAGCTGTTCCCTTCTCCAGGGGATCTTCCCAACCCAGGAATCAAACCCAGGTCTTCTGCATTACAGTCTGCTCCTGACAGGTCTTAAATCTCACCCTTCCCTCTTCTCCTTCTGCCTAGGCTATGCACAAGCTTCCATGATGCCAGTAGGAGATTCAGACCAAGCAAGCCCCTCACACAGGGTAGCTTGCTCTCCAGTACCACCTCTTCACCACCACAGACACGTAGGCCATCAAGCCAGGAAAAGGCACTATGAACTTATATGTGCATTGCATTCTGGGTGATTTCAACTTGTGCCAGTAGCACATTCCCAAGGGAGGAGGAAAGTGGAGGGCACTCTGAGCAGGCAGTTAGTTCAGTTGAGTTCAGTCTCTCAGTCATGTCCAACTCTTTGTAACCCCATAGACTGCAGCACACTACGCTTCCCTGTCCATCACCAACTACTGGAGTTGGCCTAAACTCATGTCCATCGAGTTGGTGATGCCATCCAACCATTTCATCCTCTGTCATCCCCTTCTCCTGCCTTCAATCTTTCCCAGCATCAGGGTCTTTTCAAGTGAGTCATTTCATCATATCAGGTGGCCAGAGTATTGGAGCTTCAGCTTCAGTGTCACTCCTTCCAATGAATATTCAGGACTGATTGATTTCATTTAGGATTGACTGGTTTGATCGTGCTGTCCAAGGGACTCCCAAGAGTCTTCTCCAATACCACAATTCAAAAGCATCAATTCTTCAGCACTCAGCTTTCTTTATGGTCCAACTCTCACATCCATACATGATTACTGGAAAAACCATAGCTTTGACTAGATGGACCTTTGTTGGCAAAGAGATATCTCTGATTTTTAATACAATGTCTAGGTTTGTCACAGCTTTTCTTCCAAAGAGTATGCATCTTTTAATTTCATGGCTGCAGTCAACACATGTGGTGACTTTGGAGCCCAAGAAAATAAAGTCTGTCACTCTTTCCATTGTTTCCCCATCTATTTGCTGTGAAGTGATGGGACTGGATGCCATGATCTTGGCTTTTTGAATGTTGAGTTTTAAGTCAGTCTTTTCACTCTCCTCTTTCACTTTCATCAAGAAGCTCTTTAGTTCCTCTTTGCTTTCTGCCATAAGGATGGTGTCATCTACATATCTGCAGTTATTGATATTTTTCCCTGTGATCTTGATTCCAGCTTGTGCTTCATCCAGCCTGGTATTTCACATGATGTACTCTGCATATAAGTTAAATAAGCAGGATAACAATATACAGCTTTAATGTACTCCTTTCCCAGTTTGGAACCAGTTCATTGTTCCATGTTCAATTCTAACTGTTGCTTCCTGACCTTCATACACGTTTTTCAGGAGGCAGGTAAGGTGGTCTAGTATTTCTATCTCTTGAAGAATTTTCCACGCTTTGTTGTGATCCACACAGCAAAGGCTTTAGTGTAATCAATGAAGCAGAAGTAGATGTCTTTTTGGAATTCCCTTTCTTATTCTCTGATTCAACAGATGTTGGTAATTTGATCTCTGGTTCCTCTGCCTTTTCTAAATCCAGTTTGAACATCTAGAAATTCTAAGTTCACATACTATTGAAGCGTAGCTTGGAGAATTTAAGCATTACTTTGCTAGCTGTGAGATGAGTGCAATTGTGTGGTAGTTTGAACATTCTTTGGCATTGCCTTTCTTTGGAATGAAAGCTGATCTTTTCCAGTCCTGTGGCCACTACTGAGTTTTCCAAATTTGCTGGCATATTGAGTGTAACACTTTCAAAGCATCATCTTTTGGGATTTGAAATAGCTCAGCTGGAATTCCATCACCTCCACTAGCTTTGTTCATAGTGATGCTTCCTAAGGCCCACCTGACTTCACACTCCAGGATGCCTGGCTCTAGGTGAATGATCACATCATCACGGTTATCTCGGTCATGAAGATCTTTTTTGTATAGTTCTTCTGTGTATTCTTGCCACCTCTTCTTAGTATCTTCTGCTTCTGTTGGGCTTCCCTGGTGGCTCAGAGGGTAAAGCATCTGCCTGCAATGTGGAGACCTGGGTTCGATCCCTGGGTCGGGAAGATCCCCTGGAGAAGGAAATGGCAACCCACTCCAGTATTCTTGCCTGGAGAATCCCATGACGGAGGAGCCTGGTGGGCTACTGTCCATGGGATCGCAAAGAGTCGGACACGACTTCACAACTTCACTTTCAGTTTCACTTTCTGCTTCTGTTAGGTCCATACCATTTCTGTCCTTAATTGTGCCAATTTTATATCAAATGTTCCCTTGGTATCTCTAATTTTCTTGACGAGGTTTCCAGTCTTTCCCGTTCTATTGTTTTCTTTTATTTATTTGCATTGATTACTTAGGAAGGCTTTCTTATCTCTCCTTGCTATTCTTTGGAACTCTACATTCAGATGGATAGATCTTTCCTTTTTTTCCTTTGTTTTTGCTTCTTTTCTGAGCTATTTGTAAGGCCTCCACAGACAGCCGTTTTGCCTTTTTGCATTTCTTTCTTGTGGATGGTTTTGTTCACTTTCTCCTGTACAATGTCATGAACCTCTGTCCATGTTTCTTCAGGTACTCTATCAGATCTAATCCCTTAAATACATTTCTCACTTGCACCGTGTAATCGTCCCAGATTTGGTTTAGGTCCTATCTGAATGGTCTAGTGGTTCTCCCTATTTTCTTCAATTGAAGTCTGAATTTCATAATAAGGAGTTCATGATCTGAGCCACAGTCAGCTCCCGGTCTTGTTTTTGCTGACTGTGTAGAGCTTCTTCATCTTTGGCTTCAAAGAATATAATCAGTCTGATTTCAGTATTGACCATCTGGTGATGTCCATGTGTAGAGTTATCTCTTGTGTTGTTGGAAGAGGGTGTTTGCTGTGACCAGTTCTTTCTCTTCCCATAACTCTGTTAGCCTTTACCCTGCTTCATTTTGTACTCTAAGGCCAACTCTCCTGTTACTCCAGGTATCTCTTGACTTCCTATTTTGTATTCTAGTCCCCTATGATGAAAAGGCTAT
Source organism: Capricornis sumatraensis (assembly GCF_032405125.1). NCBI lineage: Eukaryota > Metazoa > Chordata > Mammalia > Artiodactyla > Bovidae > Capricornis > Capricornis sumatraensis. Next base: position 42,474,074 of record NC_091072.1, on the reverse strand, counting down.
GGTTTTTCCAGTAGTCATGTATGGATGTGAGAGTTGGATTGTGAAGAAGGCTGAGCGCTGAAGAATTGATGCTTTTGAACTGTGGTGTTGGAGAAGACTCTTGAGAGTCCCTTGGACTGCAAGGAGATCCAACCAGTCCATTCTGAAGGAGATCAGCCCTGGGTGTTCTTTGGAAGGAATGATGCTAAAGCTGAAACTCCAGTACTTTGGCCACCTCACGCGAACAGTTGACTCATTGGAAAAGACTTTGATGCTTGGAGGGATTGGGGGCAGGAGGAGAAGGGGATGACAGAGGATGAGATGGCTGGATGGCATCACTGACTCAATGGATGTGAATCTGACTTAACTCCAGGAGTTGGTAATGGACTGGGAGGCCTGGTGTGCTGCGATTCATGGGGTCGCAAAGAGTCGGACATGACTGAGTGACTGAACTGAACTGAACTGAATGATGAAAAGGACATCTGTGTGTGTGTTTGTGTATGTGTGTGTTTGTTCTAGAAGGTCATGTTGGTCTTCATAGAAACTTTCAACTTTAGCTTCTTTGGCTTTTCTGTTTTGGACATAGACTTGGATTTTTGTGATATTGAACGGTTTGCATTAGAAATGAGCAGAGATCGCTCTGTCATTTTTGAGATTGCACCCAAGTACCGCATTTCAGGCTCTTGTTGACTGTGAGGGCTACTCCGTTTCTTCTAAGGGCTTCCTACCCACTTGGTAGATATAATGGTCATCTGAGTGAAGTTTGCCCATTCCGGTCATTTTAGTTCACTGATCCTTAAAATATGTTGGTTACTCTTGCCATGTCCTGTTTGACTACTTCCAGTTTACCTTGATTCATGGACCTAACATTCCAGGTTCTTATTCTGTTCAATACTGTTCTTTATAGCATGGACTTTACAGTCACATCTACAACTGGATGTTTTTTCCCTTTGTCTCAGCCTCTGCATTCTTTCTGAAGCTATTTTTTCCACTCTTTTCCAGTAGCATACTGAGCAGGCCCATCCCTTTCTTGTAGGAGACAGGTCAGCGCTGAAGGATTCTCATGTTGGCAGGAGGGATGTGCTGTGAAGGGAGCCATACAGAGAGAAGAGCTCCAGAGTCTGTTCTTGGGTCTCCCGGAGCATCTGCTCACAGGAATGTACACACTTGGAGGGCAGAACCCCAGGCAGCTGTGTGTGAAGGTGGGCAGCCTGGGTGTCATCTGAGTTTTCACCAGCTGGGATGCACATTGCATTTAAGTGTTCCTACTGGAGCTTCTTGTCCAAGAAAGCAGACCTTCTGGGTTCACCCATCTCTAGAATTCAGGTGGCAGTTGCCTTTGTGACCTCAGCTGACATGGATTTCAGTTGTCCAGCTACTTACTGTTTCAGGAACATGTGGTGACAGCCTGCAATCTTTCAGCATACATGAACTGAATCTTGATGTTCTTAATTGCTCTTTGGTCAAAAATATTTCCTGCAAAATAGTATGCTCTGAAAATTTATGTGACTCTGTTCAATTACCTCTTGTGGAATCAGTAGTGTGTGTCCTTTTTTTTAAGTCCTTTTCAGATATTTTTCTCTGATTGTTTCTAGGATCATCTTGTCCTTGTTGATTTATAATTGAACTGTGATTTATCATATGCATGCATGTGGGTTTCCAAATCAACCAAACAATGCTAATAATCAGCAAAATAATAGCTGTTGCTTTTTTATTGTTTTGTTGTTTTGCTTTGTTTTAGATAGGGATTTTGTGAGAGGAAGACTCTGCCAGTAATTAAGAATAGTGATATTTTAATGGTTGTCCTTTGACATTATTTCCTGGCAGCCTGGTTTCATTCTTGTGATCATGTGGTGTAGTGTGTCTTTAGGGAGTCGCCCTGCCCCGAGGCACACAGCCCTCTTTTCTTCACCACTGGCGCTGGCTGGGACAGTCAGTCCTTCCCTGCCAGCATTCAGCCTCAGAGTGATGTGAAGAACCCTGTGGACTGACACTGCCCCCCTGTAGTGTCCATCACTCCTCCTCTCAGCGTTCCTGGAGCTGCTTTGTTTCCTGACTGGCTCAGAGACTTTATTTTCTGCGTTTTTGTTGTTGTTCTTTCTTTGAGCTATCCTTCCAGTAATTTACTTTATCTTTCCACTAAGTTATCAGCTGGTTAGCTTCATCTAGTCTAGTGTTTAAAGCCTAATACTGGCTGTTTGATATCAGGAGTGTGGACCCATGACAAGGGAGTGGCAGGTGCCTCCCAGACTCTCAGGAGAGCGTCTGTGCTTTCACCCTGCAGGCTGCTGGAGTCCCTGAAGAGTCATGCATGGTTCTTTTGTAATAGACAGATGATAAGAACTATCCCTCCCTAACTCATGAAGAGTTCATTTTCCAGTGGGTTGAATAAGAGCTTACGTGGACCTTTTCCCACCTACTCTGCTCCCCAAACTATCCAAGTGAAACTGCAAAACTGACTGCCACCCCCACAGACTCTTGGCCCACTCAGTTCTTTTGTTTCTGCTGAGTCTGTTATGTGATATTTCAGAGAAGTTGCTCAAGTGTCTTGTCCATTTTGCTCCTGATGCCACACTGTGCAGTTGGCCCTGACACATGGTGGCTCCTCACAAACACGCCCTGTGTTGAGGGTCAGGAAAGCACTGCATACACTCCTCGGTGCTGCCCCTGAACTCCCCCTCGGGGGCTCTCTCTGGGCCTTTCCTCCCCTAGCCCCATTTTAAACCTTCCAGCTTCACAGTGTCACTCAGGAGTTTACTTTGATTGTTTTAACAACAGGCTTTGTTTATCACCCTCCTCTCTTTCGTAAGCTGGATTAGGAGGCTCAGCTACGTTTGCCTTGAGACCAAGGTGGACTCTGAGGTGAGTTAGTGCCCACAAGTGCCACTGGGTCACCCCCACTGGCTGCTGGGCCCAAACACACTCCCGTGCTGCCTTGCCCCAGCTGGGCATCCATTCAGAGTGTGATGTCTGGCCCTTCTCCTTTTACTGAAGAATAACAGTCATTAAAAACACTATAAAAAATGGAAAGATTGGGTCATACTTTAAAAATGTAATTATCATGGCATAAATGATGAAGATCCAAAATTTAGCAGTTTAATATGAACAATAACAAGGCATTCTCTAGAAAGTATAGATTTAGTTACTTTGTCAGTGAGTAAGTGAGTGGCTACTGTAAACTAGTCAGGAGACAGACTCAGAGCACAAGGAGAAGAGTGTGGGATAGACCTTTCCAAAGGCAGACAGATCACAGTCAGTGATACTTAAACTGCTGTGGAAGCCCACATCCACTTGACCCTTTAAAATTAACCATTCATAATGTCAGCTTCAACAACAAAAGCATTTCCAGAAACAGTAATTATTCCTTAAAATAATCTGTTATCATTATGAGAATTTTAGAATGTAGCACTGAAAGAAAACATCTTCTGTTTGTATACACACAACTCAACACCCCCCCCCAACACCTCCAATAGTGTAAGTAGCCTCCTTGATACTTAATTACATTAGATCATTCCCAATGGGTCCATATCATAGTAAATATTTGTTGGTAAATAAAACAGAGTTGAGATCTTTTTCTTTAAATTTAGCTGAAATTTTTTGTTTTGTAAGTCCCTAAGGGTCTAAATTTAAGTTGTGGATATTGAAGTTGGGGACTGTATGCTTTCAATAAATCATAATAGTAAAAAAAAAAAAAAATTGATTGCACCAGAGATTGATTTTGTGGAAAACTGCCATTTTTCTCTCAGACATGTTATTTTGAGTGGCAACCCATTTTACCGTACACAAATATATGGTAGTTTTAAACCCTATGAGTCAAAATGAATTTTTATCAACCTTTTCAATATCATTTCTGTCACACACAGAAACATTTTTTTGAACAACAAAGTACAAAACACTTCAGGCAGATATGTTTAAAACAAAAATAATTTCCTTTAATTGCAAATATGTGAAAGTCTATAATATTTGTTTTAACAGTAATTGTAGTGAAGTATATATATTTTTGACTTTTACAAATTGACTTTAATTTAGAAAAAAATTTAAATTCCTTGAAGTAAATGATTTTTTAAATTCCTTTTGAAAAATCTCTTAATTAAATGATACATTTATTTAGCATATTACTGAGTTTTTTTTTAAAAAGAAAAACATGTTTTTTTCTTTATTTTCTTCTAGAGGTTGAATTTCTGCAAAAATATTTAGTCTGTTGATGTCTACCCAATACCTTATTTTGTTATTAATATCTTATGCATGTGACCGTAAGCTAGCATATGTTTTAGAACACTGATTTCAGGAAGAGCAAGCATATTAAAAGGAAATTTGGAGGTGGTAGAGTCGTGTTTGGGATCATGGACTCCAGAATCCACTGTAGTGAATTCAAAATCCAGTGATATAAGCCACTTGCAAAGTAACCAACCCATCCATAACTCAGCCTCTTCATTTGTAAAACGAACAAATTAATTGTATACTAGTTTATATTGTTTTGAAGGTCAAATGGGCTAATTTAAATAACAAATGGAAAAGTAACTGTTGTGTAAAACTCAATAATTATTAGTAATTTTGCCTCAAGATGAAGCTTTACCTTATTTCATTATTGTAAGCAATTCCTATTTATTAACATACATAAAGTGACTTGGTAACCATAATAATATATGCTGCTTAAAAATAAAATTGAACAATTCCTTTTAGGAATCAAATAAGGGTCACTTAGAATACTGAATGGAGAAGGCAATGGCACCCCACTCCAGTACTCTTGCCTGGAAAATCCCATGGACAGAGGAGCCTGGTAGGCTGCAGTCCATGGGGTCACTGAGAGTTGGACACGACTCAGTGACTTCACTTTTACTTTTCACTTTTATGCATTGGAGAAGGAAATGGCAACCCACTCCAGTGTTCTTGCCTGGAGAATCCCAGGGACGGGGGAGCCTGTTGGGCTGCTGTCTATGGGGTCGCACAGAGTCGCACACGACTGAAGCGACTTAGCGGCAGCAGAATACTGAAAATGCATATGAAAATAAATACGCAATTCCATCTTTACCATATGACAGTGGTGCTGGCATTCAATACTAAAAGATACTTATGAAAACAAAAAACTTTGAAATATACAGAATTGTGAACTCTCCTCTAAGCCACATTCTCTAGGAATATCTTCCTTCCTTCCACCGTGCCTAGAATTCTTTCTAAATGCTCTGTCTCTCTAAATGCTCTGACTGCGTAAAGTCCTTTATACCACTGTGCATTCAATCTCTGTGAAAAATACCAGTAAAAGAACTTTTTAAAACTATCAGGACATGAAAATATATGAACAGTACAAGTAACACCACAAGCATTGCCAATGATTCAGTTAAAGTTACCAATCTATTTTGGTAAAATGCTTTTGTAAACAACAAAAATAGTCAGTGTAGGCAATGGTCAAATCCATGGCCACCTCTGCTCAGTTCTCTAACAGGAGGACTTGATTCCTCAACTCAGTTCTCTTGTCTCTAACAGGAGAGGCATGGTACTCCTGTGTAGTGCAGTCCTCATTAAAAAGTGTCCATGTTTCCTTATTGAGATATATATGTTGGGTTGGCTAAAAATTTGTTTGGGTTTTTCATAAGATGCTACTGAATACACACACGCACACACACACAAACGTACACACACACACACAAACGTGCACACACATTTGCACACACACACACATTCCACACACACTCAGTATAGGTCTTTATTTTCCTTTCACTTTTTGTAAGAAAATCAGAATTTTGTTAATTTTTCAGCATCATTGCCTCTTCAGGAAACAGCCCTTATTTGCTCTTGGTTAATCCTTCTTCTCAGTCCTTCTTCTCTGAGAAAGGAAAACCAAATGCTGTTAATTTAGTACTTCCTAATGGATAATGGCAACCTACTCTAGTTTTTTTGCCTGGAGAATCCCAGGGACGGGGGAGCCTGATGGGCTGCTGTTGATGGGATCGCACAGAGTCGGATACGACTGAAGTGACTTAGCAGCAGCAGCAATGGATAATGACTACATTATGCATAAGCCCACATTAAGATGGATTTCTGTCACTGTCCTGTAAATAACTTCAGTGTTATTTTTGATAGTATGTCAAAACCCCCTTTGTTGTTGTTTAGTTGCTAAATTGAGTCCGACTTTGTGACCACCTGAACTGCAGGACACCAGGCTTCCTTGTCCTTCACTGTCTCCTGGAGTTTGCTAAAACTCATTTCTGTTGAGTCAGTGATGCCATCCAATCATCTTATCCTCTGTGGTTCCCTTCTTCTCTTGTCCTCAATCTTTCCCAGCATCAGGGTCTTTTCCAGTGAGTCAGCTCTTTGCATCAGGTGGCCAAAGTATTGGAGCTTCAGCTTCAGTATCAGTCCTTCCAGTGAGCATTCAGGGTTGATTTCCTTTAGGATGGACTGATTTCATCTCCTTGCTGTCCAGGGGACATTCAAGAGCCTTCTCCAGTGCTATAGTTCAAAGCCATCAATTCTTTGGTGCTCAGCCTTCTTTATGGACCAGCTCTCACATCCATACATGACGACTGGAAAAACCATAGCTTTGACTACACAGACCTTTGTCGGCAAAGTGATGTCTCTGCTTTTTAATGTCTCTTGCATCTCCTGCATTGGCAGGTGGATTGTTTACCACTAGCACCATCTGGATAGGTTATAATATCCTTAACATTACTTATTTTGAAACATTATTTGAAATATATTTTGAAATATTCCTTAAAACTTCCATACTTCAGTATATACTTTAAGCATCAGTTTACATGGAAACTCTTGATTTTCTGGCAGGTGTGCTCCAGCAAATGTCTTTCCAGTGTGTTGCCCTTCAGAATTCGCAGCATAGAATTCAGTGCTTTTATTACTCTAGTCCTCTACTGAATGAATTTGCTTACTTCATCCTGAGCACTTAGCTCCTCAGCCCTCCAGCCAGCTGCTCCCATCTCCTGGCATTATTCTCGATATTTCTCCTTATTTAGAACCTGAGCGCCCTCTGTCCAGTATTTCTAAATCTGGTTGTTTCTTCTCTCCCCTCCCCTTCCCATTCCCCCTCCTTCTCCTTCTTCCTTTTCTCCTCCTTTTTCCTCTCTTTCCTTTTTTAGGTTTTATTACAGACATGGTTAGATACATCTTCCAGACTCTCCTCATTTCAGATGACTGGTAGTTTTACATGATGGGAACTTCCTAGATGGCTCAGTGGTAAAGAATCTACCTGCCAAGCAGGAGGCACAGGTTCAATCCCTGGGTTGGGAAGACCACCTGGAGTAGGGAATGGCAACCCAGTGTTCTTGCCTGGGAAACCCCATGGACAGAGGAGCCTAGTGGATTACAGTCCATGTGGTCTCAAGAGTCAGACATGACTTGGCAACTAAACAGAAGCAGCAGCAATTTTACACAATATTAATGGCTAAATTTTCTCAGGCTTTCATGAGTCAAGGGCCAAGAATTTGATTGAAAGAAAGAGAAAAGGACTTATAACTCAAAAAGCAGCCAGGATCTTTTACAGAAAGAAACCATAATTTTACATGTAAGACATAAGCATGTATCTGATTTTTAGAAGTTTAAAAAAAATTACCATGAGCCTTTCTTCATCAATACAGATTTTGAAGCTAAGATATTCTGAAAATGTTAGACCTTCAAAGCCAAACACAGAAAACAAGACATATTTGGGATCTGAGCTTCATCATATGTTCTTGGGTCCCATAACAGTGTCCAGAACTTGAGCCCGAGCTTTCTCATGTTCTTCAGCCCAGGTCCTGTTGACTGCTTGTGAGGAACCTATGGCCTACTCTCCCTGGACATTTGTGGGACAGAGGGGGATCTGCTAGACCAGATGATGCCTCCACATATTTGGAGCCAAGTGCAGAGGATTCTAGTTTATGACTCCTTATGTGAAGCGTGAGAGGGTAGGGGATTATGCAGAAGAACATCTTCTTGTGTAATATCAGTGTGTTTATGACAGAAGGTTTGAGACAGCCTGGTGACATTACAGATTTTGTGCCAAATGGCAAATGACCTTGTCGACAACAGCTGGATAACCTGAGAAAGCCTGGCATTTGAGACAGGTGGAAACAAGCAAGGCTTGGTTTTTCCCAAGGACCAGAGGACAGTTGAGTAACTGGAACCCCTCTCCAAAAGAACCTGCCTTCCCATGCCGGAGATGTAGGTTTGATCTCTGGGTCCAGAGGATCCCCTGAAGAAGGACATGGCGACCCATTCCAATATTTCTTGCCTGGAGAATCCCATGGACAGAGGAGTCTGGTGGGTAGTCCATAGCGTTGCAAAGAGTCAGACATGACTGAGTTAACTTAGTTTGCCCCAGGCCCCAGAGGGTTGGTGCCAGGGATTGGAACAAGTGAGGGAATGTTCCAGTCCAGGGGGCAGTGGAAGAGAAATATGATCATGTCCATACCAGAATTCCTTTCCCTAACAATATCTTCATATTGCCTCAGAAAGCCTGTACTTTTGGGGACAGGGCCAGAGGGAAGAAACCCTGAGGAGACTGAATATAAACCTACAATGACCAAAAAAGCCCTGAAACCACTGGACTTGTTGGAAATGAGTGTATCAAATATATATTTTTTTTAATTTAACTTTTATTTTTTTACTTTACAATACTGTATTGGTTTTGCCATACATTGACATGAATCCACCACAGGTGTACATGAGTTCCCAACCCTGAACCCCCCTCCCACCACTCTCTCCATATCATCTCTCTGGGTCATCCCAGTGCACCAGCCTCAAGCATCCTGTATCCTGTATTGAACCTAGACTAGCGATTCGTTTCTTACATGATGGTATACATGTTTCAATGCCATTCTCCCAGATCATCCCACCCTCTCCCTCTCCCACAGAGTCCAAAAGGAAATGAGTGTATCAAATATTATATAAGCAGACAAAATGGGATTTAGAACAGGAATAAATCTATGGAGAAACTATATTTACCTCATGCCCACCTGATTATATGCCCTGAAAATATACTTATGACCTTCAATAGAGAACCACTACTAATATATGTATAAGAAGTAGTTTGTTTTGTCACTTGCCTCTTCATGTTAAGAAATGGCTTTCAATTTATGGACTATAGCCAGCAAAGCTTGGAAGGCTAAAAACATATTGTATGCTCAGGTTTTCCTTCATTCTTACATTGAATGTTTCAGCACAGACTGTGCAGGGCCTGCCTTTATTTTCAGAGCCCACATTTGTTTGCTTCAGTGTAGGTTGTGCTGGGCAATTGCAGGTGCTTTATAGCCTTTCTTGGTGGTGGTGAAAATGTTTCTGATTGTTTGAAGTTTGTCCTACATAGCATTTAAATATTTTGAATATTATTCATGCCTTTGAGCCTAAGTATTATAAGGTAGGTAAAATTCCCCTAGCATAACATTAACATTATATTAATATATATAGATGGGGATTACATTGTCCCTAATCAGACATAGGAAAGATTTACAAGAATCATAATATAAAATTAGGTAAGCGCTCTACAGTTTCACTGCTGTGAAATTTTCAAACTCTTGTTTAGTTTCCATCCAGCTGGGTAGAAAAAAAAAATTTTTTTAAATTTCTTTTTCACTCCAATGTATTTGCCCTAAACTATGTAAAAAACTATAATATTGAAATACAACTAATTTAAACCTAAATATAATCTTGGCTAACTTTATAAACTGGCAGTTGCCAGATGGTGCTTTAGCATCCACAGAACAGAATGCTAATTTTACTGTCGTTGAAGGCCGCAGAAAGTTTTGGCTCCTTTAAGAACCAGGGGAGTTCGGTTTAAAAAAAAGTTTGAATTACATAGTAAGCAAATTCAGCAAAGTTGCTGTGCAAAATCAATGTGCAGAATTGCTGTGTCTTTTTACATGAACAGTGAACAATCTGAAAAGGAAATTAAGAAAACAGTCCCATTTACAATAGCATCATAAAGAATAACATAACTTTGGAATAAATTTAACCAAGATAGCAAAAGATCTGTTCACTAAAAGCTATAACATGTTTTTAATATAAATTTATTTATTTTAAATGGAGGCTAATTACTTTACAATATTGTATTGGTTTTGCCATACATCAACATGAATCTGCCATGGGTGTACACGTGTTCCCCATCCTGAACCCCCCTCCCACCTCCCTCCCCATACCATCTCTCTGAGTCATCCCGGTGCACCAGCCCCAAGCATCCTGTATCATGCATCGAACCTGGACTGGCGTTTCGTTTCATATATGATATTATACATGTTTCACTGCCATTCTCCCAAATTATCCTACCCTTGCCCTCTTGCACAGAGTCCATAAGATTATTCTATATTTCTTTGTCTCTTTTGCTGTCTCACATACAGGGTTATCATTACCATCTTTCTAAATTCCATATATATGCGTTAGTATACTGTATTGGTGTTTTTCTTTCTAGCTTACTTCACTCTGTTTAATCAGCTCCAGTTTTATCCACCTCATTAGAACAGATTCAAATGTATTCTTTTTAATGGCTGAGTAATACTCCATTATGTATGTGTACCACAGCTTTCTTATCCATTCATCTGCTGACGAACATCTAGGTTGCTTCCATGTCCTGGCTATTGTAAACAGTGCTGCAATGAACATTGGGGTACACATGTCTTTCAGTTCTGGTTTCCTCAGTGTGTATGCCCAGCAGTGGGATTGCTGGGTCATAAGGCAGTTCTATTTCCAGTTTTTTAAGGAATCTCCACATTGTTCTCCATAGTGGCTGTACTAGTTTGCATTCCCACCAACAGTGTAAGAGTGTTCCCTTTTCTCCACACCCTCTCCAGCATTTATTGCTTGTAGACTTTTGGATCACTGCCATTCTGACTGGTGTGAAGTGGTATCTCATTGTGGTCTTGATTTGCATTTCTCTGATAATGAGTGATGTTGAGCATCTTTTCATGTGTTTGTTAGCTATCTGTATGTCTTCTTTGGAGAAATGTCTATTTAGTTCTTTGGCCCATTTTTTGATTGGGTCGTTTATTTTTCTGGAATTGAGCTGCAGGAGTTGCTTGTATATTTTTGAGATTAGTTTGTCAGTTGCTTCATTTGCTATTATTTTCTCCCATTCCGAAGGCTGTCTTTTCACCTTGCTTATAGTTTCCTTTGTTGTGCAGAAGCTTTTAATTTTAATTAGGCCCCATTTGTTTATTTTTGCTTTTATTTCCAATATTCTGGGAGGTGGGTCATAGAGGATCCTGCTGTGATTTATGTCAGAGAATGTTTTGCCTATGTTCTCCTCTAGGAGTTTTATAGTTTCTGGTCTTATGTATAGATCTTTAATCCACTTTGAGTTTATGTTTGTGTATGGTGTTAGAAAATGTTCTAGTTTCATTCTTTTACAAGTGGTTGGCCAGTTTTCCCAGCACCACTTGTTAAAGAGATTGTCTTTTCTCCATGTATATTCTTGCCTCCTTTGTTGAAGTTGTCCATAGGTACATGGATTTATCCCTGGGCTTTCTATTTTGTTCCATTGATCTATATTTCTGTCTTTGTGCCAGTACCATACTGTCTTGATGCCTGTGGCTTTGTAGTAGAGCCTGAAGTCAGGCAGGTTGATTTCTCCAGTTCCATTCTTCTTTCTCAAGATTGCTTTGGCTATTCGAGGTTTTTTGTATTTCCATACAAATCTTGAAATTATTTGTTCTAGCTCTGTGAAAAATACCATTGGTAGTTTGATAGGGATTGCATTGAATCTATAGATTGCTTTGGGTAGTGTACTCATTTTCACTATGTGAATCTTCCAATCCATGAACACGGTATATTTCTCCATCTATTAGTGTCCTCTTTGATTTCTTTCACCAGTGTTTTATAGTTTCTATATATAGGTCTTTTGTTTCTTTAGGTAGGTATATTCCTAAGTATTTTATTCTTTTCGTTGCAATGGTGAATGGAATTGTTTCCTTAATTTCTCTTTCTGTTTTCTCATTATTAGTGTAGAGGAATGCCAGGGATTTCTGTGTGTTGATTTTATATCCTGCAACTTTACTATATTCATTGATTAACTCTAGTAATTTTCTGGTGGAGTCTTTAGGGTTTTCTATGTAGAGGATCATGTCAACTGCAAACAGTGAGAGTTTTACTTCTTCTTTTCCAATCTGGATTCTTTTTATTTCTTTTTTTGCTCTGATTGCTGTGGCCAGAACTTCCAAAACTATGTTGTATAGGACTCCGTGGGAGAGAGTGAGGGTGGGATGATTTGGGAGAATGGTATATATAATATCATATGTGAAACGAATCGCCAGTCCAGGTTCGATGCATGATACAGGATGCTCGGGGCTGGTGCACTGGGATGACCCAGAGGGATGGTATGGGGAGGGAGGTGGGAGGGGGGTTCAGGATGGGGAACACGTGTATGTACACCTGTGGCAGATTCATGTTGATGTATGGCAAAACCAATACAAAATTGTGAAGTAATTACCCTCCAATTAAAATAAATAAATTTATATTTAAAGAAAGAATACTGAAGAGCAACATCATAAAATTTCAGAGAAAATACTGATATTGAATTTATGTTTCTATATCCAGCCAAAATATCAATCAAGTATTTAAAGTAAGAAAGACACTGTTTAAGTTATTCAGTGACTCAAAGTTTACCACACACAATCCTTCCTGGAAGAATTACAAGAAGATGCACTGCAGCAAAATAAAACAAAGTAAGATCCGAGACTGTTGGAAGATAACAACAGTGCAGAAAGAAATTGGTAAAGTTTATAGTTGAGTCTATGGACATGAGTTTGAGCAAGCTCTGGGAGATGGTGAAGGACAGGGAAGCCTCGGATGCTGCAGTCCATGGGGTCGCAAAGAGTTGGACATGACTGAGTGACTGAACAACAACAAATAGTTGAGTCTAAATAATTGAAATAAAGAGGGATAGAATCTCGATGGATAACAATACAGGAGGTGGCAGGGGATGGAGGAGAAAAGGTAGAGAAGCAAATAATAGGGAGAAGATCTAAATTATTTCTAGACACCAAAAGAAAAATCTAATCAATATTTTCAGAGAAAATACAAACAGAATTTTAATGTTTTAACTGCCAAAATACTGAAGAAAAAATATAATGTGAATGTGGAAGGAAAAGTTCTAGAGGGACACACACTGTTGAGGATGAGTCCCTGTTCAGAAGATACAGGAAGTGAGTGAGGAGTTGGTCTAAGGGGTTTCAGCTTTATCTGTAGCATGCTCATTTTACAAGAATGTATTCATGTGCTTTTATGATGCTTAACTAAATGAAGTAAATAAATATAAAGCACAGAGAGAATGATAAATATCATCATTGCCCCATAGATAATAAATTTTAACTCCACAAAAAAAGAGGTTAGTAAGATACATATGGTAGAATAAAATGCAACTGTATAAATAAGTTGTAATTCTATAATTTTTTAATATTATACCGAAATATATTCAAGATATTTTCTGAGTGAATACAAAGTAATTACAAATAGGATGCAAAGAATATAGAAAATAACATGAAATGTATGTATATAACATGTAAGTGATTTTCAATTTATTGATACTAATGTAAAGACGTCCTCCTTAATTCCATTCTCCATGAATTCTGTGGCTAAACCTGAGCAGGAGCTAAACTCAGCTGAAGAAAAAAATCAACTGTTTCTGAGTATATGTACTGAGTGTATATGATGAGTGCATGCAGAGCACATACTTCATCTGGTCTCCTGGAATTGCCTGGTGGTCTCATTATTTACCCTGATCCTCATATCATGTCATAAGTTTTAAGATGAAAATATTTAACTGTTTTCGCCTCTTCACCTTTGGCAGGTAACTTTGCCTCTGAGTTACTCAAAAAGGAAACTTTCTTAAGTTCTCATCAATAAATTGATCAGTCTACCTACCTTGTCTTTCCCTTTTCCACAATGAACTGTTGGTTCTTCTAAGTTAAATTTTATCACAGGGTCCTGTGTTTTTTCATCTGCTCCAGATTGTTCCAGAAATTGCTTGTTTTTCTCACACCTTTTGTCTTCCTCTCTAGTGAAGCCATTCCTTCTAGAATTAATAGATCTGTTTCCAAAATCCTAATTCTGCCCAAATCTTCGAGTTACCTGTCTCAGTCTCCATGCCTTCACTTTTCATTTTTTCTTGCTGCTTTCCAGTCACACATTCATCTGCATTGAAACAGACATCTACGGCTGATGACGTGAATGATTTCTGCACATCATTCCTCCACTTTGTGAGCGGGCAGTTAATCTTCCTCTTGTCGGATCCTTCATCAGTGTCACGTCAGCAGTTGTCCGCCCCCAAACTCCCCTTCCTCAGACTCTTTCTAAACTTGACTTTTGGGAAAATACACACACTTGATGTTCTTCCTCCTGCACTTATTCCTTTTCAGTGGATGTTCATGGAGTTGCCTTTTTTCCCTCAATTTCTTGATGGGGGCGCATACTGGGGACCATTTCTCAGAATGCCTCTCTGCTCGGTTTTCTGAAGACCCCATTTGGGCACAGAATCTACTGAATCTGGAGTCCTAGAGTATTAGTGGGTGAAATTTTCCTGGTGTGTGAGCCTTGTCCCGTGGGGATGAGTAGAACTCAGAGCTGTACAGGTGTGACCTCCTGAGCATCATCTTGGACACGTTCCTGCCACTGTCCACATTTCTCTTGTGAAGATAAGTCTTGTTTCATGTACACAGAGACACAGGCAGTCAAAGCACATCAGTGCCAAACCCCAGACAGACCTTGATTTTCAGTCAAAAGTTAGAATTTTTCGTAGACTTCTGAATTAGAAAACTCATATGTGGTGCACAGTTTTATTTCAGACAATAACATTTCTGCAATAAAATGTACTTATCAGTAAATATAACTTCTCTCTTTTCTATTTTAAATCTTTAATTATTGTGAGTCAAACTGAGTTATTCATAATTTTAAAACCAACGTAATGTTGGAAAGAAAACACTTATCTTTATTCTTCATTTTAGTGTGTAAGTACACAATTAATCTTGGTTTGGGTTTATATGACTGTTTAGCACTGATGCTTCCCCATCCATTTATACATTTAACTCAACATGTATTTGGTAAGTTTTATTTTTACTTGTTTTTGGTTAGAAATTTAGCCCTTGTGCAAAATAAAGGAAGTAATTACTTTTTGTCAGAATGTTATGATCCGGTAGGTCTGTGGTCACAAAGGAGACTTACTCATCAGCCTGTTTGTCTTCTCTTCCTAGGTTATTTCACTTATTTGGAGTAGACTCACTGTTACCCTTCCAATTTTACCAGAAGGTTTGGACATTTTTGAGGTGTTTAAATGAGATGTGTTATTTGAAAAAAAATGCACAAATGAAAAAGTCTGTAAACTCTCTCCTTTGATACACTGCCGTTTAAATGGCTACTTTTATTAATGTGCACTGGGAACGTGGCCGCATGCAACTGGTCAGTAGTGACAGCATCACTTTACTCAGCACAGTGGGAATTCCAGCTGCAATGAAAAAAAAGCCTTTCCAAAGTGCCTCTTCAGAAAGAGGCTCAAAGTGCGCTCATAAATGCTTCAACTTCTTTGTGGATGTAATCTGTACTTTGGAGAACTCCAGGCTTCACCTTTTTATGATTTACCACAGTGGGAAAGTGGAGAATTTGTTGCTATAGAAATTTGGACAAATAGTTTTGTAAAGAGTTTTTCATAGTGTGACTTAGCATATGTGAATATTGTAGTAAAAATTAACTGGTCCCTGTACTCAAGTAGGTCAGGAAACAACAGTTAGAATTGGACATGGAACAACAGACTGGTTCCAAATAGGAAAAGGAGTACGTCAAGGCTGTATGTCGTCACCCTGCTTATTTAACTTATATGCAGAGTGCATCATGAGAAATGCTGGACTGGAAGAAGCACAAGCTGGAATCAAGATTTCCTGGAGAAATATCAATAACCTCAGATATGCAGATGACATCACCCTTATGGCAGAAAGTGAAGAGGAACTAAAAAGCCTCTTAATGAAAGCGAAAGAGGAGAGTGAAAAAGTTGGCTTAAAGCTCAACATTCAGAAAACGAAGATCATGGCATCCGGTCCCATCACTTCATGGGAAATAGATGGGGAAACAGTGGAAACAGTGTCAGATTTTATTTTTTTGTGCTCCAGAATCACTGGAGATGGTGATTGCAGCCATGAAATTTAAAAGACTCTTACTCCTTGGAAGAAAAGTTATGACCAACCTAGATAGCACATTCAAAAGCAGAGACATTACTTTGCCAACAAAGGTTCATCTAGTCAAGTCTATGGCTTTTCCAGTGGTCATGTATGGATGAGAGAGTTGGACTGTGAAGAAAGCTGAGTGCCAAAGAATTGATGCTTTTGAACTGTGGTGTTGGAGAAGACTCTTGAGAGTCCCTTGGACTTCAAGGAGATCCAACCAGTCCATTCTGAAGGAGATCAGCCCTGAGTGTTCTTTGGATGGAATGATGTTGAAGCTGAAACTCCAGTACTTTGGCCACCTCATGTGAAGAGTTGACTCATTGGAAAAGACTCTGATGCTGGGAGGGATTGGGGGCAGGAGGAGAAGGGGACGACAGAGGATGAGATGGCTGGATGGCATCACGGACTCGATGGACGTGAGTCTGAGTGAACTCCGGGAGTTGGTGATGGACAGGGAGGCCTGGCATGCTGTGATTCATGGGGTCACAAAGAGTCGGACACGACTGAGCGACTGGACTGAACTGAACTGTACTCAAGTAATCCAGGGCTTGTGTTAATGAACTATGAAGCTTTTATATGAAGAAGTATGTGACATCAAAGACAAGTAACATATTATCACATCACTGGAACATTGATATTAACTAAAGAATCCACTGTGGTAAAAATTTTGCCTGACCCTAGTGGAAGCAAGACTGAATTGATAGTCTGAAATTAGAATTAAAGCACATTAAACTACTTTCTCTTGTTCTTTTAGAATTTTCCTACCTTTCCTAGGTGCCTATGATCTTCATTAGAGAAAAAAGCACCCTTTTTTTCATATATCAAAAAATCAGGAATCAGCCTCTGATGTACATGTGCTGGAAGCATGTGCTTTTTTGTGAAGTTGTGTAGAGTGGGGAGAGTGAGTCAGAACTGGGCAGGTGAAGGAGCTGGACTGCAGTCCAGGTTGATGGTCTCCAGGGAGCCCAGGGTAGACGACCGTGCGAGGTGGCCCAGCCTGGTCCTTTAGATCTCCACTTACCTTTCATGATCGCAGTCTTTGGAGAGGCAGTTGTTTTCAGCTGAGGTGTATCTGGGGATGTTTGGGAAATCCCCGAAGATCTTACTCTTCAGACCTTTAACTGATGGACGGCCCACTCATGTTACAGCAGCTAGTCAGCTTTACTCAAAATCTACTTATTGTAAATAGCAGTCATTCATGGGAGCATGGTTTGACCTAACAGCTGGTCACTGTGGCCTCACTAAGTTGGCGCCTAGAATTACCCTTCGCAGGCATTGTTGTGCCTTCTTTGTGGTGAGAGGTGCATGGTTCAGTTATTTCCCCCTTACTTTTGATAATGTGCTGCAGCATTCCCCTGACAGGGAACACCTGAGTTTTACCATTGTGGCAGCACCCGAAGTATGAATAGGATGAGCATCCGACCCTGTGGGACACGTCTAACTGCAATCTCCAGCATGCTTCTCTGATCTATTAGCACGGTGTCATCAGTTCAGTGAATTCACACAATATTCAGGAGGATGATCAGGAAATTTAGGTCTCTCCCAGACAACGACGTGGCAGAGGGTTGGATATTAAACCCAGCCTTGGGGCAAAACTCGAAATGTGTACTGTTGTTTTATCCATGTGGATGTGAACTCAGTCTCACCTCATCCTCTCACCACAGCCACGTCATCCATGTGAATGGGCTCGAGGAGAGATGGGGCAGGCGTGGGAGCTGCCCCTGGCTAGGTGTGCAGACATCTGTCCTGCTGCCAGGCTCCCAGCCCCCCAGGTGTTTTGCAGGATGCTGACTGATTTGAGTGGCAGTGCCACTCACTAATTTGAGTGGCAGCATGATGGTCATCACCATCAATACCCTTTATGCCTGCAAGAGTGACCCTGATTTACACAGTGTGCAAGGGGAAGAACGTTGCTGCTGATTTACAGTCTTGGCCACACCGGGGTTAGGAGGGCAAGTTATAGAGGCGTCTCCTTGGTCTTCTCTATACAGTAGCTTCTAAGCCACCAGGTGGGAAGACCCAATGTGGAAACAATGACATATTCAAAAACATAGCTATTCTGTTTATTAACATAGGAACTGAAGAACCAGCTGCTGGGCAGGCCTGTGGGCTGCGAGGCGTGTGACAGAGGGAGCCTTGCTGGCACTTCAGCTGTGCCTGGCTCCCAGATGCGCCCCGTGCAAAGGGAGGAGTGAAGTGGTCCCAGGTGTCCAAATGTGAGTGACGGCACAGACCAGTGTGTCTGATGGTGCCCTGAAGGAATTATCAGTGTCCCTTTTCCCTGGGGCCATTAACTTTTGTTTGGGCATATTCTCCCTGTCCTTAAAGAAATGATTTGAATCCTATACTGTTCATGAATTTTGAAATTTTATAGTATATCTGAGTATTAGTTTTATCATCACGTAAACAAAAATATTAGAGCAAGAAAATAGCTATTTTTCTTGTTTCTCTGACATTTAAGTAATGTTTTTAATCTGCCATATCTTATAGCTAGACTTACATAGATCACATAGAATGCACTTGATAACTGTGATATTTTAAGATCTTAAATTGTTAGGAGATACATTTAGCTAGACTGTCAACTTGAAAGATTTAAATAATCCTTAAATAATATAATAAATATTTAAAATCATCATGAAATATAGAAATATTTAAGATTAAGGCGTTCATATAAGACAAGATTTGTCTCATCACCAAAAAAAGAAAATCTTTTTTTTTCATGGGATTTCCCAGTGATGGGGAAAAAATCCTCAGACATACAGTTCATCTGCATTTAAGTTCTCCAGGAAATTTCTCTGCAGTAAAAGCAAGCAGTTCTGAAGATACCACCATTTGTATATCATTTTCCCCAGAAATTAGTGAACTGTCCCCTTAAAAAAATATAAAATGTCAAATGTATTCCTACTGAATAAACAGCAGGGCTGGGGGTGTAGAATCCCATATTTTAAAAGATGTCTTCAAACTACATTTTAAAAACTGAACTAGATTTTTAAATCCTGGGAGACATTTATTTACTACTTTCGAGGGAACCAAATTTGTGATTTTGCATACAAAACCTCACAACTTGTCTCAAGTTGGCTGTCATTCCAAAATATCAAATTAATGGCAAATTCCTCTTGGAGGACTTTCCTTACTTTAGAACAAGAGTTTCTGCCCCCCCCTTTTTTTTTCCCTTGTAGAACTAGCAACAAATGTATTCTATGAAATATAGTTACAGTATTTTTAGCATATATAAAAGCATTCAAAATAATTTTTTTTTTTGCTCAAAGTTTGGGATATAAGTTACTAAGAATCTTTGTGGTATTAAAATGGGGCTTCCCTGGTGGCACTAGTGGTGAAGAACCCTCCTGCCAATGCAGAAGACAGAAGGGACGTGGGTTGGATCCCTGGGCTGGGAAGATCCCTCAGAGGAGGGCACGGCAGCTCATTCCAGTATTCTTGCCTGGAGAATCCCATGGTTGGGGGAGCATGGCAGGCTACAGTCCACAGGGTCGCAAAAGAGTTGGACAAGATTTAAGTGACCTAGCATGGACTCATGTGGTATTGAAATATTCTGACATATACTGTGAAATCTAACCTTTTCTTGGAAACATCATCTACTGTTCTGTATAGCATCTCCAGTTATTTCATTAGAAACAAATGAAGATGGCTGGGTGATCTGGGGCTTTAGTATCATGAGTGACTTTACAAGCAGAGAGATCTTCTGTGGTTTTTTTTAGCTGTGTACCTCAGTGCTTTCTTTCAACAATTCCAGAGCCCAGTGACAATCATGAGGATCATTATAAACTTACTATTGGGTAGAGAGTGAAAAGCACACCACACTGTAGAGGGGGTTGAGGCAATCTTTTTTAACCTAGGATTTTCTACTTTTTCTTGAATATGCGTCCCAAAAGGAAATATACGTCAAATCAAAGTCAGTGGAAGCACCAGGATTCACAGGAGGAGAGACGTAATTGCAGGGGGATTCAGCGCTGCCTCCAGGCATGTTTGCATTGAGCTTGATAATGACTGGGTGAGAAACAGGAACTAGAGACACTTAAGGAACCGTGATCGACCTGGAAACAGGCCTCAGTTCAGTTAAGGGGAGTAACAAGTGACTACATTTTTATTTACTTATGTGAGTCTTTATACATTGCTGTTAAAGATTGCAGTATCCCGGAAAAATCGCAGCATTGTAGAGGGGAAAAGTCAAACCAGCAGAAGCGATAAGAGGGTTGCAGGGGCCTCATGTACTCGAGTCCAGCTTCCTACCAGGTGCCAGCATTTAGCGCTATGGATCCTGTCAAGTGACTGCACCTGTATTTACAATCACTGCTGGACACACTCTTTGTTTAGACATATTTTCTAGATTGGAAATAAGAGATACTCTTATGCATAAATAGAAAACTGTAATCCTTGTGCCATACAATTGATCTTCTGTTTCTTTCTCCTTCCTTGCCTTCTTCTGGAAGCCACACATCTCTAAATGTTCAAGCCATTCTTTAAAGGATATGAATGTGGTACAGGCGGTTACACTCCACCTGGACTCTTCATCCACAAGGACTTGCTACCCGGCTGGGGGCTCTGGCAGCACAGGTCCACGCTCAGCTCGGCAGCGTTTCCTCAACCACTCAGAGGCACCTAATCCCACAGCCTCTCACGTCTGCTCTTGGTCAGTGTGGACGTGTGAAGGGGTGGCCCATGGCACCTGTGTGCAATTATAAAAGACCACTATTAATTCCAGAACATGCGGAGGGTTTGCTTCAGGTTATGACTGGACCTGGATTCAGCCCAGCTGGTGCTGCTGCTGCTGCGAGGGAACCTGAGCCATGAGGAGTTGGGGGAGGATAGTAAAATATGGGACCCTTTAGGCTAGAGAGATGGGCCAGAAATGTGGTTATTATCAAGTTTGTTCCACCAGAAGTAAAAAAAAAAAAAAGAAAAAAAACCTGACAGATGATCCAGAAGCTAATGGCAGTCCCTGAATTAAAATCAGACCAAATACCACAAAATATATGAACAGAGTGCAAAAAACCATGAAATGTGAGCTTTCAAGACACTGGACACCAGGCAATACAGATCAGTGATCTCAGAGAGATGGGAAACATATCAGGGATGTAGGGTCGCCCCAGGAGCCGTCTTGAGTGAGGTTCCAGTCCATAGAACAGGGAGGGAGGAACCCGGCAGAGCTGAGTCCAGAGGGAACTGGGCAACAGAAGTTCACAGAACTGAGCACAGGAAGCAAGAGGTTCAGGGAGAAAGGAGCGTGTGGGTCTGCAGATGGTCCTTTGGAGTGCTCAACTGAAGCAGCAAGCACACACAAAAGAGAAGAGTACTGAGAGCCGGAGCAAGAGCCTGCTGAAGACTCGAGGGGTAGCAGTGTTCACTCGGCATGAGCACGGGGCTCCCTCGCCACGTTGTTGTTTAGTTGCTCAGTCATGTCTGACTCTGAGACTGCATGGACTGCAGCACACCAGGCTTCCCTGTCCTTCACTATCTCCTGGAGACTAACTCATGTCCGTTGCATCAGTGAGGCCATCTAAACAACTCATCCTCTGTCACTCCCTTCTCCTTTTGCCTTCAGTCTTTCCCAGCATCAGGATCTTCTCCAGTGAATTGGCTCTTCCCATCAGGTAGCCAAAATTTTAGTGCTTCAGCTTCAGCACCAGTCCTTCTAATGAATATTCAAGATTGATTTCTTTTAGGATTGGCTGGTTTGATCTCCTTGCAGTCCAAGGAACTCTCAAGAGCCTTCTCCAGTACCATATATCAAAAGCATCTATTCTTTGGTCCTCAGCCTTCTTTATGGCCCAGCTCTCACATCCATACATGACTACTGGAAAAACCACAGCTTTGACTGTACAGACCTTTGTTGGCAAAGTGATTTCTCTAATCTTTAATATACTATCTGTGTTTGTCATAGCTTTTCTTCAATGAGCAAGCGTCTTTTAATTTCATGGCTTCAGTCACCATCTGCAGTGATTTTGGAGCCCAAGAACATAAAGTCTGTCACTGTTTCCATTGTTTCCCATGGAGTGATGGGACCAGATGTTATGATCTTAGTGTTTTGAATGGTGAGTTTTAAGCCAGCTTTTTCACTCTCCACCTTCATTTTCATCAAGAGGCTCTGTAGTTCCTCTTCCCTTAGAAGAAATGGAGTAGCCCTCATAGTCAACAGAGTCTGCCACACTGGAGACTACTTAATTTGTGAGGCATTGAGTAGGATGTGCAGACCAGCCTTGGCTCTGCCATGGGGAATGATTACCCCAGAGTGCATTCTGCTCTGGTAATACCTAAAGAGATATTAAAAGTGATAACAGCAAGGATCAAACTCATTTCTAGTAATTTAAATACATTATCTAACAAGGCTCAAGAATATTTATAGGAATAACAAAATATACAGCCAAGAACAAAATAAAGTTCACAATAATTGATGTTATGAAATTACCAGGCATGCAAAGAAGCAGAAACTATAATCCTTAAAGAACAGGGAAAAAAATCAAAACTAGAATTCATACAGATGTGATTTAACAAAAAAGAATATTAAAATAATGACTATAATTGTACCTCACATATTTTAAAATGAGACAGAATCATGGGGAAAAAACATTCAAATCACAATTCAAAAGAGTAAAAAACAATATCTGCTATAAAAGTATTCTGGTTAGAATTTTTGGCAGATTAAATGTTGAATATGAACACAAAGCAAAAGAAACTGCTGAAAAGTAAACACAAATCCGGTAATTTTTCAAATGAAAGTGGTACATTTCTTACAATTAATGAACCTACATTGATTTGTCATGATCACTCAAAATCCATGGTTACATTAACGTTCACTCTTGATGCTGTCCATTCTCTGGGCTTGGACAAATGTATGGCACGTGTCTGCCATTATAGTATCGGACAGGGTAGACTCACTGCCCTAAAGTCCTCTGTGCTCCACTAGCATTTCCCACCCCTGAACTCCCCCTGAACCCCTGGTCGCCACTGATCCTTTTACTGTCTCCATGGTTCTGCCTTTTCCAGAATGTCATAGAGTTGGAATCACAGAGTATGGAGCTGTCTCTGATTGCCTTTTCTTTCTTAGGAACATGCATTTGAGTTTCCTTCATGTCTCTTCATGACTTGATAGCTCATTTATTTTTAGCTCTGGGTAACATTCCATTGTCTGGATGCTTGTTTTTAAATGGTGTGGCATATATGAAAATAATAATAATATAATTGAAAGGTAATGAAGAATCCTAGCAAAACCCTAAAAAGCAATATAGCCAAAAACATAACCCATGAAAAAAAATTGTCTCTCTGATTTATTCTAGAGAATAGCCTAAAAGAATTTTACTTAATAAAGTGGCCTTATGGAAGGAAGTGGGAGTAAGACTTTGGATCATTCTTTTGGATCATTTGGACAGATAACTGTTGGCAGATTCCTGTAGACAAATGACTACTATTTCATTTCCTGGTTTCATCTTCCAAAAAGAGAATTGCTATTGTAGTTATATTATTCAGACAGCGTTATTGGGGTAAACACAATTGTACTTAAGATTTAGGGGTTTAGACCTTAAGTAGGCACAGCCGGCATGAGGAACTCATATCATCACTGAGACCCCAGCTGATCCATGCACAGTGACTAAGTGGTGGTGAGGAGACAGGTGTCCCTTTCCTGGGCAGAAATGTTCCCACAGCGGAGGGGCCACAGTGTGGGGACAGTGTCCACTGCCTCTAGAGCGAAAGGGCTTCCAAAGGCCTGCTGAATGCATGAAGTTCATGATACAGGTGACGTTTTCCACCTTCCTTCTGAGTATCAGTCCATGGAGCCAGTTTCTGGTCCCTGGGACATGCACAGAGGGGACAGTTTTTTCCTGGGAAGCATCCTTAGAGGGGAGGGCAGTTCCTCTCTCTGCTTTCTGTTTTGTTACTGCTGGGATTGGACTTGATGGCTGGAGCTGGAGCAAGCATCTCAGACCATAAAGTCCCCTTGATAACAAAAGTCATAGACATAATAGGCCAAACACAAAAGGTGTGATGCCATATTCACCCAGGGCACAAAGTCTAACACCATTATAGGTCTGTTTCTTACAACTCACTATAACCCTAATCAGTCAACAAAAGATGGTTGGGGGAATGAATCAGGTTTGGAAAGGAAATGACTCTTGAGTGTGTGATGTGCAAGCCTATCTGATACAAAGTGAGAACGGCGTGTGGGCCTTGGAGAGAGATCTGGATGTACGTTACAGTCTTTGTGTCTATCTTCCTGTAAATATCAACGAAGCTGTCACATTTCATGTAGGGTGAGGAGGCTGTGAAGAGAATCTGGAATAAAACTGATGAATGTGATCAACAGAGGCGATTTCAGAAAGTAGGTGAGGTGGCTGATCGGAGAAGCTGGGGTCAGCCAGGAAGTCGGTTGTCCCAGAAGCCAAAGCAGCAGATTGCTCTAAGATGGTTGGAGCAATTAGGGGAGACAAGCAGTGACCCTGGGGAAACCACTTTCTGTGAGATGGTGGGGACAAAGCAGGACTGCCGTCTGCGTACAGCTGTGGAAAGCACATATACAGATGCACTGAGTGCCCACAATGTCTAAGATGTGTGGCCAGAGAGATGAGCGCATGTGTGGAATGGAATGTAGCACAGAAAAGGTTTCTGTTCTTTTGCCTTTTTTTCTTTTAAGAATGAGATAGAGCTGAGTCTATTTAAAACCTGATTGAAAGGACCTACATAAAGAGGTAGAGAAAAAGTGGAAATTAAAGAAAAGAATAGGGCATAATAAATGATTGTCTGCATTAAAATACTCCATAACCTACTCTGAACCAGTACGATTGGCACTGCATACCACACAGTCTGCAAATACAGAGTTTCTTATAAGTAAGGCTTAACAATTACTTGTATTTGTCTTTCCAAAAACCCCATAGAAGTGTCCTAATGCAAAAAGAGTCAAATCATTTTATATATGCAATCTTGTGATATAGAAATAGGAAATAAATTGTAAAATGGCAATAGTAAAGAATTGTGTTAAATTGTCAGTCTTCAATGGAGTAGCATAAAGAAACAAAACATATAGATTTAGGCTGTAATTAAAATTTCATGACATCCAGTGGGGAACTGAAACAACTAAGACATTGTAGAGTTTTGTTTTTTTTTTAATCCAAAACCTCACAGGTATCCTCTAAGTTTCCAAAGGAGATAGACTGTTTTTTAACCAGAGAATATAATTTTCAGTAGGAGCACTGGGACCAAGTCTGCAGCTTGCTGATAAGAAGGACAGTGAGTGCAATGCAGCTAAAAGTGGTTCCGGGAATGTGAACTGCTTACACTGAACACAATATAAAATCTCAGACTATGTCAGCACATCATAAGAAAATTATTTCAGAATTATATACAGAGGAATTTAGGAAATAAGGTTGATGTAATAGGGGAACTAACAAAATTCAGAAATGTAGAATAAGGTTCAAGTATCTTAAAGTGATGCCTCTATTGTCCAAATATTGCCATTGGTATGAAATAACTTGAAGAAGTAGTATGACTGTGAAATTGGAAATGAAATAAAGTCTTTCCTTTTTATAAGGTAAATACATTCAGAAAGAAAGGTATATTTAACAACATGAGGAGTGAGTTCCTGGGAAAAGTTAGATGTTCAGATTAAACACAAGATGGTGTCATAAAAATCATTCTAAGTTTAAAATGCGATTACTCAGCCAGTATGGGATCTACATTTAATCATGGCTTCCTTAGAGCAGGTTAAACTAACACTTGAGTAGCATGTGGTCTTGAGACATTTCAGTGTCCAACCTAAGTAGTAGATACGCTTCAACTAAGTCCCAGAAACTTAACCTGGATAACTGTGCCACTAAAGTATAGACAGTTCCAGAAATAAGAGTGATTTTCATGAAGGAAGATGTCTAATTATTATTTATGATCAGAAGGAAAATCTCTTTTTGCGTTCCTTATTTGATTTTGTGTTCAAGTTTATGTACCCACATGAAATGAGACACTATTTTATATCTGAAACTGTTGGTTTCAAGAGCTAACTGGTGAACACAGATTTACAAATTTTACTTGTTAAATTATGTCATCCAGAATTGTAGAGTAAGAACCTGTAAAATTTTTCTTTCTTATAGAAGATGCTGGAAAATCTTGACAAAATCAACATTTTCAGGTTATCTGGAAATTAGCTAACCAAAGGCTTATATTTTGGGGAACATTTTTTTTTTCAAGGATGACTGAATCTCAGTTTTAAAAAAGTGATTTTTTCACCATTTTAATGTTCTTTATTTCCATACCCTCCTCCAGCAACATGGTATCCTTAAAAACAAGTTTCCTCTTAATAATGGTGAAAGCTAGAAATTTAGTTGATTTCTCTCTGGAGCCTGTGGAGACTGAAAAGCAATGGGATGACATAAAGAACTGAAAGAAAACACTAGCAACAGAGAATTTTTTGTCCAGCAGAAAAGCCTTTTAAAAATGAAGGAAATATAAGAACATTCTTTATACAGGATCCAGGAAGATGCAGACATTCCCTGTTAAAACCAAGAGAACTCATCACTACAGGAAATACTGCAAACAGCCCTTCAGACAGAAATAAAGGGCACCAGACAGTGACTCAAGTCCACACCAAGTGACAAAGAGAAGTTGTAAAAAGCTTGCATGGGACAAAATATTTTTCCTCTTTTCTGATTTAAAATGCAACTGAACAAAACAGTAACTGTGAAACTGTCATGGTACGAATATAACATATAAGGATATAATTTGTGAGGCAATAGCCTCACAAAGGAACGTATAGGAAACATAAACAATTCTCCATGTAGGAGAATTTTTGTAAATCACTGAAACATATTTGGTATCAACCCAAACTGGACTGTTGGAAATTAAAATGCTAGGTGTAAACCCAAATTGACCAGTTAAAAATTAACTAAAAATTATAAATTATAAAGGGAAACCAAGAATATTAAATTGGCATACTAGAAAAAAACATTTGGCACACAAGTAGGCAGTAATAGAGAAAGAGGAGCCACAGGAATAGAGAAAAATGGAAAACAAACAACAAAATGGCAATTGTAAACAACACCTTATCAGTGAATATGTTAAATGCAAATAGGCTAAACACTGTATCAGAAGAGGTAAGCAGATGGATTAAAAAAAAAAAAAAAATGACTCAGAAAACAAAAGAAGCTAAAGCCAAAGGAGAAAAGGAAAGATATACCCATCTGAATACAGAGTTCCAAAGAATAGCAAGGAGAGATAAGAAATCCTAAGTGATCAGTGCAAAGAAATAGAGGAAAACCATAGAATGGGAAAGACTAGAGATCCCTTTAAGAAAGAGATACCAAAGGAGCATTTCATGCAAAGATGGGCACAGTAAAGGATGGAAATGGTATGGACCTAGCAGAAGCAGAAGATATTAAGAAGAGGTGGCAAGAATACACAGAAGAACTATCAAAAAAGATCTTAATGACCCAGATAACCACGATGGTGTGATCACTCACCTAGAGGCAGACATCCTGGAATGTGAAGTCCAGTAGGCCTTAGGTAGCATCACAACAAACAAAGCTAGTGGAGGTGATGGAATTCCAGCTGAGCTGTTTCAAATCCTATAAGATGATGCTGTTAAAATGCTGCACTCAATATGCAAGCAAATTTGGAAAGTTTGGCAGTGGCCACAGGACTGGAAAAGGTCTGTTTTCATTCTAATCCCAAAGAAAGGCAATGCCAAAGAATGTTCAAACTACCATACAATTGCACTCATTTCACATGCTAGCAAAGTAATGCTCAAAATTCTCCAAGTGGGGCTTCAACAGTACATGAGCTGAGAACTTCTAGATGTACAAGCAGGATTAAGAAAAGACAGAGGAACCAGAGATCAAATTGCCAACATATGCTGAATCATATAAAAAGCAAGAGAGTTCCAGAAAAACATCTGCTTCTGCTTCATTGACTAAAGCCTTTGACTGTGTGGGTCACGACAAACTGTGGGAAATTCTTAAAAGAGTTGGGAATACCAGACCACCTAACCTGCCTCCTGAGAAACATGTATGAAGATCAAGAAGCAATAGCTAGAACCAGACATGGAACAGCAGACTGGTTCCAAATTGGGAAAGGAGTACTTCAAGTCTGTACATTGTCACCCTGCTTATTTAACTTATTTGAAGAGTACATCATGCAAAATGCTGGACTCAATGAAGCACAAGGTGGAATCAAGATTACCAGGAGAAATATCAATAATCTCAGATATGCAGATGATACCACCCTTATGGCAGAAAGCAAAGAAGAACTAAAGAGTCTCTTGATGAAGGTAAAAGAAGAGAATGAAAAAGCTTGCTTAAAGCTCAACATTCAAAAAACTAAGATCATGGCATTTGGTCCCATCACTTCATGGAAAATAGAGGGGAAAACAAATGAAACAGTGAGAGACTTTATTTTCTTAAGCTCCAGAGTCACTGCAGATGGTGACTGCAGACATGAAATTCAAAGATACTTGCTCCTTGGAAGAACAGCTATGACAAACCTAGACAAACCTGCATATTAAAAAGCAGACTCATTACTTTGCTGACAAAAGTTCGTCTAGTCAAAGCTATGGTTTTTCCAGTAGTCATGTATGGATGTGAGAGCTGAACCATAAGGAAGGCTGAGCACTGAAGAATTGATGCTTTTCAACTATGGTGCTGGAGAAGGCACTTGAGAGTTATGTGGACTGCAAGGAGATCAAACCAGTCCATCCTAAAGGAAATCAGTCCTGAATATTCATTGGAAGGACTGATGCTGAAGCTGAACCTCCAATACTTTGGCCCCTGATG
Organism: Capricornis sumatraensis; assembly: GCF_032405125.1. Classification (NCBI taxonomy): domain Eukaryota; kingdom Metazoa; phylum Chordata; class Mammalia; order Artiodactyla; family Bovidae; genus Capricornis; species Capricornis sumatraensis. The sequence goes on along the minus strand of NC_091072.1, from coordinate 42,445,201 downwards.
CAAAAAGCGGACTCATTAGAAAAGACCCTGATGCTGGAAAAGATTTAAGGCAGGAGGAGAAGGGGATGACAACGGATGAGATGGTTGGATGGCATCACTGACTCGATGGACATGAATTTGAGCAAGCTCTGGGAGTTGGTGATTGACCAGGAAGCTTGGCATGCTGCATTCCATGGGGTCACAAAGAGTTGGACATGAATGAGTGACTAAACAACAGCAACTATAGTCTGTTTAAAAGAGGCACATTTTAGATTCAAAAACACAGCTAGAAAGATAATAAAGGTGGAAAAGAAATTCCACAGATGGAAACTCCAGAAGAACTGGAAGTGGCCATGTTGGTACCAGGCACAGTAGACTGGAGTCCAAGACAAAACCTGACCCTATAGACAAGGATGGACATTTTATAAGGATAAAAGAGTCAATCTCTCAAGTAGAGATAACTATTATAAACACAAGCACTGCTGAGGGAAATTTATAGCTGTAAACAGCTCTATTAAACAGATTTCCCTTGTGGCTCAGATGGTAAAGCATCTGCCTACAATGTGGGAGACCCGGGTTCGATCCCTGGGTTGGGAAGATCCTCTGGAGAAGGAAATGGCAACCCACTCTAGTATTCTTGCCTGGAAAATCCCATGGATAGAGGAGCCTGGTGGGCTATAGTCCATGGAGTCACAAAGACTTGGACATGACTGAGCTACTAAACTCAACTCAGAACTCAAGTCATTAACCTACTCTAGCACCTTAAGAAACTAGGAAAACAAAAACTGAAATCAAAGCAAGAATAAGGAAGAGTTAGAAATGCAAATTCTCAGGCTCCAGCCCCAACTCAGAGAGTCAGAACCTCTCAGATGGGGCCCAGCAAAGCCTCCAGGTAGTTCTGCTCTGCAGTCCCATGTGAGAAGCCTTGCTCTAAAGGTACAGTTTCCTGTTAGCTTCAGCAGTCATGACATTATTTCACCTTATCACATGCTGTGCATTGAGCAATGGTGGCTTGGAGTTTCTGCTTTATAACTGACGAAGCCAGGGCTCTGGTTTCGTGATGTGCCGAGAAGGATGAGCTGGGTTTTGGCTGACACTGGGTCTGCCGGTCCATTGTTCTGGGTGGTGTAAGTCATGGTCTCAGAGATAGATGTAGAGCAATCCTCACTGAGTCTGGCAGACCCCAGTGTTCACCAGAAGCCCCATGTTTTCTGTTAATTCTGTATGCATTAGTTTTCGTCTAGTAAGTTTGTTTCCTCAGAAAAGGATTACATAAGTGATATATCCATAGACATATAACCACTGAGTATTAAATCACTACATATGAGATATTGAATTTTGATTAGAATCTGCAAATTATTCTAAATAATTCTCTACTTTTATTATTCCTTGTGATTGTCTGTATTGGCATAGCAGCTTAGTTGGTGTAAAAGAATTCCGCACTCAGTTGCTTAAAAAATAGAAATTTCTTTTTCTCTCAAGATGCATTCCCGATGAATGCTCTTCAGGCTGTAGGTTTCCTTCTTTGGTTCAAGGCAGCTGCTCTGAAAATCCTCAGCCACTCCCAGCTAGTAAAAAGAAAGAAGGGGCAAGACCTATATATGTATTCCTTTATCAGTGATCTAACCCAGGAGCGGTCGTCATATGCATCCTGCTCAAATTTCATTGACAGGAATTTTCATAGGGCCACATCCAGTTGCCACATAGACCATGAGATGTAGTTTCCAGCAGGCGGTGTGTCCTGAACTGAAACTCAGAAGTGGATGGATGGTAGTGGAGATGTAGCCATCCTAACATGGTTTGCATGTCTTAGGTTCTAATTTTACTCTCAGAATTCTGAACATGTTCAAATGTTTACTAAGTACATACACCTTTGAGAAATTTTCAGATAATTATAATAAATCTAGAGGACAGTATCAGAAGTATGAAAATCATTATTTCCAAACATTTTGTGAAAGTGTGGATGAATTTTAAAAGAGTATGTGTTTGACAGGATTAATTCTGGTTGAGAAAAAGAAGAAGAGGAAGGAAAAAAAGGATCAGAAAACAGATACAGCTATACAGAAGCCACATAGAAGAGAGAAAAGATATTCCAACAAGGGAAGTTGCACTAATATAATTTTAGTTTTAGACAAACAGCATTACATACATCATTATATATGTAACTTGTGTGTGTTAGTTGTTCAGTTGTGTCTGACTCTTTGTAACCCCATGGACTGTAGCCCGCCAGGCTTCCCTCTGTCCTTTGGACAGCAAGGAGATCAAACCAGTCAATCCTAAAGGAAATCAACCCCGAATATTCACTGGAAGGAATGGTGCTGAAGTTCTAATACTTTGGCCACCTGATGTGAAGAGCCAACTCATTGGAAAAGACCCTGATGTGGGAAAGATTGAAGGTAAGAGGAGAAGAGGGCAGCGGAGGATGAGATGATTGGATGGCATCAATGACTCAATGAACATGAGTTTGAACAAGCTTCAGGTAATAGGGAAGCCTGGTGTGCTGAGGTTCATGGGGTTGCAATGAGGTGGACATGACTTAGCGACTGAATGGCAACAACAACGCTCCTCTGTCCATGGGATTCTCCAGGCAGGAATACTGGAGTGGGTTGCCATTTCCTTCGCTGGGGGATCTTCCCAACTCAGGGATCGAACCCAGTTCTCCGGCTTTGCAGGCGGATTCTTTACCATCTGAGTGACCAGGGAAGCCCTTGTGTACGTTTATAGCATTTCAAATACATGTCTGCAGCGCCATTATTGTTTTTAAATAACGTATTGAGAACACTAAAGCCAATTGAAGTGACCTATTAAACCAGCCAAAATTTGTATATATAATCTGCCTCATTGTAAAGCTATAGCAATAACTACCAAAATGAGATTATATAGATAACACTGCATTGAATAAACATTTATTAAGCATTTGCCACTTATAGTTCAGATTACTGAGACACTCCGTTAAGATGTAGTTTGTTTAAAATCTCAATACCTAGGTAGATAAAGAATGTACAAAATGCAAATCATGAATCCAGATAAGCAGTAAAAAATATGAGAAAAAAGATTCAAAGCATTAGCATTATGCAAAGCTCCAGAAATGCTTCGTAAAAAAATCAATTACATAATTTATTTATTTCTTTCAGATTTTATTTATTTATTTTCCTTTTACTTTATAATATTGTATTGGTTTTGCCATACATCAACATGAATCCGCCACAGGTGTACACGTGTTCTCAATCCTGAACCCCCCTCCCACCTCCCTCCCCATACCATCTCTCTGGGTCATCCCAGTGCACCAGCCCCAAGCATCCTGTATCCTGCATTGAACCTACACTGGCGATTCGTTAATTTAAATGAAGCATGGGCCCCGGTAGGGAAGCAGTGGACCATCAGTTTGGGAATGTATATTGTATTTAGAAGAGTCTTGGCAATTTTTGTGTAAAGAATGCATATGCTGTTTATTAAGCATTAGGGCATATGCAAGTTTTCAAGCAGCAGAGTAACATGAAAAAGGTTGTGTTATAGGTTATCTTCAGTGGAGAAATACTTAGGGGAACTGTGCATGCCAAAATCACATGCAGAGCAGTTGCAATTTTCCAAAGAAATACTGAGAAGCGCCTGACTGATGTGATAGCTGCAGACATGGGACGGTGGAGGTGGCTCTTAACATGAGTCTTGGGGTGTGGATGGAACCACCGAGTTTCTCTTCCAAGGGGATGCATGTGGTGGAGGGAAAGAAGACAGAGATTCAGGGCCAATAGCCTTTCATTAGAATGAGTCCATGAAACCATATGTGGACATCAAGAGAAGCAATATGATTTTTGGAAGTGTTTGGAATATGAGTTTTGAAATATGACTTGGGGATGTGGTAAAATTTCATACCTTAATATCAGAAATGTGGAAACTGGAGATGAGCAGACAGGTTGGAGTTGGAGGTGGAAGCTAGCAAGGAAGTAACTGATGAGTCCATGAGTGAGGAGGAAGCTGGATGTGGCGTGGGGTTCCCAGTAAAGGAAGGATGACACAGACACGTTAGCAGCATCTTAGAGTGCGGAGGGGGCGGGGGGTAGGTTAGAAGAATTACAGCAAAAGAGACAAAACAGGGATCCAAGACACAGAGGAGAACCAGAGAACCAGTACCCTGCAGTGTTAGAGAAGAAGCGAAAATCCTGAGAAAGAAAGGTGATCACAGTGGATGCCTCCAGTATTAAGGAGGCTGAAGACAGAGAAGAGGCTGTGTTAATTACCACCTGCTGTTCGAAGAGAAGGGTCTCCCTGGAGATGTGTGGGTGGGACCTGGTTCATCATTCTCCCTTGCAAATGCTGGTGAAGTGGTTAGCAAATGCAAATGGAACGTTTGAGAGTAAATCAATTCAAGAAAAAAAAAAAAACAATGTTATTTGAGGGAAAATCAGGATTCATGAATGTAGCCTTCATTTTTTTTTTCCTTTGAAATAGAGTATCTTAAATTTAAAAAAATCTTAACAGAGAATGCTAATATTCTCTTAAAAATATATTTTCTCCAATTAAATAAATTTATATTAAAAAGTAAATAAATATAATTTAATGATAAAAAAATAAATATACTGGAAAGGCTGTTAGGTGGAAGATGCTAGACAGTGAGGATATCAGTCTGCAGATCCATGTCAGAAAAAGAGATAGCTGAGGCTCTGCATTACTAAAATGAAGAACAGTTTGAGGATGAAAATTTAGAAGGAGAGGAAGAAGAGAGGTCAGGTGCGAGGAAGCAGTCAAGTGGAAACTCTTCAGCGTGCAGAGGCTGCAGAGGATTCGTTAGCATCACTGCTTGTGTGGCTTCGATGGCTCTTTCTCACGCCCGCCCTCCAGTCCATGACATCTCGCACCACTGCCCTGCCTGAAGTCAAGGGCTCACCTGCCTTCAGATTAGTGAAACACAGCATTCCATGGGATTGAGAGGCACATGATGTGAGCTATTTAAGAAGATGCTTGGGTCTTTAGGAGATCTTATGAATATAAATTTCAGGTGAACCTCTTGGATGTCAGATGGCTGGAAGTGGGGTTCTTTCCAGATGAGTTCATGTTTACTCAGATGGAGTTCAAGAACAAAGAGACTCAGTTAATGCTGTGGATTTCCACTGCTTGTTCTTGATAGACACTAGTGAATGCAACTGAAAGTTAGACTATGGGAAGTTAAGAATATCAGAATTCTGGGGAGGATGAAAAAATTGATAGCAAATGATCTAAAGGGCAGTGGGACCTGCTGTGGTGGTGAGAGACATGAGACAGTTTTCTGCTCAAGGGAAACTTTTTTTTTTTTTTTTTTGGTCTATTTAAGGCTATAAATTAAAAGACAACCTATTGGTTTAAAATTCATAAACTATTGGCTACTTTCTACATGTTACCAAGATGTTTGCCCAGTGTGAGTCCCAAATAATGAGCTCTATATAGAGAATATGATCAAAAGCCTCATTTCACTGATAAATAGCAATGATCCTGCAGGTTAAGCCACTCATCCCATGTCACACCCCTTCATAAGCGACAAGGGCAGGACTAGCTCTCTTCCTGTGAGAGCCTTACTTTGGGCTCTAATCTAAATGTGCTCCATTCTAAACCATGGAATCCAGTCTGTAAGTTCAAAAACTACATTAAAAAGTTAATTCACATCTCACAATTGATATCTACTACTCTTTTTTAAAAAATATAAATTTATTTATTTATTATTTTTAATATAAATTTATTTATTTATTATTTTTAATATAAATTTATTTATTTTAATTGGAGGTTAATTACTTCTCTTTACTGTAAATCAAATCAGTGGTTAATATCTTTATAAGTCCGTGTGTCATAAAGAATTGCTATTTTGTTCTTCGTGCTATTCAATAAGATACTTCAGGAGATTAAAAGAATGAGGGTAGATGATACACAGTGACTTTTCATGGTTGCTATTTTATGCATTTCCTTTAACACATTCAAAATAAAATTTTAAGCTTTGTTTATGTGTAGTCTGCCTCACAAACCAGCATGGAGTTTTGTGATAATAAAACATTTTCTGTGAAGTAGTTTGTCTTTACTTGTGAACTTCAGAGTATTTAGATTCTTTAGATTTAAAAAAAATCATTAAAATACAAAGAATGAACCATATTTTCTACTGAAAGCCTATAAAAACCCCCTGAGGAGATCTTTAAAAATTTGACAGATTAAATTTATTTGAGTTCTGTTTAGTATTCATCATATTCTCTCTTAAGTGGCAGCATAGCATAGATTAGGTTTCAAATCCCAGCCCTGCATATTAACTGTGTGATCTTGGGCAAGTTCCTTAACTTTCTACACTTCAGCTTCTTCATCTTAAATGGGGATGATAATTATACTTATTTCTAAGGGTTCATATGAGAATTAAATGAGTTAATCAAAGCAAAACATTTGGAATAATGTCTGATAATGAAAAGATAAATCAGTTGATCTAAACCTAACCAAAACTGACACAGACATCAAAATTACCAGTAAAATATAGTCAGTAAATATATTTGCACTCTATATGTCAAAAAATAGGTAGAAACATGAAAAATATTCTTTAAACTCAGATAAAAAACAGATTGGTTGAGATTAATGGTAAATTAGGCATTTCAGTATAAAAGACTAGTGAATTTGGCAGATTCACTAATCTGCCATAGAAGATATGGCAGTACCAACTATCTAAAATGAAACAGATGGTGAAAATGTAAATGAATGAAAATTCAAAATAGCCTCAGTAAAAAGTGAAACTATTTGAGTTGCTTAATACAAGTGTTGTTGAAGTCTACAACAAAGAGAAGAGAGGAGAGGGAAGAAAGAGTATTTGCAAATATAAAGATTAGTTATTTTATAAATTGGATTAATTAAAAAGAAGCATAAAAAAGTGTCAGAATCAAATTGATTAAAAATATGAAATAAGAAAACACAATAAGCTAAACTTGTTAAAATTAAAGACTGCCTTCAAAAAACACTCTTAAGAGAGTGATAAAGTGAGAAACAGACTTGCAAAAACCATATCTTCTATAGAAACTGTACCCAGGATATGTAACAGACTCTTATTTCAAAAGAGAAGAAAAGAAGGTATATGAGGGGAGGAGATAAGAGAAAGAAGATTGCACGAACCCAAGAGAATGTGCACAAAGTATGTAATCTGCAGACACTTCACTGAAGATGCTCAGCATTTGTCAGAATTAGGGAAACAAGAATGAAGACAATCATGAGAATCCACTGCATTCCCACCATCTTGAGTATGTTTTATTTTTTTAAAGAAAAGGGAAAGAAAGAAACGTGACCTCATTACGTGCCGGAAGGGTTCAGAGCCATAGAAACTCTCATACATTGCAAGTTTGAATGTAAAATGGTTCAGCCACTTTGGAAACTGTTAGCTTCCTATAGGGATGAACATGGCTCACTCTGAGACCCAACAATCCCACACCTAGAAATTTATCTGAAAGAAATAAAAATATGTGTCCACACAGAGACCTGTCATTTAGTATGTAGAGCAGTTTTATTTATTGTACCTTAGGAACAGCCAAATAATCTTAATTTGAATTAATTAAAAAAATTTCATTTTGGAAGGTGATGTTTCAGAGAGTTGACAAATCCAAGAATTCTTTAAACATCCTCTATAATTTAGGTGTATGACAGGTTAATGTGAAGTAGTGACACCCAGTGGCCACTTAGTTAAAATGCAGAACTGCAGGGAAACAGCATGTAGACATGAATGATTTTTACTTGGAACTGTGGTACAATTTCAAGACAAATCAGACTCTTTCTGTTGTTTATTTCATGGAATAATTTGTTTTTTATTTGTCTGTTACAGTTTTCTAATAACTGAACAAATTGCATACTCTTATTTTATCTTTTACGTTTCATATTGACATTTCAGCATAGTTTCCTACAAAATCTAACATTCTCAGACATTCAAAATACTATTTTGTTTGATTCTGTTCTGTACAACTTCTCCCATATAACTCCTTCTCTCCCAACTGATCAAAATGAACTTCCTAGAACACTTTCTATTTGCCAGATGGTCAGGGCTGTTCACCTATGGAACACAGGAGTTCTTTATCCAGCAAAGAGTTGATGAGCTGCTGCAATCACAGGACTTCATCTGCTTTCCATGATTCTCGCTCTAGGGCATTAAAAGCAAGTAGAAACTCTGAACTGAATACATCCCTTTGAGCATTTGTTTTCAACTGGAGCTTTGCATAGATCCAGTTAGTTCCTATACAAACATTTTGTTTCACCTGTGCAATGAACATAGATGAAATTATTATCCACCATTCAGTTTCTCTCCAAAAAGAGAGAAACACTTTCTATCTTTAACGTTCGCATGACAGTATACTTTTGGAGATTTTTTTTTCTTCTCAGGTCAATAACAAGTTGGGAGAAGAAAGTTATTGTTACAGAATCCCACTGATTCTTCTATAAGAAAATGTCACAGACTTACTCCCTAATGTCATGGGTCTGCTACAAAATATTCTGGACATTATATAACTAAAACCTTGGAAATATGAAGATAACCTTCCAAAGGAGGTTAATCACTAGTCAATATGGGTTGTAAACTATTGAACCCTTTGTAAATACACTAGCTAAAATGCTAACGTATTTTAACAGTCCATAGAGACACTCATTTTTAAATAACTGGGTTTAATTAGATTAACTCTTTTGAAGTTGGGTTTTAACTGTGTAAGGTGAACTATATCTTTATAATTATCATCTTTAAGTAGACCTGGCAAGAATTATAAACAACTTCTAGGTATAAAGTTTATGCTTTTAATGTTCTGGTAAAGTGGTCCCTTGTGTTATTCATGGGTTACTATGCAATGTGCATTTTGCATATAAGAAATTGAATAACAGAGGAAAGAAGAATTTAATAATCTGTTTTTACTAAGATGTTATTCCTTTTGATCATTTGAATTATATTGCTTTAATATGCCTTTTTTAGTTTCTAGATCCATTTTAAAGATGACCAAATGCACATTGAACAGAGTAGATCATTTTTACAGAGGGTCTTAGCGGGACACTAACAGGCAGTGTGCCCCTTTCTCTGACCTCAACCGGGACTGTTGCGGGGGGCAGCTCCAGTTTTCAGACTGGTGTGCACATGTGCAAATGAACCCAAAGGCCAGCTAAGTTCTCAAAGTTTGGTTTGGAGGTTACACATAAATGTTAGTTTATGTCTTAAACAGTTGCTTTATGTTTACTGTAAATTTAGTGTTCATTTATAAGGATTTTCAGAAAATTGCTAACGTAAAGTCATTATGTCAGCTTTAAGATCATGTAATATATACATTAAACATCTAAAATCATCACATTGGCGCGGGCCCTGCGTCCAGGTCATCAGGCCCTGACTCTGCTCTGACCTGCTCCGTGGGTACCCCGGATTCAACAGACTCAACAAAGCACAAACTCGTAGGGCGCCTGTCCGGTCCTATTGAAGTCCTAACAGTCCTTTCAGGAATCAAGAAAGTCACTTGCTGACCATGCACACTTTCCCCTGCATAAATCAGCCGACTTCTTGGTTTTAGTGAGCCTTTTTCTGTCTTCTCTGGCAAAATGCCTAACTTTAGATTGTAAAGAATCGAAGAAATACTCTTCAGACAGTTCCAGCATGGGGAGCTGAGTCTTACATGACTCTGACTAATTACACAGAGCCCGCCGGGCAAGTGGCTGACCTCCGCCCAGTACACAGGCACACAGACAAGCTTTCTGACCTGAGGCTGGAGGCACAGCAGGCTAGCGATGCCGTCCATGGCAGAGGAAATGAATCTGCCTGCCCGATTTGCTGTTCCACTGCAATATCCCGCTAGGTCTGCTCAGCCAGTTCTTTTGTAAGCTGTGGTTTGAGGAATGCACACAGATGAGTATGTCTAAAAAGGGGGAAGAAAATGAGGACACGTTTTCGCTTTTCCCCTCATTTGGTCAAAGTGGAGTTTCTTTGACTTTTCAAGGGGGCGGATGTGTGTGCAGTTTTCCAGTTCTCAACACCACAACCACTGCACTCTCTAGTATGAATTTAGCAGAGCTGTGTCACCCTTGTATTTGCACACTTACTGTGTCCAGTAAAGCATGACAGGAGTTTAATTTGCAGAGCTGTTCCGTTTCCAGGTAATGGGAGCTCTTCATTCTGGTGCATTTAAAAGATATCCATTTCATAAGAGCTGGTGGCTCGCCAGTGTCCTTGGGAAATTTTTCTCCCGCTCTCATTTGTGGGCCAGTTCCTTAGTTGCATATCGCTGTAATTTTTACTGTGGAAATCTTCGACCTTTGCTCAAGGGTAAAAGACGGCCTTGGGAAGGGAACTGGAGGAAATGAGCACACCTGTGCTATCCCCTCCTGCAACAGCCGCGGCTTCCACTGTGGCAGCCCCCACCCCTACAGAGGCCCTTTCCACACACAGAGCACGGGGGCCTGCAGCTGCATTTCCTGACTTGGAAAACAGGCTGGATCTCCTGGGTTAGAAAACAGGCCCAACCCAGGCAGACAGGAAGGCTGCTGAAGGAGAAGCAGTTCCTGACAACCCCGGTGTGCTTCCAGGGCACGCTTTCCTTTCAGACATGGGAGACTCTAGGAAGAAGGGCGGTGCTGCCGGTGGGGAGGGGACAGCCCCCTCGCATATGGACAGAGTAGGCACATCGTGAGGTGAGGCTGAGGAGGGTTTTATAGCTAACCTGTCACTGTGCTTGGCTTGTTTGGACTAAAATCCCTTGTTGTCTTCCTGTGTGATTGTACTTGGCTTAAATGCCTGGGAGGTGGTGGTGGTGGTGGTGGTGGTGGTGGTGGTGGATTTCCCCCAGGCAGAGTCAACAAAGGTTGGGAGAGCTTGGCTGGAGGTGTGAATTGCTCAAGCATTATGTGATTTTTATTCCCTAACAAAACAGATATTTAGACTGTGACTAAAGAAAATTCCTCTGGGAATTAAAGATACTCCCTCCCCCCACCCAGTCCCACCATTAAAGGTGTATAGCTTTGCTGCTAAGTTGCTGCTAAGTCACTTCAGTCGTGTCTGACTCTGCGACCCCAGAGACGGCCGCCCACCAGGCTCCCCCATCCCTGGGATTCTCCAGGCAAGAATGCTGGAGTGGGTTGCCATTTCCTTCTCCAATGCAGGAAAGTGAAAAGTGAAAGTGAAGTCGCTCAGTTGTGTCCGACCCTCAGTGACCGCATGGACTGCAGCCTTCCAGGCTCCTCTGTTCATGGGATTTTCCAGGCAAGAGTACTCGAGTGGGGTGCCACTGCCTTCTCCACATTTGGGGATGCTGGAAATTCCCATGTTCCTGGCTGTTCTGGCCACCAAGACCTTATTAGGAGTTAAGAGTTCAGTTAGCTAATAACTTGATCCGTGACCACCTCTCAGCCCCCGTGGCAAGGCTTGCTCTCTAACACCTCCTCCTGCTCTCTGTTTTCCCCTGTGTTTTATTCCCATCAGAACAGGAAGTAAAAATACAGGATAAAATTTAATAAACTGGTGTTTGCACTCTGGGATTTTCATTTATGTCGCCAGTTGTATTTCCTCTTTCACATGAGGAGCTAATTTCATTTGTCCCAGCCCTCCATGTCCCATCAAGTTTATCACACCAAGTTTATCATATAATTTTCTGACCATTATCCTTCTTTCCTTCTTACTTGCATGACACTGTGTTCAGATCTGTTTGGAATCATGGCCTTGTACCTTGGGTTCCGAGCCTGCCTCAGGACTGTTGGTTTATTGAGGTCATGTTGTTTATCTTTGCTCTTGATACTTCTCTTGACACATCAGAGAGTAATGTGGGCAAAATTAGGTATATATCTCAGTTTTTGTGTGTTTTTATTTTTATCTCTAGCATTGTTGTTGTTCAGTTTCTCAGTTGTGTCCCGCTCTTTGAGACCCCATGGACTGCTGCCCATAAGTTTTCCCTGTTCTTCACCATCCCTGGAGTTTGCTCAGACTCATGTCCATTGAGTCAGTGATGCCATCCACCCATTTAATGGCTGGATGTCTGTTGTCCCCTCCTCCTCCTGCCTTCAATCTTTCCCAGCAACAAGGTCTTTTCTAATGAGTCAGCTCTTCGCATAAGGTGGCCAAAGTATTGGAGCTTCAGCTTCAGCATCAGTCCTTCCAATGAATATTCAGGGTTGATTTCCTTTAGGATTGACTGGTTTGATCTCCTTGCAGTCCAAGGGACTCTCAAGAGTCTTCTCCAACACCACAGTTCAAAAGCATCAATTTTTTGGTGCTCAGCTTTCTTTATTGGCCAAACTCTCACATCCATACATGGCTACTGGAAAAACCATAGCTTTGACTAGACGGACCTTTGTTGGTGAAGTAATGTCTCTGCTTTTTAATATGCTGTCTAGGTTGGTCATAGATTTTCTTCCAAGGAGCAAGTGTCTTTTAATTTCATGGCTGCAGTCACCATCTGCAGTGATTTTGGAGCCCCAGAAAACAAAGTCTGTCACTGTTTCCATTGTTTCCCCATCTATTTGCCATAGTAATGCTCAAAATTCTCCAAGCCAGGCCTCAGCAATATGTGAACTGTGAAATTCCTGATATTCAAGCTGGTTTTAGAAAAGGCAGAGGAACCAGAGATCAAATTGCCAACATCCGCTGGATCATCGAAAAAGCAAGAGAGTTCCAGAAAAACATCTATTTCTGCTTTATTGACTATACCAAAGCCTTTGACTGTGTGGATCACAATCAACTGTGGAAAATTCTGAAAGAGATGGGAATACCAGACCACCTAACCTGCCTCTTGAGAAATCTGTATGCAGGTCAGGAAGCAACAGTTAGAACTGGACATGGAACAACAGACTGGTTCCAAATAGGAAAAGGAGTACGTCAAGGCTGTATATTATCCCCCTGCTTATTTAACTTCTATGCAGAGTACATCATGAGAAACGCTGAACTGGAAGAAACATAAGGTGGAGTCAAGATTGCCAGGAGAAATATCAATAACCTCAGATATGCAGATGACACCACCCTTATGGCAAAAAGTGAAGAGGAGCTAAAAAGCCTCTTGATGAAAGTGAAAGTGGAGAGTGAAAAAGTTGGCTTAAAGCTCAACATTCAGAAAACAAAGATCATGGCATCTGGTCCCATCACTTCATGGGAAATAGATGGGGAAACAGTGGAAACAGCATCAGAGTTTATTTTTTGGGGCTCCAAAATCACTGCAGATGGTGACTGCAGCCATGAAATTAAAAGACACTTACTCCTTGGAAGAAAAGTTATGACCAACCTAGATAGTATATTCAAAAGCAGAGACATTACTTTGCCAACTAAAGTCCGCCTAGTCAAGGCTATGGTTTTTCCAGTGGTCATGCATGGATGTGAGAGTTGGACTGTGAAGAAGGCTGAGCGCTGAAGAACTGATGCGTTTGAACTGTGGTGTTGGAGAAGAATCTTGAGAGTCCCTTGGACTGCAAGGAGATCCAACCAATCCATTTTGAAAGAGATCAACCCTGAGATTTCTTTGGAAGAAATGATGCTAAAGCTGAAACTCAAGTACTTTGGCCACCTCATGTGAAGAGTTGACTCATTGGAAAAGACTCTGATGCTGGGAGAGTTGAGGGCAGGAGGAGAAGGGGACGACCCAGGATGAGATGGCTGGATGGAATCATGGACTCGATGGACGTGAGTCTGAGTGGACTCCGTGAGATGGTGATGGACAGGGAGGCCTGGCGTGCTGCGATTCATGGGGTCACAAAGAGTCGGACAGGGCTGAGCGACTGAACTGAACTGAACTGAACTGAATGGGTCTGGATGCCATGATCTTCATTTTTTGAATGTTGAGTTTTAAGCCACTTTTTCATTCTCCTCTTTCACCTTCATCAAGAGGCTCGTTAGTTCCTCTTCGCTTTATACCATAAGGGTGGTGTCATCTGCATATCTGAGGTTATTGGTATATCTCCAGACAATCTTGATTCCTGCTTGTGCTTCATTCAGCTTGGCATTTTGCATGAATGAATTCCAAAATTTTGGACCAGTAAAAACACAGAAATAAGAATATGGTTGACTACACAAGTAACCAATATGAACTGAGCACAAAAATTCAAGTAGGCAACTAGAAAAATTATATTTGAGTCTATCCATCAGGCGTTAAATGTCAAAATAAAGTCTCTCTCGAAGCCCAATATTCAGTGTACTGATTTCTGCTGCTAAGTCACTTCAGTCGTGTCCGATTCTGTGTGACCCCAGAGACGGCAGCCCACCAGGCTCCCCTGTCCCTGGGATTCTCCAGGGAAGAACACTGGAGTGGGTTGCCACTTCCTTCTCCAATGCATGAAAGTGAAAAGTGAAAGTGAAGTCAACTCAGTCGTGTCTGACTCCTAGCAACCCTATGGACTGCAGCCCACCAGGCTCCTCTGTCCATAGGATTTGCCAGGCAAGAATACTGGATTTCACCTAATAATAGAGCAACCCAACAAAGTATAAATTATTTCTTGCTGCAGTGAATTAAAAAAATAATGCCATGATCTTCCAAAGAATTTACAAATTAGACCCCATTTATTTTGGGCATGGAGGAAGTAATTATGGAAGATTAGCAAGGAAAGGCATGGTTTTTAATTTTTTGCATCTGTTTCCTTACATTTTTTAATAAGCTGGGTTCTTATTGGTATTATTTACTTCTTTTATTTGTACTTAGAGGGATCTTAACATATGTATATAGAGGTATAACTGATACTTTAATCAAGATGCAGAATATTTCTGTCCCTCCAGGGAGTCTTCTTAATACTTTTTTGTAATTAACCTCTCTCTGCACCCTGGGCCTTCATAACTACTAATCTGGTCACTGGTTTTTTTGTTCCTAGATGTTGTAAATGGGCTCAGATAGACTGTGTCTGACCCCCTCCATCAGTCCTTGTTGTAATCCTTCACATAATTCTGTTCCTTTTCACTGTTGACTGTAGGCTACAATCTGATAATTTGCTCAGTAGTTTGGACGTTACATTTCCTCCCTCAATATTTGACCCTATGAGTAAAAAGCTATATGAGCATTTGCAAACCATCTGTAAACAGTGTTTTTATTTCCCTTGGGTAGATATTCAGGAGTAGGGCTGATAATTTAATAAGAAGCCGTCAAGCTGTTTTTGAGGGTGGTAAAGCATTTGTATGACTTAACAGGGAAGGATAGAGCTCTGGTTGCTCCACATCTGTACCAGCACTTGGTGTTATTAGTATCCGCATTGTTTTGTTCACTTTTTGTTGTTGTTGTTCTTGGCTCTTCTAGCAGGTATGAAGTAGTATTTCATTTGTGGTTTTAGTTGGAATTTCCCTGTTGGATAAAGACGTGGAGGATCTTTTTATGTGCTTCTTTAGCTATTTTGGTTTTCTTTTTTTTATTGGATTCTGATTATTCAGTTAGTATTTTTGAATTGATATTTTATTTGATATTGGTTTTAAAATAATTTCTCCCAGAGCATATTTGTCTATTTTCTTAACAGGGTCTTTCAAAGGCAGACACTGTAATTTTAAGTCTCATTTTTTCTTTCCTTCTTATTTTTAATTTTTTTAAATTTTACTTTACAATACTGTATTGGTTTTACAATACACTGACATGAATCTGCCATGGGTGTACATGAGTTCTCAATCCTGAACCCCCTCCCATCTCTCTCCCCATATCATCTCTCTGGGTCATCCCAGTGCACCAGCCCCAAGCATCCTGTATCCTGTATCAAACCTAGACTGGCGATTCATTTCTTACATGATAGTATACATGTTTCAATGCCATTCTCCCGAATCATCCCACCCTCTCCTCTCTCACAGAGTCCAAAAGTGTGTTCTATACATCTGTGTCTCTTTTGCTGTCTCGCATACAGGGTTATCATTACCATCTTTCTAAGTTCCATATATATGTGTTAGTATACTGTATTGGTGTTTTTCTTTTGAGCTTACTTCACTCTTTATTGAGTTAGACAAGGCTGTGGTCCTAGTGTGATAAGATTGACTAGTTTTCTGTGAGTATGGTTTCAGTGTGTCTGCCCTTTGATGCCTTCTTGCAACACTTATCATCTTACTTGGGTTTCTCTTACCTTGGTGAGGGGTAACTCAATGAAACCAAGCCATGCCTGTGGGGCAACCCAAGATGGGCGGGTCATGGTGGAGAGGCCTGACAAAATGTGGTCCACTGGAGAAGGGAATGGCAAGCCACTTCAGTATTCTTGCCTTGAAAACCCCATGAACAATATGGAAAGGCAAAACGATAGGATACCAAAAGAGGAACTCCTCAGGTCATTAGGTGCCCAATATGCTACTGGAGATCAGTGGAGAAATAACTCCAGAAAGAATGAAGGGATGGAGCCAAAGCAAAAACAATACCCAGTTGTGGATGTGACTAGTGATAGAAGCAAGATCCGATGCTATAAAGAGCAATATTGCATAGGAACCTGGAATATCAGGTCCATGAATCAAGGCAAATAGGAAGTGGTCAAACGAGATGGCAAGAGTGAATGTCGGCATTCTAGGAATCAGCGAACTAAAATGGACTGGAATGGGTGAATTTAACTCAGATGACCATTACATCTACTACTGCGGGCAGGAATCCCTCAGAAGAAATGGAGTAGCCATCATGGTCAACAAAAGAGTCTGAAATGCAGTACTTGGATGCAATCTCAAAAATGACAGAATGATCTCTGTTCGTCTCCAAGGCAAACCATTCAATATCACAGTTATCCAAGTCTATGCCCCAACCAGTAACACTGAAGAAACTGAAGTTGAACGGTTTTATGAAGACCTACAAGACCTTTTAGAACTAACACCCAAGAAAGATGTCCTTTTCATTATAGGGGACTGGAATGCAAAAGTAGGAAGTCAAGAAACACCTGGAGTAACAGGCAAATTTGGCCTTGGAATGCGTAATGAAGCAGGGCAAAGACTAATAGAGTTTTGCCAAGAAAATACACTGGTCATAGCAAACACTCTCTTCCAACAACACAAGAGAAGACTCTACACATGGACATCACCAGATGGTCAACACCAAAATCAGGTTGATTATATTCTTTGCAGCCAAAGATGGAGAAGCTCTATACAGTCAACAAAAACAAGACCGGAGCTGACTGTGGCTCAGAGCATGAACTCCTTATTGCCAAATTCAGACTTAAATTGAAGAAAGTAGGGAAAACCGCTAGACCATTCAGGTATGACCTAAATCAAATCCCTTATGATTATACAGTGGGAGTGAGAAATAGATTTAAGGGTCTAGATCTGATAGATAGAGTGCCTGATGTGACATTATACAGGAGACAGGGATCAAGACCATCCCCATGGAAAAGAAATGCAAAAAAGCAAAATGGTTGTCTGGGGAGGCCTTACAAATAGGTGTGAAAAGAAGAGAAGCCAAAAGCAAAGGAGAAAAGGAAAGATACACCCATCTGAATGCAGAGTTCCAAAGAATAGCAAGAAGAGATAAGAAAGCCTTCTTCAGCGATCAATGCAAAGAAAAAGAGGAAAAGAACAGAATGGGAAAGACTAGAGATCTCTTCAAGAAAATTAGAGATACCAAGGGAACATTTCATGCAAAGATGGGCTCAATAAAGGACAGAAATGGTCTGGACCTAACAGAAGCAGAAGATATTAAGAAGAGGTGGCAAGAATACATGGAAGAACTGTACAAAAAAATCTTCAAACCCAGAAAATCATGATGATGTGATCACTAATCTAGAGCCAGACATCTTGGAATGTGAAGTCAAGGGGGCCTTAGAAAGCATCACTATGAACAAAGCTAGTGGAGGTGATGGAATTCCAGTTGAGCTATTTCAAATCCTGGAAGATGATGCTGTGAAAGTGCTGCACTCAATATGCCAGCAAATTTGGAAAACTCAGCAGTGGCCACAGGACTGGAAAAGGTCCGTTTTCATTCCGATTCCAAAGAAAGGCAATGCAAAAGAATGCTCAAACAACTGCACAATTGCACTCATCTCACATGCTAGTAAAGTAATGCTCAAAATCCTCCAAGCCAGACTTCACCAGTACGTGAACTGTGAACTCCCTGATGTTCAAGCTGGTTTTAGAAAAGGCAGAGGAACCAGAGATCAAATTGCTAACATCCGCTGGATCATGGAAAAAGCAAAGAGAGTTCCAGAAAAACATCTATTTCTGCTTTATTGACTATACCAAAGCCTTTGACTGTGTGGATCACAATCAACTGTGGAAAATTCTGAAAGAGATGGGAATACTAGACCACCTAACATGCCTCTTGAGAAATCTGTATGCAGGTCAGGAAGCAACCGTTAGAACTGGACATGGAACAACAGACTGGTTCCAAATAGGAAAAGGAGTACGTCAGGGCTGTATATTGTCACCCTGCTTATTTAACTTCTATGCAGAGTACATCATGAGAAACGCTGGACTGGAAGAAACACAAGCTGGAATCAAGATAGCCGGGAGAAATATCAACCTCAGATATGGAGATGACATCACCCTTATGGCAAAAAGTGAAGAGGAGCTAAAAATCCTCTTGATGAAAGTGAAAGAGGAGAGTGAAAAAGTTGGCTTAAAGCTCAACATTCAGAAAACAAAGATCATGGCATCCCATCACTTCATGGGAAATAGATGGGGAAACAGTAGAAACACTGTCAGACTTTATTTTTGGGGGTTCCAAAATCACTGCAGATGGTGACTGCAGCCATGAAATTAAAAGATGCTTACTCCTTGGAAGAAAAGTTATGACCAACCTAGATAGTATATTCAAAAGCAGAGACATTACTTTGCCGACTAAGGTCCGTCTAGTCAAGGCTATGGTTTTTCCTGTGGTCATGTGTGGATGTGAGAGTTGGACTGTGAAGAAGGCTGAGCGCCGAAGAATTGATGCGTTTGAACTGTGGTGTTGGAGAAGACTCTTGAGAGTCCCTTGGACTGCAAGGAGATCCAACCAGTCCTTTCTGAAGGAGATCAACCCTGGGATTTCTTTGGAAGGACTGATGCTAAAGCTGAAGCTCAAGTACTTTGGCCACCTCATGTGAAGAGTTGACTCATTGGAAAAGACTCTGATGCTGGGAGGGATTGGGGGCAGGAGGAGAAGGGGACGACCCAGGATGAGATGGCTGGATGGAATCATGGACTCGATGGACGTGAGTCTGAGTGACCTCCGGGAGATTGTGATGGACATGGAGGCCTGGCGTGCTGCGATTCATGGGGTCGCAAAGAGTCGGACACGACTGAGTGAGTGAACTGAACTGAACTTACTCTGTATAATTGGCTCCAGTTTCATGCACCTCATTAGGACAGACTCAAATGTATTCTTTTTAATGGTTGAGTAATATTCCATTTTGTATACATAGCACAGCTTTCTTAGCCATTCGTCTGCTGATGGACATCTAGGTTGTTTCCACGTCCTGGCTATTATAAACAGTGCTGCGATGAATATTGGGGTACACATGTCCTTTTCAGTTCTGGTTTCCTCAGTGTGTATGCCCAGCAGTGAGATTGCTGGGTCATAAGGAAGTTCTATTTGCAGTTTTTTGAGGCATCTCCATACTGTTCTCTATAGTGATTGTCCTAGTTTCCATTCCCACCAACAGTGTACGAGGGTTCCCTTTTCTCCACATCCTCTCCAGCATTTATTGCTTGTAGACTTTTGGATCCCAGCCATTCTGACTGGTGTGAAATGGTATGTCATTGTGGTTTTGATTTGCATTTCTCTGATAATGAGTGATATTGAGCATCTTTTCATGTGTTTGTTAGCCATCTGTATGTCTTCTTTGGAGAAGTGTCTGTTTAGTTCTTTGGCCCATTTTTTGATTGGGTCGTTTATTTTTCTGGAATTGATCTGTAGGAGTTGCTTGTATACTTTTGAGATTAGTTGTTTGTCAGTTGCTTCATTTGCTATTATTTTCTCCCATTCAGAAGGCTGTCTTTTCACCTTGCTTATATTTTCCTTTGTTGTGCAGAAGCTTTTAATGTTAATTAGATCCCATTTGTTTATTTTTGCTTTTATTTCCAGTATTCTGGGAGGTGGATCATAGAGGATCCTGCTGTGATTTATGTAGGAGAGTGTTTTGCCTATGTTCTCCTCTAGGAGATTTATAGTTTCTGGTCTTATGTATAGATCTTTAATCCACTTTGAGTTTATGTTTGTGTATGGTGTTAGAAAGTGTTCTAGTTTCATTCTTTTACAAGTGGTTGACCAGTTTTCCCAGCACCACTTGTTAAAGAGATTGTCTTTTTTCCATTGTATATTCTTGCCTCCTTTGTCGAAGATAAGGTGTCCATAGGTGTGTGGATTTATCTCTGGGCTTTCTATTTTGTTCCATTGATCTATATTTCTGTCTTTGTGCCAGTACCGTACTGTCTTGATGCCTGTGGCTTTGTAATAGAGCCTGAAGTCAGGCAGGGTGATTCCTCCAGTTCCATTCTTCTTTCTCAAGATTGCTTTGACTATTCAAGGTTTTTTGTATTTCCATACAAATCTTGAAATTATTTGTTCTAGCTCTGTGAAAAATACCATTGGTAGCTTGATAGGGATTGCATTGAATCTGTAGATTGCTTTGGGTAGTATACTCATTTTCACTATGTTGATTCTTCCGATCCATGAACATGGTATATTTCTCCATCTATTAGTGTCCTCTTTGATTTCTTTCACCAGTGTTTTATAGTTTTCTATATATAGGTCTTTTGTTTCTTTTGGTAGATATATTCCTAAGTATGTTATTCTTTTCGTTGCAATGGTGAGTGGAATTTTTCCTTAATTTCTTTTTCTACTTTCTCATTATTAGTGTATAGGAATGCCAGGGATTTCTGTGTGTTGATTTTATATCCTGAAACTTTACTATATTCATTGATTAGCTCTAGTAATTTTCTGGTGGAGTCTTTAGGGTTTTCTATGTAGAGGATCATGTCATCTGCAAATGGTGAGAGTTTTACTTCTTTTCCAATCTGGATTCCTTTTCTTTCTTTTTCTACTCTGATTGCTATGGCCAAAACTTCCAGAACTATGTTGAATAGTAGTGGTCAAAGTGGGCACCCTTGTCTTGTTCCTGATTTTAGGGGAAATGCTTTCAATTTTTCACCATTGAGGATAATGTTTGCTGTGGGTTTGTCATATATTGCTTTTGTTATGTTGAGGTATGTTACTTCTAGTCCTGCTTTCTGGAGAGTTTTTATCATAAATGGATGTTGAATTTTGTCAAAGGCTTTCTATGCATCTCCTGAGATAATCATATGGCTTTTATTTATCAATTTGTTAAATTAGTAAATACATTGATTGATTTGTGGATATTGAAAAATCCTTGCATCCCTGGGATAAATCCCACTTGGTCATGGTGTATGATCTTTTTAATGTGTTGTTGGATTCTGATTGCTAGAATTTTGTTGAGGATTTTTGCATCTATGTTCATCAGTGATGTTGGCCTGTAATTTTCTTTTTCTCTGACATCTTTGTCAGGTTTTGGTATTAGGGTAGTGGTGGCTTCATAGAATGAGTTTGAAAGTTTACCTTCCTCTGCAATTTTCTGGAAGAGTTTGAGTAGGATAGGTGTTAGCTCTTCTCTAAATTTTTGGTAGAATTCAGCTGTGAAGCTGTCTGGACCTGGGCTTTTGTCTGCTGGAAGATTTCTGATTACAGTTTCAATTTCCATGCTTGTGATGGGTCTGTTAAGATTTTCCATTTCTTCCTGGTTCAGTTTTGTAAAGTTGTACTTTTCTAAGAATTTGTCCATTTCTTCCATGTTGTCCATTTTATTGGCATATAATTGGTGATAGTAGTCTCTTATGATCCTTTATATTTCTGTGTTGTCTGTTGTGATCTCTCCATTTTCATTTGTAATTTTATTGATTTGATTTTTCTCCCTTTGCTTCTTGATGAGTCTGGCTAATGGTTTGTCAATTTTATTTATCCTTTCAAAGAACCAGCTTTTGGCTTTGTTGATTTTTGCTATGGTCTCTTTTGTTTCTTTTGCATTTATTCCTGCCCTAATTTTTAAGATTTCTTTCCTTCTACTAACCCTGGGGTTCTCCATATCTTCCTTTTCTAGTTGCTTTAGGTGTAGAGTGAGGTTATTTATTTGACTGTTTTCTTGTTTCTTGAGGTATGCCTGTATTGCTATGAACTTTCCCCTTAGCATTGCTTTTATAGTGTCCCATAGGTTTTGGGTTGTTGTGTTTTCATTTTCATTTGTTTCCATGCATATTTTTCTTTTTTAATTTCTTCTGTGATTTGTTGGTTATTCAGAAGTGTGCTGTTCAGCCTCCATATGGTGGAGCTTTTAATAGTTTTTCTCCTGTAATTGAGATCTAATCTTAATGCATTATGGTCAGAAAAGATGCTTGGAATGATTTCTTTTTTTTTTTTTTTTTAATTTATCAAGTCTAGATTTATGGCCCAGGATGTGATCTATCCTGGAGAAGGTTCCGTGAGCACTTGAGAAAAAGGTGAAATTCATTGTTTTGGGGTGAAATGTCCTATAGATATCAATTAGGTCTGACTGGTCTAATGTATCATTTAAAGTTTGTGTTTCTTTGTTAATTTTCTGTTTAATTGATCTGTCCATAGGTGTGAGTGGGGTATTATAATCTCCCATTATTATTGTGTTACTGTTAATTTCCCCTTTCATACTTGTTAGCATTTGTCTTACATATTGTGGTGCTCCTATGTTGGGTGCATATATGTTTATAATTGTTATATCTTCTTCTTGGATTGATCCTTTGATCATTATGTAGTGGCCTTTTTGTCTTTTCACAGCCTTTGTTTTAAAGTCTATTTTATTTGATGAGTATTGCTACTCCTTTCTTTTGGCCTCTATTTGCATGGAATATCTTTTTCCAGCCCTTCACTTTCAGTCTGTATGTGTCCCTTGTTTTGAGGTGGGTCTTTTGTAGACAACATATATAGGGGTCTTGTTTTTGTATCCATTCAGCTAGTCTTTGTCTTTTGGTTGGGGCATTCAACCCATTTACGTTTAAGGTAATTATTGATATGTATGATCCCGTTGCCATTTACTTTATTGTTTTGGGTTTGGGTTTATACACCCTTTTTGTGTTTCCTGTCTAGAGAATGTCCTTTAGCATTTGTTGGAGAGCTGGTTAGGTGGTGCTGAATTCTCTCAGCTTTTGCTTGTCTGTAAAGCTTTTGAATTCTCCTTCATATTTGAATGAGATCCTTGCTGGGTACAGTAATCTGGGCTGTAGGTTATTTTCTTTCATCACTTTAAGTATGTCCTGCCATTCCCTCCTGGCCTGAAGAGTTTCTATTGAAAGAACAGCTGTTATCCTTATGGGACTCCCCTTGTGTGTTATTTGTTGTTTTTCCCTTGCTGCTTTTAATATTTGTTCTTTGTGTTTGATCTTTGTTAATTTGATTAATATGTGTCTTGGGGTGTTTCACCTTGCGTTTATCCTGTTTGGGACTCTCTGTGTTTCTTGGAGTTGGGTGATTATTTCCTTCCCCATTTTAGGGAAGTTTTCAACTATTATCTCCTCAAGGATTTTCTCATGGTCTTTCTTTTTGTCTTCTTCTTCTGGGACTCCTATAATTCGAATGTTTGAGCATTTAATATTGTCCTGGAGGTCTCTGAGATTGTCCTCATTTCTTTTAATTCGTTTTTCTCTTTTCCTCTCTGATTCATTTATTTCTACCATTCTATCTTCTACTTCACTAATCCTACCTTCTGCCTCCGTTATTCTACTATTTGTTGCCCCCAGAGTGTTTCTGATCTCATTTATTGCATTATTCATTATATACTGACTCTTTCTTATTTCTTCTAGGTCCTTGTTAAAGCTTTCTTGCATCTTCTCAGTCTTTGTCTCCAGGCTATTTATCTGTGATTCCATTTTGATTTCAAGATTTTGGATCATTTTCACTATCAATATTTGGAATTCTTTATCAGGTAGATTCCCTATCTCTTCCTCTTTTGTTTGGTTTGGTGGACATTTATCTGTTCCTTTACCTGTTGGGTATTCCTCTGTCTCTTCATCTGGGTTATATTGCTGCATTTGGGGTGGCCTTTCTGTATTCTGGTAGTTTGTGGAGTTCTCTATTATGGAGTTTCCTCGCTTTGGTTGGGGTTGTATCAGTGGCTTGTCAAGGCTTCTTGGTTAGGGAAGCTTGTGTCGGAGTTCTGGTGGGTGGAGCTGGATTTCTTCCCTATGGAGTGCAATGAAGTGTCCAGTAATGAGTTATGAGATGTCTGTGGTTTTGGAGTAACTTTGAGCTGCCTGTATATTGAAGCTCAGGGGTGTGTTCCTGTGTTGCTGGAGAATTTGCATGATATGACTTGCTCTGGAACTTGTTGGCCCTCAGGTGGTGCTTGGTTTCAGTGTAGGTATGGAGGTGTTTGATGAGCTCCTCTGGATTAATGTTCCCTGGAGTCAGGAGTTCTCTGGATTTGGACTTAAGCCTCCTGCTTCTGGTTTTCAATTTTATTTTTACAGTAGCCTCAAGACTTCTCCATCTATGCAGCACTGATGATAACACATCTAGGTTAAAGATGAAAAGTTTCTCCACATTGAGGGACACCCAGAGAGGTTCACTGAGTTACATGGAGAAGAGAAGAGGGAGGGGGGATTTGGAGGTGACTGGAATGAGATGAGGTGGGATCAAAAGAGGAGAGAGCGAGCTAGCCAGTAATCACTTCCTTATGTGCGCTCCACAGTCTGGACTGCTCAGAGATATTCATGGAGTTATACAGAGAAGAGGAGAGGGAGGAAGGAGACAGAGGTGGCCAGGAGGATAAAAGAGGGAAATGAAAAGCAGAGAGACAGATCCAGCCAGTAACCAGGTCCCTAAGTGTTCTCCACTGTCTGGAACACACAGAGATTCACAGAGTTGGGCAGAGAAGAGAAGGGGGAGGGAGGAGACAGAGGCAACCTGGTGGAGAAAAAAGAGAGTCCAAACGAGGAGAGAGTGGTCAAGCCAGTAATCTCTCTCTCAAGTAAAAATGGGTACTGAAGAATGGGTTTTTAAAGGTACACAATTGATAACAAATACCAAAAAGCAAAGATTAAAAATCTAGAGAAGAGGTTGGATTTTCAAAAATAGAATATTAAAGAAAAGAAGAAGAAGAAGAAAAAAGAAAAAACAAAATCACAAGAATTATTAAAACAACAACAACAACAATCACAAAAAAATATCTATGGCATTTGCTTTAAAAATAGGGTCTTTTTTTTGAAAAGTAATAGTAGGTTATAAAAATAAAAATTAAAGGAGAAATAGAGGACTTAAAGTTAAAAAATGTTAAAAAGAAGAAAACAAACAAACAAAAAGAATGATTGTAAAAATAGTAAAGATCTATCTGTGACTTTCTCTGGTGTTGTTGTGGGCAGTGTGGGCTCAGTTCATTTTTGGATAGTTCCTTGGTCCGGCTTATATTTCTCAAGATCTATAGGCCCCTTCCTATGTAGTCGGTACTAACGACAGGGTTTTAATCTATTGCACCTGTCACTTCCAAGGCGGTTCCCTCTGTTTTAGCTTCTTTGTTTGCTGGTCTTACCCTGACACAAGGGGGGCACTTTTTTTTTTTAGGCTCACTTGTTCAGTCGCACTGTGGGGAGGGAGGGATGCTGCAAACAAATAACACTGGCGTGTGCTTGCAGTGTCTCAGGCATGCTGGGCCTGCCCCCATTCATGGTGCACACAGCTCAGGCTCTAGGTTGCTCCGCTGGGAACTGTCTGAGGCCGGCCCTGGGCTGCATGCACCTCCCTGGTCTAAGCCGCTCAGGCTCAGGCACTCAGGTAGTCCTCAGAGGTGCAGACTTAGTTGGGCCTGTGTTTTGTGCCCTTCCCAGGTCCAAGTAGCTCAGGTGTTTGGCGAGTGTGGTTGCTGCGACTTATCACATTTCCTGTCCCTGCTGCTCAGTTTTCTGGGAGTACAACTGGCACCCCTTCTCTGGCGGATGGTGACTGCCCAGAACCCCAAGAAGTCTTAGGTAGCAAAGAAGCTTGCTTGCAGTTTGGTAGTTAATGTCTCTCTGGGGCTGTGATTGCCCTTCTGGCTCTGGCTGCCTGTCAGTGGAGGGGGATGGTCTGCAGCCGGCTAATTCTGTCCCATCCTTTGTTCTGTGTGTGGGCCTGGCGGTGTCTTATGTTAGAGCTTTTTGCGTGGTAGCTATCCCACAGTCTGGTTTGCTAGCCAAAGTTAGTTTGCTCTGGTTATGCTTGGGTCATTCTGGCCCGATTCTTAAAAAGCACTGCAGCTCACACCTCCCTGCCCAGCCCCTGCTTGCAAGTGGCAGATGCAGGCGTCTGCGCTGCTTCTCCACTGGGTGAGTTACTGCTGGGCTCGTAATCTGTTGGTTTTAATTATTTATTTATTTTTCCTCCCTGTTATGTTGCCCTCTGTGCTTCCAAGGCTCGCCACAGACTCGGCAGCGAAATTGTTTCCTGGTGTTTGGAAACTTCTCTCTTTTTAAGACTCCCTTCCTGGGACGGAGCTCCCTCCCTACCTCTTTTGTCTCTTTTTTCGTCTTTTATATTTTTTCCTACCTGTTTTTGAAGACAATGATCTGCTTTTCTGGGTGCCTAATGTCCTCTGCCAGCATACAGAAGTTGTTTTGTGGAATTTACTCAGTGCTGAAATGTTCTTTAGATAAATTTGTGAGGGAGAAAGTGGTCGCTCCGTCCTATTCCTCCACCATCTTAGGACCGCCCCCATTTTTTCTTTTATGATATTTTATAATGTGTTTTTTGTGTACTCTTTAAAAAACATGTATGTAATTCAAGATTGCAAAGAAATGCCCCTATGTTTTGACAGAGATTTTTAAACTTTTAGGTATTTATGATCCATAAGATGATCTAGTTCAAGCTAGTCTTGTAATAGCTGTGAGGAAAGGGTTGTTGTTGTTTGTTGTTCAGTCACTAAGTCATGTTGACTTTTGAAACCCCATAGACTGCAACACACCAGGACAGGGAAGCCTCCACTATCTCCCAGAGTTTGCTCAAATTCATGTCCATTGAATTGGTGATGCCATCCAACCATCGCATACTCTGCCGCCCCCTTCTCCTGCCCTCAATCTTTCCCAACATGAAGATCTTTTCCAGTGAGTCAGCTTTTTGTATCAGGTGGCCAAACTGCTGGAGCTTCAGAGAAAAGGGTGTTTTCAAATTTGATTATTTTATGTTTTATACCAACATCACTTACTGCAAAGACTGTCCTTTCTCTAATGAATTGCATTGGTAACATTGACAAAAATGAACTGAATAAGAGTTTGCATATTTCTGTAATTTTGATTCTATTCCATTCATGTCTATCCAACACCAATACTCTACTTGGTTAGTGTAGTGTTATTGTTATAGTATAGTCTTAAAATAAGCTATGTTGGCTCTTTCAGGATGTTTATTTTTCCATGTAATTATATCATTTGTTTTTCATTTGCTCAAAATTTCTGCTGAATGTTTGACTAGGAGATATGGGAAGTATAGACTAACTTAAGGATAACAGACATATTAAAATAGAATCTTCAGATCCATAAACAAAATGTATCTCTGAATTTGTCTTATCTAATTTATCTCATTAATAATTTTCATCATATGAAACTCATATATTTACTTAGATTTATCCCTATGCATTTCATGTTTTTTGATTATATTGTGTCATTATTTCTTATATTCAATATCAAAATATTTATTGCTAGTGAAGATAGAACAGTGGGGCTTTTTTCTCTTTGACTCTGCAACCTTGCTAAATTCAGTGATTGTTATAGTTTTAGGAGATATTTTGCATATTCCTTGAGATTTTCTATGTTAAAAAATGTTATTTCTGAAAAAGTCTATTTTATAATTTAAACAGTGTTAGTCTGTTTTCTCCTTATCTACTGGCTGGAAAATCTGGTACAATTTTGAATAGAAGTGATGAGAGTGGAAAACATTAAGATTCCCAGTTTTGGGGGAAAGCTTTCAGTTGTTCACTATTAATTATGATATTTACTATTGATTTTGTGTGGATACATTTACAAAATTGGATGACTTTCCTAAGATTTTTTTTATATGAATGGATGTTGATTTTATTAAGAGCGTTTTCAGCATTTGTTGAGGTGATTTTATTTTCTTATATATAAGAATTAATTTATATTGAATTTGCTAATAGAATGGAAAATATCAGTGTTGAAAAAAGCTCACCTTTATGGGCTAAACCCCAAATTGGTCATGATATAATATTTAGTATATATATGGCTGGATTTGATTTGCTAATATTTTGTTAAGGACATTTACATATATGATTATGAATGAAATTATCTGAAGTTTTCCTTTTTTTTGTAGAATCTTTGTCTGGTTTTGATATAAGGGTAATTCTGGTCTCATAAATTAGTTGAGAGATACTCTGTTCTCTTCTATTTTCTGGAAGAATTTAAATAAAATTGGTATTATTTGCCTGTAAAGTAGTAGGTAGAATCAGCAGCTAAGCTACCTGGCACTGGAGTTTGCTTTAAAAGAAGGTTTTTCACTAAAACTTCATTTATTCACTGAATAAAGGGTATTTTGAGTTATTTATTGTGTCTGTAGAGTAATTTGAAGATTGTGAAGATTGTGTATGTAGAGTAATTTGTTCATTTTTCCATGGTACTATCATTCTATGTATGTAGGGAGTGTACTCATGGCTTATCTTTAGGCTGATGCTGGTAGTTTGTAGCTCCCATCTTTTTTCTCTACTAGATTCACTCACTGTTGGTTTTGTTTTCTCTGTTGTTTTTCTGTCTCATTGAATTTTGCCCTTTTTGGCTTTCCTATCTAGTGTGACAATGTGGAAGCTTAGATTATTGTTTCAGGGCTTTCTTTTTTTCTCTATAATTGTGATGGTTAATTTTATATGTCAATTTGACTGGATCCCAGGGTGACTAGATATTTGGATAAACGTTGTTTCTGGGTGTGTCTGTGAGGGTGTTTCCAGATGAAATTAATATTTGATCTATGGATCATAAAGCACCTTGCCTCCCTGGTGTGGATTCAGTTCAGTTCAGTTGCTCAGTCTTATCTGACTCTGTGACCCCATGAACTGCAGCACGCCAGGCTTCCCTGTCCATCACCAACGCCCAGAGCTTACTCAAACTCATGTCTGTCAAGTCGGTGATGCCATCCAACCATCTCATCTTCTGTTGTCCAATTCCCCTCCTGCCTTCAATCTTTCTCAGCAACAGGGTCTTTTCTAATGAGTCAGCTCTTCGCATCAGGTGGCCAAGGTTTTGGAGTTTCAGTTTCAGCATCAGTCCTTCTGATTTCCTTTAGGAAGGATTGACTGGTTTGATTTCCTTGCAGTCCAAGGGATTCTCAAGAGTCTTCTCCAACACCACAGTTCAAAAGCATCAATTCTTCGGTGCTCAGCTTTCTTTATAGTCCAACTCATATCCATACATGACTACTGGAAAAACTGTAACTTTGACTATATGGACCTTTGTCGGCAAAGCAGTATCTCTGCTTTTTAATATACTGTCTAGGTTTGTCATAGCTTTTCTTCCAAGGAGCAAGTGTCTTTTAATTTCATGGCTGCAGTCAACATCTGCAGCGATTTTGGACCCCCTAGTTTGGGGAGCATCCTCTAATCCAGGAAATGTCTAAATACAACAGAAAGACAGAAAAAGGAAGAGAACTCAGCCTTTCCTGCCCGATTTCTTGAGCGAGGACACTGAATTCCTCACATACAACTTGCCTCCAGTTCTCACGCCTCCCCTCTGGACTGAATCCCATCTGTGCCTTCATGGGGCTCCAGCTTGCAGAGAGCAGACTGTGGGAGTTCTCAGCCTCCACAATAGTGGGACTCAACTCATTTTTATTAAATCTCTTCATATATATCCCTACTGGTTCTATTTAACCAGAGAACCTTAACTAATACAAGCACTGAATGCTGTAAATTTCCCTCTAAGCACTACTTTGGCTATGTCTTAAAAATGTTTATTCTTTGTGTTTTCCTTTTTATTCAATTTTATTCACTTAGAAATATTTCCTATTGTACCATGTACTGTTTAATTTGCAGTGATATCCCAGATATTTTTCTGTAACTGGCTCCTAATTTCATTCCTTTTGGACAAAGACTATATGTTATATGATTGCCTTTTTTACCCCCTCTCCTGGTAACAGTTTAGTGTGCATGTGAGAAAAATGTGTACTATGGTCCTCTTCAGTGAGTGGTTCTAAAAATGTCAATTAGATGAAGTTGGTTAATAGGATTATTCAGACTGATTTCCTGTCTGCTTGTTTTATTAATTATTGAGAGATATCTGTTGAATTATCCAACTTTAATTATAGATTTGTTTTTTTCTACTTTCAGTTCTATTAGTTTTTGTTTTGATTATTAAATGCTTTGTTGTTTCATGCTTACACCTTTAGGATTGCTCTGTCTCCTTATGTAGTTTTCTCTGTACCTCTGATAATTCCTTATTTGGAACTCTATTTTATCTCATATGAATGTAGCCACTCTAGCTGTCCTTGATTAGTATTTACATGCAATGTTTTCCATACATTTATTTATAGCATGTCTACATGTTTAATGCAGTGTGAATGTCACAGAGATAGCATGTAATTAGATATTAAATTGTTACTCAAATAACCTTTGCTTTTTAATTCTAAATTGTCAAAGTGTATCAATATAATTATCAATATATTTGGATATAAATCTACCACTGCTTGCTGCTTTCAGTTCTTCTCATCTCTCTCCTTGTTTTGACCCTTTTTTCTTCTTTTCCACTGCCTCCTGTAGACATATACTTTCTCATGATTTTATTTTATCTCCACTTTGGAGTTAAGGGCCAAGGAGTGATGATGGACAGAAGACACGAGTCCTCAGAAGACAGAGGCTGGTGTTGGAAGTTGCCATTAGTCCTGTCCTGTGGAAATCCTGATGGAGACAGTGGGTTTTCCCTAAGTTAGATAAGCTATGATGCCAGTCACACCCCATCCGTGGGCATGGAGACCTCACCTAATATCTGCTGACAAATGAAATTCAACAAATTATCTTTATATTTTTTTGGGGAAAAGTCCTAACTAAGATGTTAGAACTAGCTCAAGTTCTAACATCGCAACAACTGTATGAAGCTTCCTCAGATTACATTGTGAACATTGAGTTTTCCCTGTTCTCATCTTCACATCCAGCCTGCCCAATCTGGCACTTGCACTACCTGTGCTGTGTCAGTCAGCTGTCACAGAGGCAGTCTGACACCATTAACTACTAGTATTGCAGGCACACAGTATATCCATGGTCAAGTACCATTTCAATTTAGTGATCTTTAATAGAAGCAAGATCCATGAAGAGATGTGAGATATATTAGCAAAAAAATTATAGTTGATCTTTTCTTCAGATCTTAAACCATCGTGCAGTAGGATCTAAAGTATTTATTTAAAACAAAATAATTGCATGCACTTTACTAGGTACAGACTCTGTGCTACCCATAGAAAAGAATTAAATTGAGTACATAACTTCGAGAAATACTTAATCTTTTTGTCTTTCTCCTCTGTCTATACACAGACAGGCAGACAGGTAGATGATAAATGGATAGATAACTATCCATTAAAATGACTAGATGACTCCAGACATGTGGAAGTTTAGTAGTTTAACTACGAATTCTACATTAGTGCTCCTTTAATGTAATCTGTTTGTGAAACCTGATACAGTATGTGCATATCTGTTAATTTTTTTTTTTTACTTTTATTTATTTGGCTGTGCAGAATCTATTCTGTGTGCAGAATCTAGCTCCCTAACCAGAGACTGAACCCGAGCCTGAACATTGGGAGTGCAGAGTCCTAACCACTGGACCCACAGGGACACTCTCATAAGTGCAGATCTTGATTAGAAGAGTTAACGAGTACGTACGTTTATGAGAGCATCCAGAAAATGTGTGCAGAGGATGTAGATGAGCCATTATGCTTTCCTGCACACAGACTAGTACTAAACATTGAATAGATAGAAAGTACTCCATTTAATGCATTAGATGCTTTTTGATTACTGATGTTATGCTGAAAATCAATCAAATATTATACTAATTTATATGTAGAAAAACTTAATTTATGTTGTTACATTTTACCATCAAGAAAGAGTGAAAAGGTGAACATTAGGCAGAAAAAAGAGGAAACTATTGAAAAAGTGGTCCCTAACACATTATTTTCTTAGCATTAACACATGGGAAAAAAAATGGAATCTGGAAATAAAGTCCTCTATTTCTGGCAGTAGACTGAAGACCATATCAGAAATACACAAAAAAGTCATGGATGATATACAAATGAAGAAACCTAATCTAACTGAATTCCACATGGTTTTTCTTATAATATATCATGGTGATGAAGTATGTGATTATATGACTATAATACTTCAGCCAAGATGAGAGTTTTAATAAGGTTTTAATACTTGCTTCAATTATTCATAAATGTCAGTGGTAAATGTCTCTTTTCTCTATGGAGCTCAATGTTTTTAATATCAAAACCACAATATTTTAAAGGTATTTCTCAAATGGATTAAAATGAAAAGAAAATATAAATATAATTTGAGAACTAGAAGAAAGACTTAATTTCGTAATATTAAATTGAAATTTAGAAACCTGTTTGGAAGATATTAAACCTTTCACTGCCAGGGCTAAAGAAACACAGCATACATGAAGCAGTGCAGAGCATTCTCTTATGGAGTGAAGAAGTATTTATTCATGGCGATGAGACTGATGGTTATCAGTGGACTCATTCTTTTTAATTTATCATCTACAGTATTTTGACACATACATACTTCTCTCATCAAGTGATAGACCAAGGAGACTATACTCAGATCCAATATTGAAGAATTGTTTAAAATATGATCATCACACTTTATCTAAGGAAACTATTAGAGGCTCTCTACCAATGATCATAGACCAGATATTTTCAAACACATAGAGCAGAGGCTGTTCCCAGATCCTAGGAATCAGTTCTGTTTCTCTTGCCGAGTTTCCCACAGGACACATACAGAGTAATTTCTCATCTTTGACCTGATGAGAAACTGGCAACCTTTATTGATTAACTAGCTGCCTTTCAAACGTGGTGTATATTGTTAGCAGAAGTTCTCATTGTTGTTCAGTCGCTCAGTCATGTCAGACTCTTTGTGACCCATGGACTGCAGCATGCCAAGCTTCCCAGTCCTTTACTATCTCCCAGAGTTTGCTCAAACTCATGTCCATTGAGTCCATGATGCCACTCAACCATCTGGTTAACATGAAGTCCAACAAAATGTCATTCACATTGGAGGCATATTCCAGCATGCTTAGCTTAAAGTTACATTTCCCTTTAACATTGCCAACTGGCAAGTCCGTAAATCTTTTCAAGTTTGTCTCCCAAGAGATAACTCTTGTTGACAAGAATTTGTAAACAAACCTTTCTAAGCCTGCTTAAAAAAAAACATGCTAGTTATTGCTTGTCAGGTCAGTTTGAGGGTCCTCAACTATAGTGTGAACAGGATTTCCTGTAGGGTGTTCAGATAACACACTGCTCAGGTTTGCATATGGAGTCAGTATGGCTGCTGTGTCCGTGAACACAGTTTCATTCAGATGTGGCTTCACCCTCTGCCATGCAGCCACACATATAGGGAATGTGGCCCTAAAATACTCAGAATCTGACCCCTAAGAGCAGGTTTTCTGGTCCTGAGTCTAGCCTGTGATAGAGAGCGGAAGAGTCTGCACTTCCCAGGCAGAACTTGAAGGAGCCCGTGGCCTCTGCTGAGTGGAGGGAAAGTGTCTGACAGTCCTTGGGGAGTTGGGTAATGCCAGCCAGTGCCAGGAGCAGCGTTGACTGGCTTCAGCAGAGTCATCACACGTAGGGCCGACCCTGCAGCGGAAACAATCCCCTGCCCGAGCTATGACAGCCTTCGCATCGGCCTTGCTGCCGACATCTGTGCCACCTCTGGAGGGTGCAGTGCCTCCCACGACTGCTGTCCCCTTCGCTTCCCCTTCCCTTCCCTCCAGCTGTCATCACTCTGGGGCTCTGGGGCCCTGGGGCCAGTGGGTGGACGCTGCTACCTGCTAGGTACACCTAACTACCAGGCCAGAATTGTGACCCTTCCACACAGAAGGTCTTCATCGCTGCTTGGATTTGGACCAGACTCTCAGGTGTCTTATGATAACTCTTTTCCTGTGTTTGACTTTGGAAACCTAGAGCAACATCATGAACACTTTCTCCAAGTTTTCCTGGAACAAATGTATATCCAGTTACTAGGGAACTTGTACATCTGGGGGAAAATGCCTGGGCTTTTTAGGGATGTTAAATATTTGAAACAGGTTGATTGATTCCTGGCCATGCAAAGTCAAATTTGGGGATAACAGAGGCAGAGACAAATGAAGGTTGGCCCCCGGTCTGTGGACCTCGGCAGTCCCAGCAGGCGTAAAGGCACATTTTATCCAGGTCCGACATGGGCGTGCATCCTTGTGATACCGTGACAAGCTGGGGATGACCTGTGCCATCTCCCAGCAGGAAGGGGCTCTGAGACACATGAGGCCAAGAACATAACCAGAGGGACCCCACCATCCCGTGTCTTTTCCTCGGACAACTCCTGTTGCCCACGCTGCCTCAGTCAGAGTTCAGTTAGGAAAACAAGAGAACACACTAGGAATTTCAAGCAGAAGGACTAAACACAATGGTTGTTTTTCAGAGGTGTTTGAAGGCTTGAAAACCTGAAAAGAATGTCGCTAAGGTAACCCATAACTTTTATGCAGAGTACATCATGAGAAACGCTGGACTGGAAGAAGCACAAGCTGAAATCAAGATTGCCGGGAGAAATCTCAATAACCTCAGATATGCAGATGACACCACCCTTATGGCAGAAAGTGAAGAGGAACTCAAAAGCCTCTTGATGAAAGTGAAAGAGGAGAGTGAAAAGGTTGGCTTAAAGCTCAACATTCAGAAAACGAAGATCATGGCATCTGGTCCCATCACTTCATGGGAAATAGATGGGAAAACAGTGGAAACAGTGTCAGAATTTATTTTTTTTGGGCTCCAAAATCACTGCAGATGGTGACTGCAGCCATGAAATTAAAAGATGCTTACTCTTTGGAAGGAAAGTTATGACCAACCTAGATAGCATATTGAAAAGCAGAGACATTACTTTGCCGACTAAGGTCCGTCTCGTCAAGGCTATGGTTTTTCCAGTGGTCATGTATGGATGTGAGAGTTGGACTGTGAAGAAAGCTGAACGCTGAAGAATTGATGCTTTTGAACTGTGGTGTTGGAGAAGACTCTTGAGATTCCCTCAGACTGCAAGGAGATCCAACCAGTCCACCCTAAAGGAGATCGGTCCTGGGTGTTCATTGGAAGGACTGATGTTGAAGCTGATACTCCAATACTTTGGCCACCTGATGCAAAGAGTTGACTCATTGGAAAAGACTCTGATGCTGGGAGGGATTGGGGGCAGGAGGAGAAGGGGACGACCGAGGATGAGATGGCTGGATGGCATCACGGACTCGATGGACGTGAGTCTGAGTGAACTCCGGGAGATGGTGATGGACAGGGATGCCTGGCGTGCTGCGATTCATGGGGTTGCAAAGAGTCGGACACGACTGAGAGACTGAACTGAACTGAACTGAAGGTAACCCAAAGTAGTTAAATGCAGGAAGACGCGTCTCTGTGGTTTCAGGAAGAGTTGGGACCGAGGAGGCCTCAGATAGGAAAGCCTTCTTCAGATGAGGCACCGCCTCCCGCAGGGGATGGAGTCGAGTCTTCCCACAAACTTCAGGAGCTCCAAGGAGGGAGGGGGAACCCGCGCCATTGCACTCAGGTGTCCAGGTGCGGCAGGGCCAGGGCTCTGTGTGCCCCTGCCAAGTCCTGAGCCTCTGTACAGAGTTCAGTTACTGTAGCTACTCTTGGAGCCATTGGCTTCTGCCGGGGTGATTCTGGAGAAACCCGGATGTGGGGAAGAGCGGCCCTTCCCCCCTCTCTCTGCCCAAGGACGCCTCCTGGAGTGTGGTGTACAGAGTTCACGCTTCAGCAGATCAGAGGAGGGCGGCCCTGCAACTCAGGGGGGCAGGTGTATATCCATCAGTAGGCAACCAGAGTTGTGCTTTGAATGTCACTCTGTATTGTGTGGAGGGTGGTGGAAAGAAAAATCAGTCATAGAGTTATTACAGTGGTGAATCCAACTACTAGAGAAAAGTTAGTAGGGGAAATGTGCAAACTTGGGAATGTTTTTGATAAAATCATATGAGAAGTAATATTTTGGCAGGCAGAGCTCTTAAACAGGCTAAGTGCAGGATAACAGATTGCATACATATTGCCTCTTGCAACCTATTAATGAAAGATGGTGATACTGAAGAATTGTCTTTGTCATTTTTACAATGAAGGAAATCTGAATCATCTCCCCATGGTGAAGCCAGCACATTACTGTTTGCTAACTAGGCTGGGTGATGGATTTCTCTGCATTAGGAATTCCTCAGCGGGGCAGTGGGGAAAAGCACTGCTCACAGAGGATAAGCGTGCAGTCCTGAGCTCACTCAGAGCTGAGCTGTGTCCAGCCTTGCATTCAGGCCTGTCCACACATGTAGCCTCAGAGGAGTGGGCACCACTGACATGTTTCCACAATGAATGGAAAGAATTTATCACAGAACATTCAGAACCTAAGAATGTGACTCAATAAAAGTAACTGAAATGTTTTGAGCCCTTATTATGCTTCATGTTAAGTACTTTATCTACACTGTTTTATTTAATTCTCCCTCTTACACTCTAGCTACTATGATTAGGCATAATTCAGACATCAGAGTGAAGCTCAGAAGGTTTCAGTAACTTGTCCGTAATCACACATACTTTAAGCTTCAGAAGCAGGACTTGAACCTGAATTGATGCCAATGTCATAGATCTAAGCACCACAACAAGGCTTTCTGCAGATTGTTGCAAAAATCTACTGATACCTCCCTGTACTCACACCCTTGAGTACCCCATCCCACATTGACTCTGTGGCTTGCATTGGCCTTTACGATGATAATGGATGTCACAAAAGTAAAGACTAAAATGGCCCTGTCCAGTGGGACCTGCCTCTTTACTTTGGAAGTACACAAAAAGCCTTAAATAAAAGGTGCATCATTTGCATATCTAAGAATTTATGCTAAGGAAAGAAACAGGGATTTCCAAGGTTATAATCATAAGGGGTTCATCCTTGTGTTTTTCCATTAGGGAAGTATCAGAAAGCAAAACAAAGGCCAAACAGAAAGGAACTGGTTAAACAAAACTTGCCAAATCTATACAACAAAATACTGTTTAATCATTAAACTTTTGTTGTAGAAAGTATTTAATAAAATATAAAGTTATTTGCAACATATTGAATAAAACATAGGTTTAAAAATAAAACAGTTTGTACCCAAATATCAGATGTGTATTGTATCCTAAAATTACCTTTCAAAGAGTTGTTTACCAGTTCCACTTAAAAACTTCTCACGTGTATGTTGCTCTGTGAATCACGTCATATTTTGAAGCACCCATGGGTAAGACATGTTATAATGAACGTTGAAAATTTAAATGCTTCTGGAAGTTAGGGGAGAGAAAACACATGTGCACAAAATGTACACATATGCACACACACAGAGTAACATAGATTTGGTAGATATTTCTGGTTGTATGTTGTCCAGTCGCTCAGTCATGTCCAACTGTCTGTGACCTCACGGACTGCAGCATGCGAGGCTTCCTGTTCTTCACCATCTCTCAGAGTTTGCTCAAATTCATGTCCATTGAGTTGGTGATGCAATCCAACCATCTCATCCTCTGTTGGCTGCTTCTCCTCCTGCCTTCAGTCCTTCCCAGTATCAGGGTCTTTTCCAGTGAAGTTGGCTCTTTGCATCAGGTGGCCAAAGTATTGGAGCTTCAGCTTCAGCATCAATCCTTCCAATGAATATTCAGGGTTGATTTCCTTTAGGATTGACTGGTTTGATTTTGCAGTCCAAGGGACTCTCAAGAGTCTTCTCCAACACCACAGTTCTAAAGCATCAATTCTCTATCCTTCTAAAGCCTTCTTTATGGTCTGACTCTCACATCCCTACATGACTACTGGAAAAACCA
The DNA here is from genome assembly GCF_032405125.1 of Capricornis sumatraensis. Classification (NCBI taxonomy): domain Eukaryota; kingdom Metazoa; phylum Chordata; class Mammalia; order Artiodactyla; family Bovidae; genus Capricornis; species Capricornis sumatraensis. Next base: position 42,407,345 of record NC_091072.1, on the reverse strand, counting down.
TAGCTTTGACTATATGGTTGTAAGACCGCGGGTTAAATATAACTTAATGCCATTGTAAACTGGACTTCTAAAGATCTCCTGAAGGAAGATGGATGACTGCAGTGTGGAGGTCTGGAGACCATGCACATCTGCAGTGGTGTGAGAGGAAGCATGTGCTAATGTTATATGAACAGAACCTTCTGAGTTGAGATACATTTTCCAGTGACAGTATTCTAGGCATTCAAAAAGTGTTAGAGTTTTAAGATTTTAGATGGATGCAAAGGTGATGTATGCTAGAAGACAGTGTTAGGTGATTCAGAAACTAGTTGTCAAAGTGATGAATGCATGAATATCAAAAGTACATGTGGAGATTTTGAATAAAATGGTTTCATGAAACCTAAGGGTGGAAATATTTAATATTTATAAATTATTTGTTCTATATAATGTGACAAATTGTGTATGGGTAACTAAATTAAATATTGAATAATATAAGTAGACATGATGATTTCTGTTACATATACATGTAAATATATATCTATATATTTATATAGGGGCTTTAGGGCTTCCCTAGTGGCTCAGTGGGTAAAAAAATCTGTCTGCAATGTAGGAGACCTAGGTTAGATTCCTGGGTTGGAAAGATCCCCTGTAGGAGGTAATGGCTACCCACCCAGTATTATTGCCTGGAGAATCCTGTGGACAGAGGAGCCTGTAGGGCTACAGTCTATGGGGTCACAAAGAGTCAGATGCAACTAAGCAACCAACACTTTCACTTTCCTGTATATTTAAGTTGCCCATCATATTTTTGGGTAGATTTCCTTCTGAAGTGCACCCTGCCAGTAATATTCAAGGTGGTCTTATTACTGGCATTCACAGTATGACATACTAAATTATAATATACATGAATTATTATAAATATACAAAAGCTCACAGGAAAAATAGAATTTGAAATTTTTAGATTGAATATATTGAGTTAAAGTGGTTATCATACTAGAAATGGGATCATGGGAGTATTTTATTTTCCTAGGCATTATTTGTGTGTGTGTGTGTGTGTGTGTGTGTGTGTGTGTGTGTGTGTGTGTGTGTATGAGTTTTAGGATTTAATGGGAGGAGGAAGTGGAGGTGCTTATAGATACTTTATCAACTTTTCTGTAGTACTGTGCGTGCTAATTCAGTTCAGTCTTGTCCGACTCTTTGTGACCCTATGGACTGTAGCTCGCCAGGCTCCTCTGTCTGTAGGATTCTCCAGTCAGGAATATTGGAGGGTAGCCATGCCCTCCTCCAGGGGATTTTTCTGACCCAGGAATCGAACCCATGTCTCCTGAGGCTCCTGCAATGCTGGTGGATTCTCTACCCCTGAGCCACTGGAGAAGCTCCAATAAATACTGTATTAGTAAGCAAAAATGTCCTTAGATATAATGAACATACGTAGTTGTATCATGAAACTTGTATAGTGCTGTTATCTTCCACCTTTGAAGTGACTGGACAGATCATCAATGGGCCAGAGATTGCCTGGGCTGAGAGGAGATGGGAGGGCATCTCAGTGCAGACGTGGCAGGAGCCCCAGCCCAAACGTCGGAGGGACAAGCCATCCTCTCCCTGCTGTTTGAACTAGTCAGGGTTCTCCAGAGACACAGAGGTGATGGGAGAGAAGTAGCAGGAGGTGTGTTTATCTAGAGAGATTTGTTTTAAGGAATTGCTCTCATGATTGTGAGGTCAACATCCAGAGTCATTCTGGAGACCCAGGGAAGAGTTATAGTTCAACTCCAAAGGCAGTCTGCTGGCAAAATTTCTTCTGGCTAAAGCTCAGCCTTTCTTCACTGAAGTCCTCAACCAGTTTTGAGTCCCACCCACATTATGGAAGGCATTCTGCTGTACTCAAAATACTCATTTAAATGTTAATGAGTAGAAATACCCTACAGAAACATCCTGATTTCCCAGGTGGTACTGGTGGTAAAGAACCCTCCTGCCAGTACAGGAGACACAAGAGATGGGGGTTTGATCCCTGGGTTGGAAAGATCCCCTGGAGTAGGAAGTATTCACCCACTCCAGTGTTCTTGCCTGGAAAATCCCATGGACAGAGGAGCCTGGCAGGTTACAGTCCATGGGGATGCAAGGAATTGGACACCCCTGAGCAACTAAGAGTTTCGCTTTTCGCTTCAGACAACAGCAGCACACCTCCACCCTGTGTCTCCTCCTCACTTTAGTGTGTTTTCTGTCTTTCCATGTTTGATGCTCAGATTTTCTGCTGACCAACCTCTAATTCAGTATTTCTCTTGGTGGCTCAGACGGTAAAGCATCTGCCTGCAATGCGGGAGACCTGGGTTCGATTCCTGGGTCGGGAAGATACCCTGGAGAAGGAAATGGCAATCTGCTGCAGCACTCTTGCCTGGAAAATCCCATGGACGGAGGAGCCTTATAGGCTACGGTCCATGGGGTCGCAAAGAGTCGGACATGCCTGAGTGACTTCACTTTCACTTTTTCAATCTATTATTAAACATCTCACTGAGACCTTATTTTAAGTTATTGTTTTTCTGTCCTAGATTTCTATTTGCTTCTCCTTTTTTGGTTTGTTTTCAGTTCATTTCTGAAAGTTTCAATATTTGTTTAAATATATTAAGCATGGGTGTAACGAAGTCTGATCACTTCAAGATATGGATCTGTTGTTTATTGCTATTGTCCACCATGTTATTTTTTGACTTTCAATGTTGTATAATTCCTTTTATGCCTGGTTAATTTTTGGTTGCATGCTGTTCATTGTATGTGAAAGTTTTAGGGCTAATTTAAGGCATGAGAAAACATTATCTTTCTCAAAGAAGTATTTAAGTTTGCTTCTACCTGAAACAAAAGGACACTGGGTGGAGGGTCCTTAAGGTTAGGGACTGCCATGGGTAGGACACTCAGGAGCTTATTTAACATTGAATTAACCTGTCTCTTCACCTCACTTTCTTATTTTAATCAGTTCTTGCCTGTCATTACAAGAATGCTTAGATTGCTTAGATAACTATCACCAATTATCTTAATAAATAATAGCAACATGAAATTTTGTATTGCATATATGTGGGTCAGAAGCTAATTTCTAAATGTAACCATATGGGACATGCATGCAAATAATTAATGCATTTTTATTACTTGTAATTTTGTATTAAAATGACTCACACATTTGAAGCATCCTTAAAAGGATATTTTCAATTAAATTTGGAGATAATGAAAATTTCTTCACATGGGTCAGCATTATTAATGTGTAATTTGCTGTAGCATCTCTCATAATATAGTATATCCTAACAGCTATTATTCAATGATAAACCGTGGCAACATAATTTTAGAATGCTGTTCAAGTGGTAAGTCGTTCTTTGCCTCTTAAGTGTTGATTGACAGTAGTATTTTCTTATGCTCCAAGGTCAGTTACAATTTATCTTTTTTCTTTGCCAGTAGTTGTAGAATTTAGTGACATTAAGACGTCCTCTATAGATAGCAGAGGGTCTTTAAATGTATATAGTAATCATAAGTTGAGGGTTACTTTGTAACATGAAAGTGATTAGATAGTATTAGAGCAATTTGGAAAGTAGTATAAGAATCTACAGCTTCAAATATGCTTCGATGTTTCCATGTACTTCCAAGACTCCAACCAGATATTGTATGTATTTTGTATTAATCTTTGAAAAAACTAAGCCTCTGTAATTCAGCCTTGGAGGTATATTCATTATTTTGGTGACATTTCTACTTTTTCAGCATACATCAATGCTTGGTTTTGGCCATTAGTGCTACACTGCTGATAGCTCGCTGGGAACTTAGGGTTCAGTGTGATCAGGGTATCTAATGACTTCAGCATCTTACACAATGACCACAGGCCCTTATATTCTTAATTGATCTGCCCTTGTTTATATACTCAAGCCAGTTTCCTTCCCAAGGTGATTGCCGCCCAGGGATCTTTGCTAATGCTTCCTTCCAGCTCTGTGTGTGATATGACCTGAGGCTTGACTCTGTGTCTTTGCATTCAGCCATCTGCCAGAGATGGCAAAACAAAATGAGAACCTGATTGATTTGTCCCTGGTCAGTCAATTAAGAAGTTTTTATATTGAATGCATTGCACAATATTAGTAAAACAAAAATGTAGGAGTGCTGATTAAATTTGTTTAGTTGCAGAATTTAGAGACCAGTCAGTCCGTTAATCCTTCACCAAACATTTATTTGCTAAATAGAATCTAGCAAGCATGGTGAATGGCTTCCTGCTGCCTGAGAAAAGAAACAAAATGTTTCATTCACTTATTGTTAGACTGATGGGGAGCCTTTACTATTGGTAAACAGTAAGTGGGAGTTGGCAGATGGGAGTATTAGTAGAATGAGGTTTGTTTGGATTGATTTATAGTGGCGTAGGCATAAACAGATGTAAGCAGTTTAGCCGACAACAGTAAATCCCGTGGAGGTCACAATAAAGCATCGATGTACTTAGCTGTAATTATGGCTGCCTGAAATAAATGTAGATACAGAAGCGCAACTTGGATGGCTGGAATAACTTCCTGTGTCACCTGAAACACAGCATAATCCAGGATAAGAAAGCATCCCCGTGAAAAAACTGTTTAAATATGGTTTAGAAAAATATAATCATTTATAATATTTTTGGTAATGATTGATGGGCTTCCCAGGTGGCCCTAGTGGTTGAAGAAGCTGCCTGCCAATGCAGGAGACAGTAAGACTCCATCCGTAGGTTTGAAAGATCCCTTGGAGGAGGGAAGAAATGTTTTTTGGCAGAATGATCTCTGCCTACATTGCTTCTAATTCGCAAAATAATTGCTTAAATATATGGAAAGAACCACCAGCTCTGAAAATATGTCATTTCCATGTCTTTGAAAATGTTGGACTTTTTGGCTTGAAGGTCATGAAAAGCTTAACCGGCAGGAGCTTCAGGGAAAGAGGAGGCTATAGTGAGCCTCCAGACTTGTCCTGGGGACGCCGGCGGCTGCTGTGATGCTGTGCCCACAGGGGCCTGGCTCCATGCAGTTCCATTTGTCTTCACTGGTCTCTCCTGACCAGAGCTTTCCTGGCTTCCAGCACTCATGGTGGAAGTAATTGATCTTGCGAATACCTGACAATCTAATTACCCAAGGAAAGAGAAGAATAGTCTCTCTCAGATGCAGCCTCCCACCTCTAGGCTGAAAAACAAAGCAAAAATGGGTTACGTTATAGGAATGTTAAGATCCTGTGAATGGGGCAAAATTTTTTTTTAAAAAAAGTGTTTTTCATGTTGGTGAGGGCTGGGGAGTTTTTTGTGGCACCAGCGTCTGCACCTTGGAATCAGATATTAAGTGTGTGGTTAACAGCTATACCTGAACCTCAGTTTTTAGATGTCAGTGACCTGGAATGATTCAGTATGAATGTGTTTTCTTGCTTCTGCATCTTCCTCAGCTCCAGATTTGGACTTTGTCAATTACAGCAGAGGATCGCTGTGTTCTGGTCATCTTCCATCTGGCCTTCATGACTAGTTCTGAGAAAAATTACAACAAATCTCATTTATGGAGGGTTAATTGTTTATGTAACCATCTCTATTTTTGCTCCTATCTATTTATTTTTGCAAAATATTTTACATAGTATTTTCCCACAGTAATTCAGTCCAATTCAATGAATTTGCCACACTGTGTAAAACACTGTGGTGATTGAAAGGTCGGGCAAGGTCGGGCATGTTGAGGCATGCCCGGACATGTTGAGGCTTGCCCTGGCGTGTTGAGGCTTGCCTGGGCGTGTTGAGGCATGCCCCGGAAAAGTGCCGCAGACAAGTCCCGGAGGCGGGCCGACAACCAAGCCGTCCAATCAGGTGCCGACATGGAGCCCTTGGACATCAATCACCGCTGAGCCTGCGCTTTCTACGTAATATGGGAGCCCGGCCCTGGCTATAAAACCTTTCCCCACCCCTCATACCTCACAGACTCCCTTTGCTTCCTTGCTCACCCACCCCCGGGAGTTTTGCCCGAGAGCGACCGCCCAATAAAGGCCCTGATCAACGTTCCATAGGGGTGGCTCTTTCTTCCCGCGGCGTCTCTTACATCTGGCGCCCAATGTGGGGCTCGAGATGAGGGCCTCCGGCACTCGCCGTAGAGGCCCCCTCGAGCTCCACTGCCACGGTAGCCCCGGACCCAGGCGGCTGACCAACCCCCCGGACGGCAGGATATGGGGTAAGTCCCTTCGGCTTTGGGGCCCGCCCTCCCTGGCGACTGTTAGGGACCAAACGACGGTCTCTAGGACCTGAGTCATGTTTACCAGAAAGAGACAGGATATGCGCTCATCCTGCCTGGCCAATCATGTAACGCCAGCTATTCCTATAACTGAGACAAAGAACTGCCTGTATATAAGCCGCCATACTCCTTTGTTCGGGGCTCTTGTCGGATTCCCTTGTGTGGGATGAGACTTGAGCCCTAGCACGCTAGAGATAAACTCCCTTCTTGTTTTTGCATTACTGTGGTGGACTTGCTCTCTCGGTCGGTTCGGAGATACGGGCTCGGAGCATAACAGTGACCACCTCCTAGGGCCCGGTAACAGGTGCGCACTTACTGGGCCCTCCCGGTCACCAGCTCGTGAGGGAGACGTCCTGAACAGCTGAGTAGACCTCCTGCTTCGGCCTTTCCTGGTCACCAGCTCGTGAGGGAGACGTCCCCAGTGGCTGAGTAGACCTCCGGCTTCGGCCCTTTCCGGTCCCCAGCTCGTGAGGAAGACGTTCCAAACGGCTGCACGGACCTCCGGCTTCCCTTGGCACGTCCGAAGACGTTCAGGCAGCAGGGGTTGCCTCCACGCTCTGTGGTCGCCATGGGATCGACGGCCTCCAAACCCGATCCCCAATACTCCACCCCCTTAGAGTGCCTGCTGGCTAACCTGCAGACCCTAAGACTAAAGGGATATATCCGCCCCAAGCAGCTCACTTTTCTGTGTTCACAAGCCTGGCCTCAGTACCCTCTGGATAATGGCTCACAGTGGCCAACCACAGGGACATTTGACTTTGATGTCCTCCGTGATTTAGATAATTACTGCCGGAGAACGGGAAGATGGTCTGAGGTCCCCTATGTTCAGGCCTTTTGGGCGTTGCGCTCTCGCCCCACCCTGTGCACCACGTGCACTCCCCGCCAAATCCTGCTTATCATGGCTCCCCCGATTCCACACTCCCGGGCCAAACCAGCTCCTCCCGTCTCTGAGTCCTCTGCTTTCTCTGTTCCCCCGGAAGATCTGGTGGCCCCTCCTCCCTATACCTCTCCCACGGCCCCTACCCCTTCCACTCTGGTTCCTGCCCCCTCCCCCTCCACTCCGGCCCCTCCTACCTCTGCTCCAGCCCCCGAGACTCCACCACGGGCCCCGGATCCTCCAGCCCTTAACCCTATCTTGTATCCTCCTCTTTCCCCCCTCACTCCCTCCCCTTCTCCGGTTAGCTCCCACACTCGCTCCCACAGCAACCCTCCGGGAGCCTCCCCTCCCCCTCCCCCAGCCCCGCTACTCCCTCTTCTACAAGTAGCCGGAGCTGAGGGTCTAGCCCAAGTTCATGTCCCTTTCTCCCTCCAAGACTTAGCACAGATTGAGGCCAAGCTGGGTTCCTTCTCCTCCAACCCCACTCAGTACATTAAGCAGTTTACTGGTCTGACCCGCGCCTACGCCTTGACATGGCAGGACATATATGTCATCCTGGGGTCTACCACCACCCCTGAAGAGAGGCAGGCCATCTGGACGGCAGCCAAGGCTCAGGCCAACCAGCGGCATTATGCCAACCCCTCCCCCGAGCGCCCCCCGGGGGCCCAGGCGGTTCCTGACACTGACCCTGATTGGAACTACCAGGAAAGGGGTGGCGGCCAGCTGCGAGTACGCTATATGATAGAGTGTATTCTTGATGGGATGGAAACGTCCTCTCATAAGGTTGTAAACCTCCTCAAACTAGATGAGGTGACCCAGGGGCCCGACGAAAACCCAGCCATGTTCCTTAATCAGCTGACCGAGGCCCTCGTCCAATACACCAGGCTGTCCCCTGAGTCCCCCATCGGGGCGGCCACCTTGGCCAATTGTTTTATCTCCCAGTCTGCCCCCGATATCCGAAAAAAGTTGGCCAAGGCTGAGGACGGCCCTCAGACCCCTATCCGAGACCTGGTAAAAATGGCTTTTAAGGTCTATAATGCCCGTGAGGAAACTGCTGAGGCCAGCCGAAAGGCAAGGCACAAGCAAAAGGCTGAATTTCAGGCAAGCCTCCTAAACCAGCAAACCCAGGCCTTGGTAGCGGCTCTGCGGCCAGCGGCGGACTCGGGGCCCCAAAACCCCCCTCTGGGGGCCTACTTCAAGTGTGGCCAAGAAGGGCACTGGGCCAAGATGTGCCCCAATCCGCGGCCTCCTTCCAAGCCGTGCCCGTTGTGCAAACGACGAGGACACTGGGCTAGTGACTATCCCCAGGCCTCTCAGGCCTCGACCTCTAGGGGCCGGGGACCGAGCGCCCCAGGGAGACCTCCTGCCCTCCTCCGGCTTTGGAGCTGCTGAGCTTCGACGGTGACTGACGCCGCCCAGACTTGGGGACCCCAATAACCCAAGCCGAGCCCAGGGTAACACTCCAGGTAGCGGGTAAGTCCATCAATTTTCTGGTTGATACGGGGGCTACCTATTCGGTCCTTCCCTCTTTCGGAGGCACTCTACGTCCTTCCCAGGTTTCGGTTATGGGCATTGATGGCCAACCCTCGTGTCCACTCCAGACCCAACCATTATCTTGTCAATTAGATTCCTGTCTATTTACCCACTCCTTTTTGGTCATCCCCTCCTGCCCTACTCCTCTCTTGGGAAGAGATATACTTGCTAAGCTGAAGGCCACTCTTCAGCTAGCTCCAGGATCGGCTCCCACGTCAGGGGCCTTCCTAATGCTACTTGTTGACCCTCCAACCTCTTCTGTTAATCCTGAGGTCTGGGACACCCGAGTCCCGGTGGTGGCTCGGCACCACCCTCCAGTCCTCATCCGGCTAAGGGACCCCACCTGTTTCCCAGCCCGGCCCCAGTTTCCTTTGTCTACTCGCAACCTCAGGGGGCTAAAGCCCATCATCGACTGTCTCATGGGACAGGGTCTCCTGATCCCCACGACCTCCCCCTGTAACACGCCCATCCTCCCTGTTCGAAAGGCTTCAGGAGACTACCGGCTGGTGCAGGATCTCCGCCTGATCAACGCGGCGGTGATCCCTGCCCATCCACTTGTTCCTAACCCCTACACCCTCCTTTCTTCCATACCTCCTCAGACCTCTCATTTCACCGTTATTGACCTCAAGGATGCTTTTTTTACCATCCCACTCCACCCCGACTGCCAATTCCTCTTTGCTTTCACCTGGACTGACCCCGACACCCAGCTGACCACACAACTCACATGGACTGTACTCCCTCGGGGATTCAGAGACAGTCCCCACTACTTTGGACAAGCTCTGTCCCGGGACCTGGCCAGATGCTCGCTTCGCCCTAGCACCCTCCTCCAATATGTAGACGACTTGCTCCTTTGCAGCCCCTCAGAAGAGACCTCCCGACAACATACTACAACTCTCCTCAATTTCCTTGGTTCCCAGAGTTACAGAGCCTCACAATCCAAAGCCCAACTGACTCCACAATACCCTCCATATCGGACCAAGAGCTCTCTTTTCCTTTCTCAGCCCTGTCTTTTCTCCCTTACATCTCAGACAGACCATACATGCTGTCCACCGCTCATGCCTAACATGCGCCTCCACCTCTCCTCAGGGAGGACTCCAACCCCCACAGGAGACTCACCAGTTGAGGGGACATATGCCCGGGCAGGATTGGCAGATAGACTTCACCCACATGCCCAGACATCGAACCTACCGCTGTCTGCTGGTCTTGGTGGACACCTTTTCAGGATGGGTCGAGGCCTTCCCCACCGCCCGGGAGATGGCAGCGGCGGTGGCAGAGGTCTTGACGGCCCATCTCATTCCCAGATTTGGGTTGCCAAACTCTCTCCAGTCTGACAATGGGCCTGCATTTATCTCGCAGATCTCTCAGCAGGTGGCCACGGCCCTGGGTATCGACTGGCATCTCCACATCCCCTATTGGCCCCAATCGTCAGGCAAGGTAGAGTGGGTGAACGGCATCATCAAGATGCATCTGACCAAACTTGCCTCAGAACTGTGGCTGTCTTGGGTCGACCTCCTTCCTCTGGTGCTCACTCGCATTCACACCACACCACACTCCAAAGCAGGTCTTGACCCCTTTTGAACTGCTCTACAGCAGGCCCTATCTCCTGACTCACCTCCCAGAGGGAGAGGCTCCCCCACTCGCGGGGTACCTCCCCCTCTTCTCCCTCCTACGATCCTTGCTGAGGGAACACGCAGACCGGGTCCTGCCACAACCGACAGACGACAAGGGGCCCACCCAGCCTCTGGCCCCAGGAGATCAGGTACTGCTAAAAACCCTGAGTCCCCGCCCACTACAGCCTCGCTGGATGGGACCCCATACTGTAATCCTCACCACTCCTACAGCAGCCAAACTCCTGGGACACGAGCCCTGGTATCACCTGACCCGACTCAAACGAGCTCCCCCGGGTCTCCCAGAGACAGGGGTGGCCCCGGCCCCAACCACTTCTCCCGATCACTCCTACCGCTCCACCCTCATGGGGCCGACCAAATTGACCATCACCCGAACCCCTCTGTCGTCGATTCCTGAATGACTGAGAGACCACAGTCCAATTCGATCCGATGCTGGCCTGGCATCACCCGCTGTGGCTGCTGACGATTACAATTAGAATGCAGGAAGAGAGAGAGGGAGGCCCAGCAGGGCTGGTTTGAGTCCTGGTTCCAGAGCTCCCCTTGGCTGACAACTTTACTATCCTCCCTAATGGGACCACTCATCATTCTCCTGGTGCTCCTGACTTTCGGGCCCTGTATCCTAAATAAGCTTTTGGCCTTTATCAAACAACGGCTCAACACGGTCCAGCTGATGATGCTGCGACAGCAGTACCAAGGGCTTCCAACAAACACTCCGTGACAAAATTAACGGCAGACGCCACCTGTCATCCCAGCCACACCCTACCCCTCGCCGCCCCCGTTCAGCAGGAAGTAGCCAGAGAGAACCGGTGCCCTTTGTCCTATATCAAAAAGGCCGGGATGAAAGGTCGGGCAAGGTCGGGCATGTTGAGGCATGCCCGGACATGTTGAGGCTTGCCTGGGCGTGTTGAGGCATGCCCCGGAAAAGTGCCGCAGACAAGTCCCGGAGGCGGGCCGACAACCAAGCCGTCCAATCAGGTGCCGACACGGAGCCCTTGGACACCAATCACCGCTGAGCCTGCGCTTTCTACCTTATATGGGAGCCCGGCCCTGGCTATAAAACCCTTCCCCACCCCTCATACCTTGCAGACTCCCTTCGCTTCCTTGCTCACCCACCCCCAGGAGTTCTGCCCGAGAGCGACCGCCCAATAAAGGCCCTGATCAACGGTCCATAGGGGTGGCTCTTTCTTCCTGCGGCGTTTCTTACATGGATGTACTATCAAATATTGCAGCTTGAGAGGAGTATAATTTCTGTCACCAGTGAATTTAAAGGCATTTATCAAGACAGCCTTTTATGAGGTAGATAGTGGTATTAAAACCTTGTATTGGTAGATTTAAAGATATGAATTTTGATTAGAACAAAGTAATTCTTAATAAAAAGCTCTATCGAGGAGATAGTCTGCTGGAATAGATGGATTTCTGTGGAGTGTGCTATAAGGAAATACACCTCGGACTTGGCCATGTAAAGATAGTGTAGGTGGTAATCGCTCATGGACTATAGAGCAGTCTTGGTAAAAACCCTACGTTAATGGAAGAATTTGAAGATGTGAGTGAGTAGACAGCTAGGGTAGAATTATAGAGAACACTGAACATAACTCTGTGATCTTCATCCTTCAGGCTAGAGGAAGCCCATTGAATTTTATGAGCATAGAAATGCTGTATTATAAAGTTTTGCTGCTACTTCCAGAATATCTTTAAAGTGTCAATGACTTACAGCAACAAGTGTTTATTAGTTGGACCTTCAGGTCACACATAACTCCTGGACTCACCTTGATTTGCAAATCCTGGCTCCAGAAGTCAAGGCAGATTCATTTAGGTGACCAACAGCTACCTGCCTTTTTAACAGAGGGATCTGAAGAACAGGAGAGGTAAGAAAAATACACAGCATCTCTTAAGGCCTTAGTGGGAAACTTGAGTACATAGCTTCTGTCCACTTCCACTGGCCAAAGCAAGTCAAATGGCAGAGTCCAATGCCAATGGAATAGAAAACATTCTTTACTCTAGTGGGCATGATGCAGAGTCACATGTCAGAGGACATGCATGAGAGCCAGGGCAAGCATGAAGAACTGGGAACAGTAGCCCAATCCCCCCATGCACTATGTGCGGGGGAGCCTCAGGAATGTGTCTGACCCATTGGGTGGAGCAGAGCAGCACCGGGAAGCCAGTGACCATATTGCAGCTAAGAGTTATACTTTGGGAACAACTTTTTCAATTTATTTCAGTTCTTGAACTCAGGTTTTGTAATACCTTGTTATCCACTGTCAGTCATATCCTTGTCAAAATATATGAGGGACCTGAGACCTTCCCCTGCTGAGCAGTCACCGTAGCAGAGTTTTGGGGGTGCGGGCAGAGGCGGGAGGCTGGTGGTGCAGAGGCAGGAACCTGCTGCTCGGGCTCAGCAGATGCTGTCAGGCCCAGCGTGTATGTATATGAACATGCACGCAAAATATCAATTAGGTCAAAAACTTAATAGTTTTCAGATTATCTGTATTAAAAATTTGCTTGTTTTATTAGTTGTTGACAGAGTTGTGTAGGTTGCCTTTTTTTTTTTCTTCTCTTTTAGTCTTTCAACTTTGCTTCACATATATTGAAGTTATGGTACAATATGTAGATACAATTTAAATTGTGATGTCTTCCTGGTGGGCTGATCTTGTCTTGAAATGCCCTCTTAATCTTCAGAAGCATTTCTTGCCTTCCAGTCTGATATTACTAACATACCCTTGCTTTGTTTTATTTAGGGTTCTTTTTAGGTCTATCTTTTTCATACTTTTATTTTCAGCATGCTGTCTCCTCATATTTAAGGCATGTTGCTTGTTCAGTTCAGTTCAGTCACTCAGTTGTGTCCGACTCTTTGTGACCCCATGAATCGCAGCACGCCAGGCCTCCCTGTCCATCACCAACTCCCGGAGTTCACTCAGACTCACGTCCACCGAGTCTGTGATGCCATCCAGCCATCTCATCCTCTGTCGTCCCCTTCTCCTCCTGCCCCCAATCCCTCCCAGCATCAGAGTCTTTTCCAATGAGTCAACTCTTCACATGAGGTATCCAAAGTACTGGAGTTTCAGCTTTAGCATCATTCCTTCCAAAGAAATCCCAGGGTTGATCTCCTCCAGAATGGACTGGTTGGATCTCCTTGCAGTCCAAGGGACTCTCAAGAGTCTTCTCCAACACCACAGTTCAAACGCATCAATTCTTCGGCGCTTAGCCTTCTTCACAGTCCAACTCTGACATCCATACATGACCACAGGGAAAACCATAGCCTTGACTAGACGGACCTTAGTTGGCAAAGTAATGTCTCTGCTTTTGAATGTACTATCTAGGTTGGTCATAACTTTTCTTCCAAGGAGTAAGCATCTTTTAATTTCATGGCTGCAATCACCATCTGATCTGCAGTGATTTTGGAGCCCAAAAAAATAAAGTCTGACACTGTTTCCACTGTTTCCCCGTCTATTTCCCATGAAGTGATGGGGCCAAATGCCATGATCTTCGTTTTCTGAATGTTGAGCTTTAAGCCAACTTTTTCACTCTCCTCTTTCACTTTCATCAAGAGGTTTTTTAGCTCCTCTTCACTTTCTGCCATAAGGGTGGTGTCATCTGCATATCTGAGGTTATTGATATTTCTCCGGGCAATCTTGATTCCAACTTGTGTTTCTTCCAGTCCAGCATTTCTCATGATGTCCTCTGCATATAAGTTGAATAAGCAGGGTGACAATATACAGCCTTGGCGTACTCCTTTTCCTATTTGGAACCAGTCTGTTGGTCCATGTCCAGTTCTAACTGTTGCTTCCTGAGCTGCATACAGATTTCTCAAGAGGCATGTTAGGTGGTCTGGTATTCCCATCTCTTTCAGAATTTTCCACAGTTGATTGTGATCCACACAGTCAAAGGCTTTGGCATAGTCAATAAAGCAGAAATAGATGTTTTTCTGGAACTCTTTTGCTTTTTCCATGATCCAGCGGATGTTGGCAATTTGATCTCTGGTTCCTCTGCTTGTTAGTAGCATGTGTTGACTTCTGTGTTCTATTCAACTTGATAATCTTTGTCTTTTAACTGAATAGTTGAACTATTTGCATTTAGTATAGTTACTGGAATACTTGATTTCTAGTTATGATTTTAATTTTGTCTATTTATCTCACATATTTAAATTTTTCTGTCCTTTTGCATTAGTTTATTAATTTCCACTTTTCCTTTAATTAGCTCACTAGTGATGTGCAATATATTATGGATATTTATTTAAATCCTTAAAACATAAGGCTGACATTACTTTGGACTCAATAGTCAGTCATAGTTTCCTGCTCTGTCTTCATCCACATGTGGGATACACACTGGGATTCTCCCTCAGAGCCGCAGGGTTAGGAGCCCTCACTCACCCACCCGCCCACACCTGCTCTCAGACATAGAGCTCCCAGCTTTCTGGTGGAATCAGCTCCCCTTGGACCCACTCAGTTCAGCTTAAGTATTAAGCATTTGCCTGAGACTGCCCCGCGGGGCACAGAGCCACAACTCAGCCCTCCTTCACCTGGACAGGGCCTCAGAGTCCTTGCTGCCCAGGGACTCCCAACTCCAGCCTTACTTCTCCAGACCAGGATATTTCCCAAGGCTCTGCAGACGTGTTTATTCTCAGAAGCCTCTCTTTGCAGAGCCTCGACTTGGCGAGAGGCTGATGAGAACGGCGGGTCTCACAGGAAGCTCACATCTGTATAGTTCTCATCTATGACTTGGGCACTCGAGACCTGGTTGCCCTGAGAGATATCACTGCTTTCCAAGGTTTTTGTTTTTGTAGACTCTCTGGATTTTCTGTTTGTTCTCAGCAGGCATGTTATTTACCATAAGCCAGAGCTCTGTGTTTGTGTGATTGTGTGCATGCATGTGTGCAGTTGTGTTACATCAGAATGCATTCCAAATATTTGGTTCAGAATGTGGCTTTCTCCTTGTTTTTCTTTCACTGAACAGACACATACATTATATACACGTATAATACACACAAAAAAAAACCACATATACATTATAATTATAAACTCAAAAGTGAAAAAGTTCAGTCGTGTGTGACTCTGCGATGCCGTGGACTGTAGCCTACCAGGCTCCTCCATCCATGGAATTTTCCAGGCAAGAGTACTGGAGTGGGTTGCCATTTCCTTCTCCAGCAGATCTTCCTGACTTGGGGATTGAACTTAGGTCTGCTGCATTGCAGGCAGACGCTTTACCCTCTCAGCCATGAGAGAAGCCCATAAACTCAAAGCAACCGTGAATCACTGAGTACATAAATATGGCGTTGTGCATGAGAATACAGAATGAGTGGATGTGTTTTGTGGCTGTCAATTTTTCCTTCAACTTTAATGTTTG
The DNA here is from genome assembly GCF_032405125.1 of Capricornis sumatraensis. Classification (NCBI taxonomy): domain Eukaryota; kingdom Metazoa; phylum Chordata; class Mammalia; order Artiodactyla; family Bovidae; genus Capricornis; species Capricornis sumatraensis. The sequence goes on along the minus strand of NC_091072.1, from coordinate 42,391,761 downwards.
ACTCCAATAATAACGTATCAGGTGCTTGGTAGATGTCCTAACGACACCACTTTCCATGAGGGAAGGGATCAAAATTAAATGTTAATTACCAAAGTGATAAAAGTGACAATCTCTGAATTCTTGCCATAAGATCTGTGAGTTACTGTTATTGGAAAATAGATACTATGACCAAATACCCTGGTCACTGCATAAGACTGAACTAAGATAGAAGTGAGCACTAAACATATCGTGGCCCTTCTCAGTTCCAATCCACTCCTTCTTTCCGTTGTTGCCATTTCACCTAAATCTGTGCTCACTCTGCTCAGCCCGAGTCTGACTTTGTCTATGTTGACCACTGGGTGCTTTTCTGAAATTGGGAATGATAGATGGTTTTCATGCTTTGTTGGTACCCTAAGATCAAGCATTCGGTCCTTTTGGCCTGAATATTCTGAAGGTTATGACTCTTTGGCAGAAGTTCCAGGAAAGAACCTGCATGCCAGTACAGGAGATGTAGGAGAGGCAGGTTCAATCCCTGGGTTGGGAAGATCCCATGGAGGAGGGTAGGGCAACCCACTCTAGCGTTCTTGCCTGAGAAATCCCATGGACAGAGGAGCCTGGTGGGCTGCAGTCCATGGAGTTGCAAAGAGTTGGATATGACTGAAGTGACTTCAGCACACATGCTCACGGGGAATATTGATGACGCCAATAAAACATGACTCTGACAGCTTGGTCTTCACACGTGTCTGTGAGTCAACCCACGAGGCGCCTGCCACACCCGTCACAGTGCGTGTGCAACCCCGCGCTGTGGGGCTGCCAGGCGCACCTGCCCCTGCGAGACTGGCTTCCCCCTGGGGCATCCCTGGACTGCAGGATGCCTGTGGTGCAGGATGGGTTTTGCTGCGGGGGCCACTGGGGAAAAGATGACCCTATTTACATGGGGATGGCGATGAAGAGATTTTTCATCTGCGAAAATATGCAATTTAAATACATATTTATCAGAAGAGATTGGACACTAATGTGAAGGTCCTTAATAGTTAGATGAATATGTGTTCCACTCTTTAAATGTTGGCTTAAAGCAGAAAAGAATTGCTGAAGGAAATGATAGAGTAAGCCTGTTACATTTCTTTCTGGTCATATTTGGAAATCAAAATAAACCGAAATATGTATTCCTCAGTTTCCACATTTCAAACCAATTCAAATGTGTAAAGGAAAAAAATATCTGAAACTATTTCATCATAATTTTAACAAACAAAAAATTTAAGAAAAGAGAGGATAAAGATGTTAGGAAAGTTTTATGGTTGTTGGCTCATAAAAACATGTATAAAATATTATGTTGATAGCGAATCTCAGAAACCCACCTCAGCGAATGCTGTTCTCGCTATTTTATTGTGATATAATAGGTCGTATCATAACTTGCAGATTTTCTGTTTGTGATCACTAAAATAATAAAACAAGTTTTTGCTGAAAATTATAGTGTTTTGTAATATCTTCTTTCTTTGTCATTTTTGGTGTATATTTTTCCTGAAAGAAGTATTCGAAGGGGTTTTAATGTTTAGCAAAAGATACTGTTTCTTTTTCAATATCGTCTTTATTGGAGTAAAATGTATTTTATAGCGTATGTTATTATTTTGTACAAATAACAACTCTTTTTCTTCTTGGAATGAATTTCCAGATCTGATTTGTAATAAATATGAGGAACAAGTTACGAATGAAGACTGGACATTGGCTTCCTGCATGTTTCCTCCGAGTGCAGATTTTAGAACAAAGAATTAGGAGACAGATTTCCTTGTTCAAACCCACGATCCACCACTGCCTTCCTGTGGGACCAGAGGTGAGTTGTTTAGCCCACTTGCACTGCCTCCTCCCCGTGAGGGTTCACATCATCACTGTATAAGTCACAGAATTTTGTGGAGCAAAAGAAGTGAATGTATGAGGGAGCCCTTGGGACAGTGCTTGTGAAGCTTTGTTTGTTGTTCAGTATCTGCTGTCGCTTTCGCCACCGCCCACAGGTTGATGTTGGGTCACACAGGGAGAGGGTGCCGAGCCCACGGGCTGCACTGGCAGCTGCAGGAAGGACGGTTCAGACAGGCTTCAGTTGCTTTCTGCAAGGGAACCCGGTGGGCCTAGTGGCACAGCTGCGTCCTCCTGTCATAACGGCGGGAACAGAAGACGCCTTTGGGACAGAGTGATCCTTCCCTCTGGTTGCCATTGCACACTGTCTGTCTGTGCTTTGCAAGGCTGCTATTTTCATAAAGCTGGATTATTTATGTTTACAGTCGATTTATCATAGTTATTTTTTAAAGGAGTATTCTAAAAGCTCTCCTTTTTAATTCCGAATATGGTAAAACTCAGTGGGCTTAACACACATAATACAAAGATCTTTGGATTCTCAGTGATGTTTACTTCTGTGAGAGGACCTGGGACCAGGATGCGTGGGCACTGTGGCTCTGGGACAGTGTGCCCGTGGGCAGCCCTTCTGTTACGGTAAAATGTTCTGAGGTGTCCTCCAGGGTGTGCAGCCTGCTGGGGCATGTTTTTTTGGGGTTTGGCAGAGGGCCTGTCTGTGCTTGATCTGTGGTCTCTAAAGGAGAAGTGGATTCACCTCTGCTGAGGTTCAGTTGTGGACACTTTTTTGTTGCTCCTGATACCAAATTAGGTATCAATGCAGAATGCTACGCACAGAGCAGGCAGGTAAATGCAGGTACACCTTATTTCAATGGTCTTTGCAGATATTTGTGTTTTTTACAAATTTAAGTTTTGTGGCAACTCTGTGTTGTAAGAAGATGGTTAACCTTTTTATTAATAAAATACTTTTAAGTAGGGCATATGCATTGGTTAGACATGATGTTATTGTACACTTACTAGACTATAGTATAAACATAACGTTTTATGCACTGGGAAACCAAAAATTCACTTGACTCGCTTTATTGTGAGGATCTCGAATAAAATTCTCCATGGTGTGGTATGCCTGTGTAAAATTCCCTACCCCCCTTATAATGCACTCAGCATTTATGGAATGCTGGCTGCAGAACACCACTTGGGTGGCAGGCTGTATGGGATGCTGGGGAGGTGGACGGGCTTGTGAGTTTCAGAAAGACTGAGAGGCCAATTCAGGTTCCACCCGTAGGTGCATCATCTGCCTCACCGCACACCATCTTGGCTTTACTGATACGTGTCCATACCCTGTTTTTATGTTTGTACAAAGAGGAGTCTTGATAGAAAATAATGTCTGTTCCAACTGAAACAACTGAGTTACAATTATGAGGGCAGAATTAAGTGGAAAAAAAGAGCACATTTGAAGTTGTGAGAAAAATTGAATTAAGTATGTGTGTGTGTGTGCGTCTCTATTCTTCCCCTGCACATAGGCCATCTATACCATTCTTGTAGATTCCACATACATGTGTTAATGTGGGATATCTGTTTTTCTCTTTCTGACTTACTTCATTCTGTATGACAGACTCTTGGTCCGTCCACATATCTACAAATGACAGTTTCCTTCCTTTTTATGGCCCTGTAATATTGCTTTGGGGTCTGTACTACATCTTATTTATTCACCTGTTTGTTGTTGGGCATTTAGGGTGATTCCGTGTCCTTGCTGTTGTAAATGGGGCAGCTGTGACCACTGGGGTACTGTGTCATGGGTGTACGTGCAGGAGTGGGATTACTGGGTCATGTGACAGCTTTATTTTTAGTGTTTTAGAGAATCTCCATACCATTCTTCACAGTGGCTGTATCAATTTATATTCCCACCAACATGTAAGAGGGCTCCCTTCTCTCCACACCCCCTCCAGCATTTATCGTTTGTATATTTTTTTGATGATGGCCATTCTGATCAGTGTGTGGTGATACCTTATTGTAGTTTTGGTTTGCATTTCTCTAATAATTAGTGATGTTGAGCATCTTTTCATGTGTCTCTTGGCCATCTGTATTTCTTCTTTGGATAAATGTCCGTTTAGGTCTTCTGCCCATTTTTCTATTGGATTGGTTGACTTCGTTGATAGGGATTTTAGGATTGACATACATACACTATCATGTGTAAAACAGATAGCTAGTGGGAACATATTATAGAATACAGGCAGTTCAAGTTGGTGATGACCTAAAGGAGTGGAATGCAGGGGTAGGTGAGAGATCCAAGAGGGAGGGGCTATATGTATACATATAGCTGGTTCATTTCATTGTACTGCAGAAACACAACATGGTAAAGCAGTTATATTCCAACTAAAAAAGTATGTGTCAGAAATTTCACTATGTTGACACCTCATTGAGACTATTTTCCGAAGAGATGTGAATATCAAATATTCCCAAGTGATTTTCTGACTGTTTCCAAAATTCCACCTTGAGTAAGTGTTGATGGCCTTATCTATTGTGCTTTGAGAGGTTCCTTGAAGAGCAATCTCATGTCATTGAACAATTTTTTTCTCTAGACAGGATTTTTTCAAAATCTCCTAACAGATTTGCCTGCTGGCCACTTTAGAACTCCACCTGTCATGGTGCTCAATCAGGACCGGATGCGAGAGCCTGTCTTTGACAACCTGCCTGTCTTACTCTGTCCCCTTCCATTTCCAGTCAGATTGTAATCACTTCTCATAAAGATGTGATGGATCACTCACATATTTAATTTTAAATTCATGCCATAAGAGTTGAAACTGAGTGTTAAAATCACAAGAAAAGCAAACATTTCATTATCAGTTCTCTTCTAGTTGCCAAAGTCAATGATCAAATTATTTACTTATCTGTTACAGGCATTCCTAAAAGTATCTCCATCAGGTCTTTGAAGCACAACTCCTTTGCAGAAAAAATTTTCATTTTAGTGTTCTCTTGTTTAGAAGGAGAAGGTATTTTGCATCAATATTGCTAAGTTAGTGCTTGCATAAGACAGTGGAAATTACTGACTGATTGATCAAGAGAGTTTTATATGGATCCTGAGAGAGTTGTTGTCTTTGGTGCTAATCAACTAGAGGATGTTTGCGGAACACTTCCTGTGAGAGAAGACATCACTGCTAGGGGAGCCGTAAAGGAAACTGGGGGGCACATGACATAGTGTTTGACCTCAAAAGGCTTACCAAACTGTCACAGCTATGAGCCACAAACCATAAACTCATAACCAAAAATGAAAACACATGAATCAAGGAACAAAGAAAGGATAGCTAATATGTGCCAAAAATATCGACAAAAGTCATCTGTGAAGAAAAATATCAATAGTAAAAGTCAGGATGTTAGGAAATGTGGTTGTATTGGGGGATGGGGGTGGTGGTCAGTGGGCGTTGTCCATGATATGCAAAGACTGTCCCACCAGCTGGTCCTTCCTTGTTATATCCCCATGTCATTCGGCTTCATCTTGATGGTACCTGTACATGTAACAGAAAGATGTGGTGAACTCAATTCCTGTGGCTTCTGGAGACAGCATAGATATCAAATAAATGGCATTTTGGGGACTAATGGTCTTAAAGAGAGTTAACCTCAGCCCTAACATTCCTAATAGAGACACTTGACTGAATAGCTTCCTTTTGCAAGCCTTATTTAAGTGATTTCAAACCTTTTTACGTGAACAATGCAAAGAAATAGAGGAAAACAATAGAATGGGAAAGACTAGAAATTTCTTCAAGAAAATTAGAGATACCAAGGGAACATATCATGCATGCAAAGATAGGCATAATAAAGGACAGAAACAGTGTGGACCTAACAGAAGAAGAAATTAAGAAGAGGGATGGTATGGGGAGGGAGGAGGGAGGGGGGTTCAGGATGGGGAACACGTGTATACCTGTGGCAGATACATGTTGATGTATGGCAAAACCAATACAATATTGTAAAGTAATTAACCTCCAATTAAAATAAATTAAAAAAAAGAAGAGGTGGCAAGAATACACAGAACTATACAAAAAAGATCTTAATGATCCAGATAACCATGATGGTGTGATCACTTACCTAGGGTCAGACATCCTAGAATGTGAAGTCAAGTTGGCCTTAGGAAGCCTCACTACAAATAAAGCTAGTGGAGGTAATGGAATTCCAGCTGAGTTATCTCAAATCCTAAAAGATGATGCTATGAAAGTGCTACACTCAATATGCCAGCAAATTTGGAAGACTCAGCCACAGAACGGGAAAAGGTCAGTTTTCATTCCAGTCCCACAGAAGGGCAGTGCCAAAGAGTGTTCAAACTACCACACAATTGCACTCCATTTGCATGCTAGCAAAGTAATGCTAAAAATCCTTCAAGCGAGACTTCAACCCCATGACAGTGGACCCAGTGGCCAGGACTGGATCATACTGAGTGCTGGCCGGAATCTGTGCCCCTTCCCCTGAGGACCAGCCAGACCTCAGTTCTGAGCAAGTCCTTCTATCAGCCCACTGCATCTGCCTGCTACCAGCTTCCATTGAGGCCCTCAGATACCAGTAGCCTTACTTTCCTCCACCTCCAGTGGGGCCCTGCAGACACCGGGAGCCCTGCTCTGCCACACTGGGAACATGTTCCCACCCGTCTCTACTGTGGCGTTGCCACAGCCCCACAGCCTCTGGGTAAAGGGCCTTTGCCTGCTGTCTTTGGCAGGTCTTGTTTTAATCCCATAACATAGATGGGTCACCTCACATCTTCTGGCTTTATATCAACACCTCCACAAGGGTGTCTCCAGTGGCACCAATTCCTGATCTGTTTCCATGGAAACATGAGTGCTATGGAACTCCATGCTGTAAATGTGCACCTCATAGGGGCAGGACCCAGCAGCGGGTGTGTCCTGTCAGGAAAGCAGCTGGCAGAGCATCTCCCGGGTGTGAAGGGGGAGCCTCACCTTGGGGGGCTGCCGCTGACTTCTGGTTTAACGCTGGTGGGCGGGGGTTCCTCCCCCGAGCACGCGCATCCCTGGTGCACGTACTGGAGCAGCGCAACCTGATCCTGACCTTAGTCAACGGGGTCTCATTGTGACGGTTATGAGAAGAGCTGCCCCCCCTTGGGTGTCGTTGACTGTCCCAGTGGGCACAGTCAGCCTCGGGTTGTCATATGAACTAGAGTGACCATCAGATGAAAGAAAGGATAAGGCTGGACCAGATCCCCTCCGCGCTGGCTTGTGAAATTAAAGAGCTCATCCTAGAGGATCTTTACATTTTGGATCCTAGATGGGGTGGTTGCTCGGCAAAGCTTACCATTACGGGAGTGGGATCACCTGTCTTGAAGATTCAGTTCATAGCCACAGTTAAGAATCTGGACTCAAGAAATCCGGCAAAACCCTGAACAAGGTTGCCCATTTAGGCAGTGCCACCTGGTGGCCAAATGAGGAATCGCACCCGCAGGTTGATGAGATCCGTTCTTGACAGGACGCTGATGGGGAGGCCTGATTTGGGGCCTAGGGACCATCCAAAGGGGAGAGTGGTCCTGGAAACTCCAGTAATTAAGTAAAAAAGTTACAAGATACATCCACGTTCCATAATGAGTTTGGGGAACAGTTTAATCCCACTTTTACGCAAATTCTCCTTTGAGGAGTGTTTCTCCAACTAATTATTAGCACTCGAGAGTTTCTTCCTGTAAAGGCTGTTCTAACTATGCATAAGACTTGACAATAAGACACAGTAAAAGGCATCCAACTTAATGACCAGATCCTGTCCTGTGAATTTTGTTGATAATTTTCAGTGCTGTACAAACTTTGTTTCTTGGTCAAAACTCACCTGCGGGTGATGTGTTACCCTTTACACAGAGCTACATTCAATGTGCTAGTAGTTTTATACGAATTATTGCTCATGTATTTGTGAATTATTTCTTGTAATACCCATGTCAGTTTTGATATCAGGATTATCCTAGTCTCATACAACTAGTTGGGGAGTGCTGTTTTTTTCTGAAGCATTTGACAACATTTGGTATTATTTCTAATATGTATATTTTTGATAGAACCTACCAAGGAAGCCATTTGAATTTAGACTATTGTGAACAGGTTTTGTGACTATGATTTCAGTTTCTTTAATAGGTAGAGATATTCATATTTTTCTATTCCTTCTTGAATCACTTTTGATAAACTCTTGTTTTTGAGGACATTACCCATTTCATCTAAATTTTCCTGATTTTTTGTCATAATTTTTATGGTGTCATCCTGTTGTTGTTTAAAGCTATGTGATTTCTGGAAATCTGCTTTTTTATTTTCTGATGTTTATAATTTGCATTTTCTACTTGTCTTGATCAGGCTTCCTGGGACTTAATCAAGTTTACATATTTTCAGTACTTAATGTATTCTAAACTATTTTTAAAAATTTCTTTTTCCCATTGTATTGATTTCTGATTTTATGTTACTTTTTTCCTCCTGTGTTTTTGGACTTCAGTTCAGTCTCAACTGAACTGAATTGTGTCCAACTGTTTGCGACCCTGTGAACTGCAGCTCGCCAGGCTTCTCTGTCCAGCATCAACTCCTGAAACTTGCTCAAACTAATGTCTGTTGATTTGGTGATGCCATACCACCATATCATCCTGTCATCCCCTTCTCCTCCTGTCTTTTGGACTTAATTTGGTTATTTTTTTAGGTTCTTCAGTTGGAAGCTTAGTTTGTTCATTTTACATCCCTCTTCTTAAGGAAGCATTTAAAGCTCTGTGTTTTTTTTTTTCCTTCTAAACCTACTTTACCTGCATCCCAGCATTTTCATAGGTTGTGTTTATTGTTGGGATCAAAATATTTTATATATCCTTATGAATTCTTCTTTGGTTGGTGGGTTATTCTAAAGTTCATTTCTTAATAAAACATTGTAATTTATTTCTAAAGTAATTCACCTTGATAAGAGATTATTCTTTGCGAATTCTGCATTTCAAAATTCATTGAGTTGTTAAATGACTCACTATAAAGTTAATATTCCATGAACCCTTGAAATAAAAATTCATTGTACAGTTGTTTGTAGTGTTCTGTAAAGTTCAAAAAGACCAAGTTGGTTGAAAATATTGTCATTTTTTATTTACCCCTTCTCTCAGTTACTGGAACAGAAGTTTTTTTAACTCTCCAACTATTTTTGTGAATTTATTCTGTTTTCTTTCTAGTTTTATAAATTTGTATTTATTTGAAGCACCATTTTAGGTGCATATGTATTTAGGACTTTTAACCCTATGATAACCTGATAATCACCTGTGAGACGATAGACTATTTGATTCTGAAAATGTCCAACTCTCTGCCACCCTGGGGATTGTAGCCCACCAGGCTCCTCCGTTCATGGGATTCTCCAGGCAAGAGTACTGGAGCAGGTTGCCATTTCCTTCTCCAGGAGATCTTCCCAACCCAGGAATTTAACCCTGGTCTCCCACATTGTAGGCAGCCGCTTTACCATCTGAGCCACTAGGGAGGTCTCTTAAAATGTAGTCTTCATGAAAAGTGAATTTCTAACCAGATTTAGTGCCAGTAGTCCATGTTAGCAAGACACACCAATATAATTGACATTCTGATAAATATAAATGTAACTTTTATTAATAGTTATTATATGCATTGCCAGTATTGTTAAGTCTAATGCCACACCATACATCTGTATCTCTTCAAAGTGTGTTTCTCATAAACAACTTATACATGTGTTTGTCTCTTTCATCCAGTCTGACAATACTGCCTTTCAACAGGACCTTTCTTTCTTCTCTGCTGATTGCATCTATGATAATGTTGAAAGTTCATCTTCACAGGGTTTCTATTTATCCCATCCCTTCTCCATTTCTCTGCTTTTCTACTCCTGCCTTCTGTTGGTACCTTTTATCTCTCGGTTGATTTTTTGCTCTCTGAGGTCTCCTGACTGTTACCCTCCAGCCAAAGCTGTGCCCTCAGAGCAGAGTGGCGGTGGGAGCAGGCGGGTGGGGAGCAGAGTCCTTCTGCAGTGAGTAGCCTCCTGTGTTTAGTACGGCAGGTGGGCCCAGGCTCAGGGGGTTAAATCTGCCTTGTTTCTCCTCTTATGTCTGAGATAGAGACATGACTTTTCTGAACAACTCTGCCAAGAACAAAGGCACTTGTCAGCAGTGTTCCTCCCAATCTGAGCCAGACAGAAAATAGATTGAAAATAGAAAATAAATTGAACAGAGGCTCAAGGACGTGTGGGCAATCACAGAGGATGTGTACCATTCATGTCTTTGGCATTCCAGGAGAGGGAGGAGCATGGGGAAGAAGAAAGATCTGAAGAAATAGTGGATTAACATGTTTGAAATTTTGTAAAAGAAACAAATCTACAGATTCAAGAAGCTGAGTGAACCCAAACCAATAAAACTTAATATGTCCTTAGCAATACGCATCATGGTCAAACTTCTGGAAAATAAAGACCGAGGAGAGATCTTGAAAACAGGGAGAGAGAAGTGGCATCTTACCCACCAGGGAAAACTGTGGGTAGGACTGCAGATTTTCTGTCAGGACCACGGAGGCCATAGGAAGCAGCATAACATTTTTCATATACTTAAAAAAAGATTCTGATTCAGAAGTCTGTCCTGTGAAAATATTCTTCAGAAATGAAGAGAAACGAAGACATTCCCAGATGGAGGAGGACTCAGCATTTTTTGACAGCAGACTTACCCTAAAAGAAGAGAGAGAAACTGAAAGAATAAGCAGAAAGTAAGTATAAATAAGAGTCTTCCATTCACATCTGGAGCTTCCTAAATTATTTTTAATATTTGAAGCAAAAATAATAGTACTGACTATGTGATTCTTAATGTATATAGAGGAAATATAATAGCTGGGACATGGAAGCAGCCTAGATGTCCATCAGCAGATGAATGGATAAGAAACCTGTGGTACATATACACAATGGAGTATTACTCAGCCATTAAAAAGAATACATTTGAATCAGTTCTAATGAGGTGGATGAAACTGGAGCCGATTATACAGAGTGAAGTAAGCCAGAAAGAAAAACACCAAAACAGTATACTAACACATATATATGGAATTTAGAAAGATGTTAATGATAACCCTGTAGGTGAGACAGCAAAAGAGACACAGATGTACAGAACAGACTTTTTGGACTCTGTGGGAGAGGGAGAGGGTGGGATGATTTGGGAGAATGGCATTGAAACATGTATAATATCATATAGTAAACAAATTGCCAGTCCAGGTTCTATGCATGATACAGGATGCTCGGGGCTGGTACACTGGGATGACCTGGAGGGATGGTATGGGGAGGGAGAAGGGAGGGGGGTTCAGGATGGGGAACATGTGTACACCCGTGGTGGATTCATGTTGATGTATGGCAAAACCAATACAATATTGGAAAGTAATGCAGTTCAGTTCAGTTCAGTCACTCAGTCGTGTCCAACTCTTTGCGACCCCATGAATCGCAGCACGCCAGGCCTCCCTGTGCATCACCAACTCCCGGAGGTCACTCAGATTCACGTCCATCGAGTCAGTGATGCCATCCAGCCATCTCATCCTCTGTTGTCCCCTTCTCTTCCTGCCCCCAATCCCTCCCAGCATCAGAGTCTTTTCCAAGGAGTCAACTCTTCAATGAGGTGGCCAAAGTACTGGAGTTTCAGCTTTAGCATCATTCCTTCCAAAGAAGTCCCAGGACTGACCTCCTTCAGAATGGACTGGTTGGGTCTCCTTGCAGTCCAAGGGACTCTCAAGAGTCTTCTCCAACACCACAGTTCAAAAGCATCAATTCTTCGGTGCTCGGCTTTCTTCATAGTCCAACTTTCACATCCATACATGACCACAGGAAAAACCATAGCCTTGACTAGACGGACTTTTGTTGGCAAAGTAATGTCTCTGCTTTTCAAAATGCTATCTAGGAAAGTAATTAGCCTCCAATTAAAATAAATAAATTTAAATTTTAAAAATGAGGAAAGGTAAAAGGGAATAAAGGGAAATAATGTCTCTATATTTTATTCACACTGGTGGAAAGTGACCTGATAGACGGTGATAAGCTTTGTGTGAATAATGTAACACTTGGAGCGACTACTGAAAAGCTATACAGGGACATAGAGTCAAATACATCACAGACAAATGAAAATGGAAATCTAGAAATGTATTCAAGAAACCCAGAGGCAGGCAAGAATAAGAACAGAAAATAAGACAGAGAAAACAAACCTAGGAGATAATGAAGTCAAAATTTAAAGAAAATGCAAAAATGCTCTGCAAAAGACACTTTGAATAGGATGGGAATAAAGACAAGGCAGAGACTGAGAGGAAATATTTGCAAACCACATACAAGACAAAGGACTCCCATCTTGAATGTATAAACATGCCTCGAAAGCTCAGTGGGAAAAAGCAAAATCCAAACAGAAAAGTGGCAGCAAGCACGTTGTACTGAAGAGGATGGGCGCACGGCAGATGCGCACCTGAGACGACGCTCACCGTGAACAGCTGTTACGGAAACACACAGGCCGGGGCGAGGATGACTGTCACTGTGCCCCTGCTGGGACGTGAAGGGTAAAGCCAGCACAAGAGCACGTGTGGTGAGGAGGCCAGGAAATGAGATCTGCCCCGCTTCGCAGGCACGGATGTGAAATGGTAGGGCCACCATGGAAGATCCATGTCCAGTTTCTTAGAAATAATAAATATGCACTTCCCATGAGGTGGGGCTTCCCTGATAGCTCAGTTGGTAAAGAATCTGCCTGCAATACTGGAGACCTGGGTTCGATCCCTGGGTTGGGAAGATCCCCTGGAGAAGGGAAAGGCTACCCACTCCAGTATTCTGGCCTGGAGAATTCCACGGCCTGTATAGTCTACGGGGTCGCAAAGAGTCGGGCATGACTGAGTGACTTTCACTTTCACATGGGACCAGGCCATTGCTGTCTCTGGTATGTGTCCCAGAGAAATGAAAACCATTGTCTACAGGAAAATCTCAAAGCAGCTTTAACAGCCAAAATGTCAAAAATAGGTGAATGATTAATAAGACGGTCTTAGGTTCACACCATGGAATGCCACTTGGTGATAAATAAACTGCTACAAGGTGCTATTTGGGTGGATCTCAGGGCATTAAGCTTAGTGTAAAGTGAAAGGTCGCACACTCAATGATGTCATTCAAATCACATTCTTGAAGTAACAAAATTATGGAGATGGAGAAAACTGAGTGGTTTCTAGGATTTGGAGGTGCTGAGGAAGAAGGCCTGAAGGGACAACAGGAGAGGAATCATGTGAACATGGAATAGTTCTGTACATTGAATGCATTGGTGGCTCACACATGTGATGAAATCATGAAACTCTGCGCACGTGTTGTGCCCAGTCGCCTCCCTAGTATGGATAATGTATGTACTGCTGGAGGGACAGCAGCTGGAGTGTGCAGAGCACCACACTCCACTGTCTGTAAACTCCCTATGAATCTATAATTGTTTCTAAGTTAAAAAGTTAAAGGACTGTTTTAAAAATACATTAAAAAAAACACTTTCAGCTATCCAACTGACTTTTACACAACCCCCAAATTGTAGCACCTTTGATAAAACAAATCATGTGTTATTAAATATCCATTTAATTTGACCCTTGTATGACTAATTCGATTGTATGACTATACAAGGATTGTATCCTTGTATGACGAAAGGATTGTTGCTGGAGCTCCAGTACTTTGGCCACCTGGTGCAAAGAGCTGACTCATTGGAAAAGACTCTGGTGCTAGGAAAGATGGAGGAGAGGAGGAGAAGGGGGCAACAGAGGATGAGATGGTTGGATGGCATCACTCAGTGGACATATATTTGGCATATTCTGGGAGATAGTGAAGGACAGGGAAGCTTAACATGCTGCGGTCCATGGGGTTGTAAAGAGTCAGGAATGACTTAGTGACTGAGTAACAGCAATATGGTTAATTCATTTGGATATTTTCTGGCTTTTCCTTTATATCAACTTCATGGAAAATGTCTGGTAATAAATTACTTACACCAGTTTACAAAAGTGAAACTAAAGCACGGAGAATTGAAGGAGATAGGGAAACAGTGTGAAGAGACCCCGCCAGGAGGCAATGGGGTGGATAGGATGCTGGTGATTTGCTGGAGCATAATTTATTCAGAGCATCCGTGTGTATTGTTGGCCTTTAGGAGAAATGGTGGAAACTGGAGAGAGTCATGTGCATATGCAAAATTTGAAAACTGGAGAAATGAATTGGGATTAGATATTAGAAAACCTAACATAACCAATCTAAAACCCTGGGGTGCGTCCCAATGAGAATGCACCAGCTGGGAGCTCTCTACCAAGCAAAGCTGGGCTGGCATGCATCTGTGATGGTAGTTCTGTGTCGAGGCAGGAGGTACCCCTGTCGGGAGACACCCCTCTGCTCCCAGAGTCAGGGGTGGGAGTGACAGAGCTTCAGCAGGTGCAGCAAGGAGCACTGAGATCTGGAATCATCCACATAGAATAAGAATTAATGTTCCCTCTCCATGCAGAGGAGTTCTCTAAGTGCTGGGTGACCCATCGACACTGAGGAGCCAAGAAGAACTGGAGGGAATGAAATGGACCACAGCCAGTCAGCCCCATGGGAGCCCACAAGACTGCTCTCTCTGCTGTGATTCCTTTGTTCTCAGAGTCATGAAACACAGGATGCAGAAATAAGTGAAACAGGGAAAACGAATGCGCCCTGGATTCAGCAGACGCCATCATCAGTGGATGACAGCCCACGTTCTCAGGGTAGAACACCACCCGACCAGCACCACCTACATGCCTGCCTGTGGGCGGTGTGACCATCAGCCCGGCCGGGGAGCCACGGTGAGCAGTTAGCATGTTCCCATGTGCCCGTTTCCTATAGAAAAGGAAGTGCAGGCACCTTCATATAAGTTAAATTGCTAGAATCTGTCATTGCCCTTGGGGACAACCTGCTGTTAGTTCTGCTAAACACTGGATGTCACTGTTGCCGTTTTATAGTGAAAGGTAATTTTTTGAAAAAGAGCTTCCTAATCAATATTCTCAGAGTAGCTATAGAAACCATAATTTATATTTTATATTTTTCAACAAAAAGAGAGATGTTGTCCCCTTTAGAAAGGCCAGTTTCTTTCTAGGACTTACTGCTCTTGAAAATCAGACCAAGACATGCCACGTTCTCTGCACCTGCTACGGCTGACATGCACGCCCATGCATGCCCGTGCCGTCCCCACTGGGCCCCACTGGTGCCTGCATGATGAGAGCCCGTGCTGATGAGGCCAGCTGCTGTCTGTGGAACCTAATGCCATGTGATGCTCTGTTCTTTGTTGTTGTTCAGTCGCTTAGTTGCGTCCAACTCTTTGTGACCTCATGAACCACAGCATGCCAGGCTTCCTTGTACTTCATCTCCTGGAGTTCTTCCCTTGAGAACCCCCTGAACAGTATGAAAAGGGTATGTTCCTGGTTGAGCACAAGTTAACCCTTCAGTCATCATCCACTGCTTCTAGAATCACAGCCTGCCATCCCCAGAATAAATGATGGGAGCTAATTGCCCATCACTTCACATCAACTGAGAAAATAAGCTTGTAGAGACAGAAATCCAGCTGACTGGTGGAGGCAGTGCTTACTCTGTTTTCTCAGATTTGGAGTGGACACTGGTGCAGACTTCTCACACGGAATCAAGCTATCTGGACAGGTCGGCGTTTCAGCATTACTCACTGTATTTGTTCATTAGCTTTCACACAGCAGAGTGCATTTGTGAGGTAAACTCTGGTTACCCGAAAGTCGCCTGCCACACAGATTACTTGATTTTTAAAATACAGTTTTCATGAAAAGCAATGCTCTAACCACATTTAGTAAAAATTTTCTATGTTAACAAGACATATTAATATAATTGGAATTTAATAAATTTAACTTTTAGTAATAGTTCTATAAACTATTACTTATAATAGTTTAAAACTTAATGGGTTTTTAAGCATAATGCCACAACATTCATTTTGTTAAAACTACGAAGAATCACATGAATCATTATTTGATAATTTGGAAAACATCTCAGTGTCTCTTAGTATGTGACGATCATACTGTTGGCTCCACTTATAATGGAGAAGCATATTTCTTCACTATTTTCTCTTTTTAAAAGAGCAACTATGTACTTGACATCAAGTGCATATGTAAGACAGTCTCTTGTTAGTCATTTATTATCAAGAAGGTAAGAAACTCATGCATAAGTGGTTCTAACACCAAGCTATACATTGGTGAGCAGGATGTTTCAGACCAAATTCCTCTAAATATTTTGAGACAAAACACACCCATTTTTAAAAGTAGAGTGGGTGAGTCTTCAAAATAGTGGCATAGATACCAGCTTTGATGGATAAGAGACAGACCTTCACAAAACATTAACTGAAAAACACAGAAACCCAAAGCAGTGAAAACAAAAATACAGAAATAAGAATTTGCAACTTTTCTAAGACTACAGGAACTGATTTTATCTCTGGAATTTAGAAAAAGTAGTTAAAGACCGAAGATAAGGGAAAGAGGGAAGCTTGTTTGTTTTTGTATATCTTATCATAGGAATACGAGTGAATAATAAATATAGAATTAATGTATGAATGCCTAGATGGTTAAATACATACCTTTCCTTTTTTTGAAGTGAACTATACATTTTTTAATGCCAAAATTTGAAATCAGTTACTTTTTTAATATCTGATAAAAGTGGGGTAATGATTGATATGACAATTAACCAAGATGGCTTAGTTCTTTATCATCAGCAATCGCTAACTATTTAGTAGCTGTTGACTACATCAGTTCAGTTCAGTCGCTCAGTCATGTCCGACTCTTTGCGACCCCATGAATTGCAGCACGCCAGGCCTCCCTGTCCATCACCATCTCCTGGAGTTCACTCAGACTCATGTCCATTGAGTCCGTGATGCCATCCAGCCATCTCATCTTCGGTCGTCCCCTTCTCCTCCTGCCCCCAATCCCTCCCAGCATCAGAGTTTTTTCCAATGAGTCAACTCTTCAATGAGGTGGCCAAAGTACTGGAGTTGCAGCTTTAGCATCATTCCTTCCAAAGAAATCCCAGGGCTGATCTCCTTCAGAATAGATTGGTTGGATCTCCTTGCAGTCCAAGGGACTCTCAAGAGTCTTCTCCAACACCACAGTTCAAATGCATCAATTCTTCGGTGCTCAGCCTTCTTCACAGTCCAACTCTCACATCCATACATGACCACAGGAAAAACCATAGCCTTGACTAGACGGACCTTAGTCGGCAAAGTAATGTCTCTGCTTTTGAATATACTATCTAGGTTGTTCATAACTTTTCTTCCAAGGAGTAAGCATCTTTTAATTTCATGGCTGCAGTCACCATCTGCAGTGATTTTGGAGCACAAAAAAATAAACTGATGCTGTTTCCACTGTTTCCCCATCTATTTCCCATGAAGTGATGGGACTGGATGCCATGATCTTTGTTTTCTGAATGTTGAGCTTTAAGCCAACTTTTTCACTCTCCTCTTTCACGTTCATCAAGAGGCTTTTTAGCTCCTCTTCATTTTCTGCCATAAGGGTGGTGTCATCTGCATATCTGAGGTTATTTGGCAATCTTGATTCCAGCTTGTGTTTCTTCCAGCCCAGCGTTTCTCATGATGTACTCTGCATATAAGTTAAATAAGCAGGGTGACAATATACAGCCTTGATGTACTCCTTTTCCTACATAAATCTGCAGAATTTAAATGGAAGACTTAGGTTCACACTAAAGAAGCAAGAATTTCATTTGGGTTCACAAATAAATAAGAACTTTGAACAAAATACATTGATTTAAAAAAAATCTGCCTGTGATAAATAATTCCCACAGAGTCTTCATTATGCAAAATGGATTCCAACCATAGAACTATGTTACTTTCCTACATACCACACAGGAAAAATCTTTTTTAAAATTTTTAAATAATAGATTTGGACTTAAGATAATGCAAAATCTATAGTCCTATTAAAATTTATGTGAATTTTCTTTCATAATAAATGAATCTCCTTCACAATAAGGCAAGTACCAATTGTTAGGAGAATAAAATGCTTCTAATTAAACGGGAGTACTTTACATCTATAAGTATGAAAATGAGTCATGCATATTGAATTGAGTAAAGCTTAAGTGCACATTATATTAGGTTAAGCTGTAAAATTATCATTTTAAAATGTTAATTTATTTTAATAAATTCTTAAAAATTTCACATTCAGATGTAAAGTACTTCTGGTTTTTTTTAACCAGTTTTATATTTTAAGGTAATGAAGAGCTCTGTACCTATGAAACAAAGGGAAATTTCATTGCTATTTCTTACAAAATGTTGTTATAACTGATTTTCATGAATAAACATTTATATGATGCAGAATTTGAATGAAGGAAAAAATCCCCATTTAGTCACAACCATTTTTTATAGCAAATTGCTTTTTAGTCTTCAAAATCATTTACTAGAATCAGTATAAAATTCCACAAAAAACTTTCTCCTGAGTTTGTTTTTATTTACATCTTGTACCTAGTTTGCTATTGAGAATTTTAATGAGAAAGGACATTAAAATAAAAAGCTAAATTAGAGGAAATTTTAACAGAATCTCTAGGTGATAATGGAAAATAATTCTTTCATTTTATTTACAATTAATGGGCTTCCTCAGTGGCTCAGCAATAAAGAATCTGCCTGCAATGTAGGAGACTCAGGTTCAATCCCTGGGTCAGGAAGATGCCCTAGAGGAGGGCATGGCAGTCCTCTCCAGTATTCTTGCCTGGAGAATCCCATGGACAGAAGAATCTGGTGGGCTACAGTCCCTGGTGTCACAAAGAGTCAGACACGACTGAGTGAACGAACACTCACGCATGCATCCTCCTGTTTCTGTCTCTGGCGAAGACAGTTTAAAATTGTTGGTTGGTTTAAGTCAGGCTCCCAACAAGGATCACGTATTTTGCTTGGGACTGTGTCTCCCATACACAGGCACTGGTGCTTAATGTCTAAACTTGCTGAAGACATCGTCAGCCTTTTTTTTTTTTTTAGAATATCCCTCATTCTGTTACATTTGTTGACATCCTGCTTGTATATTTTAAACTTGCTTTTTATATCATATTTCCTAGTTAAGACATCAGCGTTTTAAATACTTAATTCAGTTTTTTAGGTGGCGATTAGCAGGAGGCTCCAACTGGCCCATTTTTAGAGATGCTCCATGTGACTCACTGGTCCAGGTGTTGATAACACTGTCTCTCAGTGTGGAGACAAGCGGCCCCAAAGAATACACTTCCCTATCATCTTATAACCATTCCTACTGTTTGCCTTTTAACCACAACATGTTTATCTTAATTTTGAAATGAAAAATATAAAATATTTGCAGTTAAATATTTTTCTGCCCACTGGATTTTTCATCCAAGTTCTTACCAAGCAGCTTACAAATGAAACAGAATCCAAACAACTGCTTTAATATTCAAACCTGATTATATTTTTAAGTGCAAGTTATATTTTCATTAATAAGGCACATTTGTTTTATTTATATTGATGCTGCCGCTGCTAAGTCACTTCAGTCGTGTCCGACTCTATGCGATCCCATAGACGGCAGCCCACCAGGCTCCCCCATCCCTGGGATTCTCCAGGAAAGAACACTGGAGTGGGTTGCCATTTCCTTCTCCAATGCATGAAACTGAAAAGTGAAAGTGAAGTCGCTCAGTTGTGTCTGACTCATAGTGACCCCATGGACTGCAGCCCACCAGGCTCCTCCGTCCATGGGATTTTCCAGGCAAGAGAACTGTAGTGGGGTGCCATTGCCTTCTCCGATTTATATTGCTATTTCTCATCAAAAATCTGAAATTAAGTGCATGGCATAGTGCAGAGGGCTTGCTGGAGGGGTGTGGAAACTGTTGGGATTTCAAGGTGTTGGAAAAGACTGGGACTTTCTCTAGCCTAGTTGTTTGTATAATGCAGATACCCTGATCCATGTTGAATATGAAATTTTTAAGTGCCTTATGCTCAACAAACATAAATTCCTCTTTCTCTTTGTGCTGAATGACTGTCTGGCCGAGCTTGTTAAGGGAACCTGGAGATCTGTCAAGGTACGATTTCTTCTGCCAGGACTCACATGATTCAGTGATTCTCCAAATAAAATTAGTCAAAACCGCTTGTTTTACCTGACACCATTTCATGTGGCTTTATCCAACCTACCCCCAACCCATAGCAAAACTAGAGGTCTCATCTCTAGACGCACACAGCACTGTCATGCATTCCTCCCACATCTAGGTATATTGCACTCCCAGCCACATTTTATAATGCATGAGAGAGAGAGAGGGGGGAGTTTCTATGGGAGCTGGTTCTAACTATAACATTGAGGAACATAAATACAGAATAAAACTTTCCCCAAAAACCCCATGGAAAAGGGCTGAAAACCAGGTTTACCTTAGTTCCATGCACCAATCTCTTTCAAATGGATGTCAGGGCCCTGCAAGTAAAACTACTCTATTAGCCTCTTTCTCAGCCCAGAGGCTGTTGTCTCTACAACTAGAAAATGGTCAGAAAATGGAACGAAATCAAAGTGGAAACAGAAGTGGGCTGCCATTCTGGGTTGTGGTGATCCCATTTTCCTTGAAAATGGTAGACACCAGATGGGACAGAATTTCCTTTAACAGGACAGACGAGACGTGAGGAAGCATCTAAAACATGGAATTTCCTCATCTCACCTTAACCTCAGTACCTGATCTGCTGGTGTTCAAATAATCATAAATGGAATAAAACTTCATGGTAGTGAACAGAGAAGGGAGCTGTGACCTCTCAGCCAGTGTCAAAGGCGCAGTTTCATGGTTCACAGCTCTGTCGGGGAGAGGAGCAAAGTCTTCTGACTCAGGAAATGTGGAGCATGGCATCCCGAGGGCAGATGTCCCAGTGAAATATTGGGGTATGTGGCTTCTAATGTGAATATTCTTGTTAGGATTTTGACTGTTTGGCTCCAAATGGCATTGGTTTCAATGTGTTTTGATATCCAGTTATGCAACCTTTTGTCATGATTACATTAGATGATTCTATTTATTACAAAAGAAACTTAGGACTAACAACTAATCTCAAAAATATACAAGCAACTTATGCAGCTCAATTCCAGAAAAATAAACGACCCAATCAAAAAATGGGCCAAAGAACTAAATAGACATTTCTCCAAAGAAGACATACGGATGGCTAACAAACACATGAAAAGATGCTCAACATCACTCATTATCAGAGAAATGCAAATCAAACCACAATGAGGTACCACTTCACACCAGTCAGAATGGCTGCGATCCAAAAATCTGCAAGCAATAAATGCTGGAGAGGGTGTGGAGAAAAGGGAACCCTCCTACACTGTTGGTGGGAATGCAAACTAGTACAGCCACTATGGAGAACAGTGTGGAGATTCCTTAAAAAATTGCAAATAGAACTACCTTATGACCCAGCAATCCCACTGCTGGGTATACACACCGAGGAAACCAGAATTGAAAGAGACACATGTACCCCAATGTTCATCGCAGCACTGTTTATAATAGCCAGGACATGGAAACAACCTAGATGTCCATCAGCAGATGAATGGATAAGAAAGCTTTGGTACATGTACACAATGGAGTATTACTCAGCCGTTAAAAAGAATTCATTTGAATCAGTTCTGATGAGATGGATGAAACTGGAGCCGATTATACAGAGTGAAGTAAGCCAGAAAGAAAAACACCAATACAGTATACTAACACATATATACGGAATTTAGAAAGATGGCAATGACGACCCTGTATGCAAGACAGGAAAAAAGACACAGCTGTGTATAACGGACTTTTGGACTCAGAGAGAGAGGGAGAGGGCGGGATGATTTGGGAGAAGGGCATTCTATCATGTATACTATCATGTAAGAATTGAATCGCCAGTCTATGTCTGACGCAGGATACAGAATGCTTGGGGCTGGTGCATGGGGATCACCCACAGAGATGTTATGGGGAGGGAGGTAGGAGGGGGTTTCATGTTTGGGAACACATGTAAGAATTAAAGATTTTAAAATTTTAAAAAAATAAAAAAAAATTAAAAAAAAAAAAAGAAACTTAGGGAAATAGCAGTAGAGATGAAAAAAAATTTTTTTAATGACTCTGAGGCAGTAAAATGGGCCACATCAGTTTGAATGTATTTCATGTAGAAAAATAATTTAAAATTCTGAATGATCCTTTCAGGTTGCACAGCAATCAAAGTGGGATAGAATTCCAAGTGGCCATGTTTTCAGAAAAACACCTTGTTATCTATGTGCCTATAAATCCCTTTCCTCTTAATGCTGAAAGCCTGCCTTGATACCTCCTTTACATCTGAGAGTTTAGCAATTTGAGTGCTTCTGCACCGGGAGAAGGCAATGGCACCCCACTCCAGTACTCTTGCCTGGAAAATCCCATGGACGGAGGAGCCTGGAAGACTGCAGTCCATGGGGTCACTGAGGGTCGGACACGACTGAGCAACTTCACTTCCACTTTTCACTTTCATGCATTGGAGAAGGAAATGGCAACCCACTCCAGTGTTCTTGCCTGGAGAATCCCAGGGACGGGGGAGCCTGGCGGGCTGCCGTCTATGGGGTCGCACAGAGTCGGACACGACTGAAGTGACTTAGCAGAAGCAGAGCTGGGAGGAAACTTCCTAATAGTGAATATAGCAACCTTTTTGTAAGATTTTTTTTTTTTTTTTTTGCATTTCACACAAGCCTCTTGGGATCAAGGAAAACTTCTCTCTGATTATAACTGGTGATAATTACGTAGACAGGCCGCGGTGGTCACTTGACACAGCATGTCTTGCTTAATCAGGATGGAGGAGACACGTGCTCTCCTGTCTCGTGTTCAGCAGCAGGCATTTCAGTATCATCATGTGCTTGTGCTGCCAGAGCCTGGTCTGGTGAGGTGGTCCTGCGGTCTCTGGCAGTGAGAGAGAACCTGAGCACTCCTGCCCTATGTGCACACCGTGGCCCCTCCTGTCTCCCGTGGTGCCTTCAAACTTTGAACAGGAGCTGCCCTGGGAGGAGTGGGCCTAGGGCGTGCACACATCTTCCCCCACAGAACTCTCAGTGAGGCACCCATGTGCCTAAAAATTTGAACTAGTTTTTAAAAAGCGAGTAAAAACTGAAAGTAAGAATTAAAACAGTGTTCTCAAATAATAGTTGCCCCTATTGAGAATGCCACTTGGGACTTTTCACATAAAACCTTCAATCTAACCATTTAGTTTGCCCCAGTGGGATTATGTTGATGTGAAGCCCTCATATCAACCCATCTGGGAGCTGTGCCTGCTTAGAGCTTCTTCAAGGTCTACAGCTACCATCTCAGCAAAAGCTGAAATTTATTTTCTCTGAGCTGATTTATTTTATACTTCCTAATCTGAATGGAAATTGTAAAAAAAAAAAAAAAAAGAGGTTTAGAAGTCCTGGAAAGAGCTAAATGGATTTTAATGGAAACAATAAAGAAAGGAAATTCCCAAGTACCATGTGACTGTGAGGGAGATGGGCTTGGTTTTCCTGTTTGACACCGGGACCTCTGTGATGAGCCAGCGTTTGCCATGGAGACAGGTGTGATAGCACTGAAGGTGCAGAGGGCAGTATGGCAGGTGGAGGTCGAGGGGAGGCCAGGAGGGGAGATAACAGGAGAACAGCCGCCCCCCCAGCCCCACCCCGCCAGGGACCCTGCCTTCAGAACTGCAGCTGGAGGGTCAGGCCCACCCCGGAGGCCGGTTGCATGCCCGCTGGCACGAGTCTGGGCCGCAAGCCCCTCTGTTGGCACTGAGAGACTAGCTCCACATTTCTCAAACGTACACTGGGGCCGTGGCTCTCTGCCACATGGCTTCATGAAGAAGACAGGTTGTCCAGGATCAGTCCTTGAAGAAGGCGACAGAAAGAAGGCAGAGCACAGAGGAGAGCGGGGAGTGAGAAGGTCTCAGGGCACAGGACTGCTTGGACGGGCTGTGCGTGTACTGAGACGGACAGTGTGGTGCCATGTGGCCAGATGAGCTGGATGGCTGGGGTCAGAAAGAGAACCTGGGGTTTGTTCAAGTGAAGCCAAGGCCGGGACGGAGTTTACCACAATGCATCAAGAATCTAGAGACATCAGGAAGATGGAACCTGATGTCAGTGTCTATGCCCAGAGGAGAGCAACACAGAATTAACAACTGCCCAAGATGGGGCTGGAAAAGAGGTCACAAGAGGCTCGTGGGCGCTGGTGATGGAGCAGGGTAGTGAGTTTTAAGTGAGGCTCTTCCCGTATGAAAGGAGAACACACCTGGCAAATCTCAGCGTGTCCGTTTCGGTAGTAGGAGCAGCCCCTACCAAGCTGGGGGAACTGGCAGGCAGATGCTGAGCTGGAGGAGGCAGGCTCTCTCAGAATGCTGCTCAATGCCAGGGTGGACGCTGGTCCATGCATCATCTCTGAAATACACTTAGTTCCTCTTCCTGCTCAGATAACTTTAGTGGCCCTGAGTTGTCGATGAATCGTGCAGAGCAGTATTTTCAGAAGGAGAGATAGTGCTCATCAATTCCCAGGTACATTTTCCCTGAATCTGCTGCCTCAGGTGCCTGTTTCAGATGATCTGTGGCTTGTGGGAGATCCCACATGGACAGGGGATTCTCTTCTAGAGAAAAGTGTAAGTTGCCCGAGTTGTATTTCTTCAGGTTCATGGAAAGACTTGTCTTACTTCACTTGTGTATGGAAGTGAACAACAATAAAAAAGTTCTGAAGGGAATACACTTCTAAACAGAACTTGGAAGGACACCCTGTTCTATTAACAAATGAAACAGCATTTACCTTTTCCATTTGTTATGTGAAATGTCTCTCCACTATGGGATGGTGGACAGGTAGTGGGAGAGGATGAGCCAGATGCTCATATTAGGTGCCAATTTGCAAGTAAGAGACAGAAGTCATGTTAGAACAATATAAACAGTAAAGTGTATTTGAAATGAATAGAGTGGTGAAGTGACGTTCTTTTATCAAACCAAAACTTGAGGACGTATTCAGTGACCTTAAGCAAATGGGCCTGGACTGCATCATCTTTGATTTTTAATGTAATTTCAGTTGTTAAGGTCACTTAACCACTTCGAGCCTGATGATCCCTATCACCTCATCAGTAAAAGGAGTTAATAATACAAAACTGGAACATCATATTGGTGATGAATGTGACAATGTGCAAAAATATTTTGTGGGTTCTCAAATATCAGGCTTCCCTGGCAGCTCAGACAGTAAAGAACCTGCCTACAATGCAGGAGACCTGGATTCAATCTCTGGGTCAAGACCTCTTGGAGAAGGAATGGCAACCCATGACAGTATTCTTGCTTGGGGAATTCCATGGACTGAGGAGCCTGGCGGCTACAGTCCGTGGGGTCACAAAAAGTCGGACATGACTGAATGACCAACACTTTCACTTTTTAGTGAAAGTTCTTTACCGTCTGAGCTGCCAGGGAAGCCTGATATTTGAGAACCCACAAAATATTTTTGCACATTGTCACATTCATCACCAATATGATGTTCCAGTTTTGTATTATTAACTCCTCTTACTGATGAGGTGATAGGGATTATCAGGCTCGAAGTAGTTAACTGACCTTAACGACTAAAATACTTCTGAGGTATCAGTTGCTTTTCTTGATAACCTTTCTGGTTGTGGGACACTATAGAGAAGTTTTAAGAAACATAAATTAAAAAGGATAGAAAACCCTAGTTTTTGATATGTTGAGATAACAGGGAAGAAAAACCTCAGCAAATGTTGTAATGTTTCTAAATAAAGACAAGAGAAGAAACTCAGCATGGCCCCAGAAAACCTTTCCAAAGGGTGTCACGAGACCCAGCCCACACTCTCAGGTACGTGAAGTCATCTGTGTACTGATGGTTATTTGTAGCAGTGTTGCATTACCTGTGAGATAATGTAGGTGGCAGGACGTGCTGTCTGTTTCCACAGGGTGTATATGTTGCTGTGTTTCATAGCTTCCAGTTCCACTGGTATTTATCTCCTTAGTTTACAGTGTGTATTTCAAAAGCAATGGGGATACCATTTTCCATTTCTCTACATCACAGTGAAATTCCATGCTTTATTTACATATGATTTAAGTCTATGTTCCTTTCCAACTGGTTTCCTTCATGTTCTCTTCGTATTTGTAACTTCAGTCCCATCTGCTGAAAAATTGTGTTTTCGCAAAACACTGTATCAAAGGTCAGTTATTTTACATCCACTCTTTTTTTTTAAGAATGCTATTTTGACTGAAATTATCACCCATATCATTATCATTTTTAAATTTTTTTGCAGCATAAAGGAGTAGATAACATAAAAGTTTAATCATAGAAACACACAAAAGAATTGTCAAATGAGAAGTAAATGAGAGCTGAAAGTGGTTTACTGGTGTTTTAGCTACTTGAAAACAGACATTTTCTACAATAGATTTGAATATAGGTTGTCTGTGACTGTGTCACTTCAATGTAATCTGCCAAGTTTAAGTGTAATCTTACATTTTCTTTCTAAGAAAATGGCTCATGACCATGTGAAATTGAAAAGTGCGCACTAGAAATACGCTTTTGGATGTGATCAGCAGATCATGTGCAAAACTGTGGGTCCGAGGGCATTACCAAGGGAGCATGTGTGGATGGAGGGGGTAGGAGGTGTGACACACGCCCAGCTGCTTCCTTAGTTACACACAGTTACAGTCCCTCAGCTCACTGCTGTGGGACAGTGTCACAGTTAACGTATCCGTTCTTCTGTTGACAGGCGTTTTGATTCCTTCCAGTGTGTTCAGAAATGATTCAGGTAAAGACAGCCTTGCACATGTAACCTGGTGCCCACAAATGCATACCATATACGCACATGTATAGTCACACATGTACTAGTTTCTCCAGGAGGGAAATGCAGGGTCACAGGATATGATTGCAGTAACCTCATGATACAAGTAGAGAGTCTGTTTGTGAATCGGTTTCGGTTTTGAGATTCGGTTATGAAACCTAAAAGGAAAGTATGAAAACATGGGTATTGTAACTAAAGTGGGGGTGAATTTGGCAGCATCATCAACTCAGGGTCGTTTGTGTTCTACCTGAACCCCAGTCTGGATGGACATTTGCATGTTTCACAGAAAACACAGGAAGTGGTTGGGGGTGCCCTCCCGGATTCCGTGTGTCTAATACACGGCCTGCTTGCTGTAGCATTATACCCTAAACATACATGATTACATACTGTTGTGTTATGCATGGGAGTCCTACTGTGCCACCGCGTGAAGTCCTCTTAGTTTCTGTTCCTTAGATTTTCCACACTTGCGTAACCTGAGGGCAACGGTCTTCTTCTCCCTCTCTCAGCAGCACATCTCTGCACTGGCCAGAAACTGCAGCTTGGTTTTGAGGACAACTGGTGACAGTGGGCCTTCTCACCATCATCGCTTTCGGGTGAGCTGGTTCTGACAGTCGCCACTGGTATTTGCTGTCGAAGTCTCAGAAGGTCCTCCTCAGCCTAGGAAGATGTTAGATTCCATTTGTCATCTTTCAGTTGAAAATATTTTCTGTAGTCAACTATGTATGTTTGATAACTGGAATATTTAGAAGCATATTTTTATAATTTCAAAACATATGAAACTTTTCCAGGATTTTTTTTAAGAAACTAGTTTAATTGCTGATAATTAAGAAATTGGATTGCTCCCTTTGTCTAAGTCGAAACAGTTGTTCAGTTGCTCAGTCGTGTTCGATTTTTGTGACCCCATGGGCTGCATCACGTCAGTTTTCCCTATCCTTCACCATCTCCTGGAGTGTGCTCAAATTCATGTCTGCTGAAGCGTGATACCATCCAACCATCTTATCCTCTGTTGTCCCCTTCTCCTCCTGCCTTCAGTCTTTCCCAGCATCATAGTCTTTTCCAGTGAGTAGGCTCTTTGCATCAGGTGGCCAATATATTGGAGCTTCAATATCAGTCCTGCCAGTGAATATTCAAGGTTGATTTCCTTTAGATTGACTGGTTTGATCTCCTTGCAGTCCAAGGGACTCTCAAGAGTCTTCTCCAACACCACAGTTCAAAAGCATCGATTCTTCAGTGCGCAGCCTTCTTTATGGTCCAACTCTCACATCTGTACGTGACCACTGGGAAAACCATATCTTTGACTAGATGGACCTTTGTGGGCAAAGTGATGTCTCTTCTTTTGAATATGCAGTC
The DNA here is from genome assembly GCF_032405125.1 of Capricornis sumatraensis. NCBI lineage: Eukaryota > Metazoa > Chordata > Mammalia > Artiodactyla > Bovidae > Capricornis > Capricornis sumatraensis. Next base: position 42,363,863 of record NC_091072.1, on the reverse strand, counting down.
TAAGTTTGTCACAGCTTTTCTTTCAGGGAGCAAGCATCTTTTAATTTCGTGTCTGGAGCCCAGAAAAATAAAGTCTGTCACTGTTTTGGTTGTTTCCCCATCTATTTGCCATGAAGTGATGCGGCCAGATGCCGTGATCTTCATTTTTTGAATGTTGAGTTTTAAGCCAGCTTTTTAACTCTCCTCTTTCACTTTCATCAAGAGACTGTTTAGTTGCTCTTCATGTTCTGCCATAAGGGTGGTGTTATCTGCATATCTGAGGTTATTGATATTTCTCCTTGCAATCTTGATGCCAGCTTGTGCTTCATCCAGTCCAGCATTTCATATGATGTATTCTGGATAAAAGTTGAATATGCAGGGTGACAGTATACAGCCTTGATACATTCCTTTCCCAATTTTGAATCAGTCCATTGTTCCATGTCCAATTCTAGCTGTTGCTTCTTGACCTGCATACAGGTTTCTCAGAAGGGAGGTAAGGTGATCTGGTATTCCCACCTCTCTAAGAATATTCCACAGGTTGTTGTGATCCACATAGCCAAAGGCTTTAGAGTAGTCAATGAAGCAGAAGTAGATGTAGTCTAAATAGGGACCTAGTTAAAAGAAAAATAGAATTATGGAAAAAGAAATGATTATATAAGCTCATAAAATATTATCCCAGAACTAGAAAGTTGTTTCAGTAGCATGAGGCTTGTTTGCCTTTATCTTTCCTTGATGTGGGGCCATGTTTATAGGTCAAATCTGTATCACCTGCATCCACAGTTTGTCCTTAGGAAAGTCAGTAACACTCCTGAAGTTAAGAGGAAGCAGAAACATTATTTTATAATGATTGGAGATCACCCTAGGTTCAATTACTTTTATTTAAGCCAAATATTTACTGTGTTAAATGCTAGCAACATGATATGCTCTTTAATCCCCAACAGTAATTTCTTTCAAAAGGCCAGTGTTTCATAGAAGTAAATGAATAGAGAAAAGAAATTTGAGACCTACTATGAATATATTCTCTTAATTATTTTTGGAGCCATTTTAGGACAAGATTAAACTGTTTGATGATTATCACTATATAACTACTATAACTATAAATCTGGAGAGGCATGCTTCCAAAAATAATTAATATTTTATTGTTTGGTTATTTCCTCCTTCCTATGTTTCTGGAGAAACATTAAAAGTATAAATGACTCTTTTAAAGAAAGAAAAAGTGTTCTTCTCACTGCAAGTTCTATAAGCAAAAACTAATAGCAAAATCAGAAATACAAGCCCACAGGTAAACTTAGTAATGATATGTAGCTAAGGTCAGGAAATTATTAAACCCAGGGCTAATATCAAGGAAGATACACAATTGTATGAGAAATATAGCTTCTAATATCATTTCAGAGGAGCTAACTTGAATACATTCTGTTTCCAAAGAATAGTGTTTTCCCTGAGTCCCCAGTAAACTATGATTCCCAGGATGAGATACTGTTCCTTGTTTTAGAAAAATACACATTATTTTTAGGTTGAAAGTAATAAAAAATAAATGTTTATCACTCTCCATGTGCTCTTCAAGCTTCTGTGAAAACGGGAAAAGGAGAAATCAATATGAGAATTTTAACTGATGGATTTTGTAAAACTTAAAGCTCATGTTTCTGAAAATTCAATTTGGTCCATAATTTTTCAGTTATATGACATCTGGTGGTGGTTTTCTTTCAAACACAAGGAAGGTAACTAAGTCCTGAGGAAAGATGGCCCTTCTTCATTTTCTCCCTCATCACCACCGGCACCGATCCTTCCCTTAGGAAAAGGTGAGGCCGTGGAGTTGTGTACTCAGGAAATGCTGGAAAGAAGCAGCAGCCCTGGCATCTTGGTGGGGAGGTAGCATGGTATGCTGGTTTAAATATTAGTGAATTGATTTAAATTACCTTGAGGACTGCCTGTGCCTGCTCTAAAATAGAGGCCTGGAAGTGGTAGGCCTCATGTGCAGCCATAATTAAGAGGCAGCTTGTGGCACCAGTAGCCTGATTTGCACCTGGGTACCACCTCTCCAGCTCCTTCCTTCATAGGATAAGTAAAGATGTACCTGTGTTGTAGACCTGACCTGCAGTCTGGATTTTCTTTTGTCATTTTCTGGAATACTACCATCACATAAATATATCTTTATAAGCGCAGCTTTGGTCTGATTTGTCATGTGGTTAGAAGATACCAAATTTCACCACTTTGCGGTCTGGCATCAGCACGTTCAGAAACACGTGCATGTGTTGTGGGCTTCTATTCCCACAGTTCTCTTATTAAATTTCCTCCTGTGAACACTGTGATCGTCTTCGGCAGGAATCAATAAAAGGTCTCAAGAAGAAACTGGCTAGAAAAACCAAAATAAAGATCACAGCCCAAGTGCCCCTCTGGATTCAAGCCAGGGGTGGGGTCTGCTTGGGCACTGTTCTGCTTCTGACGGTGGCATCCTGCTGGGGCCTGAAAGGGGAACCGCCCTGCTTACTCGTCCTGTTATGATGCTGGACCGGGCCCTCCGGGTGCCAGAGTGACCCACTTTTTATGTGTCAGCTCAGATGTCAGTTTCTGTACGAAACCGCATTCAAGCCGTAGTACTACTGATTAAAAAAAAAGTCTGGAAAGCACTTTAGAGTTCTATCCAAGTAATAAAGTTATTGTGATATTTAAATAATGAGTCAGAACCACTTTTACAATGTGACATACTGTATGGAAATAAACAGCAGTGGGATTACAGCTCTTCATTAGGATTCCTGCTGAGTCGTCACTCAGAATCTTGTGGTTTCTGAAGAGAATACTGTTTTTAACATACAATCAATTTTCTTGTGTTTTGACAGACAGAATCAATAGCTACCAACTGTTTTTCAGAGCAAAAACCGACAAGCCAGTGACTCTCTGTATAGACCCTCTTGGTTCAAAATATTATTTTTAATCCCATGTTTTATGAATTCCCACTTTATATATTTTCCCCATAGTAACCAATATGAATTACAGAGAACAAAATCTAACTCTGCATTTGTCAGACACACACGCAAAAGAAAGCCCCATGCTGTCTAGCCAGCCGATAACACTGGGGTGAGTAGCCATTTCCTCCTCCAGAGGATCTTCCCTACCCAGGGTTGGAACCTATGTCTCCTGCATTGCTGGCAGATGCTTTACCATCTGAGGCACCAGGGAAGCCCTAGCTGTGATGGCCTAGGATAAATCTACAATTCCACATCATGGTTTGGGCCCTTACAAACTTTGATTACATTTTCATATTTTAAGAATTCAGCTTAGGATTCTTATCCTGCTTGTATGGCTGAAAAATTACACTTGTAAGTAATTAAAATATTTCATTTTCTTAGTGTGCCTAAAACTCATCTAAGATTATTTAGGAAAATAGTCACATATATAATGAATCAGAAGTTATCAATAGTCACAGCTGTGAGTGGTGTGTAGACTTATACCCTGTGATTTGAACAGAATGAGAATTATAGGCCCACACCAGGCCCCTAGCTGACTCGGCCACCCTAGTCTACTTTCTAGTTTTTCAGATGGTGAAAAGATTTTGTCTAAAACTACAAGATTACCCTGCTAATTTTTTATGCTTTATTTCTGGATGGTTATAGTTAACATAAACTGGCTAAAAACATTTATTTCTAAGAAAATTTTGAAAAACTTTAAAAATGAAATAGCATTTATTACAAATTGTACTAGCAAAAATGACCATTATTAAAAATTAATGATATACAAAGACCATTTCCATTTTTTACCATCATAAATTTAGCTTCTTTTCAAAGTACCTAAATGTTAAACATGCCTGAGAAGACAAGGTGATTTTGGTTCAGTATTAAAATTAATTCATTCTGCTTTGCATTGACATTTTAAATACACATCCTCTGTATGTAACGAGATGGTTCCATAAATACTATCGTTCATTATAACAGCAGACTTACTTAATTTTCTGTTTCCCCGCATATGTCAATAGTTAGTGTTTGACAAAATTAGCCTTAGCAAACATCACAAAGTCTTGATTCAGTTCTGGAATTTTTGTGTGAAACAACAAAGCCCTCAGAATGTTGCCAAGGTCATTAGTGGCAATGATGAGCTTAAACCTGTACCAGAATAGAGCATTAGAACTAAACCAACTCATTCCCTGAAACCAATCAATTCATTCCCATCTCCCAGTGATTTGTATCTGTCAGGAAGGTGGTTCAGTATTTATTCCACAGAATGTTTGGAGTCACACTGTGTATGCCTGAGTCTGACACTGGTCCTGATCCAAGTGAATAGTTACCTCTGCTAGTGATGACCAGCTCTGTATCCAAGACCACATTTGTATTCTTCATGTGATCTTGAAGCAGAAAGAAGGCTTTTCTGAGAATTCTTCCTTGCAAGGAAAAAGGTTTTTTTAAATTTTTTTCTGTTAATATTTTACTCTGGATTTTATCCATATGATTTTATAAAACATACTGTATAATAAATCATATGAATCAATTCAAATTATCAAGGCTGCATATATCAAATTTAAATTTGAAATACCCTATACTAAATAAACTATTATAGTATTTATTATAGTAAATACTCTTTTAAAAATGCTTTTGGGCATAATCAACCTGTTGTTTTGACAATGTTTAATAAAACTAAAAATGTACTAAATGTATGAAATGAGCCTTCAAAATTTTCATTATTTCCTGGTGGTCCATTATGAAATGACATTTTTTTCCTGAGTAATAAAGACCTTTTGAGGAAGAAAAAAAATATAAATTCCTGCATCCACAGTATAATTGTATTGTTCATTGAAATTGCTTTTCTGACAAATTGTGGTTATGTAATGTAAACACATAACTAACACTTTACTCTGAATAACTTTCTAATCATCAAGCACCACATGACACAGGCATTTTCCTTCTCTATGAAACTTCAATAAAATGGTGCTTTCAGTCTAAGATTTCAAATTTACAATTCCAAATGAAAAATAATGGCTTCTTTAAAAATGTTAGTTTTATTTTTCCGTGTAATTTCTACCCAGACTTTATGCCTGCACTCTTCACAATGCAAAGCTTATGTTTTAAGTTACATGATAGGGGATAATCTGTAAATAAAAAGAAGATACTAGTATTAGTAGTTAGCACAAAAGCATGTCTGTGTTCTCAGATGAGTTTTTAAAATTTTATCCATCCTTAATTAATACTATACAACAGTAAAAATCTGTTAGAAATACTATTGAATAAACGCTTTGTCTATTCAAAGCATCAACCTTAAAATGGTTTTCCTTACAAAGGAACCTTGTGTCATTTCTCCAGAATTCTTTAGGCCATGCCTACAAGTAGAAAGTAGACTTTAGGAAGACCTTAGAAGTTCCAGGGCCTTATGAAGTGATAATGATAATGATGTCACTAAGAGGGACAGGAAGTAAAACAGCTGCCACAGGCTGGTTTTTCAGCTCCCCAAGATCAGGAAGTCTGCATACTTGTATCTTTGTTTTCTTTTCTTTTTTCTTTTGCTTTTATTATGCGTCAGCCTATCCCTAAGGGCTGAAACATCAGGTTTCTAAGAGTGTTTCCATGGACTCTTTCTCAAATGAGAACTGAGCGTGGACTTCTTCTCTGCCAGCGAGCATTAGAACAGTTCTTTACTAGAAGCCATTCTTTCCTCATCTCTAAGATGGAGATCACTCTGCCAACCTTTTAGGAATTATAGCAACAGCCAGACTAACATTGTAAAGTCAGTCCCCTCACATTTAGAGTCTGGAACTCCTCAGGCAACCCCGTGGGAGCTGCCTGAACAACAATCCTGCATAACCAGCAGACCTGTTCTATAGGCAATGGCCCAGAACATGCATTTCCTTTGCTCTTAAAAGGGAAAAGGTGGCTGTTCTCATCAGCTTCCAGGAGTTTCTGCAAAGACTGGATGGGAAGGACCCTTGGTGACCTCTGCAAGAGGAAGACTGAAGATTTCCAGGTTTACAACCCAAATTGTCATCCCTTCTGAACACTTGGAATGCATGCCCAATCCCCATGGAGATCTCTGGGTTTTTTTAGTCTTGCTCAGAGTTATAACAGGTGTCCACCCTGGATGTAGCCGTGGGGGGTCTTATGGAAATAAGAAGTGTTTTGTCATGTTGGGTAGAAACAAGCAGCAATGGCTCTGTTGTTACAGAAGTAGATGGCTGCAGAGTGGATCCTTGTGGTGTGTGAAGCATGTTCCTGGAGATACTGAATTTAGGCTCTCCCTGTCTCTGCAGCATGAAACCCTCCACTGCTTAGGAGACTGAGACTCTGTAGGAACCCTGAGAAATCCAGAGGAGATCCCCCAACAGATCCTTGAATCATCATCATCATCATCGTCATCTTCATCAACCATCATGATGATTATCATCCACATAATCATTATCCTCCTCATTCTCCAGCCCTGGGATCCCTGCAGCAATAATGACCAACTTCGCTCCCAAAACTCTTCAACTTTCCTTTCCCTTCTTCCCTTGGAATAATTTCCATTTGCCCTGCCCCAGCCTTTGTTGTTGTTCAGTCACTCAGTCATGTCATACTCTTTGCAAGTCTGACCCATGAACTGCAGCACTCCAGGCTTCCCTGTCCTTCACTATCTTCGGGACTTTGCTCAAACTCATGTCCATTGAGTCAGTGATGCCATCCAACCATCTCATCCTCCATTGCCCCCTTCCCCTTCTCTCCTCTATCTTTCCCAGCATCAGGGTATGTTTTCCATTGAGTTTTGCATCAAATGTCCAAAGTATTGGAGCTTCAGCTTCAGTATCAGTCCTTCTGATGAATATTCAGGGTTGATTTCCTTTAGGACTGACTGGTTTGATATCTTTGCAGTCCAAGGGATTCTCAAGTGTTTTCTCCAGCACCAGAGTGCAAAAGCATCAATTCTTTGGTGCTCAGCCTTCTTTATGGTCCAGCTCTCACATAACTACTGGAAAACCCATAGTTTTGACTAGATGGACCTTTGTAGGCAAAGTGATATCTCTGCTTTTGAATATGCTGTCTAGGTTTATCATAGCTTTTCTTTCAAGGAGCCAAGTGTCTTTGAATTTTTGGGCTGTGTCACTGTCTGCAGTGATTTTGGAGCCCAGGAAAATAAAGTCTCTCACTGTTTCCACTGTTTCCCCTTCTGTTTCCCATGAAGTGATGAGACCAGATGCCATGATCTTGTTTTTTGAATGTTGAGTTTTAAGCCACCTTTTTCACTCTCCTCCTTCACTGTCTTAGTTTCTCTTCACTTCCTGCCATTAGAGTGGTGGTATCTAAATTTTTGAGTCCACAGTCCATCCTGTTTTCTGCGGTTCCCACTCCTTCCTTACCAAATCCCATTTTTGTTTGTGTTTGTTTATTATCTGCTTTGATGATCTTCGGATCACAATTTGCTGGCAATGAGCAGAACTATAGATTAAATTCAGTCTTCATTATAGAGACCAGATTGGAGACACAAAGTCATGCAGTTAGTTGGTAATAGTCTCATATTTGGTTTCACGGTTTGGGCTTCTGAAAAAGTGCTTTGTTTTTCATTTTGAAAGAAGTCTTCCATTGCCAGAGCCTCAAAACTACTAACTATATTCATCTCATTGTACAAATAAAAGCATGAACCTGAGAGAGGCTGGCGTTCCCCCAGCATCACAAAGTCAGTGTGTGAGAGTCAGATGAGTCCCCAGATCTACTGACATGAAGCGCAGCCCCCAGGGCAGGGCCCGACCTGCTTCTCAGGGAAACCCTCCCGGGGCCAAGGGAGTATGTATCATGGCTCTAAGAAGATAGCCCCATAGAGGCTGCTCTAGCCCAGAGAAAAGGCATCATGAAAAAGAAACTGATGTTGGCCTTACCTAGACTGATCTACACCAGCACTGAACACAGTACCAAGTGGACAGCCTCGGGTTTCTGTGCCTTTACACATCTGGCATGTATGCACACACTTTTGAAAGAATACTGCAGAATGGTAGCCTCTCATGGATAGTTGAACCTCCTCATGTTCACTTTGAAATTCCAGGAATTAGTTATGTCATCTTGGGCTTATTAATGCTAGAATGTAGACTAACTTGACCAAATTGTAACATACACCAAATAGTAAATATTAGCACTATGGTTTGTCCATTCAGTGTAATTACTGTCAGCTACTAGGTTTGGGTAACTATTCAAATTAACAGAAACACTGAATTTTGTAGCTTTTGCTCAGAACTGGGAATGTTCTTTATGTTCATAGTTACTTTAGGGGATGAGGTTTACAATTCATATGTGAAGACCCTCTAATCAATTTGGGTATAGTACTTTGACCCTGAAATTTCATTAGTCTATTAAAGTACCTTGAAATAGCTATTCTGTTTTTATTTCTCCTGAAAGTATGGTAATTTTTACCTTGCTAATTATTAATTATAGTTTTGTATAATGGATCTATAATACATGCAGTGATATCATCTTTGCACATGTGAACACAATACATGACTTACATTCTTTTCTCCTTACACCGAGAGATGGCATTCCATTTTTGGAGTTATTCTTGATGTCAAGTGAAGGAGACTGCTGGGTCGTGTGAGTCAGGTGCACTGCTGCAAACCTGTCATCTCTGGTCTGGTGTTGCTCTCCTTTTACTTCCTCCACTGCTAGAGGCTGGATTCTGTATGGTCTGCCAGAACTAGTCACTTTGTGGAATAGCACACAAATGTATGTCCATGTGATTCAGACAGCAGGGACTCAGATGTGACCTGTGAGTGCCTATGTGCCTGGCCCTGCCAGCTGTCAGCCAGGGGGAGGCAGGAGGCCCCCGGCCCTGGCCTTCCGACCAGGCTCCTCCCTCTGCACACAGGTGCCTGCAGCTCCCTTGGCTTTGTCTGGCCTCTGAGAGCCCAGGGACATCGGGTGCACGTGCCTGTCCCTGTGTTGAGCAGTTGACTTCTGCACTTCCTGTTTTCTGGGGGTGGCAGTAGACTGAAGAGAAAGCAGCCCAGTCTGAAACCAGGCATTATTTCCATCAAATTTTGCACCCAGAGCAAACTTCATGGCCTAACCGAGTTTAAGAGCCCCCAGCTTTAAGCTGACTCTTACAAGGCAGTCTGTGGTCAACATTTCTGTCCAAAGTCTCATTTCCATCATATTTAGAAAATTCCAACAGAACAGTAAGAAACAGATATTTTAAAAATACAGCCCACCAAGGTGGTCAAAACACTGGATGAGCTAAGTCAAAGAAGAACACAGTATCTGAATGTGCAGTTAGCTATTGAAACAGGACTCAGCCCTCCAGTATTAGACACTAATGGTGCTTAGTCATCTGCAGATTAAAGCCAGCATGTGCTGATTCTGCAGACTGGTAAAGACGGCTGAACTCGGAGCAAACCAGCACACCAAAGCAGAGTTGTCTATTAGAAGAAAAGTCAGAGTACTGGAAAGTGTTGGAAAGAGTTGGGGAAAGTGGAGTGACTACCAAGGCATACATTGCTGGTGAGAATATAGCCTGAGATGCTGGAACATTGTCAGGTAGTAAGTGTTGGGCTGAAGGTAGGCCATTCAGTTATGGTCTTGCTTATGCATTCAAGAGATGTGACTGCAGGCGCCTACAGAGCCTGTACAGGAAGCTTCATAGCAGCTTTATTCATAATAACACATGTAGGAAAAACCAACAAAATTCCCAACAAAAGGAGAATAAGTAATTCGATTTTTATTTATCTCCACACCATATACCACAAATAAATATTAAACTACTGATACACAAAATAATTCCAAAGCATTGTGTTGATCAAAATCTCATACAGGGTGAATGAGGAGATGATACAATTTTTATGACCATCAAAAACAGGTAAAAGGAAGTTGAATGTCAGAGGTCACAATAGTGGTTGATTCCCTTGAAGTGGGGAGATTGCAGACTAAGAGAATCATGTTTTTGTTGTTGTTGTTCAGTCACTTGTCTGATTCTTTGCGACCCCTTGGATGCAGCATGCCAGGCTTCCCTGTCCTTTGTTCTCTCCTGGAGTTTGCTCAAACTCATGTCCATTGAATTGGTGAGGCCATCCAACCATCTTATCCTCTATCGCCCTCTTCTCCTGCCTTCAATCTTTCCCAGCATCAAGGTTTTCTCCAATGAGTCAGCTCATTGCATCAGGTGGCCAACGTATTGGAGCTTCAGCTTCAGCATCAGTCCATCCAATGGGCGTTCAGGGTTGATTTCCTTTAGGATTAACTGGTTTGATCTCCTTGCTGTCCAAGGGACTCTTAAGAGTCTTCTCCAGCACTACAGTTCAAACGCACCAATCCTTTGGTGTTCAGCCTTCTTTATAGTCCAGCTCTCACATCCGTACATGACTACTGGAAAAACCATAACTTTGACTATACTGACCTTGGTCGGCAAAGTAACTTCTTTGCTTTTTAATATGCTGTCTAGGTTTGTCATAGCTTTTCTTCCAAGGAGCAAGGATCTTTTAATTTCGTGGCTGAAGTCACCATCCGCAGTGATTTTGAAGCCCATGAAAATAAAGTCTCTCACTGTTTCCACTGTTTTCCCCATCTATTTTCCATGCAGTGATGGGACTGGATGCCATGATCTTCATTTTTTGAATGTTGAGTTTTAAGCCAGCTTTTTCAGTCTTCTCTTTCACCTTTAATAAGAGGCTCTTCCTCTTCACTTTCTGCCATAAGGGTGGCATCATCTGCATATCTGAGATTGTTGATATTTCTCCCAGCAATCTTGATTCCAGCTTGTGATTCATGGAGCCTGGCATTTCGTTATGATGTCCTCTGCATATAAGTTAAATAAGCAAGGTGACGGTATACAGCCTTGACTTACTTCTTTCCTAATTTTGAACCAGTCCATTGTTCCATGTCCAGTTCTGAGTATTCCTTCTTGACCTGCATACAGGTTTCTTAGCAGGCAGGTAGTTCAGTTCAGTTCAGTTGCTCAGTCATGTCCAACTCTTTGTGACCCCGTGAATCGCAGCATGCGAGGCCTCCCTGTCCATCACCAACTCCCGGAGTTCACTCAGACTCACGTCCATCAAGTCAGTGATGCCATCCAGCCATCCCATCCTCTGTCGTCCCCTTCTCCTGCCCCCAATCCCTCCAAGCATCAGAGTCTTTTCCAGTGAGTCAACTCTTCACATGAGGTGGCCAAAGTACTGGAGTTTCAGCTTTAGCATCATTCCTTCCAAAGAAATCCCAGGGTTTAAGGTGGTCTGTTATTCCCAACTCATTAAGAATATTCCACAGTTTGTGTGATCCACACAGTCAAAGATAATTGTGAGAGGAATATATAATGCTGGAAGGTTCTAGATCTTGATCTATGTGATGACTTCACAGGTAAACACATATGCAAAAACTCATCAAGCTGCATACCTAAAATAAGTGCGTCTTTTACTTGTTGCTGTGAATTGCTCCTCAGTTAAAACATTACAAAGAACTAAGTCTCCTTCCTTTCATCTGGTGAGATTTTGAATGAGCTACTCTCTTAACCCAAATTCTTTCTTTTTTATTTGTTTTTAAATTTATTTATTTATTAATTGAAGGGTACTTGCTTTACAGAATTGTGTTGGTTTCTGCCAAACATCAACTTGAATCAGCCATAGGTATACATATATCCCCTCTTTCTTGAGCTCCCTCCCCGATCCCCGCCCCCAACCCAGTTATTACGCCCAGGTTTGAGTTCCCTGAGTGATACAGCAAACTCCCATTGGCTATCTATTTTACATATGTTAACCCAAATTCTTTTGTCTCTATATGATTGTCGGCTTTTTCTGTATTCCTCCAGTTACTTTTCCAATACCTGCATTAAAAACCTCCTTCCTTGAAAATAAGGTTTTGACCTCTAAATAGCTCAAAGTGGACATTTCCCAGTTGTGGCTAGAATATGTTTCTCTTTAGTTCTGATTACTTGTTTGTGTAGAAGTGCTGGGGTCCAGCCCTGGTAGATCCAGGAATTCGAAGGGTGGACAGAGTCGGCGAGGAAAACTTATTTATTTATTAATATAAGATTAAATTAGGAAGAAGTAGTGTAGTAAGAAAATTAAGTGGAGAGAAGAGGCTGATTAACTTGGGTTACATGGAAAACCAATAAAGCTCCAGACAAGGAGCTTGCACCATCTACGTTAGGCCGCCGGCGCCCATTTGAATATCGGAGAGTGCCCCGCCTTGGGCTCTCTCTCTTAGGGATCTTAAAAGCCGGGGCAAGTAAGTAGACATAGTGAGCCTCCATGCCCCACATGGGAATTCAGCCTGAAATTAGAGTAAAGAGGAGACACTGGGGAAACCAGTCCAGCGACTGGCTCTCCTTCTATTGTCCTTCAAGGCCTTTTATACTTTTGATTATACATAGAGATCAATGGGTAATACAAAATTATGTAGCATTCGCAGCCCAGACTCTTTCTGTATATTTTTTGTATACAAAAGGTCTCAGGTGATTTACATTATCTTCTGGCCAAGAGGCTTGTTAACACTTTTTGGCTCTCTTCCTTAATGAATGCTAATTTCGTTTCCCCTGAAGTGTTTTTCTTTAATCTGCATCTCCTTAAAGCGTTAAAGTTACATCTCTATAGAGTAAAGGCGCAGTGGGTTATAACAAAGAAGGTACTTAACTCAAAGATCTAATGTTGCTAATACCAGGTCTACTACTTGTTTTTCTATATACCAACTATATCTAAAAATAAAGGATATGAAAATTTGGCAGCAAGTATTGGCTCAACAAATGAAACCTTTAATCAGTCCTATTCTAAAGATTTTGACTCCTCGGAAGCCCCTACATTCCTAGGATGTTTTAAGCTTCCTGTGCCTCCTGCGGTCAGGAGGCCTCAGAACAATCACAAGCGCAGCTGTAGGAGTCCTGCAGGCAGGCTAGAAAGCCATCAGAGGGGATTTTGGATTGAAACACTCTTTCAAATGCAGAAGACTAAAGCCCTGAATTGACTTTTTCCAGAGAATGTCAGAAGAGTGGAAAAGCAGAGCACAAAACCCGGCAGATTTTTGTTGGGGTACATGCTTAGGAATTTCCAGAGGGGCCCCTGAAGTCTGAGCACGCCTTGCGTATGTCAGCTTCCTTCCTCATGACCTTGTCACGGGTGGGATTCCTCACACTGGCCCCCGGCATAGAAGCACAGTCTTCATCCTGGGCTCAAAGCTCTGTCCCTATGTGATTGTCTGGAGCCCTTGTTGTTGAGGCTGAGTGCCTCCTGAGTATGTTCATCTGCTAAGATCCTCCTCTGTGAGCCTGCATCCTGGGTTCCATTGCTGTCACCCACCCAGCTGTTTAGACATCTGGTTACTAAGTCTTCTTGAGCATAAACACCCCAGGCATGGACTTCCCTGGCAGTCCAGAGGTTGAGACTCTGAGCTTCTACTGCAAGGAATGTTTAAGTTTGATCCCTGATCAAGGAGCTGATATCCCACATGCTGCACTGTGTGGCCAACCTCCCCCTCAAAAAAGCCCCCAAACAAGCAAAATCTACCCAGGTCACTTGGTGTTAATAGCCAACTCCTATACATAGTTCTGAATCCTTCCTGTATTTACTTAGAACATTTCTGCTCATTTATGGGTAATTCCTTAATTTTTAATTCCATGTTTCTGTAGACACTTGTCATCTCTTGCCTCAGCTGGCTGAAGCTCTGCGTCCTTATGTCAGGACACATGTGTTTGTGCAGTGCCTTTTAGGATCAAACAGGAAGTTTAAACAAGAAAACAAAACATGGCTCCTATTTGGGTAGTTTGACAGAGAATGGAGCAAATCATATTCCTCAAAAAAAATTAAATATAGATAAAGCATGTATGAAATATTTAGCCCCTAAGTTATATGTTATTCTTTCCCTGACAATTATATCATAAAAAACTTTTATTAACAACTTTAATATAAACAATGTGCCATAAGATATTCAGGATCCCAAAATAATAGCTTGTGCCAAACCATTTTTCATCTTTAGATCTCACAAACATTTTAGATTCCATTATTATTTACCTCATTTATTTTTATGAGGTGTTTGAGCTAGTCATATTAGTGTTGAAATTTGACCTTTGAAATTTAGTGTGGTGCTCATAAACTTTACATGAATAAAACACAGTTTGTTACTTTTCAGCTTTGAAGTTGAGTGGGGAGTAAAGAAATACATGAAATGAGACAGTATAAACTTGTTTTTGATGGATCCTCCTGATTTCTGTGATGCATAATTTTTCAGAATTTTGAAATAAGCTTCAAGCCCTGTCAAATAAGAGATCAGAACCTAATGAAAAGATGTAGCTTAGATACATAGAAGGGATGATCAGTAATGGCAAACATACCAACGGAGTGAATGGCACTGTGATTTGTTGCAGAAATAAGCGTGGCTGGTGATGTCAGAAAAGCCTTCAGAGAGACAGTCTTCATGTCTATGGTTTTAGGTAAAGCAGGGAACACGTCCAGGTGTGGAGAAGGTATCTCTGTGATCATCGATGTGGCTGTGGGAAATAAGCAAGGGTTTTGTAAATGAGGAGCACAGTTTGTTAGGCAAGAGGAAATCAGTCCAGAAGGAGAAGAGACACATTTGAGAACCAGATTGAAACTAGATTGTGGAAACTGCTGGGAAACAGAGAAGACATTTCTCATGAGAAAGTGAGAAGTGGAACCTCATCACACTTATTTAGCAAGAGGTCAACCTTGTGAAAATAGTTTACATTAGAGCAACTCTAGTTTTCACTTTTGGATAAATATGCATCCAAGAGAAATTATAATGGAAAGGCAGCATCAGTAAACTGCCTTCCCACCGTTGAGTGGCTTTTGAAGTAATCTCACGAGGCAGTGAGTATCTGGACCAAGATGGTGACTGACAGTAGAATTAAGAATGGGCTGTATTTCAGAGATATTTAGAAAGGAAGTGTGTTAGGTTTTGAAGCTGTCTGCATAAGATGTGGGTGGAGGGGAAGAACGTGTTTGAGTGACAGCTCAGGAGGAGGTGCTCACGTCCAGAGGAGGTGCTTTCATCCCCCCTGTGGCTGATGGAGGTGGCCTGGGTCAGGGACAAGCAGACAGGGGGATGGTGCCCAGTGTCCAGCTCAAGCACAGCACTGGCAGGAACCTTGGTCCAGGGCTCTGAACACTGAACGATATTGCCCAGCGATGGACTTCATGAGTGGACCCTGCTGGGAACTCTGAGCTAACCCCTGCCTCCTTCCACTCACTGTAGGACACTCATTGATGCAAAACTGAGCTCGGAGTGCCTGGATGGGTAATGAGTTCTAAAGGAATAAATAAATGAGCCCTGCCTGCATATCTTGTCTTCATTCTCAGATTGACTTATACTGTCTCATCAGTATTACTTTCTGCTCACCATTAGCCATATTAAAATGATCATAACATGTAATTTCACGGTTTCTCTTGATGCCTGTGACCTGATTCCTCTTGAGATGTACTTACCTAATTGTATTTTACTTTAAGCTGGGTGAGAAATGTTTCTAGATCTCATTTGGTATAGTACATGGAATAGCTTTAATTGCAAAATCATACAGTTTCATCTTGTGGCTCAGATGATAAAGAATCTGCCTGCAGTTTGGGAGATCTGGATTCAATCCTGGGTTGGGACGATCCCCTGGAGAAGGAAATGGTGACATACCCCATTATTCTTGCCTGGAGAATTCCAGGGACAGAAAAGCCTGGTGGGCTATAGTCCATGGGGTTGCAGAGTTGGACATGACTGAACGATTAACAACCCATCTATCAATACAAAGAGTTTGAGAGACCTAATGTCTGTATTTCAGGGACCATGTAGATACATTTTTTTCTGTACATAAACCTTTAAGAAAATTAGTTTTTCTAAGATTTATTACATGTCGAATGTCAATGTAAGGGAGATTTTGTATACATTTGCTTACAATATTTTGCCAAAAGAAAAAAATCTATTAGTTTTTGGAGCCACAGGGCAGTAAGAAACCACAGGCAAATACTGCAGGCTACTCATCTTAGTTTGACGGGGATACTGAGACTGTTCCATTTCTTTGCAGAAGTGAAAAAAATCCACCTAGTTATGCTTGAGGAAACCTGCCAGAGGGAATTCCTACTACTGTGTGCATTTCTCATACAAGTCAGCAGGGAGTGAGTGGATGAAAGCTGGTCTTCAGCACCAACCATTAATTTTGAGAAACACCAGCTGACAAACCCCTTTTGCTTCTGGTTATATTTAGAGCATGTCTAAAACTTTCTCTAAATTTCTTGAGTACAAAACATACAAGCAGCCATCCCTAAATGAATTAAGGTTGAAACTGGGGAGTATCAGCTTAGACATATCATACCAATTTCAGGTGGTAAAGGATAATTTTTTTCCCAGTCAACTGAGGTGTTAATAAATAGCTTGCTTATCATTTTGCTCAGGAGGGCATTATACCAAGGTCTTCCCTCCAAAATCACCACATGAGAGATAACAGTCTATCTGATATTGATATGAATGTTTATTTTTAAGCAATATTTTCCTGTGAGTTAGCCACTTACAGCTCCCTCTATACTGAAATATGTCCTGGGTTCGTCTGTGGTCAGTGTGTTCTGGGTGTTCTGGGGAATGTTTCTCTGTCATAACGTCATCTCAGCACAGTGTTAATTTTGTTCCCCAGGGATGCCTTTCTTGGAGAGACAGTGCTATCCTGGAATGTTGCAATGGCTCCCTTGCTTGTTCCCACTGCATATTACGAGACTATATTTAAACTGTTTTTTCTTTCCCTCCAGCACATTTCCCCGCCCGACAACCGCCCCTGCAAAAACTAAGGATATTCAATAACAAATATTCTGAACAATTTTTTTTACTTTCTTTTAACAGAGTAAGCTCTTTAATGTACATTACCAAGAATAGTTTAACAAGTTTTTATTTACACAGTTAAAACATGAATGTACTTTCATTATAAAAATTCACATGAGAAAGAAAGTCTACAGAGCATAAGTGAGAATCTCCCTTCTTTGTCTCAGAATTCTCTCCGGGGTCATCACAGTTCCTTCTCTATGGAAATCATAGTCGTTGCCCATGTCTGTTCTACCTAAAATTTACAGTGATGCAATTTTTGAGATGTTACAACCATTGTATTAATTTAATTTTACACGTTGTTCCTTATATTTGCCTGGAACTGTAAACTGTATTATGGATTCCACCCCCTCCAATCACAATATTTTGAATGATTAGAAATTGACTGAAGGGTTAACTAAGCACAAGTTGATGGTGCATTTCTTAAGTGTTCTTAGCCACAATTTTTCAATCTTTAAAATGAGAGTTAGTAAAAATATATACCTCCTAAGATTGCTGCAAAGGACCAAATAAATAATAGATTGGAACATTTGTTCTTATCTATGAAAATTCATGAAATTAACTACATGTTATTTTCATGCAAACTGGGAAATTCATGTTTAGGAATGAACTGAGCAGCACAGACAGGCTGACACATCTTATGTTTGTGTAAAAGTCTTTTGTACAGCAGTTTTTTCAAGTAACTACCCTGTGATCCATGATCTTCTTGGGGATGTTATTATTTATGCCAGAGTCAGAGGAGGGATTAATTGATCAAAGTAAAATGAAATAAAAAGCAGAAGAAATTAACACCTACTAAATTCAAAGGGAAAATGTCAGCTTCTGAGTCATGTAATTGCAGTGACTCTCTCAAGCAGAAAAAAAGTTACAGGATCAGACTCTGAATCTGAGTCAGTGCTGAAAAAATTCTGATTAACATTTCGTCATTGATTTTCTCACCAAAGGTTGGTGTGTTTTTCACCAGTGCCACTGACTTAAGTTTTTCCTGTTCTCTATCAGCCCTATTTAGATTTTGCAGGTCAGTAATATGCAGATGGTGATTGCAGCCATGAAATTAAAAGACGCTTACTCCTTGGAAGGAAAGTTATGACCAACCTAGATAGCATATTAAAATGCAGAGACATTATTTTGCCAACAAATGTCTGTTTAGTCAAGGCTATGGTTTTTCTAGTGGTCATGTATGGATATGAGAGTTGGACTGTGAAGAAGGCTGAGTGCTGAAGAATCGATGCTTTTGAACTGTGGTGTTGGAGAAGACTCTTGAGAGTCCCTTGGACTGCAAGAAGATCCAACCAGTCCATCCTAAAGGAGATCAGTCCTGGGTGTTCTTTGGAAGGAATGATGCTAAAGCTGAAACTCCAATACTTTGGCCACTTCATGCAAAGAGTTGACTCATTGGAAAAGACTCTAATGCCGGGAGGGACTGAGGGCAGGAGGAGAAGGGGACGACAGAGGATGAGATGGCTGGAAGGCATCCCTAACTCAATGGACGTGAGTTTGAGTGATCTCCGGGAGTTGGTGATGGACAGGGAGGCCTGGCATGCTGCAGTTCATGGGGTCGCAAAGAGTTGGACACCACTGAGTGACTGAACTGAACTGAACTGAACTGATTATGCAGATTACATCCAATGAAAAGCTTCTTTACTTCCTAAATAAACATGGTTGTATAAAGTAGCTTTCTGAAATTACACTCTTCTAAATCATTTTCCCATTATGGGAAGGTATCATCCCAGGGCTTGAGAACAGTTTTAGTGTTTTGTATCCACTAAACAATCCACTCACACCAACCTCTTCTTATTATTTTATTTTATTTATTTTTTAATTTATTTATTTTAGTTTGAGGCTAATTACATTATTGTAGTGGTTTTTGCCATACATTGATCAACTGGAATTCAGGCTTCTGTCTCACTGAAACTATGAAATGCCTTGTAAATAACAGATTTTCCTCACATGAACTGTGTATTCTTGACGAATCCTGTTCTTGTGAGCGAGCACTGACCATGTAGTTTTCATTGGGATTCAGAAAATATGACCTTTTCTATCATTCATTACTAAAGATGTTTTTTAGGAAGGAAACGCTGTGTTGCCCATGCATGTAACTTGTCTGTGGGAGATAAGAAGTCGTCGCTTTAACCCCAGGTTCCTAACAAGATGTTTGCAGGATGCATAATCCAGGCAGGAAGAAACGAGGCCTTTGATCTCACACTCAAGACATTGAAAACGTCAGGTGTGGAGCAGCGACCCCCAGTTCTTGGGGTGCCTCCCTCACTCCCTCTTCCACCCAAGACCCACAGAGTTTGGGTGGCAGTGTTGGTCCAACCTCAGGCATGTTCCCTGCGGGCAGAGCCACTGTTCCTCTTTCCCCTAAACTGCTCTGCCCGACGGGGAAGCACCCTGTGAGAAGGCAGGGCGGCCCCTCTGAGACCAGATTGCTGGGGGGCACGGCGGTGGTCCCGTGGTCAGCAGTGGTGGTCCCACGGTCAGCAGTGGTGGTGGTGGGCTTCACTAGGATCACATGGGCCTCTGCTGGGGAAGGCTTTGTCTCCTCCCCTGATCACTGGTCCAGGGGTGTCTCCCCCACTGGCCACAGCAAACCTTCCAGCAGGATGGCAGGGCCCTGTGCAGGGGTGCTCTGAGAGTGTTAGGTGTGTTCTCTGCCCCTCTCTGTTCACCTGACTGCAATGTGGGGTCCCTGAGATGGGATTCAGTACACTCCTTTAGCATCCCAAAGCTATGGGATGAAAACCCATCCAAGCTTAATAAAGGCTATCGTTCTTTCTGCCATTGCTGTCAGCCTCCTGCCCTGCAGCAGTGCTTGAAAAATGGGAAATTACCTAACCTAGAACTTTATTTAATCATCCAGCCTCCTCAGGTAAAAGCCTCTTTCTCTTGCAAAAACAACATAATTTGCGGGGAACCAGCAAAGGCCTTTCAAGGCTTTATTTTTATGGGTAATGTTATATGTGCTTACAGAAGGTCTTAATACACAGGTGCTTATACTGAAGTGTGTACTGCTAAACACTCAGCAGCTGGCATCCTGAAGCGTGTAATCCCCCATCTAGTTATTACCCACCTCACCTCTGCCGGGATTGACATACGCTGCACGTCAGAGACTTCCAGCCTTTGTATAGTCCTCCATCCAGGAGAATTAAAAATAATACCACCAAAACTAAGAGTTCTGATTCTGAGTATTAAACCTTTACCGAATAAAAACCTACACATCCCCACCAGCTACAACCATATCATGCGTTTATTAGTTCAACAAATATTTATCAAGAATGACTATTATCTACTCACTAGGAATATAGGGATGGGCAGAAGAGTGAAGTCTCTGTCACAAGGAGCAAACAATGCCCTGAAATATCCTCACACCATGAGGTAAGGAAGGGTAGAGACAGGGGAGGAAGGGTAGAGACAGCATTTAATTGGGGAAATTTTGTCTATATGAAACGGTTCCATAGCAGCCCTGTGTTTGTCCTTTCACTTGAGACAATTTTTTAGAGAATAGGCTATTTGTGAACCTTCCTCTAGGGACCTTCAAGTGTTTGAAGAAAACAAAACAAACAAATAATCCTGCCACCACAAAGCATGATATCCTTGTGAAGGATATTTCATTGGCACATCTCAAAATGTGTATGCATATTGTTATACTTTGTATTACTATGTATTTTTAAACCATATATCAAATGCCTTGTGTTTCTTTACAATTCAATTTTGTAAGTTTTTCCTAGTTTACATTTTAAAAAATTATTTCTTTTTAACTGAATGATAA
Organism: Capricornis sumatraensis; assembly: GCF_032405125.1. Taxonomy (NCBI): domain Eukaryota; kingdom Metazoa; phylum Chordata; class Mammalia; order Artiodactyla; family Bovidae; genus Capricornis; species Capricornis sumatraensis. The sequence goes on along the minus strand of NC_091072.1, from coordinate 42,343,388 downwards.
GTGGTTTACAGTGTTGTGTTGGTTTCTGCCATACATCATGAATCAGCCGTAGGTATACACGTGCCCACCTGCCGAACCTCCCTCCCAACTTCCTCTCAATCCCACCCCTCTAGGTCATCACAGAGCACTGAGTTTGAGCTCCATGCATCATGCAGATGAATGAATAAAGAAGCTGTGATACATATATACAATGGAATATCATTCAACTATAAAAAATCACATTTGAGTCAGTTCTAATGAAGTGGATGAACCTAGAGCCTATTATACAGAGTGAAGTAAGTCAGAAAGAGAAAGTCAAATATGGTATATTAATGCATATATATGAAATCTGGTTTACATGTGTTTTTTTCTCCATACTCAGGGATCTTATTCAACATGAATTATCAATACATTAACTTCACAGATTTGAACCACTAGATGAGAGGATGAAGCCATCTACTTGGTGACTTTGTGAGGGTTTTGAGGCTTGTCTACAAGACAGGCATCAGCGGCTGGCCTGTTAAGTGTATCAGAAGTGTAGGATGGTGCTGAAATTTACTTTAGTGATAAGACATCTCAGGATACACATTTCAGATGAAATGCAGTTACCAGTACAAATATTTCAATGTCATTAATTTTATCCTGTAAGTTGGTATTTGTAGAGTTGAAAACAGCTAGCCAAAAATTGTTTTCTCTCCAAATTTGATTACTTTCAATTCACCTTATTAAACCCTAAAGGCCAAATATCACATAAATTCCTAACCCACAGACATTTATAAACCAGGTCCCAGCTGTGCTGCATTCTGGAGAGCCACGCCCTGACTTGTGCTGCTCAGCGCCCCACCCCAGAGAAACCCCACCACCACCACGGTTGTTAGCTTCGTCTTCACACTCAAGTCCAGTTCCATGTGCGTTTGTGGTTCAGTTCAGTTCAGTTACCTAGCCATGGCTGACTCTTTGCAACCCCATGGACCACAGCACGCCAGGCGGAAGCTGTCCATCACCATCATTAACTCCCAGAGTTTACCCTAACTCATGTCCATTGAGTCGGTGATGCCATCCAACCATCTTATCCTCTTGTTGTCCCCTTCTGTTCCTGCCTTCAATCTTTCCCAGCATCAGGGTCTTTTCCAATGAGTCCGTTCTTCCCATCAGGTGGCCAAAGTATTGGAGTTTCAGCTTCAGCATCAGTCCTTTCAATGAATATTCAGGATTGATTTCCTTTATGATTGACTGGTTGTATCTCCTTGCAGTCCAAGGGACTCTCAAGAGTCTTCTCCAATACCACAGTTCAAAAGCATCAATTCTTCAGTGCTCAGCTTTCTTTATAGTCCAACTCTCACATCCATACATGACTACTGGAAAAAAGCTACATAGCTTTGACTAGACAGACCTCTGTTGGCAAAGTAATGTCTCTGCTTTTTAATATGCTGTCTAGGTTGGTCACAGCTTTTCTTCCAATGAGCTAGCTTCTTTTAATTTCATGGCTGCAGTCACCATTTGCTGTGATTTTGGAACCCTCTTCTCCAAACACACCATCCGCAGTGTTTGTGGTTAGATCCAGTATTTATCTCTGTTACAGTGACCCCTCACCCCCATACTTTCCCACAGACATAAGATGTCTGCAGTTACTTGTATGAATGATGCCACATTGTATTTTTCTGTCAGCTCTGTGAGCTCCTCAGCTTCAGAATTATGTAAAAGTTACATCAACGGACTTTGACTAGATACAAGAATGAAGAAACTATAAGCTTGTTTGTGGTTACACTTCGGGCCCCCCTGGATGATCCACAGGGCTCTCCCCATCTCAGTACCTCTGGCTGAGTCACACAGGCATAGTCATGTTTGGGTAAAGGACAGAGTGTGCAGGATCTGGGTTCCTTTGGGGGCTAGATGCCTGGATTTGTGTGAGTGTGTGGAGAAGGCAAATGTGTTAATTATTACAGAAATAACATCAAGCCAGTAGTTTCTGGGGTTGGATCTGGGGTCTTGGATTGATTCTGAACCAACACGCAGGGTATTTGGGGTGATGGACTCATTCTCTGCCTTGACTGTGGCTGTGTAAGTTACACATTTATCAAAATTCCTCTAATTATACACTTAACCTTGGTGAATTTTTGCTCACCAATTATACCCTAATAACTTCTATTTTAGAAGGTAAAGATAATCACTCATAAGAGAGTTTAGCTACATGTAGACATTAATGAAAGATGGGGTGAACTGTCTTCCTAGAACAACCACCACCATCTTTCTGGTTCACACTGAACAGAATTAATTCAACGGCTATTTACAGGATCTGGAATTTCCCTAAGAACACACGTAGATAAATGGAGAAACATTTGTTTATGAAACTCTCCCAAATTTTGGTGAAAAGAGAAAGATAAGGTAGTATTTGAGCCACAGCCTACCTGCAGTCCTACCCCAAATCCCGTGTTGCTGTGACCGAAGCTCTGCTCTGGTGAGCAGGGCAAGGCTGGTCCCACTTCCTTCAGGGCAGAGATTCCACGTGGAAGAGACAGCAGAGAGGACCCAGGCCTGGTCGGAGATCGCAGCCCTCTCTCTGTGCACAGGGTGTCCTGTCCTTGCAGAGACGTACGTCCAACTGCTGCCTTGGCACAGCCTTCCGCAGAATCAGAGACTGTGGGAGCTTGTGCCTGGGGGCCTCATGGGCTGCAGGGGCAGGGAGCACAGGCAGGCCTGTGACGGCACAGGGCCCAGTGGGGGCCCTGCGTTTGGAGAGTCTTGGCGGCGCTCTGAGGAGGGGAGGTGGCCGCTGAGAAGCCAGGTCAACACTCGGCCCTCCCCCGCCGGGCCCTGGAGACTGTGAGCCGGAGAGGTTGGCTCCACCCGCCCAGCCCCACGCATCCCAAACCCACCGCTGCAGGGGACTGTCTCAGGTAACCAGGTCTGAGGTCGTGTTCCTCGTGTGTGTCTCTCTGCAGTAATTTGATTACAGTTCCTCCAAGAGGCAGAAACGACGCTGGAGATCTTGGGGCTGAGCATTTAAGAGGAAATGTTGTAAAGCCAGCAGCAAGATGCAGAAGGAGACAGCAGAGGAGGGCCCTTCTGGAGGTGGGACAGGTCTTAGAGCCGGTCAACCTCCATCCATGCAAAGGCGTCCACGTTGAATCAGGCGGGACTGTGGGGAGCACATGCCTGGGGTGCTGCCAAAACACAGCTCAGTCTGCTTGCGACGCCGTGCGCTTGCTGGTGGCAAGGAGCTCAGGCCCAGCCCCTGCCCTGAGGGTGGCATTGGGGCCTGCACATGGTGGGGTGGACTCATCTGGTCCAGCCAATCTTTAGACAAGCAAGCCAAAAACAGCAAAAATAAACCTTGGAATATCGGAGACATCAATACCTAGACTTATTCCAATATATTATCTAAAATGTCCAGTTTTTAATAAAAATGACAAAGAATTAATAATTTAAAAAAATTACAAGGACATGCAAAGAAGTAGAATAGAGTGAACCATCCACAAGAAATAAAGCAGGCCCTGGAAATGGCCCTGGAAGGGTCTGGAAAGGCTAACATTTCCTTTTGTTTTTTCTTGGTTTTTCCATCTTTCTGCTCATATTGCCCATCTGTTCTTGCATTCTGGCTACTTCTTCCGCTGGCTTGCTTGGCCTATCACTCATAGTCCTTTCAGATTCTCAGACTGATAACTCAAGCACTGCTGCCTGTTAGGTAAAAGACGACCAGGACACCAAAAAGAGTGTCTAACAGGCTTTAATGGGGAAGCGCTCCTGGGCGGGGTTCCTGGACCCGAACGAGGCAGGTCAAGGAAGTCAGTGCCCGGACCGTGTTGGGGGTGGTTTTTATACGTTTGTTGTGAGGGATGGTCAGGCTAGATGGACAGGGTTTTGGATAGGTCGCCAGGCCCAGGTGTCACTGGCTGCCAGGTCCTTCTACATGGCTGGGGTGGGGTGGCTTTAGCTGGTGAAATGCGCTGTCATTGGTCCCCAGGATCTGGGAGGCTCCTTCCATTAGGAATTACCCCTGCCAGTGGGAGGGAGAGGAGGGGCAGCCCATCATGGCCCCCCGGGGTCTGGCCTTACATTCTGACCCTTTTGATAGGATAAGGGGCGCCGTTATTGCTTCCGGCTACTTCCTGCTGAACTGGGGCGTTGCTGGGGCTGAGGGTCATGGCTGGATCCTGGTGACCTTTAGGGGGCCTCAGGGTCTCTGGATGGAAGCTTGGAGTATGCGGCCACCATCAGCATCTGTCCAGTAGCCATCTGGGTTAGCTCCTTGACCCTCCGGAAGATGATCTGAAAGACACAAGGTCTTATCGACAGGATGAGGAACAAGTCTTCGAGGGGTCCAAGAAATGGGAGAAGCCATTTTGCCCAAGACGACTTTCACCATCCTGAGAAATCGAAACCGTCTGACTCGGCCTGTCCAAGTCTGATGCTCTCTCTCAGCTCTCGGACCTTGTTCTGAACTATCCCTGAGGCATTAACAAAAAAAACAACAGTCTTCTCTTAAGAACTGACAGGTTCCCCCTTTTTCAGCCATTAGCAGGTCTAGGGCCCTTCAGTTTTGGAGAGCCACTGCTACCAGAGAGGTTATCTGGGTTTATAATGCTATTAGGGAATTTGCCACTTTGTCCAGGTCTCTATTGAGGTCTGCGGACAGCTTATAGTAGAAGTGTGTGGCTGATCCCAATCCTCCCACCCCCAGTCCTAAGGCCGTGAATAAACCTCCTCCAAGGAGCAGGGGAGTTGCAGCTGATGCCCTCCGGTGGTGGTGGGTTGACTGGATCTGGTCTTCTATCACCTGTGGTGTCAGAATGGTCAGATAGGGAGTAAGAAAGACTGGGATGCAAGGCTGAGTCCAGTTGGGCAGAAAAGATTGTAATAAGGTGGTTTGCTTACAGAGAAAGAATATCCCAGGTTTTCCACATACTGGAGGGTTTGGGGATAGGGGGTGTCGTCTCGAGCCGTCACAGGCCACTGTGGTTAATGAGGTGTTGTTGGCCAGAACACAAGAGGCGTTGGCTGGGAGGTACAGTACCTCCGTGGTCAAGGGCCCCATTGGCAAGGTTACTTCTGTGGCATTTCGAGTGAGATTTTGGGCCTCTATGCATTTGCTGGGGATTGGTTGGGCAAGGAACGGTCAGGGTCTCAAGGGAAGACAGAGCCAACATGAGAGGTTTGGTGAGGTTTCAGTCAGGGTCTGATAGGTGTCATTGAGGCTGGTGAAAATTTGGAATGAAAAATCTAGGGGTTTGAGCACCTGATGAACCTGGTCTAGGAGTTTGCTGGGCTCATGGTGTGGATCAGAGGCTTCAGTTGCCAACTTTATGAGGTCCTGTTGGACCTTATGTTGTATTTGTTCTCGCCTCTTTTTGGGTCCCCTTCCCGTCTGTCATTCCGTAGTGAGTTTGCATGGTAAAACAGAGATCTTTGCCCCTAGCTTTATAGCAGTTAGAGACGGAGCTTGATTTGGTAGTCCCAAGGCTCCTGGCCGTCCAGTACCATTTACCCCCATGGGAGCACGGCTGGGCGGGTGAGGCATGACAGTCTCGGTGGACATAAGTGTAGGCTGTGAACCCAGTTCCCCAGCGGTCTCGTTCGGTGCAGCCCCAGGGGCAGGGTGTAAGTTGTCCTGCCCATGTTATCATGGCCAGGAGGAGTAGTGGCAAGAACATGTTTAGCTATGATATTAGAAGGAGAGTGATAAAAGAGAAGTCAATTTGAGATTCTGTAAAAAGGAGGAAGGTCCCCTGTAAGTGTAGATCAGAAATTGCCTGAAAGAAAGAGTCACAGTCAATAATCGGGGTAGCCAGCCAAAGGTCCTGTAGTAGGGTCCAAATAAACTCTTTAAGGCAGGCAAGGGTGAGAGACATATGGCCAGGTCAGGTTGCCCCAAAGGAATAGCACCCCAGGAGTAGTGAACAGATAATAAGGTAAGCAAGGGCCAGTAAAAGTCGAAGTGTGAGTGGCCAGTCCTGGGGGGCCATGACAGCCAGTCTAATGGCGAAGAGTATAGCCAGAGTTGTGATTGGCAACAGCCACAGTGGATGAGGCCAGACAAGCCTTGGATGGGGCGTGTCACTCACTGGTGGGAGGCAGGGGTGTCTTAGTAATTGTGATCTTGGTAGGTCCCAAGATTTTAGAGGTGTAAGTCTCCAGGGGCTTGGGAGAAGGCAGGCTGTGTAGTGGAGCCCATTTGAGCCATGTGATGTGGTACCACGGCTTGTGTCCCCACAGTTTGGCTGCTGTAGGGGTGATGAGGACCACTGTGAAAGGCCCAGTCCACCAGGGCTGAAGGGGTTGAGGCGTCAGCGTTTTTAGGAGAACCTGATCTCCTGGTGCCAAAGTGGGTGATGGGATTGCCTTGGCGTGGTCTCTGACAGGTTGAGGGAGGACATGGTCAGTGTGTTTTCTAAGTAGGGACCTCAGGAGAGTGAAATAGGACAAGTAGGTCTCCAGAAGTGGGGTTGGGGGATCCAGAAGGTTAGTCAGCAGATATGGCCTACCGTACAGCAGTTCAAAAGGTATCAAACCCGTCTTGACATGAGGAGTTACCCATATGTGGGGTCAGGGCTCCTGGCAGGAGATCAACCCAGGAGAGATGAAGTTCTGCTGTTAACCTGGTCAAATGAGCCTTGAGGATGCCGTTAGCCCGTTTTATCTTGCCTGATGACTGAGGCCAGCATATACCAGAAGGTCTGATGTCTAGGCATGTGAGTAAAGTCTTATCTGCCAATCCTGTCCCAGCAGGTGTCCCCTCAACTGGTGAGTTTCTTGTGGAGGCCTGAGTCCTCCTTGAGGAGAGGTCTTGGCACAGATTAGGCAGCGATGATGGGCTGCCTGAATGGTAGGTCGGAGATGTAATGGGGAAAAGAGAGGGCTAGGTAAGGTCAAGAGTGTGTGGGGCCCAATGTGTAAAGAGTCATGGATCTGGATGATAATGGACATTGCCTGTTTTTCGGGTAGGACTAGTTTGTTGTGGAGCGTGATCCATCCTAAGGGGTGTTAGGAAGTGCCCTCCTCTGAGAGGAGGGCCTCCTTTTTGGCCTTTGAGTAGTTAGGTGTAAGGGAGGTCCTGAGAAATAGTATAGGCAGAGGCCCCTGTTGTAAGGCTATTTGTCTGGCCATCTGGTCAGCCTTATTGTTGTCTAGGGAAACTGTGTCGTGAATTGTCTGATGTCCTTTGCAGTGTAGGATGGCTACCTGGGTGGGCTGTGAGATGGCCTCCAGGAGCTTGGCGATTAGGGGGCCGTTAGAGATGGGTGATTCCTTGGTGGTGAGGAATCCCCTCTCTCTTTTTTGCATCTGTGTATAGAGAAGCTGCTGCTGCCAGGGCACGTAGGCAGGGGAACCATCTCCAGGCGGTGGGGTCTAACTGTTTGGAGATAAATGTCACTGGCAGCATTTCAGGGCCCGCAGGCTGTATGAGGGCTCTAAAAATTATGCCCCCTTTTTTATCAGTGTACAGGTGATAGAGGAGGTTGGGATTGGGCAGGAAGAGCAGGGAAGAGGACAGCAAAGCTGAGTGAATGTTGTAGAAAGCCTTCTAGACCTCTGTTTCTGAAGAGAGCGGTCCAGTAGGCGTGTCTTTTGTGGCTGCATAGAGGGGTTTAGCCAGCGAAGCATAGTTGGGGATACGGTGCCAGAAGAATCCTGTTAGCCCCAAAAAAGACAAGATTTGTTCTCCAGTGGAAGTGGGGCAGAGGTCTCAGAGAAGGCTGAGTCTGTCAGTAGTTAAAGCCTTGGTTGTCGGGGTAATCTTTAGACCTAGGTAAGTCACAGAGGTCTGGGTGAGTTGTGCCTTTTGTTGAGATGCTTGGTATCCTTTAGAGTTAAGGAAGTTAAGAATAGTGGTATGTGTCTGAGAGAGAGCTTGTGAGTGGCTGCAGAGCAGAAGGTCATCCACATACTGTAAGAGGACACTAGGGGCCAAGGGCACATAGCCAGATCCTGGGCCAGAGCCTGGCCAGAAAAATGGGGGCTGTCTCTAAACCCTTGGGGGAGGACTGTCCACGTTAGCTGGGAGGACTGTCAGGTTTCTGGGTTGGTCCATGTGAAAGCAAAGAGGAACTGGCAGTCTGGGTGTAAGGGAATAGTGAAAAAGGCATCTTTGAGGTCTATGACAGTAAAGTGAGTCGTACTGCTAGGGATGTCAGAAAGCAAGGTGTAGGGATTGGGGACAATCGGATGGGCAGGGATCATGGCCTCGTTTATCAGTCAAAGGTCCTGGACCAGTCAGTAGCCACCAGCAGCTTTCCGTATCAGAAGAATGAGGGTATTGTAGGGCAAGGTCGTGGGGACCAGGAGGCCCTGGCCTAAGAGATGGGCTATGATTGGTTTAAGACCACATAGGTGAGTCTGAGAGATAGGGAATTGAGGGCGGTTTGGGAAGTGGGAGGGATCATGTAGTTTAATCAGGACAGGGGTGTCATGGGTTGTTACCAGAGGGATTTCAGTATCCCAGATGTTAGGGTCGAGCCTCAGGGGAGCAAAGGAGGAGTAGGGGCAAGGTGAGAGATTGGGAAAGTGAGAGAGGTAGGTGAATGGTGGCCCTAAGCTTAGCTAAAATGTCCCGCCCCAGCAGGGGAGTGGGGCCTGAAGGGATTATCAGAAAAGAGTGTGTGAATAAGGAGTGATCAAGCTGACAGGGCTGTGGCCCAGTCTGTAACGGTCGTGAAGAGGTGCCATCTATACCCACCACCGAGACCTGGGAAGGATGCAAGGTGCCCCTGAAGGAGGAAAGAACCAAGTAAGTAGCCACCGTATCTATCAAGAAATTGATAGACTTACCCGCCACTTGAAGCATTACCCTGGGCTTGGCTTGGGTCCTGGGGGTCCCCGAGTCTGGGCGCCATCAATCTTCATCAAAGGAGAGAAGTTCCAAGGAGGGATACGGGGAGGAAATGTCGTTTTTGGGGGCCCAGACCCCGGCCCGGTAAGGCCAGGGCCTGAGTCGCCCGGGGACAATCACTTGCCCAATGTCCCGGCTGTTTGTAACGAGGGCAGGGCTTTGTCGAGAGCCGGGAGTTAGGGCATTGGCGGGCCCAGTGGCCCTCATGACCACATTTGAAGCAGGCTTCTGGCGATGGCTTCTGGGGATCCACCTTCTGTCCCGTGGCCAGCCGCAGGGCTGCTACCAGTGCCTGGGTGTGTCTCTCAAGGAGGTTAGCCTGGAGTTTGGCTTTTTGTTTAAGCCTTGCCTTGCGGTTGGCTTCGGTGGCTTCCTCTTGGGTGTTATAAACCTTAAAGGCCATTTTTACCAGGTCTCGGAGTGGGGTCTGAGGCCCATTTTCAGCCTTGGGGAGTTTTTTTCTGATGTCTGAAGCTGATTGGGATATAAAACGGTTGGTTAGGGTGGTGACCCCTGCCGGAGAATCTGGGGCAATCTGGGTATAAGAGGTGAGAGCCTCTGTCAGTCTGTTAAGAAAGGCTGCCGGGTTCTCATCAGGGCCCTGGGTTACTTCATCTAGTTTAAGTAGGTTTACCACCTTGAGGGAGGTGGTCTCCATTCCCTCCAATAGGCATTTTACCATGTACCAAATGTTGGCTCTTCCTCTCTGTCCTTCCTGATAGTCCCAGTCTGGGTCTACGTCTGGAATAGCAGCTCCTCCAGGTGGCCAGGCTGGGTCTGCTGGGTTAGCTAGATGTTTTTGGTCAGCCACCACTTTTGCCACAGCCAAAATGGCCTTTCTTTCCTCTGGGGTAGTGGTGGCCTCAGAATGACAAATACGTCCTGCCAGGTGAGGGTGTAAGACTGAGGCAGCTGGGTGAAGTTTCTGATGTGGTTAGAGGGGTTGGCTGAATGGGAGCCTCAGTTCAGTTCAGTTCAGTTGCTCAGTCGTGTCCAACTCTTTTCGACCCAATGAATCACAGCATGCCAGGTCTCCCTGTCCATCACCAACTCCTGGAGTTCACTCAGACGCATGTCCATCGAGTCAGTGATGCCATCCAGCCATCTCATCCTCTGTCGTCCCCTTCTCCTCCTGCCCCCAAGCCCTCCCAGCATCAGAGTCTTTTCCAATGAGTCAACTCTTCAATGAGGTGGCCAAAGTATTGGAGTTTCAGCTTTAGCATCATTCCTTCCAAAGAAATCCCAGGGCTGATCTCCTTCAGAATGGACTGATTGGATCTCCTTGCAGTCCAAGGGACTCTCAAGAGTCTTCTCCAACACCACAGTTCAAAAGCATCAATTCTTCGGCACTCAGCCTTCTTCACAGTCCAATGCTCACATCCATACATGACCACTGGAAAAACCATAGCCTTGACTAGATGGACCTTAGTCGGCAAAGTAATGTCTCTGCTTTTGAATATACTATCTAGGTTGGTCATAACTTTTCTTCCAAGGGGTAAGCGTCTTTTAATTTCATGGCTGCAGTCACCATCTGCAGTGATTTTGGAGCCCCCCAAAATAAAGTCTGACACTGTTTCCACTGTTTCCCCATCTATTTCCCATGAAGTGATGGGACTGGATGCCATGATCTTCGTTTTCTGAATGTTGAGCTTTAAGCCAACTTTTTCACTCTCCACTTTCACTTTCATCAAGAGGCTTTTGAGTTCCTCTTCACTTTCTGCCATAAGGGTGGTGTCATCTGCATATCTGAGGTTATTGATATTTCCGTTGTTAAATATGGGCAAGATGTTGGAGTGAAAAAGGCACGTGGACATGGGTGAGACCCTTTGGGCCGGCCACCTGGTGGAGAGGAAGCAGGGGAGCTGGCGGTAGATTGAGAGCAGTCTGTGAGCCGACTGGTGAGTCAGAAAGGGGTGGGCATGGAGGAAGGGGTGGTTATCTAGGCGGAGCCAAGGGAGCAGCGAGAGACGTAGTCACAGGAGGGCTGGGCTGTGAGGACGATGGGGGAGGAGTGGATATGGAGGGAGTTGGTGAAGGCGATAGAGGGAGAGTTGGTGTAGGGCTAGGAAGGGCCATGGTTAGGAGAATTTCAGAAGGGGAACAGTGGGTACATAGGGTGGGACGGGAGCGCAACAGCCAGAAAGCCTGTACATAGGGTACCTCAGACCATTTTCCCGTCTTCTGGCAGTAATTATCTAAGTCATGGAGGATGTTAAAATCGAAAGTTCCTGTTGGCGGCCATTGTGAGCCGTTATCTAAAGAATATTGGGGCCATGCCTCAGAGCAAAGGAAGGTTAAGCGTTTGGAGCAAATTTTTCCAGAGATATGTGGAGTTCTGAGGTTGGCGAGTAAACATTTTAATGGTGTAGTTCAGGGTTGGTCGGCCCTGGAGGCAGCCGCCCCCATGGGGAATATGAAACGAAGGTCCTGGACCAATGTTAGCAGGGCTGGTAGTGATCCAGTCAGGCGTCCCTGAATGGGCCATCAACCCAGCGAGGAGAGGGCCACTCAGCCAAGACGGACAACTCTGAGTTGACTGGCGCAAAGAAATAGCAGGCCTGGCCTGTGGAGGAGGGGTCCGGACGCGGCCGTGATTTAAAGGGACCGAAGCACCCTAGGAATATTTGCCATGGGAGCAACACCCCCCAGAGCCCAACCTATGGAACTTACCCCGTATCCTGCCAGATGGTTGAATGGTCCCGGAGGGGTGACGGGGTGACCTGGTCTGGCGCGGGCCAGACCCGAGGGGGCCGCAAATCCCGCTCGTTGTGGGATGGGCCCTTGCCTCGGACCCCACACTGGGCACCAAATGTTAGGTAAAAGACGACCAGGACACCAAAAAGAGTGTCTAACAGGCTTTAATGGGGAAATGCTCCTGGGCGGGGTTCCTGGACCCAAACAAGGCAGGTCGAGGAAGTCCACACCCGGACCGTGTTGGGGGTGGTTTTTATACGTTCGTTGCGAGGGATGGTCAGGCTAGATGGACGGGGGTTCGGATAGGTTGCCAGGCCGAGGCGTCGCGGGCTGCCAGGTCCTTCTACATGGCTGGGGTGGGGTGGCTTTAGCTGGCGAAGTGTGCTGTCATTGGTCCCCAGGATCTGGGAGGCTCCTTCCTTCCATTAGGGACTTCCCCCGCCAGCGGGAGGGAGAGGAGGGGCGGCCCATCATGGCCCCCCGGGGTCCAGCCTTCCACTGCCACCTCTTATTCTGATGTTCACTTCGTCTTTCCAAATGATGTGGTGTGCCTGGTACGTCTTGTGATACAGTCTTAATAAGGGCCATGATGAGCTGGATCATAAGAACTGCTGGAAACAGTACTTTAGGGATATGTTGGTGTGGTGGGGGAGGGAAAGTCTGTGATGAGGTCTGTCTCAGCCTTTTTGTAATCTAATTTATTTTTAATTGGAGAATAATTTCTTTATAATAATGTGTTGGTTTCTGCCATATTTCAACATGAATCAACCATAGGTATACATATGTCTATTCCCTCTTAAACTTACCACCCCATCCCACCCCTAGGTTGTTGCAGAGCACAATTTGAGCTCCTTGTGTCATACAGCAAATTTCCACTGGCTATTTTACATATGGTAACATGTATGTTTCAATGTCACTCTCTCAATTCATCCCACCCTCTCCTTCCCTCACTGAGTCCAGAAATCTGTTCTCTATGTCTCTGTCTCCATTTGTTGTTCTAATTCAGTTGCTCAGTCATGTCCAACTCTTTGTGACCCCATGGGCCACAGCACACCAGACTTCCCTATTCTTCACCGTCTCCCAGAGTTTGCTGAAACTCATGTCCATTGAGTTGATGATGCCATCCAACCATCTCATCCTCTGTCACCCGCTTCTCCTCCTGACTTCACTATTTCCCACCAACAGAGTCTTTTCCAGTGAGTCAGCTCTTCGCATCAGGTAGTCAAAGTACTAGAGCTTCAGCTTCAGCATCAGTTCTTCCAGTGAATGTTCAGCGTTGATTTCCTTTATTGATTGATTGGTTTGACCTCCTTGCTGTCCAAGGGACTCTCAAGAGTCTTCTCCAATGCCACAGCTTTTAAGCTTCATCCAGCCTTGCATCTCACATGATGTACTCTGCATATAAGCTAAATAATCAGAGTGATGATATACAGCCTTGGCATACTCCATTCCCAATCTTGAACCAGTCTGTTGTTCCATATCTGGTTCTAACTGTTGCTTTTTAATTTGCATACAGGTTTCTCAGGAGGCTGGTGAGATGGTCTGGTATTCCCATCTCCATAAGAATTTTCCACAGTTTGTTGTGATCCATACAGTCAAAGGCTTTGGCATAGTCAATGAAGCAGAAGTAGATGTTTTTCTGGAATTCCCTTGCTTTTTCTGTGATCTGACATATGTTGGCAATTTACTCTCTTCTTCCTCTGCCTTTTCTAAATCCAACTTGATCATCTGGAAATTCTCAGTTCATGTACTATTGAAGCATAGCTTGAAGGATTTTGAGCATCACCTTGCTAGCCTGTGAAACAAGTGCAATATCTGGTACTTTGGCCACTCTGGCATTGCCTTTCTTTGGGCTTGGAATGAAAACTAATCTTTTTCAGTTCTGTGGCCACTGCTGAGTTTTCCAAATTTGCTGGCATATTGAGTGCAGCACTTTCATAGCATCATCTTTAAGGATTTGAAATATCCCAGCTGTAATTCCATGACCCACCTCCACTAGCTTTGTTCCTAGTGTCACTTCCTATTGCCTACTTGACATCATACTCCAAGATGTCTGGCTCTAGGTGAGTGATCACACCATCATGGTTATCTTGGTCATAAAGATCTTTTTTTGTATAGTTCTTATGTGTATTCTTACCACATCTTCTTAATATCTTCTGCTTCTGTTAGGTCCATACCGTTTCTGTCCTTTTTTTTTTTTACTTTATTTTAATTTACAATACTGTATTGGTTTTGCCATACATTGACATGAATCCACCACGGGTGTACATGCATTCCCAAACATGAACCCCCCCTCCCACCTCCCTCCCCATAACATCTCTCTGGGTCATCACCGTGCACCAGCCCCAAGCATGCTGTATCCTGCGTCAGACATAGACTGGTGATTCGATTCTTACTTGATAGTATACATGATAGAATGCCATTCTCCAAAATCATCCCACCCTCTCCCTCTCCCTCTGAGTCCAAAAGTCCGTTATACACAGCTGTGTCTTTTTTCCTGTCTTGCATACAGGGTCGTCATTGCCATCTTTCTAAATTCCATATATATGTGTTAGTATACTGTATTGGTGTTTTTCTTTCTGGCTTACTTCACTCTGTATAATCGGCTCCAGTTTCATCCATGTCATCAGAACTGATTCAAATGTATTCTCTTTAACGGCTGAGTAATACTCCATTGTGTATATGTACCACGGCTTTCTTATCCATTCATCTGCTGATGGACATCTAGGTTGTTTCCATGTCCTGGCTATAATAAACAGTGCTGTGATGAACATTGGGGTACATGCATCTCTTTCAATTCTGGTTTCCTCGGTGTGTATGCCCAGCAGTGGGATTGCTGGGTCATAAGGTAGTTCTATTTGCAATTTTTTAAGGAATCTCCACACTGTTCTCCAAAGTGGCTATACTAGTCTGCATTCCCACCAACAGTGTAGGAGGGTTCCCTTTTCTCCACACCCTCTCCAGCATTTATTGCTTGCAGATTTTTGGATCGCAGACATTCTGACTGGTGTGAAGTGGTACCTCATTGTGGTTTTGATTTGCATTTCTCTAATAATGAGTGATGTTGAGCATCTTTTCATGTGTTTGTTAGCCATCCGTATGTCTTCTTTGGAGAAATGTCTATTTAGTTCTTTGGCCCATTTTTTGATTGGGTCGTTTATTTTTCTGGAATTGAGCTGCATAAGTTGCTTGTATATTTTTGAGATTAGTTGTTTGTCAGTTGCTTCATTTGCTATTATTTTCTCCCATTCAGAAGGCTGTCTTTTCACTTTGCTTATATTTTCCTTTGTTGTGCAGAAGCTTTTAATTTTAATTAGATCCCATTTGTTTATTTTTGGTTTTATTTCCAGTATTCTGGGAGGTGGATCATAGAGGATCCTGCTGTGATTTATGTCGGAGAGTGTTTTGCCTATGTTCTCCTCTAGGAGTTTTATAGTTTCTGGTCTTACATTTAGATTTTTAATCCATTTTGAGTTTATTTTTGTGTGCGGTGTTAGAAAGTGATCTAGTTTCATTCTTTTACAAGTGGTTGACCAGTTTTCCCAGCACCACTTGTTAAAGAGATTGTCTTTACTCCATTGTATCATTTCTGTCCTTTATTGTGCCCATCTTTGCATGAAATGTTCCCTTTGTATCTCTAATTTTCTTGAAGAGATCACTAGTGTTTTCCTTTTTTTTTTTTTTTTTTTTTGGTTTTCCTTTATTTCTCTGCGTTGGTCACTGAGGAAGGCTTTCTTATCTCTCCTTGCTATTCTTTGGAACTCTGCATTCAAATGGACATATCTTTCCCTTTCTCCTTAGCCTTTAACTTCTCTTCTTTTCACAGCTATTTGAAAGGCCTCTTCACACAACCATTTTGCCCTTTTGCATTTCTTTTTCTTGGGGATGGTCTTGATCCATGCCTCCTGTACAATGTTATGAACCTCTGTCCAGAGTTCTTCAGGCACTCTGTCTATCGCATCTAATCCCTTGAGTTTATTTGTCACTTCCACTGTATAATCGTAAGGGATTTGATTTTGGTCATATCTGAAGAACCTAGCGGTTTTCCCTGTTTTCTTCAAATTAAGTCTGAACTTGGCAATAAGGAGTTCATGATCTGAGCCACAGTCAGCTCTCAGTCTTCTTTTACCTGACTGTATAGATCTTCTCCATCTTTGGCTGCAAAGAATATAATCATTCTGATTTTGGTATTGACCATCTGGTGATGTCCATGTGTAGAGTCTTCTTATATGTTGTTGGAAGAGAGTATTTGCTGTGACCAGTGTATTCTCTTGGCAAAACTCTGTTAGTCTTTACCCTGCTTCATTTTGTACTCCAAGGTCAAACTTGCCTGTTACTCTAGGTGTCTCTTGACTTTCTACTTTTGCATTCAAGCCCCCTATGAAAAGGACATTTTTTTGGTATTAGTTCTGGAAGGTCTTGTAGGTCTTCATAAAACCATTCAACCCCCTTCTTTGGCATTAGTAATTGGGACATAGGCTTGGATTACTGTGATATTGAATAATTTGCCTTGGAAAATGAGCCGAGATCATTCTGTCATTTTTGAGATTGCAAACAAGTACTATATTTTGGACTCTTTTGTTGACTATGAGGGCTACTCCATTATTTCTCAGGGATTCTTGCCCACTGTTGTAGATATAATGGTCATCTAATTTATATTTGCCCATTCCAGTCCATTTTAGTTCACTGATTCTTAAAATGTTGGTGTTCACTCTTGCCATTTCCTGATTGACCATATCCAGTTTAGCTTGATTCATAGACCTAAGATTAAAGGTTCCTAAGTAATATTGTTCTTTACAGAATCAGACTTTCACCACCAGGCACATCCACAACTGGATGTTATTTCCGCTTTGCCTCAGCCTCTTCTTCTTCTTCTTCTTCTTCTTTTTTTTTTTGGTGATTCGTTTCATATATGATATTTTACATATTTCAATGCCATTCTCCCATATCATCCTGCCCTCGCACTCTACCACAGAGTCCTAAAGACTGTTCAATACATCTGTGTCTGTTTTGCTGTTTCGCATACAGGGTTATCGTTACCTTCTTTCTAAATTTCATATACATGCATTAGTATACTGTATCGGTGTTTTTCTTTCTGACTTACATCACTCTGTATTATACAGTCTCATCCACCTCATTAGAACTAATTCAAATGTATTCTTTTTAATGGCTGAGTAATAGTCCATTGTGTATATGTACCACAGCTTTCTTATCCATTCATCTGCTGAAGGACATCTAGATTGCTTCCATGTCCTGGCTATTATGAACAAGGCTGCGATGAACATTGGGGTACATGTGTCTCTTTCAATTCTGGTTTCCTCAGTGTGTATGCCCAGCAGTGGGATTGCTGGGTCATAAGGCAGTTCTATTTCCAGTTTTTTAAGGAATCTCCACACTGTTCTCCATAGTGGCTGTACTAGTTTGCATTCCCACCAACAGTGGAAGGGGTTCCTTTTTCTCCACACCCTCTCCAGCATTTATTGCTTGTAGACTTTTGGATCGCAGCCATTCTGACTGGTGTGAAATGGTATCTCATTGTGGTTTTGATATGCATTTCTCTGATAATGAGTGATGTTGAGCATCTTTTTATGTGTTTGTTAGCTATCTGTATGTCTTCTTTGGAGAAATGTCTGTTTAGTTCTTTGGCCCATTTTTTGATTGGGTCGTTTATTTTTCTGGAATTGAGCTGCAGGTGTTGCTTGTATATTTTTAAGATTAATTCTTTGCCCATTGCTTCGTTTGCTATTATTTTCTCCCATTCTGAAGGCTGTCTTTTCACCTTGCTTATATTTTCCTTTGTTGTGCAGAAGCTTTTAATTAGGTCCCATTTATTTATTTTTGCTTTTATTTCCAATATTCTGGGAGGTGGGTCATAGAGGATCCTGCTGTGGTTTATATCGGAGAGTGTTTTGCCTATGTTTTCCTCTAGGAGTTTTATAGTTTCTGGTCTTACATTTAGATCTTTAATCCATTTTGAGTTTATTGTTGTTTATGATGTTTCCCAGCACCACTTGTTAAAGAGATTGTCTTTTCTCCATTGTATATTTTTGCCTCCTTTGTCAAAGATAAGGTGTCCATAGGTGCGTGGCTTTCTTTTTTTTTTGTTCCGTTGATCTATATTTCTGTCTTTTTGCCAGTACCATACTGTCGTGATAACTGTGGCTTTGTAGTAGAGATGAAGTCAAGCAGGTTGATTCCTCCAGTTCCATTCTTCTCAAAATTGCTTTGGCTATTCGAGGTTTTTTGTATTTCCATACAAATTGTGAAAATATTTTTTCTAGCTGTGTGAAAAATACCATTGGTAGCTTGATAGGGATTGCATTGAATCTATAGATTGCTTTGGGTTGTAAACTCATTTCCACTATATTGATTCTCTTGATCCTTGAGTACGGTATATTACTCCATCTATTTGTGTCCTCTTTGATTTCTTTCACCAGTGTTTTATAGTTTTCTATATATAGGTCTTTGTTTCTTTAGGTAGATATATTTCTAAGTATTTTATTCTTTTCGTTGCAATGGTGAATGGAATTGTTTCCTTAATTTCTCTTTCTGTTTTCTCATTGTTAGTATATAGGAATGCCAGGGATTTCTGTGTGTTAATTTTATATCCTGCAACTTTACTATATTCATTGATTAACTCTAGTAATTTTCTGGTGGAGTCTTTAGGGTTTTCTATGTAGAGGATCATGTCATCTGCAAACAGTGAGATTTTTACTTCTTCTTTTCCAATCTGGATTCCTTTTATTTCTTTTCCTGTTCTGATTGCTGTGGCCCAAACTTCCAAAACTATGTTGAATAGTAGTGGTGAGAGTGGGCACCCTTGTCTTGTTCCTGACTTTAGGGGAAATATTTTCAATTTTACACCATTGAGGATAATGTTTGCTGAGGGTTTGTCATATATAGCTTTTATTATATTGAGCTATGTTCCTTTTATTCCTGCTTTCTGGAGGGTTTTTATCATAAATGGATGTTGAATTTTGTCAAAGGCTTTCTCTGCATCTATTGATATAATCATATGGTTTTTACCTTTCAATTTGTTAATGTGGTGTATTATATTGATTGATTTGTGGATACTGAAGAATCCTTGCATCCCTGTGATAAAGCTCACTTGGTCATGATGTATGATCTTTTTAATATGTTGTTGGATTCTGTTTGCTAGAATTTTGTTAAGGACTTTTGCATCTATGTTCATCAGTGATATTGGCCTTTAGTTTTCTTTTCTTTTTTTTTTTTTGTGGCATCTTTGTCAGGTTTTGGTATTAGGGTGATGGTGGCCTCATAGAATGAGTTTGGAAGTTTACCTTCCTCTGCAATTTTCTGGAAGAGTTTGAGTAGGATAGGTGTTAGCTCTTCTCTAAATTTTTGGTAGAATTCAACTGTGAAGCCATATGGTCCCGGGCTTTTGTGTGTTGAGAGATTTCTGACTACAGTTTCCATTTCTGTGCTTGTGATGGGTCTGTTAAGATTTTCTATTTCTTCCTGGTTCAGTTTTGTAAAGTTGTACTTTTCTAAGAATTTGTCCATTTCTTCCAAGTTGTCCATTTTATTTGCATATAGTTGCTGATAATAGTTTTTTATGATCCTTTGTATTTCTGTGTTGTCTGTTGTGATCACTCCATTTTCATTTCTAATTTTGTTGATTTGATTTTTCTCCCTTTGTTTTTTGATGAGTCTGGCTAATGGTTTGTCCATTTTATTTATCTTCTCAAAGAACCAGCTTTTGGTTTTGTTGATTTCTGCTATAGTCTCTGTTGTTTCTTTTGCGTTTATTTCTGCCCTAATTTTTAAGATTTTTTTCCTTCTACTAACCCTGGGGTTCTCCATTTCTTCCTTTTCTAGTTGCTTTTGGTGTAGAATGAGGTTATTTGACTTTTTTCTTGTTTCTTGAGGTAAGCCTGTATTGCTATGATCCTTCCCCTTAGTACTGCTTTTACAGTGTCCCATAGGTTTTGGGTTGTTGTGTTTTCATTTTCATTCGTTTCTATGCATATTTTGATTTACTCTGTGATTTGTTGGTTATTCAGCAGCATGTTGTTCAGCCTCCATATGTTGGGAGTTTTAATAGTTTTCTCCTGTAATTGAGATCTAATCTTACTGTATTGTGGTCAGAAAAGATGTTTGGAATGATTTCAATTGTTTTGAATTTACCAACGGTAGATTTATGGCCCAGGATGTGATCTATCCTGGAGAAGGTTTCATGTGCGCTTGAGAAAAAGGTGAAATTCATTGTTTTGGGGTGAAATGTCCTATAGATATCAATTAGGTCGAACTGGTCTATTATATCATTTAAAGTTTGTGTTTCTTTGTTTAATTTTCTGTTTAGTTGATCTATCCATAGGTGTTAGTGGGGTATTATAATCTCCCACTATTATTGTGTTATTGTTAATTTCCATTTGATACTTGTTAGCATTTGTCTCACATATTGTGGTGCTCCTATGTTGGGTGCATATATGTTTACAATTGTTATATCTTCTTCTTGGATTTATCCTTTGATAATTATGTAGTATCCATCTTTGTCTCTTTTCATAGCCTTTGTTTTAAAGTCTGTTTTATCTGATATGAGTATTGCTACTCCTGCTTTCTTTTCATCTCTATTTGCATGGAATATCTTTTTCCAGCACTTCACTTTCAGTCTGTTTGTGTTCCTTGTTTCAAGGTGGGTCTCTTGTAGACAACATATATAGGGGTCTTGTTTTTGTATCCATTCAGCAAGTCTTTGTCTTTTGGTTGGGGCGTTCAACTCATTTACATTTAAGGTAATTATTGATAAGTATGATCCCATTGCCATTTATTTTATTGTTTTGGGTTCGAGTTTATACACCCTTTCTGTGTTTCCTGTCTAGAGAAGATCCTTTAGCATTTGTTGGAGAGCTGGTTTGGTGGTGCTGAATTCTCTCAGCTTTTGATTGTCTGTAAAGCTTTTGATTTCTCCTTCATATTTGAATGAGATCCTTGCTGGGTACAGTAATCTGGTCTGTAGGTTATTTTCTTTCATCACTTTAAGTATCTTTTGCCATTCCCTTCTGCCCTGAAGAGTTTCTATTGAAAGAACAGCTGTTATCCTTATGGGAATCCCCTTGTGTGTTATTTGCTGTTTTTCCCTTGCAGTTTTTAATATTTGTTCTTTGTGTTTGATCTTTGTTAATTTGATAAATATGTGTCTTGGGGTGTTTCGCCTTGGGTTTATCCTGTTTGGGACTCTCTGGGTTTCTTGGACTTGGGTGACTATTTCCTTCCCAGTTTTAGGGAAGTTTTCAACTATTATCTCCTCAAGTATGATCTCTTGGTCTTTCTTTTTGTCTTCTTCTTCAGGGACTCCTATGATTTGAATGTTGGGCATTTAACATAGTCCCAGAGGTCTCTGAGGTTGTCCTCATTTCTTTTAATTCTTTCTTTTTTCCTCTCTGCTTCATATATTTCCACCAGTCTATCTTCTAACTCACTTATCCTATCTTCTACCTCTGTTATTCTACTGTTGGTTCCCTCCAGAGTGTTTTTGATCTCATTTATTGCATTATTCATTATATATTGACTCTTTTTTATTTCTTCTAGGTCCTTGTTAAATCTTTCTTGCATCTTCTCCATCCTTGTCTCTAGGCTATTTATCTGTATCTCCAATTTGTTCTCAAGATTTTGGATCATTTTCACTATCATTATTTGGAATTCTTTATCAGGTAGATTCCCTATCTCTTCCTCTTTTGTTTGGTTTGGTGGGCATTTATCCTGTTCCTTTACCTGCTGGGTATTTCTCTGCCTTTTCATCTTGTTTATATTGCTGTGTTTGGGGTGGCCTTTCTGTATTCTGGCAGTTGGTGGCTCCTCTTTATTGTGGAGGTTCCTCACTGTGGTTGAGGTTGGACGGGTGGCTTTTCAAGGTTTTCTGGTTAGGGAAGCTTGTGTTGGTGTTCTGGTGGATGGAGCTGTATTTCTTCTTTCTGGAGTGCAATGTAGTGTCCAGTAATGTATTGAGATGTCAGTGGGTTTGGTGTGACTTTGGTCAGCCTGTATATGGAGGCTCAGGGTTATGCTCCCATTTTGCTGGAGAATTTACGTGGTATGCCTTGCTCTGGAGTTTGTTTTCCCTTTGGTGGTGCTTGGTTTCAATGTAGGCATGGAAGCATTTGATGACCTCCTGTCAATTAATGTTCCCTGGAGTCAGGAGTTCTCTGATGTTCTCAGGATTTGGACTTAAGCCTTCTGCCTCTGGTTTTCAGTCTTATTCTTATAGTAGCCTCAAGACTTCACCATCTATACAGCACCAATGATAAAATATCTAGGTTAAAGATGAAAAGTTTCTCCATAGTGAGGGACACCCAGAGAGGTTCACAGAGTTACATGGAGAAGAGAAGATGGAGGAGGGAGATAGAGGTGGCCAGGAGTAGAAGAGGGGGAATCAAAAGGAGAGAGACAGATCCAGCCAGTAAACAGTTTCCTACGTATTTGCCAGAGCCCAGAACACACAAAGGGATTCACCAATTTGGGTAGAGAAGAAAAGGGGGAAGGGAGAGATAGAGGTGACCTGGTGGAGAGACAGGAGAGTCAAAAGGGGGAGAGAGCAATCAGGCCAGAGATCTTGCTTGCAAGTCAAAATGGGTACTGAAGATTGGTTTCTTAAAAGTACAAAGTTGATAGCAAATACCAAAAAGCAAAGATTAAGAATCTTGAGTAGAGGTTCAGTTCAGTTCAGTTCAGTTCAGTCACTCAGTCGTGTCTGACTCTTTGCAACCCCATGAATCGCAGCACGCAAGGCGTCCCTGTCCATCACCATCTCCCGGAGTTCACTCAGACTCACGTCCATAGAGTCCGTGATGCCATCCAGCCATCTCATCCTCTGTCATCCCCTTCTCCTCCTGCCCCCAAGCCCTCCCAGCATCAGAGTCTTTTCCAATGAGTCAACTCTTCAATGAGGTGGCCAAAGTACTGGAGTTGCAGCTTTAGCATCATTCCTTCCAAAGAAATCCCAGGGTTGATCTCCTTCAGATTGAACTGGTTGGATCTCCTTGCAGGCCAAGGGACTCTCAAGATTCTTCTCCAACACCACAGTTCAGAAGCATCAATTCTTCGGTGCTCAGCCTTTTTCACAGTCCAACTCTCACATCCATACATGACCACAGGAAAAACCATAGCCTTGACTAGATGGACCTTAGTCGGCAAAGTAATGTCTCTGCTTTTGAATATACTATCTAGATTGGTCATAACCTTTCTTCCAAGGAGTAAGCGTCTTTTAATTTCATGGCTGCAGTCATCATCTGCAGTGATTTTGGAGCCCCAAAAAATAAAGTCTGACACTGTTTCCCCATCTATTTCCCATGAAGTGATGGGACTGGATGCCATGAACTTCGTTTTCTGAATGTTGAGCTTTAAGCCAACTTTTTCACTCTCCTCTTTCACTTTCATCAAGAGGCTTTTGAGTTCCTCTTCACTTTCTGCTAAAAGGGTGGTGTCATCTGCATATCTGAGGTTATTGATATTTCTCCCAGCAATCTTGATTCCAGCTTGTGTTTCTTCCATTCCAGTGTTTCTCATGATGTACTGTGCATATAAATTAAATAAGCAGGGTGACAATATACAGCCTTGATGTACTCCTTTTCCTATTTGGAACCAGTCTGTTGTTCCATGTCCAGTTCTAACTGTTGCTTCCTGACCTGCATACAGATTTCTCAAGAGGCATGTTAGGTGGTCTGGTATTCCCATCTCTTTCAGAATTTTCCACAGTTGATTGTGATCCACACAGTCAAAGGTTTTGGCATAGTCAATAAAGCAGAAATAGATGTTTTTCTGGAACTCTCTTGCTTTTTCCATGATCCAGCGGATGTTGGCAATTTGATCTCTGGTTCCTCTGCCTTTTCTAGAACCAGCTTGAACATCAGGGAGTTCACAGTTCACGTATTGCTGAACCCTGGCTTGGAGAATTTTGAGCATTACTTTACTAGCATGTGAGATGAGTGCAATTGTGTGGTAGTTTGAGCATTCTTTGGCATTGCCTTTCTTTGGAATTGGAATGAAAACTGACCTTTTCCAGTCCTGTGGCCACTGCTGAGTTTTCCAAGTTTGCTGGCATATTGAGTGCAGCACTTTCACAGCATCATCTTTCAGGATTTGAAACAGCTCAACTGGAATTCCATCACCTCCACTAGCTTTGTTCGTAGTGATGCTTTCTAAGGCCCACTTGACTTCACATTCCAGGATGTCTGGCTCTAGATTAGTGATCACATCATCATGATTATCTGGGTCGTGAAGATCTTTTTTGTACAGTTCTTTTGTGTATTCTTGCCACCTCTTCTTAATATCTTCTGCTTCTGTTAGGTCCAGACTATTTCTGTCCTTTATCGAGCCCATCTTTGCATGAAATGTTCCCTTAGTATCTCTAATTTTCTTGAAGAGATCTCTAGTCTTTCCCATTCTGTTCTTCTCCTCTGTTTCTTTGCATTGATTGCTGAAGAAGGCTTTCTTATCTCTTCTTGCTATTCTTTGGAACTCTGCATTCAGATGCTTATATCTTTCCTTTTCTCCTTTGCTTTTTGCCTCTCTTCTTTTCACAGATATTTGTATGGCCTCCCCAGACAGCCATTTTGCTTTTTTGCATTTCTTTTCCATGGGGATGGTCTTGATCCCTGTCTCCTGTACAATGTCACGAACCTCATTCCATAGTTTATCAGTCACTCTTATCTATCAGATCTAGGCCCTTAAATCTATTTCTCACTTCCACTGTATAATCATAAGGGATTTTATTTAGGTCAAACCTGAATGGTCTAGTGGTTTTCCCTACTTTCTTCAATTTCAGTCTGAATTTGGTAATAAGGAGTTCATGATCTGAGCCACAGTCAGCTCCTGGTCTTGTTTTTGTTGACTGTATAGAGCTTCTCCATCTTTGGCTGCAAAGAATATAATCAGTCTGATTTCGGTGTTTACCATCTGGTGATGCCCATGTGTAGGGTCTTCTCTTGTGTTGTTGGAAGAGGGTGTTTGCTATGACCAGTGCATTAGATTCTCAAAACTACAATGTTAAAAAAAAAAAAAAAAAAAAAAAAAAAACAACAAAAACAAAACAAAATCACAAAGTCACAGAAATTATAGAATATATATATATATATGAAGTTTGCTTTAAAAATAGGGTCTTTCTCTTTTTTTGGCAAAGTAATAGTAGGCTGTAAAAATGAAAATTAAAGGAGTAATGGGGACTTAAATATAACAAAAAAAAATTAATTAAAAAATTTTTTAATTAAAAAAATGATAATAGTAAAAATATATCTCAGACTTTCTCTGGAGCTGTTGTGGACACTGTGGGGTTAGTTCATTTTCAGATAGTTCCTTGGTCTGGCTTGTACTTCTCATGGTCTATAGGCCCCTTCCTATGTAGTCAGTACTAACTACAGGGTTTTAATCCATTGCACCTGTCACTTCCAAAGTGGTTCCCTCTGTTTATTTTAGCTTCTTCTGTTTGCTGGTCTCTTCAGTGTCTAATTTCTGCCCTGACACAAGGGGCGTGATGGTGGTCACTTTTTTAAGGCTCGCTTGTTCAGTCGTGCTTTGGGGAGGTAGGAACACTGCAAACAAATATCACTGGTGTGTGTTCACAGTGATTCAGCCACACTGGGTTTGCCCCTGCTCACGGCGTGTGTGCTTTCCCAATCTACACTGCTCAGACTCTAGATTGCTCTGCTGGCAACTGTCTGATGCAGGCCCGGGTTTGCATGCACTTCCCAGGTCTAAGCTGCTCAGGTTCAGGTTCTCAGTTACTCCACAAAGGCACAGACTTGGTTGGGCCTACGTTTTGCACCTGTCCGAGGTCCAATCAGCTCAGGTGACCAGGTCTTTGGCGCGCATAGTCGACCTCAGTTTAAGGCTGCGACTTATCCCCTCCTCCATCCTAGCTGCTTGGTTTTCTGGGTGTACAATGGGCATGCCTTCTCTGGTGTGCTGTGTGTCTCTTCTGGGAAGCTGATCTCTGGCTGCAACTCTCCCAGTGGATGTCGTCCATCCAGAATCCCAAGAAGTCTTGGTTAGCAATGAAGTCTACTTGTAGTTTTGTATAGGATGCCTCTCTGGGGCCACGATTGTCCCCTTCCGGCCCTTGCTACCCTCGCCTGCCTGTCTCTGGCAGGGGATGGCCGGTCCACAGCCAGCTAGCTCTGCTCAGTCCTTTGTTCTGTGAGCATGTCTGGTGGCAGATAGGGCTTTTCGAAGGATTGAGGGATAGCTATCCCATAGTCTCGGTTGCTATCTCAACCTAGTTCCCTCAGATTTCCCTCAGGGCATTCAGGCCCGGTCCTTATCCTAAGCAATGCCACCCACTCCTCCCTGTTCCTCCCCTGCTTGCTAGTGGGGGATGCGAGTGTCTGGGTTGTTGCACCACTGGGAGTTGCTGTTTGGCACGTAATCTGTGGGGTTTAATTTTTTATTTATTTTTCCTCCCGATTATGTTGCTCTCTGAGATTCCAAGGCTTGCCATAGACCTGCCAGAGAGAGTGTTCCGTGGTGTTTGGGAACTTCTCTCTTTTTAAAGACTCCCTTCCTGGGACAGATCTCTGTCCTTACCTCTTTTGTCTCTCTTTTTATCTTTTATATTTTGTCCTACTTACTTTTGAAGACAATGGGCTGCTTTTCTGGGTGCCTGATGACCTCTGCCATCATTGAGAAGTTGTTCTGTGGAATTTGCTCGGTGCTCAAATGTTCTTGCAATGAATTTGTGGGGGAGAAAGTGGTTTCCCCATCCTAGTCCTCTGCCATCTTCTCAACCTCTTCTTTCCATCTATTCTCTGCTCTTCTCCAGTAGCATATTGGGCACTTACTGACCTGGGGAGTTCATCTTTCAGTTTCACGACTTTTTGCCTTTTCCTACGGTTCATGGGGTTCTTAAGGTGAGAATACCAAAATGATTTGCCATTCCCTTCTCCAGTGGACCACATTTTGTCAGAACTTTCCACCATGACTCATCTGTCTTGGGTGGTCCTACACAGCATCTCATAGCTTCATTGAGTTAAGACAAGGTTGTGACCCATGTGATCAGTTTGGTTAGTTTTCTGTGATCATGGTTTTCATCCTGTCTGCCCAAATATGCCAGCAAATTTGGAAAACTCAGCAGTGGTCACAGGACTGGAAAAGGTCAGTTTTCATTCCAATTCCAAAGAAAGGCAATGCCAAAGAATGCTCAAACTACTGCACACTTTCACTCACCTCACATGCTAGCAAAGTAATGCTCAAAATTCTCCAAGCAAGGCTTAAGCAATATGTGAACCATGAACTTCCTGATGTTCAAGCTGGTTTTAGAAAAGGCAGAGGAACCAGAGATCAAATTGCCAACATCTGCTGGATCATGGAAAAAGCAAGAGGGTTCCAGAAAAACATCTATTTCTGCTTTATTGACTATGCCAAAACCTTTGACTATGTGGATCACAAGAAACTGGAAAATTCTGAAAGAGATGGGAATTCCAGACCACATAACCTGCCTCTTGAGAAATCTGTATGCAGGTCAGGAAGCAACAGTTAGAACTGGACATGGAACAACAGACTGGTTCCAAATAGGAAAAGGAGTACATCAAGGCTGCATATTGTCACCCTGCTTATTTTACTTCTATGCAGAGTACATCATGAGAAACACTGGAATGGAAGAAACACAAGCTGGAATCAAGATTGCTGGGAGAAATATCAATAACCTCAGATATGCAGACGACACCACCCTTATAGCAGAATGTGAAGAGGAACTAAAAAGCCTCTTGATGAAAGTGAAAGAGGAGAGTGAAAAAGTTGGCCTAAAGCTCAACATTCAGAAAACGAAGATCATGGCATCTGGTCCCATCACTTCATGGGAAATAGATGGGGAAACAGTGGCAACAGTGTTATTTTGGGGGGCTCCAAAATCACTGCAGATGGCGACTGCAGCCATGAAATTAAAAGATGCTTTCTCCTTGGAAGAAAAATTATGACCAATATAGATAGTATATTCAAAAGCAGAGAGATTACTTTTCCAACAAAGGTCCGTCTAGTCAAGGCTATGGTTTTTCTAGTGGTCATGTATGGATGTGAGATTTGGACTGTGAAGAAGCCAGAGCACAGAAGACTCGATGCTTTTGAACTGTGGTGTTGGAGAAGACTCTTGTGAGTCCCTTGGACTGCAAGGAGATCCAACCAGTCCATTCTGAAGGAGATCAGCCCTGGGATTTCTTTGGAAGGAATGATGCTAAAGCTGCAACTCCAGTACTTTGGCCACCTCAAGTGAAGAGTTGACTCATTGGAAAAGACTGTGATGCTGCGAGGGCTTGGGGGCAGGAGGAGAAGGGGACGACAGAGGATGAGTTGGGTGGATGGCATCACTGACTCGATGGACATGAGTCTGAGTGACTTCCGGGAGTTGGTGATGGACAGGGAGGCCTGGCATGCTGCAGTTCATGGGGTCGCAAAGAGTTGGACATGACTGAGCGACTGAACTGAACTGAACTGCCCTCTGATGGATAAGGATAAGAGGCTTGTGGAAGCTTCCTGATAGAAGGGACTGGCTGTGGTGGGCTTGGCCATGCTCTGTAAGTCTTTAATCCAATTTTCTGTTGATGGGTGATGCTGTGTTCCCTCTCTATAGTTTGGCCTGAGGCTAAACTATGGTGGGGTAATGGCTTTAATGGTGACCTCCTTCAGAAGGACTTATGCCAGCATTTTCCCTAGACTGTTGTATCAGTGCCCCTGACCCTGCGGCGGGCCACTGTCGACCTACACCTCCACCACAGACTCCTGGACAGTCACAAGCAAATCTGGCTCAGTCTCTTGTGGGGTCACTGCTCCTTTCTCTTGGGTCCTGGTGAGCACAAAATTTTGTTGTGCCCTCCAGCAGTCTCTGTTTCCCCAGTCCTCTGTAAGTTCTGCAATCAAATCCCACTGGCTTTCCATGTCAAGTTCTCTGGGGGTTCTCAGTCCCTTTGCTGTATCCCCAGGTTCAGAAGTCTATTGTGGAGCCTACACTTTCACAACAGTGTGAGAACTTCTCTGGTATAATTGTTCTCCAGTTTGTGAGTCATCTACTCTGAAGCTCTATGGTGGGGCTAATGGAAACCTCCTCCAAGAGGACTTACACCACATGCTACATCTTCCAGGACAGCTGCTGCCAGAGCCCCTGTCCCCGAAGTTGTCTACTGCTGACTCATGCCTCCACAGGAAACCCTCAGAGTCACAGGCAGGTCTGGCTCAGTCCTTGTGGAGGTCACTGCTTCTTTTCCTGGTTTTGCACAAGGTTTAATTTGCACCCTCCAAGCATCTCTGGTAGGTATGCGGTTTGAATTTACTGCCTTCCAAATAGGTTCATCAGTACCATCTTTCTAGATTCCAGATGCATATGTTAATCAGTTCAGTTCAGTCACTCAGTCATGTCTGACTCTTTGCGACCCCATGAATCGCAGCACACCAGGCCTCCCTGTCCATCACCAACTTCCGGAGTTCCCTGAAACTCATGTCCATCGAGTCAGTGATGCCATCCAGCCATCTCATCCTCTGTCGTCCCCTTCTCCTCCTGCCCTCAATCCTTCCCAGGATCAGGGTCTTTTCCAATGAGTCAAATCTTCACATGAGGTGGCCAAAGTATTGGAGTTTCAGCTCTAGCTGAAACCTCAGTCCATTTAGCTTTAGCATCAGTCCTTGCGAAGAACAACACCCAGGACTGATCTCCTTTAGAATGGACTGGTTGGATCTCCTTGCAGTCCAAGGGGCTCTCAAGAGTCTTCTCCAACACACAGTTCAAAAGCATCAATTCTTCAGTGCTCAGCTTTCTTTAGAGTCCAACTCTCACATCCATACATGACCACTGGAAAAAAACCATAGACTTGACTAGACGGACCTTAGTTGGCAAAGTAATATCTCTGCTTTTGAATATGCTATCTAGGTTGGTCATGACTTTTCTTCCAAAGAGTGTCTTTTAATTTCATGGGTACAGTCACCATCTGCAGTAATTTTGGAGCCCCCCAAAATAAAGTCTGACACTGTTTCCACTGTTTCCCCATCTATTTCCCATGATCAGATGCCATGATCTTCATTTTCTGAATGTTGAGCTTTAGGCCAACTTTTTCACTCTCCTCTTTCACTTTCCTCAAGAGGCTTTTTAGTTCCTCTTCACTTTCTGCCATAAGGGTGCTGTCATCTGCATATCTGAGGTTATTGATACTTCTCCCGGCAGTCTTGATTCCAGCTTGTACTTCTTCCAGCCCAGCATTTCTTGTGTTGTACTCTGTATACATTAATATATAATACTTATTTTTATCTTTCTAACTTACTTCACTCAGTATAATAAGTTCTAGATTTATCCACCTCGTTAGAACTGACTCAGATGTGTTCTGTTTTATGGCTGAATAATACTGCCTCAGAATATGTACCACAGCTTCTTTATCCATTCATCTGTCGATGGTCGTCTAGGTTGCTTCTATGTCCTCAATACTGTAAAACAATGCTGTGATGAACATTGTGGTACATGTGTTTTTATACAATTATGGTTTTCTCAGGATATATGTCCAATACATTAGAGAACCTACCTGCGATGCAGGAGACCTGAGTTTGATCCCTGGGTCTGGAAAATCCCCTGGAAAAGGGAACGGCTACTCACTTCAGTCTTCTTGCCTGGAGAATTCCATGGACAGAGGAGGCTGTTGGGCTACAGTCCACGGGATCACAAAGAGTTGGACACAACTGAGCGACTTAACAATTTCATGGTAGTTTTATTCCTAATGTTTTAAGGAATCTCCATACTGTTCTCCTTAGTGGCTATACCAATTTGCATTCCCACCAACAGTGCAAGAGGTCCCCTTTTCTCCACATTCTCTCCAGCATTTGTTGTTTATAGATTTTTTGATGATGGCCATTCTGACCGGTGTGAGGAGATACCTCATTGTAGTTTTGATTTGCATCTCTTTAATAATGAAGCCATGTTGAGCATCTTTTCATGTGTTTATTAGTCATCTGTATGTCTTCTTTGGAGAAATGTCTGTTTAGGTCTTCTGTCCACTTTTTGATTGGGTTGCTTGTTTTTCTGTTGTTGAGCTTGTGTGAGCTGCTTGTATGTTTTGGAGATTAGTATTTGTCAGTTTTTTCATTTGGTATTATTTTTTCCCATTCTGAGGGATGTCTTTTCACCTTGTTTATAGTTTCCTTCCTCTCAGCATTTTGGGCTTCCCTGGTAGGTGATAAAGAATCTGCCTGCAATGCAGGAGACCCTGGTTTGGTTCCTGGGTTGGGAAGATCCCTTGGAAAAGAATAGGCTACCCACTCCAGTATTCTTGCCTGGAGAATCCCCATGGACAAAGGAGCCTGGTGGGCTACAGTCCATGGGGTTGCAAAGAGTCGAGTACGACTGAGTGACTAAGCACAGCATTTTAGCAAGCTGACCCTCTAGACTGTGAACTTCACTCACATTTCTCAGTTTCACCTCTTAGGTGGGACAGGATGGCTGGTGGGAGCTACAGCTGGTTATTTTTCTTCCTCAGGTCAGCTAGATGTTGATCAAATCCCAGCTGTCTAGGCTCAGGTTAGCTTGTTTCTCTGGAGGGCAGTCTTGTTAAAAACAGAATTCTCTGGTGTATTTTAAGATGACTCTTCTACCCCTCCATAAATGAATTTTTACTGTGAAACCCTCATCAGGCTCCTGGAGGTACAACTCACAAAGGTGGGCCCCCCGGAGTGCCCTGAGACTTGCCCATGCTGGACCACACGGCCCACAACCCTGGTTCCCACAAAGGGTTCAGTTCACATTCCTGCTCCAGGAAGCTGGGGTTCTCAGAACTTGCCTGGTGGTCTCAGCATTAGTGCTGTTGATTGCCCTGTGACTTTAGTTTGCTTGAGGATTGAAAAAGAGTTGTTGACTTTTCAGCTTGTTTGATGTTTTCTTTGCTGTTGGGATATTGACTGCCACCCTGTTTGTGTGCAGAACTGAGATCTGGAAGTCCAGAGGCAGCATGTTATGGTACATAGATAGCTCCATTGAGGGCCCATGTGGTCAGTGCCAGGAACTCATGTGCATTAGGAAGGGTACTCTGTTCACGGGAGAGGAAGGTCTGTCACCACTCAGGTCTGCACACCTGGATGGGTCATCCTTACATCCTCACTCTGCCCTTCACCTCATGGTCCAAGATGCCTCGAGAGCATCTTCTTTGCCACTAGCAGTTAGGAAGGTGGGGTGCAGCCCTCCTTCTTAGGATGCTGTGTTGACATTTCCATTTTCAATCCATTGTACATACATAGGCTTCTCACAGCTGCAGGTGGACTTTGGTGGCAGGTCCTGATCTGGCTGGCTATGTACTCAGCCAATGCTGGGCTCTGGCAGAAGCCCAGGAAGCTGAGGGGAGGGGAACTGGTCATGAGAGTCAGTCAGTAGTCTCAGGGCAGAATCTGATTTTTTAATGGGAATCCACATCTTTCTCAGCTGGCTCTGAAAGAGTCAGTTCCGAGGCAGGTTGATAGGAAGTCCGGGGTCCCCAAGGAAGAGAGAGGGGTCTGGGGCTCTCAAGGAGGAGATAGGGGTCTGGAATTCTCAAGGAGAAGGAAAGGACAAACTTTTATTTTTCTTTTCCTCTACATTCCTTGGTCTTAGTCACATAAAACGATTTCTTTTTTTTCTTTAAGCCTGGAAATGGTGATTACACAACAGACAAATCAGTTTGAACTCTGTCAGTTCAGTTCAGTCGCTCAGTTGTGTCCGACTCTTTGCGACCCCATGAATTGCAGCATGCCAGGCCTCCCTGTCCATCACTAACTCCCAGAGTTCACTCAGACTCACGTCCATTGAGTCAGTGATGCCATCCAGCCATCTCATCCTCTGTCATCCCCTTCTTCTCCTGCCCCCAATCCCTCCCAGCATCAAAGTCTTTTCCAATGAGTCAACTCTTCAATGAGGTGGCCAAAGTACTGGAGTTTCAGCTTTAGCATCATTCCTTCCAAAGAAATCCCAGGGTTGATCTCCTTCAGAATGGACTGATTGGATCTCCTTGCAGTCCAAGGGACTCTCAAGAGTCTTCTCCAACACTACAGTTCAAAAGCATCAATTCTTCGGTGCTCAGCTTTCTTCACAGTCTAATTCTCACATCCATACATGACTACTGGAAAAACCATAGCCTTGACTAGATGGACCTTAGTCGACAAAGTAATGCCTCTGCTTTTCAATATGCTATCTAGGTTGGTCATAACTTTTCTTCCAAGGAGTACACATCTTTTAATTTCATGGCTGCAGTCGCCATCTGCAGTGATTTTGGAGCCCCCCAAAATAACACTGTTGCCACTGTTTCCCCATCTATTTCCCATGAAGTGATGGGACCAGATGCCATGATCTTCGTTTTCTGAATGTTGAGCTTTAGGCCAACTTTTTCACTCTCCTCTTTCACTTTCATCAAGAGGCTTTTTAGTTCCTCTTCACATTCTGCTATAAGGGTGGTGTCGTCTGCATATCTGAGGTTATTGATATTTCTCCCAGCAATCTTGATTCCAGCTTGTGTTTCTCTGTACTAGGGATTATATAACAACAATGTATCCTGCTTGAGGACAGTTTCTCCTTTCTGAAAGCCTTCTGGCTAATCCTGTTATCTCAAAATGTAAATTATAGGAGTGGGTCTAGTAAGATATTTACAACCTGGAGACATTCTTTTGATTTACTATAATAACTAGTTACAAAAGTATATAACTCCCTTGCTAAAACTAGTGAGGGGGGCACTCTCCATCCCCCTTCTGAGGCCTATGTCAGAAGCTTTCTCTGTTCCTTTACATGCTTTAATAAAACTGTGCTATATAAAAGCTCTTGAGTGATCAAGCCTGGTCCCTGGTGTCGAAGTTAAATCTTCTTCGGAAATCATGAATCCAACACTGTTCACTGTAAGCTATCATCTTGGGGGCTCATCCAGGGTCTTTAGGACTAGGGAAGGACATTCAGAACTGTAGCCTCTTTGCTTTCTCAACATACACATTTTCTGCTTTACTTTACTAACTCTATGGTATGCTTGTGTGAATGGATTACACACCATGCATGAAAGGAGGGTTGAGCCCTGCTCTAAAGTTTTGCAATGTCTCATAATGACTGAAGGCAACCCCAAAAGGGAGACTTGTCTGGGGTTTATACCGACCTGCCAATGCCTAGAGACAACCAATGTCCTTGCAAAGGGAGCGGCCAGAGATGGGCGAAGCGTATGGACCAAACTTTCGTTTCTCAGTCACTTTTTCCTGGTCTCTTTGGCCATTTTGTAATTGCGTTGGGAATTAGAACTACTAAGATAATCTAGATAGCATATTTAAAAGCAGAGACATTACTTTGCCAACAAAGGTCCGTCTAGTCAAGGCTATGGTTTTTCCAGTGGTCATGTATGGATGTGAGAGTTGGACTGTGAAGAGAGCTGAGTGCCGAAGAATTGATGCTGTTAAACTGTAGTGTTGGAGAAGACTCTTGAGAGTCCCTTGGACTGCAAGGAGATCCAACCAGTCCAATCTGAAGGAGATCAACCCTGGGATTTCTTTGAAGGGAATGATGCTGAAGCTGAAACTCCAGAACTCTGGCAACCTCATGTGAACAGTTGATTCACTAGAAAAGACTGTGATGCTGGGAGGGCTTGGGGGCAGGAGGAGAAGGGGATGACAGAGGATGAGATGGCTGGATGGCATCACTGACTTGATGGACGTGAGTCTGAGTGAACTCCGGGACTTGGTAATGGACAGGGAGGCCTGGCACGCTGCGATTCATGGGGTTGCAGAGAGTTGGACACGACTGAGCAGCTGAACTGAACTGAGCTGAAATGAAAAAAATCTGTCATATTATAGATGTTCAAGGGACTTGTGACCCATGCTGTTACTATGTACTTTTACTTAGACCCATGTATGGAAGCTCTTAGCCTTGCTAGACTAGTCAAGCCTTGCTAGAAATTTACTAGGAGGAGGTACAGAGTGAGCTGGAGCTCTAGGTCCAGAGCATGTTCAGAAACTAGGCAGAACTCTAGCTCCAGGACCTGAAAGTGAGTCTTTGTCATGGCTGTGCCTCTGATCTATGTGTACAGAAGCACTGCTGGTGGCCATGAGGTTTCTGAGGACACGATTGGGAACTGCAGGATCTGGTCAGATTGGAAGTGCAGTGGGCTTCTTCCTTTGGTAGCGCTAGCTCTTGGTGGACCAGAGGAGGCTCTCTGGTGGCTTTTGTCACAACTCCTTAGATACTTTTTTGTGGAAATCTGTGGAAATGAACTAGAAGGACTGGCCCTACTAGCTTGAGGACAAAAATCACTTTTTCCTCACCAGCCAACCCTCCACCAACTCTTTTGCTATACTGGCGTGGTGACACTCAGAAGAGACATCTTGGTTGCTGTTCATCTCTTTATGACTCATTGCTTCTCCTGTGGTCAGGACTGTACTCAGGAATGCGCATGGGTACATGTAAGACAGATGCTTCCCCTAGGAATGTTTCCCAAGGGGAAACAGTTCCAGAACCACTCCTTTACAATGTATTTAAAAAACAGGGACAAGGTTGATCCCCAGAGTTTAAAAAAGACACGCCTGATCTTCTTCTGTGATACTGAATGGCCACAGTATCCTTTGGAAGACAGGGAACACTGACCTGTTGAAGGATCTCAATCATTACTGTTTTCCAACTAAATTGATTCTGTAGAAAATGAGGGAAATGCATAGAAGTCCTATATGTGTTTGCTCTCTCTCTCTGTGAGACATGCCAGATTTATGTCATAAGGGTGCAGATTTGGGTGTGAAACCGTCAGCTCCCTCCTGCTCTCTTACTTTGCGCCTGTATCTGGCGCTCCCACCTGAACAGGCTGAGGATCAGGGCACCCTTCCAGCAGGGGTTGCCTCAGTCTAGGTAGAAATTCAAACAGTCCTAATTGTTGTCAAGACTATTTAGAGGATCCAAAATGAAAGGCTTTACAGGACTGATTTTACTTTATGAGCTTACTTGGAGAGATGTAATGTATGTCTTGGGACAGACACTGACTCCTGACTTGAGAGCTCAAGTTTTGGGGGAAGCTACTACTTTTGGAGATGAATTGCTCGAGTGTGAGACAAGGGGAACTAGAGAACATGAAGTAGCCCTCCTCCCTACTGGAAGCCAAGCAGTTCCCATAACAGCCGCTTTGCCAGATGTAAGAAGACTTTAAACTAGGCTAAGTTGGATGACATAGAACAGGGAGAGAAGGAAACTCCTGGTAAATTCCTGGATAGACTATGGGAGGCTCTCCAAAGTTTACTGACTTTGATCCTGAAACTGCAGAGGGAGAAATGATCTTAAAAGATAGATTTCTCACTCAGTCGGCTCCAGATATCTGCTGTAAATTACGAAAACAGGTGTTTGGACCAAAGAAAGTGAAAGTGAAGTCGCTCAGTCATGTCCGACTCTTTGCGACTCAGGCTTCTCCGTCCATGGGATTTTCCTGGCAAGAGTGCTGGAGCAGATTGCCAAAAAAGTGTTACAGCTGGGTCAGGTGGTATATTATGGTAGAGAATAGGAGGAGGAAGAAAAGAACCAGGCAAAAGACTGAAGCCCCAACAATGGCTGTTAGACCTGCTTTGAAACAGTCCGAGGAAAAATGCCCAGAGGGACCCAGGTGAAAAGGGATAGACTTGTTATTACCGTGGGAAGGGGGGCATCTCTAGCAGGATTGCCCTCAGGCATCTAAGCCACCCTCAACTCTGTGTCTGGTCCGCAAAGGACCACACTGGAGGAGAGACTGCCCTCCGAGGTATAGGTCCCAGAGGTCGGACTCTCAAGACAATTGGGACTGAAGGTGCCTGGGGGTCCCCAAGCAAGCCCCCTTCCTAATTACACCTGAGGAACCCCAGGTATTAGTAACTGTGGGGGCCAATCAGTAGATTTTCCTTTGGACCCTGGGGCAACTTTCTCTGTGCTCACGGAAGTCCCCAGTCCGCTTTCCTCATGATCCACTACTGTAATGCGACTGTCAGGACGAGCCAAAACGCTATTATGTCAGTCATCCTTTAAGCTGCAGCTGGGACTCTGTGCTATTTTCTCGAGTTTCTAATTGTGCTGGGAATCTCCCTCACCCCTTCTCGGGAGGGATATACCGAACAAGGTCCAGGCCTCTGTTTTCATAAATATGGAGCCCATTCTTTTTAATGGAACAAAATGTAAATCCTTAAGTGTGGGCTGATGGAAAAACTGTGGGTCTAGCACAAAATGCTGTTCCTGTAGTTATAAAGCTCAAAGACCCTCACCAATTTCCATATCAAAAGCAGTATCCACTAAAGCTTGAAGTTAAAGAAGGGTTAAAACCCATCATTGAAAATTTAAAAGAACAGGGGATATCAATTCTCTGTAATAGTCCATACAACACTGCTATTTTGGGTGTGAAAAATGTCAAATGATAAATGGAGACATGTTTAAGATGCAAATAATAAGTGCCTAATCCTTATACCTTGTATGAAATTCCTAAATGAGCCAAATATGACTTTAAGACAATTGAGAGGATTCTTGCGCATTACAGGCTATCACCACATTTGGATTCTGGGTTATGGGGAACATGCCTGGCCTTTATATAAACTTATAACTGAAACTCAGCAGGCACAAACCAACAAGCTGGTTTGGTCCCCAGAAACTCAAAAGGCTTTTAAAAGGCTCTTCAAACTGCTCTCTTACAGGCTCCTCCTTTGAGCTTGCCCACAGGATCAGAGTTCAGTTTGTTACTGAAAAAAGGCTATGGCCACATTGCTTAAGGGAAATTGCTATTATTGGTTTGCTAATGACTAAAGCTTGTAAGTTTACTATTGGACAAAATCTTACTGTACTGACTTCTCATGATGTAAGTGGGATCTTAAAGTCTGAAGTTCAGAGCAACAGTGGCTCCATCTTTAAAGCTGCTGTAGCTCAAGGGATGTCAAAAGCTTTAGAAATAGAGTATCACTTACACTGTTCAGGGAGACCCCAATTTTCAGAAAAGGTTAAAAAGGCTTAAAAGACATTATTAAAAGACACCTGTGTAAGCTAACTCAGGAAACACAAGACTGTTCATTTAAAGTTTTACCCAAAGCTTTAATGAGGGCTTGAGCTGCCCCTAAGAAGGGAATGTCTCTATGACAGACTGTTTTTGTGCACAGATATTGTCATAGATCCTGAAGCATTAGAATTATCTATATGACTCAGCTTTCAGCTTTTCAACCTCCTCATCAATTGCAGGCTTCACAGGGTGGGTTTCTCCGCTTCAAGCAAAGAGCTTTCTTCAGCTCTGTGAATACCGTCACCAACACCAATTGTATGTGATGCCTCATCTAGCAATCCTATGATGGACTGATGTAACTATGGACATAATGTAACTTTTAATTTTGATTATATTTTAACTTGGTTTAATAACTATTTTACCTTACATTTGTAACTGTATAATGGTGTTTGTTTCTTAACCATCTGAAATCTTTTAGGTTACAAGTGGTTGTCTAGGCTCCTGCAAGTGCCACAGCCTCCTCTAACTATTACCTGGGGTCCCTGGATCAGAGATGCTTAATATGAGGGTTAGGAGAATATGTTGCCTCAACAGTTTAGGGACAGTGCCCCATCATAGCAGGAAGTAGTTTTGGGATGAAAATGACACCCCTTTCCCTTGACAACATAATTCTCCTAAAAGAAAAGAGGAGAATAAGAGAGTAAATTCCTAGGCAGGTTGATAGGAAGTCCAGGGTCCCTGGGGAGGAGAAAGGGGTCTGGAATTCTCAAAGAGGGGGAAGGACAAACTTTTTTTTTTTTTTAAGCCTGGAACACAGCAAACAACTCAGTTTGAACTTTGTACTAAGCATTATATAGCAACAATGTATCCTTCTTGAGGACAGTTTCTCCTTTCTGAAAACCTTCTGGCTAATCCTGTTATCTTAAAATGTAAATTATGGCAGTGGGTCTAGTAAGATCTTTACAACCTTGAGACATTCTTTTGATTTATTGTAATAACTAATTTTAAAAAGCATATACTTTCCTTGTTAAAGATAGCAAGGGGGGCCACTTTCTGCCCCCACTTCTGATGTCTATGTAGAAGCTCCCTCTGCCCCTTTTCACTTTAATAAAACTCTGCTATACAGAAGCTCTTAAGTGATAAGCCTGGTCCCTGGTCCCAAAGCTAGGTCTTCTTTGGAGATCGTGAATCTGACACTGTACTGTAAGCTGCCAGCCCCTTGGTTGACCTGGCACCGGTCAGTCTCCACAGGCTCCTGGATGCCTCCCACTACCCCTCAGCCCAGCATCTGCTCCCAGGATGAAGAAACTCTTATCTTCCTTTGGAGATCTGGGATTTTGCAAGCCTAGGGTGTCTGCTTTGGAGGACTGTCAGTCATTCACTCTCTGAGATTTATCTATTAATAAATCAGGCTTGTATTTTACCATCTGACTCCTGACTGTAGCAGTTCACAGGATATTCTCTTCAGTGGATGAACTGGATGGTGTAACTGTCCCAGCAAAGTATCAACAACATTTGTAAATCAGTTGCCTATTTCTTAAATGTTGACAGCAGTTGACACCTACCATCTCAGGTGCACTGGGCAGGAAACATGATGTGAAAGATCTTAGATGAAAATTGTGACATGAGCCTAAGAAAACAGCTTGTGAGCAGAGGCGGAAAGGAGACACTGGAGGCGGTAAGGCAGAAGAGGGAGAAGATGATGAAGGCAACGTGCAAAGTGTGACAGCATGAGACTTGTGGCCAGGATGGAACATTCAGAGAACAAAGATCATGGCATCTGGTCCCATCACTTCATGGGACATAGATGGGGAAACAGTGGAAACAGGGTCAGACTTTATTTTTTCGGGCTCCAAAATCACTGCAGATGGTGATTGCACCCATGAAATTAAAAGACGCCTACTCCTTGGAAGAAAAGTTATGACTAACGTAGATAGCATACTCAAAAGCAGAGACATTACTTTGCCAACTAAGGTCCGTCTAGTCAAGGCTATGGTTTTTCCAGTGGTCATGTATAGATGTGAGAGTTGGACTGTAAAGAAGGCTGAGCGCCAAAGAATTGATGCTTTTGAACTGTGGTGTTGGAGAAGACTCTTGAGAGTCCCTTGGACTGCAAGGAGATCCAACCAGTCCATTCTGAAGATCAACCATGGTATTTCTTTGGAAGGAATGATGCTAAAGCTGAAACTCCAGTACTTTGGCCACCTCATGTGAAGAGTTGACTCATTGGAAAAGACTCTGATGCTGGGAGGGCTTGGGGGCAGGAGGAGAAGGGATATACAGAGGATGAGATGGCTGGATGGCATCACTGACTCAGTGGACATGAGTCTAAGTGAACTCCGGGAGTTGGTGGGGAGGGAGGCCTGGCGTGCTGCGATTCATGGGGTTGCAAAGAGTCGGACATGACTGAGCGACTGAGCTGAACTGAAATGTTAACAGGGGACAACTTCCTCTTTGTTGTTCAGTCCCTAAGTCATGACTCTTTGTGGCCCCATGGACTGCAGCACTCCAGGTTTCCCTGTCCTTCACTATCTCCCCGAGTTTGCTCAAACTCATGTCCACTGAGTCAGTGATTCCATCCAACCATCTCATCCTCTGTCACTCCCTTCTCCTCCTGCCTTTAATCTTTCCCAGCATCAAGGTCTTTACCAGCAAGTAGGCTGTTCTCATCAGGTGGCCAAAGTATTGAGCTTCACCTTCCATATCAGTCCTTTCAATGAATGTCCATGGTTGCTTTCCTTTAGGATTGAGTAGTTTGATCTCCTTGCAGTCCAAGGGACTCTCAAGAGTCTTCTCAAGCACCACATTTCAAAAGCATCAGTTCTTTGGTGCTTGCTCTTCTTTATGGTCTAACCCTCACATCCACTGGGGCTTTATGGTCCAAGTCTGTTGGGTTCTTTATGGTCCACTTCTCACATCACCAGGGGCTTCCCTGATGGCTCAAATGGTGAGGAAACTGCCAGCAATGCAGGAGACCTGGGTTCAATCCTTGAGTTGAGAAGATCCCCTGGAGAAGGAAAGGGCAACCCATTCCTGTATTCTTGTCTAGAGAATTACATGGACAGAACCTGGTGGGCTAATAGTTCATGGGGTTGCAAAGAGTTGGACATGACTGAGTGACTAAATTATTGTTATTATTCTCACATCTGTACATGATACTGGAAAAATCATAGCTTTGACTGTATGGATGTTTGTCAGCAATGTGATGTATCTCTTTTTAATATGTTGTCTAGGTTTGTCATAACTTTTCAAGGAGCAGGTGTCTTTTAATTTCATGGCTGCAGTCACCATCCACAGTGATAATGGAGCCCATGAAAAGAAAGTCTGTCACTGTTTCCACTGTTTCCCCAAATCTATTTGCCATGGACTGATGGGAATGGATGTCATAATCTTAGTTTTTTGAATGTTGAGTTTTAAACCAGCTTTTTCACTCTTCTCTTTCACTGTCATCAAGAGGCTTAGTTCCTCTTCTCTTTCTGCCATTAGAGTAGTATCCATCAGTATATATTTCTCCTGTCAATCTTGATTCCAGCCTGTGAATCATCCAGCCTAGCATTTTGCATGAAGTACTCTGCACATAATTTAGATAAAGAGGATGACAATATACAGTCGTGGCATACTCCTGTCCCAGTTTGAAACCAGTCCATTTTTTGATGTCTGGTTCTAACTGTTGCTTCTTGACCTGTATACAGGTTTTGCAGGAGGCAGGTAAGGTAGTCTGGTATTCTCATATCTTTAAGAACTTTCCACAGTTTGTTGTGATCCACACAGTAAAAGGCTTTAGTATAGTCAATGAAACAGAAGTAGATGTTTCTTTGGAATTCCCTTGCTTTTTGTGTGATCCAGCAGATGTTGCCAATTTGATCTCTGGTTCCTCAACTTTTTTCTTAAACTGATTTCAAACTGACAAATCTGAGCCAGGTTTCAGGCTGCACTTTTTCTCTCTAGAAGCCAATGTAAATGTGACTTTAAGGGCACTAGCATACAAACCTTTTTAACCTTTAAAATATTAAAGCTGTGGGAGAAAAACATTCATTATGATTATCACAAAGAAAGCAATCCTCTTGGGTTTCACATAATATTTGTTTGGTTGAAGTCTGCACCAATCTTTCCAACTAGAAAAGAGAAACTTGGAAAATCACCAAGACTGGGTATAAATTAAAAAAACAACAACAACACAGTACATTTCCAAAAAAGGATGATGAAAAATCCAACTTGCTGGGTGTAGTCACATTGTCTTTACTTCATGCCTTTAATCCAGCTAATTGCCGTCGTTGATTTTAGAGTCTTCTCTCTGCCAGATTTACAAGTGGAAAGATGGAGTGGGTTTTGTTCAAAGAATTTTGCGTGAAATTATGTGTGTGTGTGTGTGAATTTAAACATTCATCTGTTTTCAGTGAGATTTTAAACAGGCCTTTGAAATATTTATCGATTTGCTCAAGTGTTTAAAAAATTCAACAAATATGCACTTGACTGCACTGAAATGCTGTCCAGGTGTTACAGGTTCAGCAGTGAGCTGTGGATGCAGACAGGCCACTGTGTAAAATCTTCTATGCTGTGGGGGAGGCAGGTGATAGAACAGATTATTAGACACAAATTGCTTACTTATTGAATAACACTGTATTGTGTATACATATTCCCGAGCATATACATATGCACTGCATGCAAACCCCACAGCAACAGGAGCTCTTACTGGTCTCCACCTGGTGACTGACAGGTGAGTGAGGAAAGCCCAGGCCTCCATGCCAGGTGTGGGCAGAGGTGAGGCTGCTGCCTGCAGACAGGGAGGGGCTCCCCGATCTCTCTGATTTTAATGAACATGTATCTTCGGATGCTTTTTCGCTCCTAGACCTGTCTGTCCTTTCACAATCGCCATAAACAATATCAAGTATAATTACTCTAAGCTATTTTTGGAATAGACTGTAGTAAGGAACTTCTTTTGTTAAGTATGTGAATTTCTTGGAGAGAATCTTGCAGAATGGAATCTGGGTAGAAAACAGATTTCCAATATCTGTTTGGTCCAAGATTTCACTCCCTTGTGTGTGTGAATGTGTGTACTCACAGTACTCAACTGTCTGGTTTAAAATGATCTATGTATTTATCAGTTTATTCTGCTGAGCAATGAAAAGTGGATGAAGAAGACACTAGTGGAATCGATCACTTTTTGAGAAGCATCTGGTGAACTTATCTGCCTCTTGAATACAGAGGCCACATTCCTCTGCATGCAAACCATTTGTGATTGCATATGGATGCAATAATGCCAGCATAAGTCAGCAGTCATTTTAAAGACTTTAGGTTAGAAGTTAAAAAAAAAATCAATAGGCATTACTGTACATCATCTTTATCCAACAGCAGGAAAAGATCAAGTTAAATGTTGTATATATGATATAGATTAATTGGAACAATAGTTAATTAACAGAGCGTTTGATCCATACTTTGTTCATGGCAGTTTGGTTTAAGAGAAAGAAGTAGAACCTCACATTTAGAGTGAGCCAAAATTTCAAGAATCACTTGAGAGGTGGATTATGTGGGCCAAAGAGAAAGGGTGGTGGAACG
Source organism: Capricornis sumatraensis (assembly GCF_032405125.1). Taxonomy (NCBI): domain Eukaryota; kingdom Metazoa; phylum Chordata; class Mammalia; order Artiodactyla; family Bovidae; genus Capricornis; species Capricornis sumatraensis. The sequence goes on along the minus strand of NC_091072.1, from coordinate 42,300,434 downwards.
CTTACTACTGACAGTGTCTTCACTCAGGCCACTCTAACAGAATGCCGTAGACAAGAGCCTTGACACTCAACAGTTGCTGGTCTCAGTCTGGAGGTTGAAGTCTGAGCTGGGGAGCCAGCCTAGTTCTTGCTGGTTCACAGAGGGCTGTCTTCTTGCTGTGCCTTCATGTGGTGGGGAGGGGGCTGCCAGGTCCTCCTGAGAGCGCAGAGTCTATGCATGGGGCTCCTTGACCTAATCACCCGAAGCCCCAGCGCCAAATACCATCACGCCACAGTTAAGTTACAGCATATGGACTCTGGGTACAGAGGCATTCAGCCCATTGTGGACAGTTGGAGCAGGACATCTGCATTTTATGCTGACAAGCATTTTCCCAGACTTAACCCAAACTGTGGAGAAAAGGGGTATTTCTGAACATCTACGTAGCTGGCAGGCTTCTTCTGTAGTCTCTGACAACTGTTTCTCAGTGTAAACAATGTTTAATAAATGTCTTTCTACCCAGACAAAAAGAAAAGTTTTCAGCAAACTCTGGGATTCAGTTAAGGACAGGGGAGCCTGGTGTGCTGCAGTCCGTAAGGTCACAGAGAGTCAGATGAGACTTAGTGACTGAACCACAATCCATACATTAGGTAGATATTAATAAGTATATTATATGTGAGGTAATCCACCAAAATGGATAGATTTTATGTTAATTATAGAATGAATTCTTATACTATTTTATGAATAGGCAATACAGATCATGGGAACACATGTAGTCAATGTAAGATGAAATAAGAATGACAAGGATGATTTTATGTAATAGATAAATAATAATAATAAATAACTCACTAAATAATAATTCAATAAATAAATAAATAATTCATTATTAATAATAGTAAATCACCATTTTAAAGAATAAGTGGTTTCTCTGAATGTGAATAAGAGGTATGTGTTCAGTATGTACAAATTAGCTGCTGCATTTGTGTGCTTTTCTGTGTGTGTGTGTGTGTGTGTGTGTGTGTGTGTGTTTTTTGCAGGGGGTGGTGGGCACTTCCCAGGTGGCACTAGTGGTAAGGAACCTACCTGCCAATGCAGGAGACATAAAAAGATGCAGGTTTGATCCCTGGGTCAGGAAGATCCCCTGGAGGAGGGCATGGTACCCCACTCCAGTATTCTTGCATGGAGAATCCCATGGACAGAGGAGCCTGGTGTGCTACAGTCCATGGAGTCGCAAAGAGTCGAACATGACTAAAGTAACTTAGCATGTAAGCACACTGTGTGTTTTTAAGAGAGAGATACAGTCACAGAGACAGAGGTGAAGAGAGATAATGAAAAAAAAAAAAGAAAGGACTTCCCTGGTGATCCAGTGGTTGAGACTTCACCTTCTAGTGCAGGCAGTGTGGGTTCCATCCCTGGTCAGGGAACTAAGATCCCACATGCCTTTTAGCCTGAAAACCAAAGCATAAAACAGAAGCAGTATTGTAAAAAATTCAATAAAGACTTGAAAAATGGATGGTCCACATGAAAAAAAAATCTTAAGAAAAAGAAGAAGAAAAACTTCAGTTCTGCTTAAAGGACACAAAGTCGCTGGTAGAGGTTGTTCTGGATTCATGCTGACAGCCAGTCCTCGCAAACCAAATACCAACACTTAACTGTAAATAACAAGGGCAGTTAAACATGAAAGCAGTCAAAAATGCTAGAAACTAAAATCATTTATAGAGATAAAAGGCAGGAAAAATGGACAGCAAGACTTTAAACTACCAAGAAAAAAAATTATAATGTAGCATATCCACAAATGTCAGACATTTAAAACATCACATTATTTTGGATAATGGGGGGAAATGGCTGATATTTCCTTGAAAGGAGTGACAGAGGGTCATGTGTAATTTATTTATTATTTTTCTATTACCCAGCAAGTATCTTGAATCATGTTCATGCCTAAAATATATTGAATTAATAAATGAACCTCCTGTTAGTACTGTAATGGTTAGGCACTTTCCTCTTTACCATTTTTCTCTATAGAAATATCTGCTCAGAGTAGCTCTTAACAAACTACTGTGTTTCAAATGAGAAGAGCCCCTCCTATAAATAGATGGACTATAAATGGACTCCGGCACATGGACTGTTTTCTCTTTCTCCTTTTTATTGAATTCAGTCCTTATGGAGGAGACCATGGCCACGGCATTGCATAGGCCCGGTCAGTCATGGGCGTGCCTCCCACAGCACAGTGTGCGCACGCCCTCGGCAGGCCGCAGACCTGAAACTAGCATGTGGGCAGAGGGGAAAGAGGGCCTGTCCTCTGAGATCACTAGGCAGAGTGACAGAGATCCATTCCCACCTAAATTTGGCCACAGTGTGGAAACTGATCTGCATAAAGAGTGAACAAGCCCAACACATAATTAGAATTTATGAAGAGTTTAATTAAGAAGAGAGCAAGAGAGAGATGCCCTAGATTATTCTGTAATTTTCTTGATCAAAAGCATGGCCTGCACCCAGAATCACCCCCTAGTTCCCAGTTACATAAACCAGTGAGCTCCATTTTTGCTTTATCTGGTTCGAGTTGCCTTTTTATCTTTCAGTCAGTTGCCACCTCAACAGTCCTAATTGCTGTGAGGCGATCCTCCATGGGTTCCTTATGTTCTGAACCACTGAAGTGAGGCACTGGCAGCTCTTAATTCCAGATTATCTTTGTAGAGATGTTTGTGGAGTGAATCATGCTAGAAGAGAGAGATAGGCATTCCCTCCAGAGCAAAGAGCAGGCACACTCCCTGCCCACTTTAGAAGATTCCAGCCCCCAGGGTCGGGTTTCTCCTCAGTAGGGTGGCTGACTGCATATGCAGGAGTCACCTAGACACTCCCTATCTCCCTGGGAACTAGGGCTCAGAGAGGTCAGAAACACTGACCCCCCTGCCCCGTTCTAAGCTCTGAATAATACCTCATCCTTTATCTCTGACCCGGGAGTTCATGTCTTCCGCCAGGATCCGTGAAACTGTCAAGAGCATTTGTCTCATCAGCTCGCAAGTTAGGTGAAGTCACGGACCTTCATGTCCTTGACACTGAGGCATCCTCCCAGGCAGGAGGTAGAGCCAAGTTTATTGTGGAGAGGAAAGGATCACATGCATTTTGAAGAAGTACAATAAATATATAATTTTAAATTGGAAAAAAGATGATGTTTTCTAATATAAAGAATAAATGTATTATTGGCTGACACATGAGGATAAAAAAGATAGTGCTATGTAGGTTTATGAGAAAGATGTAATGACTTGAGGGTATATATATAATTTAGAGAGGCTATGTCATTGTCTAGAACATGAGATGTTTAAAGCTTATCAAAATAATTTTTTAAAATTTTGAGATAAGAACATTTGGACTTTCCAGAAAAGAAACTTGGAAATGATAAACTCACTAGTAATGAGAATTTCATGTTCCTCAAGCAGTATTGAGTGTCTAAATTTGGCTAAAATTTACTTGATTCAGCCAACTTATGTCACACATTTCAATCACTTATTTAGCAAATGGTAGTACATTCAAGCAATATATCCAGTCCTGTTATTGGCAATAAGGAGATCATTAAAAAGGTTGACAATACCCTCCCAGTCCTGCACCAACTAAGGTTGAATACCTGCTGTCCAAGGGGGAACACATGAGTGTGCGTGTGTATACATGTGTATGTGCGTGTAGTTGATTTCTGTATCCATAGTTGACCTGGTTTCAGTTGACAGACAAGGGCACCTTGACCCAGAAGCTGAAATAGACTTTCTGTAATATTAAAGAGTATTGATCCATGACGTCTGTGTCCACACTTTGTCAGTACCACAGCAGCTCCTGGGTGATACTGAATGATAATTTTTGGACACTGGGAGAACAAGGCCATAATTTTTTGTGTGTGTTTAGTTCAGTCGCTCAGTTGTGTCTGACTCTTTGTGACCCCATGGACTGCAGCACACCAGGCCTTCCTGTCCATCAGCAACTCCCAGAGCTTACTCAAACTCATGTGCATTGAGTCGGTGATGCCATCCAACCATCTTGTCCTCTATCGTCCCTTTCTCCTCCCACCTTCAATCTTTCCCTGTGTCAGGGTCTTTTCCAATGAGTTGGTTCTTCACATCAAGTGGCTAAAGAATTGGAGTTTCAGTTTCAGCATCAGTTTCTCCAGTGAATATTCAGGAATGATTTCCTTTAGGATTCACTGGTTGGATCTCCTTGCAGTCCAAGGGACTCTCAAGAGTCTTCTCCAACACCACAGTTCAAAAGTATCGCCAGTTCAGGTTCGATGTATGATACAGGATGCTTGGGGCTGGTGCACTGGGATGACCCAGAGGGATGGTATGGGGAGGGAGGCGGGAGGGGATTCAGGATGGGAAAGTCGTGTACACCCATGGCAGATTCATGTCAATGTATGGCAAAACCAATACAATATTGTAAAGTAATTAGCCTCCAATTAAAACAAAACAAAACAAAACAACAACAACAACAAAAAACAAAAGCATCAGTTCTTTGGTGCTCAGTTTTCTTTATAGTCCAACTCTTACATCCATATGTGACTACTGGAAAAACCATAACTTTGACTAGATAGACTTTTAAAATTATTATTATTATTATTTTGTGTATTTTCTACTATATAACATCTATGGACATAACACGTTTTTAATCAGATCTTCATCACTAACATTTCCCACCACACTGCTAATTCTAGTCAAACAGCAGAATGGTGCAGGAAGCCCTGAGCCCAGTGTCTGCTGGTTCTGTGGTGTGGATGCTCCCAGTTTCAGGCTGTCTTCGTGACCCCGCTGACCCGGCAGCTGGCAGGAGGCTGTGCAGCAGCAGGCCTGTGTGTCTTTCCCACCAGACAGACACTGTCCTTGGTGGTCTCCAGAGCACAGGGAACCATAGAGTGATTAGGAGGAGGTGTTTTCCCCCTCCTCGTTTAAAAACTGACTTGTTTGATCTTATGTTTATGTAACATTCTTCTCAAGATTGACTGTGCTTATCAATGAGCTCAGCAAACTCCCCAGAATTTAATAGCTCACCACTGCTTTTGCCTTCAGGAGCTTGGATTCTCCTGTGAAGAGGTAAGAATGGACAAAAAAGAAAAAAAAAACTATTGATTTTTAAAAAATGTGTATTTAGAGTGGATACAGAAGAGATGAACAGGACAGGATGCTGGGAATCCACTGTGCGTGGCGACTGAGGAAAGCCTCTGGTGGGGAGGTGGATCCAAGCTCCTGGCTGGAGAGTAAGGAGCAGAAAGGGGGCTGTGCCCAGGAGTGGGGGTAGCAGATGAGGAATGGTCAGATGTGTTTGGCGATGCGGGGCTCCGAGCAGCTGCGGCGTGGCTGAAGTTCAGGAGTGAGAGGTGAGGAGGAGCCCAGCTGTAGGAGGCAGGGGCGCGGCACTGGGAGGAGGATGGTCCAAGCGGCAGTGACCACGACGTTCTGCCTCTCAGAGCTCCAGCTCCTGTTGCAGCTTCTTTCACCTGTACTAGAGTGTACTCTTGCCTGGAAAATCCCATGGACGGAGGAGCCTGGTAGGCTGCAGTCCACGGGGTCGCTAAGAGTCAGACACGCCTGAGCGACTTCACTTTCACTTTTCACTTTCATGCACTGGAGAAGGAAATGGCAACCCACTCCAGTATTCTTGCCTGGAGAATCGCAGGGACAGAGGAGCCTAGTGGGCTGCCATCTATGGGGTTGCACAGAGTCGGACAGGGCTGAAGTGACTTAGCAGCGCGCTTGCTCATCACGGGAGTTTTAGGAGATTATGGTGCTGTTGACCGGGTTACACAGATGAAAACATCGAGCCCCAGTCATTTCAGCTAACCCTTCAGTAACACAGCTGGGATGGGGTGGAGTCAGATCTCAGAGGCCCACGGCCTCAGCTCGAAGCTCTCCTGCAGGCGGACTGGTGTGTGCGCCATGTGCTCAGCATGGAGGGACGGATAGCCTGGGCAGACGGCGTGCTGACTGACGTGCATGGAGGGCCCCCTGGGCTGTGGGGAGGCTGGTCTAGGGGGCCAGTGGAAGGTGGTCAGACAGACGTGCAGCCCTGAGCCTCCGGGCGCCTTCGGCCATGTGTGTCTTGAGAAAGACTCGCCTAAGCGGAAATGTGTGCGTGAGCAAACCAAACCTGAAGGCTTAGAAGCAGAGGAGAGGTTAAAAGAAAGTTACTTTAGATTAATGGAGGATCAGCTCTGGAAGAAAAATAGGCCCCACAGCACACAGTGTCTCAGACACGCGGAGGGTTGCACTCGGTGGCTGTCCTTGGTCGTTCTACTAAATCAGTCTCCTGTGAGAGTCTGGACCACACATGGGAAGCCGGTCTGCATGGAGGCCCAGGAGAGTAAGTCCTTGCTGAGAGAGGACTTGTGATCCAGAAAGTTCCTGCAGATGTCCAGGACTATTCAGCATGACAAATACCTGAAACTGGTGGTGTTGAAGAACAGGTGTCTGTTTGTGTGGAAGAAATCGGGCTGGACAATTCGATCTTAAAGAAAAGCTCTGGAAAAGGGTGAGGATGTGTAGAAGACTGCCATTGTGTTTGGGGGTAGCTCAAGGTAGTCCAAGTGAAGGGGCAGGTTGGAAAACTCCAGGTGTTCACGGAAGCTGTGAGGTTCCATATGTATGGAATTAATTTATCCTCGGACAGTAAGATTTAGTATAAAAATACCAGATACCAAGTTAAATGAAAATTTCAGCTAAAATAACTTTTTATTTTTATTTTCTGTGTCCCATGAAATACTTGTGAGATCCTTAAAGCTAGAAATGTATTTGACATTTAGTGGAAATTGCCAATTGATTAGGTGTCCTTTATTTCATCTGATGAAGAGAGGATTCTTCTGTCAGATGAAGAGAATGTTACTGTGAGGAGTCGGATGGAAAAGGGAGGAGTGGGGAGGAGAGGAGGAAAAAGGAAAGGGTGGGAAGAACTTTGGGGGCGGGGAGTTGAGTTCCTGCTTGTGTTCTAGAAGGGCAGCCCTGTTTGAACTGAACAGGAGGCCAGGGAGGAGGAGAAAACACAGAGTGTTGCCATGGAAATGGGGACAGAGCCCATCACGAATGAGGGACTGGCCAGCAGTGGGCAGAGCCACAGGGAGAGGAGACCAGAGGAAGACAAAGTGTGGCTTAAGACATGGCACATGGGACTGCCGTCACCTTAAGAAGAGCTAGTGTGGGCAGACGAAGTGGTTGAAGGAAGACTCTAAGATCAGCAGGTAATTTCACGAGCTCCTGACTGGCCTTCCAGGAAGCACAGGAGCCCATGGGGCCAGCAGGTCAGCAGGAGGCAGCAGGCAGTGGGGAGGTGATTTGTTGCCTCTGGTTTGGGAAGAACCCAACTGAGGTCATGAGGGAAGGACTGGAGCTGATAGGATATGTGGACAGGGGAACTTAGTTCACTTGTGTTAATATTAATACAGCATTAATTGTATTAGTTAATACAATTAATAATTAATCATAATTATTATTCTGCACTGGAGAAGACTCTTGAGAATCTCTTGGACAGCAAGGAGATCCAACCAGTCAATCCTAAAAGATATCAACCTTGAATATTCATTGGAAAAGCTGATGCTGAAGCTGAAGCTCCAATACTTTGGCCACCTGATGTGAAGAACTAACTCCTTAGAAAAGACCCTGTTGCTGGAAAAAGATTGAAGGAAGGAGAGGAGAAGGGGATGACAGAGGATGAGATAGATGGTTGGATGGCATCATCGACTCAATGGACATGAGTTTAAGTAAACTGTGGGAGATAGTGAAGGACAGTGAAGCCTGGCATGCTGCAGTCCATGGGATCGCAAAAAACATGACTGAGTGACTGAACAACAACATTAATATTAATAAGTAGCCCCTGGGGGACAAGTGTTGTTTCTGTAAAAATATAGTGAAATGAGCTGGGTGGGAGTCTCCTCAGTCAGTTTAATCATTCATTTATTTGGGGGGTAGGGAAAAATCCAAAATAACTGTGTATAGCAACATAAAGAGTTTTTTTTTTTTTTTTGGCTGAAATTCCAAGAGAATTTCTTTTTTTAAAAAATCCAGTAAAATAAATTGTGGACAATGATAAATCATTTGAAGCAAGGCTGAACCAAATTAACCTTGTTCATAACAGTTGCTCTTCAGAGATGTTAACTTTTTCAGCCTTTTTTACTAAAAGAAAGGAAATCTTCAAGTAGATATGATCTTTCAAAAAAAATAGAAAGCTTATTGAAAGGTGAATGTGTAACAATGTAGATGCTTAAAAGTTTTACATTTGAAGAGGTTCTTTATTTCTGCTGTACAGGTTTCATAAGATGGATGGTCTTAAAAGGTTAACCCCCCAAATGGCAATGCCTTCCTTGTGCCAATTAGGTCAAGTTGACTCTTCTCTTCATCTTTTCGTAGAATCTGTGTTAGAAAGTGAACTGCCCCTTCCTCTTTGCTTCGGCTAAGGGACTCTGACATACAGAGGGGTGACAGATACATGTTCTGTCTGTTCAGATCTGGTCGGACCCACTGGCTTCAGAGGAAACAGCCCCTTCCAACTCAGGAGGATACTGCACGGTGGATGCTCCGACCCTGAGCACTGGGGGCTCCTCCCTGGATGGAGGCTGCCATACCAGGGGTGACTGCGTCATTTTCCCGAGGGGCCACACTGGGTCTCACTCTTTTCACAGGCAGGCGGAGAGAAGAGGTTTGGATCCTGCCAGCACACATGTCAGGGGTGTGGCTCTGCAGGTGGTGTTTCCTTCCTTCTGTCTGTTTTTGTGTTAATTGGGGAGGTCTTCATTCTGTCCTCATTCTCTCTTGAGGATGAGGTGAGCTGGTCTGTAATCATCCTCATATTTACCAGAGTATTTTGGAATAAGGAATTACCTGTGGTGGCTGAGACAGCAGAGAAGGTGGAGTGCTCCCCTCTGAGAGTCAGTGTTTGGTCTGAGAACGTGTGTGGTGTGGGGAGAGCCCCATGGGGAGATGTTGGCAGAGCCCCATGGGGGATGTTGGCATGTGGTTACTGTCTCACCTCTGCCCTCGGGGCCGTGCACATGGGGGCGCATCACAGCCCAGTGTGGTGTGAAGGATGGAGGGCTCTGAGGGAGTCACCCTTCTGGGGACCCCAATAGGGCTCCTCACGGCAGTGCTCATGAGTGCGGCATGCCTGCTGCATGCCTCAGGCTCCCTGGGCTGCACAGGAGGGGAGGCAGCCATCTGGAAAGAGGGGGAGACTCAGCTCCCCAGGGAGGGGAACCCTCTTACAGGAGCTGTGGTTCAGCAGAGAGCCGGGTCCTCTTGGTGGAAGACTTTTCATGGTGTCCTAACATGATGTCCTAAGAAGGATCTTCCCGTCCAGGGATCGAACCCACACCCCTTGTGTCTCCTGCGCTGGCAGGCGGGTTCTTTACCACCAGCACCACCTGGGACGCCCTACTGGCTGGACGAATATGGTTAATAATCAGGAATCTCAATTAAATGGAGTAGGCAGAACAGAAGGGGGCTCCCTCCTGTCTGCATGGATAGCAGAGTCCAACACGAAGACAGACTTGCTTCTTTCTGGACTGGCAAAAAGACGCAGACTCTTTATTCCTGGCAGCCCTCCCGCCTGCCTGCCTTTCCCCTCTATAAAAGCTGCTGCCCTTCCTATGCAGGGCTTACACAAGCCTCCTGTGACTGCACGTCCCCAAATCAATTTCTCTGTGTATGCCAAGATCATGCATCATTGCTGGAGAAATGGCTGCTTGTTTTAGGTCAGTATTACTTCGACTGGGGGTCAGGATCTCTACTCTGTTAGGAGACGTGAGCTCTAAATGTGATCTATCAATTCAGAAATATCTGTAACTCCTCTTTTAGACAAAAGAGAGCCGACGCTTTGCAACCACCAGCAGGGATTCGTATGTTTTGCCCCGGCTTTGGCGATCAGTAATTTTCCTAGTGTTGGGAAACCAGTAGAGTAGCAGACCCAGAGAGCACGGAATGGCATCTGAGGTACATATCTAGGTGTGGGGCATTCAGGTTTTGGGGAATGGACTTGGGGCCTCCAGCCTGGAAGTAACTTCAGTAACTGTGTAACTTGCCTCTGGGGAAACTATCAGCATGCTAAGGAGGTACAGTATGGCAGACTGTGGCTGTGTCCAAAGCCAGCTGTAAATCCAAGGATGGTTTCCTCCAGGAAACAGTTCCATCTTGAGCAATTTAGCAGATTAAAACTTGTACCCAAAGAAACCTGTGTTTTTCCCCGTCTACTTGTTGTTGCTTTTCAGTCGCTCAGTCATGTCTGACTCTGAGATCCCATGAACTGCCGCAGGCCAGACTTCCCTGTCCTTCACCATCTCCTGGAGTTTGCTCAAACTCATGTCCGTTGAGGCAGTGATGCCATCCAACCATCTCATCCTCTGTCACCCCCTTCTCTCCCTGCCTTCAGTCTTTCTCAGCATCAGGGTCTTCTCTATAGTCTACTTAGGTTTTACAAATCGAGAGTTTTCTTCTGAAAAACTTCTGTTTCCTAGATTTTTATTTTAAAAAATTAAGGGACTCAGATTGCACTGCGGACCGTATATCCACAAGGTACGAGAAAGCTTCAGCCACAAACAGGCTGTCCCATTGGACATGCTGTGTACTTCTCACTTCATCTGGGAGCCCTTGGTCCCCATTGTTTACACACTTTTTATTATTACTTGTTAAAAACCCTTTGATAGAAAAATCATCTGATAACTTGAAAAAGGCAGTACTGGCCCCGAATCCTTGATTGTTTTTAATTGAATGGACTGTTTTAACTTTGTAGTGATAGAAATGAACTTGCAATGTGGAGATGCAAATAATTTCCAGATAATGGAGAAGATAACTGAATGGTGATGTTTAATTGTCCTGTTTCTCATTAGCCAGTTTTATATCTAACACAAAAATCATATCCTAATCTTCCTTTATTAACTGGTCCCTACATACACCTACTCCAAAACAGTGTTCAAATTAATTTGGACACCTCACTGGTTCACACATTAATTAATGAGTCTAATAAAATCTTTTCATGGGTTTATCTTATATTTGTATAAAATTACAATTCTGTTGTTTTGCAAGTTAAATGAGACAGTGTCTCTTTATCAAATTATTATTTTTTTTAATGAGTGTTCCAGAAAGCCTTAAAAAAATAATCACCTAGAGCCTGAGTATTGACCAGTCAGGCTGGACGTTATTATTGGCTACAGCACTGTGACCTTTCTTAGTGAAGGTAGTGGGGCAGGTTGCTCAAAATTATATTTTAGCCACATATCAAAATCAATTCATTACTAGGAAAAAGGAAGCACTAGTTTCCCTGAAGACTAAGACTCCAGAATAGAAGAGCTGTAGATTATGCTTTATATTGGAGCAGTATTCATTGGTCATATCATGAAATGAAAGGACCCTACTGTGGAGAGTGATGCAGTGGTGAGATCACCTAGGGGTTCGATTAGCACCCCACTAATTTCATGTGGCCCCCATGCCCCCCAGACTACATACATTTTAAGCAAATCAGTGGATTTTGCTATGTAATATGGTGAGTATATCTGAAGCAGAGTGGTAATTTTTAAAAACATTTAGTAAAAAAAACCCTTTGCAAATAGTTTCTCAGTTTAGTGGGAAATTACAAGATAAAACAGTCATGGAGTTAAGAATATGTACATTAATAGATTGGGGAATTAGCTGCTGCTTATGAACAGATACAAAGGCAATAACAAACAATTATTAAGTATGAAAAAGTTAATTAAGATGCAAATATTATGCTCTGCTATGTATTAATAAATAGAAAGGAATTTAAGAATACAATCAAGGAATTAAAATATGATTATATATTTTAATTAAGTGTTAGTTCATTACAGAATGTTAATATGGATTATATAAAAATATCTGGGGAAAAGTCAACCACTGATGATGGATTAAAAGTTAAGACTGTAAAACTCTACCGAAAAAAAAAAATATTTCAAAATACAGTTAAAAATATTTAAAGTCAGCTATCAGGCTCTTGAAATTTAATATTAAAATTAATTATCCTATAGTAACATGAATAATTAGCAACAATAATTAAGATTCTTTTTGTTTCACTTCCATTTTGGGGGAAATATTTTCCCATTTCAATAATTCACAGATTCACAGAATTTTAGAGCTGGAAGAGAAAATGCAGCTTAAAGCTAGAGTTCTGGGGGTGCCTTGCCCTTTTCCCATGAATCTGCCTGTACGGCCAACACTCTGGACACGGTGTCACCATGGTGACGTGAGGGCCACCTGTGCATCTTCCACTGATTAGTGCTGGCTTGTGGGGGGCTGGCAAGGCTCCAGTGCAAACCACTAAACCCAGATGGGCAGCCAGGCCACTTGCAAGAGTGAGAACAGGGATCAGGCCAAGAGCGCGAGGCTCCCTCACCAGCTCCTGTCCACGAGGCAGGAACAGGGAGTCAGGGGAGAGATGGCGGACCTTGCTCAGGAGGGAAGCAGGGTGGTGGTGTGTGGCTCTGCTGTAAGCCTGCAAAGTGTGGGCAGGGGATGCCGCATTCCTGATCAATCAGATCAGTTCTTGGCTCAGACGGAGAGTTAGTGACCGGGGAGTGGGCCAGTGCACACTTGGTGTTTATCAAGGGAGAGGCAGGAATATGGGAAAAGGGCATGACAAATACCATCAGCAATGTGGTAGCTACAGTGGTCTTGATGTGGCTCATTACAGGATTCAGCATGGCCTTAAACACGTGCAATATATGTGATCTGGTAAATGATCCTATAGAACTCAGTTGTAAGTATTTTTGCCACATTTTTGGTATTTGTTCATTAATGTGTTCAAAAATATTTCCTGAGTTCTTATTGTGCCCCAGATGTGCAGTTATTAAGATTAAGCCACATATACTGTTCAGGGGAATTTTGCTACTTGACTGCCATTCTATTGTGATTTATAAGAAATACATATATTTTGTCAACATCCACAGTTCCTGGCTCACAGCTCCCCAAATCCTTGGAATTTCCTGAACAATAAGAGCAATGAGACTTATTCAACAATAATGGGACTTATTCAGCAATAAGGACTGATGCTGAAGCTGAAGCTCCAATACTTTGGCCACCTGATGCAAAGAACTGACTTATTGGAAAAGACCCTGATGCTGGGAAAGATTGAAGGCAGGAGGAGAAGGGGATGACAGAGGATGAGATGGTTGGATGGCATCACTGACTCAATGGACATGAGTTTGAGTAAACTCCAGGAGTTGGTGAAGGACAGGGAGGCCTGGTGTGCTGCAGTCCATGGGGTTGCAAAGAGTCAGACATGACTGAACGACTGAACTGAACTGAAGAATGATGGGAGCATGTTTGGCCCCTTGTCCTCTATTCCTGAAAAAGCTTGTCCTACTCAATGGTGGGAACCAGGAAAAGCCACTGTGAGATTAGAGGTTTGGACTTTTAGTCCCAACTGATGCGCTGAGAGGCAAAGGGAGCTGGGGGTTGAGTTGTCGCCATTGGTCCTTGATTAGCCAGACATGACTGTAATGAAGCCTCCATAAAACCCACAAAAACAACTTTTCAGCCTGTTTCTTGGTGAGCTATGAGGTAAGGAGATGAGATTGCTCCTTGTGACACCCAGCCATGGCCCAGGTTTCAGGAGGATGGACACTCCTTTGCTGGGGACCTTGCCCTGTGTATCTCTTCCTCTGGTTGTTGATTCGTGTACTTTAGTATTCTTTATAATTAACTGTTCATCTAGTGAGTACAGTTTTTCTAAGTTTTGTTAGTGGCTTTAGAAATGAATAGAATCCAAGAAAGGGAGCCTCTGGTTTACCATCAGGTGTTCAGAAGTGCAGGAGACAACCTGGATTGCGACCCTGAGTTGGAGGGGGTTGCAGGGATGTCCAGCTTGTAGCTCCATCAGAGGCGCAGGTGTTAATGTCTGAAGTGGACTGAGCCCCTTCCCCCAGGGCCCTGCCGCTGAACCCAGGTGGAGAGCCTAGGGATGGGGTGGGATCTCGACACCAGCTGGCATCAGAGGACTGATTGTCGGTGCAAGGACCAAACCCCCCCCCCCCCCTCCCCCGCCAACACACACACATTGGAACTGGGTCCAGGAACCCAATTCCGGCGCATTGACATGCAAACAACCTGCAACAAGAAAGAACAGAAAAGATCCAGCCTCTGGGGAGACAGAGGCAAAGAGTCAACCTGTCATTGTTCTTTTGTGGAAGTTGAGAAGCAAGCTAGTCTGGCTTAGTTCTAGAAACACCAAATGGAAATTATTACTCTTCATTTGTGCTCTGTGTACTTCCCTTTATCCTCCTGGACTGACCTCCACTCTTTACCCTGCCCAGAGCTCAGGACTACGTTTTCTGGCCCGAATCAGCAAGGCTTCTTGGTCCTCGGCTGTGTGCAAGGGGAGGTACCCACAGGTAGGACTCAGGGCACTGCTGAGGGCAGACAGAGGGCCTCTCAGAAAGCTGACCTCCTCCCGGACCCCACAGCTGGGTCCCACCCCTGCTGTTCCCCACCCAGGGGGAAAGGACACCTTTCTTTTGCTAACCTGGATCTTTTTTTTTTTTTTTAAGCATCTCTTACTGTTTTTTCTTGGCTGTAGGGGCTGCTTCATGTTGGTATATGGCAGAAACCAACAAGATATTTTAAAGCAATTATCCTCCAATTAAAATAAATAAATTAATCTGTTACACTTGCCACTTCCAGGGTGGTTCCCAATGGGACCTAATTAAACTTAAAAGCTTTTGCAAAATGAAGGAAATTATAAGCAAGATGAAAAAATAACCTTCAGAATTGGAGAAAATAATTGCAAATGAAACAATGGACATAGAATTAATCTACAAAATATACAAGCAGTTCATGCAAACTCAATACCAGAAAAACAGCCCAATCAAAAAGTGGGCAGAAGGCCTAAACAGATATTTCTCCAAAGAAGATGCACAGGTGGATGATAAACACTTGAAAAGATGCTCAATATCACTCATTATTAGAGAAAGGCAAATCAAAACAACAATGAGCTATCACCTTACACTGGTCTAAATGGCCATCATCAAAAAGTCTACAAACTAAATTCTGGAGATGGTGTGGAGAAAAGAGAACCCTCTTGCACTATTGGTGGGAATGCAAATTGATACAGCCACTATGGAGAACAGTATGGATTCCTTAAAAAACTAGGAATAAAACTACCATATGACCCAGCAATCCCACTACTGGGCACATACCTTGAGGAAACCAGAACTGAAAAAGACACATGTACCCCAGTGTTCATTGCAGCACTATTTACAATAGCTGGGATGTGGAAGCAACCTAGGTGTCCATCAGCAGATGAATGGATAAAGAAGTTGTGGTACATATATACAGTGGAATATTACTCAGCCATAAAAATAATGAATTTGAGTCAATTCTGATGATGAACCTAGAGCCTATTATACAGAGTAAAGTCAGAAATGGAAAGATGAATATCATATATTAATGCATACATATGGAATCTAGAAAGATAGTACAGTCCTACATGTAGGGAAGCAAAGCAGACCCAGACATAAAGGACAGACTTTTGGACAGAATGGGAGGGGGAGAGGGTGGCATGATTTGAGAAAATAGCACTGAAACATGTACATTACCATATATAAGATACTGAGAATTTGATATATGGCACAGGGCACCCAAAGCCAGTGCTCTGTGACAACCTGGGGGAAAGGCGTAGGGAGAGAGGCGGGAGGGGAGCTCAGGAGGGAGGAGGCACGTGTATGCCTATGGCCAATTCATGCTGATATGAGGTGAAACCATCACAATATTGTAATTATCCTCCAATTAAATCAATTAATGTTAAAAATAAATAAACTAATTTAAAAAGTAAAGCTCCTCAATTACTGTGTTTCAAGATGTAATCTTATTCCCCCTGGGACTCTTACTTAGGATTTCCACAAGTTCTTTATAGAACTTTGCTTTTCCTCTCTCCACCTACCAATCCTAAATTGCATTAACTATTCTCTTAGTTCAGCTTTTGTTATATAACTCCACCGAAACGTGTGTTTCATTGGGGTAACTGTGTGTCATATTGCTTAGGTTGGCTTCTCATCTTACAGATTTAAATTTACACTATTCAAACCTAGAGCATGAGTGCATTTATGATTTCCCACAAATATCTATATTTGAAGTTATACTGAAGATATAGAGGAGTGAACTTGTAACAAACACTTTCTCATGTAACAACTATAAATTCTGAACTAAAAACAAAAACAAGCAGAAGAAATTAACTCTTGTTCCAGAAATCTGAACTCAACAAGTGTCCTTTAACAATACCTGTAGCACAAGGTCATGTTTTAACTAATAACAGTTTCCATTTCTCGTACTCTTCTTTTCTGAAGACCCAGCTTTCTAATCCTGGAATCTCCCATATCATTTCTTGTAGTGTAGTCTGGTAGCAATGAATTCTCTGAGGTGATGAATTCCTAAACACTGTGAATGGTGTGTTGTCAGGATTCTGTTACATTTATCTGAAAAAAAATGTTGATGTTTTGGTTTTGTTGTTGTTCAGTCACTAAGTCACGTCCTTTGTGACCCCATAGACTGCAGTACGCCAGGCTTCCCTGTCCTTCACTATCTCCCAGAGTTTGCTCAAATTCATATCCTTTGAGTCAGTGATGCCATCCAACCATCCCATACTCTATTGTCAACCATCTCATTCTATGTTGTCCCCTTCTCCTCCTGCCCATGATCTTTCCCAGCATCACTGTCTTTTCTAATGAGTCAGTTCTTCACATCAGGTGGCCAAAGGATTGGAGCTTCAGCTTCAGCTTCAGTCCTTCCAATGAATATTCAAGGTTGATTTCCATTAGGAATGACTAGTTTGATCTCCTTGTTGTCCAAAGGATTCTCAAGAGTCTTCTCCAGCACCACAGTTTGGGTTTTAGCATTCAGAAAACACTAGGGAGATCAAGACACCATTGTGATCTTTGGCTCCATAGCTTACATTTTTCACATGATGATTTCAAGTATATAGAGATCAATTTCTAAGTTTAGAGATAGAACAAATGGCTTTTTTGTTGGGTTGGGTTGAGTTGGTGTTTATATCCACTTGTTTTGCCTGATTTAAGTGTTTGACCACATACAGTTATGGAAAGGAAATTTTCCCTGTCCTTTGTCTTAAAATAAGAAATTCCATTGGTTGATTTGTGGATATTGAAGAATCCTTGCATCCCTGGGATAAAGCCTACTTTGTCATGATGTATGATCTTTTTAATATGTTGTTGGATTCTGTTTGCTAGAATTTTGTTAAGGACTTTTGCATCTATGTTCATCAGTGATATTGGCCTGTAGTTTTCTTTTTTTGTGGCATCTTTGTCAGGTTTTGGTATTAGGGTGATGGTGGCCTCATAGAAAGAGTTTGGAAGTTTATCTTCCTCTGCAATTTTCGGGAAGAGTTTGAGTAGGAGAGGTGTTAGCTCTTCTCTAAGTTTTTAGTAGAATTCAGCTGTGAAGCCGTCTGGTCCTGGGCTTTTGTGTGTTGGAAGATTTCTGATTACAGTTTCAATTTCCGTGCTTGTGATGGGTCTGCTAAGATTTTGTATTTCTTCCTGGTTCAGTTTTGGAAAGTTGTACTTTTCTAAGAATTTGTCCATTTCTTCCAAGTTGTCCATTTTATTGGCATATAGTTACTGATAGTAGTCTCTTATGATCCTTTGTATTTCTGTGTTGTCTGTTGTGATCTCTCCGTTTTCATTTCTAATTTTGTTGATTTGATTTTTCTCCCTTTGTATTTTGATGAGTCTGGCTAATGGTTTGTCCATTTTATTTATCTTCTCAAAGAACCAGCTTTTGGCTTTGTTGAATTTTGCTATGGTCTCTTTTGTTTCTTTTGCATTTATTCCTGCCCTAATTTTTAAGATTTCTTTCCTTCTACTAACCCTGGGGTTCTTCATTTGTTCCTTTTCTAGTTGCTTTAGGTGTAGAGTGAGGTTATTTATTTGACTTTTATCTTGTTTCTTGAGGTATGCCTGTATTGCTATGAACTTTCCCCTTAGCACTGCTTTTACAGTGTCCCATAGGTTTTGGGTTGTTGTGTTTTCATTTTCATTCATTTCTATGCATCTTTTAATTTCTTTTTTGATTTCTTCTGTGATTTGTTGGTTATTCAGCAGCGTGTTGTTCAGCCTCCATATGTTGGAATTTTAAATAGTTTTTCTCCTGTAACTGACATCTGATCTTATTGCATTGTGGTCAGAAAAGATGCTTGGAATTATTTAATTTTTTTTTAAATTTACCAAGGCTAGATTTATGGCCCTGGATGTGATCTACCCTGGAGAAGGTTCTGTGTGCACTTGAGAAAAAGGTGAAATTCATTGTTTTGGGGTGAAATGTCCTATAGATATCAATTAGGTCTAACTGGTCTATTGTATAATTTTAAGTTTGTGTTTCCTTGTTAATTTTCTGTTTAGTTGATCTATCCATAGGTATGAATGGGGTATTAGTCTCCCACTATTATTGTGTTATTACTAATTTCCCCTTTCATACTTGTTAGCATTTGTTTTACATATTGTGGTGCTCCTATGTTGAGTGCATATATATTTATAATTGTTATACCTTCTTGGATTGATCCTGGTGAGGGTGGGATGATATGGGAGAATGGCATTAAAACATGTAAATTATCACACATGAAATGAATTGCCAGTCCAGGTTCAATGCATGATACAGGGTGCTCGGAGCTGGTGCACTGGGATGACCCAGAGAGATGGGATGGGGAGGGAGGTGGGAGGGGGGTTCAGGATGGGGAACATATGTACACCCATGGTGGATTCATGTCAATGTATGGCAAAACCAATACAATATTGTAAAGTAAAATAAATAAATAAAACTGAGATTAAAAGAAGAAGAAGAAAGTCCACCACTGTGTAATGAGTAAGTTAGGCAGAATTCAACTGGATTTTTAAAAATTTTATATTTTGTAATTCTCACATTCAGTAGAAAAATTTGGTTACAACTTAAGAAGTAGCACAGAGAAGATATGATTTTCACTGTAGGGTATTTCTCTGTGATTCCACAGCCCTGTGGTCCATGGAAGGGCTGTTTTACCTAGCTTCCCTGAGAAACAACTGAGGAGATGGCAGGTGGGGAGTTGTGGGCAGTGGACCAGATGGTCAGCTTAGGACCATAAAAGGACAATTTATGTTTGATTTTATCCTCATAGCAGAAGACTGTGGGCACATTTCCAGGAATGATTGCACCCTCCTGGCTGTTGTGTCACAGCCTGGTTTCCCTCATCCATGGGGGTCTCTGTGGGACTCGGTGGCCCCCAGTAGCTGTCCGACTCCCCATCCTGTTGGGGGGAACGGAACAGCAGGAACTGCTTACAGGCAGAAACCTGCTTGAGAAAATGACCTGCTGTTCAAAGTGTTTCAGACTCCCATCTGAGCCCCACTGAACGTTGACCCAAACCAGTCAGGAGTGAAACCCCCATTTCCATCTTTAAAAGTAAAACCCAGGGCATCTGAACATCCTTAGTTGCTATACAAACAAGGTAAGCTTTTTAGTTTTGAACTTCCATAATTACCTTGTTTAAATGCAGTTTCAGCTTATTGCTATTTTGTTACATCCATGAATCTTACCTTTAGGATAAAATTACATTTGAGAGGCCATGGTACAAATACAAGCAGTGCCTGTGTTTATTTCCTGACCGTGCAGAACAGGGTGATCAGAGTGGAGACAGCTCAGGTCACAGCACAAGCACCCATCTCCAGGTGTGTTTCCTTCCTGTCTTTCCACCATCATAGGTTCACCCACCTGGACTCCATCACTACTTTTCAAGCTCTTCAATAAAAATGCAGTACTTGGATGCAATCTCAAAAATGACAGAATGATCTCTGTTCATTTCCAAGGCAAACCATTCAATATCACAGTAGTCCAAGTCTATGCCCAGACCAGTAATGCTGAAGAAGCTGAAGTTGAATGGTTCTATGAAGACCTACAAGACCTTTTAGAACTAACACCCCCAAAAGATGGGGACTGGGGACTGGAATGCAACAGTAGGAAGTCAAGAAATACCTGGAGTAACAGGCAGATTTGGCTTTGGAGTACAGAATGAAGCAGGGAAAAGACTAAGAGTTTTGCCAAGAGAACACGCTGGTCATAGCAAACACCCTCTTCCAACAACACAAGAGAAGACTCTACACATGGACATCACCAGATGGTCAACACTGAAATCAGAATGATTATATCCTTTGCAGCCAAAGATGGAGAAGGTCTATACTGTGGCTCAGATCATGAGCTTCTTATTGCCAAATTGAGACTTAAATTGAAGAAAGTAGGGAAAACCACTAGACCATTCAGGTATGACCTAAATCAAATCCCTTATGATTATACAGTAGAAGTAAGAAATAGATTCAAGGTCATCGTTACCATCTTTTTAAATTCCATAAAAAAATAATAAAATAAACTAAAAAAAATAAAATTAATTAATTAATACTGCACCCCCCCAAAAGAAATAGATTAAAGGGACTAGATCTGACAGACAGAGTGACAGATAGATGAACTATGGATGGAGGTTCGTGACACTGTACAGGAGACAGGGATTAAGACCACCCCCATGAAAAAGAAATGTAAAAAAGTAAAATGGCTGTCTGAGGAGAACTTACATATAGCTGTGAGAAGAAGAGAAGCAAAAAGCAAAGGAGAAAAGGAAAGATATATCCACTTGAATGTAGAGTTTCAAAGAATAGCAAGGAGAGATAAGAAAACCTTCCTCAGTGATCAATGCAAAGAAATGGAGGAAAACAATAGATGGGAAAGACTAGAGATCTCTTCAAGAAAATTCAAGATACGAAGGGAATATTTCATGCAAAGATGGGCTCACTAAAGGACAGAAATGGAATGGACCTAACAGAAGCAGAAGATATTAAGAAGAGGTGGCAAGAATACACAGAAGAATGTATACCTGTGGTGGATTCATGTCAATGTATGGCAAAACCAATACAGTATTGTAAAGTAAAAAAAAAAAAAGAATACACAGAAGAACTGTACAACAAAGATCTTCACGACCTGGATAATCATGATGGTGTGATCACTCACCTAGAGCCAGATATCCTGGAATGTGAGGTCAAGTGGGCCTTAGGAAGCATCACTATGAACAAAGCTAGTGGAGGTGATGGAATTCTAGCTGAGCTATTTCAAATCCTAAAAGATGATGCTGTGAAAGTGCTGCACTCAATATGCCAGCAAATTTGGAAAACTCAGCAGTTTCCATAGAACTAGAAAAGGTCAGTTTTCATTGCAATACCAAAGAAAGGCAATGTCAAAGAATGCTCAAACTACTGCACAGTTGCACTCATCTCACATGCTAGTAAAGTCATGCTCAAAATTCTCCAAGCCAGGCTTCAGCAATACATGAACCATAAACTTCCAGATGTTGAAACCAGTTTTAAAAAAAGCAGAGGAACCAGAGATCAAATTGCCAACATCCTTTGGATCACTAAGAAAGCAAGAGAGTTCCAGAAAAACATCTATTTCTGCTTTATTGACTATGCCAATGCCTTTGACTGTGTGGATCAAAACAAACTGTGGAAAATTCTTCAAGAGATGGGAATACCAGATCACCTGACCTGCCTCTTGAGAAATCTGTATGCAGGTCAGGAAGCAACAGTTAGATGTGGACATGGAACGTCAGACTGGTTCCAAATAGGAAAAGGAGTATATCAAGGCTGTATATTGTCAACTTGCTTACTTAACTTATATGCAAATTACAGCATGATAAATGCTGGGCTGGATGAAGTACAAGCTGGAATCAAGATTGCAGGGAGAAATATCAATAACCTCAGATATGCAGATGACACCACCCTTACGGCAGAAAGCAAAGAACTAAAGAGCCTCTTGATGAAAGTGAAAGAGGAGAGTGAAAAAGTTGTCTTAAAGCTCAACATTCAGGAAACTAAGATCATGGCATCCAGTCCCATCACTTCATGGCGAGTAGATAGGAAACCCTGGAAAAGGTGGAAGACTTTATTTTTTTGTGCTCCAAAATCACTGCAGATGATGACTGTAGCCATGAAATTAAAAGATACTTTCTCCTTGGAAGAAAAGCTATGACCAATGTAGACAGCATATTAAAAAGCAAAGACATTACTTTGCCAACAAAGGTCCATCTAGTCAAGGCTATGGTTTTCCCAGCAGTCATGTATGGATGTGAGCGTTGGGCTATAAAGAAATCTGAGTGCTGAAGAATTGATGCTTTTGAGCTGTGGTGTTGGAGAAAACTCTTGAGAGTCCCTTGGGCTTCAAGGAGATCCAACCAGTCCATCCTAAAGGAGATCAGTCCTGAATATTCATTGGAATGACTGATGCTAAAGCTGAAACTCCAACACTTTGGCCACCTGATGAGAAGAACTGACTCATTTGAAAAGACCTTGATGCTGGGAAAGATTGAGGGCAGGAGGAGAAGGGGACGACAGAGGGTGAAATGGTTAGATGGCATCACCGACTCAATGGACATGGGTTTGAGTGAACTCCGGGAGTTGGTGATGGACAGGGAGGCCTGGTGTGTTGCAGCCCATGGGGTCACAAAGAGTCAGACATGACTGAGCTACTGAACTGACTGACCCCTAAAATACTAAGCCTGCCTGTTTAATTTTTGTAAGTGATAATATGATTAAGATGCAGAAAATGCAGAGTGACACCAGGCTTGAGAAGGGTTAGTGGAGAGCCCATGGCTGGTCTTTTTACTTCAGCTTGTCTCTTGTAATGAAGCCCTCACAGGGGAGGGAGTGTGGAAACACAGTTGCATAGGATGCTGAGATGAACAGAGTTGATGTAAACCCCCAAAGCACCTCAAAGCACCAATTTTCTAAGAATTTCAACTACAGATTCCCTTTTCCCTAACACTAGTGATTTAAAATGCAGTACGTATATTTTGTAACACACAGCTTGACTACAGTACTGAGTGGATACATTTAGCTTAAAGTGTATCCAAGACTCAACAGTACAGCTTTGTGTGTCTCTCAATCAGTTTGTTACAGGTATGTCAGGAATAACTGGAAATAATTATTAAAATAATTAAATATGGCCTCAACAGGTGGGGAAAGTGGATGTCAGAGGCTGGCAAACCTTACATATGCATGTGAGTCCTGATAGAAAGCAGTAAATATTCACTGATTATGAATTTTTAAATGTACATTTTAACCTAATATTCCAAGTAAAATGTCAGCAAGAAAACACATTTAAGGAAAGTTTTGTAAAAAATGTCTCTTCTATACATCTGTGTCTCTTTTGCTGTCTCACATACAGGGTTATCGTTACCATCTTTCTAAATTCCACATACATGCGTTAGTATACTGTATTGGTGTTTCTCTTTCTGGCTTACTCAAATGATAAGTTTTAAAAAAGAAACGTTTTACCCGTTAGCCCCTAAGAGAGCTTCGAAAGCAGTAACTACCAAATATATTTAATTTTATAATTCACCTATAATAAAATCAAGTTATGTATACATGCTTATTATTTCATAGTTGTTGATGATTTCCATATTTTTTTCCATTAAGGCATTTAGAAAGAAAATTAAAATAGAATTAGTACAAACTTTAAGTTTTAAAAATCTTAAGGGAAAACAACTTTTCCTCATATTAATTCTTTGTCAAAAATATATCATTGTTTAGGGGGTGGAGGAGGGAAGGATTAAGAGTTTGGATTAGCAGATGCAAATTATTATATACAGGATGGATAAACAATAAGGTCCTACTGTATAGCACAGGGAATAATACTCAATATCCTATAATAAATCATAATGGAAAAGAATACTCAAATGAATATATATTTATGTGACTGTCACTTTGCTGTTCAGAAGAAATCAACAAAACATGGTAAGTCAACTATACCTCTATAAATTTTAAAAAAATTGATCGTTATCACTCTTTCAATGTTAAATATATTAGATACTGGATACTACTGAATATTTTTCAAGGCTCTGACCTTTTATTTTAAATTGGAGAGAAATGAAACAAGCCAACATATAGATTAACTGAGGTTACTTATTTTAAAAAGAGCAAAAGGTTCAGGTCACAGAGGGGCCTGATGTGATGAAAACAGTAACCTAGTCACAGATAGAATATTTCATTATTTATTAGATATTATTAAAGGCCTCCTCTGTGCTGGGCACCTGTGAACTGCTGGTAGTCAGGCCATCTGCACAGTCACCTTATAACTTAGTGA
This sequence comes from Capricornis sumatraensis, assembly GCF_032405125.1. NCBI lineage: Eukaryota > Metazoa > Chordata > Mammalia > Artiodactyla > Bovidae > Capricornis > Capricornis sumatraensis. The sequence goes on along the minus strand of NC_091072.1, from coordinate 42,276,327 downwards.
TAGAAGCAGACGAGGGTACAAGGAATTTCAAACACAGAAATAATTGGATTCTTTGTATAAAAACCTTTTTATCTGATTGAGGATAGAGAAATCACATAGAAAGCCATGTTAGACCTCAAAGTATGTTTAAACACATGTGCAGGTCAGAAGGTGAGAAAAGTTATCTCTGGAACACAGAGTGATTCAGAAATAGTTTAACTTTTATAGCAGATAATTATACATGTAAATAAAGCACACAGTCAGTTGTGACAAGAATAACCATTAGATAAAGGAATAGATTACTACAGGTAGGGGAATAATATTGTGAACAATGGAAAAAAAATTAGAAAAATTCGGTGTGCAAGATATGATGATTGCATGCCCCTGGAAGATGATGCTGTGAAAGTGCTGCACTCAATATGCCAGCAAATTTGGAAAACTCAGCAGTGGCCACAGGACTGGAAAAGGTCAGTTTTCATTGCAATCCCAAAGAAAGGCAATGCCAAAAAATGCTCAAACTACCACACAATTGCACTCATCTCACACGCTAGCAAAGTAATGCTCAAAATTCTCCAAGCCAGGCTTCAGCAGTACGTGAACCATGAACTTCCTGATGTTCAAGCTGGTTTTAGAAAAGGCAGAGGAACCAAAGATCAAATTGCCAACATCCGCTGGATCATGGAAAAAGTAAGAGTTCCAGAAAAACATCTCTTTCTACTTTATTGACTATGCCAAAGCCTTTGACTGTGTGGATCACAAGAAACTGTGGAAAATTCTGAAAGAGATGGGAATACCAGACCACCTGACCTGCCTCTTGAGAAATCTGTATGCAGCTCAGGAAGCAACAGTTAGAACTGGACATGGAACAACAGACTGGTTCCAAATAGGAAAAGGAGTACGTCAAGGCTGTATATTGTCACCCTGCTTATTTAACTTATATGCAGAGTACATCATGAGAAACGCTGGACTGGAAGAAACACAAGCTGGAATCAAGATTGCTGGGAGAAATATCAATAACCTCAGATATGCAGATGACACCACCCTTATGGCAGAAAGTGAAGAGGAACTCAAAAGCCTCTTGATGAAAGTGAAAGAGGAGAGTGAAAAAGTTGGCTTAAAGCTCAACATTCAGAAAATGAAAATCATGGCATCTGGTCCCATCACTTCATGGGAAATAGATGGAGAAACAGTGGAAACAGTGTCAGACTTTATTTTTTTGTGCTCCAAAGTCACTGAAGATGGCGACTGCAGCCATGAAATTAAAAGACACTTACTCCTTGGAAGAAAAGTTATGAGCAACCTAGATAGCATATTCAAAAGCAGAGACATTACTTTGCCGACTAAGGTCCGTCTAGTGAAGGCTATGGTTTTTCCAGTAGTCATGTATGGATGTGAGAGTTGGACTGTGAAGAAAGCTGAGCACCAAAAATTGATGCTTTTGAACTGTGGTGTTGGAGAAGAATCTTGAGAGTTCCTTGGACTGCAAGGAGATCCAATCAGTCCATTCTGAAGGAGATCAGCCCTGGGATTTCTTTGGAAGGAATGATGCTAAAGCTGAAACTCCAATACTTTGGCCATGAGAAGAGTTGACTCATTGGAAAAGACTTTGATGCTGGGAGGGATTGGGGGAAGAAGGAGAAGGAGACGACAGAGGATGAGATGGCTGGATGGCATCAGATGGACAGGGAGGCCTGGTGTGCTGTGATTCATGGGTTCGCGAAGAGTCGGACACGACTGAGCAACTGAACTGAACTGAACCATGAATATGAGTACCTCTCTACTCCAGAATTAGAAGGGAAAGGAAATTATAATATTTTGGATTTTTTTAATTTTTATTTTTACTTTATTTTGCTTTAGAATACTGTATTGATTTTGCCATATTTAAAATGAGGAGGCAGATATTTTGCAAAAATATTGGCTTACTAATTTTCTAAAACATTAATGCTGACTTAATAGTGATGGGTTTTCTGACATAATTTTAAAAGTTAGCAGATTTCAGAACAATTCCATAATGAATTTAGAGTCCTGGAATGATTCATTTTACACTGTTTTGAGGAGTCATTATAATTGAGTTAATCTTCTTCATTGAGAACATAATGTAATTAAATTTTAAGAGATCACTTTTTAAAAAATAAAGTGTGTCTGGGCGTTTTCTTTCATTATTCAGTGTGATTCCATTAACCTCGAGGTTGATCCGTTGGAAGATGAACAAAATTATAACTGGAATCCTGTATCTGTATTCAAACAGGCTGCAACCCTGATCCTTACATCTTGCTTACCGGAGGGAAATTTAAAATGTTTAGCTGAATGAGAAGGAGGTTAAATATTGTTGCACTTCATCCTTTGAATGGCATTTTTAGCTCTTTGTGGGACAATATATGATGTTTGTTGATTAATTGAAAACAAACCTAGGTGTCCATTTAGACTGGGTAGAATTTGTCTTTTGTTGGTACTGTTACTTCAGAATATGACTATAAAGTACTTAGAAAGATGAATGTCACATAAAAAAATAACTGATTGCTAGCCATTTCTGATATTCAGTTATTTTAATTACTCAGAAAAGCTTTCACTTTGGATCAAAAATAATTCATTCCTTTTCAAAATCTCTTTTAATGTGTATTTAGGTAATTGACTTTTAGAAACATGTTTTTTATTTTTTGCTCAGCAAAGACATATGGCTAAATAATAGATGGTATATAATATATAGACAGACAGACATAATATCATGTTCAAGGTCATATGTTAATTAAGGTTATTCAAAGATAGAAACATACTATTCCCAGATCAAGGGATAAATCTGAGACAAAAAATGATATATTTAATGCTATGTGAAATTTTCTGTACCAGAGTAGTACATTAATTCAAGAAAATAAATGATTGGCCCAAATAGTACAATAAGATGTAAAATGCAAATAAAGAGATAATATAGAGAATACACAGGAAACAGACTGTCAGGGTTGAAATTTTAGCCCTGCTTCTCTTAGGTAGCTGATGGCAGGCAGGACTTTTAGTCTTAGTCCCCTTCAAGGATCACTGCCTTCTCGTGACAAAGGGGCTTGTGTAATTCAATGAAGCTATGAGCCATGCCATGCAGGGCCACCCAAGACACAGATCATAGCAGAGAGTTCTGACAAAATGTGATCCACTGGAGGAGGAATGGCAAACCACCCCAGTATACTTTTCTGTGAGAGCCTCATGAACTGTATAAAAGTCCAAAATGGTATGACAGCAAAAGAGGAGTTCCCCAGGTCTGAAGGTGTACGATATGCCACTGGGGAAGAGTAGAGGAGAATTACCAACAGCCCCTGAATGAATGAAGTAGCTGGGCCAAAGCAGATACAACACTTAGTTTTTAATGTGTTTGGTGACAAAAGAAAAATCTGATGCTGCAAAGAACAGTATTGTTTAGAAACCTGGAATGTTAGGTCCCTGAATCAAGGAAAATTGGATGTAGTCAAGCAGGAGATGGTAAGAATAAACATAAACAGCTTAGGAATCACCAAACTAAAATGAACGGGAATGGGCGAATTTAATTCAGATGACCATTGCATCTACTACTATGAGCAAGAATCCCATAGAAGAAATGGAGTAGCCCTCATAATCAACCAGAGTCTGAAATACAGTACTTGGGTGCAGCCTCAAAAATGACAGAATGATCTCGTTTCGTTTCCAAGGCAAACCATTCAGTATCACAGTAATCCAAGTCTGTGACCCCACCACCAATGCCAAAGAAGCTGAGGTTGATAAGTTCTATGAAGACCTAGAAGACCTCCTAGAACTAACACCTAAAGAAGATGTTCTAGTCATCACAGGGGACAGGAATGCAAAATTAGAAAGTGAAGATATACCTGGAGTAACAGACAAGTTCAACCTTGGAGATAAAAATGAAGCAGGTCAAAGACTAACTGAATTCTGTCAAGAGAATGCACAAGTCATATCAAACACCCTTTTTCAAGAACACAAGAGATGACTTTACACATGGACATCAGCAAATGGTCAATACCGAAATCAAATTGATTACATTCTTTGTACCCAAAGATGGAGAAGCTGTATACAGTCAACAAAAACAAGACCTGGATCTGTCTGTGGCTTAGATCATCAGTTTCTCATAGCAAAATTCAGGCGTAAACTAAAGAAAACTGGGGAAAACACTAGGTCAGCCAGGTATGACTTAAATCAAAACCCGAATGAATTCACAGTGGAGATAATGAATAGATTCAAGGGACTAGATCTAGTTAACAGTGTGCCTGATGAGCTGTGGACAAAGGTCCATAATACTATACAGAAGGCAGTGAACAAAACCTTCCCAATGAAAAGAGAAGCAAGAAGGCAGGGTGGTTATCTGAGGAGGCTTTACAAATAGTAGAAGAAGAAACAGGGGCAAAAAGCAAGGGAGACAGGGAAAAATGCATCCAATTTAAATGCAGAGTTCCAAAAGAAAACAAGAGGAGAAAGACTAGAGATCTCTTCAGGAAAACTGGAAACATCAGGGGAGCATTCCACCCAAAGATGTGCACAATAAAGGGTAAAAATAGCAGAGACCTACAGACAGTGAAGAGATCAAGATAAGATACAAAGGATACATGGAAGAACTTCATAAAAAAGATTTTAACGAACCAGATTACTATGATGATGTGGTTAGTCACCCAGAGCCAGACATTCTGGAGTGTGAAATCAAGTGGGCATTGAGAAGCACTGTTGTTAATAAAACTAGTCGATGCGATGAAATTCCAGCAGAACTATTCAGATCCCTAAAAGAGGATGTCATCACAGTTTTGCATTCATTATTTCAGCAAATCTGAAGACCCAGCAGTGGCCACAGGACTGGAAAAGGTCAATCCTCATCCCAGTTCCCAAGAAGGGTAGTACCAAAGAATGTGCTAACTATTGGACAGTCACACTCATCTCCCATGCTAGTAAGGTCATGCTTAAAATCTTGCATGCCAGACTTCAGCATTATGTGAACCAAGAACTTCCAGATGTCCAGGTTGCGTTTAGAAAAGGAAGAGAATCTAGAGATCAAATTGCAAACATTTGCTGGATTAGAGAGAAAGCAAGGGAATTTCAGAAAAATATCTATTTCTGTTTCATTGACTATGCTAAAGCCTTTGACTGAATGGATTATGACCAACTGTGGAAAGCTCTTAGAGAGATGGGCATACCAGACCATTTTACCTGTCTCCTGAGAAATCTGTGTGTGGGTCAAGTAGCAACAATTAGAACACTGAATGGAACAGCTGATTGGTTCGAGATTGAGAAAGGTGTATGACAGGGCTGTCTGCTGTCACTCTGTTTGTTTAACCTATACACTGAGCACATCATGAGAAATGCTGGGCTAAATGAGTTACAAGCTGGAATCAAGATAGGTGGGAGAAACATCAACAACCTCAGATATGCGGATGATACCACTCTAACGGAAGAAAGCAAAGAAGAACTTTAAAAAAAAAACACAAAAACACTCCTCTTGATGAGGGTGAAGGAGGAGAGTGAAAGAGGAAGCTTAAGACTAAATATTAAAAAATCTAAGATCATGGTATCTGGCCCCATTCAGTTCAGTTCAGTTTAGTCACTCAGTCCTGTCCAACTGTTTGCGACCCCATGAATCGCAGCACGCCAGGCCTCCCTGTCCATCACCAACTCCCGGAGTTCACTCAAACTCATGTCCATCGAGTCAGTGATGCCATCCAGCCATCTCATCCTCTGTCGTCCCCTTCTCTTCCTGCCCTCAATCCCTCGCAGCATCAGGGTCTTTTCCAATGAATCAACTTTTCACGTGAGGTGGCCAAAGTATTGGAGTTTCAGCTTTAGCATCAGTCCTTCCAGTGAACACCCAGGACTAATCTCCTTTAGGATGGACTGGTTGGACCTCCTTGCAATCCAAGGGATTTTCAAGAGTCTTCTCTAACACCACAGTTCAGAAGCATCAGTTCTTCAGCCCTCAGCTTTCTTCACAGTCCAACTCTCACATCCATACTTGACCACTGGCTCAAAGCTTTGATGAGAACGGAACTTGTTCACAAAGTAATGTCTCTGCTTTTGAATATGCTCTCTAGGTTGGTCATAACTTTTCTTCCAAGGAGAAAGCATCTTTTAATTTCATGACTGCAGTCACCATCTGCAGTGATTTTGGAGCCCCCCAAAATAAAGGCTGTCACTATTTCCTCATCTATTTGCCATTAAGTGATGGGACCAGATGCCCTGATCTTAGTTTCCTGAATGTTGAGCTTTAAGCCAACTTTTTCACTCTCCTTTTTCTCTTTCATCAAGAGGCTCTTTAGTTCTTCTTCATTTTCTGCCATAAGCGTGGTATCATCTGCATATCTGAGGTTATTGATATTTCTCCCAGCAATCTTGATTCCAGCTTGTGCTTCATCCAGACCAGCTTTTCTCACGATGTACTCTGCATATAAGTTAAATAAGCAGGATGACAATATACAGCCTTGACGTACTCCTTTCTGTATTTGGAACCAGTCTGTTGTTCCATATCCAATTCTACCTGTTGCTTCTTGACCTGCATACAGATTTCTCAGGAGGCAGGTGAAGTTGTCTGGTATTCCCATCTTTTGAAGAATTGTCCACAGTTTGTTGTGATCCACACAAATGCTTTGGTGTAGTCAATAAGGCAGAAGTAGATGTTTTTCTGGCACTCTCTTGCTTTTTCAATGATCCAACAGGTGCTGGCAATTTGATCTCTAGTTCCTCTGCCTTTTCTAAATCCAGCTTGAACATCTGAAAGTTCACAGTTGAAGCCTGACTTGGAGAATTTTGAGCATTACTCTGCTAGTGTGTGAGATGAATGCAATAGTGTGATAGTTTGAGCATTCTTTGGCATTGCCTTTCTTTGGAATTGGAATGAAATTTGACCTTTTCCAGAGCTGTGGCCACTGAGTTTTCCAAATTTGCTGGCATATTGAATGCAACACTTTCACAGCATCATCTTTTAGGACTTGATTCACATATAAGCAATATTATATGATATTTGTCTTTCTCACATCACTTATTATGGTAATCTCTAGGTTCATCCATGTTGTTGCAGATGATTTTATTTCATTATTTTTAATTTTAATGTGTGTGCATATGTGCGTGTATGTATATGCGTGTGTATACATACATACAAACATATGTATTACATCTTATTCATTTGTCTGTCAGTGGACTTTTAGGTTGCTTCTATGACTTGTCTGTTTCATGTACTTTTTCAAATTATAGTTGTCTCTGGATATATGTCCAGGAGTGGCATTGCAGGATCATATGGTAGTCTATTTTTATTTTTACAGAACCTCCATACTGTTCTCCAGGGCTTTCCAGGTGACTCAGTGGTAAAGAATCTGCCTGACAAGGTAGGAGATTTGGGTCCAATCCCTGGATGGAGAAGATCCTCTGGAGGAGGGAATGGCAACCCACTCCAGTATTCTTGCCTGGGAAATCCCATGGACAGAAGCGGCTGGCAGTCTACAGTCCATGGAGCTGCAAGGAGTCGGACATGACTGACTGAGCACCTGTGCCTGAATACTGTTCTCCATAGTGGCTGGACCAATTTACGTTCCTACTAACAGTGTAAGAGTTTCCCTTTTCTCCACACTCTCTCCAGCATTTATTGTTTGTAGACATTTTGATAATGGCCATTCAGACCAGTGTGAGGTGATACTTCACTGTAGTTTTGATTTACACTTCTCTAATCCTTAGTGACGTTAAGCATCTTTACTTGAGCTTGTTTTTTTTTTTTTTTTTCAATATGCCTTCTTTGGAGAAATATCTGTTTAGATCTTCTGTGCATTTTTGTTTATTTGATATTGAGCCATTTGAATATTTTGGAAATTAATCCCTTGTTGGTCACATTGCTTACAAATATTTTTGAATTCTAGAGGTTATCTTTTTGTTTTGTTTATGGTTTCCTTTGGGCATTCATTTATTTTCCTGTTTTATTTATTTCTATTCTTATTCTGTTTTCTTAATTATACGTGCTTTATGTTTTATTTTAAATGCCATTTTTCTAGATACTTGAGATGGAAAGTTAGATATTTAATTCTTTAATACACTCATCATTAATAAATTTCCTTCTGAGCATTAATTTACTTTCATCTACCCATACTGATACTTTGAAATTTCATTATGATTCATTGTTTTTCTAAATTTCACTTTGAATTTTAATTAGGACTTATTCAGAAATGTATTGCTTAATTTCCATTCTGTGGGTGAACTTCCCCCTTATCTGTTTAATCTGCCTAAGCTAAAAACCGTGGTCTGAATGATTTCAATCCATGGAAATTTGTTAAGGATTGCTTTAAGGATCAGCATAAGGAAAATATTACTAAATGCTCTAAAAGCATTTGGAAAGAATTCAAATTCTATAATTATTGAGTTTGGTATGTATCATATACCCATATATATATACACACATATGCATTATATTACATCATATCAAGGTTGTTAATAGTGCTGTTCAGATGTATATAGTTAACAGGCTTTTGTCTGCTTATTCTATCAGTTCTGTGGTGTTTGTGTTAAAATTCCTGACTACAGTTGTGAAATTCTGTCTCCTTCTAGCAGTGTTAACATTTACTTTATAGATTCTCTGAATAGTCAACAACATTCTCCCCTCTGATTGGACACCAACTGCAGTGTCTTCCCAGCAGGTGGCGCCTCTGGAATTTCACCTTCTCCTGGGAGCCATGCCCCAGGTCCCCCAGACCTCCCCTCCTGTGCACATGGCCCAGGAGTGTAAGGTTGGAAATGCATTTCTGCGTAGACTTTTGCTGTTCCCTCCTCATGCCCCTCCTTTCTCAAGTGCTCCGCTTCCCCAGAGCCCGGCTATGCTGCCGTCTCACCCTCTGGACTCTGTCCCCTTCACCCAGTGAGACAGCTGCCTTCCATGCTGGCCGTGACCCCAGCTTGGAGACCGTCTGCAGAGCAGAGCCTGGGGCTCACCCAGCCTGCCTACTTCATTCATAGGCCAGTGGTTCCATGTGTATTTGTCCAGGTTTCATAGTTATTCATTTCAAGAGGCTGGGTCTGATCCTGGCTGGTTCACTGTGCCCAGGAACAGACGATGTGTGCTTCCTCTTCATTAATTCTATATTTAAATTTCTTTGTCTAAAACTGTCTAAATCCATTGCTTAAGAAGTAAAAACCGAGGTCAGAGGTTATTTGTTTGAATCCAGATAACTTCCATCTTCTGCACCACCTACTGTTGTAGTGCACAGCACTTCCCAGTTTCAGGCGGTCTTCCCGTAACTGTTACTTTTTATAGCAGCTCCCAGAGAAAACAAGTGCTTGTCTTTCTTGGAGGTTTTTCTTCTCCCAAACCTGGAAAACTATTCCCTGGAAACTTAAACAGTAAGATTTTTAAGTGCTGGGAAGAGTCCCTAAGTTCTTAATAGTAATTATTCTTGATCAAAGCTCCCAATCACCTTGCTGAGAACGTGCCATTTACATCCATCTTCCTGAGGGAATTCCCCAGATGCACCTCCCTCCGCACGATCTGCCTTGGATGCTCCCAGGTTCTCCACAGTCATTTGTCATGAGGGAAGCACCTACTTGCAGACACACTGGAAAAAAATAGATTCGTTTTCATTTTCAAGTTGGTAGTGTGCAATTTTTAATATGTATGGCTTCTGTCCAGTGTAAGAATGAGATTCTTAGGAATTTAATGAAAAATGCTCATTTGCAAATGATTTCTGTTGCTTTAGGGAATTTCATAATGATTCTGCACATGCCACTAGACGATGGGTTGTTTTTTAAAAAAAAATCAGTTCTCCCTCATCCTCATGTACCATGTAGTTGATTCAGGCACTAAATATGTATCATTGATTTATACAGAATGCACTGGTGTCTATAACAAAGAGTATCTTAATTGGGGAGTGAACAGAAGGATTTTAAATATCTGTGATATTTTCATGAATGCAGGAGACCTGGGTTCGATCCCTGGGTCAGGAAGATCCCCTGGAGGAGGAAATGGCAACCCACTCCAGTATTCTTGCCTGGAGAATCCCATGGATGGAGGAGTCTGGCAGGCTACAGTCCACAGTGTCGCAAAGAGTCGGACATGGCTGAGTGACTTCACTTTCTTCACTTTCACTTTCATGAATAGAGAAGCGAAAAAGGCAGCCCACACAGAGGTTCTGAAAAAGAGAACGTTGCTCTCATATTTTATAATAATCTGAACAAAATGTTTGGAAACTCTGATGTTTGTGATGTTGGGAAGTTACTTTTCTTTGTACATCCCTTGAGATGATTCATGCACTTCCACAGAAAATCTGTCTGTCCTTTTGCCAGCAGGTCTCAGGTAACAAGTCAGGAAAAAAGGGACATAAAGAAAAGATTTTAAAGGAAAAAAAGAGACTCTTACTATCTTGCTGAGCAGCAATATTCTTTAACTTCCACCCATGATTCAAATGCGAATCAGATTTAGATGTGGAACGGCATGGATTATGCCAGCATTACAAGCACTGAAACACAGGACAACACTATGTTTGCAGAAAGTTGGGCTTGGAGATTGCAGAAAACTTGGTTTAAGGATTTTAAACACACAAGAGACTGTGATTGGCTGAATCATACACCCCTTCCCCCATCCCCCTCACCTAAAATTCCCATGTCGAAGCAATAACCCCTAGATCACTGAACATGAGCCCCAACTTTAGAGAGATTTTTAGATTAGGGTGGGCCAAAACCCCAAATGCTTGATGTCCCTTAAAAGCAGAGCCTCAAGGGATGTGTCCAGAGGGAAAGCTGTGTGGAGACACAGCAAGATCTGCAGACCAAGGAGAGAAGACTCTGGAGAAGCCTCCAGCCCACTGGCACCTAGACCCTGGATGCCTGGCCTCCAGACCCCGAGGAAATATATTTTTGTTTTTTAAGCCACGCTGTCTGTGTGCAGTTACAGCAGCCCTAACAGAGTAACACAGACCATTAGGAGAAAGAAATTCTTAATTGTTAGACATTTCTGAATTCGATAATCTTGCAATTCAGTGGTGTTCAGAACATTTTGAGATATGAGTCAATATTCTTTGATAGTATTTTTAGCAACAGACCTCAAAATGGGGTCAGCATAAGATGATTGAACAGACTCAAAAGAGAAAATCATTTATTGGGTAACTTGAAATAGATTATTTAATATTCAGTTAAAAATAGTACACATAGCACATAGAATGCCCTGTTCATTCAAATCTGTTAGATAAATTCTTTTTTAAAAAAGATTTTTTGATGTGGACCATTTTTAAAGTCTTTATTGAATTGTTTACAATTTTGCTTCTGTTGTTTATGGTCTGTATTTTTGGCTGTGAGTCAGGGGGTGACCTTAGCTCCCTGACCGGGGATTGAACCTGCACCCCCTGCATTGGAAGGCAGAGTCTTAACCACTGGACCACCAGGGAAGTCCTATAAATTCTTTGTGGAAAAAAATAAATCTCTGATCTTGTCATTCTTCTTTCACAAACCTGAAGTCGCTGCAGACACAGGACCCCCAGACTGCAGCGGGCCTCACCCTGCCTTGCTCTGCTCACCCCTCCATCTGAAATCGGACATCACCCTCTAGCTGGTCCCTGGACTCTTGTTATCATTTTGGGTCACCTGAAGCAGCAGTGACCTCAAGGCTTCCTCTCAGATGACCCTCTGAAAGTGAAAGTGTTTGTTGCTCAGTCGTGTCTGACTCTTTTGTGACCCCATGGACTGTAGCTCTCCAGGCTCCTCCGTCCATGGATTTCTCCAGGTAACAGTACTGGGGTGGGTTGCCATGCCCTTCTCCAGGGTATCTTGCTGACCCAGGGATCAAACTCAGGTTTCCTGCATTGCAGGCAGATTCTTTACTATCTGAGCCACCGGGGAAGCCCTCTACCTTTTGTAATTTATCCTTCCTTCAATCTCTTCCACAACAGTTACTTTTCTTTAGGACACTGAAAATTTGCTTTCTGTAATGATTCTTTCTCTACTTATGGTGGCAGTGTCTGTCTATTGACCTGTCATCCATCTGTTGATCCATCAGTCAGTATATTTGTACATCCTGCAAGTGGACATACGGTTTCTGATCCAGAGACAGACTGTTGGCTTCCAGTCTGCAGAGCTGTAACTACATAGGCTTCCCTTTCCCAGTCTTTGCAATGTCTGGGGTGATGTGAAGAGAGACAGGTGTTACCCTGTGCACATCAGAGTCCATAGGTGAGGAATCCCCAAAACACACATCTGAGTGCTTACACAGGAGACGTATGCCTGAAGCCACCCCCTCTTCTCATGAAGGGAGAAAACTCTCTGTTCTCTAGTTTAAACATATCTCCTGGGCAGAGAAGAGAGGGGTCCTGGGTTTTCATTCTTTGGATTATAAATAAATGTCTTCCCAGGGGAGATGAGACAAGGGCATCTCTCCTTTTACACCCTCTAGACTGGCCGCTTGGCTCCATATCTCATCCTCTGTTAACAGTGGACCAAACCTTCAGGGTGGTAAGTCTCTGACCATTCATACAACAGGTTTATCCCTTAACCAAGGGCCAGGAAGCTGTGGTGAGAATCTGTAACCACGCAGAAACATAAAAATGCTCACTTCCTGATACTTCTGTCCTACAATTTCCAGTATTTTGCCTTGAAAAAACTGAGCCCCTGATTAATGTAATTAAATTAGATCTGATAGAGTGTCTGATGAACTAGGAATGGAGGTTCATGACATTGTACAGGAGAAAGGGATCAAGACCATCCCCAAGGAAAAGAAATGCAAAAAAGCAAAATGGCTGTCTGAAGAGGCCTTACAAATAGCTGTGAAAAGAAGAGAAGCAAAAAGCAAAGGAGAAAAGGAAAGATATAAGCATCTGAATGCAGAGTTCCAAAGAATAGCAAGGAGAGATAAGAAAGCCTTCCTCAGTGATCAGTGCAAAGAAATAGAGGGAAGCAATAGAATGGGAAAGACTAGAGATCGCTTCATGAAAATTAGAGATACCAAGGGAACATTTCATGTAAAGATGGGCTCTGTTAAGAACAGAAATGGTATGGACCTAACAGAAGCAAAAGATATTAAGAAGAGGTGGCAAGAATACACAAAAGAACTATACAAAAAGATTTTCATGACCAAGATAATCACAATGGTGTGAGCACTCACCTGCTGCTGCTGTTGCTGTTAAGTCGCTTCAGTCGTGTCCAACTCTGTGCGACCCCGTAGACGGCAGCACACCAGGCTCCCCCGTCCCTGGGGTTCTCCAGGTAAGAAAACTGGAGTGGGATGCCATTTCCTTCTCCAATGCATGAAAGTGAAAAGTGAAAGTGAAGCCGCTCAGTCGTGTCTGACTGTTAGTGACCCCATGGACTGCAGTCCACCAGGCTCCTCCGTCCATGGGATTTTCCAGGCAAGAGTACTGGAGTGGGGTGCCATTGCCTTCTCCAGAGCACTCACCTAGAGCCAGACATCCTGGAATGTGAAGTCAAGTTGGCCTTAGGAAGCATCACTACCAACAAAGCTAGTGGAGGTGATGGAATTCCAGTTGAGCTATTTCAAATCCTGAAAGATGATGTTGTGAAAGTGCTGCACTCAATATGCCAGCAAATTTGGAAAACTCAGCAGTGGCCACAGGACTAGAAAAGGTCAGTTTTCATTCTAATCCCAAAGAAAGGCAATGCCAAAGAATGCTCAAACTACTGCACAGTTGCACTCATCTCACACGCTAGTAAAGTAATGCTCAAAATTCTCCAAGCCAGGCTTTAATAGTACATGAACTGTGAACTTCCAGATGTTCAAGCTGGTTTTAGAATAGGCAGAAGAACCAGATATCAAGTTGCCAACATCCTTTGGATCATTGAAAAAGCAAGAGAGTTCGAGAAAAACATCTACTTCTGCTTTATTGACTATGCCAAAGCCTTTGACTGTGTGGATCAAAACAAACTGTGGAAAATTCTTCAAGAGATGGGAATACCAGACCGTCTGACCTACTTCTTGAGAAATCTGTATGCAGGTCAGGAAGCAACAGCTAGAACTGGACATGGAACAACAGATTGGTTCCAAATAGGGAAAGGAGTAAGTCAAGGCTGTATATTGTCACCCTGTTTATTTAACTTATATGCAGAGTACATCATGAGAAAAACTGGTCCAGATGAAATACAAAGTGGAATCAAGATTGCTGAGAGAAATATCAATAACCTCAGATATGCAGATGACACCACCCTTACGGCATAAAACAAAGAAGAACTAAAGAGCCTCTTGATGAAAGTGAAAGAGGAGAGTGAAAAAGTTGGCTTAAAAGTCAACATTCAGAAAACTAAGATCATGGCATCTGATCCCATCACTTAATGGCAAATAGATGAGGAAACAGTGACAAACTTTGTTTTTTTGTGTGCTGGAAAATCACTGCAGATGGTTATTTCAGCCATGAAATTAAGACATTTACTCCTTGGAAGAAAAGTTATGACCAAGCTAGACAGTGCAACCTAGATGTCCGTCAGCAGATGAACGGATAAGAAAGCTGTGATACATATACACAATGGAGTATTACTCAGCCATTAAAAAGAATGCATTTGAATCAGTTCTAATGAAGTGGATGAAACTGGAGCCTATTATACAGAGTGAAGCAAGCCAGAAAGAAAAGCACCAATATAGTATACTAAGGCATATATAAGGAATTTAGAAAGATGGTAATGATAACCCTGTATGCGAGACAACAAAAGAGACACAGATGTATAGAACAGTGTTTGGGACTCTGTAGGAGAGGGCAAGGGTGGGATGATTTGGGAGAATGGCATTGAAACATGTATAATATCATATATGAAATGAATCGCCAGTTTAGGTTCGATGCATGATACTGGATGCTTGGGCTGGTGCACTGGGATGACCCAGAGGGATGGTACGAGGAGGGAGGAGGGAGGGGGGTTCAGGATGGAGAACATGTGTATACCTGTGGTGGATTCATGTTGATGCATGGCAAAACCAATACAATATTGTAAAGTAATTAACCTCCAATTAAAATAAATAAATTTATATTAAAAATAAATTTATATTAAAAAAATAAAAAATAAAAAGCAGAGATATTACCTTGCCAGCAAAGGTCCATCTAGTCAAGGCTATGGTTTTCCCAGTAGTCATATATGGATGTAAGAGTTGGACTATAAAGAAAGCTGAGTGCTGAAGAATTGATGCTTTTGAACTGTGGTGTTGGAGAAGACTCTTGAACCTCCCTTGGGTTGCAAGGAGACCCAACTAGTCCATCCTAAAGGAAATCAGTCCTGAATATTCATGGAAGGACTGATGTTGAAGCTGAAACTCCAATACTTTGGCCACCTGATGTGAAGAATTGAGTCATTTGAAAAGACCCTGATCCTGGGGAAGATTGAAGGCGTGAGGAGAAGGGAATGACAGAGGATGAGTTGGTTGGATGGTGTCACTGACTCAATGGACGTGAGTTTGAGTAAACTCTGGGAGTTGGTGTTGGACAGGGCGGCTTGGTGTGCTGCAGTCTATGGGGTTGCAAAGAGTCGGAGACGGCTGCACGACAACTGAACTGAACTGAACTGATTAGTGTAGACTGGCTAGGGTAGACCTGAACAGAAGTAAAACAGAATTGTCAAATTTATTTGATTTAGTTGGTGCATAATGGGGCTGATTTCAATATCCTTTTTAAAATCATTGTCATAATTCTAATTGGCTTCTGCCTATAAGGTTACAGAAGTGTCTAATTGATAGAACTTTCAGTATTTTAAAAAATAATGCTAATTCAAACTTGACAAATAGGTAATAATGGTCAGCTCCAGAATATTCTGTATCAAACAAGATGCCTTGATATGGCTTGCAAGATTTATATTGTTTCCAACTGTTCTGGTCAAATTTCTGAGTCTGTTTCATGCCATGCATGTGGCCCATTTAATGAATAGAAGACTTCAAAACTGCAGTTCAGTCTTGGGGACTATAAGCATACTGTATATTGTAAAACTTCTTTGAACTTATTTGAGAAGAATTCAAATAACACTGAACAGAGGAAATTTTAGGAACATCTGCCGAAATGGATATTCAGATCATCTGCCATGCATTTTAAGGAGGTTAGACTATGAATTTTCAGATGAAAGACTTTGCTCAGGGTCTTAGAAATATAAATAGGAAAAAAAAAGAGAGAAAAGAGAAAGGAAAACCTTTGAGTTAATCCAGTTTCCAGTAGAGATGAAAAAGGTACCACAGAGTTGAAAGGCAAGTTTCTACCCCATGTGCTTTGGCAATCACTCTTTAACTTGTTTTAGTAAAAGCACACTCATGTTTTCCCTCAGAGAAAATGGCCTTTGATGGCAGTTAGATGTTTCACAGCCATTTGTATACCTCTGACTTCAAAGTCGGCAAGAGGGAAAACAAATCTATTTTCTAAATATTGTGTGATGTGCTGAATACACTGATTATTTCCTTCTTCAGAACGAGTGTCAAATATATCTGCCACGTGAACAGTGTAGAGGTGTTTGTTGGAACTCAGGTCTGGAGAAAGAAAAACAAGCGGATGGTGAAAACAAGCAGATTCTAATGAGCCAGAGCAGCAGATAAGGGGAGACCTTCCCAGGTGTAAGGGTGGTGGCAGGTAGCTGTGGTCCTTCCCTGGGTGGACCTCCAGAAGAGTTCTGCATGCCCCCAGACAACTGCATGAAATCCTCATTATGTCCTTCTTCAGAGAGCTAGTCTGAAAGTGCTCTGGGAAAACCAGTACTCCTGAAAAGCAAGAAGGGCAGACAGTGCATCGTTGACCCAGCCAGAGCTGTTGGGTCTTGAGGAAGGTGTATGTGCTTTAGATTTTGCCATAATAAACAAATCGTTATTAAAGTAGAAGAAGAAACCATCAAAATACCAAAGAAATAAAAATATTTCAAATACTGGAAGAAATGAATTTTAAAGCTCTTAAAATGGTGTCACACAGTTTCAATTACTAGTATCTGTGTTATTTTGCTTGATTTCGGACTTCCCTTTCTTATTCCATTTCTGGAGTCCTCGAGATAGGAGATGTCAGAGACAATCTACTTTAAACAGCAGTGTCATTGCCCTGAAAACGCCGAAGCCCAAGTAGAAGGACTCTGGCTCACGTTCGCACGGATGCTCTGTGTTCAGAGACCAGCAGGTAGGTGAGCCCTGCATCCTGCAGCCTGTGGGAGTCTGGCAACTAGGGAAGCAGCGCTTCCTGCCGCTGCTCCTAGCCGTGAAAGGAGGATTAATATTAGTGGTTTTGAATGCAGTAGCTGTGTGCCTGCCCTCGCCTGTCCTTGGTAGACATTTGGATGAATTCATGAGATGCCTGAAGTAGGGACATCTCTCTAGAGAGCCCTGGCCCTTACTGTTTATGTGACCTTGAACAATAACCTAATGTATCAGGGTCTCTGTTTCCTCACAGGAGATGGGAGGTGATGCTCGGGGCTCTTGCAAGGGCTGTCAAGAGGACTCAGCAGCATGGGCCCAGGACATAGGGAGCTCTCCATGAATGAAGGTCAGAGGCATCTGCTTATACTTCACAGTTCCCCCTCCCCCAGGGGCTTGCTGCAGTCTCAGGTCATCCCCACAAGTGGAACTGTGCTGAGGGCATCTCCCCATTTTACAGAGGCACAAAGTGAGTCTCGGGGAGCAGTACTAGATCTCTGGCTCTGAGTCCACTGCACACCCAGCCTGCAATGGATGGTCCCGTGAGGAAGAGAAGCTGGGACAGAACCCACCAGGGTCATGGCCTCACCAGGACCTGGAGGACTCAAGGGGCTGTCCTACTGGGGCTCAGAGCACACTTCTCGGGCCTCTGTCTCGTGTGGATCCAGGTGGGCCGCTCAGTCCCTTTCCCGGGGTCCTGATGGGCTGTGCTCCTAGTGTTCTCCAGGCCAGGCAGCCCTCTGCTTCCCACCAGGTGTGTGAGGACTGCTCACCTGCCTGGGGTGTAGGTGAAGCCCGTTAAGGGCATGTGGTGGCCTAAATTTGCCAGTCCTCATCATCAGTTTTCTTACAGTTCTGAATCCTATCACTGTTATCTCCTGTTCATTGAAAGGGCTGATGCTGAGGCTGAAGCTGCAACACTTCTGACCACGTGATGCTAAGAGCAGACTCATTGGAAAAGACCGTGATGCCGGGAAACCCTGATGCCAGGAAAGATTGGGGGCAGGAGGAGAAGGGGCCAACAGAGGGTGAGATGGTTGGATGGCATCACCAACTCCATGGACATGAGTTTCAGCAACCTCTGGGAGATGGTGAAGGACAGGAAACCCTGCCAGGTGAACAGTGTAGAGGTGTTTGTTGGAACTCAGGTCTGGGGAAAGAAAAACAAGCTGATGGTAAAAACAAGCGGATTCTGATGAGCCGGAGTGCTGCAGTCCATGGGGTCACAAACAGTCAGATATGACTGAGCAAAAACAGCAACAGTAATGGTATTAACAGACGTGTTCTGGAAGTAGATGCCAAACTTGTAAACCAACTCAGTTTTCACAAGCACATTTATCAAATCAGCTCTCAAAGCAGTAGCCCTTCTCATGAGGAGAGAAGGTTCCTTCCCATCAGAACCAGAGAGAAGAGTCGCTCTCCTTTTCAGAACCACAAACGCTCTTAGGAACCATAGACGTCTAATTTTCTGCTTCAGGAAACAAGAGCCTCTAGCTTTGGTTTGTTTTCATTTTCTTTTAATTTTAAGATGAGGAAAACCAGAGACTCCTTCATAGACACCTTGCTCTCTTCTAAGAGACAGCAGTGCCCTAAAAAGGAGAACTAGAAAATCGAAACTGCTTTCATCATTGGCGTCCTGCTTTTCTCTGGGGGTGGTTAACTGTCCTGAGGGAGCATCCCCCTCCAGCCTCATCTCACAAGAGGTGGAAAGCCAGTGCTGAAGTGACCACAGCTGGCATTTCCAGCAGCGTCTCCCATCCCTGCCGCGGGCAGAGGGCACCCTGGGGCCGGTGGCCCAGTGCTCTGGTCAGATATGCACACAGGCTCCTGAAGGTTATGGATGTGGCTTCCACCACGTTGCAGCAGAAGCTGCAGGCTGGCCAGGAGGCCCTGTGGTGTGGGCCTGGATCTGGGTCTGGTCCACTCACCACTGACCTGGTGGCCGGTGGTCAGTCACACTGCTCCCTGCCTGTCCCCTGGGGGCCAGCTTTCTGCAAGGACTGTGGAGATGGGGTCCCCTAATAATGAGGCTCAGCCTCAACCGAGAAGGCTCCCCCACTCCTCTGTTGCTGTTTCCACGGGAAGTTGCCTTCTGTTTTATCTGTCTCATTTTTCAAATTACACAACGCTTTCAGAAGGCCATTCATCTTAAACTGAAGATTCTTTATACTGAAAATAATGGGAGTTGATTATAATGTCTGATATGAAGAGGTTATTGTCATCTTTAATACATGTTTGCAAAAAAATCTGTGATATTACCACAAAATTAGTTAAGCAATACTGATGTGGAATATATGCTGATAAAGACTTTCTATATTATTTATTCAGTATTTGATGGAGCTTAGTTGTAAGCAAAGCACTGAGAAAGTAAAGTCACAAAAATAAATAAAATGGAGCCCCTCTTCTTGAATCAACTTAAAACCCAGTGAGAGGGACTAAGAAATACGCATGGAGGACATGTGCCCATCAGCAGTGAGGAAGGGGGTTGGGGAACAGGGAATCTCGGGAAGGGCGGAGGCTGCCGGTTGGGAGAGTCCACAGTGAAACCCAGCCTCAGGAAATCGCCACCAGGAGACCAGCACGAAGATTGCCACAGCTGTAGATTTAAGGGGCCGTGTCTTACTGCAGGAAATGTGACGCTTGGGAGTGATCGGAAGAGGAGATTTGAATGGGCTGAGCTCCTCGGAATGACCCAAAATGCCACTTCAGACAGAACCATCCTGCGATGGGTCAGCAGGCAAACTCACCATGCTGTGGACAGAACCCACTCCCCCAGGTCTTCAGAACGTGGCCACATTTGGAGACAGGCCTTCAGAGGTGATCTCAGTAAAATGAGCCCAAACGGGTGAGGTGCTGATCCAGTAGGACTGGTGTCCTCTTGAGAAGAGGAGGTGACACCAGGGACATGTGGTCTCGGAGGAAAGGCCATGTGCCGACGCGGTGAAAAGCTGTCAGTCAACACCCACAGGGGGATGCCTCAAGAGAGGGCAGCCCTGCTAACAACTTGATCTGGGATGTCCAGCCTCCAGGACTGGGGGAAAATTAACTTCTGTGGTTTAAGTCCTCTGGTCTGTGGAAGTTTGTTATGATGATGCTAGAAACAGAACCATCGTCAAATCTGAACATATCAAAACCACGCACCTTTTCCAAACCACAACTGTGACCAGGCACAGAGAGAAGGTCACTGCCAGTGGTCAGGAGAGCAAAATAACAAAGCACAGTGAAAGAGGGGGGCCTCTGGTCCATGAGACAGGCCCCTGCTCTTCCCTACTTCTCGCCCAGGCTCCGCCTTCCCCCACCCTCCTGCATGCCCACAAGCTCTCCGGTTTCCTGCCCCCGCCCTGCCTTGTTGCTGCTCCTCTGAGGAAAGCTGATAGGACCCAGCAGCCTCCACTCCATGTGTGGTGTTTTGGTGTTGGTCTGTGACCAGCTCTGAACGTGTCCCCCACCTCTTCTCCCCACGTGGGCACCGCTGCGTCCTCCAGGTCCCTCCCACTGCTCTGTCTCACTGCAGGACGATGTTTGTGTGACTTATTATTTTTGTGTGTTTGTCCATCAAGGTAACACTCAGGGAAACAGCTTGCGAAAACCTGAACCTTTGCGTTTATTTCAAAAAGATTGTTTAGACTTTTTTGCCACATTCACTCACTCATTTGTGCATTCATTACAGAGCCATGCGTGGAATGTCTAAAGGCACCAAGTACAGTTCTTGGCAATGGGGACTCAGTGAATAGACAAAACCACCTTTGTCCATGAAACCTTACAGAGAGAATTGGAAAGGGAATGTGAAAACACCATGGGTGCCAGGGTATTTTGTGCATGAAAGAAGCAAGGGGATGCCAGTGGGCAGGGAGCAAAGGCTGGGGGAAGGCAGCCATCTGAGGTGGAGGCAAGTCTAGGGGTGAGAAGGGGCTCATTCCCGGACCACTGGGGCCCTTGGCCCTGTCAGGCCGCTCCAGTATTTAGGGCAGAGCGCATGCTGTTGGCTCTTCCTGGAAATGTTTGTGGATCCTTGTTACTTTCAGCTTCTGCTGCTTATGCAGAAATTAATTCTTGTGCCAGAGTGATGTTCCTAGAGATGAGTCATCTCCTTTTTCACTTTGAAGATTAAGATGCAGATTTGAAATATTTTACAGGCACATACAATATAGATACTAACTTCAAAAAGTATCTAGATGTTACTTTTGAAATTTTTAAAAAAAGTATTGCTATTCTAGTTCACAAAGGGTACAGAATAATATAATTATGCTGGGAACTCTAGGCTTGAAAGGACAAATGTTGAAGCGACAAATGCCTGAGTGCAAGTAAGCATATTCCAAATGCAACTTTGAAGAAAAGTATTTTCATGTTCACATTTCTTTAAGGGGAAATAAAAAGTTTATTCAGCATTTTCCCCTTTGTGATTGGCCACCTACTATGTTGAAAAGCCTTCCAATTCCCCCAATTTTATTCTAATTGATATTTTCATTACTGTTTGTCTGACTACAGTTCCATGCTGAATCTAAACCAAAAATTCTGAAATAAAACATTAAACGTGCTTATCGATTTAAATAATATTCTGTGTGGTTTACGTCTAACACATTATTATCTTTCAAATTAATTCTTTTTTAACAGTGTCAACTTAGAATCTTCTGAAACCGTTTCAACTTAATTTTAGTCAGTTCATAAGCACATTGAATCTTGCTGGTGAGGTTGCTAAGCCTTAGCATTTTCTGACAGATTTACTAAATTTTGGTATGAGAAGAACTGGTTTCTGGGTGCACTGCTGAAGATGTACACCTGACTTTAAGGATAGCAGTATGCCTTGGGGATGTGTCCACTGGAATTAAATGTTTGGTTTTGATTTTTTCTGCAAAGCCTTCTAGAAGAAATTCACATTTTATCTTAAGATAAAAGAAGTGAGCCCCAAATTAAATAGAGATCATGTTGACTTAACAGCTGATATTTTGGAAAACTGTGCCTTAATGGGGTGACATTTGGGTAAGGTATCTCATTAACATATCTTTTTGAAAAAAATTTTGTGAGGTAAATGCTCACCCAAATCTTAATTTTCTCAACAGCTGTAGAAGGCATCAGAAATACCACGGATCTAAATTTTATTATCATGTGTGGGAAATCCCCAAAGGAGCTGCAGATGCACAAAAATCCCGTGTCTACTGCGTGTCTTGCCTGGTGCCCTCATGCTGGGTCCTGCGGGTGAGAGCACGGGCCCATCAGAGGCGGCCCAGCGCCCTGGCCCGGCGCTGGAGGACGCCTGACCGGAAGGCTGCGCCTTCCACCGGAGCCGCAGCACGTCTCGGGCGGAATAAGCACTCCCTCCCGTCTCCTCACAACAGCCAGCGGGGGAGCCGGACAAGCGCAGAGCCGGTCAAGTTAGGCCTCACCCCCCACCCTGCCCCCCTGGACACGGAGAGTTGGAGGTAAGCTGTGAGCTCTGTTTTCAGAGCCAGGCAGAGCGCTGACGTGAGGACATGACGGCCCTGAGTTCGCCCTTGATCCCCGGGCCCCCGTCCCCCCGCAGGCATGCTTTCCCCTTACAGGGATCCGTCCCCACCCCTAGCATCTCTGCTGACTCTCAGCCACTGTCCTAGGAATACATGCTCAGGCCAGGCAGTAGGCTTAAGAGGGACCGAGAGCCGAGGCAGCGCAGAGCTGCCCCCAGCATCCTCCGTGCCGCCCAGGGCCTCCTGCGTGGAGGGCCCCACACCGACCCTGCCCTGATGGAGCTGTCAGGCCTGGTCTTTGCTGTCCCCTCCCAACTGCAGGCCTGGGACCTGGGGACGAGGCCTGCTGCTGGATAGTCTAGAGAAGAGGGCTTTTCCTGCCAGGAAGATGCCCACTCGTGTCCCCCTGAAGCTCCTAAAAGTCCCAGGTCTCCTCAGTGATGAAAACGTACAGAGGTCTGCAGGATCCACAACCAGAACACCTGTTGTTGTTCAGTCACCCAGTCGTGTCCGACTCTTCACAACCCCATGGACTGCAGCACGCCAGGCCTCGCTTTCCCTCACCATCTCCCGGAGTTTTCCCAAGTTATGTTCATTGTATCAGTGATGCTGTCCAGCCATCTCATCCTCTGATGCCCTCTTCTCCTTCTGCCCTCAATATTTCCCAGCACTGGGGACTTTTCCAGTAAGTCTGTTCGCATCAGATGACCAAAATACTGGAGCTTCAGCTTCAGCATCAGTCCGTCCAATGAATATTAAGGGTTTGATCTCCCTTAAGATGAACTGATTTGATTTCCTTGCTGTCCAAGGGATTTTCAGGAGTCTTCTTCAGCACCACAGTTCAAAGGCATCAATTCTTTGGCACTCCACCTTCTTTATGGTCCAGCTCTCACAACTGTACATGACCACTGGAAAGACCATAGCTTTGACTATATAGACTTCTGTCAGCAGAGTAATGTCTCTGCTTTTCAACACACTGTCTAGGTTTGTCATTGATCTTCTGCCAAGAAGCAGTCATCTTCTGATTGCATGGCTGCAGTCACAATCCACAGTGGTTTTGGAGTCCACGAAGAGGAAATCTGTCACTACTTCCACCTTTTGCGCTTCTATTTGCCATGAAGTAATGGGGCTGGATACCATGATTTTAGTTTTTTTTAATATTTAGTGTTAAGCTCATTCATTCTCCTCCTTCACCCTCATCAAGAGGCTTTTTGATTCTTCTTCACTTCCTGCCATTAGAGAGGTATCATCCACATATCTGAGGTTGTTGATGTTTCTCCCACCTATCTTGAGTCTAGCTTGTAACTCATCCAGCCCAGCATTTCTCATGATGTGCTCAGTGTATAGGTTGAGCAAGCAGGATGACAACAGATGGCCCTGTCATACTCCTTTCTCAATCTTGAATCAATCAGTTGTTCCATTCAGGGTTCTAACTTGTTTTTGACCCAAATACAGGTTTCCCAGGAGACAGGTAAGATGGTCTGGTATTCCCATCTCTCTAAGAGCTTTCCAAAGTTTGTCACAATCCACACAGTCGAAGGCTTTAGCATAGTCAATGAAACAGAGACAGATATTTTTCTGAAATTCCCTTGCTTTCTCTCTAATCCAGCGAATGTTTGCAATTTGATCTCTAGTTTCTCTTCCTTTTCTAAACCTAGCTTGAACATCTGGAAGTTGTTGGTTCACATAATGCTGAAGGCTGGCATGCAAGATTTTAAGCATGACCTTACTAGCATGGAAGATGAGTGTGATTGTCTGATGGTTAGCACATTCTTTGGTACTACCCTTGTTGGGAACTGGGATGAGGATTGACCTTTTCCAGTCCTGTGGCCTCTGCTGGGTCTTCCAGATTTGCTGACATAATGAATGCTAAACCTTGATGGCATCCTCCTTAAGGGATTTGAATAGTTCTGCTGGAATTTCATCACATCCAGTAGCTTTATTAACAGCAGTGCTTCTTAAGGCCCACTGGACTTCACACTCCAGAGTGTCTGTCTCTGGGTGACGAACCACACTATTGTAGTAATCTGGCTCATTAAGATCTCTTTCATTCAGTTCTTCCATGTATTCTTTCCATCTCATCTCAATCTCTTCAGCGTCTACTAGTGCCCTACCATTTTCACCCTTTATTGTGCACATCTTTGGGTGGAGTGCTCCCTTGATGTTTCCAGTTTTCCTGAAGAGGTCTCTTGTCCTTCCTATTTTGTTTTTTTCTTCTATTATTACTGTTCATTGAAGAAGGTCTTCTTATCTCTCTAGCTGTTCTTTGGAACTCTGTGTTTAATTGGCTGTACCTTTCCCTCTCTCCCTTGCTTCCTTCTTCCACTATTTGTAAAGCCTCCTCAGATAACCACTTGGCCTTCTTTCTTTTCTTTTTCTTTGGTGTGGTTTTGTTCACTGCCTCCTGTATAATAGGGATCTCTGTCTGTAGTTCCTCAGGCACTCTGTCAGCGACACCTGAGCCTTTGCTAATCAGGTGGTTTTGCCATGTAATGAGGCCTCAGTAGAAATCCATGAGGACAGGGTCCAGAGGGATTCTGGGTGGTGGTACGGGGAGGTCCTGGTTGGGGCTGGAGCTCTGTGACCCCCTTACCCCGCCTCGGCATGCCTTCCAGAACTCGGCTCCTCCCCAGTTCTGTTCTTTCATGTAAACCGGTGAGCTCAGAAGTGAGCTCAGAAGTGCAGTGCTTCTGCGCTCTGGACCCACTCTCCCAGAGTAATCAGACCTGAAGAGCAGGTGCTGGAACCTCCAGCCTATGGTCAGTCCGTCAGAAGCAGTGTGACAGCCTGGACTCAAGACGTGTGTCTGTGGGGTTGAAGGGCATCGATGTGGGATTGCCCCCCTAAGCTATGGGGCAGAGGCCAGCGGAGAAGACAGTGTCAGAGCTGAGTGACAGCTCTGGTGTCAGCGGTGTAAAGTGGTCTGTGAACAAGACACATGGTGAGGTGGGGCTTCCTCTCCACCCGCCCAGGGTGTCCTCACTGAAGGACACCAGCAAAGAGCACGGTCATTGGTCCCGGGGGTCCATGGCAGTGCCCCTCTCCCAGAACAAGGGAGGCTTTTCTTCCCTTGCATGGGGATCTTGCAGGTAAGTCTCCCACAATGAGCAGGAAGCCTGTGCTACGCAGGCCCATAGTGCCCAGTGCAGATCTCAGAGGGGAGCTTGGACTCGAGAGCTTTCTAGCTCGCCAGGCGTCTCACTCCGCCAAGAGGAAGAGGAACAGCGCCTTTGCCTGTGGCTCATTGTCATCACCTTTTCGTTTCCCTCTCGTCACAGGGAAGAGGAGAGGAGTGAGTGGAGGAGGAGCGGGAAGGCAGCAGGTGGGGCAGAGCACAAGTGACGCTGACCCATCCCAGGGCTCGCAGAACTGCCAGGCGCCGGTGGGTAACATGCAGCTGGCAGGAGAGGCCCTCGGGGACATTCCCGGTGGGGGGGCGTGGAGCCACCCTGCCCTTCCTGCCCCCACATGTGGCTTTCCCCAAGGGCTCTGTGCAGAGGGTGAGTATCAGCCCCACGTGACCCCCGGAGGCCCGTTCTTGGTCTTCCTGCCCCAGTGACAGGGCATTATTGCACCTGAATGTTGACATTCAGGACACGAAAGTCTCTTTCCTATACACACAAGACAGCATCCGGTCCATCCCCGAAGACCCCCCCTGGTATGTAAACAGTGTGTGGGAGAGACCAGAGGGGAGTCGTCAGCTAGAAAGAGGGATGGTGGTGGGAATGGGACACAGACGGATGACAGCCCAGTCTGCTCTGGCCCCGGAGGTCCACACCATGTCCTGGGACGGCTGGCCAGCAGCAGCCTGGAAGCAGGGCTGGCTCGCGGTCCGCACCGTGATGTCCCTGGACGCTGGGCCACTGGACCTCTAGAGCCAGGGGGTGCTTCCAGGCCCCGGCCTGCTGGACTGCCAGCGTCTGTACAAGATTCCTTATCTGCATTCTCAGCACCACTCATCTCACTAATAACAAGGGAGTCTCACAGCCTTTATGATAACCTACCTCCCTGGTGGCTCAGAGGATGAAGCGTCTGCTGGCAATGCAGGAGACCTGGGTGATCCTCTGGAGAAGGAAAAGGCAACCCACTCCACTACGCTTGCCTGGAAAATCCCATGGACAGAGAAGCCTGGTAGACTACAGTCCATGGGATCACAAAGAGTCATACACGACTGAGCGACTTCACTTCACCTCGTGGTTAGATTTCAATAAGAACACATTAAACACTAAATGACTAGAATCTCTCGATGAAGGTGAAAGAAGAGAGTGAAAAAGCTGGCTTGAAACTCAGCATTCAGAAAACAAAGATCATGGTATCTGGTCCCATTGCTTCATGGCAAATAGATGGGGTAAAAATGGAAACAGTGACAAACTTTATCTTCTGGGGCTCCAAAGTCACTGCGGATGTTGACTGCAGCCATGAAATTAAAAGAGTCTTGCTCCTTGGAAGAAAAGCTGTGACAAACCTAGACAGCTTTTAAAAAGCAGAGATATTACTTTGCCAACAAATGTGCATATAGTCAAAACTATGATTTTTCCAGTAGTCGTGTACAGGTGTGAGAGTTGGACCCTAAAGAAATAGATGCTTTTGAACTGTGGTGTTGGAGAAGACTCTTGAGAGTCCCTTGGACTGCAAGGAGATCAAACCAGTCAATCCTAAAAAAAAATCAATCCTGAATATTCACTGGAAGGACTGATGCTGAAGCTTAAGCTCCAATACTTTGGTCACCTGATTCGAAGAGACGACTCATTGAAAAAGACCCTGATGCTGGGAAAGATTGAGGGCGGGAGAAGAGGGCGACAGAGGATGAGACTGTTGGATGCCATCACCGACTGAATGGACGTGTGTCTGAGCAAACTTTGGTGTGCTGCAGTCCATGGGGTGGCCAAGGTGGACATGACTGAGCAGCTAAACAACAAGACTCTTCAAGAGACCAACCTTGAAGGTGCTGGGTCCTGTTAAAGTCTTTCATGTGCTAACTGATGACTTTTGGACTGAGGACCCTAAATAGTGGGCTTCAAATGCTAATTAAACTCTCTGGGGTGTTAAGCTGTGCACACTGATTACACTGAGCATTTTAAGGTAGATTACCCAGCCTTGTGTCTTGCAGGAAAAGGAGGAAAATTCAGTGATCCAAGGCTGAGCTAATCACCTAGTCTATCATTATTCCACAGGACACTTGGAGACACCCGTGGCCCTGTGAGAACTGGTCTTTGAAGCCATACAGGTTCTAGTGACTTCTAGATTTTCACAATGATAATGCACGGCTTGACAGTCATATATATTCCAGGAATATCATTATTTTAGATTGATAATTTTTGTGTTATGTTTACAGAACTGTCATCAGCACTTTGAGCCTCTTTCCTAAACCATCTTCTCTTTTTTCACTGTGGATAATGTCAGTTCCACATTTGTGCAGACCCAAAATGCGAATTGTTCCTCTTTCTTTTCTTTTTCTAATCTGATTCTTTCCTAAAGTTGGTAACTTACATTTTTTATTCCCTCCCTCCTTAATTCTTTTCATTCTCATTCTTTTCTTTCATAATCTATCAACTGTTTCCTTCCTATAAAACAGTTTTCTGCTCCACGCACCCTAGTCCAAATAACAATAGTTAGCATGTAATGAGAATTTACTGTGTGCTAGAAACTTTCCCTGTCTCACAGCTGTTAAATAATTGAGCAGAGCCTGAATACACACTCCCTAAGCTATTCTGTGTTTTAGCCAGGACTTTATCTTATAAATTACTGTGCAAACCAGGACATCTTTATCAGGAATACCCACCCTATCAGACTCTGCGGAACCTGCATTAACCTGAATTCTCCAGGGAAGATTGACAAGGTGATTTCACAGTTGGCTTGGAGGCTGATGGCATCCCAGAGTCAGAAGCGTTCCTCCTATCTGATCCTCCACCTTCAGTGTCTCCACCGTCCTGCTCTCGTGCCTATGAGATGGCCTGACTCTGGTGAAACACGGCTGCACCAGCTCTTGGCATCACAAAAGGGCTCTGCAGCTGCCAGAGGGGTGAGGGACGTGGATGTCCTTGTATCTCTTGTTATTAGGGTTGAGACGTTTCCCAGAAGTGTATACTTCCACAAATCTAGGAGCCAATATTACTTTGGCTTATATCTAATTGCCTCTAAAACTGTGAAATCAGGAAAAGAATACAAAAGCCTCATTTTTAATAGTGAGAACTCTGCTCGTCAATTGTCAGTTAAGAATTACTTTCAGCTGCTCAAACCAGAAGTCTGTATGTGGTGGGTAAAACTGATTACTGGTTTGCAGTTTCACTTTATTAACACAAGTTGAAAGGCCTTCTCGGGCCATGGCCATGATGAGGGGCTCTTTGGTGACAGGACTGTGAGCAAAGCCTTGAGTGGGTCAGGCGGGTGACTAACACGAGGAAGCCATTTCGAGGTGGGTGAGACAGTGGGAGATGGGGTTGTCCTCTATAGTTCTGAGGAAGATCGATGAGGCCAGAGACTGCTCAGAGTGAAGGATGGATGTGATCGAGTTTGGAGAGGGGTTAGGACCAGGGCACGTGAAGCCCTATGAGTCGTGATGGGATCACAGATGCTACTTTAACCCTGAAGGAGGGGCCTGAGAGTTTAGAGCGGGGAGTGATGGGTGAGACTTATACTTGTAAAGTGTCACCCGGCTCCTACAGGGACCAGCCTGGAGGGTGGGGTGGTTATGGGGGACGCATGGGAGGCGGTTGCCTTCGTTTAGACGAAAGAATTTGGTTTGCTGGAGGGAGGAGCAGGTGCAGAGCCAGGGATGCGGTGGGAGTGGGCCTGAGAAACTTGGGAAACAGAGTCATTAACTCGGTTTAGAAAGAGGGAAAGGTGCACTTTGGGAAAATACATTAAATAGGACGTGTGCTGATGAAAATAAAAGAACACACATTCCTAACAAACGGGCTGCTCCTGACCTCGGTTTAGACACTCTGGCCTCCTGACCACAAAGCGGTCATGGGACAAGGGGCTGGGGAGATGCTGCTGTCCCCAAGCAGGCGTGGGCCTGGGTGCCCCGCTCTCTGTCTGGGAGGGACATCGGCAGGTCCAGAGGGAAGCAGAGGGGCGCAGCCCTGGGCAAGCTCGCCGGGAGGTGTCCAGGCAGGAGGGAGCATCGGGTGGGGAGAGTTCAGGGGTTCATGAGCTCTGTATGTAGAGATTCAGGAGTCTCCCAGTTAACTGCGGTATCTAAGCTATGCGATTTGATGAAAATACTTAGTGACTAAGGGTAGATCAACAAGCGAAGAGAAAATGTGTGAGAACCTAGCCTTTGGGCAGACCATAATGTAGAGTTGCTTATAAATGCATTTACGGACGTGTTCTTCTATTTTTGTGCTTGTTGTATATGTATATATATATACATATACACCCAAATATGTAATGTTAAGGATATTTTGATCCAGTCTTATTTTCCTGACTGGGTAATAATGCCACACTTTGAAATAAGCCAGATTTCACATCTACTTTCAAGGACTGCCTCTGTGACCTGCTAAAGTTTTACATTTGCTTGAGTTTACTTCCGAAATCCAAAATACATCATAGTGGTTTGTCTTTTGCTACCGTAGTGAGGGTCTTTTTCCTTATTGTAGGGATATACTGCATTGAGATCAGACTTTGTATTTTTTTTTTTCCTTCCTGTAGAATTTGTCTTGTGACATCTTGGCCAGCATCCCGTGTGTATTGTTCTGGGTGAATCCTGGAGGCCTTGTAACATGTTTCATAAAGAACGGAACAAAATACCCTTTCATGACTGGGATTGTAGGTGTGATAGTATCACTGATTTGATATGTGTGTTTCTTTTATGAAATCCTCTACATAATGTTTAAAAATGAATGAGGATGTCAGAACTTTCTGAGGAGGGACAAGTTTGGCTGTGGTTATGCAAACATACCGTTTTGTTTATGTTAGGAAACAGGGTTCTCGCCACAGACACAGTCAGGTGTACGTGACAGAGTTCCTCACGCTGTGTTTTCTTAGGTAATTGATGGTCTGGCGCCACAATTTATGTCCTGGGACGGATGACATCAATCTCACCACACAGCCTGTCGGCGGGTACACAAACATTTTGTATTTATTTGACCTTAACCAGTGAGCTGCAAATTCTCCACTCTTGCGTGGTTAGGAAGGCCTGTTCTGAACCACTGAAGAGGGAATACGCTGAGGACTAGAGGTCACAGAAGCAGTGATTTGCAGCGTGTTTTCTTGATTTTGTAAAGGCCTGGTGAAAAGAGGAGGTCTTGTCCCAGCAAAGGAAGAGAAAGCCAGGTTACTGATGGGGAGGGACACTCGGAATAGGGTTTGCTGTCTGTCATTGGTGCTTAGCTCTTGTTTTACTTGCTGAACAGAAGCCAGGCAACTTCTTCAACTCTGACTAAAAAGGCTTGTACATATGAAACTCTGAAAATATCCATGGACGTTAACGACAGCTTGGAGACTAAGGAAACCCTGGGGTTGTCCTTTATACTTTCCGGACTTCAGTTTGTCTGCGTTCGTTTTACTTTATCAATTTACTTGCAGCTTGTGGGGACTGTGATTAGTCCGGTCAAGGCTTCAGATTCTAAACACAAGAACTGATCCTTTGTGTTGTTTGCTGAGGGAAGCATGTCCACATTTCACCCTGTTTTTAGAATTAACTTTCTACAAATGGAAAACACTGCTACATTTTTCTTGCATAACTTCAGTGGTTGTTTTTAGGTGAGTTTGGAGTCGAAATTGAAAAGGGAGAACCCTGGGAATGGAGACACTGCCCTGTCTGTTAATAGAAGCAGGGCCAGCAGCTCTTTTCAGAGAAGTTTTGGAAGGTCCAGTAGACAAAATATAGATGATGCTTATGCTAAAATACTTGAGAAGAAATTGTTTCCTCTCTTTCGGTGTGCACATACTATTCTTTTAAAATATTCTTATTTGGAATTATTAATAGCTAGAAGATAAAATAAAGGCTGATGCTTGCCTCTTCAATTGTGAAATATTGACCTGAGCTTGGACTAACCAGCTTAACTAATGAGTGATGGCACTTATGGTGACAAGCTGGGCTCATGGAAGTTGGGGGCTTTGGAAGAAAGCTGTGGGGCCCTTGGCCCTGGATCTGAGGCAGGAGTTCTATCACCCCTGGGCACGAGCTGCATAAACATATGCTGGTTACTGTATAAACAAACCAGTAACCAGCTCAGATAACTGAGGCTTCTAGATTGCGTTTTTATTCTCAAAAACCTAATGGAGAGAGGCTGATTCACAGTGGGGAGACTGAGATCTGTCCTTCAGAAAATCCATCCTGACGTCTTAAGCTGTGAAGGAAAAGAACAGCACCCAGTCCTCTACCAGTGTAGAGAACAAGTGTGTTTCACAAGGCTCAGAGAAGCAGCCGTTCTCATTGGCCAAACCACCTGCTGTCCATCTTTCCCTCTGAACTTACCACAGCCCCCAGGGCCTTGGGGTGGTGAGAGGAGCTGGCCTACCTGTGTGCTCAGCCATGTCTGACTCTCTGTGACCCTGTGGACTGTAGCCCGCCAGGCCCCGCTGTCCATGGGATTTCCCAGGCAAGGATACTGGTGTGGGTTCCCATGCCCTTCTCCAGGGGATCTTCCCGACCCAGGGATTGAACCCACATCTTTGGCAGGCAGATTCTTTACCACTGAGCCACCTGGGATTCCCAAGAGGTGGAGCCTGTAGCATCTCTGTCCTGAGAAATCTTCCCAGAATGATTTCTGGGAGGGAAAGGAAATCCTTCCTTTCCAGTGGAAATTCAGCTTCCCCCCAAAGTCAGGCCAGGACAGGGATGGTGGTGGGGTGGGCTTTGTGGGGCAGGAAGGGATCCTCTCGCTTTCCTTTCCTGGGCTCTTCACCCCTGGCTCCCAAACCCCAGTGTAGGGCCTCATTAGTGTTTTTATTAAGTATTTCCCAAGTGGTGTTATTGTTCAGTGACTTAGTCATGTCCAACTCTGTGCTGCCCCATGGGCTGCAACGTGCCAGGCTTCCCAGTCCTTTACTATCTACTGGAGTTTGCTTAACCATCTCATCCTCTGTCGCCCCCTTCTCCTACCCTCAGTCTTTCCCAGCCTCAGGGTCTTCCAGTGAATTGGCTCTTTGCATCAAGTGGCCAAAGTATTGGCCCTTCACCTTCAGCACCAGTCCTTTCAATGAATATTCAGGATGGATTTCCTTTGGAATTGATTGATTTGATCTTGCAGTCCAAGGGACTCTCCAGAGTCCTCTTGCACTACAATTTGAGAGCATCGGTTCTTCAGTGCTCAACCTTCTTTATGGTCCAGTTCTCACATCGATACGTGGCTACTGGAAGAACTATAGCTTTGACTAGATGGACCTTTGTCGGCAAAGTGATGTCTCTGTTTTTTTAATTTGCTGTCTAGGTGTGTCATAGCTTTCCTTCAAGGAGGAAGCATCTTTTAATTTCATGGCTGCAGTCACTGTCTGTAGTGATTTTAGAGCCCAAGAAAATAAATCTGTCACTGTTTCTATTTTTTCCACATCTATTTGCTGTGAAGTGATGGGACCAGATGCCATGATCTTAGTTCTTTGAGTGTTGAGTTTTAAGCTAGCTTTTTCACTCTCCTCTTTCACCTTCATCTAGAGGCTGTTAGTTCCTCTTCGCTTTCTGCCATTAGGGTGGTGTCATATGTATATCTAAGGTTATCGCTATTTCTCCCAGCAATCTTGAGTCCAGCCTGTGATTCATCCAGCCTGGCATTTCTCATGATGTATTCTGTGTATAAGTTAAATAAGCAAGGTGACAATATACAGCCATGACATACTCCTTTCCCAATTTTGAACCAGTTTGTTGTTCCGTATCTGGTTCTAAGGTTCTAACTGTTGCTTCTTGTCCTGCATATGGGTTTCTCAGGAGGCAGGTAAAGTGTTCTGTGTATTCCCAGCTCTTTAAGAATTTTCCACAGTTTGTTGTGATCCACACAGTCAAAGGCTTTCGTGTAGTCAATGAAGCAGAAGTAGATGTTCCTCTGGAATTCCCTTGCTTTTTCTGTGATCTGACATAGGTTAACAATTTGATCTCTGGTTCCTCTGCCTTTTCTAAATCCAGCTTGTACAGCTGGAGTTTCTCAGTTCACATATTATTAGCTTGAAGGATTTTGAGCATTACTTTGCTAGCATGTAAAATGAGTGCAATTGTGTGGTAATTTGAACATTCTTTAACATTGCCCTTCTTTGGGATTGGGATGAAAACTGACCTTTTCCAGTCATGTGACCACTGCTGAGTTTTCCTAGTTTGTTGGCATATTGAGTGCAGCACTTTAATAGCATCATCTTTTAGGATTTGAAATAGCTCTGATGCTTCCTAAGGCCCACTTGACTTCACATTGTCTGGCTCTAGGTGAGTGACCACAGCATTGTGGTTAAGACCTTTTTTGTACAGTGTATCCATGTATTCTTTCTACCTCCTCTTAATATCTTCTGCTTCTGTTGGGTCCCTACTGTTTCTGTCCTTTGTTGTGCCCATCTTTGCATGAAATGTTCCCTGGGTATCTCTAATTTTCTTGCAGAGATCTCTATTCTTTCCCATTCTATCACCAGGTGTATTTTGGAGCAGATATTAGTATGTGTTTGTTGTGCTCAGTAACTGAATGGTGTTAACCAATGTCTTTGATGCCTCTTCAAATCTCAGCTTGTAGGCCTCTAAAGAGGTCTTCATTGTAACATGTAACAATCACATAAAAATGAATAATAATACAATTTATTTTTATAAAATATAATTAGATATACATGCATACATGTATTGAATGCATATATATTGTTTAATTATGTGTGTGTGTGTGTGTATGTCTTTGAGAAATGAGCTAGGTTTTGAATATACAGTACCCAGTGACAGGCTTCCCTTGTGGCTCAGCTGGTAAAGAATCTGCCTGCAATGTGGGAGACTTGGGCTTGATCCCTGGGTTAGGAAGATCCCCTGGAAAAGGGAAAGGCTACCCACTCAAGTATTCTGGCCTGGAGAATTCCATGGATTGTATAGTCTATAGGGTCACAAAGAGTCGGACACAAGTGAGCGACTTTCACTTTCACTTTCACCCAGTGACAGTTACCAAGTATGGAAATAAATAAGATGCTGCTGGTTCCAGAAAACATAGTGTCTAAATTGGAATGAGATTCAGATAAGGAGGTTAATTTCTTGGAGTCTGGTCAAGGCTCTCCTGGAGTTACAGTGTTGTTCTGCAGGATTCCGCGGTGGGATAGCTCACTGAACAGCTTCCTGAAAAGTAATGTGAGTTTATTTAGCTGATTATGCAGATCTGTCCTGAGTACCTGTGTCAGGATTCTTCGATACCAGTTACAAAAGCCCAACTCAAATAAACTTGAGCTTAAAAAAAAGAGAGGAATGTAGCAAGCATAGAAAAAATATACGTCATTTCTAAGGACAGGGACTAAGAACTGATTTTTACACTGCAGTCTGCACTCTGTCTTCATGTTTTTATGTTTTTCTCTCTGCTGTGCACTTACATCAATGTCCTCTGACTTTTTCAAGGACCAGGGCTAACCTCACAGCCCAGAACCTGAGATCTACAGGAGGTCTCACTCCCAGCTGTCTTTATTCCATGCTTTACTGCTATAAAATCGGCAACAGATGAGTCCTGGTCGGTGCTGGTTTAGGTTACAGCCTGTCTCTGTGAGTAGGATGGATGCTGAGGCTGGGACCATAAGAAACACAAGTGGCCGGAAAGTGTGCATTTTCTCAAGGAAACGGGGAGGACAGAAGGGACAGAGTGTGCTGTAGAAGTTAACTGATGCCGAGCAAGCCTGGCCATCAGTTAACTAACAGTAACACTCCCGACGCTTTGTTTTGTCACAGTCAACAGAATACATTTTGAAGAATGGTATTCCCCATAAACCAGCAGCCTTACACTGCACTTTAGCCTAAGTACTTTCATACTGTCTTAAAGAAGTTGTATTCATTCCTTCTCAATCAAGAGTAAGTCAGTATCTTAAACCTCTTCACACTTACACACACAAACGCTTTTTGTGGTGTTTCAACACTGTGGTGTGGTAATCAACACTGCTGTCATTGTTGATCAAGGAAACACAAAAATGGTTTAAAATCTCCACCTGATAAAAGCACATTGAGTGAATTCACATGCATAGGGTGATTGTCAGTTTCTCCTATTATGTTTGTAAGATTTACCTTTGCTTAAAAATGTCCACTACTATCAATATTTGACTCTTACTGGGTTAGATGGCATCTTTTCTCTTTTAGGTATATTTTTTGTCGAATGATAATTCTAGATTCTCATTAAATTGATAATATTTTAGTCTGTTATAAAAGATCCATCACATGAGAAAGACCATAGATGCCGATCAATTATAGTTCAGTTACAGTTATATGTACTTATATTTCATTTCCTTGTTTCCCTTGTGGTTATAGAATGGAACAAAAGTAATTTGCATGTATAAGTGAATTCCTCTGCACAAAGTATATAATATGGAGTCTATATACTTTTAAAGATTCATTGGGAAGATATCAAATGACTGCATATCTAACTGATAACAATGTCACTGCCTTGGAATTTACTATAGAAAGATTTCCATTGCATTTAGCATGCGTTAACAAGTAGACTTAAACAATTGATTGAAATCAGAAAATGTCAAAACTTTATTCAGAAAATTGTTCTGTATTAGTTATTGTACACCGTATTAAATCAAGAAAAATCACAAAGTGGAATGATAGTGTATCTTTTTCATATAATATGAAATTTTACATACAGAAATAGCTAATTGGACTTAGACTGAAATGGACAACTAAGCATGTTCTGAACTATTAATAGGTTCATATTCTATGCATTTGCTTAATTAGACATTTCCTTAACTATTATTTGCATTGGTTATTTTTTCTGCATTATTCTCCAGGCAAGAATACTGGAGTAGGTTGCCATTCCCTTCTACAGGAGATTTTCCCAACCCAAGGATCCAACCTGGGTCTCCTGCATTGCAGGTGGATTCTTTACTGGCTGAGCTGTCAGGGACAGCCGACTAACACTAACTATTTATTTGGACTGGTTAATTTTTCTGCATTACTCTATTGTAAATTTTTTATCTTTTTATTTGGCATTTACCCCTTTGAAGTTTTAAAAAGCAAGTAGCTCTCATAGTATCAGATAAAATAGATCTCAGAACAACAACAACAAAAAAAGACTAGAAACACAAAGGGACATTACATAATGATGAAAGGGTCATCTGGCCAGAATACACAGTCATCCTAAGTGCATTTGCCCCAGACAATAGGGCCTCAAAGCACATAAGCAAAAGCTGACAGAGCTGAAAGGAAATGGGCAAATGCACAGTCACAGGTGAGGACTTAAGCACCTCCCTCTCTGTAACTGTTAGAACTACTAGACAAAAAAACCCCACAAACTTGCACATGACAGAATCTGGAGTGTTACTTTTTCCAAGTAAAACAGAAAATGTAATAAGTCATTTTACCAAACAGAATTAATAAAATTAGCCTTCATGTCACTATAATGTTTATAGCTTCAGTAGTTTATGCAGAAGACAGGATCTTCTGCCTTTTGGCAGGGGGATGGTAAATATTTAAAGATACTTATTTCATATTGAGGAAAATGCACAGGAATGCCACCATTTTCACCAAACAGGGTGGAAGTTTGACAACTGTATGTTGCTATCCATAGGCCAGTCAAGGTTCTTAAAGGGCTGTTACTCTAATGTGACCTCTGTTACTAAAGTAAAGTAAAGTAAAATAAAGTCGCTCAGTCGTGTCCGACTCTTTGTGACCCCATGGACTGTAGCCTACTAGGCTCCACCCTCCATGGGATTCTCCAGGCAAGAGTACTGGAGTGGGTTGCCATTTCCTTCTCCAGGGGATCTTCCCAATGAATTAACACCTATTGAAATAGTAAATGATTTTCCAAATATGACATCTGAGTCTCTTTAATCATTTTAACCCAGATGCTTTTACAAGTTGGAAAACTGACATGGAAGGAAGCAGTCAGGAAGGACCTTGGGGAAGGACCGAGGTGTGGATGTGGGTTGGGGCAGACACCAGCCAGTGCAGACGGTGCCGTGATGGGAGGGGGTGTGCAGGTAACAGGGGCTGCACAGGCCTGTGAGCACTGAGGGCTGCCTCTCAAGGCTGCCAGCTGGACGGGTGGGGAGCCAGGACACAGGGACGGCGGTGCCTCAGGCTACAGTGTCGAGTATCACTAACCTCGGGTTCCCAGCACCTTGAAGTGGTGAGACTGGTAAGAGAATGAGAAGCTGTTGCGTTTGCAGAATTAATGAAGTATGATGATCTATTAAAGACAGTTTGGGCTAACAAGTTCTCAGAAAATGTAACTCTTCAATGCTTATGTTTGGAGCATTACAGGAGGTCAGTGCTACCAAAACAGGAGTTGATGTCAAAATGGAAAATGCTGTGAACTGAGGGGAGCTGGGAATCCAATAAAGAAAAATGAAGAGGTGGCCAGCAGTGTGGTGGTGAAGAAATCCGGGAGGCATCTGTGAAACAGACCTTGGGGGAGACCAGCTCCCAACCGCCACGGGCCAGAATCTCTGGGCAGAGTCTGCTGTACAAAAGCAGGTGGACAGATCACCAATGTAAGGGCAATGTGTGATGCGACGTGAACAGACCACTAAGGACATATAGGTGGGGAGGGAAGACACTATAAGTCTGTTGACCTGACACAAATAGACACCAGATGATTGTCCAACGAAGATGGTTTATTTGGGATCTGCAGACTGCCGT
Organism: Capricornis sumatraensis; assembly: GCF_032405125.1. NCBI lineage: Eukaryota > Metazoa > Chordata > Mammalia > Artiodactyla > Bovidae > Capricornis > Capricornis sumatraensis. Next base: position 42,238,103 of record NC_091072.1, on the reverse strand, counting down.
CTGGGGTCTGCCCCTGCGGCCAGACATTTGAAAGTCCGTGCCCCTCCAGGGAGGAGGGGCCCTCTAATGCGGGCAAGGCAGGTGGGGGCTGCAGTGAACAGAGTCCCCAGAGCTTGTCATTGCTAAATCCTTGCCAGGGAAGAAGTGTCTGTCTTGTCCTGTTGGGCTCTGCTACTGTCAGAGCAAACTGATGTTTCTGTTTATTAATTTTGTACAGATCTTAAAAGCAGTAGCATTTCAGGAAATGAAAGGAGTTTGTAATGTACGTGGCTCAGCTGTGAATAGCATCTGTGTTGTCATAGCAACATAAGAGGTAGTGTTGGTCTAAGCAAATTATAACGGAAAAGGGAAAAGAAATGGAAAGCACTGAGGGGCAGGGAGGGCTGATGGTGAGCTGAGTCCCCACCTTCTGTCCTCAGAATGCCTGTGTGCTGTCACAAGATGAGGGTTAACAATCAGCAGCTGAAAGATAATGTTTACACTTTAGAAAAAGTGAAAGTGTTAGTCAGTCATGTCCAGCTCTCTGTGACCCTGTGGACTATAATCTGCCAGGCTCTTCTGTCCATGAAATTCTCCAGGCAAGACTCCTGGAGTGGGTTGCCATTTCCTTTTCCAGTTACACTTTAGAGGTAAATACCAAAACATTTATTAAAAGAATTGAATGTGGTTGCCTGTCGGAGGGGGTATGGACTGCTATGCCTTGTAAAAGTTGGTGGCTCTGAGTTGTGGGCACGTGTAATTCCACTGAGAACAGAAGTTGAAATAAAACAAAACAATAAAAAAATAATGCAATGATATGCTAATGGCCTTAGAGAGTTGAAATATTTCCTTAAGCTCAGTTCACATCCACTGGAGAATGAGAGTGAGCTGTGGGTATGGATCAGAGGCAAAAAAGGTCTCCTAAGGTTTTTAAGAATTTTTTTTTCTAAAATACAGTGAGGTCATCAGAAGACACAAACCCTTGGATTATACAGAGAAATATATGCTTAATTACTAGGTTAATGAGATGGGTGAGTAGCATAGGTCTGAATGTTAGCTTATAATTCACTTGATTATTCTGAGACCCTGATTATCTTTAGGAATAAAATGGACACAATTTGTGAAATGTGCTTCTTTATGTGGCTACAACATAACAAAACCACATAATAATCACAATTTGTTCCTTCTGATAGATAGAGCCATTCAAGCACCCTTAATATCATCAATTAGAGTTTCATGCATAATTAAATCACACAGCCAATTAGTGCACAATGAAATAAAAAGGTCAGCTAACGAATAATGGAAATCCTCCACTTGAATAGCAAAACGTGGTTGTGAAGGCGGTAACTTCTCTACAATATCATTTAAACCACCAAGCTAGGATCATGAGTCAGATTTCCATTTCAGGTCTAGAAATTTTCATTTATTTTTAATTAGCTGACTACTAATAAATTGTAGCTTTTCTAGAATGTGAACAGAGAAGTGATTTATTTACATACCGAGAATCCTCAATCATCGATTAATAATTGTGAGCAGCTTAAATACTTGATGATACTTCATAAATGCCCCATAAGTATTATCTACTAATAATCATTATTCCAAACTGAAAGGGGTGCAGCTACTTACTTTGCAGCAGGTTTACACAAATAAACCCTGCATTCTGTGGAGTCACATGCAATAGTTAGAAGCCTTTCTTTTCTGTTTTTGCGTACATTTTAAGGAAACAAAGATCATGGCATATGATCCCGTCACTTCATGGCAAATAGACGGGGAAACAGTGGCTAGCTTTATTTTTTGGGGCTCCAAAATCACTGCAGATGGTAATTGCAGCTATGAAATTAAAAGACACTTACTCCTTGGAAGGAAAGTTATGACCAACCTAGACAGCATATTAAAAAGCAGAGACATTACTTTGTCAACAAAGGTCCATCTAGTGAAGGCTATGGTTTTTCTAGTAGTCACATATGGATGTAAGAGTGAACTGTAAAGAAAGCTGAGCACCGAAGAATCGATGCTTTAGAACTGTGGTGTTGGAGAAGACTCTTGAGAGTCCCTTGGACTGACTAATCTTCTGCAAGGAGACCCAACCAGTCCATCCTAAAGGAGATCAGTCCTGGGTGTTCATTGGAAGGACTGATGTTGAAGCTGAAACTCCAGTATTTTGGCCACCATGATGCGAAGAGCTACTCATTTGAAAAGACCCTGATGCTGGGAAAGATTGAGGGCAGGAGGAGAAGGGGATAACAGAGGGTGAGATGGTTGGATGACATCACTGACTCAATGGGCATGGGTTTAGGTGGACTCCGGGAGTTGGTGATGGACAGGGAGGCCTGGTGTGCTGCGGTTCATGGGGTTGCAGAGTTGGACATAACTGAGCGACTGAACTGAACTGATTGTTCTTTATTTCTAGAATTTTTTTTTTTAATCAGAATGAGGTTCTTGAAATAAAGAGGCTCCTTGTCTGCCTTACATTTGAGGATGCTTCAGTGTCCCCTTTTGGTGCCCATTCACTGCCATGCCAGTCCTGTGACCCATGTGACAGACACACTGGTCCTTTCTCCTGCCCAGCCTTGGCTCTGTGAGAATGTCTGTCATCTGACGGCACTGTGTCCCTCGGACCATTCCTTGTGTTGAGGTTCCTTTCCACTCATCAAATGCAACTGTTAACTGTAAGAACTTAACTGAGCTTAGTATATTAGTTTGAATCAGTAATATCAAATTCAAAGGCCACAGGGTATCAAATGAGTTGTATAGCATTTTGTAGATTCTGCAATGTTCTTTCTTTCTTTTTTTTTTTTTTAGCACTCTGCTGTGTCTGACAGCCACAGACACATGATGCTGTGCTTCCTGCTCTCCTTTCCTGGGTCTCCTCCTCGGTGGCGCATCTTCCAGCTGGTGTTGAGTCAGGTTCGCTGGACCAGGGGTTCCACCAGTGTCACTGTGTTCCGCAGGCTCATGGTCATGTTCATCACGCGCCCTTTTGTGTGGTTCCTGTGTCCACTGTAACACTGCATCTCCTGTTTTACAGCAGCGTTAGGATGCCACGTGCAGTTGCCACATCTTGCCGTTCTCCCTCCATGAGGTCAGTTTTGCCTTTTCAGGCTGAGCATTTTGGTGCTGGTTTGGTGGACACCCCTGGTTTCCTGACAGCCCCCAAAGGAGGACCATGCAGCCACTTTTAAGGCTTTGCTGTTAAACACAGCAGAGTCAATAAATAGGTTTTATTTTTATTTCTTTTAAACACCAAAAACATTTTGTATTGGGGTAGAGCCAATTAACAATGTTGTGAGAGTTTCAGGTGGACAGCAAGAGACTCAGCCATACATGTAACCATTCATCCCCAAAGATACATTTTAAATAGGACGTTTGCACAAACACAATTAGAGCTGTAAGTAAAAAATGTGATGAAAGCATTCCTAATACTAAGAGAAGTTTCCCACTCAAGCTGCACCAGCTCACCATCTCAGCCGAGTGTGGAGGTGAAGCCTGTGTTCACTCTCAGGCCTGCGCTTGCCCGGCATCTCCTTTTTTCCCTTCATTCTCTGTTCCTCTAATCTGTGTTTCTCTAGTTAGGAGCAGGTCCAGCATTTTTATATCTTTCTTTGTCATGAAAGCCTGCCCCTGTGTTGTAAATGTTTCATTGAGTATTCTGCACAGAGAAAAGCTAATGCTGTAGGTTTACAGTTTGACGAGGGCCTGCGTTCTCAGCCCAGTTAGCCTCTGATAGAGGAAAGGGAGGTTAGCAGCCTCTGCAGAGCCTTGTCTCTGCCTGGTCAGTCCCTGGGCACACACGCGTGCACACACACACGCACACACATGCCCTCCCTCTGGGGAACCTCGGAGGTGGTGACAGTCTAGGTGCCATGGCCATTGCAGGAGCCCCACTGTCGCGTGATGGGCGCTGACTCCCAGGGGCAAACCTGTGCCTTGTTAGACAATCTCCTCTCACTCTCGCTCGGACCTTTTCATCCCAAAGGATCAGGTACAGGGAAACGGCCTCTGTTATACAAGTTCCTGGCAGTCGTTCACAGATACCCGCCATCGCGGGGGACTCCCAGTGTCCAGGCTGACCAGTAAGAGAGCATCACCTGTGCACAGTGATTGTGCGTGTGTCGTAGGCACTTTATGCATCACTTGTGTTAAGGCAGAGGGAAAATAATGCTGTCGTCACTGACAGATATAGGAGGCAACTTGATGATGTACAGCGGTGTTTTATTTCACTGCCCTAACAAGAACCCTTTCTTCAGTGAGAGACTTACTGAGCTGCTCGATACACCCTATTTGCCCAGAAGCCCGGGTCCTGAAAGCACTTGGTCATGTTTTGTTCCCGTGGCCACTGCCCATGTCCCCAGCTTTTCATTTCAAGGGGATATAAGCTGTCTGGAGGACCCCCTGTTTCTCATGACCAGTGCCTTTTGTGGTCACTGTGTGACTTCAGCAGAGGTTTATGACCTGGGAGAAGCGGGTTCATGGGTCCGTCTTCCACAGCACAGCCCGGCCCCCCATCAGCTTCTGCAAAACCGGCAGTGGGTCGTTCTATGCTGCTCACTCTCAGCAGAGGTGAAATTTAAGTGCCCATCGAACATTCGCTGAAATCTCCTAAGACCATGATAAGTAGTGGCTGACACTCAAGTGTTTAGTGACATTTCCAATGGGAACGTTCATCCTTTCACATCAAGGCCAGGGGACTCCAGCCGCTGCAGTCCTCTGGGAGGTAGGACTCATCCAGAGCCCCAAAATTAATTCCCTTCTTGTCAAACAGCTGTTTCCCAGACATTTTCCTCTGTGCTCCCACTTAATTTTTATGTTTTCTGAAACATTTTTTAAACCTATACGGTGATGAGAAAGCTCTATGTGACGATTACATCAGTCAGGGGAAGTTTTGAATCATTCGCCATTGGTATCAATCAGGAATCTTTTCATTTCAAGTAATAATAATAAAAAGCAACCCAGGCCACCTTGGCAATGACAGTGCTGGCTCTGGAAAGGAGTGATTTTTGACCCAGAAATGCTTCCTGGAGCTGACGACTGCCTAACGGAGCGTCTCTCTAGCTGTGGTCCCCAGGGAGCTGCCCGTCTGCCCGGGCCAGCCCAAGGTTGCCTGGGCAGAGGGAAGAGAACGTTCTTTCATCCAGATTTAAATAAGAGATTTGAAATTTGCTCTGTATTCGTTTTAATTGCCTGCCTACCCTGGAGGCAGTGGCCGTGTCCAAGGATAGAGGGTTCCTGTGATAATTTAGACCCAGGTCACAAGCTGCTGTTGTAGACACAGAGGTGCATCAGGCCCCCTGAAGGGCAGGGGGAGCAGGCCGTGATGGGTGGCCCCAGACATCCCTTCTGCTCATTGCTTCTAATGAAGGAAGGAAAGAAGGGCAGTGGAGAACCCAAATCACAACCATTCACCACAAAGTGTCATTAATAAACACGCTTTCACTTACATAACAAATATCAGCACTAATAGGGCCAAACAGGTGTTTTTTTTTTTTTTTTTTTTTTTTTTCCCCTCTTGATCCTCAAGGAGTCTGTCACCTACCAGGGAACAGAGACTTTTAAAATACTTACTATAACATGTTGGAAAATGTGACTTTTTCTGTTGTCTCAAATTGTCCTCTAATCTTTGTTTTCAAAGCAGCCTACAGTCTGTGATACCTGGATCAACCTCACACCAGGCACCCAGTAAATAATATAGTAGCCTTGGTGATAAAGATGAAGACAGTGAGGATTCTGCAGAAGAGCTTTCACAACACAGGCCCCTGACCTTTTATTTTTATTAACTATTTTTAAATCTCTCTCTCTCTCTTTTTTTTTTGGCTGTGGCATTTGAGATATTAGTTCCCTGACCAGGGATTGAACTCACACCTCTACATTGGCAACATGGAGTCTTTAACCCTGGACCACCAGAGAAGTCCCCAGAAATTTCATTTTTATTTTCAGTGATAAGCTTTCTTCTAGTTCCGCATGCTTTTCAATAATAGTCTGCTCAAGCCTTCCCTAATTCACGTTCAGAAATGATCCTTTGGTCATCTTCACAGGTAGCTGACTTTATTAAGAAATCTAGACCTTTCCAACTTTAATTAATCAAAGGAAGCTTCAGCTTGCATGGATATTACAAAGAAACGTCAGGGCTGCTGTGTTTGCAGAGAGGAGGGGATTTTATGCAGTCAGGGTCCCAGCAAAGACTTTCTCTAAGATCTGATGGGTGAATGCTAACTGGGTCTGAAAGGATCAGGATTTGTAATCAAGTTGAGTAAAATAATGTAAAAGCTAGGGACATTTCACCAACTTCTTACTATAGGCTGCGCCCTCCTCCAAGTTGCAGAAGGACTTTAGTCTTTTATTCTGGGGTCCCTTGTTGCTATACCTTTGTCTGCATCATTGGTTTCTTTTTTCTAACAAATCACACCCCTCTCAAGGCCCAGCTGGTTTTCATATTCTCCCTCTCGTTAATTAAACTTTCATCACCAGTGAGAACAACCATCACAGCGAGTGTGGGTCTGCTGTGTGCCAAAGCTCAACTGCTTCTGGGGTCTGGCCATCTCCCAGGAAGGCAGCATGGACCCTCACTGTGGGTAAGGTCCCCACTCTTTCACACCGAAGAGTGTTCTTTTAAAATTTACTTTATTGGAGTCTATTGGAGTCTTGTTGGTTTACAATGTTGTTTTAATTTCTGCTGCACAGCAAAGTGATTCAGTGAAACATTTCTTTTCATATTCTTTCCATTTTGGCTCGTCACAGGATATTGAATATGGTTCCCTGTGCTTTGCAGAGAGATCTGTTGTCTATCCATCCTGTATATAATAGTTACATCTGCTAATCCCAGACTCTCAGTCCTTCTCTTCATCACCGTCCTCCTCCTCAGCAACCACAAGTCTGTTCTCTATGTCTGAGTCTGTTTCTGTTTTGTAGATAAGTTCCTTTGTGCCATTATTTTAGATTCCACTATATGTGGATATATTATAAGGTATTTTGAACCCACTCCAGTATTCTTGCCTGGAGAATCCCATAGACAGAGGAGCCTGGTGGGGTACAGTCCCTGGGGTCACAGAAGAGTTGGACATGACTTAGAGGCTAAGCAACAACAGCATATGATATGTGATTTCTCTTTCTGACTTTCTTCGCTTAGTAGGATCATCTCTAAGTCCATCTATGTTGCTGCAAATGGCTTTATGTCTTTCTTTTCTATAGCTGAGTAATATTCCACTGTATACATACAGAACAATGTCTTAGTTCTAGTGTTAGAGGCCATGAAAAATCTGTCTGTTTGGTTTTAGAGAAAGATTTTCAAAAAATAAGTGAATATGTATGTGAGGAGCTAGGGAAGGCTAATTCATGGGGAAGGGCAGACATGTTTTGGGGAGATAATATATGCATTTCCACTTGCTTTGCTAAAAGTAAACACCAGGACTGGGTGATTTTGCTAGAAATCATGCTTAAGGAAGTTAGCTATAGGAAGTCGGCCACCTGTCATAACTACAGCTTTTCCATAACTAACTTCTGTAAGCTTGCAACTGGAAATTTTTTTCATGTTTCAGTATCCCTTATGATGGGGAAAAAGAATGTTTGTGTAATGGAGCTGTTTCGTTTTAACATCCCAAATATGAATTTAAGTCTGTCTGGCCAGACTGCTATCATGGAGCTTTCCAGGTTATTGTATAAGTTAGTCTTTAACTTAAAACTCAGAACCCATGAATGTTCTGATTATAGCACTATTTTCTACCATGATTTTACTCTCAGGGCAGCAAGCTACACTGCCAAGGAAATAGTGTTCTGGGAGGAGAGACCTTTGGGGCAGGACAAGAAGACGCTTGTGGTTCTTCACTGAAAGTGTTTTAAATGCCCTCAGAAAGCACAGGGTGACAGCATTTTTTAGAACATACACCTTTGCTAACATGAAGCTACCTATGCTTCTTTGCCTTCCTTTCTTTTTGTTGGTTGTGTGGCAATTCTTGTTTTTCGCAAGTACCGTGCATTATATTCTGTTTTTAGTTGATCCATTTGGATGCTGATAACTCACCTTATGTTCAAGGGCTGGCAGAACTAGTCCTTTTCGAATAGCAAAGACAGTACTCACATTTTCTGTGGAAAAGCCCACGAAGGCCCCTGAGATCACTGGGGTCCGACTATTGTTGGGTGAGTGACTCTTTCCCCCCGTTTGAGGACGTCTTGTCTGATTTGAACACTGAGTGCTGCTCACTGTTGTGAGGTAAGGCTGCTAGGGTTAAAAGAGCTCCGGCAGCATCAGACAGAGGAGAGGAGGGGCTGACGGGCCCGCGTGGAAAGCTCAGAATCCGCGAATGCAGAAGCTCCCCCATCCACGGGACGTCTGCAATCCCACCATTAGATGTTAATTTCTAAGGAGCTGCCCTTGACATGCAACCACCGCCGTGGCTCTGGCAGCATGTCTGGAGCTGGCGGACGATGCTCTGGGTCCTGACTCTCCTCCCGGTGGCCAGGTGCAGCAGAAGCCCTTTGGCTGGTCGGGTGGGGCTGGTCTGGGTAGGGAAGTTACTGCACTTCTGTGCAAATTCTAAGGCTCCACAACCTACTGGGGCCTTGGCTCCCTTCCTGCCATGCCCTGCCTCGCCCCCCGGCCCTGCCCATGGAAGCCTGGCCCAGCTCAGGTCTTGCTATCCACAGGCCTGGCCCCGTGGGAGCCTCAGCTTGGGTGTCAGGCTGTGGGCAACCTCACCAGGGGCCCCGCTGAATTCAGCGCGCCCTGCAACCCACCACACTGGCCCTGTCCATTGCCCCGGCTTTGCTTTCTGGCACTTAGGATCCAATATTTCCTGCCACTTTCACAGACTCTGCTTCTGAAATACGAGTGCCTATGTTTGCCCAGTACTGCCCAGGACCTCAAAGCCCTGATGTGGTCCTTGACGATTCGAGCAGCTCTGTGCCTTTTAGCAGGTGCCTTGCCTCCAGGAGTGAACAGAGGCCGACCCCCCCGATGCCCCCAACACTGACCATCACAGCCCTCGACCTCCTGCACCTGCATTAGGCAGATGATGTGAAGGTGCCTCATCAGACTGTCAAGCTACCAGTGCAGGTGAGCAGCTCCTACATGTTCATTGGCCAGTTTTCTCTCCTTCAGTGCCTGAGCCAGCATCTCCTGGGGCCCAGAGCGTGACCTGGACGGTACGTCTCATCTGAACACTTGCTCCACACTGTGGAGAGTATGAAATGCACTTCTGTTTTACTGCTTAGCATTTGGATACTATTTGTTACTCCAGCTGGGTCTAACCTAATCAATGTGCCTTTTTTTTTTTTAAGACACTATCAAATCACTCCTAAAAAGATTGAATTTTCATGCCCCAAAATAGTGTTTCTGAAATCTGAGTAGTTTCTATTGCTCATTAACTTCTCATTACAACCATGAATGGAATGCATCATTATTCCCCGTTTTATACTTGAGAATATTTTTGGTATGTTCCCCAAATCATGAATCTATCATGTGGCCCAGCTGGGATTTAAATCCAAAATCTTCTGATTATAAATACCATTTCTATACCGAAATAGGACACATTTTAGAGAATATGGGGAAATATGATGTAAAGGCAATAATGAGATCAAGTCATAGAGGACACCCAGAATAAGGACGAGAGTACAGAGATGGCCCTGAGTAACACAGACGTGTGTGTATATGTTTGTGTGTACATGAATGTGCACATGCTCACACATATGTCTATAGGAAAATGACAAAACGAGTTACATCATCTGGTGTGTATTGGAGTTAGAAAAGATCAGAGTTGGTAAGACTATTGTAAACTCTGATAGTACTCAAAAACTTAAGTTCTTTCACAAAATGTGAAATATTGACCAAATATAAATATTAATTGAATTGGGAGTTCATATCATGATACAAAAATTGTTTAGAACTGAAAAATTAACAACACTGTTTTTTTAAAGCTTTGTGCAGTTGAACTATCAGAAAGTAAGTAATTATAAATTGCCACTACGTCTCTCTGAGAATCTGTAACTGCCCCATCCGTGATTCTGATGTGTATGTAGACGGATCTTCCATGGTTAGCTGTTTCCAGTAAACCAGATTTTCAGTTGTTATAAGTAAATTTAGTGATTAGAAGGGATTATTTCACTCTCGTTCATTGATTTTCTACATTTTATTTTCCCATTTTTATTCTTAAAACATTATCGCAAAGCCAGTGAAACATTAACATCCATAGTCTGCTGCCCTCCAATAAGACACACAGGACTCTATTCCTGCTTTTTTCGGTCATTTGGTGGCTTTTTAGTTACAGTTGTCACATAAATCAGTTCTAAATTTCACAGTGCCCTTATCTATGTTATGTTGCTATGGGATTTTATAGTAAACATTTTTGGGCTTCCCTTGTGGCTCAGCTGGTAAAGAATCCTCCTTTAATGCAGGAGATCCAAATCTGATTCCTAGGTTGGGAAGATTCCCTGGAGAAGGGATAGGCCGCTCACACCAGTATTCATGGGCTTCCCTGGTGGCTCAGACAGTAAAGAGTCTCCTGCAACGCAAGAGACCTGGATTTGATCCCTGGGTTGGGAAGATCCCCTGAAGGAGGGCATGGCAACTCACTCCAGTATTCTTACCTGTAGAATCCCCATGGACAGAGGATCCTGGCGGGCTACAGTTCATGGGGTCGTATACAGTTGCACATGACTGAGTGACTAAGCACAGCACAGTAAACATTTTTAATGGCTGAATAGTCTTTATGCAGTTTTACTTTCAGTTTTGTGACTTTTTCTGCTCTCAAACATTTGCTTCATTTATTTTTGCCATTTAGTCATTTACAGATATATACGTGTAGCCATCTATTATATTGATATCTATCTAATGTAGAGGCTTCTCGTTTCTTTTCTTACAGATTTATTTCTTTTAGGATTTGGTTTCATTCATAATATTAACAGGTCAGATATATCAACCCCATGAAGATTATTGATGCATACTGTCCAACTGCAACGCATTCCACTGTTGCAGACCCAGAGAGGTGCTGCAGCCTCATCAGCTTTGTGAAGCAGGCTGGTGGTTCTTCCTCATCGAACTAGTTTGTAACAGCCCTTCACTGTATTAACTTGCAGTTATTTTCAATCACAATGTTTTTAAAACAATAAGGTTTTATTTATTTCCCTGGTTAGTAGTTAATGCAGATACATTTCACAAACACTCTGTGAGTTTCTTAATTGGCTAGTTGTAATTTTACAGACATTACCAGCTAAATGTTGCTTGGATATAAATAATGCCTAAAAGCATAAGTATGTATTTGTTTAATTTTTTGAAAAATTTCAGTAGGCATCTGGCTAAAATTGATACAAAACTCTAAAGCACAGGTCTTCTTTTTTTTCTTATTTCAGACTTGCCACTAGAATCTATGACTCAAACACAGCAGTAAGAGAAAGAAAATTCATTTTTCTACCTGTAACTCAAAACAAATATGTAGAAAGCTATGATAACTACTTCTTAAGCTGATATGACAGCTAGAACAACATATGTCTGACTTTTCCATACGTCGTTAAGTTGCTCTCTGCGTAATAAAAACCACATGCCATCATAGCTAACTGTTCAGAGAGGCATTCACTATTAAATGTGCCACTCTTCTTTATGAAAACATCTGCTTGAGTCTTTTAAATACACACACACACACACACATGCATGCATTTCCCCAGAACAAAAAGAAAAGATGATTTCATTTTCCTTCCAAAACCTTATTTATGTATATCCTATCTAGTGGGAGAATGCTACTGAACCAGTGCTACCCTACCCATAAAGAAATTTCTCTAAATTAGTATGTACATGTATTCATAAACTTATTTTTGTCTTTGTCTTTTTGTTTTAAAGCCTCGAATTAACAACAATAACAGAGAGCCAGTGGGGGGCGGGGCTGGAGGGAAGCAGCATGTATAATGAGGTCTACAGTGATGCAGGATTGCTGAGTGAGTGAGCATGGATCCTCATGGCGGGGTCTTAGGGTCTGATTTCTGTTTAAGGGGTAAACACATGGGATCTTTTATTTATTCTCAAAGGATGAAAATGTCTTAAAGCAATTTATTTTTGTTACTGTCAAAACCCACACTGTCACTGGGGACTTCCTGACCCACCCGCAAGGTGATGAGTCCTAATGTTACTGAAGTTTCCATTGTCTATTTTTTCCACTTTCCTTTGCATCCCTGGGTGGCTTGTGGCCAGATTCTGGGCCATGAGATGGGCATGGAAGTTTGTTGAAAGTAGTGGGGGGAAATGGGGAGCTTTGTGAAATTGTTGGCTTTCTTGATACAAATGCCAAGAAAGAGAGATGTGGCTGGTGTCATTTCTTCCTTACCTCAGGCATTTGGATTTCCTTCCTAATATGGCTGTGATGACTAGAACAGTGACAGCCAGTCTTGCATCATGAGGTCAAGGGCAAGCACGTTGAGAGAAACACCTTTTCCTTAGACGAGTCTCTGGTGAACAACAGGAGTCAAGAAACATCACAGAACATGTGAAATGGCAAACCTTGGAGACTCATGTAAGGCAAGTTCCAGGGATGCCCCAAATAGCTAGAGGCGTGCTTCTTTAGGACTAGCAAGCTGAAAACTGCAAGGGGAGCCACTGAGCCTTTAGAGGTGGAATACTGATGTTAATGGGACATTAGTATCATTCATCCAGTAAGGCAGCCAGGGACCCTGGGATTCTAATAACAGAAAAAAATAAAAAAAGTGGAAGTATCAGTCACTCAGTCATGTTTGATTGACTCTTTATGACCCCATGGACTGTCCTGTCCATGTAATTTCCCAGGCAAGAATACTGGAGTAAGTAGTCACTTCCTTCTCCAGGGGATCTTCCTGACCCTGGCATTGAACTTGGGTCTCCTGCATTGCAGGCAGATTGTTTATTGTCTCAACCACCAGGGAAGGCCCTACTAACAGAAGGGCCCCATTAATAGCCACAGCTCCCAAAAAGGCTTCCTCAATAATCTTCCTACCTCTACTGCTCCCAGAGATATTAGGCATCCTTTCCCATGATGTATCACTCTGGGCAGACAGACAAATGCATGTACCAACCACATAGCAACAGTATTTACTGCAACTGTTTACTTGTGTATCTGCCTCTCCTGGACTGGACTTTTCTTAGGAGTCTGGACTCTGCTCTTTTTAAAATCTTGAGCTCTCCAAAGCTAATCTCAATTTTGATATTTAATAAATACTGCATAAACACTTGTCAAATCAGCAGGTATTATGGCCTTCTCAGACACTGAGGGCATCTTCCCTAAAGAATTGTCATGGTAAGCCAGGACAGTTGTCTGGGAGAAGATGTATCAGTGTCCCATGGAGAGCAAACCTTGAATACGTAGTATTTCTTTACATGTATAACTGGCCCAATTTTGGCTTCGTAGCTGTGGTTGACTATCTTGTTTTCTTTTAAATTTCCATTTTAGTGCTGTCTTTAATTTTCCAGAACACACCACATTGAGGAGAGAAATATTAGTTTACCTGGACTTTTAATGACTGCGAACTTCCCTGAGCACTAGAGCAGAAAGACTGACCATGTGTGGGACATCGCTGGACCCAGGCTCTGCTGTTCTCCGGTGAGTGACTCCCCACGAGGAACTACTTGCTCCTCTGGTTACTGTTCCTCAGCAAAGACAGAAGGGAGCTGCCGGGCTGTGGCTCTTCCTGTGTTGGCGATGAAACTGTGCTGGAGGCAGGAGTGGTAGTCTAGCCTTGAGGCTATGTCAGCGCAGCCCTGGAGGAGGCACCTTCTAGATCTGATCAGTGGCCACCGAGTTCCTGGACAGGAGCCGAAGCACAAGTATGAACGTCCTGAACAGAAGAATTTTGGAAGGCTGTGGGGGGCTCCCAGGGTGGAGAGGACAGCCCAGCACCTGGGCCAGGGGTGATGGGGAGAGGGGTGGGGTGGCTGGTTTCCTAGGCTGCTGGGAGACCCCTCATATCAGGCAAAAGTGCCCTAGGCTTGAGTTATGGCCCTCAAGGCTCCAGCTTGCCCCCAGCCCCGGGAGAAAGTTCCTGGCTCAGGGTGGCAGGGGAATTGAGGCTGACACCCCACAGACTGTCATGGAGAAAGTGTTCCCCAGGCTCTGAGCTGGGTTTCAGAAGCAGTGACGTCGAGATGTGAACCTGCCATTCTGGGCACTTTGCCATGGTTGAAACCCCCTGTCGTCCTGTGACAGCGATTCAGCCAAGACCAGGAGACAGTCAGATTTCATCCCATGCTCTCAGGAGCCTCTGCCTGGCACCCACAGCTGCATCGCTGTGTGCTGGGCTCCCAGCTGGTGAGAGTGTGAATCTCACAGGCGTTCACGGAAGGGGCTCCAGTGAGCGTTCAAAGCAAGTGTGCGCCCACGGCTGGTGTTCACTAAACCTCCCGACAGCTCCTGTAGGATCCCCCATGCAGGCCATGTGCCGCAACTCCACCCTCCAGGCAGAGCAGACGGATTTCTCCCCTCCAGGAATGTTAAAGCAAATGGCAAAGAAGAACCTTAAAGCAAGGGAAAACTGGCCTCTAACGTCAGCATCGCTGAGCTGTGTGTACTTGGATAATCTCACTCGTGTCTCTGGATTTCTGCTTGGTCATCTACAGAATCAGTGGATCAGTGGTAGGACCTACTTCGTTAGATGACATTGACTGTCTGTGGGCGGCTGAAGCTGGATCTCCTGTAGGGTAGTCCTTGGCATTTAAAGACATCCACTGGTCCTAGGAGACCTACACCCTAGGCTGGAGGACAAACCTTTGTTACCTGGAATACTTGGGTTGTTTTTTTGTTGTGTAATGACCCAATTCTCAGGAAAATGACTATATCATCTGGTTAACTGCATGACACCCCACCTGACACCAAGGACTCAGAAAGCTTTGTGTCCCCCAGCCCAGAAGTGAGCATGGAGCTGGCTCTGTTGTCACAGGCTCCCGAGGGGGTATTCACTGAGCCTTCTTCATGCATGACCCTTGGAATGTTCCGTGAAATCTGTCTATGTTTTCTTATATGGCATCTTCAGTGTTGTGAAGCCTTACAGAAAGAACTCACACTTTTTTGTTTTAAATCATCAAAGTATAGGCTTGATTTTGGTTTGGAGGGAACTGAAAGCTCTCACTGATTTTAAGTCAAAAACCATTAAGAGGTCTGTCAGCCTCTGTTTCTCTGTATCAGTGCTTTTCATAGATATGCTCTGTATTAACCACAACGGGGATGCTGTCTTGCGAAAGTATTGATTCTTGTTCTAAATACAGTGAACACCCATCACTAATTTTTTTTTGTTCCTTCCCTCCCCTTCCAGTGACTCTCAGGCATCTATTAAAGATAAAATAAATTCACACCAAAAAATAGAAATCTAAAATTAAATATTTAATTAGAACTCTGATTTGCTTTAAAGATAGGTGGCATTGCACAGGCTATATTACACTCTGTATAATTTTTTTTTGACAAAAAAAGATAACTGTTCATTTTAACAGGTCACTTTAATATTAATACATGTGTAATAGGATTGGAACTGAACGTCAGCTAGAGATGGTACATTGTACATTATTGGGGAAATTACAGTTTTGTATTGTAAAAACATTTATTTTTTTAACAATTTACCTACATTAATCAAAAAATTACAGCATATTTAATAATTTTACAAATTCTTCATAAAAAATATATCTCTGTACAAAAAGGTCGTTTGCACCTACTTCATGTCAGCAGCATGTGGCGAGGTGGCGAGACGGGTGGCTGATGGCGATGGTTTCCTGATCATAATGCCAGCGTTCTTTCCCCTTTTTTATAATAGCTTTTTTTTTTTGTGGTTGTTTACAAAATATTTTACAGAAGAAAAAAATTATTGCAGCTAGCCTGAAGAAAGGCAAGATGTGCGGGACAAGCAGCAGTTTGAACAGCTTTGAAGCACAGAACCTGTCCAGGGCTCCCGCCCTCATGGGCTCTGGCTGCTCCCGGAAACAATCCTGCAGCCGGACAGGAGGGCATACTTGCCGACGGCTTGGACCGAACCTCCAGCACCTCGCGGGAATCTGATCAACACTGCACACACCCTGGGAAGAAACTGGGCAGAATTCTCGCACAAGAATTTCATGGGACACTTTTTTTTTTAACAACATGCTCCAAACTGGCAACCGAGGACACTCTGACTTTGCACGCAAAGGAGAATCATGTCTGATCTGATATGTGGTTTCTTGTATGTAGGTATGTCCTGTCGTGTCAGGGTTTTGTAACATCATTGACCAGCAAGCAGGTCAGGGATGTGGAGAGAGACACTGATTCAGACTCTGAAGTCAGCATTTTGCACCTAGTTTGAATGACTCAAACTGCATATGTACACGCTATTATATTTATCTATATGTATGTATATATATACACCTCATATGTATAGTAACCCTGTTCTCCCCTGCACACAAAGACGCGACAGCTTCCTCCTGTCTTCTCTTTACTTCAGCTCCCTGGGTGTGCAAGGAGCCTGCCTCTAACTGACCGCATCTGGCCTAAGGAGAAGAAGCCGTAAGGATTCCAGGCTGCAAAGCCCTCTCGGTCCCACTGCCAGATTGGCCAGGGCGAACTCTGGAGCTCCACGCTGTGGGTGGGTGGGAGAGGCTGGGAGAGGCCGGGACCATGGAGCTTGGCCACACCTCCTGACAGCTGTGCCCTTCAAACAGGCAGCACAACAGTGAGTGCCCCATGGGTAAGAGCGGCTGAAATGTTCAAACTGAAACTTTTGAAAGAATGAGCTATTATCCTGACATTTGTGTTTTTCCTTTTTCACTTTTCAAGCCCTGCATCAAAGCATGCAACAAACACATCAGTCTTAAATCTATGTGCGAACATGTCCTCAAGAACCAAGTTTCTACTGATGCTGCCAAGGATGGACAAAGGGGACCTTCTCAGTAAGTGAAATGCATACTTAAAACTCAGATAATAACATACGCTTTTCCTTAAAAAAAAAAAAAATCAAACAGCTGTAAGTAAAAATAAACACGATCTCTGAGTTTATTATGTAAACATCCTCACGGCTGCATCTTCTGCTTCCTGTCTGGGCTGTTACCACCTGGGGAGTCACACCTACTTTATTTATACTGTGATTCATAATTTACCTGTGAAGAATTTTGAGCTCAAAAAAATCACCGAAGTTTTCGTTCCATCTGGGATTATATAGCATGAAACAGAAGAAATCTATAATAGTAATATCTAAACTGTGTCATCAGGAAAGAAGAGTGGGTGTGACTTTTCCTTGCCTCTAAAGGAACATTTACTACTTCGATCATCCCGAAACTTTTCCACTGCGTCCCAGGAACACACAGTTCTTTAACAAAAAATGAGAGGGATGGCAGCGAAAGAGAGAAATCACAGCAGAGGATGGACGGGAAGACTGTGTGGCGAGCCCAAACCCACAGGTAGGTCATGAGTGACCCAAAATAAATTACTATTCACATCTGTACATGGCACAGAAAGTGCTGCGGACCTCCTGCTATGAAGTAGTGGAATATCGACGGTCATGGGATGGGGACAAGACTAAAGAAAGGATGCGGGAAATAAAAGGCCTCTGTTCTTTCTCCATGAATTCAACACAGCTGTGAAGCTAACAGAAAGCAGTAATAAAATACATCTCTTCGATATTATTTTTCCTTTTAAAACCTGTGCCATATCTGGGGATTTTTTTTTTCTTTTTTCTCACACGCTAACTAAACTGCAGCTGGAATGCTTAGCTTGACAGTATGGCAATGATGCTTATATACAATGGATAGTGTGTAGAAACCCCGTGTAAATAGTTTATTTTTTTTTATCAGAATCTTAGTCATTCATAACACACTAGTGCAAAAAATTGTGCATCAAAAATTCTGCGAGAGAACAGCTGACTGGGAAGTTTGCAGATGGCCCTGGGGCGGCCCCGAGGTGAGCTGCGGGGCCCTCGAAGCTTGCCGGTCTCGGGGAGGACGGCGCAAAGCGTCTGCAGGTGTGTGCGGCTGCCGGAAAGGTATCTTCTTCAGGAGGGCTTTTTTTTTTTTTTTCTTCTTTTTCCAGAATATTCATGGGGATTTAAGAAAAAAAGAAAAAAAAACAATGAACCCATACTGCGGTGCTACCACATGTGGCCCAGAGGCCGTCCGGCGCAGGCTGCACTGAGAGGCAGCTGGGCCACACCAGGCGGGCAGGGCTGCTGGGCAAGGCCGCGCGTCCCAGGGCCGCGCCCTCCTCCGCGCGCCGGGGCCGCAGCAGGGCGGCGGTGGGTCCGTTCTCGGGACGAGGGTCTGTCTGTGGCCCGCATCCCCTGCGTGGCCGGGAGGGGCCAGGCTGGAGGGGAGGGTTTGTGGCACCTGTGGTCCCTGCTGTCCGTCGTCGGAGGTATGGCTATGAGGCGGCCGCCCGCGGGCTACACCACGGTGCACACCGTGTTCAGAGTCGTGTCAAAGCGCACGGCCTTGGCCTCAGTGGGCTTTAAGTTCGTGTCGTACATGGGGTTCTCAAAGGAGGCTTGCCCGTTGCTGTTCTCGTGGCCGGCGTAGCCGTTGTATTGGACCTTGGGTCTCGTCCTAGGGGTGGGAGACAAGAAGGGGGACAGGCCGTCAGGACTGCAGGGCCAGGGCTTGGGGAGCGACGCAGAATCTGTAAACTGATGGCGAGGCTACGGTACCTGTGTTTGTAGAGGTAAAATGCAAACCCTGATAAGATGAGAGCGAAGAACGGAACTAGAATGGCGGCCGCCACAGAGCCACTGCTGGTGCCTTGGTAGTGACTCGAGGAGTCCTGGTCGGAGCTCACGGGGTCTGGAAAAGAAAGGGAGCTTTCACCTGCCGTCAGTGTCCTCCTGCTCACCCAGAGGCAGAGCGACAATCAGTTTTATAAACAAAGGTAGACTCTACAAGATGCAGAAAGTGTTCCCATTCTATTGGGAAGCAGCTGACACTTTTTTGAAAGATTCTAACATCCATCTTAAGGAGTAAGACACAAAAAAACTGGTGTTCCTCATTTACCTTCAACACTGTGACAGTGTCGTGTTTCCAGTGTGAAAACAGCAAAGGGGGCTGTGGTTATATTGACTTTTGCTTATGGCTGTAAATACTCACATTTGTTTAAAGTCTGAGGCATATACAGGGCTGTATCTGTCTATAGATGTGGGTAGCATGTGCTGTTTGCTCCAGCCCCAGGACAAATCACTGGAATTACACAAGAAGTCCAGGTCTCTATAGAGTGGAATTACATTCATGTCTGACTCTTTGTGACCCCATGGACTGTAGCCCATCAGGCTCCTCTATCCATGGAATTTTACAGACCAGAATACTAGAGTGGGCAGCCATTCCCTTCTCCAGGGAAGCTTCCCAAATCAGGGATTGAACCCAGGTCTCTCACACCGCAGGTAGATTCTTTACCATCTGAGCCACCATGGAGACATGTAAATATCTTGATGCAATCTACCTTTATTGGCATAGATTCCAAAATTCATTATGAGTTTAGAAATCATCAAAGAATGCACATCAATGTTATAAAGCAAGTTTCTATAAAATGAGTTCTGTCCATTAGAAGGGAAGGCAAGTATAAACATCTCAGACACCAGGCAGGTGATACGATTATTAACTTGTGTATCTTCACAGTGGAGAGTTCTGCACAGCACTGAGGAAGAAGCAAACACTAAAATTTCAGATCAGAGAACATTTATCAAGGGATTATTGCCAAATAAGTTTATTCTTAAACAATTTACTTATAAAACACAATTTTGAAATGTATTTGGCTTAATTGCATGGAACCACTCAATGCACATGTGTTGTTAATTATGACTGGGGTCATCCGAATATAGTGGAACTGTAAAATGAAGCTGACCTCATTTCAAAGTATATTTCCAGAATTTATGGGATGTTTCCTGTCCCACTTTTTTTTTTTTTACAAAACAAATACAAAGAAGTAATCAAATATTTAAAATAATTAAATAGCCTTTTAAAGATAGTTTCATAAAACCTCAAAAATAATATTGTCATCTCCTTCAGTAGAAGGGCTTCCCAAGGTGACACTAGTGGTACAGAATCCTCCTGCCAATGTAGGAGATGCAGGTTCTATCCCTGGGTGGGGAAGATCCCCTGGAAGCAGGCATGACAACCCACTCCAGTATTCTTGCCTGGAGAATCCCATGGACAGAGGAGCCTGGTGGGCTGTACAGTCCATGGGGTTGCAAAGAGTTGGACATGACTGAGCAACTGAACATTCACACATACCTTCAGTAGATGCAGGATTATGCTACTCACTACCATCTCCAATTCTTATGTAAACATATTTTATCCTGGATGTTGGCACCTTGTAAATCAACCATACCTTTTTGCGATCCTCCTGTATCAGCATGTATGAATCAAAATTTAATTTTTCACTTTCAGGTGCATTCACCAGCTGCCATGCATGGGGGATGTCAGATACTTGTTCTAAATATCAGCACCCAGGAGATGGGCTTGTGAGCAGAGCCAGTGGGATGCTCCCTCCCTGGGCACAGGGTTAGCATGAGTGATGCAGAGACTCGGGGCTGTGTTGGGGCTAGAGCTCTGGGGACAATATCAAGAGCTTCCTGGGGGTGGTGGTGGTTCCAGCTGCAGCCGGGCAGGCCTGTCCAGTCTGGGGGCCGGGTGCAGCAGTAACCCCAGCCACCAGGGGTGGCGCTGTCCAGCCAGGAGAACCAGTGCCGCTTAAAGGGCCCAGCTTCAGAGATTTATTGTGAGAATGAAATGTCAGGACATCTCAGCTACTTAGAACTGTAGCTGCACAGTTTCCCCAGGACCCACATTTACTAGAAAATTGGTTGCATGATGCCTGGGTAGTTGTCTGGCCAGCTTTTCTCTTAAATCTCCAGTTCCTACAGCAGAACCTGGAACATAACAGTTGCTCAGTAAATATTTGAGAAATGAAAAAATAGTGCTGTCTTTGTATTGGTTCAGTATCTGCTGGTTTCCATTAAGTTACCATGGCTCATTATCCAGGTGTTTATAATTCTGTGCATCTCTGCTCATCCTGATAAATTTGTAGTCTGCTTAAATTAAGCAAAGCCACTTTCTGTTATCTGCAAGCAAGACTATATATTTTTGGCCATAATAGATCTCAGACTTCCAATTAATAAAATCCTGGATAATGGACCTGCCACAAGAGACCTCACATCATGACACAGGGCAACATGAAAGGTCTTTTTGAATTGAACTCCTGACTTGACTCTGAAATTATTATGCTATCTGGAGCTCCTAGTTAATTTCAGTTATTTACTCATGTTTTAATAATTTAAAGGGTAATACATGCACATGATACTGATTAGAGTGGCATAAGCAGATATAAAAATAAATATGAAGATGACGGAATAAAGGGTCATGCCTTGCCTTTTGCACTAGTTTTCCTCTTTATGATTAACCAGGTCTTCAGTTTTGCTTCTGTTTGTGCTTCAGCGTCCTTCACATAATGTACTAGTATAGTGTGTGTGTATATATTTTTATTTATTTGGCTGCACAGGGTCTTAGTTGTGGTATGCAGGATCTAGTTCCCTGATGAGGAATGGAACCAGGGCCCTCAGCATTGGGTGTGTGGTGTCTTAGCTGCTGGGCCACCAGGAAAGTCCCCAGTGTACTATTAATATACGTGACTGTTTTTCTGTTCTTACTTTCCTAAAATATGGGGATATTATTTACATTTTTTAAAATTTGCCTTTTTAAACTTAACCATATATTTGTGAAGTTCTTCCATCTGCACATGTGCATGTAATTGTTTTTAGGTGTGCAGCATTCTATTAATTGGCTAAACCAGAATTTATTTAGCCAGTTTGCTGCTGAAGAACATTTGGTTCATTTCTAGTCTTTCTCTGCAATGTCACCATGAAATCCCCTTTCTACAGTGATACATCAGCAGGAGGCTAAATATACAGGATAGATTCTAAGAAGGAGAAGCACTGCCTAACTGAATGTGGACCTTGTAGCGTTGCTCAGTTCAGTTCAGTCGCTCAGTCGTGTCCAACTCTTTGCGATCCCATGAATAGCAGCACATCAGGTCACTTTTCACTTTCATGCATTGGAGAAGAAAATGGCAACCCACTCCAGTATTCTTGCCTGGAGAATCCCAGGGACAGAGGAGCCTTGTTGGGTTGCTGTCTATGGGGTTGCACAGAGTTGGACATGACTGACGCGATTTAGCAGCAGCAGCAGCAGGCTTCCCTGTTCATCACCAACTCCTGGAGTTCACCAAAACTCATGTCCATTGAGTCAGTGATGCCATCCAGCCATCTCATCCTCTGTCGTCCCCTTCTCCTCCTGCCCTCAATCCCTCCCAGCATCAGGGTCTTTTCTAATGAGTCATGTCTTCCCATCAGGTGGCCAAAGTATTGGAGTTTCAGCTTCAGCATGAGTCCTTCCAATGAACACCCAGGACTGATCTCCTTTAGGATGGACTGGTTGGATATCCTTTCAGTCCAAGGGACTCTCAAGAGTCTTCCCCAACACCACAGTTCTCAGTCTTACTTAATTGCTCTCTGAAGTGTCGTCCCAATTTCCTCCCAACCCATCTCAGCAGAGACCTGGACACTGTGTCCAATCTCCACCCGCCCACGCCCCCCACCTCCATCCTTTCCTTTCGCTGCCCCCCTTCTGGACACTATTACCACTGTTGCTGCCCTAGGAAATCAGATGCAGTGTGCAGCTATTTTCTCAGATGTGCCTCTTAAGAATGAAGGTGAGTGTCTTTTCGCGTTATAGGCTGGAGCACTATTGAAAGAAATGCACATACTATAAAATTCACCCTTTTAATGCAAGGGTACAATAATTTACCCTTTTAATTCAAGAGTTTTCTTTTTTACTATTAAAAATGTGGGGGTTTGATGCTGCGGTGATCACCACAACCTATGTGAGAACACTGCTGTCGCCCCTAAAATTGAACAGGGGCCCTCAGCAGTCACTCCTCCTTACGCCAGACTCCAGCTTTAGGCAACCACTGCTCTACTCTCAGTCTTTATAGATTTGGCTGCTCTGGATACAGCATGTAAATACAAGAACTCAGTATGTGTTTTTTTTACGTGGCTTCTCGTATTTAGCATGACGTTTTCAAGATAATATCCACTGTATGCATGTGCCACACACTGTCGATCTGTTCACTGCTGATGGACACTTGGGTTGTTTCCACATGTGGACAATTGGGAATAATGCTAGTATAAACATTCATGTATAGATTTATGTGTGAACATGTGTTTCCTACTTCTCTTGTCATATGTGTTGGAGTGGAAATGCTGAAACTTGTGGTAGCCTCATGTTTCAACTACCTGATGAATGACTGCCAGGTGGTTTTCCACAGCAACCACACCATCATCACTTTCACGTCAGCATGGTACTAGCCTCCTAATTCCTGCACATCTTTGCCTCCACTTGTTTCTTGTCATTATGGTCTCAGACACCCAAGTGGGTATGAGGTGGTTTTGATTTGTGTTTCCCTAATGATTAATGATGTTGAGCATCTTTTCATTTACTTGTTGGTCATTTTTATTTCTTTGGAGAAATGTGTATTCATATTGGTTGCCAGTGTTTTAATTAGGTTGTTTGCCTGCTAAACATGTACTTGAGGAGACCTTACGAATAGCTGAGAAAAGAAGAGAAGCTAAAGGCAAAGAAGAAAAGGAAAGATATACATATTTAAATACAGAGTTCCAAAGAATAGCGTGGAGAGATGAGAAAGCCTTCCTAAGTGAACAATGCAAAGAAATAGAGGAAAACATAGAATGGGAAAGGATTGAGATCTCTTCAAGAAAATTAGAGATACCAAGGGAATACTTCAAGCAAAGGTGAGCTCAATAAAGGACAGAAATGGTATGGACCTAACAGAAGCAGAAGATATTAAGAAGAGGTGGCAAGAATACACAGAAGAACTATACAAAAAAGATCTTTATGACCCAGATAACCACGATGATATGATCTCTCACCTGGATCCAGACATCCTAGAATGAGAAGTCAAGTCAGCCTTAGGGAATATCACTATGAATAAAGCTAGTGAAGGTGATGGAATTCCAGTTGAGTTATTTCAAATCCTAAAAGATGATGCTATGCAAGTGCTGCACTCGATATGCCAGCAAATTTGGAAAACTCAGCAATGGCCACAGGACTGGAAAAGGTCAGTTTTCATTCCAATCCGAAAGAAAGGCAATGCCAATGAATGTTCAAACTACTGCACAATTGGATTCATCTCACGTGCTAGCAAAGTAATGCTCAAATTCTCCAAGTCAGGCTTCAATAGTATGTGAACCGTGAACTTCCAGATGTTGAAGCTGGACTTAGAAAAGGCAGAGGAACCAGAGATCAAATTGCCAACATCCATTGGATCATCAAAAAAGCAAGAGAATTCCAGAAAAACATCTACTTCTGCTTTATCAACTATGCCAAAGCCTTTGACTATGTAGATCACAAAAAATGTGGAAAATGAATACCAGACCACCTGACCTGTCTCCTGAGAAATCTGTGTGCAGGTGAATAAGCAACATTTAGAACTGGACATGGAACAACAGACTGGTTTCAAATAGGAAAAGGAGTACGTCAAGGCTATATTTTGTCACCCTGCTTATTTAACTTATATGCAGGGTACGTCATGCAAAATGCCAGGCTGGATGAAGCACAAGCTAGAATCAAGATTGCTGGGATAAACATCAATAACCTCAGATATGCAGATGACACCACCTTTATGGCAGAAAGCGAAGAACTAAAGAGCCTCTTGATGAAAGTAAAAGAGGAGTGTGAAAAAGTTGGCTTAAAACCCAACATTCAGAAAACTAAGATCATGGCATCTGGTCCCATCATGGCAAGTAGATGGGAAAACAATGGAAACAGTGAGAGACTTTATTGTGGGGGAGCTCCAAAATCACCGCAGATGGTGACTGCAGTCATGAAATTCAAAGACGTTTGCTCCTTGGAAGAAAAGCTGTGGCCAACCTAGACAGCATATTATAAAGCAGAGATATTACTTCACCAACAAAGGTCCATCTAGTCAAAGCTATGGTTTTTCCAGTAGTCATGTATGCATGTGAGAGTTGGACTATAAAGAAAGCTGAGCACCGAAGAATTGATGCTTTTGAACTGTGGTGTTGGAGAAGACTCTTGAGAGTCCCTTGGACTGCAAGGAGATCCATCCAGTCCATCCTGAAGGAAATCAGTCCTGAATATTCATTGGAAGGACTGATGTTGAAACTCCAATACTTTGGCCACCTGATGTGAAGAATTGAGTCATTTGAAAAGACCCTGATCTGGGAAAGATTGAAGGCAGGAGGAGAAGGGAATGACAGAGGATGAGTTGGCTGGATGGTGTCACTGACTCAATGAACATGAGTTTGGGTAAACTCTGGGAGCTGGTGATGGACAGGGAAGCCTGGCATGCTGCAGTCCATGGGGTCACAAAGAGTCAGACATGACTAAGCAACCAAACTGAACCGAAATGTGTGCTATTTAGCCATAGGGTTTATATATTCTGGATACATGTTCCTGAGTAGATACATGGCTTGTACTTTCTCCCATTCTGATTGGGGGGGCGGGGGCTGTGTGTGTGCGCAGCAAGGGGGCTGAGATTTTCTTAATATTTATTTTCATTTGGTTGACTGTTCCACATCTTAGTTGAGACATGCAATATCTAGTTCCCTGACCAGGGATCAAACCTGGGCCTCCACTGGAGAATGGAATCTTAGCCACTGGACCACTAGGGAGGTCCTTGGGGCTTCGGTTTTAATGGGGAAACCAATTTATTTTTGTTTCTTACACAATTTTTGTATTAGAGATGCCTTTCAAACTAACTTGCTTTAGTATCCGTTTAAAGATAATCTTTTTTTTTTCAATTTATCTACTGACTGGAGACAATTAAGAGGTTGCTTATTTTTATCCATAAAAATAGAGTGTAGCCATAACTCTGAAATGAATGGCTGTTGTTGAAACATTACTTACACATAGACTTCTCCTCATTAGTTGAATGGGAGACTTGCTTGTGATTCAAATTATTTTGTGAGGCAAATTGTTTTTCCTGACAATACACTCACCATCACATGAGAAGATCACTTGTTAAAGCAAGCTGTTCTTTTAATAGATTAAAAAGAAATGGGGCAGTGCAAAAAAATTCTCAACAGCAAAGTGGTGATTCTGGTCAGGCTGACTAGATCAGTAAACTCTGCCATCCACGGAGTATTGTGCACGGCTCGCTGGGGTGTCCTTAGACGGAATTACTAGAGCATGTGCCTTGGAGAAAGGAGGGCAGATAACCACAGGGTTTGGCTCAGAGCAAGATAAAACTTCACCATCATTAGTGCCGGCCTATTTTCATTATCTCAAAATAATGTGACCCCATTGAAAGCATCATCCCAGCCATGGCTGACATTGTAATTTAAAGCTCTTCTATGTAAAAGTTCTTAATTTGGAAAGGTGGGTTTAGAGTATTGTGTTATTAATTGAATTAATTGTATGATCCCTTTTGGTCAAGTTTATTTTTTTTTCCCCAAGCATGGTATTATACAGTTTGAATCCCTCAGGATATTGATAAAGGTTTTATGAAATGAGTACATCAGTGACAACCATCACCAAATATTACACTCATGTTCCTCTGAAAGACTGCTTGGCATCAAATCCTACACAGTGGTACTCCTCTATGTACAATTAATATGTTAGGAGCATTCTGTAAGTAAAGTAGAAAGTAGCTGATAGTAACATGGCACTCATCTCATTATAAAATTGCACCTTCTCATCTGTGTTGGCAGCAACATGAGTAAAGACGTGTGTGAGAAGAGCTTTAGCACAAAGCAGACCCTCATATTGACTCTCAGTCTTCCCAGCAACCAGGAACTGACTCTCTACTGAGATTTCAGATGATGAAATAGGCTCCAGAGTGTTGTAATTCCTCCTGGATCACAGAACTAGCAAGTAGATGAGGTAAGCTTCACATCTAGTAGTTTCTTTTCATACATTTTTCTTGTCTAATTACTAAGATATATATCAAGTACTTGAGAAAGACATAAAGAAGGCAGAGAGGCATATTTGTCCCTTCTATCTAGAGCAAACTTCTTTCTCATATATATAAGTCATGAATACTGTTCCACATCAATATGTAATCTTTGTTCTCTAATGACATATATTGAATTAAACTGTCATATTTAATATAACACATTGCATAAGATTGATGTAAGAAGCAATTCATTTATGATATATGTGTGAGATATTCAGGTTATTTCTAATTTCAGCTATTAAGAATAGTCCTGCTGTACACATATCTGAATATGAAAAAAACCATAGTCACACTTGTCTGATTAAAAATCTTAGAGACAGAATTTTTTATAAAAGATTATTGTCAAATTATACACATCTACTCACACACTCACCAAAAATGAAGACCCAAGTGCCTTTTTCTAGTCCACACCAAATCTGACATTCTCATAGCTGAACATGATCTATCTTTGTTACCATAATACATATTTTTCAAGTTAATAACATGTATAACATCATATATGAAATGAATCACCAGTCCACATTCAATGCATGATACTGGATGCTTGGGGCTGGTGCACTGGGATGACCCAGAGGGATGGTATGGGGAGGGAGGAAGGAGGGGGGTTCATGATGGGGAACATGTGTATACCTGTGGCGGATTCATGTTGATGTATGGCAAAACCAATACAATATTGTAAAGTAATTAACCTCCAATTAAAATAAATTTATATTAAAAATATCTTTTCATAGTTTATTGGCCATTTTAAATTACTCTTTCTTAATGATATTCTTAGGGTAATATAGTGTGTTTATTCTTTGAATTTCCACTTTGCTTTCTTCCCATATTTCAATGTATTTCTTTGTATATTAAAGATATTCTGTGTCTGGCATATTTATGCCAGCTGATATTTCCTGTTTTGCTTGCTGATGAAGATTTTTTTCATCCAGTTGTAAAATACATGTCTCTCCTGTTATTTTTGTTTCTGTTTCCTTCCAGTCACATTTTCTATTGCATTCAGCTCAGTCACCTGCAGACCAACCTGATATTTGATTTGAAAAATGATGTAAGTGCAGCATACCTTGCCTTTCCAGCTTGAATTTCCCAAAGTCTTTTCCATGTATGTCACCTTGAAAAGTAAACCCTCCTCTTTCAAGTCCAGATGATACCTGATACACATGAAAAGGAAGAAAACAACAAAAATTAACCATAACCTCTTCTTTTATCATAATATAAATATTATTTCTCCTGTTTAAAATTAATGGTTAATTATTTTAAACATTTGTCATTCCTTTGAGATTCCCATTTATAGTTAAAATTGAGAAATACGGATATGAACTTTCAACTAACAAACTCTGTCTCATTTTTATCTCCAAAACAGTAGTAAAATTTATACCTTATTTATAGGTTGAGTATCCTTTGTGAAGGGGGACACATGTGAATTACCTCAGAGCCTGCATTATGTGAAACTCAGTGCGTTACAGCAACTGTCTCCTGTGTATCATGTGAGGCCCTTTACACTAAAGTCTGATGATGAATTAGTACAGAAGCATTGGACTAACTTGCAAAAGAGACCATGAAGGGGCATCGGGGTCTCTCTCAGCACGTGCAGGGTGATTACTGTGGCTTTGGGGAAAGTCTGGCTCCACTGTTACAGTGGGGTGTGGTCTGCATCTAAGCTCTTGTGTGTCTGGCAGGAACAGCCTGTTGTTCCGGGCCAGTTTCTTTTTGGTCTCAGAGACAGCTTTCTTCCATCAGATGATGAAGGCCAGGGTGAGGGCCCTGAGTTTTCACGGTGCAGACAGGACCCAGGTCATCTTGGAAGGAATCCCTGTTGGTGCCCCCAACTCTGTGCAGACATGATGATTAGAAAGCCCTCCAGGAAGTACTCACATAACCATCCAGTCCCCAGTTGTCATTCTCAAAGTTGCTGACGAAAATATCCACTGGACCTTTTATCTGAAAAGCTTTCAGAAGTAAGTGGGCCTCCTCCTTCTTGTAAACACCTAGGAAAGGATCATGAGTTATTCTTACATTGCAGAAATGCTTATGGAAAGGAAGGTAGGCACTTGGCACATTTACGTGGAATATGATATACAGAGGATAGTGTTTTCAATAACAGCGATTAGTATTTTTATTTTTAAAGTTTAGCTGTAGTCTTCCTTTTTTCCTAAAAAATCACCTCTTATTGAAGTCATTGTCTGTCTCGAGTAAGTATTGTCTACTTCACACAATTCAACATCTTTATCCCACAAGAGGAAAAAAGTAATATACACTCACTTATATTAAGTTTTTTAAATTCATCATTTTTATTCTGTTTGTACTCACTTCTGAGGACAGCAGTATGTATTATAGAAAAGAATAAGATACAAGACCTAGGGGATTAAACTACTGTGTATGAAATAACAAGCTAGAAAGATATATTGTATAGTACAGGTAATATACCAGATATTTTACAATAATTTTAAATGGACAATAATCTATAAAAATATTGAATCACTAAAATAATGATGTCTTGATAAAAACAGCTATGCTCAAAGGACATGTGGAGAGTTTGTACACAATTCTTACAAAATTTCAGTGTGGGAAAATGTAAATATTTCTAAATCAATTTAAAAAGAAGAGAGACCATAAAAATAGCCCCAAATATAGCTACTTATATAGATGAACTGTGCTTATTAAAATGAAATGAGCGGCTTGGTGGACGAAGGTCCTCTGAGTGACTGCTGAATGGTTTTGTCCAGGGTGTTTGGGTGTGTACTGGGGATGTGGGGGGATGTGCCTGAAGCTACGGCTAGTTCCCTACCCAGAGGAGCAACCAAATGAATAAGTAAACAAAGAAACAAACAGATATTAAATAATAATAATAATGAACCCAAACGCCTTCTGTGCAGAGAGACAGGTTCAAGGGAAGGTCACACAGTTTGAGGAACTCCAGCAGTTAAGTCCCACTTTCTCCCATTAGAGAAACAGACCTCTAAAAACATTGCAGGAAGACTGTCCACTGGCCAGTCACACAAGAGGAATGGAACCCATGGGCAAGAAAGACCCATGGATGGGGAGGACCACCTAACGAGCTGACTCTGGGCTGCTATCCATCGCCACCATCAGCATCTCTGTGTTCTTGGCGTACAGTTTAACCTCTAAAGCTCTGAACCCCATTTCCACAAACTCTTAGTAGAGATAAGATATATGTATTCAGGATATTTTTATGGTGATTAAATTACAGCACCCCATAGGACACCAGGTCCTGGCTGGCTTTCCAGGAGCATGACTTGTCCTTCTCCTGTATGCTTCTTTGCAATCAGACTGTACACAGCGGGTGGACTTCTGTCTAGCCACTGGGACTCAGTCTGAACAACTCTTGATACAAACTTTTCTCCAGATCCAAACCTAACTGCATCACAGTCAAACTGGAGAACATTTCTTTGGGAAAAAAGTCCAAACTCCATGAAGAAAAATATTATCCAAAGGACCTGGGTGAGCCTAAGAAATCTTAATATTTTACAAAGTCTCAGTTATTCTGATCCAGGACTAGATTTGAAATCCCAGTCTATCTATTTATACATTCACAGGGTCAAGGTGCAAAGCAATTTTGGGGACCCTGGACCATGGATTCACAAATAAGTACCTGTTAAAAATCTGTGAGTATGGGTTATTTTCCTTTTCCTAAATCCAGAGTGTGTGCACAGTTTTTAGGTGGTTTCCCAGGGCTTCCCTGGTGGCTCAGATGGTAAAGAATCTGCCTGCAATGCAGGAGACCTAGGTTTGATCCTTGGGGTGCAAAGATCCCCTGGAGGAGGGCATGGCAACCCACTCCAGTATTCTTGCCTGAAGAATCCCCATGGACAGAGGAGCCTGGCGGGCCAGGGTCCATGGGGTCACAGAGTCGGACACAACTCAGTGACTAAGCACAACACAGCCACAGCCAGGGAAGCAGGAAAGTGAGACATGAGGGATGGGAGGAGTCCTGAGCGGCTTTCATACTTTGTGGAGGTGAACCATGTGTCTGTCTAGTCAGTGACGTGTGGGTGCCCCTCAGGGGCCCTTTATGTTCAGAACCTGGGCTGGGACTTGTGGATAACATAGTCTGAACCCTTTGGAAGTTGGTCTATAAAAAAGGATACATTGTTATAAGTGAGATAATTTGAAAAAAAAAAAAAAAGGCAGTAGGTTCAGTCTCGAGGTGATTCTGTGTCCTATGGGTTATCAACCCACATGGGCTGGAGATTCTAATCACTGAGATCCTGACCGCAGAGCTCAAATCCTACTCCTGCCCTGTCACTTAGGAAGGCCACTTAGTTTTCCTGGGTATCTCTTTTTTTTTAACCAGTAAAAAAAGAAAAAAGAAATGTTAATAGTAATATTTAAATCACAAGATTGATGCTAGAAGGAAATGAACAATATATATATAAAGCACTTAAAATTGTCTCTTGCTTAAAAATAAACCAGAGTTGGTTCTTTTTGTTTTAATTATTTTTTAAAACTGAGACAGATCAATAAAAGCTCACCAGGAGCAAACAAGTTTTAAAGAATGACAGCAAGGGGATATCAAAACTGTGAATTTTGAAGATGTGACTATCTGGACATAGTCATATCTTTGATGTAACATGATCTGTGTGTAATCTGCAGGAAATTAATTTGCTTTTCTGTACTGGTTTTGTAACCTTTTAAATGAGGAAACAGAACCATCCTGCCCCAGTCACTGACATGACCTAGTGAGAGGCAGCAGGTGCAAAGCCCAAGTGACATCAGCCAGCAGTTGACCCATGTTGGTGCCCCCTTTGCCAGGAGACTGACGGAGGGTCTGGTGAGGGAGCCCCCGGGTGCCTACCTGCCAACTTCAGCTCCCCCTGGGAGTCAGTGAACGTCGCGTTCACTTTGCTGCTCGTTGCGTTGAACCAGTCGACAGTCAGGGTCGCAGGCTGTCTTTTCCCTAAATATTCGTAATATCCCTTCCACACCGAATGGATGAAAAACACATCTGAAGGAACTGTGGGGGGAAAAAACAGACGAATGTTAGCACACACAGAACAATTACGTTAGACGTTTTAATACACAGAAGGCATAGCATTGCTCATTAAGACAGCACGACAGTGACGATGGTGATGACGAAGAAGACCTGTCTCTGCGTCCCTTCACAGCAGGTTTGTAAGAGTCAGGTGAGCCGGGCCAGGAGCAGGCAGGTTACTGTGACGTGCAGACAGTCATCTGTCACTGGGGTGGATGCCAGCGCACCTGTGTTACCAGATCCGCCAGGGCCAGCGTGTGTAGTGAACTGGGACTGCGGACACTAGGTAAGGTCTCATCAGTCAGGCTGACCTGCAGATCGCTACTGCTGTGTCACTGACTATCCGAGTCCACCTGCTGTGGGAAGACTTAGGAGGCTCAGAGGAACTGACATCTGTCAGGGCCCTTCTGCCCTCAGAAAACCTGCATTTCACAGCACCACTATGCTCAGACCCAGCTTACAGAAACAAAGATGCTTAATTTCCCAAGATCTTCATTTTGTAAGTAAAGCCAATCTCTGATCTAGCTCTTCTGCACTACTCTAATCCCCCTGATGAGAAATAGTCCAGAATTGGTAAGAAAGCTAGACTAAATGATGTCAAAAACCAAAGGCAAACTGTCTTCTTAAAATATTACAATTCATCTGGGACAGGAATTCTTACAAAGATTACTGAGCTATTCTCTCTTTTCACTGGTTAGAAACAAACCTTTTCACATTTCTGCTAATGAATAAGTATAAAATCCTGCTATTTTTACAATATCGCTGTAACATTTTCAGGGGAATTGGTGTAAATATGCATCAGTGAATCCACTAAATTTCTCTCTGCTCTATCTCATGATATGTGTAAAATGTTTAGTTGGATGACATCCACTGTGAGTGGGACTGGTCAGAAGGTACTTTTGGACTTCCTAGGTATGCTTGTCTCCCTAAATGTGTTTTTAGCAAATGCACTTATGGCCAACGTGTGGTGAGGTCAAAGCACAGAGTCCCTGGTTGTGCTTTTCTTTCCGGCTCCACTGGACGTTTGCCTGCTTTCCCAGACAGGCTGACCCTAAAGATGTCTCCCAACAACAGGACAATGTAAGCACTTGCTAGGGCTTTGATGGACCCAACTTCTTAATAGTAATAGTTTTAAAACTCAAGTTTGAACCAGAGACTTGACACAGGCCTCTGACACAGCTGCTGATTGATCAGGACACTGAGCAGGCCCGTTGTCAGCAGTATCACTGAGGCCCACTTTTCATCAGCAAGCCCAAGATGCCTCGTCTTCCTTTTCTAAAATAAATAGCCTTTTAAACAGTATCCAGATCGCTTTCCCTGCTCAGAAGGGACACACCCAGTGGAAGCTGTGAATGTGCCTAGGTCCTCTCTTTGGCGGGTCGGTGGGCCAGCCGGGCTGGGCAGCAGGAGCAGGTTGGTGGGGCAGCTCCAAGTCCGCTCAGCTGCGTTCACTGGGGACATGGAGGATCCTTTTGGGTCCATGTTCTCTGACCTGGTGCTGGCGGTTTGCAGTGTAATGTAACCACCACAGTGGAGGTGCTAGACTGTGTGCCTATACAAAGAGGCCCGTTTCGTCAGTGCTTCCCTTCAGAGAGGATAGGGCACACTGAGGTAGAGTCTGAAGCACTATAGCTGATTCACACTGATGTTTGGTAGAAACCAGTGCAATATTGTAAAGCAATTATCCTTCAATTAAAAATAAATAAATTTTAAAAAGAGCCTGCAGATTTTTTACTGCCTACAACAAAACCAGCAAACAAAGCAGAACAAACACCACCACCACCACCACCACCCACTGTGCTTTCTTCCACTGCAGTAAATGTTGCCTGGATAGAGCACTGATTTCTGTGTTTGATTTTCAAATGACATTTACATAGAATAATAGTACAGAAAAACATTTTAAGGTAGGTCTCATACTTCATGGTGTACAATGCATGAATTCCTTTAACCATGTTGGAACTTTTTGTCTCATTTAAGAATTAAATGCAAAACCCAGCAACTGTGACTGAACTTAACAGCATTTCACATGCTCTCTCCGCATTTGATCCTGGAACAGAGTTTATGGCTAAGAAACCAGTATGAAAACCTGAATACAGAAAACACCAAAAAATGCAACTTACCTAAGTGTTTTCTGTTGTATTTTTTTTTGTTTGTTTGTTTGACTTACATTATAACTTGGGGACACACGATATTGTTTAAATATTCTCTAAATTTATAACAGCCCAGGTGATTTGGAGTAATGAACATCTTCATTAAGAAATAAAGCTGCACCTTTCCTGTTTGCTACAGCATGCATTAAGCAAGGTATCACACACAATAGAAAGTGAGAATTAATGTATCAGAGGTAAAGGATGGAGATACTTGGGGAAGGATGTACCCCACAGTTGAACTGCTGGAATGCACAGCTGTCATGATGTGTTGTTTACTGTAGCATCCTCGTGTGGAGGAAAGACGCACAACCCTCTTTATAAGGCTCTCCGTTATACCACATTCTGGCTCAACATTTGATGTCCACTTCTGCCTACAAAATGCCCAAGGTACCTTTTTGTAAAACAGTGTGAGACAATGACAGAGGTTTTCCTTTTAAGTATTGTTATTCCGTTAACAAACCATGGCTATGAGAGAAACAGGAACCTGTGTGGGCTTGGTGTTTTAAATAACTGAAACTTTAATTTTTTTATAGACTAAAGGAATCGGAAATTTGTTTCTTTGGCTGCACAGAGTATAGTAGAGAACAGATAATCTTATTTGATTTAAATCTGTAACTGTTCTGGTATACAAACCTGGAGTTTTAGTAACTGTTTCATTAACTTCTCTCACTCCTTTACCTACAAGTAAAAAGACAAATTATCACTTTCAAAAAACATTTATTTTTGAATAAGTTTGAAAAAATGTCAAACCGAAGCAATGTTTGTTTCTCCAGATTTCTTGAATGCACAAAATAGTAATATCGTATATATCTCCACTTTAAACCCATATATTCACAGCATAATGTCCTTTGCTTTTGTGGGAAAACTGAGTTTCTTAGTGGAAATCAATTTGGATCTGACTTGTGCATTCAGTGTGCTACAACAGAGAGCCTTGTAAAGGAGGGTGTTTATACCCTTTCTCACTCCTCTTTGGGATCTCCTGCCCCTAAGGAAAGGTAATTTATGAAATTACTTTGTAAAGAGTTACAATCCATCTCAATTTTCCAAGTCCCCACCCTGATCAATGAACTCATGAATTAGCAGTGAACATCAAAATACTTCCCCTGCAAAATGTTTAATTTGGTCTGTCAACTTAGATTTAACTCATACTCTCTTTGATTTCATAGTTTTGTATCAAACTACAAATTACTACTTTTTTTAAAAGTATGTATTTATCTATTTCAGTGAGAGAGAGGAAAGGGAGACATAAATGACTTAATTCCTAACGTGAATTTGACTGAAGATTTATGAGGGGATTTTGACAGAAAGTTGTTTCTGGAGAATTTTGACAGAAAATAGGGAGATTCCAAGGAAATCCCAAATCCTGAGGGGCAGAAGGGGGGATTCCTGAGGGGCAGAAGGGGGTTTCTGGGGGATTCCCCATCAGCAGATGGTGGTATCTGGGGGATTCCCCACCGAAAGAAGAGGGTTTTGGGGGGAAATCTGAGGGGCAGAAGAGAGTTTCTGGAGGAATCCTGAGGGCAGAAGGGAGTTTTCCGGGAATTCCCCACCAACAGAAGGTGGTTTCCTGGGGATTCCCCACCAGCAGAGGATGGTTTCCGGGGATTGCCTGACAATAGAAGGGAGATTTCAGGGGATTCCCCACAGGCAGATGGTTTCCAGGAGATTTCCCAGCAGTGGAAGGTGGTGTCTGGGGTATTCCCCGAGGACAGAAGTGGGTTTCCAGGGAATCCTGAGGGCAGAAGGTAGTAAGTATCCAGGGGAATCCTGAGGGGCAGAAGGGTGTTCTAGGTTGGGGGGGGAATCCTGAGGGCAGAAAGTGGTTTCCGGGGAATTCACCACCAGCGGAAGGTGGTTTCCAGGGATTCCTCACTGACAGAGGTGGTTCCCAGGGGAATCCTGAGGGCAGAAGGGCATTTCTGGTGGAGTCCTGAGGGTAGAAGGCGGTTTCTGGTGAAATCTGAGGGCAAAAAAGGTTTCTGGGGGATTTCTGAGGGCAGAAGGCGAGTTCTGGGGGATTCTTCACAGCAGAAGCTGGTTTCTGGTGGAATCCTGAGGGCAGAAGGGGTTTCCAGGGGAATTCTGAGGGCAGAAGGGGATTTCTGGTGGAATCCTGAGGGCAGAAGGAGGTTCTGTTGGAATCCTGAGGGCAGAACGGGGTTTCCAGGGGAATCCTGAGGGCAGAAAAGTGTTTCTAAGGGAATCCTGTGGGCAGAAGTGGGTTTCTGGGGGAATCCTGAAGGCAGAAGGGGGTTTCTGGTGGAATCTTGAGGGCAGAATGTGGTTTCCAGGGGAATCATGTGGGCAGAAGGAGGTTCAGGTGGAATCCTGAGGGCAGAATGTGGTTTCCAGGGGAATCCTGAGGGCAGAAGGGGGTTCAGGTGGAATCCTGAGGGCAGAGGTGGTTTCCAGTGGGAATCTTGAGGGCATAGTTGGGTTTTGGTGGAATCCTGAGGGCAGAAGGGGGTTCTGGTGGAATCCTGAGGGCCAAAGAGGTGTCTAGGGGAATGCTAAGGGCAGAATGGGGTTTCTGGTGGAGTTCTGAGGGCTCACTGGGGTTCTGGGGTGGAATCCTGAGGGCAGAATGTGGTGTCCAGGGGAATCCTGAGGGGTAGTACAGGGTTTCCAGGGCAATCCTGAGGGCAGAAGTGGATTTCTGGTGGAGTTCTGAGGGCAGAAAGGTGTTCTTGTGGAATCCTGAAGGCAGAAGGGGGTTTCTTGTGGAATCCTGAGGGCAGAATGTTGTTTCCAGGGTAATCATGTGGGAAGAAGCAAGTTCTGGTAGAATCCTGAGGGCATAAGGGGTTTCTGGTAAAATCCTGAGGGCTGAAGGGGGTTCTGGAGTGGAATCCTGAGGGCAGAATGTGGTTTCTAGGGGAATCCTGAGGGCAGAATGTGGTTTCCAGGGGAATCCTGTGGGTAGAAGGGGGTTCTTGGTGGAATCCTAAGGGCAGAATGTGGTTTCCAGGGAAATCCTGTGGGCAGAAGGGGATTCTGGTGGAATCCTGAGGGCTGTATGGGGTTCTGGATTGGAATCCTGAGGGCACAATGTGTTTTCTAGGGGAATCCTGAGGGCAGAATGTGGTTTCCAGGGGGATCCTGTGGGCAGAAGGGGATTCTGGGATGGAATCCTCAAAGCAGAATGTGGTTTCCATGGGAATCCTGTGGGCAGAAGGGGGTTATGGTGGAATCCTGAGAGCAGAATGTGGTTTCCATGGGAATCCTGAGGGGTAGTGTGGGGTTTCCAGGGCAGTCCTGAGAGCACAAGTGGATTTCTGGTGGAATCCTGAGGGCAGAAGGGGTTTCTGGGGTTGAATTCTGAGGGCAGAAGGGGGTTCTGGTGGACTTCTGAGGGCTGAAGGGGGTTCTGTTTGAATCTTGAGGGCAGAAGGGGTTTCTGGGGTTGAATTCTGAGGGCAGAAGGGGTTCTGGTGGACTTCTGAGGGCTGAAGGGGGTTCTGTTTGAATCTTGAGGGCAGAAGGGGTTTCTGGGGTTGAATTCTGAGGGCAGAAGGGGGTTCTGGTCGAATCCTGAGGGCAGAAGGGGTTTCTGGGGTTGAATTCTGAGGGCAGAAGGGGGTTCTGGTGGACTTCTGAGGGCAGAAGGGGGTTCTGTTGGAATCCTGAGGGCATAAGGGGGTTTCTTTTTGGGACAATCCTGAGGGTAGAAGGGGGTTTCCAGGTGAATCCTGAGGGCAGAAGGGTGTTTCTAGGGGAATCCTGAGGGCCAAAGAGGATTTCTTGTGGGATCCTGAAGGCAGAAGGGGGTTCTGGGGGAATCCTGAGGGCAGAAGGGGGTTTCTGGGGAATCCTAAGGGCAGAAGGTGTTTCTAGGGAAATTCTGAGGGAAGAAGGTTGTTTTGGTAGAATCCTGAGGGCTGAAGGGGGGTTCTGGGGTGGAATCCTGAGGGCGGAAGGCGTTTCTAGGGGAATTCTGAGGGCAGAAGGGGGTTTCTGGTGGAATCCTGAGGGGCAGTAAGGGGTTCCAGGGAATCCTGAGGGCACAAAGGGTTTCTGGTGGAATCCTGTGGGCAGAAGAGGGTTCTGGTGGTAGAATCCTGAGGGCAGAATATGGTTTCCAGGGGAATCCTGAAGGTAGAAGGGGGTTCTGGTGGAATCCTGAGGGCTGAATGGGGTTCTGGGCTGGAATCCGGAGGGCAGAATTGTGTTTCTGGTGGAATCCTGTGGGCAGAAGAGGGTTCTGGTGGTAGAATCCGGAGGGCAGAATATGGTTTCCAGGGGAATCCTGAGGGTAGAAGGGGGTTCTGGTGGAATCCTGAGGGCTGAATGGGGTTCTGGGCTGGAATCCGGAGGGCAGAATTGTGTTTCTGGTGGAATTCTGAGGACAGAAGGGTTTCTGATGGAATCCAGAGGGCTGAGGGGGTTCTGGTGGAATCCTGAGGGCAGAAGGGCGTTCTGTGAATCCTGAGGACTGAAGGGGGTTCTGGGCTGGAACGCTGAGGGCAGAAATGGGTTTCCGGTGGACTCCTGAGGGCAGAAGGAGTTTTCTGGTAGAATCCTGAGGGCAGAAGGGGTTTCTAGAGGGGATCCTGAGGGGCAGAAGGAGGTTTCCTGGGGAATCCTGACTGACATAGAGAATTCCTTCCTTCAGAATGGAAAAGTGCCGACTACACATAGGCTCCAAGAAGCTCCTCCTAAAGGTGTGGGCTGCATCTCACTGTCATGTCTGCTTCTGTTGCTTTGCATCATGTCCAAGTGTGGTTTGGTGAAGAAGCTGAAGGTGTGTTGTTGTCAGCTCTGACTAGACGTTACTTTTATATGGAAATACACAACTTTGTGAGTCATTAGTACATCATTCTGGTGTTAATTGTTTTTGTAAGTTTCAAAAGTGGAACCAATGTCAAGGACACATAAACTTATATTCTACCACTAAATAGCTGTGGCCTGAAAAATAACAGACCTATGTTATATATTCACCAACGTTGGTGATCTTTGCCCATTTTCATTAAAAAATACATTTTCCAAAGACATACTGTATTTTATTTTCCTTTTAACTCAGTGTGTTTTTCTTTGACTTAAAATGGAATTTGCAATTAATGAGACCTGCACCTCTCCTTAGCTTGTGCTGCCTCTGCATTCAACACAGACTGCACACATATTCACACACACGGCTCACACACAGCATGCACGGATTTGGGGGGAGGGTGACGGACAGTGCCTCCAAGAGGCTACTACTTGGGCGTCTTCCACCTGGACATGAGCCTGGTGGGCAACTGACACTCATCCTGGTCTGCAAGGACCCACTCTCACTTCTCACCAGTAACTTACTTTTACAGACAGGGGACTTCCCTGTCCATTTCATGTCTGCTTTACACGTCCTGTGCTCAGATCCACCTGCGAGGAAGAACCCCGGATGGCAGGTGTACACCAAGGTGTAGCCAAAGGTGGGGAGGTCGATGGCTCTCACATCTGCATGGGCTGGCGTTTCAGGCTGGCGGCAGGCGTGAGCTGAAATGGAATTTAGTCCATTAGTATGTTCACTGGAGCCTAAGCATGTGTATCTAAGGAAATACAGAGAAAGAGATGGAAATGGCTATAAAGTGAGTTTACCATTTAAAATTGAGAATACAGGAGCTTTACAGATCACTGTCATTGTGGTCTCTGCAGCTTACAGCACAGCAGAGTCTTGGTGTTGCCAGGTCTCTCTCTTCCTCTCCCTCCACCCCTCCCTCACTCTCTCCTTGTCTGTCTCTATCTGTCTGTCTTCTATTTATCATCTATCTGTCTAGTCTCCTTTGCATACATGTGTATATGTAATTATGTATAGAAATTTAGAAATCATAGCTTTAAAATAAACACTTCTGACATACTGTTAAGGTAAGTGGGGCCTCCCTGGTGGCTCAGATAGTAAACACTCTGTTTGCAACGCAGGAGACCTGGGTTCCATCTCTGGGTCAGGAAGATCCCCTGGAGAAGGGAATGGCTACTCACTCCCGTATTCTTGCCTAGAGAATTCCATGGACAGAGGAGCCTGGTGGGCCACAGTCCACGGGGTCACAGAAGTGGACATGACTGAACAATTAACACTAAGATAAATGATATGTTAAATTTCTTAAAGGAGAAGCCCTTTAAACTAAACACAGACAGATTAATGTATATTTTAAAATATGCTTTGATTTTTGTCCAGTGCCAACTAGCAAATTTACTGCTCAGTTAAATGAATAATTAATTTTGGCCAAAATCCACTGTGTGTCTAGAAAATTAATTGAAATATAGATTCTTATTTCATTTAAAATATCATTTAGGAGTAAATAAGGTTGTAATTGTTTTTGTTTTTTAGTTGGCTAAGTTGTGTCTGCCTCTTGTGACCCCATGGACTGTAGCCTGCCAGGCTCCTCTGTCCATGAGATTTTCCAGGCAAAATACTGGAGTGGGTTGCCATTTCCTTCCACATGGGTTCTTCCCTACCCCGCAGGATCAAACCTGCGTCTCCTGTACTGGCAGCCAGATTGTTTACTGCTGAGCCCCCAGGGAAGCCCCAAGGTTGTAATGTTCTGTGCTGTGTGCATGCTGTGCTAAATTGTTTGGGTTATGTCCGACTCTTTGGGACCCTATGGGCTGTAGCTGCCAGACTCTTTTGTTCATGAGATTCCCCAGGCAAGAATACTGGAGCAGGTTGCTATGCCTTCCTCCCAGGGATCTTCCTGACCCATGGATCAAACCCATGTCACTTACTTATGTCTCCTGCACTGGCAGGTGGGTTCTTTACCACTGGCGCCCCCTGGGAAGCCCCATGCTTGATCTCAAATAGCTTATCATTCTTTATAGAATGCACATTTATGTCTCAAATAAAGGATGTGGCCAAGTATTATAAAACAAGCTTATATTATTAACATCACCAATATAATCTTTTTTAAAATATAAATTAATTTATTTTAACTGGAGGCTAATTACTTTACAATATTGTATTGGTTTTGCCATACATCAACATGAATCTGCCACAGGTATACACCTGTTCCCCATCCTGAACCCACCTTCCACCTCCCTCCCCATACCATCCCTCTGGGTCATCCCAGTGCACCAGCCCCAAGCATCCCGTATCATGCATCGAATCTTTTTAAGTATTGTAATATTTTTCACTTTGACAGACTTTCAAGGTGGTGGTGGTTTACTTGCTAAGTCGACTCTTGTGACCCCTAGACTGTAGCCTGCCAGCCTCCTCTGTCCATGGGATTTCCCAGGCAAGAATACTGGAGGCGTTTCCATTTCCTTCTCCAAATTTTCAAGGTAATGAAGACCTAATGTTAACTAGTTCCACACACAGACACACACATGCCTATGTGTCTATACATACATATACATGCACGTATGTGTGATATCTCTATAATATTCACAGGGGATTCACGTAAAGATTTAGAATAGAGATGATAGCTTTGAAATAAATACTGATACATAAATACATAAAATTCACAACATACATACACAGAAGATCCTTGTATATAGCTAACCTAGTAAGAGTTGGATACTACGTTGCCCTAGATTGGTAGAGGATGAAAGGCTGATTACTAATCATTACATTTCTCCTAATTCTCATGATTAAATCACAAAAGAAAACTTGGTCCTAAGTATTTGAATTATCAATTCATATAGACTCCAAAAAGAACAGTTTAAGCCCCTGCATCAATGCTCTGAGGAGTCGCATGGTCTTCAGTGGCCCGAGGTGAACTTCCTAGGGGAGCAGGAGCACACACCCGTTTTCTCTCAGTGATGTTAACCAGCATGTTACTCACCAGTCTTTGGTTAAGGACAGTTTCTCAGGCTTTGGGGCCTGGGTATCACCGGGGGTGCCTGGGGACTACAGACTGGGGTCCCCCTGCTCCTCCTCACCCGACCTGCCCCGGGCCCCCAGAGCCTCAGATACCGCAGGGGTGTGCAGGATGGGACTCAAGATTCGAACTTCAACCAACTCTGGGTGCTGCTGCTGATGCTTCTAGGGGATAAGACTCTGAGAAATGAGTTTAGGGAATGGAAAGCAAACAAAAATAAGCCCCTCACTGTTTCTCAGGAAGGTGAATCCTTCCAGCTGCTGGAGAACGGACAGGCCCTGCCCTTGCACAGGGTCACACTTACGGATGCACTCTGTCTGGATGCCGCTCCACGTCAGGTTCGCCAGGCAAGTTCGAGTTGTAGAGCCTTGGACGTGGTAACCTTTCCGGCACCGGAAAAACACCATGCTTCCAACCTGGAGGGGAGAGCCAGCAGCAAGCTCAGAGGTGGCATGGACACACTCGGGCTGGAAGCAGCTCTGGGGTCAAGCCTGAGTCAACGTGCACATGTAAAATGCGGGTCAAAGTGCCAGACACCCCTGTTCTTGTTGTTTAGTTGCTCAGTTGTGTCCGACTGTTTTGTGACCCTATGGACTGCAGCCTGCCAGGCTCGTCTGTCCAAGGTATTTCTCAGACAAGAATACTGGATTAAGCTGCCATTTCCTTCTAAGGGGATTTTTCCAACTCAGGGATCAAACCCACATCTCCTGCTTGGCAGTGTTAGACACAGTACAGGTTGTTCAATGGATCGTGTGAGGTCTTAGATACAGTGACTGATGATTATTTAGAAGCAGTTTATTTGGGTAAAAAAGTATATCTTTTTTCTTTAGTTTTAGCCTTGTCTCTCTTTAGTTTGTGATAATTTTCTTTTCCTTTTCTGTTTTTTTCCCCTCTGCTAGTCCTATTCTGGGCTTCCCAGGTGGCTTGGCAGTAAAGGGTCCACCTGCCAGTGCAGGAGACCTGGGTTCGATCCCTGGGTCGGGAAGATCCCCTGGAGGAGGAAATGGCAACCCACTCCAGTATTCTTGCCTGGAGAATCCCCATGGACAGAGAAGCCTGGCGGGCTACAGTCCCTAGGGTCGCAAGAGTCAGACATGACGTTGAGACTAAACAACAAGTCCTATTCTAAGCAATTAGTACTTGTTAGCAAGTTACTTTAGCATTTTTGGGAACTGGCTTGGAGATTGACAAGGACTCCATCGTAGAATCCTCCAGAACTATTCTTCTGATGGTCTCAGTCATCTCTTTAAAAGATGGCATCTGGGTTTTAAAATGATTAGTAAATCTGGCCTTGGGTCCAACCTGCTTTCCAGGATAGTGTAACTACTGTGTCATAAGGAGAATGGTGGTCTCACCCCTCCCGATTAGCTTTCCGCAGCAAATCACAGGACTGCGTCACCGAAAGCAATCGTCGTGACGCTTCACTTACCACAGGCCACATGCAGGTGAGTTAGGGATCTTTGGAACCAGGAGTGACCACAGCTTGGGTTTCTCGTGGTGAGTTAGTGAGAATACCCACATCTTGTGTTTTCTGGTATTGCAATATGTTCAGCATATGCCAGAAAATGTTACCTGAAGCTGTAAGGCCACACACGAGACCCTGCATAAAATGCGCTAGATTTAACCCTGGGGACCTGTGAGGCTGTCCTTGCAGAGGGAGCCAAGGCTGCCAGGAGGAGCCAGGGTGACATCAGGGCAATCA
Source organism: Capricornis sumatraensis (assembly GCF_032405125.1). Classification (NCBI taxonomy): domain Eukaryota; kingdom Metazoa; phylum Chordata; class Mammalia; order Artiodactyla; family Bovidae; genus Capricornis; species Capricornis sumatraensis. Next base: position 42,194,568 of record NC_091072.1, on the reverse strand, counting down.
AATGAAGACAGTCCACACTTCAGGAGAAGGGAGAAGTGGCTGAAGAGAGACTGCTATTCTCAGTGAACGGGAGCAGCAACCTGAAAGCTGTGTGTATGTTTAGCTCTGGCTTTCAAAGCCATCTGATCAGAGAGCCTGAAGTCACTCAGTTGCTTAAGATGGTGAAATATTTTATTTCAAGCTTCTGTACTTTCCATTTTCAGGTATTTCTCTGATACTCGTGTTAATGTACTTTGAAGGCATTTTCTTCTGTTTTTGTCTCTGGAATTTAATGTTATTCACCTATTCTGTCTGGTCACCAAGTGGGGTCTTCTTATGTGAATCAATGGAAAATCACCCTGATTTGAGATTTGCTGTGTCAAGTCAGCTGACAGAAAGGAATATGCATGCTTTCAAACAGAAATGCATATACCAATTAATCCTGTGTGAATAAGATACAGTTGTCACAGTTCTAACAGTTAAAATAATAAGCAGAAATCCTCTCTGAATGGAATATATTTGGGCAAATGTAACATGAATCAGATATGCTACATAAACACATGTATATTTAAGTATCAATTACATTTTCAAATAGAGAAAACCATAGTAAAATAAAAATGGGATACCTCATATCCTCTTGAGCTATTCTGTATTCCAAACTGTGGAGTACCAGGGTCTGGACAGGTGTTATGAGCAGGATCTGAAATTCACAATAAAAAAAAAATCAGAGAGAACCAGATATGGTTATTACAGGAATTCTAGTATTTTTACTAAAAAGCCTTACAAAATTCAGAAAATTGTGTTTTGACAAGTGGGCAAGATGTTTTGCAAGAAAATTAAAAATTAAATTGCTATTTTCATCTTTTTTCTGACTTCTTTAGATGGTAATCTTTAGTGCTTTATCAGACTCTAAATTGCCCTGAATATTATTTTCTATGTCAGAAGAAACACATTCTTTTCCATTCTCTGGTTTAGGTTTTCTCTACTGACATACTGTATTGGTTAGATAATGATATATATATAGTCTTCAATAATTACATATTATGATCTTTTATTTTTTGTTGATTTAATTAATCACCATCTAATTTTGTCATCTATTATATTACTCTAAACATCTTAAACTAATTTTCCTAAGATTTAAAAATGTGGAATATATTTAATGGTTCAAAATAAAAGCATATGGTAGACCAACAGTGATATTTTTCTAAAAAATTGTAGTACTTCAGCAATCAATGAGTGGCTTCAGTACGGCAGCTCTCCAGCTGCTGATGGGAAAACAAAATGGATAACTTCAAAAAAGTGTTTTCAAGAGAAACTAACCTACTGGGGGGAAGAAAAAAATTTTTTTTTAGTTTTTCAGAAATAGCTAAAATAAAGCAATAGTTTTAGCCCAATGGCAGTAAACTTTTATTAGAAAAAGCAGTGTTTCAAAGAAATTATTGTTGACACTGTATTTTTAAGTATATATTTACTTTCTTAGAAAACAACCAGGGATAGAAGTCATTCCCTGCTTGCTGCGTGTGTGCAGAAGGCCCTCTCCTGCTCGGGGAAGCAGCGTGTGCGGAGCGGCCGGCCATCACTCACTTATTCTGCAGGGCAAGGTGGAGGGAGGCTGGGAGGGAGGCTGGGAGGGTCCTGGTTCCTGTGTCACTGATGCAGTGACTGTCGACCAGTATAATTTCCACCTGAACCCTTCCTAAGAGACAGAGATTTAGTCTAAAAATGAAGGGTTTAGGTCATGTAGAGAATCTCTTTTAACTTGTACGTTTCACTTCATGTTGGAAGGTCAACAGAGCTCGCTTGACCCTGTAGCCCTTTCAGCCGTGGCTGACAGAGCAGGTGGTTTACTGGGGAGCAGGGGTGGGCTGGGGGAGAGGGTGTCAGGCTCTGAAGTGGGGGGCCCTTCTGGTGCCACGGCAACAGTGAGATCTTCAGCAAACTGGTCTTTCCCCTGAAGATTACGGTTGTCAGCTGACGTGGGCAGAGAGGGGGCTGCCAGGGTAAGAGAGTCTAGGAGCTGTTTTTAAATGACTTGTCGACGTCAACTCCAGGCTCTGCGGCAGGATTTAAAAGAGCCTGCCATCAGCGTGGCTGGTCAGCGCCTGCACGGAGCATCTCGCAGGAGAGCATCACCTGTGTGCCCACAAACGCTCCAGCTTTAGAATGAAACGCCCTCTCCCCACCCCCAGGGCTGTCTTGCCATCATTACCGATGCAGGTGGGCTGGACGCCACTCCAGGTGCCGTCTGCCTGGCAGACTCTCCGGGATGACCCCACCAGGAGGAGGGGCGACTCGCACTGGAAGAGGACTTCGGATCTGTAGGTGAAGCTCTTGCCGCTGAGGCGCCCCTCGGCAGGGGTGCCGGGGTCCCCACAGAACACAGCTAGAGGAGACAGCCAGGAGGTCAGTGCACAGTCTGTGCCCCTGGGTCACGTTAGTCTATTCAGCTTCTCTACCTGCTTTCCATTAAATCCTCCCATTAAGCCCCGGAAGGCTCAGTGGGTAAAGAATCAGCCTGCAGTGCAGCAGACGCAGGTTCGAGCCCTGGGTAGGGAATATCCCCTGGAGAAGGAAATGGCAACCCGTTCCAGTCTTCTTGCCTAGAGAAGCCCATGGACAGAGGATCCTAGAGGGCCAAAGTCCAATGGGTCACAAAGCACATACACTAAATTCTTAGGAATCAGCGATGAAGAAAAGCACAGAATCTGCCCTTAGGCAGCGGGTCTCAAACGTGGAGTCTTTAACCTATTGCACCCTGGCTACAAGTCCCGCAGACTCTCCTCCTTAGACTGCAGCCTGAGGTTTGTGTGCCGTGGTCTGTGCTCCCGAGGACTTACGCAGGCACTGGGGGACCTCGCCTTTCCAGACCCCTCGGCCTTCGCAGGAGAGGATGGCGGGCTGGGAGAGCTGGAAGCCGTGGGCGCAGCTGTAGCTGATGCTGGCACCCCAGCGGAAGTCCGTTCCTTCCACCTTCCCGTCCTGGACCGGAGGAGGCTGGCCACACGTGACAGCTGTCAGAGAACAAACAGGATTCAACATTCTGGAGTTTCCACCACAACACAATGCTCCAAGGCCTCACATTTTAATTTCACCCACGTTGCAAAAGACATCTACAAGGGGCTGAATTCTTTAATAGACAAATTACTGAAGACGATAGTAAATCAAAATAATAAAATTTCCTCTAACATTTCCTCATTAATTTAGATCAAGTCCATAAAAGCAAAGTCAAAACATATCCCACCATAAAAGAAGGTGGACTAAACAAGAAAGTCTCAGTCTATAAGACGAAGGAGAGACTGTTGTTCCACTGACATCTTCATACAATGGTTACCAGAGGCATATTCAGTCAGAAGCATGGTCCTATGACATGAGTACAAGCATCTGAGTTTATATAAACAGATGGTAAGAATTTCTTTATCTGTACTTTTTCCTTTATATAAAAGAAAAAAGTGAAAGTCATGAAAGTGGAAGTGAAGTCGCTCAGTCGTGTCCAGCTCTTTGCGACCCAGTGGACTGTAGCCAACCAGGCTCCTCTGTCCATGGGATTTTAGAGACAAGAGTACTGGAGTGGATCGCCATTTCCTTCTCCAGAATCTTTATATAAAGACAGCATATAGTTTCCAAAAGACACAGGCTGCTGATGCACTTGCTGAAGAATTGAGCACTAACACTCGCGTGGTTAGTGAAGACCCTGTAGGAAACCGCTTTGCCGGGGTTCTGTCACATCCAGGGGCTTCGAGGGAGAGCACTCTTCCCAGGTGTGACTTGCCCACTGGTGCTGGCGTCTGCCTGGCCCACTCCAGCCATTATTCTGTGACGCCTGGTCTAAGAGCTCCCTGAAGACACAAGAGCTCCGAGACGTCACACTGGAGGAGGTTTGCCTCTGACAGTCTGGGCACGGAAGGCGATGGGAGAGGAGACTCAGCTGTATTTCCTCACCTGCACTTTCTCATGGGTGCTCCCACTTTCTCACGGGTGCTCCCACTTTCTCACGTGAGAAAGACACACAGACATAACCACACGTGCACATCCGGAGGCTGGAAACGGGCCCTCCTCTTGCCATTCACCTTCTCTCCATCTATCCACTTATTCAACAAAGATTTCTGCAGAACCCCTAAGTGAAGACTGGGGGAACAGTCTATAGACAGGTCGACACCAGCTGACAAGGCCCCCAGGTGGGAACAGTGATGAGTGACGTGCTCCAGGAAGGAGTGGACAGGGTGGCCAGCGGGAGGAGAGAGAGGTCTCCGTGAGGGCCTGGCTGGCTGTGGAAGGCTTGTCAATCCAACAGACACTAACCAGAGGGACGAGATGGACACAAATGTATCTGAAGCCCAGAGATCAGACGTTCTAGGGGTAAGCGCCACGGACACACTCACTGGACTAGAATGCTCCCACCAGGACAGTGTGAGCTGCGTTAAACACCCTCTTAGCACCTGCCACAGAGCTGCACGGTGTTAATAACTGCAGCTGGAAAGAAGGACACGAGACAGGGCTCCTCACCCTCGGATGGAAGGAAACCAGGATGTGCCCAAACCGCCCAGGCCAGAAGTGGGTAAATGGCCCTCGGCGTGGGGGCTCCTCTGACCTCACAAGACTCAGCAGGACGCACCTTCCTCCTGAGGTTTCCTGCTACTCCAGCTCGCAGCTCTCCCCCGTCCCTCGTCTAACGACGATAAGGCACCCCTTTCTCCTGTGTGGTCACTGCCGGCCTCCACGTCCTCTCCTGCCCCTGCCCCTCCCGCCCAGCCGAGAAGGCCTGCAGCTCCCTCTGGAGCTGGTGGAGACGCTCACCCTGCAGATCAGCCCTGCATCAGCGGTCCGCCAGCCCCCCTACTTCCCCCAGACCCCTTCCGCCTGCTTGCTTTCTCCCTGGAAAGTCCACTGGCCAAGTTGGAAACCTCCCTGTACTCCCTCCTCATGGTGGGGCTTCCTTAGTGTCAGCAATCAAGGCCCACCAGGCATCAGGACACTGGCAGGCTCTGCCACTGTTCTGCCCTATCTGATGATCGGCTCTGACCTGCCTCCCCAACCCCGTGATGACGGCCACAGACTCAACACAGCCACGCACACCGAGACAGCAGAGCTGGGTTCACAGCACAGACTCCAGAGTTGTCCCTGAAGCCCGATGTCTCCAAGACACCACCTGCGACCTTGAGAATTTACTGCAGCTCTCTGTGAGTCAGTCTCCGGGCTGTAAAACCAAGATTAAGGTAGTAAGAAAGGAAGTGATTTAATATTTGCGAATGAGTTTACAGGAATGCTGAGCACATAGAAGGTCTACACGGATGCTTGCAAACTGATGTAAAATGTTAACTCAATAAAGACTCTCCACATGTGAGTGACGCACAAGAGAAGCCCCAAGACTCACCTTTGCAGGTTGGTTTGCTGTGATTCCAGGTACTGTCCTTGGTGCAGCGGATGGTGGGGGATGTGGCAGGCTCCATGGTGTAGCCAGGGTTGCACTGGTAGCTGACAGTCTTGTTGAAGGTGAAATCTGTCCCAAACTGGATGCCGTTAGCCATGGTCCCTGGGTCTCCACAGCTGATGACTAATTAGCAGAAAACAGACAAATGGAGAGACACAGTATCATCACGGGATGACTTATTCCTGGTTTCTGCTTGACTCTCCTTAAGCTGCTTTTCAAAGCGATGATGCCTTGGCTGAGCACAGCGATACCAGCCTATCTCCGGGGGACAGTTTCGCTGGCCGGCAGTCAGGAGGCTGCACGTTTGGAACCGCTTATTTCTACTCCACTGATAGTTGTCTGTGTGGATGACAGTGGTCATCTGTGCTCTGTCCTTAACTAGATGTCGTGAGGGGTCACCCCACAAAGTCAAGGACAGAGAGACAGGCTGAGATCAGAGAACCAGGCTTCTGCACCATTTCCCTTCAGACTAACTGGTCTACAGAGAGGAGGAACCTTGCCTTTTCTGAACTCAGTTTTGTAAAATCCAACCCAACCAGCCAGGCAAAGCATTGCATTTTTAACCATATAAATAAGAAAGTGAAGAAAAATCTAAAAGTGCTTAGAAAGTGGTCATATTATCAAACATACATATGATATAATCCTTTTTTCCCTAGGATTAAACAATACAGCCCTCTGTAAAATCAACTCCTTTTTCTCAGTCAAGTATGAGTCGCTGTGGGGACCTGGATTTGGCCAGGATGGCATCCACTCACGCGTGCAGTCGGGGGCCGTGCCGGTCCAGGTCCCATTGGCGGTGCAGTGGCGAGTGGTCAGCCCTGAGGTCCTGTAGCCGTCCCAACAGGCGTAGACCACGGAGCTGGAGAACACCACGCCATCGCTGCTGATGATCTTGCCGTGGGTGGGCGTCCCCGGGTTCCCACAGGACACAGCTGTGGCGAGACAGAACAGCAGGGGAGACCCGTTACCACGTGATAAGCTCGAGAAGTCGAGGGCCATCTGCATAACAGACTCCTCATTTATTTAAAAAGTCATCGGAAGGACACTGTGGTCCTCCCCCCACCCCCACATCCTCTCCCTGCCTTTCGTCTGTAGAGAAACTGTAGCCAAACAATGAGTTTAATCAGAGAAGTGAGAAAATGCCGAACCACAGAAAGCAGCCCAGCAAGACAAAATACAGACAGTTCAGTCATTAAGTCAAGGACCTTTGATAGTTCCTCCTCCAGGGCCATAGATAAACCTGTGAGCCTGTCCCGTGAGCTCTTTTGCAGAAACGGAAACCCCCACCAGGTGGAGAAGTTACTGCATGACGCCCAGGCTGTAGCCACGACACAGGCTGCCACAGGCTGAGGACTGGCCTCCAGGAGACGGGAGCAAACCGGGCCTGGAACTGAAGACTGACTGCACTTACACAGCCGAACGGCGCTGGTGAGACCACTGCCGGCCCACCTGCAGATGCCTGTCAGAGCTGTCTGTGCTGTTTCTGCGGGTAGCGCCCTCCTCCCATCTATAAAAGCTCTGTATTTGTGCTCAGTCCTGTCTGACTCTGCGACCCCATGGACTGTAGCCTGCCAGGCTCTCTCTGTCCAAGGGACTTTCCAGGCGAAAATACTGTAGTGGACTGCCATTCCCTGCCCCAGGGGATCTTCTCCATTCAAGGATACAACCTGAGTCTCTTGCCTCCTGCACTGCAGGCGAGTTCTTTACCACTGAGCCATTGGGAAGCCCATAAAAGTTCTAGACCTCGACTGGCTTTGGAATGGCCGCACCTTAAGTCTCTAAATGACCACAATGCTGTATTTAGGCATGAAGACTTCAGCTAAGATGGGCGGTGTGACAGGTCTACACTCAGTATCTAGCAGGTACGTTCCTTCCTCAGCAAACAAGGAAACTCAGCAGCTGCTGGGTGTGTATCAATGTGATCTCAATCCATACAGGGTTTTGCCTTTTTTTCATTGAACCAATTTACCATAAAGATGGTTATTTTTCCTTCTTAATCCTCCCACAATAATGCACAACAGACAGACATACAAAGGATGTGAATTCTAATAACAAGAATTTATCATGAGTCCCTTTCCTTAGAATGACGAAAATATTTGCAAATATTCTGGCCTATTTAGATGTTCCACTTTCAAATCTAGCCTGTGAACAAAGACATACTTGCCTTTAAAATAAGGAAGAAAACACATTGCAAAATAAAGTCCATTATAATAGAAGTTTATGGAATTGCCTATCATATTATGTTAAAAAATTCACATACTCTCAGATCTTATTTGGACTAGATCTTGTTTGACAAATAAAGAGCACACTTGCTGGTGCTTTTACACTTGCACCTATGCTTCCCTGGTTGCTCAGATGGTAAAGAAGCCACCTGCCATGTAGGAGACGCAGGTTTGATCCCTAGGTCGGGAAGATCCCCTGGAGAAGAGAATGGCTACCCACTCTAGTATTCTTGCCTGGAGAATTCCATGAACAGAGGAGCCTGGTGGGCTATGGTCCATAGGGTCACAAAGAGTCAGACACAACTGAGCAACTAACACTTTCACTTTCACTTATCTACATCAGATATAAACTAACCAGTTATAACCCTCTTCCCTGATGAGTCTGGGTTACAATCCCTTCTAACACAGATTGTTCAGTGGTTTATTGGTTGACCAATCCTAAAGCAGACAATACCTAACACTCTCTAAAGCTCAGAGTGCTTTAACGGCTGTGGCAGAAATTAAAATTTCATTGCAAAAATCCAAGCTGTTGGCCTATTTAAGACCATCACTCCATTGCACAAACTGATTCATTGCTTCCTATGCACAGTTATTGTTCATGAGTATGAATTGAAACAGCAAAGAATTATACTGATCCAACTTGTAACAAAAGATACCCATATCACTATGTTTTATTCGTCATATCTGCTATTAAAAACTATGTAGCAATTTTCAAAAGTGACCTGTGAGACACTAATCCTAAAATAAAGCAGGTGATTGTTGAAATATATTCAACTTAATATGTAGACAAATATATTGGACAAATAAAGGAATATCCCTCATAATAATGATACCCTGTTTATAAAGTCCCCTCTAATATTGAATTTGATACTATCAAATTCATGTTTAACTTTTTTTTTTTTCCCTGACAGGGACACTTTCACTGATGATCACACCTATGAAAGTGGAGATCAGAAAACAGGGTCAAGATAACTGTTTTTAAATCAAGGTCCTGATGTGGTGACACATAAAAAGACTGACACTTAGGCAAAATAAGAGACTAAATTTAGAGTTGTTAGAGGGGAAATGAGATATTTTGAAAGTTACAAGATTTCTTTATAAATACATCTTTTTAAAAGTACACTTATTTAATGTGCCTCCTTTTCAAAAAATATCATTGTCTTTTACTCAGTTTTTAAGAAAATAGCACCATACTTATTCCAAATGCATATTATTGTTCACTGGCATCAATATTGCTCACTTAGCAGGCTGTATTAGGATGATTGCTGTTCAGTTCAGTTCAGTCGCTCAGTCGTGTCCGACTCTTTGCGACCCCATGGATTGCAGCACTCCAGGCCTCCGTGTCCATCACCAACTCCCGGAGTTCACTCAGACTCGCATCCATCGAGTCAGTGATGCCATCCAGCCATCTCATCCTCTGTCGTCCCCTTCTCCTCCTGTCCCCAATGCCTCCCAGCATCAGAGTCTTTTCCAATGGGTCAACTCTTTGCATGAGGTGGCCAAAGTACTGGAGTTTCAGCTTTAGCATCATTCCTTCCAACTGAGTTAAATAGTTGTAGGTTTTAATCTCTGCTCACACAAGATAAGTCAATGTGAATGATCAATTCAAGTTACTAACATGTAGTGTCTTCACTGTGAAATAGATAAAAAAGATAACTGCTCCCTGTTGTAAGAGTACCTGTGTACTCAGTCATGTCTGACTCTGCAACCACATGGACTGTAGCCCACCAGGGTCCTATGTTCATGGGATTCTCCAGGCAAGAATACAGGAGCAGGTTGCCATTTCCTCCTCCAGGGGATCTTCCCGATTCAGGGATTGAACATGTGTCTCCTGTGTCTTCAGCATTGGCAGGTGGATTCTTAACCACCGAGCCACCTGGGAGGCCATACTAAGTGCAAAATGCTACCATTTGTATAGAGGCAGTCGTATTGGTATTTTTATTTTCATTATCATCACTTTACTCACATGTCCATTACCTCAATAAATGACAAATTTATCATAATCTCCTGGGAAAGAGAATTAGGAGTTATCCCAAAGATGTAGTTACATTTACACAACTTGGTAAGATTTATCCATTTGGAAAGCTATGTCACTAAGCCTGTGATTGAAAGACTCAATTCAGTTCAGTTCAGTTGCTCAGTTGTGCCCGACTCTTTGCGACCCCATGAATCACAGCACGCCAGGCCTCCCTGTCCATCACCAACTCCCGGAGTTCACTCAGACTCACGTCCATTGAGTCAGTGATGCTATCCAGCCATCTCATCCTCGGTCGTCCCCTTCTCCTCCTGCCCCCAATCCCTCCCAGCATCAGAGTCTTTTCCAATGAGTCAACTCTTCGCATGAGGTGGCCAAAGTACTGGAGTTTCAGCTTTAGCATCATTCCTTCCAAAGAAATCCCAGGGCTGATCTCCTTCAGAATGGACTGGTTGGATCTCCTTGCAGTACAAGGGACTCTCAAGAGTCTTCTCCAACACCACAGTTCAAACTCATCAATTCTTCAGTGCTCAGCCTTCTTCACAGTCCAACTCTCACATCCATACATGACCACTGGAAAAACCATAGCCTTGACTAGACGGACCTTTGTTGGCAAAGTAATGTCTCTGCTTTTGAATATGCTATCTAGGTTGATCATAGCTTTCCTTCCAAGGAGTAAGTGTCTTTTAATCTCATGGCTGCAATCACCTTCTGCAGTGATTTTGGAGCCCCCCAAAATAAAGTCTGACACTGTTTCCACTGTTTCCCCATCTATTTCCCATGAAGTGATGGGACCAGATGCCATGATCTTCGTTTTCTAAATGTTGAGCTTTAAGCCAACTTTTTCACTCTCCTCTTTCACTTTCATCAAGAGGCTCTTTAGTTCCTCTTCACTTTCTGCCATAAGGGTGGTGTCATCTGCATATCTGAGGTTATTGATATTTCTCCCGGCAATCTTGATTCCAGCTTGTGTTTCTTCCAGTCCAGCATTTCTCATGATGTACTCTGCATAGAAGTTAAATAAGCAGGGTGATAATATATAGCCTTAACATACTCCTTTTCCTATTTGGAACCAGTCTGTTGTTCCTTGTCCAGTTCTAACTGTTGCTTCCTGACCTGCATACAGATTTCTCAAGAGGCAGCTCAGGTGGTCTGGTATTCCCATCTCTTTCAGAATTTTCCACAGTTGATTGTGATCCACATAGTCAAAGGCTTTGGCATAGTCAATAAAGCAGAAATTGATGTTTTTCTAGAACTCTCTTGCTTTTTCGATGATCCAGCGGATGTTGGCAATTTGATCTCTGGTTCCTCTGCCTTTTCTAAAACCAGCTTGAACATCAGGGAGTTCATAGTTCACATATTGCTGAAGCCTGGCTTGGAGAATTTTGAGCATTACTTTACTAGCATGTGAGATGACTGCAATTGTGCATTACTTTGCTAGCACGTGAGATGAATGCAATTGGGCAGTAGTTTGAACATTCTTTGGCATTGCCTTTCTTTGGGATTGGAATGAGAACTGAACTTTTCCAGTCCTGTGGCCACTGCTGAGTTTTCCAAATTTGCTGGCATATTGAGTGCAACACTTTCACAGCATTATCTTTCAGGATTTGAAATAGCACCACTGGAATTCCATCACCTCCACTAGCTTTGTTCATAGTGATGCTTTCTAAGGCCCACTTGACTTCACATTCCAGGATGTCTGGCTCTAGATGAGTGATCACACCATCGTGCTTATCTGGGTCATGAAGATCTTTTTTGTACAGTTCTTCTGTGTATTCTTGCCATCTCTTCTTAATATCTTCTGCTTCTGTTAGGTCCATACCATTTCTGTCCTTTATAGAGCCCATCTTTGCATGAAATGTTCCCTTGGTATCTCTAATTTTCTTGAAGAGATCTCTAGTCTTTCCCATTCTGTTCTTTTCCTCTATTTCTTTGCATTGATCACTGAGGAAGGCTTTCTTATCTCTTCTTGCTATTCTTTGGAATTCTGCATTCAGATTATTTCGTAACAAAAGGAAACATGATTTAAAGTGATGAAAATGTATTAGAAAGTTACGTTCTTTGATGCTTAAGAATTTTTCAGATGTTTTAATCTTGTAATTCATGAACCTCTTTTTAAAATTTATTGAAATGTCCATCAAGATCTAATGTTTTTTTAAATAGATTCAAAGAAGGTAAATCCATCAGGAGGGGCATAACCTTAGTCAAGGGATTGAGTACATAGGTCATGGATAACCTTTGTGGCAATGGAAAAGTTACTGATAATCCCATTTTCTACAGAATATAATATGTGCCCCAAAGATATGGACCTACGTCAGCAAGTAAGAAAAAACAGAAAGCAATACATTCTCCACAGATTTAAGAGTTGTTAAGTGTGTATGTAGAAGTAGGAAGGGGGTTAGTCGTTTATTCTGAGACATCATTTGTGGTTTTCCTGAGTGTAATTGAACTATCAGTCACCTGACTTCCAATGATTTCTGTACAGTACAATTTGGAAGTAGCCAATTTTTTGGACCACTGTATTTTTGATAAATGCTTTTAGTATTGAAACATTTTAGTAACTTCTTTTTGTATACAGATTTTAAGCAAAAAGTTTAAAAGGATTTTATAGGAACCATTCAAATTTCTGAATTTGCTAAACTGTTATTCAGTAGCTAAGTTGTGTCCTTGTGACCCATGGACTGCAGCACGCCAGGCTTCCCTGTCCTTCACTGTCTCCTGAAGTTTGCTCTAACTCTTGTCCAGTGAGTCAGTGATGATACCGTTTTGCTAAACTAAATGCTATTTAAAAAGCACTTTGCATAGTCTTCCCTGGTGGAAGCATAGGGCTTCCCTGGTGGCTCAGAGGTTAAAGCGTCTGCCCGCAATGCAGGAGACCTGGGTTCAATCCCTGGGTCAGGAAGATCCCTGGAGAAGGAAATGGCAACTCCAGTACTCTTGCCTGGAAAATCCCTTGGACGAGAAGCCTGATAGACTACAATCCATGGGATCGCAAAGAGTTGGACACGACTGAGCAACTTCACTTTGCATAGTCTGGGATAAGTACATCATAAAGTAAAATTTAGTTAAGCTCTCCTATTCGAATAAGTGAATTCACTTATATTTTGTTGGGGAAGAACTCATAGTGTAGTACCCTAGCAACAGAGTGAGATTTCTATGGAAAACATGACTTACTCTCAAACTGCTTACTTTTTTCACTGTTTAAGTTTTCAAGAAACTAAGACAAGGGCCACCAATAGATGAAATAATGTGTGAACAGAACGACTTCCAGCAGCAGGGAGCCCCCGTCAGGACCTGACCTGCTCACAGCACCTTCACCTGCATTCTCATCCCCACCTGCCATAACACACTGAGTGCCACACAGAGACGGTCATCAGGAGAAGACTTCCTGATGATTCTCTTATGTTTGGGGGGAAAACAGGTTAATTGTAGAAACAGCATAACCTGTAAGATGTTGCAGAACACCACTGGTCATTTCAGAGTGAGCTACCTGGTTTCCACCTGCAGCTCTGACTCTCAGGCTGGGACCCACTCACCCTCGCACACGGGCTGCAGTCCTGACCAGGACCCGTTGAGCAGACACGTCCGCTCGGCCGAGCCCCGCAGCTGGTAGCCCATTTCACAGGAGAAGCGCAGGAGGCTCTTGGCCTTAAACTCCTCTCCAAGCCGAGACCCATGGGCTGGGGTCCCCGGATCACCGCAAAATCCAGGGTTATTTCCTGCAGAACACAAAACACATGGCAGTAGACGATGCAGTTTAAAACAGGGCTGTTATGTTTAAAGAGAATGAAATTTTGTGTAAATGTATATCAAACACGGTCACAGTCATATAACATTCTGGAAATCCTGTGAGAAAGATTTTCTTTATTACAGCACAAAAGTAGAAGACTCTAAGAAACTGTTTCCGTGTAACTAAAATCAAAATAGTTTATTAAAATATGGTAGTGACAATAATTGATATTCTTTGGAAGAAACAAAACACTGGGGACAGTGGGTGCAGGAATTGCTCACTGGAGATGCTGGTGAGGACGCCCACAAGGAGATGGGGGAAGGTGTGTTGGGAATAAAAGAATCAAATAAGAGGTGTGATCCACTGAGTTATTATGAAACATTCATGCAAGAATTAATATGATTTCTTTTCCGAACAGGACCGATGTGATTGTTGATGGTGGAGATGGGAAAGACATGTAAGAACTGAGAGGAAGCAGGAGAGAAAAGGGAGGGCAAGCTGAGTCAAGGCAAGCAGGCTTCCTAGTCAGGGGTGGGAGGCTCCCGGGGCTCCAGCAGGAGAAACCGTGCTGGGACAGATATTCATACAAAGAGAAGAAGCCACAGACGCCTGTGATGTGTCCCAGGGGTGTGCTCGGCTGGAATGGGTTAGTAACCACTTTGGAGACGGGTGCCGCCAGTCTGTGTCCGTGCGGTGGACAACTGCCCGCGCCAGCCCACCTGTGCAGTGGGGCAGGGCTCCACTCCAGTGACTGTCCTCCTGGCAGGCTCTGCTGCTGTCGCCCACGAGACTGCGGCTCCCTCGGCACGAGTAGTGGACCACGGCCCCGTACGTGAACAGGTCTCCTGTGAGTATGGCGTTGGCAGGGACGCCTGGGTGTCCACACGATATCACTTAAGAAGAAGAGAAAATAATCAATAAGTACATTGTTCCTGTTACACTGCTCTGCGTTGGTCACTGTACTTCAGAGACTCATATGATCACCGTCGATTAACAAAAACACATCCCTGGTACCCTGTGGATGAGGAGCATCAACTTCCAGACAACCCTCCCTCACACATTACTGAAGACCAGGAAAGGGTCTGTCAGTGAAGCTTTTTGTTTGTTTTTTTATTAAGGTAGCTTTGCTGAAGGTAGAAATTGACATTGATATTTTGAAAAAGAAATTCATCTATCTAAATTTTTCCATCTGCCCTTAGCTGTATACTAAGTAAGCAGTGTTCATACAAAATGGTAGAGACTACCACAGATCCACAAAGCTATCACCATTATTTCTTCAGTTAGTATGCTTTGCATGGGGACAAAACTCAGTCAAATCTGCTCCCTCTTGCAGATCACATGCCTAGAGAGACCATTCTAACAGATTTTCCTTGTTAGTATTTGTCTTAAGTACGTTTAAATTGGGGTCTAGTTGCTTTATAATATTATGTTAGTTTTTTCTGTGCAACAAAGTGAATCAGCTGTATATATATATATCTCCTCTATTAAATTTTTTACTTTAATAAAAATAAAATGCTTAAGTTAAAAAGTAATAATAAATTACTGATTAATTTTTAACCAAAGTATTCCATTCATTTCTTTATACCAAATGAGGCCCATCATCTGATCATAATTACTGCTCAAAAAGGAAAAAATCTAGAATACCACAGGATGGTAAAGTCTTCTATCTCTCCTTTTGTAAAGTCCAAAATTTTTAGGGTTAACCACTAAAAAGTAATATACATGATCAAATAGCTAACTGTGAGACAGTCAATTCCTAGGCAGGTTGATAAGAGGTTTGGAGTTCCCGAGGAGGAGAGAGGGGTCTGGGTCTCTTGAAGAGGAGAGAGGGGTTTGAAATTCTCAAGGAGGGGGAAAGGACACATATCTTTTTTTTTTTTTTTCTACATTTCTTAGTCATATAAAACGTTTTTTCTTAAAGCCAGGAACTGATGATTACACAACAAAAAAGCTAAGTTTAAACTCTATCAGTTCAGTTCACCTCAGTCACTCAGTCATGTCCGACTCTTTGGGACCCATGGACTGCAGCCTGCCAGGCTTCCTTGCCCATCACCAACTCATCCATTGAGTTGGTGACGCCATCCAACCATCTCATCCTCTGCCGTCCCCTTCTCCTCCCACCTCCAATCTTTCCCAGCATCAGGGTCTTTTCCAGTGAATCAGTTCTTCCCATAAGGTGGCTAAAGTATTGGAGTTTCAGCTTCAACATCAGTCCTTCCAGTGAATATTCAGGACTGATTTCCTTTATGATGGACTAGTTGGATCTTCTTGCAGTCCAAGGAACTCTCAAGAGTCTCCTCCAATACCACAGTTCAAAAGCATCACTTCTTCAGTGCTTAGCTTTCTTTATGGTCCAAATCTCACATCCATATATGACTACTTGGAAAAACCATACCCTTGACTAGACAGACCTTTGTTGGCAAAGTAACATCTCTGCTTTTTAATATGCTGTCTAGATTGGTCATAGCTTTTCTTCCAAGGAGCAAGTGTCTTTTAATTACTTGGCTGCAGTCACCATCTGCAATGATTCTGGAGCCCAAGAAAATAGTCTGTCACTGTTTCCATTGTTTCCCCTTCTATTTGCCATGAAGTAATTGGCCTGAATGCCATGATACTGGATTTTTGAATGTTGAGTTTTAAGCCAGCTTTTTCACTCTTCTCTTTCACCTTCAAGAGGCTCTTTAGTTCCTCTTTGCTTTCTGCCATAAGGGTAGTGTCATCTGCATATCTGAGGTTATTGATATTTCTCCCGGCAATCTTGATTCCAGCTTGTGCTTCATCCAGCCCAGCGTTTCTCATGATATGCTCTGCATATAAGTTAAATAAGCATGGTGACAATAGACAGCCTTGACGTACTCCTTTTCCTATTTGGAGCAGTCTGTTGTTCCATGTCCAGTTCTAACTGTTGCTTCCTAACCTGCATACAGGTTTCTCAAGAGGCAGGTCAGGTGGTCTGGTATTCCCATCTCTTTCAGAATTTTCCACAGTTTACTCTGATCCAGTCAAAGGCTTTGACATAGTTAATAAAGGAGAAATAGATGTTTTTCTGGAACTCTCTTGCTTTTTTGATGATCCAGCAGATGTTGACAGTTTGATTTCTGGTTCCTTTGTCTTTTCTAAAACCAGCTTGAACATCTGGAAGTGCATAGTTCACGTATTGTTGAAACCTGGCTTGGAGAATTTTGAGTATTACTTTGCTTGCATGTGAGATGAGTGCAATTGTGTGGTAGTTTGAACACTCTTTGGCATTGCCTTTCTTTGGGATTGGAATGAAAACTGATGTTGATCTTGAAAGTACAGAGGGAGAAATTATCTTAAAAGATAGATTTCTCACTTAGTCAGCTCTAGATATCTGCTGTAAGCTACAAAAACAGGCGCCTGGACCAAATCAGTCTTTAGAAAAACTTGCAGCTGGCTCAGAGAGTATATTATGGTAGGAAATATGAGGAAGAAAATAGGAAGAAAAAAGAACTGGGACAAAGACTGAAGCCCCAACAGTGGCTGTTAAACCTGATTTGAAACAGCCTGAGGAAAAATGCCCAGAGGGACCCAGGTGAAAAGGGATAGACTTGTTATTACTGTGGGAAGGACGGGGCATCTCAAGCAGGATTGCCCTCAAGCATCTAAGCCACCCCCAGCTCTGTGTCTGGTCCGCAAAGGACCACACTGGAGGAGAGACTGCCCTCCGAGGTATAGGCCCCAGAGGTTGGACTCTCAAGACAATCGGGACTGAAGGTGCCTGGGGGTCCCCAAGCAAGCCCCCTTCCTAATTACACCTGAGGAACCCCGGGTATTAGTAACTGTGGGGACCAATCAACTGATTTTCCTTTGGACCCTGGGGCAACTTTCTCTGTGCTCACAGAAGCCCCTGGTCCGCTTTCCTCCTGATCCACTACTGTAATGCGACTGTCAGGATAGCCAAGCGCTATTATGTCAGTCTTCCTTAAAGCTGCAGCTGGGACTCTGTGCTATTCTCTCAAGTTTCTAATTGTGCTGGGAGTCTCCCTCACCCATTTTGGGGAGGGATATTCTGAACAAGGTCCAGGCCTCTGTTTTTATAAATATGGAATCTATTCTTTTTAACTAAACAAAATGTAAATCCTAAAGTGTGGGCTGATGGAAAAACTGTGGGTCTAGCACAAAATGCTGTTCCTATAGTTATAAAGCTCAAAGACCCTCACCTATTGCCATATCAAAAGCAGTATCCACTAAAGCCTGAGGTTAAGGAAGGGTTAAAACCCATCATTGAATATTTAAAGGAACAGGGACTATCAATTCTCTGTAATAGTCCATACAACACTGCTATTTTGGATGTAAAAATGTCAAATGATAAACAGAGGCTAATTTAAGATATATAAATAATAAGTGCCTGATCCTTATACCTTATTTTCTAAAGTTCCTGAACGAGCCAAATATATTTCAGTCACTGATTTAAAGGTTGCTTTCTAGAGTTAAACCTCTTTTAAATCATCTTCTACCTATGACATTAAGACAATTGAGAGGATTCTTGGGCATTACAGGCTATTGCTGCATTTGGATTCTGGGTTATGGGGAACTTGCTGGGCCTTTATATAAACTTCTAACTGAAACTCAGCAGGCCCAAACCAACAAGCTGGTTTGGTCCCCCAGAGACTCAAAAGGCTTTTAAGGCCCTCCAAACTTCTCTCTTGAAGGCTCCTGCTTTGAGCTTGCCCACAGGATCAGAGTTTATTTTGTTTGTTACTGAAAAAAGGCTATGGCCACATTGCTTAAGGGTTATTGCTACTTTTGCTTTGCCAATGACTAAAGCTCCTAAGTTTACTAATGGACAAAATCTTACTGTACTGATTTCTCATGATGTAAGTGGGATCTTAAACTCTAAAGTTCAGAGCAAGAATGGTTCCCTCTTTAAAGCTGCTGTAACTCAAGGGGTGTCACAAGCTCTAAGAATAGAATATCACTTACACTGTTCCTGGAGACCCCAATTTTCAGAAAAAGTGTAAAAGGCTAATGATATTATTGAGGCATCTGCATAAGGTAACTCAGGAAACACAAGACTGTTGGTTTAAAGTTTTACCCGTAGCTTTAAAGAGGGCTTGAGCTGCCCCTAAGAAGAAGGGAGTGTCTCTGTGACAGATCTCTTTTGTGCACAGATACTGTCATAGATCTGGAAGCCTTAGAATTAACTATGTGACTCAGCTTTTAGCTTTTCAACAGACTTTACTAGGAACTTAACTTCTGACCCAGCCTTTGAGTCAAACAAGCCACTGTTTGAGCCAGGAACCGAGATGGGCCTGAGAATATATGTGGGCTTGCTTCTGCTGACTCCAAAAGTCCTGAGTCTGCTGTTTGACCCTCAAGACAATGCCTTCTTTTCCTGGGCCCATTTCTACGTTGCATTCCACAATTCGTCTAATTACTGGGTCTGTGGAGTACTCTCCTGCTCATCAATTGAAGGCTCAACAAGGTGTGTTTCTCCTCATCAAGGAAAGGACTTTCCTTAACTCTGCAATGACATCCAACAATCCTAAGAATGACTGATGTAACTGACGTAATGTGACTTTTAACTTTGATTATGTTTTAACTTGGTTTAATTACTATTTTCCTTACATCTAGACCTGCATATTGGGGTTTGTTTCTAACTGTCTGAGTTTTTAAGCTACAGATGACTGTCCAGGCTCCTCCAAGTGCCATGCCCTCCTTCAACTATTACTTGGGGCCCCAGGATCTGAGACCCTCAATATGAGGGTTAGGAGAATATGTTGCCTCAACAATTTAGGGACAATGCCTCTCAACAGCAGGAAGTAGTTATGAAATGAAAACAATGCCCCTTTCCCTTGGCAACATAACTCTCCTAAAAGAAAAGGGAGGAATAAGAGGCAAGTTGATAAGAGGTTCCGGGTTCCCGAGGAGGAGAGAGGGGTCTGGAATTCTCAAGGAGGAGGAAAGGACAAACATCTTTTTTTTCTTTTCCCTCTACATTCCATAGTCTTAGTCATATAAAATAAAATGTTTTTTTCTTTAAGCCTGGAACTGATGGTTATACAACAAATAACTCAGTTTAAACGCTATACTAAGGATTATATAACAATAATGTATCATGCTTGAGGACACTTTCTCCTTCTTGACAACCTCCTGACTAATCTTGTTATCTTAAAATGTAAATTGTGGGAGTGGGTCTAGTAAGATCTTTACAAACTTGAAATAGTCTTTTGATTTATTGTAATAACCAATTTAAAAAGTGTATAACTCCCTTTCCTAAGACTAGCAAGTGGGGCACTCTCTGTCCCCCTTCTGATGTCTATGTCAGAGCTATTCTCTGTCCCTTTTAATACTCTAATAAAACTCTGCTATATAAAATCTCTTGAGTGATCAAGCCTAGTCCCTGGTTCCGAAGCTAAATCTTCTTCTTCAGAGATCACAAATTCAACATTGTTCACTGTAAGCTATTAACTGGACTGAGGGTGCCAGAAATGATCCGAAGGGAGCTGATTTTACACCCAAGAGAGATTGCATTTGGTCATCGGCAACTGCAGAGTGACACCAACAGTGAGGCAGGTTTCAGAAAGGCCCCAGTGCCCCCTGAGTCACATTTGCCCTCCCCTGACACTCTCTCATCCTGGCATCCACTCATCAGAGAACAGGAGTTTAGAGTCCTAAAAAGAAGCTAACTAGAGCAGAATCAGTGACATGGTTGGTGAATGATCAGTTCCAGGTGAAATAAAAAAGAAAAAAAAATCAGTGAACCATACAACATCACAAATAGAGAGGGTGGCCAGCCACTACAGAGTCTGTGGTAAAAAAGCGCTCCTTGGAGAGCATGTGTTCCCAAGTTCCCATAACTCCAGTGGTTAATGATAACAGTGGTGGGAACTCACCGATTTGGAAAATGAGATCAGTGAAAAGCTGGTTCCTGGAGGTCTGGAGCACAGGGGCATCATCACAACCGCTAATGTAAGTCTTGGGGAGGCCGGGGAAGAGACTAGGCAAATCTTTGGGGAGAAAATAAAACTAATTTCTCTGAAAAGTTCCCATGTGTGAAGGCATGGAAAACCAGAACACACACAATTTGATGAGAATTGTAACACATTTATAGTTTTTTTTTTTTGGTCATATAAGCTTGTGCATTTGTTTTTGAAAGTCATCGTTCTCTTTCTCCATAAGAATTAACTGTATTGTAACACTTAGAATTTGACACAGGTTTCCAGGCATAGATTCAAAGGGCTTTGACGGACCTTGACTTGAAGGGAAAAAGTCTCCAGCACCAGTCCACTCTGCAAATGTACCAAAAATGCTGTAATCATGAGGGCTAAAATGAACTATCACCTTTTTTCAGTATTTCAATTTATAATGTAATTGTCATTTCCTATTTTCTGTATGCATGAAAAATGAAACTAAAAAGATATTGATTTTAAGAATGGTTTTGTTTCTGATTTTTAAAAGACCAAGAGAGTAGTCACTTTCCTTCATTTTCAGACTCTGTTTTAAAAAGACACAAGACGATTCTCTCTGAACACAAGGACAATATGCTATTTCAAGGGAAAGAAAGTATAAGGTAGCTACTGGGGTGAAAAAGAAAATGTTCTTGCTCATCTTCATACTGTTAATAACGTTTTCTGGGAAGCCAGAGCTGTGACCTGTAATTCTGTCTGCCCGGAGGAGCACCCTGCTTCTCCTCTTGGTTAAACCTAAGGGTCATGAGGAAGCGCCAACCAGGGTGCCGTCTTCTTTATCAGGCTCACACTGGACTGTCCTGGAAGTGCTGATGAGACAACTGAGGCCCCCAGGGTGTTCCATGCTTCCAGCCACAGACACTGGTCCATAGACGGAGACTCCATACTATAGCCGTTTGCAGTATCTCTGAACCTGGGTCCCCAGGGAGGCAGTGTGTTGCAAAAGGCACAGTCTGGAGGCTGTTGGCACCTGGGTGAACCAGAGGATCTGCCCGCCTGCCCGGCTGAAGCAGGAAACGAGCACTGACGGGTGGATACAGGGACAGCAGGGTCCAGGCAGAGCTGACTGAGTCCCTTGCCCTCTTAAAGATACCATAAAAACTAATATGATTTGTGATGGGGTCAGGAGGAGAGAATAAAAAATCAATACCTTTTTGAATAGTATTAAAAACAAAAAAAAACTACATATGTTGTGTTGGCAGTGTTCTTTGAAGGCCAGACGACCCCACTCACCCAGACACTTGGGCAGAGAGCGATCCCACAGGCCATTCGCCATGCAGGTGAGGGCAGAAGATCCCAGCAGGTAGAAGCCCCTCTTGCACTGATATACAACAGTCACTCCATACTCAAAACCCCCGGCGAGGTTCTGGTGCTCGTGACGAACAGCATTTTCCACCAAGCCTGGGTCGGAGCAGTTCACCACTGCAGAGGGAAGCACATCACACATAGTTTACACGCAGCTCTAGTTACAACCCTGGAGGGGAGGATGGCAACCCACTGCAGTGTCCTCAGCTGGGAAATCCAAGGGGGACAGAGGAGCCCGGTGGGCTGCAGGCCAGGGGGTCACAAAGAGTCAGACATGGCTGACTAAACAACAACGACAACATTTATAAATGAAACAGACTGCAGAGAAGGTGAACTCTTCTTCGTGGTTTTGGGAAGTTCGTAAAATGACAACCTCACAGCCAAGGCTTAGTGTGAACTCCTGCAGCCTTGACGAGCTCCACTTACTGCTCTGGGTCACCAGGCTTCAAAAATATATCGAGCAACATATTGGCTTCTACAGCAATTTTAACATGAGGCTGATAGCTTTTAACTGCTTCCTAATAATAAGCTTCTTCAATGTAAAGTGTAAAATTAGTTTTCCTGGTTATATTTTTACATTATGAAAATGTTAAAGTAGAAATGGCTGAAGTTAAAGTCTTTGTATGTGAATGTGAGGGTTTAGGACAGCCTGGGACACACAAATTAATTCTACCCCCTACCCCCATCAACATGTATTAATGCACCAATATGTGCCCGCAGTGATTTCTGTTAAATGTCTGTGCTAAGTCGCTTCAATCGTGTCTAACTCTTTGTGACCCCATGGACTTTAGCCTGCCAGCCTCCTCCATCCAGGGATTTCCCAGGCAAGAATACTGGACTGGGTTGCCATGCCTTTCCCCCAGGGGATCTTCCCAACCCAGGGACTGAACCCACATCTCTTATGTCTCCTCCATTGGCAGACAGGTTCTTTACCACTAGCACCACCTGAGAAGCCTTCCATCAACACTTAATAGAGTGTAAAATAAGGTGACCACTGGTTTGAGGTCTTCCCCTGTAGAAAGCGCCTGGTCGGGAAGGGGAGCAGCTGCCACAGGTGCAGAGGAGAGAAGGGGCCAGAACTGTCTGCATTCTGACTGCCCAGGGCTGAACAGGCAGCTGCGGGAGCCATGCTCTCACCCACATTTCAGACCTGCAGCAACTGCTACACTCTTCTGGTTGGAGACATAGTCTCTAGCAGAGGGTAACACATCAGAGCGAAACTGGTAGCAGACTTACTGTCGGGGTCTCCCCACATCCCAGCATCACACCCCTCAACACGCTAAGCACAGAGACCTGGCCTTGATGTTCAGGTGTTCAAACCTGACACAGGACAGGAAGTCCTCAGCTGGAGAGAAAGGGAGACATCGAGCCACACACGCAGCCCACCTGGAGTCCCGGGGGACGTTTGTGTTTACTGGGGGTTAAGACATTCATGGAATGGATCAGCAGCATGTCTGAGGTCACAAAGGTGGCTACACCGGAGCTAGGAGAGGCTCAGAGCTCCGGACTACCTGCGGACTCCTGAACCTCCTGCAGTGGGCGTAGGGCTTTGTGAGAAAAGGGAGGAGGGGCGGGAGAGGAGGAGGGAGGGAGGAGGGAGGAAAGAACCATTTCCTTATCTTCTTAATTCTTTCATTTTATCTTACAGTTTGTGTTTACATTTCTTTTTCTATGTTTACTCCTGTTTCTTGCTTATTTCTTATTTTCTTTTATGGTTCATTAAAAATCTGATCACAAACAGGAAATATAAGAAACTGATACTTCATAATGGAAACTATAGCCAAATTAAATTCTTTGGCTATAAGAAAAAAATGGGTAAGGATTAGTTCACTCATTAAAAAAAAAAATTCGTAGTATTAGAGTTTTGAGTAATATTTGTTTTTAAATTTTCTGATAGAAGGGATTATGCAAACTTGAGAGGACGACTGAAGGTGAGATGACTCTGCAGTGTTCAGTGTATGGCGCAGAATAAATGCAGCTTGTTTACTAACTGCATGAATCAAAATTTAAATATAAGATTACTGGCCACGGGAAAAAAAAAAAACAAAAAATAATTTATGAGGATTTTTCAAATACATGAAGGTTACCTTTCATTTTTTATCAATAACTGATAAGAATAAAGAAACTAAATAATGAGACATTCAGGTTGGATAAAGAAGAAACATTCTAATTGATTGTTATTGATTCTAGTTAAATTTCAGAGACAGGTCGGGGTAGGGACACTGAGAACCTACTATGCATCGGGCACTGTGCTAAGTGTGTCACATGCACTGGTTTACTTAGAACTCACAGAAACCCAGACTTTCTTTGCCCAGTTGTAGAAGAAAACTGATGTTCTCCAGTGAAGTTGAGGATTAACTCACTCTAAGACCCTGGATTTGTAACAGGAGGGAAAGTGGCAGGGCACAACTTTTGAGAGGATGACATAGCCCAAGAACACAACATAAACCGATTAGAATCAAATAGGACCAAGATGACACACAAGACTCGACCTTAATCCTCAATCAACAAGCGAAATGGCACATCAGAAGTGCCATGACAGTTCCAAGGAACTGTTACAAGACCAAGGAGTAGGCAGTGGCCCAGATCCTGGAAATCTCCCCCCTTCTGAAATATAGTTGTAATAATCCTCCCACTCATTAGCATATGCAATTACCAAGCCTATAAGAACTAACCACACCAAATTTCGTGGCCGCATTCGCCCTCCGCCAGGGCCCACATTCATCTGCAGAGCATGCTTCTCTCTGTATCTGAATAAATTAACTTCTTACCCATCACTTTGTCTCTCACTGAATTCTTTCCAGGATGAGACATCAAGAACCTGAGCTTCATTAGGTCCTGAAACCAGGTACTGTGGATTTTGGCTGGGTTTGAGTCCCAGCCATGTAGATTCAAGTCCAAAACTGGGTTTTGACTGGGTTAGAGTTCCAGCCGTGTGGGTTAGAGTCCCAATCTGAAGTAAACAGTTCCAGATTCAGTTATGTGAGTTTAATAAGCTTTTGTTTTGTTTGCTTGTTTCCCTTTCCATTCCTCTCTAATCAGAACAGAGCCTTCACTCACCCCATAGTTTCTTAATTTTCTTTATTCTCATGTATGTAACAACAAAGTACATATATTCTCTGCATTAAAATGACCAATCCTACAAAACTGTAGATAACATGGAAAAAAATAAAACCTCCTAATGTTTGCCTGTAACACAAACATTTTTACATGAGGAAATAAAACACTGTGACTCATCCTAAGACTGTCAGACTTGGGTCTACTTCGTTTCTTTTCCTTGAACTTGACACGTATTTTGGAATTTCAGAGACAAAGACTCAGAGAATGCTCTTCTTTAGCAACAGGGCCTCAAAACAGCAGATGTAAACCCGACTCTTAGAGTAGACACGACAATGTCTATTTTCATTCTGTGTTGCAAAGTCTGCAGCCATATAACTTATTTACTCCAGAAATATATTACTATTAGTAGGAAAGGGTGGCTTTTTAATGTATGTATTTTCCTGGCCCTGTTTGTAAAGGTAGCATGGGGGTTGAGTCATTTCCTGTAGGTTTTTGTCGATCCATCACTCAGTCGTGTCCAACTCTTTGTGACCCTATGGACTACAGCATACCAGGCTCCTCTATCCTTCACTGTTTTCTGGAGTTTGCTCAAACCCATGTCAATTGAGTCAGTGATGCCATTCAACCATCTTATCCTCTGTCATCCCCATCTCCTCCTGCCTTCAATCTTTCCCAGTTCCTGGATGACGGTGATCTGATTTATCACAAATGCATCAGGCATGGTCTCCTCATAAGGAGACGGCTGAGTCTGAGGATAAAATGTGACTCACGGTGGAGAGACTGTGGAAATCTGCATCTAAATCAGCCTCACTGAGCACAGATTTACCTGGAGTTTCATTGCAAAGTTCTGGTGGAGTTTCTCTTTCCCATCATTAACCAAATACTATAGGGCTGGCTTCTCAGGGGACTCAGATGGTAAAGAACCCACCTGCCAGTGCAGGAGACACAGGTTCAATCCCTGGGTTGGAAAGATCCTGTAGAGAAGGAAATGGAAACCTACTCCAGTATTCTTGTCTGGGAAATCCCATGGACAGAGGAGCCTGGCAGATGGCAGTCCACGAGTGGCAAAGCCAGACACGTTCTCAGACACAACTCAGGAGCTAAGCATGCATCCTCAGGATTCCACAGCTTATTGACCATCCCATCCACCCACCCCTCCACCCACCCCCTCCCCCCCGCCTCCCGCCCTGACCGGATTAGACATGGGGGAACTGTATTCAACATTTGGAAGGGGGAAGAAATGAAGCACAACAGCATGCTTACACAAGCTACAAGACCTTAGACCTTCTGGAGAATTATGAAAGGAATCACACAGAGAAGAATCAGGCCATAATGCAGGGCACATGGAGAATCTCTGGAAATTGTGTTAATAAGGGAGTTATTTCTGTTAAATTCAACTTTTAAAATTTCTTGTCATTTTTTTTATGACACTTTACTATCCTTATGAGCCTGACCTCTAAAACCATGCTTTCCCTCATTGAATAATATTCATGTAAATTCTGTGAATTAGACAGTACCCCGTACTTCATAAATGAAGCAACAGAGAGTAACATAAAGTGTGTGCAGGAGGCATCTGACTCACTGGGGGATTTCTAATCCCCTCGAGGCTGGGATGACAATACTTGTCAGTCATCTCCCCCTTAATCAGAGGTTTTGGAGGTGACAGCTTTTAAAATTAAGTACTCATTTTAAAGGTCTGCTCTTGCAAAGGTAGGGCCAAGAGAACAAGAAGACAAGTCACAGGATAAGAGACAATATTAGAAAAGACACAGCTAATAAAGGATGGCTACCCAAAACTGAAAAAGAACTCTTAAAACTCAACAATGGAAAATAACTCAACTGAAAAATGAGCCACAGATCATAACTGACCCCGCAGAAGAGAAGACTTACAGATGGCAAATAAGCACATGGAAAGATGCTGCAGGTCATATGTCATCAGGGAGGTGCAAATTAAACAAAGATGAGATGCCACTGCACACCTATCAGAATGGCCGCCACTCGGAACGTGGACAACTGCAGATGCTGACTTGATGGGGAGTCGGAACTCTCATTCGGTGGGGATCAGACTGTGCAGCTCATTATGAAGACAGTTTGGAGGTTTCTTACTGAATTAAACATAACTCTTACCATACAATCCAGAAATCCTGTTCCTTAATATTTACCCAAGGGAGTTAAAAACTTCTGTCCACACAGAAACCTACATGGGAATGATTACAGCAGGTTTACCTCCAGTTGTCAAAACTTGGAAACAACCAAGATGTCCCTCAGGAGGTAAATCTACAGATAGACTGTGATCCTTCCAGACACAGGATTTTGCTCATTCCTAAAAACGTACTATCAAGCCATTAAAAGGCACAGAGGAAACTTAAATGCACACACTAAATGAAAATTCAGATCTGAAATGGTTACATATTGTGGTTCCAACTTGACATTCTAGAAAAGGCAAAACTATGGAGATGGTAAAAAGATCAGGGGTCGCCAGGTGCTGAGGGGAAGGAGGAGGGCTGAGCAGGCTGAACAAGGAAATGTTAGGGCTGTGAAAACACTGGGCAGGTACAGCAATGACAGCTACCTGTCCTCATGTGTGCGTGCTAAGTTGCTTCAGTTATGGCCCACCCTTTGCGACCCCATGGACAGTAGCTCACTAGGCTCCTCTGTCCATGGAGTTCTCTCGGCAAGAATATTGGAGTGAGTTCCATGCTCTCCTCCAGGGGATCTTGCCAACCCAGGGATCGAATTCAAGTCTCCAATGTCTCCTGCATTGGCAGGCGGGTTCTTTACCACCATTGCCACTTGGGAAGCCACATGGCATCATACACCTGTCCAAACCCATAGGTCCTATGTTAAAACTAAAACCCTGGCTTTCCCTTGTGGTCCAGTGGTTAAGATTCTGCCTTGCAGTGCAGGGGACATGTTCAATCCCTGGTCTGGGATAATTCCACAAGCCAAGGGGCAACTAAGCCTTTGAGCTTGTCCTCAGGCCCTAGAGTCCATGCTTTGCTATAAGAGAAGCCACCACAAGAGAATCCTGAGCAGTTCAACTAGAGAGCAGCCATCACTCACTACAACTAGAGAAAACCCCAAACAGCAGCAAAGACCAGGCACAGCCAAAGTATACCATGTAGGTTCATCACTGTTAACAAATGCACCACGTTGTGGGGATGTTGATAATTAGGGGTGTGCACTGTGGGGACAAGGGGTACTGGGAAACCTCTGCACCTTCTTCTCAATCTTGCTATGAACCTCAGTTCAGTTCAGTTCAGTGGCTCAGTCGTGTCCGACTCTTTGCGACCCCATGAATCGCAGCATGCCAGGCCTCCCTGTCCATCACCAACTCCTGGAGTTCACTCAGACTCACGTCCATTGAGTCAGTGATGCCATCCAGCCATCTCATCCTCTGTCGTCCCCTTCTCCTCCTGCCCCCAATCCCTCCAAGCATCAGAGTCTTTTCCAATGAATCAACCCTTCGCATGAGGTGGCCAAAGTACTGGAGTTTCAGCTTTAGCATCATTCCTTCGAAAAAAATCCCAGGGCTGATCTCCTTCAGAATGGACTGGTTGGATCTCCTTGCAGTCCAAGGGACTCTCAAGAGTCTTCTCCAACACCACAGTTCAAAAGCATCAATTCTTTGGTGCTCAGCTTTCTTCACAGTCCAACTCTCACATCCATACATGACCACAGGAAAAACCATAGCCTTGACTAGACGGATCTTAGCTGGCAAAGTAATGTCTCTGCTTTTGAATATGCTATCTAGGTTGGTCATAACTTTCCTTCCAAGGAGTAAGCATCTTTTAATCTCATGGCTGCAATCACCTTCTGCAGTGATTTTGAAGCCCCCCAAAATAAAGTCTGACACTGTTTCCACTGTTTCCCCATCTATTTCCCATGAAGTGATGGGACCAGATGCCATGATCTTCGTTTTCTAAATGTTGAGCTTTAAGCCAACTTTTTCACTCTCCTCTTTCACTTTCATCAAGAGGCTTTTGAGTTCCTCTTCACTTTCTGCCATAAGGGTGGTATCATCTGCATATCTGAGGTTATTGATATTTCTCCCGGCAATCTTGATTCCAGCTTGTGTTTCTTCCAGTCCAGCAATTCTCATGATGTACTCTGCATATAAGTTAAATAAGCAGGGTGACAGTATACAGCCTTGACATACTTCTTTTCCTATTTGGAACCAGTCTGTTGGTCCATGTCCAGTTCTAACTGTTGCTTCCTGACCTACATATAGTTTTCTCACGAGGCAAGTCAGGTGGTCTGGTATTCCCATCTCTTTCAGAATTTTCCATAGTTTATTGTGATCCACATAGTCAAAGGCTTTGGCATAGTCAATAAAGCAGAAATAGATGGTTTTCTGGAACTCTCTTGCTCTTTCCATGATCCACCAGATGTTGGCAATTTGATCTCTGGTTCCTCTGCCTTTTCTAAAACCAGCTTGAACATCAGGGAGTTCATAGTTCACGTATTGCTGAAGCCTGGCTTGGAGAATTTTGAGCATTACTTTACTAGCTTGTGAGATGAGTGCAATTGTGCGGTAGTTTGAGCATTCTTTGGCATTGCCTTCTTTGAAACTGGAATGAAAACTGACCTTTTCCAGTCCTGTGGCCACTGCTGAGTTTTCCAAATTTGCTGGCATATTGAGTGTAGCACTTTCACAGCATCATCTTTCAGGATTTGAAATAGCTCAGCTGGAATTCCATCACCTCCACTAGCTTTGTTCGTAGTGAGCCCAAGAAAGCATCACTATGAAGAAAGCTATGAACCTAAAACTGCTCTAAAGAAAAAATCTATTAAAAAAGAAAAGTTCTTTCCAATTTTTCAGGAAAAGGCAGGAAGAAAAGACAAGTCAAAATTAACACTGACGTCATTAAAAAGAACCCTGGCCTCCTTCACACTGAGCCATAGACTGCTAAAGGACCAGCACCTATTGTAAAACACCAAGTGAAAGTGAAAGTTGCTCAGTCGTGTCTGATTCTTCGCAACTCTGTGGATTATACAGTCCATGGAATTCTCCAGGCCAGAATACTGGAGTTGGTAACCTTTCCCTTCTTCAGGGGATATTCCAAACCCAGGAATTGAACCCAGGTCTCTTGCATTGCAGGTGGATTCTTTATTAGCTGAGCCAAAAGGGAAGCCCAAAACACCAAGAACTATTTTTAAATCACAGGCATTTGATTTCTTCTCTGTTGCTTTGGCATAAGTTGGGTGAAAATGATGGAGAAGGAAATGGCAACCCACTCCAGTATTCTTTGCCTGGGAAAACCTGTGGACAGATGATCCTGGCAGGTACAGTCCATGGGGTTTGCACAGGAGTATAGACATGACTTAGCAACTAAGCTACGACAAAGGAAAATGAGGTACAGAAAAGTTATTTTGATAATTAAAAGCCTGCTCTTTGAATTTATTCCATCTTTCCTTTAGCCAGAATGTCCCATGTCCAGTGGGCAATTTCAGTTGCTGGGGGCCTTTCTCCCTAATTAACCAGCCCTGATCTCTAAATTATTATCTGCTTAAAGGTATGAATTATTTCAGCCAGCTCTGTGTTGACAGTGTATGGCATAGCACTCAGAACACACTTGCTGCTGCTAAGTCACTTCAGTCGTGTCCGACTCTGTGCAACCCCATAGATGCAGCCTACCAGGCTCCCCCGTCCCTGGGATTCTCCAGGCAAGAACACTGGAGTGGGTTGCCATTTCCTTCTCCAATGCATGAAAGTCGAAAGTAAAAGTGAAGTCGCTCAGTTGCTTAATAAATGTTAGGTTGAGGAGAAGGATTCTGGAGGAATGGATCTAGACATCCCTTCAAGCCTAAGACATCAAAGACACAGCTATGCCATAAACCCCTGTGAAGATTAACTGGACCCAAATTTATGTGCCTCCATTTTTAAGCATTCTTACAGTTGAGCTATCTTTCCCTGTTATAGTAGATAGAGAAAACAGTTTGATTAAAGCTTTTTAACCTTTAGCTAGGTCCCTCTAGTCAGAGCTATGGTTTTTCCAGTGGTCATGTATAGATGTGAGAACTGCACATAAAGAAAGCTGAGCACTGAAGAACTGATGCTTTTGAACTGTGGTGTTGGAGAAGACTCTTGAGAGTCCCTTGGACTGCAAGGAGATCCAACCAGTCCATCCTAAAGGAAATCAGTCCTGAATATTCCTTAGAAGGAGTGATGCTGAAGCTGAAGCTCCAATACTTTGGCCACCTGATGTGAAGAGCTGACCCATTAGAAAAGACCCTGATGCTGGGAAAGATTGAGGGAAGGAGAAGGATATGACAGTGGATGAGATGTTTGGATGGCATCACCGATTCAATGGACATGAGTTTGAGTAGGCTCTGGGAGTTGCTGATGGACAGGGAGGCCTGGCGTGCTACAGTTCATGGAGTCACAAAGAGTGGGACATGACTGAGTGACTGAACTGAACCTTTAGCTTATCTCTGCAGTTGCTGGAACAAGTGGTGGACACCATAGCCCAGTCTCTCCACTGCCATCCAAGTGCCCAGGGCTCGGGGCAGATACGTGGGCCCCGTGCTTCCCTGTGAGAGGGGGTGAGTGAGTCACCATGGCTATCACAGCCGTGCCTACACCATGCTCAGGAAGCACTAGGGGCTGCTGGAGTGTCCCACTGAAGGGGAGGGGCCAGCCATACGTAGAAGCCAACTAGTTGTGCCAGCTCAAACATTCCAAGCATCCCCTAACTCCAGTCATCTCAATCACTGCCCCTGCCTAATAGGATTAATGATTACATGTAATCTACAAGGTTAACCTGCCAATGTCCAGGCTGACCAGATGCCCCACATTGTCAGGAGACCAGCATGAGCTTTGGGATGAGAAACCAGGGGCATCTCTGTGAGATACTCCACCCTTTCCTTCCCCAGGACTTCCCTGAGGCTCAAATGGTAAAGAATCTGCCTGCAATGCAGGAGACCCAGGTTCAATCCCTGGGCCAGGAAGATCCTCTGGAGAAGGGAATGGCAATTCACTCTAGTATTCTTGCCTGGAGAATCCCATGGACAGAGAAGCCTGGTGGGCTACAGTCTGTGGGGTCACAAAAAGTCAGATGTGACTGAGTGACTAACACTTCACTTCTCCTCCCCCAATAGGACACACCTGAAGCCTGCCTTCTGGAGACAGTGACAACAAGGAACCTGGGGGTCTGCTCTTCATGGTAAGACTTTCTCATGTTGAAAAGTGAGTTTTAGAGGGAAGTGGAATGAGGAGGCATTACTGTTTTTGAGCTGCAGCCAAGCACTCTGATATAGACGTGTGCCAGCATGGACAGGTAGGTAGCCAAATTTCAAGTAACTGCCTTTTGAAGCACAGCCTGAATTCCCATCCTGCTGTTGCTTTTGAATAGAGCTCCCTTGTGTACCCAGTGGGAAGGTGGATGATTGTCAGAGCACGGGACCTTTGTATGTGTCTGGCTTTAATACTGTTATTACCAAAAACAAACAGAAATAAAACTTCACCTTCACATGGAAGAACGTTCACCTTCAGTATGAGAGATGTTTTAATGGAAGGTAATTGGAGCAAAACCTTAAACAGCATGAGCTAAAGACTACAAGATGAACCTGTCAATGTCCAAGTTCTCTAAACTCTTAAAAACTCAAAAACTACAGAGCAGCATTTCCTTGGAAATTTAAGTGTTAATCCAAATCTGTGTGACGATTTTTAAAGAAGCAAATTTCTAAAACTTGAGATCTAAGTGTGAGTGTGAAAGTTGCTCAGTTGTGTTCAACTCTTTGCAACCCCACGGACTACACAGTCTATGGAAGTCTCCAGGCCAGAATACTAAATGAGTAGCCATTCCCTTCTCCAGGGGATCTTCCCAATCCAGGGATCAAACCCAGGTCTCCCACATTGCCAGTGGATTCTTTACCAACTGAGCTATCAGGGAAGCCCTGAGATCTAAAACTTGAGATCTAAAAGCAGTTAGAACTTCTTAAGTACATCCCTAAGTCTAGAATTGTAAGGACCAAAGGCATGGAATATACGTGGTAGAGATAAATGAGTGTCTAAGTGAGGAGAAGGATAAATGGAAGAAGTCTTTGAAGCACAGAGTCCCAGGGTTTTATGACTGAATATCTGGCCAAAGATCAGAGACCATGGAGAGATTTGTGTGTCATTCTCAGAAACGTTATTCCACCATGTGGAAAGTGGGTGCAGAAGCCCTCCAAGCAGGCAGACAGGCCCCCTGGTGTGTGGTTGCCCCCATTAACCAGGGGCTCTCCTACCTCGGCAGGTGGGCAGGGGGCTGCTCCACTGGCCATTGCTCCGACACTGGGCTCGAGACGCACCCTGCAGCAGGTAGCCGGGGTTGCAGGTGAAGTTCACCACATCGTTCAGGTTGAACTCGCTGCCATTGGTCAACCCGTGGGCAGGGTTCCCTGGGTGTCCACAGGTGATGGCTATGGAGGAAGACAGGTCCACATGGTGGTCAGAAGATGAACAAGTCATCACCTTCACCTGGAATTCTTTATTCATACATATCATATGTGTTAAACGTGTTAATGAGAGGGTTGACAGTGGATCAGATATGTTACAGACTGTGTTTATATTTGGAAGCAGAAATCAGGAGGAAGAGTCATGGGTTGAACCCACAGGTTTTTCTTATAAATAATTGTGGAAAATAACCAGCACCTGCCTTTGTTCATAATCATAATTTCTTATTTACTTCATGATGGGATATCAAGTAACTTTGAAATAAAACAATGGAAAACAAGATGCAAAATTTTTCTGTTAATCATGAGTTTTGAATATGTTTCCCTTAGAAAACATCAAGCTAATTTTGTGGAACTGGCATTTTGAAACATTAAAGGAATTTAGCTGAAAATTTAAATTATGAATGTATAAATTATTCCAAAATCAATGTAAACATCATGAAATTAGCAAAAATGTGTGCATGCTCAAATCCTATTTTCTTTGACATCCCCCATTTATGCAGTCAACTGTGATGCCCACAATCACAGTAACACAAATCAGGAAGATACTCTTGACTGGCCCTTTCAAAAGAAACACATTACAGCTGTAAAACTGGTGTTCTTCTCACTTATCTTGTCAACCATTTTCCCTTTCAAGTAAAACTTTCACCCTTGACCTTTGTACATTTACCATAGCACTATCACAGAGAAAATCCGTCACTTTTGTAAACTTACATCAATGTTCCCTTTATTTAGGAAAATAGAGAACATATTAGGAAAAATTGGTTTACAAGGAAATTTGCAATGGAGGTACAATCTCTTCTAAAAATAGGAGTTGGCATTTGCCTTTGAAGTTAGAAAGTTTGAGGACAATTGTTACATACAATTTCACCTTCTACGAAAGGAACGACTGCATTCAAAGCTGTCTGTGTTCTTGACGAAGCAATGACAGAAACACAAAACAGCACAGAAGACTGGAGGTGGACACGGGGGGCACCTGCGAAGCTGATCTGCAGCCTCAGGCTCAGCAGCTCTACCCTCCTCTAGTCAGAGGTGCTGTCTACCTGGTCATCCTGTGGTGACATCTAGGGGAATAAATGCCTGACATCCTCATCCTGGGACCCCTCTGAGATGAGCTGGTGAGCAAACACAATGTGGATGGGAGGCTGGCAGAGGGCTGGGAAAACATGGAATGGGAGGGGGACCAGAGACAGAAGTGGGGGAGTGCCCATGTTCTCTCTCTCCCGTCAGCGCTCCATCTTCTCCTCTGAGATCAAACATGTCTGTGCTACAACTTAATGACGAAAGGAAAACACCCCTAAGGGAAACACCGCCCAGATTAGTTCACAGAAGGTACTTACGGACACAGACTGGGGTGTGTCCGGACCACTTGTGGTCTTGCAAGCATATCCGGACGGAAGTCCCTACGAGCCGGAAGCCGGGGTTGCACTGATAAACCACTGTGTCCCTGTAACTGAAGCCATCGCCGCTGATGTGGCCATTCACGATGGGGTCTGGGGAGCCACAGTGGCCGGCTGGAAAATGAACAAAACCAAAAAAACACGCTGGAGAATATGTCTTCTGTAAAAGCACCACATTTATGGGCAAACAACAAGGTCCTCCTGTTTAGCACAGGGAGCTACATGGAACAGCCTGGAATACACCAGAATGGAGGAGAACGTGAAACAGATTATGTATCATGTGTAACTGAGTCACTCTCCTGTAGAGAAGAGACTAACACAATGTCAGTGGACTATATATCAATAAAAAGTTATAGAAGCAACACATTCATAATTTACCTTTACTGTCAAGTAACTAACAGCCTTGAATACAAACTTTATATACATATATATATGATATGTTTTCCTTTTCAGCTTAATTTTTCTCAACAGTTGTGGGAACATAAGTAATATTTCAAATAGAAAATTATTAAAGGGTATCCCCTAGTTATGGTTTTTCCATTTATTTCTTCTACTGATTTTTCATTCATATTTTATGGTATTTATCTGGTAAATAAAAGCCAAAAGAAAGGAAGAGACACTTGGAATTAATGTAAGTTCCATAACCCTGTTGAATATGTGTAGCAAGGAAAAGTATGGAAGGATTTCCAGTGAGAGATTAGATTCCTGAACTATTTATGAAATTCTAGAGGAAGGACTGGGTTATAAAATAAACCCAATTTCAGGAAACATCCATTTGAGTCATGTTTCCGGGCCAGCAGTGCTGGGGATTCAATGAGGAGTAAGGCAGTCATAAGAGGCCTGACACAGAAAGCATCCCAGGGAGTTTCATCTTACAGAGGTGAGGAATGGGGAGGGGACATGTAGCCCAGCCGGGCATCAGACGCCCTGACAGAGGCAACACTGAAGGCCTAAAGGGGGCACACCATTAGGCAGATCAAGGCGTCTAGTCCCTGTATTGAGAAACTTGATTTGATTTATTTTTAAAGTCTCAGTTAAAATGAAGATTATGGAGTTATGGGACCAAACTATTCATTTTCCAGAAGGGCACCCATTTTAGCCTTTTAGGTTACAGCCTTGCACAGTTCACACTCTATGTTGTGCAACTTCCCGAATTCGGGCTACATTTAGCTATTACTGTTCCAGTGAGCACTAGTGCATGCACGCTAAGTTGCTCTAGTCATTTGTTTGCAACCCCATGGACTATAGTCCACCAGGCTCCTCTATCCATGGGATTCTCTAGGCAAGAATACTGGAGTGAGTGCCATGCCCTCCTCCAGGGGATCTTCCCAGTCCAGGGATCAAACCCATGTCTCTAGTCTCCTACATTGGCAGGCAGGTTCTTTACCACTAGCACCACCTGGGAAGCCCTCCAGTGAGCACAATCAGCAGCAAAGGAAGGACAAGAAACTCTATTAACAGAAAAAAAAGAGAGAGAGAGAGAGAGAATTGGGACGAGGGATGAGGGCAGCCCTGCACGTTTCAAGAGAAAGTATCTCCTAAATTAAATAAAGTGATGTGCTTATCTGGGAGACCTCACACTGGGATGCCAGGCCTCTGGGTTTTGTGTTTGCTTGTTTCTTTTTCATTAGCATTTGGCTTCAGCTTAAACAAGATCACTAAACACTTTCAGGCAATTCTGCAGCCAGTATCATTGCACCTAGGTTAGGAGGCTGGATTTCCTGACAAATGTGTCAGAAATGGTTCCATCAAAATATGGGCAAAAAATCTCAGAGTGAAGACCATGTGGATTATGCTATTTTTACTTCAATCCGACTCATTAATTTAATAATCTGCCACAAATCAGAACCTGAGAGCTCTGGCTAGAAAGGAGCAAGTGATTTAGGTAGAATACTGTAAAACTGCAACTGCACATGATTTTTAATTCAATGGATGGGTTGACAGACAGAGAGATATATCTTAAAGGAATGGATGTATTTTCTTTGAGTTTAAGTTTTTAATTACAAATTCTATTATTTCCACATTCCTAGAACATTATATTTTAATTCTCCATTTTCTTCCTGCTGAGGACAAGCATTACTATGGAGTGGGTAATTCTCCAACTGCTTAAAATTGTTCTTGAGAGTCATTAGCAGAATCAGGAATTCCATGCCATGGTGGCTGCTTTCAGTTCTGGACAAGTGACTGTCTCACACACTAAACCATGGAAAACATCATTCATGGGCTAGCTAAGATGAGCTGCACGGTGGAATGGGAATTCCATGAAATTCCAGAATGACAGATTCTATACATGTGATTGGGTCACAAGGATCTGAAGGTTTCACCTCATCTACAGAATGACTCCTCTGGGCCTTAAGCTGCAAGATCACTGGTCTCTAAGTTTATGCTACTTCAGGTATAATGACAGTGGTGGTATTGTTTTCATTTACTATATTTTGGTTAGTTAGATGTCCCAAACAGAAGAGAGAACTTCTTTTTGTGTGTGTGTGGTGGTGGGGGGGGGGGGATGCTTTTTATTTATTGTTTTAAATTAAATTTCTTTTAACTATCTTTCTCTAAGACTGAATTAGGAGGAATAAAATCCATGGAACAAATTCTGCTAAAACACAGAGTAGAGGCAAGGTCAACTCTCAGAAGTTGTGTTGGGGAGGCCATGAGCCAAACCCAAGGAGAACATGGGACCCCCAGGGGATTCTCGGTTTCCTCCCAGGTCCAGGGATTCCTGCAAACTCATCAGGAGTGGGAACTGGCCATGGTGGACGGCAGCCATGCCCCCTGTGGGAGCCCCGCTCACAGTCAGAAGCACAGAGAAGCCACCAGCCAGGGCCCTGATATCAATCAGCTTGGGCTAGCACATGGGCCAGCGGAACCCGATCTTCCCGGGTGTGATGTGTCTATTCCACCACGGCAGGGCCTCCGCAGACCCTGCCTCTCCAGTCAGCAGTTCTGGAAGGTTGCTGTCCAAATTCTACACACAGACGCCATTGTGGTTTTTCAGTCACTAAGTCATGTTCAACTTGTTGCAACCCCATGGACTGCAGCGCATGAGGCTTTCCTGCACTTCACTATCTCTGTGAGCTTGCTCAAACATTGAGTCAGTGATGCCATCCAACCATCTCATCTTCTGTCACCCTCTTCTTCTTCTGCCCTCAGTACTTCCCAGCATCAAGATATTTTCCAATGAGTCAGCTCCTTTACATCGGGTGGCCAAAGTATTGGAGCCACAGCTTCAGCGTCAGTCCTTCCAATGAATATTCAAGGTCTATTTCCTTCAGGATTGACAGATGCCTTAGTATGTGTTGTAGACTGACAACATAATTGCATGACAGAACAAAAGCTTTGCCAGCTTGTTTCTAGTGGAGTGACTATTCTGAACACTGCCCTGGGATGAATGGAATCCTTCCATCCTTCAGCCCCCACACCTGCTGCCGCATCCAGGCATCTGAAAGGGAGCCCCGGGCAGGTGTATTTCAGAGATGGGGTCTCCCCATGGATAGGGTTTTGCATTGTCCAGGTGAGCTCTCTGCACTGCACCTTGTCTCTGATGTTGCAATGATCATGGCCTGCAATGTGACAAACTGCACCACCTTTCAGGGGTGACTTCACTGAGCGATGGACACAGAGTGTCAGAGGTCAGTCAGCAGCCTGAACATCCAGTGAATGGACAGATCGAATGCTTCTTCCAAGACAATCTGTGTTAGAGTCTCCTACAATTACCTAGACTCATGCAATTTCAGAAGGAAATTCTGTGGTTTGGGAACTGAATCCAGTTCCCCTGGACCCACAGACACCTGCTCCTCCAGGAGACCCATTGGGCACCCTGGCTCCCAGGTGACAGGGTGTCCTGGTCTGGGCAGACCTAGATCCTGCATCTCTCATTGTGGAGGTTGGGTGTTCACAGGAACTGAACAAGTGTGCCTCCTGTCACAAGGCCCCTCTCTCACACTCTCAACACACACACACATTTCCCACACCCCAGAATCCCCTATTTTAAGGTCACATTTTCACTGTGCCAGTTTGTATCAGGACAAATACTAAATATTGGTTTGGGGATTGGAAGTGAATACATTCACACATTTTTACAAAATCTGCACACCAAGTTTTTCAGCCTCTGTATTTGCTTTGTGATTACTGGCACTCATTGCTGAAAATAAAATAAGAAGCATTACAACTATGCTGTACCTGCAGGAGACTGAAAATGCAGTCTGCTTCATTCTGCCAGCTCCACCAGCAACTCCAGCTGGGGGGCTAAAGGCCTATTTGGTGGTGACTTTTAAAGCCAGTTTACAAACTTCCACCTGAGTGTTAATAAATGGTCATGAGATTTCAGATGGATCAGATCCCCTTATGTGTGGAAAACAGGCTAATGGCTGAGCAGGAAACACTGATTATGCATTTAAATCTCTAGATCTGACATATTCATGAGGGAACACACTTGAGTTCCCACAAATGAGACTTTTTTCTCTTAATGAGCAATTTTGGGGGGTATCCTTGAGTATCTTTGTGGAAATCAGAGAAACTATAGTGTTGTAGTAGGTGCCTGAATCTTTGCAATGATCGGCAGGTGGGGTGTGATGAGCTGGACGACATTCAGGGCCCTTAGTAACACCAACAACCAAGACTGGTCCCTTTGCCTCAGAATACATTTGTATCAAGTCTCTATTTGGCACACTCTGAAAGTGAAAGCGTTGGTCACTTAGTTTCGTGTCCGACTCTGCAACCCCATAGACTGCAGCCCACCAAGCTCTGTCTGTGGGATTTCCCAGGCAAGAATCAATACTCAACTTAAATATGTCCTTTATTTTAGGTTTCCCTGCAGAAGGAGACTCTGCCTCTAGGACCATCTGTTTACAATACCATATGGTGAGGGTTGTTTTGTCTTAAACGCAGAAAATGGAAATAGTTTTTCTTACCTCTTCTTCTCCACCTTTAGTCTATGAGTTCTAGAGCAGGGTCCTGGCCTCTGCACCACCTCTGAGCCCCTGCCTGATCCAGAGGGGCATCTCTGAAAGGATATGGATTCCTTCCACATCTTGTTGCCATAGTCCCTGACCCTCAGCACCACGGGACCACACAGAGCTCCCTGAGGACCGCCTGCCCCTCTGCTCTGCATCTCTGCAGCTGTCCCCAGTTCTGTGGGGTGACTTACTCCTGGAATGACTGACTCAAGTCTGTTTCTGTGGGTTTGGAGACACCTCTGCTCATGAAAGTCCCCCCACCCCCAATATGGGAAGCATTTTGTGTGGATCGCTCCCCTGCCACTCATTAATCTCAACTTTTTATTAAAGATAGTGGGTTTTTATCTTATTTATTCCTTTGATTATAAATTCCTTATAGAAAAGTTTGGCACACTCTGAAAAATTCCTTACACACACTCTGAGTATAAATTCGTTATAGGAAGTTCCTATGAACTTCCTACCCTATGCAGTGTTTCTTGAGGAGTTAAATGAACATCACTAGACAACATTCCGAAATACAGACAGAAGTGCCTGTGGCTGGGGAGAATGCTGCACTGTTCACTTCCGAGCCACCAACAGCACAGATGTAAGCTGTGGAG
Source organism: Capricornis sumatraensis (assembly GCF_032405125.1). Lineage (NCBI taxonomy): Eukaryota > Metazoa > Chordata > Mammalia > Artiodactyla > Bovidae > Capricornis > Capricornis sumatraensis. Next base: position 42,154,541 of record NC_091072.1, on the reverse strand, counting down.
TTAGCACTGAGTGCTCCAAATCGTTTACCTCCCCTGACTATCACACAGCCTAAATTTTAGACAGAAGATCAGTTTTATACCAGGATCAAGGAGGGTGGGGTTAATCTTTCTCCTCTAATATCTTTTGCTGCAATACAAGCATTGTCATAACCAGTTGTTTTATTAAAAATCTGTACATGGATGTGTCACAAAACACAAGGTACTTGAATCCTTTCTGGTTTTATTCTCTAATACGCTCAGTCGTGTCCAACTCTTTGCGACCCCGTGGACTGTAGCCCACCAGGCTCCTCCATCCATAGGATTCTCCAGGCAAGAATACTGGAGTGGGTTGCCATTTCTTTCTCCAGGGGATCTTCCCAACCCAGGGATTGAACCCAGGTCTCCTGCATTGCAGGCAGATGCTTTAACCTCTGAGCCACCAGGGAAGCTCAGCTATGGAAAAGCAGCGTCTACAATATCATTCTGAATCATGTCATCTATTAATAGCTATTTCAGCCACTCAGATGTCACCATGATATCACATTACAAAAGAATTCATCTCCCCATCAAAGTGTATCAAAGGTCATCAAAGTACAGCAAATGCAAACTTACCTCCAATAACAGCAAAATAATCAAATGAAAAAGAGATAATGTTCTTTGCGGAGGAAATGTCTCAGTCTATCACTGATATCTTGAGGGCTACAGACTAAAGAAGTAAGAGAGTGAAAGTCATGACGGGTTGTTATGTGTTGAAAAAGCTAAATGATATCAATGGTCTTAAAAGATTAATGTGGTTCCTGCAATAGGAGACCTGGATTACAAATGGACAACCTGGTGGAGTCGGCATGTTCTCTGTTGAGTTTAATGCAAGCTACCACAGGGAAGATAAGCAAGGGTAATTAAGGGAGCATGGGGACTGTAACGCTTCCCTGATGGATTATAAGCTACCTGATGCGTAGATACGGGGTCAGCCTTCTTGGCACTTAATTCTGCAGCCCAGGGAGATGCTGAGTGCTGCACAGCAGCTGGTGAATGAGAACACATCCTGGGCCATTCCCAGCCTGGCAAGACTCTGCTTGTAGCAGAGATGCTGCACTGATTAAGCAAGGGCAAACCCTTTAGAAAAATGCACTCTGATGCTCACAGGTAGCGTTTTGCCTAAATTTTAGCTCTAATCATGGTTGCACACAGGGTTGCCAAGTTTTCCTTATTCTATCTTTCCTCAAAAGTTCTAGCTTAGAATTCTGGCAAGGGACCTCAAATATAGCACAAGTTCAGTTCTCAGATGTTGAACAAAGGAAATCATCCTTCATCTTCTTAAATCCAGCTCTCCTACTGTTAACAATCGCGAGACTCCCACTGTGACAGTGTCCATGCATGTGCCTGGCCATTTCTGCTGCCACGATCATAAGGAATCTGGCATGTTCTTTCCTGCTGGAAATCACTGGAAATAACCATTGTATCCCAGCTAGAAACAGGATGCCTGCTCCACGTGAAACAGAATCTCAAGCAAAGGAATTCTTTTGTTCTAGAAACTCTAAAAATAAACAAGATACTTCACCACAACTTGAAAAAATGCTCTTGCCAAAGTGTTTTGTATTATGATAGAGAAAGCATGCTGGGTATAGAATCAAAACAGCACAGAGTCCAATGGAGCCGCACACAAACATCTGCCAGGTGGCCAAACACTTCTTCAGGAAGTCTTCATCACATTCTTGGACAGATCCTACTTGTTGAAGAATAAATAAGGGAAAATATTTCCTATATTGAATCTGAAAACTATTTTTCTGTATGCACATCTGGTATTTCAAACCAATGAATAGAATTATGTATCACTAATGTCATTAGCAACCCTGGTCCTTGCCCTCAGCAGATGTGTTTAATGAATTTTATTTTTAAATTTTTTCCCACCAACTGTTTTAAATATTTGAAAATAGCTATTAATTACCTCCTAACTTTTCTCCCAGCCAAACGGAAGATCACAAGTTTTCTAAACATTCCTCACATGTCATGGTTACCAGAACCTTCACCACAAATGCATTTCAAGTCCTCAGCAGCTCACTTGACCTCACCGAACTGAAGTCTTCACCCCAGATATGGACCGGCTAGGCACACGGGACAAGAAAGAAACTGAAGGAATAATACCGGTGCCTCAGCCATCTCTTAGCACCAATGAGCCTTCTGTTACCCGAAACACCTGGTCCTGTGTGTGCTACAACTTCATAATTTTCTCCTCACCATGTCCATTTAAAGTTATTTTACTTTTCATTTTGAGTAAAATATCATACTAATTCCATTATTTTCTTATGTCTGCATGTGTACATACTAAGTTGCTTCAGTTGTGTTTGATGGTTTCCGACTCTATGGATTATACCCCAGGCTCCACTATCCATGGGATTCTCTAAGCAAGAATACTGGAGTGGGTTGCCATGCCTTCCTCCAGGGGATCTTCCTGAGTCAGGGATTGAACTCACATCTTTTATGTCTCCTGCATTGGCAGGAGGGTTCTTTACCACAAGCACCACCTGAGAAGCCCTTTTTATGTCTAAAAAAAAATCTATTTGGCCAATCATTGATTTGAAGGGTTCCTAAATCTGTCATCAGATATTCATTTTCAGTCTTTCAGCTAGCATCGTTATGGTCTTTCCCTATCTGCGCATCTCCAGCACTGACAGTACTCTGTTCTCCACCTGCTCATCCTTCTCCCCAAGCTCTCCACTGTGTCTCACATGGTCTTCTGGGTCCTGTGGACATATATTCTTGCCAGGTTACATGATATTATCTACCCATCAGCAAACCATGTTTTCAGGAAAAGAGCTATCCTCCATTGTCGTATTCTGTGTATTATGAATTCCAACCTGTAAAGTCTCACTGAGACTACGTCCACAACTTTCAGAATCTTTAGACTTCTTACCCATTCTTTACTCACTGGTTTAGAATCACACATGGCTATTCATCATTTCTCATCCTTTTCTAGGTGTGTGTTTTTCTGTTTTGTTTTTCTTTAAATATGCTCTGGCCTCCTCCAATTACATTGTTCTTCATATCCTGCATCCAGGTTCTACAACACTATCATTTTATACTTTATAATCTTCACATTTTTCTTCCTCTGTCTTTCTGCTTAACTCCCTCTTCCAGAAGTATCTCAGTCATACTGCATCCCACTGAGGCCGTGCCTTTGAGTACCTCCATCCAGCCAACTACGCACCTCATCCTTTCTGCGTCAAAGCCCTGACCTTCCATCAGAAGAATGCCACTAAACAGGTGAAGGTTTGCTTGCAATCAACAAGACTCAAGCCGGCTCCACGATGCAACAGTTACAAAAACTGAAGCTGCCCCTGAAATTCCCTGTGGCCACTGCTGCCTTAGCATCCCAGGGTCACTGGAAGGACCAGTAAGGCTTTTGTGAGCAGTGACCCACTAAGCAAATGAACATCGAGTTTACTTTCCATCTCACGGCTAAGAGCCGAGGTGGGATTTCTTGGATCACCTCATTCCTTTCTTTGCTGACATGCTTCACTGCAGCTGACGGAGAAAACCTACCCCAGCCACCGCAGCCTTAGGGAAGCACCACGCAACAGCCAATCTCATCACAGAAGCAGGAAAGCAGAGGACGTCTCAGAAGCAGCACTGCCTCCCAGGAAGTACCACATAAATCCCAGGGAGCTGTCCTGGATGGCTGAAACTACAGTGACTACGCTCAACAGGGGCCCCACACACAGGCCTTGTGTTAGAACAGCACAGATCCGAGTCCTGCGCTAATCGGAAGAAAGTCACTTCATGGAGAAGCATGAGGACCTCCTTCTCACATCAGTTACCTGCTTCCTGGTCTGCTGTTTTACTTTCATCCACTTCCTTCAGATTCCTGAGTGCTTCTTCAAATTCCCTCCAGTGGAAAGAACGGATTATTACTATTTAAACTCACTGGTCCTGGCTGAGTTCCTGAAGTCAGCCTTGCCCGCAGAGGTTCAGAAGCCTAAACTTCCCACTTCCACTGCGTTGGAGTGGTTACAAAGCTATCAAGATCACAGGGACAGTTATAAAAGGGGCTTCCCTGGTGGCCCAGTGGCAAAGATTCTGCCCGGAATGCAGGGGCCACAGGAGATGTGGGTTTGATCCCTGGGTCAGAAAGATCCACTGGAGGAGGGCATGGCAACCCACTCCAGTATCCTTGCCTGGAGAACTCCATGGACAGAGGAGCCTGATGGGCTACAGTCCCTGGGGTCACAAAGAGTTCATGTTTTACTGATCACTTGCAGACATGACTAGACCAGAAGAAGCATTACAAGCGCTGCCCTTTAAGCTGCTTACTCAGCAATTTTCATACACTTAATTTTTTCAAAGGAAAAACTTCCAACCCAACTTTCAAAAGATTGTTTTTTTTTTTTAATGTGGACCATTTTGGAAGTCTTTATTGAATTTGTTACAATATTGCTTCTGTTTTCTGTTTTGTTTTTCTGGCCACAAGGCATGTGGGATCTTAGCTCTCTGACCAGGGATCGTACCAGCACCCCTGCACTGAAAGGTGAAGTCTTAACCATTGGATCATCAGGGAAGCCCCTAGAGAGATGGTATGAAGAGGGAGGTGGGAGGGGGATTCAGGATGGGGAACACGTGTACACCTGTGGAGGATTTATGTTGATGTATGGCAAAACCAACACAATATTATAAAGTAATTAGCCTCCAATTAAAATAAATAAATTTAAATTTAAAAAAGTGATCATGTAGAAAATATTAATCCTCAGGGAAAAGAAGACCAAATTATTAACACTATGCACACTTTCTATTTTACATAATTCATTGCCCTTACACTGATGGACATTAATGGCACATTCACTTATTAATGCAATTTAAAACTTTTTAAAAAAAGATAACAAAGGAAAAGTGAAAGTCACACAGTTGTGTCTGATTCTTTACAACCTCATGAACTGGAGCCTGCCAGGCTCCTCTGTCCATGGAATTATCCAGGGAAGAATATTGGAGTGGGTAGCCATTCCCTTTTCCAGGGGGTCTTCCTGATCCAGAGATCCAACCAAGGTCTCCTGCATTGCAGGCAGATTCTTTACTGTCTGAACCACCAGGGAAGCCCTATTTTAAACAATTCATTGTCCTTACATTGATGGACATTAATGGCACATTAACTTATTAATGTAGTTTTAAAAATTTTAAGAAGATAAAATATATGACAATTTTAAAATTTATTTTTTGTGCATTCTATTTTTTTTTAAACATGTGTGTGTGTGTGTGTGTGTGTGTGCATTCTAAAACCATGAGGGCATTCGAGGGCAGTGCTATCTTCAGCCACTCTATGAAATATTTTGTGTGTCATTTAAGATGACATGTGACCTGCATTTATTGCTCAGATTTTTAAAAATCCCTTTAGATACTTAAAGAGGAAGTGATACTCTAAAGAGCAGCATTAAAAGCCAGGTGGGATTTAGTTAGTCTCAGTCAGAGCTTTCATGGCGAGAAGTACCAGGTTCTGTCTTGCTGATTTCCATCTTTGAGGTGTGTTCTGAACTGAACTGAACTGATCTGAGGTAAAGCAGCGCCCTTGGACAGTTTAACTCACCCAGACAGCGAGTCTCAGGGCCGCTCCAGAGCCCATTGGCTAAGCATTCTCTGACGTGGGATCCCACGAGCGTGTAGCCCGAGTTACATGTGAATATGGCTGTGGCCCCATAGACCGTCAGCGTTCCAATCTTGTTCCCATTTGGGGGAAAGGATAGGCTTCCGCACGAGATCACTAGAAGGAAAAGAGAAACAGAGTGAACTTTGTTGCAGGTCTGACACAGACTACTCTCTGTGTAAAAAAAAAAAAACAACAAAATCTCAAGTCTTTATTATCATTGAGAACCCGGGGGTCAGGGGTGTCATCTCAGAGAGAGATGACCCATCACCTGGGAAGTTTAATTTCCCTTCTCTTGTATCCTTGGAATGAAAACTTGAAACTGTAAAGTGGAATCCAAAATAGAATAAGTCCCTTCCTTCACCCATTGCTATTTATTTTTTCATTCTCACAAGTAGCTAAACTTTTCTTTAAATACACAATACACAAATATCTTAGCCTACAAGCAAGTCGGTCCAACGAGTTGGCTTTCTGTCCCCTTTTCTGCTTATATCAATTACAAAAATCACATCCCAGTTACTGACATCCACATGGCGTAACAGGAACTGAGGCACGTGTTTAGTCTTCATCAACTGGTATAAAATGTGTGGGATGAAACCCAGGATGCCCACTACAGTAGAAGCACTGAGTTCACTTTTTCTATCATGTACTATTTGTTGGGACCATGAGCTTCATAAAAATGCTGACTATATGGAACATGTACAGACTTTCTGAAAATTAAAAAAATATAAAAACTAGATATTATAGATATAGGCACCCAGTTTACATGTGTGTTCCAGCATAATTATTGATCACTGACCACTTACAGCCACACAATCACTCCAGGTGGGGAGATGAGTGCAATGGTCACTCTCATTACAGATACTTGTTATACCACCTGACTCCTTGCACTTGCAAAATCCATCGATGTTTGAGCACACACACATACACACACACAAATCAGCAGAATCTCAGGGGAGGTGGGAATCAGAAAGTCATCAAGGCAAACTGCTCATTAGAGGCTTAAATGTGATTTAACAGGTGAGAATGAAAGTGTCTGAAAAGCTCTTCTAAAAGGAGTGATAAAAGTTTCCTACTGCATTAAGTGAGTTTTTATGTGCAAAGGGCTTGGGGCAAAGCCACCAAGTAGCTAAAAATGACTGAGTCCTCGTTAACAGTGAACTGATAAGAGGCAGTAAAAGGAAAAGAGCAAGAACACACATGCTGGCTGCAGGCCACCCGGGGCCCACTCAGCTTTGCCAGTTCCAAGCTCGGTGACACCGCCAACCTCTCTTGGTCTCTGAGCCCTGCTGGTTCACCTCTGAAGGTTGGCGCCAGCTGCGGCCAGGTAGGGCTGTGCACTGAGCTCAGTGAGAGGATGGCAGGCGGGGGCCACTAAAGCAGCGCCCTGCGCCTGGCCGGGGCTGGGCCGGTGCTAAGAGTGAAGGACACCTTCAGGCCTATTTGGGGAACTGGTTCCAAAATCTGAAAACCTTTACTGAAAATTCAAGCGAAGACAATTTTACTGTTTAGACCAATCTTTTGAATTATGCTGATTTTACTCCAAGACCCAAAGCCCTGGTTCTGTTTCAAACAGACATGCAGACACAGTCTGGAAATGTGTGCTCTGGGGACAGCACTCATCAGAAATCTGGAAAGGTCAGCTCTGGAGTATTTCCTGATGAGAACATTATCGTTGTTGAGAGAGCTGTGAGGACTTCTTAGTTTCTGGGATTGCTATACTCTTACAGGGTCATACCTTACGCATTCAGTAATACTGCTAATGCGTTCACTCTTCCACATGTCCATGGGTTTGAGTCAGATTTAGATTTTTTTTACAATTAATTATAATCTTCTCATTATGCCTTTTCTCAAACGTGGTATGAACTTCACCTTGAGCAATGATATTTAAAGATCCTCTTGTAGCCACTCAGGATAGCTGGACTATGTTTTGAAACCTCAGTGTTAGTAAGAAGGGAGGTCTGAGCACACCTCCTCCTGGAGGTCCTGATGCGATCGTGGACCAGCAGAAAGGAGGGTGGTTTCCACATCTGTTCTATTTTTTAGCCTCTGTTAAAAATATCCTGGTGACGAAATTATTTTAGGCTTGTCCTCTACTAAGCTTCACTAGACTATAAATAAGAACTACTGGGACAAAGCATTAGCTTTCCAGCAGCTGGAAATGGGGTCTCAGATGTGGAGATCCGGGGGGCAGAAAACCCGCCACATTAACGAGGTGGGCAGCACCAACCCAGAAGCCCCCTAACAGAAAGAGAGAATTCCTCTACCCTAGAAAACAGATGGAATCCTGTGTCAAATTTCCAAGGGGCAGCATTAAGTCCCTGCTCTTCTCTCCCATCACGCTTTCAAGGATGAAGTCAGTGACCCTCACATGGTGCACAGTCTCGGGCACAGAGCTTGGGCTCTTGTACCGTCCCTAGCAATAGGTAGCAGGGCTCCTTGGAGAAGAGCAGAGTCCATGTTTGGGTGAGGAAAACTCAGGAGGAGCATAAAACACCCTGCCTTTCTGAGGAAACACAGCTGATTTCAGAGATGTCAGACGTTCAAGTGTAAAAGGCACGCCCCCTGGCCACAGGGTGACCAACCGAACAACAGATACTAACAAAGACACAAACCAAAAGGCAAGCAAAGATTTCTGTGGAAGCCAATGGTTTTAGAAAAGGCCGCACATCCTCAAGGACATTCAAAGGAGACGAATAACAAAGTCAGACAGAACAACTCCTGCACAACGCGGTGAGTCAGCGAACGCCCAACCATCTGCAGAGAATGTCTGTGGCCCGGATGCCTGGAGACGTCTTCAGGCCTAGGGCCTGGTGGTGGCTGTCCACGGACCGGACTCAGCATGAGACCCAGCGGATTAAAGTACCTCAGTCAAGAGTCGGGAAAACATACTTCTGAGAAATCAGAAAGAGGGAGGTAGAGATACAATTCATGGATGGCCAAAGCCCAGTCCTGTCTTCTTTTCACAAATGAGAGTGGAACTGGGCTGCCAATGGTTCAGTTTAAGAATCAGTGTGTTTTTCATCTTTTACTATTGTGAGTATGTAAATATTACTGACTAAATACCATTGTCTTACGATTGGTCAATAGAATTCTATATCATTAGAACCACCATTTAATAGAAAAATCTGTAATCACTTTTTATTATTTTTTAATTATTATTTTTTTACTTTATAATATTGTATTGGTTTTGCCATACATCAACATGAATCTGCAAATCCAGATGTATATAAATACAAATGCCCAGGTATTGCTTTTTTTTTCTGGAGCCCTAGATGTGTTTCTAAAGAGCAGTCAGTTTTAAAAACAACTGGACTATATGATGATCTTTTACTTTTATCTAGTTTGTTTCATTTTTTCTATTTAATATTCAGTGCTACCATTTCATTTAGTTTATGTTCTCTAATTTCTCCATCTCTTTTATTGTTGTTCTTTCTCAAACCTTAATCAAGTGTAGTAGAAAAGCTTTTGTATACATATACATATATAGTATGTATAATAGATATATTTTAGAAAATTTAAGGATTATTGCCTAGCTAAAAAAAAATATGACATTTAATTCCACTTGGTTGACTTAGTATGAATAGAATGCTTGATTTCTAATCTATATTCATTCAAAACTTTGATATAGTTTCATGTATTTTGGCATCTAGTATTACAATTAAAATTTTATAAATTTATTATCTTAGTGATTAAAAAAAAGATTTAAACAAGGCTTAAAACTTCTAATCCAAGTCTGAGACTATAAAGAAATACAATGTTATTTTAAAAAAGGAAAGAAAAGAAAGAAATTAACATGTGATACAGTATTATTAATTGAAGGACAGATTTTGTTCCAATTTCACAAAATTTTACTCTAGTGTCCATTATTTGTTTTCATATCTTATTCAAGACTCCACATTGTATTTGATTGCACTGAGCAGCTTCAGCTGCATGCAACAAATTCTGGTAAATTCTCTTTTCATTTTTATTCTTTTACAAATATTTTCTAATTTTCCTTGTTATGGCTTCTTAGATACATTCATCATTTAAAAGTGGACATTTATCCAGTATATGGAATCTAGAAAAATGACACTTAAGAATTTACTTACAGGGCAGCAGTGGAGAAACAGACATAGAGAATAGACTTATGGACGTGGGAGAGGGGAGGAGAGGGCGAGATGTACGGAAAGAGTAACATGAAAGCTTATATTGCCATATGTAAAATAGATAGCCAACGGCAATTTGCTGTATGTCTCAGGAAACTCAAACAGGGGCTCTGTATCAACCTAGAGGGGTGGGATGGGGAGGGAGATGGGAGGGAGGTTCAAAACAGAGGGGATATATGCACACCTATGGCTGATTCATGCTGAGGGCTGACAGAAAACAACAAAATTCTGTAAAGCAATTATCCTTCAATAAAAAATTAATTTTAAAAAGTGGATATTTAATTTGCAAATACATGGGACTTAAAAATGTAATGATATTAATTTCTCATTTAAATGCTTTCTCCTCTGCAATCACCTTCTGTGTTTTTTCTAGTCTAACTTTATTGAGGCTTTTGATGGCTAAGCTGAAGATCTCTCTTAGTAAATGTCACATTGTACTTGAAAACGTGACAGCTATTTGCAAATATCTTTTGGTATTCATTTCTAACACAATTCCACGGTGATAAGAGAACAGAGCCTACAATGATTTCAGTACCTTTAGAACATGACATTTTTGCACCTTGTTTTATGTCCCTTATGTCCCAGTGTCTCCTAGTTTACAGCCTATGGGAACTTGAATAGAATTTGTATCCTACTGTTGCGTGAAAATTGTATGAATCTTAATTATGTTGAGTTGGTTCATAGTGATTTTCAGTTCTACTATATTCTTCTACTTCTCTGTATATTCATTCTATTAATTTTTAAGAGGTTGATATTGAAACTCCAACTAAAAACCTTAATTTATCACTTAAAAATAACTAATATATAGGAGAATTATATGTAACTTTGTTATGTATTTTCTAAGTCTCCTGTAAATGTTATCATACTTACATAATTTAAAAAATAAAAAAGAGAAAAAGAGCAAAATAATCAGTATTTTTGTAAACACTCTTTTAAGTATTAATAGAAGACTAGGGACTTCCCTGGCGGTCCTGTGGTTAAGACTCTGTGCTTCTACTTCAGGGGGTCTGGGTTAAATCCCTAATCAGGGAACTAGCATCCACATGCCATGCAGCAGGGTCAAAATATTAAATTAAAAATAAGTAAATAAATAAATGGAAGGCTCTCCTTGTAAGTGTCCAGCATCCCAGAATGGTAATCTGAGCCTTAAGTATACAAGGCTGGGGTACAGAAGGCAGCCCCCTGTCCAGCACACCCCCACCTTGGGGTCACAGGACAAACAAGGAGGATGGGAAACTGACGAGACTGGCTATCTGCAGGAGCTTTATGAGAACTCCTCACCCACGAAAGGTGAGTCAGCACCTGTGCGCACGTCCCTGTGTCCTGTGTGAAACTGACGGAGGATGTTGGCCGGGAAAGTCTGAAACAGCAGAAGGCAGAGGTCCCGACTCCTCCTCCACTCCCCTTCTGAGCTTAACACCTGACTCTCGGAATCACAGCCTGAGATTCCTGATGGAGGTCACGGGAAGGGGGGCACTCACTAATTCAGGTGTCTAACGTGGAGAACTTCAGCACCTTCAGTGACCGGGCAACCAGTCAGACCAGGACACCCTGGGGAATGGTGAGGGACCCATGAATAAATAAGCTTAGGGCAGGGGTGCTGTCCACTCTCACTCTGAGCTTCCGTAGGTCTGGACCTTTCCTGATCCACCTCCGTGATCCTGGTGAAGAGCATCAGTGGGCGCGTCATCACCATTTGTCCCATTCAGGTTCATAGACTGAATCAGAGTGACTATCACAGACAGTGAAGTGTTGTCTCTTTTGTCCTTTTCCCATTTTTATTCTGCTTTATTCTTGCTAAGCTGGGTGTTTTATAAATTTGACACTGTTCTAACTGCTTGTTTTTGTGATGATAATTTCCTGTGAACAATCCTACTACAGATTGTATATTAAATATGTCTGAATCAAATAGAGCTCTGAACAATACTAATATTGTTTTATTTTTCTATTTATTCATATTTATTATGAAACCCACTCAGAAGCTTAACTGCTTATCTTGTACCTACGAGAATCATAATCTCCCTTTTCAAGACAGTTATTATTTGAGAACATAACATCCTTAGCATAAATGCATGAGCTCCCAAGATGCTAATTAGAAGGTTTGAATAGTCAGTGCATGGCGTAAGACTGATCTTTATAAACGCAGGCCTGGATTTGTTTTTGAGCTGACTTGAATTATCTGAGTATTCTATAATAATATTTCAATGTTTGTAAAATATGATTGTTCACAAAGAAAAGCTAACATTTAACAGTTAAGGCAGCAGTCATATACTTAAGTATGTTGGATAAAAATATACATTCCTCATTGTAATGAAAATAAATGCCATTTGGTTACACCACTAATGCAGAGGATGACAGATGACAGACCATTGAAACGCAGATGCCGCTGCCATCAGGGATGCAGGAGGGCCCGGGGGTGGGGACACACCTGTCACTCACCTCTGCACCTCGGCCTCTCCTCCCCGACACTCCACGTGCCGTTGGCGTGGCACTGCAGCAGCCTCCGGCCCTCCAGGTAGTACCCGGGACTGCAGCTCAGCACCACCTGCGCTCCGTACTCATTCAGGGACCCTGACACCAGCCTCCAAGTGACGTGTTCCGAGAGCTGGGCTTCGATGCCTGGGCAGGTGACCGCTGGAAAGAAACACACTTCATGTTGTCACATTTTTCTTTTTCTTTTTTTTTTTTTTAGAGTAAAATAAATATGAATTTTATTTGTGTGTGAAGGTTTATCTGAACTTTTCAAGTGGTACAGTTCTTTATAGTCAAAATAGATGTAAATGAAATTCATAGTTTAGTTAGCAGGAATTCTTAATAGTAAATTTCAGTACTTTGTAACTATGACAGGAGGATTATTCAATTTCAAAATAAAATTTCCTACTTCATCTTTTTATACATTATGGAATTATGGATACAATTAGGCATTTGTTAAGTGTCAGACCAGGCCTGCTCTCCATGGTGAGGGCCATGGTATGTGGAAGGATGCCCTCACCTGGCATTCCAGGCTTTCCCTACCACCCACAGAGCCACACAGAAGTGATCTTGGATGTCCAGTGCAGTCCACAGCCTCATGGTAAGTGCGCTGGGACATCCTGTAGTGAGATGACATGTGAAGGGATGAACCTCTTGCACAGTCTTGCGGTTCTATGAAAGCGATCCTCAGGTCAATGGAGGCACAGACAGAACCTCTAACTTCTAATTTGTCCCCAACCTCTGAGAAACTTGAAAGAGTAGCTGACTAGTTGAAAAACCAGCTTCCAGCAAATTCAGAAAGTCAGATGCCCTCATTCCCTTCTTCCCCATGTAATACATTCTGCATATTACTGGATTTATTAGCACACACAAAATTGAATGCACATGCATTAATACTGTGAAGAAAAATGTTTTATGAGTTTTAAAGGAGAGAATCTATTCATGCCTTTAGGAAACAAACTAGAATTACAATAGCGACTTAGGAAAAGCAGTAGAGACAGCTGTAATGACAGCAGAAATAGCAATAGTCCTAGCACAGCATTACTGGAGTGGAGTCAAGGGATTTATGGACATGCTGACAATACATGTAAACTTTGGTACGTGTAAGTACGTACATTTTCTGAAGAGTACAATAATACTTAAAATTAATTTTACAACATTGGAAACCAGAACTCTACTTCCCTAAATATGAAGTTACATCAGCTAGTAACAATCACAGACAGCTATCCACAAAGCTGACCTGATTGATTAATTTATTGAGCCTGTAAGAAGCAGCTAGAGATACCATAGGTTTTTTTTCCCCCCAGAATGCTATTAATAAATATCTTTTACTTATAAATTCTATACAAGTTCATTATAATTGAATCAGACATACCCAAAATGTTACCAATATCCCATTTAATCTTCTTTTAATAACTTTACTATTACTATGTGCAAATAAACAGAAAAAAAATAGGCCTTTTTGGTATAATTACAAAAATAATATCAGCAAGGGTTAAAATATGAAAGGGCTTTTCTAATTTGAAAGTAACCCTCTGGACTTCCCTGGTGGTGCAGTGGGTGAGACCCTGCCTGCCGGTGCAGGGGCACAGGCTCGATCCCTGGTCTGGGAAGGTCCCACATGCCACCGAGCAACTGAGCCTGGTGGCCACACCTACTGAAGCCGGTGCCCTAGAGCCCGGGGCCACAGCCACTGCAGCCCACACGCCTGAGGGCCTGTGCTCTGCAACGGGAGCCCCCACAGGGAGGCTCACACACCGCAACTAAAAGGAGCCCCTGCCCACCACCGCTGGAAAGGCCCATGCACAGGAACAAAGACCCAGCACGGCCAGAACAGTTAATTCAAAATTCCACGTGATCACCTCTTTTGCTTTGTAATTATCTGATTCTGGTTTAATTGTTTGCTCGCCTTTCTGTCTTTCTGTTAGGCTTTAAGCTCTTTTATTGTAAACAGTATGTCCTTCCATTGTTTTCTTTTTCCTTATTTTTTTCGAAAAAAGTAATCCTTAGATCTAGTTCTCATAGGTATGTTTTTAGATAAAACAATTATCTAAAATGTACATGCATATTCATGTGTTTTACCTAGTGATACAAATAATTTTTTTCCTAACCATATTACCTTTAGAATTCCAGGCATGATTGCCATTTCTGAAAAGACTTCAATGTCTTTAACTTTACAAATCCATAACTTAATTTCAATCCTACTGCACATTTCAAATAAAATCCATTTCATTTCCCCAAGACAGTGCTTCTAGAATTAACTTGATTGTTTTTAATTACTGAACAATCTTTTATAAACTCTATTTCTGCCAAGAAGGATTCAGTGTTGGCGTGCACAATGGAACAGAAGCTTTATTCCACTAATATTATCCATAGCAGTGGTTTCCAAATTCCACATGATCACCTCTTTTGCTTTGTAATTATCTGATTCTGGTTTAATTGTTTGCTTGCCTCTCTGTCTTTCTGCTAGGCTCTAAGCTCTTTTATTGTAAACACTATGTCCGTCCATTGTTTTCTTTTTTCTTTTTTTTTTGAGATTAATGTCCAACTTAAAGCAAGTGCTGGTGACACCGAGTGTGTCTGTATATAAGGGTTTGTGTGAGTGTATGTGTCCTCTGAAAAGTAACATGCCAAAAAATGTGTTGCAGCAGCAAAAGCAACAAATAAACAAACAACAACAATAATAAAAAACCCACAAAGAAACTGAGGCAATAAAGCATATGGGTAGAAACTGAGAGTAAAAAAGAAAAAAGTGATAACCAGAATAAATATTTATCCAAAGCCTATCTTGCCCTTTGTTTACTAAAGGAAGAGAGGGGAAGGGTGGAGCTTTCCAGAAATTTCTGCAGATGTGATTTTATTTGATATTTTCAAAGACACTTCAAGGAAGAGAATGTACAGAAATGTCTGAGTCTAAAGCCTACTATGTTTATTCAGGTGGTGATATCTGAGTTATGCTAACAAGGAATATAGCAGAAGACCGGTCCCTGCAACCTGTGGTTACTGGACCCCCTCTTGGTAAGCTTCCCTACATGCGGGTCTTTGCTCACAAAACAAGGCAAACATCCCCACAAAAGGATCTCCCTGCCCTGACCTGCCAACCAAGACGTCATAGACAATGCACTTGGCCCGGAAGCAAGGGAGCCATAGCCTGCACCGGACCTGGGGGCCTCGTAGGGGAGCCAGACCAGAAACTTCTGCATGCCCGGCACGCCTGCCCATTCTCCTGGAGGAATGTTGAGGAGCAGTCCAGGTCCCCAAGTCAGAAACCTGAGAAGTGTTCTCATGAGCTCACCCCCAGTCCCCACCCTCGGTCACTGCATTCCTTTCTCACAGGCACCTTCCCCACTCACCAGTCAGCTCTGAACTGTGGGGAAAACTCCACCTGCCTGCACTCAAACCAATATCATAGAAATATTAATTTCCTTCTGCTTCTTCATTAAAAGACCATGTGGTCTCTTACTTCTGACTTCAGTATAATGTTTTTGAAACTAACTCATGTTAAGCCATACAGCTGTAGGGCTTGTTTGCATTTCTAAATATTCTCCATGGATCAATGTATCCATTCTTTAGCGATAGCCACGGGGGTCATCTCACAATCTTGGCTTTTACAAAGTGTAGCTTTGATCATGTCCTTAGATGAACATCCTTATGCCAACCTGTAGATATTTTTCTAGGGAGGAACTACTACTGGCTCTTAAGATATTTTCAACTTTAGGACACACAACCAAATGCTTTTCCAAGGAGACTATGTCAACTTACCACCTTCGCCAGCAATGCATTAGAGTTCCACTGGTCTCACATCTCTGTTGATGCAGGTAGCTGGTCTTTTTATTTTGTAAAGTTGTATGTCCTGGTGTCGGGTATAGTGGTATCTATTTGATATTCTGCCTTCTGCTCAATGGAACTCCTTAATCAGTCTTTAATAAGCATCCTTCAAATATCTTTACCCTTTCTAAGTTTGCCTTTATCAGGCTCTTATAAACATAGGTTTTAAAGAATAAAAGTACTAAAACTTAACATATATTTACTTTTTCCTTTGTTACTATTTTGTGTGTGTGTATGTGTGAGCTTGCAAAGTCTTTACCGACCCAGGCTTATGCAGGTGGGCTGGTGGAAAGCGGAAGTTGTCTTTTCACAGATTTATGTTCCATCTTTTCCATTTAGCCTGTTGTCATCCCACCTTGGTTGTATCTGCGTTGTGGGGCAGGTTCAGACTTTCCCATGTGAGTGTCCTGTTGAGCCACATATTGAAAAGACCTCTGTGTCTTCCCTCATTAGGATGCCATTTCACTTTGTCAAAAGACTAACCAACATTGTCCCCGGGTCTGTATTTTCTGCCATCAGTCTCTTTCCTCGGGCCAGCACCACCCCATTTAAAGCCTGTGCCGGTGTAGTACAACCAGGAGTCAGGTGTGCTGTGGAAATGAGCCACCTGTGATTCGGTCTGTCTATGTGGAGACATATGAGAAGGACTGAGAGGAGGCACACCTCGTGTTGGGGAGTCCACTCCACAGCTGGATCTGAGGGGAGGGTGAAAACGGATGCTTCTGGTTTGGAGAATACACACACACACACACACACATGAGGGCAGAGCCCAGGAACTCCTAGGACGTGGGCTTCAGACCTCAGAGGTGAAAGGAAATGAGAGGATGATGTGAGGAGAGTCGATGGAGCATCTGTGGGCAATGAAAGAATGTGTTGCCTTGTGACACAAAAATATATGTGCACATACATCACACAACTATGTACACACACACACATGTACACACATACACATATACAAATTATGTAAGATCCTGGCATCCAGTCCCATCACTTCATGGCAGATAGATGGGGAAAAAATGGCAACAGTGACAGACTTTATTTTGGGGGGCTCCAAAATCATTGCTGACAGTGATTACAGCCACAAAATTAAAAGGTGCTTCCTCCTTGCAAGAAAAGCTGTGACAAACCTAGACAGCATATTAAAAAGCAGAGATATCACTTTGCCAACAAAGGTCCATCTAGTCAAAGCTATGGTTTTTTCATTAGTCATGTTTGGATGTGAGAGTTGGACCATAAAGAAGGCTCAGTGCCAAAGAACTGATGCTTTTGAATTGTGGTGTTGGAAAGACTCTTGAGAGTCCCTTGAACAGCAAGGGGATCAAACCAGTCAATCTAAAGGAAATCAACCCTGAATATCCATTGAAGGACTGATGCTGAAGCTGAAACTCCAATACTTTGGCCATCTGATGTGAAGAGTCCACTCATTGGAAAAGACCCTGATGCTGGGAAAGATTGAGAGCAGGAGAAGGGGACGACAGAGGCTAGAATGTTTGGATGGCATCACCGACTCGATGGGCATGAGTTTGGGAAAACTCTGGGAGATAGTGAAGGACAGGGTAGACTGGCGTCCATGGGTTCACAGAGAGTTGGACACGACTGAGCAACTGAACAATATCAATATTGATTATACAAATATAAGACATAAATATAAAAGATTACATAAATCAATGCCTAATAATTTAACAGGAGATTATTTAGAAAAACTAGATGGCTTCTTTTGTGTTCTTATTTTTTAAAATTCCTTCCCACAGCATCAATACTTTGAAGGGTTAAAAAAGGGAAAGAGAAGAGAAACACAGGCTACAGGAGGAATGTGGGCGCACGTCACACGAGGGAGCTGCGTGAGTAAGCGATAGAGGACTGGGCGCGTTACTTGATAACGATGTTTTCCTTTCATGACATCAGACTTCACGGAATAAGGCAAAGCTTGAGCAATGTGTGGACTGACAGTCTCCCTATAGCTGAACCAGGAGCCAGGGCAGAGACGCGAGGAGCAGATCGGAACAGGAGGGAGACGGGCATCGGTGGAGGTGTGGGGGAGCAGGGCCGGGCGCCCGCAGACGGCTTTTGCCAGGGGGGCTGTCACTGTGCCCGGGGCGGCCCTGCCACTCAGAGGCCAGCAAGTGACCATGAGCATCTCCCTGAGACCCACAGTGACAGGGCGCAGGTACAGTCAGAAGGCAGCAAAGCAGCTTGCGGGCGGCTGGGCTGACATTCTCAGAGAAAGCAGTTTGTTCTTCCTAACAGAACTGTCTCGGGCTAGCATCCATGGGGGTTTCCCCAGGCACCTGCCAGCCCCCCAGCTGCCTGAGGTCATGGGCTTTTGAGTCCTGCTGCTTCCACAGATGTGCTCACCCAGTGTTTCCAGAAATAGACACCCTTTTCAGACTGCACGTCTAAGGGCATATGTAATTTCACACTAAATGATCCTCACAGCCACACGGGGTCAGGGGACACCAGTGGTCTGGTTGTTATTATCAGTATTTTACAGACCAGCCAGTGAGCTCAGGTCCCCCAGCCCAGGCAGGACCCCTGTCTGTGCACCTCTGGGCCTGTCATCCCCTCCACCAGTTGACGAGGGCACTTACTCTGTAAGGGACTAAAACAAGTGACACCAACTACAGCAGTGAGGACTCTGGGCACATCAGCATATGAATAGCACCCAGGTAATGACAACTGTTTGGAGAAGGCAATGGCACCCCACCCCAGGATTGATAGAAAGTGCTTCATCTGCCAGTTCACCTCATATTCCTTCCTTTTTAAAACACAGAAATACAGATTATCTTCTATCACCTTAAAAAAAAAAAAGCACACAACTCTTATGGAATAATTTTCTTCTATTTCAAAAAAATTCAAGAGCAGATGTACAGATAGCCACTCTCAAGTCACATGGTCATTTGTATTAAGGGTTGACATGGTTGATACAGTTTTGTATAAAAACGCCTAAATTACTGTTTAGAAGTGCTCTTCTCAAATCACAGAGAAGGCAATGGCACCCCACTCCAGCACTCTTGCCTGGAAAATCCCATGGACGGAGGAGCCTGGTAGGCTGCAGTCCATGGGGTTGCAAGGAGTCGGACACGACTGAGCGACTTCACTTTCACTTTTCACTTTCATGCATTGGAGAAGGAAATGGCAACCCACTCCAGTGTTCTTGCCTAGAGAATCCCAGCCTGGTGGGCTGCCGTCTATGGGGCCTCACAGAGTCAGACACGACTGAAGTGACTTAGCAGCTTCTCAAATCATACCCACTGAAGGCACAGACAATAAAGTTTCTGCACAGAAAGGATGCAGTTTTTCCATCTTATGATTGTTGCAGAGACAACACCAAACTCGAGAGAGACTGACTTCATTTTACCATGAGCGGTTCTGATTTATGACCGAGTCGTCCCACCAGTGGTGAACCAGGCAGGCTGACAGTTGTTTTGTTTCAGATATTCAGACAGTGGCAGCGGTGCCACCATGAATAAAGCCCTCCGGCCTCCCCTCTCATGAATTACAGGTCCTGCTCATAAATCTTCTCCGAAATTCTAATCAAGATGCAGGGGTGCAGGCGTCTTCTCTCTGTAACAGACTTTCCCTGTCACAGTCAATGTGCACAAGTGCTTTCTGCTACCAAGTTTAGTTCAAGAACATTTAATTAGGTTTATAAAATTATGATCTGGTGCCACTGGAGTAAAATGATTCAACCAGACTCATAACTACTTGTGGAGACCTCCTGCGGTGGCTCAGCGGTATAGAATCCACCTGCCAAGCAGGAGATGTAGGTTTGATCCCTGGGTGTGGAAGATCCCCTGAAGGAAATGGCAACCCACTCCAGTATTCTTGCCTGAGGAATTCCATGGACAGAGGAGCCCGGCAGGCTACAGTCCATGGGGTCGCAAAGAGTTGGACACGACTGAGCAACTACACGACAACAACATAACTACTTGTGCTCACAACCCAGCAGAGCTTTCAAGGCGCCACTCACAGTCTGTACTTGCTGGCTGGGGACAGGCCGAGCTAGACTTGGTTCTTTTGACTCGGAAGTGGAGACGCATGCTGCTTTGGCTTCGGTAAGTCAGGGGCATGAAGTGGGGATGCCCAGGGTACCACTCTGACTCGAGTGCATTTCATGCCATCTGACTTCAACATGGCCCTGTGAGGAAGCCCTTCCAGAAAGGCTGGGTTGAGAGCCTGGAATTCCTAAGGGCGATCATTCTTTTTAAATGAGTGCTTTAACCTCAGAGCTTAGTCAGATGACTGAGTGATTAGCTATGAGTTATTTAGAATAAGAGCAGGTGGATAGATAGAGTTCTGAAGTGGGCTTCTCAGGCGTTGCTCACAGGTTCACCTGAGTTACTGGCTCTTGAGAGGCACAGACCACGGACGAGCCGGCCTCTCTCCTCCGAGGCTGCTGCCTGAGCCTGGACTCTCAGGACTCAAGTTTTCAGTGACCTGGGATTGCCAGACTTCTGCCCATTCTTGCAGAGTTTCCAAAACCCTCATGAGATCGCACATTTTTTTCCTGCCCTTGGCTTTCTGTCATTTTGTTACTGTGATCAGACTTAACTAAAAAATATATATATGTTAGCAGAACATTTATATCACTAACTAGAACTGTGTCCAATAACCAATACTCTGCAGCCTAAATGCCACCCGTCAAACCTGATTTCAATAAGAAAATATTGAAGTAACCTCTTCCACCTAGTGACCCTAAGTGGCAAATGTTTAGATTTTTTTTTCAATTCCGTAATCCAGGTTCCATTAAAAAAAAAATCCATTTAAAAAATTACATATAGCTAATTGTATAATAACATGAAATGAGTCTAAAGCAACCCTTGGAAAGGATGAAAATTGAATGCTTTTCTTTTTTGCACCTCTCTCTCTCTATTTTTTTTTTTTTTTTTTGGCTGTGATGTACATACAGCCTGCAGGAGATTAGCTCCTGGACCAAGGATTAAACCTGGGGCCCCAGCAGTGAGAGCACTGAGTCTTAACTACTGGACGGCCAGGGAAGTCCCTGAAAGTAGTACCTCTAATCCAAATGTCTGTAAAAAGAACATGTAAGAGGGGTTCCACAGTGACCCAGCCTTTCTGACTTAGGGGTGTTTTCTAAACTAAATTCACTGCAAGTTGCTTCAGGTCATCGAGTCTTCATTGGAACTGATGATACATGGTCTTCAGAGGGGTCTGAAAGAGGGGGCCCCATGCAGCTCCTGTCTGAGAGGAGACCACTGTCCTGCACTGAGCAGTAGGCAGGTGTTTGACAAGAACAAATGAGCGAAAGAGAGCGAGCAAATTAAGTGGCATCAGACCACACTGCAGACGGTCCATTCATTCATTGATTCTAGAAATATTTATAAAGTTACAGACATGAACCAAAGCTACACCTGCCCTTGAGCAGTGTTAACGTGGAGAGGAATAACAAACACAGCCGGCGCTCAGGGGCCATAAAGGACCTGGGTGCCACAAACCCTGTATTTCCCATTCTTTAACCTCTGTGCAAACCTCACTTTCTCATATTTATCAGGGAGCCACAGGGAGCTGTTCATAGTTCACAATTCTAACTAAAATGCAAAAAGCTGGAGGAACCCTTATTCAATCTTTGGAAATGAAATAAAAGAGATGGAAACGTTATACAGAGTAGAACATAAATGGCCCTGAAAATAAAGGACTGAAAACACAACTGAAATGACAGAATCTGAGTCCTTTAAACAGCTTACTTCCCCCAAAGCATCACAATCCTAAAAGACCGTGAAAAGTTTGCGCAACAGTGAGATGCAGGCTTAAGACAGTCTTTCCCCACAATGTGCAGCAGAGAGGTTTGTCACCCACTGGTGGTCCCCAGAAAGCAGCTTCCGCAGACTGGCAGAGTCCTGCCCTGCAAGGAAGAGCCGATGCCCGCCCCACAGAGTGCTGCCTCCAGAGGGTGAGCGGCTGGACCCGGCCCTGCAGTCAGTGAGCCACTCACCACGTCGTGTGGGCCAATGAGGTACTTCCGATGCACCAACACCTTGTCCAGGAGTGGGTGGGTGCCCCCCTCCCCACTTTGCCGTCTGTTTTCTGAGCCCACACCAGGCACATGGACGGGTCTCAGAGCCCCGAGGATGAGGCTGGGCCTTGGGAAGGGGCACTTGCCCCTAGGCCACCCGCCCACCTTGCCTATTGCGATGCAGAGAATGGACTGGTGGGCACAGCTAGCTGGGGAAGGAGAGGGAGGGATGAATTGAGAGGGCAGCGCTGACATGTGGACACCATCGTGTGCGAAGTAGATCGCTGGCGGGAGGCTGCCCTGGAGCACGGGGAGACCAGCGCGGTGCTCTGTGATGGCCTAGAGGCGTGGGAGAGGGGGTTTAAGTGTAATTATGACTGAATGGTGTTGGTGTTTGGCAGAGAGCAACACACCACTGTAAAGCAACTGTCCTCCAATTAAAAAAAATGGCCCTTTGATCTGGGCTGTCATTTCACAGCTGACCGCAGTCTTGGGAGACAGAGCTAAGGGCTCACAGCTTGCACATGGAGGCTTCACCACTCCTCCCCACAGAGCTTTAATACATAATTTTAGAAATCCATTTGTAGCTTGCATGATGAATTTGCTTTCAGATCAGGGGTGGCCTGGCCTTCCTCCCGCAGCTTTCCTAACATTTTAACTGATATCCCTTGTCAAGGCCCAGTGCAGGCAAGAAGGACCCTCTACAGCCACTGCACACACAGGACTCGGTGGTCCAGCACCACGGGGCTGGCAGCCAAGGGCCAAGCCTCAGGCCTGACTCTGGCTGGGGTTCCCTGCAGCCCTGGGTGGGCACTCACGAGCTGCCTGAGGACAGCAATAACAATGGTGACTTGAGTTTGTCACAGGGACTTGAAGATGGAATGCGGGTGAGTGCTCAGCAAGCGCTCAGCACAGAGAGAAAGTCCAAAATGCAGGTGAACGGCTGGTCTCCTGACACTGCAGTTTAGCAATACGATCCACAATTAAATGACGCTCATCCAGTTGTTAAATGATGATAATAACTGGAACTCTACATGAAAACAGAAATAACTAGTAAAGAAACACAAGTATGATAAGGCCATGTTTTGAGGGGCTAAAGGGATAAATATATACCCTCAGCATTGGCTCAGACAATAAAGAATCTGCCTGCAACGCAGGAGACCCATGTTTGATCCCTGGGTCGGGAAGATACCCTCAAGAAGGGAATGGCAATCCACTTCAGTATTCTTGCCTAGAGAATCCCCATAAACAGAGAAGCCTGGAACAATCCACGCGGTCACAAAGTCAGACACGACTGAGCGACTAAGCACAGCACAGCACCACATGCGCACATATATGTGTGTTATGTATGACTATATGTATAAATCCTTTACACATAAGTGAGTGCAGACATATGTACAAATAGATAATTTATGAGGAATCTTTGTTCCTCGACTGGGCTATTTACAGATGATATAAAGCTGTTTCGTGTGACTTTAATTTACTCCTTCTTTCCTTAAACGTATATACCTTGGATTTAATCACTTAAAGTCTTCACGGTGCCCAGGGTGGGGGAGGTACTTAATAAATTATTAATGACAAAATGTCTCTCTGATAACTTTAATTGAAAGAGGAAAAAGTCCCCCACACGCTGGGATTTTGTTTGATGTTGGCAGGTAATCTTAGTGGTTTTGTTTTTCTCCTGAAAGCAGAGGGCGAGGAGCACATTTGCTCAGCACTGTCAGACCAGCAGACCTGGGACACTCATCCCAGCCGCTCTACCTAGTTCATAGCGGCATGGGCATCATTTATGTTGCCAATGGTCCAAATCCAGCTTCAGTAAATAATTAAAATGGAAAGAATGAACCTCAAACGTCTGCCCTGAGATTTGTACAACTGGGGGACGCATGCAAACTGAAACGCAGTTATTTATTATAATCTTCATTCTAGTAAACCCAAGGGCAACATAAACTCAGTTTATTTACCATTTACAGTTACTACTTGTCAAAGCTGAAGTGTTTCTTATCTCTTGAGGTTCCAGTACTGATCTACATATTATTCAGATGCTAAAGAAACTTATACAAACTGTGTCATATCAACATAGGAACTGGCCTTGGGGAAATACACATCTCAGAATTTAATAGTAACCAAACTTTCTGACAAAGAGGAAAAGTTTTATACTTACTCTGCTCAGTTTCTTCAATTTAAGAAATGTGGAAAAAATAAAACTTCCCCTCAAAAAATTAAATAGATTTTCCAGCCTTTGAATGCCAAGGAATTTTAACGAAGTCTAATAAACAAAGGGAAAAATACTTGAAAGTTTGAGACTGTACTTAGAAAATTTAAGGCTGATTTCCCATTTAACTGTAAATATTATATTTATCTTCCTGTCCTACTGAACAAGTACCAGTCAGTGTCAAAAAAGGCTTTAAAATGCAAATTGGCTTTTTCCCATTTAACAATAATTTATCTAAACAAATAACTTTCTTAGGCTGGGGACCTCATGTGTATGTAAGAAACCGTTTTGTTACTTAATTTTTTCATTACAGCTTTAAAGCGGTTGCACATCTAGATGCGCATTTAAAACAAAAATCAAATATATTCATAAATGAAACCACTCTGTGTGCCGTAACATAATGCTTTATGTGAGCACAAAGCAGCTCTCCTAATTGATGTAACATGTGCCTTTGAACTGCCAAAGACCACTCATTCCTGATTTTCACAGGCATAAATATACGCTCACTCCTGATTTTTTAGGCATAAATATACATTGTCTTTGAAATTACTTGGTTACGCTACAATCCTCAAACATAACTTTACTCCATCCTTACCATCAGCTATTCAATACTTTTCAGAATGAATTATATGTTAGATTAAAGTAGCACCTTTTCCTTCTGTTTATGCTCTTTGTTTTTATAACTTATGAGACTTAAAAATCGTGAGATAAATCAATTCCAAGAGGCAGAACCACACGGAGTTTAGGAATAGGGTCTCCTGGAACCGAACCACAACTCGGCTACTTTGTCTGTGGGTTTGGTCAACATAACCACTTCTTCCTGGTTCATTTCTAGATGATGGGATAACTGCCTTCCTCAGTAGAATTAAAAGGGCCAATTTGTGTAAAGCTTTGAGCATCTAGCCTTGATGGGATATCGGAGTCTAAGACTAGCCTTACATGAGCTATCATCCATACAGTGTTCCCCTCAATGCCTAAAAAGGCATCGGTCTCAAACATGAACTGGGGCAGGTTCCCAGGTGGTGGTGATAGTTTAGTCACTAAGTCATGTCCAGCTCTTTGTGACCCATAGACTGTAGCCCACCAGGCTCCTCTGTCCACGGGATTCTCCAGGCAAGAAAACTGGAGTGGGTTGCCATTTCCTTCTCCAGGGGTCTTCCTGACCCAGGGATCGAACCTATGTCACTTCTTGGTCAAGCTTGTTCGGGTTCCTAGGTAGCCTCTCCATAATATTTGCCTTTTGCAGAAGTGAGTGCAAAATATCAAGTTAATGAATTTCATCCTAATTGCCAGGAGAACTCCCAGGAGGATTTAAGCACTGAAGTGTCATGTTGTGATTTGTATGTGCTTAAATGAGGAGCTGGTGGCTGTGTGGAAGGAGACTGCCGGTGGTGACTTGGTGTACGTGGGGCCTGAGCAGGCAGACGAGTGTACTGGGTGGAATGGGAGGAGGTAAGGGGATATGAGGCAGCAAGTGTGGGATGGGAGGAGGATGGCTCAGAGGAGTGAACTGGGGATCCAGACTGTGGTTCTGAGCTCTCTTCTTGCTGTGGGTAGCCAGGAACATCCTAGGACGCCTGATCTCTGGGCGTATTTCACAACTGTGGGAACTCTCATATCTCCTCTCCTTACACTCACCCCTGCTTATCATGAGATCTATTTGATATTTAAACTGTCTCTTTATGGGCCCATGAGATGAAGGGCCTGCGCTCAGGCCACAGCACAATGCACTGGGTCCCCAGGCTCGATCATGGCCCCTGTGCTTCTGGAATGCCCAGAGCTTTGGTGCCAAACCAAACAGTCACCACACAGCTTTACCGGTGGCAGCAGGGGACCCCAACAGGATACTGTGACCACAACAAAATGCTTCCCCAGACGTTTTCATGATGTGACCTATCAAGTGTATGTGGTTGCAAACTGTGAACTTTGGATATTTCAGTAATTTACTTTGCATGAATTTAGCAAGAGGAGAAAATGCTACCTTCTCCAGAGGACTGTTAGTATCACTGTATGATGCAGCATAGACAAGTATGTCGAGTTACCACTCGAAACACGGGTGTGGGTCGTCAGTCATCTCAGCAGACCCAGCTCAGTCATCTCAGCAGACCCAGCTCAGCCCCCACGGGAGCACTGTCTCCTCCATAAAGACTGACCGGGCACTCACGTTACCTCCTCTACGTCCGTCTGTCTATCGTTTCTCCTGTAGAGCTTACATGATTCCTTCTGTCCAAAACCCCATGAAGGCAGACAGGCTGAGGTCCTGGCAGAGCAGAGGTGAGCTAGGGCACCTTCAGGTCTCCTGTTAAGAGTGACTCTCAGACTCCCCATGCCCAGAGGGAGACCTCACCCACTTTCCCCATGGAACTCAGGAAATGCTGTCTGCTTCCCTCTCTTTGAGCCTCTTCTGTCTTTCTCAATCCTCAACCCAAGATTCAAAAAGCTATGTTGTGCTTCTTTTTCTCATAATTCTCACATAGTTAACACTCATGTTGAATATCTAGATGCTTATCTATTTATTGGCAGGAAGAGCAGAGTGAAAAAGATGGCTAAAATCTCAACATTCAGAAAACAAAGATCATAGCATCCGGTCCCATCACTTCATGTGAAATAGATGGTGAAAAAATGAAAACAGTGACTGACTTTATTTTCTTGGGCTCCAAAACCACTGCAGATGGTGACTGCAGCCATGAAATTAAAAGATGCTTGCTCCTTGGAAGAAAAACTTTAACAAACCTAGATAGTGTATTAAAAACTAGAGACATCACTTTGCTGACAAAGGTCCATATATGTCAATGGTTTTTCCATTAGTCGTGTACAGATGTGAGAGCTGAACCATAAAGGAGGCTGAGCACCAAAGAAATGATGCTTTGAACTGTAGTGCTGGAGAAGACTCTTCAGAGTCCTCTGGACTGCAAAAAGATCAAACTACTCAATCCTACAGGAAATCAGTTCTGAATATTCACTGGAAGGATTAATGCTGAAGCTGAAACTCCAATACTTTGGCCACCTGAGGCTAAGAACTGACGCACTGGAAAAGACCCTTATGCGGGGAAAGATTGAAGGCAGGAGAAGGGGACGACAGAGGAATGAGATGGTTGGATGGCATCACCTACTAGATGGACCTGAGTTTGAGCAAACTCTGGAAGATGGTGAAGGACAGGGAAGCGTCGTATGTTGCAGCCCATTGGGTTGCAAAGAGTCGGACACAATTGTGTGACTATAAACAACAATAAACCTCTTGCACTAGAATTCTTGAGATGAAGGTGTAGTTGTGCATTGTTTTACCCAATGAAGAGTTGCCTTAACATAAACATGACTCATACAGATATTAAAAAAAAGAAAAAGTCTGTGTTTATATGGAAAGGCATTCTGGCCTACATATATTCAGGAAGAACCAAACTGGCATTATAGTGACAGACTGACTGTGCATCTTCACTTCTCTATCCTGAGAAAGAACAGGCACCCATGAGAGACACCTTTCAGTTAAGCTAAGGATAAAGCTTCCATGATTAAAATAAATACCACAGAGACTGTGTGTCTGTGACCCCAATGCACTGCATTATCTTCAAGCAAAATGATTTCCCTATCACTTTAAAGAGAACAGAGGTATCCACGTCTATCTGGACATTTTCACTAAAATCAAATATGTACCTAGAGATATTTACAGTCCCAAACAGGATGGATTTTGTAGGAAACTGAATTTTTTTCTATTAAGTCAGTTTCCTAGTAAAACCAGAAACGGGGAGACAGCATGACATAGACACAGATCAACATAACAGAAGAGAGAGCCTGAGACCCTCACATGCACAGAGCTGATTTTTGACAATTGATCAAAAGCCAATACAAATGGAAAAAAAAGATAGTTTTTCAACAAATGGTGCTGGAACAACTGGAGATCTACATGTAAAAATAAATGCTGGCACCCTCTAGAAAAACTCATTTGAAATGGATCAAACCCCCAAATGTAAAGCACACAACTCCTAGAAGATAACAGAGGAGAAAATCTATGTGACCTTGATTTTGGGGACGATTTTTTCAGGCTCAAGATAAAAGGCATGCTCCATGAAAGAAAGAACTGATCAGCTAAACTTGATTAAAATTAAAAACTCTGCAAAAGACACTGTCAAGAGAATGAGAAGACCAGTCATAGACCAGGAGAAAAAATTCGCAAAAGACACATCTGATAAAAGACTTACCCAAAATATACAAAGACCTCTTAAAACACAACAACAAAATGAATGTTCTGATTAAAAATGTGCAAAAGACCTAATTTGAAACTTCACCAAAGAAGGCAGACAGATGGCAAATAAATGTGTAAAAAGATGCTCCACATCATATGTCATCAGGGAGATGCAAATGAGAACAAGGAGGTACCAGCACACACCTACTGGAAATATCAAAACCCAGAGCACTGACAGCATCAGATGCTGGTGAGGGTGTGGAGCAACAGGAAATCTCCTTCATCGCCAGTGGAAATGCAAAACGGTACAGTCACCTTGGAGGACATTTGGTGGTTTCTTACAAAACTGAACAGACTCTTATCATATGATCCAGCATTCATGCTCCCTTACATTTATTCAAAGGAGTTGAAAATTTATGTCCACACAAAGCCTTGCACACAGATGTATATAGCAGCTGTTTTCATAATTGCCAACACTTGTAAGCAACCAAGTCACCCTTTGGTAGTTGAATGGATAAATACACTGTGGTCCATCCAGAGAGTGGACTTTTATTTCACTAAAAAGAAATGAGCCATTGAGTCATGAAAAAACATGGGGGAATCTTAAAGGCATATTACTGAGTGAAAGAAGCCAGTCTGCAAAGGCTACTGAGTGATTCCAAACTCTACGATATTCTGGAAATGGCAAGACTATGGAGATAGTAAAAAGGTCAGTGGTGGCCAGGCATTGAGGGATGAGGATTGTCTTAGTGGTGCCTTCCTAACTCTCTGAAAATGCAATGATTATTTGCAAAAAAGAAAAACATAGGTTAAAATGACAGCAAGGAAAATAAAACATGTGGAAGGAAGTTGATTATTTTTGTAAACATTTATATGTCCACACCTAGAAAGTTCAAATAATTTTAACAAGACCAAAATACTATACATAAAAAAGTCAATAAATTAATTTTATAATTGAAGACTTTGATTTAATATGTTAAGAGCAAAAATACTGTATAAGTAGAGATACTACATGGCTTTCAATTTTTAGAAACTAGGTAGTTGGATTATTCCCAATTTGAAGCTAGTTTAACATAGCTTCAGTGAAAAGCTTGGTATACACTGTGTGTGTGGGCATGTACAGGTGTGTGTGTGTGTGAACTTTTGTTCTCTTTGGCTTTGTGTTATGGAGTTGATTATTGTTTTTTAAGACTACAGTTTAACAATGAATCCAAACTTTTGATCCTTTTAAGAATATCATCATATACTCTTAATAGCTTTCCAGAAAACTCACCCTATTTCACAAATCAGTGATGCATTTATTGAGTATCAGTGTGTTACACAGAGCAGGTGATGTACAAATAGAGCCAGGCACCACCTTGACCCTCAGGGAACTCAGTGAGATAGGAGATGCAGAGCAAACCTGTGTTGAATTATGTTTTAATATTTTGTGTAGAGTGCTTGATGTCTCAATAATTTCCTGACTGAATCTCTCCAAACTGAATACAGCAGCAAGGCCAGGATCCTCTGTGTACATTTCATGGTCTAGGTGCTGATGGG
Organism: Capricornis sumatraensis; assembly: GCF_032405125.1. NCBI lineage: Eukaryota > Metazoa > Chordata > Mammalia > Artiodactyla > Bovidae > Capricornis > Capricornis sumatraensis. The sequence goes on along the minus strand of NC_091072.1, from coordinate 42,124,577 downwards.
CCCAACGTGATATCATATGACCCACCTTCTCGACTGCAGAGCTTATGTTAATGGTTAGAGCGGCTGATACGGAACAGACTGATATAACATGACCACAAGCCAGAGACAAATGCTCATACGCTGAGGGGAAGGATCTTGCACTGTGGAGGCCAGAGTTCTCACCCATGTATCTGTTCCTCCTTAAATCTGTGAAGCCAGGCAGAGCATTGGACACTTACGTTTGCATGTGGGGGGCTTCCCCCTGTTGCTCCACAATCCATCCTCCTGACACACGGCTGTAGCTTGCTGACTAGCATCCAGCTTGAAGCCCTCATTACAATCATAGGTCACTTTACTGTCCAGTGTGAACTCATTCCCCGTAAATGAACCATTTCCTGGGGACTCTGGGATTCCACAGGACACAGCTGGAGAGAAAAAAGAAAAAAAAAAAAAACCAACAAGTTCAGGGTTATCCTGACAAGATGTGATGAAATTTTGCTCTTTTCTTTTTTTATGTCTCATCTTAAATGTATATAAAAACTGTTAAATATTAGCATTTCTCATGTGTGGCATAAACAGGCACATTTACAAAGTTGTATGGGTCTTAAGAGTTAATGAGAGACAATGAAAAATGGGTCAAAATACAGTGTCTTTAAAATTTATTATTCCAGAAGGTATGTCTGACGGCTCTCAGCTTCATCCCATGGACATTATCAGACAGTCATGGTGAAGAGAACAGTGTAATGTGCTATATTTCATTTAATATGGGAAAGAGAGCATCAATTAATATCTTTACCATCACAAATTTATCACCATACTGACTCTTTGGGTTTGAGATTTCACTGGAATTAGAGTTAGGAATAGCTCACCTCAGGTCTTAACCTCCCACAGCTTAAGTCCCCTCACCCTACTCACCAAAGATTCCTTTTCCTTAAAGCACAGGAAATTTTGTTTAAAGACAAATATTACCTTAGCTAAGAGCATCAATGCATCCATTGTTATAAAAGTATGAGTTTATCAACTATCAGTCAAAAAGCAGGGGCTGCAGAACTAAGGAATTAAGGGAGATACTCAGAACAGAAGGCTCAGTCCTATGGGGAAGGACATACAAGCCAATTTAAAAAAAATAGTTAATTTATTTCAATTGGAGGATAATTACTTCACAATATTGTGATGATTTTTTCTATATATCAACATGTATCAACCATAGGTATACATGTGTGCCCCCCATTCTGAACTCCCCTCCCACCACCCTAGCCTGGAAGATTGGGCAAGAAAATGGTACCAAAGAAGAAGGAATTTTTAACAACTAGTAAGATGAACAGAGAAGTTATTACAAGCACTTCCTTCTTAAATTTACTAGCTCTGACCCAGACTTATTTACCGTGAGATGAAACAAACAAGAACAACTCTGAAGTTAAGTAAATTACAGTAAGGAACCCAGGGTTTTCCCAGGTATTGCTAGTGATAAAGAATCTGCCTGCCAATGCAAGAGAGGCAAGAGATGTCGGTTTGATCCCTTGGTTGGGAAGATCCCATGGAGGAGGAAATGGCAACCCACTCCAGCAGTCTTACCTGGAAAATCACATGGACAGAGGAGCCTGATGGGCTACACTTAATGGGTCCAAAGAGTCGAACACAGCTGAGTGAGTGAGCACAGGGAATCCATACTAATGGAAGGTGATAAGACAGGAATCCCCCCAAATACACACACAACTCATGAGCACTTGTCAAAGGAAATCTTTGCAATCACTAATTTAGGGATCTTCTCTTATTCAATCAACATCGAAGATGTTATGGGTTTTGAAGCATCATGGATTTTAAATTTAGATCATTTAAAATATTTCCCACATAGGTTTCAATGAGAATACACACCTAGTAAGATAAAGCAGGAAGGACTGGTTGAAAAAGTGTATATAAACATATAATTTTATGGGTAAGGAAGAGGGTCAGAAAGAATTATTCACCTGGATTAGCACAGTGACTTTGTTTAAAACCTGGGGCTGGAGAACAGACCTGATTCCCAAGTGAGATCTCCTTCTGCTCTATAGGCACCCAGGTCACCTGTGGCTAAGTCTGAGTTTTTTGGTTGCTGTCTTTGTTTTTCTTTTCTGTATCAAAATCTTTAGTAAATGCAATAGGGAGTTATCAGAAGAATTAAAGAAAAAGTAGTGCTGATAAGAATCAAAGTTCTAGAAAAATTAAAACTCTAAAGTTTCTCTTATGCTTAAATTTATGATCAGCTATTTCAACAATCTGAAAAATATATATATATGTGTATGTGTATGAGTGTATATGTACATATGTGTGTGAGTGTATATATATACATATATGTGAGTGTATATGTATATATGTGCATGAGGGTACATGTACATGTGTGTGTGTGTGTGTGTGTGTGTGTGTGTATGAGTTCAGTTCAGTTCAGTCGCTCAGTCGTGTTTCACTCTGCAATCCCATGGACCGCAGCACCCCAGGCTTCTCTGTCCATCACCAATTCCCAGAGCTTGCTCAAACTCATGTCCATTGAGTCAGTGATGCCATCCAACCATTTCATCCCCTTTCATCCCCTTCTCCTGCCTTTAATATTTCATAGCATCAGGGTAATTTCCAATGATTCAGTTCTTCGCATCAGATGGCCAAAGTATTGGAGTCTCAGCTTCAGCATCAGTCCTCCTAATGAATATTCAGTACTGATCTCCTTTAGGATGGACTGGTTGGATCTCCTTACAGCCCAAGGGACTCTCAAGAGTCTTTTCCAACACCACAGTTCAAATATATCAACTCTTTGGTGCTCAACTTTCTTTATAGTCCAACTCTCACAACCATACAGGACTACGGGAAAAACCATGCCTTTTGCTAGATGGACCTTTGTTGGCAAAGTAATGACTCTGCTTTTCAATATGCTGTCTAGGTTGATCGTAGGTTTTCTTCCAAGGAGCAAGTGCCTTTTAATTGCGTGGCTGCAGTCACCATCTGCAGTGATTTTGGAGCCCCCCAAAATAAAGTCTGTCACTGTTTCCACTGTATCCCCATCTATTTGCCACAAAATGATGGGCCCAGATGCCATGATCTTAGTTTTCTTAATGCTGAATTTTAAACCAACTTTTTCACTCTCCTCTTTCACTTTCATCAAGAGACTCTTTAGTTTCTCTACACTTCTGCCACAAGGGTGGTGTCATCTGTATGTCTGAGGTTATTGATATTCCTCCCAGAAATCTTGATTCCAGCTTGTGCTTCATCCAGCATGGTATTTTGCACAATTTGCATGATTTTTCCTGATTTGGAACCGGTCTGTTGCTCCATGTCCAGTTCTAAGTGTTGCTTCTTGACCTGCATACAGATTTCTCAGGAGGCAGGTCACATGGTCTGGTATTCCCATCTCTTGAAGAATCTTCCAGTTTGTTGTGGTCCACACAGTCAAAGGATTTAGCATAGTCAAATAAAGCAGAAGTAGGTGTTTTTCTGGAACTCTTGCTTTTTCTATGATCCTACAGATGTTGCCAATTTGATCTCTGGTTCCTCTGCCTTTTCTAAATCCAGCTTGAACATCCTGAAGTTCACAGTTCATGTACTGTAGAAGTCTGGCTTGGAGAATTTTGTGCACTACTTTGCTAGTGTGTGAGATGAGTGGAATAGTGTGGTAGTTTGAACATTCTTTGGTATTACTTTTCTTTAGGATTAGAATGAAATCTGATATTTTCCAGTCTTGTGGCCACTGGTGAGTGTTTTAAATTTGCTTGCACATTGAGTGCAATACTTTCACAGCATTATCTTTTAAGATTTGAGCTAACTCAACTGGAATTCCATCACCTCCACTAGTTTTGTTTGTAGTGAGAAGGCCCACTTGACTTCACATTCCAGGATGTCTGGCTCTAGGTGAGTGATTACACCATCGTGATTATCTGGGTTGTGAAGATCTTTTTTGTATAGTTCTGCATATTCTTGCCACCTCTTCTTAATATTTTCTGCTTCTCTCAAGTCCATACAATTTCTGTCCTTTATTGTGCCCATCTTTGCATGAAATGTTCCCTTGGTATCTTTAGTTTTCTTTTTTTCACATTTGATTATTTTGATTTTCTTATTATTTTTTAAATTTATTTATTTATTTATTTTACTTTACAACTTTGTATTGGTTCTGCCACACATGAACATGAATCTGCCACGGGTGTACACGTGTTCCCTATCCTAAACCCCCCTCCCACCTTCCTCCCCGTACCATCCCTCTGGGTTGTCCCAGTGCTCCAGCCCCAATCATCCTGTATCAAACCTGGACTGGCAATTCATTTCTTATACGATATTATACATGTTTCAGTGCCATTCATTGGGATTGCTGGGTCATAAGGCAGTTCTATTTCCAGTTTTTTAAGGAATCTCCACACTGTTCTCCATAGTGGCTGTACTAGTTTGCATCCCCACCAACAGAGTAAAAGGGTTCCCTTTTCTCCACACCGTCTCCAGCATTTATTGCTTGTAGACTTTTGGATAGCAGCCTTTCTGACTGGCATGAAATGGTACCTCATTGTGGTTTTGATTTGCATTTCTCTGATAATGAGTGATATTGAGAATCTTTTCACATGTCTGTTAGCCATCTGTATGTCTTCTTTGGAGAAATGTCTGTTTAGTTCTTTGGCCCATTTTTTGATTGGGTCATTTATTTTTCTGGAATTGAGCTACAGGAGTTGCTTGCATATTTTTGAGATTAGTTGTTTGTCAGTTGCTTCATTTGCTATTATTTTCTCCCATTCTGAAGGCTGTCTTTTCACCTTGCTTAGAGTTTCCTTTGTTGTGCAGAAGCTTTTAATTTTAATTAGGTCACATTTGTTTACTTTTGTTTTTATTTCCAATATTCTGGGGGGTGAGTCATAAAGGATCCTGCTGTGATTTATGTCGGAGAGTGTTTTGCCTATGTTCTCCTCTAGGAGTTTTATAGTTTCTGGTCTTACATTGAGATCTTTAATCCATTTTGAGTTTATTTTTGTGTATGGTGTTAGAAAGTGTTCTAGTGATCAAAGGTCAATCCAAGAAGAAGACATAACAATTATAAATATATATGCACCCAACATAGGAGCACCACAATATGTAAGACAAATGCTAACAAGTATGAAAGGGGAAATTAACAATAACACAATAATAGTAGGAGACTTTAATACCCCACTCACACCTATGGATAGATCAACTAAACAGAAAATTAACAAGGAAACACACACTTTAAATGATAAATAGACCAATTAGACCTAATTGATATCTATAGGACATTTCACCCCAAAACAATGAATTTAATCTTTCTCAAGCGCACATGGAACCTTCTCCAGGAGAGATCACATCCTGGGCCATAAGTCTAGCCTTGGTAAATTCAAAACAATTGAAATAATTCCAAGCATCTTTTCTGACCACAATGCAGTAAGATTAGATCTCAATTACAGGAGAAAAACTATTAAAAATTGCAACATATGGAGGCTGAACAACACGCTGCTGATTAACCAACAAATCACAGAAGAAATAAAAAAAATAAATCAAAATATGCATACAAATGAATGAAAATGAAAGCACAACAACCCAAAACCTGTGGGACACTGTAAAAGCAGTGATAAGGGGAAAGTTCATAGCAATACAGGCATACCTCAAGAAACAAGAAAAAAGTCACATAAATAACTTAACTCTACACCTAAAGCAACTAGAAAAGGAAGAAATGAAAAACCCCAGGGTTAGTAGAAGGAAAGAAATCTTAAAAATTAGGGCAGGAATAAATGCAAAAGGAACAAAAGAGACCATAGCAAAAATCAACAAAGCCAAAAGCTGGTTCTTTGAAAGGATAAATAAAATTGACAAACCATTAGCCAGACTCATCAAGAAACAAAGGGAGAAAAATCAAATCAATAAAATTAGAAATGAAAATGGAGAGATCACAACAGACAACACAGAAATACAAAGGATCATAAGAGACTACTATCAGCAATTATATGCAAATAAAATGGACAATGTGGAAGAAATGGACAAATTCTTAGAAAACTACAACTTTCCAAAACTGAACCAGGAAGAAATAGAAAATCTTAACAGACCCATCACAAGCACGGAAATTGAAACTGTAATCAGAAATCTTCCAGCAAACAAAAGCCCAGGTCCAGACGGCTTCACAGCTGAATTCTACCAAAAATTTAGAGAAGAGCTAACACCTATCCCACTCAAACTCTTCCAGAAAATTGCAAAGGAAGGTAAACTTCCAAACTCTTTCTATGAGGCCACCATCACCCTAATACCAAAACCTGACAAAGATGCCATACAAAAAAAGAAAACTACAGGCCAATATCACTGATGAACACACATGCAAAAATCCTTAACAAAATTCTAGCAATCAGAATCCAACAACACATTAAAAAGATCATACACCATGACCAAGTGGGCTTTATCCCAGGGATGCAAGGATTCTTCAATATCCACAAATCAATCAATGTAATACACCACATTAACAAACTGAAAAATAAAAGCCATATGATTATCTCAATAGATGCAGAGAAAGTCTTTGACAAAATTCAACATCCATTTATGATAAAAACTGTCCAGAAAGCAGGAATAGAAGGAACATACCTCAACATAATAAAAGCTATATATGACAAACCCACAGCAAACATTATCCTCAATGGTGAAAACTGAAAGCATTTCCCCTAAAATCAGGAACAAGAAAAGGGTGCCCACTTTCACCACTACTATTCAACATAGTTCTGGAAGTTTCGGTCACAGCAATCAGAGCAGAAAAAGAAATAAAAGGAATCCAAATTGGAAAAGAAGAAGTAAAACTCTCACTGTTTGCAGATTACATGATCCTCTACATAGAAAACCTAAAGACTCCACAAGAAAATTACTAGAGTTAATCAATGAATATAGTAAAGTTGCAGGATATAAAGTCAACACACAGAAATCCCTTGCATTTCTATACTCTAATAATGAGAAAATAGAAAGAGAAATTAAGGAAATAATTCCACTCACCATTGCAACAAAAAGAATAAAATACTTAGGAATATATCTACCTGAAGGAACTAAAGACCTATATATAGAAAACTATAAAACACTGATGAAAGAAATCAAAGAGGACACTAATAGATGGAGAAATATCTTCAGTTTTCTTGAACAGATCTCTAGTCTTTCCCATTCTGTTGTTTTCCTCAATTTATTTGCATTGACCGCTAAGCTAAGCTAAGCTAAGCTAAGTCACTTCAGTCGTGTCCGACTCTGTGCGACCCCATAGATGGCAGCCCACCAGGCTCCCCCGTCCCTGGGATTCTCCAGGCAAGAACACTGGAGTGGGTTGCCATTTCCTTCTCCAGTACTGATTGCTGAGGAAGCCTTTCTTATCTCTCCTTGCTATTCTCTGGAACTCTGCAGTCAAGTGGGTGTATCTTCCTTTTTACCTTTGCCTTTTGCTTCTCTCCTTTTCCCAGCTCTTTGTAAGCCCTCTTCAGACAACCATTTTGCCTTTTTGCATTTCTTTTCCTTGGGGATGGTCTAGATCACTGCCTTCTGTACAATGTCTCGAACCTCCATCCATAGTTCTTCAGGCACTTTATCAGATCTAATCCCTTGAATCTATCTCTTACTTCCACTGTATAATTGTAAGTTCATACCTGAATGGTCTAGTGGTTTTCCCTACTTTCTTCAATTTAAGTCTGAATTTTGTAATTAGGAGTTCATGATCTGAGCCACAGTTGGCTCACTTTCTTGTTTTTGCTAACTGTATAGAGCATCTCTATCTTTGGCTGGAAAGAATACAATCAATCTGATTTTGGTATTGACCCTCTGGAGATGTCCATGTGTAAAGTTACTTCTTGAGTTGTTGGAAGAGGGTGTTTGCTATGACCAGTGCATTCTCTTAGCAAAACTCTGTTAGTTTTTGCCCTTCCTCATTTTGTACTTCAAGGCCAAATTTGTCTGTTACTCTAGGTATCTCTTGACTTCCTATTTTGCATTGCATTCCCCTGTAATGAAAAGAACATCTTTTTTTCGGTGTTTCTAGAAGGTCTTTTAGGTCTTCATAGAACCGTTCAACTTCAGCTTCTTCAGCATTACTGATTGGGGCATGGACTCAGATTATTGTGATATTGGATGGTTTGCCCTGGAAATGAACAGAGATCATTCTGTCTGTTTTGAGATTGCACCCAAGAACTGCATTTTGGAATAAGACCCAGTTTCCCCCACAGTCAGTCTCTCCCATTGGGAAGCTTCCATAAGCTTCTTATCCTTATCCCTCAGAGGGGAGACAGAATGAAAACTACAATCACAGAAAACTAATTAAACTAATCACATGGATTACAGCCTTGTCTAACTCAATGAAACTATGAGCCATGCCGTGTAGGGCCACCCAAGACAGATGGATCAAGGTGGAGAGTTCTAACAAAATGTGGTCCACTGGAGAAGGGAATGGCAAGCCACTTCAGTATTCTTGCCTTGAGAGCCCCATGAACAGTATAAAAAGGTGAAAAGATATTTAACTCCCCAAAAAGATTAACTCCCTCAGTTGGTAGGTGCCCAATATGCTACTGGAGAAGAGTGGAGAAAAAACTCCAGAAAGAATGAAGACACAGAGCCAAACAAAAACAACACCCAGTTGTGGATGTGATTGGTGATGGAAGTAAAGTACAGTGCTGTAAAGAACAACGCTGTTAAGAACAGGTTCCTGCACAGGAACCTGAAATGTTAGGTCCATGACTCAAGGTAAATTGGAAGTGGTCAAAGAGGAGGTGGCAAGAGTGAACATCGACATTTTAGGAATCAATGAACTAAAATGGACTGGAATGGGCAAATCTAACTCAGATGACCACTATATACACTACTGTGGACAAGAATCCCTTAGAAGAAATGGAGTAGCCCTCATAGTGTGTATTAGTATATATGTATACATATGTGTGTGTATGAGTGCATATGTATATGTATATATATATATATATATATGTATGTATGTGTGTATACATGTATATGAGTGTATTTCTGTGTGTGTGAGTGTATATGTATATATATATGTGTGTATGTTTGTGCTAGGTCACTTCAGTCATGTCTTCTCTGTGACACTGTGGACTGCAGCCCACCAGGCTCTTCTGTCCATGAGATTCAAAAATACTGAAGTGGGTTGCCATTTCCTCCTCCAGGGCATCTTCCCAACTCAGGGACTGAACTCACAGCTCTTACATCTCCTGCACTGGCAGGCAGGTTCTTTACCACTAGTGCCCCCTGAGAAGCCCTGTATATGAGTGCATATGTGTGTCTATGAGTGCATATGTGTATATATATATGTGTGTGTATATATATATACGAGGCATAATAAAAATTTGCAGGTGGAAAACAAACAAAAAATAACATAGACATATGGACATCATTTTGAACTAAGTATTGAAAATAATGAAATTATAACCTTGGTTTTCTGAAGCCATTCCTTTGTCGAGGCAATGTATCAGCGGGAAGGCTGCTAAGTATTTTGCACAATATTCAGCTTAATTTACTAAACGTAGTAAACGCCCTTTATGATCCTGCTCTCAGAGTATTGCTAATATCTTATTTTCTTGCCATTTTCTCTGAGATTTCACTCCAGCAATCATTTGTTCATTCTCACAAACCTTAATTTCTCTGCCACTTGCTGAAGTGTGCCCAGTGGCTCACTTCCCTACAGTTCTCATTTGGGGAGGATACTGATTGGAATGGCATTTCTCTGGAAGGTTAAATGGGGAAGAAGACATTCCATAAGCATGTTTGAAGCCCTAACTTGAAAGGATTCAGACCCAAGAGGGCAAAGCAGTAAAGCTTTGTAACTACTTCTGTTAAATCTGGAAGCTTATGGCACAAGTGAACCCTGATTTCCAGGACTTAACAAGACCCACTTCATGTTGTCTGATAAACAAATGGGAATCTTTTTTGGCCTTGTGCTGTAGGTTTTAGACCCCAGGGTGTCCTAACATCAGGCTATTTGGCAGAGCTTAAAACACAGGTTGGCATTCTACTGAAAATGAAATTCTTACACTTCTGATTCAATGAAGAATAGAGGGAACAATAATCATAGCCTTATAAATTTATGCTTATGAGATGAAGGCAGTTTTCTGCTAAAATCTAGTATGCATCCATCTATTCATCCTGGAAATTTTGCATGATAATAACATGACATATTCCTTAGATCACTTTTTAAACATCAATTAGCTAAATGTATGCAACTCACAAAATCTGGACAACTTTCTTACTTTTTGGTCTAACTAAAGGGAATAAAATTCCTTATGCTTTATATTTGTTTCTTGTTTTATTGTACTACTATAGCATTATATTGCCTGGCAACTCAGACCAACAATCTCATACTCATATCATAAAATTTATCTTCTGTCTGAGAGCAGAGGTTTTAAAGTCAGACGTTTGAATCAGCTCCAGCCTCTGGCGTTCAGCAGCTCCCTGACCTGAGTTACCCAGTAACTTGTCCCATTGCTCTCAGGTTAATAATGCTCACCCCAAAGGTAACTGTGATGACAGAGTGAAATAATGTGCACAAAACCATTAACGCTGTATTGACACCACGTAGGCTCTCAGTAAATGACAGTATATTACTGTTACATGCATGTGTCTTTAAACACACACATAATTTATTCTTATTTATTTGTAAATAAAGATATGAATTGCAAGGAACAACTCCTTTAAGTCTCTTTGTTAAAGAGAGCAAAGAGGAAATCAGAAGAAAGCCAATTTACTTCTATTATATATCTCATGAGCGAGCTGACATTTTGGTTTCAAATAAATAGATGTGATACTTCAGTTTCTGGTGTTGCAGGCTCTTATAACAGCACAAGATTCATTTGGCTTTATTTTCTTTTCATATTTAAAGGCGTACAAAGAGCAATTTTTCTTGTCTCTGCAAGTTTCAAGCACTTATTGGACTGTTTCCTACTTCTTTCAAACGCTTGTGCTGTGTAACTTACACCGGCTCCTTTCTGGAGCTGCTCAAGCTTCAACACCTCACCATTTTCTTTGTTTTTATTTTTATTTCTTTTCTTTTTTCTTTGTTTCCCCTTAAAAAGCTCAGTGATTGCTGGACTTGGACTATTGCCTTAGACTTGGGATTCTCATATCTTGATTCCCACTCCATTCTATTAATGCCCAGAGGAGCTCTACCCACATCCGAGGTCATCACTGACCCTCGCAGAGCTGCTAGACAAACTCCAGGCCTCAGTAAACTGCTCTCCTGGTAAGGGGGAAAGTAGAGTGAGATCCTCTGATTCACCCATTTCCTCCGGCTGCTCTCATTTGGTTGACCAGCAATCACTGTCTATTTAAAAATTTTCTTCATACTGGTGGCCTTCTCATTGCCTATCACCAATATCCTAGTTCACTTCAGTTCAGTTCAGTCGCTAAGTCATGTCCGACTCTTTGTGACCGCATGAATCGCAGCACACCAGGCCTCCCTGTCCATCACCAACTCCTGGAGTTCACTCAGACTCATGTCCACTAAGTCAGTGATGCCATCCAGCCATCTCATTCTCTGTCGTCCCCTTCTCCTCCTGCCCCCAATCCCTCCCAGCATCAGAGTCTTTTCCAATGAATCAACTCTTCCCATGTGGTGGCCAAAGTATTGGAGTTTCAGCTTTAGCATCATTCCCTCCAAAGAAATCCCAGGGCTGATCTCCTTCAGAATGGACTGGTTGGATCTCCTTGCAGTCCAAGACTGCAGTCCAAGACTCTTGAGAGTCTTCTCCAACACCACAGTTCAAAAGCATCAATTCTTCGGCACTCAGCCTTCTTCACAGTCCAACGCTCACATCCATACATGACCACAGGAAAAACCATAGCCTTGACTAGACGGACCTTAGTCAGCAAAGTAATGTCTCTGCTTTTCAATATACTATCTAGGTTGGTCATAACTTTTCTTCCAAGGAGGAAACGTCTTTTAATTTCATGGCTGCAGTCACCATTTGCAGTGATTTTGGAGCCCCCCAAAATAAACTCTGACACTGTTTCCACTGTTTCCCCATCTATTTCCCATGAAGTGATGGGACCAGATGCCATGATCTTTGTATTCTGAATGTTGAGCTTTAAGCCAACTTTTTCACTCTCCTCTTTCACTTTCATCAAGAGGCTTTTGAGTTCCTCTTCACTTTCTGCCATAAGGGTGGTGTCTTCTGCATATCTGAGGTTATTGATATTTTTCCCAGCAATCTTGATTCCAGCTTGTGCTTCTTCCAGTCCAGTGTTTCTCATGATGTACTCTGCATGGAAGTTAAATAAGCAGGGTGACAATATACAGCCTTGATGGACTCCTTTCCCTATTTGGAACCAGTCTGTTGTTCCATGTCCAGTTCTAACTGTTGCTTCCTGACCTGCATGTAGGCTTCTTAAAAGGCAGGTCAGGTGGTCTGGTATTCCCATCTCTTTCAGAATTTTCCACAGTTGATTGTGATCCACACAGTCAAAGGCTTTGGCATAGTCAATAAAGCAGAAATAGATGTTTTTCTGGAACTCTCTTGCTTTTTCCATGATCCAGCGGATGTTGGCAATTTGATCTCTGGTTCCTCTGCCTTTTCTGAATCCAGCTTGAACATCAGTAAGTTCATGGTTCATGTATTGCTGAAGCCTGGCTTGGAGAATTTTGAGCATTACTTTGCTATCATGTGAGATGAGTGCAATTGTGCAGTAGTTTGAGCATTCTTTGGCATTGCCTTTCTTTGGGATTGGAATGTAAGCTGACCTTTTCCAGTCCTGTGGCCACTGCTGTGTTTTCCAAATTTGCTGGCATATTGAGTGCAGCACTTTCAACAGCATCATCTTTCAGGATTTGAAATAGCTCAACTGGAATTCCATCACCTCCACTAGCTTTGTTCATAGTGATGCTTTCTAAGGCCCACTTGACTTCGCATTCCAGGATGTCTGGCTCTAGATGAGTGATCACACCATCGTGATTATCTGGGTCATGAAGATCTTTTTTTGTACAGTTCTTCTGTGTATTCTTGCCACCTCTTCTTAATATAGTTTTAAGGGCCTAGATCTGATAGATAGAGTGCCTGATGAACTATGGAATGAGGTTCCTGACATTGTACAGGAGACAGGGATCAAGACCATCCCCATGGAAAAGAAACGCAAAAAAGCAAATGGCTGTCTGCCTTATAAATAGCTGTGAAGAGAAGAGAAGTGAAAAGCAAAGGAGAAAAGGAAAGATATAAGCATCTGAATGAAGAGTTTCAAAGAATAGCAAGAAGAGATAAGAAAGCCTTCTTCAGTGATCAATGCAAAGAAATAGAGGAAAAGAACAGAATGGGAAAGAGTAGAGATCTCTTCCAGAAAATTAGAGATAGCAAGGGAACATTTCATGCAAAGATGGGCTTGAAAAAGGACATCTAGCCCTAGTAAACCTTCCCTGGTGGTTCAGATGGTAAAGCATCTGCCTACAATGAGGGAGACCTGGGTTCAGTCCCTGGGTTGGAAAGATCCCCTGGAGAAGGAAATAGCAACCCACTCCAGTACTCTTGCCTGGAAAATTCCATGGACAGAGGAGCCTTGAAATCATTCCAAGCATCTTTTCTGATCACAATATGGTAATATTAGATGTCAACTACAGGAAAAAAGAATACAAAAATCACAAACATATGGGGGGTAAACAAACCTGCTTCTGAATAACCAACAGATCAGAGAAGAAATGAAATAGGAAATCAAAATATGCACATAAACAAAAGAAACTGAAAATATGACATCCAAAGCCTATGGGATTCAGTGAGAGCAGTGCTATGAGGGAGGGTCATAGTAGTACAAGCCTACCTCAAGAAACAAGAAACATCAAACAAACTACCTAACTTTACATCTAAAGCAACAAGAAAAAGAAGAACAGAAGAACCCCATGGTTAGCAGAAGGAAAGAAATCATAAAAATCAGAGCAGAAATAAGTGAAAAAGAGATTACAGAGTCTACAGCAAAGATCAGCAAAACTAATAGCTGGTTCTTTGAGAAGATAAGTAAGATACACAAACCATTAGCCAGACTCATCAAGAAAAAAAACAGGAGAAGAGTCAAATCAATAAAATTAGAAATGAAAATGGATAAATCACAGCAGACAACACAGAAATACATTAGATCATAGACTAATATGAGCAATTACATGCCAATAAAATGGACAACTTGGAAGAAATGGATGAATTCTTAGAAAAGTATAACCTTCTAAAACTGAACCTGGAATAAATAGAAAATCTTAACAGACCCATCACAAGCACTGAAATTCAAACTGTAATAAAAAATCTTCCAACAAACAATATCCCAGGACCAGATAGCTTCAGAGGTGAATGCTACCAAAAATTTAGAGATGAGCTAACACCTATCCTACTTAAACTCTTCCAGAAAATTGCAGAGGAAGGTAAACTCTCAAACTCATTCTGTGAGGTGACCATCACCCTAATACCGAAACCAGAAAAAGATGCCACAAAAAAGAAAACTACAGGTCAATATCACTGATGAACATAGATGCCAAAATCCTCAACAAAATTCTTGCAAACAGAGTCCAACAACATATTAAAAAGATCATACATCATGACCAAGTGAGATTTATGCCAGGGATGCAAGGATTCTTCAATATTCACAAATCAATCAACATGATATGTCACATTAACAAATTGAAAGATAAAAACCATATGATTATCTCAATAGATGCATAGAAAGCCTCTGAAAAAATTCAATACCCATTAATGATAAAAAAAAACAACCTCTCCAGAAAGCAACTATAGAAGGAACATACCTCAACATAATAAAATCCATGTATGACAAACCCATAGCAAACATTATCCTCAATGGCAAAAAAATTGAAAGCATTTCCTCTAAAATCAGGAACAAGACAAAGGTACCCAGTCTCACCACTACTATTCAACATAGATTCAGAAGTCCTATTCACAGCAAACAGAAAAGAAAAAGAAAGAAAAGGAGTCCAGATTGGAAAATGAGAAGCAACACTCTCACTGTTTGCAGATGACATGATCCTCTACAAAGAAAACCCTACAGACACCACTAGAAAACTACTAAAGCTAATCAATGAATTCAGCAAAGTTGCAGGATATAAAATTAAAACAGAAATCCCTTGCATCCTATACACTAACAATGAGAAAACAGAAAGAAAAATTAAGGAAACAAGTGCATTCACCACTGCATTGAAAAAAATACAATACTTAGGAATAAATTTACCTAAAGAAACAAAAGACATATATAGAAAACTATAAAACACCGATGAAATAAATCAAAGATGACACAAAGAGATGGAGGAATATGTTCACGGATTGGAAGAATCAATATAGTGAACATAAGTATACTACCCAAAACAATCTATGGATTCAATGGACTCTCTATCAAACTACCAATGGTATTTTTCACAGAACTAGAACAAATAATTTTACAATTTGTAGGGAATTACAAAAAAACCTCAAATAGCCAAAGCAATCTTGAGAAATAAGAATGGAACTGGAGGAATCAACCTGCCTGACTTCAGACTATACTACAAAGCTAGTCATCAAGATATTATGGTACTGGCACAAAGAGAAATATAGATCAATGGAACAAAATAGAAAGCCCAGAGATAAATCCATATACCTACGGACACCTTATCTTTGACAAAGGAGGAAAAAATTATACACTGGAGAAAAAAATCATCTCTTTGACAAGTGGTGTTGCAAAAACTGGTCAACCCCGTGTAAAAGAAGCAAACTAGAACACTTTCTAACACCATACACAAAATAAACTAAAAATGGATTAAGGATCTAAATACAAGGCCAGAAACTATAAAACTCTCAGAGGAAAACATGGGTAGAACACTCTCTGACATCATAAATCACAGCAAGATCCTCTATGACACAGCTCCCAGAATAATGGAAATAAAAGCAAAAAATAAACAAATGGGACCTAATTAAACTTAAAAGCTTTTGCAGAGGCATGAAGCAGGGCACTTAAAGCCAGAGCTCTGGGACAACCAAGACGGGTGGGGTGGGGAGATAGAAGGGGTGGCTCAGGATGGGGAGACAGATGTGCACCCACGGGTGGTCCATGTTGATTTATGGCAAAAAACACAATAGTGTAAAGAAATTATTCTACAATTAAAATAAATCAATATATTAAAAAAATCTACAAAGCACTTTGCTCTTTAAGTGAAGTCCATTTCCAAATGAAAATGGGACTCACCCATAAATTGAACATGACCATATCTATCTACTGAATTATTCAGCTTATCTACCATGCCAATGTCTGTCTTACAGTTGGTATATTGAAACCATTTACATTTATTGTAACCATGGATATGTTAAGACTTAAGTCTGCCATTTTATTTTTGTTTGTTTTCTTTTTCATCCTTCCTGTCAGTTACTTGAACTTTTAAAAACTTCATTTTTGTTTACCTACAGTAGGTCTTTAGCCTATCTCTTTGTGTTGCTTTTTTAAGTCATTATTCTAGATATTAATTATATGTACACAACTTCTCAAGTCTATTGGTGATATTTGACCAGTTGGAGGGAGGTGTAGAAAGTTTACATTATTTTATAGTGCTTTACCCTCTCCTACTGATAGTGTCCTTTAATTATTTATTCTGTATACCTTGAGAACTACATTAGACATGTTATAATTCTGCCGCCATTGTCAAACAATTTAGAACACACAAAAGGAAATGGAAAGTCCATTGTATTTACTCATACTCTTGCTCTTTTGTGTTCTTTTTCCCCTTTCTGATGCTCTTAATTTATTATATTTCTATTGCTGTTTATTTAGAGAATTTCCTTTAGCCTTGCTTCTAAAGTATGTCTGCTAGAACAAATTTTCTTAGTTTTTCAGCATTTGGTAATAACTGGATTATCAAATCTTCATTCCTGAAGGATATTTTTGTTAACCATAGAACTCTAGATTGATTGTTCTCTCCTTTCAGCACTAGAAGAATGTCATTTGATTTCCTTTTGACCACCAGGTTGTTGGTGGGAAATGTTCTGTAATTTAGATCCTATTTTCCTATCAGTAATTCATTGTTTCTATATGGATATTTTCAAGATGGTTTCCCTGTGTATTTAGTATTTGTATTTAGTATTTAGTATAGAAGTTTTACTACAACGTGCCTGGTAGGCATTCTTTTGAGTTGCTGGTGTTTGGGATTCAGTTAACTTTTTGAATCTGTTAGGTCCACATACTTTGCCAAATCTGGGAAGTTTACAGCTATTTCTCCTCAAAAAAAAAATTTTTTTTTTTCATATTTCCCTCTTTCTCCTTTCCTTCTGGAACTCTGAAGACACAAATGTAGAATCAGAATTTTTAATGTTTATTGTAACATTCCATAACATACTCCCAGAGTCTTCCAATATTTAGTTCAAAGTACAAGATTACATGAGTGGAACAAAGGGTCATATAATCCATTAAAGATCCTCATGCTGGGAAAGACTGAGGGCAGGAGGAGAAGGGGCTGACAGAGGATGAGATGGTTGGATGGCATCACTGACTCAATGGACATGCATTTGAGCAAATTCTGGGAGATAGTAAACAACAGGGAAGCCTGGCATGCTGCAGTCCATGGGGTTGCAAAGAGTTGGACACATGACTGAGCACACATACACATACCATGGAACTAATCTGTTGAAAGATTAAAATCCATCAGCACGTTATAGAGTTAGGGTTGCTGAAAGAAAACAGAATGTGTGTACTCAGGCACCTGGGGGATTTATTTCTCCCCAGAAATGTCATGAATTCTCATGTTAAGTTTCTACTTTAAATTTTTATTTAAAGAATAATATCATTTCCTTGTCACCATTCCTATTAATTAATTAGTTTGAATTTTAAAAATTATTACATAATTTGAGGAAGGTAAAACAATATTTCCATTTTACATATTTGTTGTTCAGTTGCTCAGCTGTGTCCAACTCTTTGCGACACTATGGATTGCAGCATGTCAGGTCTCCCTGTCATTCACCATCTCTTGGAGCTTGCTCAAACTCATGTCCATTTAATTGATGATGCTATTCAATAATCTCATCCTCTGTTGTCCGCTTCTCCTCCTGCTTTCAATTTTTCCCAGCATCAGGGTCTTTTCTAATGAGTCAATTCTTCATATTAGGTGGCCAAATACTGGAGTGTCAGCTTCTGCATCAGTCTTTCTGATGAATATTCAGGATTGATTTCCTTTAGGATTGACTGACTGGTTTGATCTACTTGCTATCCAAGGGACTCTCAAGAGTCTCCACCAACACCACAGTACAAAAGCATCTGTTCTTTGGTGCTCAGCCTTCTTTTACATATAATGGAGATAAACTCAAAGTTGAGTAGGACCACTGGGAGCAAGTAGAAAGTGAAAATAAAGGCAAATAAATGCCTCTTGTCTTTGAAAAGCCTGTAAGTCTTCTGTGATCACACAGTCAGCTGGTTTGCTAGTACAATTTTTAATTGCTTTTAAAATTGACTCCTTTTGTTAAATTTGGAAAAGATGGGGCTAGAATTTAGGTCACTTGATATGATCCATCTGACATCCACAAAAATAAACCCAAAGTGGGAATGGAAAGGAGGGGAGGAGAGGTAGAAAGGGAGATATTTGATGGTTTATGATTTAATTATTAGTGATTCTTTTTTCTAAAATGAGTTTCCTGATAATTTAACTCTAAAATATATAGTGAGGAATACTCTTGAGGTATACAGACACAAAACTTTTGTTTTTCCCCCCTTTGAGTAGGACCTTAGTTACACAGTTGATATTAATAGTGATTTAATCATTTAAAATCATTAACTTCCTGAATGTCATAGGTATTTAGCGTAACTGGCCTGAGTTATGCTCTCCTTAGGCATGAAAAAGATTCCCTGGGTAATTAAAGCTGAGGTAGCATCTGTGTTATAGTGAAAGGATTCTGCAACCCTGGAGTCGTTGTTAACACTGACACTAGTAGTTCCCATGGTCATGAATCCCTGATCTGAAGTCCACTACATTCTGCACGTATTTTAACGACTATGGCATTTTCATGTGTAAGAGGAAGGTAAACTGGATTATCTCTATAGGTTTATCTTTAAATGCCAATGATTCTACTCAAAGCCTTCCTCAGCCCAGACAAGACAGAAGTGTCTGTCCTGGCATCCACTCCCTTCCCTCCACATTGCTCAGCAGAAAGTTTTCTAAAGCATCAAAAGATGAGCATGACAAGTGGAAGTACAGGGGAGGATCTAGCCCCTCTTCCAAATGTTCTGAATTTGTGTGGTGTTAACTAGGCCTGGTATGGCAGCAAGTATGTTCTCTGACTCCCAACACACCATTATTTCATTTTTAAAAGTCAACGTAAATTATTTTGTTTAAGAAATATTTTAAAACATCGGTAAATATTTGCATGGTTGTGAATGGTGTCTACTCTTGTACTGGGTCTGGTTTTGAACCATCTCCAATCCCAGGAGTAAAACTGAGTTCTGATTTGGCAACCATCTTTAAATGGCAGACATTCCATTAATCACTCAGGAAGACATGAGGTGTCTGAAAAATGAAAAATCATGACTGGCCTAAAGAGGACTACAGTAAAAGTGGCATCTGAATATATTGCGGCTCCAGACTGTGTCTTTGTCACAGCACTTAACTACCCACAAATTTCTTCAGTACTTCACAGGGGACAGAAGCCAGGAGCACTGTTGGGTTTAATCAATGGGCCTTGCACCTTTGTTAATGGATTAGAAGAGACCACACCCTCAGCTAATGAGTTGCACTTGCTCTAGGCATGAATAATATGATGATTTCCCAGCATTTTGAGTTACCTTAGCAGAGTTATCTTATCCTTGCTCCATCAACTTGTTCTGTAGAAACAATCAGCTAGTTTTAGTAATAATGTAGGTGAGGTAAAAAATAAAGCAAAGACATCACTTCCCCAACAAAGGTCCATATAGTCAAAGCTAGTTTTTCCAGCAGTCATGTACAAATGTGAGAGCTGGACCATAAAGAAGGCTGAGTGCTGAAGAATTGATGCTTTTTTAGTTGTGGTGCTTGAGAAGACTCTTGAGAGTCCCTTGGACTGCAAGGAGATGAAACCAGTCAATCCCAAAGGAAATAAATCCTGAATGTTCATTGGAAGGACTGATGCTGAGGCTGATGCTCCAATACTTTGGCCACCTGATACGAAGAACTAACTCATTTAAAAAGACCCTGATGCTGGGAAAGAATGAAGGCAGGAAGAGAAGGGGATGACAGAGGATGAGATGGGTGGATGGCATCACCAACTCAATGGACATGAGTTTGAGCAAGCTCCAGGTGATGGTGAAGGGCAGGGAGACCTGAGTGCTCCAGGTTGTGGGGTTGCACAGAGTTGGACTGGAATGCAAAAGTAGGAAGTCAAGAAACACCTGGACTAACAGGCAAATTTGGCCTTGGAAAGCAGAATGAACCAGGGCAAAGACTAATAGAGTTTTGCCAAGAAAATGCACTGGTCATAGCAAACACCCACTTCCAACAACACAAGAGAAGACTCTACACATGGACATCACCAGATGGTCAACACCAAAATCAGATTGATTATATTCTTTGCAGCCAGAGATGGAGAAGCTCTATACAGTCAACAAAAACAAGACCAGGAGCTGACTGTGGCTCAGATCATGAACTCCTTATTACCAAATTCAGACTCAAATTAAAGAAAGTAGGGAAAACTGCTACACCATTTAGGTATGACCTAAATCAAATCCCTTATGATTATACAGTGGAAGTGAGAAATAGATTTAAGGGCCTAGATCTGATAGATAGAGTGCCTGATGAACTGTGGAATGAGGTTCGTGACGTTGTACAGGAGACAGGGATCAAGACCATCCCCATGGAAAAGAAATGCAAAAAAGCAAAAGGGCTGTCTGGGGAGGCCTTACTAATAGCTGAGAAAAGAAGGGAAGTGAAGAGCAAAGGAGAAAAGGAAAGATATAAGCATCTGAATGCAGAGTTCCAAAGAATAGCAAGAAGAGACAAGAAAGTCTTCTTCAGCGATCAATGCAAAGAAATAAAGGAAAAGAACAGAATGGGAAAGACTACAGATCTCTTCCAGAAAATTAGAGACACCAAGTGAACATTTCATGCAAAGATGGGCTCGATAAAGGACAGAAATGGTTTGGACCTAACAGAAGCAGAAGACATTAAGAAGAGGTGGCAAGAATACACAGAAGAACTGTACAAAAAAGATCTTCATGCCCCAGATAATCATGATGGTGTGATCACTCATCTAGAGCCAGACATCTTGGAATGTGAAGTCAAGTGGGCCTTAGAAAGCATCACTATGAACAAAGCTAGTGGAGGTGATGGAATTCCAGTTGACCTATTTCAAATACTGAAAGATGATGCTGTTGAAAGTGCTGCACTCAATATGCCAGCAAATTTGGAAAATGCAGCAGTGGCCACAGGACTGGAAAAGTTGTTTTCATTCCAATCCCACAGAAAGGCAATGCCAAAGAATGCTCAAACTACCACATGATTGCACTCATCTCACATGCTAGTAAAGTAATGCTCAAAATTCTCCAAGCCAGGCTTCAGCAATACATGAACTGTGAACTTCCTGATGTTCAAGCTGGTTTTAGAAAAGGCAGAGGAACCAGAGATCAAATTGCCAACATCTGCTGGATCATTGAAAAAGCAAGAGAGTTCCAGAAAAACATCTATTTCTGCTTTATTGACTATGCCAAAGCCTTTGACTGTGTGGATCACAATCAACTGTGGAAGATTCTGAGAGAGATGGGAATACCAGACCACCTGACCTGCCTCTTAAGAAATTTGTATGCAGGTCAGGAAGCAACAGTTAGAACTGGACATGGAACAACAGACTGGTTCCAAATAGGAAAAGGAGTATGTCAAGGCTGTATATTGCCACCCTGCTTATTTAACTTCTATGCAGAGTACATCATGAGAAACGCCGGACTGGAAGAAACACAAGCTGGAATCAAGATTGCCAGGAGAAATATCAATAACTTCAGATATGCAGATGACACCACCCTTATGGCAGAAAGTGAAGAGGAACTCAAAAGCCTCTTGATGAAAGTGAAAGAGGAGAGTGAAAAAGTTGGCTTAAAGCTCAACATTCAGAAAACTAAGATCATGGCATCTGGTCCTATCACTTCATGGGAAATAGATGGGGAAACAGTGACAGACTTTATTTTTCTGGGCTCCAAAATCACTGTAGATGGTGACTGCAGCCATGAAATTAAAAGATGCTTCCTCCTTGGAAGAAAAGTTATGACCTACCTAGACAGCATATTAAAAAGCAGAGACATTACTTTGCCAACTAAGGTCCGTCTAGTCAAGGCTATGGTTTTTCCAGTGGTCATGTATGGATGTGAGAGTTGGACTGTGAAGAACGCTGAGCGCCAAAGAATTGATGCTTTTGAACTGTGGTGTTGGAGAAGACTCTTGAGAGTCCCTTGGACTGTAAGGAGATCCAACCAGTCCATTCTGAAGGAGATCAGCCCTGGGTGTTCTTTAGAAGGAATGATGCTAAAGCTGAAACTCCAGTACTTTGGCCACCTCTTGGGAAGAGTTGACTCATTGGAAAAGACTCTGATGCTGGGAGGGATTGGGGGCAGGAGGAGAAGGGGATGACAGAGGATGAGATGGCTGGATGGTATCACTGACTCGATGGACATGAGTCTGAGTGAACTCCAGGAGTTGGTGATGGACAGGGAGGCCTGGCGTGCTGCGATTCATGGGGTCGCACAGTCGGACACGACTGAGCGACTGAACTGAACTGAACTGAAGATAAAGCAAAGCATCCATCAATTCTCTAGTCTATGGTCCCCTAAAAACTAAATAGTATAGAAGAATGTTTTTCATCTTTCATCACTAATATATTTGATCATGAATCCCTCAGACCCCTCAGGCAACCATCAAGAGAAATTAAGCAGTTCTGGACCAGAAGTGGGAGACTTGAAATCTGATACTGGCTGTGCTGGGTGTCCAGTGTCTTCTCAAACAGTCACCCCAGGGTTTGGGCTCTGGGGAACCAGTACCGGGCCTGATACACTGAGAACACAGAGCACAGGGGTGAGAAATTCCCCCACACTTGCAGGAGGTGGGCTCAGAAGCAGTCCCTGAGCCATCACTAACCTCCAGACACACTATCATCTTTATCAGTGTAACACCTGGCTCTCCTTGGTCATATGCAAAGTTCCTGCCATTGTGAGAAGTTTTTATCTGCATGACCTCACTCAATCTCAAAAAATAGTTAACCTCAAAAACACTCCAAGAAGTAAATTACATTATTATTTTTTATTACTTCTATGATAGTTAATATTATTTCTCAACTTGACCAGGCTAAAGGGTGCCTAGATAGCAGGTAAAACATTATTTCTGGGGTGTGTCTGTGAGGATGGATTCGGACTAGATTAGCATATGCATCTCAGAAGGAGTGAAGAAGTCAACCCTCCCCCATTCGGGGGGGGTGTCATCCAGTAGTGAGGCTTGAATAGAACAAGAAAGCAGAGGAAGGGGGAATTCACTCCCTCTGCTTGAGCAGGGAGGTCCAGCTTCTCCTGTCCTTACGTGGGGCTTCTGGCACTCTCCCTATCGCCCCCTCCCAACCCCTATCCCCAACCCCACTGGACTCTGAGGCACCTGGACTGAATCCCACCACTGGCTTCCTGGGTCTCCAGCCTGCAGACTACAGATCCCAAGACTTCTCTGCCTGCACAACCAAGAGAGCCGGCTCTTACAATAAATCTGCATCTACATGTATCCTGTTGGTGCTGCCTCTCTATAGAACCCTCACTAACAAAACCACTAAGCAAACTGAGCTTTAGAAATGTCATGCAAACTGCCCAGATTCTTATAAATAGCAAATAGCTGTGCTGGGGGACATGTCTCAGGGTATTGGATGCCAAAGTAGGTGTCTTAGCTACTCTGTCTTGTCTCCAAGGTGCCATCTGCTACATTTCAGTATTGTTACTGTTGTTCAGTCACTAAGTCATGTCTGACTCTCTGAGACCCCTGGACTGTAGCACACTAGACTTCCCTGTCCTTCACCATCTCCCTGAGTTTGCTCAAACTCAATGTCCACTGAGTCAGTGATGCCATCCAACCAACTCATCCTCTGCCATCCCCTTCTCTTCCTGCCCTCAGTCAATCCCAGTATCACAGGGTCTTTTCCAATGAATCAGCTCTTTGTATCAGGTGGCCAAAGTGTTGGAGCTTCAGCTTCAACATCAGTCTTTCCAGGGAATATCAGGATTGATTTCCTTTAAGATTGACTGGTTTGATCTCCTTGCTGTCCTAGGGACTCTCAAGATTGTTCTCCAACCCCACAGTTCACAAGCTTCAGTTCTTTGGTGCTCAGCTTTCTTTATGGTCCAACGCTCATATCCATACATGACTACTGAAAAAACTAAAGCTTTGACTATATGGACCTTTGTTGGCAAAGTGATGTCTCTGCTTTTTAATACACTGTCTAGGTTTGTCATAGCTTTACTTCCAAGGAGCAAACATGTTTTAACTTCCTGGCTGCAATCACATTTAAGTATATCATATCCTTTTATTTCCAGTGTCCAATCACCAGTGATAAATGGATGGATAAATGAATAGGTTAGAAATATATTTAAAAAATATAATTCTGAAAATATTGGGTTGGGCAAAAAGTTCATTAAGGTTTTTACTGAATTTTGGCCAAACTAATAAAAATGCCATGCTGAATTTGAGCATTAATGATATTTCTGGACACTCCCTCCCGCCTTTTTAAATTTCCTCTGTCTTCACTGATTTTCCAAATTCTGTGTTTTGATTTTAATTGGAGGATATTTGCTTCACAGTGTTGCGGTAGTCTCTGTCATACATCAAGGCAAATCAGCCATAATTATATATATATATATATCCTCCCTCTTGATCCTCTCACCCCACCCCAGCCCTCTAGGTCGTCACAGAGGGCCAGGCTGGGCTCCCCGTGTTATAGAGCAGCTTCCCGCTAGTTATCTATTTTACACATACATGGTAGTGTGTATAAGTCAAGGCTACATTCTCAATCCGTCCTACTCTCTCCTTCCGACACTGTCCCCCAGTCCATTCTCTGCTTCTGTGTGATTTCCGAAATTCCAGGCAACATCTCAGGTGACTCTCAGCCAGCACACCATACACCGTTAATCCTGGGTGAAGGCTGAGACAGAAAATAGCAGTAAAATAGGAGATAATAGACTGGAATCACCTCTAGGCCAGGAGGGCGTCACAGCATTTATTTGCTTTCTGGGGTCAGGTGTGATGTCAGGCCCTTTACAAAGAGGCTTTACTAGCATAAGAAGCAGCTTCCTATTTGTCTTGAGGGATAAAGGCTAGTGTTTCTGAGAAGGAGGGCAGACAGAGGAACATCATGACTGGTATGTACAGACATTACCACAAAAAGATGGGCAACTTAACTTAAGAACACTGGTGGTTCTGAAATGGACAATGCAGGAATTCAGGATTCAGTTGAGAAGCATCTTTAGCTGCTCTAGAGCTCTCAAAAATAGTTAGCACATCACAGCCCAAGGAAGGAAAACAAAAACAATCATCTAAACAAAGAGAAGAGCTCTGGAAAGGAGGGGACCCAGTGGTCGACAGACAAATGACAGATGACCAGGACAGGCTGTGGCCTGGCACGTGTAGCTGCCGGGCCAGTCACTGAGGGGCAAAGCCACTGCTCAGTGGACACTGCAGAAAGTAGCTGGCCCCACTCTCTGCTCTTGAAGGACTGTAGGAGGAGTCATAAGAAGGCAAGGTGTGAACGTTTAAAAAGAAAAGAGCCATTTCTTGGGAACAAAGAAATAAAGTTCCAGTCAATAAAAACCAAGAGCCTGGGGACAGAAGCTGGAGGAACTAGGTGACACTTTTAATGTTCTGTGTGGACTCTTCCCTCCAGAAGAATGGGAAACGCCAGGCCCTTCTGCAGCCTTTTGGGAACACTGTGAGTTCTCTGTGTCTCGCTGTGTGCTCTGAGTATACACTTTCTGTGCAATGTCACGGGGCTGCCCTTGACTGGAGTGCACACAGTTGATCTGTTAGCTACTCTTTTCGATAGGACTCTGTATTCTCTTAGAAATAAATGAGGACTCTGCAAACTTTGCACAGTTCCTTGCCCAGGAAGATCAAGGGCTTCATATCACTATTGCTATTACACTAAATTACCCTTCACGTACATTTGCACACACTACTGTGTATATTATCCACCATGTTCCAGACACAGACAGGAAACATAGAGCTTAGTGATGTATGTGCCAAGCATAGATGGAGAAAATGCATCATTTAACTTGGTGAATAAACACTCCAGATTCCATCACACGATAGAGTATATTATGCATCTTCTGTAAAATGCTTAAGATGTAATTTGAAGGCTATAGATGATATCTGACACTGGCTGAATTACCCTTGTGTTGTGATCTGATCCTGGCACATTATGTGGGTCAGAGGTCAGCAGACCTCTGCACAGGGCAGAAGCAGCCTGTGCCTGGTTTCTGTACTGTGTGCCAGCTAAAAATGGCTTTTGTATTTCAAAAGGTTTGGGAAACATTTTTAAATGAAGAATATATGAAGATGACCATCTGGCTCACAGCAGACACACAGGAACCACCCTGCCTGCCCACCTGTTTCTCATTCTGCCCACACCCTTTACATTAACGCACATTAGCAGAGCGCAGGCAACGGTATTTTTCCATCTTAAAGTCTGGACTATATGAACAGAAGCTTAATCATATCATTTGTGAGAATGATCGCTGTCCTTTTGCTTCATCACTTGCAGAACACAAGCAAAGCATAAACAACCCACAACATCAAGTCCAAACCAGGGCTTGGCTCACGAGGGCTCTGGGAATCACGGCTTTGTGATAAAGAGTTCCTCTCCCTGTAACATGGGGACCTGAGAGCCGAGCCCTGTGAGGCACCAGTTTAACTGGATCTTTGAGATAATACAGAAAATTTCAGTTCTAATTTAGCTTCCTTCCAAGATGAATAAGATGAGAGTATTGATAAGGGAAACAGCTGCCTGGTAGAGCCTCTTGCTTGAAGGCAGGAAATGAAGCCTGAAGGGCAGCAGATATGCCCTGCTTTATCAAGGAGCATAAAAGCCAATAACAGGTTTTCTGAGAGAAGTAATTTAAAAGGTCAAGGAAAGGAAGAAAAGCAGGCTGAGGTTCTCTGCAACGACACACCCATCTGGCTGGTTGCATGTTCTCACTCACAGGTGAGGGACAGTGTAGGTGCCTGTTTGCTGGGTCCTGCCCAGGACTGTCCTAGCACTTGAACTGTCTCAATGATTCTGAGAGCTTCCCTGGTGGTCCGGCAGATAAGAATTCTCAATGCAATGCAGGGGGCACTGGTTGGATCACATGCTGAGGGGCAACTAAACCCACGTGTCAAAACTACTGAAGCCCGCAAGCTCTAGAGCCTGTGCTCCATCCACAGCAAGAGAAGCCATCACAATGAGAAGCCCGAGCACCAGAACTAGATAGTAGTCCCCGCTCGCTACACCCAGAGAGAGCTGGCACAAAGCAACGGAGACCGCGTGCAGTCAGCATACAGAAATAGACGGATTGTCAAAACAAAGATCCTGCTTTACGTAGCAGGAACCAGACATAGGGAGATTAGGATGCACTGCCTAACAGGTGATGTTTTTCTATTAAAATTCTGTGCTTCTAAGATGCCACCAGTAAAAAGTCTATGAAAAGGAGAGTAAAGAAGATTCTGTCAGAAGATATATCATCTTCAATGGAAAAAGAAAATCATTCTCAAATGCCTATATTAGAAAGTCATTAGTGTGCACATTTCTCCCCATTCAAATTATTGATCTAATGCTGCCTGGACAGGTATCCTGCTGGGGGTCCTGGGGCAGCACCTTCATGGTCATGAAGCTAGCACTGGAGCCTGAAAAGACCTGACACTGACCCGCGGATTTACGCCTCCCTCAGTTACTAAAAGGTGCATTTTTAGCAAACATTTCAAAACATTATTTTGCACATTTAAAAAATTTTAACTAAAAGCCAACATCCTATTGCAGGTAGGAAATGTGTAAGTTGTACTTGTTCCTCTGTCAGAATAAAAGGCATGATGTTCAAACCATTGAGAAAAAACTGTACCACCTCCAGAAGACAACTGAAATATTAAATGATATATTGCAATATTAAATATATATTAAATACATAAATTAATTAAATGGATATTAAAAGTGGGTTCCTACTGCCACACAGGGGTATTTGTCCACTTATTTATTTGTTTGTTTGATTCCAGTTTTCAAGTCCATTCAGGGTCCTTTCCAGGGACTCAGTCCCTAGAGGTCAGAGTTTGGGAACCCTTGTCAATTCTGTTCTCAGCCCTTTTCCTGGTTCAGTCTCCTATTTAGGTCATGGCTTATGTCCTGGGCATTCTGATCCCAGTGCCAAGGACAGGTAGCCCATGGGGCTGTTCTCTGAGCAATAATCCTCCTTTATAGGCAGAGAATAATGAAACATTTAAAGAAAATGAGAAGCATTTCTTCTTTTGAAAGAAAAAGAACTCTTCTTGGAAAAGAAAAATCATTCCTAATGAAACAAGCTCATTGGATCTTATGTTTATCTTACATTAAAGAAGAATTTCTGGAGGTAAAACATAAATGATGCAGGCTTGATGTCTGATTAACTTCTTGTGGTTAAACAGACATACAACATTGTGATAAATATCTATTATTGTCTCAGAAAGCGACACTAGAAAGTCTAATATCTAATGAAAGCTGGAAACAAGGAAATCCATATGAGGTTCCATTCATAAAATGTAATTAGTTATCAAAGACCAATATATTTCATTATGCATATACATTTTGATAAGATAAAACTGTGAAAATTTCATGACTTCAAAGTCTTCAATTAAAATTAAAATGCCTTATTTGGAAATATGATTTTTATGCATATGGGAGATAAAATGGGGCAAAAGGCATGAGATATTGAAATCAACTCTAACAAGTCCTAGCTTTAAGTGACCAAAAGAAAATGAAATATGCAGTGTGTGGCTCAAAGTATGAGTTTTTAATCTACGAGAAGGGAAAATGAGCTTCAGTAATTGATTTTTTAAAATTTATACAACTGTCAAGAAAACTCTAAGTTGGATAACACAGTTTTTAATTTCAAAATGAAATATAAGTCAAATATTAAGATAACTTTACACAGTATCTACTGAGTGTGTTCAAACCATCCTATGAATTCAGGCTATAAAGCTCAATCAAGCCTAGTGCAAATGTTAGAAGTGTTTGCACGGGCAGTAGAAAGTTTAATTTGTTTTTATGAACTCACATTCAATTTTCCCTTACCTTTTAATCCATAATCACAACTCTAGTAAGTTGTGATTAAAATAAGAGCAATAAATTGAACTCAAGTTTGGGAATGAAAAACACATTTCTTACCCTGGCAGAGTGGAGCAAGGGAATCCCACTGATACATGCCAACTGGATTCCGTCTACAGGTGGCATTGCTATGGCCAATCATCCGATACCCAGGTTTGCAGAAATACTGCACTTTACTTCCAACTTCTCCTGCAGTCCTATTTAAAACACCACCATTCTTCACGGTGTGGGTCAAGCTGCAGTAAGGTGCTGTGGGCACACAAACACACATACATAAAGAAATAAATAAATGCTGCATTTTGCTTGGTAAGAGACATATAAATGAAAGAGAGTCTCTTATTGTTAAAATAGTGGGAAATCAGCACTGATACAGAAGCTTTACTAAAAGCATCTTCAAGTACAAAAGTGTTGCGGTTGTGGATGCAAGGGTGTGGCGCAAAAGGAACACTCATTCATTGCTGACGGGGATCCAAAATGGTGCAGCCACCCTGGAAGACAGTGTGGCAGTTTCTTGCAAAACTACACACACTCTTATCACACGATCCAGCAATCATGCTCCTTGTAGTTACCCAAAGGAGCTAAAAGCTTATTTACACAGAAACCTATGCCCAGATGTTCATAGCAGCATTATTCAGAGTTGCCAAAACTCAGAAGCAACCAAGGTGCCCTTCAGTAGGTAAATGAATAAACCAACTGTAGTCCACCCAGACAATGCAATATTATTCAAGGCTAAAAATAAATGATCTGTCAAAAGCCATGGAGGAGCCTTAATTGCATATGATCAAGTGAAAGAAACCAACCTAAAAGGGGTACATACTGCATGATTCCAACCTTATGACATTCTAGAAAAGGTAAAACTCTGGAAGAAGTAAAAAGATTAGTGGTTTCCAGAGGCTGATGGGGA
Organism: Capricornis sumatraensis; assembly: GCF_032405125.1. NCBI lineage: Eukaryota > Metazoa > Chordata > Mammalia > Artiodactyla > Bovidae > Capricornis > Capricornis sumatraensis. Next base: position 42,094,433 of record NC_091072.1, on the reverse strand, counting down.
AAGGACAGTGGAGCTCAAAGGATTTTTCAGCAGTGAAAATACGCTACATGAATCCACAATGGTGGGTTAATGTCAATTTACATTTGTCTATATCCACAGGATATTCAATACCAAGAGTGAACCCAGTGTGAACTATGGACCTTGGGTGATAATGACGTGTCAGTGTAGGTTAACAAATGTAGCCTCTGTTGATGATGTGAACAAGGAGACAGAAGCCAAGGAGTATAGGGAAAATCTCTGGAACTTCCTATCAATTTGGCTGTGATCCGAAACTTCAAAAAAAACAAAAAAAGTCTAAAAAAATCAATTAAAAAAAAATGTATAGCTGAGTCACTCTGCTTTGCACCTGAAATGGTCACAGTATTACAGTATTGTTAATGGGTTATATTCCAATATAAAATAAAAAGATAAATAAATAATCCAAAAAAAATCAAAAGTTATCATTTTTAAAAAATCCAAGAAATCTAGACCCAAGGGTCAAGTCTCTTGAGTTTGAAGTTTTTATTATTTACATCTATTAATCAATGTGGTGGTGGAATTTTGACTTTTTGACCAAAAAAAAAAAAAGTATCGATAAAATGGAGAAAATTTAAGAATATAATATCTTACAATCAAGGCCATTAATTTTCTCCTTGTTGTTTAATGAATCCTGAGAATTGTATCATGAGGTAGCCTCTTTTTAACATGTGGGATTTGAATACCATCTTTGAAGAAAATGCACTACTTTATGTTGATGACCACGTTCAGTTCAGTTCAGTTCAGTCGCTGAGTCATGTCCAACTCCTTGTGACCCCATGAATCACAGCACGCCAGGCCTCCCTGTCCATCATCAACTCCTGGAGTTCACTCAGACTCATGTCCATCAAGTCCGTGATGCCATCCAGCCATCTCATCCTCTGTCGTCCCCTTCTCCTCCTGCCCCCAATCCCTCCCAGCATCAGAGTCTTTTCCAATGAGTCAACTCTTCCCATGAGGTGGCCAAAGTACTGGAGTTTCAGCTTTAGCATCATTCCTTCTAAAGAACACCCAGGGCTGATCTCCTTCAGAATGGACTGGTTGGATCTCCTTGCAGTCCAAGGGACTCTCAAGAGCCTTCTCCAACACCATAGTTCAAAAGCATAAATTCTTCAGTGCTCAGCGTTCTTCACAGTCCAACTCTCACATCCATACATGACCACTGGAAAAATCATAGCCTTGAACAGACAGACCTTAGTCGGCAAAGTAATGTCTCTGCTCTTCAACATGCTATCTAGGTTGGTCATAGATTTTCTTCCAAGGATCAAGTGTCTTTTAATTTCATGGCTGCAGTCACCTTTTGCAGTGATTTTGGAGCCCAAAAAAATAAAGTCTGACACTGTTTCCACTGTTTCCCCATCTATTTCCCATGAAGTGATGGGACCGGATGCCATGACCTTTGTTTTCTGAATGTTGAGCTTTAAGCCAACTTTTTCACTTTCCTCTTTCACTTTCATCAAGAGGCTTTTTACTTCCTCTTCGCCTTCTGCCATAAGGGTGGTGTCATCTGCATATCTGAGATTATTGATATTTCTCCTGGTAATCTTGATTCCAGCTTGTGTTTCTCATGTTGTACTCTGCATATAAGTTAAATAAGCAGGGTGACAATATACAGCCTTGATGGACTCCTTTCCCTATTTGGAACCAGTCTGTTGTTCCATGTCCAGTTCTAGCTGTTGCTTCCTGACCTGCATACAAATTTCTCAAGAGGCAGGTCAGGTGGTCAGGTATTCCCATCTCTTTCAAATTTTCCACAGTTTAGTGTGATCCACACAGACAAAGGCTTTGGCATAGTCAATAAAGCAGAAATAGATATTTTTCTGGAACTCTCTTGCTTATTCCATGATCCAGCAGATGTTGGCAATTTGATCTCTGGTTCCTCTGCCTTTTCTAAATCCAACTTGAACATCTGGAAGTTCACGGATCACATATTGCTGAAGCCTGGCTTGGAGAATTTTAAGCATTACTTTACTACCGTGTGAGATGAGTGTAATTGTGCAGTTGTTTGAGCATTCTTTGGCATTGCCTTTCTTTGGGATTGTAATGAAAACTGACCTTTTCCAGTCCTGTGTCCACTGCTGAGTTTTCCAAATTTGCTGGCATATTGAGTGCAGTACTTTCACAGCATCATCTTTCAGGATTTGAAACAGCTCAACTGGAATGCCATCACCTCCACTAGCTTTGTTCGTAGTGATGCTTTCTAAGGCCCACTTGACTTCACATTCCAGGATGTCTGGCTCTAGGTGAGTGATAATCACACCATCGTGATTATCTGGGTCGTGAACATCTTTTTTGATGACCATGTTTCAACAGCTTTAATCATTGCATTTTCAGGGAGATTTTCAAAAATTAAAGATAGGAATTGTGAAAATCAGTCTTACCTACACAGAATCTAACCTTTCAGTGACTAAAAGGCTCTGCATTTTATTTACACATTTAGATAAAGAAACTCAGTTTACTCTCACAAGACCAGTTTCACCACAGCATAAAATCCTATGAACCTCCTTTAGATGAATAAAACCTAAACTAAAGAAAGCTGTGAAGTCCTGGAAAGCCAGGGTTCCTTTTAAAGAAGAGGTTTTAAATGTCCCACTCCCCTGTGGGGGTTCCGCATCGAAAGCACACACACACACAGGTCTGAAGGCTTAATGCCAAACTTTTCCTTAGAAATAAATTCAGAAGGAACCTTCTGAAGACTTCACATCAGAGCATTGCCAAGAAGTGATGTCTGTGTGTCTGGCTAGGTTGTCAACCATGCTTCTGTGAGATGTATCCTCAGAGAATAGTCTCAGCCAGAGGGTCTTCTGAAGTGCTGTTTCTTTCTTTTTTTTTTTTTTTAACAGACTCATTTTTATTAATGTAAAATCCACTAACTCTTAGAAGAAACTCGTGTCCTACTGGTCACGGCATTTTCTGTGTTCAACTGTTTGAGACTATCTATTTTAAGTTTTGAGTGAACAAAAATATTTGGCTTAGGGAAGGTATGAGTATACTTAGGCACCTCAGCTACCAACTACTGAGAATTATTGTGTCAAGAAGTTAAAATAATAATAAAAACTAGGAAGACCAGCAGAATGTAGACCCTGGCCAAGTTTAGAGATAAAGCCTGAAATGCTCCTGAAGGGGCAGTGGGACTACATGGTTCTTGGGGTGGGTTTTTGTCACAGTTCAGTCTGTTAAGAGAGAGGAACAGCAGGATAATTGTCTAACTCTATAGGGTACAACAGAACCTTATTTTCTTTCTTCAAGAAAATTAGAGATACCAAGGGAACATTCCATGCAAAGATGGGCACAATAAAGGACAGAAATTGTATGGACCTAACAGATGCAGAAGATATTAAGAAGAGGTGGCAAGAATACACAGAATTAAACAAAAAAGATCTTCATGACCCAGATAACCATGATAATGTGATCACTCAGCTAGAGACAGACATCCTGGAAAGAGAAGTCGAGTGGACCTTAGGAAGCATGACTACAAAAAAAGCTAGTGGAGATGATGGAATTTCAGTTGAGCTATTTCAAATCCTAAAAGATGATGCTGTGAAAGTGTGGCACTAAATATGTCAGCAAATTTGGAAAGCTCAGCAGTGGCCACAGGACTGGAAAAGGTCAGCTTACATTCCAATCCCAAAGAAAAGCAATGCCAAAGAATGTTCAAACTACTGCACAATTGCATTCATCTCACATGCTAGCAAAGTAATGCTCAAAATTCTCCAAGCCAGGCTTCAACAGTATGTGAACTGTGAACATCCAAATGTTCAAGCTGGATTCAGAAAAGGCAGAGGAACCAGAGAACAAATTGCCAACATCTGTTGGATCATCAGAAAAGCAAGAGTTCCAAGAAAACATCTACTTCTGCTTTATTGACTAGACCAAAGCCTTTGACTGTATGGATTACAACAAACTGGAAAATTCTTCAAGTGATGGGAATGCCAGACCACCTTACCTGCCTCCTGAGAAACCCATATGCAGGTCAAAAAACAACAGTTAGAACTGGACATGGAACAACAGACTAGTTCCAAATCAGGAAAGGACTATGTCAAGGCTGTATATTGTCACCCTGCTTATTTAACTTATATGCAGAGTACATCATGTGAAATCTTGGACTGGATGAAGCATAAGCTGGAATCAAGATTTCCAGGAGAAATATCAATAACCTCAGATGTGCAGATGACACCACCCATATGGTAGAAAGTGAAGAACTAAAGAGCCTCTTGATGAAAGAGAAAGAGTGGTGTGAAAAAGTTGCCTTAAAACTCAATATTCAGAAAACTAAGATCATGGCATCCAGTCCCATCATGGCAAATAGATGGGGAAACAATGGAAACAGTGAGAAACTTTACTTTTAGGGGCTCCAAAATCACTGCAAATGCTGACTGCAGCCATGAAATTAAAAGACGCTTGATCCTTGGAAGAAAATCTATGACCAACCTAGATAGCATATTAAAAAACAGAGACATTACTTCACCAACAAAGGTCCATCTAGTCAAATCTATGGTTCTTCCAGTAGTCATGTATGGATGTGAGAGTTGGACTATAAAGAAAGCTGAGAACCGAAGAATTGATGCTTTTTAACTGTGGTGCTGGAGAAGACTCTTGAGAGTCCCTTGGACTGCAAGGAGATCCAACCAGTCCATCCTAAAGGAGATCAGTCCTGGGTGTTCATTGGAAGGACTGATGGTTGAAGCTGAACCTCCAATATTTTGGTCACCTGATGCAAAGAGCTGACTCATTTGAAAAGACCATGATGCTGGAAATATTGAAGGCAGGAGGAGAAGGGGATGACAGAGGATGAGGTAGTTAGATGGCATCACCGACTCAATGGACATGAGTTTGAGTAAACTCCGGGAGCTGTGATGAACAGGGAGGCCTGGCGTGCTGTAGTCCATGAGGTCGCAGAGAGTTGGAAATGACTAAGGGACTGAACTGATAGGGTCCAATAACTGTTTCCTTTCCCACTGATAGTTCCTTCTATCATCATTAGTTCTTTTCTAACTCATCTAGAACAAGATACAGAGAGGCCCAAGCAGGAAGACATGGTGAGAATGCTATGTCACTCAGTCATGTCTGACTCTGTGAGATCCCGTGGACTGTAGCCCGCCAGGCCCCTCTGTCAGTGGAATCATCCAGGCAAGAATACTGGAGTGGGTTCTCATTTCCTTCTCCAGGGGTCCTTCCCAACCCAGGGATCAAAACCACATCTCTTAAGTTTCCTACATTGGCAGATGGGTTCTTTACCCCTAGCGCACCTGGGAAGCCCAAGGAAACATGGCGCAGAAAACAGGGGAAGATTAGAACACAGGGTCCTGCCTGTTTGATTTCTGGCCATGCTAAGAATTAAAAGGACCAGGGTCAAAGCGTTGCACTCTGCTGGTGCTGCCTTGGAAGAGCAGGTAATGGAGGGTGGCAGTCAAGGAGGCATCAGGGATGGAAGACATGGGTGCAGCTGGCTCTGCTGGGGTCTGGGTGTATTTACAACACCCATTCTGTAGTTCTGACTCTCCCAACACTGAAAGTGAAAGTCACTCAGTTGTGTTCAGCTCTTTGTGACCCCATGGGCAATACAGTCTATGTAATTCTCTGGGCCAGAACACTGCAGTGGATAGCCTTTCCCTTTTCCAAGGAATCTTCCCAACCCAGGGATCAAAACCAGATCTCCTGCATTGAGGGCTGATTCTTTACCAGCTGAGCGACAGGGAAGCCCACAACTTATCATTAACTTCTAGGTACTTGATTTAACAGGTTTACCAGGTGGTGCTTGTAGTAAAGAACCCACTTGCCAAGCCAGGGGACTTAAGAAATGTGGGTTCAATCACTGGGTCAGGAAGATCCCCTGGAGAAGGGCATGGCAACCCACTCCATATTCTTGCCTCGAGAATCTCATGGACAGAGGAGCCTAGTGGGCTACCTCCAGGGGTCGCAAAGAAACAGACATGACTGAAGCAACTTAGCACACATGCACACCCTTGATTTAATAGTGAATGACCATTACTACCTCAACAATCACTTAGCAGTTTATTGAATTGACTTGAACAATGACGTACAAGCACTTGCTTTTGTTGTTGCTGTGTTTTGTTTGTCAATTATGTAGATCAGTTATATGGTTCTTACACCCAATGACCAATAGTTGACATGCGTAAGGCGAGGATTTGTGGTGCAACACGTAGTCATATAATGGGCTGTAGCTCCCTGGCCCACGTACTATAGTCCAGGGATCACTGCTCTAAAACTACTGGTGATGGACTCCTAGCAGTGGTCATTGAACCACCATCGAATTTTAACTGAAAAGCTGTTCAGAGATCTATCTGTATCTATATCTATAGAGAGATACATAGATATGTCCACGCACAAAACAACAGTTTATAGCCTTCACTTTAAATTCTTCTTTTTCCTGATTTCCCAACAAAGAGAATCATCTTGTTCTATAATGAATGAAAATATCCTTTGAGTGACAGAATTCAAGGTGTAGTCACACCACCAGGCTATTAAGTAATTTGCCACAGATAAAACAAGATAAATTATGTTCACCATGATTACCCCTGCAATATCCATTTTTACTCATTAGAAATAAATTCAAACAATTCTACAGGCTTGAGTATTTATTTTTCAGAACAAGGAATTTGATGAACAAAAATCCAGTCATTGTCCTAATGATCTCAATACCCATTCCAATGAAGGGATTTCAACTGTGAACTCTTGCTGATAAGCTTTTTGAATGGCTACTTTAGTGAAAGGGGAAAACAAAGATCTAGGCATGTTTTATTAGACTTTGTAGAGGACACACGAGTGAATTTCAGATTCTCTGTCTTTCCCTCAACAGACATTTCAAAACACTAATGCTTTTTCAACGCTTTTCATCATTTCATGATACCTACCAATCAGAGACAGCAAAAATATTCTTGAAACTACTAACACCTTTCTCTGTCCACAGGATGTTGCCCTTCACTGACAATGCACAACAGACTTGGAATAAGCAACCCCTGGGAGTTACACTGGTCCATAAAAATGCATAGAGTGGGCATCTGTCTCTCTTGGGAGATGGACCTCAGTTGTTAGCATGGATATTGTAGTAACACTGAGAAAAGGTTAGATATTTTGCTTAGTAATGAAAATATGAGGATTTTAGATTGTCTGTCTACAACTTTTGTAGGGCTAGCCACATTGAGAGGATCTAATCTTTCAGAAGTATATTAACTGATTTAATTAATATAAAAAACTACTGACAGAAAATAAATGAACTATATGGGGAAAAAACAAAGTCCTTTAAATGTTGATAAGGAAATATATATGTAAACATTTATTTTGTATATGGTTACATGTGTGTGTATATATTTATATATATAGTATCTCATAAAGAGACATATAAAATATAATCAATAAAAAGACATGCTACTAATCATAAGGTGTTATTATTACTGATAAAATTAAATGCAATATAATTATCTCCTCCTGTCCTGTTTGTCTCCTTAGCTTTTAAACATACTTTAAAACTAAAATATGTTTTGTTTATATTATAATATGCGTGAGTGTGAAGTCGCTCAGTCGTGTCCGACTCTTTGCAACTCCGTGGACTGTAGCCCACCAAGCTCCTCTGTCCATGGCATTCTCCAGGCAAGAATACTGAAGTGGGTTGCCATTTCCTTCTCCAGGGGATATTATTATATATTTATATTAAATTATAGTATTTTATTTTGGGGGAAAGAAACTCTGCTTTCTGTGGCATGCAATTCAATGGGTTATGATGCTAGCAAAAATATTTATTAATATTAATCAACAGATAGTTTATTTTTCCTAACACAGTTTATAGATATCACTCAGAGTGATTTCATCAAATTATTTCTATTGAAGTTACAAATTAATTTTTAGAAATTAGGTTTATAGTATAAACCTTTAATTTTTAAAATTTAATGCAGAACCTTTATATTAACACTTTACTATTAAACCTTAACTTCACTTACTGACCTGAATAACGAATCTTGAATCCTTTTTTACTGGTTGCATGGTCAGTGGACCAGCGGAGATACAACTGATTACTCTTGCTTGTAAAATTTGATTGTTCAGTATGGTTTCCACTCAAGACCACTAACAGAGGACTTTGACCAGAAGACCCTAAATGAAACAAAAAAAAGCAAAAAAGTTATGATATGAATTAGCACCTACAAATACAGACTACTTTTAGCTTTTGATTAAGTTGGAGTCTAACTATACAATATACAGCTATTTAGTTCCAAAGGAGACAAAGAACTCCAAATAAAGCAACAGATACAGTTCCTCATAAAAATAATAACAATAAAAGAAGTAATAGCCAACCAAAATAATTTAAGATATATATGCTATTAATACATAATACTTGAAATGAAAATGTTACTTATAAAATGGTAGTAATTTAAAAAAAGAAAATAGTTCCCACTACTATTAGTATATGCAACATTGAATCAATATAGGGAATTGAATACTAGTAAAAGTACTGTTGTTCAGTCCCTAAGTCAACCAGTTCTTTGGGACCTTCTGGACTGCAGCACTCCAGGCTTCCCTATCCTTCATATCTCCCAGAGTTTGCTCAAATTCATGTCCATTGAGTCGGTGATGCCATGCAACCATCTCATCCTCTGTGGCCCCATTTCTCCTTTTGCCCCCAATCTTTCCCAGCATCAGAGTCTTTTTCAATGAGTTGGCTCTTTGCATCAGGTGGCCAAAGTATTGGAGCTTCAGCTTCAGTAGCAGTCCTTTTAATGAATAGTCAGGGTTGATTTCCTTCAGGATTGACTGGTTTGATCTTCTTACAGTCCAAGGAACTCTCAAGAAGAGAGAGCACCAGCACCATAATTTGAAAGCATTAATTCTTTGGTGCTCAGCCTTCTTTATGGTCCAACTCTCACATCTGTACATAGCTTTTACTGTACACGCTTCCCAGGCGGCTCAGTGGTAAAGAATCTGTCTGCCAATGCAGGAGACATGGGTTCAGTCCCTGGGCTGGGAAGATCCCCTGGAGAAGGAAATGGCAACCCACTCTAGGATTCATGCTTGGGAATGGAGGACCCTGGCAGGCTACAGACCATGGGGTCACAAAGAGTTGGATACAGCTTAGTGACTAAATGGAAGCAGTGAAAGTAAAAATTAGTACAATCACCTTGGAGAGCAGTTTAGTAATAGCCAATACACCTGTAGGTTTTAATTATATTTTTTATAAACTCCAGAATATGTGTACAAATGTTTGTATAGCAAAATGTATATTCTAGCAATTTTTATAGGGAAATTTAGATTCTGGTTTGGAGTTTAAAAAGATATTAAAAATGTTTTCAAAGAAATTCTACTACACAGATTAAAAATGATATTTAGAAGTGAAATCTATTTGCAAATAAATATAATAGGATAACAATTGTGTAAACATTCAAAAGTGTACAATATACAAACTGTGTGAATGTTCATGTCTGTGAGTGTATAGATAGGAGATGGTACTTGGTAGTAGATAGACAGATCGATAGACTGATAGAGATAGGAAATGAACCATGAATCATGCACATGCATGACACTTCACAATATTAAATGCCTCCAGGAGAGGTGCAAGTGAACTGGGTGTGCAAGGAGCTCCTAAATTGACTGAACTTGTTGCTTCTTTGAAAAAAATAATACACAAGATAAATCTGACAAAATACTAAAATGCAATACATCAAGTAATAAGTCCATGCCCATATACATTAAAAAAACCCTTTCTGTATATTTAATTTTTAAAAATTGAAAAGAAAAACAAAGCTAATACTTAACATAGTTAATAGTCACTGGCATTATTCTCATCACTGTAACCTTACACTATTTGTTGAGACAAGTCATTCTATAGAATTCAGAAGCTGCATCCACACTTTAAGGTCTCCTCCAGGACACCCCTTGATGCCATCTCAAATTCTAACAGGCTTCATGGCTTTCCTGCCAATGCAGGAGATGCAGGAAACTTGGGTGTAATCCCTGGGTCATGAAGATTTCCTGGAGGAGGAAATGGCAATCCATTCCAGTACTCTTGCCTGGAGAATACTATGGACAAGTGTTGTCTGTGGTTTTTACTTGTTGTTTGAAGAGATAATTTATATTCTAAAATGAAATGCCACTGGGAAATAAATTTACCTGAATTTATACAATTTTAAAGTGTCATTTTTCAGTTCAGTTCAATCGCTCAGTCGTGTCCGACTCTTTGCGACCCCATGAGTCGCAGCACTCTAGGCCTCCCTGTCCATCACCAACTCTCAGAGTTCACTCAGACTCATGTCCATCAAGTCTGTGATGCCATCCAGCCATCTCATCCTGGGTTGTCCCTTTCTCCTCCTGCCCCCAATCTCTCCCAGCATCAGAGTCTTTTCCAATGAGTCAACTCTTCGCATGAGGTGGCCAAAGTATTGGAGTTTCAGCTTTAGCATCATTCCTTGCAAAGAAATCCCAGGGTTGATCTCCTTCAGATTGGACTGGTTGGATCTCCTTGCAGTCCAAGGGACGCTCAAGAGTCTTCTCCAACACCACAGTTCAAAAGCATCAATTCTTCAGTGCTCAGCCTTCTTCACAGTCCAACTCTCACATCCATACATGACCACTGGAAAAACCATAGCCTTGACTAGACGGACCTTAGTCGGCAAAGTAATGTCTCTGCTTTTGAATATACTATCTAGGTTGGTCACAACTTTTCTTCCAAGGAGTAAGTGTCTTTTAATTTCATGGCTGCAATCACCATCTGCAGTGATTTGGGAGCCCAAAAAAATAAAGTCTGACACTGTTTCTACTGTTTCCCCATCTATTTCCCATGAAGTGATGGGACCAGATGCCATGATCTTCGTTTTCTGAATGTTGAGCTTTAAGCCAACCTTTTCACTCTCCTCTCTCACTTTCATCAAGAGGCTTTTTAGCTCCTCTTCACTTTCTGCCATAAGGGTGGTGTCATCTGCATATCTGAGGTTATTGATATTTCTCCTGGCAATCTTGATTTCAGCTTTTGTTTCTTCCAGTCCAGCGTTTCTCATGATGTACTCTGCATAGAAGTTAAATAAGCAGGGTGACAATATACAGCCTTGACGTTCTCCTTTTCCTATTTGGAACCAGTCTGTTGTTCCATGTCTAGTTCTAACTCTTGCTTCCTGACCTGCATATAGGTTTCTCAAGAGGCAGGTCAGGTGGTCTGGTATTGTCATCTCTCTCAGAATTTTCCACAGTTGATTGTGATCCACACAGTCAAAGGCTTTGGCATAGTCAATAAAGCAGAAATAGATGTTTTTCTGGAACTCTCTTGCTTTTTCCATGATCCAGCGGATGTTGGCAATTTGATCTCTGGTTTCTCTGCCTTTTCTAAAACCAGCTTGAACATCAGGGAGTTCATGGTTCACGTGTTGCTGAAGTCTGGCTTGGAGAATTTTGAGCATTACTTTACTAGCATGTGAGATGAGTGCAATCATGTGGTAGTTTTAGCATTCTTTGGCATTGCCTTTCTTTGGGATTGGAATGAGGACTGACCTTTTCCAGTCCTGTGGCCACTGCTGAGTTTTCCAAACTTGGTGGCATATTGAGTGCAGCACTTTCACAGCATCATCTTTCAGGATTTGAAACCGCTCTACTGGAATTCCATCACCTCCACTAGCTTTGTTCATAGTGATGCTTTCTAAGGCCCACTTGACTTCACATTCCAAGATGTCTGGCTCTAGATTAGTGATCACATCATCATGATTATCTGGGTCATGAAGATCTTTTTTGTACAGTTCTTCTGTGTATTCTTGCCACCTCTTCTTAATATCTTCTGCTTCTGTTAGGTTCATACCATTTCTGTCCTTTATTGAGCCCATCTTTGCATGAAATGTTCCCTTGCTATCTCTAATTTTCTGGAAGAGATCTCAAGTCTTTCCCATTCTGTTGTTTTCCTCGATTTCTTTGCACTCATCGCTGAAGAAGGCTTTCTTGTCTCTTCTTGCTATTCTTTGGAACTCTGCATTCAGATGCTTATATCTTTCCTTTTCTCCTTCGCTTTTCACCTCTCTTCACAGCTATTTGTAAGGCCTCCCCAGACAGCCATTTTGCTTTTTTGCTTTTCTTTTCCATGGGGATGGTCTTGATCCCTGTCTCCTGTACAATGTCACGAACCTCATTCCATAGTTCATCAGGCACTCTATCAGATCTAGACCCTTAAATCTATTTCTCACTTCCACTGTATAATCATAAGGGATTTGATTTAGGTCATACTGAATGGTGTAGCGGTTTTCCCTACTTTCTTCAATTTAAGTCTGAATTTGGCAATAAGGAGTTCATGATCTGAGCCATAGTCAACTCCTGGTGTTGTTTTTGTTGACTGTATAGAGCTTCTCCATCTTTGGCTGCAAAGAATAGAATCAATCTGATTTCGGTGTTGACCATCTGGTGATGTCCATGTGTAGAGTCTTCTCTTGTGTTGTTGGAAGAGGGTGTTTGCTATGACCAGTTCGAGTCAAGTTTCAGATATTCTTAATTAAACATGTAATCCTTCATCATCTTTCATCTCTTGTCTTTGCTTATCATGTAACAGACTTTCTAAAGGATTATTGTTTAAAAATATACATGTCCATAATGAACAGCAGTACCATCTCTTTTATTAAGATGAAAATTAGCAAGTTCTGCACAAGTGAAGACCACCATCTATATTTTGACACCTTTCTCAGTTTAGTTCTATAATGACTTAAGTCCTATTTTGTTTTTAAATTGAGGAATATTCACTACTTGAGCTGTGTGTGTGTGTGTGTGTGTGCACTCAGTCGCTCAGTCATATTCAACTCTTTGTGGCCCCATGGACTGTAACCCACTGATCTCCTCTGCCTATGGAATATTCCAAGCAAGAACACTGGGGTGGGTTGCCATTTCCTCCTCCAGGGGATCTTCCTGACCTATGGTACAAACCTGTATATCTTGTGTCTCCTGCATTGGCAGGCAGATTCTTTACCACTAGCACCACCTGGCGCCATGCTACTGCTGTTAATAAAGCTTAAAATTGATATAGTCAATTTATTATTTTTTTTGCCAACTCATGAGGTATAAAACAGCCACTGCATTTCAAAAAATCAAAAGAGATGCAATGAACATGACATTTACTGCAACACAAATGCCAATGCTTAGAAAATTATTCATATGAAACTCTGACCTTTCATTTTATAGAAAAATCTTTGAGAGTAAAACCAAACCTACTCATAGATCTCTGGCAATTTTGACAGCAACTGCTTTGATATTATCTCTATTAACTATTTTGCTTGTGGTTTATCATGGGTGTGATCTGTCTGTATTTGGAGGGAGCTCACACTGAAAATGCTTTGGGCATAAATTATTGATAACGATTTTGCTTCTGAAATTAGAAGAGGTAGAAGCACTGCCAGCTAAACTTTCAATTCTACCAAAGTAAAACAAAAGAACCCACATATATTTAGAATGATTATGTAAATATATATATAACTACATACAGAATTTATAGGAATATATATACACAAAGACACACACACAACCCTTGGAGGTTGGTTGCCTGCCTTTACTATTTGTGACATCTAATCAGCCTCAAGGCACAGTTTCCCTAGCTCCTCATTGACAAAAGAAGCCTGTTTGTACACCTGGCTAGTGTGTTACTGCTTCCTATCCTAGAGATTAAGGGCAAAGTCTTCAATAGTACGTGTCTGTTTTAACATGCACTTAAAAACTCTGAAAATGAAAATATTACTCTTCAGTCCTCTGTTTCTACATATATAAGTATGAGTTTAATTTCCAATTTAGCTGTTCATTTTTGAAAATCCGTAAATTAATTTACTGTATATCCACAGAAGCAACTTGACTATTATGATTCATCAAGTCAATAAAAAGCATGCAAACATACACAGAATCAAATACAGCAATTTTTTTTCACTGAATTGATTGTTATTTATCTGAACTCAGTGACAAATCCATCAAAACATGTGAAAACCCTGTTATTATCTACAGCCATAATTGTATCATGGTCTAATTTTGGGGCTATGATAATGCTTCTGTATAAAGAAAAATTATTAACATCAGTTTCATTTCAAATCGACAATTCAAGCACATACTATGTTTTAGAAGAGTACTGTCATTTTAAAATGTTCATTAAAATTGTACAAAAATGCATAAGACTCACGTTGAAAACAGTATTAGCATTTGTTCAGGGAACTATCTCTAAAAAAATTCTACATTAAGAATACTATAGCATTTATCACCCAGAAAACTCTATGAACCATTACTTTTATATATTTCTAGTAAAACAATCATTTAGATCAATTAAAGTACTTATAGCCCTCTGCTCTCTTAAATTTCCTAAAATATCTTCTAGATCAATATAATCTTAGGAGAAAGGAAAGGAAGAGTTCCTGAAATCATCCATACTTTAAAGCCTCATGTTAAAGGATTAAAGAGTGGTTAATGTAAATTCAGTACATTTTTAAGGTGTATTAAACCAGCATTTCAATGGTTTAAATTTGCAACATTAAGAAGGGCATGGTGATGTTTTTCCTATCACTTGATCTCTGAGACCATACTAGACGAAGAATAATTCATTTTCCATGTGTGTGGGGCGGGGGGGGAGATGTAATTTGTCTTAAGAATATATTCAAGTTTGTGCATTACAAAATATAACAAGATCCTTATATATTATGTGTAGGTCCCTTGTATGTATTCTTTTTTTGACTGTACCTAGAGGCATGTGGGATCTTTGTTCCCTGACCAGAGATCTAACCCACGCCCTCCAGAGTGGAAGCTCAGAGTCTTAACCACTGGACCACAAGGGAAGTCCCAAGGTTGCTGGTTTGTTAACAAAGTTTGAAGAGACTTACCATCAAATATTTCCAGTGCGTCAAATTGCTTTTCACTTTGGAATGTGTCTACAAAGATGGTGATATTGTAGTTTGGTTCCACTCGGATGCTCCAGGAGCAGGTCTGAGAGTTAAAATAGTTGCCAGGATATCCTGGGCTGAGGATGACGCCAGAGGATTCTGTCCGGACTTCATTGGCTGGGCATTGTGCTAAGGAGAAAAGCACCAGGGAAAGTTTTCCTTAACAAAATCAATTCCTGGATATGCAAGCTCATGGGGGAAAAGAAAAAGCAATCTTACTAAGTCAACTGTGACCAGATTTAGTAGATGATACACACATAGTCTTTTCACACTGTTCATGGGGTTCTCAAGGCAAGAATACTGAAGGGGTTTGCCATTCCCTTCTCCAGTGGACCACATTTTGTCACAACTCTCCACCATGACCCGACCATCTTGGATGGCCCTACACGTTACGGCTCATAGTTTCATTGAGTTAGACTAGTCTGTGGCCCATGTGATCAGTTTGATTAGTTTTCTGTGATTGTGGTTTTCATTCTGTCTTCCCTCTGAGTGATAAGGATAAGAAGTTTATGGAGTGTTGTTACATCAGAGCAGAACCCAACTCTGGCTCTACTGTACATTTAAAGCAGGTCCAGGGAGACTGCAAAACCCTAGGCCCTGTGCACATGCAGACAGAAAAAAACTCTAACATTTTACTTTACTTTTTTAATATCAACACATTTTCTTAACTTGAGAGTACTCACTTTTGTGATAGCCCTCT
Organism: Capricornis sumatraensis; assembly: GCF_032405125.1. NCBI lineage: Eukaryota > Metazoa > Chordata > Mammalia > Artiodactyla > Bovidae > Capricornis > Capricornis sumatraensis. The sequence goes on along the minus strand of NC_091072.1, from coordinate 42,078,836 downwards.
GTGCTAAAATATATTTGGCCTGTGTCTGGGGCCCCTGGCAGGAGCTCCCCAAACCCTTGGTGTTTTCTGAGTGCTGGAAGTGTCTTCGCGGCTCCAAAGGCCCCTCTGGATGACACCTGAGTCTGAGCTGATGAGGTGACTCAGAGTGGGTCTGTGTAGCCTCAGAAGGACTGGTCACCACAAGCACCCAGCGAGGAGAGGGTGCGGACTTTCTGCCCACTCACACACCCAGGGGAAGTGGGGAGGGTGGGGCTGGGGTACTGGAGACTTGGTTGCACCAAAGCTTTTAAAGAACATATTTATTGAGCCTGCAGGTTGGTGTAGACACACATAGCGGGAGGGTGGGGCACCCCAGGTCCTGAGAGACACCTCCAGGCCCTGCCCTTTGTACCCTACTTGTTCACTCTACTGTTGATAGTACCCTATATAACATTTACTGTAAATGTGAGTCACATTCGTTTCCCTGATTTTTGTGAGCTGTTCTAACAAAGGATCAAACCAGAGAGGGGGTCCCAAGATGGCAGAGGAATAGGACGGGGAGAACACTTTCTCCCCCACAAATTCATCAAAAGATCATTTGAATGTCAAGCAACTTCCACAAAACAACTTCTGAATGCTGGCAGAGAACACCAGGCACCCAGAAAGGCAGCCCAATCTCTTTGAAAGGAGGTAGGATAAAATATAAAAGATGAAGACAGAGACAGAAGATTGAGGGATCAAGACCCATCCTGGGGAGGGAGTCATGAAGGAGAAGTTTCCACACAGTAGGAAAACCTCTCACAGGCAGGTCTGTGGGGGAGTTTTAGACTCTCAGAGGGCAACATAACCAAGAGAAAAACAAAACAAAACACAGACTCTGCACCTAACTGCAACTGCCAGAGGAGAAGTAGCCTAGATGCTCACATCTACCACCAGTGAGTCGGGGCTGGGCAAGGAGGCACAGGCTGGTCCTTAGGGTAAGGACTGGGCCTGAGTGCCCTGAGAACAATCTAAGGGAGCTAATGTGAGATAGCAACCCAAACTGTGGGATTTCCAAAAGACAAAAAATATGTCTTTCCTGCAAAATGCTCTAACTCTCAGCCTGGCACACTCACGGAACAAAGGATTGAGTGAATAACAAAGGAGAGCTGGCTGTCTGTGTGTGGGCCCCTCCCACCTCTGGAGGCAGAGAGGCAGGCCTACTACAGCCAGAGTCAGAAGGCAAGGGGCTGCTGCAATCTCAGCCCCAGAGATGGTATCCTCCACCAAACTGTGAGGCTCCAAGTTGCTAACCATGTCTTCCTGGGATCCTAGATGTTGACACCTGCCAGGTGTGTCACAGCCTGAGATCAGTGCCCTAGAGGAGACACACAACACACCTGAGACGGCATGCTTGCGGCGTCCCTGGGAAACTGACCAGCTGGGACCGGGGAGGTGATTAAGACACATGGCCCACCTGGGACAGTGCACTCACCAATCACCTGGTCACCTGAGCTGCTCAGACCTGGGAAGGGCACAAAACATACAGCCCAATCCGGTCTGTGCCCTTGCGGAGTACCCAAGAAGCTGAGCGGCTTAGACCTGGGAAGTACATAAAATGCAGGGCCAACTTGGGACAGTGTCCTTGCAGAGCTCCATGAAGCCTAAGCATTGTAGACCCAGGAAGCACATGCTGTCTTGGACTGGGGCAAACCCACTGTGGTCCATACACTGCAAACACTCCCTGCACATGCCAGTGAAATTTGTTTAGAGAGTCCCTCCCTCTCCACAACACAACTGAACAAGTGAGCCTAAATAAATGATCACCTTTGCCCCCTTCTGTCAGGGGGGAAATTAGACACAGAAGAGACTTGCAAATAGAGGAAGCCAAAATAAACAAAGGAGAGGGAATCACTCTGGAAGTGATGGGCACGACAGATTAAAACCCTGCAGTTAATATTGATAGTGCATTGGAGGGGACCTATAGACCTACACAAAAAGTGCAAGCTGGAACAAGGAATTATCTGAACTGAACTGAGCCTACACTGCCCATAACAGCTCCAGAGAAATTGCTAGATATATTTTTACTATTAACACTTTTTCATTAAAAAAATTAAGTTCTTTATTATTCCTTTAATTTTCATTTTTATAACCTACAATTACCCTGCAAAAATAAAAGGCCCTATTTTTAAAGCAAGTTTCAAATATGTGTGTGTGTGTGTGTCTTAATCTTTGTAATTGATTTTGCTTTGTATTTTTTATATTGTATTTTTGAGAGTCTGTGAAGAAGGCTGAGCACCAAATAATTGATGCTTTTGAACTGTGGTGTTGGAGAAGACTCTTGAGAGTCCCTTGGACTGCAAGGAGATCCAACCAGTCCATTCTGAAGGAGATCAGCCCTGGGATTTTTTTGGAAGGAATGATGCTGAAGCTGAAACTCCAGTACTTTGGCCACCTCATGCAAAGAGTTGACTCATTGGAAAAGACTCTGATTCTGGGAGGGATTGGGGGCAGGAGGAGAAGGGGACGACAGAGGATGAGATGGCTGGATGGCATCACTGACTCGATGGCCATGAATCTGAGTGAACTCTGGGAGTTGGTGATGGACAGGGAGGCCTGGCGTGCTGCGATTCATGGGGTTGCAAAGAGTCAGACACGACTGAGTGACTGAACTAAAATGAAATGACCTCTATTCTAGATTTTTAATCTTTGCTTTGTATTTGTTATCCATTTTGTATCTTTAAGTATCTAATCTTCAGTGTCCATTTTCACTTAGGGATTTGATTACTGGCTTGATTGCTTTCTCCCCTTTTGAATCTCCTTTTTCTCCCCCAGGTCACCTCTATCTCCTTCCTCCCCCTTCTCTTCTCTCCTTAACTCTGTGAATCTCTCTGGGTGTTCTGGGCTGTGGAGAACACTTCAGGAACTGATTACTGACTAGATTGCTCTCTCCTCTTTTGACTTCCCCTCTTCTCCTGGTCATCTATATCTCCATCCTACCTCTTCTCTTCTCTATGTAACTCTGTGAATCTCTATGCATGTCACTCAATTATGTGGAGAATTGTTCACCATTAACCTAGTTGTTTTATCATCTGTGCTGTATAAGGATACTGTAAGAGAAGGACTGAAAGTCAGAGGCAGGAGGCTTAACTCCAAAACATGAGAATATCACAGAACTCCTGATTCCAGGGAACATTAGTAGACAAGAGCACACCCAAAAGTCTTCATACCTACCCTGAAACAAAGCTCCACACAAGAGCCAACAAAGTCTAGTGCAAACATACCATGCTAATTCCCCAGCAATGCAGGAACACAACAGTGATCATTTAAAGACAGGCTGCCCAAACAGAAATTAAACAGAATTTAATTTCTAAACAGAAATTAAACATGCAAAACCTGTAGACACCCCAAAACTCACTACTAGACACTTCATTGCTCTCCAGAGAGAAGAGATCCAGCTCCACCCACCAGAACACAGACACAAGTTCCCCCAACCAGGGAACCTTGACAAGCTGCTAGTCCAACCCCACTCACAGGGAGTAGATGCCACAATAAGGAAGAATCACAAACTTCAAATCTACAGAAAGGGCACACCAAACACAGCAATCTAAACAAAATGAAAGGGCAGAGAAGATTCAGCAGATAAAGGAATGTGATAAGTACCCAACAAGTCAAACAAAAGAGGAGGAGATAGGGAGTCTGCCTGAAAAGGAATTCAGAATAATGATAGTAAAGATGATCCAAAATCTTGAAAACAAAATGGAGTTACAGATAAATAGACTAGAGACAGGATTGAGAAGATGCAAGAAATGTTTAACAAGGACCTAGAAGAAATAAAGAAGAGTCAATTAATAATGGGAACAATGCAATAACTGAGATTAAAAGCTCTCTAGAAGGAATCAACAATAGAATAACAGCAGAAGAGAGGGTAAGTGAGGTGGAAGATAAAACGGTGAAAATGAATGAAGCAGAGATGAAAAAAGAAAAGAAAACTAAAAGAAATGAGGACAACCTCAGAGACCTCTGTGACAATATCAAACACCCAAACATTTGAATCATAGGTGTCCCAGAAGACAAAAAGAAAGGGGATGGGAAAATACTTGAGGAGATAATAGTTGAAAACTTCCCTAAAATAGGGAAGGAAATAGCCCCCCAAGTCCAAGAAACCCAGAGAGTCCCAAACCAGATAAACCCAAGGAAAAAGACCCCACAACACATATTAATCAAACTAACAGAAATTAAACAGAAAGAGAAAATATTAAAAGCAGCGAGGGAAAAGCAACAAGTAACAGATAAGGGGATCTCCATGAGGATAACAGCTGACCTTTTAATAGAAACTCCTCAGGCCAGAAGGGAATACTACTACTATGGCAGAACATAATTAAAGTGATGAAAGAGAAAATCCTACAACCAAGATTACTATATCCACAAGGATCTCATTCAGATATGAAGGAGAAATCAAAAGCTTTACAAAGAAGCAAGAGCTGAGAGAATTCAGCACCACCAAACCAGCTCTTCAGCAAGTGCTACACGATCTTCTCTAGACAGGAAACACAGAAAAGGTTTATAAAATTGAACCCAAAACAACAAAGTAAATGGCAATGAGATCATACTTATCAATAATTACCTTAAATGGGTTAAATGCTCCAACCAAAAGACAAAGATGGGCCAAACGCATACAAAAACAAGACCCCTATATATGTTGCCTACAAGAGACCCACCTCAAACCTTGGGACACATACTGAAAGTGAAGAGCTGGAAAAAGATATTTCATGCAAACAGAGACCAAAAGAGAGCAGGAGTAGCAATACTCAAATCAGATAAAACAGACTTTGAAATAAAGACCATACTAAGAGACAAAGAAGGAAACTATATAGTAATGATCAAAGGATCAATCCAAGAAAAACATATAACAATGATAAATATATATACACCCAATATAGGAGAACTTCAGGACATAACACAAATGCTAATACATATGAAACAGGAAATTAAAAGTAACACTATAATAGTGGGGGACTTTAATACCCAAGTCACACATACGGATAGATTAACCAAACAGAAAATTAGCAAGGAAACACAAGTTTCAAATGACACAATGGGCCAATTAGACCTAATTGATATCTACAGGGCATTTCACCCCAGAACAATGGATTTCACCTTTTTTTCAAGTGCACAAGGAACATTATCCAGAATAGGTCACATCCAGCACAATAAATCTAGCCTTGGTAAATTTAAAAATACTGAAATCATTAGTTGTAACATTAGATATAAATTTGGGGGAAAAACCTATAAAAAACACAAACATATGGAGGCTAAAAAACATGTTCCTCAATAACCAACAGATCACAGAAGAAATCAAAAAGGAAATCAAAATATGCACAGAAACAAAAGAAAGTGAAAACACAACAACCCCAAACCTATGGGATTCAGTAAAAGCAGTGCTAAAAGGAAGGTTCATAGCAATACAAGCTTACCTCAAGAAACAAGAGAAACATCAAATAAATAACCTAACTTTACACCTAAAGCAACTAGAAAAAGAAGACATGAAGAACCCCAAAGTTAGTAGAAGTAAAGGAATCATAAAAATCAGATCAGAAATCAATGAAAAAGAAACAAAGGAGACTATTACAAAAATCAACAAAACTAAAAGATGGTTCTTTGAGAAGATAAATAAAATAAAGAAACCATTAGCTATACTCATCAAGAAAAAAGAGAGAAGAATCAAATCAATAAAATTGCAAGTGAAAATGGAGAAATCACGACAGACAACAAAGAAATACAATACAAAGAATCATACGAGACTACTATTAGTAACTATATGGCAATAAAATGTGTAACTTGGAAGAAATGGATGAGTATAACCTTCCAAAACTGAACCAGGAAGAAATAGAAAATCTAAACAGAGACACCACAAGCACAGAAATTGAAACTGTAATAAAAAATCTTCCAACAAACAAAATCCTAGGACAGATTGCTTCACAGGTGAATTCTACCAAAAATTTAGAGATGAGCTAACACCTATCCTACTCAAACTCTTCCAGAAAATTGGAGTGGAAGGTAAATTTCCAAACTCATTCTATGAGGCCACATCACCCTCATGCCAAAACCAGACAAAGATGCTACCAAAACAGAAAAGTACAGGCCAATATCACTGATGAACATAGATGCAAAAATCCTCAACAAAATTCTAGCAAACAGAACTCAATGACATGTTAAAAAGATCATGCACCATGACCAAGTGGATTATGCCAGGGATGCAAGGATTCTTCCACGAATCAATCAATGTGATACACAACATTAACAAACTGAAAATATAAACCATATGATTATCTCCATAGATGCAGAGAAAGCCTTTGACAAAAATCAACAGCCATTTATGATAAAAACTTTCCAGAAAGCAAGCATAGAAGGAACATAACTCAACACAATAAAAGCCATCTATGACAAACCCACAGAAAATATTATCCTCAATGGTGAAAAATTGAAAGCATTTCCTCTAAAGTCAGGGACAAGACAAGGGTTCCCACTCTCACCAGTACTATTCAACATAGTTTTGGAAGTTTTACCACAGCAGTCAGAGAAGAAAAAGAAATAAAAAGAATCCATATTGGAAAAGAAGAAGTAAAATTCTCACTATTTGCAGATGACATGATCCTCTACATAGAAAACCCTAAAGATACCACCAGAAAATTACTAGAGCTAATCAATGAATATAGTAAAGCTGCAGGATATAAAATTAATACACATAAGTACCTTGCATTTCTATACACTAACAATGAGAAAATAGAAAGAAAAATTAAGGGAACAATCCCATTCACCATTGTAAGAAAAATAATAGAATACTTAGGAATAAATTTACCTAAGGAAACAAAAGACCTATATATAGTAAATTATAAAACACTGATGAAAGAAATCAAAGAGGACACAAATAGCTGGAGAAATATACCATGTTCATGGATCAGAAGAATCAATATAGTGAAAATGAGTATACTACCCAAAGCAATCTATAGATTCAATTGAATCTCTATCAAGCTACCAATGGTATTTTTCACAGAACTAGAACAAATAATTTTGCAATTCATATGGAAACACAAAAAGTCTCTAATAGTCAAAGCAATCTTAAGAAGAATGGAACTGGAGGAATCAACCTGCCTGACTTCAGACTATACTACAAAGCTACAGTCATCAAGACATTATGGTACTGGCACAAAGACAGAAACATAGATCAATGGAACAAAATAGAAAGCCCAGAGATGAACCCATGCACCTATGGACATCTTATCTTTGACAAAGGAGGTGATAATATACAGTGGAGAAAAGACAATCTCTTTAACAAGTGATGCTGGAAAACTGGTCAACCATTTGTAAAAGAATGACACTAGAACACTTTCTAACACCATACACAAAATAAACTAAAAATGGATTAAAGATGTAAATACAAGACCAGAAACTATAAAACTCCTAGAGGAAAACATAGGTAGACCACTCTGACATAAATTACATCAGGATCCTCTATGACCCACCTTCTGGAGTAATGGAAATAAAAACAAAAATAAACAATTGGGACCTAATTAAATTTAAAAGCTTTTGGAAAATGAAGGAAACTATAAGCAAGGTAAAAAGACATCCTTCAGAATGGGAGAAAGTAATAGCAAATGAAACAACTGACAAAGAATTAATATCCAAAATATACAAGCAGCTCATGCAGCTCAATACCAGAAAAATAATGACCCAATAAAGAAGACATACAGATGGTTAACAAACACATGAAAAGATGCTCAACATCACTCATTATCAGAGAAATGCAAATCAAAACCAAATGAGGTACCATCTCATGCCAGTCAGAATGGCTGCTATCAAAAAGTCTACAAACAATAAATGCTGGAGAGGGTGTGGAGAAAAGGGAACCCTCTTACACTGTTGGTAGGAATGCAAACTAGTAGAGCCACTATGGAAAACAGTGTAGAGATTCCTTAAAAAACTTGAACTAGAACTGCCATATGACTCAGCACTCCCACTGCTGGGCATACATACCGAGGAAACCAGAATTGAAAGAGGCATATGTACCCCAATCTTCATCATAATACTGTTTACAATAGCTAGGACATGGAAGCAAGCTAGATGTCCATCGGCAGATGAATGGATAAGAAAACTGGTACATATACACAATGGAGTATTACTAAGCTATTAAAAAGAACACATTTGAATCAATTCTAATGAGGTGGATGAAACTGGAGCATAATATACAGAGTGAAGTAAGTCAGAATGAAAAACAACAATACAGTAGTATATTAACACAAATATATGGAATTTAGAAAGATGGTAATGACGACTGTGTATGCAAAACAACAAAAGAGACACAGATATTAAAAGCAGACTTTAGGACCCTGTGAGAGAAAGCGTGGGTGGGATGATTTGAGAGAATAGCATTGAAACATGCATATTATCAAATGTGATATAGATGATGTGTCCCAGTTCAATGCATGAAAACAGGGTACTCAAAGCTGATGCACTGGGACAACCCAGAGGGATCGGATGGGGAGGGAGGTGGGAGGGGGGTTTGGGATGGGAGGACACATGTACCCCCATGACTGATTCATGTCAACGTATGGCAAAAACCACCACAATATTGTAAAGTAATTAGCCTCCAATTAAAATAAATAAATTAAAAAATTAATGGAAGGATCAAACCAGAGGAGAGGTCCCTGGGAACCCCTGATTGATAACCTGTTAGTCAGAAGCACAGGTGACAACCTGGACTTGGTATCAGCATCTGAGGTGAGGTTTGCTTTGTGGGACTAAGCCTCTAACCCTGTGGGATTTGATATTATCCTAGGTCAAGAGTTCAGGATGGAGTTAAACTGTAGGACACTCTGCTGATGTCCAAGGAAAATGAGAGAACTACTTGGCGGTGGCAAATAACATTCCAAACCCTCATTTATTTATTTATTTATTTATTTCTAAATTAAGGTAAGTATCCTACAAGGTAATATTTATCTGCATAAAATGTGAACTTTCAAGGAACACTTTATTCACCTCATTCCCAAGGAACAATCAATCACTCTAAAGTGGTGACAATTTTCAAAGCAGAACTTCTAAAAGTGTGGTTATGACACTTGAAGAAGTAGGACTCATAACTAGTACAATTTGTCATCAAGAATTTATTGGAGGATTGAGCCCAATCAAACAACAGAAAATTATTAGAAGAAAAATGATAATTATGTGTTTAAATATTTGGTAGATGACATTGAAGTCCCTATTTCCTTTTTTAAATAATGAAGTGTTCAGAGAATGCCAGATAAGAGAACTCAGTTCATTTTAAACAAATTTACTGCTGAACAGAATCAGAAGAGAACTGTCATCCTGTGTAGTAACTGCTGTGAGTTCAGAGGGCCTGGGGACCTCTGGCCTGAGTACAGAAATCCTGTCTTGTTAGCTGGACACTTCCCGCAAATGTGTGAGAGCAGAAGTATCAATAATTTAGAGGATGACGCACTCATGTGTGGGTTTACTCTGTTCCTGGGGAAATGAAATAATTGCATTTAAGTGGAAACTAGGTTAATCATGGGGGAAATGACAGAATGGAGATGCTTTCCTTATTTTTGAAGTAGCATATTAAATAAAGACTTAAGCATTTCTTCATTAATCAGTTAAGCCCACCTTTGCTTAAAATCACCTATTCTGATAAAAAATTTTAAGGCTGTGTTTGGCGAGATTAAAATGGGCCTTAAACATCTGAAGATTTACTTCAGTTAATTTATATATAAAATGGCAAAAGATGAACATTTTATACCCACCACTCCACCATCTTGAGAAATAAATCCTCTGTAGATCACTGTCGCTAATGTAGCATGGTCCTGACACACTGGTTTTCCAGGGGAAAAAAGTGACTTCAGGGTCCTGACTTAGCACCTCCCATGAGACCCCCAGCTTCTAAGCCATACAGCAAGAGGCAGGGTCTCAGTGATGCCATGACCACAGGGTCAGCTAGAGTTTAAAGCCAGAGGCAGACAAAGTAAGGGCATCTCCCCTGCCTGCCCCCTCGGAGTTTCCCACCTGGATGTGGTTACAAAGTATATTTTTCTCAGAAATAATCTGTTACCTTGGTTATTTAATAATAATCCATTCCAGATTTTCTCCAGATGTTGGAAATCATTTCCTTCTGTAAGGGTGACTGAAGTCTGCCTCATTAGCAACGAAAATGCACCATGTTACCAGATATTTTGGAAGAATCAATTCATGGGCTGAACATTTGCAAAATCAGTACTATTGCAATGCAAAGAAAATTGCCTTTTACAGGGTAGATAATTAGCATTATAAGATGCTTAGAATTAATTTAAGATTTACTTCATCTTTATACCAGTTCCCTAAACAATGCAGACAAATGATCCTCCTCATTACACATATAATGCCCAGAGGATTAGTGTCTTAACCAAGATCACTGGATAATCAAACCTAGACTATAGGTCTTCTCCCTACATTCTGACTTTTTATATGTTTCACTACCCCTAGTAAATGATAACATTCAAATTCTCTAAAAGAACTGGGAATGGGGAGTTCCATTCTTTAAAGGAAAAGGAAAGGCAAAGTCACTCAGTCCTGTCCAACTCTTTGCGACCCCATGGACTATACAGTCCACGGAATTCTCCAGGCCAGAATATTGGAGTGGGTAGCCTTTCCTTCTCCAGGGGATCTTCCCAACCCAGGGATCAAACTCAGGTCTCCTGCATTTCAGGTGGATTCTTTACCAGCTGAGCCATAAGCGAAGCCCAAGAACACTGGAATGGGTAGCCTATCCCTTCTCCAGTGGATCTTCCCAACACAGGAATTGAACCATGGTCTCCTGCATTGCAGGTGGGTTCTTTACTAACTGAGTTACCAGGCAAGCCCTTCTTTAAAGGAAGTAAATGTGATTGTGATTTTGAAGTCACAAAATAAAATCTGTCTTAATTTGGGAAGCTTTCTGATAGGCAAACCAATCATACTTCTGGCTTACACTGAGACATTTTAGCTTATTTATGTTTTTTTCCAAATCTTTTTTCCTTTCTATAAAACTTGAAAGTGAGACCTTTAAAAGTTTTTAAGTGATATAATTATATACAAATCAACTGAATCAAAAGATTTTCTCCTGCTATCATATATTATCTGTTATTACACATGGGGCAAAGATATGAAACACACATTATATGAAACATTTGTGCATTTCAATGTCTGTATATTTTACAGAACATAGTAAACACTAGATAATTTTATGCATTCTTTTATGCCAAAGAGTTCAGAGGGAGATATAGTAATGCCTGCAATTTGCCTAGAAGGTATCAGAAATATCAGTTATTTAATACTTTAATGTATGTAGAGAGAGACGAGACAGGTGACAAAGGGTGTGTAGGAAACATTAATGGTGCAACCTTGGTGATGGGTATTAGTTTTAAAGATTTTCAACTTTGTCATATGTTTGAAAATATTACTCACAAACTGTTGGGAAACAGCAAGAAGTCTTATTTGATGTAGTTTTGATTTTGTACAGCTAGCTAAAAGAGAAGGGTAATTAAGTATTTCTACTTTTGGGTAATTTAAATTGCAAGAGAATCATGACACAGAGACAAATTCAGATGCATACAAAGAAATTCAGATGCATACAAGGAAGTTCAAACCAATAAAGTAATACAATGTTCCATATGGAACAAGCATATTTATAGTACGAACTTCATACCTTCACATGTCGGCAGGGAACCTTCAAACTGTAGCTGGGAGCTGAGCTTACAGGTCAGTGTGTCCATCCCAGACAGTGTGTACCCTGGGTGGCACTGGTACTTCACGAAGTCTCCTGAAAGAGTCCACATGCGTACTTGGCAATTCTGTCTCCATGACACATGCAGTGTGTGAATGTTATTAAGCACGTGTGACACTCAAGTTGATGTGCAAACCACTTCTTAACCATGATTGGTATTCATGCTTAGTCTACTTAGTGAAATAGTGTCATTTTTAGTTTTTAATTTATAAAAATGCTCTCTTTAAATGTAACCAGTATTTCTATAGAGATTATGGAGTTTTTTCTTCTTTGACTGATATGTCTATGTTCACTCCCTTTCCCCTATGATTACTAATAAAAAAGAAAGAAAGATGAAAGAAGGAAAGAAAGAAAGGGATTCAGAGGCTTGGGACCAAAGGCTGTATAAGAGAATGTCTTTAATGCATCCAGAGAGGGCTACAAAATGACCTTGGTCTAATTAGCACAATGTTCTCATCAACTAAGCCATCAGGAATAGAGCAGAAACTGGTCACATGGTTTGACCACCACTATAAAACAGGGTGTGGCACAGGACTGGGTATTTGTAATTGAGACCAAGAAATCATTTGTCACAATAACTGGTTGGCCAACAGACACCACAGAAGGTTTCTTAATGTGGCCTGATGATTATTTAATGAAATAGACCACTATTTTAAAATGAAAAAACAGAATTTCTAAATAGTATCACTCAATATATTCCCCAATTACATTCCAGTTTCAAGGAAAGGTCAATGTTAGACTAACCATTATTTCAGCCACAAATGACTTTCTTCTTCTGGTGCACCAAAATGGTTCCCTAGCTAAACACAAACATCTGCTTAAGTCTGTGTCTGAAAACTGCTTTTAGGAAAAAAATACAAACTGGTGAGTGATGCAGCAGGTAAATGTCCTCAAAATAGCAAAAGCAAAATTTAAATGGAAAAAAAAAATCATTGAGATGAAGAAAGAAAAACATATTTATTCAATTCATGACAAATGTGTATATCTCTCTAGGAAAGCTTTAGGAATATTTCTGACAAACATTCATCAACTTGGCTATCTACTGCAGGTACATGGGTGTAAAAAACCTGTGTTGAACTGATGATGTTGTAACAATGAAAACATTACCTATTTCAAAATCCTCATCCTCTGTAAGCATTTCTGCCTGTGGAACTGCTGGGGGAGGTTGACATTTCTTGAGCTGAAATGCTACATCATTTATATAAAAAAATAATAAGTGAAATTACATTTGATGAATAAACAAAAATCTTACAAAAACATCTCTCTTTTGTTGTTACAATGCTTAGGTCTAGGAAAATATCTATATTTGTAAATTATAGTTTTACTAAAGTCTCTAGCTTCAAATGCTTACAAAATTGAAAGGGAAAAGTATACCATTTAAAAAAATTGTAATGTTTAAATAGAAACATTTTACATATATCTGGAATTCTGCAGGAGAAATGGTTCATGCTGGTTCCATGTCCATATCAGGATCTGGCATCATCTTCCTCGGTCTCTTCTCCTGAGGATTTACATGTGGCAGTCCTCAAGAGAGATAAGGGACCGGCAATGCTTTTCCCTATTAATGCTTTTCCCCAAACTATGCAGTGTTCATTCTCAACATCAGTAGAGATTCGCTTTGCCCCATCTAAAATTACATGACATTCATTATCGAGGTTCATCTGGAGACAGAGATGAGGAAATCTCTGAGAGCTACTAAATGTATTTCCATGGTCTCCATATCAGAGTTTCACATACAATACGCTTATCCTGGGGGCAAATCCAAGATAAACTATAAAAGAGATGTGAAGTCCTAAATACATCAGTAGGAAAAAGGAATCATAGGAACCCCAGCATAAAATGTGAGAAAATCCTATAGGCTTTTGGTTGACAAAAACATGGAATTTAAGCTGTAAACAAAGTTTATGTCAATCCTATGAGAAAAATCAGTTAGGATTTTCCGCCATCATCAATGGAGTAAAAATACACTGACCGTGAAAATTGAGGACGAAGAAGCCTCCATTTGAAAAGTCACTGTGAAATTTGAGCAGGACTTGGTTGGTGGAGCTATATGCTGTCTCCAGGGCGGTGTTCCCACTGAAAACCCCCAACTGTGGAGAATTCTGATCAGGACCATCCCTGGGAAAAAGAGGAGCCCTCTAAATAGAAAGCTTCCAGTTACAGCTTAAATTCACAACCATTTTCTTCTGACTGCAGGGCTCCGTCTTGGTGAAAGATGGTGTTCTGTCCCCAGGATCCAGCTGAAAAGCCTGGTCTTCAAACAGCAGCTTAGGGCTCCCTGTTCCTCCCACACCTGACCTTCTCAGAGGTGTTTTTGAGACAAGGTGTTTTTGACACATTTATTCTAGTGACGTCAGTACCACTTATCAACTTCCTTTCAAATGTTCCCATTTTAAAGTCTAAATTCAGGGTGTCCCTTTAATTATGGGTGAGATTTATGGAGCTCTTATGACTGAATTGAAATATTAAAAAAAAGACTGAATAAAATATTACCATCTTCTAGATTTCGTGTTTAGAAATACTAAGATGTTTAATATTCATAGGTGACTGCACTCCAGTCTGTCTCATGAGTGTTCAGAGGACAGGGACTCCCTCCACTGCTGGAGGGAGACCTTGCTCCTACTGCTAAATCTACTGATTAATCTGGGTAAACCTGCTGATATTATAGTGTGGCTTTTCATTTCAGTGTCGTCTGTCTGTCTTGCTTTGCTTCATAGGTCAACTTAATATTTCAGGTCCTCCATTTCTGTTCATTGCCACGACACAGGTCCTTTCCCCCGATCTCCCCTCCTGCGAGGCTATTTCTATAGCCCCACAAGCCAGTCAGTCTTCCATCTTATCCAGCCGACCTTCCTCCCTACACAATAATAATGGGTATTCTGCATCCAGGACCTGGTCCTATAACTCCCCTTCTTATGACTCTAAAGTGAATCTGTGTTGCTCTAGGATGAAGCCCCAAATCCTTAACAAGATGTATGAAGTCCTGTATGGTCTACCCAGCTTACCTGGCCAGGTCATCACTTCTCTCTTCTGTGCTCTCCCAAGACATCAGCCATATCACACCTGGGGTCTCTCAGTGCCTGCAACTCACCTATTCTCTTGCCTCAAGAGAATTTCCAATGGCTAAGACAACCTCTACATTTACCACGACTTCACCAACACACACACGCACATAAACACACTGCCTTGTTAACTGTGATTATGCTTGAGTTTTCAGGGCATTTTATTCCTAAAGCACATCCAACTTATTCCAGATCTGGGCTGTGCCCCAATGGTAAGCTCTACTCTTCCCATCATATTTTATCATTCCCATTTCCCCATAAATTCTCACCTCCAAAGGCAATGGTAGAAATAGTCACTCCCATAAATATGAACATTCAGTGAAGGAGAGTTTAGGTTAACTTACCCAGGCTACATGGCTCATTAGATGGGGAACTAGGGCTACACCTGCCTCGGCATCCCCTATACAGCCCATGGTAGGGAAGGTGGAGGTGGGTGGGGGCAGTTCTGCAAGGTTTATAAAGTACAGAGAGAAAGCTGTGTGCAATCATTTCTTCAATACTTCCAGAAGCATCAAATTATTATATGGCAAAGGATCCAACCAGCTTTTCTTTAAGAAAAAAAAAAAAATTATACTTGAAAATGAAAGAGAAAAGAAGGAATTCCCAAGTGGCCCAGTGGCTAGGACTCAATTCTTTCACTGACAAGGGCCCAGGTTCAATCCCTGGTCAGGGAACTGAGATCCCAAAAGCTATGTGATATGGCCAAAAAGGTAAATAAACAAAAAAAGAAATAAACATAAAAAATAAAATACGTTTGGGATATTCTCCTCTATCTAGAGTAATCCTGAATATATCTACCATGTAGCATGGTACATGAGGTTTATTCTATCTCTAGATTTAGTTGGTAAATTTCTGTTTTGATATCTACCTAACTACTCCATCTCTATATCTATGAAAGTGACATGTAAGTGGTTACAAGAACAGTTTATCACAAGGACAGATGGGTGTTTTCAGGAAAGGTTTTCATACCAAACCGCGATGTAGTCATTGACAGCTTCCGTCTGCAGCAAGGTGAAGTTGATGTAGACACCATGGCCGGGAGGCACGGAGATGAGCCAGATGCAGTCCTTCAGGATGGGGTACTCGTCCGGAAATCCGGGAGAATAGATGGTCCCGTTCTGAGAGGTCACGTTATACCCACAAGGAGCTGAGAAGGAAGCCAAGAAAAATCGAGCCCAACACAGTCCAGTGAGACGTTTATCATTTTCTAAAGTCTCTTAGCCAAGATTTTCCTAAGAAATAATTGTGAAATATCCCTCAGCAACTACTTTGTCAAAGTCTTAAAACCTGGGAAGAATTTTACTTCTAATCTACCTTATCTAAGTTTTTTAACATATTCTCCAAACATTCAAAATCCCCTCAGGATAAAGTCATTTCCACATAATTTAAAGGAGAAAGAAAGAAAAAAAAAAAAAAAAAAACACCAACAACCTTAGTGAGTAGTCTCCTGAGACTGAGCTGATAATTCATTGGACTATCTGATGCAAGGGATTATGTTGAAATTATGTGTGAATATTTAACTGAAAAATAATTTTTTTTTTGTTTTAAGTGAGATTTCTAAAGCTTATTTAAAATGCCTAAAAGAGAAGCATCTAAGTCTATCTGCCTTAATACAAAGACCTAACAAATTCTCCCGAGATCTATACCTAGAGAAAGGAGATAAAATTATGTAAGTGAAAATTTATAGAAACACTTCCACATCTCATCCACTATCAATGATGTGAAAAATCTCAATACCCAGAGTCCATTTTTATTTTACTTAATAAAATGATCATCACTCTTGCCATAGAAATTATTTTGTTTTATTTTTGGAAAAATGAAATGATCATACATGAGCAGATAATCCAAACTATATTCTTTAACTCACATCATGGTATAAATACATCAGAGTCATAGACAAGTAGACATTTTAATCAAATTAAAATCCAGTAGATGCAATACAAGTGTCTGTTACTAACATGAATCTCATCAGGCTTTCAAATATTTGCCATAAAAGGTATAAAATTTAGGTGGAATGAATAAGCCAAGGTACATTTTTTTAAAGGTTCAAAGACAATTTAAAATTATGACTGATGAAATATCATGAAGCCAAAGTAACCATTTCAAAGTAGACAGAAAATGTACCAGTGTCAAGTAGATTGACTTGGTCTGAATTTTAGGTAAATTTATTTAAAGGCACTGTGGAGAACATTTTACAAGTTTTATAGCATAATTGTAAGTGGGGTTTGGAGACAGATACACCTTGACCTGTAAGCTAGCAAAATACAACATACAGATACCTATAATCTGTAAAAATAGGGCCAGAAGCCACGCTGGAGTCACAACAAGTGACTACATGGGGACCCCTGGAGATGCCATACTTCCTAGCTGCAAACATCATGTCCTCGTTCACCTGCATGGATAGCTCTTGTGCTTTTCTCCTATTTTGCTGGCAGGTGAACAGGTCCCTTCTTCAAAACTCAACTCAAATGTCACCACCTCCTGACAGCCTTTCCTGGTGGCTGTGGTTTGGATACTCGTCCCTGGACTACAGTTCATGGACAGCCATTCTTCACCATTTGACTGTCAGCAACTAGAAGTCAAGGACCATACCCACAGCCCCATCAAACCTCCTCTCATCAATCCCATTGTCTGGCTCAGATCTCAATAAACGACAGACACCAAATAACTGAGGGATTGGAAATGGGTGAGACAATGAAGAGAAACACTTAAAGCATGTGTTGAAGCCACTGGCTGACATATCCCATGTATGACTTGAAGTTATTCGTTATTATGTATTGCTTTATAACTCTAAATTTCCCTTCAACATTTTTACTTTTTAATTTGCATCTTACTAAAGTATAGCCACTTTATATGGAGTAGTACCCTTCCCATGGGGAGGGGGAGAAAACAGAACAAACAAAAAACATGGTGTTCACCTCTTAAAAGGCAAAATGATATGGTTATTTTCTTAATAAAATACATTCTGATATTCTTTAGGTCACTTAGTATATTTGCCATGACATATCTCTGCTATTCAAATAACAAATCCTTTTACTCCTATGTTCAATGAGTGTTTATTGAGAGTCTATTATGTGGCAGGCAGCTTGGCTGAGCTGGGGCTAGAGCAGAGAACCGTGCTGACCTCATCCCTGCATTGCAGAGCTTGCTGTATTCAAGAGTGATGAAGGAAGATGTTAAAAGCTAAATAAGTATGAAATTTGACTTGTGTGATAATACTCTCAATGCACTTAAAACATTCTCTCAAGGCAAAATCCTATATTCTACAGAGGAAGATGAAGGACCATAAAAAGACATAATGAATAAAGCTTCCCCTCCCTTTCCCCTGGTCGAGCACCTTCTCCCAGAGGCTTTCCCGTCAACTTTGTGGCACAAAGCTGTATTTTGATTTCCACATCCCAGCGGCATCTCAGGGATCTCTGCAGCAATAGGGACCTGCGATCCAGCTCAACAGGAAATGCACCCACCCCTATCCTCTCCCTGAGGGTGAGGGTCAAAAAGGCCCCTCCAGTGGAGAGCAGCCAGCAAGCCCAGCAAGGGGGAGCATCTGGGCACAGAAGGGCCTGCACCACCTGCAACCACAAGTACTTCCCAGCTGCTCACCCATCTGCCCAGGAGCCTGGCCCAGCAGGAGAGAGACCGTAGAACATGAGAGCATTACACACTGCACTTCACGACTAGGAGCCACACAGATGGCATCCCTTGTCCACACCAGGACCAGGGAGCCAACAAAGGCAGTCCCTTCACACACATGAACAGACACTGCAATAGCGGCATTTACCATGTTAGGCAGTTAGACTAGGAAAAAGGAGGCCAGAATGGCAGTGGCTAAAAGACAAGGAAGGGGAAAACCTGCAGAAATAGAACAAAGGAAGGTCTGAGGAATGGAGTGAGGGCCTCAAGTAGAACAAACAGCACTTCTGGCTAGCCCAGTTCACAGAGGGCGGGCCTGGGGGTGGGAGGAGAAAAAGACATGAAAAGGGGAGCCAAAGGGCCTGGGGTCTCTCTCTCTTCTCTTTGCATCTTTTGGGTCATCATTCCCTCATACCTCGAGGATGTATTTTCCTTTATTTTCTAAATAAAATGGAGCTGTAACACGGAGCTGTAACACGGTCCATCCGAGAGCTGTGACACTGGTCTCTCCAAGAGCTGTAATGCTGGCCCATCCAAGGCTGTAACACTGGTCCGTCACTTCAATTTTTTGTTGTGATGAGACAGAACTGAGGAACTTACACACTTCCCCAACAATAATAAGAAATACCCTTTTGATCTTCCTCCCTGTTTTTGGCACAGAACTCATAAAACCTTTAGAATTTACAAAGTGATAAAAAAAAAAAAGATCAAATTGTCTTTTGTTATTCAAAACAAGACCCTTTCAACCACACCTGAGTTTATGTTAATGAAGAAATGAGGAAATCTGAAGCCTTGGGGCTAGTTGTAAGGGGAACCAGCCTCAGATTGGAGGTTCAGCCCCACCCCCACCTCAGGAAGAGGAAGAGGGAAAGAAAGTCCATTTAATCACCAACCTGAGGGCCTTTGGTTTTAAAAGAATATTCCCTGGTTACTTTTATTTTTTTAGAATTTAATCTAATATTGTTGTTCAGTTGCCCAAAATTGTCCGACTCTTTCCACCCCATAGACTGCAGCATGCCAGGCTTCCCTGTCCTTCACCAACTCCAAGAGCTTGCTCAAACTCATGTCTATCGAGTTGGTGATGCTATCCAATCATCTCATCTTCTGTCGTCCCCTTTTCTGCCTGCCTTTGACCTTTTCCAGCATCAAGGTCTTTTCAAGTGAGTCAATTCTTGGCATTAGGTGGCCAAATAATTGGAGATTCAGCTTCAACATTGGTCCTTTCAATGAATATTCAGGGTTGATTTCCTTTAGGACTGACTGTTTCGATGTCCTTGCAGTCCAAGGGATTCTCAAGAGTCTTCTCCAGCACCACAATTTGAAAGTATCAGTTCCTCAGCACTCAGCCTTCTTTATGGTCCAACTCTCACATCCATTCATGACTACTGGAAAAACCATAGCTATAACTAAAAGAATCTACATGGGCAAAGTGATGTCTCTGCTTTTTAATATGCTGTCTACATTTGTCATAACTTTTCTTCCAAGGAGCAAGCATCTGTCTCCCTTGGGTGACTTTTGTCTTTTCTGTTATAAACCACAATCGTGCATAGATGGCTTACTGGGTTCTCTGAGCCTACCAGTGAGTTATCCACCCTTAGGGTAGCTGTGGTCCTGGGACTTTCATGTGGCACCAGGAGTCCTGGGCAGTCTTGGGTGTCTGCAGGACTTTAGCTTCATGGTTTTGCCAACTCTGATTAATATTCTGTACCATATATCATCCAAAAAGATGTATTTTATTAACATTACACTGACAAAATAATTCTAAATGGGCAGTTATTTCCATGTTGGAAAGTTGGGCTTGAAAAAGCAATGAAATATAATTAAGTACTTAATTCTATTTTTATATCAAGCCAAGGAGTCTCCTACTTACATGTGAATTCGAAGAACTCAGGAAACAACTACAAGTAAAAAGGGATTTCAGTCCTAACAATTCAAAGCAATTTATACATAAAAACATATGAATTTTTAAAATGGTGAGTAGTTTTTAAAGTGTTTTAATAAAAATATCAGATATCCCACTGCTATTGTTAGTTTTATAAAGTGATTTTTAAATGCTATTGTATGTTATTAAATCTGTAGTTGATTAAAATTACTATTTAAAGAAGACAGCAAATGTTTTTCTTTTATAGTTGTTTACATAATGATAAAGAATGGAAATGTACAGGTGAAAAATATCATTTAAAATGTCTACCTATATGCTTTTTTTTTTTTAACTTCTACAGTAGAAATTCAAACACAGCTGGATACCTTTCCTTTTTTTGCCCCTGGGATATAAGTATTTAGCATTTCAAAGGTCCACAGAGTTGGTAATTTCATTTTATTTTCATTCAGAAATACTGTATTTATAATGTTAGAATATTAGGTTTACAGCAAACTTTTCTATTTCAGATGAATTCTTCAAAAACAAAATACTTGATATATTTAACTTAAAGTTGTAGAAATTTCAAAGTCATAGTAAAAATTAGATAATCAAAGAGTTTTGAAGAAGTGACTTCTACTCAGACAAGGATATTCACTGAATCTAGATCCTCCTTGAGGTCATTCCCATCACCTGATTCCAGCATTTCTAAGAAACCCTGATCCTCAAGCACCATCCTAGGACACTACTTCATTTCCCCCCAACACTGCTCCTCTAGGATGTCTTTGCTAACACTGTTTCTTCTCTCTGGGATGGTCTCTGTCTCTGAGTAGCAAACTAGTACGTGCCATTCAAATCTAACTACAAAAATGGAGTCAGTTTTCTGAGATACCAAATCAGTGTTATTATTGTAAATTTAAACAATAAAAAAGTATCTAGGGTAAGATATGCACTGAATACCCCTTTAATCCAAAATTTGATGGAGCCACTGTAAAGCCAAACACTGCTCTAACCATGAAGATAATACCCTCAATCACTTCCCCAGCAATCACCGTCTTTTGTACCTTCAGTCATCAAAACAATCCTCGTGCCTGATTTTGCATAATAAATATTTGTGCTTATTATTTTGCTAACCTTATAATCTCCTTGAAAGCAAGGCCTATTTTTTTTAACTGACTGACATATGATATATTCTTGAAATACTAAGTAGAATGAGTTTAATACAATAGAGTCCCAATAAAAATTGGTTGAACAAATTAATGAATTCCAGAATGCATTCATTTAATATTTCATGCACCAGTATACATGTGGAAAATGAAACTGCTTAAGAAAAGTGATTAACCCACCGTCACATCTTGGAAAAGGGTAGTTCCAGTTTCTGTTGATCCCGTGCTGACAGGTGAGCACTGGGTGGCCAATTAAAATGTACCCAGGATAGCACTCGAAAGATATTGATTGTCCCACACTGTAGTCAGAGTTGACCATATACCCATTCTGGAAAGGTGGTGGGTCAGGGCAGTTCTGTAATTCATAGGCTGAAACAGACAGAACCAAGCACATAAATAAGAAGTGCAATTAGTCTGGAATTTAGAGGAGGAATAGGATGACATACAACTTCTTAGCATGAACTTTTTAGATATAAATTTTATGAAATCTTTACTAAGATACCCATTATCATCCAGTCGCATCACTTCATGGTAAATAGAAGGGGAAAAGTAGAAGTGTGACAGATTTTATATTCTTAGTCTCCAAAATCACTGCTGATGGTGAAGTAAGCCAAGAAATTAAAAGATGCTTGCTCCTGGCAAGGAAGATAAGGAAACTAAGACAAACCCCAAAACAGCATATTAAAAAGCAAAGACATCACGTTGCCAACAAAGGTCCCCCTAGTCAAAACTATGGTTTTTCCAGTAGTCATGTATGGATGTGAAAGCTGGACCATAAAGCAGGCTAAGCACCAAAGAACTGATATTTTCAAATTGTGGTGTTGGAGAAGACACTTGCAAGCCCCTTGGACTGCAAGGAGATCAAACCAGTCCATCCTAAAGGAAATCAACCCTGAATATTCATTGGAAGGACTGATACTGAAGCTTCTATACTTTGACCACCTGATGTGAAGAGCCGACTCATTGGAAAAGACCCTGATATTGGAACAGGTTGAGGGCAGGAGGAGAAGAGGATGATAAAGGATGAGATAGTTGGAGGGCATCACCGACTCGGTGGACATGAGTTTGAGCCAATTCTGGGAGATAGTAAAGGACAGGGAAACCTGGTACGCTGCAGTCCACAGAGTCACAAGGAGTCAGGCATGACTTAGCAACTGAACAACAACAATATAAAACAGTACTTATTTTTAGTAGTATAATCATAAGAATTTGCATTTAGTGAAGACATACTGTGCACTTTAGAAGTTATGTAGTACATACTAAAAATAAATTTGACAAGGCATACCTTGGGAAGAAAATATATGAGAGGAATTTAATCAAAACCAGAAGTGCAGACAAACAAAAAGTGCTTGTAAAGAATGTCAGGTGAACAGAGCCCTAACAGTTTTCTTTTAATTTAAAGGAAAATTACCCCAGCTTTCCTACCAAGTGCTTCTAACTAGAAAACATGTTATTGTTTTGTTTAGTTCAAATGTTCAGTGCAAATAAATTATTTCCATTTTCTTAGTTTTTTTCCTTAAAAAATAGTGTAGTGTCATACCTAGCTATTACTACCAGTACAATCCTTTATTTGTTTATTTACGCTTCCCCTGTTTTAGCTACACCATGTGGCTTGTGGGTCTCAGTCCCCCGGCCAGGGAGTGAGCCCCTGGGCTCTGGCAGTGAAAGCACAGAGCCGTAGCCTCTGGGCCGCCAGGGAACGCCCCAGTACAGCCTTTCTATAATGTGTAGTTCACTGCGCTTGGTCATCGTGCTCTCTCACCACGCCTCCTAGGCCCTGTCGAATGCACGGTTTCCCTCCTCAAGATACTGCTGTTTGAGTCTAGCATTACCTTACAGACAAGTGCTCAGAAAAAGAACAGAGAACCCCATGGTGTGTTCCAACTATCAGCCAGTTTCCTTCTTTATTATGCTCTTTTCCACTGGGGTCAGCAGCTTGTTCTCATTCTTGTTTTACTCGAAATACTGTGAGTTCTGTTGGTGAAATGAGTCCTCTAATAAATACATCAAATACGGCTGCTAATAATTAAACTTAAAAAGTAAAAACCATCAGAAATGGATTTCCAGTTTTCATGGGACAAAAATCAAATAAAACCTTGTTCAACATCACTCCATCCTCCCTGGGAGATTCTGTTTATGCTCTAGTGGGGCTCTGGGGTATCAACACAAGAATCAGTTATCATGGCACATTATAAAGGAGGTAACAGGTAACAGAGATTCCAGATGAGCCATCATGTGAAACAGCATTTAACAAAGATTCACACACACTTTCCACGTGTTCATCACACATGCTAATAACAAGTCCCATGATGCATTTCCCTACACATTATGTGGTTTGTGGTATAATTTAAGAAAGACATTAAAGTTCTGTTTAGGGATGTATGAAATTAGCCTGTTTCTACTCATCATCTAACATCTGTGAAAGGCACTGAAAATGGAAGTTTAAGTTGCCTTTAGCAGCCCCATGGTATTAAGTCCAAAAACTCTGGGTTACCCTTGATTAGAAGAAAGATATTTTCTTTCTTCCTTTTTTAATGGTACCATACAGCTTTCCTGTATGGGGATTAAAGGGCATTAAAACAGGGTGAGAGAGAAAATCAGCCCAGGTAGTCAGGACTATAGTTTTTATTACCTACTTATATACTGAGTAAAATAAAAATAATGATTCATCTTGATGTACGGCAAAAGCAATGCAATAGTGTAAAGTAGTTAGCCTCCAATTAAAATAAATAAATTTATTTTTTTAAAAATAATGTATTGAGTGTCTTCTTGTTTAGTAGCTAAGTTGACTCTGACTCTTTTGGAACCCCATGGACTGCAGCTCGCCACACTCCTCTGTTCAAGGAATTTTCCAGGCAAGAATACTGGAGTGGGTTGCCATTTCCTTCTTTCCGACCCAGGGATCGATGATGTGCCTCCTGCATCTGCTGCATTGGCAGGCAGACTCTTTGCCACTGCATCACCACGGAAGCCCTGTATTGAGTGTCTGCTATGTTATGAATGGAAACTAGACAGAAACGGATCCTGCTTTCACAAAGCTTACATTTTATTTAGGGAAACAGACACAAATAAGTCAACATGTTAGTAATCACATAAAATAACTAAGTTGCGTAAACTGTTGTTAAAGAAGGACTGAAATAAAGGTTGGGGGTGAGGGGAACCGGGATGGAGGTTTAAGTGGGGGTGATCAAAACCTGCTTCCTTGAACATGTGGCCTTGAACTTGAGATCTGAGTGAGGAGAAGATACAGCCAGGTAATAACCAAGAAAGAAAGACCTTTTAGTAGCAGCAGAGGCCCAAGGACATAGGAAGCTGGGTCTCTGAGACGAGGTGGGGGTTCAAGGAGAGGAGCCTGGGGGTCATCATCCCAGTGTGCCCATCGTGTTCACAGTCTATAGCTCTCATGAGGGAGAATCTCGCAAATAATTGGACCAGGCCACAGAAGAGGAATTAGGACACACTTCTCAAGTGGACACAGCCATGGTTTTAAAAACTAGGACCCATTCTTCATCTCACAAATCATATTCCAGGTGAAAAAAAAAAAAAAACAAAAACCCACAGCCCATTTCAGTGTTTTCTTAAGATTTTGCAATCCCAATTAATTCTGTTTTTAGTTATGAATATTTCACTAACTATACATATTCAGTTCAGTTCAGTCGCTCAGTTGTATCTAACTCTTTGTGACCCCATGAATCGCAGCACACCAGGCCTCCCTGTCCATCACCAACTCCCGGAGTTCACTCAGACTCAACGTCCATCGAGTCCGTGATGCCATCCAGCCATCTCATCCTCTGTCATCCCCTTCTCCTCCTGCCCCTAATCCCTCCCAGCATCAGAGTCTTTTCCAATGAGTCAACTCTTCACATGAGGTGGCCAAAGTACTGGAGCTTCAGCTTCAGCATCATTCCTTCCAAAGAACTATACATAGTTCTCTGGTGGCTCAGAGGGTAAAGAATTTGCCCACAATTCAGGAGACCTGGGTTTGATCCCTGGGTTGGGGAAGATCCCCTGGAGAAGGGAACTGCTACCCACTCCAGTATTCTGGCCTGGAGAATCCCAGAGTCGGGGGAGCCTGGTGGGCTGCCATCTATGGGGTCGCACAGAGTCGGACCCGACTGAAGCGACTTAGCAGCAGCAGCAGCAGCAGCACATATAGCAAGAGGAAAAAAAATATGTTTTTACCACTTACGGCTAAAGCACTTAAAATTACCTTTAAGCTTTTGGGCATCTAACAATTATGCTTTATAATGTAAGAGACATAAAGAAAGAGAGAGAAAGATGGAGGAGAAGAGGAAGGAAGGAAGGAAGGAAGACAAGTACTCAACTTCTCCAAAATGTCAAGTCTCACAAAAGAAAAGGAAAAGAAAGTCCTAAGAATCTTAATGGGTATCCCAGGTGACTCAGTGGTAAAGAATCCGCCTGCCATTGCAGGAAACATGGGTTCAATCCTTGGTCCAGGAAGATCCCCTGGTGAAGGAAATGGCAACTCACTCCAGTATTCTTGCCTGGAAAATCCCACAGTCACAGGAGCCTGGCAGGCTACAGTCCATAGGGATGCAGAGTTGGACAAAACTTAGTGACTGAACAACAATGACAATGAAAGTCTCAATATGGTAACATTTTGCAAATACCATGAAAAACGATGTCAGTACCAATAAGCTCATACCTATACTATAAGAAGAAGACAACACTTAGAATCTCTCTTTTTCAGGAGAAGCCTTTGTTTGGATCTGAGAAAATAATCATTATTCTCGTCTGTCAGTCTTAAGTGGTATTTGCATCAAGTGTGTAAATTATAGGCACTGGATGTGGCAGCAGGTGGAACCATGTAGTCATCTTTCTAATACCTATTATATTTTCTGACTGATATCTAATCAGTTGATAAATATCTTCATCCTATCAGCCATCTTCCAGTTTTTGACTTAGAAGTAGGGTATCTGAACTCAATTTTATTCAACACAATTCATCTTTCACTTCTCAAGTTCTGTATAAGTCATTTAACTTCAAGACAGCTACATGTACTAGTAACATTTTTGACCTTTATATGGTCATAAATAAATGAGAAGGCTTAGTAATAAGGGGTATACACAGACATCACTGAGAATGACAAGAATTATCTGCATGATTTATGCATCTTCTTATGAGTTATTAATCATAAGCTTAACTTATAAATCTCAAGTGGAACCTAGGAACTTCGATATGACACACACATCAGAGTTGTGTCATTTGGCCAGCTTATAAATTTTATACAATGACAAACTATCTAATTAAGTTTCACCCCAGTCGGCTAAGATACTCTACAAGAAATCTGAACACCTCATATTCATGTTCTCATTCTTTTTTACTTAATTTATTTGATTGTCTTTCAATTATATCAATTAATTGCCTACATTGGATTCATGTTGATGTATGGCAAAACCAATACAATATTGTAAAGTAACTAACCTCCAATTAAAATAAATAAATTTATATTTTAAAAATATATATTGCTTAGAATTTTTTTTTTAATGTGGACACTGAAATTTAGAGTCAGGTGTCAAATAAATAAAACATTCGCTCAACGAACTAGGTGTTTAGCCTGGATGAGAACTCACAGATTCTGATGCCTACAGGCCAGGGAGACACAAGTTCAAAGCTGGCAGGCCACTAAATGAGACTTTTGAAGTCAATGCCTTCGCACCCTGGAAGGGCCATCACTCTGACACTTCAGGGGACAGCAGCCCCAAGCTGATACCGGCAAATGACCCTGATTCTGACATCACAACAGGAAAAGGGGTCTTTTACCAATTATGAAAAATCCAATGCTAAATATTGACAACTTAAAAATATTAATATTTTCCTAATGAAACTCAGTAGTTTTACGATCTCTGGTCTAGATTATTCGTATATAGAATTTTTAATTTTTTTTAAATTTTGTATTGAGGTATAGCTAATTAACAAAAATTTTGTGATAGTCTCAGGTGGACAACAAAGGGACTCAGACACACATATGTGTGCATCCATTCTCCCCTAAACTTCCCTCTCATCCAGACTGGCACTTAACAGTGAACAGAATTCCCTGTGCTACACAGTAGGTCCTTGTTGGTTATCTATTTTCAGATATAACAATGTGTACCTGTCCACCCCCTCCTTCTTAACTGTCCCTTCCCCCCAGCAACCATAAGCTGGTTCTTGAAGTCCCTACACAGACTCTTTGTGGTATCATGTTCTTTCCTTCTTTCCTCGCTTGCCCTCTCTCTTTCTTTCAGTACTCTTTTTGTAGTGAACTAATTGGTAGCTTTTGGAGCTATATAGACACAACCTTAGTAACTCTATCTGAAAAATATCAAGAAAAAAATTGTTTGAACAATGGAGGTTTAAAGTTACATAAGATAAAATCTGAGGAGAGCATGGCAACCCACTCCACTATTCTTGCCTGGAGAATCCCATAGACAGAGGAGCCTGGCAGATCCCAGTCCATAGAGTCACAAAGAGTACTGAAGTGACTTCAGTATCGGTTCAGTCACTCAGTCATGTCCAACTCTTTGAAACCCCATGGAGTACAGCACATCAGGCTTCCTTGTCCATCACCAACTCCCAGAGCTTGCTCAAACTCGTGTCCATCGAGTTGGTGATGCCATCCAATCATCTCTCCTCTGTCATCCCCTTTTCCTCCTGCCTTCAATCTTTCCCAGCATCAGGGTCTTTTCCAAAGAGTCAGCTCTTCATATCAGGTGGCCAAAGTACTGAAGCTTCAGTTTCAGCATCAGTCCTTCCAATGAATGTTCAGGACCAATTTCCTTTAGGATTGACTGGTTTGATCTCCTTGCAGTCCAAGGGACTCTCAAGAGTCTTCACCAACACCACAGTTCAAAAGCATCAATTCTTTGGCACTCAGCTTTCTTTACTCTCACATCCATACATGACCCCTGGAAAAACCATAGCTTTGACTAGACGGACCTTTGTAGGCAAAGCAATGTCTCTGCTTTTGAATATGGTGTCTACGTTGCCATAACTTTACTTCCAAGGAGCAAGAGTCTTAACTGCACGGCTGCAGTCACCATCTGCAGTGATTCTGAAGCCCCCGTAAAATACAGTCTGTCACTGTTGCCATTGTCTCTCCATCTATTTGCTGTGAAGTGATGGGACCAGATGCCATGATTTTAGTTTTTTGAATGTTGAGTTTTAAGCCAGCTTTTTCACTCTCCTCTTTCACTTTCATCAAGAGGCTCTTTGGTTCCTCTTCACTTTCTGCCATAAGGGTGGTGTCATCTGCATATCTGAGGTTATTGATATTTCTCCTGGCAATCTTGATTCCAGCTTGCGCTTTACTCAGTCCAGCATTTTGCATGATGTATTCTGCATATAAGTTAAATAAGCAGGGTAACAATATACAGCTTTGATGTACTCCTTTCCCAGTATGGAACCAGTCCTTTGTTCCATGTCTGGTTCTAACTGTTGCTTCTTGACTTGCATACAGATTTCTCAGGAGGCAGGTAAGGTGGTCTGTTATTCCCATCTCTTTAAGAATTTTCCAGTTTGTTGTAATCCACATAGTCAAAGGCTTTGGAATAGTCAATAAAGCAGGAGTAGATGTTTTTCTGGAACTCTCGAGTTTTTTCTATGAAGCAACTTAGCACATATGTAGGATAAAATCTAATTTTAAAAGTACACAGCAAACAATAATAACATGGGAATCTGTATTTGAGTCTTGTAAAGTCAATAAAAAAAGAAAAATTAAAATTTTAAATACAGTATTAAGAAGCTGTCCCCTGCCCCCATTTCTCATCTGCACGTGGATCTGGTGTCAGAGGTACAACAGCCATCCTTGGACCACAAGGCAACAAGGAGGAAAAGGCTACAAGCGTCACGTACTGGTTGGCCTTGATGTACTCAGTGCTGGCAGAAGTCACCCTGGACTTCTTGGGGTGATTGACAGTTATGACCATGAGACTCTGCCCAGGCTTTGTTCAGACTCTGCTCTTGACCTCCCTTTTCTTACAGTGTTTATTTTAGAAAACTTGTCACTGTACATTTTTTCCTCTGTCCCTTGGAGATGCATATAAGTCTTTTTAAGAGCCTCTTGTCAGTTTCACAGTGTAGGTGTGTTTCTCATGGGCCTGGGGACTGATCCTCTGAAGTGACCATCAGGGAGCCCTTGGAGGACCGTAGTCGAGCTCCAGTGGCTCTGGGCTGTGCAGACACTCTGTCTTGGAGCCAAGAGAAGGTTTACAGGCTTTGGGTTAACTCGGAAGGCCTATGACCCCCATTCTAGCTCCTAGAAAGTCTCCAGCCTTTAGCCTGTATTCATTTTAAAACCTAAATTTGGAATAAGCACCTTAAGGAACATTTATGCTTCTTATATAAACACCGTTTGGAAGGATAGATTCTTATGTGCATGAAGCCAGATGCAAGTGTAGAGAAATCCAGTCTCCAGTCTCAACACCTCTGCAAACCTGTGCCTCTCCTCAGGGACCCAGCCCCAGACTGTCCTTTCTCCGTGATGCTCTGACTCAGCAGCCATGGATCAGGGCGCCAGCACCCTCACTCCAGTTTGCTTGGCCAGGCCTGAGTGGTCCAGAGATGGGCGGCACTACAACTTGTTAAGATCTGTGATTCAGAAAGATGACAGTGACGCTAGCACAATTTCAGATTTATTTGAGTGTTGTTTCTTTTATTTTCTTGATGATCACCTAATCATGTGAAAGCTGGATCTGTAAATTTACAAATTGGATTTTGTTTTATTCAGTTTTTAAAAAATATAAATTTATTTAATTGGAGGTTAATTTATTTAAATTTTAAAAGTATTTTTGGTTATGCTGTGCAGCGTGCTGCATCATAGTTCCCCGACCAGGGATGGACCCTGTGCCCCTTGCAGTGGAATCACTGACTGTTAACCCCTGGACTGCCAGGGGAGGCCCACAGACTGGATTTTAAGTCACCACAGCTAGCTTTGATGGATGGAAGATAAGAGGAAGAAGCCCAGAGAAGAACACTGCTGACACTGTGATCCTCACAATGGCTTCTTTTTTAATTTAAAGAAAGATGAACCTACATGTAAACAAATGAAAAGGAGAAGAATTTGCTGCCCCAAAATATGCCTCTTTGGTGTGAGGATTATCGCGAGTTGGTTATCCTTAAGGAGGTGCAGACATGGGGGTATCTTTAGAAACAGAGTAGAAGTTAGTCATTTATAGGAGACATTTACATCTATGAGGGAAAACTCCCTTGGTAAGTAAGGGTGTCCTTTCTCTGCTCCAGGAAGAGAAAGGTGGCTAAATCTCTAGAAACTTATCGGTGGAGAAGAAAACAAGCTCAGTCTGCATGACAACCATGCCTGTGCAACCCTGCTCACCTCTCATGTTTTTACATGGGGGTGATCTCAGAAAAGAATCTAGAAAAAGAGGGGAAACGTGTTTCTTCCCCTCCACAAACATCGGTGGGAAGGGCAAAATCTGAGTTCAGCACATGAATTTTCCCTACTTTCTAGGAACACACGGCTTTGCATCTTCTCCGCTGCTACCTCTGTGAGTTCCCTTTTTTCTCTGGTTTCTCAGTGTCTTGTCTGGGGTGTTTTGCGCCTTTCACATGTTCCTTTTTGACTCTGTTTCCGAGGTGGCACTAGTAGTAAAGAACCCACCTGTCAGTGAAGGAGACATAAGAGACACAGGTTCAGTCTCTGGGTTGGAAAGATCCCCTGCAGGAGGATATGGCAATCTACTCCAGTATTCTTGCCTGGAGAATCCCATGGACAGAGGAGCCTGGCGGGCTATAGTCCAGAGGGTCACAAAGAATCAGACGTGACTTAGAAGTGACTTAGCACCAGCACATAGACTCAAGCAGAGTCACATGTACAGGAGCAGTTTGGTTCTCAGTAAACCTGTGTTAACAGCAAGGCCCAGGTCAGATCGCACCCACAGGACTCCTCTAACTGAGACTGAGTGGGGCCCTATGGGGCTCCCAGACATTGAGGTGATTTTGTCCCCCATTTCTTCAGCTTCTATGGTGTCCCTGAGTTCCAAAGGGCAGACTGAAACAGTTGCTGATCAAAGGAGGAACAGCCATGAAACCACCTCCTGAGGCAAGATTATAGGGACCAGAGAAATTCACGGAGATTCAGTTCAGTTCTGTTCAGTCCAACACTTTGCAACCCCATGGACTGCAGCACCCAGGCTTCCCTGTTCATCACCAGCTCCTAGAGCTTGCTCAAACTCATGTACATCTAGTTGGTGATGCCATCCAACCATCTCATCCTCTGTCATCTCCTTCTCCTCCTGCCTTCAATCTTTCCTAGCATCAGAGTCTTTTCCAGTGAGTCAGTTCTTCGCATCAGGTGGCTAAAGTATTGGAGTTTCAGCTTCAGCATCAGTCCTTCCAATGAATATTCAGGACTGATTTCCTTTAAGACTGACTGGTATGATCTCCTTGCAGTCCAAGGAACACTCAAGAGTCTTCTCAACACCATAGTTCCAAAGCATCAGTTCTTCAGCACTCACCTTTCTTTATAGTCCAAATCCACATCCATACATGACTACTGGAAAAACCATAGCTTTGAGTAGATGGACCTTTGTTGGCAAAGTAATGTATCTGCCTTTAATATGCTGTCTAGGATGATCATAGCTTTTCTTCCAAAGAGCAAGCTCTTTTCATTTCATGGCTGCAGTCATCATCTGCAGTGATTTTGGAGCCCAAGAAAATAAATTCTGTCACAGTTTTCATTGTTTCCCCATTATTTGCCATGAAGTGATGGGACCGGATGCCATGATCTTAGTTTTTTAAATGTTGAGTTTTAAGTCAGCTTTTTCACTCTCCTCTTTCACTTTCATCAAGAGGCTCTTTAGTTCCTCGTCACTTTCTGCCATAAGGGAGATTAGATCCACCTGAGACCCTGCACACACCCTCCTCTTACCAGCAACCCTGCCCTTGGAGTCCACCAAACTCAGTGTTGTGACAGTTTTGAAACTTTGCAGTAGAAAGAAGAATGCAAGACTATTACTGCCTTGATCCTTATCACTTACTCCCAACCCCAAGTCCTGACTATATAACCTCTCCCTATTCCCCAGGGAGCGGGGTGGGCACAGTTATTGAGATTCTAGCCTACAGTGTTTCCTTTTTGTCTGACAAGGAAATAAAGCCACTCTTTCTTTCTCCTCTGTGACTCTGTCTCCAAATTTCTGTTCAGGGTCAGTGCATAGAGATCCCTCACCTGCTAGACAGGAGATGGTGTTGACTCCATTAGGCCCTTGGAGTCCTTGTGAGAGATTCTGAGAGAGCTACACCTGTGTTTGCTCAGTACAACATGGGGTGTTTTGAGAACCAGCAGATGCAGGGGGAAGCTCTAAGAGCGGGGCATGGGGTCTTCTTTTGAGAAGGAAATTATTTTGACATAGAATGTACATGTGCAGAGAAGTCTCTCACTCTTGTGCTAAGAGGATGCTCCCTAAAGTCTTCTCAGAGAAAAGGAGTGGGGTTAAATCAGCACAGTATTGATGCTGTGTATAAAACAGATCACTGATGAGAACCTCCTGCACAGCACAGGGAACCCTGTTCAGTGCTCTGTGGTGACCTGCATGGGACAGAAATCCAAAACAGAGGGGTTTATGTACACATGTAGGTGTTGCACTTTGCTGTACAGAAGAAACTAACACTGTAAAACAGCTATACTCCTATAAATGTTTTGAAAGATAAATAAATCAACACGACAAACTTCACTCAACAACCCTCACAAACTACAGATTCCTGGTCTTCTTCCCATTGCTGCCTCTCTTCCTGGAATCCTGAACCCCTTTCTCCCTTGTTTTAGCTTCAGAAGCTAGCTAACCCCCTGAGTTCTAGCCTCTCCTGTGAGTGACTCTTGGCTGGGTTCTCGCAGGCGTCTGGGAGCCCGTGGAATGTGTGTACTCATAAAGTTGTGCTGATTCTCCTCTTGCTGAGCTGTCACGGGTGGGTCCCATCACCCACTGGAGAACCTCAGATAACACAAAAACCTGCAGACCTGGATGACTGTGTAACTACAAGCATGTTGACGGTATATGTGGGTGGGCAGAAGTGAGAAGAGGAGGAGACTCGGGGAGAGCTGGAGGAGATGATTCCTCCACAGTTCTTCTGAGAAAGTGGGAGCTGAAGGGGTCATTAGAATTAAACATAAGTAGGGGTATGTGTGTGTGAGAGAGAGGAACTTGAGTGTATTTAAACTCAAAGGAGAAAGAGAAACAGCCACTGGAAAAGCAATGAAGGAAAGATAATTCCCACCTGGAGAAAAGTGAAAGTGTTAGTCACTCAGTCATATCTGACTCTTTGGGATCCCACGGACTGTGGCCACCAGGCTTCTCTGTCCATGGGATCCTCCAGGCAAGATTACTGGAGTGGGTTGCCATGACCTCCTCCAGGGGATCTTCCTGAGCCAGGGATCGAAGCCCTGTCTCCTGCATTTCAGGCAAATTCTTCACCATCTAAACCATTAGGGAAGCCCTAATTCCTACCTTAAACGCCCTGGAAAGAGTAGAAAGACACATTTTAGGGTCTAGTGCATGGGAGGGGTTGTCTGCAAGAAAGAGATCATTCTCTTACCTCCAAAAGGAGGAAGAGCAGAGGTGTACGCAGGCCTCTGTGCTAGCCTGGGAAACTGTGTCTCTCCACTGTTCTCTATGTATGTGGGCACACACACCAGCCTTCCAGTGGGACTTGACATCCTTGCTGAGACACAGTGGGGTCCAGGTGAGAAGGAATGACAGACACAGGTGGACACTGAGAATTCCAGGCAAGGTCTCCTGTCTCATTCCTTAGGCTGTATCACCCTGTCTTCCCCACTCCCCTACACACACACATGGATTCCTATTTTAAGACACTCAAATTCTGGAAATGTAAATTTATACTTTAAGTAACAACTGAAGTAACAAGGTCTGAAAGTTCAACACAAAATGCCATCCTCTTTTAGTAATGAAATATTAAATATTTTCCAGGGCAGTCTATAAAATTAAAAAAAATCAAGTGATATCACCATGTTAAAAAAGACTCCACTTTTGACATTTTTTTTTACTTCATTTGAATTAACAACACTGAAGAAAAGGCCAGCTAAATTATTGTGTATGAAATGAAAACTTTGAACTTTTTCACATGTCAGAAATGCTTTGATGATGGTAGATCCTAATTTTTATTAGAGATCCCATATTTTGATGGTTTAAGAACACATAAAGTTCATTCCCTCTCTTATCTTTCTCCTTCCCCCACTGCTCCCCCACCCCCCACCGACATAACTTGAACACGGCTTGAATAGTACACAAGGTCATTACTTTGAGCTGAGAGAAAGCTTAAATGCATGAGAGACAGGGTCAGATCCCCTTCCCTTGTGGACATGAGGCAGGAGATAGATGGGCTCCAGCTTAGATGTTACAGTCAGCCTCCTCTTTACATTTCCAGAAGGAATAACAACAGGAGCAGGGCAAATGCTGGACTTTGCCCCAGTGGACACTTAAGCCAACAGTCACAGTGGAGACAGAAGGGAGCTGAGCCCTGCCCAAATGAGAGATGGAGAGACCATCTCTTGAGGTCAAGGAGACCTTCCTGACTACATAGGTGCAGAAAAGATCCCCCAGTGGTCAAAAGAAAGGGCACCTCACCCCACAGCAGGTGATGCCAAC
The DNA here is from genome assembly GCF_032405125.1 of Capricornis sumatraensis. Lineage (NCBI taxonomy): Eukaryota > Metazoa > Chordata > Mammalia > Artiodactyla > Bovidae > Capricornis > Capricornis sumatraensis. The sequence goes on along the minus strand of NC_091072.1, from coordinate 42,043,746 downwards.
CTATCCACAGGCCTCTGCACTGGAACCCATCTTGGCTAAGAGATGCACACACACACAGGGGAGGACCCTGAGATGCTCCAGACGTGGACTCAGAGCCAGGTGATTGGCCAGAGAAAGCCAGAAGAAAGGCCCGTGTAAGCGATTCAGACCAGCCGAGGGTGTGACTCCCTCTCTGAGCCCACCCGGTGTCTATCCACACATACTCCTTTTCCTCCTAGTACCCTTTACATGTTTCACTACTTTCTGTCTCTTTGTGGACATTTATTTCGACAAAACCAACAAGCCAGGGCTTTGCCGCTGTCCTTGGTGGTCGAGTGGCCAGGATTCAGCACTCTCACTGCTGTGGCCTGGCCTCAGTCTCTGGCCGGGAACTGAAATCCTGCTGTGAGCTGCTGCAGGTGGAGGCCCCCCAAGATCAAAGAGACTCCTTGTTCCATAGTCCTGAAGGGGTAACACCTGCATGTGGCCAAGAGGACACAGTGACAGGTGACAAGGCTATGTGATGATGGGGCTAAGAGGGTCCCAGGCGGTGATGTGGCCACTGGAGGGAGACAGAAGGGACCCCGGTGAAGCAGTGTGTGACCTGCTCCTGGAGTCTGGGTCCTGACCTGTGTGAAGCCTGGCGAAGACTCCATTCCCACCAGAAAGCTGTGCTCCACTCGGGACTCTCCAGTTGTGCAAGATTTTAACCAGCTTGGATGTTTATGCTTCCACACACTGTAAGTGTCAGATGCATCCGCAGGTGTGGTATGATTCTTACCTTGGTAGGTGAGTTTAAACCCCGGTCGGTTCTGCGAGTGGTCACTGTAGAAGTGGATGAGCGTCTCATGAGTGGTGCTCAGCAGGGCGCTGGGTAGGTCGGGGCCACTGAACTGCCCAATCATCGGGCTGGTGTGGTAAGGGCCATTTTGAATTTCAAGGTAATCATGATTAGCTTCAGTAGAAAAATTCAGAAATTGAATATGTGCACCTATGAAAAAAATAGGCAACACTGGTGAATACTGGTATCAAAATTTTTATAATGCTTATCAACAGAGATTAAAATCACATTAGTTTCCTCCAACAATATCTCTCCAGGAGGCAGACTGGAGGAACATGAACATTGTGAATTACAACAAGCCTTAGTTTGGTTTCACCTCTGTTGCCCACCAGCTGTGTGACCTTTGTTTGTGCAGTGAATGCTCCTAAGTCAATTTTTTGGTGAAATATGGACATTACTGGCACTGCATCACAGAGGCATGCAGCTGTTATTCTCAGAATGATGACTTATATCCACACACAGTGGCACACAGTGGCAGGGATTCTCGTCCAGCTGCTATTTTAATCCTTACAATCAGAAACGTAAGTTTGTAATTGTCAATTAATTTTCAACTTTATCAAGGAAGAAGCCAATATAGGTCTAACAAAATGCAACAAACTTTAGAAGTGGCTTTTAAGTGGATGCTCATACCATCTCACAAGAAAGCTCTTAGTTTGAAAACTGATTGTTTTGAATGTGTGGTGCCTGCAATGCCAACTACTGATGTTTGCAAGAAACCTGCTCTGGTAAATGCTGCTCTGACTCTCACAACTGAATCCATTTTAACAAGAGGCCAAGGCTGTCCAAAGGACCCACGTTGCTGGCATAATATCTAACAGTGTACCAGATAAGCTACTATTGATAGTTTAGAAGAGAATCAAAAGAACTTAGAGCTATTTGCTGCGGTATTGTGGCATGTTTGAAAATTTGACTATTGTTCCTAAAATACTTCTTAATTCACTTGAAGGTTTATTCAGAATGCCAAAGATAGTAGTTTTTGCATAAATCAAGGCAATTAAGTTGGGTTTATAAAGCCTAAACTAAGAAAACCAACAGCTATTGTGGATCACTCTCTCAGCATGTGAGGAAAGCTTTATTTTGTGTTATTCTTCTCTTTATATATATATATTCTTCTCTCTCTATATATATATAAAGCTCTTTTTATCCATCTATCCATATATATAAAGATCTTTTCATCTATCAAGATATATATGTATATATATATATATATATATAGGCTTTAGGAAATTAAAGATATTGTTATATTAAAGATCATGTTTGCAAAGATTACCTTACTTAAGCAGAAATGCTGAGAAAATGTAAAGCCATCATATCTACTTAGTATTGATGGAAAATATAGGTAACAAAAGTCTGAAATCAGTAAAAAGAAAAGAAAAGAATAAAAGCTCATGCAAAGAGTAATAGGGAAGAACAACCTAAAGCTATTCAATAAATTTTAAAATTCTCCAAGAAACACACTTTTATCAATTATGGAGAAAACTTTGTTAGGAGGAACAAAAGTGTGAATAAGGCCTTTCTGGTTAGACACAGTGAAAATCCATTACCACACTCGGGATTCAGTTTACCAAGGTGACCACTGTTATTACCGTTATTTCATAGGTGAGCAGAATAAGGTACAGGAAGGCTGGGTGTGATGTCCCAGGTAACACAGAGAGAGGCAGAGTTAGACTGACACCAACTCTGATGGACAGAAAACTTGTGTTCTCTGGTTTAACATGGAAACACGCAAGACAAAAGCTAAGCATCTCATGATGTTACAAATATTACAAATTTTTGGAGAAAATTATTTTGTATTAAAATTTCCATCCTAGTTTGATAGAGAAAATTGGAAGGAATTTCAGAATATTTTAGGAAGACACACAAAAAGTAAAAAGCAGAAGAAAGACTTTCAGTGAAAGGTCTTTAACAAGACTACAAAACCTTGGTCATTTTTAGAATGAGCAACTCAGTTTCTGTCACACAGTCCAAGTGTATATACAACAACACATGAGCAGGGAGGGATGGAACTGTTCTAACGGCAGGCACTGCCGGGGGCCAGCGTGAGGAACTCTGCCCATGGCAAAGGTCATGAGGAAGGAGGCCTGGCATACGCAAAGGCGTGATCAAGCCTCAGGAAACCCCCTGTTCCCGAGCATCTACCCCAAAACCAGAGTCTGTTTTATGCTCTCACCTACACCTCTGACTACACGGGGGGCTCTCCCCCATCATCATTTCTCTCGGAGGAGTTAACTTGCAGCTCCAAGGCAATAAAAATTCCTGGGCATGACAAGAGTGTTTCGGCTTACAGACTCCTCTGAAGGTTATCTAGCCCACCTGTATAGGTTCGTCTGGCCACATGTGATTGTTTACAGCCTCCCAACCTGAGAGGCACAAGATGTTTTATACTTACTAAAGGCAAATTCTTTCAGGGAGTTGGAAATTATTCGTATAGAGGGTTGATTAGGAATTATATTGGTGAAGGGTTTTTCATTTGTTGTGTCAATAATTGCTGCTAATTCCCTGCTCTGGGTGGGACAAGGGTGTCTCAGGTCAAACCTCTCTGCTGACAGACTAGCTTGTGTGACAGGATTATCCATACTCCTGCCACTACGCACATGATTGTTTACTACCTCTTAACCATAAACAGCACAGAGAGTTTTGGAGTATTTTGAGAGTCTTAATTAGCATAGGGCTTTTTCTTCTTGTTGAGTCAATGATTGCCGCTAGGCCTCCATATCCTTAGGCACCTGGGAATATATTAATCAATGTATTTGGAACATGGAAAAGGAAATATAGTAGTTTTTAAGGTTAGCAATACTAGACTTTTTGAGTTAATGAATTTTCTCTTTTGTAATAGATCACCGTACTTTGTTATAAATCACTGTGTCCTTGCTATGTAAAAATGTAACTTTATCACTATCTTAAGACTAAGTAGATCTAAAGGGGAACATTGGTGAAAGGATTTTCATTTGTTGGGCTGATGTTTGCTGCTAAATCTCCATGCTCCCTGCCCTAATAATGAATATAACTAACATATAGGAGAAATAAGTATTAACCTTTAAGATTAATCGTGTTAACCTTGGGTTAAATAGATTCCTTTCTTGATTATAACTCACTACACCCTCACCCTATAGGAATGTAACTTTATTTGGAGGGTGGTGCCTGGTTTAAGAAAAAACACCCTTGGAAGAAATAAGTTTTTTGGTTATCAGAAAGAAAGGATCATAAAATCCCTAAGACCTTTTTATGTGAAGCACCTGATTTTGATAAAGGTCAGGACTGCTGACCCCCGCATGACTCTGTATTCATCCCTATGTGTAACAAAAGGTATATAAGCAAACCCAAAAATAAAGAAATCGGATCAGTTTCTGAAAAGATTGATTCCCCCATGTCGCTTCTTTCTTGCTCCCGTTTTTCTGGCTGAATTCCCATCTGGAGCATGGATGCTATTCCACGTAATCCAAGTTATTCAGCCTCTTTTTCTCCACTAATCTTCCTACTACACTATCCGTTTCTAATTTCTCTATATATCTGTAATTAAATATGTATTTTTCCAAGGATGCCGACTCCGTCCCCACCTTCGAATCACCCTGGATCCACCAGGGCTGGACCCCGACAAGGCACCACAGATGACCGACGTGCAACAAAGCTATTCATTTAAAACATTCCTGTAAATATGAAAAAATGCCAAGCATGTCTCTGTTGGAGAGACCTCAATAAGCTAAATCATTTTCTTTATAAATCTCAGTAAATATGTTCAGTTGAAAGAAATTTGGAAGCAAAGAAAAAAGAAGGAGAGAAAGGGATTGAAAGAGACAGATAAAGAAAGAGAGAGAGGGAGAGGGAGAAAGTAAAGAAGGAGGAAGGCAGGCAGGAAGGAGAGAAGGCAGGACAAATGACTCCCAGCCCCTCCTTCTCACCTGTCACCTCTCTGCCACCTTCTGTGAGAGCTAAGCCACTTGACCAGTCTGTAAGCCACAGGTCAGTTAGTATCTGATCTATTTCCTTCCCTACTGTTGAACTAAAAACAGTTTGCTTTTATAGCCTGGCCCCAAATCTGACATTAAAAGAGGGTTGTTTTTCTTTTTTTGACTAGTTAATAAACTATACTAATGGATTTAAAAATATATATATTTTTGGTGGCTGCATCAAGGCCTAGAACCCCTATGGTCCACAGAGTTTCATAAAAACCCATCACATTCTTCACGAGAGGAAGAACACAGAAGCTGATGTAAGAACAATAAAAAACGAATGATGAATTATTGAAATTTCTATTTTTCATCCCAAAACTACGAGATAGGATGTGAAACTAGGGCAAGATTAGAACACTTAAAATACTTATTCCATTTTTGGGTATAAAATCAAACGGCGGGGAAACGGCTTAAAACAGGCTCATTTCAGATGTGTATATGCAGATGTCAGATGAATTCATCCAGAGATGCATTTGAAATTCACAGAATGGCCTGGTCGAGAAAGAAATGAGAGACAGCAAGCAGATCAAGGGGCACAAAATCCATAAAAGATGGCCAATATCTCCAAAGTAAAGGAAATAGTAAAAGTGGCCTTTCACTGATTTGGAATTAATCTTGAAATGGAAATGGAATTATGAAAATTATAATTTTATGAAAAATTAGCATATTAAGCAGGATAAAGTATCCAGCACATATCAAACCACCTAATATGTATCAGGAAAGAGAACTGAGCCCAGCTCTAATCTGGTTTAGAATGAAATTTTTAGCTACCTAATTTTCAGCGAATTGTGTCCAGTTTGACATCATGAAGCCAAAATGAAGGGATTAACATTAGCGTAACCTAGTTATCCTTTTATTATCTCACAGAATACCAGAAATGTGTTATTGCAACAAGAAAACCCATCTGAATGTCCATCTAGGGTGAAATTTACACTGACTGTCATTACACATTGGAAATTAAGTGTCAGGGAAAGGCATCTGCAGAAAGGATTTTGAATCTGGACTTGACGAAGCTTTGAATACATAAGCTGACCATAGCTTCAGAGTTAAACTCTTGTCTCTTAGTTGACAAGCCCTTGGATAGTAAGTGCTCTATTGTACATCTTCTGTGCATAATAAACATATAGCAAATGAGTGAATAGCTTCAGAATTCAGAGAGAATATTCTAAAGAGTCTTTTGTATCCTCCCTATGCTTCTAGATGGCCCAAAGCCATGGCCAATTTTGACCCCATGCTGTGTGATGTAAGTGCAAGGGTTTCAAATATAAAAGGTAAAGCAGAAAAAACAAACTTGATTTAATCTCTGTTAAATATCTCTGTGTTGATTGGGCTCATACTCAAAGCCACGCCAAACAGCAACCCAAATTTGTGGAAAGGAAAGAAAAAAACATTAGACATTTGGCCTAGTAACAAAGAACACCGAACAGTTAGGTAATGCCTTCTCCATGTCAGGCATTTGCTTCAGAACAGCTGTAGGAGAACAGTATTTTATGGTATTCCTTTTAAAGATAAGCGACAACAGTTCCAAAGCATGTCCTTAACTTGCAAATTCATACCAGCAGTCACTGACAGAACTAGGATTTCTACTCATCTACACTCAGAGCCCAAAGACATGAGGGACCACCATGTACCATGCCCGCCCCTCAGATGAAGTCCCGTGACTGCATGCTTGTAACAGAGCAGGGCCCTGTGGTCCTTTAGCTCCCATGTCCTCAGCCTGCCTTTTGTCTGTGGAAAAACTTTAGCCAATGAATAAGTTTAATCAGAGAACTGAGAAAATGTAGCAACAAAGGAAAACAGGCAAAAGAGGCCAAATAATAATAATGATGATAATAATAATAATGTGTTCTAACTAAGTGTAGTCAAGAACTTTTAGCTCTGTCTCATAGGCTATAAATAATAATCTGAGCCATGCCCTATGAGCTGTCTTATAGATACTGAAACCTCCCCACAAGTGGAGAGATTAACTACATGATGACCAGGCTGTAGTCATGACCTAAGCTGCCACAATTCTGAGAACTGGCCTTAAGGACATGGGAACAAACCAACACTGAAACTGAAGATTGAAACTGTGCTTAAAATAATCAAGATGCTGCTGGTCAGACCACCGACGACCAACTTGAAGATGACCGTCAGAGCTGACCGTGCTGTTTCTCCATGTAGCTCCCTCCCTCAGCCTATGACAGCCCTTGTCCACTGACCATCATTGGCTGGGAGGGGAGTCAGCCTTTGGACAGATGTCCATCCTCCCCATTGGATGCCGGCATCAAAATCAAGCAAACTTTCCTTCTCACCAACCTGGCCTCTTTACTGACTTTAGAGTGGGGAGCAGCTGGAACCTCGCTTTTGGTAACATGCTCTCACTGAGGCTGGATGCAGAAAGCAGTTTTCAGGGGGGTGAGTAATTAGCAAGCAGAGACATAGGTGGCCTTTCATGTGATACCAGAGCGACGGGTCATTCTGCATATATAATTAAGCTATTGGTCCATGGGTGTGAGAGACAAGTAGGATTAATCAGAAGAATTATGTCACTGAGCTGGCTCCTGCTGAAAAAGTGTGTCAGACATCTAACAGGCAGTCCCATGTATATTTGGTTGTGTGAAAAGATCAAAAACACTGCAACAAACCTTCCACTGATGAAAAACATCTAATCTGCTTTTTCTCAAGAAAAAGCACTGCTGTCTCATATTCTGGATAACTGTGTCTTCCAGGATGGCTGGGGGAATTGGAGACATCTGTACCGTAATTATTAGCAAAATAGCCATTAATACATAAGCATTTCAAACCCAGACTGACAATGCAGGAAACAGGAATGCACATACCTCTTTCCTGTTTTAAAATTTCATGTTTAGGAGTATATTTATAGATTACACAACTTGTCAGAAAAACCCAGTGTGGTACTTATATGTTCAGTTCAGTCACTCAGTTGTGTTTGACTCTTTGTGACCCCATGAACTGCAGCATGCCAGGTCTCCCTATCCATCACCAACTCCCGGAGTCCACCCAAACCCATGTCCATTGAGTCGATGATGCCATCCAACCATCTCATCCTCTGTCGTCCCCTTCTCCTCCTGCCCTCAATCTTTCCCAGCATTAGGGTCTTTTCCAATGAGTCCACTCTTCGCATCAGGTGGCCAAAGTATTGGAGTTTCAGCTTCAACATCAGTCCTTCCAATGAACACCCAGGACTGATCTTTAGGATAGACTGGTTGGATCTCCTTGCAGTCCAAGGGACTCTCAAGAGTCTTCTCCAACACCACAGTTCAAAAGCATCAATTCTTCGGTGCTCAACTTTCTTTATAGTCCAACTCTCACATCCACACATGACCACAGGAAAAACCACAGCCTTGACTAGACGAACCTTTGTTGGCAAAGTAATGTCTCTGCTTTTTAACATGCTGTCTAGGTTGGTCACAGAGAAGGCTATGGCACCCCACTCCAGTACTCTTGCCTGGAAACTCCCATGGATGGAGGAGCCTGGTGGGCTGCAGTCTATAGGGTCACGAAGAGTCGGACATGACGGAGAAACTTCCCTTTCACTTTTCACTTTCATGCATTGGAGAAGGAAATGGCAACCCACTCCAGTGTTCTTGCCAAGAGAATTCAGGGACAGTGGAGCCTGGCAGGCTGCTGTCTATAGGGTTGCACAGAGTAGGATACAACTGATGCGACTAGCAGCAGCAGGTTGGTCCTAACTTTCCTTCCAAAGAGTAACTGTCTTTTAATTTCATGGCTGCAATCACCATCTGCAGTGACTTTGGCACCCAGAAACATAAAGTCAGCCACTGTTTCTACTGTTTCCCCATCTATTTGCCATGAAGTGATTGGACCGGATGCCATGATCTTAGTTTTCTGAATGTTGAGCTTTAAGCCAACTTTTTCACTCTCCTCTTTCACTTTCATCAAGAGGCTTTTGAGTTCCTCTTCATTTTCTGCCATAAGGGTGGTGTCATCTGCATATCTGAGGTTATTGATATTTCTCCCGGCAGTCTTGATTCCAGCTTGTGTTTCTTCCAGTCCAGCGTTTCTCATGATGTACTCTGCATATAAGTTAAATAAGCAAGGTGACAATATACAGCCTTGACATACTCCTTTTCCTATTTGGAATCAGTCTGTTGTTCCATGTCCAGTTCTAACTGTTGCTTCCTGACCTGCATACAGGTTTCTCAAGAGGCAGGTCAGGTGGTCTGGTATTCCCATCTCTTTCAGAATTTTCCACAGTTTCTTGTGATCCACACAGTCAAAGGCTTAGGCACAGTCAATAAAGCAGAAATAGATGTTTTTCTGGATCTCTCTTGCTTTTTCAATGATCCAGCAGATGTTGGCAATTTGATCTCTGGTTCCTCTGCCTTTTCTAAATCCAGCTTGAAGATCTGGAAGTTCACGGTTCACATATTGCTGAAGCCTGGCTTGGAGAATTTTAAGCATTACTTTACTAGTATGTGAGATGAGTGCAATTGTATGGTAGTTTGAGCATTCTTTGTCATTGCCTTTCTTTGGGATTGGAATGAAAACTGACCTTTTCCAGTCCTGTGGCCACTGCTGAGTTTTCCATATTTGCTGGCATATTAAGTGCAGTGCTTTCATAGCGTCATCTTTTAGGATTTGAAATAGCTCAACTGGAATTCTATCACCTCCACTAGCTTTGTTCATAGTGATGCTGCCTAAGGCCCACTTGACTTCACATTCCAGGATGTCTGGCTCTAATCTGTAGAAAATTATTCTGTAGCATAACTGTATCTATTCTAAAAAGCTAGGGACAATCATACTATTTTGCATGTATTTAGGATTTCAGGCATAAAGTTCCTTTTTGCTTATTCAAGATGCTTTCTCAAGCCTAGTGCTAGGCAATATTAAACATTTTAAAGACAAGTAGTTTTAATTATAATATTCCATAAATCTTTTAAAAATTTAAACCTTTCTTGAAATAAATGCTTTCTTAGGCTCACAGATCACGATCATGAAGTCAGAAGATCCCTGTTCTTTTTTCCCCTGAATTACTGTCTTGTGTACTGGTTTCTCAGTGAGAGAACAGTGAAAAGAAGCATGCCGACCAGCAGCCTTCTCACACCATGGAACAGGGAAGCTGGGAAAATAAGGTAATAAAATGTACATATCCATTCATGAGTAAACTGTTTCTAATGAGGTTTGAAAGGAAAGTGGGAAGTATTTGAAATAACAATTTAAAAACCAGCTAGCATTTTGCTATTGTTATTTACAACATGCCAAGCCCTATACTAAATTTCTCGCCTGAGCTGTTTCAGTGAATTATCCGTAACCCTGTGTGCTTATTTCATTTTTAGAGATGCAGAAAGTGAGGTTCCTGGGGTTTCACTCAGTTCAGTAGCCTATACTATTATTTTCCTTGTAAGTTTGTGGCCCTCAAGATGCTGAGGCCCTGTCGGAAGCTCATGGGTCAACTGTAACTCCAATCCAGCCCCTGACATCTGACTCCAAACATGGAACGGACCCTGTCCAGATCTTGAGATACTCAGGGTAAGAAAACAGACCAGGCTTTGAGGATGGCTGAGCCAACATTGGTTAAAGTCAAAGGCCTCTGTTTGGTATAGCATGGGGCAGAATTACAGCCTCTCTGCCCAGAGAGTTCATTGTTTAAAATATAAAATTAAAAAACCTGGAACAAATAGAGCACCTCCATGACCCCTGTGAACTGCACCCCCCTTCCTTATGCCCCCACATGCTGGGGCCCCTTCAGGGGTCATGGAGCTGAATCTCACGTGTGCTCTCCCCGGTGGGGGCCCCTTTCCTTGCATGACCCTCCTTTACTCTGGTGCCCATACGCTCTCCCTATTAGCTGCTCTCAGCTGAGCAGGTAGACTCCCCCCAACCCCTTCCTCCTCCTGGCACAGACTCTTAAAGCAAGAGCTTTGAAAACTTAATTAAAATATATAACCTCCTTCCAGGGCAATGATTTCCACTTATGCTTCTGCTCACCCAGCATTCAGCTAACATTTATTTAGTGCATAAGTACTCAATTACTATGGACATTCTGGGACATTCCCTGAGTATCTAATCTGGCACTCTCATCACAGTGTGTACTTTTAGGACAATTGCAGGTGGGGAAAATCCAAGTTAATGAACTAAAATATAAGGAAATCATGAGGCAGATGAGGAAAGGCATGACAGAGAATTAAAATTTCACAAAGACTGCATTTCTGAAGCAGGCCAGAATGGGATTTTAGTGTATATAACAATTAAAATTATGAATTATTTAAGGTAGATAACCTGGAAGTTCATAGCTAAATGTGATTTTTATCATTTAGGTAATTTTCATAAACCTAAATCAATGTAAGGAATAATGACAAAAATTTATAAGATAATACTAAAATGAATCATAACCTGAAAAACACTTTAATAATTATTTAAAAGAAACCACTACCATTATTGACTTCCAGTGATAGATTATTGAAGGTGGTATTATGAATAAAGAGATTGGTGATTGAATTAGGGATGCTACATTTTGCACTTCATGTGACTACTATATCATCATTCTGCCAATTTAAAAGACGTGTATGGCCGAATTGACTTTTCAAATAACTTTCTGTTCTCAAAGTTATTCTACCAATGCTTTATTTAAATCTGTAAGCCACATTCAATTAAAGACACAGTTAGGTCAACAGAATAAGGCTCGTTTCTTACTTAGTCTAATTCTTTCCTAGGAGTATATTAAAAAGTTGAATCTTGAGGAATTAAAAAACGTCATCACTCACCATAGCCTATGGGCAGGGAGATCTTCCAGGTGCAGTCCAGGTTGTTGGGGTAGGTGCCGGGGAACCCGGGGCTCAAGACCACTCCCCCCATGCTGCTCAAGGTGCCCCCGCAGGTCGCTGTTAGAACGACAAGTGGAGTGAGTGCCCGGGGCCATGGTTTTCTAGGACAATTCACTCCCCCCACCCCCATGTAAGTGTGCTACCCAGAAGCAAGTCTTCAGAAACGGATTTGCCCCTAGCTTCAGCACATACATAAACGGGATGCCCTTTAGCTACTTCTGGGTCTAGTTCTCCCTGCTGAGCATTCACTGATTAAGAATAGGCAGGTCTCCTTCTGGTCCACAGAGGCTCTCAGTACAGCTTGGTCAAGCTTACACATTTTAGTCAGGATCCCAGGTTCGGAGTGCTTGTACCCGTTACTACTTACTGATCATTAACCATGTGCTTACCTATGGGCTGAGATAAACACAGTTCACTGCTTGATTCTCATCACAACCCTAAAGGGTGGGTATTATTATCATCCCACTTTACAGACAAGGAAACCAAGCATGAGGAGATTAAGGAATTTGTCTAAGGGTACACACCTGGCAAACAGCACAACCAAAATTTTATTTCAGCTCTGTCTGGTTCTCGAATCCAAGCTTATTTGTTTGCTTTAAGATTTATTTTATTTAATTTTTGATTGCACTGAGTCTTAGTTGTGGCATGTGGGCTTTCTCTAGCTGTAGCAAGGGGTGGGGGCTACTCTTCATTGCAGTGCATGGGCTTCTCATTGTGGTAGCTTCTCTTGTTGCAAAGCACAGGCCCTAGGGTGTGCAGGCTTCAGTAGGTGCAGCTCTAGAGCGTGGGCTCAGGAGCTGTGGTGCACGGGATTAGTTGCCCTGCAGCCGGTGGGATCTTCCTGCAGCAGCAAATATACAAGCAACTTATGCAGCTCAATTCCAGAAAAATAAATGACCCAATGAAAAAATGGGCCAAAGAACTAAATAGACATTTCTCCAAAGAAGACATATGGATGGCTAACAAACACATGAAAAGATGCTCAACATCACTCATTATCAGAGAAATGCAAATCAAGACCACAATGAGGTACCACTTCACACCAGTCAGAATGGCTGCGATCCAAAAGTCTGCAAACAATACATGCTGGAGAGGGTGTGGAGAAAAGGGAACCCTCTTACACTGTTGGTGGGAATGCAAACTAGTACAGCCACTATGGAGAAGAGTGTGGAGATTCCTTAAAAAATTGCAAATAGAACTGCCTTATGACCCAGCAATCCCACTGCTAGATTCCAAGTTTTAACCTGGATATGCTACCATCAGAATTCTTCCCAGCTTTGTAATGCAGCTAACTGAGACCACTTTTTCTGCAAGAAATCTCACACTGTGAATATGAGTGTGACTGTACATTCTCATCCCTGGACTTACCTTGGTTATGCACGTTTTACACTGTTAATGCTGAGATTTGACAGTAAAGAAACATGACTGACTTTATAACGCACATGCCAAATAATATTGGTTGAAGCAGATGAAGTTCTAATACTTGGACTTGACCATATCTGACCTATTAAAATGGTGATTTCTTGTATTTCAAACCAATCACGCAAATGATGTTGTTTCTTTCAAGGAAGCCACAGGAAAAGGCTCTACTCATATTCTAACAATGCTCTTACTAGGCAAAATAATTTCAGGAGGCTGATTTCAGAGACCTTCAAGATTTTTTTTTTTTAATGACAGAGGTAGAAAGACTTTATCTGCTTTGGGTAAATTTGATATGAGGAAAAACCTAAACATCTTATAAAAAGTCTAATGAATATGGTAATTGTTCAAGCTAGGGAACCCTAGTCTGGTGTCAATGGTGTGCAAGATAAAAATGTAAGTTTTTTAAAAAAAAAATTTAAATGTATGTTTGTGGGTGAGTGAAAAATTCCAGCAAAGTGTTGAACATTAATTTTGTTTTTATCTAGAAAATAACGTGTCAGGTTAATTCTTTGGGGGAGACACCACGTGTTTGAGAAGAAAGGGTCTGGCCTGCTTTTACCCACAAGTCTGTGGGTGCTGTTGCAGACACTGGTGGGTCTGAGCAGTGAGCCTGCCTGCATTTGGCAGTGATGTTCCCCCAACCCCCCCAGTACTCTTACAACCTGCACTGAGGTTAAACATGCAGGTCCAAGCACAAACCACATCAATGATGGAAACACCAAAACAACTGTGAAATATGTGACATTTTTGCCATTTTGATTTTGAGCATGGTTTTTCCAAAAAGAGAAAAAAGATTGGAAATTATAAAATATGAAAACATCTGTGTATATCTTCATTGAGGACTGAGACTGTCTTGCAGGAGCAGCCGACCCAGTGCCTAAATGATGGAACTGATCGTCAAGAACCACATCTTTAAATCAGGACCATGATGTTTATCCCGGGAGAGAGAAAGGGCCTGATACGAGTGCAACTCCTGTAGGCACACAGTGACAACCTAATTCCTTGAGTCCTTAGTTACCATAGCATGTGATCGTGCCTTTGTTCATCTCAAAACACAAGAACCACTGGATGAGTGTACAAACACAACCCCAAAAGCCATGCATCAATCCTTTTTTCCTTTGTGATATTTTAAAAACCCCATCAATGGGCCGCTCTTATTTTATATTCGTCTAGTGATACCATCATGTTCCTTCAGCTCTACCCTCAAGTTTCAGTCTCCTCCCCAGGTTCACTGTCCACCAGCAGTTGGTGGCCTGACTTCCAGTGTCCTGCTGGAGAAACTCCCTCTCTGCCAGACCCTTTCTTATTGTTAAATAGTGTATTCAAAGAGTTGCTGGTAAAATGCTATCGCTAAAGGACAAAGTGTTTATAAATGAGCAAGGGATCTTGAGTTTTAACTGGTTTTATGTGTCTTATTTTATGCAGATTCCTTATTTTCTGGTGAGAATATATGGAATTTTTGTTCCAGGGTATAGGCCATGCCCTGTCTGAGGGACCCCATGGTACAGGGAATGCCAACTCAGTGTAGGGCCCTGACCAACAACTTGGCCATCCTGGGACTTGTCATGATGCTTAAAATAGTTAATGTTGGGTAGGCTCTGAGCTTCCCAGGTGGTGCTAGTGGTAAAGAACCCACTTGCCAATGCAGCAAGCACAAGGAGGAGGCCACAGCAACCCACAGTATTCTCTCCTGGGAAATCCCATGGACAGAGGAGCCTGCTAGGCTACATCCATGGGGTTGCACAGAGTCGGACATGACTTAGTGACTAAACACCAACAACATATGAAACATGCAAAATAAAAAACAATTAATTTTATTTGGCTAATATAGGTAAGCTATTTGAATAAAATATCTCCTCACATAACACAGAGTGCCAGGAATGGCACATCATTTGACTGAATATCCACTTTGAGTTGATTTCATTTCAAAGCTTAAAATATTTGAATCCCCAAGTCTAAGGGAAAGTTCTTCATTTAAAAATAAGTAGGGAGATGGATGTTCTATGCCTGAGTCCCAGTCCTGATGAGCCCCTCCACAAGAGTGGCTGCCTTTATATCAAATACTTTTTGATATAAAATACTGCCCTTCCAACTTCATACCACTTATTGGCACTTCTGAATTCTGTTTCTGGAGAAGTGATTTTCCTGAGGCTAATGGCATAAACAGAACCCTTCTCAGACTCTCAGACCAGATATGTTCATTCCTTCTCATGCATTGATCCACTGGCTTCTGACATGCATGTGGTGTGTGTTTAGTGCCTGGAGCTAGCAATCTTGCATCTAATTCCCGTCGGTTGGTCCAGGGATGCTGGGCACCCATGTCCAGGGGGAGAAGATGTCCAATCTCAGTTACACCTCTACTGCATTATTAAGTTAACTTGTAACATATGTTTGAAGGGAATTTAAAAGTTCATCTTTGAAGCCCAAAAGGAGTTCAACAAGATCACCATTACATTATTGAGAATGTGCACAGCGACACAAGGACAGAAGGTGTGTCCGTACCAATGCAGAGGGGAGACGGGTAGTTCCAACGCCGCACGGTCCCCGGCATACAGGAGATGTGGGAACGGCCCTGCTCAAGAAAAGATGAAACAAAACTCACTAGCTGAACATGGAGTACTGAAGGCTTCAGTGTTTGCAAGAATATCTGTATTCTCTTTGGTTTTCCCTTTTGATTTAATTACAAATATAAAAAATATCAAACCCGTGAAATCTATTCTACTAATGTGTATTAATGAATCTCATATTTGGAATCAAAATAGAAAAAAAAGTATCCATAATCACTGTACTTCTTGTCACTAAAATAAAAATCTTGTAATGTGCCTTTCAAT
Organism: Capricornis sumatraensis; assembly: GCF_032405125.1. Lineage (NCBI taxonomy): Eukaryota > Metazoa > Chordata > Mammalia > Artiodactyla > Bovidae > Capricornis > Capricornis sumatraensis. The sequence goes on along the minus strand of NC_091072.1, from coordinate 42,027,932 downwards.
GGTCTGTATTTCTGCCAAGATGCTTTCCTAATGCTGAACATGCTGAACTGAATTGACCAAAGTAAGTCTTTTTTTAAAAAAATTCATCAAATGTTATTCCTTTTGGTCAAATGATTAGGAAATATTAGGTGTTGAAGGGTGAAATGTTAGCGGTAAGTAATCTGCTTATGCAAAGGTAACTTTCATGGGTGCCTGTGGTTCACAAACAACTCACACAATCTTTATGCTTCAGCAAAAAATTGGGTCATTCCTCCTTTGTTGGAGAAAAAGGCAGACTTAATAGTCATTTTATTATCAGCCTCACAAGCTGTCAAATTAATGCTTCTGCAATGAAATTAATCCTCATTGCTCAGGATCTCTTTAGTCTTTAAATATATGAAGTTTTCAACCTTCTAAAAATGTGTCCTGTTCTTCCTCTTTAAAAAATCAAACAGCAGTGGGTTAAATTCTCAGTGCTTTGGGTTAAAATTTCTTTTATGATGAAAGAGAAGGTAGTGAATGGGCATCTCTGTGTACAGACTATTCATGTTTACTTACTCCTCATTGTGACTTGGTGGGCTTATGTGACACCTGTGCTAACCTTGTGAATTTCCATTTGCCAAACAGAATTGGCACAGAGGCAGATGACAAACACATCTTTAACTCATGTTAAATAATCCCAGCCATGTTGGGAACGCATCAAACAAGAATTTGCACTAAGGCTGTTATCAATGAGAAACCAATTCCCCAAGCTTAGGAAGATTTCACACTCGATTTGTCTGCCACAGAACTCATTGTACTCCTGTTTCCTAACATTCTTAAAAGCTGCTACAGTACCGGAAAAGCACATTTATACTTAAAGAAGTCACTCAGGACAATGCTCTTCCTGCCAAATTTCATGCTCTGTGTCTTCTCATTCTCTGATCTTACATTATCTTTAACAAATTTATTCCAGAATTTTGGACAAACATAATATATAAAAGCCTTTTGAGACATTTATGGAAGACTACCAATAAAATGGTTATATATTACCAACCTAGGGCACATTCTGTTATTGATTTCAACAAAGATATTTCATATTAGTGATTCCAGCTAAAATGTTTATACTGGATCCAAAACAAGACAGGAATTTGTGTATTTATTTATTAGCCTAAATGGGAATTTTCTTTTTGTTATTTTTTAAAAGAAAAGCGAAACAGGTTTAGAGAAAAGGAAATCACTAATCCTGCAGATATCCAGGATTGATATTTGATGCATCCCGTCTCTGCAGTTTTAGCCTGAATCACACTAGGCAGATGCATTTATAGACATTTGTACATAAATCATACAAGGAACAGTGCTTTTCATGAATACTGTAATTTATGCACACTGCCAGTCCAAATATACTAGTGTGTTAGCAAAATTCCCAATTGTTAGCAATTTTTTGAAAAGTCTGGAATCCTTTTTAACTCATGTGAGTGAGAGAAAGTCACAGCTTGTAGACTCAATGCTTGACGCTGTTATGAAGGGAAAGGAAAAAATCTTAGTTTGCATTTGAAAACCTGAGCCAAGTGGCCTGCCTGGGCTCCACAGACATGTCCCTGCAGGCCTTTATCTTCAAGTAGCACATTAAACAATTCATTATAAGAAATGTCTTTACTAAATAACCCTTTCTAGTTTCTTCTCTGAGGGCTGGAGAAGTCTTCTTCATAAAAGGATGCTGGCAGTAACTGCAAAGTGTCATCATAAAAGTGTAGAAAGAAGGTGAACACAAGAAAGGAAGACCACGTGACAGCCCGTGGGATCTGGAGAAATAGAAATGGAGGCAACATGGTATTTACATGGTTTATGTAAATTTATGAAGGCAAAAAAAAAAACAACCAACCGAAGGCATATTAATAAAAAGGCTTGTCAGTATAGAGTGAGGTGTTCCTCTAAATGAAACCCTTGGGCTGTGACTCATATTTCTTTTTACTGTAACACATGAAATGGGAAATTACTATCTTAAACAATCAGTTACCACTGCCTTCATGTGCTTGGTTACAAACTTGCTTCCATGGCAGGCCTTTCAGCAAAGCTTTTTCAGTAACTGTCCTACTTTCCAAGTGTCTGCCCACCTTTCCCCAGAGCCAAAGTATTATTATAATACCCACCAAGATCTATACAGGCAGGTGGTAGGCTGTTTTGGTGAAGGTGTCTATGTATCTTGATATTTACTTAAAATAATAGCAATGCTGGCTTTCATTTACTGAAGTATCAGGCATTTTGCTGATATTTTCTCAGACTGAGAACCCGGGCTGACTTCTGCACATGGCCCCTGTGGATCTGCCGGCTCCTCTGCCGCTGATTCCCCCTGGGGACTGGCTCATCCCCCTCCCCATCAAAGATGAGCCCCCAGTGTCTGCATCATGAGGCTGTGTGAGACTAACACGGGTTTGTACATGAAGCACTCAACAGGCAGGCCATCAGCTTCCCATGATTGCTGTTGCTGCTCTGACTTGTCTCAGTTCCGCAAAAGATTTACTCCAGCACACACGCAGAAATGGAATCACATACTACACTGTCATTTCACTGCTGTGTCACTGAGACTTCTTTCTGATGATTACTCAGGGTTTATTTAAGTCGGCTACAGAATATGACTAAAAATAATGCTCTTGAAATATTATCAGCTTCAGTGTTATAATAAGCAAACAGCAGAAAGTACTCTTTTACTTGAATTAACTGAAACACAGAAACATAAGTAGGCTTAAATATTTCTATTGGACTTTGGAAAAAATATACTTGTTTCAACTGCAGTGTCCACAGTTGGTAAGAATTATACATGAATTATGCTAAAGGACAGAGATAAACTATTTGGGGAATATACTTATTTGTGGTTAACTCAGAAAAATAAGTAACTGGAAAATGACTAATGTTGCTATACACTGATTTATAAAATATTTATTAAAACTTTAATATAAAAAACTTTTAATAGAAAAACCAATAAAAGATTATTAGAAATCTGCTTAATGTTTCTCGAAAATTGTTTCAGTCTATCATTTGAGCCCCATATTTACCTGACACACAAATGGACCCTTGATGATTTACTGAACTAAATCATAAGAACAGCTTGCCACGTAGGACCAGCACAAGACTCAGAGTCGATCCAGTGATTGGGTTGCTGGGATGGTACTATTAACTAGATTGTGTCATGCTTTGTCTCTTAGAATTTTATCTGTATAGTTACTGGGAGACTGCACATTTCATTTTGAAATAAAATTATTATGTAAAGAATATACTCAAACTTGAAAGGATCTTTTATCATTCAGAAGCTATTTCCACATCATCATTGAATTTATCTGTATGCACAGTTAATTCAAGAGCTCTGATTCACAAACTGAGTGAGAAACTAAGTTAGGTCTCTGTGTGCACATCTTGGGCTTTATCTTAAGGGAGCTGGCAGAGGGTCACCATGCTGAATCCATTATTAAGAACTTCAACAACCAAATGAAATACCTGCAGTGTGTACCCAGGCTCGCACTGGAAGGACAGCACATCATTCACCATGTATCGGTCTCCAGTTTTGATGCTGTTACTGGGAAGGGCTGGCTCTTGGCAAGCCGCGAGACCCACAGCTATGAAAATGCAAGACACACACTTGTAAGCCATGTAGAATAAACAGTGTTCTTATTATTCAAATAGCAAAACAGTGTTTCTCTGTTACTCTTCTCCTGTAGAAATCAACAAAGATATTAACTTTCTCTTGTTTATCAAGAAAACTTTAACTTCCAATCAGCTATGAGCTAACTCATAAATATTGGTTTGTTCCATTTTTATCATGTATTGAATCTAGCATTTCTTGAAAGAATAAATTTCTTTCCTCCCACATTTAGCATAAAACACACCAGTTCTAATGCATACACATTTTAAAAGATCTTTAAAGAAACTGCTTCCTAGATGCAAACACCTATGATATGGCTCCTTTGCTTTTTGTTTTTCAAGCATACTTAGCAGTATTTTTGAAAAACTTTAACTGTGAATCTGGGAATTCTATCCTTCTGGAAAAATATGAGAACAAATATTTTATATTCAGTCTATCTGTTTCTCATTTAAAGACAACAACAACAACTTAGTGGGAACTTTCCTAAATGGAATTGCCTCTAGTTAAGGCACTAAAATGTTTTAATTGCATCATAAAATATTGGAATTCAGCTTAGAATATCAGACAAATTAACTCTAAGGAATATTTAACATTGATGCTTGCTGGAATCAAGATTGCTGGGAGAAATATCAATAACCTCAGATATGCAGAGGACCCAACCCTTATGTCAGAAAGTGAGGAAGAACTAAAGAGCCTCTTGATGAAAGTGAAAGAGAAGAGTGAAAAAGGTGTTTAAAAACTCAATATTCAAAATAAAAGGAATCCAGATTGGAAAAGAAGTAAAACTCTCACTGTTTGCAGATGGCATGATCCTCTACATAGAAAACCCTAAAGACACCAAAAAATTATTAGCACTAATCAATGAATATAGCAGAGTCTCAGGATACAAAATTAGCACGCAGAAATCCCTTGCATTCCTATATACTGACAATAAGAAAACAGAAGGATAAATTAGGAAAACAATTCCATACACCATTGTGATGAAAAGAATAAAGCATTTAGGAATAAATCTACCTAAAGAAACAAAAGACCTATATATAGAAAACTATAAAACACTGATGAAAGAAATCAAAGAGGACACAAATAGATGGAGAAATATACTATGTTCATGGATCGGAAGAATCAATGAGTATACTACTCAAAGCAATCTATAGATTCAATGCAATCCTTATCAAGATACCAATGGTATTTTTCACAGAACTAGAACAAATAATTTCAAGATTTGTATGGAAATACAAAAAACCTTGAATAGCCAAAGCAATCTTGAGAAAGAAGAATGGAACTGGAGGAATCACTCTGCCTGACTTCAGACAATACTACAAAGCTACAGTCATCAAGACATTAGGGTACTGGCACAAAGACAGAAATATAGATCAATGGAACAAAATAGAAAGCCCAGAGATAAATTCATGCACCTATGGACACCTTATCTTTGACAAAGGAGGTAAGAATATACAATGGAGAAAAGACAATCTCTTTAGCAAGTGGTGGTGGGAAAACTGGTCAACCACTTGTAAAAGAATGAGACTAGAACACTGTCTAACATCATACACAAAAATAAACTCAAAATGGATTAAAGATCTAAATGTAAGACCAGAAGCTATAAAACTCCTAGAGGAAAACATAGGCAAAACACTCTAGCATAAATCACATCAGGATCCTCTATGACCCACCTCCCAAGTGAAAGTGAAGTCGCTCAGTTGTGTCTGACTCTTTGCGACCCCATGTACTGTAGCCCACCAGGCTCCTCTGCCCATGGGATTCTCTAGGCAAGAATACTGGAGTGAGTTGCCATTTCCTTCTCCAGGGGATCTTCCTGACCCAGGGATTGAACCCAGGTCTCCCACATTGCAGGCAGACGCTTTAACCTCTGAGCCACCAATGACCCACCTCCCAGAGTAATGGAAATAAAAGCAAAACTAAACAAATTGGACCTAATTACACTTGAAAGCTTTTCCAGAACAAAGGAAACTATAAGCAAGGTGAAAAGACAGCCTTCAGAATGGGAGAAACTGTGACTGCAGCCATGAAATTAAAAGACACTTACTCCTTGGAAGAAAAGTTATGACCAACCTAGATAGCATATTCAAAAGCAGAGACATTACTTTGCCAGCAAAGGTCTGTCTAGTCAAGGCTATGGTTTTTCCAGTGGTCATGCATGGATGTGAGAGTTGGACTGTGAAGAAAGCTGAGCACCGAAGAATTGATGCTTTTGAACTGTGGTGTTGGAGAAGACTCTTGAGAGTCCCTTGGATTGCAAGGAGATCCAACCAGTCCATTCTAAAGGAGATCAGCCCCGGGATTTCTTTGGAGTGAATGATGCTGAAGCTGAAACTCCAGTACTTTGGCCACCTCATGTGAAGAGTTGACTCATTGGAAAAGACTCTGATGCTGGGAGGGATTGGGGGCAGGAGGAGAAGGGGATGACAGAGGATGAGATGGCTGGATAGCATCATGGACTCGATGGACGTGAGTCTGAGTGAACTCCAGGAGTTGGTGATGGACAGGGAGGCCTGGCGTGCTGCAATTCATGGGGTTCCAAAGAGTCGGACACGACTGAGCGACTGAACTGAACTGAATAGCAAGTGAAGCAGCTGACAAAGAATTGATATCAAAAATATACAAGCATTAGTATACTGTATTGGTGTTTTTCTTTCTGGCTTACTTCACTCTGTATAATAGGCTCCAGTTTCATGTGGTGGATTCATGTTGATGTATGGCAAAACCAATACAATACTGTAAAGTAATTAACCTCCAATGAAAATAAATAAATTTATATTTAAAAAAGAGACAAATGGGATTACATCAAACTGAAAAACTTCTGTGTATCAAAAGTAACAATCAATAGGGCAAGGGTCAACCTATGCATTGAGAGAAAATGTTTGCAAACCATACATCTAATAATGATTGATATCCAGAGCATGCAAGGAACTTCTACAACTAAACAACAAAAAATCCTCATTTTAAAAAATGAACAAAAGATTTGAACAATTATCCAAAAATACAAGTGTGCATAACAAGCATATGAAAAGATGCTCAACATCAGTAATTATTGGAATAATGCAAACTTAAACCACAATGAGATATCATCTCACACTCATTAGGATGACTGTTAACAAAATAAAAGGAAAAAACAAGTGCTGGCAAGTTGTAAAGAAACTAGACCCCTTGTGTACTGTCAATGACAACAGAAAATGTTGTAGCAATTATTAAAAACAGTATGGAGCTTTCTCAGAAAACTGAAATATCATTAATGCATGGTCCAGCAACCCCACTTCTGGGTATATATGCAAAAGAGGTGAAATCAAGAGTACAGTGAGGCATTGTGTTTAAAAAGGCAGAGATAGTAAAACCTGAAGAAAATCATGGCTACAGTTCATGAGAATGTCAAGGTTTAGAGGAAGTAACATTTAAAAATGAAAAGATAAATAGATGCTCAAATTAGGATTTTTGAAACAATGTGTTCTTGCTGATTCCATAGCTGTTATGAAGTATTACATAATCCCATGGTGAAATGTAGTAAAAACCCTCCAGGAAAGGAAATTTTGCTTCATTTGCATTTATTACATGGCACATAAAGAATAGACAACACTGATATAGGAAATTCAATAGTTTAGGCAGTGGGAAATAGCCCTGTCTCATTTCATCTTCCAAAACTGCTTTGCTTCTTGACACTTGAAACTTTTCTCATCACTCACTTCATCCACTTACGTGACTGGTGTCCACTCCCCTGAGTCTACTGCCTTGATCAAAAGTCTGATAGGACTAAGGCTCTCATAAATGATTAGCTGCTGGCTGGCTAAGTCACAGAGCCACTAGTCATTACTTATTCCATTTCTTCCTTAGTTACCATGAAAAATTTGCGAGACTGGCTGTAGAATAGAGAATTCTTTCAAGTTTTAACATCCAAAGGATGAATTTGATAGAATAATGTCATGAATTTTAAGCTAGTAAGGAGACCCTGAAACCAAAGTAATGGTTAGAAAAATGGAATACTCATAATTTTCAAGTGACCACAATTTATCAATAAAGTCATATTTTTTTGCATGGGTGACTCTTCTGCAGTATGTTCTCTGTAAGAACAAATACTCTCTACACTCACCCAGTATTAAGGCATAGAGAATCCAAATGTGTATAGATAAAACCACTTCAAAAACTGATTAATACTTTCATGTCATTTTACTATATTTGGACTCAGAAACCCACTGTGACTCAACAATTTTGCCTGTCCATTCATAAACTCAGTTCACCTAAACAATATAGTATTTAATAAAAGTGAACACACTCAGACAGTAAGTAATCTATAAAATCATAATGAGGGTTGTGAGTTTGAGTTCACTCAGTCATGTCCAACTGTTTGTGACCTCATGGACTGCAGCACACCTGGAGATTCTCAAACTCATGTCCAACAAGTCAGTGATGCCTTCCAGCCATCTCATCCTCTGTCATCCCCTTTTCCTCCTGCCTTCAATCTTTTCCAGCATCAGAGTCTTTTCCAATGAATCAGTTCTTTGCATCAGGTGGCCAAAGTATTGGAGTCTCAGCTTCAGCATCAGTTCTTCCAATGAATACTCAGGACTGATTTCCTTTAGGACTGACTGGCTTGATCTGCTTGCAGTCCAAAGGACTCTCAAGAGTCTTCTCCAACACCACAGTTCAAAAGCATTGATTCTTTGGCACTCAGCTATGTTTATGGTCTAACTCTCACATGCATACATGACTACTGGAAAAACCATAGCTTTGACTAGATGGACCTTTGTTGGCAAAGTAATGTCTCTGCTTTTTAATATGCTTTCTAGATTGGTCATGGCTTTTTTTCCAGGGAACAAGTGTTTTTTCATTTCATGGCTTCAGTAACCATCTGCAGTGACTTTGGAGCCCAAGAAAGTAAAGTCTGTCACTGTTTACACTGTTTCTCCATCTATTTGGCATGGTGTTATGGTAGCAGATGCCATGATCTTCATTTTTTGAATGTTGAGTTTTAAGCTAGCTTTTTCACTCTCCTCTTTCACTTTCATCAAGAGGCTCTTCAGTTCTTCACTTTCTGCCCTAAGGGTGGTGTCACCTGCGTATCTGAGGTTCTTGATATTTCTCCTGGCAATCTTGATTTCTGCTTGTGCTTCATTCATCCAGCCCAGCATTTCACATGATGTACTCTGCATATAAGTTAAATAAGCAGGGTAACAATATGCAGCCTTGATGTACTCCTTTCCTGATATTGAACTAGTCTGTTGTTCCATGTCCAGTTCTAACTGTTTCTTCTTGACCTGTGTACAGATTTCTCAGGAGGCAGGTAAGGTAGTCTGGTATTCCCATCTCATGAAGAACTTTCCACAGTTTGTTGTGATCTACACAGTCAAAGGCTTTGACATAATCAATAAAGCAGAAGTTGATGTTTTTCTGGAACTTTTTCTATGATCCAACAGATGTTGGCAATTTGATCTCTGGTTCCTCTACCTTTTCTAAATCCAGCTTGAATATCTGGAAGCTCATGGTTCACATACTGTTGAATCCTGGCTTGGAGAATTTTGGAGGGTTGCTTCCTATTGTTAATCAAGCTCTTTGCCATTGTCATAAAAATGTAGTCACACAGTAGTCTTCAACTGCAAATATCTCAATCAGTTTTTTTTCCCCCATACGTTTGTGTGCAACCCCATATTGCAATTATTGAGGATTATGAGGAATAATGGAGATGGAAATGGCAGCCCATTCCAGTATTCTTGCCTGGGAAATCCAATGGACAGAGGAGCTTGGGGAGCTACAGTCCATGGGGTCACAAGTGTCAGACACGACTGAAGCAACTAAACCACCAAATTGAGAGGAAAAATCCTGCTATAAATGAGGTACATTTGCAAAAGACTCAGATAAGAAAATCAGCAATGCCAACAGCAAGTAATCCACAACTGAGCAAAAAGTACTTACAAAGGTCTACACGACTTTCATTTGCAAAGTTTATTAGCTCCACACTTTTAAATAGTCTTTACTCATAAAGTCACAAGATTCAATAAAAATCAAATGTTTTGAGCATTGATAAAAAATAACCATAAAAATCTATTTGCTTTCTCTATTTGTGGCTGCTAAGTCACTTCTGCTGCTGCTGCTGCTAAGTCGCTTCAGTCGTGTCCGACTCTGTGCGACCCCATAGACGGCAGCCCATCAGGCTCCCCCATCCCTGGGATTCTCCAGGCAAGAACAGTGGTGTGGGTTGCCATTTCCTTCTCCAATGCATGAAAATAAAAAGTGAAAGTGAAGCTGCTCAGTTGTGTCCAACTCTTCGTTACCCCATAGACTGCAGCCTACCTGGCTCCTGCAACCATCGGATTTTCCAGGCAAGAATACTGGAGGGGGGTGCCATTGCCTTCTCTTGCTTTCTCTATTACTCCTCACTTGAAAATAACTGGATGTACTTTCAGAAATCTGACTATGAGTGGGATGGATGGACCCCATGGAGAAGTCAGTATTTTGAGTCACCACATCTTCGCAAAAAGTACTCAGATCAAATACACTTTCAAGGCCAGACCCGAGGGCCTTATTTTGAGCTTGACCCAACTCTACATCCATCAGCATTGCTGACTCCTCTGAGCCAGAGAACTAAACTGATGACTCCTGTGACAATCACTTCTCCTGTGAGGATGCCAATTCTCCTGTCCCTGTCCAAGTGGGTCTCTACTCAACAACCTAGTTGATCTGTTTGAAAAATAAGTCAGATGATGTCACTTCCCTGACAGAAACAATTCAGTGTCTTCCAATTGTTTTCACAACAAAATCCTGGGCTGTGAGGTGGGGAATATTCTTCAACCGGCTCCCTCTTTCACTCTTGTTACCTGCCTCTCCTTCGACTGTTCCCAAGGCTCCCTCTGCAGTTGACATTTCTTCAGGAGTATAACAAGTGCTTTCCACCTGGGGTGCCCACTGATAGTTTCCTTTGGCTGAAATATGTTTCTGTAAGTTTTTTTGTCACTGAATGTTGGGTATTGTCTCATTCTTCCTTCAATAAGTATTTTTGGTCTAAGAGCATTGCAGTTACTTTGTACCTAAGAACTCTGTTCGTGTCAAGGTTCTGAACACAATCTACAACCATCACAGTGCTTTCTTGTATATCATGCTCCCATAACTAAAATGTACGTTCTGCATGAGCTGAGACCATACCTGATTGCCCCATGACACCATCTACAGAGGTTGGAGGACAGAGCAGGTATACAGGAGATGCTCCAACAACTGGGGATGAATGCAGTGATGCTCACCATTTATTTTAGGAAGGCAAGAATAGGGAAGGTGGAAAATTATCATCAAAAGGAGATGAAATCACAGCAAATGTGGACACTCTATGAAAACCATTCAAAATAGAAAACAATCAAACACAAAAATAGTCTCAAATGAGACACAACTGGGGGGTATGCACCAAATGACAACTTGAGTTCCAAAATCACTGTGGACACTGACAGCAGCCATGAAATTAAAAGATGCTTGCTCCTTGGAAGGAAAGTTACTAGAAACATACATAGCACATTAAAAAGCAGAGACATCACTTTGTTAACAGTCCATGTAGTCAAAGCTGTAGTTTTTCCAGTAGTCATGCATAGATCTGAAAGTTGGACCATAAAGAAGGCTGAGTGTTGAAGAATTGATGCTTTATAACTGTGGTTCTGAGCAGAAGACTCTTGAGAGACCCTTGGACTGCAAGGAGATCAAACCAGTCAATCTTAAAGGAAATCAATCCTGAATAGTCATTGGAAGGAGAGATGCTGAAGCTGAAGCTCCAACACTTCGGCCACCTTATGCAAAGAGCGACTCAATGGAAAAGATCCTGATGTTGGGAAAGATTGAGGGCAGGAGGAGAAGGGCATGACAGAGGATAAGATAGTTATATAGCCTCACTGTTCAATGGACCTGAGTTTGAGCAAACTCTAGGAAATAGTGAAGGACAAGGAAACCTGGCATTCTGCAGTCTATGGGGTTGTGAAGAGTCAGACATGACTTAGAGACTGAATAACAATAACAATTGGAAACCAAACTCCTTTTCATGTGGGCAACACTCTGAGTCACGGTCTGAACAAGTAGCAGCAGAATTTGTCTAATGATTGATGATTCTCTCAACAGAAACCAGAGACTAGCTGATAAATAGAGTTAATGATGAGACCCACCTCTGAAATCAGTGTGGGGACAGTAGGTGGTGGTCAGTAGAGCTTAAGATTAAGCTTCAGTTTTGTACACTCTACCCTTTCCTTCCCAAATCTGTTAATGCCTGAAATTCCAAAGACATATCCAAGGACAACTGGAAAACTGAATTTCGATCCCTTTATTTTAGAAGACATTTAACTAAATACCCCAGGGATTAAGTAATTAAATCACATCTTTCACTTAAATGTGATGCTTGGTAAAATGCCAAAATATCACTGTTAGTAGGAAAGTTTTAATCAGTTACCAGATTTTTGTGTGTGTTACTTTCAACCTCAAATAAAGTTAGGATTCTCCTGTCACCCAACAAAGGTCTGTTACTATTGAATGCCTAAAATAGTCTTGTAAGAGAGACCTCATGTTATCAGAAGGGGCTCTGGAGCTGTCTGGAGTGTTAGAAGTCAGGATATGCAAGACTTTAAACTTGCCCGTGGTTCTTGGTGCAGGGACCATGGTAGGAGATAAAGAAGACATGAATTGTCAGTTGGTGCTAATGATATCCATTTTAATAGGAGGTGGGAGTTGAGAGGGTGTCAGAATATATAGATCAACAAATGATTGACATACAGTTAAATACAAAAATGGGCTTAAACTGATATGATTAAGAAGATCAACTTATTACACAACTGAATGGGCATGGCTTACTGGACACCCACTCTGGTGGAGGGACAGAGCTGTCACCTCTGGGTGCACAGAATGAAATGCTCATAGATGCGCCCTGGGACATATGAGGTGTCATCTTGTGCAATGTGTCATTGGACTGTGATGTTTATTTACACTCACCAAGTTGAGAAACCTTATTAGTATTCTTAACGTAGTATTTAGAAGTGCCATTAAAATATGTATTATTATAATCAGCTAAACCCCAAAACAAAATTTTTTGTGTTTAAACAAATTTTTAAATGTATTAATATTAACAATTTGCATGTATATGTGAGGGTTATTGTAATCATAAAGGGCTACTTCAAGCTGTCAATATTCAACTATTCATCTTGCTAAAAATGTGAAGTCCTTTTCATTTCTAAAACTTAAGGCATTTTCCAGAAATTTTAATCATTAGATATTTCCTTTTGAGTGCCGGTTCTGAAATGAGTTCACAAAGGAAATGAGTGCACTGCTTACTTGATCACTACAAACAGGAGGAAAGTATTTTAAAAGAACATGCATTATAAACACAGCCTTAGTGATGATATTTTGTTGACCCAGAAATCAACGCAGTTTACTATATGACAGCCCACTCCAGTATTCTTGCCTGGAGAATCCCATGGACAGAAAAGTCTGGTGGGTGACAGTCCACAAGGTCGCAAAGAGTCAGACATGATTGAAGTGACTTAGCAAACACAGCACAGCATACTATGTTCTCACCATTATATCAAAAGTTGATACCTAATTGTCATATAAAGTTCACTCCTGAATTTTATGGAAAATCTTTTTTTGAAGACAACTTCAGTTGTAAACTATAAGTGCTTTATAGAATATGCAACAAAGAAGGCACTTATCTCTTTTAATTACTGTTTCTTTTTTAAATGATAATTAAATTCTATTTCTTCTTTTGCTTTTATTGCCATAAATCTGAAGCTAAATTTAGTGCCTAACAATAGCAATTACTTTAATCTCACTGGCTAATATATTTATGTATTTCTCTTCAGTTTGGTTGTCTTTTAAAATTTTTTTCTTTTAATAATTTCTTTGTTGTACATTACATATTTTTATCTTAAGTATTCTAAAGAACAGACAGATTATCTTTTTATAAAAATCTTGACAGTCTTATTTTTTATTCATCTAGGTATGTACACTTTGAGTGAGATGTTATAAAATCATGATCAGTTCAGTTCAGTTCAGTCGCCCAGTTGTGTCCGACTCTTTCCAACCCCATGAATCACAGCACGTCAGGCCTCCCTGTCTATCACCAGCTCCCGGAGTTCACTCAGACTCGCTTCCATCGAGTCAGTGATGCCATCCAGCCATCTCATCCTCTGTCGTCCTCTTCTCCTCCTGCCCCCAATCCCTCCCAGCATCAAAGTCATGATATATAATATTAATTTTCACTATACACATAACTACTAAGTATCTAAATACACATGAGAAGGACTTAATCATGCATAATACATTCTGAACTTGTACCTCAAAGAGTACTATGTTACAGTTAGTTCTAGGTCAATTTTTACTTGAGAAAAATTTGTCTGAACTAATATGATAGTAAAATATTTTATATTTATTTTATAATCATCATTTTAACTAATAACCATCAATACTGTTAACTTGCAAGCATCCCAAAATGTGAAAAAAATCTCCATTTGACTCTACCTTGTTAAGGATAAGCACTCATTTCAAACAAAGGAGGAGTCGTTATACTTACTCTTCTCTGAATTTTTGTTTTTTCATAATAACTACAAATCACTAATTCCAAATTCCCACCTTTTTTCAGAATAAATGTGCTACTACAATACTACTGTCTCTTTTTCTCTATCACATGAGGCTGTCATGGCCACAGCTTAGCTGTTCCAGGGTCTGGCCCATCTGTATACTGTCCTGTATCAAAGGGCCTTAGTCTGAGACATGGGAGATTAGCTTCCACATCGGAACACGTCCTCTGTTGCGCTACTGTTTAGAGAAGAATAGCTAACTTTTCGGCTCTGTAGGACATTTGAAATTCACACTGCACAGTAGCTTCTCTATTTCACTTGCCTTCCAGGGGTCAAATGTCATATCTCATAGACTCCAAAAGTATTTTGTTAACTCCAATGCGTTTCCCAATAATGAACATGAGAGGAAGAAGGTCTTTTGAGAAAGCTAGTACATAAAGAAAAGAAATTATTATGAAAATAATTCATAAATAGAATTATTTTGGTGCTGTTTAGACTCAGCACCACATATTAGCACTAAATAGGCTTGAATAATTGCAGTGGCCCCTCACTGGAGGTCAAATACACTCATTGGGTTTATGACATTAACTTGGCATAGGTGCCACTAGAAGAAGTCTTATATGGTTCCCTGTGGACCCAGAAATTATCTTCCAACTTAGCAAGATAGAGTGGTGAGTAAGCTCAGTCACAGTACTGGGTCTAATTTAATAAACAAGGTGTTAGTAATGTGAAGCATGATCATTCAACAAGCACTGCCATACGCACAAATCAGGATAAACAGTTTCTAATTCAAGCAATCTTCAATGGATAGTAATTCTCAACTAGATGAACTTATTCTAATAATATATTTATAATGTAAATATATATTAAATTTAATTCTATATAATTTATCAGTAAATATCTCTGTACTTTTTCACAGCTATGAAGAAACCTATTTTACTAACTTAAAGTTATGTGTATTATATGCTTAGTTTCTGAGACTGTAGGAGTGTGTGTGTGTGTCTTTATATGCTATTTGGCTCAGTTCAGTTCAGTCGCTCAGTCGTGTCCGACTCTTTGTGACCCCATGGACCACAGCACGCCAGGCCTCCTCTCCATCACCAACTCCCGGAGTTTACCCAAATCTTGTCCACTGAGTCAGTGATGCCATCCAACCATCTCATCCTCTGTCGTCTCCTTCTCTTCCTGCCTTCAATCTTTCCCAGCATCAGGGTCTTTGCAAATGAGTCAGCTCTTCACATCAGGTAGCCAAAGTATTGGAGTTTCAGCTTCAACATCAGTCCTTTCAATGAACACTTAGCTGATCTCCTTTAGGATGGACTGGTTAGATCTCCTTGCAGTCCAAGAGACTCTCAAGGGTCTTCTCCAACACCACAGTTCAAAAGCATCAATTCTTCGGCGCTCAGCTTTCTTTACAGCCCAACTCTCACATCCATACATGACTACTGGAAAAACCATAGCCTTAACTATGTGCCATTAGCAGGTATGTTTTGGTTTTTGTTGTTAAACAAGAAAGGATAATGAATATGTATTAGATAGACAGATTATACTTATAGATAGATGATTTTGTTTAAAATTGGTCATTCTAGAAAAACTTCTTCATGGTCAGTCTAAATATAATTTTAGTATTCATCTATCCTTGAAGTAGAGCAATTTTAACACCCACAAAAGGCTTCCATTTTTACCTTGGATATAGAAATATGTAAAATAAAATCTCAAGTCCACTTTAATAGTGAGAAAATTTAAACTACAAATCATAGCCATTGTTGAACTCATCAGGGAGCTGAGGTTTCAGGTACCCAGGTGACACCAGTTCCCAAGGATTAGTGCCTCCAAGGGGAGGCAGGACACATGAATGTCACTCACTGTGATGGATCACAGGAGAGAAAGGACCGACTCCCATAGGCAAGGATAGATTAGCTACCATCTTAGCAATGGCCAGTGTCCAGCTTGGGTCTCCGGCTGCTCAGGGTCCCAGACAGAGGGAGGTTCTGCCCTTCTGTCCTTGCACCTCTGCAGAGTAATTAAGAGAAACACTGGGAGCCTGGTAGAGCCTGGAATCAGCCTCTCCCTTATCACCTCTCACCACCACCAAATATCATTGTTTCTGTGGAAAAGGGCATGGAATCCCATGCATTTCCCCGAATTTTTCTCTTTTAGGAAAGAAAGTTAAACCACTTTCAGTAGCGAAAGCCTGTTCTCTCCAGGGCACAAGAAGAGAGGCACTGCATCTTGGAGAAAGGTATGTAGAGAAACTCTACATCTGGGGTGTAGCAGGAGAACCTGTGAGCTTAAGATCCTCTGTCAGTACCAAGACCATGGTCTTCTGACACTAGGGGACAGTCAGAAAATTCTCTTCAAATACCAGCCATAGGTAGAAGCTTACCACCTCAGGAGGGTGGGCAAGATTGCTGAGAACACCCTACCCCACCATGCACAGACTCTAAGGGTCTGACTCTGGCTGGGAGAGAACTACCTTGACAGCAGTGTAAGCTTAACGTGGAGTAACAAGCAACAGCATCTACTACTGGGGAGATACAGAAGTCTGGAAGGATACCATCTCTTTGGAAAAGGCATTTAGGGAAGATTGACACCTAAGGTTGGAATAATGACTGAGAAAAAGCCTCCAACTAGGACTTGGCAGTTGCAGCTCACCACTGAGGGCTCTGATGCTCTGAAAGTAACCATAGCAACAAGAGAGCGCAAACCCATGGAAACACCTGATTCAACAGGCTTACCTAAGTGGCGCCCATTCCTAGCACAAATATTAATGGCATCACTGAGTCAATGGACATGTGTTTGAGCAGAGTCAAGGAGATAGTCAATGACAGAGGAGTCTGTCGTGCTGCAATCACAAAGAGTCAGACATGACTTAGCAACTGAACAACAATAAGGTAGGGTTCTACTCATGGTGCCCATCTTTAATAAAGGATTAAAAAAAACCACTTTGTCTAGAGATAAAGTAGTAAGACTTTGCACAGTCATATAGTGGAATAATGGACAGATATACCGAATGTAAAAATATGTTAAAACGTCTAGTGGACAAGATAGCATTCATGAAGAGATGGAGGAATTATGACAGAGAGAATAATTATATGGCAAGTGGAAATTCAAGGGGGAAAGCGCAATGTCTGAGACGAAGAATTATTTCAGTGGACTCATTAGCAGACTTAACATAGCCAAGGAAAGACTCAGAGAATCAAAGGTTAATAGCAACTACCAAAACTAGAACACACAGAGTGTGAATAAAACAGAACTGCATCCAAGAATTGTAATAAAATATCCACATGTCCAATAGACATGTGAATAGAGTCCCCCCCCTAAAAATAAGGAAAAGAGAATGGGGGAAGGAAAGATTTGTCATGATAATGGTCAAGACTTTTTCATAAATATTATAATGGAAGACATTAAACCTTAGATCCAAGTATGCAAGAGTTGCTGAACAGGATGAATATCAAGTGTGCACACACACGTGCGTGTGCACACACACACCTAGACACACCATCATCTAGCTGATGAAAATAAAAGATAAAGAGAAATTTGTAAAGGAAGCCAGAAAACAGGGACGAATACACTGCCAAAAGAATTACAGCTTACTTCTCATCACAAACTAAACAATGAGAAGACAATGAAGTGGCGTATTTTACATGTGCGAGTGTGTCATGTGCTAAGTTGTGTCTGCCTCTTTGTGACCCCGTGGACTGTAGCCCACCAGGCTCCTCTGTCCATGGAATTCTCCCAACAAGAATACTGGAATGGGTTGCTATTTCCTCCTTCAAGGGATCTTCCTGATGCAGGGATTGAACCTTTGTCTCTGCACTGGTAGGCAGATTCTTTACCATTTAGCCACCAGGAAAGCCCTATTTTTTAACATACTGAAAAATAACTTCTGACTCAGATTTCCAAACCCAGCCAAAATATCTTTCAAAAAATGAAGGTAAAATGATGGCTTTCTCAGAAAAACAATAGCTGGGAAAATTCATTGTCAGCAGACCTGCCCTATAAGAAGGATTGAAGGAAGTTCTTTAGACAGAAAAATCATTAAATGGAAACTTGAATTCACTCAAAGAAATAAAGAGCTCCATAGATGCTAAAAATAAGGTAAATAGAAAACCTTTATTTTCTTATTTTATTCACTATGAAAGATCAATATTTAAAGCAAAAAAGTAGAAAAATATTTGTAGGTTTTATAATATGCAAAAATAAAATGTAAAACAACAATAACATGAATGATGGATAGAAGAAATTAGAAGTACAAGTTTGTAAGTTTCACTAGACACAAGGTAAAACCATATTATTTGAAGGTAAGATGTGTTATATTAAAGAATATATTTTAAACTTGTCTAGCGAGAATCTTAACGTTTTTAAGACTTTCCTCTAATAAGACCATAGTGGAGGTAAATTGGAACTTAAATAAAAGGTTCAATTAAACAAAACACTATCAGAAAAAGAGGGAAAAAATCAATAAAATACAAATAGTATCAGTAGCAACACTCCATCAGGGTTTGGGTGTTTAATCTTATTTGTCCTCTTCCCAATAAAAGTGTTTGCTTTTTGTTTGAAAAATCCCTGTCAGTGTTCATTTGGAATTATGGACTGTTATGATTAACAGGGGGCTTCTCTGTCGGCTCAGTGCTAAATAGTCTGCCCACACTGCAGGAGCCGCAGGAGACTTGGGTTCGATCTGTGAGTTGGGAAGATCCCCTAGAGAAGAAAATGGCAACCTGCTCCATGATTCTTGCCTGGAGAATCCCATGGATAGAAGAGCCTGGCGGGCTATAGTTCATAGGGTTTCAAAGAGTCGACGTGACTAAAGCGACGTGCACACATGCACCTAATTAACAGCATCTGGCCTTCACTTTCATGCGAGAAACTCAGATGGAAGCAGGGGTGGACTTGCTGTAACAGCTCAGGTTTTAGGATCCGACCAACTGCATCTCCAGAGTCCCAGGCCCCTTTCTCTTCCACACACGATTCAGCAACTAGTGACAGGTGGTGTCTCCCTTAGTACAGAAGGGTGGTCTGTGTGCTCTTTCTGATTGGACGGTTGTGATTCTTGGGCAGGTGCTCATTTGTGATGAAACACATCTGTGTCTACGCGTGTTCCTTCTGTAAGTCTTAGCAGTCTGACTCTGACCTGAGCAGGCTAAACGCATGAGTGACTCTGTTTCTTCTCCTTAAGGGCCTAGTGTTACTCGCTCAGTCATGACTGACTCTTTAAGATCCCATGGGCTGTTGCCCACCAGGCTCCTCTGTCCATGGGATTTTCCAGGCAAGAACACTGGGGTGAGTAGCCATGTCCTTCTCCAGGGGATCTTCCTAACCCAGGTCTCCTGCATTGCAGGCAGATTCTTTACCATCTAAGCCACAGAGAAGCCCTTTTAAAACCTAAGCATACCTCAAAAATGGAGTTATTTTGAGGAGAATTGAATAAATAGCTGTAACATGTTTATGGCAAGACCAGGAACAGAGCTTGTTGCTGTTTTTACTCTTATTTCATGGGTATATATTTTAGTGAAAAATCTGAATTGAAAGATGTGCAGACTGGAAATAAACAATTTAAGGTAGATGTAAAAATCTGTTAATGGATATATATGGCTAGGTCCCTTTGCTGTCCACCTGAAACTATCACAGCGTTGCTAACCAGCTATATACTCCAGTATAAAATTTAAAACAAAATTAAAAAGAAAGGGCCAGAGAGCAAAAAAAAAAAAAAACATGTTAGAAGGTTATGAATATTAGACAGTTTTTGACAACTTACTTCAACAATCCTTATTTGTTTGGTGTTCACCTTGATAAGATTAATTCTACAAACACTTTGTATAATCCAAATTTTACACTGACACACAGAGTTAGAACAGAGAAATGCCTGCCTCGAAACACAGAAGATAATGGCATGATCCTCAGAGTACTATCAGTGTCCGAAAACAACGACTCAGTAAAGAAACTCACAGACGAAAACACAGCATTCTGTGTGGCCAAGTGAAAAAATAAATAGATTAAGTAATGAAACAAGGCCTTAGATCCTTGAACAAGATTAATTTCAGTAAGCAATGCATTCATCTTTCTTTTAATGAATTTAATTGAGAATAAGATGAAATGCAGGTGATTACTATTAACATATTGTTGGAGCTGAGGTATGTGTGAGTCATGGATATTTCACGGTAATTGTAGACTAATTATTTCAGTAGCTCCTCTTTCTATAAGGAGTGAATGAAGAGTCAGAAGCCACAAGATCACTTTGAGAGGAAGAGATGGGCACATTGATCAAATCTAATGCTGCTAAAAGTATTAGTGAATTTACTGACACTATCATAAATAAGGTTTATAGTTTCCTATCTACAGATGTTCACCATATGTATCAAAGTAGTGATTTTTCCAGACATATTCTACAATAAATAACATCCACAGTATCATTTTACGCTGACACTAATGCAGTCCCATTCAAATAAATTGAAATAAACTTGCATACAAATGCCGGTAATAAGTAAGGAAATTCAACTGGAATGCAAAGCAGCCCTGTGGTTTGTGTCTGGTTCAGAATATTTATCATCAGCTGGAAATCTGATCATTCAAATACATGCATGCATTTACATCCCAGCAAACTGTTTATCTCAATTCAAAGGATCACTTATTAAAGCTTATCCATGTATTTGATTATTTGCAACTGCTTATTAAATGAGATGAATATCAACATTAAGCATTTTTAGTGCTTGAAAACACGTTCTAAAATAAACTTCACTCTCATTGGAAATTCTGATTTTGCTTTTACAAGGTTTACCTGCATAATCAAACGTCAAAGTGGATTTGTGAGTCTGACCTTTGCCATCCCATTTATCAGACTATTAACTCAGTCTCACATCCATTTTTTAAAAGGTTAACATCTCCTTTGCATTACCTTCTTCCAATTAAAATGAATAATACACAAATATAGGCACTGAAGGGGCAGCTCTCTGCTGGTCCCATTCTAACAGCCTCTGAGACGAGAAGTAGAAAGAGCTTATGACCATAATCTATTTGGAAATTATGACTTCTATATTTTTAGATCCTTATCTGAGTATTTTCTACCACTCAGAAGAAAAACTAGCAATATTACAAATGGGTATTTTGTACTTTTTTTCTTTTTAACACAAACAGCCTGAAAGCAAAGCCAATGTTTTATCAAATTATTCCATATCCTAACTTCTTCATTTCCCTATAAATTTTTTGTTCACAATATAATTATGTTATACAATATAATAAGATATAGTTCAAATAATGATATGTTATAGTACTATGATATAATTATGTAACAAAATATTATATTAATATTAATGAATGTAATAACAATATAGTTCATAGAGATTGGTTTTGTAACACTCAACTACATGGAACTTCCAAACATAAGTTTAGAACAAAATTTAACTGTGTAATAAAGGCAGGGATCCATTTCCCCTTTAAGAAAATCACTCAGTGTCACAGGGAAAGCCAGATGCAGAGACAGGGGAGCTTACTTTTGTACTCCAGGTGGAAGCCAGCAGCGGCCACGCTGATGTCTGACTGGAAGTGCAGGTAGAGCTGGTTGGACGTGCTGTTGAGCAGCGCTGGCACCGTGGTACCTGCAGGAAGTGATGCAAGCTGGGCTTTAATATCAGGGATGTGTTCACTTCTCTCATTACAAAATCATAATATCACACTAAGTGCTGTAAGTCAGAGAAGGATATACATGATATCACTTATATGTGCCATCTAAAGCATAATACAAATGAATCTCATTACAAAACAGAAACAGACTAACAGACACAGAGAATAAATTCAAGTTTCCCAAAGTAGAAAGGGAGGCAGGAAGTGATAAATTAGGAGTTTGAGATTAGCAGATACACATTCATGTATAACATAGACAAACAACAATGATATACCGATATACTGTTCAGCACAGGGAACCATATGCAGTAACTTATAGTAACCTATGATAGAAAATAATCTGGAAAAATACACATTATTCAAGAGAATCACTTTGCTGTACACTGAAGCAAACACCATACTGTCAGTCAATTATATTTCCACAAAAAAGAAAACACTGAGGACATTTGTTTCGGTGTACAGATCCCCTTAGCTTGTCTGATAGTCACATATTTAATCCAAGTATTGGCTTTGATCATTACAGTTTGAGCTATTCTCTTTTTCCAGGCATGGTAAGACGTTCCCTTTCCTTTTTTTCACTTTGGGCTGGTTTTATTCCTTGCCTCCTGTACAATATTATGGACCTCTGTCCATTGCTCTTCAGGCAGTCTGTTTACAAGATCCAATCCTTTGAATCTATTCATCATCTCCACCGCATAATATAGGGGATTTGATTTAACCTGTACCTAACTGGCCAAGTGGTTTTCCCCACTTTCTTTAGTTTTAGACTGAATTTAGATATGAGAAGCAGATGATCTGAGCCACAGTCAGCTCCAGGTCTTGTTTTAGCTGACTGTATATAGCTTCTCCATTTTCATTTACAAAGAATGTAATCGACCTGATTTCAGTATTGACCATTTGGTGATGTCTATGTGTAAAGCCGTCTCCTCTGTTGTTGAAAAAGGGTGTTTGCTATGACCAGTGCATTCTTTTGGCAGAATTCTGTTAGCCTTCGCCCTGCTTTATTTTGTACCCTAAGGTCAAAAATGCCTGTTACTCCAGGTATCTCTGGACTTCCTACTTTTGCATTTTAATCCCCTGTGATGAATGGAAAATCATTTTTTGGTATTAGTCTTAGGAGGTTTTCTAGGTCTTCATAGAACTGATCAATTTCAGCTTCTTTGGCATTAGTGGTGGGGACACAGACTTGGATTACTGTGATGTTGAATGGTTTGCCTTGGAAATGAACCGAGATCATTCTGTCATTTTTGAGTCTGTACCCAAGTATAGCATTTTGCACTCTTGTTGATTATGAGGGCTATTCATTTCTTCTATGGGATTCTTGCCCACAGTAGTAGATATAATAGTCATCTGAATTAAATCCACCCATTCTCATCGATTTTAGTTCACTGATTCCTAAGATGTCCATGTTTACTCTTGCCATCTCCTGCTTGACCATGTCCAATTTACCTTGATTCATGGACCTAACATTCCAGGTTCCTATGCAAACTGTTGTTTACAGCATCAGATTTTGCTTTCATCACCAGACAGACCCACAGCTGAACATCGTTTCTGCTTTGGCCCGGCCGCTTCTTTCTTTCTGGAGCTGTTAGTAGTTGTCCTCTGCTCTTCCGCAGTAGCACATCGAACACCTTCTGACCTGGGGGCTCATCTTTCGGTGTCATATCTTTTTGCCTTTTTATACAGTTCATAGGGTTCTCACAGCTAATATACGGAGTGGTTTGCCATTCCCTCCTCCAGAGGTATGTCATATTGTACAGGAGGCAGTGGATAAAACCATCCACCAAAAAAGAAATGCAAGAAGGCAAAGTGTTTGTCTGAGGAGGCTTTACAAATAGCGGAGGAAAGAAGATAAGTGAAAGCAAAGGAGAAAGGGAAAGGTATGCCCAACTAAATGCAGAGTTCCAGAGAATAACAAGGAGAGACAAGAAGGCCTTCTTCGATGAACAATGCAAAAAAAAAAAAAAAAAAAGAGGAAAACAACAGAAAGGGTAAGACTATAGATCTCTTCAAGAAAATAGGAAATATCAAAGGAACATTTCATCCAAAGATGGGCACAATAAAGGACAGAAATGGTAAAGACCTAATAGAAGCAGAAGAGATCAAGAATAGGAAGAAAGAATATACAGAAAAATTGTACAACAAAGATCTTAATGACCCAGATAACCATGATGGTGTTGTCTCTCACTCAGAGCCAGACATTTTGGAGTGTGAAGTATGAGCCTTAGGAAGCACTGTTGCCAATAAAGCTAGTGAAGGTGGTGGAATTTCAGCACAGATATTTAAAATCCTAAAAGATGAATTGATAAAAGTGCTGCACTCAGTATGTCAGGAAATTTGGAAGACCCAGCAGCGGGCACAAGACTGGAAAAGGTCAATCCTCATCCCAATTCCCAACAAGAGCAGTACTAAAGAATGTTCAAACCACTAGACAATTGCACTCATCTCCTATGCTAGTAAGGTTATGCTAATAATCCTCCAAGCTAGGCTTCAGCATCCTGTGAACCGAGAACTTCCACATGTTTCAGTGGGTTTAGAAAAGGTAGAAGAACCAGAGATCAAATTGCCAACATTTGCTGTATCCCAGAGAAAGCAAGGGAATTCCAGAAAAACATCGACCTCTGTTTCATTGGCTATGCTAAAGCCTTTGACTGTGTGGATCATAACTGTGGAAAACTCTTGGAGAGATGGAAATACCAGGCTATTTTATCTGTCTCCTGAGAAACCTGTATGCAGGTCAAAAAGCAATAGAACTGGACATGGAAAAGTGGACTGGTTCAAAACTGGGAAAGAGTGCATCAAGGCTGTGTATTGTCACCTAGCTTATTTAACTTATATGCAGAGTATATCATGTGAAATGCCGGACTACAGACTAGATGAAGCACAAGCTGGAATCAAGATTGCAGGGGGAAATATAAAAAACCTCAGACAGTGGATGATACCACTCTAATGGCAGAAGATGAAGAGGAACTAAACAGCCTCTTGATGAGGGTGAAGGAGGAAAGTGAAAAGGCTGGCTTAAAACTCAATATTAAAAAAGAAAACAAAACAAAAAACAATCTAAGATCATGGCATCTAGTCCCATCACTTAATGGCAAAAGGTGGAATCAATGGCAAATTTCCTCTTCTTGGACTCTAAAATCACTGCAGAGGGTGACTACAGCCGTGAAATTAGAAGATGACTCCTTCTTGGCAGGAAGCTATGACAAACCTAAACAAGTGCGTTAAATAGCAAAGACAGCACTTGCTGACAAACGTCCATGTAGTCAAGGCTATGGTCTTTCCAGGAGTCATGTACAGATGTGAGAGCTGGACATACAGAAGGAAGAGTTGTGAACAACTGATGCTTTTGAACTCTGGTGTTGAAGACTCTTGAGAGTCCCTTGGACTGCTAGAAGATCAAACCAGTCAATCCTAAAGGAAACCAACCCTGAATATTCATTGGGAGGACTGATGCTGAAGCTGAAGCTGCAATACTTTGGCCACCTGATATGAAGAGCTGATTCACTGGAAAAGATCCTGATGCTGGAAAAGACTGAAGGCAGGAGGAGAAGGGGACAAGAGAAGATGAGATGTTTGAATGGCATCACAGACTCAATGGACATGAGTTTGAGTGAAGTCTAGGAGATGGTGAAGGATAGGGAAGCCTGGCGTGTTGCACTCCATGGGGTCACAAACAGACACGACTGAGCAACTGAACAAGAAGAAGCTCCACATTTCATCTGCCCTCCTCAGACAGATGTGACATGTCTTCATCATATCAGTGAAAACACATACATTCTCATGCTTTGCCATGCATTTGATTATTCACATCGCTTTTTTTTTTTAATCAATGTAACCATTTGCTTTTTTTTTCTGACTTGCCATGAACAAAGAAGGGTAAAGCCTCAACATACAAGTCATATGGAAGTTGGGGGAAATAGTTAGACTATAGATCTGATGTAATATGTTATTCAGAGGTTGTTTTTGATCATATATTCTCTTGTTTATCCCTCTGTGATTCATACGGAATAATGTTCCCTCTGAAATCTGCAAACAATTTCAATGAAACATACAAGGAAAGGAAAATGCAGGTTTATTTTATATAATGCTTCCTTTAATTAAAATGTTCTAGCCTGCATTGTAGCAACTGACAAGTAGGGAAATTTAGAGATGCTAATGACGTGGGTGGAACCAGAGCCATGGTGCTGCAGGGTCCTGAGGAAAAGGAAACGTCCTTCAGCCAGACGTTTAGAATGCGTTACCAGAATGCATTATGATATGGGAAAGCAATAAGCTAGCCTAAGTCCCTTGTTACCCAAGGGGTACATGCTTGATATTCCACTGTATCCAAGTCATTTTCTGAATAAATACACACTTCCTGTGTGTGAAGGAGCTATTCCTCGGGTAAAACTCCTCCCCACGGTGCAGGCAAATTCATGGATGATGATGATGCTAATGTATAAATATTATACATTATAGACATACATAGTATAAATACTATTTTAAATAACAAAATAAGGAAATAAGCTGGTAATTATCCGAGACAGATGAACAATGTTGCAAGGGCAAGATCTCCGGTTGCCCTTCACTTTCTACTCAAACAATTCTAGGACCCTCAAGCAGTGGTAAGCAAACCAATGACCCCAGGTAAGAACTGCATCCTAAAAATAGATTAAGGACATCTCATTAACCTTGGATTAGCATGTAGTCTTTCAGAAACTCTTTGGGTTTATAAAAGCTCACCCTCAGTTTGACAATGTGCTGGGACTAGTAATATGTATACTGGCTGAGTTGTTGGCTAATCAGTATACAAAGTATTACCTGACTCTTTTTTTAAGAAGAACAGGGTAAAAATGGAGGACAAAAGAAAATACCAGGTACACTCCTAATGATTGTGTGTGTGCACACGCATGTGTATGCCCACAGATGTGTACATTCTTTGCAAGACGAATTTCCCACTTGAGATCTGGGGCCAGTGCCTCAAACCATTTTCCCTGACTATCCAGGTGGGGTTGTCTGTGGGAGGCAGAGTCTTTTCAGACCTAAACTGTGAGTATACAATTCACTATAAGACACTGTAAGTGTTTGCTGAATGATAAACAGAAAATGACTGCAGATTCAACCCCTTTGTCACTCAAACTTGGTTTGATGGAAAAAGATAGACAGAGAGACAGACTTTTAAGAAACTGAGTCATGGAGAGGCAAAACATAAGCCTGTCCCTATGGCCAGCAGACACATTTAAAGAGGTCATTCTTTGAAACTAATTAATAGTTAACAGTGC
Source organism: Capricornis sumatraensis (assembly GCF_032405125.1). Lineage (NCBI taxonomy): Eukaryota > Metazoa > Chordata > Mammalia > Artiodactyla > Bovidae > Capricornis > Capricornis sumatraensis. The sequence goes on along the minus strand of NC_091072.1, from coordinate 42,000,903 downwards.
GGATGGGGGAAACCTGCACGGTGGGGTGACCTTGCCTGTTTCAGGAAGTCTTCTGCCTGAGGATCACCTTTTCTCTGTCTAGGCTGTACCAGAAGCAGCGTGCTGTCTGCTCAGCAGTAACCAGGGCACACGTTGGCATGTGGGGATGGACTTGTGAGGAGGAGGAAAGGGGGTCTGAAGGTCAGGGCGCTGCCTGCACCTGCTCGCTGGGCCAGCTTGACCCACCCCCACACCAAGACAAGAGGGAAACACCCAACAGAAACTCCAGTTTTAATCCACTTTCGTTCAAATTGTGTGATGCTTGCTGTCCTCTCATTCATCTTTTATTTCTGTATATTTTGGGTGATGCCTACAGAAAGTACAAAGCTAATGTAATGTTATTATGATGATCTAACTAATCCAAAAAGTAAGTTCTTGTTACAGCATTTGTATAACTTTCTGCCTGGTTTTATCTATGATTTCAGATAGTCAGTGTGTTTAATCGCCTTCAGCCCCCAGCCAAGTCATTTTCACACACACGTTCTCAACATACACTTCTGACTGCTTGTCTTTCCTGACTATGTTGCAGCGCAGTTGGAAAACTCACTTCTACTGCTGACTGTGACATAAATCAGTCCTGTTACTGAAAACATTTGAAGATGTTCCAATTCTGTGAAGTCAAAATAACAGTTCAATTCTTGTGTATGAGTCAGACACGCTCTGTGTGTATGAAAGGGCTTAGTGGATCATCACGGCCCCTCTAAACATTACTATTAATTGTAGCAAGGACGGTCCGGTCTGTACTTCCGTACTTCTAAATATAATCATTTGTTTTCCTAAACAGATGCTGGGTCTCGGCGCCCCAGGCGCATATGCTATGCGCACCTGCCCTGACCACTGTCCGCCCCCTGCAGCGGCGTCCGCTTGAGACTCTGCTCAGAATGGACGCATAGAAGAAGCGTATTCCCCTGGTTCAAAAAGCAGCTCAGGGATTTTTGAAAAACTGTTGCCACAGGCAGAATACCTTTGATGGCACTGCTTCACTGACCTAGATAGAACCTCACGTGTGGGAAGCTGAGCGACTGTGCTCCAGGCCCGGCAGACGCTGCTCCAGCCACTGGTATTTACTCTCCCTTAATCCTGCTTGTCAGCGACAGATTGGTATGACTTTTGCTCTATCGTGTCCATTTATAATTTATCACCTGTCTACTTCCAAAAATGATTTCAAATAGCTTACAATATAAGTCCTACATACACATGGCTATCCAGACAGAAAATCAAAAACCTGAATTTATTCAAGAAGTCAGTCAATCGTTTCTCTGGAAATGTGTACCTCTAGCAACTACTCATTTTTCTTTGCTTTTAGTCAACAGCTAACTTTCAAATTGGGTTCAGATTCTCCTTTTTAAATATATTGAAATTATCACAGGAACAAAAAAGTGTAAACATGTATTACATTTTAAAATATATTCAGACTTGATGGCTGATGTATCATTTCTTCCATATAAAGTTTATAAAGTACTCTTTTTGAAATATTTTAAGTAGCATTTAACTTAAAATTGAAAATATGGTACAAAAAAACTCCCATATACACACTATCTTGCCACATATTACAGAATAATGATCTCTAGCTCTGTCCACATAGAGATATACATGTGAAGTGATCTCTATCCACAATACGGATATGTGTAAAGTTATTTTATTCTAAACCCTTTGGCTTCCCTGGTAAGTTCAGTCGGTAAAGAATACACCTGCAATGCAGAAGACCACCTGCAGTGTAGGATACTGGGCTTGCTCCCTGGGTCTGGAAAACCTCCTGGAGAAGGGAATGACAACCTAATGCCAAGGACAGAGGAGCCTGGCAGGCTGCAGTCCATGGGGTCGCAAAGAGTCGGACACAACTGAGCAACTAAACCCTTTGTCAGCAAGTTGCAGACATTGTGACATATTTTTAATAAATATTTAGTGTGCATTTCTTAAAACAGAGGTGTTCATTTAAAAAAAAAAACACTAACATAGAGGCAGCAGGATTATATATCCCACAGAAATCACTGGAATTTCCACAGTCTGCCAATAACAGCTTTTCCATCTATGATTGTGTCCATCTATGATGGTGTCCCTTTAGTTTTGTAAGGTTTTTTTTTTTTTTCGGTCTGTAAAAATTTCTTAGTCTTTCTTTCCCTTTCATGAACTCAATACTTTTGAAAGATATGAGTCACTTTTTGAGTGCAGAATATTTTTCAAAATCATTTTTTATTTTAGAAAATTAGAATTTAAATTTTTTTACAAATTATAGTATATAAAACAATAAAAATTGCTCATGTAATATTTTAAAGTTTTATAAGTTAATCAAATGCACACTACAAAGGATTTTTTTGTCATTGTTTACATAGGAGATTCTCATGCTTTTAGTATTATACATTAATATATATTAATGAATATGTATTATTATATATTAATATATTATTTATATATTTAAGCTGAGACTATACTCACACATAAGTTCAGAAAATGAGATTACAAAAGATTCATTTCAGTTCAGTTGCTCAGTCGTGTCTGACTCTTTGCGACTCCATGAATCACAGCACGCCAGCCCTCCCTGTCCATCACCAACTCCTAGAGTTCACTCAGACTCATGTCCATCGAGTCAGTGATACCATCCAGCCATCTCATCCTCTGTCGTCCCCTTCTCCTCCTGCCCCCAATCCCTCCCAGCATCAGGGTCTTTCCAATGAGTCAACTCTTCGCATGAGGTGGCCAAAGTATTGGAGTTTCAGCTTTAGCATCATTTCTACCAAAGACATCCCAGGGTTGATCTCCTTCAGAATGGACTGGTTGGATCTCCTTGCAGTCCAAGGGACTCTCAAGAGTCTTCTCCAACACCACAGTTCAAAAGCATCAATTCTTCGGCGCTCAGCCTTCTTCACAGTCCAACTCTCACATCCATACATGACCACTGGAAAAACCATAGCCTTGACTAAACGGAACTTAGTCGGCAAAGTAATGTCTCTGCTTTTGAATATACTATTTAGGTTGGTCATAACTTTTCTTCCAAGGAGTAAACATCTTTCAATTTTATGGCTGCAGTCACCATCTGCAGTGATTTTGGAGCCCCCCAAAATAAAGTCTGACACTGTTTCTACTGGTTCCCCATCTGTTTCCCATGGAGTGATGGGACCAGATGCCATGATCTTCATTTTCTGAATGTTGAGCTTTAAGCCAACTTTTTCGCTCTCCTCTTTCACTTTCATCAAGAGGCTTTTTAGCTCCTCTTCACTTTCTGCCATAAGGGTGGTGTCATCTGCATATCTGAGGTTATTGATATTTCTCCTGGCAATCTTGATTCCAGCTTGTGTTTCTTCCAGTCCAGCATTTCTTATGATGTACTCTGCATAGAAGTTAAATAAGCAGGGTGACAATATACAGCTTTAACGTACTCCTTTTCCTATTTGGAACCAGTTGTTCCATGTCCAGTTCTAACTGTTGCTTCCTGTCCTGCATACAGATTTCTCAAGAGACAGGTCAGGTGGTCTGGTATTCCCATCTCTTTCAGAATTTTCCACAGTTGATTGTGATCCACACAGTCAAAGGCTTTGGCATAGGCAATAAAGCAGAAATAGATGTTTTTCTGGAACTCTCTTGCTTTTTCCATGATCCAGCGGATGTTGGCAATTTGATCTCTGGTTCCTCTGCCTTTTCTAAAACCAGCTTGAACATCAGGAAGTTCATGGTTCACGTATTGCTGAAGCCTGGCTTGGAGAATTTTGAGCATTACTTTGCTAGCATGTGAGGTGAGTGCAATTGTGCGGTAGTTTGAGCATTCTTTGGCATTGCCCTTCTTTGGTATTGGAATGAAAACTGACCTTTTCCCGTCCTGTGGCCACTGCTGAGTTTTCCAAATTTGCTGGCAGCACCTTCACAGCATCATCTCCCATACAAAAGATTGGGAGTAGTTAAAAAACAAAACATACAGGGGTGGTGTACAGTAGCAAATCATGTGTATGCCCTGCTATAAGTCTTGGTGCAGGCAAACTTGAAAATGAGTTCTCCAAAAATAGATGAACACATTTTGAAAAAAAAATGCTTTTTATAAAGCAACATAACCTCCGAAGAGAATGTCTGATGTTCTTCATGACTAGATTCAGGTGGTGATACATTTTTGGCAAAAATATCAAAATATGATGCTGTATTCTCCCACTGTTGTTTAGTCGCTAAGTCAGGTTCTACTCTCTGTGACCCCATGAACTACAGCACACCAGCTTCCCTTGTCCTTCACTGTCTCCTGGAGTTTGCAAAATTCATGTTCATTGAGTTACTCATCTTCTGGTATCATACGTTTTTGCCTTTCCACACTAGGATTCTCCAGTTCATAGGATTCTCCAGGCAAGAATACTGGAGTGGGTTGCCATCTCCTTCTCTAGTGGACCACATTTTGCCAGAAATCTTCACCATGACCAGTTCATCGTGGGTGGCCCAGCAGAGCCATAGCTCTTTGGCTCACAGCTTCTTTGAGTTACTCGAGCCCCCTTGCCACAACAAGGCTGTGATTCATGAAGAGGGTATTCTCCCGAGGCTACTCTGTTTGCCCACTCTGAGGTGTGAGGGATTTGACTCAGAGGCTTCCAGACTCTACTTCAGGGTATTTCCTCCCAAACTCAGCTTTAGTGACATCATGCTGGCTATCTGAAATCAGACCGGATGGAGAAGGGCTTACTGGCTTCCCAGGTTGTGTTAGTGATCAAGAACCTGCCTCTAATGCAGGAGACGTAAGAGATACAGGTTCGATCCCTGGGTCTGGAAGATTCCCTGGATGAGGACATGGCCTCCCACTCCAGTATTCTTGCCTAGGAAATGCCATGGACAGACTGAAGCGACTTAGTGTGCATGCACGGGAGGATTTACACCACAGCAAGTGCAATTCTAAGTCAAATATAGCCTTTCTGTCCCTCTGTTTGCTTATTTTGAGAGCAGGCTTATCAGTATTCCAGTGCATACCTTGTCCCATAACTGGAAATCTTGACATGACTGCCTTAGGAAGGTGGTGTCTGCCAGGCTTCTCACTGTGAATGACTTCGTTCCTCCTTTGCAGCAAGTGCATGAGGACAAGGTGAGGAGGTGCTTGGAGACTGTGGCTGTCTGTCCTCATCAACCTCATATGCTAATTTCAGCCTCCACTGACCTCCCCACGTGGATCGTGTATGTCCTAATGCCCACCAGCGGCAGCTCTAATTCCATCTCCTTCCAATTTGTTAGTTTAGATTTATTATAGTTTGGGCAGGCTCTCTTACTCCTTACACTCATACACACATCTACGCGTATCAGCATGGATCCACATATTTCTATTCTGTGCAAAGCAGCTCATCATGCATGTTTTCTCTCCCAGAGCTTCAGAGTCAGTGGCTCTCCAAGAAGCCACTTTAAGGGAGAATGGTACTTCAAGTGATTTCAGAAACACACAATTGGGTACTAGGTAGGTAACTCCTTGGTGAGGGGTTATTGTTTTACACCTCGCAGGATACAGAGGTGGGAGATACGTACACACACACACATATTTCTACGTCTGTGGCTGTACAGTTGTCCATAGGGCTTCTCAAGTGGCTCAGGGGTAAAAACTTGCCTGCAAATGCAAGAGATGTGGGTTCGATCCCTGGATTGGGAAGATCCCCTGGAGGAGGAGATGGCCACCCAGTCCAGAATGCTTGCTTGGGGAAATTCCATGGACAGAGGAGCCTGGCAGGCGACAGTCCATGGGGTTGCAAAGACTTGGACATGACTTAGTGACTGGACAGGCATGCACAGCTATATGTACGAAGACCATGAGTTCACACCAGTGGCTTTAGTTCAAATCCATCACAACCAGCTCCACGCCAGCTTTCTCATTCCTATGTATCTAAATCCCTTCCCAGTCATGAGAAACCCTGTCCCCATCCTCCATATGTTTACTTCAGTTCTCAGTTTCCACGTCTGCCCCCAACCTTCCATCTGGACCCCAGCCGCCTTGCTCCCTGACCTTAGTGCTTGGTCCCCAACTCCATCAAACACTTCTAACAAGTGCAAGAGAAAAGGAAGTCAGCCAACCCAAACTTCGTTGTCCAAACCACCCCCACACAAAATTGACTTCAGTGAAAACACCCTGTTGCATCCATAGGTTAATAACCCGGTTCTCCCCAGTGTGGGGCCCACCACCCATCAGCCTACTGCTTGTGGGGGACGGTGCATTCTCCTTCACTCTGGGGCCTGGTGCTCTCCTTCCTAGCCTCCCAACACTAGAGAAAATTGTTAGCACAGAGAAGGGTCTCCCAGGGAGAGATCGGCACTGAGAGTTCTCCTGCAGTCTGTCATGGTGTGATGACTCGGATTCACAGAAACTCGGGGACAGGGTCACCTCACCTGAAAAGCTCCCCAGCCTCGGCGCACTCGCATCACCACCGTCATAAATCTCCAGAGAGTCCCAGTTCTGCTCCGTGGCAAAGCTGATCACTTGAATCTATCAAACAAGCCAATATTTGTCCTTCACTTAATAAAATCAGACTGAAAACAGAATGGAAACATATACATAGTGTATATGTAAAATAGATAGCCAATGGGAATTTGCTGTATGACTCAGGGAACTCAAATTGGGGCTTTGTAACTATCTAGAAGGGTGGGGTGGGTGGAAGGCAGGAGGGAGGTTCAAGAGGAAGGGGACATATGTATTCCAATAGCAGATTCATGTTGATCTGTGCCAGAAGCCAGCACAATATTGTAAAGCAATTATCCTTCAATTAAAAATAAATACATTTTAAAAATTAGACTAGCCCAATGGAGTTTTCATGACATTAAAAATATACATGTGAGAGAAAGGCAAAACCAAAGAAAATAAACCATGGAAATGACATCCACAAAATTTCCACAAATGGCACTTTTGATAGATTTTATTCTAAAGTCTATCACTTTAATTTCAAATGTAGACACATGATTAGAAACACTTGGTAGCAATGGTAAGAAAAGAGAAATAGGTTACGGTTTGTATATTTAGAATAACCAATACAAAAAGAGGGAAACAAAGAAGGGAAAAGCCTGTGGGCAGAGGTCTGTTTCTTAGGAGTCTCTGGGCTTTGCGAACATACCTGGATTCCTGACCCTTCTGTAACGATGATCTTCCATATGCAGTTTAAGTTGTTGCCATAAGGTTCAGGGTAGCCGGGAGATAAAATGGTACCTCTCCGCTGAGTGAAATTGCCACTGCAGGGGACTGAAAGCCAAACCCACATTTAGTATAAATAAAGTACAGTGGAGAACGCTAATTCTGTATTCTGCGCTCCTTCGCTGTGCGATCAGCTATTAAGGGATGTTTTACATGGACTATGACACTTGAAAAGGCATTTGTAGCCAAGGTCAGACTTAGTCTGTTTTCTTTTAAATGATCAATACCATAGATTACCATCTGCTATGCTGCTAAGTCTTAGACACTGTACCCAACAACAGCCTCTCTGAAGTGAACTCTGTTTAGAGTAATTGCTCTACTACAAGTTAAGAAGTTCCGTGGAGTTTTCTCTTCCATACGCAGACAGGCAGCTCCAACTGATACTAATGGGATTTGTGAGCAAATCCAGAGAGAGGAGACGCTTAAAAGGCACAAATGAATTCAAGTGCTAATCATGATTGCCCTGGAGGTCCTTACACAAAATGAAGCAAATAAAGTATCACCAACAATGTCTTTGTTATTTGGGATGCATTAACCTATTATTTCTCAGATCTTCATCAGCACCAATTTATTAAAAGGGCATTACACAAGTCATGTAACAAATCAACATTATAATGATTTTTCCCCCAAATGAAATTATGTTGAATACCCATGGCTTGTGATGGCATACTTAATAAGTATTGAAAAGGAAAACATGTTTCATATGCATTCATCTGATGACTTGTTTCATGAAACACAGTAATTTTTAGGATTTGGCTGCTACTCAATTATTTCTGATAAAATAATTTGCCCTTTAAACAGGTCTGGAGCAAGAGTCCACTTACGTGGACTGAAGAGAGTCCTTAGTGTCTCTGTGAACTGGGACTGTGGACCCCGTGCCAGTCATCGCACCGTGGGGACACACACTTACCCACGCAGCTGGGGATTGTGTCATTCCACTGAGCCAGAGCGTTGGGCACAGACTGGCAGCGGATGGCTGTGGAGCCCTGGAGCAGGTAGCCCGGGTTACACTCGAAGCGGACGATGGACCCTGCCGAGAACTCCGAACCGATTCTCCTCCCATACCTCGGCTCGGGGACAGAGCTGCACTGGGTGTCGCTGGTCCTCGGGACAGCTAGAGGCAAGACACACAGCACAACCATTGGTGTCTGCAGCACAAAGCCATGACGTCTCCTTGGAAACAGATCTAAGATGAGTCCAGAGAGTTTCTGCTGATGTGGGAATTGATAATGTCTTTTGCAGACTCTGAGGAATGGCTCAGGAAGCATTGACACATTTACATGCCTCCTCAAATTAACCCCGAGGACCACCTCAGATTCCCATCACAGGTGGGGAAAACATGGCCCATGGAGAACTGGCGCTTTATGAGGACAGAGTGATATTCAGGCATTGAATTTAACTAAGTACCCAGATTATCGTGCCTGTGATAATGAGATGACTAAGAACTTGCGCCTATCCTTAAGGACCTCAGACTCTAGTGAGAAGAGCTGCTATATAAAGGATTACTTATAATGTGACCATGGTGATTAAAAAGCAAAATTAAAAACAGAACTACCACATGATCCAGCAATTCTACTTCTGAGTGTTTATCTGAAGGAAATGAAATCCCTCCCCTGGAGAGACATCTGCACCCCCATGTATGTTAAGGGTATTATTTGCAATAGCCAACTTACGGAAACAACCTCCATGTCCACCAATGAATAAGCAATGTCATATATACATATGATAGAATACTATTCAGCCCTCTAAAAAGGAAGGAAATTGTGCTACCTGCAACAACATGAATGGACACTTAGGACATGGAAGTGGAACAAGTCTGTTGCAGAAGGACAAATACTGCACGGTCCCATGGATAGGAAGCAACTAAGAGACAAACTTAGAGAAGCGGAGAGCAGATGGGGGTTGCCAGGAGATGGGGGGAAGGGTGGGGGGAAGGTAGACCTACCATCCAACGGCAGACATTCATGACGCCCAAGTTCTAAAGATCAGATCAGCTGACAAAGCTGTGCCAACAGTTAACGACGCTGTATTGCGTGAGTGCTAAGTTGTGTCTGATTCTTGCTACCCCATAGACTGCAGTCACCAGGTTCCTCTGTCCATGGGATTCTCCAGGAAAGAATACTGGAGTGGGTTTCCATGCCCTCCTCCAGGAGGTCTTCCCAATCCAGGGATCAAACCCGCATCTCTCACGTCTCCTGCATTGACAGGCACGTTCTTCACCACTATGGCACGTGGGAAGCCCCAAGGTGCCGAATCATGCACTAAATTTTACAGAATCCTAACGGCTCATTTTAAACAATGATTGAAAGGATAACATGAGAGAGTAAATCTCATGTTACCATAATAAAATAAAGAAAAAATATACCATAAGAAAATATGCAATTATGGGATTCATCCTGTCAGGAAAGACTTGGGAGGGAGTGGAGGGGAACAGGGGTGGCTGAGGGCACAACCAACCTTCTCCTTCCTAGGGTCTTCCCATTGGACCAGCAATTCTCCAGGGTGGGAGGCAGGGAGCCGGGGTCCATCTGGGGCTGGAGGGGGCACTGACCCTTTCCCAGTGTCTAATGTTACAACAGAACGTTTGGAAATGAAAAGAACAGATTACACAGCAGAGAACAAAGCTTGGCAGTACACTGCAGCTGGCGGAACCTCACTTGCTGAAGGAGTGGGAAACACGAGGACTGGCCCTGACTCTGACACCTGGCTGCTGGCTTCCTGAGAGCTGGTTCCCTCTGCGGACCACACACAGTCTCGGAGGCCACTGCATATTTGTGATCACAGGCAACACTGGGAGCGCTGTGCGAGCCGCACAAAGACCCCAAATCCCCCGCCCCAGATTCACAGGACGGCCACCTCTACTGATCCCAGTCAGCCCTGCTCTGTCCCTCCCACATCCACGTACGGATGAAGATGCCCACCACCACAGAGGGCCCTGACAGTGCTGAGCCCACGGCAGCACCTTCAGCTCCACTGCACAGGCCTGCCTCCTGCAGCCACCCCCCAGCTCTCTGCTTGTCCCCATGTTCCCCACAGTGTGTGGATCTCATGGTCTTTGACCCTGGGCATGGTAGGTGAGCCTCCTTCCAGTGAGGCATCCACTCAGGCTGTAGATCAGAATTCACTGATATGCAGGGAGTGATCACTATAAGCAATTTTCCTGTTTACAAAAGGAGGGATGAGATCAAGTTTGAAAAACACTTCAGGGGCAAAGGGGTGGGTTACCCCAAACCGACACTCTGAGAAATAGATCCACCAGCTACGCACTTGGGAGTTTGCATATTGGCTTCTGTCCCTGCATTGAGAGTCAGTTCATGTTTATCATCTTCGGGATCCTGATCTTCCTGTCCTTGAGTACCTTCTGTGAAAGTGCAGCCCTCTGAGGGGGACATTTTACTTACAAGGAATCCTTCTGTCTTTACGGTCCTTTTCCTAATACTCTGGCACCTTGGGTTGAATTGAACCCGAGCAATAACTGACACCATTTGGGTAAATTGCTGGAACCACTTGTATGAGAATGGAAGTCAGACGACTGTTTTGAATAAACTAAGCTTCAATTCTGTGTTGAAATATTTTTGATCAGAGGCAAAAGTTAATAAAATTGCATATTGTCTAATAACTATGAGAAAATTAATGATATTACAGAATATTTTTCTACAACTGAAAACACAGAATATAATATTCTATTGTACACATATTACTCACAGCTTATATTTGTCATATTCTAGTGTCTGAGTATTGTGTTACAGTTGAACAGTAGCATGAGAGGGAGAAACAAACAAATAAAATGATACTCTACAGTCAATTCTTGACAGTTTTTTTTTTTTATAAATATGGAGAAATCTCTAACCTTAATTGGTCTATTTGTCTTGAACTATTTGAGAAGCACCATTACTTGTGGCCACATTTCCACACTTGTCAAAGGGCCTCCAACAGTGTTTTTCCAGGGTCTCATGAATGAGGAGAAACACACCATCAGGGGTCATCTGTACACATGTCACTATTAACCTTTTCCTCACAAACTTCAGAGTTGTGTATGTTTAAGGAAAATAACAATAAATGAATAATACCTGCATTTGAATGAAATGATGGAGAACATATTTTAGAGGAAGAAGTTGGAAAAGTAAAGAGATCAGTTTTAAGAATCTGAGAAAATGGGGCAGAGAAACCTAGAATCTTGAAGCATCAGAAGTGCCTGTGGCATCTGGGGGGAAAGTCCAGCCACATTGATCAGCTACTCCCTTTCAGCCCATCCTCTGGGCGTGTCCTCACCTGGCGATTTCAGGCCATACCACAGAGAAATTTCATGCCAGTAGCAATTATTCTAGTAGTCATGTATGGACGTGATAGTTAGACCATAAAGAAGGCTGAGTGCCAAAGAATTGCTGCTTTCAAACTGTGATCCTGGAGAAGACTCTTGAGAGACCCTTGGACAGCAGGGAGATCAAACCTGTCCATCCTAAAGGAAATCAACCCTGAATATTCATTGGAAGGACTGATGCTGAAGCTAAAGCTCCAATACTTTGCCTACCTGATGCCAAGAGCTGACTCATTGGAAAAGACCCTGATATTGGGAAAGATTGAAGGCAGGAGGAGAAGGGGATGACAGAGGATGAGATGGTTGGGTGGCAAGGCCGTGAAAAAGTGAAGGATAGGGAAGCCCGGTGTGCTGCAGTCCATGGGTCACAAAGACTGTGACACGACTTGGCAACAACAACAACAACTTGTTGAACAACAACAATGACAACAACAAGCAATTATTCTCCGTGTTTCAGTGAATGCTGTGAAGCAAACTGAGATCAGCCAGGGCCGAGTGGAAGGGGATGAGGTTTGCCTGGAACAGAGGGTGGTAAACACGTGACTGGCTTCTCAGGGCATGGCCTGCGCTGTGCAGAGGCTGGGTGCTATTCTCTGGGACTTTCATGATCTGAAAACGGGCAATATTCTGACTATGGGGAAAACAGGAACAGGGAGTGGAAAAGCTTTTTCTAAGTTTGGGAGGAAGAATTTAGACTAAAGTTTTCTTTGCTTGACATCCTTTCTAGGCAAGCAGATACATGTTTTAGTTGATTTTTCCCAGGCCTCATCTTTTCTAAGATGGCATAAATTACAAGTTAGTATTCCAGTTCTAAGAAATTCACATGTTGTATCAAGAGCTTATAAAATGCATACTTCTTACAAAGAAGATTGAGCATAAAGTGTTGTGCATAATTCGGTGATGTATGTTTGAATTCACAGACTAGTACTGGCTTGTCAGGACAGATTTTTCAACTATGAGAACAGAGTGATTTTGAGAAATAGAATATGTTCATCTGTCATTCAGTGAAAAAGGAAAGACTGCTTTACTTGGATAAATTATTCTTGTCTGCCTTCAGGTTTATTTTATTGCTATCATTGTTTTCTTTTTTTTTCTCCTTCAACCCTAAAAGAGGTGCAGTAAGACAGCTGTCTGCTCATGTCTATAGCTTAGAGAATTTGTGGTGGTGAAAGATTCCATCACCCTCTTACCTGCCTCACTTTACGAATGTATCCTTCTACCTGCAAGGAGCACGGGAAGCAAAAAAAAAAACAAACAAAAAAAACCCAGCAATAGTTGAAACTATGGTTTTTCCAGTAGGTATGTGAGAGCTGGACCATAAAGAAGGCTGAACACTTAAGAATTGATGCTTTGGAACTGTGGTGCTGGGGAAGACTCTTGAGAGTCCCTTGGACAGCAGGAAGTTCAAACTAGTCAATCCTAAAGGAAATCAACCCTGGATATTCATTTGAAGGACTGATGCTGAAGCTGAAGCTGCAATACTTTGGCCACCTGATGCCAAGAGCTGACTCACTGGAAAAGACTCTGATGCTGGGAAAGACTGAAGGTAGGAGGAGAAGGGGAAAACAGAGGATGAGATGGTTGTATGGCATCACCAACTCAATGAACATGAACTTGAGCAAACTCCAGAAGATGGTGAGGGATGGGGAACCTGGTGAGCTGCAGTCCATGGGGTCGCAAAGAGTTGGACACAACTTAGTAACTGAACAACAACAACAAAAACATAAAGTTACAACACTCTGTAAAAAATACAAATAATAAAGAAGCCTCCATACTTCTGTTTCTTCACAAGATCAGAAGGATAGCAGCATCCTCACCAGCAATATCTCTGTGTTATTAACCAGGACCACACAGAGGGGCAGAGAGCGTGCCTGGATCACCCACAGGTTTTCTGTGCCTGACACCTGCACCCATTCTTCATGGGACCCTGAACAGCTCTTTACAACAGAGCTGTCTGTGAACAAGGGCTAGACAGCCTACAGCCACAGAAGTCAGGAAGTCCCTGCACAATTTTAAGCATTAATAACTTACCGAGGAATGAAGCTGTAAGTGGCACATGGAAGCAATATTCAGAAAGTTTTTACACAATAGAGTTGTAATAATTTCTAGGCTTCCACTTAACTACTATCTTTCAGAAGGCAATGTTCAATTCATTTTCGAGAGGGATTGAAAACTTTCCCATGTGCTTCTGAGTAATTGATAAATGGCATTCAAAATCCTAATTCTTTAGCTCCAAAGGATTGGGCTTTGATAAAAAGACGTCAACTTTTGCATAAACTAATTGCAATAACAAAGCAAGAAAAGGAGATACATTGGAATCTTAGAAGAAATACTGAACATGCTATAGTCATTATATATTCTTAAGCACAAGGAAAATATGTTACTTCTATAAAGAATTTGCTTTTCTTTCTACTTTTCTGAATTTCATACATTTTAATGATCCCTGGGTCAGGAAGATCCCCTGGAGAAGGAAATTGCAACCCACTCCAGTATTCTTGGCTGGGAAATCCCATGGACAGAGGAGCCTGGTGTGCTGCAGTACATAGGCTATCAAAGAGTTGGACACAATTGTAAATTAATGATAATATGTTGTCTTAAAACAAGAAATGTCATTTTAAAAACCATGACTTCTAAAGATAGCATTTGCAGACAGGATAGATGTAGGATCATGTGCCTCAGGTATTTTATCTGATAATCTGATCAATTTTCTAATCTTTATAAAAAATTAAAGGAAGTCCCTAATCGGGCAGACAATGCCAGGCACTTGAAGTTTTCCAGGACAAAAATATGTACTTAAACCAAGTAGCCCAGTTTCCTTAGATGTCATACCAGCTTAGTTTGGTTTGTGAATTTGCTTCTGCAAAGTAATATAGCATGTATTTAAAGAAAATTAGGATTTGGTGAGAAGTGAGTTGCCTAAATTGGACCCTCTACTATAAAGGCCATATTTACTGGTTTAGTTATTTACATTTTAACAAAAGTTTAATTTGAACAATACAGTTAATGTTAATGTAATAGCATTGTCACACAAGCAATGCTTCTTAAACTGGATTAGAGGTACTTCTCCTGACCTGAGAGACTTCCCTGGTGGCTCAGATGATAAAGCGTCTGCCTACAATGTGGGAGACCCAGGTTCAATCCCTGGGTCAGGAAGATCCTCTGGAGAAGGAAATGGCAACCCACTCCAGTACTCTTGCCTGGAAAATCCCATGGACAGAGGAGCCTGGTAAGCTATAGTACATGGGGTCGCAAAGAGTCGGACACGACTGAGCGACTTCACTTTCACTTTCTCCTGACCTGTCAAACATGCTCACTCTTTCTGTGACTTTTAAATCATCTTATTACTGAATACCAAAGGGTTTTTATCGTGAAATATTTTGAGGCCATGCATTTCTCAGTGTGTGATGATCATAAATTATTTATAAATGACATGACAGATTGTTCCTCTCTATAACTTGATGAAAACCATGAAGTTGTCGAGGATGTTTTCTGAAAAAGTCCTTATTAAAGGAAAGACATTTTTGCCAGGAAGTTATTCTCCTCCTTTGCTGCAGAAAATGTTCAAGAGCCGCCTGCAATAGCTCCAGCCTCCAGGAACACTGGGATCTAGAAACGCTAAGTATTCCTCTCACTTTGAACAGGAAGTTACTGTATCTCTGAAAATGACAACCTCTGTCCGATCTCAGCGGGGTAGTGATCACAGTTCAGATCTAGAGACTTTCCCTGTGCCTCTGAAAGTGGACAAACTTTTCAGTCCATGGGGTGTATTCTCAAATTCACATAATGGATATGCAATCTAAAGGTGAACTAGAAACAGGAAAGAAATCTTCATGGTCCAGAACCTTTGAGCAATTTCAAGAATTTTGAATAAACTCCAAGTTCAAAAATAAATATAAAGATATGACTTGCCTAAAGTTAGAACTTAAGGAAAATAAAATAGGTACCTCCAGTGATAGAAACATGGATAATATTTTGGGTTTAGTTCGATTTTAGTACATTTCATTTTCAATTAGTTTTACAGCAAGGTTTGGAATCACACAATGTGTTTTAAGTGTATTTCATTAAGATGGTTACTAAAATCTATTATGAAATATTTTACTTAATTAGGTAAAATGTTATAATATTGAAATTATTTTGCAAATTGTGGAGTGCTATACTAAGGTAATCTCATAAATATTTGTTCCCTTATCCTGTCAAATAAATGAAGCACAACTGTATCTTTGTCTTAGAAATATCATATTTAATTTTCAAAAGAAAAAACTTTAATATTTTTTATCAAATAATGTTATTATAATTATGAAGATACCCTCAAACTCTCAATTATTAAATAAAGTACAAGTCATGTTTTTGGTGCTGAAAACAGTGGTACGTGTGGTGTGGGAGGAGGGCAAAGAGGGCAGAGACGCACCTTGATATACGAAGTGGAAACCCCGTGCTGGAGCCCCGCTCTTCGCGCTGAATCGGAGCAGAATCTGGTTGGATGTGGCCAAAGGCAATGTCTCACCTGGAGGGAAAATCAGAGATCATCTATAGGATAGAAAATAACAGGGTGTTTATTTTCTGATATTTTTATTTTCTTCTGAGATAGGTATTAAATGTTCTGTGTTCTTAGTTAAAAAAAAAAAAAAAGATAAAGTCAGATGGTTTTATATGTGGGATAACAATGCATTTGAAATTTTACATTGAAAATAAGATTTTACTAAGTAAGCAAGCAAATTCAAAGATGATTAAATTTCTCCTCCACAAAAGAAAATTAAAATAGACAAGCTTAACATTAATTCTCCTGGCTGTGTGACTGGAATCAAAGAGCTCACTGAAGGTTTACCTGAGTGAGACCCCGAGAGTGAGCTGAGCAATCTGGCCTGTGGGTGCGTCCCGTCAAACAGCTCTGCCAGGTCATTCAGCGCCGTCTGGAAATAGGCGAACTGCCCAAACACCACTGAAAATGAAGGGGTAGGTTGGCACAAAATGCTTTTTTAAAAACAAAGAAATGAATGAGGTCCCATCACTTCATGGAAAATGGATGGGAAAAAGTGGAAGCAGTAACAGACTTTATTTTCTTGGGCTCCAAAATCACTGCAGGCAGTGACTGCAGCCATGAAATTAAAAGACATTTGCTCCCTGGAAGGGGAGCTACGACAAACCTAGATAGCATATTAAAAAGCAGAAATATTGCTTTGCTGACAAAGGTCCATATAGTGAAAGCTGTGTTTTTTCCAGTAGTCATGTACGATGTGAGAGCTGGACCATAAAGAAGGCTGAGAGCTAAAGAACCGATGCCTTCAAACTGCAGTGCTGCAGAAGCCTCTTGAGAGTCCCTTGGCCAGTAGAAATATTAGCCAATCAGTCCTAAAGGAAATCAACCCTGAATATTCATTGGAAGGACTGATGCTAAAGCTGAAGCTCCAATACTTTGGCTACCTGATGCCAAGGGCCAACTCATTCGAAAAGACCCTGATGCTGGGAAAGATTGAGGGCAGGAGGAGAAGGGGACAACAAAGGTTGGATGGCATCCAACAAAGGTTGGATGGCATCCAACAAAGGTTGGATGGTTGGATGGCATCACCGATTTAATGGATGTGAATCTGAGCAAACCCTGGGGGACAGTGAAGGACTGGGGAGCCTGGTGTGCTGCAGTCCAAGGGGTCACAAAGAATTGGACACAACTCAGTGACTCAACAACACAGGATTTTAGAGGCATTGGTCATCATAAAGAGTGGAAATCTAGTAAGTTTTACTGTTCATTTTTTATAACAAAATAAATATTTTGAAGCCAGTCTTTTAGTTTTTAAATTAAATTGGTATTCTCCATTTTCCACTTACTGATAGAGTCAGTGGACCTTCTTGGGAGTCTGGTCTCTCTGCCCTGGTTTCTGTGATCACATCCATCACCCTCTAAGTATCAGACACCTGATTTTTTTTTAACACAGCAAGATGACATGAGGGAAGCCTTGCCTGGAAACTCAGTCACCCTTGAGAACTGCCTGAAAGAAGGAGCTTAAGATACTGAGTACGTTGCCTTGCACTGTTCATGAGGTGATCTAAACCACCAGAGGCTGAAGTAAGTCCTTGGAGGAGGTTTTTATTAGATTTTTAGAAGCCTGTGATTAATATAAAAGATGTTCATAGAAATCATGTCTCCCATATGCAAGTTTCTTGAGCAGCAATTAACTTTCTCATCACATAATTGTGTTTTTAAAATGTTTGCCCTCAAACAGAATGGAACCTTAGAATTTTTGTCAGTTTTATTTCTATGAGAGGGTGGCTGCTATTTTGAGTGTAAAGAAAAGAATTATAGAGTATGTTGGGTTTTAACTTTTACTGTTGGGAGAAAGGAACTATTCCATAAAATTATAAAAGCTATTCTCTTCTGACTCCGGGAAAGAATCCAACACAGAGGTATCTTCCCGGTCTAGAGTGAGAGGGGAGATGTTGAGGGAGCCGCCAGAAGCCTGTCAGCATAGGGCCATCTAGGCATGAAGCCGTCCCAGAAAATTGGCTCAGGGCCAAGTTCAGGAAGGAAACTCGGGATGTCAGATTCAGAGGGGTCAGACAGGGCACTGCCTACTTTTCCATCTGCAGTCACTCAAAGGTGGGTTCACTGACCCAGTGATTTCCAGAATAATCAATAATCAAATATACATGCCAGTATCTCACAGACTGCTCAGGTTCCCCTGGCCCACATGTGAGGAAATGATCTTCCTCACACACAAACAACCAAAAGAGAAAATGCTTCCTAACAAAAACAAGAACAAAGCCAAAATTATTCTGCTTATGCTGGATTGGAATCCGAGATGGAAGTTTAAGCATTTTACATCCACTACAGTGGATCTTGTATGAGACACCTTTGGAAAACCTGTCACACATCATCTTCTTCTATATTAATTCATTAAATCAAGGGCTGATGCATTTGTTTATAAAATGATGGAAATATTATCACAGAAAGAAATGTGACAGTGAATTGAAAATAAGAAAACCTTACCAAATTCCTTTGGTACCGTTATTGAATAGAGGCAGATCTGACCGGCGGTATAGTTGTGAGGGTAATTGGGTGACAAGACCACCCCCTCTGATCCCGTGTACTGGCCTCCGCAGGGGGCTGAAAGAGATCAATCGAGAATTATGTGCTGTGTGTAACCACACGGCAGGTGACAGGGACCTAAAAATGACAGCATTGTGCAGTCAACATGAATATTCAAAGACCTAACAAAGTATCATAGTCAAAAACTGATTTTACATCTCTATCAAAAGTGAAATAGGAAGAAAAGCAAAGATTGAGCAAGTGAGAATAAAAGTACCTCAACTTAAGAGGAGGACCTAGTATTATTTTTAAGAACGTTCTCAGACATGCTAAAATAATAATGAAAACAGTTCTCATGAAAGCAGGAACAGGTCGAATAAAGACAAATTCTTAAGTTACTTCAAAAGTCTCACTAGAATTTTCCAGTTGATCTCAAACACCATATTAACTTAAGTGATACAAAGATTATTTCCATTTTGTAATTGTCTAATTACTATGAGACTAAAAGAAAAATAACCATTTTTAGTCTTTGCTATCCTTTCATCATAGATTCAGCTCAAGAGTGACAGGTATAGTTACTAGTGTATCTGGGGTCCCTTCTTGTAAGTCCCACTGAAAGCTGAAGGAACGCAAAAGTAGAAAGTTAAAGCAGGTACACTGCTGAGGTGCTACGTGCACAACTCAGTGAGAGAAGATTGTGTGTTTATTTTCCCTCTGATCATTTTATTTACTCTCAGCATTGCACTTGCTTAGAAAATAAAAAAAAAAAAAAACAACTGTAGCCTGGATATTCAAAATACTATTGCTAAGCATCTGAAAGTAGACATCCAATTAAATTCCAGTTTTGAAACACCCAGTTTTTGGATTAAATTGCAAATCCTTCCATTTCTCCTGTTTTTACTTAAAAAGAGGTCCATGTCTGCTTATCTGTTTAGAATGCTATGTATTCACTGAGGTGGCACTGATTCCACCCTCTGTGGCCTGACTACATGCCTCCTTATCCTGGACACCTTCTGTGATCTGGGTTCATAATCATTTTCAGTCTGTTGAAAAGTTCGTATTTCTATAGCTTATTTCTTCTAGGTGTGACAGTTTTCAAACATTAAAAATGATAGAAATCAGAGATAACATGCTTAATCCTTTGACTAGCACACTGTTAAGTCCTAATGGATGGCCAGGATGAATAAAACTCCTCAGATGTTGATGCTGGCGTCAAAGTGCCTCACTGATGACTGCGCAGATTTCCCAGGGCCTGCTCTATGCGCCTGGAAAGAAAAGTCAAGCTCTAGAAAGTCAACGAGGACAGCTTAGACACCTGACAGCTTCACACTAGTAGAGATTTCACTTAACTGAGCTAAGAGCAGCCTTCATGCTAATGTCTTAACTCAGAGCAATTTTATCACCCTAAAACAATTGCTATGACTTCTTTTTTTTAACAATCTTAAGTAGAAAAAAATGTTTTTACTTTTACATGGAGGAAATTCTCTATCCTAAACTTCAAAGCTCAAGGTTTTCAGTGAAAGGCTGGAAGACTTCTACCAGTTGAAATGGATCACTTAATTTTTAAAAAGTCAACCATACAAATTCCACCACATTATTTCCAAAATACGTATATATATGTATACATTTATATTTATACATATAAATTTTCTTAAACAAAGTTCAAATTTTTAAAGATAAGTACAAATGAAGGACAGAAATTTACTTTATTTTAGACATATAAAATTCAAGCAGATCTTTTTACAAATATCCATTTTCTGTAAGAAAAAGTTAAGCTATTTTGAATTTTAAACAAGCATAAACGATAAGTGGAAATAAATCTTTACTGGGCTAACATTTGGATGGCCAAATGATCACACAGAGATCTTATCAATCAGGAATCATATCTTCTGATATATTTGTTCAACTGTAACTGTTGTGCTTAGTTCCTCAGTCATATTGGACTTTTTGAGACCCTGTGGACTGCAGCCCACCAGTCTGAAATATATATACATATATATATGTATATATATTTCAGAAATAACATGATTGAACTTGTGTGGTTGATTTCTTAAAAAATTAAGTGATACATTAAGTGATAGAAGGAATCTTCCAGTATTTCTGCAAAGATTTACTTTGTTCACAAATAGGATGAAAGAATATTACTTTATGATAATAGGAAACAATGAAAACTAAAAAGGATGAAATGAAAGAAAACAGACGTGGAGTTTTAGGTTCTCTGCTACCTTGATAAATTATACTGTGCTTATACATTCTTCCCCAGATTTGAAGATAAGCACCAAACCTGCATGATACACTTCAAAGCAACCAAACATTGGTGTAATTGAGAAAAATAGATAGAGAATTCTCATTTAATTAGTAATAATTATTCTGTCCATGTTACTGTGTTAATCTGAGAAATAGGAATAGCTTTTCTTATACTGGAAATTCTTTTATATTAGTATGATAATAATAGGAAAATAAATATACTCTTGCTCTTTGGTAATTAATATATTAAACAGACCATTTTCTAAATGAATAAGGACAAGCAACAGCATTCACTGCAGATGGTAACAAGAAACTAACTCATCCATTTGGTTAATTGGAATATATGTAAACCAAAAACAACATAAACAGAAGCCATTTTGACTCATGCAAGAGACTTGAGGGTGTTTCCATTTCTGTTCTAATTCAGTAGGAAACCTCAATGAACAAGAACTGCAGGCAACAGAAAGAAAAATTACATCATGCCTTTAAAATAAACTAGTCCAAAATATGTTCTTTAATATACAAACTACAGAGATGTTTAAAATATAGCAACATTCACTTAGCTTAATTGGTGATCTGAGTAATTCACAGACATTAATTCAGCACAAATGCACTGTTCTTCATAAGATATCCAAAATAAACTATGGGAAAGGTCATTTCTGCTTAATGATTTGGAATTCTTAAGTTTCATTTAAATTTAAAGAAATAAGGAAAATCATTCTTTGATGTTTTATGCACACAGATACGATGACTAGTTAACAGAAACTGTTTGATGGGTCTTCAGATATGGAAAAAACCTCTAATTTAAAATTAGATTATTTATCTATTGCCTAAATGTGACCTCTTTTTTTTTTTTTTATTGAGTCTGTGACTAGAGAATTTATTGTGATCCCTCATAAGTTCAAAGCATGTTTGAATTTAATACAATGCACAGTTTTCACAGTTAGAAATGACCAACTATCTAAGTGAAAGAACAGTCTTTTGGACTCTGTGGGAGAGGGAGAGGTGGGATGATTTGGGAGAATGGCATTGAAACATGTATAATATCATATATGAAGCAAATTGCCAGTCCAGGTTCGATGCATGATACTAGATGCTTGGGGCTGGTGCACTGGGACGACCCAGAGGGATGGTATGGGGAGGGAGGAGGGAGGGGGGTTCAGGATGGGGAACATGTGTATACCCATGGCGGATTCATGTTGATGTATGGCAAAACCAATACAATATTGTAAAGTAATTAATCTCCAATTAAAATATATATATTTATATTTTTAAGAAAAAAAAAGAAAAATACTCTTCTCCCAGAAACCTGAGTAAATTAAATTAAACAGTCAAGGAAGTCCAAATCCTTATCCCACATTGCTCTGCAGGGTCACCCCACTAATAGGGGTAGAGGACTGATGTGCAGACCCTTTCCCAAATGAGGGCCCAAGTTCCAGAGGCAAGTTATTCCTGAAGACAGCTATGGCCCCACACGTCGGTACGTACCATTGCAGGAGGGCAAGACCCGGTTCCATGCAGGCTTTCCGTCTCCTCCAATTACACACGTGATGGAAGATGGGTCAGCGATCTTGTAGCCAGAGTCACACTGGTACGTGACAGTTGAGCCGAGCTTGAAGTCGGTCCCAATCCTCGTCCCATTCATTATGTTTCCAGGGTCAAAACAGGCTTCCCGTGGTTTCTCTGTGGGATAAATGAATGCAAACTCCATGAGAGCAGGGATTTTATTTCTTTAAGTCTCCAGCAAATGAAAAATGCTCAAAAAGAAATTGATTGACTCATGGCCAAGTTGTTAATGTTCAAGTCAATGATTATCATAGAAAAACAGAAAAAACTCCTTTGATAAAATTACATTCCTCATTTTTCAAGTGACAATAAACTGCAGAATTCCTGTTGTGGTTGATTTCCTGACTTTTATATTTTATTCATAGTAAAATGAAATCACACCACATTTTAGGAAGAGATGCGAGAACTGGCTCCTCAAAAGGAAGTGGGCTTAATTCATGTGAGTTAAGGGTGATATTTTATGCTGGGAAGACGATCAAGGAAGGAAGTTCTGATCTTGTACTACCCTCAGTGAATCAATGATGCTAAACTTAGCTGGAAAACATGTTTCCTGATCCATAAGGGCCAGGCCTTGTGCCTGGAATGTAATAATTACCCAAGACAGTTCCATGCTAATTGCAGTACCTGTTGCAAGGAAGTGAGGGTGGATCATGTATCAGGCATTGAGCTGGATATCTTGCATGTTTCATTCAAATGTTCACCCACTTCTGCGACATGAGGATGATCTGGACACTGTTTTACATTTTGAGAATACGAAGCTCAAGATAGGCTAAATAATTTTCACAAAAATGCCCTGAGAAGTCCTGTCCAGTTATAGGACCACTAAAGGACACATTTGCTAAAAACCTTGTTGTTTAGTCACTCAGTCATGTCAGACTCTTTGCGACCCCATGGACTGCAGCATTTCAGGTTTCCTTATCCTTCACCATTTCCTGGAGTTTGCTCAAATTCCTGTCCATTGAGTCAGTGATGCCATTCAACCATCTCATCCTTTGCCATCCCCTTCT
This sequence comes from Capricornis sumatraensis, assembly GCF_032405125.1. Taxonomy (NCBI): domain Eukaryota; kingdom Metazoa; phylum Chordata; class Mammalia; order Artiodactyla; family Bovidae; genus Capricornis; species Capricornis sumatraensis. The sequence goes on along the minus strand of NC_091072.1, from coordinate 41,977,579 downwards.
CCTCTGGCCCTCAATCTTTCCCAGCATCAGGGTTTTCTTCCAGTGTGTTGGCTCTTCACATCAGGTGGCCAAAGTTTTGGAGCTTCAGCTTCAGCATCAGTCCTTTCAGTGAATATTCAGGGTTGATTTCTTTTAGAACTGACTGGTTTGATCTCCTTGCTGTCCAGGGGACTCTCAAGAGTCTCCTCCAGCACCATGACTCCAAAACATCAATTCTTCAGCACTCAGCCTGCTTTATGGTCTAACTCTCACGTCTATACATGACTACTGGAAAAATCATAGCTTTGACTAGATGAACCTAGCAAAATGATGTCTCTGCTTTTTAATACACTTTCTAGGTAGGTATTTCATAGCTTTTCTTCCAAGGCTAAAAACCTTTCTTCTTCCAAATATAAGTACAAAGGTGTCTTCTTTCTCTCACACAGTCTTGTAGCTGTGTTTTGTAGCTTGTGTCTTGGTAGCTTTAAATATTGTAAATATTCTATTTTAGCAGACCTTCCAAATATCTCTAAATCATGTATCTATATATCCTTCTGTTGCATATAATTCCACCATTTGAATTGCTTTCTGTTTGTGCTTTTCAACTTTGTTCACTCCATCAGCAAAGCCCCTTGTAACATCAGAAACCTTTGGAATGGAATTTTATAGCTTTTCAAGTGATCGATATAGATGTTATACTGAAATGTTTTTCTTTTCTTTTTTGGGGGGGTTGCAGTTAAGAAAATGCTGTTTGTTATGAATATGTGTGAGTGTGTGTGTGGAATGGGGTTATCATTAATAATACAGATATAGGCTCAAGGATAACTTGAGTGCATAAAATAAATATATGTTTCAGCTCCTTTCATTTTTTGACAATCTTTCCCCGAGGGCTAAGCACACAAATAAAGGATTTCTGGAGAGTATAAATGCAAAGCTTCATTTTACCTTTATGGGGAGTTGTGATCAATATGGATTATGTTCCCTTTTAAACATTTTCCCTCACTGAGTATCTGCCTACTGTGTATGTGTATTCAGTCACGTCTGACTCCTTGCAACCCCATGGACTGCAGCCCACCAGGCTCCTCTGTCCATGGAATTCTCCAGGCAAGAACGATGGAGTGGGTTGCCATTTCCTTCTCCAGGGGAACTTCCTGACTCTAGGATCAAAGAGACTCCCCTCTCTTGCATCTCCTGCATTGGCAGGAGGGTTCTTGATCACTGTGCCACCTGGCAAACTCACTGCCAGTGAGTAAATCCACACAGTGGTATTAGAGGATGCTCCTGGGAGACTGTGGCAAGGGAGCTGGGAAAGAGTAAAGATGAAATGAGCTCTGAAAACTGCATCTTGCATCCTCTGAGGAATGGTTTACATGCAGCAGAAGAGGGACAAGGCACAAACTTTGTAAAGTTTTGGAGGACAGAGAAGAGGCCTGTTTTTGGCTGCATTTATTCAATACTTCTCAGCATAGTTTTAATTGTCTCTGTGTCAACATCAGCCAAACAGAGATCTCTTTGGCAATGTTTCCCAATCTATTATAATCAACTATTAGAATATATTATTTACATACTTTTGTTAAAAGCACAACATAAATATATAAATATTATGTTATCATGAGTATCATATGTGCTATATAATCATATATATCATAGATAATATAACAATTATCACATATCATACCTCATTATCATGTGTATCATATACCATGTATACTATATTATCACACATATTAAACATTACCATATGCATCATATGCCGTATGTACTATATTAGCATATATAACATATTAAACATTATCATACATCATACATATCATATGCAATGCATAATATTTCAATTATCATACATAATATATCATATGTATACATTTTGGAAACCCCTCTAGGTCTTCTATTTTGCTTTGGTTAGAGTCTTGCAGCAAGAGCTGTGAACTCTGTTGGGACCCATGCTCTCTAATCACTTCATTAAAAACTGATTTGTTCAAGGAGTAGGGGACATTCTGATAATTCTTTGTAGCTTCCTCAAATCCCATAGAGAGCATAGATCCATTTATTTTAATCAAATAAGCGACAAATAAGCAAAACTGTGGTCACCGGAATAATCTTTCCATCAGCTTCCTTCCAGGAGAACATACCCAGCATCTAATAAATACAAGCACTGGTCTAGGGTATACATTTTTCTCCTATAAAATAACAGAGAAAAAATGCATTTCTCATGCCTGGTCAGCCTTTTTGATAATTTTTTGTTATAAATGTCTGTTGGTTTAGGGTATGTTTGGTTAAATAACACACCCTCAATTTTCTGCTCCATGTTGCTAATGGAGAGCTTTGAGGCCAGTTTTTCTTCATTTCTCCAAATGAACTGCATCGAATCTTTTGGTTCCATTTACTCAGTTGTCAGTTCAGGATGTTTCGTGATAAATCACGGTACTTTTTCTGCTTACAATTTGTCACAATTTCTAAGGAGATGACTTCATTACACAGTTCCTGTCAGTTCTGCTTAAGGACGCTTCCCAGAACTCTTGCCCTAGAGCCATGTCGATGGACTCTGCGGGGTCTCTGGGGTCACTGGCAGGACTGCCCCGAGGCTCCTTCGGGTCAAGTCCAACCGCCATGTCTGCTCTCTGCTTCCCTGACCAATGACAAATGCATAATCTTTTTTTTTTTTTTCCCTTGAAGTACAGTTGAGTTACAATATTATATTAGTTTCAGGTGTACCAACAGTATGGTGATTCACTATTTTTGCAGATTGAATTCCATCATAAGTTATTACAAAATAATGGCTTCAATTTCCTGTGCTGTGAACAACAGAGGATGGGATGGTTGGATGGCATCATCAACTAAACGGACATGAGTTTGAGCGAACTCCTGGAGATAGTGAAGGACAGAGGAGTCTGCTGTGCTGCAATCCATGGAGTGGCAGAGTCAGATACCACTTAGCAGCTGAACAGCAACAAAATAGTGGCTATAATTCCCTGTGGTGCAAAAAATGTCCTTGCTGCTTATCTACTTTATACGTGTGTGTGTTAGTCGCTCAGTCTTGTCCAACTCTTTGTGACCGCATGTACAGTAGCCTGACAGGCTCCTCTGTCCATGGGATTTTCCAGGCAACAATACTGGAGTGGGTTGTCATTTCCTTCTCCAGGGGATCTTCCCAACCCAGGAACTGAACCCAGGTCTCCTGTACTGCAGGCAGATTCTTTACTCTCTGAGCCACCAGGGAAGTAGTAGTTAGCTAATCCTGTACCCCTAGTTGGTCTCTCTCCGTTCCTTTTCCCATTCGGTAACCACCAGTTTGTTTCCTATGTCTGTGAGGCTGTTTCTGCTTTGCTTATACATTAATTTATATTATTTTTTAGATTACACTTCAGTTCAGTTCAGTTGCTCAATAGTGCACAATTCTTCGCGACCCCATGGACTACAGCACACCAGGCCTCCCGGTTCATCACCAACTCTTGGAGTTTACTCAAACACATGCCTCATGAACAGTATGAAAAGGCAAAAAGATAGGACACTGAAATACAAACTCCCCAGACTGGTAGGGGCCCAATATGCTACTGGAGATCAGTGGAGAAATAACTCCAGAAAGAATGAAGAGACACAGACAAAACAAAAACAACACCCAGTTGTGAATGTGATTGGTGATAAAAGTAAAGTCCAATGCTATAAACAACAATATTGCATAAGAACTTGGAATGTTAGGTCCATGAATCAAGGCAAATTGGAAGTTGGTCAAACAGGAGACGGCAAGAGTGAACGTTGACATTTTAGGACTCAGCGAACTAAAATGGACTGGAATGGGTGAATTTAGCTCAGTTCAGTTCAGTTGCTTAGTTGTGTCCAACTTTTTGTGACCCCATGAACTGTAGTACGCAAGGATCCCTGTCCATCACCAACTCCTGGATTTCATTCACACTCATGTCCACTGAGTCGGTGATGCCATCCAGCAATCTCATCCTCTGTTGTCCCCTTTTCCTCCTGCCCCCAACCCCTCCCAGCATCAGTCTTTTCCAATCAGTCAACTCTTTGCATGAGGTGGCCATAGTACTGGAGTTTCAGCTTTAGCATCATTCCTTCCAAAGAATACCCAGGGCTGATCTCCTTCAGAATGGACTGGTTGGATCTCCTTGCAGTCCAAGGGACTCTCAAGAGTCTTCTCCAACACCACAGTTCAAAAGCATCAGTTCTTCAGCTCTCAGCTTTCTTCACAGTCCAACTCTCACATCCATACATGACCACTGGAAAAACCATAGCCTTGACTAGATGGACCTTTGTTGGCAAAGTAATATCTCTGCTTTTGAATATGCTATCTAGGTTCATAACTTTCCTTACAAGGAGTAAGTGTCTTTTAATTTCATGGCTGCAATCACCATCTGCAGTGATTTTGGAGCCCCCCAAAATAAACTCTGACACTGTTTCCACTATTTCCCCATCTATTTCCCATGAAGTGATGGGACCAGATGCCATGATCTTAATTTTCTGAATGTTGAGCTTTAAGCCAACTTTTTCACTCTCCTCTTTCACTTTCATCAAGAGGCTTTTTATTTCCTTTTCACTTTCTGCCATAAGGGTGGTGTCATCTGCATATCTGAGGTTATTGATATTTCTCCCAGCAATCTTGATTCCAGCTTGTGTTTCTTCCAGTCCAGCATTTCTCATGATGTACTCTGCATAGAAGTTAAATAAGCAGGGTGACAATATATAGCCTTGACGTCCTCCTTTTCCTATTTGGAACCAGTCTGTTGTTCCATGTCCAGTTCTAACTGTTGCTTCCTGACCTGCATATAGGTTTCTCAAGAGGCAAGTCAGGTGGTCTGGTATTCCCATCTCTTTCAAAATTTTCCACAGTTTATTGTGATCCACACAGTCAAAGGCTTTGGCATAGTCAATAAAGCAGAAATAGATGGTTTTCTGGAAATCTCTTGCTTTTTCCATGATCCAGCAGATGTTGGCAATTTGATCTCTGGTTCCTCTGCCTTTTCTAAAACCAGCTTGAAGATCTGGAAGTTCACGGTTCATGTATTGCTGAAGCCTGGCTTGGAGAATTTTGAGCATTACTTTACTAGTATGTGAGATGAGTGCAATCATGTGGTAGTTTGAGCATTCTTTGGCATTGCCTTTCCTTGGGATTGGAATGAAAAATGACCTTTTCCAGTCCTGTGGCCACTGCTGAGTTTTCCAAACTTGCTGGCATATCAAGTGTAGCACTTTCACAGCATCATCTTTCAGGGTTTGAAATAGCTCAACTGGAATTCCATCACCTCCACTAGCTTTGTTCGTAGTGATGCTTCCTAAGGCCCATTTGACTTCATATTCCAGGATGTCTGGCTCTAGGTGAGTGATCACACCATCATGATTATCTGGCTCAGATGACCATTATATCTACTCTTGTGGGCAATAATCCCTTAGAAGAAATGGAGTAGCCATCATAGTCAACAAGACTGCGAAATGTAGTACTTGGATGCAATCTCAAAAATTACAGAATTATCTCAGTTCGTTTCCAAGGCAAATCATCCAATATCACAGTAATCCAAGTCTAGGCCCCGACCAGTAATGCTGAAGAAACTGAAGTTGAATGGTTCTATGAAGACCTACAGGACCTTTTAGAACTAACACCCAAAAAAGATGTCCTTTTCATTATAGGAGACTGGAATGCAAAAGTAGAAAGTCAAGAAACACCTGGAGTAACAGGCAAATTTAGCCTTGGAGTACAGACTGAAGCAGTGCAAAGGCTAATAGAGTTTTGCCAAGAGAACACACTGGTCATAGCAAGCACCCTCTTCCAACAGCACAAGACTCTACACATGGACATCACCAGATGGTTGACACTGAAATCAGACTGATTATAGTCTTTGCAGCCAAAGATGGAGAAGCTCTAAACAGTCAGCAAAAACAAGACCGGGAGCTGACTGTGGCTCAGATCATAAACTCCTCATTGCCAAATTCAGACTTAAATTGAAAAAAGTAGAGAAAACCACTAGACCATTAAGGTATGACCTAAATCAAATCCCTTATGATTATATAGTGGATATGAGAAATATATTTAAGGGACTAGATCTGATAGACAGAGTACCTAATGAAGTATGGAGGGAGGTTCATGACATCGTACAGGAGACAGGGATCAAGACCATCCCTAAGAACAAGAAATGCAAAAAAGCAATATGGCTGTCTGAGGAGGCCTTACAAATAGCCCCTGAAAAGAAGAGAAGCAAAAAGCAAAAGAGAAAAGGAAAGATATACCCATTTGAATGCAGAGTTCCAAAGAATAGCAAGGAGAGATAAGAAAGCCTTCTTCAGTGATCAGCGCAAAGAAATAGAGGAAAACAACAGAATGGGAAAGACTAGAGATCTCTTCAAGAAAATTAGAGATACTAGGGAACATTTCATGCAAAAATGGGCACAATAAAGATTCTATTTTTAAGTGATAAAATTGTAAACTGTAATAAAGATCAGAAAATTTGTAGATGTTAGTGTTTTGGAAGAAGTAAATTAATTTTCTACTTAAAAATCATATCAATAAATGCAAGTTCGTTAAAAGGTTAACAAGAGTTGAAACAGTCTAAGTTTTATTTTATAATTCTGGTAACTAATAACTAACTGACACACTTAAACAAACATATGCATACATATACATATTCACTATTTTTATAAAGCCCTCAGACACGACTGAGCGACTTCACTTTCACTTTTCACTTTCCCCGCATTGGAGAAGGAAATGGCAACCCACTCCAGTGTTCTTGCCTGGAGAATCCCAGGGATGGGGGAGCCTTTTGGGCTGCATCTATGGGGTCGCACAGAGTCGGACACGACTGAAGTGACTTAGCAGCAGCAGCAGGACTATTGTCAGCTATAAGTTGGTAAGTCCTTTTCTCTAATTCTTTGTAAGGTGCCCTGTGTTTTCCTTGTTAACATGAGAAATAAATTTGAAAATATATATATATTTATTTTCATTACCCCGAGGGCAAAATGCTTAGGTTGGGGTGGTTTTTGCTTGTGAGTTTTCTGTGTGTTTTCTCTGGATGCTGGTGACAGTGGGTGATAGACCCCAGAGAAGTGGGCAACACTCATCATGTGACCAAAGCAGAAAGATGTGAGCAGAATCAGTGCTTGTGTGTGCGTGTGTCCCTGTGTGCTCAATCGCTCAGTCATGTCTGACTCTGCAACTCTGTGGACTGTTACCAGGCTCCTCTGTTACCATTCCCTCCTCCTGGTATTTTCCCGACCCAGGGATCAAACCCATGTTCCTTGTGTTTCCTGCGCTGGCAGGTAGGATTCTTTACCACTAATGCCACCTGGAAAGCCCTGGGATCAGTACTTATGCCCCATCAAACCAACACCATAGGTGAAAGGACAGGGAAAGGGCAATCAATATTTTACATTTTGAAAAATACTGAGATAAAACTAAGCTGGTTGATGTACTTATATAGAGTCATCCTAGAGAAACAAGATAGTAAAATAATCTTAAAATAGTCCTTAATTACTTCAATTATTCATTGCATGTGCTAAGTCACTTAAGTTGTGTCTGATTCTTTGAGACCCCATGGACTGTAGCCCCCATCTGCAGGTTTCTCTGTCCATGGGATTCTCCAGGCAAGAATACTGGAGTGGGTTGTCATTTCCTCCTCCAGGGGATCTTCCTGACCCAGGGATTGAACCCTCATCTCTTATGTCTCCTGGATTGACAGGCAGGTTCTTTACCACCAGCACCAATCATAATTTATCTTTAAGTGGCCATGAGTCTGGAGAAAAAACAAAAACAAAACTTCCTCCCCTACTTTCTTTTCTTTTGGCTAAGGTAGAAATGCATGTTGGAAATTTCTTCTCCTCTGGAGAGATTGGAACCTCCTCCCTAGACAGGTGAGAAAGATGTCAGAATTTTATGCATTAAAGAGATAGGCAAGATTTTATAAATAAATGTTTACAATGAAAGCAATTCTGATACAAATTACTTTCCTTGCCAGTTAAGCTGATCACCGTACCTTTAAATTCAATGGCAAACCCCGACAAGCCCACAGAAGCATCGCTTCGAAACGCCAGAAAAAGACTATTTCCGCTGCTCTCAATTCTTTCTGGGGCTTGAGAACCCTGGAAACTTCCAATGAGAGGGCTGTTGGAGTCCTCTCCTTCATAGATGTGCAGGAAATCATAGCTGGGCTCCATGTTGAAACTGAAAGGAAAGAATATTGATGAGTTTCCGTATCTCCTGTGTGTCTCTCTTCTTCCCAACTATCAAGTCTCTGAGAGCATACAGCGATTGTATTTGCCTTTGTATTTTAACTTTTAAAAAGCAGGATGATCCAAAACCTAAATACAATAATAATCAAAATGGCAATAAATACAACAGACATCAATTATAACAAATATTAGTAGTATTTTACATAACAACCATTATCTTCAATACAGTATGATTTGAAGATATTATAGATACAGTGTCTCTTCCCTGTAACTGTGATATTTCTAATGAATGCAGTTTAAAGGAAGGTGGTTCAGAAATGATGCATTTCCACTGATATTTGATTTTTATGTGAAAATATTTTTAGTTTAGTAATATATATCCTTGGTGTTTGGGCTTACCTGGTGGCTCAGATGGTAAAGAGTGTGCCTGCTGTTAATCCTTGGTGTTGCTGATGATTCTTAAAGTTCAAAAATATTTTTGGTTCTTTACTTTTAAAATTGTAATTGCCTCTGCTTGCTTAGGTAATTCGGCCAATATTTGCAGTCCTTACAATGGTACAAAGTGTGGAAGTCAAATCTCACGTCATTTCACCATGGCTGAATGTTCCAATTTTCTCTCCCTTCTCCCTCCTTCTTCCTCTCTCCCGTTCCCACCCTCTGTATTTCTCTGTCTCTCTCATAATGTGAACACCCTAATAATTTCCCGTGTCTGACAATTAAAGTCCAAAGCTCTCAAGTGGAATATGGTTTGAAATGTCTCTGCCATTTACGGCAATAAGGATGACAATAATCTAGGAACTTGAAACATACGTCCACTCTGAAGTGAAAGACTGAACTTGGTTCAGGCATCTAAGAGTGGGGTCAGAATAGCAAATACAGCAGACAGAGGCTCAGCTGTAGCCCATTTTGCCTGGCCCTCCTCTGTCCTGGCACCTCTAAGTCAGATACTTTAGGGTCCTTAACGTGGACCAGTCCAGGCAGCTTCCACTCTCTTTCCTTTCCTTTGGCGACATATTTAGATATACAAGGATGGAGAGAGTCAGGCATTTTTAGATATTATCAGAAACACATACTGTTGTTTAAGTAGCTCAAATTTATCTGGAGATTCAAGTAATAAAGCATGAAGCCTAGGTCCCTCCCAAAGCTGCCCCTGGGTTCTGAAGGGTGCAACATGGGAGATGGCCATGGACCCCACATGAGTGTGCTACCTGCATCTGCACTTCTCCGCCCTACTCCCCATCAGGGTGCCCCCACTCCCACGTGAGCACATTTACTCAAGGAGTTTGTTAAAGGTTTCAGAGCCTGCTTATCTGATAAGTTCCCTGAAGTTGGAAACGAAGAGGAAGTAAAAGATTGGAATGATTGCAGAGTGAATAAAGAGGCCAAAAGGAATCGCAGTGACCCAGCAGAACGTGATGGTAATAACAGTTTCAGTTAGAATAGTTTACAAGGGTGTTTTTAGATTCTGATCACGCGACACCCCTGTAACTGGCAGAACTAATCATTATGATAGATTATTCTGAATGATGGAAATTCGGTTGGGCACAAACAAGTACATTCTACCTGCCCTCTGCTTTGGATGCCCATCACGTATGCCCTGAGGTCTGAAATGATTCCTGTAAGTAGTGATGGTGCCTTTGGTTAAATCCTGTCTTATATCTATCTACACCAGATGCACAGACCTACACACTCCGAGAACAGGTAGGCGTAAGTCTGGCTACGCTTTTAAACCAAATTCAATTTGGGTTCCAATATGTGAGTGGCATCCGCCCCAAAGTCTACAGAAGTTTTGATAAAACACTCCTCCCCCAAGACTCCCGAGTACAGGACGAGCCTTGAAGTGCGCGTGCGTGTGCTCTAGGCCCTGTCATTCTTTGTCACTGTCCCCTTTGTTTCTGTCTCCTCCAGGTTCCCCCCACCCCCCAGCTGACTGCAGTCTCACTCTTTAAAAGTGTGTCCTGGGCAGCTGGTGCCAATAGCAGCCTCTTTGCCAAAGTCCTTGAGCATCTCTGCTCCCAGCTGGTACCCTGGCTTCCTCCCTCTCTCTACTCAGTAAATCTAGGAGCTGAGGTCCCAGAAAAATGTCGCACCCGAGCACACACAAGCTGCCCATTTCTTAGAAGATGTCCCAGACATGCAAGTTTCTGGGACACCCAGCCAGTGAAGGATTCCAAAATCTTAGAATCAGAAGAAAACTTGGAGATTTTCTAGGTCAACCTTCTTCCAGGGAGGTGCACAACATTAAGTGAAAAACTACTTGCATAATATAAAACTGCCTTATATATTGTCAGATGACTCGTGCTGTGGGAAACTTGATAATGAGTCACTCTCTGTGACTCGAAGCAGGAAACGCCTACAAAAAGGGTTCTGTGCCCTCTAGAATGCTTTTAATTGTTAATTTACTTTTAATCCCCTGGCAGCAGAGGTGTCTCCTGATTCTGAGAAAGGCTCCATTAGAATTTAGCATTAACAAAAATCATAAGGATACTCAAAAACATAACCTAGCAAATGTTCACAGCCTTTGTGTAACAGCCAAGTGGCATAATAAAGTACTCGTCATTTGGTAAATTTATAGCAGCTTGAGTAAACTCAGGAAGTGATGGCTTATCAAACTACTTAAAATTCAGAGTCACAGAGGCTTAAATTTACCCTGAGTCAGATCTCATCAAGAAGAGAAAGCAGAGGAAGATGAGCACAACCAGCCCTGGAATACTGATATAAACATCTCAATGAGAGAAACGTGTTCAATTGACAGATAAATAAATATAATTAGACCACTCTGCCTTGAAGAGCTGAGACCAATAGGACAGCATATAGAACCATTTTTCTTTTATCACTTTATTTAGTTCAAAAATCAAAATGTAAACTTGGAAAATATCTTGGGATTTGGAAAGATGCAATTATTGTATGCCAGATATTAATAATGTGATAGTTCTATAGAATTTATATTTGTAATATAAGCATATTATGATTTGAACTTTTACCGTTTAATTTAGCAGAAAGAAGTTACCATTTTTTAAAAAGGACTAATGTTTATTAATTGAAACTTTATAGCATTGAAATTTGGGGAATTTGTGTTTTCAGAGTTCTAGCAAGTCTTGAGTATTTTAATGATTATTAATAACAACACCACCTTGGGGACATCAGACAGGACGTCCTTGGAAATGGATTAGTATCCATGCACTAAGGGAAATATGAGGCACTGATGAGAAATTACACCAAGTATATCCGTGTGTCAGCCGCTCAGTTGTGTCTGACTCTTTGTGACCTCGTGGACTATAGCCCACCAGGCTCCTTTTGTCCATGGGATTTTCCAGGCAAGAATCCTGGAATGGGCTGCTATTTCCTCCTCCAGGACTTCTTCCTGACCCAGAGACTGAACCCTCCTCTCTTGCACTGGCAGGCAGATTCTTTACCACTGAGCCACCTGGGAAGCCACAAGTATATCTAAATCACTCCTTTATTTTCTTGAATATTCTATTAATTAAGCCCTCTCATGTAGAACACATTGCAAAAATGTGTGCAAGATAGTATTTAAAAGTAATTCCTACCACATCATGTGTATCCTAATTCAAGTAGAATGTTGAAAAGCAAAACAACCGATTTCCATGTTTGTCATCCTGCAGCCGGATGCTATCCCTTTTAGGTACAAGACCTCGGGCTTCACCAGATGTGAAATTGAAGGCCCTCTGAAAGGATGAGTGCATTCATCTCCAGGTGTGACATTTAAAGTCTTGCTACAAGGAGGGAGTCCACAAAGCACGGTACCTTTTGAATATCAGGGCAATGACGAAGTCCGGGTTCACCCTCACCCTCCAGTCGCACTCCTTCCCAGGCGGGTAGGGCTGTGGGTAGTTGGGGGACAGGATGACCCCCGCGGGCCCGGTCAGGTTTCCTCCGCACGCCGCTGCCACGGGGAGAGAGGGACGCGGTCAGTGGGAGCTCGTCAGAGGCTGCACGTGGCGTTATTAAGCTGACCCAGGAGATCTGCACATTTTTAATGTGATCATTACCAAATTTTATATACCATCCCACTTCATTTTTAAGGAGGATTATCAATGCTGGCAAATGAAATGTGCATCTTATACTTGCAAACTTTACCCAATTAAACTGGATAGGTTACCCAAATACCCCACACTTCTGTCAAGTACACTATAAATATAAGGAGAAAAAAAAAAGAAACTTGGAGAGGGTAAAATATCTCCATTGATATCAGTTCATGGCCATGTCAATTCTTTGGTCATTTCTTGTGGTTTACAAAGAAGTCATTGCTCACTTACTCTAGGAAGTTTGCTTCAAATGGTATAATTGATCATTCACCTCCTGTTCACTTTTGTAACCCTAAGCCTAGGAGTTTTTGATCATAATAAGTATGCAGGAAATATATGCTGAATAAATGAAGATTTGTTATTTCATAGATTTCTCACAGTCCTCTGCTATATGCAGGGCTTCGGGTATTGTGCCCAGATTTCAAAATGACAAAACTTAACAAGTAAGATTTAGGTGATATCTGAGGCTTGGCAGAAAGTTAAAACCCCTAAAAATATAATTTTGTCACAGTGCTTAGTATGTTTTTATCAGGAAGAAGCATTTTAGATGATAGTAATAAATTTAATGTTTTCTGCAATCTTTAATCACAAGTGTTTACGTAAGTCAACGATTATGTGGTTGATCATTGCCAACAGGCAAGACGGTCTTCATTCTTCAGCCTGAAAATTTGGGGGGTATTTACATTTAGTAGATAAGACTTCTGTTAAAGCTTCTATGCTGTGGAAGTTATTAAAACAATGCAAAATTGACACACACGCTAATTTTAGATAGATAAAAACTACTAGGTTAAAGGTTTTCATATGGAATACTGTGAATTGTCACCAAGTTGTTCTAAAAGAAAAAAAAAATCACCCTGATTAAATTGTACTGTTCCCTCTAAACTGTATACCTTATTTTACTTCATTGATTATGTACATATTCAGGGGAACAAACAAGTAGAGAAGGGAATATGCTAATTACTGATAATTCCCACATAAATACACAGGGACTTTTTTTGAAAACAAGATGAAGATGTACACTTTGTAATCTTCTGAGATGAATGTGTCTTTAAATATCCATTTAACATACTGAAAACTTAACTTTCCATAAGACAAAATCTAACGAATCCCAAGATATTTAGTTATAACTTTAGTTTCATCAAAGGCAAACTCTGAATAATATCACAGGAAATATTTATAATAAATTCTTAAAGATGTACTCTCAAGAGCAATTCGATATAATTTTCTCAAAAATGATTTCAATCACATTTCCCCTAGCATGTAGTTTTATTTTAATAAATGGTGTGGAAACAATCAGCTAAGTGCAAAGAATCAGACAGGACTTAGTGACTGAACGGCAACCACAGAGTGGCTCTCGCAGGACAAGAGGCCACCTCCCCAGAATCAAGTGGACGCTGACAGCGTGGTACACCTGAGCCTGAACAAACAGAGGAGGTGGTGCTGAGGTGGGGAGGGAGGCACCTGAGGGTCTCAGGCAATGCTGCTCCATGCAGGCTTGAAAAGAACAAACTTGGCAGATTCAGGGCACCGTGTACAAGGGAGCCACCAGCAGGAAGAGTTCAGGATGAGACCCAAATATCAATTTATAAGAAACAAAGGGAAGATCCTGTCTTAGTCACACCAGTCCCAGGGGGCATCTTCAAATGAGGTTATTTAAAGACTTGTGGAATTAAGCAGGACCATCTTGCTGGGTTTGTTCTCTCTTCTGATGGGGGACTCTTCATTTTAGTCTCATCAGGTTTTCATTAGCAAACTTGCACAATATTTTGGATAGGATTAGATTTAGTATCAAATGCAATTCAGACACTCTAGAAATTCTCCAGGGGGAATGGACATAAAGATAAATCCTCAAACCCATATCAACCAACAGGCCCTTGTTCGAAATCCTCAGGGTCACTCCCGACACACGGGATAACGAGTTCATCCACTAAGATGTGCAGCAGCATTCTTTAACTAGACACATCGCTACTTCTGCACCAAAACATTTCAATGTTCACACCACTAAATGGGATAAACAGTGTCAAAACAGTTACCCTGTAGACCAGGGCAGGATGGTGCCACCGATTGTCTGCAAACTTAGAATGTATTTTTGCTTTGCAGAGCTCTTTAGAACTTGAACTTGGACAAAAGGTATTGTGGGCTACTTGAGAAATCTGAAACTGTGGACATGGTCGAGAGACACTTTATTCAGAATCAGGAAGTAGTGAGAGTCCTCTGGTCCCAGTTCCAGGGGTGCCTCCATCATAGGAGTCCTTTGTGAAATGAAGAGTGTGGCATCCAAGCAAACCATAAGAAGGGTGAGCAGTCAGTGACAAGCTGGTGAAAACAGGAGTAACATACGAACAGGGGAGCAGCTGAGAGATTTCATGAAAGCATGAGAGAGAGAGAACAGCAAATAGGAGGGAAAAATACACTAAGAATAAAATGGGAAAATGTTGGCCTCTCAATAGGAAAGAGCAAATTCAAGCGGCCAATGAGACTATGAAATTAAAAACAGTTCAATCTCACTACTAATTTAATATGCCAATTTAATCACCAAAGAATCTTCATGTCCTGCTCGTATTATGAGATTAACAAATACCATATATAGCACTATTTTTCTGAGTTGGGGAAAATAAACAATAATACGATGGCTGATGATGATTAAATTGGGCAATCTTTCTGGAAAAGTTTTCCAAACTCTAGAAATAGATAAGTTTGTACAACTATGTCATTCATAAAAAATCATGGATGTGTTCTGCAGCAGTGTTCATTTCAACAATTTCTGTGAGAGGGAAAAGGCTGAAACACCTAACTCTGCACTGAGGAGGGATTAGCAGGATCAACATTGGTCATTATTGATCCAGAGAGCAACTCTGTAGGCAGAAATGTTAATTAGTAAAAAGATAAGGACAGTAAAAGATACTCATCCTGTACTGGTAAATAAAAAGCATAGTTTACAAAATAATCATTCAGGGTGCTATCATTTAAAAATATTTTAAAAATAGGTAATATATACATAAAATAACTATAACACTTACATATGCATGTTTATGTGAATAGCAGTTGCCCTTAGGTAAAAAGGTGACAGTGTTTTTTCATCTTTTTTCTTAACTGTAGCTTATAAAACTTATACAAAAACATGCAATGTTTTAATAAGGAAGAAGCAAAAAAAAAAGTAAAAAATGTCTTGTTTCAGCAGAACAGAACTTAGATGAGCACCAAAGCATGACCACCACTAAGGTGGACCACTGTCTTACAAAAGCATAGTCTCTTTTCTGAGGGAAAAATGTTCACAGTGGGATAAAAAGATACTCATTTATTCCCAAATATGTGCTTTCCATTTTTGTGCTACATAATATCTATGTGTGTGGGTGGTTTTTGTTGCCAATACAATTGATATTCTATTGCCTGGGAGTGATGTTAGCTTATCCATGGAGCAGATACTCAAGAAAGATGAAGTGTTATCTGTTTTCATTGCTGAGAACTGGTTTACCTAGTCACTGATCAAAGTTAGATAACTAAGAGGCAAACCCAAAAAAGACCATAGATTAGTTGGGAAGGTGGTCAAATTTTATAATGAATTGTTCAAATGAATGTAAACCAAGAAATTATCTTCAAGAGATTAACTGGTAATTGTATTGCTTCTTTATATACTCCTCCATAAGCTTAAACTCACGCAAATTGAGGAAAAAAGATGCCTTTCCTGATTTAAAAACAGACCAATGGTTTAACATGTTGGTTGCACTTAAGGTAATTACCCCACTTTAAAAAAGGCACACGAAGAAATCTGGCGCATCTCCTGATGACTCAGCTTGAGATGAAATGCATGACAGTGCTCACAGAAGTCGTGGAATGAAAATGCGGCACAGAACATTAAATAAGCACGGTAGCTCTCTGACAGGCCTGCACATGCTAGTAAGCAGAGCTGTCAATCCCATCTATCTCCAGACTCCTGCAAGCACTCTGCAACAAGTTAAGAGCTGCACATTATAGCGCCATGGGACCACTGGGAATTTTTTCACTACTGTGCATTATGGCAATAGAAATCATTTTAAGTCACAAAATTCCCTCAAGGTCACCCGATGCAAAATGGGCCATTAACTGTGTGCATATCGCTTCATTATCACTTCCTATCTTTGCAGATTAATTCAATTTTATATTTTTAAGACAGATTATAAGGAAGTACAAATTACCCTGTGACAGTTCATTAAAATAATAAAGGTTTTTAAAAAAAATTAAGATGGGCTACCATAAATAGTTATTTATGGCAAAATATTTAACTGAATGGACAATTTAACTGAATGAATAATTACTGTTTATAAAAAAATGTGTCTTTCCTTAAAACCATATTTGTGATAGAATAGGGGACTTCCCAGGTGGCTCAGTGGTAAAGAATCTGCCTGCTAACGCAGTAGACACAGGTTCAGTCTCTGGATAGGGAAGATCCCCTGGAGGAGGGAAAGGCAACCCACTCCAGTATTCTTGCCTGGAGAACCCCAGGGACAGGGGAGCCTGGCAGGCTACAGTCCATGGGGTCACAAAGAGCTGGACACGACTGAGTGACTGAGCACGCACAAGCACGTATCTTGGATGTTGGTTGTTCAGATTAAGGTCTGCAACACCATTTGTTTTCTTCTTAATAAGGTCAAACCACAAAATTCTAGTAAATTTCAGAAAGAAGTCTTTCTTTTTATCCATATATTGACATAAGCAGTATAATTTCTAGGTTTTAGGATTCTATTAAAAATGTACTGCTATTACAGAAAAATTATCTAAAAAGAGAACATATTCTTTATTGAGTAGGCTTTGCTTAAGGGCACATTTCTATATTAAAAATAAGAACAACAATGGTAGGGTTATGAATTTTCAGCCACCCAAAATTTTAAATTAGAGTAACTTGATTGATCTGTATTTTTATAAGATTTGTTAAGGATAGGAAATTTTAGGTAAATGTCAATTACTGTACATTAAGTAAACTACTTCCTTTATTTCACCTAATAAAATAAATTTTAAAGGTTTATAATAAAATTTCAATGTAATCTCAGAAAACCTGAGGGTATGCAAGAAACTCTTGAGAAATACTTCTGAAGAACAATACATTTTATAGAGCAATTTTAATGATAACAGGCACTCCTTCCCCAATTTAAAACTGCTATATTCCATTGCATAATACCTATGCATATAGGAGGGTCTGGTTGCCAAAAGAATCGGTTATTCAGCTGCACACAGGTGATTTTAGCTTGCCCTTGGAGCTGGTACCCGGGGTCACACTGGAAGGTGATGGTGTCCCCAGGTTCTCTGCTGTCCCCGTAGCGGGTACCATTTTGAGGCATACCCGGATCGTTGCAGGTGGATGCGATGGATGCTAGAACAAAGAGACAACATCACATTACTGACTGGAGACGTGATCCCTACACTCTTTGATCGGCATAATGAGTTACTTGTCCACATGTGAACATTTTTTTTTTCCTCTCGAGAATATATTCAATAACCTGCATCTTGATTATGTTTCCTTTGAACAGATGCTAGAAAAATCCTGATGAAAATTCAACCAATTATGGAAAATATTAAGGATTTATATGATGCTATGCACACACACTCATTTCCCTTTGATTTTCTCAACAATATTTTAATGAAAATATATGCCACAATTTAAATAATCTGCGAGCCCCAGTCTCAAGGAAACTTGGAGAAAATAAGATAGGATATATTCTCTTTCGGTTGATGCCTTCTCTGTGACAACCAGCTAAGATGACCCAAACCCTCTTAAACTGTTTTGTCCAAAAACACCTTTAGTTCTTTAAAAATATTTTAAATTCTCCTTTAATCTAAAGAATGTTTTTACTAACCCGATAACTGTAGGATCAATAGATCTTTCTGTTCTCATTTCCCCCTCAATGCTGTTAATGTATTACAATTTTCTGCTTTCCAGTTTTCCTACTTAATCTCACAGTCTGGAATGACTTTAAGATCATCCATCTTTGATGTCCTAACATTTCACAATATGATCTGATTATATTTCCAGTATTGGAAAGCTCTCAGATGTTTCTTCCTATCTTTTCAGCCCACAGACTCTCAGAAATGAAATTCAGTCTCACTAGGGTCCTACTGGCAGATGCTTTCAGGGGAAAGTAAAGTGAGAAAGTCACCCAGTCGTGTTCAACTTTTTGCAACCCCATGGACTATAGCCTACCAGGCTCCTCTGTCCATGGAATTCTCCAAACAAGAGCACTGGAGTGGGTTGCCATTCCTTTCTCCAGGGGATTTTCCTGACCCAGAGATCTAACCTGGGTCTGCTCCCAGGACAAAGCCAACCCCTTAATCTCATGGCCTTTCTGCATCTCACATTACTTTGGTGACTCTGAGGATCCCTTATTGTCCTGCATTTTCAGTGATATATTTTAAAAAGCTAAACTTAATCATATCCACCATGTTTGGCATATTTTCAGTGGCTATGTTTCCAGAGAACTTACTTAACTGTCATACTGGCCCTTGCAGACCCTCCATTTCAGTTCTATCTTAATCCCACTGCATGAAGGCTGGCTTATCATGCCTGTCATCATTGCCATTATAATTGTTAGTGTTTTGAGTAGGAGAATTTTACTTGAAGGAGAGTTCTCAATAAGTATCAAAAAAGTAGGTTTTTCAATGGGAAGAGAGCAGGAAATGCTGAGTCAGAGCCACTGAGGAAGATTCTCTCAGTTCCCACTCTCATTAGCGGCAAAGATCAGCAGGCGAGGCAGAAAGCAAGCGCATCTCCCTGAAAGAAGACCAGCTCAGCAGTGGAATGCAGAACGGACCTGAGGACACAAAGCTGCTAGCTAGGATGCCAGGAGTGTCACACCCATAACCCACAACTCTTTACAATAGAGAAGAGGAATTAGAGAATTGAAGCACCAGAATCACAGCCTGTTGTGGCCATCACCTAGGCAACACAATGGTGCTTCCATGGAACTAGTATTTTGCAAGCGATCAATCTTGAGTTTACTATTTGAGCAACTAAAGAATCTAACTGTGCTCTGTTGTTGCTGAGATTTCTCTGGGCTTCAGGAAAAAGACATAAGCAAATCCTATTGTACCTTTTCAATCTTGTCCATTGGACTAAATTTCACATCTCCGAAAGAAACTTCATTCTTTACTCAAGCAAGTGGTCACATGATTACATACTCATTTCCAAGTGAGAATTAATTTAATATAGCATTATATTAGTATTAAAAGTTAATTATCTATTAAGGAAAGAGATCAACCCAGTCAATCCTAAAGGAAATCAACCCTGAATATTCATTGGAAAACTGGTGCTGAAGCTGAAGCTCCAATACTTTGGCCACCTGATGTGAAGAGCTGACTCACTGAAAAAGACCCTGATGATGGAGAAGATTGAGGGCAGGAGGAAAAGGGTCAACAGAGGAGATGGTTGGATGGCTTCATCGACTCAATGGACATGAGTTTTGAGCAAACTTCAGGAGATAGCAAAGTACAGGGAAGCCTGGCGTGCTGTAGTCCATGAGGTTGCAAAGAGCCAGACATGACTTAGCTGACATGCCAAGACATAACTTGGCAACAACAGCTCTTAGTAAATATCCATAGTAATACTTCTATGATAAATAAGTACATATTACTAAAATAATTTAAAAATAAATCTTTAGAAAAAAAGCCAGGAGATCATTTATGAGTCTCACTGTAATTTTTTAAAAGAGATATGATTTTATTACTTCTCTTTCCAAATTTTTATTCAATATTCATTAAAAGCAAAAGCACATTACTCAGTAAAGAAGCTTTACACAAAGATGCACAGATTTTGTACATAAGAAGAATTTCAAAAGACACATGAGTTTGCATGATGAGTGTTCTGCACAACACTTTTCTGTAGGTTATTAATAGGTGTCTGGTCTACTAACACTAACAAATACCACATCCTCCAACTCTCTCTTGTAGGTCTCCATTGTATTTCAGGGATTAAAGGCTCAGAGAATAAAGAAACTTAAAAAAATAATGTAATACAGTGTATTCTAAATAAATGTAATTATAGAACATGTTTTCTCCATAGACTTCTTCAAATCCTCCCAAATAAAGATCCACAGAATATCAGTATATAAAATAGTGGCTTGCACTAAGGGTTATATATCCTTTAATAGGATGAAATTTAATTCAGTTTTGAAAGAGATTTCTACTTCTAAAGCAAATTTTCACTCTGAATATCTATAATAATAATAATAGAGCATGGCATTAAAAATTTATGTACTTATGTAGTTCATATTGTATGAACTATAGCATCTATATACTCAACCAGAAAATCAACAAAAGGCATGAAAAAACAGAAATACAGCATCTACATAATTAGCTAAACTTATGCCAATTACATGAAAATGTGAATTGTAGTAAAATGGTTCTACACCTGGGCTTAATGGGGAGGTCTTCATATGGCTTGTGTTTCTTTTAAAAACTGAGATTTCCAATAAATGAATCATGAAGGCTTAGCTGAATTGAACTCCAAACTCTTACTCTTCCCTTTTAGAATTACAAAATAAAAATAAAATGTTCCTAGGGTACTCTAGATTGGATTAAAAAAAAAACAAAAACAAAAAACAATGAGACGACATGAGGAAAAAACAAACAATTTAAAACAATGCACTGGGGAATATATTGGCTGTTTTTGTTTGTTTGTTTGTTTGTTTTTTTAATAAACACCGTTTTATTTCCCCCAGTTACGCATTGTGGAAAAATGCTTTCTGGTAATGACAGTAAAGCTTCTTTGGAGACTAATATGAGAGCCTCCAACCAACTACATTTCTTTAGGGCCAGAAATTGCTTTTCCACCTTCAGGGTCACGCAGAGTCATGGATGTGGCATACACGCATTTCCTTTTCATGACTGCATTCTTTTATGTGCTGTATGTTTCTTTCACTCAATTTTGTCTTAAATATTTTTTTTCGTCAAACAGGATTTTAATGACTGAATCTTTCCAGCTTTTATTTTCCATAAAAAGCGAAACGATATTTTTAGTTGCATCAGTCTTATCCTCCTATCACCTGAGAAGAACAAGATACTATTCCTGAGGTGTATACATTGTGTTTTTCAATTTCCCCAGGCAGGGGTTCTCTAGAATGTTTCAAGTCATATAGAATCTTCCACAAGCCTAGTGGGATCTAAGATATATCTCCACTCCTTGACTCCTGAATCTAGAACCACTCCAACAGGCTTGAATGGCCCGAACCTGTGATTCTCTTAGCATAAAAGCCAGGGACCTGACATTTTGTTTGTACAAGGCAGCAGTGATGATGTAGAACTACTGAATCTTGAGAAATACAGTGGACTCGAATTTATTTCCAAATGGTTAAAGTCATTTTTGACACTGGAGACTGTATAGAATATATGCATTCAAAAACAATGTGCAAAGTTGTGTTCTCTTTCTATCCTAACTAAAAAAAAATCGAGCATTTGGACCATGTCCTGTTAAAGGTGTCAAGTCCACTTGCTTTAAAAAAAAAAAAAGAAAAACTTAACATCACTTAAAAGTATATTTACTGACTGGTTATTCATTCACAGAAGCAAAGTCTGCTTTGTGTACATTTATTATCTTAAAATACCCTTTCATAATGTACCAGAGAGAATGCTCACCACGTACATGGAAAAACACACACAGTGACCCCAGTACGCTTCTCATCAGAGGCAGACATATTCTAATCTTCAGATCTTAACCTGCGTATTAAGAGCGCCTGTTCTTGGGTTAAGAAAGCTGAATGAATTCTCTGTGCAAGTGTCAGGTTGCCATTTTCTCTGAAAAGTTGCTCTCTGGGTTAGATCATAGCACAGAAAAGGGAAATCTCCTTCTGGAGGGCCACTGACTGTGTTTGACAGGATAAACATGAGCTGGCCACCAGAACTCCATCAGTGCTTCAGCGGTTGGAAAAGGTTTGGAAAACACACAGGAAGGAGGAATCTCAATTCATTTAATGCAGTGTTTCCGCTCAATCCCAGGCTCCACATTAAAGAAAGAACGTGGGTCCAAATTCTACCAAGGTCCACTAATTCGGTCTACATTCCTCCTCTCCCACCTGACAACATCAAAGTGCTTCAGGAACTGGAGACACAGAGTTTTCTAAGATCTTCCAAGGTCAAGAACAGAAGTGATGGCTGCTCAAAGTGATGGATGCACATTTCACAAATCCCCCCCCGTGGATTTCAAAAGTAACACACGGCACTGGGGAAATAGCCAGCCTTGATGCAAGCCTCACATCTTCCACAGAAGTTAATTCATGGTTGATCACAGCTTTAAATACAGAATGTAAAACCATAAAACTTTCAGAAAAATGTCTAGGAGAAAAATCTTGAGGAGTTAGGGCTAGGCAAGGACATGGCAACAACAGCATGATCTATAAAAACAACAATTAATAAACTAAACTTCAAAATTAAAAACTTTTTTTCCCCAAAAAGATTTTGTTAAGAAGATGGATAGACAATATGAAGACAAAGAAAACCAGTTTAAAATTCACATATCTGACAAAAGACTAGTATCTAAAATATATCAAGAATTCTGAAGATGCAAAAAAATAAAAGGAAAACGTGAAAATATTCAACCAGAAAATGAACAAAAGACATGAAAAAACGTGTCCCTGAAGAGAATGTACAGATGGCAAATAAATATGTAATAAGATGTTCAAGATCACCGGCCATTCGGGAATTGAAAAGAGATGTCACTGCACACATTAGTGCAGCTAATTATATCATATAAACAGACAACATCAAATACTGGTGAGGATACAGAGGAAAGGAGTCACTTATACATTGTTGGTAGAAATGTAAAATGGTACAGGCCCTCTGGACAATCATTTGGCCATTAAAATCTAAACATTCCATTGCCATTCAGCCCAGAAATTACACTTCTGTACATTTATCCTGGATAAATGAAAACTTAGGTTCACACAAAAACTTGTACACGAATGTTTATGGCAGCTCCATTCATAATGGTCCCAAGCTAGAAACAAGCTAAATGTCCTTCAGTGAGTGAATGATTAGACAAGCTGGTACGTCCAGTCAATAGAATATTTCTCAGCCGCATACAGGGATGAACCCAGGGAACACATTGCAGCCCCAGTGAATCTCCTCAGCACTAAACTGAGAGAAAAAGTCTCCTGAGAGACTACATCCTACACGATTCCTTTCATATGATGTTCTGGGAACGGCAGAGTTATGGAAATGGAGGGCACATTTGAGATTGCCAGGAGGCATCAGGAGGGCAGTGGGTGGCTGAAAGGACATCCTGCGGAACCTTTGGGCGACAGATGTTCTGCCTGTTAACTGGCCATTGTTGACAGCCTGGCTGTGATGTGTGCACTAGTTCTGCAGGTTACCCTGGGAGGAACTTCCTAAGGGTCCACGGGATCTGTTTTACTTCTTACATGGGCATGTGAATTTACAAGTATTTTTAAAGAAAAAGTTTAATTTAAAAATTTGTGTAGGGACTTCCTTGGTGGTCCAGTGGTTAAGAATTTGCCTTCCAATGCAGGGAGAATGGGTTCAATCCCTGGTCAGGGAATTAAGATTCCACATGCCACAGGGCAACTAACGCCAAATGCTCCAGAGCCTGTGTGCAAAACTAGAGAGCCTGCATGCTGCAACAAGAGACAGGACCCTGTGCAGCAATAAGCACCGAGTGCAGAAGAGAGAAAGATTTATATACACACAAGCTTCTTTGTATAAATATATATATACACATGCGTATATGCCTGGATTTTAGTATTCACTTGAATTATATAAAATGAGTACAAATCATTTTACATTTAAAATTATTTTTGTGTAGGTATATATATATATGTATGTGATTAGCTCCTCAGTCATCTGACTCTTTGCAACCCCATGGACTGTAGCCCACCAGGCTCCTCTGTTCACAGGATTCTCCAGGCAAGAATACTGGAGTGGGTTGCCATGCCCACCTCCAGGGGTTCCCGACCCAGGGATTGAACCTGAGTCTCCCACATTGCAAGTGGATTCTTTACCCACTGAGCCACCAAGGAAGTTCCATGTAGGTATATACTCATGTTTAATTTCAAAACTTGAAGGGATGAAGCATTAGGATTCAATACAGGAATTGTGTATTTCTGCATACTTCATGCAGAAAGCAACGTGGGCTTTGGATTGTGAAATGATGGGTGGATATTGGCAAATCTGAAGTTGCAGACTATATATTGTCAGTTTAACCAATTCCTGGGGATAATGACTATTTCAGAATTTTTAAAAAAATATACTAAATCAAGCAAAAGTCCTTTCAAGTTAACACAATTACTACTTACTGAGAGGCTTCATTAATGCTATTACTGTGAGCCACAGGGAAGGAAAATAAAGTTAAGTACAAGATTCTTCAGATGGCATCACCAACTTGACAGACATGAGTTTGATTGAGCTCCCAGAGTTGGTGATGGACAGTGAAACCTGGTGTGCTGCAGCCCATGGGGTCGCAAAGAGTTGGATATGACATGACTGAGCAACTGAATTGAACTGATTCTTAAGATAGATACCTTGAAACCTCAGAATGCATGAAAGATTTTACTTTGTCAGTGAAAGCACAGGTATTAAAACACTTGACAGAAGGGTGACGTTATTATAAGAAAACATTAAATACCTTTTATGATCTGCTACTCAAATGTCCTCTGTAACAATGTTTCAAAAGTGGAACATTTGCTTTCATGGTCTTTGTACTGAATAAGCACTTAATAGCTATGAAAATATGTCATTAAAGTAGACTATCAAACGTAAGTGTAAATTGAATCCTACAATTAAAAAAAAAAAACTTCAACATGCAACAGAAATAAATCAATCACTTTGATTTTCCACAATGCAGAATGTGAATTCCATTAAAGTAAAAAAGCCCGAGTCACATATTTCATGCTAATTAAATCAAAATATAATAATCCAAGAGCTATTTATATTGCAGCTATTAAACTAGATGATAAATCCCCCTACACTACAGATTTTCATTTTCAAATTCAGAAGTCACTTACTTTCTTGTAACAATTGACCTTGTACCATTTCTGCTGCTTATAGTAGGGTCTGAGTCTACTATGTTTATATTATAACATTGGCTATTTTTTAATTATGCAAGCCCCATCACGACAACAAGGCAGCAGTCCATGAAGAGATCACTGGTCACAGCAAGCATCCTTTTTCAACAACACAAGAGATCACTTTACACACGGACATCACCAAAAAGTCAACACTGAGACAAAATTGATTACATTCTTTGTAGCCAAAGATGAAAGTGAAAAAGTTGGCTTAAAACTCAACATTAAGGAAACTAAGATCACAGCATCCGGTCCCATCATTGCATGGCAAATAGATGAGGAAACAATGGAAACAGTGAGAGACTTTATTTTCTTGGGCTCCAAAATCACTACAGATGGTGACTGTAGCCGTGAAATCAAAAGATGCCGTACTAGTTTGCACTCCAAACAACAGTGTAAGAGGGTTCCCTTTTCTCCACACCCTCTCCAGCATTTATTGCTTGTAGACTTTTAGATCGCAGCCATTCTGACTGGTGTGAAATGGTACCTCATTGTGGTCTTGATTTGCATTTCTCTGATAATGAGTGATGTTGAGCATCTTTTCATGTGTTTGTTAGCCATCTGTATGTCTTCTTTGGAGAAGTGTCTATTTAGTTCTTTGGCCCATTTTTTGATTGGGTCATTTATTTTTTTGGAATTGAGCTGCGTAAGTTGCTTGTATATTTTTGAGATTAGTTGTTTGTCAGTTGCTTCATTTGCTATTATTTTCTCCCATTCCAAAGGCTGTCTTTTCACCTTGCTTATGGAAATGGAGGGCACATTAGAGATTTCCAGGAGGCATCAGGAGGGCAGTGGGTGGCTGAAAGGACATCTTGAGGAAGCTTTGGGTGATAGATGTTCTGCCTGCTGACTGGCCATTGTTGACAGCCTGGCTGTGATGTGTGCACAAGTTCTGCAGGTTACCACTTGAGAAAAGGGAACCCTCTTACACTGTTGCTGGGAATGCAAACTAGTACAGCCACTATGGAGAACAGTGTGGAGATGCCTTAAAAAACTGGAAATAGAACTGCCTTATGACCCAGAAATCCCACTGCTGGGCATACACACCAAGGAAACCAGAATTGAAAGAGACACGTGTACCCCAATGTTCCTCGCAGCACTGTTTATAATAGCCAGGACATGGAAGCAACCTAGATGTCCATCAGCAGACGAATGGATAAGAAAGCTGTGATACATATACACAATGGAGTATTAATCAGACACTAAAAAGAATACATTTGAATCAGTTCTAATGAGGTGGATGAAACTGGAGCTTATTATATAGAGTGAAGCAAGCCAGAAAGAAAAACACCAATACAGTATACTAATACATATATATGGAATTTAGAAAGATGATAACCCTGTATGCGAGACAGCAAAAGAGACACAGATGTATAGAACAGACTTTTGGACTCTGTGGGAGAGGGAGAGGGTGGGATGATTTGGAACACTGAAACATGAAACATGTATAATATCATATAAGAAACAAATCACCAGTCTAGGTTCGATACAGGATACAGGATGCTTGGGGCTGGTGCACTGGGATGACCCAGAGAGATGATATGGGGAGGGAGGTGGGAGGGGGGTTCAGGATTGGGAACTCATGTACACCCATGGCAGATTCATGTCAATGTATGGCAAAACCAATACAGTATTATAAAGTAAAATTAAAAAAAAAAACTATACTGGAAATAAGGGAAAAACAAACAACAAAAAAGATGCTTGCTCCTTGGAAGAAAAGCTATGACCAACCTAAAGAGCATATTAAAAAGCAGAGACATTACTTTGTTGACAAAGGTCCATCTAGTCAAAGCTATGGTTTTTCCAGTAGTCATGTATGGAAGCAACAGTTCGAACCCTGTATGAAACAACTGATTGGTTCAGGATTGAGAAAGGAGTATGACAGGGCTGTCCATTTATTTAACCTAAATACTGAACACATCATGTGAAAGGCCAGGCTGGATGAGCTACAGGCTGGAATCAGATAGGCAGGAGAAACATCAACAACGTTAGATATGTGGATGATACCACTCTGATGGCAGAAAGCAAAGAGCCTCTTGATGAGGATGAAGAGAGTGAAAGACGGTGATGCAGCCATGGAAGCAGAAGACGACTGCTTCTCGGCAGGAAAGCTTCGACAAACCTAGACAGTGTTTTGAAAAGCCGATCACAACAAACACTCCAGTGTTCTTGCCTGGAGAATCCCAGGGATGGGGGAGCCTGGTGGGCTGCCGTCTATGGGGTCGCACAGAGTCGGACACGACTGAAGTGACAGCAGCAGCAGCAAAGTAAATCAGGGTGGGATGTTGCGTAGTTATGGCCGCTATTTACAGGAAATCCATCTTGGGACTCCAAGGAAGCGAGATCGCCCTGGAGCCCATCTTCCCTTGGGTGAGAGGGCCGAGAAGTCTGACTGCTAGAGGCTCAGCCGCTGTTTATTTAACCCCCAGAGTAAAGGTCACTCCTGTGAACTGAACTCCATTTTCTTGCATTTTATGCATGATTAAATGGTAATTAAGCTTTAATGAAAAGTGTTAGGCTGATTACAAGTAACATAATTGCACTCGTCAGTTCTTGTCCTCATGTGTTACATGCTGTGTGGAGCTGGCAGGACAATGGACCTTGAGTGGGCTTTGAATATCTTGTGAGCACTGGTAGTTCTCCTTTCTAGGGCAGGGGGTGCTGTTCTACAGCACAGGGCAGGTAAATTCCACAGAAGGAAGGCGTGGTGTGCAGCCGCTCCGTCAGCAGCCTGTTGAGCCTGCACGTGGACATACAGCACTGTGGTTAAGGGTCACCACCAATAACCAGTCGTTCTCTACCCAAGGTTGCCTTAACGCTGGGAAGAACGATCATTTTTATTAAATAAAATAAGGAAATTTAACAAATGAGAGATTAAACTATGTTCATTTAAATTAAAATGGGTATTAATCTTTATAAAATGAAAATGGACTGCTTGGTTTCTACCTGGTATCAAAATAATTAGGTAAAGATAAATGTATAAAGAATTATAAAACGTATAAGGTCAACAAAGATGCATACATGTTCTTATATCTGTCTAATGTGTTTTTTAGCAGTGAAAACAATCTATCCTGACCACTTCTACTGATAACAGATATTATATAAGGACTATTTATCTTAACTACTAACATTGGGATAGAAGATAACTCAGGGGTGGGAGAATCTTTATCACTAAAATTAGCATTTAAATATTTATTATTAAAGGCTTTTCTATTAACATCTTTGAGTGAAGCTGATGTCAGTAATAAAACACAACCTTTTCAGAAGATCAGTAGATGATATGGTCCTTGTCACACAACCAAAATCATCCTAGTATTTTTAAGATTTGCATCACTAGAAAGTTTTCAAGTATATTCAGTTTGAAAACACTTTGTAACCAATGACTATATATCATGTTCTGGACATTCTGCCCTCCAGGAACTTAGTCTCATCATTCAGCCCAGGCAATAGTCTCAGTCATGTCTGATTCTTTGTGCCCATGGACTGTAGCTCACTAGGCTCCTCTATCCAAGGAATTCTCCAGGCATGAATACTTGAGTTAGTCATTCCCTTCTCCAGGGAATCTTCCCAATCCAGGGATTGAAACTGGGTCTCCTGCATCGCAGGCAGATTCTTTACCATCTGAGCCACCAGGGAAGCCCAATCTTAGTCTTTTAGATTGCAAATAAGATGCTCACACGATGGGGCACACACTGTATCAGAAACATGAGCATTGAATTTGGGGACTGTGAGTGACAATGTGATTAATTTTGATTAAGAGGCCTTAAAATATATTCTGTTCATTTGTGGATTCATTTAACAAGCAAAGAGGAAAAGCAAGCATAGAGGAAAATATTAGGTAAAGATATATGTATAAAGAATTATAAAGCTTAAAAGTTCAACAAAGATGCATACATGTTAGTAGATCTGTCTAATAACAGATATGTCCATTTATACTGATGTAAAATGGACATATACCAAACATGTGCCTACCAAGCAAGGCTGGCCTCCTGCTGGCATGGATGTCACAGGAGGCTGACAGCGTTGGGGGGCAGTGATTGTGGATGAAAACTGAAAATGCACAGAAGGTTTTTGCAGAAGTTTGCATACAAGCTTTGATAGCTGTTATTTCTGGCAAGAGGGAGAACCAGAACTCTCTCTGGCTGAGATGGGAAGACAGTGGAGAGTTCTGGCCAGAAGCAAGTTGCCTCATTAAGACCCACCCTGGGACCTCCCTGGTGGTCCAATGATTAAGAATCCACCTTGTAATGCAGGGGACACAGGTTTGATCCCTGGTCTGGGGACTAAGATCCCACAAGCTATGGAGTAACTAAGCCTGCATGCCATAACTACTGAGCCTGCACACCACAACTAGAGCATCCATGTGCCACAACGAATGATTCCTCATGATGCAACGAAGACACCATGTCTCACAACTAAGACCCAATGCAGCCAAATAAATAAAGAAGCCACTGTATTTTTTAAAGACCCATCCTGGCTCCTTTGATCAGGAAACACTTATGCAGGAGTGGAGGGAAGTCCATCAGCAAGCTGTGTAGGTGCAGTCCAGGCCAGAAGGACTCAGACCAAGGGGACACGTGCACAGGTGGAGAGAACTGGCTGGACCTGGGACTCTGAATATGGGCCTCACTGAAAGTGAGGCTGGAGTAGATGGGGGGCAGAAGATGAAGGGGTTTGTGAAAAATGACTTCAAAGTCTCTCTCATGAGAAACTCTCAGAATGGAGCTAGCATTCACTGAGATGGGAAAGGCTTAGAGAAAACCAGGTTTGGGAGTGGAGAGAACTGGAATGTGGTCACGTTTCATGTGCCAAGTCTCCTGTTTCTGTCTCCACGTGAAACCAGAGAGAGACCCTGGACTGGCAGTTGAGGATCCTGGGGAGGGCTCAGGAGGCTGGCTGGTGAGGCCCAAGGAGATGCTACTGATGGAGGAGAGAGACACGAGGATGTTCCTCACGGCATCCAGCCTTCACAGCTTGGGGAAGGAAAGATGAGAGCCAGGGAAAAGACTCTAATGGGGTGGCCACTGGAAGAAGGAGGACCAGGACAGGGTGGGAATATGGAAGGCAGCTGAAGAAGGTGTCTTAATAACAGACAAGCAGTCAAAAGTAAAAAGCCCCAGTCAGGTATGGGATTCTGTGATTGAGGAGAACAACGCTGATGTTAAATTCTCCTGCTTTAAGTTTATTGAGGAAAGTCTGATAATTCAAATGTCTGAGAAAACTACTCAAATAAGCTTGTCCCTTCAATGATTAAGTTACACCTACAAAGCAGAGTTCACATAGTATTGGCATACTATCAAGTTAAAATGGTTTACCAAGAAAACTAATTTTATACTATTGAATAAATGTCATTTTTGTTTGAATAAATGTCATTTTTGTTTTGTAACAAAGGTCATACTTGAAGTATCAATTATTTGAGGAGAATATTTAAGTTCCATTATTTTTTAAATTTTATTTTGAAATCATGAGAGTGAAACTGTTAGTTGCTCAATCATGTCCAACTATTTGCCCATGGAATTCTCCAGGCAAGAATAGTGGAGTGGATTGCCATGCCCTCCTCCAGGGGATCTTCCCAACCTAGGGATCAAAGCTGGGTTTCCCACATTGCAGCCAGATACTTTACCACCTGAGATACCAGGGAAGCCCCTTTGAAATCACAGATTAGTGGCAATGCTTCACAGTCTAACATTAGCTTGTCTTAGGAATAGCAGCATTATCTAACTTACACATAAAGTACCTCTTCTTTTTATGTTTCAGGATTATTAAGAAAAATAAATGGGCTTTTTCCAGCTTCTACCTACAGAAGAGCAGCGAGGCTTCTGGGGCTTGAGGGATACGCTCTTTTACATTTTTCAAGGGGATTCAAGCCTTTGTTTTAGAAAGGCTCCAGCCTGACTTAGTTTTATAGCTGGATTCCTCAAAGGGGAAAAGATGGCTCAGAAACTGCACGAGTGGAAAGAGGCACTTTCAGTCATGGGTGCAGGGAGGTTGACCAGATATCCCAGCTTGATGCTGAAGGGGGTTCCCGGGACATGGGGATGTCGGTTTCATGGGCTTGACACTGTTCTTTTGGGAACTCTATCACTGAAAATCCAAAATGAAAGATACGACACACTTCCAGGGGGTTATTTGAGAGGGTTTCCTTACAAATGTTGGATTTGGAAAAGCCCAAGTAGAAGTGTAGTTACTGGGTGTATAGAAACCTGGAAAGATACTGTATGGACACAGCTTCTTGAGAAGAACAGTGAGCGCTGACTGAGGGAATCTGAAAGGGAGATATAGCACAGCCTGACACCACTCTCCTCCCTGCACCTCTTGTCTCCTGCCGGAGCTCTTCACTGGGGGAACCGGCTAGAAGGCACCAAGCTGGTCCATGCATGTCCACCACTAGGATCGAGAAGCTTGAGATATGGCAGAGAGTAGACCTAAGCAGACAAAGGGAAAATGGGCTGGGCTGTGTGCTGTGCTAAGTTACTTTAGTCGTGTCTGACTGTAGCCCGCCAGGTTCCTCTGTCCATGGGATTCTCCAGGCAAGAATACTGGAGTGGGTTGCCATTTCCAGCTCCAGGGGATCTTCCCAACCCAGGGACTGAACCAGTGACTCCTGTGGCTCCTGAATTGTAGGTGGATTCTTTACTACTGAGCCACGGGGGAAGCCCCAGAGGTCAAGATTCAAACCCAAATTTTCAGCGTCACAATTCAAGCCAAGTTTTTCTAAATAATGCCAAGCAATTATTTTATATCTTGCAATTTTTCCCTCCCACAGAGTTTTAAAGACTTTGTAGAAACTCATTCATAAAAATACCTCAGACTCAACATTATATTTTCACTCTTAAAATGGTATTTCCCAAAGTGTATACCAAATGTTCCTGGAGAAGGGCACAGCAACTCACTCCAGTATTCTTGCCTGGAGAATCCCATGGACAGAGGAGCTTGGCGGGCTACCATCCATAGCGTCACAAAGAGTCAGACATGACTGAAGTGACTGAGCACGCATGCATTCACACATACCAAATACTATGCTAAACCATAAATGCCAATATTTAACCATTTTTTTAATCTGCAAAAATGACAATTTCATATTGTTCAAACTAGAACACTTTGGAAAACCAAAGTCAATTAAGCAAGTTTCATTTCTGTAGGAACTTTAATGGATGTGTTCATGTTTATCACTTCCTAAGCATCATATTAATTAAATACATTATTTGTGTTATTACAAATATAGGATATAAATGTCTGTGCTCTCAAATAACTATAATAAAAGACACTCCTTTGTCTTTAACCCAAACTAGGAAGATGTCTTTTAAAAGAGAATATAATGAGGAATATAAAAAAGTAAATGATTTCTTTGTTCTGTCACATGAATTTTTAAACAGGAAGATTTTAAAAGGTCAGAAATAAAAGAACATTCTCTTACCAGATAATCCTGCAGTCACACTCCTTGGTATTTATGCAAAGGATTGAAAAACTTAAGTTCATACAGAAACCTACATGCAAATGTTTATAGCAGCTATATTCATAATCACCAAAAATTGTAAGCAATCAACAGGTCCTTCATTAGGTGAACAGATAAACAGTGGTACATCCAGACAATGGGATATTATTCAGCACTGAAAACAAATGAGCCATCAAGCTAAGGGAAGGCCTTCAGTTCAGTTCAGTTCAGTCGCTCAGTTGTGTCCGACTCTTTGCGACCCCACGAATTGCAGCATGCCAGGCCTCCCTGTCCATCACCAACTCCCAGAATTTACTCAAACTCATGTCCATCAAGTCAGTGATGCCATCCAGCCATCTCATCCTCTGTTGTCCCCTTTTTCTCCTGCCCCCAATCCCTCCCAGCATCAGAGTCTTTTCCAATGAGTCAACTCTTTGCATGAGGTGGTCAAAGTATTGGAGTTTCAGCCTCAGCATCAGTCCTTCCAATGAACACCCAGGACTGATCTCCTTTAAAATGGACTGGTTGGATCTCCCTGCAGTCCAAGGGACTCTCAGGAGTCTTCTCCAACACCACAGTTCAAAAGCATCAATTCTTCAGCGCTCAGCTTTCTTCACAGTCCAACTCTCATATCCACACATGACCACTGGAAGAACCATAGCCTTGACTAGACAGACCTTTGTTGGCAAAATAATGTCTCTGCTTTTGAATATGCTATCTAGGTTGGTCATAACTTTCCTTCCAATGAGTAAGTGTCTTTTAATTTCATGGCTGCAGTCACCATCTGCAGTGATTTTGGAGCCCCCCAAAATAAAGTCTGACACTGTTTCCACTGTTTCCCCATCTATTTGCCATGAAGTGATGGGACCAGATACCATGATCTTCATTTTCTGAATGCTGAGCTTTAAGCCAACTGTTTCACACTCCTCTTTCACTTTCATCAAGAGGCTCTTTAGTTCTTCTTCACTTTCTGCCATAAGGGTGGTAGAGGGACTTTAAATGCACATTATTAACTGAAAGAAGCCAATGTTAAAAAGTTGTATACTATATGATTCCAACTACCTGATATAGAAAAGGCAAAATTATGGAGAAAGAAAAACTATCACTGTTTGCCAGGGATTATTTCGGATGGGGGAGGAATTAATGGGAAAAGCACAGAGGATTTTTAGGGCTGTGAAACTGCTTTATATGAGACAGTAATGATGGACACAAGTTATTACACGCTTGTCCAGACTCACAGAATGTGCAACACAAGAGTGAACCCCATGTAAACCATGGCCTTAGAGTGATGATGTGTTAGTACAGGTTTATCAGCTGTAACACACATACCATCTGGTGGGGATGTAGATAATAGAGGAGGCTGTGTATAGGCCGAGGCAGAGTCTATGTGGGAAATCTCTGTACCTTGCTCTCAAATGTGCTGTGAACTTAAAAGTGCGCTTAAAAAAAGTCTATTATATTAACGGCTGAGTAATACTCCATTGTGTATATGTACCACAGGTTTCTTACCCATTCATCTGCTGATGGACATCTAGGTTGTTTCCATGTCCTGGCTATTATAAACAGTGCTGCGATGAACATTGGGGTACATGTGTCTCTTTCTCAGCCGTTAAAAAGAATACATTTGAATCAGTTCTGATGAGATGGATGAAACTGGAGCTGATTATACAGAGTGAAGTGAGCCAGAAAGAAAAACACCAATACAGTATACTAACACATATATATGGAATTTAGAAAGATGGCAATGATGACCCTGTATGCAAGACAGCAAAAAAGACACAGATGTGTATAGCAGACTTTTGGACTCAGGGGGAGAGGGAGAGGGTGGGATGATTTGGGAGAATGGCATTGAAACATGTATACTATCATGTAAGAATCGAATCACCAGTCTATGTCCGATGCAGGATACAGCATGCTTGGGGCTGGTGCACCGGGATGACCCAGAGGGATGTTGTGGGGAGGGAGGTGGGAGGGGGGTTCATGTTTGGGATCACATGTACACCCGTGGTGGATTCATGTCAATGTATGGCAAAACCAATACAGTATTGTAAAGTAAAATAAAGTAAAAATAAGAATTAAAAGAAAAAAAAAAGTCTATTATAAAAGGAAAAAGGCAAAAATGCAGCCAGGAGAGTACATAATGGGTAGGAGAGGAAACTATAACCTCATAACTGTACTGAAGTTTTTGTTGTCAAATAAGGACAGTACACCACACCTGCCATGTACTCTCACCACTGTTTCTGAAGACAGAAGACATCTTTATCTCACAGAAAAAGAGCAAAAATGATATAATCTTGGAACAAAAACATTTTTTTTCCCCAAGCCAAGATAACCGGAGCAAACTTACCTTGATATTTTGGCCAAAAACCAGTGAAATTTTTACCATGTAGAGATTCTATTCCATGAACACGTGTTCACAAATTACTGCCTCGAAGCACAGTGAACCCAAGGTAAGAAATTGTGCAGACTTTAACCTCAATTTCATTACCAACCCCTTAAAACGTCAAATTGACCTCAGTCCATTTTCTAATGTAAGTCTTAAATGTGGCTCACAAGTGACCTGCCAAGAAATGAATCGTGCCAGAATGTGTTTATGTGAAAATTCCGGTCGGTTTATGATGACAGCTGAACTGGGAGCTACCATGTTATACGACACTTCTACATGGTGTGGTTTGAAGGGTATTCACAGACTCATCTGCCACAAAATATCCCCACTCCTTCCGTCTGGAAACGGTTCCTTAAAAATGTGCTGGACAGTGAAGGCGGGGACCGTCTTCAGGACGTAAGCATTTAAAACTGCAAACGTGAAGCCACTAAATCGTCAGAAATGACTGTCCTACAGAAGCTGCTTGACACCTCAGCCCTAAGCAGGGAGAATGGCAGGGGAGCTGAGAGCAGACAGTTGAAGCAGACTGCCAACATTCATACTTTGTGGCAGCACCCAGGGGATTGAAGGAGCCTGGGCTAGATGTCAGGTGTGGGAAGGGGGCACCCAAGATAAACCTGACCTTCTGGTACAGACTCACAACCTGTCTGGGGCCCAAGTTCATATACTTACTGATTAACTCAAATCTTTAAAGTATTTTCTTTCCACATAACTAAAAAGAGCATAGACTTCCCTTGTAGCTCAGTCGGTAAAGAATCTGCTTGCAATATAGGAGACCTGGGTTCGATTCCTGGGTTGGGAAGATCCCCTGGAGGAGGGCATGACAACCCACTCAAATATTCTTGCCTGGAGAATCCCATGGACAGAGGAGCCTGATGGGCTACAGTCTATGGGTTCGCAAGAGTCGGACACAACACAGCCACTAAACCACCACCACCAAAGACAGCATCTGTCTATCACCATCTGAGAGTGGAGAGAATTTCCTAAGACAAGCCATTCACTTGATAAGGGTTTTCAAATTTTCATATTTTGCTCAACAAAAGGTCCATCCTGTCGGGAGCAGGGGGAGCCTTTAGACACGAATGGGCCCTGTCTCCCTGGCAACCCCGAGAGGAGAGGACCACGGAGGGAGGAGGGGCCGTTCACCTACTTGAGAACTGCACGGAGAAGCCAGACTTGCTGATGAAGAAGTCGCTGTCGAACTGCAGGGTGAGGGAGTTGAAGGTGCTGTGGATGTCCTCGGGCAGCGCCGAGCCGCTCCACTCCTTCAGCAGGATGGCGCTGTCCGCCGGGCCGTCCCACACCCGCAGGATGTCGTGGGCCAGCTCCGTGTCAAACACGATGAAGTGCAGGCTGCAAGGAGAACACGGCTGAAAGCGGGCCGGCCGCGAGGGTGCCCGGCGCAGGACTCAGGGGCGCCCCAGCCCATTCCCCCTCCCCAGCCCCACCCGGCGCGCCGGTCCCTGTCTGCTGGTCCTGGGTGAGCCTGGAGCCTCACCCGGGGCTCATGCGGCCCACCAGCAAACAATTGAGCCTGAGGCTTCTGTCTGAGATGGACACAGTGAGAACTTGCAGCTGTTAGCTGCACTGGGTGCTCAGGGATGAAACTAGGTCTTCGGAGACCGTCAGCTCTTTTCACGACTCAAAGGTCTTTCGCGCACGCTGACCAAAGATGGGTTTGACACAACTTTGTTCTAAGCTAATGGCAGATTGTGATGCCTGTGGTACCAGTGTCGTTCCAGAAACGCCCCACGAGGTGGCAGCATGCACGCTAGGAGAGCCGCTGGCAGAGATGATGGTCACACCAGGAGGTCACTGTCTACCTGTACCTGAGTGATCTCAGTTTCCGGTGTGTCTGCTTTTATACAGTCTATTTTCAGGAAACATACATGATTTGAGATACCAACACAAAAGAGGAATTGTGTAGTATAAACTCCTTTTTTCCTAACATTTTATCATACTTCTATCAGATTTACAGATATTTTTTCAGAGTAACTTAAAAAATCTCTATGTCAGAGGAAGCCACAGAGCTGTAGTTCTATCTATGGAAATTCAAGTGGATAAAAGAGTTTAATATCAACAAAAATCCATGTTTCCTGAATGCTTTTATCCTCTTCCACTTACTGTTAATTGCATGAAATTGTAAGAAAGATAAAAATCACAATAACTATTATACAAAAAATTGTGCACAAATACTACTTACTTACTTACTTTGTGCATATTATACACTCAGGGAAAATATCTAACCCTGAATAAAGTATAAAGAATGTAGTATATTTTTAAATGTTCAATTTAAAATATCTTTAATATAGAGGAAAGCACAGAATATAGTAGACACTTGGATGCCCACCATCATTTTAACATTTTGCCCTATTTGCTTCAGAGGGTTTTTTTTTTTTTTTTTTGATCTATGCCAGTAACACAGTCCTACTCCCCCTCCTCTCCACTTACTCATTGTTTTCCCTCTCATTCCCACCTCCTGAAATCACAATGGTTTCTTCTCATTTATATTTTCCTATGCATATATGTGTATACATATCTCCAAAAATATATAGTACTATTTTGTCTGTTTGACAATAATTACATAATAGATGTAATTTTGGCATGTATGTGCTTGTCTCATATTCAACTTGCTTTGTTTTCTTTAGCTTTTTTGTGTAGCTTTGTTTGTTTCTCTATGTGATCACTCTGCATAGCTCATGGGATCTTAGTTCCCTGACCAGGGATCAAACCTGGGCTCTCAGCAATGAAAGTGCAGAGTCTTTACCACTGAACTGCCAGGGAATTCCCTCAAGTTGCTTTTTTACATTGAGTATTAGGTGAGATTCCTCTAAACTAGAGATGTAGACTTTGGTAACTCACTTCAGAAGCAGAATAAATGTTTCACTTATCTACTGAAAGATAGTCAGTCTCTATATTTTATGATGATAAATGGTGCTCATCCTTGGATCTCTCTAGGCTCAGAAAGAGAAATGGCAAAGTTGTTCTCCTTGTGACTGTAGCTACGTACAGTCTCATAATAAATTACAAAGGTCTCTGTGTTGCCACATCTTTACCAATACCTGATGACATCAGCCTATAATAGTTGTATAAAGAGAAAATCTGATGGTTGTGGGAAGGTCTCTTGTTTAAATGACATCTCCCTGAATATTTGTGAAGTTGAACATACTATTGTGAGTCTAAGCCAAACCCCCTTCAGTATATAATGCAGTTCAACAATTCAAGGAACACTTCTTGAGCACTGACTATTATCAGGCATATATCAGGATATATCAGTGAACTAAAGGAAAAACCCTGCCTTCATGGAGCTTGCACAGTTGGTAATGGCAAGAGATGAGCAAAGAAACCCATAAACTGTAAAAAATAAGAAAGTTGCATGTTCGTAGGTGGTAAATGTCACTGAGAAAAGAAAAAACAAAAGCAGAGCAGGATAAGCAGCATCACCCTTGACAGGATTGAAGGGTGGGGAGGAGATTTAGGAATTAAATGACATGGCTGGATAACCCATGTATTTAAGAATTAAATGAGATGGCTGATAACCCATGTTGGTGAGGAGAGCCTTGAGTAGAGACTTGAAGGAGATGAGAGGTTTGTTATATTTGATGAGACTCTTCCTGAACTAGGGATGAAACCCAGCCTCCTGCATGGCAGACAGATTCTTTACTATCTGAGCCGCCAGGGAAGCCCCACATTTGATGAGAGGGCAGAGTGAACCCAGCAAAAGCCCCACACAGAGGGCACGCCCTCAGCATTTGAGACCATGTGGGCAGGCAGTGTAACGAGCAGAGAGAGGGCCTATGGAAGAGGCGCTAAGGCCAGAGAAACATGTGGGGGGTGGACGGGGGTGCGAAAGGGTGAGACCCAGGGCTTGGAAGCTTATTCTGCGGGTTCTGGCTCTCACCCTGGGTGATCCACCAGGGCAGTGTTTGTGGTGAAGCAGTCACCCCACCTGTGATTTAGGAAAAAAGATCTGCTCTGTGCTTGTGTTGACAACAAGCTCTCCAGGGAAAGGCAGAACTGGGAGTCAGAGGTGTGCTGCTTAGAGGAGTGGGCTGGGAGCATTGAGCGGCTGGCAGATTCTGGGCGCGGTGTGATGGTGGGAACCATGTCTGCGGAAGGCCTGTGGGGTGCAGAGAGGGTGCGAGGCCACTCGAGGGCTTGTGCGTAAGGAGCCAGAGCCGTGGGGAAGTCACGGCTGAGTGAGGGACGGGGCAGGGGCAGGGGTCGTGGTGTGGGAAGAGCAGACCTTCTGGTTTGGGCCTGTGAATTCAGGATGCCCGCTGGACAGTGAGCAGCTGGCTGCTCATGCCTATCTGGAGCTTTGCAGAGAAGTCTGGAAGGAAAGAGTAAACCTGTGTGTTCAGCAAATAAATGGCTTTAACCATGGGACTAGACAAGACCATCACAGGTCTTAGGCAGAGGGAAGAAGAGGCTTGAGACTGACTGACCCCATCACATCGGGTTGCCCACTGCTGTGATGTCGCTTACTACTGTTTGTATATGGTACTGTATTCTTGTGGAAAGATTTTATTACATACTCTATCATTTTAAGAAAAGTTCCCTGCTGCTCACTATGCTAGGCAGGTTTTTATCTACTTATGCTGTTGATCATGAAAATGCATTCAATTCTATTAAACTACTTTTTCTAAACCTGTTTAGACGATCAGACAGGTCATTTTTCTTACTATATAAATAGGAATAATTTTATAGTTCAGCTCTTAATTTTTATTTCTAGCTCTTGTTCTTTGATATGAAGGTTATTTCAGTCTTATTAAATGGATCAGCTCATTTCTCTAGTTTTTTCCTTTGCCTGGAAGATTTTTCCAATATATTGGCATAATATAATCTATTATTTTCTTCAATGTTGTAAAAATAATTTCTATTGTAGGAGTGTATTTCTATTCCATTTCTAATATTGGTTATTTGGGTTTCCTGAATTTTATCTGAATATGTCTATTATTTTTCTACTCAATGATAGTTTTTCAAGAATCAGTTTGTCGGTTTGGTAATTCTCTACATTGTTTCTTCCATTAATTTATTTTACTATGTTTGCTGTTTTTCCACTCTACTTTTTTGAATTTATTTTGATACTATGTTTTAAATTCCCTTATCTGGAAGCTTAACTTACTGATCTTCAAGTGATCTTCTTTTTTCTAATACTTGCATTTAGGGCTGTAAATTTTACATTAATCTGTTAATCATGTGTCTTTTATTTTCAAAATGGAGAATGTATTTTGTTACTTTCTTGCTATACTTCTCTATTTTTATTACATTTTGATCAGGATGTTGAGTACAGAAGAAAGTGATTCTCTATTTTATTGATATTTATTGATTAGCTTTCTTCTAGTTTGTGATCATATCTGTACATGTTTCATATTTACTTGAACAGAATGTGCAAATTCTACTTGAAGGCTGTATAACTCCTTTAAATAAGTTCAGTAATTGCATGGTTCAAATCCTCTGTAACCTTAGTAATGTGTTACCTGTTTGATTTATGAGTCATAAAGAATTGTAAGAGGTGTGCTGTGCAATTTCCAGTGTCTCCAAATAATTTATTTACTTTGTTTGTATTAAACTATGTTATTAGCTGGATACTAGTTTCTCCTAAAGAGTCATATATGCCTGGTGAATATACATCAAATAGTATTTTGTGTGTTCACAGTAATTACATAGGCATTCCCTGGTTGCCTAGTGGTTAGGTCACCAGGCTTTCACTGCCATAGCCAGGGTTCAGCCTTTGGTCAGGAAAATAAGATCCCACAAGGTGCAAGGAATAGCCAAAATAAGTTGCAAAACAGGAACTCTTATAAAGGAATGATAGGCAGTTTGAATATAGATTCCAGGTTGACAGTTTTATATATATAATTATCTGGTTCATGAAAAAGGTTGCACTGCAGTTAACGGAGAAACACTGGTTTATCAACAAATGGTCAACTGAACTGCACTGTGGACAGAAAAAAATCCCTAGGATCTTCTTCATAAAACACAAAAATTAATTCCAGATGGAATGAAGACATGTAAATTGGAAGATAAAATAAGTCTTTTGCAAAAATCCTAAGACAATGTTTTTATAATTTTGGAGAGGCAAGATTTCTTAAACTGGACACAAAAATGTTAAGATAAAAATAGATATGACTCAATTTGAATACAAATAAACACACTAGCCATGAACGAAAAATGAGCCAAAATGAATTTGATTCACTGAAATGGAAAACTTGTCTTTAACAAAAGACATCATTATGAAACCAGAAAGGCAGACCAGAGTATAAGAGTATAGCTGCTGAATACAGAGTCAACAAAAGCTTGCATTCAGATGTATAAAAACTATATACAAATCAATAAGTAAAAGACAGGTATTCCCATATGAAAACAGATGGACAAAAGACTTCAACTGAAAATTCATAAAAGAGGTTACTCAAGAGACCAATAAATATAAAAAAGTGATGGCCATGATAAGCCATCAGGGAAAAGCAAATTAAAACAACTGTACACCCACCAGAATGACTAAAATGAAAGACCCTCAGGGTCAGGCAGTGAGAGCAGAAGGGCCTGGGAGGGACCCACACTGTGACGGGAGTGGGAAGGTGTGACCACATCAGGAAATCATCTGACAGCACCTACAACAGCTGAGTGCAGAGCACGCCCGAGAGAAAGCACACACACAGTCACCACACAATACATGAGAGCACACACCACACAACACCGCTCGTAGTAACCTCAGACTGGACTAAAAGCAGTCCACGTGCCCATCAACACACAGAATGAATGAACAAATCACGGGTCTACTAATGCAATGGAATAATTTTCCTGTACCAATGGGAGGGAAGGTGGAGGAAATCAAGACACACTGTAGAACTCGGTTTTCATAAAGTTCAAAGTAAGGCAAAAATGTCTCTGAAGTCAAGATAGCGATTATCCTTAAGAATGAATGGAGCCTGAATGGAGCGCAAAGAGCACACCCTGGACTCTGATCTGATTGCTGGCTCCACGGGGAGTTTTTATAAATAAGCCGCACAGTTGTGATTGGGATAGTCCTATGCGCCTACCATCCATGCTAATGAGAAGACATAGACAAACACATGAAGATCCACCCTGGGGCTGTAAGTTTGCAATTTGGAAAATACCATGCAAATTCACAAATGATATTATGGTTCTTGTTTAGTCACTCAGGCATGTCTGACTCTTTGTGACCCCATGGACTGTAGCCCACTAGGCTTCTCTGAACATGGAATTCTCCAGGTAAGAATATGGAAGTGGGTTGCCATTTCCTTCTCCAGGGAATGTTCCTGACCCAGGGATTGAACCCCTGTCTCCTGTATTGGCAGGCAGATTCCTTATTACAGAGCCTCCAGGGAAGTCCAACAATGATATAACAACATTTTAATAGAGATAAAGAAATGATCATTTTTCATTAAAAAATGAAAGTCAATATGCAGACATTATACTACTAGGTAGGGAAAGTTTAAAAACTGATTTTAAAAAGTACCATCCTAAAGAAACTACTATTTAATTCCGGCACCGTCACTCAAGAAAAAAAAATACACTTTGCTGAACATTTAATTTTCAAGCACATGGATTTTTAAAAAACTATATTTGATATTAATTTCTCATTTAAATGCTTTATTCACTGCAATCACCCTCGTTGTTTTATTCAGCCCAACTTTATTGAGGCTTTCATGGCTAAGTCAAAGATTTCTCCTAGTAAATGTCATATTGCACTTGAAAATATGTGGGTGATTTTCACATATCTTTTGATATTGATTTCTAACAATTCCACAGAGATAAAGAGAACAGACTCTGTGTGATTTCAATCAATGCCTTTAGACCAGGAAATTTTTGCATCTTGTTTTATGTCCCTGTATATGTTACAGTGTCTCCTGGTTTATAGTGTATGGGAACTTGAATAGAATTTGTATCCTGCTATTATGTGAAAATTGTGTAAATCTTAGTTATGTTGAATTTGTTCATTGTGCTTTTCTGGTCTACTGTATCTTTCCACTTTTCTGTCTATTCATTCCATTAATTTTTGAGACTTTGGTAATGAAATTCCAATTAAAGATCTTTATTTATCTACTTAAAAATAATTGTAATATATAGTGGAACTGTATGCAGCTTTCCAAGTCTCCTGTAAATGTCTTATCATATTTTCACAATTTAAAAAATAAAAAAGAAACAGAAAATACACTCTGCAATGTACAGTGTCACAAGCTTTAATATATGTGGACAGAGCATCGGATGAACAAGGTGTCAGGTATGTTTATTCTGTTCTAAATGTCTGGGAAGGGTCTTGTCAGGCACAGAGAAACAGCAATGATAATTCAATAAGAGGATGAGACAGAAAGTGACTAAACAAATACATTCATGAACATGCTAATAGTGTGAAAATGCAAAAGTTACAAATAACAAGTAAAATGATATAAAGATTTTTTTTTTCTACCAGATTGGCTGAGATAATGACACTTCATTCTGTTTCAGTGAGAATGTGGAGACTCCACCTTTTCATATGCTATTGGAGGCCATATCTTCTCTTTTTAAAAGCAATTTGGTAATGGCCATAAAGATTTAAATGTGCATAAACAGCA
This sequence comes from Capricornis sumatraensis, assembly GCF_032405125.1. Taxonomy (NCBI): domain Eukaryota; kingdom Metazoa; phylum Chordata; class Mammalia; order Artiodactyla; family Bovidae; genus Capricornis; species Capricornis sumatraensis. The sequence goes on along the minus strand of NC_091072.1, from coordinate 41,933,936 downwards.
AGTCTAGCTTTAGAAATTCATCATAGGAAGTACCCTCGAGGTGATATATTGGGAAGACGTTAGCGTGGCTGATATCAGTGAAAAGCTGAAAACAATCTGAATATCCCAATAGGGTACAGTTTAAATAAATTATGGTGCATTCAGGCAATGGAATCTTCTTCCACAACTAAATAGAATGAGGTGGAATTACAAGTAAGGATATAAAACTTTGACCATGTTTATTGACTGAAGAAAATCTTCAGAATAATATTAAGGTCTGATACTATTTTTCAAAAATAATTAAACAAGTAGACATTAATTGTTTAAACAATTAAACATATATACATATATATATATATATATGTTTCCTTTAAGAAATTACACAATTATACATCAAATTTTAAACTGATGTTATCTTTTGCATCTAGGATTATAGCAAACTACTTTCCAGGCTTTTTATCTTCCTGCCACAGTTTTCTAGTATTTCAAAAATTGAGAAAATAAATAACTTTGACTACCATGAAGCTGAACTTGAGTTTATTCTGCACCTAATGAGCAAAATATGTATATTTTTAAAGTGGGCAAGTAATATGATCAGCTTTGTTTGATAGAACTATTTGTATTAAGATACATAAAAATGATTCAATCATTTGACCCAGAAAGAATCTTCCTAAGAATTTATTCCAAGGTATTAATTATCAATAGAAGCAAAGCTTTACTTGTGATACAATTTGCCATATAATTACATGTAATATTGAAAACTAGAAATGATGAAAATTAGAAATCTTGTAAACAACCAGCAAGAGAAATAATATTTAATTGTGGTTACCCACACTGTAGCTTAGGTAAAGGTTCATGTAAGGCAGGCTGGATGGGAGGGGAGTTTCGGGGAAGATGGATACATGTATATGCATGGTCACAAGAGTCAGAAACGACTGAGCGACTGAACTGAACTGAACTGATATGTACGGATGAGTCCCTTCGCTGTTTACCTGAAACTGTCACATTTTGTTAATTGGCTATACTCTAATATAGAATAAATAAAATTTTTAAAAGTCCATATAAGACATATGTCAACATGGTAACAATGATGTCCAATATGGGGGAAATGCATGCCTTTTTTTATTTTTTTTATTTTTATTTTTTATTAATTTTTTTAATTTAATTTTAAATTCTTTAATTCTTACATGTGTTCCCAAACATGAACCAAAAAATGCTTTTGAAGATGTCTATACGTTCATTTTTCAACCATATAAAATTAATATTATAACTAAAAAATAAAACAGGTTCCTTAAGTGTGGGAGGGGTGGTTGGAAGAAAGAAGGGCAGGATGGTCCGATAACAGGCCCAGTGAATCATGGGGCTCTGGACAAGGGGGCTCCAGACGTGGAATTACCAAGATGTGCGGCCACACGGGTGTGGGAGGGAGGGAGGAGCCCTGATGCTAGGAGGCTGGCCTGGATGTTTTGTTGTGTAGTGACAGCCCTACTTCAGAAGGAAGGGGTGGTGGGACAGACACTGAGTCCAGAGAAGAAAGCAAATTATTTTTAGATAAGATGATAAAAATGAAATTCTGGTTGACCTTTTAACTCGGTTGCCAAGGATGGAAAGGATTTAGAGGTGGGGCAACAGTCAGAAACTGCAAGGAGCACAGGCGGAAAGCGAGCCATGATGACAAAGCTGGGATCGGAGACTCAAACGCCCGCTTCATCTGTGGTGACCATAACGTGCATGTGAGTCATCGGGCCAAACCTGTAGGGGACCAGACACCAAGTCCAGAGGGTGTTTCTGTCTTTCTAAGGAGCTTACACCTGCCAATTAGCCAAGGCGTGCCTGAGAGCAGTAGGGGGCGAAGGGTGGATGTAGGGGGCTGGGCAGAGAGCAGATTAGAGTAAGAGCAGAGTGATGGCCCGTGAAGTGGAACCAGGCGTCACGGACAGAAAAGACACAAACAAGGAGAGAGCGGACATGCAGCTGATTGGCTCACATGCAGCTGATTTTTTTTTTTTTCCCCCTCAGAGCCTATTATGAAGAGATATATCAATAGATTAATACCTTTTTTTTTTTTTCCCAGTTGGGAGAATATTGGAGATCAGGGAGTGAAAAATAAGGAAGAGCAAACATATTATTATTGAAAATAAAAACCTCCACTATTTGGAGGAAGACAAGCATTAACAAAGATCAGGAGTATAGAGGCTTGGAAGAAATGATAATAGTTATCCTGAAGGTGTGCCTGCAGGGTGTCTGTGAGGCATTGGTCTCTGGAACAGCAGCTATGCCAATCCCCCACTCCTCAATTAACTATTTCTCCTAAACCCCATTCATATGTGATTAGAATTTCACTTCCAGAGTTAATCACTTTTCGGTTCTTCCTACACTTTCATTTTCATTGGCCAGTTCCCTTTCTGATGATTCATTTTTGTAGTGTCAAGTGGGATCATCACTGGGAGGCAAAGAAGAAACCCAAGGACATGCTTTGCTGTCTGTGTTAGAACTAAGTGCAGATGCCTGGTGAGTGATCCTGCACTGGAAGGTACATGACATGATCAGGTGTGTCTGTGGTTTATGCTGAGACTGAAGGGCTAAGAGGAAATCTGTTTCATGAATCCCTTCATTGCACATCTGCAAAGGTAACTAAATGTGAATGAACCCTGTTGCTGCGGCACTGGTGTAGTTTCATGAAGCAAGGTGACTAAAATTGCTTGTATCAGGATCTTGCACCTGTGAGGGGTGCCTGCAGGATTCTGCCCCCCACCCGCTGCAGGTGGCTGGTCTGGTTCCCTCAACCCTGCAGCTGCTTCCCTGGCTCTAGCTAAGGAGTGCTGGGGTCCAGCCTCACACACGGGGCAGAATTTTTAGTGTTACTGCTCTCTTTTCTTTGGAGGGCTGGAATTCTCTTGACTGCTTATTTCCTCACGTTATCCACAAAAATAAATGGGATATCCCACTATGGTCCTAAAAGAAAAGGGGCATTTGAGATGTTTTGATTCCTGTACCCGAGCCTGTCGGTCATGTCATCAAAAAACCTGTGACTCATATTCCTGGCACATTTACCACAGCTTGACCTCAAACTCAGAGAAAAATGTCCAGTTAAATGGAATCATTTTCTGAGTCTGTGTCTCACAGGGATCTTGAAAGTTGGTCAAAATTAATTTAAAATTATCCTAGATCTGCAGACCAGATCTTCCCCCTAAAGTCTATATAGCCCAGCACAGCCAGGACCACAATCCACATTGCACTTTCTTTAAAAGTTTGCACAGGAGCAGTTTTGACAGTCTTAATGCATGCTGAGTGGTAGTGGTTTAGTTGCTAAGTCATGTCTGACTCTTGTGACCCCATGGACTGCAAGCCCACCAGGTGCCTCTGTCCATGGGATTCTCCAGGCAAGAATATCGGAGTGGGTTACCATTTCCCTTCTCCAGGGGATCTTCCCGACCCAGGGAATGGACCTGGGCCTCCCACATTGGAGCTTTACTGGTGGCTCAACTGCTAAAGAATGCATGTTTGATAGGCCTTTAATGTTTTCAATACTTCATGAGCTGTTTCTAATAGAATCCCCTGATGCTGGGAAAGATGGAAGGCAACAGTAGGGGACAGTAGAGGATGAGATGGTTAGATAGCATCACAAATTCAATGGACATGAATTTGAGCAAACTCCAGGAGATAGTGAAGGATACAGGAGCCTGTTGTGCTGTAGTTCATGGCGTCACAAAGAGTAGGACACGACTTAGTGACTGAACAACAACAGTGATAACAACAACCACGTGTCCAAATGCAATTTTGTAAGAAAGAACAGAAATATTCTCAAAGTGAATTTTCCAGACAATTAGACTTGTGAAAAAGCAATTAAAGCCAAGGAACAATATAGACATATGATTATGCAAAACACTATCTTGAAGCTGTTTGCAGGATGTGTTTACAATGCTGCTACCTTTACTGTATAAATGTCAGCTGTGCTCAGAATGAAATGTACTGGGTCTCAGACACATATTTACACAACTCTTCAAGTGGCTAAATTTACTGCAGTGTCTTATGATTAGACTTTTAATTAAATTTAGTTCTGGAAACTGCTTTATAGGATGCATGTGAAAATTATAAACATCTTTTAGACCTAAGTGCCCTATAACAATAACTATTTTCGTGTCTTCTATTATCTTGAACAAAAAGTGATACATCAGAAACCACTCTGGGCCTCAAAAAATAAAAATAAACACAGTAATAATTGGCATAAAATGTTGAAACCAAGCCTTTCATAATTTCTGAGATTTTGTTGCTTATTTATTCTTTAAAACTGAAAAATATTGACATTTAACAAACCATAATAGAATGTATGGTAAGGCATTCCATTCATATTAAGAATTTTTAATACATAAATTAATCCCTGGATTCATATCTACATGACTGACATATTCCTCACTTTCAAGCAAACAGTTGAGATAATATTGTCTCTGACCAATGAAATAAATAAGATTCAGTAAGCTAGACAAAAAATATCCAAGCTGAGACCAAGCTCTAATTTTTCTTGGTGTCAGTACCATTTTAGATCTAAAATTATATATTATGTACTTTTAAGTATGTTATTTTCCAGACTGCCATACTAAGAGCAGTACATAATTTCTTAATGAACCAAAATCACTGAAACATTTTGGGATAAAGTTGTATATTGACAGAGTAAATTAATTATAAGAGCTGATGTTTGCTTCCTAACTTCCTTATTAGGAAGGATTTTATGCCTTAAATAAAAAGATTTATTTACAAACTGAGTAGCTTAAAAGATATGCACAAGAAGAAAAAATTCCCCAAACAACAAATTGGTATAGGTAGCATTTTTGTTTTCCTAGAACATTAATGGTTAAATGACAAAGTCAGTTCATGATTAAAAAAAAAAAAGTTGTATATTTTTTATTACTTAGTCTTATTCTTTATTAATTTCTTATCTCTTTTCTTATTAAAATATTAATGGAGTATTAGATTCACCTGCAGAGTGTCTGTCACTTGCTTTGCATTTAGGGGAACAAGTGCTCTTTTCTGGTTCTTGGGAAACAAATCACAGGAGGATGTTTAAGAAGTAGAATGTATACAAAACAAGAACCCTGAATATGCTGTCTACAAGAGATTCACCTCAAACCTAGGGACCCATATAGACTGAAAGTGAAGGGCTGGAAAAAGATATTTCATGCAAATGGAGACCAAAGGAAAGCAGGAGAAGCGATACTCATGGCAGATAAAATAGACTGAAATAAAGGCCATGAAAAGAGACAAAGAAGGACACTACATAATGATCAAAGGATCAATCCAAGAATATATAACAATTATATATGTACCCACCATAGGAGCACTGCAATAAGGCAAATGCTGACAAGTATGAAAGGGGAAATTAATGGTAATGCAATAATAGTAGGAGACTTTAATAGCCCACTCACACCTATGGATAGGAAATTAGCAAGGAAACACAAACTTTAAATGATACAATGGACCAGTTAGACCTAATTGATATCTATAGTACTTTTCACCCCAAATAATAAATTTCACCATTTTCTCAAGTGCACACAGAACCTTCTCCATAAATTTAGCCTTGGTAAATTTAAAAAAATTGAAATCATCTCAGGCATCTTTTTATGATCACAGTGCAATAAGATTAGGTGTCAACTACAAGAAAAAAACTATTAAGGCAAAACTAATACAATATTGTAAAGTGATTAACCTCCAATTAAAATAAATAAATTTATATTTTAAAACACTATTAAAAAACCAAACATATGGAAGTTAAAAAATACACTTCTGAATAACCAACAAATCACAGAATAAATCAAAAAAGAAATCAAAATATGCATAGAAATGAATGAAAATGAAAACACAACAACCCAAAACCTATGGGATTCAGTAAAAGCAGTGCTAAGGGGAAGGTTCATAGCAATACAGGCATACTTCAAGAAACAGGAGAGAGATCAAATAAATAAACTAACTCTACACCTAAAACAACCCCAGGGAGAAAAGGAAGAAATAGTAATATAGAAATAAAGGAAGAAATAAAGAACCCCAGGGCTAGTAGAAGTAAAGAAATCACAAAAATTAGGGCAGAAATAAATGCAAAAGAACCAAAAGAGACCATAGCAAAAATCAACAAAGCTAAAAGCTAGTTCTTTGAGAAGATTAAATAATATAGACAAACCATTAGCCAGACTCATCAAGAAACAAAGAGAGAAGAATCAAATCAACAAAATTAGAAATGAAAACAGAGAAATCACAACAGACAATACAAAAATACAAAGGATCATAAGAGCATTTATACGCCAATAAAATGGACAACTTGGAAGAAATAGACAAATCCTTAGAAAAGTACAACTTTCCAAAACTAAACCAGGAAGAAATAGAAAATCTTAACAGACCCATCACAAGCACACAAATTGAAGCATAATCAGAAATCTTCCAACAAACAAAAGCCCAGGAAAAGGTGGCTTCACAGCTGAATTCTACCAAAAATTTAGAGAAGAGCTAACACCTATCCTACTCCAGCTCTTCCAGAAAAGTGCAGAGTAAGATAAACTTCCAAACTCATTCTATTAAGCCACCATCACACTAATACCAAAACCAGACAAAGATGCCACCAAAAAAGAAAACTACAGGCCAATATCACTGATGAACATAGGTGCAATGAACAAATATCCTTAACAAAATTCTAGCAAACAGAATCCAACAACATATTAAAAAGATCATACATCATGGCCAAGTGGGCTTTAATCCCAGGGAAACAAGTATTCTTCACTGTTTGCAAATCAATCAATGTGACACACAACGTTAACAAATTAAAGGATAAAAACCATATGATTATCTCAATCGATGCAGAGAAAGCCTTTGACAAAATTCAACATCCATTTATAATAAAAACCCCCCAGAAAGCAGGAATAGAAGGAACATACCTCAACATAATAAAAGCCATATATGATAAACCCACAACAAACATTATCCTCAATGGTGAAAAATCGAAAGCATTTCCTCTAACATCATTAACAAGACAAGGATGCCCACTCTCACCAGTACTATTCAATAGAGTTTTGGAAGTTTTGGCCACAGCAATCACAGCAGAAAAAGAAATAAAAGGAATCCAGATTGGAAAAGAAGTAAAACTCTCACTGTTTGCAGATGACATGATCCTCTACATAGAAAACCCTAAAGATTCCACCAGAAAATTAGTAGAGTTAATCAATGAATACAGTAAAGTTGCAGGATATAAAAATCAACACCCAGAAATCCCTTGCATTCCTATATGCTAACAATGAGAAAACAGAAAGTGAAATCAGAGGGATGGGATGGGGAGGGAGGTGGGAGGGTGGTTCAGGATGGGGAACACGTGTACACCCATGGTGGATTCAGTGTTGATGTATGGCAAAATCAATAAAATATTGTAAAGTTATTAGCCTCCAATTAAAATAAATACATTTATATTAAAAAAGGAAACAATTCCATTCACCATTGCAATGAAAAGAATAAAATACTTAGGAATAAATCTAGTTAAAGAAACAAAAGACTTATATGTACAAAACTATAATACACTGATGAAAGAAATCAAAGATGACACAAATAGATGGAAAAATATACCATGTTCATGGATCAGAAGAATCAATGTAGTGAAAATGAGTATACTACCCAAAGCAATCTATAGATTCAATGCAATCCCTATCAAGCCACCAATGATATTTTTCAGAGAAATAGAAAAATAATTTCATAATTTTGTATGGAATTACAGAAAAACCTCAAATAGCCAAAGCAGTCTTGAGAAAGAAGAATGGAACTGAAGGAATCCATCAATCAATATACTACAAAGCAACAGTCATCAAGACAGTATGGTACTGGCACAAAGACAGAAACATAGATCAATGGAACAAAATAGAAAGCCCAGAGATAAAGCCACACGCCTATGGACACCTCATCTTTGACAAAGGCGGCAAGAATATACAATGGAGAAAAGACAATCTCTTTAACAAGTGGTCCTGGGAAAACTGGTCAACCACTTGTAAAAGAATGAGACTAGAACACTTTCTAACACCATACACAAAAATAAACTGAAAATGGATTAAAGATCTAAATGTAAGACCAGAAACTATTAAACTCCTAGTGGAAAACATAGGCAATACTCTCTGACATAAATCACAGCAGGATTCTCTATGACCCACTTCCCAGAGTAATGGAAATAAAAGCAAAAATAAACAAATGGGACCTAATTAAACTTTAAAGTTTTTGCTCAATGAAGAAAACTATAAGAAAAGTGAAAAGACAGCCTTCAGAATGGAGAAAATAATAGCAAATGAAGCAAACGACAAAGAATTAATCTCAAAAATATACAAACAATTCCTGCAGCTCAATTCCAGAACAATAAGTGACCCAATCAAAAAATGGGCCAAAGAGCTAAACAGACATTTCTCCAAAGAAGACATACAAATGGCTAACAAACACATGAAAAGATGCTCAACATCACTCATTATCAGAGAAATGTAAATGAAAACCACAATGAAGTACCATTTCATGCCAGTCAGAATGGCTGCTATCAAAAAGTCTACAAACAATAAGTGCTGGAGAGGTTGTGGAGAAAAGGGAACCCTCTTACACTGTTGCTGGGAATGCAAACTGGTACAGCCACTATGGAGAACAGTGTGGGGATTCCTTAAAAACTGGAAATAGAACTGCCCTTCCACCCAGTAATCCCACTGCTGGGCATACACACCGAGGAAACCAGAACTGAAAGAGACATGTGTACCCCAATGTTCATCGCAGCACTGTTTACAATAGCCAGGACATGGAAGCAACCTAGATGTCCATTGGCAGATGAATGGAAAAGAAAGTGGTGGTACATATACACAATGGAATATTACTCAGATATTAAAAAGAATGCATTTGAATCAGTTCTAATGAGGTGGATGAAACTGGAGCCTATTATACAGACCAAATTAAGTCAGAAAGAAAAACACCAATACAGTATATTAATGCAGATATATGGAATTTAGAAAGATGGTAATGATGACCCTATATCCAATACAGCAAAAGAGACACAGATGTAAAGAACAGACTATTGGACTCTGTGGGAAAAGGCAAGGGTGGGATGATTTAAGAGAATAGCACTGAAACATGTATATTATCATATATGAAATAGATCACCAGTCCAGGTTTAATGCATGATATAGGGTGCTCAGGGCTGGTGCACTGGGATGACCCAGAGAGATGGGATGGGGAGGGAGGAGGGAGGGAGGGTCAGGATGGGGAACACATGTACACCCATGGCTGATTCATGTGAATGTATGGCAAAAATCACCACAATATTGTAAAATAATTAGCCTCCAATTAAAATAAAAATAAATAAATTTTTAAAAAGAAGTAGAAAATTTTGAAATCTGCCTGAGGAAAGATATCCTGTTTATGTAAAGTCATTTCATGACTCACAGATGGTTCCTAGAGTTTTTCACAATCAAATTCAGTGTAATAGCTTTTATATCATTTAGATCAAGCATTCAGGAATTTAAAGTTAAGAAGTAATACTTAATTCTATATAGTTCACTGGTAAATAACTGCTGATTTTTATGAAGAATGTTGTTGTTGGGTCGCTGAGTTGTGTCCAACTCTTTGCAGCCCCATAGATTATAGCCTGTCAGCTCCTCTGTCCATGGAATTTCCCAGGCATAAATATTGAATGGGTTGTCATTTCCTCTTCCAGGGGATCTTCCTAACCCAGGGACTGAACCTGAGTCTCCTACATTGGCAGGCTGATAGATTGTTTACCACTGAGCCATCTGCAGAGCCCTTTATGAAGAATACAGACTCAAATTCTTTTATTCAAACATGCCCTATTTGTGCCTCAACAGATGGTATAATTACCTAATTAATCATTTTTCTTAACTAAGGACACTTAAATTTTTAAATGAATTATTTAAATGAGTTATTTTGCAACATTTACATTATCTAAATTCCTTCTCTTGTTCCACGTACATGATTAGGATATTTATTTTGGAGGGTTTGAATGTGGTAATAGTTTGTTCCATGTGAGTTTAACTCACTTCCAAGATGTTGATGTGACCAAATGTCACAAAAGTCTGGTGAATTTCAGGGAGGATAGAGGCCATCAGAGAGAAACAGAGTGTCACCGAATGGGATGAGCAGGCCCCCTCACTCCTGAGCATCCCATCTTATTAAAGTTGCAGGAGGATATGATTACTAAGTTTGCTGGGTGAACCATTTGCGAGTAAGGACAAAATTCACTAGTTTCTGAATATTTTCATATATCCACTTGCCCCAGAAAGAGGTTTCTGCTTTGCATATGTCTCTTTCAGATTTTTCTCATATTTAAAGGAGCTGATGCCCAGATTCTTTTAAACACTGATCAGTGTAATAACACAGAAAACAGGAAGAGGATTGGAGGGAGTGGTTAAGACTGTCTCAGGGGTGTTTTTTTGTTTGTTTGTTTTTCCTTCTCCTTTTTTATAAGTGTTTATTTGTGGCTGCTGCTGGGTCTTTGTTGCTGTGGGACGTTTCTCTCTGGTTGCACAGAGCGGGGGCTACTCTCTAGCTGTGGTGCTCAGGCTTGTCACTGTGGTAGCCTCTTATTGCTCAGCAGGGGCTCTAAATCACAGGCTCCGTAGCAGTGGCACATGGGCCTAGGAGCTCTGAGGCAGGTGGACTCTTCCCAGATCAGGGGTCAAACCCGTGACTCTCATTGGCAGGCGGATTCTTTACCACTGAGCCACCAGGGAAGTCTGAACAGAGTTGTTGTTTTTTTAAAATTAACACTCAAAAGAATGAAAGAGGAGAGGTGGTGGGAGGAAAAAGGGGACTTTAAGAGCTATGACTACAGAATGCATGTTCTCAACGTGTTCTTCAGTTAAAGAACAACTTAGTTTTAACTGAAATGTCCTCTTGCTTTACATACTGTACTGTGGTTTTGACACACCCTTTTGGCACCCGGAGGATTTACTTTCAAAAATTACTTTTCATTGGTTTACTTGTTAATTTAAAGTTAGCATCATTTAGGACTATTCTTTTCCCATTAAGGGCAGAATATATTTCTTCAAAAATTTTCTTTCCCCTGAGATGTGTTTTGGCAGATGGGACACCAGCAAATGTGATGCAAACAGAAGCTTGAAAAGCCTCCACGTTTTGCTTCTAGGAAAATTCCTTCATCACTGGTTTCCTAAGGGAACAGAACCTGATGCAGAGAGACCCCCACCTTTAATCATTCAGCTAAGGCCCCCACACCTGCATGAGGCCCTCCTGGACCACTCACCCCCACTAACCAGAACTGCCTAGCAACTCAGAAAGTCATGAGCACATAAGTCATTGTTTCCAGCAACCAAGTTTTGGGGGCCCACTTGTTATGCAGCCAAAGCTAGCTGATGTACTTAATTTCTTTTTATCTTTACTACGGATGCCTTAACACATGTTTTCAAAGGAATACCAAAGTGAGCATGCAAGACAATGAAAAATTTGGCCATGTGTTTACATTTTTTCCTTTGACTCAGAAACTTAAATCTAATGATGGATGATAAGAGATGTACTACTATCTTCACTACAAGAATAGGAGACATGCTTCTATTCTCAAATCACTGAAACCCAATAAAATGAGTACCTGATGGTCTTCCCCGGGTCTGCCTCTACCACCCAGGTGCAGTGGAGGTTGTTGTCGTAGGGAGCAGGGTATCCCGGAGACAGGATGCGTCCTGAAGTGGCAGCATGGATCCGCCCCCCACATTCCGCTGTAATGGATTCAAAAAATGGATGTTTACTCCAGGCCTTACAGGCTTCACTTTAACTATCTTGAAAAGCCCAAACCATCACATTCATGTTGTATACACAGGAAAACAATCATAGCATCTTGCTGTCCCTGTTACTGCTTTTCTAAATTTACTTGTTCCCCAGTCAGTCTCCTCTGTGCAAAGTCAAGAGAGTGAAACAGTGAAATGCCATGTTATAAATCTAGTGATATTTCTGTGTACAGAAGAAGTATCTAATCATAATTCTGTATACCCACTCCAGTGTTCTTGCCCGGAGAATCCCAGGGACGGTGGAGCCTGGTGGGCTGCCGTCTATGGGGTCGTACAGAGTTGGACACGACTGAAGCGACTTAGCAGCAGCAGCAGCAGCATATAGAAGTAATAATACCTCTCTATATAATTCTATATATGCTTCCATATATGCTAATACTACTTCTTCTATATATAGTAACTAATAATACTTCTACACTTCTCAATAAAACAGTACTAGGAGATATGTTTTTCCTACCTACACACACACATACACACACATACATTCACAATATTGTCTTTGCTGTTTAGTCACTCAGGCTCAGCTGTGTCCCACTTTTTGTGACCCATGGACTGTAGCCCACCAGACTCCTCTGTCCATGAGATTCAAGAATACTGGAGTGAGTTGCCATGCCCTCCTCCAGGGGATCTTCCTGAGCCAGGGACTGAACCTGGGTCTCCTACGTGGGCAGGGAGATGGGTTCTGTTTCACTGAGCCACTAGGAAAGCCTCTCGCAAATATTAGGATTAAACCCACACTGGAGAAAGAGCAATAGAAGTCTCCCAGCTCTGGGAGAATCAATCGGAGGACCCTGGGCTTTCTGCCCCCAGCGCACGCTTGTGGGCAACTCACCTACACAGGAAGGCAGTGGCCTGTCCCACACTCTCCGATCTCCACTCAGACAGGTCAGAGTGCCCCCGCCATGCATAGCGTAGCCCGGGTTACAGCTGTACAGGACGACTGTGTCAGTGAAATGGCCTTCATCCCGGATCCTGTAGCCATAGTTAGGGGTCCCCGGGTCCTCACATTTCACTAGGTCAAAACCTGTGAGCAAGGAGGGGAGGGATGAGTAGAAAGAAGTCACTGCGGTATCTGTATTGGCATTCAAACACTGATGAAAGAGCCTGGGTTGTTAAATGTCCTTTGACGTGTAGAAAGGAAAAGACGACTCTGAATTTAAAAACATGGAAGTGCATGTGGGTCTTGATTGGGTTTATCTGTTAACCACTGGTTTGTTTCTTGGGGTTTGACCACTTTATTTGTTCCTGTCTATTAATATACTTATGACTGAAGCCCAGCAGGACAGTATGGTCCTTCCCCCACCACCCTTTCCCCCACCCCTCAGCCCATCTCCTCCACCTGCCTTTTGTCTGTAGAAAAAATTTAGTCAAACAATAAGCTTAATCAGAGAAGTGAGAAAGCACTCAAACAGAACAAAATAATAATAGTTTAGCCATTAAACAAGGTCAAGGATGTTCAGTCTCTCCTCAAGGGCTGCAGACAATTTTCTGAGCTATATCCTGAGAGCTATATCCTGAGTCTTGTAGATACTGAAACCCCCACCAGCTGGAAGAAGTTAACTACATGACGCCCAGACTGTAGCCATGACATAAGGTGTCACAATTCCTAGAACTGGTCTCAAAGAAATGTTAACAAATCAACCCTGGAACTGAAGACTAACTGTACTTACAGCAGTCAAGAAGACAATGATCAGACCACTGATGACCAGTTTCAAGATGACCGTCAGAGCTGACTGTGCTGTTTGTGCAGGTAGCGCTCCCTCCATCTATAAAAGCTCTTGCCTGCTGAGTGTCAGTGTGTGTGGGGGAGGCAGGGGGGTTGCGTGGTGGAGAGGGCATGGAATCAGCTTTTGAACATGAGCCCACCTTCTATCCTGGTTGCCACTCTCTAAAATGACTTTCATTTTCACCAATCTTGCCTCTAGAGTATTAGCTTCAAAGCAACAAGCAGCTAGACCCCACTTTCAGTAACACAAGCAGAGTCTTTATTCCAAAGAGCTCCAGGCTGCATCATCTGACTCACACATCCAGTCAGCATCTAGATTCTCCAGTGAGTTCAGGTAAGCTTTTCCTGTCTCCACACCTCCTTTTGTCATACTTGGGGCCTTCCGGGAGGGCCACCGTCACTACGTCCAGGTGCTTATTGTCTGTGTTCACTCAAGCCCCTGCCTCCAGGCCCACTTCCTGTAAAATGCCCAGATCTCAAGCTTGGAAATTTCCATGTCCTTCCTGCTCACGGAGCTGGGCTCTGTCCCACCTAGGGCCAGGGTGAGGTTCCTGAGCTGCTCTGTGTATAGCACAAACTCCAGAATGAATCATCATAATGACTTCATCAAACTAAGCTCTGAGACTCGAAGAAAGAGATGACAGAAGTGAAGATTTAGCCTCTGTGGTACCAAGAGCTGTATATTGCTTTCATGTGAAGCAATAACTTAAATCCATCTGTGAAGAGAGTTCTACAGTAACAAATCTCTCTTCCCATATCATGATGTAAATTTTGACCATTTAAAAAAGTAGAGCTGGAAACTCGAAGGAATACATGGGTTGTTTTCATCTATTTCCACCTAACTTTGACTTCTTCCTTTTCATGAAAATAATAAAAAAATAAAATAAAATAAATTTGTGAGTTTTGCTAAGTCTTTCTGTCAAATTTGCATTCTGAATGCTTTTCCATTGAGGAAGATACATCTTTAAATTCACATGATCATTTATCCTCAGAATCTCTACATAATCCAGATGGAGTTCTGCAGGTGTATACACGGGAGGGAAACCAGTACACATTTGATAATTTACACGTAGTGGCCAAGAAGAGTTTCCTGAAACACTTTTTTTTTTCTATAAAATTTCAGTCTTTACTTATTGTGCCTTTATGAAAACTGTTTATCTATTTAAGAAATGCAAATAGCTGTAACTCAAGATGCCCAGAAGGACAGTGTATCTATTTCAGCACAAAGCAAAAGGATATTGTAAGTTGCCACAAAGGGAATCAGAATTAAGAAGAAGGGTCCCAGGCACCTAGGGTTTCAGGGCTCATGCAGATACCTGACAACTCCAGTCTGATGCATAGTCTCAACACCACCAGGAAAGGAAGATGCTAAGCTGCTGAACTCACTTAGATCGAACTGCCATCCTTACTCTTGCCTTGTAAAAGGCCCTGCATATTATTTAGCCATAGTGTCTCTTGTGCAGAAGGGAAAAGGAAGCAAAGTCTTTGTTGTTACTGTTTTATTCGTTTGAGGCTTGGATGAGACAGTGTCAGAGTGGTGCTTTCAAAAGCACCACTGCCCAGGGTGGTGGCAATGGCCAGCAGAGAGTGACGGCTGGAGTAGGGCTCCACAGATAATGATAATCACCAATGTTTCAAACTGTTTCAGCATTTGGAAGTCAAACTAGGTATCTGAGTATCAATGACAGTGGAACATAAAACTCGAAATAAGCAGCAGACAAAATCTAGGTCTCAAAATGAGAAACGGAAAGAGTCAAACACGTGTCTCTTTTGTTTGTACCCCTGTGACAGGAACCTGGAGAAGTAAATCTGACATGAGAGGAGCCAGACTCAAGTGCCAATAGACCCGAAGTTCTCTCCAAAGCAGAGTGAGGTCCCTGTAGGACAGTGGCCCAGGGGACAGTAATCACCTGCTGTCCTGCTAAAATCCATACCCCCTGTAACCCAAGCTTCTGATTCTTCCAGGAACACCAGAAAGCTGGGCTTTTTAGCTTAATAAAATGATTGTTGAATAAATACATATTTCAAAAATGGAGATGCTTAAATCCTAAGATTAGATTATGAAAACTAGATATAAACAGTTTTAAGAGAAACCAATAATTTCTCAGTTTCTGGAGAAGGCTGAGACTCAATTCTGAAAAGTTGTCAATATTCTGTCTAATTTTTTAAGACTAAACTTTGTGATGCAAAGACCTTCTGAGGATGATTAAGGGCTGGATAGAGAAATGGCCCGGCTTGTCCAAGACCTTTTATTCTGACAGTGAGTTATTTCCTGGTTATACGGAAGACTTTTGTTATGAAAGATTGTCCTCACTGGAGATTAATGCCTATAAAAGATAAAGTAATGACATTGATTTTCCTGGTGACTTACGTGCTGTCTCATTAGCTTATAGCCATCAACTCTACAGACAAGAGACTCATGCTTAAAGGTTATCCAGACTTTCCCTCTAAGTTCAGAGAGCATGGCTTTTAAAGTCTCCCATCAAATAAGCTATCAAAGTTCTAAAATCGCAGAACCTGTTTATATTAAAATTAGCTTGAAGAAACATTTCCTCTGCCCCAAAAACTTGCATTATGAAACTTTTTAAAGGAAGGAAGTAAGAATCATTGAAAAACAATCAAATAACAATGTACCAATACGAATGTCTACTAAACTTTATCTGTGTTGAATTTTTAGAAAAATGATTGTTTTATTGTTTTTTCTATCACTCAGTCTAGAAAGATTTCATCTTTTTCTAAACTACATATTGTCACACAAATGAGTTAAGTCATGCTATTTTTGAAAGGGCATTTATTCTTTCCATTACCAGCTGTCTTGTTTTACTTATGCTCCTTCTGTTATTTTTTTAAAAAGATCAGTTAAATCCTTGATGGCATCACGAAATACATTATTTTTCTGAAAGTCCTATACTTGATACTTAGATGTCTAAAGCTTCTAGACCTACCTGAGGTCATTATATTAAATATATTCTTCTTGTCAGAAACTTGAAAAGCATTTGTTTTTTATTTTTATTATGTTGATATTCTCAAATTCGGTTTTTCAAGTCAGTGAAGAGCTTTGTGCAAAGCTTCTTACGGATTTAATAATTCGTGCACAGTTACAGGCAGAATCATAGACATTTATCCCCAGAGGAATCGACATCTCTAAAGGACTAGAGAAAGATCTCAAGAAACCCGAGATTTCTATTTCTTGTTGCTTGTGCCATGAACCAGCTTAGCCCTTGGACTCTGAGTCCATCCACATGCAGTAGATACGCTGCTGCTGCTGTTGCTGCTAAGTTGCTTCAGTCGTGTCCGACTCTGTGCGACCCCGTAGACGGCAGCCCACCAGGCTCCCCTGTCCCTGGGAGTCTCCAGGTAAGAACACTGGAGTGGGTTGCCATTTCCTTCTCCAATGCATGAAAGTGAAAAGTGAAAGGGAAGTCGCCCAGTCATGTCTGACCCTCAGTGACCCCATGGACTGCAGCCTTCCAGGCTCCTCCTTCCATGGGATTTTCCAGGCAAGAGTACTGGAGTGGGGTGCCATTGCCTTCTCTGGTAGATACACTACCTCTCTCCAAAAACAGAATGAGAGTCATTTCAATTGAGTCTTGCTTGCCATTTGATTAGGGCATAATATTAACATTGTCTCTTAAAAATTTCAGTATTGCTTGTAGACACTGGTGAACTAAGTTGAAGTGATGTATAATAGTAACAGATTTCTTAATTGGCATTATAAAATTCTAGGATCATCCTGTGTCCATTTTAGGAAAAAAAAATTTTTCTGTGGTTCATTAAAATATCTCAAAAATATTCTTTTACATTTAATTTAGATCAACAGAAGTAGTCCTCCAAATAAGAGGTTTTTTCCATTTTAATTAGAATCTAAAAGACTTTAGAATGACTACTCTTAAGGCTACTATACAGAAAGGACTTTAAAAATATAGAGAATATATCCTTTTCTATCTTGAAGCCACTAGCTTGACATAAATCAGTGTACAAATACTGGTTTTCTGTATTTTCTTTGTGCAATAGAACCTTTAAAAAGATTAAAGGTATCTGTCAAAACATTACCTATTAAGAGTTGCAATTGCTGTTTGGATCTATTTAGCAATTCCATTTCTTTATGTTTTCCAATGATTTCTTCTTAGTCACATAAATAGTAAAGATGCTTTGAACAAATGTTTTGTTAAAACAAGCTCCAAACATCAGGCTAATGAACATTATTACTTTATCTTTTGTAGCTATCACCCAATTTTAATGTTTTTAAGGATTAAATCTTATATCTCTCCAAACTCTAACAAAATATTACTGTTACAAGAGACTTCCACTTAACTCTCAAGTATTTTGACTAGTTCTTATCTTCCAAATCAAGCACTTATGTTTGAAAAGAAGCTGGTGTAGACTTAATCCATTTCATACACCCAAGAAAAGCAGTGAAGGTCACGGTTGGCTTGTGAGTTCTTCATCCTGCATCCCAGGGACTCTTTAGAAACTACCTTCATTCTCTGGTGAGTTTTTTTTTTTTTTTTTTTAGTTTTTTAATTTTTTAAATTTAAATTTATTTATTTTAATTGGTGAGCTTTGAGTACACCACTGATGAAGAATCTTTATCATGTATGCACCTCTGATACCTTCTCCTATAAACCATTGACAAAGCCTCACAATATTTATAGAAATCTATCACCTCTTTACTTTACCTAATAAGACATTTTAATTTGCACAATGTACTCTTTGCAAAAGTTAGTAATCTAAGAAATGTTGCCATATGCAAAACCAATAACACCTCACTTCATTCAGATAACAGATAAGGCGAACTGCACCTAACACTTAAAAGTTATTTTTTTATTAACTTCATTTGCAGTTGTCTACAGAGAAATGTGTTTGAGGGGAGAGCACTTCTGAAACTCATTTTTGTGGTTCACTTGAAAGTAAAATGCACAAACTGTGAGTGTCATGAAATATTTGATTAACTCATGTTTTTAAACATAAATCTCATTATTCAAGAAAGAAATCCTGGGTGAAGTGTGCATGTGTGTTTAGTTTTTAAATTGTTATCTATTAAATTATATATCTACACTATTTGTTCAGCTATGCTGTTATTGGTTTCAAATTGATTTAAAAAATCAAACAAAAAGGTCAGCTATGTTGTTTGAATTTAATCCATTTCTTTTCCCCAACATGCTAAATTTTATTATCTTTATTATTATTTTGTGATTATGTGAGCAGCCCCAGTGGAAAGACACTGAATTTTCCCAGAATAGCAATAATCATCAGGATTGTGATAGTGTTTAAATGGAGCTCAGAAGCTCCGAGCTTCAAAGGGGGAAAAAAAAAAAAAAAAAACCTGAAGAAGTCAAGAATGAGAATCAGATAACCAAAGAGATTAACTATTTTTATGGCATCATACTGGTTTTTATCAAACATATTGCTAAGATATCATAATGGAATGTAATCACAGCCAAGAATTTCAGAAGTCCATCTTGAAATGTGCAATTCTGAATATATTATATAATTCCAGAACAAATCTTTCATGTTGACTACACTCTGACTTTGAGAAGAGCTACCCAGTGGTTTCAATTGTTAATACATGTTCTGATAAATCTTCCTGAAAGAATTCATACTATTCACCTAAATATTACGATTGAATCATACTATTCATTTCACTCTGAATCAGTCTTTAAACATATCCAAAGAGTGAATCCTCTTCTAACACACCACAGTAAGAACTTATCATCAGTGTGTCATCTAAATTTCCAAACATATTTAGTATCACTTCTAGGGCAGGGACTTTGAGAAGCACAGAATGAAACAGGGTCCTATCTGTTATAGTCTAGTTAATTACATAGACCAGAAAATAGCATTTTCAAGATAATATGATAAATGCTGCAGTAGAGGAGGAGAGAGTCCTGTGAAGGATGAGAGAGGCACGAAAGGAAGCAGGAAGGTTGGGAGAAGACCTGAGTTAGTCCAAAAGGATAGTTGGCATCAGGGGTGATAAAACCAGAGGGAGGAGAAGCTTCAGGTCAAGTCTTCACAGGTGCGTGGGCATCTGGAAGAATGTGGTCTCTCCTGGGAATACAAAGCCATTCTGGGAGTATGGGTATTTGCTGAAGCTTCTTTTTAAGTGTGTGGAGGTGGAGTGGGAAGAGGGCTGCAGAGAAGACGGAGTGGATATGGACAAGACTGGCAAGGGCTGGACTGCAGCCCAGCGAGTTGAGACTGAGTCAGTGTGTGATGGAGACAGGAAGAAAGCATGGCAGCTGAACAGGCAGTGATGCAAACACATTTGCATTTCAGAGAGATAATCAGTAGCCCTCTGGATGGCAGACTGGAGTGGGAAAAAAGGCAGGAAAATGGAACAGATGCTTATTTAATGTTGAAAGGTAGATGGCAGCAGGGGATATGTGGTAGTAGACAAGGTTTGATTATGTGTGCATACAGATCAGCCAGAGGGGCTTCAGTGATGAGTGAGGCTGCAGAGAGATGGCCTGTGATGAGCAGAGAAGACAGGACAGGGAACAGAGCTGTTATGAGAGGCCAGGGCTCATGTGTCAGGCAGAGAGGAAGCACCAACATCATCAGCTCATAACATGGCGTCATCTCATCACAGATCCAGTGAATGTATCCAGGAAAACAAGGCAATCCTTCACCAACAGCTTCTTCTAGGAAATAATTAAAAACAAACAAGCTTTGCAGCATTTTGGGACAAGAATCAGAAAATAGCAGGCCTTAGAGCAGGGGTCCCCAACCTCCTGGCTAAGGACCGTACCGCCTGTCAGATCAGTGGCAGCATTCAGTTATAAATAAAGTGCACAGTAAATGTAATGTGCTTGAATCATCCTGAAACCATCCCCCCAGCTCCAGTCTATGGAAAAACTGTCTTCCATGAAATAGGCTCCTGGTGCCAAAAATGGTGGGGACTTTAGAGAACTTTAGAGAAAGGTTGCTGCCTTAGAGAGCTTACTCCTCAACAGAGAAATCAGAAATAATAACAAATAACAGCACATTGTGACAAGTTTCCAAGCAGCAGAAACATAAAATATGAGCCAACATGGACACAAGCATAACAAATGTATGGTTCTGTTCTCTGTTGTTTTCAGCCTGTATTTTCTATTAGTTTCTCTACTTTTTCTCAGTTATTTCTGTCTTATTGTTGGAGGTTAACAGTAGGACATGCACAAAACATTTAGTAGGAACGTCTATGTTTTATAAGGGTGGCTCCTTTCAACAAATAGAAAGAGCCGTGACTTCTCTGATATATATTAATGTTTGTCTGGCATAACTACTCTATATGTTCAGATGATCCATGTCTTTTATACATTTTAGGTTTTTTTTCCCCCTAAACTTTAAATTTTTTATTTTGTATTACAGTATAGCTGATTAACAATGTTATGGTGATTTCAGGTGAACGGCAAAGGGACTCAGCCATACATATACATGTATCCGTTCTCCCCTAAACTCTCCCATCTGGGCTGGCGCATAACACTGAGCAGAGTTCCATGTGTTATACAATAGGTCCTTGTCAGTTATGCATTTTAAATATAGCAGTGTGTACATGTCATCCCAAAGTCCCTAACTATCCTTACCCCCTTGCAACCATAAGTTCATTCTCTAAGTCTCTGAGTCTCTGTCTGTTTTATAAGTTCATTTGAATCATCTCTTTTTATATTCCACATATAAGGGATATCATCATATGACATTTTTTCCTTCTCTGACTTACTTCACTCAGTGTGACACTCTAGGTCCATTTATGTGCTGTAATTGGTGTTATTTTCTTTTTAATGACTGAGTAATATTCCATAAAGTGTATATAATACAACTTTGGTATTAAGCAAAAATATTGACATAAATACCACTACTCTGACTGTAAATGTATTAATATTCTCCTAAGAAGTACTTTTAATCATGATTTCTACCTGATGATGAAGGTAGTAAATTATAAACAGAAGCTTAGTCTAGCAACACTACTTTTTTACAGATAAAATATATTGGAGACTATAATTTCCCAATATGATTTTAACCCACTATATTAATGGGCCTAAAGTGAAAAAAATGAGGTAATTTAACTAATCAAATTGAGAACATAAACCTGGAACATCTTCTGACCTACAACATTAATTCATTAATGAAATCACTTAGTTGACATGCATTTATAAAGTACCTACTGTGTGTCAGGTATTCTGCTAGGTGATGAAGATAAAAAGCTAATTAACCTCAGTCCTGCCCCACCAGGAGCTCACAATCTGTACAGGAAGAAAAACAACAGTTAATACTGTCCGTCTTTAAGGGACATCCAGTAACTAATTTTACACACTCACTAAGCACTTACTATGTGCCCTGCGGGACTATGTGCAGGCAGAGCCTGACCCTGGGTGCTCAGAGCGCCACTGGAAGTGTTATTATCACATCAACAAGTGCTTAAGGAGAAGAGAACAGACAGATGTGGAGATTTCAGGTGCAGATAGAATTGCTCTTGGAGCTGGAGTCTCCTCTGTCCTTCCCAAGGTTTCTGTGAAGCAGGACATCAGTACAGGGCAGCCCATTCACAGGCAGCCACCCACACGACATATGGCTGCTTCTAAATGAGCCACCTGTACTTTCCAAGGAACGCCGGCCGACAGCAAACAGCACATCACATGCCATGGAGGAGGCTTCTTCCAGTATTACCAACAAAACAAACAGGCATGCATACACACATCTGTTTACACAAAGGGACACCCAGAAGCACGATGAGGTCAGTTTGGCCAACTGTACAACACATTTTATTACAAAGAGTGCAATTTGATTATTGTCAGAACATATTACAAGACAGAGTGGTAGTTTTTCATTTTTCTTTTTTTACAGAAGAATTTAAGAAGTAACTTCTCTTTAAAGATCTGTCTTCTTTGTTTTTGTCCGGGGATAATATGTCTAAAACATAAAACTCAACAAGTTTTCAACTTCAAAATCCACAAATTGCTTAAAATATAGCAATTGTTTTAAGCATCTGATTATTGTTGATTCTTTAAATTTTAGTTTATAGTTTTGACGGATCTTCAGCATTAAAAACAAGCAAAGTTAAGAAGAACTGAAAATCCTTTCCAATGCATGCTTATGTAATTTAATATAACCCAATAACTAAACAGGGTAGCTATGAAAGCTAGATTTAACACAGGTTTTGATAGATTATGAAATTAAATATCAATATAAGTAGAGCCAATATCTAGAACAAGGTGGCAAATGAGAAACTTCTGCATATATTGATCACAAACACCATAATTGAAATAGGTGGCTCAGCAGTAAAGACTTCACCTGTGATGCAGGAGATTCAAGAGCCATGGGTTCAATTCCTGGGCTGGGAAGATCCCCTGGACTAGGAAATGGCAACTCACTCCAGTATTCTTGTCAGGAGAATTCCATGGACAGAGGAGCCTGGTGGGCTACAGTCCATGGGGTCACAAAGAGTCAGACATGACTGAGTGTCTGAGCACACACAAAATAATATGCTTGCATATTTTCAACATTAAGACATGCTTTCAACAATGGTTTTTTACAAAGAAACTTGGCATTACTGTCAAAATGATTTATATCATTATTTCACCCACAGAAAATTTTTCAAATTTTTCTTTCCATATTGCTTAAGAAAAACTAAATCCATTAACTAAAATGATGAAAAAACAGGAGGAAGAAAAATTAGGAACACATCAATAAGTTATTCTTAAAAGTTATTTATTACTAATATAAGCTTATTAACACATAATTTTAAGATCTGGCGTCTAAATCTTAATGCTGTTTATGTCTACATTTATTTGTTTTTAGATGGGAATATGCAGATTCACATCACATTATTTTTTTTTTTTTACTTTAATAGAGAAATACAAGTTGTGGCTGATTTATTATTTTCCCCTGTGATGTCAGTGTCTATCATTTGCTTAGGAATCAGATGAACAGACTGGGCTCTGACTTCAGACGTGTGTTTCCATGAAGATGGACACAAATGCAAAAGCAGCACTTAACAGAACATTTAGTGCATCAGGTGCTTCCTTAACCCTGAAAATAACCTTAGATAAACCACAAGATCCTAAGCAAGACAGACTGGAGGGCTTGTCACAACCAGAATACACAGTGACAGCCCACAGAAAGTCTCTGGTTCTGTGATTCCTGCTGCAGGAGGCCTCCCTTCCCTCTGCAGAGACTGAAGTGATCCCTTCCTTTAGGGAGGAACTCCCCCTGGGGGCCTCCAGGCTCTCCCACTGCGACAGGAATGCAGGAACTGAGGCACACCTGACAGTAGGGAAGACGGCACCATGTCTCTTCTCATCCTAAGGAAGAGTCACTTGACTTTGCCAAATAATGAATGAAAAGAATTCTGAAATGTCCCACTTGGGGACTTCATTTTTCTTCACTCATAACATAACCAGTACATTTGTTACATTTTCTTTTCCCCAGAAAAATTTCCACATTGGATCAAGAAACAAGTCGAATTTACCAACAGCCAAATGGACTTCACACTAGTCCTTGAGGTGTTATCCCTGAGGCAGCCCTTGACAAGAGTCCTGATTCCCCAAGCACGGTTCCTTCCTCTCTTCATTTTGTGTTTCCACTCGTGGCACAAAAAAATGTCTGGGAGGAAGGCAAAAGCTCCTACTGGATGATGCCTGAGGAGCCCAAGGGGAGAAGGTGAGTGAATGAGGGAAAAGGACCCCGCTGAAGGGAGGCTGAGAACATCCTAACCAGTCGGCCGGGCCAGAGGTGAGGACCCGCCGGAGAGCACGGAGGTTCAGAGGAATTCTGCCAAAATACTGTCCTAAATTCAGTCCGTCCTCAAATTCACATCCCTGGGCCCATCCTCTTCAGTTTCCAGTGCCAACTATGCCTAGAAATGCTTCTTTCTCCCTGCCCCCATACTGCGGAGATGTTTACAAGGAAGAGTAAAATATTTATGAGAACACTTTGAGCCCTTCATGAGTACACTCCATAAATGTAAGGGATTACCAACAATACTTGGATTTATCGCTACTGCTATTATTCATACGCCATCACTTTTATTATTCTACAACAAATAAAGACAAAGTGTGAAGCCAGCCGGCAGAACGCTCCACCTCCGGCGGCGCGGTGAGGGCGTCCACCGCCCAGACGTGGCCGCCATGACGGGACCACAGCCCGCCTCTGGGGCAGAAGGCGGGGAGAGCGCGGCGCCTGCGTCCCCACAGCCCGTGCTTTCACCAACCGTCCATGTGACGGCTCAGCCCTGCGCAGCCCCGCGCCTGGCTGACACACACAGGCGCCTAGGAGCCTCACCTCCGCCGAGCCTCACGGAGAGTTCAGGAGCAAAGCCAGACTCGAGAGAAAGCCCAGTGTGCAGCCAGACAACGCGGTGAGACCCACGAGCCCCCCACATGCACTCTCTTCATCTCCCTTTTCTTCTCTCAAAGGTGCTCATGCTCCTCGCGCTGGGAGACAATCTCTGACTCCATGTTTCCACTGCTCTCGAACCACTCACCAACATCTTGACAAAAACCTCTCTGGTACCCTCTCAAAAGGGTCCACTGCTTCCTAACCTCACCTGCTGGTGCCTGTCTTCCTCACCTCCCACCTGGGATCCGCCTGCTGAGAAATTTCCTGGGGGGATGGCCTACGGGACTCAGGAAACGTCCATCTAGTCACCTTCTTGTCATGTCCTGTCACCCACTGATGCCTCGGGGTCCAGGGGGACTGTCTGCATGCACCTCGGTACTGCCAGCCCTCCAGACCACCTCCATCCCCAAGGGTCGAGTTCAGAGCATTTCCACTGAGTCTTCCCAGCTACTCCTCCTGAGCACTCTTCGCCCTCCCTGGGTTTGCCATGCATTCTGCCACCAAACACATGACGCTACAGGCTACAGTCTACACAGGCTACAGGCTACAGTCCACACAGGCTACAGGCTACAGTCCATGGAATCGCAGAGTCGAACACAACTGAATGACTAAAACAATAACAGCAATCCACCGGAGAGGAAAACTTGCCACTCCTCTTCCTAGGGTCCCTTGTTTGAGTATAGGGGTCTGTGAATGGGGCTCACTGCCTATTGTTTTGGAGAAGGAAATGGCAACCCACTCCGGTATTCTTGCCTGGGAAATCCCATGGACAGAGGAGCCTGGTGGGCTACAGACCATGATGTTGCAAAGAGTTGGACAAGACTGAGCGAATGAGTACAAATAAGCACACCAGTTAAAACAGAAACAGTGAATATGCTCATGTTACAATGACCCATGGGTGTTTATTTTAATTATAATTTGTTAATATGTGCTTTTGATTCAAATAAACTATTAAGCTTCTTATGATATTCAAGTGTTAGTAAAATGCAAATCCAATGCTTGTCCTCACATTAAAAAAAAATCAGTGAAGTGGCTTTCAAAATCATGAGTATATCAATAAATGCAGGTTTTTCAAATTTTAATACTTTCTGACTTACAAAATTTTAGAAGGTTTAAAAATAGCTTTCAATAAAAAATATGCACTTAGGGAGATTTCTGAATGTATTCAGCATTACTGAATGTTAGAATGGAGAGTGCTACTGTGTTCAGTCGTGTCCAACTTTTTGCAACTCCATGGACTGTAGTCCGCCAGGCCCCTCTGTCCATGGGATTTCCTGGGCAAGAATACTGGAGTGGGTTGCCATTTCCTCGTCTAGGACATCTTCCCAACCCAGGGATCGAACCTGCACCTAGTACGTTTCCTGCATGAGAAGGTGGACTTTTTACCACTGAGTCACCTGGGAAGTCCTAGAATGGAATGTGGACAGTCACATTTCTCCATAGAAATGTTTCCAAAGAGGGAATTCCATCAGCTCTCATTACACACCATTACCCTCTTTTAGGAAACGCTAGACAAAGAAGTACTAAACTATTTTTATTCCCGAGTGCGACACCACTAAATCTTCCCTCATCCTTTAAAATTCAGCCCTCAGAGCTATCCTCATCCTTCATCCCATTTATAATCCACTTCATCCCCAAATCCTGGAAATTGAGGGTTAAAAAAAAAATTCTGTCAATTGTATTTTTACCTACCTTGTTCTTACAGCCATTACATCAGAATTACATCAGACAAGGTTCAACAAGGAAATTCTAACTTCATTTGCATCTAGATTCTATACTATGTATTGTAGCAAGATTAAAACCTTAATACCAAATACCAAGTGATATCAAAATCCCATTATCCAAAAATAAAGTCTGCCTCCCTCCTACTATGAAATCTCCTCTTCCCCATTTCCCCAGCTTGTTATATGAGTGCTGTTAGGTCCAAGAATATTGGCATTGCCCTCAGCTCTTACACGTCACACTGAGCTCTTGCTTACCCAGTTGTTAATGGCATTAAAGGGTAAACTTATATTTATCATAAGAAAACCTCCACACCCCTTTCGCCAGTTAAAATACTCTTTGATTTCTTTCATAGAATTTCAGAACTAAGAGTGTCTGAAAATGACCACTCATTTACAAGAGACAATATGGTCTGTGATGTGACAAACCTTGCAGCTGGCTGGTGACAGAGCTGGGTCTCCAGAGACTCAGGAAGGTGTATGCTTCACCTCGTATCTCACCATTGGGTTACAACACTTGATGGTGAATGCACAATCCTCGCATCTGCTATTGAACAGTGTGTTCAATATAAGTGTGTCACTCCTAGCCTTTGCAAATGTTAAGCTGAATATTCCAGAAGCCTTCAAATATTTAAATATTGCCCACTCTAATTGCCTAGAGTTGGAATTTAAGAGACATAATTATTGTCATATCAGTGTTTTCTAGAATGTTTACTTAGTAAAAAATAAAAACAACAACAATAAAATAACTGCTTGTTTGATGATGCTGTGGAAATCCAAACAGACTTCAAATGTCTTTATGTCAAAATTCATGAAGTTGAGAAAATAATAATTTTGAATAGATTTCATGCCTCTTTTCCTTGTAAAGCATCATTAAGAATGCCATAATTCATGCAAGAAAAAGAAAAATCAGACACAAAGTGACCTGTGATCCATTACCCAGCACTTCCTTTCTGACAAGACACAGATGTCTCTGAGATTCCTATCATCCCATGAATGAACCTTACAAAAACAATATCTATGACTTTGACTAATATAATAATTATTACTTTTTTTTCCCCTAAGCAGAATGGAAAAAATTCTGTCATCATCCTTTCCATAAAATGTTAGATTTTATAGCATTCGGTGATATCATCTGTCAGCCTTCATTTTATTTCACACTCAAGTCATATGCTTTTAGTTTAGTCCTTGTAATTAAATCATTTATGTCATTCTTCACTGAGTCCTTTTGTCTTTCTCAAAGAATTGGTGACCAATAATATATTTAATTCTGAAAGAGGGAAATAGCAGTGCATATCAACTATCAAACTGTCACAAAATACAAGGAATTATACATTACAAAATCAAAAAATGTTCACAGAACTAAAACTCATGGAAAATGATGAAAAGCTATGTAGAAGCTGTTCCTAGACCCACCAGCATGCAGGGGCTTCTGTAGGGTTTCAAGGACCATGACATGGGTCACCAGAGTGAACTGAGATC
This sequence comes from Capricornis sumatraensis, assembly GCF_032405125.1. Classification (NCBI taxonomy): domain Eukaryota; kingdom Metazoa; phylum Chordata; class Mammalia; order Artiodactyla; family Bovidae; genus Capricornis; species Capricornis sumatraensis. Next base: position 41,905,902 of record NC_091072.1, on the reverse strand, counting down.
CTAATTAGGCTGTTCTCATAAGGGCAGAGAAGCAAAGCATGTCATGGTTTCACTGAATTTTTAAAAAGCATTGCAACAACTAATGTTTTAGTCTTTATGATGCTATACGTGCTAAGAAAACCCAGACAGGGCATTAAAAAGCAGAGATATCAAAGGTCCCAGATGCAAGAATTAGACCACAAGGAAGGCTAAATGCCAAAGAACTGATGCTTTTAAACTGCGGTGCTGGAGAAGACTCTTAAGAGTCCCTTGGAAAGCAAGGAGATCAAACCAGTCAATCCTAAAGGAAATCAACCCTGAATATTCATTGGTAAGACTGATGCTGAAGGTGAAGCTCCAATCCTTTGGTCACCAGATGGGAAGAGCTGACTCATTGAAAAGACCCTGATCCTGGGAAAGAATGAAGGCAGGAAGAGAAGAGGATGACCAAGGATGAGATGGTTGGATGGCATCACCGACTCAATGGACATGAGTTTGAGCAAACTCTGGGAGATAGTGAAGGACAGGGGAAGCCTGGCAGGCTGCAGTCCATGGGGTCACCAGGAGGAGCTACCCCACGTCCAAGGAGTGGTGGCTGCAATGGCACAGGAAGGCCGAGAGGAGCTACTCCACCTTCAAGGTCAGGAGGGGTGGCCGTAAAGAGATACCCTTCATCCAAGGTAAGGAGCAGCGGCTGTGCTTTGCTGGAGCAGCTGTGAAGAGATACCCCACGTCCAAGGTAAGAGAAACCCAAGTAAGATGGTAGGTATTGTGAGAGGGCATCAGAGGGCAGACACACTGAAACCATAATCACAGAAAACTAGTCAATCTAATCACATGGACCACAGCCTTGTCTAACTCAATGAAACTAAGCCATGCCCACGGGGCAACCCAAGACAGGCAGGTCATGGTGGAGAGGTCTGACAGAATGTGGTCCACTGGAGAAGGGAATGGCAAACCACTTCAGTATTCTTGCCTTGAGAACCCCATGAACAGTATGAAAAGGCAAAATGATAGGATACTGAAAGAGGAACTCCCCAGGTCAGTAAGTGCCCAATATGCTACTGGAGATCAGTGGAGAAATAACTCCAGAAAGAATGAAGGGATGGAGCGAAAGCAAAAGCAATACCCGTTGTGGATGTGATGGGTGAAGCAACGTCTGATGCTGTAAAGAGCAATATTCCATAGGAACCTGGAATATCAGGTCCATGAATTAAGGCAAATTGGAAGTGGTCAAACAGGACATGGCAAGAGTGAACGTCGACATTCTAGGAATCAGTAAACTAAAATGTACTGGAATGGGTGAATTTAACTCAGATGACCATTATATCTACTACTATGGACAGGAATCCCTAGAAGAAATGGAGTAGCCATCAAGGTCAACAAAAGAGTCCAAAATGCAGTACTTGGATGCAATCTCAAAAATGACAGAATGATCTCTGTTCATTTCCAAAGCAAACCATTCAATATCACAGTAATCCAAGTCTATGCCCCAACCAGTTACACTGAAGAAGCTGAACGGTTCTGTGAAGACTTACAAGACCTTTTAGAATGAACACCCCCAAAAGATGCACTTTTCATTATAGGGGACTGGAATGCAAAAGTAGGAAGTCAAGAAACACCTGGAGTAACAGGCAAATTTGGCCTTGGAATATGGACTGAAGTAGGGCAAAGGCTAATAGAGTTTTGCCAAGAGAAAGCACTGGTCATAGCAAACACCCTCTTCCAACAACACAGGAGAAGACTCTACACATGGACATCACCAGATGGTCAACACTGAAATCAGATTGATTATATTCTTTGCAGCCAAAGATGAGAACCTCTATACAGTCAGCAAAAGCAAGACCAGGAGCTGACTGTGGCTCAGATCATGAATTCCTTATTGCCAAACTCAGACTTAAATTGAATAAAGTAGGGAAATCCATTAGACCATTCAGGTATCACCTAAATCAAATCCATTATGATTATACAGTGGAAGTGAGAAATGGATTTAAGGGACTAGATCTGATAGATAGAGGGCCTGATGAAGTATGGATGGAGGTTTGTTACATTGTACAGGAGACAGGGATCAAGACCATCCCCATGGAAAAGAAATGCAAAAAAGCACAATGTCTGTCTGGGGAGGCCTTACAAATAGCTGTGAAAAGAGGAGAAGTGAAAACCAAAGGAGAAAAGGAAAGATATAAGTATCTGAATGCAGAGTTCCAAAGAATAGCAAGGAGAGATAAGAAAGCCTTCCTCAGTGATCAATGCAAAGAAATAGAGGAAAACAACAGAATGGGAAAGACTAGAGATCTCTTCAAGTAAATGAGAGATACCAAGGGAACATTTCATGCAAAGATGGGCTCGATAAAGGACAGAAATGGTCTGGACCTAACAGAAGCAGAAGATATTAAGAAGAGGTGGCAAGAATGCACAGAAGAACTGTACAAAAAAGATCTTCACAACCAAGATAATCATGATGGTGTGATCACTCACCTAGACCCAGACATCCTGGAATGTGAAGCCAAGCAGGCCTTAGAAAGTATCACTATGAACAAAGCTAGTGGAGGTGATAGAAATCCAGTGGAGCTATTTCAAATCCTGAAAGAAGATACTGTGAAAGTGCTGTACTCAATATGCCAGCAAATATGGAAAACTCAGCAGTGGCCACAGGACTGGAAATGATCAGTTTTCATTCCAATACCAAAGAAAGGCAATGCCAAAGACTGCTCAAACTACCACACAATTGTACTCATCTCACACACTAGTAAAGTAATGCTCAAAATTCTCCAAGCCAGGCTTCAGCAATACGTGAACCGTGAACTTCCTGATGTTCAAGCTGGTTTTAGGAAAGGCAGAGGAACCAGAGATCAAATTGCCAACATCCGCTGGATCATTGAGAAAGGGAGAGAGTTCCAGAAAAGCATCTATTTCTGCATCTATTTCCACAAGCCTTTGACTGTGTGGATCACAATAAACTGTGGAAAATTCTGAAAGAGATGGGAATACCAGACCACCTGACCTGCCTCTTGAGAAACATATATTCAGATCAGGAAGCAACAGTTAGAATTGGACATGGAACAACAGACTGGTTGCAAATAGGAAAAGGAGTACGTCAAGGATGTATATTGTCACCCTGCTTATTTAACTTACATGCAAGGGGAGCCTGGTGGGCTGTTGTCTATGGGGTTGCACAGAGTCGGACACGACTGAAGCGACTCAGCAGCAGCAGCAACAGAGTACATCATGAGAAACGCTGGGCTGGAAGAAGCACAAGCTGGAATCAAGATTGCCGGGAGAAATATCAATAACCTCAGATATGCAGATGACACCACCTTTATGGCAGAAAGTGAAGAGGAACTAAAAAGCCTCTTGATGAAAGTGAAAGAGGAGAGTGAAAAGTTGGCCTACAGCTCAACATTCAGGAAACTAAGATCATGGCATCTAGTTCCATCACTTCATGGGAAATAGATGGGGAAACAGTGGGAAAGTGTCAGACTTTATTTTTTTGGGCTCCAAAATTACTGCAGATGGTGACTGCAGCCATGAAATTAAAAGACGCTTACTCCTTGGAAGGAAAGTTATGACCAACCTAGATAGCATACTCAAAAGCAGAAACACTACTTTGGCAACAAAGGTCCGCCTAGTCAAGGCTATGGTTTTTCCAGTAGTCATGTATGGATGTGAGAGTTGGACTGTGAAGAAAGCTGAGCTCCGAAGAATTGATGCTTTTGAACTGTGGTGTTGGAGAAGACTCTTGAGAGTCCCTTGGACTGCAAGGAGATTCAACCAGTCCATTCTAAAGGAGATCAGTCCTGGGATTTCTTTGGAAGGAATGATGCTAAAGCTGAAACTCCAATACTTTGGCCACCTCATACTAAGAGTTGACTCATTGGAAAAGACTCTGATGCTTGGAGGGATTGGGGGCAGGAGGAGAAGGGGACGACAGAGAATGAGATGGCTGGATGGCATCACCGACTCAATGGACATGAGTTTGAGTGAACTCCAGGAGATGGTGATGGACAGGGAGGCCTGGCGTGCTGCAATTCATTGGGTCACAAAGAGTCAGACACAACTGAGTGACTGAACTGAACTGAAATATCTGGACACGACTGAGTGACTGAACAGCAACAACATACTAAGAAGGGAGCAAGATGATAAAATATCCAGTTAGAAGACAAGAAATCTTGCTCGCATACTCATGTATATCTCGAATTTGCTCTTGACCCTGAATAAATTGATTAAGGAACACCCATATCACTTTCCTCTATTAAGATGGTCAAAACAGTCCTTTGCTTTTTCCTCCCTGTGAAAACAGACACAGATTCATGTCTGGTATTTAGGGCAGCCTCACCATGAGGCAGTCAATGATAGGAGGGTTTCAGTCTCTTTGCTAAACAGACTCAAGCCCAAGCTTTACTTCTTAGAAATGCTGTCAAGTTTGGCCTCAAATAATTTTCTTTTTTTTATTATTATTATTTGATTATTTTATTTATTTATTATTATTATTATTATTATTTTTATTTTTTTACTTTACAAATATTTTCTTAATGAAATTTTATAAGCATTAAACATTTCTGGGGCTTCTATTCCCTGGTGGCTCAGATGGTAATGAATCTGCTTGCAATACAGGAGATGCAGGTTCAATGCAACTTCCCTGGGTCGAGAAGTTTCCCTGGAGTATGGTATGGCAACCCATTCCAGTATTCTTGCCTGGGAAATCCCATGGAAAGAGGAGTCTGGCAGGCTGCAGTACATGGAGCCTCAAAGAGTCGGATATGACTGAGCAACTAACACTTATACTTTTGATGTTTATCTAAAAATGTATCAATAAAAACAAAACTTTCTAAGGAAAATCATGAATTGTATGCTTGGGTTGGGAGCTGGGAACTGTTTTTTTAATGTGCATTCCCAGAGATGCTTTTCTTCTTCATAAAATGTTCATCTTATTTTACAATAAATACACAGTTCTTTGCAGGGACTAACCATCTGCATCTTTCTCTGTTGGACTCCTTTTTCTGTTGAGATTTTTCATTGAAAGTCATTTTATTTTGCAAAGTACATTATGCATAAGCTTTCCTTGCAAAATCAGAGCAAAAATATGATTTTCAGAATTCTTACAAGAAGGTGTAAGTTTATTAGAAATGTATGGAGAAGGCTTGATATTTTGATAGGCCAGGTTTCCAAAAATGCAATTACATAAACATATGATCATTTGCAAGTCATGCTATGAACAGTTTTCTCTGTTTATAATACCATCTTTTTCACAGCACAATAAAGTTTTAGTATACAATTTAATTTTTACTCAACATATAGACCTTTTAATAATATCAGTTTGAAGCCTATTAAAAATTATCTTTTGTTTTTTTCTTCACAGGTGAGAGTTGCTTTGCTGTACTTGATAAGACTTCATGGGATAAATGTTTTAATAATAACCCCCAAACTAAAGTAAATCTAACCTAGGGATAATAAAGTTAAGGGTACATAACTCATTTTTTTCTGAGAATAGACTAAATTCACAAAACAGCTGCCTATTATTTTATAAAACCTTTATAAAATTATCCTCTAGTTAACTGGAAAATCAAGTAATACTAGTCACATTTTCCAACAGTTTCATCTGCTGAGTTTTAGAGCAATTTCTAGCTCCATGAATCTTCACTTACAAATTATAAATCAGCACTCTAGTATCTCATGCTACTGCTGTTGCTGCTGCTAAGTCACTCAGTCCTGTCCGACTCTGTGTGACCCCATAAACGGCAGCCCACCAGGCTCTCCCATCCCTGGGAGTCTCCAGGCAAGAACACTGGAGTGGGTTGCCATTTCCCTCTCCAATGCATGAAAGGGAAAAGGGAAAGTATAGTCGCTCAGTCGTGTCCGACTCTTAGCAACCCCATGGACTGCAGCCTACCAGGCTCCTCCCCACTGGAGTGGGGTGCCATTGCCTTCTCCGAGTATCACATGAGCAGACATCAAAGCAGCAAGATAGGTTTGCCACAATCTTAATCTTCATTGAAAAGAAGTAAAAAGCTGTTGCGTGGACTTACGTGCAAGTTGGTTATTTCCTAACCCCATACCATACTTTCCCCTGATTTGCAGCACAGTTGTAAATAAGTTTTAAACTACCCATTGAACCAAACACTATTTTGACATGATTTTCTAGAACATAAAGACTGAAGATGTGATAAATACTATTCTTAGAATAACATGATAGGTTGCATTAGAAAAACAGCAATGCTTACAAATATTACAACTAAGATGTTTGAGAAATTTGTGAATGTCTTTGTTATACACAAACTTGGACTGAACTTGCTTTTAGAACTGCAAATTAGCTTGTATGGAATTTAAAAAATCTAGTTATCAAAAAAAAAGCAATTATGACATGAGTGCATCATTGTCCACCTAAATATCCTTCATGGTCAGGGACTTAAAGCTACTAGAGGAATCTCAATCAGAAATAGGCAGATCTCACCACACACACAAAGATACAATTATGTGAGGTGAGAGTGGCATTAACTGAACCTTAATGCAATCACTTTACAATGTATACATGTATCAGATCATCACATTGTTCACCTTAAACTTATGTGCCAATGACATCTCAGTAAAGCTGGAAAAACCCCAAATAAATACAGTGACTCCTAAAGTAACTGGGTGAAGATGGGCAGGATGAGGGACACCCGTAAACTACATACACCCACTTAGGATGCCACCCAACGCTGGAGAATTAGCTCCTGTTATCAATCCGTGGTCTCAAGGTCTTCAGATTTCAGCCTCTGATTTATCCTATTCTGTACCTTCAGCTCTGTTCCCAGTAATTGATTGCTCACTGTGTCTGTGTACATGTCATACTTGCAAAATTTGTGACTTGTTTTGAAGTACGAAGGTGATGATGCTTAGTATTTCATTATTGGCCTTGAGGATATATTCACACTCAGAGCTGTGGTCTCATTTATAATAGTGTATTTAGTGTTGGCGTCATTTTAATTCTATCAGCATGTTAAAAAAATCCAGATGACAGCTGCATAAGCCGAGGCTCTGGGCTCTGATTATCGCTTCCACAGAATATGCTGTGGGTTTTTAGACTGAGAGTCATGCACCTCCGCCTCCTAACCAACTTTGGCAAACAGGGTGAATGAGGGGCGATGGCCTCAGAGGCTGGAGTGGAGGGGACGGAGGGGACGTTCTGTGCAATGAACACATCCTTTTCTTCCAGATTCCAGTTGTAGGAGAACTCTGGGGTTTCTCTCTTGGATTCTCATCTCAAATAGATAATTCAGGGTTTGGGGTAGGCCGAACAATTTTAGGAAACCAAAGAAGGAAAATTACTCAGCCACGAGAAAGAATTGGTTGCAGGGCAGGACAGGACAGACCCAGTTTCTTATTCCCAAACTGAACACAGTCATCGGCAAACTATGTGGCCTCGGGCCGGGAGGGTCTCTGGGTTCTGGGCTGTGAGGTCTGCTGGTTCTCAGCTCTGCGAGTGCAGCTGTGCCCCTAAGGCCCTGACTTCCTGGAACAAACACTCTCCACCCCTTTCTTTTTAATAAATACAGTGTCCAAAGGGGCTGTGTGGACCAGAGCAGCCCCGCCCTGCAGGTTCCTGGTTCACCTTCAGCCTCTCAGAGCTTCTTTGGAATGTTCTTCCTCATCTGTTCCCTCAAGCTCCTTTGTCTCCAGTGTTTCACAGATGTCCCTGACCATGGGTTGCCTGCTCCACAGCCTATATTGTAAACGTCAGAAACAAAGACATAAGGCTTGCCACAGCCAGTGGGGTGAGTCCCCCAGGGAAGCTAACAGATTGCCTCTTAAAGGATGGATGGCTTTGTCAGGTCACACACCTCACTCTCTACCCTAAATAGATTCATCTCACTGGGGGGTCTTGAGACTTATGCACAACAGTAGAATGTCGATTTCCTCGTTGAAAACAGTAGATGACAAGGACATAGAGAATGGACATGCAGACACAGGGGGGATGGGGAGGGTGGGGCGAATTGAGTAGGTAGTGCTGACATATATACACTACCGTGGGTAAGACAGGCGGCCAGTGGGAAACTGCTGCACGGCACAGGGAGCTCAGCTCGGTGCTCTGTGATGACCCAGAGGGGAGGGAGGTGGGGGTAGAAGGGATGCCCAAGAGGGAGGGGTATATGTGTACTACAGATAGATATGGGCTTCCCTGTTGGCTCAGCTGGTAAAGAATCCACCTGCAATGCGAGAGACCTGGGTTCTATCCCTGGGTTAGGAAGATCCCCTGGAGAAGGGAATGGCTCCCCATTCCAGTACTGTGGCCTGGAGAATTCCATGGACTGTATAGTCAATGGGGTCACAAAGAGTAGGACATAACTGAGCGACTTCCCCTCACTCACTGTATGTGGATATATACATACAGCTGGCTGACTTCACCATACAACAGAAACTCACACAACACTGTGGAGTAACCATCCTCCAATTACAAATAAGTAAGTAAAGACGTAAAGCTTAATCAATCAACACAAAATAAAAATAAATAAAACAATGAATGGAGTCAGTCCATGTACTGAAATTCCTCTGTCAACACAAGCTGCTATCTTTCTACTGGGAGAGTCACACTGACACCCTCATCCTATTGAGAATTCTGACTGATAACCATGGTGTGAGAGCAAGGGTCATTCATTAAATGAAGTCGGTCACCTGAAGTGAGGGCAGCCTACTCACTCCATCTCCACACCAGCACTGTTTTCCCAGGGGGTAACACTCTAGAATCTACTTGGTTAGGCTTCTGAGCCAGACACATCTCAGTGGGGAAGGGCTGGGGTCACTAAAGAACTTCCATTTTCAAGTCCCATTTATCTGTCCTTCTGTGACTACTGACTATCCCACACCACCCTCCCAAGGCATCCTTCCTTTTGCTTCTTTTTCTTTTAAAAGATATATACAATATGCAATCTGACTACTTCATTTATAAGTAAAAATGACTGCATATTTCTGCTCTGTCCCCTTATGTGTTATTGTAAAAGTTAGCATGTAGCTTCTCCTCCTTTACTCTCAGAGCACCCACGGTTAGCAATAGCATAGACAGAGTACTGAGGTTGTTATCATCCTCTTCTTTCAATCCTAGACTTCTATTGATTTTGTTCTTCCAGTACTATTAATGGCTTAGCTGTCATGTTGACCAACACCTCTGACTAGCTTTCAAAGGTGTCCATAACCAGGTTCCTGCAGCTCATTTTGTTTTCCTTGTTCTCCTCATCATTCATCTTCCATTCTGTTCAGACGTTTGTATTCATTATCTCATGAGCTCAAAGATAACATTCAACTCTACACATCTGTAATCTGTGTCCTTCCATGCAAATATAGGTCGACAATTTATCATATGCTAAGTGACTCTGGAGGTGATAACAGAAAATGAAGTTAAGATTACCCCTCTTGAAAACCTCACCTTCTATTGGTAAAAACAAAAGATGTAGAGAAAAAATATACGGGGCCTGGGGGATGCAGGAGGGCAGATGATTCTCAACAGCAGAGCAACCTTTACACAAAACCTAGCGTTTAAGAATGATCTTAAGGAATGAGGCAAAGGGCATCTAGCATGAGGGAAAGAAATGTCTGGAGCCTTTTAGGATTAATGCAGCTTTCAAAGATCTCTCTCCTTGCTCTGGAAAATTAGATCTGCCATGGTGCTGGTGGTTCAGGCACTGAGTTGAGTCTGCCTCTTTGTGACACCATGGACTGCAGCCCACCAGGCTCCTCTGTCCATTGAATTTCCCAGCAAGAATACTGGAGTTGGTTGCCATTCCCTTCTCCAGGGTATATCTGCCATAACCACAAATAAATATAAGTGTAATACATATTTATTTGTGAAATAAATAATGGAATTCCAGTTGCACTATTTCATATCCTAAAAGATGATGCTGTTAAGGTGCTGCACTCAATAGGCCAGAAAATTTTGAAAACTCACCATTGGGCATGGGACTGGAAAAGGTCAGTTTTCATTCCAATCCCAAAGAAATGCAGTGCCAAAGAATGTTCAAACTATTGCACAATTGTACTCATCTCACACGCTAGCAAAGTAATGCTCAAAATTCTCTAAGCTACGCTTCAACAGTATGTAACCCATGAACTTCCAAATGTTCAAGCTAGATTTAGAAAAGCCAGAGGAACCAGAGATCAAACTGCCAGCATCCCCTGGATGTTCAAAAAAGTAGGAGAGTTCCAGAAAAACATCTATTTCTGCTTTATTGACTACACCAAAGATTTTGACTGTGTGGATCACAACAAACTGTGGAAAATTCTTAGAGATGGGAATACCAGACCAGCTGACCTGCCTCTTGAGAAGTCTGTATGCAGGTCAAGTAGCAACAGTTAGAACTGGACATGGAACAATAGCCTGGTTCCAAATCAGGAAAGGAATACGTCAAGGCTATATATCGTCACCCTGCTTATTTAACTAATATGCAGAGTACATCATGCAAAATGCCACACTGGATGAGGCACAAGCCTGAAGTTTGCTGGGAGAAATATCAATAACCTCAGATACACAGATGACACCACCCTTATGGTAGAAAGTGAAGAACAAAAGAGCCTCTTGATGAAAGTGAAAGAGGAGAGTGAAAAAGCTGGCTTAAAGCTCAACATTTAGAAAACTAAGATCATGGCATTGGGTCCCATCACTTCATGGAATATAGATGGGGAAACAGTGGAAACAGTGACAGACTTTATTTTTCTGGGCTCCAAAATGACTGCAGATGATGATTGCAGCCATGAAATTAAAAGATGCTTACCCCTTGGAAGGAATGTTATGACCAACCCAGATAGTATATTCAAAAGCAGAGACATTACTTTGCCAACAAAGGTCCATCTAATCAAGGCTATGGTTTTTCCAGTAGTCATGTATGGATGTGAGAGTTAGACTATGAAGAAAGCTGAGCGCCAAAGAATTGATGCTTTTGAACTGTGGTGTTGGAGAAGACTCTTGAGAGTCCCTTGGACTGCAAGGCAATCCAACCAGTCCATTCTAAAGGAGATCCAACCAGTCCATTCTAAAGATCAGTCCTGGGTGTTCTTTGGAAGGAATGATGCTAAAGCTGAAACTCCAGTACTTTGGCTACCTCATGCGAAGAGCTGACTCATTGGAAAAGACTCTGATGCTGGGAGGGATTGGGGGCAAGAGGAGAAGGGGACGACAGAGGATGAGATGTCCGGATGGCATCACCGACTCGATGGACGTGAGTTTGAGTGAACTCCAGGCGATGGTGATGGACAGGGAGGCCTGGCGTGCTACAATTCATGCAGAGTTGGACATGACTGAATGACTGAACTGAACTGATATATATACTTTTATGTGTATGTATTTATATATACATCTATTTATGTGTGTGTATATATATGTTGCTGCTACTGCTGCTGCTGCTACTAGGTCGCTTCAGTCGTGTCCGACTCTGTGTGACCCCATAGATGGCAGCCCACCAGGCTCCCCCATCCCTGGGATTCTCCAGGCAAGAATACTGGAGTGGGTTGCCATTTCCTTCTCCAGTGTATGTATGTATGTATGTATGTATGTGTGTGTGTGTGTATATATATATATGTCTAAATCTTGGGATATTAGAATCATATTATCATGAAGGAACTATAGTTTTCTTGGAGAGAAGAACAAACTCACATAAAGATGAAATGTACTAAGGGTCAAATATATTAGGGTCAAATATCAAAGTATTTTGACATATGGTTGACGGGAATCAGGGCCAAGATCCAACTCCTGCAGTACCTCCTGCTGGTCCATCCCATATTTGAGAATGTGACGATGTAGTCACATTTTACTGACCAGGTTTCAACAAGTGTGACACCTGACTATACTAAGCTATTTATCCTTGAACAGGAACCATGGCTTTTTCTTTCTCTGTCTCAGTACAGTCTAGACATTCAGTACACAAGTATTGCATAGACAGTCTCTGATTAACTGGCAAACAGACCTACCAAATTGACCCAGAGTAATAGCTCCAAAACACAGTTCTTTCACGACAGCCCCAGAGAGCAAGAATTTTTGTTGAATTGTGACTGAGTTTTGTTTACTCCCCTTTATTTAAATCAGTAAATTGTATATGGCCAGAGAATCATGTGGGAGACTGCTTCTGAGGAGTGTCTATTCTGGGAACATCCTTTCAGAAATCAAAAGGGGTCAAGATATTTTTTAAAGAATTCTGAATTCAATAAGGATTTTTAAAAATTTCCACATATTTTTTCCTTCAAAAAATATTTGCTGAAATATTTAGAAGACATAGCAATCCATTGTAATATGACTTTTCCTGACATTTGAAGAATGTTATAATCACTGGAATAAAACAAAATGCTTATGTTAAATAAGGAGAAGCTCTTATTGCCCTGAGAAAGCTCTGCAGAATCTTTGTGCCCTGCAGAATACAGTGTGAATAATGGAGATCCAGTCTAAGCTTTTTACACTGCAGATCAGACACCTGTGTGAAGTACAGAGGGGAATTAAAAAACAAGCACCCACACTTCCTGATCTGGACAAGCTTATGGGTTATGCTTCTATTTGACATAATTGCAGCATTAGAGGACTATAATCTATTACAAAAATGGACAAATCTGTAAGAAAACACAGTTTTTTTTTTTTGTTTTAAAACCAGATATTGCTCTCCCAGCTGTACGCTGCTCTAACTTTCTACTCAGAAATCGGTACTTGCTCATTAAGTTGGCACTAATATACTTATTCCTACTTGTCCCAGAGATGCCTGGCTTTCCTTCCTTGCTAGTGACTTTACATATATAATATCAGTCAATTAATGGGGATCTAATCTGTGAGATCATCTGAAATATTTTAAAACAAGGCCATTGACAGTGTTGACCTTTGTTGAAAAGACCTGGATGGGATCCAGGCTGCAACAACCTGTCTGTGGATGTTTCAGCAAAGCACTTACATATTTGGAAAATCAAAAGTTTCTAACTTATGAAGGAGAGTTATGGGGGCTATTTATCAAGACCTGGAATTGTCAAGATGGTAAAATTACAAGGTACTGGGGAGTATGCTCTAAATATTAAAAGATATACAAATATGATTTGTACTCATTTGAAAACCTTCAAGACGTTTATTAAGCTATATATTTACTCTCTGTTGACATTTTCTAATCCACTTGTGTGTAGATTAATTATGGATTTGAAACATTTAAACATGAATGTTTCCTTAAGTAATGCAATTAACTAGCAAGAGGCAATTACAAAAGTCTTTTGAAAATAGTTGAAAGTGTCTTCCAATAGCCTTAAGCTTTAATAATTTGCTCAAAACGGTTTTCGACCATTTATTCTCCTGGACTCCAAAATCACTGAGGATGGAAACTGCAGCCACAGATTAAAAGACACTTACTCCTTGGAAGAAAAGTTATGAGAAACCTAGACACCTTATTAAAAAGCAAAGACATCACTTTGCCAACAAAGATCCATATAGTCAAAGTTATGGTTTTTTCAGTAGCCATATACAGATGTGAGATTTGGACCATAAAGAAACTGGAGCGCCAAAGAATTGACGCTTTTAAACTGCGGTACTGGAGAAGACTCTTGAGAGTCCCTTATAGCAAGGAGGTCAAACCAGTCAACCTTAAAGGAAATCAACCCTGAATATTCACTGGAAGGACTGATGCTGAAGCTGAAGCTCCAACACTTGGGCTACCTGATTTGAAGAGCCAACTTATTGGAAAAGACCCTGATGTTGAAAAGACTGAGGGCAGAAGGAGGAGGGGAAACAGAAGATGAGATGGTTGAATGACATCACTGAATTAATAGACATGAGTTTGAGCAAACTCAAGGAGATACTGAAGGACAGAGAAGCTTGGTTTGCTGTGGTCCATTGGGTTGCAAAGAACTGGAAAGACTTAGCAACTGAACAATAACAACAAAATTATTTCCAAACCACCTTTTAGAGATGAAGAGTTGATGAGGGTATTCAATCATATTGAATGAGCTTGGAATTTCTTATTTCAGTTCAGTTGCTCAGTCATGTCCAACTCTTTGTGACCCCATGAATCGCAGCAAGCCAGGCCTCCCTGTCCATCACCAACTCCTGGAGCCTACCGAAACCCATGTCCATCGAGTTGGTGATGCCATCCAGACATCTCATCCTCTGTCGTCCCCTTCTCCTCCTGTCCCCAATTCTTCCCAGCATTAGGGTCTTTTCCAGTGAGTCAACTCTTCACATGAGGTGGCCAAAGTATTGGAGTTTCAACTTCAACATCAGTCCTTCCAATGCACACCCATAACTGATCTTAATTACTGAGTGTTTAAACCTAAGAATTTAAAGAGAAATTAATAATATTTTGATTATGACCATCAGTACCATCCATTCTATATTATAAATATCTTTTTTTTTTCCATCTGGCAGTGTGTTCTAGCTCCAAGAAAATCTTGGAAACAAGACTTGTACCCAGGGAGCATCTGTAATATTGAAGTGAAGTGAAGTGAAGTCACTCAGTCGTGCCCGACTCTTTGGACTGTAGCCTACCAGGCTCCTCCATCCGTGGGATTCTTGAGGCAGGAGTACTGGATTGGGTTGCCATTTCCTTCTCCAGGAGATCTTCCCCACCCAGGGACTGAAGGGGAGGGCAAAGAGGGAAACAGGCAGGAAAGAGAGCTACTCCCATCAAGTTGATTTGACTAAGAGCTAAATTGATGCTGTCACCAATATTTCTTTCTTACTCTTTTAGAAAGTTTATGCTATGGGGAGGGAGGAGGGTGGGGGATTCATGATGGGGAACACATGTATACCTGTGGCAGATTCACGTTGATGTATGGCAAAACCAATATAATATTGTAAAGTAACTAACCTCCAATTAAAATAAATAAATTTATATTTTAAAAAAAAGTTCACATAATTGGAAAGTGCCTATGAATAGATCCATGACTTCAAATTTTCTCAAAGTTACTTAGAAATGGGAGGAAAAGAAAAAGTTCTAACAGACTGGAGAGTGACATGGAGACCCAGGGACAAACACCATGTGCTGGCTGGAGGGACTGACAATAACACACTGAAGCCACTCTTCTTGACCAGGGAAGGTGAGCATGACACACAGATGAAGCCTTCAACCTCTAATGGCACTCAAGTCACAGGATTTTAGGGTATATGGGCTTTCTTCAATGCCACTTGGAAAATAAAGCGAAAGTCAGAATTCTCGAAACAGTTCAGTAGCCCCCATCTCAGTGATAAAGAAATAAAGTGACTATAAAATCCAGCAGGTGTGAATCTGCTTCCTGATGTCTCTTGCATGACCATGAGACTATACGAAATGAATGTTCATAAATTTAAAATTACTGTTCTCGTACATGCACCCCAGTGTTCCCTCTAGCACTGTTCACAATAGCTGAGGCATGGAAGCAGCCGAAGTGTTCATCGACAGAAAAATGGATAAAGACGATGTGGTCCATATATACCACAGCATTCAGTGGAATTTTACTCAGCCGTTAAAAAGAATAAAACGATGCCATTTGCACACCACGGATGGACCTAGAGATTGTCATACCGGGCAAAGTGAGTCAGACAGAGAAGCAGAAATGCCGTGTCATTCCTTATATGTGACATCTTAAAAGAAGAGATACAAATGGACTTACAAAACAAAAAGAGACTCACAGACTTAGAGAATAAACTTACGGTTGCAGGGGGAAGGATAAGGGGAAGGGGCGGTTAGGGAGTTTGGGATGGACATGTACAAACTACTAGGTTTAAAATGAATAACCAACAAGGACCTACTGTATAGCACAGAGAACTCTGCTCAATGCTATGTGGCAGCCTGGATGGGAGGGGAGTTTGACAGAGAATGGACATTGTATATGTGTGGCTGAGTCCCTTCTCTCTTCACCTGAAACTATCACAACATTGTTAATCAGCTATGCTCTAATATAAAATAAAAAGTTTCTTTTTTAAAAAAAATAAATTATCTCCTTTGAAATTGTTAGAGGGAAAATAGCATGGGGTAACTAGGGCTGAGAAATAATAATGTGGTATAACCTATCAAACATGATACATTTCTATGAAACTTAGTAACCGCCACACCAGGGCGGAGAAGAGAGAGGACCATGGTTTTCAGCTCTTCACTGACAAAGCATTGTAAGAAGCATGATTTAGCAGAGAAGCTAACACAATATAAGAGGCAGAGGAAATCCAGGTGTCCTGGGGCTTGCCCTTACTCCAGGAAACTCAGAAAGTTACCTGGAGAGTATTCACACTATTCTCCTTCTCTAGTACCCATGTTCCTCTAAACTGCAAGACCAGGGTAAGAGCTGGGAAGCGAGTATTGACACATACAAGCAATAAGTTACATTTGATGAGCATCTGATGAAAAACCCACAGCAGGAATAAAAAGAGATCAGGCTGGTTTACATTTTATCTGCAAGCGGAGCAAACTGGCTTGACAAGAACTCTTTGAAACTTTTTTGAGCATGAAATTCTGAAAAGTAGAATTCTAGTAAACAAAAATTATAATCATACATTTATTTTGTAATATAATTGCTAGCAATTTATTTGCATACAATATAACTAATATGGTTTCACTTCATGGAGTCTTTTAAATGGTTATTTTTATGAAAGTGAAACATTTGCTTTCTCATCATGTCCCTGAGACTGTAATTCTATTTTTCCCAAAAGGCTTATAATTCTTCAAATGCAATTTCACCTACCAAGGGAGATTTGAGGCAATTAATCTTCCTTTAGGGCATCTGGGTTAGCTTTGTGTCTGGGATAGTTATTATCTTTTTCAGGCCTTCATTTGCTCATCTATCAGATAAAGGAATCAGTCTTGATAATCATTAACATACTTTCATGCTCAAAATCCAAAAATTTTAATTTCCTATGTCATAGTATTTGGTATCACAAAGATTTTTAATCATTAAATCAGTGAAGAATTGGGCTGTCTTATAGATTTTAAGCATTTTAGTTAATTTATTACTCAATTTTAATTAGTTACCCATACCAAATAGCTACATTTTTAACTTTATTTTTCTTTTAAAAAAGGCATTTCCATGTTTACTTATATTAATTATATTAATAGGGGACACAAAAACACTGCTTAAAACTGTGAGCTACATAGACTTAGAGAACAATCTTATGGTTGCCAGGGGTGAGGAGTGGAGGGACGGGATAGCTAGGGAGTTTGGGATGGACAGGTACACAGTGCTATATTTAAAATGGATAACCAACAGGGACCTACTGTGTAGCACAGGGAACTCTGCTCAGTGCTATGTGGCAGCCTGGATGGGAAGCGAGTTTGTGGGAGAATGGACACACACACACACATACATATGTATATGGGTGAATCCTTTTGCTGTTCACCTGAAACTATCACAACATTGCTAATTGGTTTATACTTTTTTTTTTTAAGTTAAAAAAAAAAAACAAAAGTGTGAGCTACAGGTCCAATCCTGGTTCTACTGACTCATTACCTGATAACTTGGACACATGCTGCAATTACTTCTGTTTAGTTTTCTCATAGGAAATTATTTGTGAGAAGAAAGAGCTTAAAACATAGAGTTGAGATATACACACCCATATGTGTGTACCTGTGTGTTTATATGTATAAATTATTTATTATATTTTACACACATGTAATCTATCTTACAGAATGTATAGAATGTAATAGATATAACAGAAAGTATCAATGTGTCATAGGCATTCAAAGACTATTACTATCAGTTGTATCATTCATTCAAAATCTTTCATACATATGGCTATGAATTTTTGTCAGGTGCATTAAATCACAATCACTTTAACCCTAATATCTCTTCAGTGTCATGATATTTTCTTTTCACGTACAGCCATGTTATGAGAATATGAATATGCCTAAATAAATATGCTTCAAACTCCTGCTTTTGATAATGTGTCTAAATTTACTGCCTGTTGAACAATTCACAGAATTAAACAGTGATCCAAAAACACAGGAGGGGGCCCAGGAAAAAAAAATCGATATTTAGAAGGTATATTAGTGAAGTAACAGCTGTATCCTGAGAAAATAAAAGTAATATGAAAGGGTTAACCTGCACAGCACTTACTGGTGTAGGTGAGCTGAAATCCCTGGTCCGTGTCAGATCCGTTGGAGTTGAACTCCAGCCACAGGTGGTTGGAGGTGCTGTTTAGGACGAGCCCCACCAGCTCGTTCCTAGTGAAGGCACCCAGGGGCCGCGACGAGCTGTCTTTTCCATCGTAGACCTGAGGAGAACCCACAGCACAAGCACCCTGGTAACTGAATTCTGTTCATATGCCAGCAATTTTAACAAGAAATCCAAACTTTGAAACACATGATTTTAGACAACTCTTTAGAAAGCTACACAGTTTATAGAAAGCTGAGTGGACACTGCCAGACCATCGTTTTTTCTCTGTTTTACCTTTACATTAAAGACAAAAGATCCCACTTGTGCCCAGGTCATTTATCTCCATCAAGCTGAGTTCTCTCTGTTCATGTAAAATGGAATCACTAGGCGTCTGCACTTCCCGGTTCCAGGGGCTACCATATTCTCTCCCTCCCAATCCGTGTACAGAGTTTGAAAGCTTGTGTTGCGGTTCACTGGGGATGTCCTCTCTCCATCGGAACATGTCACAGGATGTGGCACCGAAGCTTTGTCCCACTTTCTCATCCCTGTGCCTGTGGTGACTTCAGCTTTGAATTTGTCCTAACAGAGGAATTGGTGTCTGGTCTTGAAAGCACTTGGTGATTGACTCTGTCTTTCTAGGTTGTACAGCCTGAGTGGACACCCTGAGTGTCTGGAAGGCAAGTGACCGGGCTTGGTTTTGAGTAGACATCATGGGTGAGGGAAAGGAAAGTGTGAAAGTGTAAGTTGTTCAGTTGTATCTGACTCTTTGCAACCCCATGACCTGTACACTGCCAGGCTCCTCAGTCCATGGGATTCTCCAGGCAAGAATACTGGAGTGGGGAGCCATTTCCTCCTCCAGGGGATCCTCCTAACTCACAGATTGAGCCTGGGTCTCGTGCACTGCAGGAGGGTTCTTTACCATGTAAGCTACCAGAGAGGCCCCAAGGGAGATGAAGTGGTGCCTTCTCAGGTCCACACTGGGAGTACAGGGGTGCCAGCCACATTACCCCAGTCAAACAATCTTAGGGCATGGACAGAACCCTCCTAATGCCAGAAAAACTGTGTTTACATTCTAGTGGAATTCAGCATTGAGCCCTCACACCATCAGTAAGTGGTCAACACTGGAACGCTTATGGGAGAGGCTTGGCCACTTGCCTCTTGGAACATCATGAGTGTTCATAGCAAGGGACCACTGGTATGGATGTGGGCTTTTTAGAAGAAAGAATGCAAATGTATCACATCATACTGGAGAACATCCAGCTTTTATCGATGAAAAAGTCTTAACTAAATAAAGCTTATCACAGTGCTTGGTAGCCACCCCCAGGGCTGTCTAGTTCCCTCACAGAGATTAACTCTTCCTTTTCCTCTCCCATCGCTCTTCTGATGTGCATGGAAACCATGAATGCTGCTTGACAGACTGACATACAGGTTCACACACTCCTAAACGGAGAGGACACATTTGGAAGAACTAATTTTATGGTTCACGATTGGACTGCATTTTAATTCAATACTCTTATGCTCGAGTAGGAGAATCAAATACCCTTTACTAGTGTCAAGTTAGTACTGGACAAATCATTATTTGGCTTAATGTACATGCTTTAGTTTCTGACACCCAGATTATAAAGACTTTTAAATCCAGAGCATTTTGGCTGAAAAATAGTGTCCAGGCCTCTCCAGCAAGGTCTTATGTTACCCCACATGCCATGTAATTCTCTGTGATTCACAAGAATCTGTAGAGAGGAGGGACATTAAAGCAGATAAACACACACCTAGGTCTAGTCCTCAAAGCTCTGAAGCATCATTTGCTGGTCACCTCCATTGATCCTGGCTTGTCTGAGTGCTTCTCTGAGATTTAATAGCTCACATAGACAGTGAATAGTGCCCAGGACCCTCTCATCTACAACCACAAGAACTGACCCACTGCCATGCTGAACTACAAGCTTCTGCAGAAGAGTAATTCTGTTTTATCTGTCTACATCACCAGCAATTAGCACTGGGCTTGACAATGAAAATCTCTGAATGAAGAAGTAACTGACAAGTGCGGATATTATGTTGTCAGTTCTCTCAAGTTGAAAATCTGGATTCATGCTTCACATGTATCACAAGCAACAACCCAGATAATGTTGGAAGGCAAAGGCATTGACTTTTAATGCCAATGAAATTAGTAATGAGCAATTTTAGCTCAAGATAACACTTCCTAGTGTATTTCCTCATCTACAAGCAGCTAGAATCAAAGCGTCCCTTTCAGTCATTAGGAAAAGGTTCCTTGGGTCTCACATTAATGCAGGACTATAACTAGTTGCACTACAAAATCTCCTCAGAGCTTGGCACATAATCAGCACCATATGCTCTGCATGGAACAGCCAAGGGAGCAGATGAGTACCAGTTAGAAAACATTGCAAGGAATCCTGGAATGACAATGCTGAAACCAGCCCTAGGCCTGCAGGTGCTACCCCCGCCCCACCAGAGCTCTTTCCAAAACTAACCTCTCTCTACGTATTTAACCATGGCATTCTTCTTCAGTTTAGTTCAGTTCAGTCGCTAAGCTGTGTCCGACTCTTTGCGACCCCATGAATCACAGCACACCAGGCCTCCCTGTTCATCACCATCTCCCGGAGTTCACTCAGACTCACCTCCATCGAGTCCGTGATGCCATCCAGCCATCTCATCCTTGGTCGTCCCCTCTACTCCTGCCCCCAATCTCTCCCAGCATCAGAGTCTTTTCCAATGAGTCAGTTCCTCGCATGAGGTGTCCAAAGTACTGGAGCTTCAGCTTTAGCATCATTCCTTCCAAAGAAATCCCAGGGTTGATCTCCTTCAGAATGGACTGGTTGGATCTCCTTGCAGTCCAAGGGACCTTCAAGAGTCTTCTCCAACACCACAGTTCAAAAGCATCAATTCTTCAGCACTCAGCCTTCTTCACAGTCCAACTCTCACATCCATACACGACCACAGGAAAAACCATAGCCTTGACTAGACGGACCTTAGTCGGTAAAGTAATGTCTCTGCTTTTGAATATACTATCTAGGTTGTTCATAACTTTTCTTCCAAGGAGTAAGCGTCTTTTAATTTCATAGCTGCAGTCACCATCTGCAGTGATTTTGGAGCCCCCGAAAATAAAGTCTGACGCTGTTTCTACTGTTTCCCCATCTATTTCCCATGGAGTGATGGGACCAGATGCCATGATCTTCGTTTTCTGAATGTTGAGCTTTAAGCCAACTTTTTCACTCTGCTCTTTCACTTTCATCAAGAGGCTTTTGAGTTCCTCTTCACTTTCTGCCATAAGGGTGGTGTCATCTGCATATCTGAGGCTATTGATATTTCTCCTGGCAATCTTGATTCCAGCTTGTGTTTCTTCCAGTCCAGCGTTTCTCTTGATTTACTCTGCATAGAAGTTAAATAAGCAGGGTGACAATACACAGCCTTGATGGACTCCTTTTCCTATTTGGAACCAGTCTGTTGTTCCATGTCCAGTTCTAACTGTTGCTTCATGACCTGCATACAGATTCCTCAAGAGGCAGGTTAGGTGGTCTGGTATTCCCATCTCTTTCAGAATTTTCCACAGTTTATTGTGATCCACACAGTCAAAGGCTTTGGCATAGTCAATAAAGCAGAAATAGATGTTTTTCTGGAACTCTCTTGCTTTTTCCATGATCCAGCGGATGTTGGCAATTTGATCTCTGGTTCCTCTGCCTTTTCTAAAACCAGGTTGAACATCAGGGAGTTCATGGTTCACGTATTGCTGAAGTCTGGCTTGGAGAATTTTGAGCATTACTTTACTAGCATGTGAGATGAGTGCAATTGTGTGGTAGTTTGAGCATTCTTTGGCATTGCCTTCTTTGAAATTGGAATGAAAACTGACCTTTTCCAGTCCTGTGGCCACTGCTGACTTTTCCAAACTTGCTGGCATATTGAGTGCAGCACTTTCACAGCATCATCTTTCAGGATTTGAAACAGCTCAACTGAATTCCATCACCTCCACTAGCTTTGTTCATAGTGATGCTTTCTAAGGCCCACTTGACTTTCAAGTGTCTGGCTCTAGATTAGTGATCACATCATCATGATTATCTTCTCTTACGTGATTTTTCCATTCAAAACAAGGAAACATCATGTTTATATGTGTGGGAAGGTGTATACATAGAAAATGTGGCCTTTGTATAGTATAAATCATACTATTTATATGGGGGCAATGTAAATGGCATTTAAGGTAAAAAATTAAGATAATCTCTATACTTGTATCCCCTTTTTTGTTTTTCCTTCCATTTAGGTTACCAAAGAGCATAGCATTACCTAAGTTATACAGGAGGTTCTCATTACTTATCTATTTTAAATATAGCATCAATAATGAATATGTGTATACATATAACTGATTCACATTGCTGGACAGTAGAAACTAACGCAACTATGTGCCAATAAAATTAATTAAAATTAAGATAATCCCACATGAAACTTCTTAACACTTTGATATTTATTAGCATGTTCAATAAAATATATGCTTGCAAAATATCTCGGCACTTCAGATGATTGACAGTTTTTCTGGGATTCAATGTGGTAAGCAAGATTTTGTTCTGATTTTTTATTATAATCAACATGTTTAAACAGCACACAATCACAAATGCACCTGATCTGCTTCCTTCCATTCCAATAATACTCATCAATATATATTTAATGCAGTGTCTCTAATCAATCACCTACACCAAAGTATTATTAATTGTTCTTAAAAGTTTGCCTTAAAGGCTATATGTTATGTTTCGCTCATTGCTAAGTTATGCCCAACTCTTTGTCACCCAATGGACTGCAGCATGCCAGGCCTCCCTGCCCTTCGCTATCACATGGAGTTTGCTCAAATTCATGCCCATTGAGCTGGTGATGCTATCTAACAATCTCATCCTCTGCTAACCACTTCTTCCTTTGTCTTCAGTCTTTTCCAATATCAGGGTCTTTTCAAATGAGTTGGCCTTCACATCAGGTACTGAAACTTCAAAGTATTGGAACTTCAGCTTTAGCATCAATCCTTCAAATGAATATTCAGGATAGTTTTCCGTTAGGATTGAGTGGTTTGATATCCTTGCTGTCCAAGGGACTCTCAAGAATCTTCTCCAGCACCACAATTAGGAAGCATCAATTCTTCGGTGCTCATCCTTCTTTATAGTCCAACTCTAACATCCATACACGACTACTGGAAAAACCATACCTTTGACTATATGAACCTTTGTCGGCAAAGTAAGGTCTCTGCTTTTGAATATGCTGTCTAGGTTTGTCATAGCTCCCCTTCCAAGGAGTAAGCATCTTTTAATTTTGTGGCTGCAGTCAATTTCTGCAGTGATTTTGGAGCTCAAGAAAATAAAATATGTCACTGTTGCCACTTTTTTTCTTCTATTTGCCATGAAGTGATAGGAATGGATGCCATGATCTTAGTTTTTTAAATGTTAAGTTTTAAGCCAGCTTTTTCACTCTCCTCTTTCCCCTTCAGCAAGTGGCTCTTCAGTTTCTCTTCACTTTCTGTCATTAGAGTGGTATCATCTGCATATCTGAGGCTGTTGATATTTCTCTTGGCAATCTTGATTTCAGCATGTGATTCATCCAGCCCATCATTCTGCATGGTGTACTCTACATAGAAGTTAAATAAGCAGCGTGAAAATATACAGCCTTGTCATACACCTTCCTCAGTTTTGAAGCAGTCTGTTTTTCCATGTCTGGTTCTAAATGTTGCTTCTTGACCTACATACAAATTTCTCAGGATACAGGTGAGAGAGTCAATTCCTAGGCAGGTTGATAAGAAATCCAGGGTCCCTGAGGAGGAGATAGGGGTCTGAAATTCTCAAGGAGGAGGAAAGGACAAATGCCTTTTTTCCCTTTCCATTCCTTAGTCTTAGTTACATAAAATGTTTTTTGTTTCTTTTTTCTTTAAGTGGAGAACTGATGATTATACAACAAACAACTCAGTTCAAACTCTATACTAAGCATTACATAACAACAATGTATCCTGCTTGAGGACAGCTTCTCCTTGAAAACCTTCTAACTAATCCTGCTATCTTAGAATGTATATCATGGGAGTGGCTCTGGTAAGATCTTTATATTGTTAGTTCTAATTCTGTCATATTTAAATGTAAATTATGGGAGTAGGTCTAGTAAGATCTTTACAAACTTGAGACATTCTTTTGATTTATTGTAATAACCAATTAAAAAAGTATATAACTCCATTGCTTAGCCTAGTGAGGGCACACTCTTTGTTCCCCTTCTAATGTCTATGTCAGAAGCTTTCTCTATTCCTTTACATACTTTAATAAAACTCTGGTACACAAAAGCTCTTGAGTGATCAAGGCTGGTCCCTGGTTCTAAAGCTAAATCTTTTTTGGAGATCAGGAATCTGACACCATTTGCTGTAAGCCATCACAGGTAAGGTGGTCTGATATTTCCACCTCTTTAAGAACTTTTCAGTTTGTTGTGCTCCACACAGTCAAAGGCTTTAGTGTAGTCAATGAAGCAGAAGTAGATGTTTTTTGGAATTCCCTTGCTTTTTCTTTGATCCAGTGGATGTTGGCAGTTTGATGTCTGCTTCCTCTGCCTTTTTTGAATCCAGCTTGTACCTCTGGAAGGTCTTGATTCACATACTTTGAAGACTAGCTTGAAGGATTTTGAGCATAGCCTTACTAGCATGTGCAATGGGTGCAGTTGTATGGTAGTTTGAACATTATCTGGTATTTCTCTTCTTTGGGATTGGAGTGAAAACTGATGTTTTCTAGTCCTGTGACCACTGCTGTATTTCCCAAATTTGCTGATATCTTGAGTGGGAGGTTAGCAAAGAAAATAGTTTTGTATGATTCAACTTTAACTTTTTCTAGATCAGTGAGGATATTCTAGTTTATTCCTGAAAATCACTTCTTAATTACAGTGACTCATACTGTCAACATGAGCTTTTTCGAAAGACCATTACAATGAAAGAACAGCTAAAATAAAATCTGTCTGCTAAATTATGACCTAGAACTGTAGTCAAGGGTGGACTTGGAGGAAGGGAGCTCTTGAGTCTGGAAGCTTCTCTTGGCCTGTGCACATGTTGGATACTGCCAGCGATCTTCTTCATCCACTACACACAGAGCACCTTTGGAGGGCACTAGGGTCCCCCCGTAGCAGGCTCTTTGCATAGCTTCTCAATGCTCACAGCTTCAAGTGAGCCAAGTTAACTGGCCCTGAGATGGAACGTTGTGTCTGTCTGTGCAGAAGAACATGTGAGTGGGCACCCTAGGACTTTAGAATGGGAATGAGACAGGTCCTTCTTGTGAACCAGCTGTGATCATGGACAGGGTACTCAGTCCCCCTGGAACCAGCTGTGGACAGGCTGGATGGTGGCCAGCATGGTCTTTGTTGCTCAAAGCCACTCTCTTTCCCTGAGGCTTGGGCTGCAAGTGGCTACTCAGGCCCTAGACCCAGGGAGGTCCCAGTTTGCTGACATAGTTTCAGGAGATATGGGAAGAATTTTAGAAGGAGCTTGGTGGCATTTGCAGTTGGAGCTGAGATTTTCAGGTCAAGGTAAGACCTGATGCCATGGATCCATTTCTCCACCCATTTTCCTGAATCCATCTGGAATGTGAGTAGTATGCAGGTCTGAACCCCCCCACTCCCACCCCAGAGCAGCTCCCCAAGGCTCTGACGCTAAGAATCACCTCCTGCAATGACCCTTGTGGCTGGCCCCATGCCTCGGACACCCCAGAGTTCTGTGAACACAACTCAGCCTTGTGTGTGAGACTGCCTCCTCCTGGCGTGGCTTCTCCACATCACCCTGCTTGGTGGTCCCAGGACAGTGGTCAGGTTTGTTTCCACTGTCACATCAAGATCCTTCCAGCTCTGAAGGATGCTCTGTCATGACCACATTTACAAATCAAGGGGGGCTGCAGAAAGGGTTGGTCTGAGGATCCTGTGAGTTTTTACTAATACAACTCCTAGTGTGCGCTAGGCACAAGGCTACAAATATGCATCCATATTATATTATTTAATCCTCAAAACATCACAAAAAAGGTAGGTACCATTGCATGTTTTCTATATATAAGAAAACTAAGATTAACAATCTTAAAAAAAATATGTCTTAGATGTGTTTCAGATCTGAGATATTTTAAAGTCCAATACACATAATGCTAGAGACCACTATCTCAAACCAGTTGGATAGGCAAATTGGGAAAAATGTGTATATATAAAGATATGTTAATATAGGTATATATCTATATCTATGATATAGCTGGATCAAGATCCTATTTATTCCTTGTAAAGAAATTATTAAACAAAATTATTTTTACCTTCAGAATATCTCCTTCAAACAGCTGGAAGCTTCGTGCTCTGAGATGGATCCCCTTGCCAGCTTCCGTTTCAATTTGATAGATACACTCATGGTTATTATCATAGTTTGATGGGAAATTTGGAGATAGCAATGTTCCTTCATTTCCTTTGACACTTGCTCCACATTCAGCTAAAATAAACAGAACATTAAAAAAAGAAAGAGGATTCAAAAGTGGAATTACTGATTGTAATAAATAAAAACTTTAAAATCATGGCAGCCCTCTTCTCTCTCAATGCATGCCTGCTGTTAATATATTGCTTTTATAGACTAACAACTTCCTTTCACTGTTTTACCAACTGGACAGGAAAGATATCCCCATTCATCCCATTTTCAAGATTTTCTTGTTTCTTTTAGTAGACTGCTTCTTCCTCCTATCCTGCAAAGAGTTCTAGGGGGAAACAGATAAGCCTGAACACTCTGACTGACCCCTGGGTGCTCACCTCTTTGAGCCCCAGCTCTGCCTTGTAAAGTGTCACTGCCGACCCCTATGTGCTGATACCACAGTGATGTCCACATAGTTCCCCCCGTCGGCACTCTGTGGCCTTAGTCTGGATGCACTTAAACAGGATTTTCACTATGGACCGGACCACTGAGTCCCCCACTGCCATGTCACAGTCCTGAGCCTGTCTGACTGTCTTGGGACAGAAGTCCCTTTGATGGCAGAAAATACATTATTTTTCCCTTTTTCTGATGAAAGGAGAAGGCAGTTCACCTCTAGATCCAAATTTACATAAAGAACTTAAATCAGAGTAAAAATGAAAACAAATATAGCCCTCAACTTTCTGCCAAAGTCACCTAGACTAGTCACCAGAGAAAGTCACCTAGACTCTCAGCACCCATTTCCTCACCAACGAAAGTGAGCATGTTAGGCTAACCTCTAAAACTCTAAGTGTCCAAAATAGCCACAACAAGATAAAATTGCCCTGAGTTTGCATGTGTGTGTTTGCATGTGTGTGTTCACATATGTGTGTGTGGGGGCATGCCTGTGGGACAAGAATGCTCCATGTGATTCTGCATGAAATAACTTATCAGCCACACTATGTGATAAGCACAGTGATTTTTAAAATTCCAACAAAACAAGCCTGAGTGTGAAGAGTAATGGTCAAGCTGGAAATTGAAAATAAGTAAAATGCCTGCACATAATGGGGGCGAGAGAGGGGCAGGGTTCACTTTAAGGAGGGGCCTCCTGAGGGTCACACAGCTTTGGCAATGTCCCAGGCCTGCCCATCTTCATAATCACAAATCTCTGACTGCCCAGTCTCTCTCTGACAATAACTGAAGTCCTCCTCTGTACCAGAAGTGGGGCTTCCCTGGCCTGATGATGGAAGGAACAAGCTGGAGATTCAGGATCAGCTCCAGACGATTTGTGCCCTTGAACCTCAGGATGCTCCCACATACGAGGGCCAGGAAGAGAATCAGGGAGAAAACACAGGAGAACTTGGTTCCCTTGCCCTTACCTTTCCCTCCAAAAGGACATAAAAGGAAGTTTTACGGGAAATGGAGAAAACGTTAAGAAAGAAGCACAAGTGGCCTTGAGGGCATGACTGAAGCAGGGTAACATTTGGGAGAACTTAGGTGATCTGGCTGCAAACACAGACTGGGCCAGACCGCAGGGGGCATCTGGGGGTCATGGAACCAGGATCCCTGGTGAGCTTGGAGCACAGAGGTGACCTGATAGATGGCTGTTTGGAAAAGAGGACACGCACTAAAAGAAAACACTGAACCCAAAGATTCTAAAGGAAACAGTCATAGTGTGAAAATGGACATGTTAACAAATTCTAGAATTCCCAGTCTAGAGGGACACACTAGAAGATCAAATAAGTACTTACGATGCTGGGAAAGACTAAAGGCAGGAGGAGAAGGGTAAGACAAAGGATGATGTGGTTGGACGGCATCACTGACTCAATGGACATGAGTCTGAGCAAGCTCCAGGATATAGCGAAGGACTGGTATGCTGCAGTCCATAGGAGTTGCAAAGAGTTAGACGTGACTCAGCGACCGAACAACAAAAGGGTCGATAAAAAGTATAAGACTTTGCCTGTCTAGGTACAGCAATCTATTCTTCTTTTGGTCTATTTGTCACTTGAACTGAATGCATTTTTATAAGTATTACATGATTAAATAAATAAAACAATTCTAAGAGGTCAGTATCAATGCTTAGTCCATTTTACAGATGAGGAAACTGAGGCAGATTAATTAACCTGCTCAAGATCACATGGGGGCAGGCTGGATGGTTGACAGAACTGGGATTTGTACCTCAGGTGGTCTAGTAACAATCACACTACATTGTCAAAGTACAATATTTATTATTAATTATGCTTACAGATGTTAAGTAACCCACGAGGAACACATGTGAATGTATGACTCCAAGAGTAGGAACATGAGGTGGTCATGACTGAGCATCTTAATATTCCACAAAATGTCCTGCCATGGTACAGGAGCGTCTGCACTGGGATCCTGTTTGTGAGGCAGGCTAATGACTTAAATTTATTTCCAATTGAATATCCTAGTGCACAAAGACAGATGCAACCTGATATTCAAATGAAAGAACTGGAATGTGTAAAGAAGACTAAGTGCTCTAAAGCCCAAGACTGTCCCATAGGAGATAACTGAGTGAAATATGACAAAGAGTAAAAAAGCAGGTGCTCAGAAACTTAAAGAATGCAAGTCATCAGAATTTCAGAAATTCTTTGAACTTGATTTAAGACATCCATTGCAAATCTCCATTCCCGGAGCAATTAAATGTGTCAATTTTAAGTTCTTACCATAATCCATTTAAAATGACTTTAAGATGAAAGGATATAATTTCCCGTAAAATGAATCACTGGCTCTTTTTTAAAAAATTTTTTATAAAGAACTTCCTGAAACTGTAATTAAAATTGAATTGTTATTTAGAGTTTTGTAATGGAACTAAACATAACAGTAAATGAAAAAAATAAGAGTCAATTGATTTTTCAGTGAATTCTTCTGTACAAAAGCATCAACCTGTGCAGGCTGTCTTGCAGCTCTGGGTGATGTAACAGAAGAGATGAGAGGCTTAAAGGACAACATTAATCGGTATTTCTCACAGCTTTGGAAGCTGAAAGTCCACACCTAGAGGATTAACCATATTATCTGTAAGTATCAATATTCAATATTAAGAGATACTTTATCAGGGATATTAATTTACTATTTGATAGTAACACAGTAGGTGAAAATATATGCTGAAATGGCAACTCACTCCAGGATCCTTGCCTGGAGAATCCCATGGACAGAGGAGCCTGGCGGGCTACAGTCCACAGGGTCTCAAAGAGTCAGATACAATTGAATGATTGAGCATGCACGCAATCTGCCTACTTACACTGATCTGGATTCAAATTCTGTTGCTGAAGACTTGCTCCCCTAAACACTACTGAAGCCCACAGTGCCTCTCATCTCACAGGGACACATCTCCACATAAGCAGTGCAGGTCAGGGCAGTTCTCAGCCCAGGTGTCCACTCAAAGTTCTGTTTATAACCAGGTGTTTAATAGGGAAAGGTGAAGCAGCGTGCTCATAATTCTCTTGGCCTTCCTCCAGGTGTGATCTTCAGAATGGATCTGCAGCTCTTGGCTAGAGATAGGCTATTCTTATTTCTATGATTTTGAAGGAAGAAAGATAGACACGGAGTGCCAATGAATCAAACTGTGAGATCAAGATAGGCACCTCTGAGAGAAATAACGATTGCTTGACAAACATTTACTGAATAAGGCCCAGAGGTGGATCTGGGCTAAGGTAGCCCCCACTGTAAAGGAAAGGTCAGCCCAGCTGGGGAGACAGAGATAAGAAGACAAGCTTATTGGCTCAGACAGTGATCCCAGAGGGTCCCTCTCTAGCCAGGGAGTAAGCACGGTGGAGAGAGCCGCATGGAGGGGGCATTCAAAATGGGGAGGGGCAGTCTGGCAGAAAAGGGGGTGCACACTGTGAGTAAGGAGCGGTGAAGAGAGAGGCCTACAGGTAAGAGAACCAGGCAATTTTGTGTCTTGTGCAGTGCATCTGTATGTGAGTGTAGGTGTGTGTCTGAGCTCAAGTACACAAGTGAGCTGGGAGGGAAGTCAGAGGGTCTACCAGTGAATAACACTGACCCTCCCAGAGGCTGCCTCAAGTTCAGTTAATGGACAGGTGGGGGAGACTCTGAATTCAGACAGATTACTCTGTGGCTGCGGCCCTGTGGGGGGCAGTCCTGGAGGCAGGGGCATCTTCAGGGTGTGAAGGTGAAGGGTTCTCTAGGCCCGGCAGAGAGGACCCCTGGGGGAAGTAGAATCTTGAGAACTACCACTATTCGGATGTGGAGAATGAGGGAAAGGAGGGGGGAGAACTCCCAGGTGCCAAGTGAGTCACCTGCTGAGTTTTATTGCCCTTGGAAATATGGTTAGTCAGATGGACTCTATTCTTTGCAGCCAAAGATGGAGAAGTTCCATACAGTCAGCAAAACCAAGACCTGGAACTGACTGACTGTGGCTCAGATCATGAACTTCTCATTGCTTAAAATTCAGGCTTAAATTGAAGAAAGTAGGGAAAATCATTGGTTCATTCAAATATGACCTAAATCAAATTCCTTATGATTATAGAGTGGAGGTGACAAATAGATTCAAGGGATTAGATATGGCAGACAGAGTGCTTGAAGAACTACGGAAGGAGGTCCATAACATTATACAGGAGACAGTGACCAAAACCATCCCAAAGTAAAAGAAATACAAGAAGGCAAAATGGTTGTCTGAGGAGACCTTACAAATAGCTGAGAAAAGAGAAGATGCAAAAGGCAAAGAGAAAGAGAAAGATATACCCAACTGAATGCAGACTTTCAGAGAATAGCAAGGAGATATAAGCAAGCCTTTTTAAATGAAAACACAAAGAAGCAGAGGAAAACAACAGAATGGGAAAGACTAGAGACCCGTGCAAGAAAACTGTAGCTATCAAGGCAACATTTCATGCGAAGAAGGGCATAGTGGAGGACAGAAATGGTAGGGACCTAACAGAGGCAGATGAGATCAAGAAGAGGTGGCAATGAAACACAGAACTATACAAAAAAGGTCTCAATGACCCAGATAACCAAGATGGTGTGGTCACTCACTTAAAATCAGACATTATGGATGTGAAGACAAAGCTCAACATTCAGAAAATGAAGATCATGGCATCCGTTTCCATCACTTCATGGGAAATAGATGGGGAAACAGTGGAAACAGTGTCAGAGTTTATTTTGGGGGGCTCCAAAATCACTGCAGATGGTGACTGCAGCCATGAAATTAAAAGACGCTTACTCCTTGGAAGAAAAGTTATGACCAACCTAGATAGTATATTCAAAAGCAGAGACATTACTTTGCCGACTAAGGTCCATCTAGTCAAGGCTATGGTTTTTCCTGTGGTCATGTATGGATGTGAAATTTGGACTGTGAAGAAGGCTGAGCGCCAAAGGACTGATGCTTTGGAACTGTGGTGTTGCAGAAGGCTCTTGAGAGTCCCTTGGACTGCAAGGGGATCCAACCAGTCCATTCTGAAGGAGATCAACCCTGAGATTTCTTTGGAAGGAATGATGCTAAAGCTGAAACTCCAGTACTTTGTCCACCTCATGCGAAGAGTTGACTCATTGGAAAAAACTCTGATGCTGGGAGGGACTGGGGGCAGGAGGAAAAGGGGACAACAGAGGATGAGATGGCTGGATGGCATCACTGACTCGATGGATGTGAGTCTGAGTGAACTCCAGGAGTTGGTGATGGACAGAGAGGCCTGGCGTGCTGTGATTCATGGAGTTGCAAAGAGTCGGACACAACTGAGCGACTAAACTGAACTGATGCATTACTACTGATGCTGGGAGGGATTGGGGGCGTGGAGAAGGGGACAACAGAGGATGAGATGGCTGGATGGCATCACCGACTCAATGAACAAGAGTTTGGATGAACTCAGGGAGTTGGTGATGGACAGGGAGGCCTGGCATGCTGTGATACACGGGGTTGCAAAGAGTCAGACATGACTGAGTGACTGAACTGAACTGAACTGATGCATTACTACAAACAAAGTTAGTGGAGGTGATGGAATTCCAGCTGAATTATTTCAAGTCCTAAAAGATGATGTTGTTAAAGTGCTGCACTCAGTATGTGAGCAAATTTTAAAAGCTTTAGCAGTGGCCGTGGACTGGAAAACAACAATTTTCACTCCAATCCCAAAGAAAGGCAGTGCCGGATAATGTTCAAACCACTGTACAATTGCACTCATTTCATATGCTAGCAAGGTAGTGCTCAAAATCCTTTAAGACAGGCTTCAGCAGTACATGAACTTAGAACTTCCAGACGTACAAACTGGATTTAGAAAAGGCGTACAAACCAGAGATCAAATTGCCAACATTTGCTGGATCATAGAAAAAGCAAGGGGGTTAAAAAAAAAAAAAATCTGCTCACTGACTATGCTAAAGCCTTTGTGTGGATCACAACAAACTGTGGAAAATTCTTAAAGAGATGGGAATACCACACTACCTTACCTGCCTCCTGAAAAGCCTGTATGCAGGCAGGACAAGAAGCAATGGTTAGAACCGGACATGGAACAACAGACTGGTTCAAAATTGGGAAAGGAGTACAACAAGGCTGTGTATCGTCACCCTGCTTATTTAACTTATACCCAGACTACATCAAGTGAAATGCTAGGGTAGATGAAGCACAAGCTGGAATCAATAGCCAGGAAAAATATCAACAATCTCATACATGCAGATAATACCACTCTTAAGGCAAAATGTGAAGAGGAACTAAAGAGCCTCTTGATGAAGGTGAAAGAGGAGAATGAAAAAGCTGGCATAAAACTCAACATTCGAAAAACAATGATCATGGCATCTGGCCCCATCACTTCATGGCAAATAGATGGGGAAAAGGTAGAAACAGTGACAGATTGTATTTTCTTGGGCTCCAACATCACTGTAAATGATGACTGAAGCCATGAAATTAAAAGATGCTTACTCCTTGGAAGAAAAGCTGTGCCAAAATTAGACAGCATGTTAAAAACCAGAGATATCACTTTGCTGACAGAAGTTTGCATAGTCCAAGCTATGGTTTTTCCAGTAATCATGTATGGATGTGAGAGTTAGACCATAAAGAAGGGTAAGTGCCAAAGAACTGATGCTTTCAAACTGTGGTGCTGGAGAAGATTCTTGAGAGTCCCTTTGGACAGCAAGATCAGACCAGTCAATCCTAAAGGAAATCAATCCTGAAGGTTCATTGGAAGGAATGATGTTGAAGCTGAAACTCCAATACTTTGGTTACCTGATGTGAAGAACTGCCTTGTTGGAGAAGACCCTGATGCTGGGAAAGATTGAAGGTGGGAGGAGAAGGGGATGACAGAGGATGAGATGGTTAGATGGCATCACTGACTCAATGGGCATGAGTTTGAGTAAATTCCGGGAGTTGGTGATGGACAGTGAGGCCTGGCATGCTATAGTTCATGGGGTCACAAAGAGTCACACATGACTGAGTGACTGAACTGAACTGAACTGAACTGATGCTGAAGCTAAAGTTCCAAAACTTTGCTGACCTGATGCAAAGAGCCAGATCATTGGAAAAGACCCTGATGCTGGGAAAGATTGAGGGCAGAAGAAGAAGGGGGTGACAGAGGATGAGATGGTTAGAAGGCATCATTGACTCAATGAATGTGATTTTGAGCAAACTCCAGGAGATAGTGAAGGACAGGGAGGCCTGGCATGCGGTAGTGTTTCATGCAGTCGCAAGAGTTGGACATGACTTATTGACTGAACAATAACATGGCTATTCAAAGGTCTCTTGTGGCCAGATGGGCTGGAAGGAAATTTGGAGAGCAGCTGGTAAAACACAAGAGGAAAAATATAGAACAGCTTCAGCCCAAGCCACTGCACTGTCTCAGTGCTGGGTGAAAGACCTAGTGTTGGAATCTTGCTAATTGTGCTGGTGGTCTTAGGTTCTTAGCATTTCCTTCTGTAGAATGGATTTGACACGTGCAAAGAGTTCAGAGCTGTGCTGGTCTTGAAATATTAACTATTATTTCAACCCCAGTTGCTCCTCATTTTACATTTAAGGCAGTGATGCAAAAACCCAGATAACAAGAATGAATCGAGATAAAATAGAATAAAGGCAAATAGAATATTATAATTGATAGACAATGTTACATATGGGGAATAAATCTTCAGCTTCATTGGGTTGGGAGTTTTTTCTCCAGATTTTAACTATCTTGTTCAGTAATTTCTAATTTGGGGTAAATGGATTCTAGGCAACTCTGGGAACATCTAGGATCATCTAGAAAATTATTTTCTTAGAAAGTATTCCTTTTTCCTTTAGGCCATCTTCAAAACTGGCATCCAATTCTCAAATAAAATCCATAACCAAAAAAAAGTGAGGACTACTGTTTTCGGAGAAAGTCAGATCATAGAAAGGTCAGAGATGCACCCTGGCAGGAAGCAGAGATGATACACTTCATGTTCATTTGTCTAATTTTTTACATTAAAGTCCTCACTACTTTATTGTCTATGCCACATTGGAACTCAAAAAGACAGTATTGACTTTTGAATCACATAATATTTCTAAATGATTAAAGAGATTTTGTGCTTTGGAAAAAGTATGGTGTACTAAGTTAACAATTCAGCATTTTTATGGGTTATGAAATTTCAGTTTCACAACTTGCCCACCAGGCTCTAGTGTATCAGCTGGTCAGAGGTGCGTGGAAGGTACCAGGGGCTTCTCAAGAACTCAGAAGGTTCACAGTTAAGGGGCCTGAGGGTCCTAACTAGACAATGCCATAATGCTGTGACATTAGCCATGCTTGGTAGCTTTACAGGACAGATTGCAAGCCCTTCTCATGCTGAGCAGCATTGCAGAGGGCAGGCAGAAGACACTGCCCCTAGAGCTAATGACTAAACTGTCCAGACCTTCAGCCAAGCTTTCGTGTTTAAACTCTGAGCACCAGATCGATTCTCTGCTGAACTCCTCACAGCAGCACAGGCTCAGGTTAACAACAAATACACCCCACGGAATGGGCATCCTGATTCCACAGTCTCAGTATAGTGCCTCGTGCCAAATACCTAGATAAAGATTCACACAGCTCTACAGAATGACCGCTTGACTTCCTCGAGAACACAGGGAGAAAGCTAATCCGGCATTAGAAATGCTAGCATGCCACTTTGCAGGAGTACACCCAATCCTCTAATCAGAGTGTAAAGAAACAACAAAACCAGCACTTTAAATTGTCACCAGGAGAGGCTCACTGCTTTTTAGCAACAGAATTCTTTAAGGTTGTGGTAATACAGCCTGCCTTCTAGCTTTTTTTCTTTTGTCCCAGGTACACAGTGTATATGTTTATATATATCTTCTTCCTCATTACTACACTTGACACCCCCATTCAGTCATGAGGTTTTAGACCTGAAAGGGGCTGGCTTTGTCACTGAGGTAACCACAGCCCAGAAGGGGTCCTGTTCCCCTGCCCTGGGAAGTGTAGTCTCTGTCCGTCCCAGCGGGTGGCCCTCACCCCTCCTTGGCCCAGGGGCCCTGCGCTGACTGCACCACACCCTGTCCCCTGGATGAATGAAATGAAAGCGTGTGACCACCTACCCACACACCTTGGCAGAGGTGCACTCCACACACGGCGGCCCCCACCCAGGCACGTGAGTTTGGTAGCACCTTCTAAGCGGTAACCCGGGAAGCAGGAGAAGGTCAGTGCGTCCCCGACTCCGAAGTGAAAGCCGATTCTTCTGCTGAAGGCAGGGACGCCAGGGTCATCGCATGGCTCTAGGTCGTACTCTGAGACAGGAAGGGACAGAGCATGTGTGGGAACCTGTGTAAACACTCAAACATCACTTGGCAAGAATCCAAAGCTGTTATTATTTTTTTTAAAGTAAACCACTAGACATATATATATATATTTTTTCCCAGACTGCTGTGACTGTCACATGGATTGTTGTTCTTTGTACTATAGGTTTTCACATGACAAACTGAATAACTTATAGTATTTAAAAGGGCTTCCCTGGTGGCTCAGAGGTTAAAGCATCTGCCTGCAATGTGGGAGACCTGGGTTCAATCCCTGGGTCGGGAAGATCCCCTGGAGAAGGAAATGGCAACCCATTCCAATATTCTTGCCTGGAAAAATCCCATGGACAGAGGAGCCTGGTAGGCTGCAGTCCATGGGGTCGCAAAGAGTCAGACATGACTGAGTGACTTCACTTACTCACTTTCTTATAGTATTTAAAAAAGTACATGTAGGGATGTCCCTGATGGTCCAGTGGGAGACGTTATGCTCCCAAAGCAGGGCGCCCAGGCTCAATCCCTGGTCAGGGAATTAGATCTCACACGCTGCAACTAAGAGTTTGCATGCTGCAACTAGGACCCAGTGCAGGCAAATAAATAAATATTTTAAAAAACAGATGTATAACATTATAATAACCTGATCCATTTAGAACTGTCACTTTAACAGTATGGACTTATTCTAGTGACACATCTAATTGCTGAAGTCAGTTACTATCCTCTTCTTAAAGGTGATTTGGATAAACAAGACCCAGTGGAGCAGAAACTAAAAGCAACATCACAGGGTTTTGCTGGTGGAAAATTTATCATAACCAATTCCACTCCTAAAATACACCTCAGTATGGGACAGCAAAACTGTAACCTGCCTATGTTTCAATTTTAAGCCATGTTTTATTGAAATGCAATAGAAAATGTTCTGGAAACTGCTGGAAATTTCTGCAAACTACTCAGGAAGAAGGTGCTAATTTAGTAATCAAGAAAGAGGAAAAAAAAAGATTAATGTCTGATGTTTTGCTGCATTGGGGGGTTAAATGTACAAAATACCAGTGCTAATAACACTTTATATTTGTCTCAGTCTATGGTGTTGATTCTTTCAAGCCTCAATTATAACAGCACAGTTGCATCTGCAGTGTCATTGGTCTCAAGGTCCAGCCTTCAGACCCTTTTTCTCCTTCTTGCCTTTTCCTTCAGTGTCTAATGCCCAGTGCTTAGTCAGATAGGATCAAATGGTGACTACCAACAGGGATTTGAGTGACAGAAAGAGTTTCAAAGAAGTTAAAGTGACAGTTAAAGAATGAGCATTATTGTGATGAAGGGGAGACAAAAGACAGGTTTTCTTAAGGTTGTGGGAAAGTGTGCTGGTTCTTCTGAAAACAAATTGCTTCCCCTTCCTGATTTCCAGCTCTCTTAACTGTGGATTCTGTATTCTCAATAAACATGGTAAATTCAACTATCATTCCCCCAGTATTTCTCAATTTAAATCCACGTTTTCCACTCCCATCACCCACAAGTTTAATCACTGGTGTCCTGACCTCATAAGAAGAAATCTCTTTCCCCATTTTTCCCTTGTCTCACCCAATTGACTGGTCAACATGTGAGTGGCATGCTTGCCACATTGTCTTTGTCCTACTTTTCATTTAGGTAAAAACTCTATTCTGGATCTCTAACATAGTCAAACTACTCTGGTCACTCTGGAAATATGATCATTAATTTGACTTATTTTTAATATGACCCAGAAAAGGGGAAAGTAATATCATTTAATTCAACCCAATAAATATTTATTTGTCATACCAATACATAACGGTAGACTTCCTAGGAGGAAGAACAGACAGTACTGGACCTCTGGAGGGAGGAGTTTGCCTGGTGAGGGATGAAGAAAGGCTTTGAATGAAGAGGAAACCACATCTGTAAAGGCACTGAGGTGCCCAGATTCTCATCTTTTGTAGAGAATGACCAGGAAATTATGTGAACTCACAAAAAGTTGGCATTCAGAAGGCAGAATCATAGGAGGTATGCTGAAGGGAGGCTGGAATAGTAAGTGGACACAGAGAATGGTCAGAAATGGACGCTCAAGGCAGAGCAGATGCATCTGGGAAGGTAGACAGCCTGACCTAAACTTTCTAGCCTACTGAGTTACTCTCTCCCAATATCCCCTCATTATCTGCAGGGACAGATAACGTGTGATACATACAGACAAGCACGACTCCTTGGCTGAGTTCTTCTCTCCCAATACCCCTTCATTATCTGCAGGGACACTGACTGGGAG
This sequence comes from Capricornis sumatraensis, assembly GCF_032405125.1. NCBI lineage: Eukaryota > Metazoa > Chordata > Mammalia > Artiodactyla > Bovidae > Capricornis > Capricornis sumatraensis. The sequence continues at coordinate 41,867,517 of NC_091072.1, read as the reverse complement.
ACACAATTGACAAATGA